>NC_136068.1:7589488-10219488 GCF_964261635.1 Lissotriton helveticus
TGCAGAGAGAGGTGGGAGGCGCAGAGAGAGGAGGGAGGTGCAGAGAGAGGCGGTAGGTGCAGAGCGAGGCGGGAGGTGCAGAGAGAGGCGGTAGGTGCAGAGCGAGGCGGGAGGTGCAGAGAGAGGCAGGAGGTGCAGAGAGAGGAGGGAGGTGCAGAGAGAGGCGGGAGGAGCAGAGAGAGGCGGGAGGTGCAGACAGAGGCGGGAGGAGCAGAGAGAGGCGGGAGGTGCAGACAGAGGCGGTAGGTGCAGAGAGAGGCGGAGGTGCAGAGAGACGTGGGAGGTGCAGAGAGGGCGGGAGGTGCAGACAGAGGCGGGAGGTGCAGGAGAGGTGGGAGGTGCAGAGAGAGGCGGGCGGTGCAGAAAGAGGCGGGAGGTGCAGAGAGAGGCGGGAGGTGCAGAGAGAGGCAGGAGTGTAGAGAGAGGCAGGAGGTGCAGGGAGACGTGGGAGGTTCAGAGAGAGGTGGGAGGTGCAGAGAGAGGCAGAAGGTGCAGAGAGAGAAGGGAGGTGCAGAGAGAGGAGGGAGGTGCAGAGAGAGTAGGGAGGTGCAGAGAGAGGTGGGAGGTGCAGAGAGAGGCAGGAGGTGCAGAGAGAGAAGGGAGGTGCAGAGAGAGACAGGAGGTGCAGAGAGAGAAGGGAGGTGCAGAGAGAGGAGGGAGGTGCAGAGAGAGTAGGGAGGTGCAGAGAGAGGAGGGAGGTGCAGAGAGAGGCGGGAGGTGCAGACAGAGGCGGGCGGTGCAGAGAAAGAGGTGGGAGGCACAGAGAGAGGCGGGAGGCACAGAGAGAGGCGGGAGGTGCAGAGAGAGGCGGGAGGTGCAGAGAGAGGAGGGAGGTGCAGAGAGAGACAGGAGGTGCAGAGAGAGGAGGGAGGTGCAGACAGAGGCGGGAGGTGCAGAGAGACGTGGGAGGTGCAGACAGAGGCGGGAGGTGCAGAGAGAGGCGGGAGGTGCAGAGAGAGGCGGGAGGTGCAGAGAGAGGTGGGAGGTGCAGAGAGAGGCGGGAGGTGCAGAGAGAGGCGGGAGGTGCAGAGAGAGGAGGGAGGTGCAGAGAGAGGCGGGAGGTGCAGAGAGACGTGGGAGGTGCAGAGAGAGGAGGGAGGTGCAGAGAGAGGAGGGAGGTGCAGAGAGAGGCGGGAGGTGCAGAGAGAGGCGGGAGGTGCAGAGAGAGGAGGGAGGTGCAGAGAGAGGCGGGAGGTGCAGAGAGAGGTGGGAGGCGCAGACAGAGGCGGGAGGAGCAGAGAGAGGCGGGAGGTGCAGAGAGACGTGGGAGGTGCAGAGAGAGGCAGGAGGTGCAGATAGAGGCAGGAGGTGCAGAGAGACGTGGGAGGTGCAGAGAGAGGCAGGAGGTGCAGAGAGACGTGGGAGGTGCAGAGAGAGGCAGGAGGTGCAGAGAGAGGCAGGAAGTGCAGAGAGAGGCGGGAGGTGCAGAGAGACGTGGGAGGTGCAGAGAGAGGCGGGAGGTGCAGAGAGAGGCAGGAGGTGCAGAGAGAGGCAGGAGGTGCAGAGAGAGGCGGGAGGTGCAGAGAGACGTGGCAGGTGCAGAGAGAGGCGGGAGGTGCAGAGAGAGGCAGGAGGTGCAGAGAGAGGCAGGAGGTGCAGAGAGAGGCAGGAGGTGCAGAGAGAGGCGGGAGGTGCAGAGAGACGTGGGAGGTGTAGAGAGAGGCAGGAGGTGCAGAGAGAGGCAGGAGGTGCAGAGAGACGTGGGAGGCGCAGAGAGAGGCAGGAGGTGCAGAGAGAGGCGGGAGGTGCAGAGAGACGTGGGAGGTGCAGAGAGAGGCGGGAGGTGCAGACAGAGGCGGGAGGTGCAGAAAGAGGCGGGAGGTGCAGGGAGACGTGGGAGGTTCAGAGAGAGGTGGGAGGTGCAGAGAGAGGCAGGAGGTGCAGAGAGAGGTGGGAGGTGCAGAGAGAGGCAGGAGGTGCAGAGAGAGGAGGGAGGTGCAGAGAGACGTGGGAGGTGCAGAGAGAGGAGGGAGGTGCAGAGAGAGGCGGGAGGTGCAGAGAGAGGCGGGAGGTACAGAGAGAGGCGGGAGGCACAGAGAGAGGCGGGAGGTGCAGAGAGAGGAGGGAGGTGCAGAGAGAGACAGGAGGTGCAGAGAGAGGCAGGAGGTGCAGAGAGAGGCGGGAGGTGCAGAGAGAGGCGGGAGGTGCTGTTAAATCTAAGGTCAGGGGACAATCGATATTTGCCCGGCGGTATCGCCTCTTTAACCCACGAATTATTAATCAACGAAGAGGCAGGCGCTGGAGACGGGAAGGCAGGAAACAAGGTTTATTCTCTCCGGAGGAGAACACATCAGTTCAAACAGCAGGTATCGTTCTGAGGTGCTCTAGCCGCATCTCCGAGGCCTGGCCTCTTATACACAGCTTTATTGCTTTATTACATATAACATATTCATGGCAAATGCTTTGATGTACGGAAAGACATTCTCGGAATCCCCGCTCCAAGCCCGTTCCCACACACATATACAGCAGAAGTCCCCACCCCGGTCACGACAGGTGATGATTATCGCGCAGCTGGACATTCCGCCGGTTCACGGAATGTGGGGGTTTGATCGGATCTCATAGGGTGGGGGCATCGATCAACTCGAGGGTCCTTTGATGAGGGAAGCTTTCTACTGTACGGGGAGGGGCAATAAACAGTATTGGCAGAGCTAGGTGTCGGCCTGGGAACGAGGAAGACAAACGGGCACACAGGGAAAGGGGTTTTGTATCAAAAAAGGGCCTGGGACCATAAAAGGAAGGAAGGGAGGTGTCGCGCTGGGGACAGGATGGGGTTCTGAGGCAGAGCTGCGCCGAAGAGGGGTTTATGACCCAAGGCATGTGCGAGCGGGGGTTGTCAGAGTGCGGGCTTTGTGAGGGAGGAGGGCTATGCCGGGGGCCAGTGGCATGCAAAAAGGGTTGTTCTGATCGAGGCACCTAAAATGGCGGGTGCGCACGACAAAAAGTGTGGCATCAGGGAAAAAGGCAAGATGGCGCAGATAATGTTTACCAGACCGTACTAATTTTCCACAGTCCTCCCTTTAACATATCCAAGACATATTGCTGGCCTATTTCCAATTCATGTCGACTGTGGTGGTCATAGGAAAAGAAGTAGGTACCCAGGTAAAGGAGTTATAAACATTACATTTTAAAATCTTTCATCTTAGGAGGCGGGTCTATAGATAAAACTCGTTTGCAGGAAAGTCATAGTAATGCAATAACAGACAAAAATGATTCTGTAGTGAGAGCATTGAGTACATTTCACAGCTACTTATAGTCGTTTTGAATGTAAATTGATAGGTCATTACATATGTGAGTTCTGTTCATGTTTGGTTGGGGCATAATTAATACAATGGTGGCTGGGAGAGAAATGAGACGTAGCAAAAACGATGGTTAAGGGTGTCAATGTTCGAAGTTAAATGAGTTCTCAGCATTCTTTGTCGTCTTTTGTTGGCGCTGTGGAGCACCGGCGGTGGAGCTAAGGGTCCAGCTCTATTCTAGGTCCCGCGTTGCAGGGCACGACCTTTTCCTCGCGTTTCTGGTCAAAAAGGTCCTTTTCGCCCTGTGTCCTTTGAGTTGATTGTCAAAAAGGTTCAGATGGAAGAAATGTGCGTGTGAGCAGTCCTTTAGGGTAGGTCGGAGAAAAAGGGGGATGGAGCAGGGCCAGATCGGGAACAGACTAGGGGGACGGAAAATTTCAGGTAGGCGGGCTCATGACCGAGTTTAGAGAGCGGGGACTTTTCGGCATACGTTGAACATCGAGCAGGGGCATCAGGTCAGCCCTTTCCTCTTATTTTGTCGAAAACAGTGCCTCGTCCTGCAGCTCCTTACTGTCGCGGTCTCGCCTTGGCCAATGTCGCAGGTGTTCCATAGTCTGTAGTCAGGCCACGTGCTCCCACATCCGGTCCTTCTTTCCTCCGACAGTCGTACCCTTAAATGAGTTTGAAAAGACAGTCTTTAGAGAATTGGCAGAGGAAGGTAATCACATAAGTCTATTTCTCTCCCAGCTCCCGGCAAAAATGGAAACGTCCGTCATATTAGGGTTCGCAACTAACATATAAATGATTGATGATGGGCCTGCTGGATTTACTATAACTTTCCTTCACAACCATTTCTTTGGTGTTTGTTGGTCGTGGGACGAGATCTGGTACCTTTTATTGCGTTACAGTTACGTCAGTTCCTCTGACGGAGACCCACCTTCCTAGTACGAGCCTTACACAGCTATACCGTTCTCCTGGGCTTTATATCAAAAAACGCAATGTGCTATCACCATGGTCTGATAGGTATCTTTCTGAGAGATGAACATAGGCTAAACATTTTTCATTCTATCAATGCATCCTGCCTTTCAGCTAAACATTTTACTTTCAACAGGGTTCATTGCAACGACTTCTTCACTTCGGTCTAATCTTAATTTCGCAAACATCGTTCTAGTTTCTACATGGCCTCTTACAACCTGACTACTTAATTAAAAAACCGGGGTTTTATGGAAAACAACTAGGGACATAGAAAACTGTGGTAAGGGCGTAAATCGACCCATCTCTTACAACCGGGGGTGAGGGACAGTTTTATAACTCTCGTCTGGGGCAGCTGATACGAAACAGGGGGCGTTCCGGGAACATGAGGATGTTTCGATCACCTTTACTGTTTGGGTATTGCGACAATTCGGGACGGGGAAGGTCGCGTTATCTGAGGCATCTTTTTATAACACAGGAGCCGCTGACATGTAGTTCCCTTATTTCGGGTCAGATTAGGGAACCTCAGTCGTCTTACCTGTCCTTTCCCTAATGGCCAAATCTCGGTTTTATCAATTTTTTTTTAGCAGAAAGGAGAGGTAGTGACACGGCGTCAGGGTGGTTTTTTATTTAGGATAAATTTTGAGCAAATACTTGTGGTATTTGGGGCCAATTGGTGGTGCACTAGGGGTGGCGGTTTGCCAATTTAGGTGCTAGTCGTTCGGAAGAGCGAGAGAGAGAGAGAGAGAGAGAGAGAGAGAGAGAGAGAGAGAGAGAGAGAGAGAGAGAGAGATGTGCAACAACAGGCTAAATAGTACACGTGCGACATGGGGAGTGGCCGTGCATTAAGATAGGCTATTCAGCGTATTATACAACATAAGACATTACGGGTCCGTGTTAGAATGTTGAAAGCATGCAGTTTGGGATGGACGAGCATTAGGCCGGGTACAGGGGACATGCATCGAGTAAAAGGGCACCATTGTGTCGCATTTCTTGCATTCTCGGTCCTTTAACCAGTTAAGTCAATGCGTCAGTCATACACAAACATCATCTCATAGTTTCAGACATACGTGACAGGTGTCCATTCACGCAACACGGATCAAGGGTGATCGCTTTCATCATGTCATACAATTTATTGGCTCTTTTGGTACAAGAGCAGTTTGTGGGTGTGTTTAGGGGCCACCAGGCAGTGTTAGTCCGCTTCGTGTATCAGACATGGCGAGGCTTCAGATCTTCACCGTACCTTGGTCGTGATTCCGATGTGGCCTGCAGGGGGGAAAAAAGAGGGGAGGGGAGGGGGACAACATTCAAGCACATCAAAAGCACGGGTACGAAGGTCTTTTACTTACCTCATACTCGTCTTATCTCCTCGGGATAGAATCCCTGGGGTTGTGGTTTCTGGAGCCAAAAAAAGGGGGGGGGGCAGTGTGTCCTTATAGGCTGTGAGTAGGAAAACGTTAGAGAATCAGAAGCACTTAGCGCAAGGTTTCTAGTTGGCAGGTGGACTTAGCTATCGGGGTCCTTAAATCTCTTCCAACGCTGTGATGTTCTAAGGTTTATCAGCTCTTCGGTCAACTCTGTTCCCTAGTACCTTTGAGTGTCGTATCTTTATAATATTCTATCATTTACATCGTTTCGCTTTACCCATCCTTTATATTCCATCTTTTACACCGTTTCGTCTTACCCAACCCCAGAAATCGAGGTCTTTCTCCATGCGCGAGTCCCTGAGTCAGTCGCATATTTGACGGCAGAGTGTCGTGTCTTAGATTCGATCCTCCATCCGGGGCTGGGCAACCATCTTCTATTAACCTTAAAGAGAGAGCAGAGTAGGGTGCACAGAAAAAAACTCTCCCGCCGATCCCATATTTTAAATAAAGCATGCAATACCCGTTCATAGTTTCGAAAACCTTTATTTGCACAATCGTTCAGCATGTCGATAGGACAGTGTGATCGGGGTTGGCCGGATACGGCAATGGCTAAAGTGCGTACAGTAGAGGGGGGGGCTATCTTGTAGGATTAAAAACATGTTTAAAAAGGTTCATTCATTCATTTGCAGGGAACTAAAAACGTCTATCGAATAGTTGAGGGACCAAGGGGCATTCATTTCATAATTGGAAACACAGTTAGACTAGTTGTAATCAAATTCCTATAGGTATACCATGGGAGTGTGTCATAAGCGAGGTTACATGTCAGATATGATAATATCATAATGAATCGTACATTGAAAAACATTTTTCACAAGGTCCTTTTACATGTTCGTCGAGTGAATCCTTCCTTTTTTTCCGTCAAGTGTACAAAGGATCATATATAGTTTTCAGAACATCGAGTCTTTTTAGCTAAAAAAAACACCACGAGGTGTTCGTGAGTTCCTATTGATACCGGCGCCATTTTGGGCGGGCCGGGTTAGTCCGGAAGTAGCGTCAGGGAAAAATGTCTCCTACAACCGGCAGTTGGACCAGAGTCCTTTTCGGTAGTTCGAGAATTCATGCTAACAGAAGGAGTAGCTATGTCATGCTTATTTCGTTAGCGACCAAGGCAGTTGTTCCTCACCGGAAGCCTGCAGGGGCCGAGGGCTCCTGGGACCTTTGTAGAATCTTCAAGGCTGTGGGGGTGCTGTTGGAGGTGGGGGCTCGTGCTCCGGTGGGCAAGCGCCCGAGTTACGTTGCTGTTCACAGTTACTCTAGCGGCCGAGACCCGCCTTCCAGGGGGCCCAGACGCCATTTTGAGGCCCTGCAGCAGCCGCCCTTCGTCGAGTCTGCAAGAGTGGAGGAGACCTTATGGAATGATCCCATGTCCAGTGCTGCGGAAGTATGGCCACCTGCGGTGCATGTTCGGTGCTGTGCAAGTATCGGCACCGTTGCATGTTCGGTGCTGCGCAAGCATCGGCACCGTTGCATGTTCGGTGCTGCGCAAGTACTGGGGCGCCACCATGGTATGTTCGGTGCTACGCAGGTATTGGCACCACCGCCTGGCTGGAGGAGTTCGGCGCTGGGCCGGGGGCTGGGAAACCTCCTATCCGTGGAGGTGGGAGAGGCTTGTCCGCGTCGCCTCTCCCTCCCAGCCCGACCTGGACTAATTTCCGCGGAGGTATGTACAAGACATCCCCCCTCCAGAGTTGTCGCAGCCATTATTCAAGAAAGAAGTGGCGCCTGGCGTGCTGCTGCGGCCATTACGGAGGAGAAAAGAAAGAAGTGTCCCGTCCTTCTCTGGGCCGGGCTTCCGGTGGATGTCGGCCGGACGCCTCTTGCTCTGGCCCCATGAACGGGTTCCTTGGCTCATCGGCTGCAGCCGGATCCAGTTGGCCCCAGTCCCTGGCCATTGGTGGCCGGACCGGGAAGACATGTGGCGGGACTATCTGCAACTCTCACGTGCCACCGTGGCCGGACTGGGGGAGAGAGAGGTCGAGGACATAGACATTCCCCCCTCCCTACAACTCTCCGGTGTGGTCAAGGTGATCCCCTGGCTGGGTCCCGCTGGCCTTTGTCTCTCCTCCGGCTCCACCCTATGTTACGATTTCCTGGCCGACTGTTGGCAGCAGGACCCGCCTTATATGGGTTGCTGCCGGTTGGGCGTAGCCGTAGCCCTGCCCTACTTTGGAAGGTTCCAGAATGGGGGGGGGGCGAATGTTCTGCTGATTTTCATTTTCTAGTTTACCGTTCTTGTTTCAAACGTTTTCTGTTGTTAGGGCATTAATAGGTGTTATTATTACGTATTGTTATTTGTTTCTTGTTCGTTATGTTAAATAAAAGTTCAAGTTCATCAGTGGCCTACGGATTTCGTTTTCCCATTCCTTTCTTTCCAGGTTGTTCCATGCTAAAGCTTCTGTTTAACAGAAGTTTAAGTACCACGGTAACACAGGCAGAGGGATGACGCAGATTCATGCATCACGTACACACAAACTCAGACGGGGAGACAGTACAAATATTATATAAAAAGACCCAAGACAAACATAAAACAGTTATTGGCCATAATTATCTTATTTCTATATGCTGCGCATACTTTTTGTTAGAGCAATGGGGCAGGCTTTAGTTATATGCCTATAAGGATGCGGGAGAAAGGAGGTAGTAGGTTTTCAGACATTGGCAATATCCCTAGTCCTCTCGGCGAAGGATACTTGTGTAACCCTTACCCTGAAATACCCTAAACCTTTCCCTACTTGGCTAAACGTAAGGATGCTTGATCATGTGTGTACATTATTCTTTCTGTTTTCTTCGGGGTTTGTCGTCTGTCAATTTAGAGCTACACTGGGTTTTCCCGTCTTATCGTTGTTTGATCTATGAGGACTCGAACATGTCGCTGAAATCGGCTTGGCGAAATCTGTGCCATCGGGCGTAATCGAACGTGGTGGTTCTATCTGGCCTGTTCAAGTCAGTCTGATTCATCTTTGTCTCGCGCCTTTTCCCTTTCTGCCGGCCTGTTATTCCTGTCGGTCCTCTGCTCCTACTCACGTTCAGTAGAGTCGGGCATTGGGCTTTCCAGTGCCTGGCATATCTACAAAAAGCACATTGGTTTTGCCCTAAGTCTGGCCGTCCTGTGCGTAGTGTCGGGGGATTACTTTCGGGACGTTGTGTTCTGGGGTCGTCCTGTCGATATGTTCCTTTACCTGCTCTGTCCTCGTCTCTATTCTTTCGTTGCATTGCTTCTTTGCGCCACATACCGAGGCAGTCGAGCATAATAGGCGTTGTCTTATTATCACGAAGGGCTATTTCTAACGTTTCTATTTTATCAAGATCGAAGGATCCTATCAGTGGCCACTGTTTCTCTTGACTTTCTTTGGTATACCTGTGCCACAGTTTACTATAGGCTATGGTAACTAATCCATAGTTTATGAACATGTCTTTATTAGGGGTGCCTTCCAGCGGAGCTAGATGATCCACCTCTAATAAACGGTCCGGGCTGAACCAGCTATCGACCAGTGGGGAGAAGACAGACATGACAGCTCACAACGAGGGACAAAAGTCAGCACTGCCTATCTTATCACTGTGTGCAAAGACTAGACAGAATATTTCTATTCTACGTTGTTTGCAGGCAGTGAATACCTCATGAACCAATATCAAATGAACAAAAAGAGGACCAGTGGGAAGAATAAGTAGATTCGCAAAAGATCTGCGTCCTCTACCCTTTCACTATCTGCAAAGGGGAACCTGTTCTTTCCTGTTTGTAGACAGAGAATCTCCAGAAAACAATCCGCGAACAGTAGCTCGGGGTCAAAAACAGTTAATCAGTGGCCGTTAATAAATAGTCGATTCAGTGGGGGAGAAAGATAGGCGCGACGGCTGCGTTACCTATCCTTCACTGTTTGCAAAGAGAAAGAGCCTACTGTTTCTTCGTGTGCAGACAGTGAATCTCCAAATAGGTCAACAAAGAGTATTACTAGTATTTTCTGAACAATTAAACAATTATTTCGTGTTTCGTCGTGTCTACACGACCTTACCCGGACCGTATGGACAGTTTCTTGTCTTCCGAATCCAGCGCCCGATCGTCCTCTTTTCTTTGTATTCCTCGCAGCACTCCTGATGGTTCCCAGTCAGGACCGTAGATCACTCGGGAGAGGTCTGTTCGGAACCAGTGAAGTTCGGATGATCGGCTGCCAGACGAGGGTCTATTGGGCAAGAGCTCTCCCGATCGTTGCAGTCGTTCACTCTGTCGTCAGGACCTCTCCCACTGGATCCACGAGTCGCTGATGGGCCCCACGCTTGGGACGCCAATTGTTAAATCTAAGGTCAGGGGACAATCGATATTTGCCCGGCGGTATCGCCTCTTTAACCCACGAATTATTAATCAACGAAGAGGCAGGCGCTGGAGACGGGAAGGCAGGAAACAAGGTTTATTCTCTCCGGAGGAGAACACATCAGTTCAAACAGCAGGTATCGTTCTGAGGTGCTCTAGCCGCATCTCCGAGGCCTGGCCTCTTATACACAGCTTTATTGCTTTATTACATATAACATATTCATGGCAAATGCTTTGATGTACGGAAAGACATTCTCGGAATCCCCGCTCCAAGCCCGTTCCCACACACATATACAGCAGAAGTCCCCACCCCGGTCACGACAGGTGATGATTATCGCGCAGCTGGACATTCCGCCGGTTCACGGAATGTGGGGGTTTGATCGGATCTCATAGGGTGGGGGCATCGATCAACTCGAGGGTCCTTTGATGAGGGAAGCTTTCTACTGTACGGGGAGGGGCAATAAACAGTATTGGCAGAGCTAGGTGTCGGCCTGGGAACGAGGAAGACAAACGGGCACACAGGAAAAGGGGTTTTGTATCAAAAAAGGGCCTGGGACCATAAAAGGAAGGAAGGGAGGTGTCGCGCTGGGGACAGGATGGGGTTCTGAGGCAGAGCTGCGCCGAAGAGGGGTTTATGACCCAAGGCATGTGTGAGCGGGGGTTGTCAGAGTGCGGGCTTTGTGAGGGAGGAGGGCTATGCCGGGGGCCAGTGGCATGCAAAAAGGGTTGTTCTGATCGAGGCACCTAAAATGGCGGGTGCGCACGACAAAAAGTGTGGCATCAGGGAAAAAGGCAAGATGGCGCAGATAATGTTTACCAGACCGTACTAATTTTCCACAGTGCAGAGAGAGGAGGGAGGTGCAGACAGAGGCGGGAGGTGCAGAGAGACGTGGGAGGTGCAGACAGAGGCGGGAGGTGCAGAGAGAGGCGGGCGGTGCAGAGAAAGAGGCGGGAGGAGCAGAGAGAGGCGGGAGGTGCAGAGAGACGTGGAAGGTGCAAAGAGACGTGGGAGGTGCAGAGAGAGGCGGGAGGTGCAGAGAGAGGCGGGAGGTGCAGAGAGACGTGGGAGGAGCAGAGAGAGGCGGGAGGTGCAGAGAGAGGCGGGAGGCGCAGAGAGAGGCAGGAGGTGCAGAGAGAGGCGGGAGGTGCAGAGAGACGTGGGAGGAGCAGAGAGAGGCGGGAGGTGCAGAGAGACGTGGGAGGTGCAGAGAGAGGCAGGAGGTGCAGAGAGAGGCGGGAGGTGCAGAGAGACGTGGGAGGAGCAGAGAGAGGCGGGAGGTGCAGAGAGGAGCGTGAGGCGCAGAGAGAGGCGGGAGGTGCAGAGAGAGGCAGGAGGTTCAGAGAGAGGTGGGAGGTGCAGAGAGAGGCAGGAGGTGCAGAGAGAGGCGGGAGGAGCAGAGAGAGGCAGGAGGGACAGAGAGTGAGGCGGGAGGTGCAGAGAGAGGCGGGAGGAGCAGAGAGAGGAGGGAGGTGCAGAGAGAGGCTGGAGGGACAGAGAGTGAGGCGGGAAGTGCAGAAAGAAGCATGAGGCATAGACGAGGGCAGTTGGGGGTAGCTTTAAGGGCCAGGAGGTACAGATGAGGTCGGGTTAGACATGGAATAAACTGTCAGGCCTGCTCCTAGGGGGCGGGTGGAGTTGAGGTCACAGGGACGGGTGATCATGGAGGAGACGAAGAGACAGGGCCCCATGGGAGGAGGGAGACGGGGCCCCAGGGGAGGAGGGAGACGGGGCCCCAGGGGAGGAGGGAGACGGGCCCCAGGGGAGGAGGGAGATGGGGCCCCAGGGAGGAGGGAGACGGGGCCCCAGGGGAGGAGGGAGACGAGGCCCCCAGGGGAGGAGGGAGACCGGGCTCCCAGGGGTGGAGGGAGACGGGGCCCCCCAGGGGAGGAGGGAGACGGGGCCCCCAGGGGAGGATGGAGACGGGCCCCAGGGGAGGGGAGAGATGGGGCCCCCAGGGGAGGATGGAGACGGGCTCCCAGGGGAGGATGGAGACGGGCTCCCAGGGGTGGAGGGAGACGGGGCCCCCAGGGGAGGAGGGAGACGGGGCCCCCAGGGGAGGATGGAGACGGGCTCCCAGGGGGTGGAGGGAGACGGGGCCCCCAGGGGAGGAGGGAGATGGGGCCCCCAGGGGAGGATGGAGACGGGCCCCCAGGGGAGGAAGGAGACGGAGCCCCCAGGGGAGGAGGGAGACGGGGCCCCATGGGAGGAGGGAGACGGGGCCCCCAGGGGAGGAGGGAGACGGGGCCCCCAGGGGTGGAGGGAGGCGGGCCGGAGGAGGAATATGGGGCCCCCAGGGGGGAGGGAGACGGGGCCCCCAGGGGAGGAGGGAGACGGGGCCCCATGGGAGGAGGGAGACGGGCCCCCAGGGGAGAGATGGGGCCCCCAGGGGAGGAGGGAGATGGGGCCCCCAGGGGAGGGAAGGAGGGAGACGGGGCCCCCCAGGGGAGGAGGGAGACGGGGCCCATAACCGGACCGGCCTCGGTTACCAGGCTTTTGTTTAAATATTTCTCAGATAATGAGACAATATTCGCCCTTGCCCTCTCCCTGCCCCCAAAGGGCAGAGGCCAGGGGTACGATGGAGGCTTCCAGAAGGACCCTTGGTGACTGAGACTGCACAGTCAGCTCCTCGAAGACGCCGCATCTGCTGCGAACAGCTGGATCCATCACTTCCCTTGGGATCCCCGTGGCCGAGGTCTGGAGGTGTGTGGACCTCAGATCACACGTCTTGTTATCTTAACACGGGTAGTTAGTTAGTTAGAGGTGGTAAACTCCAGCATCTTGGCGCTGAATATCATTTTATCGGCCTCAGAAGGATGAACCCCAGAGTGGATCTGCAGCTGTGACCATGAGGTCACACGCAGGCCCCTATAGTGGGGCCATCGATCCGCCAGCCCCAGCCCACTCTGTACACATTGCACACAGGCGGAGGGAGGGAGGGGCCCCCCGGGGGTGGGGCCCCCGCCCAGCCCCAGCCCGGCTCGGCTTCCCCGAATCTCACGCCCTCCGCTCCGGGGCAGCAGTTTCCCATTTCCTGGGAAAGCACCTCAGACTCTTGGCAGCGCCTAGAAGAGGCGGAGACAAAGGGAGGCGCTCCCGGCCCGGAGGGCAGGGAGGGGGGGGGGGGAGAAGAGGAGGGGGGGGGAGGGGAGGAAGGGAGAGAGGTGACAGAGGACAGAAGGTTTATTTTTGTTTTTTTATGCGTTTTTCTCTCACGCGGACTTCACCCGAAGGTGTCAGAGGCTTCACAGTAGAATTTAAAGTTAGATCAGAGGTAACATTAGAGGTTAAAGAGTCAGAGGAGGGAGCAGAGCTGAGGGGGCACACAGGACTGAAACAAGGGGGCGGCGGGGGAACAAAGGGGGGGGGTGCCCCCTGGCCCAGGGTTCCATGCAGGTGCCCCGTGCTCGGCTGTGCTCCAGGACAGGTGGGTCAGGTGGAGACCCCCCCCCGTGCCCTCCTCCCCCCTTTGCCACCCTGCAGCGGTGCCATCTCTTCCTGCCAGTGATGTGTTGGCACCCAGTGCTCTGGCATCGCCCCTGACGTGTCCACGCCATGCAGAGTGTAATGTTGGGGGCCCTGGGCCCTCATGCTGGAAAGGACTGACGCAGACACAGTGAGTTACATGGTAGAACTGGCCCAGAGCACATGGGCTCGGCCCCTTTTATTAAAGCTGTGTCCCCTGACCAGTGACATCAGTGGTGGGTGGGTGTTTAGTGTAGGGCATACAAAGCACTAGACTGCTGACTGTGACTCTGGGTCACTACATCCCTCCCAAACTTGGGGGAAAATGAAAACAAAAGAAAGTCCAACCTGTGGGAGAAAAATGCAATTCGCCAACCCCACGACAAAGTTCAAACCTGTGGGAAAGAAAATGTACATACAATATAACACTGGACTCTATGATTTGAAGTGAGTCTCTTTGGCGGATTGAAGGTCGCAGATGGTGTAGTTGCTACATCCAGGACTCACGAGTCACTGTGGCATGGTTTGCCGTTATTCGGCAGGTCCTATCTTCTGTCTGCGCCGCCTGGACGTTGTTCTCGGTCTTGCCTTTGCTTGGCACCACTGGTGACAGTTGGTAGTTAGAGAGAGGGTGACGTGATCTGATTGTTGTTTATCTTCTCGGTTCTCCTCTTCAGTCCTGGTCCTTGGTGGTGCCTCGGGGCGTGCTTCAAAGTATTTCTGGGCAGATGAAAGGAGTAGGTGCATACATCCCTCTCACTAGGAAGCCCCTCTCGCCGGTATTCCTCTCTCACAAGATGTCCGGGAGGACCTCTTTGCCAGGCTTCCACTGGACTGGTGTTGTCGGTCATGTTGCTCCACCATAGCCTTCGGGCCGTGAGCAGGGCGCTCCACGATCTTCACCGTTGTGTCCTAGTTCCACCTGAAGGTTACACTGTCGACTCTTTTCTTGCACGTGAAGCTTTCGTCTCAGTGGGTTTTGCAGGCGCACCGTTGTGGATCTGTCTCTCTTGTGGGACTTGCTGCCACCAGAGTCCCTTGAGGCCTTTGTTTCTTGGGCTGCCACGGGTTAGTGTGGAGTGGTCAGTTCCTCAGCCGGATGTGTGAGCACTCTCGCCATCCAATCTTCCGCTCAACCCCAAAGGTAGATTGTTGTCAACAGTCCAAACTTGCCCTCTTCTGCGATCGCCACCTGGATGGATGGCTCGTAGGTGGATGTCTTTGACTTGTGCCGCCGGTGTTCATGCCAGGCCTTGTTCTCCGCTGCACTCCGGTGTTCTGGTGCATGTCGCCATCTTCTTCTGATGGGTGTGTGAGTTGACTGGTCACACCTCTTCTCTTCTTGTGATCTTCTAGTGGCACCGTGGCACTCACTACCCTTCTTCTCCTCCATTCCTTTCACGACGTGGTTGGTCCCTTTTCTTTTCTTCAACCACCCAGGCCATCTCCGTGTGGCGTGCACTCCACACGAATCTCCCTGGTTGCGTCCTACCCTTAGGACACGCCTTCTCTTCTTCCGATGGCCAAACCAGGCATCGCACCTTTCTTCCTGTCGCTCCTTCTTCATTTCGGGTCGGTGTCATCAGACCTCTTCTGGGTCCCGTCCATGGACCTCTTCTTGATCTATTCAGTTACTATGCCTTTGATCTTCTGTCATATCTTCGCAGTCGTGACCTTCTGACTGGTCATCTTCTCCTTTTCTTTCCGGGTGACCATCTGACTGGTCATCTTCTCCTTTCCTTTCCGGGCGACCATCTGACTGGTCATCTTCTCCTTTTCTTTCCCGGTGACCATCTGACTGGTCATCTTCTCCTTCTCTTTCCGGGTGACCATCTGACTGGTCATCTTCTCCTTCTCTTTCCGGGTGACCATCTGACTGGTCATCTTCTCCTTCTCTTTCCGGGTGACCATCTGACTGGTCATCTTCTCCTTTTCTTTCCGGGTGACCAACTGACTGGTCATCTTCTCCTTTCCTTTCCGGGCGACCAACTGACTGGTCATCTTCTCCTTTCCTTTCCGGGTGACCAACTGACTGGCCATCTTCTCCTTTTCTTTCCGGGTGACCAACTGACTTGTCATCTTCTCCTTTTCTTTCCGGGCGACCAACTGACTGGTCATCTTCTCCTTTTCTTTCCGGGCGACCAACTGACTGGTCATCTTCTCCTTTTCTTTCCGGGCAACCAACTGACTGGTCATCTTCTCCTTTTCTTTCCGGGTGACCAACTGACTGGTCATCTTCTCTTTTTCTTTCCGGGTGACCAACTGACTGGTCAGCTTCTCCTTTTCTTTCCGGCGACCAACTGACTGGTCATCTTCTTCTTTTTCTTTCCGGGTGACCAACTGACTGGTCATCTTCTCCTTTTCTTTCTGGGCGACCAACTGACTGGTCATTTTCTTCTTTTCCTTCGGGCGACCAACTGACTGGTCCGCATCTGGCGGTGACTTTCTGGCAAGTCATCTTTGCTGTGACCTACTGACAGGTCTCCGAGGACGCGATCCCTGCGTTACTCGGTCGTGGTGGCGTGGAGTTACTTCACTCCTTGCGCGGTCCTGCGCAATGCTGTTCTGTCCTGTTGTGTGGAGTTCCTTCACTCCTTGCGCAGTCCTGCGCAATGCTGTGTTGTCCTGAGATGTGGAGTTCCTTCACTCCTTGCGCGTTCCTGAGCAGTGCTGTTCTGTCCTGTTGTGTGGAGTTCCTTCACTCCTTGGGCAGTCCTGCGCAATGCTTTGCTTCTGGCGCGTTCCTGCGCCGTCTCTTGAAGTGTCCCTGAGGGTTTTGGCGCGTTCCTGTGCTGCTGGTTTGGCAGTGTTCTTGTTCTTCTGGCGCGTTCCTGCGCAGTTCTATGCTGTCCTGTGTCACTGGGCAGTGACGGTAGGTTTGTGAACACTGTGTCCGTGCTGAAACTGCAGTACCTGCTGTGTCCTAGTGTTGCTGTCTGCTGCTCGCGTTGCTGCGGGCTTGGTTATACACTGGGGTCCCTGCCTTGGCTTGTGGCGCAGTCCTATTCTTCTGGCGCGTACTCGCGCCGTCCTCCAGATATCTGCAGCTGCAAAAAAAACAGCTCTGTGCTGCCTTTGTCTCTTTGCCTTGTCGCGGGCTTGTTTGGTTCCTTTTAGCCTGCGGTTACAGGAGCTGGCCACTAGGTGGTAGTGTGCTTCTTCTCTTTGCCATTTGCAGCCTTGCTTTCCCTGTCCTCGGCAGTTTCTACCTAGCTACCGGCTCTCTGCTCCCACTGTTCCTGGAAGGGGGGGTGGGGGGCGGAGGTAGCTTCCGTTCTCACCGGGGCGCTCCGTGTGGGGCCTTGGCAGACAGACAGGCATCGCTGGAGGGCTCCCCTTATTCTCGGTGAGTCTCTTCTTTCTTCTTGACGGCGCCGGGCACAAACGCGAGTGCCGGCGGTTCTGAGTGTCGGTAGGGCTGAGGGGGGCCTCCTGATAATGCGGGTGGGCTCCGCTTTTGCTAATAGCACCTGGCAGCTTTCCATGCGTGGGGCTGGGCCGCTGCGGGCTCGCAGCCTCTCCACGTCCCCATTCTCTCTGGTCCGGTGTCTCGAGGGCATGCGTCCGCCTTTGCACTTCACCCGCCCGCGGCAGCTTCTTTGGTCACTCGCTGCGCGGGGGGCCACAACGTAGGCGCTATTGCTGGGGCTTATCTGCTCTGTTTTTGGGCTGCGCCGGGGGTGTGGTGATGCGGTTGCCGGCTGCGGGCCGGGTGCTAGATTTTTCCTTTCCCTCACCCCACCGGCGCAGCCACACGTCACACACGGCGCGGGGTGGGGGTGACAGCGCTGTACAGCGGGTGGGCTCCGCTTGGCTTTCCTTTCACGCTCTCTCACCCTCGCAGCGGCAGCCGCGCTCCACACATGCTGCGCTGCAGGGGGGCTGGAGATGCTGCAGGCAGGCCGCGGGTGGGCTCTGCGAGTCCTGCTTAATTACGGCCGAGTCTGGCGCCGCTTACCACTGCTGGGGGCACAGTTCATGTCTATGGTTCATTGTGGGTGGGCTCCGCTTGATACACAGTCAGAAGGGGGGCCGCTTCAGGCACGCGCGACCCCCGAGGGCATTATTAGCGCCCTGGCTCACCTCCGGTCCAGTCGACCTCGCACGCCATGCGGGTGGGCTCCGCTTTTGGCGCTTTACTTTCCGAGGATCACCTTGGTGTTCGACTGATGGGCCTTTTCACTTCACGGGTGGGCTCCGCTTCGGTCACCATGCGGTGGGGCCTCACTGCGGCTGACGCGGGTGGGCTCCAGTCGGTCCGCTTACTCCCGGGCACTTCGGGCCGCGCCTCCACGTGGCGCTGGGTTGTGGCCGGCACAGGTGGGCTCTGGTCGGTCCGCTGCTTTTCCTCGGGGGTACCGCCACGGCAGGGCGGCTTGCAGCAGGTCAGAGAGGTGCGCTGTGGGCTCCCGTTCACCTTCTCTTGGATCCTTAGGCCCGGGGCACAGCACACGCCCCGCGGGCCTCTCGGCGGCCGGCGCCGCTTCCCCGGGGGGTGCCCTGCACATGGGCAGTTCCCTTCTTCTTTCCGGGGGTTTTCTTCTTTTAAATGCGGCACGCGTGGCTAGCGTCCGCCCTTCTCGTCGCCAATGTAATGTTGGGGGCCCTGGGCCCTCATGCTGGAAAGGACTGACACAGACACCGTGAGTTACATGGTAGAACTGGCCCAGAGCACATGGGCTCGGCCCCTTTTATTAAAGCTGTGTCACCTGACCAGTGACATCAGTGGTGGGTGGGTCTTTAGTGTAGGGCATACAAAACACTAGACTGCTGACTGTGGCTCTGGGTCACTACACAGAGCACCCACCTGCTCAGCCCAGCCCACCTAGCCTCAGCGGAGCAGCGATTGGACGCCGCGGCTGTCCATCTTAAGCTGGTTTCATCTGCCAACTGACAAACTTGATGCAAAAGCATCCACCGGCCGCATGAACATGAGGGGTGGAAGAGGGGGGAACATGGCGAGCCCCCCTCAAACCTCATGCAGCTTGATGGAACGGAGCCCAGGGCCCGAGGCACAAACCGACACTTAAACCTGAAGTCATGTAAGTAAGTCTAACTTTACCACTAGTAAAGTTAGACTTTTGGTCTAAGTTTACCTTTCTGAATCGGGCCCTCAATTATTAGCAAATCAAACATGTTTTCACCCGCCCCCTCTGCTGCCCCCTCACGGCCTCTACAGGACACCTCAAACCCCTGCACAGGGCAGAACCTGCGAACTCTCGGACACATCTGAAGCAGAAACAACTCACTGTGAAGAAATAATACTACAATGATCAAATGTTGACGCTTTCACTGGCACCGCAGTTCTGAGCAGGTCCTGCTTTTGGAAGACCACATGGATCCAGGAGGGCATGTCCTGCCACAAGGTGCGGGTGAGTCTGGTGCGCGGTGCACGCTGCACCGCACTCACTCCCAGCGGAGTGCGCGTTCCTCAAGGTGCGGGTGATTCTGGTGGGACGGCACAAGCTGCACCGCACTCACTCCCAGCGGGGTGCACGCTGCACCGCACTCACTCCCAGCGGGGTGCCTGTTCCTCAAGGTGCGTGTGATTCTGGTGCGCGGTGCACGCTGCACCGCACTCACTCCCAGCGGAGTGCCTGTTCCACAAGGTGTGGGTGAGTCTGGTGCGACGGTGCACACTGCACCGCACTCGCTCCCAGTGGAGTGCGCGTTCCTCAAGGTGCGGGTGATTCTGGTGCACACTGCACCGCACTCACTCCCAGCGGAGTGCCCGCTGCACAAGGTGCGGCACCAGAGACACACCCCTGTCACCATGGTCCGACCGTTGCACTATCTATGACAGCCTCTACACCTCAAAGAGTCTGACTATAAATGGTTAATGCAACCATGCACCCCCACCTCGGCATGACACCAGAGACAGGCCACTCTCACCACGGTCAGACCCTTGCACCATGTATGAGAGCTTCTCCGCATCACGGAGTCTGACCGTGTATGGTTAATGTAACCTTCCACCCTAACCAGGCACGGCACCGAAGAGAGGCCACTCTCACCATGGTCAGACTGTGCCCAACACCTCCGCTTGGGATGACTCCTGGTGGCCTTCGGCATTAGGAACCCCCCGCCCCCCACAACCACGGACCATGCACGAAACCTCCGCATCATATTAGACTCCTCAGTCACGATGAACCATCAGATTTATGCCGTCTCCTCATCATGCTTCTACACTCTTCTCCTGCTCCTAAAGACCTTCAGATGGATCCCCACTGAGGCCAGAAAGACGCTCACCCATGCACTCATCAGAAGCAGACTCGACTACAGCAACGCGCTCTATGGTGGCGTCACCATGAAACTCCTCTGGAAACTACAGAACGTTCAAAATCCCGAAGCCAGACTGGTCCTCACCATCCCTTCCACCGCTACATCTCCGAACACCTGCGAGGAATCCACTGGCTCCCAGTCAACAAAAGAGTCACATATGTGTCTACAAGGCCCTCCGTGACGCTGGACCAGCGTACCTCAACCACCACCACTCATTCCACGTACCCACCAGACACTTCTGCCGAGCTGAACTGGCCCTTGGCACCGTCTCTCGGATCCGCAAGATAATGGACTGGAGGTAGATCCTTCTCCTTCCTCGCCACTAGAGCCTGGAACACCCTACCTCTCCTCCACAGGCTATCCCCCTCGCTGGCAATTCAGGAAGGATCCCCAGACCTGGCTCTTGGACTGAACCTCAGCCCCCAAAGGACCTGCAGCCCTCCCCTCCCAGCGCCTTGAGACCCTCACGGGTGAGTAGTCGCGCTTAATAAACACTGATTGAATGATTGATGGTCAGACCCTTGCACCATGAATGACATGACAGCCCTTACGCCTCACAGAGTCTGACCATACATGGTTAATGTAACCTCAGTCCCACCCCCACCTGGGGGGAAGACTCATCTCTCTAGTATGCCGAGTCTGTGACTCAGCGGATAGAAGCCATGGTGTTCTGCAGTGTGTGCGCTGCCGGACCAATAACTAGCATCAACTTGCCCAGGACACAAGCCGGCGACGAGGCCTCGGGCAGGTGAACGAGGATGTTTGAGTTCATCCCTCGCGATCTCCCAACAATAACAGGATCTTGTTGTGGCTCAGCCAGAAGGACAGGATCTCTGTACAGGAGAACGAGGAAACACCTGGGAGCAGGTGAGGCCGGAAGGAGGTACATGGAAGACACCTCTGCTGAGGTCAATGATCATCAGTTTCATCATCAGACGGCTCAGTCAGACACCTAGAGTGCACCTGGACTCCCTCCAATATTCACTTCAGACATCTGGATTCTGACAGTACTCCCTGCCAATGTTCACTTCAGACACCTGTTATGTTATAGGATTTATAGAGCGCATGGCTGTCCTGGCAGAGGGACGTCCCAGCGCTAGATTGCTGGAGGTGAGGGCGTGAGAGGAGATGCTGATCATTTAAAAAGCCAGGTCTTCACCGCCCTTCTAAAGGACAGGTGGTTAGGAATGTTTCTGATAGAAAGTGGAAGAGAAATCCTGAGGGTTGGTGCAAGCACCTTGAATGAGCGTCCTGCTCTGAATCTGCGGAACCGTGGCACGCACGGCAGATGCAGGTCGGCAGAGCGAAAAACGCGGCACGGGATGTAAGGGTGACACAGATTGCTCAGAATCGCCAGACCTACGTCTGCAAGAATTGTGTGTGTAATGCATAGCACTTTGAACGGAATTCTTTGTTCTACAGGCAGCCAGTGAAGATGTTGCAGCAGACGAGAGACTGAACCATACTCAGGCATGGCGAACAGTGTTCAGGCTGCTGCATTCATGGTGCGCCGTAGCCTATTGATCGCGGATTTATTTGAGCCAAGCAATAGACTATTGCAGTAGTCCAGCCTGGCCACAACAGTAGCTTAGACGACCAGCTGGCGGGTGGGGGATCAAACAGACCAAGTATGGGTTTAGGAGTCCTAACTTTACTACTACTAAAAGCCTTCTGTGAATACCAAAAGTAGTAAGTTTAGGATTTTATCTCGGATTAGTTCTGTGAATCGGCCCCCTGGAGTCTGACTGCACTCCCTGTCAGTGTCATCACAACAACATTCCACTCAGAACACGCACACTGGCTGAGCAGCCAGGAACCAGGTAAGATAGGAGAAACATTAAAACAAAGGCAGACTACAACACACTTCAGACACCTGAGACTAGATTTACAAAAACTGATGCAATGCTGCGTTAAATTCCATGTTTTTGCCTCATGTATGTGCCATATTTACAAAATAACGCACAATGACACATCCATAACGCAGCGACAACGTAAAGTTGTTGTGGCACAAGGCGTCATAAACAACTCTTTTTTGGGGGACGCAAATAAGTGTTGCTTGTCACAAGCCAGAGTTGCCAGTGGCGACTGCCAGCTATCGGAAGTGGTGGGGCGGGCAAACTGCTGTTGGGTACACAAAACATACACTGCACACCAAATATACATAACAAAAAACAAAAGAAAAAAGCCACGTACCTGACCGTGCTCCGCACTCCGGACCCGATCTTCCAATTTTCTGCAGCACGTGACCAGCCGACTTACTTAACCACTCATGGCACCGCTCTGCAACGTCATGATTGGATGGAGCGTCCTAGCTAGGTGGAGAGCTTCAAAGTGCGCATGTCACTTTGGATGGCGCAAGACAGCGTCCAAAGTGACATGCTCACTTTGGAGCATGCAGGCAGCCACTGCTCCTGTCCTCTGCTGCCAATTGGCAGTAGAGGACATGCCTCATATGTCTCTGGGTCCTGGGCAGGCTGGCTGCTACAGTGCGTACCATGGTATAAAAAATAAAGTGGCAATGAAATCTTTTCTTTGCCATTTTATTTTTTTCTGTGCAGCGGGCGGAGGGGGGGAGGGGGGACATGGGGTGATGCTCCCCCTCCCAAGTGAAGAAACTGCTCCTGAGAGTTGCATGCCTCCACACTGATTTGCATCATGCAAGAGGCATTTGTGTCACTTTTTGTTTTTAAAAATAACTTCATTGGCATACAAAGCTTATCTCAATCCGAATCTACCTTTAAATTGCCACGCTCCCCCTCCCACCATTCGTCATACACATAACTGATCCCCCACATAATATGACGTCAACAATTGCAGGACCATATATAAGAGGGCCACAAAAGAAGATGAATCATACAATTCTTATATCAAAGAAACCCACACCCATGTCTATAGGAACATGTTCATTTATGCATCAGTCTTCATGGCATTATATAACATTTACTACCCCCCCCAACTAACTTTCGTTGTAGACCAGCGCATCCATTAAAAACAATCAATGCAAACAATATCTGGTTACCTGTACATCCCCTCAGTCACTTGTGTATTCATTCAATATGTACTCACACTTCCGGTGGGGAAAAATGGTGACCCCCTCCACAGCGCCCCCGGACACAGGCACTGCCTGTGAATCCCACAGCTCAGACCTCACATATGTCCAGGCTAACAGACCGGGCCGGACAGGCCGTGGCGGGCACCGGGCAATCCCCCGGTGCGCCGCAAGGGTGGGTCCGGTTTTGGGCCCCTGGGGGCTGTCTTTGTTACAGCACCGTTTATGCAGCATAGCTGAAAAATCGGCCCTGTAACAAAATCGGCCGAAAGCCTGCCCCGCAAAGAGCTCAGTCGCACACCCAACCTCCCCCCCCCGGGGGGCCGGGCGAGCACTTTGCCGGGGCCGGTTTTGGTTCCCAGTCCGGCCCTGCTAACAGATCAATCTTTTCACCCCCTGACATGTCTTATCTGTACCCCCTCCACAGTTTCTCACTCGCAGACACCCCGCAGCCATGCCTTACACATAGGGGCGTAGCCTAAGACGCCAAGAAATGGTGCCCGTCGCTTTGCCAACCCCAGGCCCAAAAGGACAAGTATCCTACTTAATTTCTTTTTCGTTGGAGAGGGGAGCAAACCAAGGAGCACCTGTAGGATATCTATAGGTATCTCCCACCAGAGGTCTCCTTAAGACTGGTGAGTATTTCCCACCAGTAGTAAGTCACGCACGGACATGTTCAGATCATATGAATAAAATCGGCTCCCGTCGCCTTACAACACAGAAACTCCTCTGGACTGGTGGGATAAACTACAAGCAACCTTCTCGGGGTGATGTAAGTCTGGTGCACAAAATGATACGGCAAAAGTTTAAAACAGGCATTAGAACTGACCGTTCAGACACTTCATGCAGTTTCACCCATTCCCCTGCCAATAATGGCTCCTCCAATAATGCACCCAGGGATACTAGAGTCCGCTACAGCAAGACCTCGATTCCACTTACCTCCAAAACTGGAAACAGCACTCGGAGCAGGGCAGACACAAAAACATGTCTTTGAGGTGTATGGTGCCTCCTTTTATCCCATTGGTGGATGGAGTTGGGGGCCATGTTGGAGGGATGGGAGAGTAGTGCGCTGACTTTCTTTTGCTTGGAGTTTCTGTGGGAGCCTAAAGCTCATGTGTTAATTACTGTGGCGATGAAGACGGACGAGGAGGTAATGCATCCCATTTTGCCTGTATAGGAAGCACCGCCTCTGGTAAGTCATCACATAGGGCCCGATCAAGCTGGGACACCAAACGACGATCCTGAGCCATATTCAACAAGACTGTCAAAATGTTAGTTTGGGGAGGTTCCTCAGGAACGGGCGGCCATATCTCCAGCGCAATATTTTCTGATAGTGAAGATATTGTCCCGCTCTGAGATTAAAGGTCTCCATCGCCTCCTCTCAAGTAATAAACTGCTGATCCACATATAAGCCACCCATCAACTGACAACTCCCATCTTTCCAACGCCGTACTGAGAATGACGAGGCAATGCAAGAGAAGGGGCACATCGCCCACAAAGGCATGTCCGGCGCATACTGAGCACGTCGAACCACCCGTTTAACTGTGCCCTCCCATACGATCGCCACATGCTGTGTAATATAGGGGAGCGATGAGGGGATCCCGGTGCCAAGCATCAAGGGGGTCAGCAAAGACCATGCGCCATATGTACCGGCTAAGATGTGTTTTTTCCAATTATTACTATCCTCCATCCAATGAACAGCATGCTGCAGTTAAGCTGCCATCTAACAGACCTCCAGGCGGGGTACCTCAAGTGCTCCCCTGCTCCAAGTTCTCTGCATGGCAGTAGGTCCCACACTCTTGTACCTGGATCCCCACAGAAGATCCACGATCATTCTGTCTAACGTACGAAAGTAATTTTTGCTATTGCTATCCTACCTATAAGAGATACAGGTAGATCCCTCGAAACCCTGACCGAAGCCCCGGGTCCCTCCAAACCCTGACCAAAGCCCCAAAATCCTCCTGATGTTAAGTTCTAAATATTCTGAATCTGTGTAGGCCAAGCGAGTTCTGAAATATGAGCCCCTGAAGTCACCCAAGCAAACCCCACCACGGGTATAAGTGCTCGGGTATTGCCGCTTTTCTCCCCAATGGAATTAGCTTTGATTTATTTGGGTTGAGTTAAAGGCCCAAGACATCGCTAAACACCTGCTGAACCCTAAGTAGTAATGAAGAAATATAAACCTCCTAAGGGGTTCGCTGATACACCTGGGTCTTTCAACCAACAAAGAAGAGATTGGCACAGAAGCTGTAATATCAAGAAAACCTATTTAATGACCTCACATCAGGGAGACTGTGTCACACAGTCCCCTCAGGCCACTGTATGAGACAGTCTAAGGAGTACAGAGAACAGGGGCCTTATATATGCATAGGTTACATTAGTCCTAAAAAGCTCAAAGTCCCAACTCAGTGGAAAATCACAGATATATCCACTCGAAATGAAAAATCATTAGTGGTAACTATACCGAACCATAGCATGCCCCCAAAGGGCGGGAGAGGTAAAGGTTCAAATTGGGTATCTAAATTTATGTACGAGGATTATGTGCCATCACAATAATATTAACATAACAACAACCACATTAAAGAAAACACATTAAAAAAATCAGTGACGGGACTAGACATGGGCGGATTTTGCGGATCCACGATTCGCGGATCCAGCGGATTCACGGATCGTGGATCCGCAAAATCCGCGGATTCAGCGGATTTGCGGATTTTGGGGGCGGGGCTTCCTCGAGCGTGTGGGCGGGGCCAAACGGACGGGGCTTCCACGCGAGCGCACATGCCTCTTGTGTGTCTAAAAGGTGACAGACCGATCAGAGCAGCAGATTAAGAGACAGAAGCCCCTGGTCACAGGAACAGCACGGGGGTTGCGCTCGTGAAAGTCAAAGATGCCCAGCCTCCCGTTTTGTTTTGGGCTGCTGAATGAGTCACTGCATTTGCGCTTCAACTAGTTCCAGCGACCAAGTGTGTGTCACTATGCAATCGCGCCGAAGTGCGCAGGGGTCCCTTGAGTGAAATGTCCATCATAGTGGGTAAATGGCGGGAAGACGGTGCACACCTCGAGTGTGTGGGCGGGGCCAAACGGACAGGGCGTCCATGCGAGCATGCCTCTTGTGTGTATAAAAGGTCAGAGACCGATCAGAGCAGCAGATTTATTATTTAATTGTGCCAGGACCGTCGTGCCCGAATGAACCCTGCCCTTCATATTTATTCAAGAAGACACCACTGTTGAAGTAATTTACGATGGCGCCGGCAAGCTGCCAGCGCCATCCTGCAAAAGTTACTTAATTAGCTTCAACAGGAAGCTCCAACTGCTAAAATAAAGCAGGCGCTCGAGCCCCTGCTGTATCTTATCTGTTAGAGCTTCCTGTTGAAGCTAATTAAGTAACAATTGCAGGATGGGCGCTGGCAGCTTGCCGGCGCCATCGTTAATTAGGCGCGCTTGAACTTTTGACCGCAAAATCCGCTCCGATCGCGGATTGCGGATTTTCGGCAAATCCGCGAGAGTTCGCGGATCGCGGATTTGCCGAAAATCCGCAAAATCCGCGATCGGAGCGGATTTTGCGCTCATGCTTAGACGGGACCCATAAAAACGAAATTGAACAAGCACCATCCAGTAGAGATAATTTTCTCCATCTGGAACAAGAATCAGTCCTGAAGAAGGTGTTCAAAAAGAAAACCGAAACGCCGCGTCGACTCTTTGATTCTTTTTTATTCTTGACAAAATGTTTTATTTGGTCATTAATGTTTTACTATTGTAATTTGTATTATGAATTATGTAACAAGTGCATGAATAAAATTGTATATCCAATTTTTTACCAAACACTTTTTGTGAATTCGTCTGTCTTTCCAATTGATGAATTATATGTGCATTAATTATTGGACTACAGTAGGGGTCCCGTCACTGATTTTTTTAATGTGTTTTCTTTAATGTGGTTGTTGTTATGTAAATATTATTGTGATGGCACATAATCCTCGTACATAAATTTAGATACCCAATTTGAACCTTTACTTCTCCCGCCCTTTGGGGGCATGCTATGGTTCGGTATAGTTACCACTAATGATTTTTCATTTCGAGTGGATATATCTGTGATTTTCCACTGAGTTGGGACTTTGAGCTTTTTATAACTCTGTTTTTCCCCCCAGTCCCGTATAAGCCTGTGTGGGGTCCTCCTTTTATTCTACATAGGTTACATTAGTCAGCATAAAACCAAGGGGAGGTCCTGGCACATACCAGCATGTAAATCGACTAATATGGTTATACAAAATTTGCTTGCTCAACAAAGTGGGAGGCAAGACATTTCTCCTTACATCAACAAGACTAGCCTGACAGTTGTATATTAGGAGCAGGTGCATTGTACTAGCTAGGCCCCTCTGAGCATGTGCAAGGCTCTGGAAGAGGGAAAAAGGCACATGACAAGCACATGGCTAACTAAAATGACTGCCAAGTACAAAATGGCTTTCAGCTCATGCTAAGAGATACCTGCAATATTTAACAGATAGTCCTTTTAGCACGAGCTAAAGACATTCCTATGATCTAGTAGGTACATAGAAAACAGTTAGCACATTAATTTTCATACATTTATCAATATCCTAATTCATTGCTAGGTGGGAATTTTTCATTCTAAACATTTCATTAAGCAGGTATATATATATGGCGTAAGCAGGAGTAAAAAAGGAACAGAGCATTGGGTCATACAGATAGCAGGAGAGTAATGACTATTATCACAAACAGACATATCAATTTTCTAGCCCTAAGCAAAAAGCAAATCCTTGAACCATCTAGTAAAAACATTTTCAAGGGTCCTATGCATTTCAGCGACCATCCATTTCAATTTCAGAGTAGCCAACAGCACATATCTAATAAAAACATGTTCAATAGACTTTTCCAGTGTTCCTTTTATGAGGGCTAGAATAGCAATAATTATTTAAGAAAAGGGCAAAGTAATATTTGTCAATTGCTCAGAAAAACGTTTTTCGGGTAGAATAAACATTATAACTGATGCAAATATTAAATCAGTCAGACATATTATTAAAAAAACAATCCTGGCTCCAGGGGACCAGGAGGACCACACAGGGTCATATGAATTAGGACCAGGAGCCACAAAGGGCTGGTCCTCCTCAAAAAAGGGACGTCCAAAGGGGTACATTATTAATGAAAAAGAAGAAGTCCTTGGGAAATTGAAACCGCTGTACAACCATCCAGAGGGGAGTCTTCGCCCTGTGTCCATTTGAGACTCACAGGCATGCTCCTGTTGTTTCCACGGTGGAGCTGCACAACTCGCAACTCAAGAATCACGGCCCAGTTTCAAGGGAAAAGTTTCTTCTTTCAGGATAGGGCAATCACCCCCCAGGGCAAATGCCCTCAGTGATCCTGTCCAGTGTCTCAGGCAGTGCACCAGTTTTCTTTACTTCAATCTAACAGGCACCAGAGACACAGCACCTGTACCCTAAACTCACGTCCTTCCCTAACTCCTGTATTGCTCTGCTGGTGCACTGCTCTTTTGTAGGGGCCACTAATTGCATCCAGTGTACCCAGGTATCTCTTGATCAACAAACAAAGGTGCAAACTTGCAATCACTTTGGGACCAGGATTCAGAGGCCTGATGCTAGGATCTCTGAAGCAACCCTTGTTTCAAAAGGGGTCACCTCAAGCAAAGCTTCCTTGCCGTTCTGGTCGGTCTGTGACTCAGCTGGGCATCAAAAACTTGATCCACAATTTCTCCTTTCTGATTTTGTGACCCTGTCTTTCGCCCAAGACAGTGGCAGGGGTACACACTTCACATCCCAGTGCTTCCGCCTTCACTGAGGTCCAAGTTGCCAGCAACGCCTGTGCTGGTTACCTTCACTTTGGCTTCAAGCTGGACTGGTGCTGACGCTGACTCCGCAGGCTGGATCTGATGTCCGGGCCCCTCTGGCAATGGTTGTAAGGCAGCAAATATCTATTGGTGGAAAGAACAAAAGGTCTTTAGACAAGGCATACAAACAATCTATCACCAGAGAGGATAGTCTCAAAATACTTCCTAGTCTTGGGATGCCCCATATATTAGCAAGGCACCCAAGAACCACTTCATCTATCTGAGAGTAAAAATACCCTGGACCTATTACTCTATTTGAAGCAGCTAAGGACGTCTGTTTTCATTTACTTAATTCTGAGGAAAAGAGAAAAATAATACAGACATACTCTAAACCTTACATTGGTGTATTCCTATATTATTAATCTGAAGACCCTCAAGAAAAAAGGAAATGTTCTACACTTTTACTCATAGACTTTGCATTACTTGTACAGGACTGCAGACACTTCTAAAATGATTGTTTTAAATAAAAGCACCTACATTGTATACTTAGGACCATGCTCTCATGTTATAGGTGCAGCAGCAAGATCTAAAACTGATAATTTTAACAGGGATTCTTATTACATAAAGAACTAAAAAAACCTTCAACATAGTGGGTACATTTTCTCCAGCAGAACATGTTGCCACAAACAAACTCCTATAAAACAATATTTTCTTCAAAAATGTTTGCTAAGGATCACATGGGCGTCTTTCCTGCATTCTACTTTTCACGATCCAAATGATGCAACATCAGCTCTAATATGGACTGTCAGTTTATTTACACAGACTCGCTAATAATAATGGTGGTATCACCTGAGAATTTAGAACAAAAACTACCCACATCTAGTTCCTCTTAAAGATCAAATAAGGGAACATCAATCTAGACTACTCATGCTTTCATAATTTCATCAGACAGGATGGGAAGTTATATGGCATATTTATATATTCATTTTATTAATGCTAACAATTTGTAAACAGTATTACTGAATAGCCAATTAAATGTCTCATTGATGTTTCACAGACAGCTTAGACAGGCTCAAAAGAGACTGAGAAAAAGAGAGAGAAAACATAAAATTGCCTACCCTTAATTTGTAGAGGAGCTAGACTCCTTCCCCCATTTCGACAATAGGAAAACCTGAAACAAGTTTTACTTCTGTCAAGACTATCTACTTCTATTTGTGGCAGCGGGGCATAAATAGACTTGTGGGAGGTAAATAGCGCATTAAGCTAGCTAGAAAATATTAATAACCAACCACCAATCCCTTTAGCAAGTATACTAGTTGTAACATGAGGGCACATGAATTCAAACCAAATCCCATTGCCTCCTTATCTCAGCCCTAAAAGCATTAGTGCTATATACATGGCAGAGCTATTCTCTGAAATAACGCTCACATATACCATGATATTGCCTTCTGTTCATATGAGTGCACAAAAACTGGCTTTTGCTCCAAAAAAAGGTAAGCAAAACTTCTCTTTCTTTCTCTGCGCTGCCATGTTGTCTTTTAAAAAGATTCAGAGGTCGAAGTGTCAATGCAAACCTTGCTCTGAGCCCTGCTAGGCTTCTAAATGTAGAACTCGACATTTAACCCTTTACCAGCTGTCCCATTTTGAGTGCAAGGCTTTCCATGCGGCTTTGCCAATTCAAAGTGACCCTGGAGACTGATAGCTGAAAAGCAGTCCTATTCCATTCCTGTTTACCGGTAATTTAGAGGTAAGAGAATAACTTCTGCTGGGTTTTTATATTTATTTACATTTGTAAGCAGTGTGCGGTGTGCTTTTCTAGCAGTATAGAGATCATCTATTTGTGTTATACTTAAAAGTGTGCATTTACTGACGCCTAAAAGCAGTTTCAAAGATGCTCTGAGTTGCAAAACTGCTTTTAAATAGTGCATTTTGCCCATTTTCGACTTTGGTGTTTGGGAGACTTAAAAATGAATATCCTACAATGTTTTGGCATATTAGTCATTCCCAGAATGTCCTCTACATATCCCAGAGATGGGGGATCAGAAATATATAAGGTACACCCTTATAAAAATGAGTTTTGTTCGCCTGGGTGAAGTGTATATGGCCTGGAATCGCTAGATATCCAGGACTCCAGCGCGCACTACTGAAAAAAGTTTTCCAATCGAACGTTTTTCATAAGAACTTTTACCAATGATATATCAGAAATTATTCATTGAAATGTACATGCTGTTTATACAATCATTCAAATCATTAAACTGAACAAAACATTATATCATGTGTGCATGTTTCACAAAACAGTATATTCTAAAAACCCAATGCATTTCGGGGTTGAAACCCCTTTGTCAGGGGTCTGCTGGAAAGAAAGAAAAAGGAAACTTTATTACTAAGGATGTCGTGGGGGTTGTTGAGCTACTTAACTTGAAGATTTGTGGACCTTACCATAAATAGAGGGTCGTTTGAAAAGAATATCGAGTAGAGTATACCGTTGCTTTAAGATCAATCTAGAAAATCAGTAACAAGGAAAGTTGACTTAGTTCTCAATTCATTTAATCGAGAGTTTTTGAAAGCACTGGAATATGAAAATAAATTACCTGTATCGTAATTTCGGGTGATCTGTAAAAAATATTTGCATATGAGTATTTTATGTATCACGTCTTTGCGTGATATATAAACACCTGGAAAACTATATATCGACACCTAAATGAATATTTGTTGCTCACCTACAGGTCTTGTTTGCTGCCACTATATTAGCGGATCTAGAGAAAACAAAAAAATTATTCGAGTATTACCAAAAATATCGGGTTGAACCCGCAATGGACCTAGGTCCTTGTTGTTCTGAAATATTTACCTGCGAGCCTTAACGCTATTGCAGACGGTCTCGCTTATGTAAGCTCCGTCGTGTAGGCTGGAACAATGAAAAAAACTAAAAAAACCCGCGTTTAGTATGCGGTTCATGCATCAAGCATCATATAACTACCGTATAGAGAAGCAACGTATTAGCGTATGCTCTTACCGGTTGCCTCAGTAATCACGCTGATAACGGCGTTCCTGCCCGGTCTGCGAAATCGTATTCAACCGTTGTTACCGCCTGGGTGAAGTGACATTTTCCATCTTAGTCCCCCCATTGCGGTAAAATGCTGCTTAAATTCAACTTTAATGCTAGGAGTTCACAGTATGATTATTAGGCATTATAAGGATTAAAAAACAAATGTAATGCACTTATTTTTAATAATTTTTTTCATATAATCCACAATTTTTTTTTTAATAACTCCAACTCTTTTGATGGTTCTACATATGAAAAGCAAGCTTCATTCCTTCCATATCATATTTAAACACAATGATGTATAACCCTAGGCACAGAAGCCTAACTTGAAACATAAAAAATCTCCGCCACTTTTTAAAGGACAGTTATTATTTATCATCAGAACCACGGATGTGCTTATGTAAAAAGGCATTAAGAAATGAAATCCCTACTTCAATCTATTCTCTGTTATCCAAAATAATGAAACTGTATTTTGTAACTTTTTTAAAATTAACAGTCTGTAAAGCAGGCTTTTATACCAGGTTGGCACTAAGTCAGCATTTTCCTTGTGTGGCCTGCGGTCAGGAACAGTCATGTTATATTTACACAGCTGTTACTCTGCCCAGCAGGTGTCGAATTCTGCACCTTTCTCAGGAAACAAAAAAAAACAAGCCCTTTTTCTGTATTTGTAATGCCCTGACAAAGTGTAAACCTCGTTGGTCGTGTCAGACAGCTTCTTCTCAGTGAGAGAGTTTAAACAAGCAATTTGTTTCTAGCGTTGAAATGTAAGCAGGTCACAGTCTATTTAAAAGTCAGTCTGTTTAAAAGTCAGACATTTTCAAGGCAGTCAAAATCTATTGTTCTATTATGTCGTGTTTAGTTCAGCAACAACCAATTTACTCAGATGATCTGAATGCCTTTTAATGTCTAATACAATGTATCTAAGGAAAATGCTGTAACATTTTGTATTTTTGCCATAATTATTACAAAGTACACAATTTTGTTTTTGAGGCCTATTTTATTCCTATTGAATGTGAATTCTAAATTTATCTTTAGCATTGTGGCAATTTGCAGATGTGTATATTGTCTTACTCTTTTAATTTAATAGTAGCATGCAGCTATTTAGCACATGTTATATAATGCATTTCTGGATTTTTTATTTAATATGGAATAAATTAAATGACATTTTGCATAACAGCATGATGAGAAAAAAACAAACACATTGAGCTCATTCAAGACATTTAGAGAAGTGGGTCATACACTCCGAACACATAATACAGCGCTTATGGCTAGCCATTCATACACAAAGAGCGCAATCACTTTTTACTCACACAAGTACCAATGATGTCAAACCACAAACAACATAGACATTTAAAAACACATTTAACCCACAGATCAATACTTAGGACAGAAACAAAAGACAGCCCACAGACTGTACTTAAACCAAACCATTTGTAAATACTAGTTGTAAGTCATATTTACAAGAAGAGCTTCTCAAAAGTAGCCCAAAAGACTGCATAAAAAACAGCCTAAAGACTGTTCCATGTTCAAGAAGCCGAAATACACCAAATTTGGTAGTTTTGGCTGGCAGAACACTCAAAAAGCGCTCTGCATATCATTATTAAGTGCACAGAGTAGGATCCCTTTTTATGTACATATTTTAATTCCATGGGGTACGTAGTCACCATGGAAGAAATACGTTTTTTATACCTAAACCTATTTAGGTATCCCCTCTAGGGGAGCCGGCAGATTCCGTTCAAATTCCAAATGGTACCTCCAAAAAGCAAAACATTCTTCGATGTGCTCTTAAAACAGGCATTCCAAAAATATTGCAGAATATACAATATTATACAGAAGTGGCATTTAACACCAAATGTGCTGTTACATATTATTCAAAAGTTAGAGAAAAGTATCCTCATTACCTGCCTCCACAAATTGCAATTAATATATTTCAATACATATCCATGTAGTGGCCAACTTCCATATACATATTGTCGTATCAAACGACCTTACCAAGCAAAAGTCTCCAGATTTCAACTGCCAAGTTCTGAGTGACCTAACAGTCGTTTTAGAATACTCACGCCAAAAGGTTCTCAGTCAGGAGCTGTAAACATTTGGAGGAGTCAAATCAGAAAGACCAGAAATATACTGGGCTGCAGAGGCAGAGAATCTCCGTGCACAGGGTACCTCCTTAGGAGATTCCTGTCTCCCATCAAGACCACTCCCTTGGATAGCCGCTACTCTGATGAGGTCCACGTTGGGCCCCATTTGACGAAATATAAACCTCCTAAGGGGTTCACTGATACACCTGGGTCTTTCAACCAACAAAAAAGAGATTGGCACAGTAGCTGTAATATCAAGAAAACATATTTAATTACCTCACATGAGGGAGACTGTGTTAAACAGAATCCTCAGGCCACTGTCTGCGACAGTCTAAGGAGTACAGAGAACAGGGGCCTTATATATGCATAGGTTACATGAGTCAGCATAAAACTAAGGGAAGGTCCTGGCACATACCAGCATGCAAATTCACTAATATGGCTATACAAAATTTGCTTGCTCAACAAAGTGGGAGGAGAGACATTTCTCCTTACATCAGCAAGAATAGACTGACAGTTGAATACTAGGAGCAGGTGCATTCTACTAGCTAGGCCCCTATGAGCATGTGCAAGGCCCTGGAAGAGGGAAAAAAGGCACATGGCGAGCACATGGATAACTAAAATGGCTGCCAAGAACAAAAGGGCTTTGAGCTCATGCTAACAAATCCCTGCAATCTTTAACAATATAGGAACCAAATAAGCCGGTTGTTGAAGATATGCCAGCGTATCATCCCATAAATGTAGACCACATGATTAGTTTCCCCATTGGTGATGGCCCAGGCTCTCATTCGGAAGCAAGGTCTCCACCAACGGCTCCATAGCGACAGCGAACAAGAGTGGCGAGAGAGGACACCCCTGTCGGGTGCCCTTGTTCAACCTAGAGGAAGCTGAAACTCTTCCCCCAGATAGTATCTTAGCAACTGGAGCACAGTAAAGCAAGTGAAGCCAGCAGGTAAATCGAGGACCCAACCCAATGTGACGAAGCACAAGTCACATATAAGACCAGTTAATGGAATCAAAGCATGCTCTATTTCAAGGAGCGGCAGACCATAGTCATCCGCCATGAGATGTGGAGCGTGCTGTAGATGCGCCAACCACGGTAAAGTATGAGCGGTCCTGCTCTTTGGAATAAAACCTGCTTGATCCAAATGTACAAGAAGGGGCACACGAGGGAGAGGACGGGGTGCCAGAACAGTATTTACATCAAGATTCAGGAGGGATATCGGCCTGTACGCGGTAGCAAGTGCAGGGTCACTGTCAGGCTTCGATATCATGACAACCATTGCCTCATGCGTAGAATCCGTAGAGAGTTAACATCCAGCGCCTCATTATAGACCTCTAGAAGTCGGTCTGCTATTAAAACAGCAAATGTACGATAAACTGCGGTTGTTAAATCCATCAGTGCTGGGGGTCACGTTGCAGCACTCCAGAAATGACCCCCTGTGACAACTGGCTATGGATCTGACTTGGGGGGGAATCGAGGTGATGAACATAGAAGGAAGGTGAGGGAGGGATGTAAAAAGGTGAGGTGACAGCTGAAGTTTGGCGTGGTTCCTGTGGATGGCAGAAGCCTAGTTATTGTTAATAAACCTTTCCAGCGCATTTTGCCTCCACAGATTCTACTTGTGTTTATGCAGTTATATTTCATCTTCACTGCAGGCCCTGCTGTACCAGTATGAATGTTATGTATAAAAGTATGTGGAATTGACTGAATTGTTTAGTTTGAAAGAGAGTGTGATTTTAGTCTGGTTGCATGGGAGTGTGTGGGACTTTTTTGCAGTTTTGTAGCTTGTGATATATGTATTTATTGACTAAATCATGGTGATCCTATTGTGACCTATGCAAATCAAAAGCATCCAAACAAAATAATAAACAAATGCAAAAAAAGTAAAATGAAAATTGTGTGATGTGTATTTGGTTCTGATACATGATTATGTCACCATTTATTTAACCCCTTCTACGCTCATGACGAGCTCAGCTCGTCATGAGTTACGCCTGTCGTACGCTCATGACGAGCTGAGCTCGTCATGTAACGCGGTTTTCCGCAAAAGTCAGCGCACAGCGGTGAAACCGCTAGCGCGCATGTGGTTAAATTGAAGGATCTCTTATGGAACCGTGATATTTGCCCTGGCAGGGTTGTGTTGATTCTATTGGACAGCTGAAGTTTGGATTGGCACTTTTGTTTCAGTTAAAAGTACCAGATATTTGTTCAGTTTTTCAGTTCTGAAATTGTGTCTTAAAAATGGCATTTTAAATATGCTGTATTTCTTATTAACTTTCATTATCACTTATAAAAATATGTATATATGTATACGGAAATACTTTTGAACTTTTGAAGTAATTGGATAATTTATGCTTTTATTTACTGTGATATATCATATTATGTATCATCATGTCTTGCCCTTAGCCCCGCCCCTAGCCCCACCCACTTGACACACCTCTAGCTCCTTTTAATGAGGATAGGAGAGTAGTGTCTGCATCCTATGGTTACACCCACTTTTTGTTTTGATTCTCTGTTTTTTCGACTTTAGACTGGCTGTGGCCCTGCTAATCAGGCCCACAGCCTAGCTGTTCTCTCTCTAAATTGATACCATGTACTTTAGGTACATACCAGATTGGTTACTGGGTCACCCTTGTGAGCCTCTGTATAGTGTACCATAGGTACCCAGGGCATAGGTGCACCCTTAGGCCTACCAGGGGCTGAAGCATGTATTATGCCACCCCTGGTTTGCCTTCCAAACTGACACCACAGGTCTGCTCACACAGCCTGGGTAAGGTGGTTTAATCACCCCTTACTTAGATATAGTATACCTATATCTATATATACATATAGACACATATACACCTATAAGTCACTCCTATGGCGGGCCTTAACAATCCTGGAGGTAGGGTGCTTGGTTGTATGTGAGAGGGTGCCCTAGCATGAGCTGAACCCCTCTGCAGCTTTCGGAACCATCTCCTTATAGCTGTTCTATGATACAATAATGTATGAAGGGGGGCTGCACTCGAATATTCGAATTTAATCAAATTAAACCGGTATATGTGCTGTGTCGGGATTAGTGCCTGCACACTGTGAATAAAGACTGTATATGGCCTGGTGCCAAAAGGCCACCAGGACTCCAAACACGCACAATGAAAAAATACTCCTTTTAAACAGACTGTGATGTTTTATCACATATGTTTCATCCAAAGTTCATTTTTTTAAAGTCATTGTATATTACAAACATATCATTTCCATCAATAAATCAGAACATTAAAGCATCATTAGTTCAATCAATGAAACTGTAAAAACATAATCAAAACATAACAAAAACCCAATGCATTTCGGGGCCCTGCCCCTTCGTCAGGGGTCTGTATAAGAAAAGAGAAAAGAAAAAGAAGAAAAGGAGACCGTATTACTTTTGTTGCCAAGGGAGGAAGAAAAATTTTTTGCGTAAACTAAAACTTGCGTTTTTTGCATCTGGCTCACCTAGTAGTTGATGTATTGCGCGTTGCCAAAAAGTTGACAGAGCGCGAAGTTCTCTTTTAAAGTTCTATGGAAAAACGAGTAGAATTGTGTATTTATAAATGATTAACTGACAGTCTAAGAAATGCCATTCATCGAGTGAATTTATAAGAGCTCACCTGAATGTAGAAAGCTATGCCCAATCTGAAAAACGCGAATGGACAACTGTAAGTATGTTGGTCAATAATACTGAGGTGGCATAAAAATAAAATAGGGAATGCGTGCTTTTACCTGTGGGGTGTGTATGTATTCTAACCCCCAGACGAACAATCTTGTCACCAGGGTTGCCTACAAAACAATAAAATCAAAAATTGGAACTAAGTATATCGCTAGAGGCTGTCTGCCGTTCTAGGCGTTTTAAGCAAGCACATTTGCTTACCTGCGGGGAGATTAGTATTGCCGGTCCCGCTTTGTGATATGAGGCACACGCGTCCGCTCTATATAAAGAGAACGAGTGTTACTTGTATCTGCTACGCACTCGTTTTAATAACCAAAAACGAAAAAATGAGTTTCTATCTCTTACCGGTTTTTGGCCGGGGTGCAAGCAAGAATCTGCTCAATTCTGCATATGCCTGAAAAAACCGCGGGTACTTCTTAAATCCCTTTGCTCTGTTTGTTGGAACCTCCAACATAGAAGTAAGACTAGGAGCAAAACGTGTCAGCCATTTTAAAATGGTATTTTTGCTTTGTTATTTAGGAAACTCTAACTTAGAAGTAGGACTAAGAACAAAACGTGTCGGCCATTTTAGAGTGGTATTTTTGCCGAAACTAATTAGAGGGAGTATAAACAAAAGGAAGAAAGGAAAAAGATGAAAAAAAGGGAAAATAACAGAATAAACACGACAAAAAAAGGACAAAAAAAATGCCCTCTTTTTTTGTCGTGTTTATTCTGTTATTTTCCCTTTTTTTCATCTTTTTCCTTTCTTCCTTTTGTTTATACTCCCTCTAATTAGTTTCGGCAAAAATACCATTTTAAAATGGCTGACACGTTTTGCTCCTAGTCTTACTTCTATGTTGGAGGTTCCAACAAACAGAGCAAAGGGATTTAAGAAGTACCCGCGGTTTTTTCAGGCATATGCAGAATTGAGCAGATTCTTGCTTGCACCCCGGCCAAAAACCGGTAAGAGATAGAAACTCATTTTTTCGTTTTTGGTTATTAAAACGAGTGCGTAGCAGATACAAGTAACACTCGTTCTCTTTATATAGAGCGGACGCGTGTGCCTCATATCACAAAGCGGGACCGGCAATACTAATCTCCCCGCAGGTAAGCAAATGTGCTTGCTTAAAACGCCTAGAACGGCAGACAGCCTCTAGCGATATACTTAGTTCCAATTTTTGATTTTATTGTTTTGTAGGCAACCCTGGTGACAAGATTGTTCGTCTGGGGGTTAGAATACATACACACCCCACAGGTAAAAGCACGCATTCCCTATTTTATTTTTATGCCACCTCAGTATTATTGACCAACATACTTACAGTTGTCCATTCGCGTTTTTCAGATTGGGCATAGCTTTCTACATTCAGGTGAGCTCTTATAAATTCACTCGATGAATGGCATTTCTTAGACTGTCAGTTAATCATTTATAAATACACAATTCTACTCGTTTTTCCATAGAACTTTAAAAGAGAACTTCGCGCTCTGTCAACTTTTTGGCAACGCGCAATACATCAACTACTAGGTGAGCCAGATGCAAAAAACGCAAGTTTTAGTTTACGCAAAAAATTTTTCTTCCTCCCTTGGCAACAAAAGTAATACGGTCTCCTTTTCTTCTTTTTCTTTTCTCTTTTCTTATACAGACCCCTGACGAAGGGGCAGGGCCCCGAAATGCATTGGGTTTTTGTTATGTTTTGATTATGTTTTTACAGTTTCATTGATTGAACTAATGATGCTTTAATGTTCTGATTTATTGATGGAAATGATATGTTTGTAATATACAATGACTTTAAAAAAATGAACTTTGGATGAAACATATGTGATAAAACATCACAGTCTGTTTAAAAGGAGTATTTTTTCATTGTGCGTGTTTGGAGTCCTGGTGGCCTTTTGGCACCAGGCCATATACGTTCTATGATACAGCCATACCATATACTCTTAAGTGCATTATAATCTTCGCGGTTAATGCTAACTTTGGTTTGGCTTTATCAAAACATGTCGTGTAAGGTGTCAAACACTTTGGAATACTTTCCCCCCGCCAGTCTTGGTGGCGGGGGTAGCATTCCACCCTTCAAGAGGGAGAAGACATGTAGTTACTAGTTTAAACAGAGCCTCAGCATGACAAAATGGATGCTGCTGCCACAGACACAGGCCTGCCCTCCTGCTGCTGAATAAATCTCCGGCAGGAGAGGCCTGGACAATAGGTTTCCTGTCCAGGGAGGTGGCAACTCCTCCCCAGACAGGCTTTAGTGTATTGGGGCAGGGTGGGTTGCATTCAGTGAATGCTTTCCCGACAGTGCCTGGGGCACACAAGGTGCTCCATGCATTTCCCAGTTCAGACCGGTTGCTGGGACACTCTACCCCAGCTCTGGCGTGAAACTGGACAAAGGGAAAGGGGTGTAACCACCCCTTTCCCAGGTCCACCCATAGGAGGGACCTTAAGGGGAGTCCAGCCCCTAAACTTAGTATAAGTATAGGAGCCCAGTCACTAGGAATTTAGATTACCCTGGACGAAAATTTGAAACATAAATCCTGGACCTTCTACATTCCATATCGACTGGAAGATGGAAGAAATCTCCCTTGTGGCCAAGGAGTGACCTCCCTGTTCAAACAGGCACCACCAGCAACTTTGCCAGTCTGCATTTTCGAGGCTCCCGTCGGATCCCGAAGAATCTGCAACACAGGACACAGACTTCCAGACATCGCTGACCTCGACCTTCGCTCACAGCAAAGCTGAGACCTGTGGCGGACACGAGAGACGTGGGACCAGAACTCATGGACATCCTGCATTTTGCAAGCTGGGCTCTGTTAAAATGCACAGCAAGTAGGCCTCTGTGGAAATGCACCCCCACAAGCAGGCCCCTGTGAAAATGCACCCCAGCAAGCAGACGTCTGTGGAAATGCACCCCTGGAAGCAGGGCTCTGTGAAAATGCAACCCAACATGCAGGCCACTGTGAAAATGCACCCCAGCAAGTAATCCTGGAAGTCATTGGCATCTCTTTACCAGTCCAGCAGTTCCGGTTGTGACTTTTATAGCTTGCCCAGAGTCAGTGAGTCCCCCATAGGCACAGACTGCAGGGGCAGCTAAGCCCTCTTCCTTATGGTGTCTCTGTGTGCCCTCAAGCACCTCAAGGGTCTGGGCTCGCCGCCGCCCCCAGGACCCCTTGCATCACTCTTGGGCCCCGCACATAGGGGCTCCTCACTACGGGAGGGGACCCCGGCAGCAGCGGTGTCTGCTCTCCTCTCCTCTCCCAGGGGGAGCACCCTAGCCCAGGAGACCCTAAGCAGTGTCCCAGGGCTTGCCGTCCACACGAGCCCTCCCCGGGCAGGCGGCACCAGTGTCTCCGGAGACCTCCTCTCAAGCTCCTGTATCTGCGGATACAAGATGCCCTCCGGTGTCCCCGGCACCCACACCTTGGCAGCCTCAGGGTACCCTCACGGTCTCCCCAGGGTTGCCTCAGGGTCATCTCAGGGTCATCTCAGGGTTGCCTCAGGGTAATCTCAGGGTTGCCTCAGGGTCATCTCAGGGTTGCCTCAGGGTCATCTCAGGTTCATCTCACGGTTGCCTCAGGGTCATTTCAGGGTTGCCTCAGGATCACCTCAGGGTTGCCTCAGGGTCATCTCAGGTTCATCTCAGGGTTGCCTCAGGGTCATCTCAGGTTCATCTCACGGTTACTTCAGGGTCATTTCAGGGTTGCCTCAGAATCACCTCAGGGTTGCCTCAGGGTCATCTCAGGGTTTCCTCAGGGTCATCTCAGGGTTGCCTCAGGGTCATCTCAGGGTTGCCTCAGGGTCATCTCAGGTTCATCTCACGGTTGCCTCAGGGTCATTTCAGGGTCGCCTCAGGGTCATCTCAGGGTTGCATCAGGGTCATCTCAGGTTCATATCACGGTTGCCTCAGGGTCATCTCAGGGTTGCCTCAGGGTCATCTCAGGGTTGCCTCAGGGTCATCTCAGGGTTGCCTCAGGGTTAACTCGGGGTTGCCTCACGGTCATCTCAGGCTCATCTCACGGTTGCCTCAGGGTCATTTCAGGGTTGCCTCAGGGTCATCTCAGGGTTGCCTCAGGGTCATCTCAGGTTCATCTCAGGGTTGCCTCAGGGTCATCTCAGGGTTGCCTCAGGGTCATCTCAGGTTCATCTCTAGGTTGCCTCAGGGTCATTTCAGGGTTGCCTCAGGATCATATCAGGGTTGCCTCAGGGTCATCTCAGGTTCATCTCAAGGTTGCCTCAGGGTCATCTCAGGGTTGCCTCAGGGTCATCTCAGGTTCATCTCAGGGTTGCCTCAGGGTCATCTCAGGGTTGCCTCAGGGTCATCTCACGGTTGCCTCAGGGTCATCTCAGGGTTGCCTCAGGGTCATCTCAGGTTCATCTCACGGTTGCCTCAGGGTCATTTCAGGGTTGCCTCAGGGTAATCTCAGGGTTGCATCAGGGTCTTCTCAGGTTCATCTCAGGGTTGCCTCAGGGTCATCTCAGGGTTGCCTCAGGGTCATCTCAGGTTCATCTCTAGGTTGCCTCAGGGTCATTTCAGGGTTGCCTCAGGATCATATCAGGGTTGCCTCAGGGTCATCTCAGGTTCATCTCAAGGTTGCCTCAGGGTCATCTCAGGGTTGCCTCAGGGTCATCTCAGGTTCATCTCAGGGTTGCCTCAGGGTCATCTCAGGGTTGCCTCAGGGTCATCTCACGGTTGCCTCAGGGTCATCTCAGGGTTGCCTCAGGGTCATCTCAGGTTCATCTCACGGTTGCCTCAGGGTCATTTCAGGGTTGCCTCAGGGTCATCTCAGGGTTGCATCAGGGTCTTCTCAGGTTCATCTCACGGTTGCCTCAGGGTCATCTCAGGGTTGCCTCAGGGTCATCTCAGGGTTGCCTCAGGGTAATCTCAGGGTCATCTCAGGGTTGCCTCAGGGTCATCTCAGGGTTGCCTCAGGGTCAACTCGGGGTTGCCTCACGGTCATCTCAGGCTCATCTCACGGTTGCCTCAGGGTCATTTCAGGGTTGCCTCAGGGTCATCTCAGGGTTGCCTCAGGGTCATCTCAGGTTCATCTCAGGGTTGCCTCAGGGTCATCTCGGGGTTGCCTCAGGGTCATCTCAGGTTCATCTCTAGGTTGCCTAAGGGTCATTTCAGGGTTGCCTCAGGATCATATCAGGGTTGCCTCAGGGTCATCTCAGGTTCATCTCAAGGTTGCCTCAGGGTCATCTCAGGGTTGCCTCAGGGTCATCTCAGGTTCATCTCAGGGTTGCCTCAGGGTCATCTCAGGGTTGCCTCAGGGTCATCTCACGGTTGCCTCAGGGTCATTTCAGGGTTGCCTCAGGATCACCTCAGGGTTGCCTCAGGGTCATCTCAGGCTCATCTCAGGGTTGCCTCAGGGTCATCTCAGGGTTGCCTCAGGGTCATCTCAGGTTCATCTCAGGGTTGCCTCAGGGTCATCTTAGGGTTGTCTCAGGGTCATCTCAGGTTCATCTCACAGTTGCCTCAGGATCACCTCAGGGTTGCCTCAGGGTCATCTCAGGTTCATCTCAGGGTTGCCTCAGGGTCATCTCAGGGTTGCCTCAGGGTCACTCCAGGGTAATCTCAGGGTTGCCTCAGGGTCATCTCAGGTTCATCTTACGGTTGCCTCAGGGTCATTTCAGGGTTGCCTCAGGATCACCTCAGGGTTGCCTCAGGGTCATCTCTGGTTCATCTCAGGATTGCCTCAGGGTCACCTCAGGGTTGTCTCAGGGTCATCTCAGGTTCATCTCAGGGTTGCCTCAGGGTCATCTCAGGGTTGCCTCAGGGTCATCTCAGGTTCATCTCACGGTTGCCTTAGTGTCATTTCAGGGTTGCCTCAGGATCACCTCAGTGTTGCCTCAGGGTCATCTCAGGGTTGCCTCAGGGTCATCTCAGGTCCATCTCACGGTTGCCTCAGGGTCATCTCAGGATTGCCTCAGGGTCATCTCAGGTCCATCTCACGGTTGCCTCAGGGTCATCTCAGGGTTGCCTCAGGGTCATCTCAGGTCCATCTCACGGTTGCCTCAGGGTCATTTCAGGGTTGCCTCGGGATCACCTCAGGGTTGCCTCAGGGTCATCTCAGGTTCATCTCAGGGTCGCCTCAGGTTCATCTCAGGGTCGCCTCAGGGTAGGATGACCAGATTTTCAAAATTAAAAACCGGGACGGGCACAAACATAGAAAAGGGACTAAATGTTCTTTTAGGTTTCAGGGATATATTATATTACCTACTGGCGGTCGCCAGTAGGTATATATAGTTAGGATTTTTTCTCTATGGGATTTTTGAAAATTCTATGTCTAATAACTTTGGCGTTTGTGGACGGAATTGGCTGAAATTTTCAGGAAAATGGCACATTTTGTTTCTGAGCAGCCCCTGAAAATTGGGGGGGGGGGGGGTTCGTCCAGGGGGGGTCGAGAAAAAAGGGGGGTCCCAAAACGTGTTTTTAACATTGACTTTTCCATAGGGCGGTTGGCCTCACTTTTAGCCCGAACGGCTGAATGGATTTGCATGAAACTTGGCAAAATTGTAGGGACTGGTAGCCCGATGTGCCTTTTGTAGGTCTCAATATATGTGCTCCAGTGGATTTTGAGAAATTAACGTTTAAAAAAAGATATATATCTGTAACAGCGGACCGGGCAGCGCTCCAGTACGCGTACTTTTCGCGCAACGGAGCTTTGTGAAGCGAAGCTGATTGGTTCTCCGGCGTCTGTAAACATTCCAAACAGTCCGTAGCGGCCGCCATCTTGTCTCTCGGTAGGATCGAGAGACAAGAGGAGGCCAAAGCGAAGGGGCAAATGACCATAAGGGGGCATAGTAGATTCTCGCTGACCCCCTAGGTTTGATGTGGAGGTTTTAAAAGGGCCCCGCGGGGCAAAAAAAATAAATAAAATAATAATCGAACGGCTGAATGGATTTGCACGAAACTTGGCAAAATTGTAGGGACTGGTAGCCCGATGTGCCTTTGCTAGGTCTCAATATATGTGCTCCAGTGGATTTTGAGAAATTAACGTTCAAAAAAAGATATATATCTGTAACAGCGCTCCGCTTCGCGTACTTTTCGCGTTACGGAGCTTTGCGAAGCTGATTGGTTCTTCGGCGTCTGTAAACATTCCAAACAGTCCGTAGCGGCCGCCATCTTGTCTCTCGGTAGGATCGAGAGACAAGAGGAGGCCAAAGCGAAGGGGCAAATGACCATAAGGGGGCATAGTAGATCCTCCCTGACCCCCTAGGTTTGATGTGGAGGCTTTGAAAGGGTCTCGCAGGGCAAAAAAAAAATATATCGTTTTTTTAGTTTTTTTGCGTGGAGTGCGCCCGGTTCGCGAACCGGGAAGCGTTCTGGGGAGCGTACTTTCTTGAAAATTAGTGAAAAAAGTTAGAGTAAAATAATAATTGTGAGTGATCAGATGTAGGGTAGCTCTGAGAAGAGCTTTTGGGTTTATGGTACATTTAGGTACTTATAAGTAGGTACCAATGCACAGTCTTAAATTCAGAGTGAAAATTCTGTTGCCCTCATCTGAGAAGTGAACTCCATCTCCTCTGTAGATATCTTGCATGTAGTAACGCAAGTTATTGTTGTACAGGGAGCCCATTCCATGGTCTCTCATGTAAGCTGAAACAGATTTGTTTAAATGCTTCCTCGATTTCTCAATTTGTGGACAAAATTGGTTCGACCACCTCCATTTTTGTCTTTGGCATATATTTGAATATACCAAGGCAGTCTGAGGAAAAAGTGCCATCAATTGCTCAAAGGTGTCCTTTAAAAGCATTTCCAGACCTACACCAGTCAAAGTGCCCAAATCATTACCTCCACAGTGCACAATTAACAGGTCAGGTTTTGGCAAATGCATAAAAGTTTTCACCAATGGTATCAATTGGTGACATTTTAATCCTCTGTGGCCAAACCACTTAATTTCCACATCTTGTAAATTGAGGTTAGGTAAATTCCTGTTTTCAGCGTACCTCTGAGCCCAATAGATGTAACTATGTCCAACAATCCAGACAGAAAACATGGCGAGAGAAGGTTCTCCTGCAGTCAGATGAAGTGTGGCAATGAAATGGCAGTTGAAAAAATGAGAGTGTAAAATGAAAAAAACTGAGGAGTTTCTGTGTTAATGAAGCAGTAAGAGTGATTGGTGGATTTTGATTGTTGAAAACAGAAAGTTAGGGTGCATGGATGAGTTTGTTGAAAGATGTATTTTGAGTGGCGAAGAAAAAATCATTAAATGAAAGATTGCACTGGATATGCAGGTGCACTGAGAGTTCAGAGTTCAATTGCAACATTGTTGTGTGAACTTGGAAACACCAGAGGTCTTGCAAGAGGTGGTTGCTATGCAGAAAAAGCAGAGAGGGGGCAGAGGGGGAAAGGGTTTTGATTTGAAAAAAAGTGAGGGAAGAGTTTTGATTGGGTGACATGAGAGATATGTGTGAAGAATTACAGCATTTCTGTGCTTTTGATAGCTGCAGACTCTGGAGTGCATACCTTTTGCTCTGCTGAAGACAAATTGGTGTGTTTCTGAGACTGTTTTGAAACTCAAAGTATTTGCTAAGGTGAGAAAAGATTTCTTTAATTTAGATAGAAAATAGTGTGCTTTAAGGAGAAAATTATGAAGAAAGTTGTGTTTTTCAAATGTTGCTTTGTCTCAAGTGTTTTACAAATAGATTTTGTTTCTTTGAGAAATTGTAATTGGAGAAAATGTGAAGTATTAGTACTGACAGGGTTTTTATGTGCATAGGAGCTGTGGAGTGTTTTCAAATTATGACTTGTAAATCGTTTTTGAGAAAAAGCAATGGTTTTAATATTGATGACAAGGACATAATGGTGTCTGCTTCTTTATAAGGTAATTGAGAGTCTCTGATGTTATTTTTCCCATTTTAATGTAAGAAGTTTGTCTGTGGAGCAAATTGCTTGTAAATATGCTCCCACCTGTGCATGGCAAATTTAGATTTTGAATGTTTGCGTTACATAGGCATGTTAAAGGTGACTGAAACATGCTGCAAAGGCAATCAAAAAATGCTTTTATGTGTCTTAAGGACATTTTAAGTCATTTCCCCATGTGCAGTGTTTTCAAATTATGAGTTGAAAATCGTTTTTGAGGTAAAGGAATGTTTTCAAAATTTATGTGCGCCATATGCCCCCAAATTTCTTTTTCAGGGGTGCAGCAGGGTGTTCTTGAGACACCCCTGCACCCTCGGAAAAATTCGTAATTTGCGATGAGGTAATTGCTAATCGCAAATTGCACCTTCATTCCTATGGGCCTCCTGCTGCATGGAAATGAATGGGTAATTTGTAATTAGCAAATAGCTCATCGCAAACTAGGAATGGTAAAGAATCGCTATTTATTCCTTAAAGTTCGCTATTTAGGAAATGCAAAAAACTTTGATGATACATATGGCGGTTCATCTCTAACAAGATAAGAAGCATAGGGATAGATTTATGATGACTGGCGCATCACCAGGGATGTGTTAGTCATTCTGTGCCGCTGTTCCGTCACCTATGGTGTGCTGCATTTACAATGCGGTGCATCATGGGGCAAAAACAGCACAGATGCGTGACGTATCTGTGCCGTAAAGGTGGCGCATTGCTGGAGTTGTATCGCAAGTGTGATGAAGCTCCAGCAAGGCTCAGGGGTGCCCCTGTCGCAGGGTTTCTGTTCTCACACAGAACTGTGGACAGAGGATTGGAACCTCGGCGAATTAGGGTGCCCCAAAACTCACCTTAGTAATCAAAAACCCCTTAGCAAGCTAGGTACAGTGTCACATTGGATATAATAAACTCTCAATGTTTAGACAATCCAGAATATGAACTTATAGTACCTCAGGATACATGGAACTCATGAACACTCGGTCGTTATATAGTTCTTAGAAACCAGAACATGGAGTTAAGAAGAACACATGTGTATTTGAAATGTTTATTTACTAATGCCGTCTTCTCAGGCGTAGTATCTTAGATAATACAAGTACACATATTATCAGTAGCAAAATTACCAGCATAGTTACTAGTACATAAAAAGCGAATGGTGACAGTATGTTAACATGCTGTAAATGAATAAGAGTTAGCAACACTTATAAGCAGCCGCGGGCCGTGGAGGGAGTTACGGTGGGGCAGGGAGGCGGGGAGGGGGAGGGGCAGGGTGGAGAGGGCTCCACCCTGCCCCTCCCCCTCCCTGCCCCACCGTAACTCCCTCCACGGCCCGCGGCTGCTTATATCTCACCCTCCCTAATACACATATTATATTATTTGCTAAGAAGGTCTCTTTGTGTTGGTTTAGGGCGTGCCCATACTTTAGTGTCTTAGATTTGAAGGAATCACATCAGCATACAGCAGCTCTCTCTTCATGTGAACCGCATCAAGTGTTGTGTATGTGTGTTCGGCAAAGCAATATAAAACCTGCCTCATGCCCAGAATTGGCAGAAGCTGCACTTATGTTATGAGTATGAAGTCGTGGAGATCAGACCTGATAACAATTCTGTATCGTGTTGTTCTTGAAACTTCAGCACTCGCTGTACAGATATAGTTTAACAAGTAAAGCAGATAGTAGAGCAATAACATATTATTCTCATGTAAATCACGATGAACTATTAGGTTGAAAGCTAAAGCAACAACTAAGTGTCGTGTGCAGAAGTTGCAAAAAAGGAAAAATGGCGTTTAAACCGGTAATGAGCCCATGCTAACTTAACACGGTGTAAAGATATCCAGGATCTAGATGACACCTCCCCATGATCCGGAAACGAACTGAATAAGATAATAGAAGTGCCATCTCATGAGAGCAGATTGCAACTTTATATGTGGACGGTCCGCAAGGTAAAATATTAAAAACTAGGAAAATTTAATGCTAAAGAAAAATAAAACAGCCAACTACTTTATCGAGGCTTAAGCCAATAGGCAAGCTAAATAATAAAAACTTGACAAATAAGTCAATGAATTGTCAATGAAATGCTAGTACTCAGCATATCAAACATGAAAAAGGTCTATGACATAACTGTGTATGCAAAATAAGCTGCAACAGCCTCTAATAGGAAGTCACCGTCTTCATCCGAAAAGAGTTCAGCCATCCAATTTAAAAGCGGAAAAGAACATACGTGCTCTCCCAGCACCGGATCCTCTATCACCATCAGAGGACAGCTCGGTGGGTTTTCAAGAAAGCTCTGTTCCAAGAAAGACTGTGTTGCCGCCAGTAAATTCCAGGGACCAATTAGTCCATGCATCAATGCCACAGCCATAATCCTTTCGCCAGGACAAACCAACTCGTGAGTAATGATAGGAGTCATCAGCTGATTAAAGTCGATGTCAGGAGAAACCGGTCCGCAGAGACACAAATCAATGGCCCAATCGAAATCACAGGTCAGGCAGTGAAATACAGGCTGGACACAGGTGAAGTAGGAGAATCGAAAAGATAATCCATATGCCGTGCTTAATATCGCCAACGGCATTGTGCCATAATATTCAAGCATGCGATTCCGGAACAGCGTCAGCAGCTGCAGGGCGGGAGCTTGCACAGGAGGGACATCCATATTTAAAAATGTAAAAAAGCACAAGAGCGTCCGTTGGTAATGCAAGTAAAAATGGGAATCCACCAAGCACAGTGGAAAAAATAGAATGAAAGAAAGCAGGGATGACTCCAAAGATTTTCTCAAATGAAGTCACGAGACCACTGGTAACAACTTTAAAAAAGTGCGCCAGGCCCTTTGTGGAGGACGCGTTAAAGATAGTCCGAACCATGTCGCTGAAATGCAAAGGCGAATCAGTATTTAAAAGGGTCTGCACCTCTGTACGGGTGTTCGCTATGTGAAGCACGAAAGTTTCACGGGCCGAACTCAAGGCCACCTCTCTCTGAGACAAAAGAGCTCTTATTTTTGCATGCCGTTGAAATGTGCTCCCAAGGTTGGTATTTGTGGCCAGATTGAAAACTCCCTATGTTCATGTGTGGGAGGAAATAGAACATTTCTGCAGCAAATAACCCGTTCACTTACTGTTACGATAAAAGGAATACTTTTAATTAACCCAGAACAATCTTCATTATTGAGCATCAAATAACTACCATTTTCCAACAACTTGAACGTGGGGATGATAGCAGGAACTGGCGTGCCTTGCAACACGCAAGCCATATTTGGTCGGTGTTTGTTGCATGAACCGTGTAACTGTATGTGCCTACACATTAGTGAATGATCTGGCGTCTCAGTGCATTCCTCTCCATTCAGATAAACTTCTTGATCATCTTTGAAAATCTGTATGTGTATGGAAGCGACCAGACCTCATGAAGAAAACCACTACCTAAAGGTTCATAACGACCTATTGGTATATATTTCATACAATTTGAAAACTTATATAAAGCAAAAGGCAGCGTTATTAAACCGTGGATAAGGCACGTTGCCAAAGCAGCCAACCTTTTGGATTTATACTGGAAATGTTAAAGGAAGAATTACGGAGTAGGGCCTGTAAATCTTTAATGGAGAACCGAGTAAAATTACTCCAACCATCATATTACTCTAACTGCGGGATAGTAGGGGTGTTTAATTTTTTAGAAGTAGCCAATCCAAAGCATTTGGTCTGGGAAATTGTTTCATTCACAAACAACATATGATTTGGGATGAGACATGCACGGTGCAAAGCCTCAGTGCCTTGTACCTGCCAGGTTCGTGAACCCCAAACTGATGTAGATCCTGGATATCTTTACACTGTGTTAAGTTAGCATGGGCTCATTACTGGTTTAAACGCCATTTTTCCTTTTTTGCAACTTCTGCACACGACACTTAGTTGTTGCTTTAGCTTTCAGCCTACCTGCGTCAAGATCTATGCCTGCTTCAAGCAGGCGCAGGGTTTTGATGCAGCTTTGTCCTATCTGATTGTAAATGCGGCACACCGTGGGTGGCAGAGCAGCGGTGCACGTTAACTGGTGCATCCCTGGGGATGTGCTAGTTAATATAAATCTGCCCCTTTACATTTAATTATGTGCAGGGGACACAGAGTCGGTGAGGTTTATCCAAGGTTAAGAAGAGATGAGTCCTGTTCAGTGAAAAATTGGAGATAGGCTTCACCTCCTCTGCTCCTCAGCATCGTTGGACATGGTTAAATAATAGCTGCAAAATGTTACTCTTGTTAAACAATTTTACTATTATAATCTCTGAGATTTGTCTCTTACTGTGCAACATCTCATTGTTGTTATCTGTCTTTAAAGATAAAGACAACATCAACATGAACGACAATCAGTAATCAGTTGATTTCGACCTCATCATTGAACTCGTAATTGAAACATCAGTGGATGTTGATCCCTTGGATGATTTCAATCCTGAGGATGAAGAAGAACGTGATGAGGATGCAGATTTGTCAGAATTGTATGACATAGGATGGGAAGCTGACGTGCTTGAGCCTATGGAACTATAAACATTTATTTTATAAATTTATAATAAATAAAAAGTAAATATGTAAACCGTTTAATTTAAAAATAAAGACACCTTCAAAAACAGGTTATGTGTAGTGTCTTCAATAAAATATTAAAATATGGTCATAAAATTAGATCAGATTCATATATAAAACAGCACAGGTAAAATGAATATAAATTCCATTTATTTTCTGCTATTTCTGTATTCTAAATTTGCCATGTACAAAAAATTCTTCTATGTAAAAATGTTAAGTAGTGTGTTAAGTTTTTGATGACTGTTATTAATTTACTGTTGGGTAATAGTGGTTAATAACATTTTTTATTATATTTTACAACCAATTTCAATTGCAGATTATTTCAAGATTTTAGGATGCCAAGCAAAGAAAGAGTGAGAAAGGCTGCAAAACGTCAAAGACAGCAGGTGAATGAAAAAAAGCAGCAGTCCTCTAACAAAAAGATTTGTCAAGTCACCAAGAAAGCACCGGGTAAGAGTACAAAAATATTCATAAGAAATATCTCTAGTAAAAAAAATATTACTACAGAAAATGTTTCAGTCCAGAAAAGGAGAAGCAATTCAAACGGTAAGGAAAGGCCAATGAGAAATGTTACTGCTAGAGTAAGAGATAACTCTATGCATGAAAGTAGAAGGAAACAACAGTTTAGGGACATTCGTAAACGAATGTTCCGCAACAGGATAATTGGCAATTTGTTAAAAAATATTAAGAAAGGTCAACAGAAAGTGGTTTTTTATAAGAGAAAAAAAATAGTTGAGAAAGTTATTGATCAGGCATTTGAAATTAAACGTAAGTTATTTATTTTGACAATCAATAGAATTAAGAAGCTAAACAAGGCAATTTATGATTTCAAAAGAAATAGTAGATGGAAGAGAATAGTTAATCGTAGTAATTTTTGTGAAGTTTTTTCTGGAGAATGGATGCATAGTTCAAGCTCTGAGGCATTTTTTAATGAGGAGAGTTATTTCCAGGATAATGATTTGGTGCATGCAGTTGACACCAGTGGTCGAGCTTATGAAGTGAAAGATGGTTGTCCAGTTGAAAAAGAAAAACTTGTGATAACAGAGATAGAAGAGGTGTTAGGTAATGAGGTTTTAGGGAGACGTCCTAAGGGTCCTGTGTACACCTGGAAGTGTAGTAGTATTTGCAGTGTACGACAGGATTCCATCAATTTGCTTTGTGATTTTATACGGTCATTTAATAAGAAAAGTTTGAAGCAGAAAATGAAGTTGTTGCAAGAATGAGATCCTTGCAGAGTGAGAGAAGTGATAGGTTTGCATGGTCATTCACTGGCTTGTCTTTCCAGGAGAGTATGCCAGAATGTTTTTCATCATTTCAGGATGCTAGCAGTGCATCATAATAAAGTGAGGAAATTAGTTAGAATGTTGTATTATGCTAAGAGTCCAGCAATTATGCTTAAACAATTATGCGCTGCTCTTTTGCATGGTTCTGAAATAGATGTGAAGAATATATGTGAAGAAATTGAGTTTTGTTACTTTGGAAGTAAAGAGGAGAATGTTGAAATTGACCAAGAAGAAGAGAGTAATGTGGAAGATAGTGTACAGGTTTCCAGTACAGATAATTTCCAGAGGGAAATTGCGACGTTTGAGGTGAAATCAAGTGAGAGGCCAAATTTCACTTGTGTGTGTTGTCGACGCACTTATTATAAGAATCAGACTAAGTTAGTGGATTTATATGGAAAAAGTGAAAGGGAAAATAATAGTGAATGGAAGGATTTTACAACATACTTGATGGTAGAAAATTGTTTTGATTTGGGATTGGATCAACGTGTGTGTACTTATTGTTGTAACAAATTAAATCAAAACCAGATGCCTGCTAGAGCAGTTCATAATAATCTGGAATTGGTTGAGATTCCTTCTGAATTGATGGATTTAAATACTTATGAATCTATTTTGATTCAAAGTATCCATCCCTTTCAGGCTATTGTAAGAATGGAGCCAAAGACAGGGAAATTGCCTCCATCAGATTTACAGAGAGGATTAAAGGGAGGAGTTGTTTATTTGCCTCTAGATTTGAAGAAAAACATTAACACAATTGGAGTAGAAAAAGTGGAAGAGGAACCTCTTGTTATCTTAGTTAATGGGGTTCCGACAAAGAATAAGAAAATATGGCAAGATTTAGTAGATGTTAGGAAAGTCAAAAGGGCAATATTGTATTTGAAAAAATATAATAAATACTATAAAAATGTATATGTTGCAGAAGAGGAAGTAAGTGAGGAAGAGGATAGCGATTTGTGTGCTGGTCAAATTGCGAAAGTAGAACCCTGTACTAGTGAAGAAATATATGAACATTATAGTGTTCATCCTTTGCATTCCAAGGAAGTCATGGGGAATGCTATTGAGTTGTTTCAAATGAAACAAGCGAAAGGGAGTCCCATTAGTGTTTGGGAGGAAAGTTTGGAAGCTCGGTGTTTCCCACAGCTTTTTCCAACAGGTCGGGGAGGAAGATATGATGAGCGACCTCATCAAATTCCTGCTTCTGAATACCGGACTTTGCGATTGTATGCAGGAGATCCTAGGTTTCGACAATGCATTCCTTATTTGTTTCATCTCCTGTTTGAAAGCGATCTGTCTGGACTGTCATATGCAGTGAACCACATCCTGAAAAGTGGTATACACATGCAAAACATCTCGGCAAGTGACTTTATGGATAAAGTCAATGTCCAAGACAGTATTTTGGATTCTCACCTGATTAATCTCATGGCGTGTCAGCGTGGTACTAATGAATACTGGTACCGTCGTCATGGTGATTTAAAATGTATGCTGAGGAACTTAGGAACTCCCACATGGTTCCTCACTTTGAGCTGTGCTGAGTATGGGTGGGAAGACTTACTTGAATTTCTACGAGAGGCAAATGCTAACGTAGAAAACATCGAATTCAAGACACCCGGAGAACTGTGCTCTTTGGATCCAGTCAATGTATGTAGGTACTTCAATCATAGATTTGAAGGTATGATGTCTTCATCATGAATAAGAAGAATCCACCTCTTGGAGAGGTGTTGGATTGCTTCTGGAGGAAGGAGTACCAAGCAAGAGGTGCTCCTCATATATATATGTTGCTGTGGATCAAGGATGCACCTAAATTTGGAACGGATGCAGAAGACTCAGTGATGAGTTTCATAGAACAGTATTCTACGTGTGCTGTTCCAAACGTAAAGGAGAAAAAAAGCCTAAGAGAAAAAGTTCTACGTTTCCAAAGCCATCGATGTGGAAAGTACTGTCGTCGTAAATTCCGGAACAAAGACAAGTTCTACACCAAATGTTGTTTCGGCTTTCCACGACCGGTGATTTCTAAAGGAAGAGTGAACAGATTGATGTCTTCGCTGCGACATAATGTGATGAAGAAATCACCTAAAAACACATACAATTTGAAGAGGAACGAAGAGTCTAAGTACATCAACGACTACAACCCGGTGATTTTGTCCATGTGGAATGCTAACATGGATATACAGTTTGTGGCTGATAACTGTATGGCTGTGGCTCGGTATGTGACATCTTACATCACCAAAAAAGAGAAGACAGAATTGAAGGATATGTGGGAGGACATTTCCCATGAAAAGAGCCTCAGCAAGAAGTTGTACAGTTTCAGTCTGAAGATGTTGTCGCATCGAGAAATCGGAGCTTACGAATGTTCTGACCGGTTGTCTTCAGCAAGTCTCTATGCCAAGTCCAGGAGTATCGTTTGGGCGAGTGTTGGTCTTGCTGCAACGCGTAATCGAGTTCTGAAACCTGTGCGGGAAATTGAGTATTTGGCGGAAAAGGAGCCAAACAGTACCGACATTTTGAAGAGCAACATGTTGGATACATATTATCCAAATCGAAGCAGTCACCTCGAGAATGTTTGTCTGTATGAGGTTCTTCAAAATTACATATTCAAGAGGAACATCAAAGAAGATACTGAGAAAGGAGTGTATGCTGTAATAGGAAGTGAGGGATGTCTGGTCAAGCAAAGAAAATGCCACTTGATAAACCATCGAAAATTGAGTGGCGAATCTCCTGAAAAAAAGGAGTTTTTCTATTTAGCACTTTTGCAACTTTTTAAGCCTTGGCGTGCAGAAGAGGAACTGCTTGGAGATTTCCTTTGTTACGAAGACTCATTCAATGCTGCCAAGGAGACCATAGAATGTCCTGCTTTTCCCAAATATGTAGAAATGTTGAATGTGGAAATTGAGCAGGAAGCAACGATTGCAGCCGAGATTGCCAGAGACAGTTCTCAGGACAGTCAGAGTTCTGCTTCATTGAGTCAGGATCCACTAGGAGGACCTCTTATCGAAAATGAAGCTGCCACTGCTATGAATGAAGTGGAAAGAGCCATGGCACATGCTCAGGAGGATGCGGTTAACTTAGAAGAGTTGGAAAGACAACTCAACGTTGAGCAGAGGAAAATATATGACGAACTTACCATGCAAATTGATCATGGATTAAGTCATGACAAGAAAGAGTGCTCATGTACGTCGTTGATGCCTGTCCGACTGTACGTGAGTGGAGAAGCGGGAACTGGAAAAAGTTTCCTTATTAAAGCAATTTCATGTTATTTGCAGGAAAGGACAGAGTCATCGCTGTCTTGTGTTGTCACCGCTCCAACTGGACTGGCAGCACATAACATTAAAGGGATTACTTTACATCGTTTACTGATGCTGCCAGTTGAGCATGACAACAAATTAGAATATCACAAGCTATCTGGAGATGCTTGTTTTGAAGTTTCAAGAGTCTTGAGGAAAATGAAACTTCTTATCATTGACGAAGTAAGCATGGTTTCCAATGTCATGCTTGCCTTTGTGCATTTGAGAATGCAAGAAGTTCTCAAAACAGAGTATGATGTGTTATTTGGTGGCGGAGATCTTCTGCAGCTGACACCAGTGAAAGGGCAACCTGTGTTCAAAATGCTCACGCATGAAGATACCAGGAAGTGCTTAGGGAGCATTGGCAACGTCAATATATGGTTAAACTTCAATTATGCTGAACTGCATGAAAATATGCGTCAGGCAAAGGATGAAGTTTACAAGACTATTCTACAAGATGTTAGAATTGCAAAAGTGACCGAGCATGGGAAAGAAGCTTTATATGCACGATTACTGACAAATTTATATCCAGACGAAGATGTTGTGCCTGAGAATATTTTTCAGAAAGTTACTGAGAAAAAATCTGGAATATGTTTGATGCCAACTCTTGCAGAATGTGCCAAATTCAACAACAAAATGTTGCATTTAGAAAAGCAAGAGATTGTGAAACTGGAAGCTATTGACAGAGTAGAGCATATGGGATCAACAATTATTTTGTCTGAGAATCTGAAAACAAAATTGGATTCATTAGAGAAGAGTATATCTAAAACTGCGGGTTTTGAAAAGACTCTGAATGTGTGCTTGAACTGCCGTATAATTTTAAGAAGGAATTTACATGTTGAAAGAGGTCTGGTAAATGGATCAATGGGTAATGTTGTTGATTTTGTGAAATACAGAAATAGAGATGGAATTGAATTTTTAAACATTAAATTTGATGGCATTGAGGAAGTACAGCTAATTGCTCGTTGTTCTGCTAGATTTTTGCTTGTAAAAGACTTATATGTTCGTCGTAAGCAGTTTCCTGTTTGCTTGGCATATGCGGTGACAATCCATAAATCGCAAGGTTTAAGTGTAGACTGTGCATTGGTGAATATTGGCAGTTCTGTGTTCAAGGAGGGTATGGCATATGTGGCATTGTCACGAGTTAGAACTTTATCGGGATTGTACTTGATTGAGTGTGATGTCACAAACATTTGTGCGGATCTAGATTGTGTTAAGGAATACAATAGGTTAAGAAGAGAGTATGCGCCACATTTGCCTCAGTATCCTTTGTTTGAGAAACGTGTGGTAGGCCGGAAACGAAGAAATGTGACCAATACTGGGGAGGTTGTAGCAAAAAGACGAAAAGTCGATGAACCTGAAATTATAAGCAGAAACAAAAAGAATTCTGTTGAAGATGTTGTTGGTTTTCAATTTGAAAACAGTTCTGGTGTCAACTGCTATGCTAATGTAGTGGTTAATGTTTTGTTTTCTCTAGAAAATGTAAAAGAAGAGATTGTGGTCAATTCTGATCAAAGATTTTGCAGTTTGTTAAATTCTGTGTTAGAGAAATGTAGCACTGATAGAACAAACATAGAAAGTGTGTCTGAAATTCGAAATCTGTTAGACAGATGTTCAGGCCAAACACAAATCTCTCAAAATAGTCAGCAAGATTGTCAGGAGTTTTTAATGTATATGCTTGATGTATTGCATGATGAAGGTGTAGATGTAGATCACCTGTTTGGGCTTTCTTATCAATGGCAGCATGACTGCGAGAACTGTAGGGTATCAAGTACTACTAGTGTAGACTCAGAAAGATTTATATATTTAACTTTGCCAGACAGTAAATCTGTCTCTTTTAATAAGCTAGTAAAAGCAGCTGATCACAACATGGAGTGTAGCCAATGTAAATCTGAAATGATGTCCACATTATTTATACGAACATATGGCCAGTATGTCATTTTAATGTTCCAACGATGTAGGCCTGATGGAACAAAATTGACAACTTTAATTAAAAATTTTGTGGCTTCACAGTTGTCAATATCAGGAAGGACTTTTGTAACTGTAGCAATTACATATCATGATGGTCCTTCAATAACATCAGGACATTATACAGTTTATTTAAAGTGTAGAAATGGCTGGTCATTCTGCAATGATTCTGTTTTAATTTTCAAAAAAAAATTGCCGTATGACCTTAAAAACTGTTACCTGGTGTTTTTAAAACCAAAATTTTAGGGAAAGAATCTCGGGATGTGCTCTGAGGAATTTCAAGAAGTTCTAATGGCTCCTACACGATTTGGCCTTGAGGATAAGTGTAGTACAGAGACATAACTTCTTACCATAACACTGGACGTCATGGAGAAATACGTGCACTTTGAATGAGTTCAGAAAAACTGTTTCTTTTTATAAGCTAATTGAAGCAGCCAATCAAAATATGGAGTAGAGGGAATGTAAGTCTGCAATGCTGTCTACTGTTTTACATTGCTTTGTGATTAAAAGTGATGTAGAGAATTAAATAATTGTACTAGTCATAAAGGTAGTGTAAGTCTGCTTCATAGTAAGCAGTATCAGTGTGATAGGAAATGTAGAACATGATTGAGCAAGAAGGGGAAGATATTACTAGTCCAGGATTGTGAAAATGATCTTCAACATTTTAATTGTGAAAGTTGCGGAAATACAACATGACGGGATTGGCTTAAAAGAATTCTAAGAGTTATAAATGGCTCAGACACGATTTGGCCTTGTGGAAACGTGTGGTAGAGAGCGAGAAGTCATTTATTGTATGTAACATGTTTTTGAAAACGATGGAGGTTTTCTTTCAGAAAGTGGCGGGTTGAAAGTAATAACAGCACAACAGAGTGTAAGCTGTTCATAGGACATCCTTGGCCGTCATGGAAAGTAAGTTAACTTTAAGGAGTTCTGAATTCTGATTTGTTATGTTGTATGGGTTTTTTAAACACAATCATTTTGATTGTGTTTTTTTTTCCCCGCTGTTATATGATGAATACCTTCAAGTCACTGTTTTAGTGAAATTTGATACATTCTGAGAACAGCAAAAATAAACCATTTAACATGTATAATTAATTCTGTTCTGTTTGCATTTATGATGTACATGTAGAACTGTGTAGGAGGCATGGAGAAGGTGAGGCTTCTGTAAGTGTCAAAGTTGTTGCATACAGTGCTCATATTCTACGTAGTCTTTTATATTTCATTACTTTCACTGTTTCTCACTGATCTAAAATTTTTTTTTTAAAAAGAACAGTAAGTATAAGGGAAGGAAACAGACAGTTATGTTAAAAGAAACACAGCTATAGGGAATAAACTAGGGATACTGTTACCCGCAATCCTCTGCTGATGATGTCACTGAGCATGTCATGAATGATGTAATATGTGACATCATCAGCAGTTGATTACGGGTAATAGTATCTCTAGTTTACTCCCCTATAGCTGTCTTTCTTTTAACATAACTGTCTGTTTCCTTCCCTTATAGTTACTGTTCTTTTTTTAAAAAAAATGTTTTGGGTTCGCTTCCGGTTCGCGTACCGGGGAGCGAACTGGGAAGCGAACTAAGAGAAATAGAGGTTGGCACAGTTCCAAATATTGTTACAATTTTTTAATAACGGGGAGGTAGTTCTGAAAAGAACTTTTTTTTTATTGTTTTTGTTGTTTTATATTTTTTTTATTATTTTTCTGAACATTTTTTTACTTTTTTTGAATTTTTCTGAACAGTTTTATATTTTTTTGTTTTTTTTTCGGAGGGGGCAACGAAAACGATTCATTGTAAAGGGCTCAACAGGAGCAACAAAACAAAAAAAAAGAATTTATTATTTGGGGCGTTTCGTACAAACTTGCATATGATAGTCAATAGCTCTGTTGATCAGAGTGATGCTACTTTGTCCGTAGCAAATGAATCCACTGCAATGTACGCAGACTTGTTTTACTTCACGAAATCTCGTTTGTATATTTGGCACCATCTCCCTGCCCTCTGGTCCCGTTACTTCCGGTACAACAGATCTTCTGGCCATAATAGGGAGATTATCTAGGTCGTTACGAAACTGTGCAGCACTGTAGTTGTTAGGATGCCACCTAGTCATATGGCGATGCATTGTGTAGTTTCCGAAACTGTATTTTTTGTCGGTCCATCTGGACAGTCTATCTTGACATATAAGGCAAGTTACGTATCTTGCATTTACTTTTTTCTGACCTTTGGGAATTTTAAAAAATTGCCAAATGAAGTTTTCTTTCCGGTGAGACGTCCTGGGCTCCTCAGGCAAAAAGTGCCTCTCTTCGTGCTCGTCGTCCTGTTCCTCTTCTTCCTCTTCTTGCTGAATTATAACTTCAGCAGGTGGTCCACTCTTCCTTGGATGTGGTGGAGGTGGTGGGGAAGCACCAGCTGAAGCTACTAAAGAAGCCATTGCTCACTGGTAACAAAGGGTCTTTCTCTCACAATGATGAAAGTCAGAGTGAGGAAAGAAGGAGGGATTTTCATCATTTGGGAAAAACAATAGTTCTCAACCAATGAAAAGTGTTCATTTTAGATTATATGACCTAGTCTTACATCATTAGGAAACCAAAAGTGAAATGAACCAATGAAAAGTGTTATTACCAAGTCACATGACCTGCTGTGTTTACGTTACGCGCTTTGCAGGGCCTCCCGGTTTGCTTCCAGAAACCTGTGCTTTGCGACTCGGTAAGCGTACCAGTTCGCTAACGTAGCACGTCATATGACGTATCACGCGACAACGCGAAACGTCATGCGGACGGGAGGCGTCACGATGTTGTTTTCTAACGCGGCAGTTGCGGTAAAGAAACGTTTACCGGCTCGCGGTCTATTTCGCGGCATCAAGGTCAGCTAACGGGAAGCTTCCCGATTCGCGAAGCGGGAACGAAGAAAAAAATATATAAAAAAAAAAAGTTATTAATAAACATATAAAATATATTTTTGGATTTAAAGAAGAATACATTTTACAGCTACAGATATTAGCTGTTAAAAAACCAATGAAATTCACTGAAAAAACCATAGGTTATAGACCATATATAGTTAGGAATTAGCATTTACAAAACCTTGAAAATTCACTGAAAAAACCATAGGTTATAGACCATATATAGTTAGGAATTAGCATTTAGAAAACCTTATTTTACTCACACAAAACCATTGAAATTCCATATATAGTTAGTTGCACTAACTATATATCGCGCACCCGCAATCCACTGCTGATGATGTCACATATTACATCATTCATGACATGGTCAGTGACATCACTGATGACATCACTGATGACATCTCAAATGACATCACTGATGACATCACTGATGACATCTCAAATGACATCACTGATGACATCATGACACACCAATACCAGTTACTACATACGCACTCACTGATTCCTACGTCTACACACACATTCACTCATTCACCCATACAATCACTCATACATACAGTCACTCATTATTACAACACTATCATATGCACTCATACATCTATGCAGGCAGTCACACACTGCCACTCATCCATGGAGTTACTCACACACCAAGTCAGTCCTGTAAAGAATCAATCACACTTCCATTTCCTCATCTATACAGTTAAACACAGAACACCATACTTCAGTGACATCACTGATGACATCACTAATGACATCTGAAATGACATCACTGATGACATCTCAAATGACATCACTGATGACATCATGACACACCAATACCAGTTACTACATACGCACTCACTGATTCCTACGTCTACACACACATTCACTCATTCACCCATACAATCACTTATACATACAGTCACTCATTATTACAACACTATCATATGCACTCATACACCTATACAGACACTCACAGTCTGCCACTCATCCATGGAGTTACTCACTCACCTAGTCAGTCATGTAAAGAATCAATGACACTTCCATTTTCTTGTCTATACAGTTAAACATAGAGCACCTTACATTTTCAAACATATACTAACACATACTTACCTTCTTATACAATCATTGATACAAGTACACATTGATCTGCACAGAGTCACACACCTCCCAGCCAGCCACACACACACTCAGTCTCCCATACAAATACTTGGGCAATCAATCAATAACCCATATAGTTACTCATACAGCTACTGATCAACACATGCAGCAGTTTACAGAACAACAGATATAATGATGCACAAATTAAGACAGTTTAGTCACTAACCCATGCCCTCAGTGAGACACATTTAATCACTCACTCATACAGTCAGTCATGCACCTACTAAATCCTTCATCCAGACACTTATACATCCACTCATTCTTCAATATGTAAGACATATTTAAACTTTACAGAAACAAAAAATCACTGGATGTTGTTATCAGTCATGTCATCAGTGATGTCATTTGAGATGTCATCAGTGATGTCATCAGTGATGTCACTGACCATGTCATGAATGATGTAATATGTGACATCATCAGCAGTGGATTGCGGGTGCGCGATATATAGTTAGTGCAACTAACTATATATGGAATTTCAATGGTTTTGTGTGAGTAAAATAAGGTTTTCTAAATGCTAATTCCTAACTATATATGGTCTATAACCTATGGTTTTTTCAGTGAATATATATATATATATATATATGTATAAATACATACATGTATATATAAATACATTTTTTTAAGAACACAAACTTATATATTTGTGCTCTTTTAAAGAAATGTATGTTCACATGACCTCCCGTTCTGTGAAGAGCTCCAGGGTCCAGCTACTGCTGGGCCTGGCCTGGCCCTGTGGCCACTGCAGCCCCGATTCACACCTCATTAAATCCTGCTGTGCTGCTCAAGTGAGGCGAAGCAGCACAGCAGGAGAGGTAAAGAACTGAACTTCTGCCGCAGTTTCCTGGAGGGCGGGTCGCAATGTGAGCCTGCGTAACACTCATTAACTTGCAGGTTCAACCGACCCTTGCTTAAAAACCGGGACATTTCTTTTAAAATCCCAGGCACTACCCAAAAACCCGGACATTTCTCCAAGTTGTAATCAGGCGAGGTCGCCCCCACACACCCCTGCTACTGCCTCCATCAGCTGTGCCCTTTGCTGTGCCCTTTGCTGCCTCACTGCTGCCCTCGTTTTTTTCTTCGTTTTTGCCCCCATCAGCTGTGCCCTTTGCTGTGCCCTTTGCTGCCTCGCTGCTGCCCTCGTTTTTTTCTTCGTTTTTGCCCCCATCAGCTGTGCCCTTTGCTGTGCCCTTTGCTGCCTCGCTGATGCCCTCGTTTTTTTCTTCGTTTTTGCCCCCATCAGCTGTGCCCTTTGCTGTGCCCTTTGCTGCCTCGCTGCTGCCCTCGTTTTTTTCTTCGTTTTTGCCCCATCAGCTGTGCCCTTTGCTGTGCCCTTTGCTGCCTCGCTGCTGCCCTCGTTTTTTCTTCGTTTTTGCCCCCATCAGCTGTGCCCTTTGCTGTGCCCTTTGCTGCCTTGCTGCTGCCTTCGTTTTTTCTTTCGTTTTTTCTCCCTCTCCTAACCTTTTTTTTCACAGGACGACCCAGCCGCCGCTGAGCCGCCCCCTGCCCTCCTTTCCCGCCGCTGCCTCCCTGCGGCCCCACCCCCCCTCCTGCCCATTCGCCGCCCCGCTCCCGCCACCCAGCTGCTCCTCCCTCCCGGCTCCTTCTTATGTCGCCCCCACGGACGCGCAGCGGGCACGCCGATTGTGCGCCGAAGGCGCGCGAAAGGCAAGCCCGTCTGCACCCGTCCGCGCCTGGCCCGAGCCCAGCGCCAGGACCCCTGGCCCCCGCCGATGCAAGACGACCCGACTGACCTACGATACCGCCGCCCTCAACGCACTCAATGCCGGCCGGAACCCTGCCTGCTGCCAAGCCACCCCGAAACGCACCCACGGACCCTTCACCTGCAGAAGCTGCAAGTTCACCTGCCTCTGAACCTGCACCGCACCCGCGAAGCTAAACACCAGCAGCAACCACCTGAAGTGCATCCTGCTCAACACCCGCTCCGTCCACAGACACGCCGTGGAACTCTGGAACCTCCTCGACACAACGTCACCCGACATCGCCTTCCTCACGGAAACCTGGATGAACGACTCCTCAGCCCCCGACATGGCCATCGCCATCCCGGACGGGTACAAGATCATCAGGAGGGACCGCATCAACCGGACCGGAGGAGGCATCGCCATCGTCCACAAGAACACCATCCGCATCACGACCAACTCCAACGATACCTTCGCCACCGCGGAACACCTCCACTTCCAGATACACACCGACCCTAAGACGACCCTCAGAGGCACCCTCATCTACAGACCCCAGCGACCACGCACACAATTCAGCGAAGACATCGCCGACTTCATCAGCCCGCACGCCCTCCCCTCCGCCGACTACATCCTCCTAGGGGACCTCAACTTCCACCTGGAGAACAACAAGGACCGCAACAACGCCGCCCTGCTGGAAAACCTCGCCAACCTCGGACTCAAGCAACTGGTCAACACCCCCACCCACTATGCCGGCCACACGCTTGATCCCGTCTTCTCTTCCAGCAAGTACATCACCTTCAGTCACGCCACCGGACTCCACTGGACCGACCACAGCTGCATCCACTTCAGCTTCAAAAGATCCACGACTCACCACCACCCGCAACAGGTACCTCACAGGAATTGGAGCAAGATCACCGTCGACCAGCTCACCACCTCCCTCAGCCAGAGCCCACCCGCCAGCACAACAGACCCCAACGAAGCAGCCCGCAACTTCACACAGTGGCTGACCGCCTGCGCCGACGACCTCGCACCACTGAAGAACCCTCCCAGCAGACCCAGAAGCAAGAAGGCCTCCTGGTTCACCGACGAACTCAAGGACTCCAAAAAGAACTGCCGCACCCTCGAGAAAGTCTGGCTCCTCGACCAGACCACAGACAACATGACCGCCCTCAAACAAGCCACCCGAAAACACCACCAGCTTATCCGCACCACCAAGAAGAAATCACTAAAGGATCGACTGGACAACAACGCCCACGACAGCAAGGAACTCTTCAGCATCGTCAAGGAGTTCTCCAACCCCAGCACCGGCAACAGCGACATCACTCCTTCACAAGATCTCTGCGACTCTCTCGCCTCGTTCTTCCACCGCAAGATCGCCGACATCCACAACAGCTTCGGCGCACCACTGACGCACCCAACCGTCGAACCAACGCCCCCCAGCGCCACCCTCCGCACCTGGACCACGGTGACCACCGAAGACACAGCCCGCACGATGAACACCATCCACTCCGGATCTCCGACCGACCCCTGCCCCCACCACGTCTTCAACAAGGCCGGCTCCATCATCGCACCCCAACTCCGGGACGTCATCAACTCCTCCTTCAACACCGCCACCTTCCCGGAGAGCTGGAAGCATGCCGAGCTCAACGCCCTACTGAAGAAACCAACAGCGAACCCCACCGACCTCAAGAACTTCCGCCCCATCTCGCTCCTCCCTTTTCCTGCTAAAGTCATCGAGAAGATCGTCAACAGACAGCTGGCCACCTTCCTCGAGATGAACGGATCCCTCGACCCCTCGCAGTCCGGTTTCAGAGCCAACCACAGCACCGAGACCGCCCTGATCGCTGCCACCGACGACATCCGAGCCCTGCTTGACAACGGGGAAACAGCGGCACTCATCCTCCTGGACCTCTCTGCAGCGTTCGACACTGTCTGCCACCGCACCCTAGTCCAACGCCTCAGCAACATCGGCCTCCAAGAGAAGGCACTGGAGTGGATCATATTGTTCCTTGCCAGAAGAACACAGAGAGTTTGCCTCCCCCGTTTCGATCCGAGGCCAACGAAGTCATCTGTGGCGTACCACAAGGATCATCACTCAGCCCCACCCTCTTCAACATCTACATGAGACCCCTTGCTGCCATCGTACGCCAACACAACCTCAACATCATCTCCTACGCCGACGACACCCAGCTGATCCTCTCCCTCACCAGGGACCCCGACACCACCAGAACCAGCCTACACGAAGGGATGAAAGACGTCGCCGAGTGGATGAAGACCAGCCGCCTGAAACTGAACTCAGAGAAGACGGAAGTCTTCATCCTGGCACCATCGCCCTCCGCCTGGGACGACTCCTGGTGGCCCCCCGCCCTGGGCACCGCTCCCAAGCCAACAGACCACGCACGCAACCTGGGCTTCATCCTGGACTCCTCCCTCTCGATGACCAGACAAGTCAATGCCGTCTCCTCATCATGCTTTCACACCCTACGCATGCTCCGCAAGATCTTCCGATGGATCCCGACCGAAACCAGGAAGACGGTCACCCAGGCACTCGTCACCAGCCGACTGGACTACGGAAACACCCTCTACGCCGGAACCACAGCCAAGCTACAGAGAAGACTCCAACGCATCCAGAACGCCTCTGCCCGACTCATCCTGGACATCACCCGACGCTGCCACATCTCCGGCCACCTGAGGGACCTGCACTGGCTCCCCGTCAACAAGAGGATCACATTCAGGCTCCTCACCCACGCACACAAGTCTCTCCACGACCTGGGCCCCAAGTACCTCAACGACCGCCTGACCTTCTACACTCCCACCCGCCAGCTACGATCGAACAGCCACGCCCTTGCCGCCGTTCCACGCATCCGCAGAGCCACCGCCGGAGGAAGATCCTTCTCCTACCTGGCGGCCAAAACATGGAACTCCCTCCCCATCCACCTCCGACTGACACAGGACCACCTCGCCTTCAGGAGACAACTGAAGATCTGGCTGTTTGAGCAGTAACGGACCCCTTCCCCCAAGCGCCTTGAGACCCTCCCGGGTGAGTAGCGCGCTATACAAGTGTTATGATTGATTGATTGATTGATTGTCGGGACACCGGGACACTTCTCCAAAACCCCGGACCGTCCGGGGAAAACCGGGACGTCTGGTCACCCTACCTCAGGGTTGTAGTGCTCACCTACCACGGCTCTGCAGGACATCCAACTCGCCTCTCGAGGCAGGATGGAAGTCCCCTGTACCCGACTGTCAATGCCGCCATCACTCGGGCACTTGAACATGGTCTGTGCGTGGGGCCAAGGATACCATCCGTGTCAGCGGGAGCCCCCCAGGCAATACTCGCCCATCCTTCTGGCCACGCCCCCTTTTGTGTCGCTTTTCACACCATAGACCAGTGGTTCCCAATCTGTGCGCCGCGGCACCCTGGTGCGCCATCAAAACTAGCCAGGGGCGCCATGAACACACTTTTGGAACCACTATCAAGGCCTTTGACCTCTTCTTCACAGCACTTCCACCAAAGCTGCGATAGATAATTACAAGAGAAACAACAGATGCCCCCAATAAATAACTTTTCAATGCACTGCCAAAACGCACACCACGGGCTGCAAAGCATTATTCCTACAAGGTGAAAACAATCAGAGCTGCGCACAGCAGATAATGAACCCTAACCCATCCATCTTCAACCCAGCGTCAGAACTTAGCAGGCAGGAACATTTGGAAACCCTCTGTTCACCTTTCTGTATTCTTTTTTTCACTCCACGAACAAGAGGCTGAATTAGTCAGACTGCCTGAGGCATGCATCTTGCAGCAAAATAAGTGTTACAATGCAGACAGAATTCTTAGCTGCAACTAATTGCTTTGAACCAATATTTGCACAAGCTCATCCCAAAAAGTATGTTGTTTTTCCCCTCACAGTACAGGCCTGTCATTAACAAGTTTATTTTTTTTATTTTTTATAAAACATTATCAATTTGTAGATATGTTTTTGGCAGCGCCCTCACTTTTTGTCACAACCCTGAGTACCAGTTATATCAAGTTGCTGCTGCAGCCAAGTAATTTAGGGCTAGATGTAGGTAAATAATATTTACCGACTCTTAAATACCGAATTTTACCGATTCGGTATTTAAGAGTCGGTAAATATGAAGGGGGGAGATGTAGGACAATCCAGATGTTTTTTTTCCGAATCGGTAAAATTCGGTATTTACCGATTTGGTAAATACCGACCGGTAATGCCCATTCATTCCTATGGGCTTTGAAGCCCATAGGAATGAATGGGCATTACTGAATCGGTATTTACCGAATCGGTAAATACCGAATTTCACTTTGACCCCCTCTGGCCCCCCCAAAACAGGCTCGGGTGCCATGTGGCAGACATACATGCCCCAAGGGCAGGTCTGCCTGTCACATGGCAGAGGTGTGCATGCACACATGTGCATGCACACCGGAATCGGTATTTTAACATCAAATTGAATTTGATGGTAAAATACCGATTCGGTAAGGCTTGTGGGACTCAGAAGAGTCCCACCTACATCTCAAATTTACCGAATCGGTAAAAATACCGATTCGGTAATTTACAGATTCGGTAAATTTACCGATCGGTAAATTTACCGATTCTGTAAGAATATGCCCCCTACATCTCAAAATCCATTTGCCGGTCGGTAACGGCCGAAATCGGCCGTTACCGACCGGTAAAAGCCTACCTACATCTGGCCCTTAGTGAGTTAAAAACATGACCTTGCAGGGCAATCCGGAAATGTTCCATGATTGACTCAAAAACTACTTTATTATAACTTAAAATCGTTATAACCCTCTCAATTAAACACATTTACATGGAGCGGTTTGAAGATAGGATATCAAAGGAAGCAGAATTGCTGTTGCACTTATAATGGCAAGATTCAAATCTGTTTGAAAACAATCACAATTCTGATATTTAGGCCAGTGGTTCCCAAACTTAAATTTAGGCAATTATTCCTATTTTCATGCAAATTCTGATTCAGAAGTAAACTCCCCAGCGCCCGAATTTGGCGTAAAGTTGTGTGGAATAAGAGCACGCAGGGGATACTTCTCTGCACAGTTTTCATCAGTAAGTTAACCTGTCCCATTCCAAAATGGTGCAGAGAGAAGCTTTCCATGGCACCTTCTGATTCCTAGAGGCCTTGGGCAAACCCTGTATTTTCAATTCAAATTCTGAGCATATTTGAACATAGCTCTTAAACACAGAATTAATGGTCACTCTGAACAGGAGGTCTGCATTTTGTACAACATAAAAAAGATGACAAAAATCTGTGGTGATTGATGTGAGCAATCTGAGCTGATTAGTATAAAAAAACCTCAAGGTTCAAATATTGAACATATCCCTAAATAGTTGCTGAAATAGGAATATCTTAACATAACCGGAAACTAGTCCCAACAGTCAGAGCATGCAAGAGATCACTGATCTTTTTTCCTTCTCTGGAGCAATATCAGGGAAAGATCATCTACATTTGTGCTGAATGTAAAAATATCACATTCTTAACAGAAATCTGTAGGACATTTTGATTTGAACAAAAAAAGCAGTTTATTCAAAAAATTAAACATTTCTAGTAATCCAATTCAAAATGGGGGGGAGGGGAGTCCAACTGTTCCAATTGGTGGAAAATTAAATCTAAGAGTTAGTTGCAAGTATGGTCCAGAAGTAGTGTGTAAGATTTTAAGATCTTTTTCTTTTTTTTACCTTCAATATTTTGGCATTTTTGAGGAATGGCATGTATAGCGGATAATGTAGTCTTTGGCACTAGAATGCAGTACAATTTTAAGAGGTCACTGACATGACTTTCTTGAACATCTTTTGGATTTAGGTATCCTCAGTCTTGAACTTCACCAGTTATATATAAATATTTAATATGATTAAATAACGAGTTCAGGTTAATTGCCTACTGCCCATGAACAGCCAGGGTGGTACACTGTCTATTATTGCCTGCCCAGGCCTATAAAGTTAACTTTGTTTTGAATGTACTGTGACTAAACCAATAAAAGTATGTTATTGAACAACTGCTATATATCAATTTATTTGTATCTATGATTATAATACCTTCATGAGCTTCATGGCAGTTATTTTGAGAGAGAAAAATGGAAGTTCTCCCGAGGCAGGGCTTACATCCCCTCATCCACTAAAAAAAGTAACATAATGGGGAGCCGCAGCTTATGGCCAATAGGTCAAGGGAGCCGAGGGTCGAAAAAGTTTGGGAACCACTGCCATAGACCATGAATCCTCACGCAGAGTTTCTCTATTTTTCAACCCAGCAAGGATGAAGGACGCTAGCCTTCAGGAGGGTCTCGGAACTGATGGGGGCTCGGCCCTGGAGCATAGCAGGAAGGCAAACATTAGCTTTACAGATGAAGAAAACACAATTTTAATATGTGAAGTGACAAAGCAAGAGAAGTATCTCTCTGCCACCACCAAATTACACTATTTAATAAGAATGATTAATGGTAAGCAATTCTGGAAATAACGCTATAGCACCAGCAGGAAGGGTCATGGTGGATTGCAAGAAAGGTTGCCATGGTTACAAGCTCAAGAGGAAGGAGATGCTGGCCAGAATATGGAGGCTGCAATAAGCACAGGATGAGGGCAGACGCCAGGGGAGGAGCTGGCGCAGCCCGCATTGGACCAGGCATGGCTGCCAGAGTCCAGGGCTCAGACACTGCTGATCTGGAGACCTTCCCAAGCAGTGGCAAACAAAGGCAACTGTGCTTTGTAAAACCGAATCGAAATTTGCCTAGCATTGTAACGGTAAGTTTCAATTCTATTAAGGACCGGAGGCTCAGATTATGCTTTTCTTTCTCCTTCTTTAACAACATACACACTTCATTGCAGCCAGAAAAGAAGCATAAATATTCCTATTTTCTGAATTACCACAAGAAAAAAATGATCCAATCCTTGAATAAACATGAACAATAGCTTGAACAAAGACTGCAACTCCCATAACCCCAAGGGAGGCTCCATAATAAGTCCTTTCACAGTGTCCATAAACTGCACATAGTCCCTCCATTTTGGCTGCCTCTCTCCATTCTTCGCCGAGTCACGCCGTATCCTCACTGGTCTTGTTTCTCTCTATCATTCCATAAAACAGAGTAGAGACAGCCTAAGGTTTTCCAAGGGTAAAAACCCCATATATACCAATCACACATTGGCAGCAATAAACAAAAGCTGTTACTTACGAAGATTCAGGTGGGTTCGCATGAGACCGTGCCCTGGGTGGGATAATCCTCGCCTCCGTGTCCTGAATAGAATTGAAACTCACTGTTACAATGCTAGGAAAATTTCGATTCTATGTCAGGAACGGAGGCTCAGATTATGTTAGTTTAAAGCTTACTTACCACCATCTGAGTGACCTCCAATACCGGTTTGAAGTAAAACCTCTTGAAGGTAAAATCCGAGGACTAATCTGCAGCACGCATTAAGTCCTCCAAATGGGCCCCCATGGAAAAAGATTTAGAAGCCATTGCACCCCTGGTCGAGTGAGCTCAATGCCCGCCTCCTGCATGACCTAACACACCCACCTGGCTATAGTGGGGGAGGAGACTGCTCTGTGCGGTTTTCTCAAGGCAATAAGAATTTGACGATTGCCCAGAGGGCGGAATTCCTTAGTTATTTCCTCATATGTCTTAAGACAGTTCACAACACACACCTTTGGAAAATCCAGAAAAGCTGGATACAAGATCGTCCGTGTAAGAGACATAGGGCCATATGTATCAAGATACCCATTTGAGATTCTCAAATAGCGATTTTTAAGAAATCGCTATTTGAGAATCGCAAATGGGTATGTATGTACAAAATTGCATTTTTTTGCGATTCCTTAGAATTCCTTAATTGCGATGAGCAAATTGCGAATCGCAATTAAGAAATACTTTCCCATTCATTTCTATGGGCCAGGAGGCCCATAGGAATGAATGGGAAGTTATTCTCAATTTGCGATTCGCAATTTGCTAATTGCAAATTGAGAATAATTTCAGGGGTGCAGGGGTGTCCAAAGGACACCCTGTTGCACCCCTGAAATATGCATGTGTGCACATGTGGCGCACATACATGCCCTAAGGGCATGTATGTGCGTCACATGGCACTTTGAAAAATGTGCATTTTTCAAGGAATTCGCAACTTAGCACCAACTAGAAATTGGTGGTAATTTGCGATTCCTTAAGGGCATTTTGCTAATTTTTTTTGCTACATACATTGCATTTAAGGAATCGCTAAATTTGCGATTCCTTAAAAACAATTGCAAAATAAGGAATCGCAAATTTTGCTATTCCTTATTTTGCACCAGTTTTGCTTCATACATTCCATTTAGCAAATTCACATTCGCAAAGGCCGAAATTCTGCAAATTTCGACCTTTGCGATTGCGAATTTGCATGATACATATGGCCCTTAGTATGACGACCCACCGTAAACGTAACCCATCCGGGGAAAAAACTCTTGCTGAAATATCCAATGCACAAACATCAGAAACTCTCCAACTAAACATAAACGCATAGCCAGCTTAGACAAGATTTCCTTCAAAGAAAGATATTTATTTGGCTGCCAAGACAGAAAGAGATTAAAAACCAAATTGACGTCCCATAGGATGGAATAGAGCAGTTCTGGCGGGTAACAATAGATTTATACCCCACAGGAGCCTACAGACGAAAGGGTGCTCCCCTACCAGAGCCCCTTGCACTGGGCAATGCGCCTCTGAAATCGCCAACCTTACCGCGTTAATTGAACGGTAAGCCACGCTGTCTGTTGCCAATTCCGCAAGAACATTCTAAATATGGAACGACACCTGCGAGCACGGGATCCAAATCCCGTCAAAGACACCAACGCACCCACCTTGACCAGGCAGACTGATAATGCTTTGTGGTGCTGTCTGCCCAAGCTTTTCACAGGAGAGACTCAGCCGGTCTCGAAAGGCCTGGGACCGACCCTTGTGAGAGGTAAGATCTCTGAACGTACCTCCTATTGCCAAAAATCCATCACTGACAGCCAGCCCATCAAAGGAAATCATTGATGTGGCTCCTGTCAGGCATGTCCTAAAACTATAGTCAGTGACACCATCCAAGTGAATGAACGTACTGTATCCTTGCGTGAAATGACCACTTTCCGCAGACCCAATATCATATAGGTCATCCTCTGTCCGTGTAATCTGGCCTATGTCGGAGAAACAGGCAGAGAATGTAGAAAGAGAATAAGTGAGAATAAGTCCAATATCAGACTCAAGAAGCAATCTGGTCCCCTGGTCAACACTGGTCAGAATCTGGTCACAAGGAGAGCGATCTTAGGTGGTCCATCCTAGAGAGAGTGCAACCACAGGCAGGAAGGGATCTGACTGTCGCCAGAAGAAAAAGAGAGGTGTCTGGATCTTCCTCCTTAATTCTGTGGAGAAAGGACTCGATGAAATCTACCCCTGGGAGAATGCTATTATATAACGATCTAGTCTTTCACCTATTCTTGAGATGCCTTGCCCCCTAAATGACGCCCACTTAAGACTCCTGGAAGATTTGGGCCTCAGGCGCTCCCGCCCCTCTTAGATCAACCACTGCCCCCCTGTGCAAGTCTATGTTGCTACTTTTTTTCTGTGTATTTTGTACCTGTTAATTGTTGGAGCCATAGGGGTCTTTGCACAGACCGGAAACCCTTTTTGCTCCATTGATGTAGAAAATCTTCCCTAAAAAATCTTGCTCAGATTGTCATCCTAGACCCCTCTTGTTCTTACAGATCCTGTATGTTGAGCTGGTATCAACTAACTTCTCCCAGTACAGTCTGTTTACCTGGATGCCCCACACTAAGGTATATTGTATATGTGTATATATAAACCTCTTGGGTTAATCTGTGTCACTTAACTCATACTTAAAATCTTCACGGGAACTCAGGTGAGTTTTTCTTGGCTTTTTGGTGTATTCTTGTTCCGTTCATGGTGCGCGATCCTCCCATTCATTAATTGCTGTTCAAATATGATTATTATTAAATATGAAAAAACTGTTCTCTTGTTCTCGCTGCTAACATATTATCCCCCTATATTAAATTTGTCACACATGCTAAACTTGTATCCTGTTGATATATGTACACTTAAGTTGTTATGTATGATTGCTATTGTCTTACATCACACCCTTATTCCCTCAGGTGTTTCTTCCCTTGTGTCCCACATTTTGACCTGGTCGTCCTGATGAAGGTGTGACCCACATTGGGTTAGACACCGAAACGCGTGTTTGCGCTGGAGAACCTTGTGCCTCCATATATTTCTACCATCTACTACTGAGAGGACGCAACGCACAATAGTTTTTTTTGTTAAGATCGATTCCCTGTATAGGACTCTAAACTGCGTTGGATCTTTGACCACGTTTCCTACGACAAATTGCTCTTGAGTGGCTAGAGTGTACGCGTATGTTTTTAAAGGGATGGTGAGTGTGCTTCCAACATTTCGGTGTATCATCAGGCTGAATCCTTACTCATATAGATTAAGTCAAAAGTCAATTTTTTTATATATAGAAAGGAGATCTTTATTGTTCTAGTTAAAACATGAACAGCCGACACGTGTTTCGCCCCCTTTGATCTGCAGGCTTCTTACTTCGGAACCGAGGGATTTCCCTTTACAAATGTATATTTTGGAAAATTCGGATGTTTGTTGAAAATCAGCACGATAATGAGGAAGAATTGCAATGAACAGATTGATATATAAATAGCCTTGAAAAAGCCCTGGCGCGATACGCCAAAGGGGGCGAAACACGTGTCGGCTGTTCATGTTTTAACTAGAACAATAAAGATCTCCTTTCTATATAAAAAATGGACTTTTGACTTAATCTATATGAGTAAGGATTCAGCCTGATGATACACCGAAATGTTGGAAGCACACTCACCATCCCTTTAAAAACTTTACTGTTCAAAACTCAAGAGGTCCAGAGTTTTCTGAGTGTGTCCCGCTTACACTAAACCACGTGAAGACTGATATAGCCTTGGAGTCCTTTTGGACCCCTCCTCTTTTTTAGAAAGTGTACGCGTATGTATGTATTTGCGGATCTGAGTTCGTTCTGAATGTATTAATGTGGGACCCTATCTATATGTTCTGTTTGCACTATTGAAATTATGTCATATGTTATTGTTTGCAAACCCTGACAAAATATTGTAAACACCAAGAATAAAAAAACATATATATTTTCTCTTTAAAAACATCTTATCTGCTCTTTTGGGGGAATCTGTTTTGTTAGCCTAGCGATGTTCTAATTTTCTAGTGACTTTACGAGCATTCCTATATTATCTATAGACAGGTTGGGTTCTTTTTGACTGTTATTGGATAGTATTCCCCACAGGAGCCTAGAGACGAACTGGCGCTCCCCTACCGGAGCCCCTTCCACAGGGCAATGCGCCGCTAAAATTGCAGACCTTACCGCGTTAATTGAATGGTACACCAGGCTGTCTGTTGCCAATTCTGCAAGAAAATTCAAAATTAGATCAACGCCTGCCATCACGGGATCAAAATCCTTTTGAAGACACCAACGCACCCACCATGACCAGGTGGACCCATAATGCTTTGTGGTGCTGTCTGCCCAAGCTTTTGACAGGAGAGCCTCAGCCTGTCTTGAAAGGCCCGGGAGCGACCATCGCTGCCTGAAAGCCACCACGCCACAAGGTGGAGAGACCCCTGGGTGACCAGGTGATGCTGCTCCCCGTCCGGATGCAGAAGGAGATGAGGAAACAGGGGGAGTAGGATTGGAGAATCCCAAGAAAGTTCCAGAAGAACTAGAAACCATACTTGAGACCTCCAATACAGCGTCACCCCCACCTCTGCTCTCTAGCGTCGAATTTGGGCCGCCTTTCTCACAATCATCGAGAATCAGGGAAATGCGTAATACCTCTCCAGACCCCAATCCTGTAGAAATGCATCCGTGGCAATAGTCAACGGATCCGGCCTCCAGCTGAAAAATCGCGGGATCTGGTGGTCCAGGTGTGACGCGAAGAGGTTCTCTGAAAACGGTCCCCACTGGTTGAGCAACCACCTGAAGACCTGAGGGTCCAGTTTCCACTGGCTGGAATTGTGGAGATGTCTCGAGTGTCAATCCACAACCTGGTTGTCTTGGCCCAGAAGGTGTTCCGGTGTTACCAATATGTATTGTGCCAGGCAGAAATCCCCAAAAATCCTTTGCCATATTCGCCAAGGCTCGTGAGCGAGGCCCTCCCAGATGGTTGACGTGTCAGACAGCGGAAACATTATCCATCTTTAACAGGACACATGGGGCCTGATTCAGAAAACTAAATAAAGACAAAATCCTAAACTTACTACCATTTTGATATTCACAGAAGGCACTTACTAATTTCGGTATTCACAGAAGGCCCTTACTCATTTCGGTATTCACAGAAGTTAGGAATCCTAACTTTAGGACTCCTAAACTGAGAAAAATCCTAACTTTAAGACTTTCGGTATTCACAGAAGGCATTTAGAAGTCCTAAAGTTAGAACTCCTAACTTCTGTGAATACCAAAATGAGTAAGTGCCTTCTGTGAATACCGAAATGTTAGTAAGTATAGGATTTTGTCTTAAGTTAGTTCTGTGAATCGGGCCCAGGATCACACTCGGTTTCCGGTCCAGCACTGAACTGTGAAAGAACCTGCTAGGAGCTCTAGACAATTGATGTGAAAGGTCTGCTCTTCTAATGACCAAGCGCCTCTAGTGGAGAACTCTCTGCAGCGGGCGCCCCAACCCGACCTGCTGGCGTCGGACTCTATGACTAAGTCCGGAATGGACCCAAAAATTGCTCTGCCGTTCCACGCCTCCATGTGAGTGAGCCACCACGCCCTCTCCTCTTTCACCGCCGCAGAGAGGGGGACTGACTGGTTGTAGGACAAACCTCTCCTTAGATGGTAGGCTTTTAGGCGCTGAAGGGCCCGATAGTGCAGGGGACCCGGAACAATTGCCTGGATGGAAGAGGACAGGAGACCCACCAACTGGGAAATTTGCTGGAGAGAAGTATGAGTTTTGGAGATAGCCTGTCTCAGTTTGTGTCAGATCTTGGCCATTTTTCGAGATGACAGTCAAGGAAGAGCATGCGGAATCCACGACAAATATGAGACACACCTGAGAAGGGCTGAGGACCGACTCGTCTTCTTAGATAATGAATCCCAGTCCCTGTAAAAGAGACACTGTTTGTTGGAGCTGACTGGATTACTTCTTGGGGCACTGTGCCATGAGAAGGATGTCATCCAGGTAAATAATCATACGTCTGCCCTGGGCTCTGAAAAACTCCACCGCCGGGTGAAGCACCTCGGTGCAGATAAAAGACAGACGGAAGGGCGGTGAACTCGTAAACCAGATCCCTCCAGCAAACTGGCAAAAATCGACAATGAGTGGGATGTATGGGTATAGGGACCACTAAGTAAGTATCCTTGAGGTCCAACCTCACCATCCAATCGAACAGGAGCAGAACATCCCGGAGGAGAAGAATCCCCTCCATCTTGAAATGCTGTTAAACCCGTTGAACTCTTTGAGGTTGATAACCAGCCGACGCCCCCCCCATTGGGTTTGTCCACTAAGAAAATGTTGCTCAGAAAACCGTTGGGATGCAGAGCTGACCGACAAACGACCCCCTTGCGAAGCAGAGTGTAGACCTCCTCGTCGACCAGCTGTGCATCGGCAACTGAGAAGGAAATGGGATGAGGGAAAAACTGTTGTTGCGGGTGCTCATAAAACACGAAATGAAAACCTTGGATGGTTTGCAAGACCCCAGTGTCTGATGTAATATCTGCCCAAGCATCCCGGCTAACCGGCCTCCGATATGGACCTGCGCTGCTGGTAGAACACTTACCGCTGGAATTACCGCCTCAGGTGTTGTTCTTGAATCCTCTGCGTCCTTTGAACCACTGTCCTCTCGTGGTGTAAAAGTTAGTGTAGTTGGCGCTGGTATTGTATTGTCAACGATTGGAGCCTTGTCCCCTGTTGGGGTATTGCTGGAAACCACAGCCGGCCGAGCAGCCCCTGCCACGACCGGCCCAGTGGAAACACCTGAGGGTGGAAGACCGTCTTTATATTGGGCTGGGCCTTGTCCAATGAGGTAAACATAGCCACAAATGTACCTAATTCTTTTACAAAAAAGGTCACCGAAGAGGCCTCCCTGCGCTACCGCCCCTGTCTGCAAGGAGGCCAAATCCCCTAGTTTGGGGTCCAACTTGATCAACAGAGAGCGGCGACGCTCAGTTGACAGGGCACATTTTGCATTGCCCATGAAAATGATAGCCCGCTGAGCACAGTTGGAGAGCACATCGGGGGATATAAGGGAGCCTGACACCTTAGCCTCTTCTGCCATATCCAATGTCTTGGTCATAGTACCTATGGTATCCAAAAGCTTATCTTGGCAGGAACACCAAGACTGATCGATGCCCTTCCGGAGGTTTTTCATAGACTCTCCCCTAATACACTATTAATAATTGAATAACAAGTTGATGCGGGCTGGATTTTTAGACGTTTATTGACTGACGTACAGGAACCCATGCCATGTTTAAACGTCTCTGACGGGAGTCCTCCCCTAGAATGCTTTAATCCATAACGCTTTTGGAGTTTGTTTCCACGTGCAAGTGGCGTAGAGCAGCCTTATTGGCACTTTCCTCATGCACAGGTCAGAATAGCTAGTTCATAAAGATCTCTAGTTCCTTACCTTAGCGGTGTGTAACTCGCCCAGTGTTGATTTGTATAGTAAATTTACTAGGAGAAAGGAAAATAGCAAGCACCCCAATGAAAAGAAAACACTGGGGTTAGTTGAACTACTTACATCTGTGATCAGTCGAGTTTTTATATCTGATGTCTAGGTGTTGAGGTGAGTGGGTTGGGCAGGGGTTTTGCTGCAGATGCCGGGTTGATAATAATAGAGAATACACCCTGTGTGTGCCAGCTCGTCTTTACGTTTAGTGCCACCCAGCAGTGTTGTCATCACGAAACTCATGGTACTTTTTTAAACGCCCTGGGACATATTACCAAGGGGGGCGATAGGCAATTATCGCCGGGGCCGCTAAGCGGCGATAATTCTATCGCTCTATTAGCAAGCTGACGCTAACTGATGTTAGCAACAGCTTTTAGGCGATAGCGAGTGGTTTGGGGCCCGCTTTGCATGTCAGCGATGTTTATCGCTAATGACATGCAAAGTGGGCGTTCCCAACCTGTTAGCGACTGAAAGCAGTCGCTAACGTCGCTATCGCCTATTAGCAAGGCAGGCGTAGCGATGGAAATATTCCCACTATCGCCAAAAACCAACGCCTGCTCAGACCAGTTCTTAGCCATGTTATCCAATGGGAGGTGGATAACATGGCTAAGAGCATTTAGTCGCTAATGCGTGAATATCGCTGCATTCTCAGCGATATTCACACATTTCGCCGCTATCGCTGGATATTTTAGCACAATGGAGAAAAACGTTGCTAATAGCATGTTTTCTCCGCTAACATATCCAGCGATAGGCAGCGATAAAAAAATCATCGCTAAGCCTATTTAGCGATAAATATCGCTACTTGTTGGTAATATGCCCTCCTGAGAATAATTTCTGGTGAAGTTCTACAGTCAACCCCAGTTTCACTTTTCCTCTTGAATGAAACCACAGGCTAGTTGTATATTTCTATGCTGAAGATACACATTATTTCTGGCCTTGAAGCAACTTCTGATCAGTGCAATAATCAGATAGCTTGTACTCAAGATATCATCATATTATCGGGTCTGTCATTAATCTGGGAGAAACAAGTTATTACCGGTCTGCTATCCATATTCTTCTTGGAAAAGAGGGTGTGTCCCTTGCAGGGGTCTTTCATTGTCTGACACTATCACGGATGGAATTTCGTGATAACTCAGGGGCATATTACCAAGCAATAGCGATAATTATCGCTAAGCTTGGTTAGCGGCTATAATTATATCGCCGCGCTCCGACGATTTTTACCACTGAGATACCTTGATATTATCAAGGTTTATCTCCTAAGCGATAAAAATCCTGCGAAATGCATGAATATCGCTGAAAAGTCAGCGTTATTCATGCATTACCGAGCTAATGCTCTTAGCCATGTTATCCACCTCCCATTGGATAACATGGCTAAGAACTGCTCAGGGGCAGGTGTTAGCTTTTGGAGATATTCGCGCTTAGCGCGATTATTTCCAAAAGTAGGTAATAGGAGATAGCAATGTTCGCAACTGATTCCACTCGCTAACATCTTGGCACGCCCACTTTGCATATCATTAGTGATAAATATCACTGACATGCAAAGCGGGCCCTAAGATGGTCGCTATCTCCTACTGGCTGTCGCTAACTGGTGTTAGCGACAGCTAGGTAATAGGGCGATTAAATTATCGCTGCTTTAGCGGGAAAAATTCCTGCTAAAGCGGCGATAAGGCCCTTGGTAATATGTCCCTCAATTCAGTAAGTTACTATTGTATAACAGACAAGATAACATAGAAAGATACAACTGGCCTTATAAAAAGAACACAAGGCTACGTCTGCAGGTCACTTCATGACCCTGTATTTAGTGGATAGCATGTCCTACCTCCCTCGGCTCTGGTTCACACCTCAGGTTGGGGCACTTTGCCCTGCTCCGGGGCTATCCCAGTAATGTATTTTCCTTCTATTTTTACATCCGGTTTCATGTGTTGTTGCAAATTCTTTTTTTTTTTTTACAGTTTCAATAGCTGTGAACAAACAAGCATTGGCATAGCCAATTGGTTTCGCCTTTGGGACCTTGTAAGTAATAAAAAAAAGACTGAAGTGAAAGACTTCACGGTTACGGCATCCTCAATACGAAGTAAATGTAAACGTGAAGTCACGGTACTGCTCGTTTCTGCAGGTACTCGGCTGCAAAATGCGAACTTTGTACAGTACGTTGTGAACTGAATCACCTTCAGACACTTCGAGAGCTATATCAAACAAGCATTAGAACAGGCGGGAAGAAGTTGCCAGCATTGCAAGGACAAAACAAGCATTGGCACAGCCAATAGTTCTCGCCTTTGGGACCTTATAAGTGTTTAGCCATGCAACAGTTGATGTTGTTGCACCAAGGATATTGTGCTGCATAAATAAATACTTACAAGGTCCCAAAAGTGAGACCTATTGGCTATGCCAATGCTTGTTCTTCTGGTAATACAGAAAAAAGGAATATTGATGCTTTTCTTGCTGCTATGAAGTTTGTATGTTATTAAAGCATAATCCGAGCCTCCGGTCCTGACATAGGATGTCCTACGTGTCTGGCGCTGTTACCTCTCACCACACCTGGAATGTTCTTAACCGGCACTGTCCACTTTCGCTTTGGACACGTTTGTATTTTGTGTTGTTTGGCGGAAGTTAGGGATGCCTTGAATGCACGCTGTTGTCCTTCCAAACACAAATCATGGGTGGCTTTGATGCTCATAATATTTCCAGGGTCTGCTTTATAGCGCCTTATGGCTGAATACTAACGTGTTTGCTTAGTCACGACCTGAGTCACTATTTCATGACTAAAAATCCCTTCTTAAATCCCCAGAGCGGGTTTAACAGGTTTGGATGCCTTTGAAAGGTGCATGTCCGATGTCCTACCCTGCTGCTCTTTAAATAGAGGTTTATAATCGCTTCCTGGTCACGTGACCTGCTCTGAGGAGGCCACGGAGCACATGCTGAAGGTTCAAGGTCAGAAATGTGAAATTCATTTTTAAAGGAAGTACAGAGGCCCCCACAGTATGCAAAGCAGTCTTTAAAGTGCGGTCCCTTCGTTCTTTTTGACTCACACACTTTATTTGAATATTGATGTTCTGTTTTAGGTATTCTAAGTAAAGCATGGCCTGTTAAGTATCTTTTTTACTTTTAATATGTATGCACAGGGCCCTGGAACTAATATACAGTGTAATTATCTGATCATTTCAGTCTGATATGTCATAAACCTTTCACATACCACAGAAACACAGCAGTGGGAGGGCTGGGGTTTTCACATCGAGTCTGCAGAGGTATTCTTTAATCCATGACGTCAAGCTTGGTTTAATCCATTGCTGCAATGTTTCCATACATTTGGGATTAATACAGTATTTGTTTCCCTAAATCACAACAACTTCATTACTGAGAATTAGTTCTGATAGGAAGTAGTTTTGAATGAAATATTGTTGAGCCTTGCATTGTCGCACAGCCATGAGTAAGTCATTTATAGGTGAATTCCTCGCGCTGCAAAGAACCGCCCTCTTTTGTATTTGATGAACATTTCCCTGAACAATATATGCGTCATCAATAGGTAAAATATTAAATACATACCTCTGACTCTTTTTCCTTTGCACATGGAGGCGCATAATTGAAACAAGTGATGCAAAGTTGTGGTGAGTTGCATCATTTGTAGAGTAGAACTGCGCAAAAGCTTTGGTAAATGCTACGGGCCTCATTTATGAGAAGTGACGCATCGCTGCGTGAAAGCAGCGCTGCGTCACTTCTCAGTGCGCACTCCATGCGACATACCTGATGCGTCATATTTACAGTATGACGCATCATGTCGCAAGGAGTTACAGATACGTCAGTATTTCTGACGTATCTGTAAGCGCAAAAGTGACGCATTGCTGGAGTGTGTCACAAAAGTGACGCAACTCTAGCAATGCGTCCTTTCACAGGGGGCAAGCCCCATTGAAAGGGCCTGCGTCAGTCTTACGCCTGCCATGAGGCAAGTGTAAGATTTTGACACATCTGAGTCCTAGAAGTGGCGCAGTGAAATCTCATAGATTTCACTGCGTCACTTTGACGAGGCTTTGAAGCGGGGGAACGCCCCCCCTGCATACATTACACCTGACGCAGGTATAATGTAGCGCAGGGGTTTACAAAGTGACGCATCTGCTTAGATGCGTCACTTTGTAAATATGGGGGCAACAAGGCGCCGTTTTTACGCCACTGGTGCGTCACAAAAAGTGACTCACTGGCGGCGTAAAAGTGACACACGGCCTCATAAATGAGGCCCCGTATTTCTGTTCTCCCTGCGCTGGCGCACTTCCTGCGGCCTTGTGCCAGCGCAGGCTCTCTTGAGCCTCAGTCAGTCAGTCAAAACGAAGGTTTATTTAGAGCTTTGGTCCTTGAACACATAAAAACTTTTCTGATTCAATAAATACATTCTCTTAGACAACTTGTATAAAAACAATAAAATCTTAAATAACATTTCATACAATCGAAAAGTCATTAAAACTCAGACTTGTTCTGCAGGGTGTATTTCATCGTAAATTAGCTAGAAAGCTCAATTTCTGTGCATTTTTTAGATCTTTTTTAACTTGGAGCATAAACCTCTCGATGGCGCAAGCTATACCCAGAGTGCACATTTCAGTTATCAGTACTACAGTTTGTACATAATTTTATTTTAGAAAGATTAGGCCGAAGTACATTGTCTGTGCAGCCAGTATCAAAAAACAATGTAAAACTATTTGCCAAATATCACACTTTGGGGCAGATTTACAAGCCCCTTGCGCCATGTTTACGCCGCTGTTGCGTCACGCAAGGCGGAGTAAACGTGGCGCATCTCTACGAGGCATTTACATTGTGACGCATCTATGGAGATGCGTCACGGTGTAAAGCCCTGCGCCACATGAAACCTGCGTCAGGTCTCATGTAGGCGTTCCGGTGCAGGGGGGGAGCGTTCCGTCGCAGGAACGCCCCTGAAAAGTGACTCAGTGAAATCTACAAGATTTCACTGAGTCACTTTCCCAACGCTGATGCGTCAAAACCCTGCGCCTGCTTGAAGCAGGCGTAAGGCTTGACGCACCACGTTAAAGATAGGGCAAGTTAGAAAAGTGCTGGAGTTGCGTGCCACAAGCAACACAACTTCAGCACTGCGTCAACTTTACGCCCAAGATGCGACACGCATCTGTTCATTCCTGCGCCATGGTGCGCCGCATTGTAAATGCGGCGCATCATGGGTGGCGCAAGGATGAACTTGCGTGCCGTATCTTTCCTGGCGCATCTCTGCCGATTTGCAGAGATGCGTCAGGCAACGTAAATCTGCCTCTATGTGCTTAAGACCCATGGGGCATATTATCAAGGGGGTTTATCTCCGCTTTTTTGGCTTTAAAAGCCAAGAAAGCGGAGATAAAATTATCTCCCTATTACCAAGCTGTCGCTAACACCAGTTAGTGACAGCTAATAGGAGATAGCGACCATCTTGGGCCCCACTTTGCATGTCAGTGATATTTATCACTAATGACATGCAAAGTGGGCGTGCCAAGATGTTAGCGACTGGAAACAGTCGCTAACATCGCTATCTCCTATTACCAACTTTTGGAGATATTCGCGCTAAGCGCGAATATCTCCAAAAGCTAACACCTGCCCTGAGCAGTTCTTAGCCATGTTATCCAATGGGAGGTGGATAACATGGCTAAGAGCATTAGCTCGGTAATGCATGAATATCGCGGACTTTTCAGCGATATTCATGCATTTTGGCCGTTTTTTATCGCATTTGCGATAAACCTTGCTAATAGCAAGGTTTATCTGCGATACAAATCGCCGATGTGCGGCAATAATTTTTGTCTCTAAACAAGTTAGAGACAAAAATTATCTCTATTGGTTGGTAATATGCCCCCAGGTACCCTTCCCTTCCCTGTCACTCATAGCTCTTTTTACCCCCTCGCTGGAAAGACAGGGATTAGTTCCGATTCTTATCTTGCGTAGTTCAATTCTAGGCCAATGGGTTGGTAGTGCCTCTATGTACAGGTTTTGTTGTTCATTGTTCCAGGAGAAACCCACAGATCTGTTCCCCTCCAGGTACCGTCTGTCCTGGTCTCGGGATAATTCTTCCCCTAATATCCTCAAATCCCTTCTGCAACGTCAGTTTGTGGATTCTGCGGGCACAGCTGGACTCCCACGTCCCTGCGACCCTTACTGTGGTTTCTATAACCCCCCCTTTGCCCACTTCAATCCACTCCTTAATCTCTCGTTTTTGCCCCACTCTGATGTTTTTTCCTCTTCTGTATTGGAGCTGTGGTGTTTCCAGGGTTGTATACGCAGTCTGTCAGTCTGTCTGACATTTCGTTGCAGTCTTTATGACATGGTTTCAGACTCTAACTGAAGCTGGGGCTCTCCCTCTCAGTCACTCTAGATGGGTTTCCATTTCAGTGATTTCTCAACCCATAACCGTAAATCCTTATATTTATTTACCTTCCCATCTTTATGGTACCCAAGAACCAACTAAATCTTATTGGCTTTATTCCAAACATCAGGGCCTTAGTTTTTTCCTATATTTACTATTTGTGGGTACAATATTCACTAAACGCATTTACATTTCTTTGCAGCGCTATCTCTGTTTCATCTAAAATTACAAGATTGTCTGCATAGAGTAGGCATGCTATCGGTTTCCCATCTATCTTTGGGCCGGCTCCCGAGCCGCGCCCAGAGCAGGTGGAAAATCAGCTGAAAATAAGGAAAAAAGTATTGGGCCAAGACCCATCCTTGTCTTAGCCCATTTCAAATAGGAACCTTCTGCCACAAGGTCCTCTCTGTACCTAAGGTAACCTGTGTCCAGTTATAGCAATGTAGCTCTATGATTATGGTCAGAAGACCCTTAGGGATCCCCCATAAGGTTAGGGCCTCCCACAATCGATTCGGTCCACCAGATCGAATGCCGCGTGAAAGTCGACGAAGCAGCAGAACAAAGTACCCCCCTGCTCCACCGACTTCGGCACAATACACCGGACGGAGCTGCAGTGGTCAGCTGTGGGGTAGCCCTCCCAGATGGAAAAGCAGTGGTCTGCTGTGGGGTAGCCCTCCCAGATGGAAAAGCAGTGGTCAGCTGTGGGGTAGCCCTCTCAGATGGAAAAGCAGTGGTCTGCTGTGGGGTAGCCCTCTCAGATGGAAAAGCAGTGGTCAGCTGTGGGGTAGCCCTCTCAGATGGAAAAGCAGTGGTCAGCTGTGGGGTAGCCCTCTCAGATGGAAAAGCAGTGGTCAGCTGTGGGGTAGCCCTCTCAGATGGAAAAGCAGTGGTCAGCTGTGGGGTAGCCCTCTCAGATGGAAAAGCAGTGGTCTGCTTTGGGGTAGCCCCTCTCAGATGGAAAGCAGTGGTCAGCTGTGGGGTAGCCCTCTCAGATGGAAAAGCAGTGGTCAGCTGTGGGGTAGCCCTCTCAGATGGAAAAGCAGTGGTCAGCTGTGGGGTAGCCCTCTCAGATGGAAAGCAGTGGTCAGCTGTGGGGTAGCCCTCCCAGATGGAAAAGCAGTGGTCAGCTGTGGGGTAGCCCTCTCAGATGGAAAAGCAGTGGTCAGCTGTGGGGTAGCCCTCTCAGATGGAAAAGCAGTGGTCTGCTTTGGGGTAGCCCCTCTCAGATGGAAAGCAGTGGTCAGCTGTGGGGTAGCCCTCTCAGATGGAAAGCAGTGGTCAGCTGTGGGGTAGCCCTCTCAGATGGAAAAGCAGTGGTCAGCTGTGGGGTAGCCCTCTCAGATGGAAAAGCAGTGGTCTGCTGTGGGGTAGCCCTCCCAGATGGAAAAGCAGTGGTCTGCTGTGGGGTAGCCCTCTCAGATGGAAAAGCAGTGGTCAGCTGTGGGGTAGCCCTCTCAGATGGAAAAGCAGTGGTCAGCTGTGGGGTAGCCCTCTCAGATGGAAAAGCAGTGGTCTGCTGTGGGGTAGCCCTCTCAGATGGAAAAGCAGTGGTCAGCTGTGGGGTAGCCCTCTCAGATGGAAAAGCAGTGGTCAGCTGTGGGGTAGCCCTCTCAGATGGAAAAGCAGTGGTCTGCTTTGGGGTAGCCCCTCTCAGATGGAAAAGCAGTGGTCTGCTGTGGGGTAGCCCTCTCAGATGGAAAGCAGTGGTCAGCTGTGGGGTAGCCCTCTCAGATGGAAAAGCAGTGGTCAGCTGTGGGGTAGCCCTCTCAGATGGAAAGCAGTGGTCAGCTGTGGGGTAGCCCTCTCAGATGGAAAGCAGTGGTCAGCTGTGGGGTAGCCCTCTCAGATGGAAAAGCAGTGGTCAGCTGTGGGGTAGCCCTCTCAGATGGAAAAGCAGTGGTCAGCTGTGGGGTAGCCCTCTCAGATGGAAAAGCAGTGGTCTGCTGTGGGGTAGCCCTCTCAGATGGAAAGCAGTGGTCAGCTGTGGGGTAGCCCTCTCAGATGGAAAAGCAGTGGTCAGCTGTGGGGTAGCCCTCTCAGATGGAAAGCAGTGGGCAGCAGTGGGGTAGCTCTCTCAGATGGAAAGCAGTGGTCAGCTGTGGGGTGGCCCTCTCAGATGGAAAGCAGTGGTCAGCAGTGGGGTGGCCCTCTCAGATGGAAAGCAGTGGTCAGCAGTGGGGTAGCCCTCTCAGATGGAAAGCAGTGGTCAGCAGTGGGGTGGCCCTCTCAGATGGAAAGCAGTGGTCAGCAGTGGGGTGGCCCTCTCAGATGGAAAGCAGTGGTCAGCAGTGGGGTAGCCCTCTCAGATGGAAAGCAGTGGTCAGCAGTGGGGTAGCCCTCTCAGATGGAAAGCAGCGGTCAGCAGTGGGGTGGCCCTCCCAGATGGAGAAGCAGTGGTCAGCAGTGGGGTGGCCCTCTCAGATGGAAAGCAGTGGTCAGCAGTGGGGTGGCCCTCTCAGATGGAAAGCAGTGCTCAGCAGTGGGGTGGCCCTCTCAGATGGAAAGCAGTGGTCAGCAGTGGGGTGGCCCTCTCAGATGGAAAGCAGTGGTCAGCCGTGGGGTGGCCCTCCTTAACACCCCGTTCCAGAGGCACAATCTGATTTTCTTCGGCCCATTCCATAAGGCTTTTCAGGATCATTTTTGTAAAAACCTTTTCCCCCACATCTAGTAGATTAATTCATCTATAATTTGTTGGTGCCTTCATGTTCTCTTGTTTATGCATGGGTCTAATTATTGCCCCTCTCCAGTTTTGTGGTATCTGCCCATTGTGAAATATACCAGCAAACGAAGAAGAATTCTGGCACCTTTCGGGCCGGGTTTTATAATCACCGCCGAGAGGTTATCTGGACCTGGTCCTCGAGTTAGCTTTAAGTTTCCTATGAGTCATCTGATGACATTGCTCGCCATAAAGAGGGTCCTAATATCCTCCTTGGGAAAATAAATAAATAAATAAATATCCTCCTCGGTACCTGCCAAGATGTAGTTCTTTGTCTCCCCGAGTCTGTCCATTTCCCATATTTTTCTCCCAGGTGACCCTCCCAAGCGTCGTCTGTCACCGCACAATAGAAGGGGGTAGGGATCCAGTTTGGGGTCTAAATGACTTTCTCCGAGAGAGATACCGGCATTTCAAGTTTTTGACTCCTACTGAATGCAGCTCATGAGATGTAGACTTATCACATGATACTGATTACCCATTAGAATGTTGGACAACAATGAGACTATCGCATGCCGCGGTTACCTAGTGCTTAGAGCCCAGAATGTTGGGCAGCTCACAGCTCAGTCTCAACTTTGTTAACCAATGGCATGCTGACTTCGTGGACTGGAATCCATTTTAGATTTGCAGTGATGAGTATTGGGCTCTGGGAATTATCACTCCGGAAGGCAGCGCTATCTCCTTGCGCCTTCTGAGCTGCGAATAAACTAGGTTGATGGTTGGGCCCATCACACACCTTCTCCCGCCGCTGCTTCCCTGCGGCCCCGCCCCCTGCTGTCCCCATTCGCCACCCCGCTCCCGCCTCCCAGCTGCTCCTCCCTCCCACAGCCCTTCTAATGGAGGCCGCGTAGCGGGCGCGCCAGAAGGCGCACCTAAAGCAAGACCGTCTGCGCCCGTACACGCCTGGACCGCACCCACCGCCAGAACCAATGGCCCCCGCCGCACCCAGAGCCCCCGACTAAGAAACAACTCCGCTGCCCTCACCGCACTCAACACCAGACGAACACCCGCCTGCTACCGAGCCACCCCGAAGCGAACCCACGGACCCTTCACCTGCCAAGCCTGCAAATACACCTGCCTCCGAACCTGCAGACCACCCACCGGACATCACAACAACAACAACCACCTCAAATGCATCCTCCTCAACACACGCTCCATCCACAAGCACGCCCTCGAACTCTGGGACCTCCTCGACACAACAGCACCTGACGTCGCCTTCCTCACAGAAACCTGGATGAACGCCTCCTCGGCCCCCGACATCGCCATAGCCATCCCAGACGGCTACAAAATCACCCGGAAGGACCGCGTCAACCAAACCGGAGGAGGAATCGCCATCGTCTACAGGAACACCATCAACATCACGACCATCACCGAAGACACACTCTCTGCCGCCGAACACCTACACTTCCAGATTCACACCGACCCCAAGACCACCCTTAGAGGAACACTCATCTACAGACCCCCGGGCCCACGCACGCAATTCAGTGAAACCATCGCCGACTTCATCAGCCCGCACGCCCTAGCCTCACCAGAATACATACTCCTAGGAGACCTTAACTTCCACCTGGAGAAAAACAGTGACAACAACACCACCACCCTACTCGACAACCTCGCCAACCTCGGACTCAAACAACTGGTGAACACCCAAACCCACATCGCTGGCCACACGCTCGACCCCATCTTCTCCTCCAGCAACCACGTCTCCTTCAGCCACTCCTCCGGACTACACTGGACCAACCACAGATGCATCCACTTCACCTTCAAAAAGACCACATCCCACCACCGCACGCAACAAATCCCCCGCAGACACTGGAGCAAAATCACCACAGACCAGCTCCTCTCATCGCTGAGCCAGAACCCACAAACAAACACCGCTGAAACCAACGACGCAGCCCACAACCTCGCACAGGGGATCACCAACTGCGCCGATGACCTCGCTTCTCTGAAGAACCCCCCAGGCATGACCGGCTACAGGAAAACTCCATGGTTCCCAGACGCCCTCAAAGAATCAAAGAAGTACTGCGGAACCCTTGAAAAAACCTGGTGCCACGAACAAACTACAGCAAACATGACAGCCCTCAAGACCGCCACCCGCGAACACCACCAGCTGATCCGCATCACCAAAAGGACATCATTCAAAGAGCGACTAGACAAGAACACCCACAACAGCAAGGAACTCTTCAGCATCCTCAAAGAGCTCTGCAACCCCAGCGCCAGTGTTATAATCCAGTAATCCAGGAGGCAGGAACTTGGGTTAAAAGTAGTTTATTTGAATACAACTACACAGCTCATCATCTGCCAGCATCTTCAAGTTTAACAGTCTGTCTCATCTTCAAACATAACATTCTACTTTGCACTGGATGTACATGACATCATAGACTGCATGCTAAGTATGACAAGCATCTTAAAGGAACACTGTACATTCTAACACAATGTAAAATACAACATACCTCCCTTTGTTCCAAAGGAAGAAAAATTACAATTCAAAATAAGTCAAAAGAAAATAAAAGGAAACTTAACAATAAAAACAACAGGATACTACTCGCGGAACCTGCAAGGCAGATTGATAGATCTAGAACTTTTCCTACTGGGAAACTTAGTACTGTTGGTAGGTATGTCACATTGCTGAGGAGCAACAGTAGCTTTTTTAGCTTTCACAACTTTCGAAACATTCCACCAACAACCTCCTTCAACTTGAACAGCATTACCACCTATCCTCACAATTTTGACAGGCTCACTGTACTTACTTCTCCCTTTCTTTACATGTGTAGAGTTCTTTATTCTTATAAAATCCCCCACACACAGAGTGACCAATTTCGTTTTTTTCTTTTGATCAAACCAACTTTTCTCTTTATCTTGAGCCATCATAGAATTAGACTTGACCGTTTCCAAAACAGACTCTAGATTAACAACAGAAGAATATTTAGACATCCAGCTAGGCCTAAAGCTGGTATTAGCTTTCCTTCCCCTTAAAACTTCAAAAGGAGAAGTCTTTGTGGAGGAATGAGGTGTTGTTCTATAAGACCAAATCATATTTTCTAAAGAAACAAGGACATCATGCCTCGCCTCCACTGCCCACTTGACACAGTCCCCCACAACACGATTCATCCTCTCAACAAGACCATTCGTTTGTGGATAGTAAAGCGAACTCTTGAAATGTTTGATTCCACATGACTTAAGAAACGATTGAAACTCCAAACTAACAAATTGAGTACCATTGTCGGAGACAATTGATTCAGGAAAACCTTCTCTCATAAACACTTCCTTGAGGAACTTAACCACAGTGGAAGAACTAGCCTCCTTCACAACTTTAATTTCAGGCCACTTCGACGTATAATCCATTAAAACTATAATGAACCTCAAACTTAAAGGCAAAACATCAAAAGGACCCATGATATCTATGCCTGCTTTAACCCAAGGACTGCTGGGACACTCAATAGGAGACAAAGGTGCTACGGTAGTTTTAAATGACTTCTCAGACACAGAACACACTGGACAGTTCTCAACAAATGTGCGAATCTCATTGTCCATACTCGGCCACCAAAAATACTGTCGTACACGACGTGTTGTTAAAGACATACCTAAATGCCCTTCATGAGACTCCTTCATGATAGTAGGTCTGAGATCATGAGGTGGTATTAATTTGTCACACCTCACCAAAAGACCATCCTCAATAGAAATTTCAGACTCAACCTTCCAATATGGCTGCAGTATAGAAGTTAAAGACCTTTCCTTGGGCCACCCATTTCTGACATAATCAAACACCTCCTGTAACACTCTGTCTCTTGACAACATCTCTTTCCAATTCTCTTCAGACCCCACAGCTAAAACTGGTACGTCTATTGAAGCCACAAAACAATCTTCCTTGTCTTCCTCATTCAAATCATGAAAATTCGTGCCTTCCTTCACACCATCACTTTGAGGATAACGTGACAGATAATCTGCCCGTGTGTTTTTCCCACCAGAAATGTGTGTGATATCAAACTGATATTTGAGTAAATTGGTCACCATTCTTGTGATTCTGGGAGTGCAACACTTGCTTGGACCAGCAGACAAAATGGAAACCAACGGCTTGTGATCAGTAATTAAATTAAAACGCCTACCCCAAACATACGGCCGATATTTATCAATAGCCCACACACACGCTAGCAACTCCTTCTCTATAACGGAATACTGAACTTCAGCACTCCTAAGTACTCTGGAAGCGAAAGCAACTGTAAACTCTCTCTCACCAGAACGTTGAGTAAGTATGGCACCCAAACCTACTTTGCTCGCATCCACAGTAATATAACAAGGTAGATCCGGATGAAATGGGGTAAGTGCATCACCCTTCCTAAGAATGTCTTTGACTTTAGAGAAAGCACTGTCACAGTCACTAGTCCATGAGAACTTCGTGGAAATCTTGAGTAGATTGCTGATGGGTCTAACAATAGACGCATACCCTGGTACAAATCTCGAATAATATTCCAAGAGCCCTAACAAAGATTTAACCCCTGACCTGTCCTTTGGTATTGGTGCCTTCATGATGGCCTCAATCAACCCTTCCCTAGGCTTGATCCCTTCGGAAGACAATAAATGTCCAAGATACTCAACTTCACTGCAACTGAATTTGCACTTTTCAGTTTTTAGGACAACACCACTTTCCTTAAAAATATTCAACACCTTTCTGACAATATTATCATGCGTCACATCATCCTTAGCATGGATTAGGACGTCATCTTGAAAAACAAGAACGCCCTCAATATCTTTCAACAAGTTCTGCATAACTCGTTGGAAAACAGAGGCTGCAGAGGCCAATCCAAATGGCATCCTCTTGTAACGAAACGTACCTAGTGGTGAAACAAAAGCAGTAAGAGATCGTGAATCAGGGTGAAGTTCGATTTGATGGTATGCGCTGGCTAAATCCAGCTTTGACATTTTTTTAGCTCCTTTGATGTTGGTGAAAAGATCAGTGATCTTGGGCAGGGGATGAGAATCAACCCAGATCTCTTTGTTTAAGGACCTGAGATCCACACAAACTCTGAGTTTACCATCCCTCTTGCGTGCGACCACAAGAGGAGACAACCATAATGAAGATTCTGTGGGCTCAATGATTTCCTTTTCACACAGCATGGTTATTTCCTTATCTAGGTCTTCTCTGACGCTAAAAGGGACATTCCTGAGTTTGTGTTTTATGGGAGTTGCACCATCCTTTACAATTATTTTGTGTTTGAAACCTGTAATTTTGCCAAGTTGGTTTCCAAACACTGAAGGAAATTCATTGACCCACCTAGTGTTTTCCTCTTCACAGGAAACAAGTAAAACTTGCTCTCTCGTGCCTGGTCTCAGTTGCATACCAAACAACCCTTGGTGGAACCATCCTAAGATATTCAACCCATCAACAGCCACATATACCTTTCCCCTGATTCTTCTACCTTTGAACTCTAGATAATCTTCGAAGAATCCTGAGAGAGCTATTTTGCGTTTTTGAAATGAAATGGGTTTCCTATCAGGAGGAAATAAAGTTCTTTCACCCCATGTGTTACGGAACAAATCATTGGTAATTATAGTGATTCTGGCACCTGAATCTACTAATAGATTGAGTTTCTTATCACCCACGAGAATTTCAACAATGGGATCTACACAGGTTGAAGGATCGCCAGTGAGTGGGATAGATTCAGAATTAGCATCATCAGTAACAATAGAGATAGTTTCTGTGTCTGAATCCTCATCTGATTCCAAAACACACGCTATAGTTTTCCTTTGAAACTTTTTCTTTAAACAAACAGTAGCGTAATGTCCTACTTTTTTGCAATAATTGCACGTAGAATTTATGGCAGGACATCTTGAACCTTTGTTGTGAATGGAACCTCCACAACGCAAACACATGTTGTTTGGTACAGGACCACCATCCTTGACTCTTGTAGAAGAACTGTCTTTGAGTTTGGAAATAAAATTGTTAACAGGTTTAACAGATCTATTTTTGCTCTTCTTTGATACCCCAACAAAATTAACAAAATCCACAGGCTTGTCTTCTAACTCTTTTAGAGAAACATGAGATGTTTCAATACTTTTCGCAATCTTAATGGTTTCATCAAGAGTGGGATTGTCCATAGTGAGTAGCTTCTGTCTCGTTTGCTTGTCTTTACAATGACCAACGAATTGATCACGAATCAATTGGTCAGTGAAGTTTTCAAACAAACAGACAGAAGCTAGTTTCCTAAGAGTGGAAAAGTATGTATCGACATCCTCACAATCCGACTGTTTTCTCATAAAAAACTTATGTCTAAGTACAATTAAGTTAGGTTTCTTATCAAATCTCAATTTAAGTTTCGTGACAGTGGTTTGATATTCATCAGTAACAACTTCATTATCTACAGGAAGCTCAGGCAAATGTTTGAATATAGTTCTACCCTCAAATCCGAGAGAATGCAGTAGAAGACATTTCTTTCGCTCAGGGCGAAACCTCGATGCTCCAATGGCACCTAAATATGTTTCGAAAGCATCAAACCAAATGTCCCACTTCACAGGAGGGTCGCCAGGAGAATCAAGAAATGCAGGCGGAGCATTAATGGATTGTAAAGAAGACATTTTGAACTCAGAAATTGGATATGCAAAGTTTGAATAATAAACAAAAAAAAAACTTTTTCACAAAGATGTCTTCCTCAAGTATTTACATGTTTTGTTCCACAGTAGAGAAAAGAGAAATAAAAAAAAATTTCCTTCTATGATGTCACACTACTGAGAAAAAGAAACGTGGGAAAAACTGTGTGAAAAGCTTCTGGAACTGCTTGTAAAAAAAAACAATTGATTGTCAAAACTTGCAGAGTTCTAAGAGTGTTCAAAACAATTAACAATCCAGGCTGGAATCCGTCGCTAGGCAGAAGAGATTCTTCAAGCTGTAGACAGGTTGCTTGGCAACCAGACGAAGAATGTAGAGAACGAATGTAGGAAAGGAACCCTTGAGTCAATGGCCAGTCGCTCAGCAACGGAGTAAATAAGAATTCTACCTTCCTGTATGACAAGCATTAGTCATCTTTAAAAGTAAGCAGTAAACAGTGGGAGCGAGCGAACGCTCGAGAGAGTTGACGCATGCTGGGTTGAAACGTCACAGTGAAAACGAGCTGTAGCTCGAGGGGGTGAGCGCGCTTGAGAACGAGCTCCTGCTCGAAGGAGAGAACGCGCGTTAAATTGAAATGTCAACAACGGGAGCGAGCCACCGCTCGAGGGAGTCGACGCGCTGAAGAGGACGTTAAGCCAAAAGTAAACAATATGTAATTGATTGCGCTTAAGCGAAAAAATTGTCTTTTGAAAAATGGCTTTAACGCACTAAACACGCTGCTGATTTGAAGTGCTTTTTGAAGTACAGCTTTAACGCACCAAACACGCTGCTGGCATTCAGTAGAAAAGCAGGAAAAGCTGAATAGATATGCGTCAGCGCAGAGTCAAATATTTGCAGCTTGTTAGTAAAGAATGAAGGTATTTGCGCTTAGTAGTAAATCTTTGAGGATATAGATGTCATAGTTCCCAAGTAGAGATAGCAGGCGCTGTAAGGCGCTGTGAGGCAGAGTGTCAGGGTAGAAAGCGCAGCTAGAATTGATTAAAGAAAGTAAAAGCCACTTATCTGTAGTTGAAGTTGAAAGGCATTTGAATGTAGATTGAAGAGATAAGTTTCAGGCATAGATGGTTGAAAGTTCCTTGAAGGTTCCTTGAAGAGTTGAAATAGAAGTTGAAAGAATTGGCAGATGGTTTGAAGAAAAAAAATAATGTCTTGAGGTTGAGTACGTGGGTTCAGCTGTGTAGGACCGCGTCGCCAAAAATATGTTATAATCCAGTAATCCAGGAGGCAGGAACTTGGGTTAAAAGTAGTTTATTTGAATACAACTACACAGCTCATCATCTGCCAGCATCTTCAAGTTTAACAGTCTGTCTCATCTTCAAACATAACATTCTACTTTGCACTGGATGTACATGACATCATAGACTGCATGCTAAGTATGACAAGCATCTTAAAGGAACACTGTACATTCTAACACAATGTAAAATACAACAGCCAGCAACAACGACATCACACAGTCACAAGAACTCTGCAACTCCCTCACCACGTTCTTCCACCGAAAGATCGCAGACATACACGACAGCTTCGGACCCCAGATCCCGCCTCCAGTCACAGAACCAACGACCACCACCACCGCCCTCAGCGCCTGGACCCCCATCACCACTGAAGACACCACCAACATCATGAACTCCATCCACTCCGGCACCCCCTCAGACCCATGCCCCCATCATATCTTCAACAAAGCCGACACCATCATTGCACCCCATCTCCAGAACATCATAAACAACTCGTTGACGTCAGCCGCCTTCCCCGAGAGCTGGAAGCATGCAGAAATCAACGCCCTTCTGAAAAAACCCACAGCGGACCCCAAAGACCTCAAGAACTTCCGCCCCATCTTTCTGCTCCCCTTCCCGGCCAAAGTCATCGAGAAGACCGTCAATAAACAGCTGACTGCTTTCCTCGAGACAAACAACTCGCTCGACCCATCCCAGTCCGGATTCCGAGCCAACCACAGCACCGAGACTGCCCTCATCGCAACCACCAATGACATCAGGACCGTGATGGACAGCGGAGAAACAACCGCCCTCATCCTCCTGGACCTCTCGGCAGCCTTCGACACCGTATACCATCGCACCCTAATGACCCATCTCTACAACACAGGGATCCAAGGAAAGGCCCTGGACTGGATCACCTTGTTCCTCTCCGACAGAACCCAGAGAGTCCGCCTCCCTCCCTTCCGCTCAGAAGCCACTCAGATCATCTGCGGCGTACCCCAAGGCTCCTTGCTCAGCCCAACCCTCTTCAACATCTACATGAGCCCCCTTGCCGCCATCGCACGCAAACACAGCATCAACATCATCTCCTACGCCGACGACACCCAGCTGATACTCTCCCTCACCAAAGACCCAGCCACCGCCAAAACCAACCTACAGGAAGGAATGAAAGACGTCGCAGAATGGATGAAGCTCAGCCACCTGAAGCAGAACTCAGACAAAACGGAAGTCCTCATCCTCGGACAATCCCCTTCCGCCTGGGACGACTCCTGGTGGCCCTCAGCACTAGGCTCCGCGCCGACAACCTCGGACCACGCACGCAAACTGGGATTCATCCTGGACTCCTCCCTCACAATGACCAAGCAAGTCAACGCCATCTCGTCATCATGTTTCAACACCCTGCACACGCTCTGAAAGATCTCCCGTTGGATCCCCACCGAAACCAGAAAGACGGTCACCCAGGCCCTCGTCACCAGCCAACTGGACTACGGAAACGCCCTATACCCAGGACCACCTCCAAACTTCAGAAAAGACTACAACGCATACAGATCGCCTCCGCACGACTCATCCTCGACATCCTTTGCCACAGTCACATATCCGCCCACCTGAGAAACCTGCGCTGGCTCCCCGTCAACAAGAGGATCCATTCAGGCTCCTCACCCACGCACACAAAGCGCTCCACGACATGGGCCCCGAATACCTCAACAACCGCCTCTCGTTCTACACTCCCACCCGCCAGCTCTGCTCCGCCAGCCTCGCCCTCACCACCGTCCCACGGATTCGCAGAACCACCGCCGGAGGAAGATCGTTCTCCTACCTGGCAGCCAAGACATGGAACTCCCTCCCCGCACACCTATGAATGACCCAGGACCATCTCACCTTCAGGAAACACCTCAAGACCTGGCTTTTCGAGCAGTAGCGGCTCCCCCCCCTTCCAGCGCCTTGAGACCCTCACGGGTGAGTAGCGCGCTCTGTAAATTTATTGATTGATTGATTGATTTTTTTTCTGATCTTTTACGGCGCACTTATGCCCTCTTTCTATTGCTCTGCCTCCTTCCTCTCTTGCCACAATCCCCCCTTGCTGAAGCCTCTTCTTTCTTTGCTCATCCATGGTATATATCGCTTGTACCTCGTTGTTTCTTTATCAGCATTGGATATTGAGATATAAATACATTTTGTTTTGTCGGTGATGGAGTCCCTTCAGCCCCCTCATTCTTTAGTAAATCTTCTTTTTGGTGTTTTTCTCCACCAACCTTCTAACTATAGAAGGCACGAGACCCTTGATTTGTCTCAATTCCCCCACAGCACAATAGTACAAGCTCTTCTTGCTCCAGGAAGGGCTCCCTTCCTGCCCCAAAAATGTCCTGGGTACCTTTTCATTCTATGTCCATTAGACGCAGAGTGCATCACTCATGCAAACGAATGAGGAATGTGGTGATTTACAAATACATCTTCAGCGTTACAGCCAGCCTCAGGCGGGCCCAGCATATTTAGCTCAAATCCAAAGCTCTACATTTTTATAAACACGGATGTGTCTAACATCCCATGTGTGGATCTGAGGGAACGTCCATGGGATAGCTCCTTGATGACAAGTAAAACAAGGCAGCGCAATGGCCAGCGTTGCTGTCCTTTTTCAAGCATTGCAATGCAAACAGCCTGTTGTGTTTATTTGTAAACGTCAAACCTTGTTTGGGGTTGGCTGCGTTAACAAGTAAACAGTGACACTGGGCAAAACATTTGTCCATCTTGGAGCTGATGTCAGGTCTGGGTACATTCATGATCTTATTATAGTTGTCATTTTCAATTTTTTACATGTCATGGATGTGTAATTTATTTTTTTACATTGATGTCCTAATTTGTGGAAATATACACATAATTTACTAATTTCAGAGGAAGAGGATTCCAATCTCCTGAGGAAAGGTCTGACAGTGGTGCCTGCTGCCTTCTGCGAGGAGGACACCTTTGCTGACCCCATGGACATTCGGGAGGATTCTCCGCCCGTCTTGGCAAGGGATAGCAGCCTGGCTGCGGCTCCAAGTGAACCGAGACAGACATTCTCTCAATCCACATCTATTGTTTGTGCTCCTGTAGACCAAGAAGACCCTTAAATCAACTTTCAATTAAAAGTCTACAGGACATGGCAGCGGCTAGTGGAAGAAATCCAGTCAAGATGGAGGCGATGACGGACACTCTCGAAGGGTCTGGAGGTGTCTGAGCCCTAACAAGACACTGGTTCAAGGTGTAAAAGACACCCATTTCTAGCTCCAGGGAGCAGATGATTCTCTATCTGATAAAGCTTAAAACGAGGAAACGAATGAACCACACCTGCCTTCTCCTTCGGTTAGTAATGACATAGCAAAGCAGCGAGAGAACGGCAGCGCCTCTATCCAGTCATTCCACCACAGACTGAAGGCCAAGATGGACCCCTTCATCTCAGTCATCAGAGTCCTCAATTGCAATGTTCTCATTATATTACAAACACAGTGGAACCTTGCCTGGGATTCCACCGTAGCACAGGAGAACCTCGGCAGGTATTTCACTGTAGCACAGCAGACTCCTGTAGGGGATTCCTCCATAGCACGGCTTAACCTTGGCTCAGAGTTCACTGTAGCACAGCAGACCCTTGGCTGGATTTCACTGTAGCACAGCAGACCCTGGGCTTGGATTTCACTGTGGCACAGCAGACCCTTGGCTCGGAGTTCCCTGTAGCACAGCAGACCCTTGGCTGTGATTTCACTGTAGCACAGCAGACCCTTGGCTCGGAGTTCCCTGTAGCACAGCAGACCCTTGGCTGTGATTTCACTGTAGCACAGCAGACCCTTGGCTTGGATTTCACTGTAGCACAGCAGACCCTTGGCTTGGATTTCACTGTAGCACAGCAGACCCTTGGCTCGGAGTATCCACAGCAGCCCCTTGGCTGTGATTTCACTGTAGCACAGCAGACCCTTGGCTTGGATTTCACCGTAGCACAGCAGACCCTTGGCTGTGATTTCACTGTAGCACAGCAGACCCATGGCTTGGATTTCACTGTAGCACAGCAGACCCTTCCCTGGGGTTTCACTGAGCACAGCAGACCCCTGCCTGGGGTTTCATCATAGCCTTCAGCTCGCTCAGATATTTCTATCTCCCGTGCTGCCTCCATCACCCTCCTCTCGTCGCCTCATCGCCAGTCTTGAGGCCTCCTCTGCTCCTCAGGCACTGCACGAGAGGGAGGCTGGAGCACTTTAGGGAGAAAATAAAGGAGTCACTCGTGTGTGTCCCAAGGCGGCTTCATAAACATTAGCGAGTGATTCTTGACAACTTTAACGAAGTCTTGTTGTCTCCTCCTCCTCCCCCCTCAGACCTGCCCGACTCTGCGCCTCGATACCCCCACGGGTGATTCTCTGCGCTATGCAAACTCACATAACATAACATAGCATTGTAATCCTGCCTCCTTTTGCATTTCACATGCAGTCACGTGTTGGTGGTAAGTCGTTTATATGTTTTTTTGTTTTGATTATTTTACTAAAACATTTGTGTGTAACTTTCCTTTATCGATGACCTGTACAAAAGGAGCGCGCAGTTCATTTATCCTTCAAAAGCGAGATGCCTATTAATAGTCCATTTTAAATTTCCACATAAAGAAAGTCTTCAGGAAATGTTTTTTGTCATATTCTCAATTCTTTGTTTATTTTGACGTCCATTATTTCATTCAGAAAACATTAATCAAAACAATCCAGCCAACGCGTTTCGTCCTGTGCGGACTTCCCCAGGGCTCTGAAATTCACGAGGATCACTTGTCCTGTTGTGTCGATCAGACTGTGACAGATAAGTTGTGTATTAAGGTGCTCATCTGCAGCCTGCCGCGACTCCTTCTAATGTGCATCTGCCCCCGCCGGATCACAAGTCCTAAAAAAAAAGTGGGGGGGACGCTGATGTCACGACAGGAAGTGACATCACGAAATATGTCTTGCACCATTAGACTCATTGCCTCCCCTCATTCACCCCTCAGATCAGAGAAGCCAGCGCGTGAGCAGCGTTCTGAATGAGCTGCGATCTCGCCAGAGAGGGGCCAAAGAGTGAATGTGTGGCTCCATTTGCTCCAGTAATCGAGCTCCTGGTAAAAAAAGTGGGGGGATGCCATCCACCCGCGTGGTACCTGTTAGAAAGGCGTCCCCGGGGGAGGCAGAAGATGTCTGACTGACCACCCCTAGGTCCACCTCTCCGTCGAGGAGTAGCCGAGCGGTTGCTGTGAGGCCTCCTGAATGAGGGTCCTCTCCTAGGATCGTACCGCGGAGTAATCACAACACTACAGATGGACACCACACAAGAAGTTAAGTTCTCAAGCTTTTATAGGGAATAAACGGTTGCTGGTTCTTGGCAGTATGTACAAGCAGATCGAGGGATCTGGAAAGTGTCTTAAAGGGGGGTAAGGTAGCGGGACAGTCTTACTCTGGGCGGAGGAAGGGATACCCTACGCACAGCTCTCAATCCTGGAGCTGGGGGGTTCCGAGATGTTCGAGCCGCGGCAGCGCCAGCAGGGCTTCCAGTCCAGGATACAACTGAAGTCTTAATCCAGGGTTGCCCCAGATATAGGTCTGGAGGTCTTTGAAGTCCGGACCCTCGCGCCTGGGGGTCAGAGGGGCCGGGATGATGGTGTCCAGACACCCAGCAGGGGGGTGGAGCCAGCGCCCAGGGAGGCCAGGGGGCGATCGATACCAGGCGTCCCGGGACGGCTGGAGGCCCATCGAAACTCCCCTTCTTCCGGGATCTGTCGAGTGGCTACTCGACCACCTGGGTGGATCTTGGTGCCTCGATGTCGGGGCTTCGCTGGGGCCTGGGCTGGGGCCGAGGCCACGTGGTTGGGACGTGGCGGGTCCAAGATGGAGTCGGGCACGGCCTCGTGCTGAGGTCGTGATGGGCCTACGCTGGGGTCAGGCCTGCGCTGGTGGACCGGGATGGTAGCCGGCCCTGTGGGGTTGGGGCGTGCAGGATCGGGCCGAAGGGGCCGCCCGAGGACTGGTGGAGGGCGGATATCGTCCTGGGCCCTCCATGCGGGAGGGGTAGGACCACGCCATGAGGCCGGGTCCAACACGCGTCCCCCCCAGCTGAAGGCAAGGGAGAGTCACCCATCTTCTTGGGGATTCTCCTCGCCGAGGCTGAAGAATCTGGACAGGCCGTCAGCATTGGCGTGGTCGTTGCCGGGGCGATGCTCCACGGTGAAATCCTTTCCCTGCAGCGAGATGGACCAGCGCAGCAGCTTCGGGTTTTCTCCCCGCATCTGCATCAACCAACGCAGGGGCTGGTGGTCGGTCTGGACCCGGAAGTGGGTGCCGAAGAGGTAGGGCCGGAGCTTCTTGAGGGCCCACACCACGGCGAAGGCTTCCCTCTCGATGGTGCTCCAGCGTTGCTCCCTCGCCAGCAGGCGTCGGCTGATGAAGGCCACAGGTTGGTCGATTCCTTCGGGGTTGACTTGGGACAAGACCGCCCCGATGCCGTGCTCCGAGGCGTCGGTCTGGACTACAAACTCTCTGCTGTAGTCGGGGGCCCGGAGCACAGGGGCGGTGCACATGGCAGTCTTTAGAGTCTCAAAGGCCGTTTGGCACGCAGGGGTCCAGTGCACCCTCTTTGGTAGCTTCTTGGAGGTCAGTTCGGTCTGGGGCACCACAATGCTCCCGTAGTCTTTTATAAACCGCCGATAATATCCAGTGAGCCCCAGGAAGGCTCGGACGGCGGTCTGGGTGACTGGGGGCTCCCAGTCCCGGATGGCGTCGATCTTTGGTTCGAGGGGAGCCACGTGGCCGCTCCCCACTTGGTGTCCCAGACAGGTCACAGTCCCTTGGCCTATCTGGCACTTACTGGCTTTGATGGTGAGTCCGGCCCGCCGAAGGGCCGTCAGGACCGTCCAGAGGTGGGTCTGGTGCTCACCCCAGTGACGGCTGTACACAGCAATGTCATCGAGATAGGCAGCGCTGTAATCCTCTAGTCCGGCCAGCACCTGGTTCACGAGTCTCTGGAAGGTTGCGGGTGCATTCTTCATGCCGAAGGGCATCACCTTGAAGTGATAGTGGCCATCGGGGGTCGAGAAGGCTGATCGTTCTTGTGCACCCGGGTTGAGGCCGATCTGCCAATACCCTGCCGTGAGATCGAAGGTGCTGAGGAATTTGGCAGCTCCTAAGCGATCGATTAGTTCATCTGCCCTGGGGATAGGATGGGCGTCGGTTCTGGTGACTGCATTCAGCCCCCGGTAATCAACACAAAACCGGAGCTCCGGAGCTGTCCCGGGGGCGGCGGCTTTAGGGACCAGGACAACGGGACTGGCCCAGGGACTGTTGGAGGGTTCGACTACCCCCAGAGCTAACATCTTGGCCACTTCTGTTTGGATGCAGGCCCGAACCCGGTCGGGTACTCGAAAAGCTCGGTGTTTCACGGGCGGGCTGTCTCCGGTGTCCACATCGTGGACACACCACCGGGTGACCCCCGGAGTGAGGGAAAACAGATCCGCAAACTGCCCCAGCAGCTTCCGGCAGTCTTGGTGCTGCTCTGGGGTCAGGGTAGGGGAGAGCCGGACCCCTTCGAAGGAGCCGTCTTTCTCGGAGGTGCTGAGGAGGTCTGGTAGTGGGTCGGAGTCGTCTTCCGCTCCGTCATCGGTCGCCAGCAGCAGACTTAGTTCAGTGCGTGCAAAGTGCGGCTTGAGTCGGTTAGCGTGGAGAACCCGGAGGGGGTTCCTGGGGGATTCCATGTCCACTAAGTAGGTGACGGGGCTCTTGCGCTCCACCACCTTGAAGGGCCCCGTCCACTTGTCCTGGAGGGCACAAGGTTCGACCGGGGACATGACCCAGACCTGCTGGCCCGGCTCGAATTCGATGGACGAGGCGTTCTGGTCATACCAGCGTTTCATCTCCTCCTGACTAGCCTCCAGGTTGGCCTCGGCAAGTTCCCGAAACTTCCGAGTCTGATTGCGTAGGGTCAGGAGGTACCGGTAGACATCAGGTGGGGCATCTCGGGCTGCCGTCTCCCAGCCTTCCTTGACCAGGCTGAGGGGGCCTCGGACCGGGTGCCCGTACAAGAGTTCGAAAGGGCTGAACCCCAGGGACTTCTGGGGTACCTCTCGGTAGGCGAACAGGAGGCAAGGCAGTAGGACATCCCAGTTGCGCCGGAGGGGCTCCTCTAGGCCCTTGATCATCCCCTTCAGTGTCCTGTTGAATCGTTCGACTAGCCCATTTCCTTGGGGATGATACGGAGTGGTGAACTTATAGGCGACCCCGCACTGCTGCCAGAGGGACCGCATATGCTTCGAGATAAAGTTGGAGCCCCGATCACTCACGACTTCCCGAGGGAAGCCGACTCGGGAGAAGATGCTCATGAGGGCTCGGCCCACCACGGGGGCCGTGATGGTTCGGAGGGGGATGGCCTCGGGATAGCGGGTAGCATGATCCACCAGGACGAGGATGAAGCAGTGCCCCTGCGAGGTGCGAGGATCCAGGGGCCCTACGATGTCGATCCCCACTCGCTCGAAGGGGGTGGTGACCACGGGAAAAGGTTGGAGCGGGGCCTTCACCTTCCCCCCCGCTCTTTCCGCTGGCTTGACAGGTCGGGCAGGTCCTGCAGTGGTTATGCACATCGTTCCGCATTTTCGGCCAGTAGAAATGGGTCACCAGGCGGCTGTAAGTTTTGTCCTGCCCCAGGTGCCCGGCGAGGGGCACATCATGTGCTAAGTTTAGGAGGAAGTCTCTGAATCGGAGGGGCACGAACAGCACCCGGCTGGCCCCTAGTTCGGCAATCTTCTGTTCACTGTAGAGAAGGTCGTTGTCCCAATAGACCCAGTGGGACCCCGCGGGGTCTCCCGCGGCTTGAGTAGCGGCTTGCTGTCGGACCCCCTCAAGGGAGGAGCAGGTTTTCTTCTCCTGCCGGAACTGTTCGCGAGTGGGACCCCCTTCTTGGCGCCATTGCGGGAGTTCGGGGAGGTGTTGGAGTTCGGGGAGATTTTCTTGGTCGGGCTCTTGGGAGCCGTGTTCCAGGCCAGGGTCCTCGGGGATGACGGGTGGCGGCGGTGCGGGCCACTCCGGCTCTTCAGTCGAAGCTTCCCCCGCTGGGGTGGAGGCTCGGGCGGACATGGAACGGGTGGTCGCGCAGACCCACTCGGGAAGGCCTAGCATCCCTAGGTGCTCTCTTCTTTCGACGCCTGCCCAGGGGGAACTTTCCAGGTCGTTCCCAAGGAGGCAGTCCACGGGGGCATCGTCGCGGACAGTCACTTTTAGCATGCCCGACACTCCCCCCCACTCGAAGGGGATGCGGGCCATCTGGCACAAAGTCTCTGAGTTATCTGCAGACCGGACTGGGCACAGGACGTTAGGAAGGATCTGTTCGGAGGTCACCAAATGGCAGCGGACTGCTGTTACGCTGGCTCCAGTGTCACGGAGGGCTTCGGTTCGGCGACCATTGATGGTGACCCACTGGCGGTACTTCTGGGTGTTGCCGGGGATCGGGCCTCGGGGGATTAGGTTGTGAGTCCCCAGGCAGGCTAAGGTCATGGCGGCGGGCTCCCACTCGGGGCCGTTGTCCTCTTCCTCACTACCTTCCTCACCCAGGGCCGCGGCCATTATCTGGCGGGCTGGGGGCCCGGTGGTGCCGGGTCGCTGGTTCATCGGGCAGAGGGGGTCATTCGCGTAATGACCCTGTCGCTGGCATCTGTGGCACGTAACATTCGGCCGGGGCCCTGGTCTGGCTGGGGGGCCCCCTCTCTGGCCCCAGGGTGGCGACGTGGAGGCAGGGGATGACCCCTGGGGGGCGTCTCGTCCCCGGCTCTGGCCTACTCTGCCGCCTCGGGGTCGGTGGTTTCCCGGAGATCCCCGGCCGGAGTCTTCCGTCGGACCCCGGCCGACTCGGGTGCTCGCCCATCTATCCGCCTCGACAGCGAGTTTTCGTGGCTCAGTCAGTTTGCTGTCGAGGAGGTGTTGCCGGAGTTCGATGAAGCAGTTATTGGATAGATGTTCCCACAGAATGAGGTCGACCAACTGCTGGTAGGTGGTGACCTGACAGCCCCGAGTCCACCCCTCGAAGGCTCTGCTGTAATAGTTCACGTACTCCACCCACGTGGTACCGGGGATTTTTTTGCAGTCTCGGAATCTCTGCCGGTACATCTCGGGGGTGAGTCCGTAGCGAGTGAGGAGGGCGGTCTTCATGTGCTCATACGAGGTCATCTCGGCGTCGGGGAGCTCTAGCAGGGTGTCTCTCCCTTCGTTGATAAACTTCCCCCACAGGCCGGCGCCCCAGTCCTTGAGGGGTACTCGATGGGCGGTCATGGCGACCTCGTAGGCTTTGAACCACTGTTGGATGTCGTCGTTCTTATAGTACTCTTTGACGACATCCTTAGGTATGTGCACCTTTGTGTCCCCCGGGGGAGGTGAGGTCTTCCCCCCGGAGCGATCAGTCTCGTTTGCCTTGGCTTTAAATTCCATTTCTTTGAGGACGCGCTCGTGCTCGAGCAGGAGCTTCTTCTCCTCGAGGTCTCTTTGTCTTCGCCTTTCTTCTAGGTCTCCTTCTAGCCGTAGCTGCTCGAGGGCTAACTTCCTTTCTGCCAGTTGGATCTCTCCTTCTTGCCTGAGTCGAACGAGCTCCAATTCGTGGAGCCGGTTCTTCTCTCGTTCTCTGGCATCTTCGTGGGAGAGGCCCGTGTCTGGGTTCGCGGGTCTCCCTCCCGCTGGGTTCGTCGCAGCCTCCGTGCCTCCGTTCAGGCCCGGGTTATCTTCCCTCGGGGGTGGCGCCTCGCCGGCGTCCACCCAGGCCTGCAGGGCCGATTTAAAGTCTTCTTTAGTACTTAAGCCAGTGGTAGCGATGCCTAAGTCCTTGCAGAATTGCTTTAGCTCCTTGTGACTGTAGTCTTCCATTTTCTCTTTCTGGAATTCTGTGCTCATGGTTGCAGTGTTTTTTTTTTTCCTTGGTAGTGAGCGAATTACTCTCTGTACGATCTGCGTGGGCTCGGATCCCAGCGCTTGCCACCAATGTTAGAAAGGCGTCCCCGGGGGAGGCAGAAGATGTCTGACTGACCACCCCTAGGTCCACCTCTCCGTCGAGGAGTAGCCGAGCGGTTGCTGAGAGGCCTCCTGAATGAGGGTCCTCTCCTAGGATCGTACCGCGGAGTAATCACAACACTACAGATGGACACCACACAAGAAGTTAAGTTCTCAAGCTTTTATAGGGAATAAACGGTTGCTGGTTCTTGGCAGTATGTACAAGCAGATCGAGGGATCTGGAAAGTCTCTTAAAGGGGGGTAAGGTAGCGGGACAGTCTTACTCTGGGCGGAGGAAGGGATACCCTACGCACAGCTCTCAATCCTCGAGCTGGGGGGTTCCGAGATGTTCGAGCCGCGGCAGTGCCAGCAGGGCTTCCAGTCCAGGATACAACTGAAGTCTTAATCCAGGGTTGCCCCAGATATAGGTCTGGAGGTCTTTGAAGTCCGGACCCTCGCGCCTGGGGGTCAGAGGGGCCGGGATGATGGTGTCCAGACACCCAGCAGGGGGGTGGAGCCAGCGCCCAGGGAGGCCGGGGGGCGATCGATACCAGGCGTCCGGGGACGGCTGGAGGCCCATCGAAACTCCCCTTCCTCCGGGATCTGTCGAGTGGCTACTCGACCACCTGGGTGGATCTTGGTGCCTCGATGTCGGGGCTTCGCTGGGGCCTGGGCTGGGGCCGAGGCCACGTGGTTGGGACGTGGCGGGTCCAAGATGGAGTCGGGCACGGCCTCGTGCTGAGGTCGTGATGGGCCTACGCTGGGGTCAGGCCTGCGCTGGTGGACCGGGATGGTAGCCGGCCCTGTGGGGTTGGGGCGTGCAGGATCGGGCCGAAGGGGCCGCCCGAGGACTGGTGGAGGGCGGATATCGTCCTGGGCCCGCCATGCGGGAGGGGTAGGACCACGCCATGAGGCCGGGTCCAACAGTACCCCGACTCAAGCCCTGGTCCCCGCCCCATCTGTCTTATCCCGCCATCACACCATCCCTCTGAATTTCACCACTGGGAATTTATAGGGACAGTGGTCATTGATGGAAGTGAGGCCTCATATACAGAGGACCCAACACGGGCCCCCGCTGAGCACCCCCAGCCAGGTGGAGGGTTTCTGCATTATCGCACTCAAACCTGGACAGCGCGCATGCGCCCAGGTCCCACGCCATGCATCTGGGCAGGGGGGCCACACACTCTGTGGACCAGGCAGTCTAGATCTGGGAGAGACCTTTTGTGAGTTCTCATCAGTCTTTCCATTATGCAGCAGCTGGAGGGGGGGGGTTTAAATCAACTCCCCAACCAAGGCAGGCCCCAGGGGTACAGACGGGTGACTTGTCCTGCAGAGCAGTGTAGCTGTGTAATAAGTTTTCGAGGGGATATACTAGTCAGGAACATGTCAAACTGAAGGGGTAAGGGGGGATGGGGGTTAGAGGAATATATCATGCAGGAAGCAGTGTGGTCAGGAATACATTGCAGTGAGCAGAGCTTTAAGTGGGCTGAAAAAAGCGACGGGTCTATTGAAGGGGCGTGGCCAATATAACAAGGGAGTGGCTTAGAGACACTTAAACTAAATAGCTGTGGTTATCATAGTGTAGTGCCTGACTGGTATTTTGCTGCTACTGTTATTGCATCCAGATATATAATACAGGTAACATTACACCTACAACAAGCCAGGACTATTGGCTTTGCCTATGATTGTTAGTTGCATAAAACAAATAAGCAACAACTATGGCTTTGTTGTATAGAATATTTAAAATGCTTCAGTTATGAAATGATGAGACTGTGAAAGAACTATAACGAGTCTCTTTGAAGTTACATCACAGGCAGTGAAGGGTGGTGCTGCTGCTGAGTTAAACTCAATGCAATAGGTCTCACATTTATGAGAGTTTGTGCTATTGGCATTGTAAATATCAATATATTTTATTTATGTGTTGTTTTAAAACAGATAAATAAAAGATATTGTCTTTTACAATGCCAATAGCTAAAACTTTGAGAAAATAGTGCTCTGAGGCTGTCATTAAATCCTCCGAGTAACAACGCATGTAACAGGGGGTGTAGCCATGGGGGGTTACAAAATGAAACAAGGAGGTGCTAAGGAGGGACTACTAAGCCTTTTGATCAATGAACATCCAGAGTTCACAGTGGACAATGACACACGCCAATCAAAAATATGGGCGGAGAGTGGGTGGAGCTTCAAGTTCCTACCTCAATACAGCATGCCTCGTAGATCAGTGCATGAACTGCCCATGCTCGACCTAAAAAAATGTTTCACCATGAAGAGGAGGGTAAGAATGGAGAGCCAGAGAGAGCCCTGTCTCAGCACTTGCTTTTTAGAACTGCCAGGGCTGAGGACCGGGTAGACCCAGTCCACTTAAAGCCCTGGGAGTGAGTGAAAATGTTCCTCCGGATCTTGATCACCCACCTTATAAAGCCACATGCGGGTTAGTTGTCTGCAAATTCCACCATCTCTGGCCACTAGGAGCAGCGGGTGGCCTTTCAGAGGGATTTATTTATTTTATATAGCGCTGGCTAGACCCGGAGGTATCAGAGCGCTTTACATAAGGTTCCACATAGTTGCCAAATTACATCAGTCGCAAATTACAAAAACTATAACATTTAAAACATTTAAAGAACATAGAGGGTAAGTAAAATCGACTAAAAAAAGGGAAAGGGGGTAAGGTATGGATACGACAGAGAGACGAAGGGAAAGTCTGCCCCAGGTCCGGCTGGGTAGGTGACAGCCGAGGGGGACTCCACAGCCCATCTCCTCTTCAGCTATCAGGTAGCTGCACCGGGCATCAGTCAGATAGCTAGGTCTCAACAGAAAAACATTTAAAGAGCGAATATTCCCAAACCTCCGTTATGTGGAGAATCCCTAAACACTGTGGACTCTCTCAGAGGGGTGTCTGAGACTCCGGGGCAAAAATGCTGGATCCCTCCCCAACAAGGGGAAAGGGAGTGCTTTGGCACAGGGCACAAACATGGAGGCCAATTAGGGACAGTTGGGCGGTAGTGGGGGACTGATACTGCAGACAAGGGGAAATGAGAGTTGGTACTCTAGTACAGACGCCTACTGCCCTAGAGCAGCTAACGATGAAGGTAGAAGGGAAAAACCATGAATATAAAATAAGTAGGCTGCCGAACTGAACGTAGTTAAATCAAAGTCAAGAACCCTCATGGTCTAAAATGGGAGGGCTAGCAGAAAGTGAGTTAAGGGTGAAAGAGCGTAGGCAGAATAAGGGGATCGGAGAAACATTGGGAACAAAAAATAGCAGAGGGGAAGGTAAGATGTGACCCGGGGGAAGGTTTGGTCGCCATTTTAATGTCAGAGAGGTACTGGCAGTTTTCACAGGGATGGTCAAACAATAGATAGATGAGGTGTTACACAGTACGAACCTTCGTGTTAAAACATGCGAGTAAACGGGGTTGTAGAATATGACATAAAAAGAGTGGGGGGGAACAGCGGTATCAGCAATATTCTTGGAAGATGCGTGGATCAATGGAGAGGAGAGAAGATCAAAGGTAGTCCATGTTAGTGTCTCTGGAACGTTCTGGGTCGATCTCAGTATCAGAGAGTGCCTGTGTGGGCCTGGGCGTGCGTCGTGTATCGAGTGATAGTTTGGGCTGTTGTTTGTCAAGTTTGCCCATGTTGCTTGATGCATCAATATTTTGCACCCTTGATAGAATGCGTGCGGCAGTTACTCTTTGTATATTGGGCTAATTAAGGGTCCCGAAGAGTGTTGCCCGGGTGCCACCCTTCCGGTCCAACCGGTTTGTTTCACTGGGGTTGAAGTGGTATAATGGGAGTTGTCAATAGCCGTGCGTAGCAATGAGGAAATTGCCGGGGGCTGGCTCCATCTGTGAGATCTAGTGATTAGGTATTTTGTTTTCAGGCTCAGATGGGTATCTCCTCAGTGGTGCAGCGTCAGGGCCCCCTCTCCTGCCCGGAAGTGATGTCGGCCTAGGGGACCCTCGAGGATCCCAAACACTGGGAGGTTGACTCGTCGTGTGCCATCCTGTGGCACTAAGTGGGGCCGCCCTCTTAGGAGGACCCCCTGCGTGGGCCCGGGGCAGCCCTGCATAGAACGCATGTGAAGTCTGTTCCCCGTCCGGACCGTACAGGCAACGGTATGAATTTCAGCCTATGGGCGGTGGACCGGCCCATAAAGCTCTGCTGTGAATGGGCACGGGGCCGCACTGCCCCCCTCAACAGCTAAGTGTGGCTGGTCCTAGAGGTGCCCAAAGTGACCCTGAGCACATCTGTAGTAGAGGTCCATGCGTGGGGCGCAGCAGCCGCCCTGCTCAAACAGAAGGGTCAGGGTATCCCACGAGGGCAGTGGCTTTTTGCCAGCCCAAGCCAGTGTGGCAAGATGTGTGCAGAGTTTCTAAATAGAATATGTTAGAAGGGGTAGAGGGATGTTGATAAATAGATATAAGAATTTGGGGAGGATACGCATCTTGGCAGTGGTATGCTCTCTCCCTGGGAAAGTGGCAATTCAGCCCAAATCTGTGTTAGGAACTCCAGCCAGGTAATCAGCGCTCCACGGATCTGCAATATTTCTGTTGCGCCACATTCCCAGAGAGCAAGGTGGTACCTCGGCACACTGAAGTGGGTATTCAGAAGTGAACTTGTCCCGCACAAGGGTAACAAGCATTGGCATAGCCAATAGGTCTCGCCTTTGGGACCTTATAAGTGTTTAGCCATGCAACAGTTAATGTTGTTGCAGTAAGGATATTGTGCTGCATAACTAAATACTTATAAGGTCCCAAAGGTGAGACTTATTGACCATGCCAATGATTGTTCCTTCTTGTACTTCCACTGATGAACTGTACGTTAAAAGCCTATTGAAATAGTAATGTCTGTAATGAGTAGTTTCCTATAGGAAATTTTAATCTCACTCTTTTATGAACCCAAACCCACCATGCACTTGCAAAAAACTCGCATATTCTTTCCAAGGAAGACCAAATTCCCCAATGTCCTATTTAAAATCAGAACAAGGTTGACTCTCCTATTTGTGATGCCATTACATGTCTTAGATCTACATTTTCAGTGCCTTCCAAACAAATTAAATCATTAGTATTCTGTTTAAAAGAGGCATGACCGATCACTGTCTTGCCCCCAAGTCCACCTGCCCTGTAGTTTAGCTTCCTACTATTCCCATGAGCCTGGCAAATTTAAAAATAATTTCCAATTCAAAAATTGCACGATTAATACGATAATAGATTAATATCAATTGTTTATATATTTTATTTAAAACACCACCCAAACAATCCCCCCAAAAACATAACGCTACATTAAAGTGTATTGCTTAACCCCTTGGGTGCGGCTGCGATTCTGTGCCTGTGCGGCCGTTTTTAGGAGTGGGCGGGATCATGACAGCCCCCAGCCGTCATCAGCACACGCCCACCATGATGCATAACGGACGGGGGCCGTCATCAGCATAGAAGGGGTAAAATTCAACATGTAAGCAAGCAAATGACAATCTAAACAAACATTTTTTTATAAATTATTTATAAAAAATACACTCAAGCCACTTGAAAAAGAAACTATAAATGTTCACATGTATGTTAAAAAAAATTAAGTAAAAATATGTTGGACAGAAATTTAAATTATTAAATAAAATCATTCTAAAGAACAATAAAATAAAATAATATTATCAATATCATTGTAAACATTTAAAACTTCCGTATTATTGTAAAAGAAAATTGGAAAGTATACATACCTTCTATATTTTTGTCCGCAACATTTTCGTAGTTACCAGTTCTCAACCACAATTTTTATGGGTAGGTAATATTTTGTAGTCAATAATTAGAATGCGTACCGCTAACGAGGCGTTCAAAAGCACGTAAATGCACAGCAAGACAGAGGCAATTATACAGCACTAGCTAACGTGAATCCCTAATTTGCAGTTTTGGAATTTTGTCCTGTGTAAACGCCCGTCTGTAGAGACATCTTGGTAAGGACTAGAACGTAGGTGCCAGTTCTTAATTGCCCTACATATGGAAGAATTTATGCTTGGATGACGCGGGGGCCATTCAAAGTCAGTGGTCCTGGGAAAACCAAAAGGTTATCCAAGTGTACCAAATCACGCACGGAGGGTTGTATTTCCTGCAGAGAATAGTAGGCGCCCTAGGAGTTGGTTTTTTATATTTGTTGTTTTATATAGCGCAAACTCGACCTGAAGGTATTGGCGCGCGTTAGATGTGCTCCAGTCACACTAGACAACGACACATCTATTTTTTGATGATTAAGTGATTTGCCCAGATTCACAGGATGTTGAGCCAACACCTAGGCTCGAGGCTGGTCCCCCAGCTCTGAAGTATGCAGCTGTGGCCGTTAGGCCACATCCTCTTTGTTTGTGCTGTGAGAGACTACTGGGGGAAGGGGTCACTCTAGTTCTCTACTCCAAGACAGCTAACGCCATGTGATTACTGCAGCTATCTCTATGGCAACTGGTCCCTTTCAAACGGTGACCTCGCATGGAGCCGCTGCTAGGGGTTCACCATGCCCCTGCAACTGAATAGAAACACTGAGCACCGATGCCCTCAGACACTCACTTTCATCATGCAGGCATGCTGGTCTTTAGAGGTATCCGGAAATGCTTCGGAAAGGCCGTCTGTATGTAGGGCTGAGTCGGAGTTACTCCGATTCCCGGCTGCCACGCGAGTGTCGAGGAAGAATCCATGTGAGACATGAGCCTTGCTTCTGGGGGTGCAAGGTCACTCTAGTCAGAGCCTACTGGAAACTGAGGGGTGCAGTTACAAATATGCCTACTGGTTATGGTAGCCATCTTTGCTAGTCCACTCTTTGCTGTCTTCCAGAATAATTGTCACCTGACTAATGCCCAATTAAGTTCTGTCCCAGGTGATGAGTACTGTACTACGTGCCCGCGTATCGCTCCCCGTGCGTGCGATACCGTACGCAGTGAAAACTAGCATTGGCAGTGAAAACAAGCATTGGCGGCTCGGCCATAAAAGTAACTCCCGCGCGGCCAATGCTGACGCGAGTTCTGCGCATGCACGTGCACGACGGGAAAAAGTGCTGTGCACGTCGCCGCGCCTGTGCATGTAATAGCACGCTGGTGGCCGGCCTGGGTAGCACTTTTAAACCACCTACTAAATTTCCCACAAGTGCGGCGCATGTGCTGACTCTAGCGAGACCTAAAAAGGACAGACTTTGACCAGTTTAAATGGATGCCAGAGAGGCCATCAAACAAATAACTTTGCAGGCCACAGGCGACATTTTGATGTTAAGACTCCGCAGATATAGGGTCGCATCATCCGCGTACATTGAGGCTAGAATGCCCCTTTTATGAAAGAAAAGTATGGCGCCCTTTGGAGTAATGTCGGCACAGGTGGGACGCCAAGGGCGCCATAGCTATGGCAGAGAGCAGAGATGAGAGGCGGCTTTCGAGCCTTGTGCTGGCCATCAGCTCCCACAGATGTTACAAACAAGGCAACTAAGAGCCTTGTGCTGGCCATCAGCTCCCACAGATGTTACAAGCAAGGCATCTAAGACCCTTGTGCTGGCCATCAGCTCCCACAGATGTTACAAGCAAGGCATCTAAGACCCTTGTGCTGGCCATCAGCTCCCACAGATGTTACAAGCAAGGCATCTAAGACCCTTGTGCTGGCCATCAGCTCCCACAGATGTTACAAGCAAGGCATCTAAGACCCTTGTGCTGGCCATCAGCTCCCACAGATGTTACAAGCAAGGCATCTAAGACCCTTGTGCTGGCCATCAGCTCCCACAGATGTTACAAGCAAGGCATCTAAGAGCCTTGTGCTGGCCATCAGCTCCCACAGATGTTACAAGCAAGGCATCTAAGACCCTTGTGCTGGCCATCAGCTCCCACAGATGTTACAAGCAAGGCATCTAAGACCCTTGTGCTGGCCATCAGCTCCCACAGATGTTACAAGCAAGGCATCTAAGAGCCTTGTGCTGGCCATCAGCTCCCACAGATGTTACAAGCAAGGCATCTAAGAGCCTTGTGCTGGCCATCAGCTCCCACAGATGTTACAAACGAGGAATCTAAGACCCTTGTGCTGGCCATCAGCTCCCACAGATGTTACAAGCAAGGCATCTAAGACCCTTGTGCTGGCCATCAGCTCCCACAGATTTTACAAGCAAGGCATCTAAGACCCTTGTGCTGGCCATCAGCTCCCACAGATGTTACAAACAAGGAATCTAAGACCCTTGTGCTGGCCATCAGCTCCCACAGATGTTACAAACGAGGAATCTAAGACCCTTGTGCTGGCCATCAGCTCCCACAGATGTAACAAGCAAGGAATCTAAGACCCTTGTGCTGGCCATCAGCTCCCACAGATGTTACAAGCAAAGGAATCTAAGACCCTTGTGCTGGCCATCAGCTCCCACAGATGTTACAAACGAGGAATCTAAGACCCTTGTGCTGGCCATCAGCTCCCACAGATGTTACAAGCAAGGAATCTAAGACCCTTGTGCTGCCCATCAGCTCCCACAGATGTTACAAACGAGGAATCTAAGACCCTTGTGCTGGCCATCAGCTCCCACAGATGTTACAAACGAGGAATCTAAGACCCTTGTGCTGGCCATCAGCTCCCACAGATTTTACAACTAAGGAATCTAAGACCCTTGTGCTGGCCATCAGCTCCCACAGATGTTACAAGCAAGGCATCTAAGACCCTTGTGCTGGCCATCAGCTCCCACAGATGTTACAAGCAAGGCATCTAAGACCCTTGTGCTGGCCATCAGCTCCCACAGATGTTACAAGCAAGGCATCTAAGAGCCTTGTGCTGGCCATCAGCTCCCACAGATGTTACAAGCAAGGCATCTAAGACCCTTGTGCTGGCCATCAGCTCCCACAGATGTTACAAGCAAGGCATCTAAGACCCTTGTGCTGGCCATCAGCTCCCACAGATGTTACAAACGAGGCATCTAAGACCCTTGTGCTGGCCATCAGCTCCCACAGATGTTACAAACGAGGAATCTAAGACCCTTGTGCTGGCCATCAGCTCCCACAGATTTTACAACTAAGGAATCTAAGACCCTTGTGCTGGCCATCAGCTCCCACAGATGTTACAAGCAAGGCATCTAAGACCCTTGTGCTGGCCATCAGCTCCCACAGATGTTACAAGCAAGGCATCTAAGACCCTTGTGCTGGCCATCAGCTCCCACAGATGTTACAAGCAAGGCATCTAAGAGCCTTGTGCTGGCCATCAGCTCCCACAGATGTTACAAGCAAGGCATCTAAGACCCTTGTGCTGGCCATCAGCTCCCACAGATGTTACAAATGAGGCATCTAAGACCCTTGTGCTGGCCATCAGCTCCCACAGATGTTACAAACGAGGAATCTAAGAGTGATCATTGCTGGGTGTAGAGAGTAAAATGTGTTGACGTATGGCATGTCAGGCAACCTAGGCTGAATAGGAGGCCATCAACAAGGAAAATGTGTGGAGATGTTTGCACTTCACAAACATAATAGCAAGAAAACAACAATTACAACCACCTACTTCACCTCCACAAACTAGTTGAACTATCCACACACCCCCCACCCACTCCCACACAGAGTCCCCTTAACCAAAGTAACACATGCATCCCTCAGGGTGCCAGGAGGCCTGGCAAATGTCCTAGTGGTGGGGAGCTGGGTGTCTGTAAAGTTTTGGCTATCTATACAAAAGCTAGATTAGCAAAGACACAGAGTGATCAAGACTAGGGCATTGACACAACAACTGTGGAGAAGTGTGGCTCACTGGTTAGAGGAGGCAGACCCTGAAGCAGAGGTCAGACCTGGGACCAGGGTTCAATTCCCGACGAGGCAGGGTCTTGAGCCCAATTATCCACGGACTTGACAATTCTCGCTTCGGTGCCTACTTGAATCACGGGTTCACACTCTGCAGCTCTGGGCATTAGCCTGCTTAATCTCCACTACGGCCCCCCTGCGGCGGGATGCCTGGCTTTCACCTTGGGGATGCCCAGTACAAGTATCTCACAGGGAAAAGCCAGGACGGGTTCCCAAGGCAAGCGCCGAGATGCCTACGGGTAATCGAGCGCTATATAAGAACGCATAATAATAATAATAATAATAATAATAACTGCAGTCAGAGGGCCATATACAGATTACAGCAGGGTGAAGTGGGCCCGACAAGGCATAACTGGGACCCAGTTCATCATTTTCACTGAGGCCGCCACCCCTCGCAGTCTCCGATGAGCTAATGCAGGACCCCCTAGTAGGCAGAAGTTTACCTGCACATTTCAGGACCTGCCTTGAGGTCGCAAAAAGATGGTCCTTGCCTTGGTGGGTGATGCAGGGTTTGGCAGGGTACAGCAATACATATGTTGCATCAGCGTTGTGGAGAAGACACTTGGCCGGACGAAACTCATGGGAGGCTGCCTGCACCGCAGGTGTGAAGTCAGAATTCAGGTAAATCATGTTCACCTGGTATTGAACTCCATGACGCTGCGTGGCCAGATTCAGGATAGCGTCTTGATCTTTATAGTTTAATAGGCAGAGAACGATAGGGCCCTTTCGGCACCTGAGCAGGTCGGGAACCCAGCATGTGGTGGGCACGCTCGACTGCAATCAGCAGAGCCAGGGTGTTGCTCTATTAAGAATGTATCTTCAAAAAACAAAGACAAGAAGCATTTGCCAAAAAAGTTTAATCACACACTATGGCCGGGAGTGCAGCGTACAGAAATGGGTCCGAGGATGGACTCAAAGTGCAATAGTTTTGTTGTCTTTTTATACATTTCTTGAAGCATGATAAAACATTTCATAGATCCTGTATGGGAGAGGAATGTGGGTCATGTCATAAAGCCAAAAATGACTACCACCTAATGACAAATGCAGGTGGGTGTCGACCTTTGCGTGGCCAGTGGGTAACGTGTGCAGATGTCTGTGTCCTGATTGGCTGAGTGTTCCTAACTTCAAGTGGCATCTAACTCTATGATGTTTAAGGAATGCACGCACCTCCAGCCATGTGAATTTTATTTGGGCTAATCTAAAACCATTGCGGTGTCGCTACCTATCTGTGGAACTAATCTGGGTTTTTCCTGTCTGGACATTTGTCCTGCTGGTTACGTACCACCCACCTGTGATATGTCAATCAGGCTTAGGGCGCAGTGCCTATCTGACCGCATATTTCTGACTCTGGGTTGATGGAGAGGTCATATACGGGGATTTCAACAACAGTGGGGCACATTCTCAAGGATTTAACCCCAAGTTATCCACACTTTATCGCAGCCAAAGTGTTGATAAATCTATCACAAAAACACCAGTTGATGGACAGAATGCAGAACAATGTCATACATTCACCCCAGTACAGAGATCTGGGCCTAAATCCATCGTTTTTTTGCTCTCCATTCCACCCCAGTTTAGACCTGACCCTATGCAAATCAGTCTTGACCCTGTGCCTCATGGGAACAAATCTATTGCCCCATTCACAAGCTGGTACTAAGAGCCCATAACACCAGTTTACCTCCGATAGCAGCCGCAAAAAACATCGACACAGATGACCCCTGCAACTATCGTTTATGAGATGCAGAGAAGGCGTTCCCGTGCAAAAAGCAGCGAGAATATCACATTGCAACATTCTCAACGACCAGCCAGATCGGCAATAAGAACCCAAAACAGGCGATAATGTGCATTAGCAGCAGGAAATTAACACCTGCTCTGACCTGGTGTAAAGATTTTATTTTTTATTTTATTTATTTTATTTATTTAGATAATTTATAGAGCGCCTGAATCGCCCCACATGGGGTATCTCCACGCTGCTGACAGTAGAGGCAAGAGATCATAACAATTAAAACAGGAATGTCTTCAGTTTCTTCCTAAAGCGGAAGTAGTTGTGGATGAGGCGTAGTGCCTCGGGTAGCTGATTCCACATTGTGGGCGCCAGGTGGGAGAAGGCTTTCCCTCCCCACTTGGTTTTCTTGAAGCGGGGAATGACCAAGAGGCCTTTGCCTTCTGAACGAAGCTTGCGCGAAGGAGTATATGTGGTCAATTTGTTGGATAAATATATAGGGCCAAGCTGATGGAGGCCTTTAAAGACTAAACAACACATTTTAAAATGGATGCGTTTACGAATGGGAGGCCAGTGTAATTTGCGAAGGAGGGGGAGGGAAGGAGTGCGACGAGGGGCGTTGGTAACCAAGCAAGCTGCTGTGTTCTAATCTTTGGGCAAGATAAGGAGGGCGTTGCTGAAGTCCAGACGGCTCAGTACCAGGGCATGTATAAGAGTCTTGCGAGTAGTGAGGGGAAGAAAATGAAATACTTTCCACAGAAGACTGAGGGCATGGAAGCAAGAACGTTTCATGGATGCTATGTGCTCCTCCATGTTTAGCTTATTGTCGACCAGTACCCCCAAATTCTTTACTACCGATTTGGGCGTTGGGGCCGACACCCAAGCTCATCTGGCCACCAGCTCGGGAACCAGCTGGTGACTGCTTCCGTGAACAGCCTAATTTCAGTTTTTATAGTGTTAAGCTGAAGGAAATTCTGACTCATCCATGCCTTAATTTTTAGCATGCCTTCAGAGAACATTTCTTGAATATTAGGGGCATCGGTATCATATGCCAGGAGCAGTTGTGTATCATCTGCATAGGAGACTGGGATAAACCCAATCTTCCTAAGCAGAGCGGCAAGAGGGGCAATATAAATATTAAAAAGGGTAGGGCTGAGGCATGAGCCCTGTGGGACTCCTTTAGTAAAAGATGGACGACAGCCTGCACCAAAAAAGGGAGCCCAGCCCAGAGCCACATCTGAATACCAACAGATGCCATGGAGCTACTCATCATGCAGCTCGGAGCACCAACAGGGCCAAAACACCCATCGTCACCCTCCCCTGCACCACCACAGAGGCAGCACAGACAAAGACAAGGGACCTTCAGGAAACGCACCAGCCTCACAGCCTGAACACCAGCAAATGTCATTGGCCACTACAGGCTCAAAAGGAAAACCATCCTCCGTATCCTGAATATCATTGCCCATTTTGCTGGTTGTGCTGTACCTGTTTCCCTCTGGTACCCTCCAATCAGCAACCGTCAAAGTCAGAGGAGTCTTATAGCCAGCCCAATCCAAGTTCTCCACAACTGTATTGGATGCCATCATCAGCTTGGTACCACACTACCTATCCTTCACACACACTGAGCAGGAACAGCTGGAACAGCTGGAGACCAAGCAAGGCATCTACGCAATAGCTGGCTTCCCACACGTTTTAGAGGGCATTTCACTACACACATGTCCTACGTGTGCCCCCTGGCAACACTGCACACAATTACCACAACAGAAACCACACACATTCCATCAATGTGCATGCAACATTGGACCACCAGGGACTCTACACCAACGTCGTCAACAACTACCCAGGCAGTGTGCATGATTCCGACATCTTGATTACACTATGGCAGAGTACATATTTATGGCTGATTTTATGGCACCATACTCCCTTCGATGTGGTGCCACCGAGTCTGTGTATAGCATCCCAACCACAAGTGTCTGTGGGCCCTCGCGGACTGCTGCCCTCGGGCCACACTACGCTCGAGTGGGACACACATTTGGAACTGAGTCTTGATTTAGCAATGGCAGAGTTCATACCATTGCACGCAAGGAGAGGTGTAAAAGGAAGACGCGTTTTAGTCAGGAGGAAAAAAGGATCATTGTTGCGGAGGTGATCGAACACTACCAACAACTGCCCTGGTGTCACTAACTCTGTGCATCGCGAGAGAATGACAGGTGGCTGTGGGCCCCTGCTGACCGCTGCCTCTGGCCTACACTGCGGTCGAGTAGGCCACACATTTGGGACTGAGTCTTGATTTAGCACTGGCAGAGTTCATATCATTGTACCAGCCTCATCTCAGCCTGCATCCCCTCTCAGCCCCGGTGCCACTAATGTTTCTCGACATTCATGGACACTCCACCATGATGCTCTGCAGTTGTCTTTGTATTGCTGGTGTTTTCTGTTTCTGTTTTAATAGTGTTTACTGTTCAAGTTGTTGCCAGCACCAACCACTCCATGCGGGCTGGCTTACACTCCCCCACACACATCCAGCAAAGGCGTCATTGTACATATGACCCTGCCAATAAAGGGGGCGGGCGCGCGTGCCAGTAGCCAGTTCCACAAACTATCTGCGTGTGTCTGTGTGGTCATAATGTATGCATAAGGGTCCCGGACCCTACCACATTACATTGTGCTGTGCACAGCGGACACAACCATGTCACCGCTGGCAGCGGGTATTACCTTGGACATGTAGTTTTGTCATCACCCACTCAATATGTAAGAGGAGTAGACTCGGCCGTCGTACGGAGGTCCAGCGTGGGTGTGTGGATAATAATTCTGGGACTATGGACGTACTCTCCGGCTAGAGCTGTAATCTTCGGCTGGGCGGGATAAAGTGTAATCAATGGGCCACATTGCAGTTTTTAGACAATGGAATATTAGGAATGTGTGATAAATGGTAGAGGAGGTCATGAAAAACAGTATGGGCAGGGAAAAGGGTAAGGTCAGACACTGCCTCATAACCCAGAAACGTTTTCTTCTTCGCATCAGGGTACATGCAGTGCACTATTTGTGCTCCCCTCAGTGTTGACTGCAGTATCAACATTACAATCTACACTAAGGGGATCACAAATTGTGCACTGCATGCACCATGATGCAAAGGAGAAAACGTTTCCAGGTAATGATGAAGGTTCTGGCCGTACCCTTTTCCCACCTCAAACAGTTTATCATGACCTCCTCTACCATTTATCACACATTCCTAATGTTCCTTTTTGTAAAAATTGCAATCCAGCCCATTGATGACACCTTATCCGGCCTCAGCCGGAGATTACAGCTCGCGCCGGAAAGTACTGCCCTAGCCAGAGAGTACGGTCCGGGTGCAGAGAGTACGGTCCAGGTGCCGAAATTTCGGCCTGAGTGCGGATGAAAAGTTAGGAGTCCTAAGTGAATTCTGTGAGTACCAAAAATCATAATTGTCTTCTGTGAATACCAAAAGTAGAAAGTTCAGGATTTTGTCTCAGATTAGTCCTGTGAATCGGCCCCCTTGTGTTTACCGTACACGTGCCCTTAAGGACCTACCAGTATGCCAGCTTTATTCCATGGTGGTCACCTTTGTGCGTCCACATGTCTTAGAGCTCTGTGATTCTAATGTGACAGGTAGAGAGAGAGTTTTCCCTTGGTGGACATATTATGCCAATGTTTGAAGGGGCGATCCCAGAGGCCAGGTTATGTCTACCCGACTACTCCGTGACCCACCTCTCCCTCCAATAATGCCGAGCCTAAACGAGAGATCCCCACCGGGGAGGACATCAAGTATTGAATCGTACACACGAAGACCACACCACACTTACGAACGGACACCACACTGTAGGTTTTTAGTATCACGTTCTGTTGGACCCGGCCCCACGGCGTGGTCCTCACCCTCCCCGCATGGCGGGCCCAGGACGACAACGGCCCTCCATCAGACCCCGGGCGCCCTTGGCCCGACCTTACACGAACTACCAACAAGAGCAACCCCCCTGACACACCATCGCTCTCCTCCCCTGGAACATGGCGGACCCAGCACATCCCTAACCCTACCGGCCCGACCCCATCCTGGGCCCATCACGCTACGAGCACGAGGCCTCGTCCGACTCCATCTTGGACCACCACAGCCGAGCACGTGGCCTCGGCCCCGGCCAAGGCCCCAGCGAAGCCCCGACATCGAGGCACCAAGATCCCCCCGGGTGGTAGAGTGGCCACTCAACAGATCCTTGAGGAGGGAAGTTTCGATGGCCCTCCAGTCGTCCCCGGACGCCTGGTATCGATCGCCCTCCGGCCTCCCTGGGCACTGGCTCCACCACCCTGCTGGGTGTCTGGACACCTTCATTCCGGCCCCTCTGACCCCCAGGCGAGAGGGTCCGGACATCAAAGGACCCCAGTCCTATATCTGGGCCAGCCCCGGAGTAGGACGGCAGTTGTATCCTGGAGTCGAGAGCCCTGCTGACGCTGTCGCGGCTGACCCCAAGACGAACTCCTTTTCCCTGAAACCTGCAACCATCTTTGGAGCCTGCTGGCGCTGCCGCGGTCCATCTTAGCTGAACCATCTTTGGAGCCTGCTGGCGCTGCCGCGGTCCATCTTAGCTGAACCATCTTTGGAGCCTGCTGGCGCTGCCGCGGTCCATCTTAGCTGAACCATCTTTGGAGCCTGCAGGCGCTGCCGAGGTCCATCTTAGCTGAACCATCCTTGGAGCCTGCTGGCGCTGCCGCAGTCCATCTTAGCTGAACCATCTTTGGAGCCTGTCGGCGCTGCCGCGGCCCATGTTATGTTATGTTATGTTATGTGGTTTTTATTAGGCGCGCAAATGCTCCAGCTAAGGAGCGTCTTGGCGCCAGACAAGGCAGCTACACAACACAACTAAATAAAACAGCACAGAACACACTAACTAAGGGAATAGAAATGTTTTTAAGGCGCGACGAAAAGAGAGCAAATCGCTCATGGCGCGAATTGCCGGGGGTAAGGAGTTCCACAGAGCAGCGGCCCGCACTCGAAATGAGCGACCACCGGCCCTGCTTCGCTTAAAGCGCGGTACCACTGCCAAATCGAGATCTGACGATCTTAAGGGTCGTGCTGGAATATAGTTGGCCATGAGGGTCGTGAGGATCATTGCCGGGGACCCCTTCAAGATCTTATGGGCGACGCAGAGGACCTTAAACTGAATCCGCTGCGCCACCGGGAGCCAGTGCAGAGCTCGAATGGTGCTGGAGGTGGGACAGAATCTTGGAAGGCCCACCACCGCTCTCGCTGCTGCATTCTGGATCCGCTGCAGGCGCCCTATCTCCGCTACATTCAGACCGGCCAGCAGAGAACTAGCATAATCCAATCTAGAGATAACGGTAGCTTGGATCATGAGTTGCCGGGTTGGGGCATCGAAGAACTTTAGCACAGGACGGAGCCCACGCAAGATGCCGAAGCAGCAAGCCGCCGTGCGTTTAGTGTGGCATGCAAACGTAAGGGAAGGGTCCAACCAGACCCCGAGGTTTTTAAGCTCGGCGACTGGGATGGGAGCGGAACCCAACTCCTCCGGCCACCAACTCTCTCCCCACAGTTCCGGTCGCCTACCAAATACCATCACCTCGGTCTTACTAGCGTTTAGCTGGAGACAATTGAGCGTCATCCAGCTAGCGACCGCCCTCAGTCCTTGTTGAAACCTAGGAGCGTCGACCTCCGCATCCCCGCTGATCGTGACCGCTAGCTGGGTGTCATCGCCATCCTCTCGGAACCCCCCGGCTCGAGGATTGAGAGCCGTGCGCAAGGTATCCCTTCCGTCCTCAGGACAGAGACTATCCCGCTACCCTGTCCCCTATTTACGAGACTTTTCAGATCCCTCGATCTGCCTGTACCTATCGCTGAAGACAAACAACCTTTTATTCTTGATAAAAGCCTAAAGAACTGATCCTCCTGTGTGGTGTCCATTTGTAGTGGTGTGATTACTCTGCTGTACGAACCTAGGAGGGGACCTTCACCCAGGAGGCCTCTCGCTAACGCTCGGCTACCTCTCCACGGAGGGGTGGACCTAGGGGTGGTCAGTCAGACATCTTCTGCCTCCCCCGGGACCTCCTTTCTAACATTGGTGGCAGGGGGTGCGATCCGAGCCAACGCAATTCGTACAGAGAGTGAGTCAACCGCTACCGAGGAAAACACACCGCAAGCATGACTACTCAAGAAACAAGACCGACTGCAGAATTCCGGAAAGAGAAAATGGAAGAGTACAGTCATAAGGAGTTAAAACAGTTCTGCTAAGATCTGGGCATCGCTACCACTGGCCTAAGCACCAAGGAAGACTTTAAACTGGCCCTGCAAGCATGGGTGGAAGCCGGAGACTCGCCACCCCAGAATGAAGATAACCCGGGCCCAAACGGACGCCCGGAGACCAACGCGTCTCCAGCGGAGGAAAGACCCGCAAACCTAGACACAGGCCTCTCCCACGAAGACGCCCGAGAACGAGAGAGGAACAGGCTGCACGAACTAGAACTAGCCCGACTCTGGCTAGACGGAGAACTACAGCTGGCCGAGAAAAAAATAGCCCTCGAGCAACTACGACTAGAAGGAGACCTGGAGGAGAAACGAAGACAAAGAGAACTCGAAGAAAAGAAACTCGCGTACGAGCATGAGAGTGGCTTAAGGGAACTAGAGATCAAGGCCAAGACAAATGAGGCCAGCGCCTCCGGGGGCAAGACCTCGCTCCCTCCGGCAGACACGAAGGTGCACATACCCAAGGATGTCGTCAAAGAGTACTATAAGAACGACGACATCCAACAGTGGTTCAAAGCCTATGAAGTAGCCATGACCGCCCATCGAGTACCCCTCAAGGACTGGGGCGCCGGCTTGTGGGAGAAGTTCGTCAACGAAGGGAGGGACGCTCTGCTAGAGCTTCCCGAGGCCGAGATGACCTCGTACGAACACATGAAAACCGCCCTCCTCACTCGCTACGGGCTCACCCCCAAAATGTACCGGCAGCGATTCCGAGACTGTAAAAAAATTCCCGGTACCACCTGGGTGGAATACGTGAACTTTTTTAGCAGAGCCTTCGAGGGGTGGATCAAAGGCATTCAGGTCACCACCTTCCAGCAGTTGGCCGACCTCATTATATGGGAACATCTTTCCAACAACTGCTTCATCGAACTCCGGCAGCATCTCCTCGACAGCAAACTAACAGAGCCACGAAATCTTGCTGTTGAGGCTGATAGATGGGTGAGCACCCGAGTCCCCCGGAGCCCGATGGGAGACTACGGTCGGGGATCCCCGGCGAACCACCGACCACGAGGCGGCGGAGGGGGCCAGAGCAGAGGCCGAGACGCCCCCACGGGGTCGTCCCCTACCTCCACGTCGCCCGGCCTAGGTCGAAGGGGGGCCCCTCCAGCACGACCAGGGCCCTGTCCGAACGTTACTTACCACAGATGCCAGCGGCTGGGTCACTATGCTAATGACCCCCTCTGCCCGATGAACCAGCGACCCAGCACCACCGGTCCTCCAAACCGCCAGATCATGGCCGCCGCCCTGGGTGAAGAAGGAGGCGAGGAAGAGGACGAAGTCCCCGAACAGACTGAGTGGGAGCCCGCAGCTATGTCCTTGGTGTACCTGGGCGAAAGAGACATGATCCCCCGAGCCCCGATCCCAGGCAACACCCAGAAGTACCGCCAGTGGGTCACCATTAATGGACACCGGGCCGAAGCCCTCCGTGACACTGGAGCCAGCGTGACGGCAGTCCGCTGCCATTTGGTGACCCCGGAACAAATCCTGCCCAACATCCTATGCCCAGTACGGTCGGCGGACAACTCCGAGAGCTTGTGCCAGATGGCACGCATTCCCTTCGAGTGGGGAGGGGTGTCGGGCATGCTGAAAGTGACTGTCCGGGACGACGCCCCCGTGGACTGCCTCCTCGGGAACGACCTGGAAAGTTCCCCCTGGGCCCACGTCGAGCGGAGAGAGCATCTGGGGATGCTCGGCCTGCCCGAGTGGGTCTGTGCGACCACTCGATCCATAACCGCCCGGGCCTCCGCCCCAAACGAAGACACCCCGCCTGAAGAACCGGAGTGGCCGGCACCTCCGCCGCCCGCCGCCTCCGAGGACGCCAACACTGAAAACGGGCCCCAGGGGTCCAACGCTGAAGACCTCACCGAGCTCGGCCACCTTCCAGAACTAGCTCAATGGCGCCAAGAATGTGGCCCCACCCGCGAACAGTTCCGACAGGAACAGAAAACATGTCCCTCCCTCGAGGGAATCCGTCAACAAGCCGCCACTCAAGCCGCCGGAGACCCCTCGGGGTCCCACTGGGTCTATTGGGACCACGACCTCCTCTATAGCGAACAGAAGATTGCCAAACTGGAAGCCAGCCGAGTACTGGTCGTCCCCCTCCGATTCCGAGACTTTCTCTTGAACCTGGCACATGACGTGCCCCTCGCCGGGCACCTAGGGAAGGACAAGACCTACAGCCGCCTGGTGACCCATTTTTACTGGCCGAAAATGCGTAACGACGTGAATAACCACTGCCGAACATGTCCGACCTGTCAAGCCAGCGGGAAAAGCGGGGGGAGAATCAAAGCCCCGCTCCAGCCTTTTCCCGTGGTCACCACCCCCTTCGAGCGAGTGGGGATCGACATCGTGGGGCCCCTGGACCCCCGCACCTCTCAGGGGCACCGCTTCATCCTTGTCCTGGTGGACCATGCCACCCGCTATCCGGAAGCCATCCCCCTCCGCACCATCACGGCCCCCGTGGTGGGTCGAGCGCTAATGGGGATTTTCTCCAGAGTCGGCTTCCCCCGAGAGGTCATGAGTGATCGGGGCACCAACTTTATATCTAAATATATGCGGTCCCTGTGGCAACAATGCGGGGTCACTTATAAGTTCACCACTCTGTATCACCCCCAAGGAAATGGACTGGTAGAGCGGTTTAACCGAACTTTGAAGGGGATGATCAAGGGCCTAGAAGAGCAGCTACGACGCAAATGGGATGTCCTACTGCCCTGCCTCCTGTTCGCCTATCAAGAGGTGCCCCAGTAGTCCCTGGGGTTCAGCCGTTTCGAACTGTTGTATGGGCATCCTGTCCAAGGCCCTCTCAGCTTGGTCAAAGAAGGCTGGGAGACGGCTGCCCAAGATGCACCCCCGGACGTCTACCGGTACCTCCTGACCCTCCGCAACCAGACTCGGAAGTGCCGGGAACTTGCCGAGGCCAACCTTGAGTCCAGTCAGGAGGAAATGAAACGCTGGTATGACCAGAACGCCTCGTCCATCGAGTTCGAGCCGGGCCAGCAGGTCTGGGTCATGTCCCCGGTTGAACCTTGTGCCCTCCAGGACAAATGGACGGGGCCCTTCAAAGTGGTGGAGCGCAAGAGCCCCGTCACTTACTTGGTGGACATGGAGTCCCCCCGGAACCCCCTCCGGGTTCTGCACACCAACAGGCTCAAGCCTCACTTTGCCTGCACCGAACTGAGCCTACTGCTAGCTACCGATGACGGAGCTGAAGACGACTCCGAGCCTCTACCAGATCTCCTGAGCACCACCGAGAAGGACGGCTCCGTCGAAGGGGTCACGCTCTCCTCTACCCTGACCCCAGAGCAGCACCAAGACTGCCGGAAGCTGCTGGGGCAGTTTGCAGACCTATTCTCCCTCACTCCCGGAGTCACCCGGTGGTGTGTCCACGATGTAGACACTGGGGACAGCCCGTCTGTACGACACCGGGCTTTTCGAGTTCCCGACCGAGTTCGGGCCTGCATTCAGTCCGAAGTTGCCAAGATGCTGGCCCTGGGGGTAGTCGAACCCTCAAACAGTCCCTGGGCCAGTCCCGTTGTCCTGGTCCCTAAAGCCGCCGCCCCCGGCGCACCCCCGGAGCTCAGGTTCTGTGTCGACTACCGGGGGCTGAATGCCGTCACCAGGACCGACGCCCATGCCATCCCCCGGGCGGATGAACTGATCGATCGCCTGGGGGCCGCCACTGTATCTCAGCACCTTCGACCTCACGGCCGGGTATTGGCAGATCGGCCTCACCCCTGGTGCCCAAGAGCGATCTGCTTTCTCGACCCCTGATGGCCAGTACCATTTCACCGTGATGCCCTTTGGCATGAAAAACGCCCCGGCCACCTTCCAGAGACTCGTGAATAGAGTGCTGGCGGGGCTAGAAGAGTTCAGCGCCGCGTATCTGGACGATATTGCAGTATACAGCCTCGACTGGGACGAACACCTGACACACCTCTGGGAGGTCCTGACGGCCCTCCGACGGGCCGGACTGACAATAAAAGCCAGCAAGTGCCAGATAGGCCAAGGGTCCGTGACCTATCTAGGGCACCAAGTAGGGAGCGGCCAGGTGGCTCCCCTCCAGCCAAAGATTGACGCCATCCGGGCTTGGGAGCCCCCGGTCACCCAGACCGCAGTTCGAGCCTTCCTGGGGCTCACAGGATATTATCGGCGATTCATAAAAAACTATGGGAGCATTGTGGGGCCCCTCACAGAACTAACCTTCAAGAGACTACCCCAAAAGGTACACTGGACCCCAGAGTGCCAAACAGCCTTCGAAACACTAAAGACTGCCATGTGCACCGCCCCTGTGCTCCAGGCCCCCGACTACAGCCGAGAGTTTGTGGTCCAGACAGACACCTCCGAGCACGGCATTGGGGCAGTCCTCTCACAAGTGAACCCTGACGGAATCGACCTTCCCGTGGCCTTCATCAGTCGGCGCCTGCTGGCTAGGGGACAACGATGGAGCACCATTAAGAGGGAAGCCTTCGCCGTCGTGTGGGCCTTAAAGAAGCTCAGGCCCTACCTCTTCGGCACCCACTTCCGGGTGCAGACCGACCACCGGCCTCTGCGGTGGCTGATGCAGATGCGGGGCGAGAACCCGAAGCTACTGCGATGGTCCATCTCCCTCCAAGGGATGGACTTCACTGTGGAGCATCGCCCTGGCAACGACCACGCCAATGCTGATGGCCTGTCCCGGTTTTTCCGCCTCGGTGAGGAGACCCCCCAAGAAGATGGGTGACTCTCCCCTGCCTTCAGCTGGGGGGGACGCGTGTTGGACCCGGCCCCACGGCGTGGTCCTCACCCTCCCCGCATGGCGGGCCCAGGACGACAACGGCCCTCCATCAGACCCCGGGCGCCCTTGGCCCGACCTTACACGAACTACCAACGAGAGCAACCCCCCTGACACACCATCGCTCTCCTCCCCTGGAACATGGCGGACCCAGCACATCCCTAACCCTACTGGCCCGACCCCATCCTGGGCCCATCACGCTACGAGCACAAGGCCTCGTCCGACTCCATCTTGGACCACCACAGCCGAGCACGTGGCCTCGGCCCCGGCCAAGGCCCCAGCAAAGCCCCGACATCGAGGCACCAAGATCCCCCCGGGTGGTAGATTGGCCACTCAACAGATCCTAGAGGAGGGAAGTTTCGATGGCCCTCCAGTCATCCCCGGACGCCTGGTATCGATCGCCCTCCGGCCTCCCTGGGCGCTGGCTCCACCACCCTGCTGGGTGTCTGGACACCTTCATCCCGGCCCCTCTGACCCCCAGGCGAGAGGGTCCGGACATCAAAGGACCCCAGTCCTATATCTGGGCCAGCCCTGGAGTAGAATGGCAGTTGTATCCTGGAGTCGAGAGCCCTGCTGACGCTGTCGCGGCTGACCCCAAGACGAACTCCTTTTCCCTGAAACCTGCAACCATCTTTGGAGCCTGCTCGCGCTGCCGCGGTCCATCTTAGCTGAACCATCTTTGGAGCCTGCTGGCGCTGCCGCGGTCCATCTTAGCTGAACCATCTTTGGAGCCTGCTGGCGCTGCCGCGGTACATCTTAGCTGAACCATCCTTGGAGCCTGCTTGCGCTGCCGCGGTCCATCTTAGCTGAACCATCTTTGGAGCCTGCCCGCGCTGCCGCGGCCCATCCTCTCGGAACCCCCCGGCTCGAGGATTGAGAGCCGTGTGCAGGGTATCCCTTCCGTCCTCAGGACAGAGACTATCCCGCTACCCTGTCCCCTATTTACGAGAATTTTCAGATCCCTCGATCTGCCTGTACCTATCGCTGAAGACAAACAACCTTTTATTCTTGATAAAAGCCTAAATAACTTATCCTCCTGTGTGGTGTCCATTTGTAGTGGTGTGATTACTCTGCTCTACGAACCTAGGAGGGGACCTTCACCCAGGAGGCCTCTCGCTAACGCTCGGCTACTTCTCGATGGAGGGGTGGACCTAGGGGTGGTCCTTTCTAACAGGTTCTTTATGAACAGATAAAAGAATCAGCACTCTTATGTACAAGCGATCGAGGGATCGTAAAGTCTCAGGGCTCTTGGGAAGGGGTAGCGGGACAGTCTTAGTCTTTAGGCCAGTACGAAGAGTACCCTGCGCACAGCTCTCAATCCTCGAGCCGGGGGATACGGAAGATGGTAGTTGCACTGGATGTCCTACTCACTTGAGGTCGACTCAGTTCGTGTTGGTAGCGTCGATGGTCCAGCCGGACCAGAGTACTCCTCGAGCCGCGACGAAGTCAGCAGGACTCGATCCGGAGGATAGTTCGTGAGGAGCCGCGACCACGTCAGCAGGGCTCAGGGTGGTTGATGAAGATCTTTAAGGTTCAAGCTTGAACCGCGACGAGGTCAGCAGGGCTCCGGTGTTCTAACTTTGTAGTTCCAAGGAGGAGCCGCGACAGCGTCAGCAGGGCTCGAAGATTTCCAAAGTTCCTTTTTCCCAAGGGTCAGCCGCGATCAGATCAGCAGGGCTTTCTTGTCCAGGATACAACTGCCCGCTAGTTCGGGGGCGGTCCTTGATATAGTCCAGGGGCCCTTTGGCCCTTTGATGTCCGGACCCTCGCAGGCGGAGGTCTTAGGCCTGGGGGGTTGGTCGTTGGTGAGGTCCGGCGGTTGGCCCTTTGATATCTTGGAGGATGCGTCCGGGATTTCCCAGACGCCCAGCAGGGTCTGGGGCCAGCCCTTGGGGAGGCCAGAGGTGCAATCGAAGCTGGCCCCCAGGGGAAGGCCAGAGGTGTGACATAACCCAGTCTCTCAGGGGAGGCCGGAGGGGCAATCGAAACTCCCTGTCTTAACTTGCTAGGAGAGCCCCCACCCTCCCAACGGGGGCTGGCGCGTCTGGAGCCTAAGTTTCGCTGGTGCTGGGGTCAGGCTAGGCCCAGGGAGCCGGGATCTCGGGAAGGAAAAATAGCTGCCGGTGGGCCTATGGTGCCTTGCGGGTTCAGTGCGCACGCGGGCTGGGAAGGAGGACGGGGACTGCCCGGGCCTGGTCTTTGGTGTTGGGAAGGACATGGACAGGGCGACCAGGGGCTTCTGGGTGCAGGACAATGCTAACAGGGTGCTGAGGTACCATTACCTCCATGACCCACATCCCCGACACTGGGCTTCCCCGTCCTCTCCCTCCATGTTCCCGGGTACCCGAGGCCGATGCCCATGTCCCTGCACCTAAGATGGCCGCCCCGGCCCCAGCCCGACCCCGGCCTTCGGCGCCATACCCGGCCAGGGCGTAGAGCACTCCCTGTGAGCGAGAGAGGGAGGAGTACTTCGATCAGACCTCCCACCTCTCCTTGAGAGATGAGTTTCGATCACCCATCCGGCCTCCCTGAGGGCTGGCTCCAGGCCTGCTGAGTGTCTGGGATCCCTCCAGACCCACCTTGGAAGGATGAAAGGAGCCGCCGAGGCGGAACCCACAACAACCGACCCCCAGGTGCTAAGACCTCCGCCTGCGAGGACTCCGGACATCAAAGGCGAGGAGTCCTATATCAAGGGTTGCTCTGGATGACCAAGGCAGTTGTATCCTGGACTACGTGAGCCCTGCTGACCTCGTCGCGGCTCCTACCGAGCAGAGAAGGACTTCTACTCGAGGACCACCTGAGCCCTGCTGACGCTGTCGCGGCTCTCCTGCAACCTGAAGAACCACCTGAGCCCTGCTGACGCCGTCGCGGCTCCTGCAGGGCAGAGAAGGACTTCTGCCCGAGACCACCTGAGCCCTGCTGACGCTGTCGCGGCTCCTACCTGGCAGAGAAGGACTTCTGCCCGAGAGCACCTGTGCCCTGCTGACGCTATCGTGGCTCCCCTGCAACCTTGAGAAACTCCTGAGCCCTGCTGATTCGATCGCGGCTCCCTACAGACCGTAAGAACTACCACATCCTTACTCGAGCCCCGCTGATTCGATCGTGGCTCAGAGACTATCCGGGTCCGGCTGGACCCAAGATCATCCCGTATCCCCCGGCTCGAGGATTGAGAGCTGGGCGCCGGATACGCACCCGCAAGTGACTTTGAACCTTGAGACTGTCTCGCTACCCTACCCCTACCGAGACTCTTTGAGGCCTGGCTCACCTGTACATAAGAATCTGCGGATAATAAAGATCCATTTTTACTTAAAGATTAAGAATACGTTCTCTTAATACTACGGTGTGGTGTCCCTTTGTCGAGTGGTACTAGCACAGCGCGTACGATCCTAGATTCGAGGTCCTCTCCCTGAGGATCTCCCGCCATTACTCGCCTGTGTTCCTAGGAGAGGTGGGTCACAGGGTGGTCAGGTGCGAGTCTTCCCTTCCCTGGGATCGCCCCTCTAAAAGGATCACTACGGGTCAATGAGAACCACGCCACGAGGCCGGGTCCAACACACACTCTCTTCTGTCTCAAGGGAAGGTTGTGTATGTGTGTGCATGTGTGTGGGTTCTCACACTCTCTTCTGTATCAAGGGAAGGTTGTGTATGTGTGTGTATGTGTGTGGGTTCTCACACTCTCTTCTGTCTCAAGGGAAGGTTGCTTGTGTGTGTGCATGTGTGTGGGTTCTCACACTCTCTTATGTATCAAGGGAGGGTTGTGTATGTGCGGGTTCTCACAGACTCTTCTGTCTCAAGGGAAGGTTGTGTATGTGTGTGCATGTGTGTTGGTTCTCACACTCTCTTCTGTCTCAAGGCAGGGTTGTGTATGTGTGTATGCATGTGTGTGGGTTCTCACACCCTCTTCTGTATCAAGGCAGGGTTGTGTATGTGTGTGCATGTGTGTGGGTTCTCACACTCTCTTCTGTGTCAAGCGAAGGGTGTGTATGTGTGTGCAGGTTCTCACACACTCTTCTGTATCAAGAGAAGGTTGTGTTCGTGTGTATGCATGTGTGTGGGTTCTCACACTCTCTTCTGTGTCAAGGGATGGTTGTGCATTTGTGTATGTGTGTGGGTTCTCACACTCTCTTCAGTATCAAGGGAAGGTTGTATATGTGTGTATGCATGTGTGTGGGTTCTCACACTCTCTTCTGTATCAAGGGAGCGTTGTGTATGTGTGTGTGCATGTGTGTGTGTTCTCACACTCTTTTCTGTATCAAGGGAAGGTTGTGTATGTGTGTGTGCATGTGTGTGGGTTCTCACACCCTCTTCTGTATCAAGGGAGGGTTGTGTATGTGCGGGTTCTAACATACTCTTCTGTCTCAAGGGAAGGTTGTGTATGTGTGTGCATGTGTGTGGGTTCTCACACTTTTCTGTATCAAGGGAAGGTTGTGTATGTGTGTGCATGTATGTGGGTTCTCACACTCTCTTGTGTATCAAGGTAAGGTTGTGTATGTGTGTGCATGTGTGTGGGTTCTCACACTCTCTTCTGTATCACGGGAAGGTTGTGTATGTGTATACATGTGTGTGGGTTCTCACACTCTCTTCTGTATCAAGGGAAGGTTGTGCATGTGTGGACGTATGTGTGTGGGTTCTCACACACTCTTCTGTATCAAGGGAAGGTTGTGTATGTATGTGTGCATGTGTGTGGGTTCTCACACCCTCTTCTGTATCAAGGGAGGGTTGTGTATGTGCGGGTTCTAACACACTCTTCTGTCTCAAGGAAAGGTTGTGTATGTGTGTGCATGTGTGTGAGTTCTCACACTCTATTCTGTATCAAGGGAAGGCTGTGTATGTGTGTGCATGTATGCGGGTTCTCACACTCTCTTCTGTATCAGGTAAGGTTGTGTATGTGTGTGTATGTGTGTGGGTTCTCACACTCTCTTCTGTATCATGGGAAGGTTGTGTATGCGTATGCATGTGTGTGGGTTCACACACTCTGGGGCATATTACCAAGCAATAGCGATAATTATCGCTATTGCTTGGTTAGCGGGAAAAAAACATCGCCGAGCACCGAGGATTTTTACCGCTGAGATACCTTGATATAATCAAGGTTTATCTCAAAAGCAGTAAAAAGCCTGCGAAATGCATGAATATCGCTGAAAAATCAGCGATATTCATGCATTATCATGACAATGCTCTTAGACATGTTATCCACCTGCCATTGGATAACATGGCTAAGAACTGCTTTTAGCAGGCGTTAGCTTCTGGAGATATTCGCGCTTAGCGCGAATATTTCCAAAAGTTGTTAATAGGAGTTAGAGATGTTAGCAACTGTTTTCAGTCGCTAACATCTTGGCACGCCCACTTTACATGTCATTAGCAATAATTATCGCTGACATGCAAAGTGGGCCCCTGAATGCCCGCTATCGCCTACAAGCTGTCGCTAACTGGTGTTAGCGACAGCTTGGTAATAGGGCGATAAAATTATCGCCGCATTAGCGGGAAAAAGTCCCGCTAATGCGGCGATAATGCCCTTGGTAATATGCCCCTCTCTTCTGTATCAAGGGAAGGTTGTGCATGTGTGTATGTATGTGTGTGGGTTCTCACACACTCTTCTGTATCAAGGGAAGGTTGTGTATGTGTGTGCATGTGTGTGGGTTCTCACACACTCTTCTGTATCAAGGGAAGGTTGTGTATGTGTGTATGCATGTGTGTGGATTCCCCCCACTCTCTTCTGTATCAAGGTAAGGTTGTGTATGTGAATGCATGTGTGTGGGTTCTCACGCCCTCTTCTGTATCAAGGGAGGGTTGTGCATGTGTGTATGTTTGATTGTGGGTTCTCACACTCTCTTCTGTATCAAGGGAAGGTTGTGTATGTGTGTGCATGTGTGTGGGTTCTCACACTCTCTTCTGTATTAAGGGAAGGTTGTGTATGTGTATGCATGTGTGTGAGTTCTCACACCCTCTTCTGCCTCAAGGGAAGGATGTGTATGTGTGTATGCATGTGTGTGGGTTCTCACACACTCTTCTGTCTCAAGGCAAGGTTGTGTAGGTGTGTGTGCATATGTGTGTTCTCACACATGCTCTTCTGTATCAAGGGAGGGTTGTGTATGTGCGGGTTCTCACACACTCTTCTGTCTCAAGGGAAGGTTGTGTATGTGTGTGCATGTGTGTGGGTTATCACACTCTCTTCTGTCTCAACGGAAGGTTGTGTATGTGTGTGCATGTGTGTGGGTTCTCACTCTCTCTTCCGTATCAAGGGAGGGTTGTGTATGTGTGTGTGTGTGCATGTGTGTGTGTTCTCACACTCTATTCTGTATCAAGGGAGGGTTGTGTATGTGTGTGTTAGACGGGGACCTGGAGGGTCGGCCGAGCCCAAGGGGAGAGGCCTCCAATGAGGACCGTCTCCAGCGATCGCACAGACAGGTAACTTTCCCTCCCACAGATGGACACCACACGAATATCAGATTAATACCTTTTATAGGCAGTTCTTGAAATGAGGCAGTATGATACAAGGTGCTCAGGACACGGTGGTCCTCTCCGGTCTAGTCTCTCGTAGGGAAAGGGGGTAGCGGGACAGTCTTGGTACCCGTAGGTACGGTGGTGGACCGGTGATAGCTCACAATCCTCGAGCTCGGTGTTCGGACGGGTCAGACCGCGGCAGCGCCAGCAGGTCCCGAAGAGGATGAAGGTTCAACGGGCCGCGGCAGCGCCAGCAGGTCCCACGAGGATGAAGGTTACAACGGGCCGCGGCAGCGCCAGCAGGTCCCACGAGGATGAAAGTTACAACGGGCCGCGGCAGCGCCAGCAGGTCCCACGAGGATGAAGGTGACAACGGGCCGCGGCAGCGCCAGCAGGTCCCACGAGGATGAAGGTTGCAGAAGGCCGCGGCAGCGCCAGCAGGCAGGGCAATAGTTCACAAGGCAGGGCTGCGGCAGCGCCAGCAGTCCGTCAAGGATGAGTTTGTCGCGGTGTCTCTCGACTCCAGGATACAACTGCCTTCCTGTTCTGGGGCTGCCTCAGTTATAGGTCTGGCGCTCTTTGATGTCCGGACCCTCGCTCTTGGAGGTCGGGGGGTCCGGGATGAGGGAGTCCAGACACCCCGCAGGGGGGTGGAGCCAGTGCCCGGGGAGGCTGGGGGTGATCGGCACCTGGCGGGGGAGAGCCATCGACACTCCTTACTCCCATTGACCTGCCAAGTGGTCCGTTCACCTCCTGGGTGGATGGTGGTGCCGGGATGTCGGGACCTGGCCAGGCCCGGGGTTGGGGTCGAGCTGAAGCCACGCGGCCTCGTGGCGCAGCGTCTAAGATGGCGGCTGGTCCGGGCAAGAGTGCTGACTGTGGCCCAGGCCAGGGACACAGGGATTCCCGGGAGCCGACGTCCCATGGGGGACGGGTTGGGGGTTGCTTCTGCGGGTAGTACCTGGAAGGCCGGGTCCAGGGCCCTGTCATGCGGGGAGGGAGCGAGCCCTTCATGGGGCCTGTCCAACATGCGTCCCCCCCAGCTGAAGGCGGGGATAGTCACCCATCTTCTTGGGGACTTTCCTCGTCGAGGCGGAAAAAGCGGGACAGGCCGTCCGCGTTGGCGTGGTCTTGACCAGGGCGATGCTCTACAGTGAAGTCCATCCCCTGCAGGGAGATGGACCATCGCAATAGTTTGGGGTTCTCCCCCCGCATTTGCATGAGCCATTGCAGGGGCCGATGATCTGTTTGTACCCGGAAATGGGTTCCGAAGAGGTACGGCCGGAGCTTCTTGAGGGCCCATACTACTGCGAAGGCCTCTCGCTCAATGGTGCTCCAGCGCTGTTCTCGGGGCAGTAGGCGTCTGCTGATGAAGGCCACTGGTTGGTCGACTCCCTCGGGGTTCAGTTGGGAGAGGACGGCCCCAATACCATGGTCGGAGGCATCGGTCTGCACGATGAACTCGCGGCTGTAGTCGGGGGCCTGGAGTACAGGGGCGGTGCACATGGCGGCCTTCAGCTTCTCGAAGGCCGCTTGACAGTCGGGAGTCCAGTTGACTCTTTTTGGGTGGTTCTTAGACGTGAGTTCCGTGAGGGGCCCCACAATGCTGCCATAGTCCTTCACGAACCGCCGGTAGTATCCGGTGAGCCCCAGGAAGGCTCGGACCTCGGTTTGTGTTTCGGGGGGTTGCCAGGACTGAATGGCAGCTACCTTGAGTTGGAGGGGGGCCACCAGACTGCTCCCCACTTGGTGTCCGAGGTAGGTCACGGACCCCTGGCCGATTTGGCACTTGCTGGCCTTTATGGTGAGGCCGGCCTGTTGGAGGGCCTGCAGGACCTCTCGGAGGTGGTGGAGGTTGTCTGTCCAGTGGCGGCTGTATACCGCGATGTCGTCCAGGTAGGCGGCGCTGAATTCTTCGAGGCCCGCCAATACCTGGTTCACCAGTCTTTGAAAAGTGGCTGGAGCGTTCTTCATGCCGAAGGGCATCACTCTGAAATGGTAGTGCCCACCCGGGGTGGAGAAAGCGGAACGTTCTTGGGCCCTGGGGGTGAGGCCGATCTGCCAGTAGCCCGCTGTCAGGTCGAAGATGCTTAGGTAGCGAGCTGCCCCCATGCGGTCGACCAGTTCATCTGCTCGGGGGATAGGGTGAGCGTCGGTTCGGGTGACCGCGTTCAGACCCCGATAGTCGATGCAGAATCGGAGCTCCGGTGTGGTGCCCGGGGCCGCGGCCTTGGGGACCAGGACGACCGGGCTGGCCCAGGGACTGTCCGAAGGTTCGATGACCCCGAGGGCGAGCATCTTGGAGACTTCTTCTTGGATGCATGTACGTACCCGATCCGGTACTCGGTACGCCCGGTGTCGGACAGGAGGACTGTCCCCAGTGTCCACGTCGTGCAGGCACCAGGAGGTGACTCCGGGTGCGAGGGAGAACAGGTTTGCGAACGGCCGCAGGAGGGCCCGGCAATCTTGACGCTGCTCTGGGGTCAGGGCCTCGGAGAGTCGGACCCCGTCCACCGAACCATCTCTTTCACCGGTCTTCAGTATGTCAGGGAGGGGCTCGGAGTCTCCTTCCGCGCCACTGTCGGTAGCCATCAGCAGGCTGAGCTCTGAGCGAACGAAGTGGGGTTTGAGCCTGTTGGCGTGGAGAACCCGGAGGGGGTTACGGGGGGACTCCAGGTCGATGAGATAGGTGATGGGGCTCTTGCGCTCGATCACCTTGAAGGGCCCTGTCCATTTGTCCTGCAAGGCACATGGTTCGATGGGGGACATCACCCATACCTGCTGACCCGGTTCAAACTCGATGGAGGAGGCATGTTGATCGTACCACTTCTTCATGTCCTCTTGACTGGCCTCCAGATTGGCTTTGGCGATCTCCCTGAATTTCCGGGTCTGATTGCGGAGGGTCAGGAGGTACTTGTAGACGTCTGGAGGGGTTTTTAGGGGGGCCATTTCCCATTCCTCCTTCACTAGGCTGAGAGGCCCGCGAACGGGGTGTCCGTACAGGAGTTCGAAGGGGCTGAAGCCGAGTGATTTCTGGGGGACTTCTCGGTAGGCGAAGAGGAGGCACGGTAGTAGCACGTCCCACTGGCGGCGCAGGGGTTCTTCTAGCCCCATGATCATCCCCTTGAGAGTGCGGTTGAACCGCTCGACCAGTCCGTTTCCCTGGGGGTGATAGGCGGTTGTGAATCGGTAAGTGACCCCGCACTGCTGCCAGAGGGATTTCATATACTTTGAAATAAAGTTCGTACCCCTGTCGCTGACGACTTCCCGGGGGAAGCCCACTCGAGAGAAGATCCCCATTAAGGCTCGACCCACTACTGGGGCCGTTATAGTACGAAGGGGGACCGCCTCAGGATAGCGGGTGGCGTGGTCCACCAGGACCAGGATGAAGCGATGCCCTTGTGCTGTTCGGGGGTCCAGGGGCCCCACAATGTCTATTCCCACCCTTTCGAATGGGGTGGTCACCACGGGGAATGGTCGTAGGGGTGCCTTGAGTTTGCGGCCGCTCTTCCCGCTGGCCTGGCAGGTCGGGCAGGACCGGCAGTGGTTGGAGACGTCATTTCTCATTTTGGGCCAAAAAAAGTGAGTCACCAGGCGGTGGTAGGTCTTGTCTTGCCCCAGGTGCCCAGCCAGGGGGACATCATGGGCCAAGTTCAACAGGAAGTCTCTGAAGTGGAGGGGCACCACCAGCACTCGACCGGCCCCCAGCTCTGCGATTCTCTGCTCGCTGTACAAGAGATCATTGTCCCAATAAACCCAGTGGGCCCCGGTGGTGTCTCCTTGGCCCTGGGCGAGCGCTTGCTGTCGCAGTCCCTCGAGGGAGGGACAGGTCTTTTGCTCCTGCCGGAATTGTTCTTGGGTGGGCCCCCCTTCTTGCCGCCACTGAGCCAGGTCGGGAAGTTCGGGGGGCTGTGCGGACCCCTCGGTGGTGGGTTCCGGGTGGTCGGTATGGATGAAGTCTTCCTCTGGAGCGATCGAGGGCGGAGGTGCCGACCATTCGGGTTCTTCTGGTCTAGGGATGGTGCGGGTGGCCATGGACCGGGTGGTCACGCACGCCCAGTCCGGGAGACCCAACATCCCCAGATGCTCTCTTCTTTCAACAGCTGCCCACGGGGAGCTCTCGAGATCGTTCCCCAGGAGGCAGTCCACGGGGGCATCGTCGCGGACAGTTACTTTTAGCATGCCGGACACTCCTCCCCATTCGAAGGGGATGCAGGCCATCCGACACAGGCTCTCCGAATTGTCTGCCGATCGGACGGGGCAAAGCACGTTTGGCAGGATTTGTTCTGGGGTCACCAGGTGACAACGGACGGCCATCACACTGGCCCCGGTGTCACGCAGTGCCTCAGCCTTGCGCCCATTTATGCTCACCCATTGGCTGTACTTCCGAGTGTTAGCGGGCAGGGGAGTCCGCGGGACCATGTCTCTTCCTCCTAGGCAGGCCAGGGTCATGGCGGCGGGTTCCCACTCGAACTGTTCCGACTCGTATGCTTCAGGGTCTTCGGAGACTTGTTCTTCTCCTAGGGCGGCGGCCGCCACCTGGCGGGGCCCGGGAACTTGGTTCTTCGGGCAGGTCGGGTCACTGGCATAGTGGCCGACTCGCTGGCATCGATGACACGTAACGTTGGCTCGGAACCCCGGGCGCATCGGGGGGCTTCCCCGGCCTGCTGGGGACGGGGTGGTGTTAGCGGGAGCGACTGGGACAGCGTCTCTGCCCCGGCCCTGTCCTCCTCCTCCTCCTCGGGGACGATGATGACCTTGGTTGGTTCTGTTCTGCTCATTCGGCCCACTCCGGGCCACTCGGGTGCTCTCCCACCGGTCAGCCTCGGTGGCGAGCTGCCGTGGGTCAGTCAATTTACTGTCGAGGAGGTGCTGCCTGAGCTCGACGAAACAGTTGTTGGAGAGGTGCTCCCATACAATGAGATTGAAGAGTTGTTCGTAAGTGGCTACGTGGTTGCCCTTGATCCAGCCCTTGAAGGCTCGGCTGAAATAGTTCACGTATTCCAACCAAGTTGTACCTGGGATCCGGGTGCAGTTGCGGAACCTCTGGCGGTACATTTCGGGCGTAAGCCCAATATCGACTGAGGAGGGCGGCCTTCATGTGGTCATAGGACGTCATTTGATGGTCCGAAAGCTGTAGCAGGGCATCACGGCCCTCATTGACGAATCTCCCCCATAGACCGGCTCCCCAGTCACTTCGAGCGACCCGGTGGGCAGTCATGGCGATCTCATAGGCCTTGAACCACTGCTGTATGTCGTCGTTTCGGTGATATTCTCGGACCACATCCTTGGGGATGTGGACCTTCTGCTCGGTAGTACCCGGGGAGTGCGGTGGCTCGGGCACCCCTAGGTTTGTGTTCAGTTTGCGTATTTCTATCTCTGCTAGTTTGCACTCGTGTTCGTATGCCAGTCTTTTTTCTTCGAGATCCCTCTGTCTCTGTTTTTCCTCTCGCTCTTCTCTGAGCCGTAAGTGTTCTAAGTTTATTTTTTGTTCCGCCAGCTTCAATTCTCTGTCTAATTTTAGCCGTGCCAAGTCTAACTCGTGTAGTCTATTTTTTTCCCGCTCCTGGATCTCTTCTCTTGAGGGGCCTGTTCTCCGTTCTTCCGTCAGGGTGGTGTTGACTTCCGGGGCTTCGGGGTCCCGGGGGGTGGCGGTATTCGTCTCTGTCCAGGCCTCTAGGGCGTTTTTGAAGTCTTCTTTTGTGCTTAGCCCGGTGGTAGCAATGCCTAAGTCCATGCAAAATTGTTTGAGCTCTCGGTGGTTGTATTCTTCCAGCTTTTCCATCTGGAACTTCTCTGCCGATCCGCTCTCTTTGGTCGTCATTGTGGTTTTAGTCGTAGGGTGAGTTACTGTCTGTACGGTACGCGTTGGTTCGGATCACGCCGCTGGCCACCAATGTTAGACGGGGACCTGGATGGTCGGCCGAGCCCAAGGGGAGAGGCCTCCAATGAGGACCGTCTCCAGCGATCGCACAGACAGGTAACTTTCCCCCCCACAGATGGACACCACACGAATATCAGATTAATACCTTTTATAGGCAATTCTTGAAATGAGGCAGTATGATACAAGGTGCTCAGGACACGGTGGTCCTCTCCGGTCTAGTCTCTCGTAGGGAAAGGGGGTAGCGGGACAGTCTTGGTACCCGTAGGTACGGCGGTGGACCGGTGATAGCTCACAATCCTCGAGCTCGGTGTTCGGACGGGTCAGACCGCGGCAGCGCCAGCAGGTCCCGAAGAGGATGAAGGTTCAACGGGCCGCGCCAGCGCCAGCAGGTCCCACGAGGATGAAGGTTACAACGGGCCGCGGCAGCGCCAGCAGGTCCCACGAGGATGAAAGTTACAACGGGCCGCGGCAGCGCCAGCAGGTCCCACGAGGATGAAGGTGACAACGGGCCGCGGCAGCGCCAGCAGGTCCCACGAGGATGAAGGTTGCAGAAGGCCGCGGCAGCGCCAGCAGGCAGGGCAATAGTTCACAAGGCAGGGCTGCGGCAGCGCCAGCAGTCCGTCAAGGATGAGTTCGTCGCGGTGTCTCTCGACTCCAGGATACAACTGCCTTCCTGTTCTGGGGCTGCCTCAGTTATAGGTCTGGCGCTCTTTGATGTCCGGACCCTCGCTCTTGGAGGTCGGGGGGTCCGGGATGAGGGAGTCCAGACACCCCGCAGGGGGGTGGAGCCAGTGCCCGGGGAGGCTGGGGGTGATCGGCACCTGGCGGGGGAGAGCCATCGACACTCCTTACTCCCATTGACCTGCCAAGTGGTCCGTTCACCTCCTGGGTGGATGGTGGTGCAGGGATGTCGGGACCTGGCCAGGCCCGGGGTTGGGGTCGAGCTGAAGCCACGCGGCCTCGTGGCGCAGCGTCTAAGATGGCGGCTGGTCCGGGCAAGAGTGCTGACGGTGGCCCAGGCCAGGGACACAGGGATTCCCGGGAGCCGACGTCCCATGGGGGACGGGTTGGGGGTTGCTTCTGCGGGTAGTACCTGGAAGGCCGGGTCCAGGGCCCTGTCATGCGGGGAGGGAGCGAGCCCTTCATGGGGCCTGTCCAACAGTGTGTGTGCATGTGTGTGGGTTCTCATACGCTCTTCTGTATCATGGGAGGGTTGTGTATGTGCGGGTTATCACACACTCTTCTGTCTCAAGGGAAGGGTGTGTATGTGTGTGCATGTGTGTGGGTTCTCACACTCTCTTCTGTATCAAGGGATGGTTGTGTATGTGTGTGCATGTGTGTGGGTTCTCACACTCTTTTCTGTCTCAAGGGAAGGTTGTGTGTGTGTGTGCATGTGTGTGGGTTCTCACACTCTCTTATGTATCAAGGGAGGGTTGTGTATGTGCGGGTTCTCACAAACTCTTCTGTCTCAAGGGAAGGTTGTGTATGTGCTCGACGCTCCTCTCCCCCCAGGGCTGCCTGTACCTAAGATGGCCGCCAGCCCCACAAAGCAAAGACTTCCTCAGAATCGAGTGACCCATACGGCAAATAAAGGCCCCCCCGCCATCGTAGCCGAGGGAATAAAAAAAGCAGCGATCAACAGGGACGCCTCACCCATCCCTCCACGCAAGCACCATCCATTTTTGCTCACGCTGAGGGCCGCCTGACCCTAATATGGCCGCCACTCGGGACACCAAAAAGAAAAGGAAACTCGATTCAATTCTACCTATCCCCAACCGCAACTTCCTGCAAAGGGGCAGAGGAGGCCCCTATTTACAGCGTCTACCACCCTATTAACTTAGTGAATTAAATTAAATTAAGGAACTAATTTCCCCTAGCGAAGGGACTTTGGACACCATTATATAACAGCATCTATCAATTCAAGTATGCTGTAGATCACCCACCGCTGGATATCTACAAATCTGCTTAGACAAATAAGTAGTTTCCTCTCTCCAATTATTCCATTGCGCAAGCACAACGCCTAGACCCAAGGAGACAAACGCAGATCTTCAGGGACACCATCCCCTGCCCCCCACACCAGTTCCAGCTCCCTCGCCCCTACCTAGAGCTGCCTGACCCCTTCAGGCCCGCCTCCTCAGTCATCGCATATTCCGGTACTGGGCAAATAAAGAGCTTCTCCCAACCTACTACCACACCTGGGCCCTCGCTATGCTAGCGCGGTGCCACGCCCAGAAGAGACATACGCTGATCCACTGAAGCACTGGACTCTGCCACTCACGTAAGCTCTAGCTCTCTCCACCCCTGCCAGGGCTACCGGGCTTCAACTCGGCCGCCACACCTGACAGCTCAAAATCTTGTCTAAACTAACTTCTTTGACCAATCTCAGCAAACCTCCCTAACGAAGGTGTATTGTGGGCCACAGACCGAACTCCCTCTCTTCCGTCTCTAAAACTTAACCCTCCCCCATTGTCAACGCCGCTCTCAGTCACCTAGCGGCCCCCCCCCCCCAGCTCTACCACAATGCCTCCGTCCTTGTGCCTAGACATACACCTCGGCCCATCACCCAACCACTTATCTCCTCTTGGACGGAATACCTATGTCATTACCTTCCCACACAGCCTCTCCTTCAAAGCCAAAAAACGCTTCAAACAGAATTTAATTAGGCAACACCCTGAAACCCTAATCGTGGACACCTACCACTGCTCAACGAGAGGGCTGAGAAAAACGGATTTCATTTTCCATACCACCCGACCAGACACTTGGGTCTACACCTTTAACTCACTCCTCCCTGTCTCCAAAACCACCTTATCAGAACACAACCGGAAACTAACTATCTCCCCCCTGAACCAACAGTCCCTGACCGGAGACATCTCCATCTTCATGAATGGCACCATTCTAATCCAGGCGAAAGATGACAACCTCAAATTCTTCGACTCCCTCTTCCACACTCTTAAGACGGCCACGGCTCTCTACCCGTTACAGCCACGCCCCTCCACCCCCTATGACCCTCGCCAAACTTCTATCCCGCAGAGCATGCCCCATTCACCCCAACAATCCCCTCCCCGCGTTTTTAATCACGTCAACAACCATCCGTCCCTCCCAACCCCACCCCCCTTTCTCCTACAGCCCCAAACGTCCTCCCCCCTCTCCCAAACATCGAGAACTTCCCCACACCCCTCTCTCCTACATCCCCAAACCTCCTCCCCCTTCTCCCAAAATTCCAGAACTCCCCCACCCCCCTACCCCTCCGACCTCCCTCCCCCCTCACCACGTCTCTCTTACCCCACAGATGCTCAGTCTCCTTCCCATAGAGCTCCCGTTCCCCCCTCCGTCCATGAGTCACTTCGCCCGGCACGTTCCCTCACTCCCACTGCTCACTCCATCCCCCTTAGTGAAGACATCCACCTCCTCCAAAGGGACCGCAACCCCCTCCCTCCCTATCCCCCACCCATCCGAACTCGAAACACCAATCAGATCCTCCCACCCGACTATTCCCCCTAATAGTAACTCGCCCCGCAGCCCCTCCCACCACCCTACCCTTGCCCAAAAGTTTACTAAAGCTAACTCCGTGCCTCCCTCTCCCGTCCCACTTCTCAACAGTATCTCGCCCCAAACCCCCTCTCCCTCTTTAGTCCTCCCACAACCGAACTCCAACCTGGACCCAGTCCCCCCGTCACAGACCCCCCCATCCGACGTCCTGCCCCACGACCCCTCCCACGCTAAACCCAACTTCACCCACTCGCCCCCCTCCTTCCCAGCACTTAAACTGACACAACGCCTGGACTTTCTAGAAGCCCAGATTGCGACTCTGATCTTTGGCCTGAAGGAAACCCTATCCTCCCTAGAGAAACTCCAGCTTCCCCCCCGAACGTTCCACCTCCTCACCCCCAGCCGCCTCCCGCCAAGACCGACTCTCGTACTCACATTGGGTCAAAGCCCGCCACAGGCTCCCAGCCTCTTCTCTCCAATCCCAGGACTGAGGCACGATGCGACAGTCGTAGAAGAACGGCTCCCTCTCTTTCGCCACAGGAAGTGATCTCCCTCATCGCCTCCTAATCAGCCAGCCCAAACTATTCCCCCTGACCACCCTCCCTTCTCCTCAATTCAAGTCATCACTGGAGTGGGAAGGGACACGTCCCGCCGAAAAGCTGCCAGACCACCACCCTATCTCTCCTCCTAACCCAGAGCTACTTCTGTCAACCATATCTCTAAGGTTGACTCCAAAATCAACTGTATGCTCATCAATTGCAGATCCGCCGTCAAACATGCAACAGAAATAGCCGAAACCATTCTCTCCCATGACCTGGACGTAGCCTTCATCACTGAAACATGGCTAAACACTATATCCAGCCCCATCTTGGACACGCTGGTGCCGCCCGGTTTCTCAATTATACACAAAGACAAGCCCGTTCACAAAGGTGGCGGAATAGCTATTATCCATAAAAGTGACCTCTCCATCACTGAATCTCCTTCCGTCATCTACAACTCCTTTGAATCCCTTTCGGTCAACATCAATTCACCTCACCACCCTTCACTCCAATGCCTTCTCCTCTACCATCCCCCGGGCAACACTTCCGAATTTGGCGCTCAGCTGACGGATCTGATCACGCAAACCGCTCTCAACAGTGATTTCAGAATAATCCTGGGCGACCTCAACCTAAGATGGAATGTATCAAAAAACCCGCTCATCCAATCCCTCACCACCCTTATTCATGACCACGACATGACCCAGCACTGCACAGAGGAAACCCACCACAGAGGAGCAACCCTGGATGCTATCATCGCGGATAGAAAGACAATTTCAATTGACCACATCATCCCAGTAGACTGGTCAGACCATCACGCCATCCTCTTTCATATCAATCATTCGGCGCTTTCCGTCCCTCCCACTCAAACCTCCCCCAAGTGGACTAGATACTTATCGAGAGTCCCCCATGACAAGCTAGAAAAGGGCCTCAGCTCACTCCTCCCGAACTCGACAGAATTCCTTTCAACCACAGAACTCACTTTGCTTTACCATTCCAACTTGGAGCTCGTCTTAGACCAGCTGGCACCGAGGAAACTAAAAAAACAAAGAAACATCCCCTCCAGATCTTGGTTCTCCACTGACATTAACGATGAAAGAAGACACCTAAGATCCATGGAAAGATCCTGGAGGTCCAACCCCTCCTCACACAACCGGGACCAGCTCAAGGCAGCCTGCAAAAGCTACAATAACCATATCAAGAACAAAAAGTCGTCCTTCTTCTGTACGGCCCTTGACAATGCCAAAAACCGCCCCAAAGAACTTTTCAACATCATCAAGAACCAAATCTCCATTCCGGTAACAGGAGACATGGTGGCATCCAAACCCCAATGTGACGACTTTGCCAGCTTCTTCAACGAAAAAATTGCCAAAATTGACCGATCACTCATCACGTTGCCCTACTCCCACCCCTCTACAACCTCCCATTTAAGACCGACAATCACATCCACTCGCTGGTCCTCCTTCCAACCTATCCAGGTTGAACTGATAAGCAATCTTATAGCCACCGCCAAACCCTCAACCCACTCCCTTGATCAGCTTCCCCCAAGATTGACCAAAGACTTGAAGCTCACTCTAGCCCCTATCTGGGCCAAAATCCTCAATAGCTCTCTGAGCGAGGGCTCCATTCCGGACTGCCTTAAAATAGGTCAAGTCACGCCTCTACTAAAAAAAACGGGCCTTGACCTACAGGATATGAACAACTTCAGACCAGTTTCAAACCTTCCACTCTTATCCAAAATCTTGGAAAGATGTGTGCTGGCGCAACTATCCCAGCACATAGAGAACTTCAATCTTCTCGACACTTATCAATCAGGGTTCAGAAAAGGCTGCAGTACTGAAACTGCAATCCTTAACGTCCTGGACGATCTACACATGTCGCTCGACTCCAACCAATGCAGCCTTCTCATCCTCTTAGACCTATCGGCTGCATTTGACACAGTCGATCATGCCCTACTAATCAATGTCCTAAAGGAGAGAGCAGGCCTCGAAAAGACTGTCCTAAAATGGTTCTCCTCCTTTCTCAACAACCGCACACAAAGAATCAAAATTAAAAGCTGTGAATCTGACACTCTTCCCATCAGCAGAGGAGTCCCTCAAGGGTCAGTTCTCTCTCCACAACTCTTCAACATCTACATGGAGCCCCTCACCTCAATTCTAAGGTGTATGTGTGTTGGTTCTCACACCCTCTTCTGTATCAAGGGAAGGTTGTGTATGTGTGTGCATGTGTGTGGGTTCTCACACTCTCTTCTGTATCAAGGGAAGGTTGTGTGTGTGTATGCATGTGTGTGGGTTCTCACACACTTTTCTGTCTCAAGGGAAGGTTGTGTAGTTGTGTGTGCATATGTGTGTTGTCACACATGCTCTCTGTATCAAGGGAGGGTTGTGCATGTGCGGGTTCTCACACACTCTTCTGTCTCAAGGGAAGGTTGTGTATGTGTGTGCATGTGTGTGGGTTCTCACACTCTCTTCTGTCTCAAGGGAATGTTGTCTATGTGTGTGCATGTGTGTGGGTTCTCACTCTCTCTTCCGTATCAAGGGAGGGTTGTGTATGTGTGTGTGTGCATGTGTGTGTGTTCGCACACTCTATTCTGTATCAAGGGAGGGTTGTGTATGTGTGTGTGCATGTGTGTGGGTTCTCACACCCTCTTCTGTATCAAGGGAGGGTTGTGTATGTGTGGGTTATCACACACTCTTCTGTCTCAAGGGAAGGTTGTGTATGTGTGTGGGTTCTCACACTCTCTTCTGTATCAAGGGAAGGTTGTGTATGTGTGTGCATGTGTGTGGGTTCTCACACTCTCTTCCGTCTCAAGGGAAGGTTGTGTGTGTGTGTGCATGTGTGTGGTTCTCACGCTCTCTTATGTATCAAGGGAGGGTTGTGTATGTGCGGGTTCTCACAAACTCTTCTGTCTCAAGGGAAGGTTGTGTATGTGTGTGCATGTGTGTGAGTTCTCACACTCTCTTATGTATCTTGGGAAGATTGTGTATGTGTGTGCATATGTGTGGGTTCTCACACTCTCTTCTGTCTCAAGGGAGGGTTGTGTATGTGTGTATGAATGTGTGTGGGTTCTCACACTCTCTTCTATCTCAAGGGAGGGTTGTGTATGTGTGTGCATATGTGTGGGTTCTCACACTCTCTTCTATCTCAAGGGAGGGTTGTGTATGTGTGTGTATGTGTGTTGGTTCTCACACCCTCTTCTGTATCAAGGGAAGGTTGTGTATGTGTGTGCATGTGTGTGGGTTCTCACACTCTCTTCTGTATCAAGGGAAGGTTGTGTATGTGTATGCATGTGTGTGGGTTCTCACACACTTTTCTGTCTCAAGGGAAGGTTGTGTAGTTGTGTGTGCATATGTGTGTTCTCACACATGCTCTCTGTATCAAGGGAGGGTTGTGCATGTGCGGGTTCTCACACACTCTTCTGTCTCAAGGGAAGGTTGTGTATGTGTGTGCATGTGTGTGGGTTCTCACACTCTCTTCTGTCTCAAGGGAATGTTGTCTATGTGTGTGCATGTGTGTGGGTTCTCACTCTCTCTTCCGTATCAAGGGAGGGTTGTGTATGTGTGTGTGTGCATGTGTGTGTGTTCGCACACTCTATTCTGTATCAAGGGAGGGTTGTGTATGTGTGTGTGCATGTGTGTGGGTTCTCACACCCTCTTCTGTATCAAGGGAGGGTTGTGTATGTGTGGGTTATCACACACTCTTCTGTCTCAAGGGAAGGTTGTGTATGTGTGTGGGTTCTCACACTCTCTTCTGTATCAAGGGAAGGTTGTGTATGTGTGTGCATGTGTGTGGGTTCTCACACTCTCTTCCGTCTCAAGGGAAGGTTGTGTGTGTGTGTGCATGTGTGTGGGTTCTCACGCTCTCTTATGTATCAAGGGAGGGTTGTGTATGTGCGGGTTCTCACAAACTCTTCTGTCTCAAGGGAAGGTTGTGTATGTGTGTGCATGTGTGTGAGTTCTCACACTCTCTTCTGTATCTTGGGAAGATTGTGTATGTGTGTGCATATGTGTGGGTTCTCACACTCTCTTCTGTCTCAAGGGAGGGTTGTGTATGTGTGTATGAATGTGTGTGGGTTCTCACACTCTCTTCTATCTCAAGGGAGGGTTGTGTATGTGTGTGCATGTGTGTGGGTTCTCACACTCTCTTCTGTATCAAGGCAGGGTTGTGTATGTGTGTGCATGTGTGTGGGTTCTCACACTCTCTTCTGTGTCAAGGGAACGTTGTGTGTGTGTGTGTGTATGCATGTGTGTGGGTTCTCACACTCTCTTCTGTATCATGGGAAGATTGTGTATGTGTGTGCATGTGTGTGGGTTCTCACACCCTCTTCTGTATCAGGGGAAGGTTGTGTATGTGTGTGCATGTGTGTGGGTTCTCACACCCTCTTCTGTCTCAAGGGAAGGTTGTGTATGTGTGTATGCATGTGTATGGGTTCTCACACACTCTTCTGTCTCAAGGGAAGGTTGTGTAGGTGTGTGTACATATGTGTGTTCTCACACACTCTCTTCTGTATCAAGGGAGGGTTGTGTATGTGCGGGTTCTCACACACTCTTCTGTCTCAAGGGAAGGTTGTGTATGTGTGTGCATGTGTGTGGGTTCTCACACTCTTCTGTCTCAAGGGAAGGTTGTGTATGTGTGTGCATGTGTTTGTGTTCTCACACGCTCTTCTGTATCAAGGGAGGGTTGTGTATGTGTGTGCATGTGTGTGGGTTCTCAGACACTCTTCTGTGTCAAGGGAGGGTTGTGTATGTGCGGGTTCTCACACACTCTTCTGTCTCAAGGGAAGGTTGTGTATGTGTGTGCATGTGTGTGGGTTCTCACACTCTCTTCTGTGTCAAGGGAAGATTGTGTATGTGTGTGCATGTCTGTGGGTTCTCACACTCTCTCCTGTCTCAAGGGAGGGTTGTGTAGGTGTGTATGCATGTGTGTGGGTTCTCACACACTCTTCTGTATCAAGGCAGGGTTGTGTATGTGTGTGCATGTGTGTGGGTTCTCACACTATCTTCTGTGTCAAGGGAAGTGTGTGTATGTGTGTGCAGGTTCTCACACACTCTTCTGTATCAAGGGAAGGTTGTGTATGTGTGTATGCATGTGTGTAGGTTCTCACACTCTCTTCTATATCAAGGGATGGTTGTGTGTGTGTGTATGCATGTGTGTGAGTTCTCACACTCTCTTCTGTATCAAGGGAAGTTTGTGTATGTGTGTGGGTTCTCAGACTCTCTTCTGTATCAAGGGAAGGTTGTGTATGTGTGTATGTATGTTTGTGTGTGTTCTTATACTCTCTTCTGTATCAAGGCAGGGTTGTGTATGTGTGTGCATGTGTGTGGGTTCTCACACGCTCTTCTGTATCAAGGAAAGGTTGTGTATGTGTGTGCAGGTTCTCACACACTCTTCTGTATCAAGGGAAGGTTGTGTGTGCGGGTTCTCACACACTCTTCTGTATCAAGGAAAGGTTGTGTATGTGTGTGCATGTGTGTGGGTTCTCACACTCTGCTGTCTCAAGGGAAGGTTGTGTATGTGTGTGCATGTGTGTGGGTTCTCACACGCTCTTCTGTATCAAGGGAAGGTTGTGTATGTGTGTGCATGTGTGTGGGTTCTCACACGCTGCTGTCTCAAGGGAAGGTTGTGTATGTGTGTGCATGTGTGTGGGTTCTTACACTCTTCTGTCTCAAGGGAAGGTTGTGTATGTGTGTGCATGTGTGTGGGTTCTCACACGCTCTTCTGTCTCAAGGGAAGGTTGTGTATGTGTGTGCATGTCTGTGGGTTCTCACACTCTCTTCTGTCTCAAGGGAAGGTTGTGTATGTGTGTGCATGTGTGTGGGTTCTCACACGCTCTTCTGTATCAAGGGAAGGTTGTGTATGTGCGGGTTCTCACAAGCTCTTCTGTATCAAGGGAAGGTTGTGTATGTGTGTGCATGTGTGTGGGTTCTCACACACTCTTCTGTATCACGGGAAGGTTGTGTATGTGTGTATGCATGTGTATGGGTTCTCACACTCTCTACTGCATCAAGGCAGGGTGTGGTGTGATGGTGTTGCCAAGACTTGGGCTGAAGTCCACGGCGCTGAGACAACTCGAGGGACTTTCTGAGCCTTTGTCTGTTTGTCCCTCGATCTCCCCTCCGGGAGGGGCAGAGGAGCGCTTAGGGGTGTCACTGCCAAAAGTGAAAGCACCTTATTGACAGGACCAGGACCCTTTTAATCAATCAAACATTCATAAAGCACGGCAAACCACCTGTGAGGGCATCGAGGTGCTGCCTCTTTGGGGTCAGTCATGGGATGAGGGGGGGGGCAGCCTGGACACACCGGGGATGAGACAAGGCTCTGGGCTGCCAGGTGGGGCTGCAGCCAGCAGACTCTGGGATTGCCGGGGATTCCCAGCAGAAGACAGTGATCGAGCACCCACACCCAGATTGTAAAGTCCCTTCAGTCCCGGGCCCAGGGCACACAGTGTCAAACAACCACCGCACAATGCAAGGAAGGAGAGAAAACAACCAGGTGTGGTGTCCCAGGAGCCAAGCCCCACAGAGAGGCCCCATCAGCAGGCACGGCCTGCAGCACGTGGGAAGGTCACGCACCGGTCCCAGCATGCACCGCGCCACCCCCTGACACAACCGGAAGCAAGGGGAGTTAATCGCCAGGGCCTGACATCACAGAGACCCTCCAGGGGCCACACTTTGGGAGGGGCACTCACGGTGGCAGCACGAACTGTGTCTGCAGACGCATGCCACAGCTGTGAGTGTAGCCCCACAAGTGTACCTCCCCTCTACCCCACGATCCATGTGACTCCCTCTGTGGTAGGACATGTGTACCTCCCCTCTACCCCACGATCCATGTGACTCCCTCTGTGGTAGGACATGCGTACCTCACCTCCACCCAGGCTCCATGTGACTCCCTCTGTGGTAGGACATGTGTGCCTCACCTCCACCCCCAGGCTCCATGTGACTCCCTCTGTGGTAGGACATGTGTACCTCACCTCCACCCCCAGGCTCCATGTGACTCCCTCTGTGGTAAGACATGTGTACCTCCCCTCCACCCCAGGATCCATGTGACTCCCTCTGTGGTAGGACATGTGTACCTCCCCTCCAACCCAGGATCCATGTGACTCCCTCTGTGGTAGGACATGTGTACCTCCCCTCCAACCCAGGATCCATGTGACTCCCTCTGTGGTAGGACATGTGTACCTCCCCTCCACCCCAGGATCCATGTGACTCCCTCTGTGGTAGGACATGTGTACCTCACCTCCACCCCCAGGCTCCATGCGGCTCCCTCTGTGGTAGGACATGTGTACCTCACCTCCACCCCAGGATCCATGTGACTCCCTCTGTGGTAGGACATGTGTACCTCACCTCCACCCACAGGCTCCATGTGACTCCCTCTGTGGTAGGACATGTGTACCTCACCTCCACCCCAGGATCCATGTGACTCCCTCTGTGGTAGGACATGTGTACCTCACCTCCACCCCAGGATCCATGTGACTCCCTCTGTGGTAGGACATGTGTACCTCACCTCCACCCCCAGGCTCCATGTGACTCCCTCTGTGGTAGGACATGTGTACCTCACCTCCACCCCAAGGCTCCATGTGACTCCCTCTGTGGTAGAATGGTTATGGTGGGTTTTAGCTCACCTAATCATGCACTGTTCACTTGGTGCTCCGCACCTTAAAAAATAAAATGTTTAACCACACTCTTTTTGGTTGATATTTACACTTGTTTGTGCATTTATTTTACTCTTCTTCTATGTTGTTTGCTTATGTTATTTTCAATAGAAAAAGCCGCTGCTCGATGAATGTTTGCTAGCGAGCAAACATTCATCGAGCAGCGGCTTTTTCTATGACGGTCGAGTTTCTCTACATGACAGATAAAGAATCTCAGTAACGAAGATAAGCTTACCAAGAGCAAGACAAGCAGCGCTTCAGACATACAGGCCATCACCCAAGTATACCAACAATTGAATCTCAGTTGACATCAGAATTGCCCCTGACGAAGGCACAACTTCGGGTGCCGAAATGCATTGGGCCTATCTACAAATGTCTGTAAAATAATGTCATGTATATAATTTTTGATGCAAATGTATTTACAAATGTTTAAGGAAATTGTTATGAATATTGAAAATAACATAGGCAAACAACATAGAAGAAGAGTAAAATAAATGCACAAACAAGTGTAAATATCAACCAAAAAGAGTGTGGTTAAACATTTTATTTTTTAAGGTGCGGAGCACCAAGTGAACAGTGCATGATTAGGTGAGCTAAAACCCACCATAACCATTCATCAAAGTGTTCAGGAGTGACTCTCCTGATTAATCATAGCACCATTGGAGGAACTTAAAGTATTCGTTTAAATTCGGAGTGCTCCTCACTACCCCAATTACCATTAGTTTCCCTCTGTGGTAGGACATGTGTACCTCCCCTTCACCCCCAGGCTCCATGTGACTCCCTCTGTGGTAGGACATGTGTACCTCCACTCCACCCCAGGATCCATGTGACTCCCTCTGAGGTAGGACATCTGTACCTCACCTCCACCCCAAGGCTCCATGTGACTCCCTCTGTGGTAGGACATGTGTACCTCCCCTCCACCCCCAGGCTCCATGTGACTCCCTCTGTGGTAGGACATGTGTACCTCACCTCCACCCCAGGCTCCATGTGACTCCCTCTGTGGTGGGACATGTGTACCTCCCCTCCACCCCCAGGCTCCATGTGACTCCCGCTGTGGTGGGACATGTGTACCTCCCCTCCACCCCCAGGCTCCATGTGACTCCCTCTGTGGTAGGACATGTGTACCTCACCTCCTCCCCCAGGCTCCATGTGACTCCCTCTGTGGTGGGACATGTGTACCTCACCTCCTCTCCAGGCTCCATGTGACTCCCTCTGTGGTAGGACATGTGTACCTCCCCTCCCCCCCAGGCTCCATGTGACTGCCTCTGTGGTAGGACATGTGTACCTCACCTCCACCCCAGGCTCCATGTGACTCCCTCTGTGGTAGGACATGTGTACCTCACCTCCACCCCCAGGCTCCATGTGACTCCCTCTGCGGTAGGACATGTGTACCTCACCTCCACCCCAGGATCCATGTGACACCCTCTGTGGCAGGACATGTGTACCTCACCTCCACCCCAAGGCTCCATGTGACTCTCTCTGTGGTAGGACATGTGTACCTCACCCCCACCCCCAGGCTCCATGTGACTCCCTCTGTGGTAGGACATGTGTACCTCACCCCCACCCCCAGGCTCCATGTGACTCCCTCTGTGGTAGGACATGTGTACCTCACCTCCACCCCAGGATCCATGTGACTCCCTATGTGGTAGGACATGTGTATCTCACCTCCATCCCCATGCTCCATGTGACTCCCTCTGTGGTAGGACATGTGTACCTCACCCCCACCCCCAGGCTCCATTTGACTCCCTCTGTGGTAGGACATGTGTACCTCACCTCCACCCCAAGGCTCCATGTGACTCCCTCTGTGGTAGGACATGTGTACCTCCCCTCCACCCCAGGATCCATGTGACTCCCTCTGTGGTAGGACATGTGTACCTCCACTCCACCCCAGGATCCATGTGACTCCCTCTGTGGTAGGACATGTGTACCTCCACTCCACCCCAGGATCCATGTGACTCCCTCTGTGGTGGGACATGTGTACCTCCCCTCCCCCCCAGGCTCCATGTGACTCCCTCTGTGGTAGGACATATGTACCTCACCTCCACCCCAGGCTCCAGGTGACTCTCTCTGTGGTTGGACATGTGTACCTCACCTCCACCCCAGGCTCCATGTGACTCCCTCTGTGGTAGGACATCTGTACCTCACCTCCACCCCAGGCTCCATGTGACTCCCTCTGTGGAAGGTCATTTGTACTTCACCTCCACCCCAGGATCCATGTGACTCCCTCTGTGGTAGGACATGTGTATCTCCACTACACCCCAGGATCCATGTGACACCCTCTGTGGTAGGACATGTGTACCTCCCCTCCACCCCAGGATCCATGTGACACCCTCTGTGGTAGGACATGTGTACCTCACCTCCTCCCTCAGGCTCAATGTGACTCCCTCTGTGGTAGGACATGTGTGCCTCACCTCACCCCCCAGGCTCCATGTGACTCCCTCTGTGGTAGGACATGTGTACCTCACCTCCTCCCCCAGGCTCCATGTGACTCCCTCTGTGGTAGGACATGTGTACCTCACCTCCTCCCCCAGGCTCCATGCGACTCCCTCAGTGGTAGGACATGTGTACCTCCTCTCCACCCCAGGATCCATGTGACTCCCTCTGTGGTTGGACATGTGTACCTCACCTCCACCCCCAGGCTCCATGTGACTCCATCTGTGGTAGGACATGTGTACCTCACCTCCACCCCCAGGCTCCATGTGACTCCCTCTGCGGTAGGACATGTGTACCTCACATCCTCTCCACCCTCAGGCTCCATGTGACTCCCTCTGTGGTAGGACATGTGTACCTCACCTCCTCTCCACCCTCAGGCTCCATGTGACTCCCTCTGTGGTAGAACATGTGTACCTCACCTCCACTCCGGGCTCCATGTGACTCCCTCTGTGGTAGGACATGTGTACCTCACCTCCACCCCCAGGCTCCATGTGACTCCCTCTGTGGTAGGACATGTGTACCTCACCTCCACCTACAGGATCCATGTGACTCCCTCTGTGGTAGGACATGTGTACCTCACCTCCACCCCCAGGCTCCATGTGACTCCCTCTGTGGTAGGACACGTGTACCTCACCTCCACCCCCAGGCTCCATGTGACTCCCTCTGTGGTAGGACACGTGTACCTCACCTCCACCCCCAGGCTCCATGTGACTCCCTCTGTGGTAGGACATGTGTACCTCACCTCCACCCCCAGGCTCCATGTGACTCCCTCTGTGGTAGGACATGTGTACCTCCTCTCCAACCCAGGATCCATGTGACTCCCTCTGTGGTTGGACATGTGTACCTCACCTCCACCCCCAGACTCCATGGGCCTCATTTATGAGGCCTTGCGTCAGTTTTGCGCTTCGGATGTGTCACTTTTTGTGACGCATCGGCGGCGTAAAACTTGCCTCCTGTTGCGCTCTATTTACCAAGTGACGCATCTAAGCAGATGCGTCACTTTGTAAACCCCTGCGCTACATTATACCTGCGTCAGGTATAATGTATGCAGGGGGGGCGTTTTCCCGCAAAAAGTTTCGTAGAAGTGATGCAGTGAAATCTATGAGATTTCACTGCGTCACTTCTAGGACACTGTTGCGTCAAAATCTTGCCCCTGCCTCACAGCAGGCGTAAGACTGACGCAAGCCCTTTCACATGGGGCTTGCCCCATGTGAAAGGAAGCATTGCTGGAGTTGCGTCACTTTTGTGACACACTCCAGCAATGCGTCACTTTTGCGCTTACAGATACGTCAGAAATACTGACGTATCTGTAACTCCTTGCGACATGATGCGTCATACTGTAAATATGTCGCATCGTTGGTGGCGCAAGGAGGGTGCAGTGAAAAGTGACGCATCGCTGTTTTCACGCAGCGATGCGTCACTTTTCATAAATGAGGCCCCATGTGACTCCCTCTGTGGTAGTACATGTGTACCTCCTCTCCACCCCAGGATCCATGTGACTCCCTCTGTGGTAGGACATGTGTACCTCCCCTCCACCCCAGGATCCATGTGACTCCCTCTGTGGTAGGACATGTGTACCTCCCCTTCACCCCAGGATCCATGTGACTCCCTCTGTGGTAGGACACGTGTACCTCCCCTCAACCCCAGGATCCATTTGACTCCATCTGTGGTAGGACATGTGTAACTCCTCTCCACCCCAGAATCCATGTGACTCCCTCTGTGGTAGGACATCTGTACCTCACCTCCACCCCCAGGCTCCACGTGACTCCCTCTGTGGTAGGACATCTGTACCTCACCTCCTCTCCAGACTCCATGTGACTCCCTCTGTGGTAGGACATGTGTACCTCCCCTCCACCCCAGGATCCATGTGACTCCCTCTGTGGTAGGACATGTGTACCTCCCCTCCACCCCAGGATCCATGTGACTCCCTCTGTGGTAGGACACGTGTACCTCCCCTCCACCCCAGGATCCATTTGACTCCATCTGTGGTAGGACACGTGTACCTCCCCTCCACCCCAGGATCCATTTGACTCCATCTGTGGTAGGACATGTGTAACTCCTCTCCACCCCAGGATCCATGTGACTCCCTCTGTGGTAGGACATCTGTACCTCACCTCCACCCCCAGGCTCCATGTGACTACCTCTGTGGTAGGACATCTGTACCTCACCTCCTCCCCCAGGCTCCATGTGACTCCCTCTGTGGTAGGACATGTGTACCTCACCTCATCCCCCAGGCTCCATGTGACTCCCTCTGTGGTAGGACATGTGTACCTCCCCTCCACCCCAGGATCCATGTGACACCCTCTGTGGTAGGACATGTGTACCTCACCTCCACCCTTAGGCGGCTCCATGTGACTCCTCACCTCCACCCCCACGCTCCATGTGACTCCCTCTGTGGTAGGACATGTGTACCTCCCCTCCACCCCAGGATCCATGTGACACCCTCTGTGGTAGGACATGTGTACCTCACCTCCACCCTCAGGGTCCATGTGAACCTCTTTGTGGTAGGACATGTGTACCTCACCTCCATCCTCAGGCTCCATGTGACACCCTCTGTGGTAGGACATGGGTACCTCACCTCCACCCCAGTATTCATGTGACTCCCTCTGTGGTAGGACATGCGTACCTCACCTCCTCCCCTAGGCTTCATTTGACTCCCTCTGTGGTAGGACATGTGTACCTCACCTCCACCCCAGGCTCCATGTGACTCCCTCTGTGGTAGGACATGTGTACCTCACCTCTTCTCCAGGCTCCATGTGACTCCCTCTGTGGTAGGACATGTGTACTTCACCTCCACCCCAGGCTCCATGTGACTCCCTCTGTGGTAGGACATGTGTGCCTCACCTCCACCCCAGGCTCCATGTGACTCCCTCTGTGGTAGGACATGTGTACCTCACCTCTTCTCCAGGCTCCATGTGACTCCCTCTGTGGTAGGACATGTGTACCTCACCTCCACCCCAGGCTCCATGTGACTCCCTCTGTGGTAGGACATGTGTACCTCACCTCCACCCCCAGGCTCCATGTGACTCCCTCTGTGGTAGGACATGTGTACCTCACCTCCATCCCAGGATCCATATGACACCCTCTGTGGCAGGACATGTGTACCTCACCTCCACCCCAAGGCTCCATGTGACTCCTTCTGTGGTAGGACATGTGTACCTCCCCTCCACCCCCAGGCTCCATGTGACTCCCTCTGTGGTAGGACATGTGTACCTCACCTCCACCCCAGGCTCCATGTGACTCCCTCTGTGGTAGGACATGTGTACCTCACCTCCACCCCCAGGCTCCATGTGACTCCCTCTGCGGTAGGACATGTGTACCTCACCTCCACCCCAGGATCCATGTGACACCCTCTGTGGCAGGACATGTGTACCTCACCTCCACCCCAAGGCTCCATGTGACTCTCTCTGTGGTAGGACATGTGTACCTCACCCCCACCCCCAGGCTCCATGTGACTCCCTCTGTGGTAGGACATGTGTACCTCACCCCCACCCCCAGGCTCCATGTGACTCCCTCTGTGGTAGGACATGTGTACCTCACCTCCACCCCAGGATCCATGTGACTCCCTATGTGGTAGGACATGTGTATCTCACCTCCATCCCCATGCTCCATGTGACTCCCTCTGTGGTAGGACATGTGTACCTCACCCCCACCCCCAGGCTCCATTTGACTCTCTCTGTGGTAGGACATGTGTACCTCACCTCCACCCCAAGGCTCCATGTGACTCCCTCTGTGGTAGGACATGTGTACCTCCCCTCCACCCCAGGATCCATGTGACTCCCTCTGTGGTAGGACATGTGTACCTCCACTCCACCCCAGGATCCATGTGACTCCCTCTGTGGTAGGACATCTGTACCTCACCTCCACCCCAGGCTCCATGTGACTCCCTCTGTGGAAGGACATGTGTACTTCACCTCCACCCCAGGATCCATGTGACTCCCTCTGTGGTAGGACATGTGTACCTCCACTACACCCCAGGATCCATGTGACACCCTCTGTGGTAGGACATGTGTACCTCCCCTCCACCCCAGGATCCATGTGACACCCTCTGTGGTAGGACATGTGTACCTCACCTCCTCCCCCAGGCTCAATGTGACTCCCTCTGTGGTAGGACATGTGTGCCTCACCTCATCCCCAGGCTCCATGTGACTCCCTCTGTGGTAGGACATGTGTACCTCACCTCCTCCCCCAGGCTCCATGTGACTCCCTCTGTGGTAGGACATGTGTACCTCACCTCCTCCCCCAGGCTCCATGCGACTCCCTCAGTGGTAGGACATGTGTACCTCCTCTCCACCCCAGGATCCATGTGACTCCCTCTGTGGTTGGACATGTGTACCTCACCTCCACCCCCAGGCTCCATGTGACTCCATCTGTGGTAGGACATGTGTACCTCACCTCCACCCCCAGGCTCCATGTGACTCCCTCTGTGGTAGGACATGTGTACCTCACCTCCTCTCCACCCTCAGGCTCCATGTGACTCCCTCTGTGGTAGGACATGTGTACCTCACCTCCTCTCCACCCTCAGGCTCCATGTGACTCCCTCTGTGGTAGAACATGTGTACCTCACCTCCACTCCGGGCTCGATGTGACTCCCTCTGTGGTAGGACATGTGTACCTCACCTCCACCCCCAGGCTCCATGTGACTCCCTCTGTGGTAGGACATGTGTACCTCACCTCCACCTACAGGATCCATGTGACTCCCTCTGTGGTAGGACATGTGTACCTCACCTCCACCCCCAGGCTCCATGTGACTCCCTCTGTGGTAGGACACGTGTACCTCACCTCCACCCCCAGGCTCCATGTGACTCCCTCTGTGGTAGGACACGTGTACCTCACCTCCACCCCCAGGCTCCATGTGACTCCCTCTGTGGTAGGACATGTGTACCTCACCTCCACCCCCAGGCTCCATGTGACTCCCTCTGTGGTAGGACATGTGTACCTCCTCTCCAACCCAGGATCCATGTGACTCCCTCTGTGGTTGGACATGTGTACCTCACCTCCACCCCCAGACTCCATGGGCCTCATTTATGAGGCCTTGCGTCAGTTTTGCGCTTCGGATGTGTCACTTTTTGTGACGCATCGGCGGCGTAAAACTTGCCTCCTGTTGCGCTCTATTTACCAAGTGACGCATCTAAGCAGATGCGTCACTTTGTAAACCCCTGCGCTACATTATACCTGCGTCAGGTATAATGTATGCAGGGGGGGCGTTTTCCCGCAAAAAGTTTCGTAGAAGTGATGCAGTGAAATCTATGAGATTTCACTGCGTCACTTCTAGGACACTGTTGCGTCAAAATCTTGCCCCTGTCTCACAGCAGGCGTAAGACTGACGCAAGCCCTTTCACATGGGGCTTGCCCCATGTGAAAGGAAGCATTGCTGGAGTTGCGTCACTTTTGTGACACACTCCAGCAATGCGTCACTTTTGCGCTTACAGATACGTCAGAAATACTGACGTATCTGTAACTCCTTGCGACATGATGCGTCATACTGTAAATATGTCGCATCGTTGGTGGCGCAAGGAGGGTGCAGTGAAAAGTGACGCATCGCTGTTTTCACGCAGCGATGCGTCACTTTTCATAAATGAGGCCCCATGTGACTCCCTCTGTGGTAGTACATGTGTACCTCCTCTCCACCCCAGGATCCATGTGACTCCCTCTGTGGTAGGACATGTGTACCTCCCCTCCACCCCAGGATCCATGTGACTCCCTCTGTGGTAGGACATGTGTACCTCCCCTTCACCCCAGGATCCATGTGACTCCCTCTGTGGTAGGACACGTGTACCTCCCCTCAACCCCAGGATCCATTTGACTCCATCTGTGGTAGGACATGTGTAACTCCTCTCCACCCCAGAATCCATGTGACTCCCTCTGTGGTAGGACATCTGTACCTCACCTCCACCCCCAGGCTCCACGTGACTCCCTCTGTGGTAGGACATCTGTACCTCACCTCCTCTCCAGACTCCATGTGACTCCCTCTGTGGTAGGACATGTGTACCTCCCCTCCACCCCAGGATCCATGTGACTCCCTCTGTGGTAGGACATGTGTACCTCCCCTCCACCCCAGGATCCATGTGACTCCCTCTGTGGTAGGACACGTGTACCTCCCCTCCACCCCAGGATCCATTTGACTCCATCTGTGGTAGGACACGTGTACCTCCCCTCCACCCCAGGATCCATTTGACTCCATCTGTGGTAGGACATGTGTAACTCCTCTCCACCCCAGGATCCATGTGACTCCCTCTGTGGTAGGACATCTGTACCTCACCTCCACCCCCAGGCTCCATGTGACTACCTCTGTGGTAGGACATCTGTACCTCACCTCCTCCCCCAGGCTCCATGTGACTCCCTCTGTGGTAGGACATGTGTACCTCACCTCATCCCCCAGGCTCCATGTGACTCCCTCTGTGGTAGGACATGTGTACCTCCCCTCCACCCCAGGATCCATGTGACACCCTCTGTGGTAGGACATGTGTACCTCACCTCCACCCTTAGGCGGCTCCATGTGACTCCTCACCTCCACCCCCACGCTCCATGTGACTCCCTCTGTGGTAGGACATGTGTACCTCCCCTCCACCCCAGGATCCATGTGACACCCTCTGTGGTAGGACATGTGTACCTCACCTCCACCCTCAGGGTCCATGTGAACCTCTTTGTGGTAGGACATGTGTACCTCACCTCCATCCTCAGGCTCCATGTGACACCCTCTGTGGTAGGACATGGGTACCTCACCTCCACCCCAGTATTCATGTGACTCCCTCTGTGGTAGGACATGCGTACCTCACCTCCTCCCCTAGGCTTCATTTGACTCCCTCTGTGGTAGGACATGTGTACCTCACCTCCACCCCAGGCTCCATGTGACTCCCTCTGTGGTAGGACATGTGTACCTCACCTCTTCTCCAGGCTCCATGTGACTCCCTCTGTGGTAGGACATGTGTACTTCACCTCCACCCCAGGCTCCATGTGACTCCCTCTGTGGTAGGACATGTGTGCCTCACCTCCACCCCAGGCTCCATGTGACTCCCTCTGTGGTAGGACATGTGTACCTCACCTCTTCTCCAGGCTCCATGTGACTCCCTCTGTGGTAGGACATGTGTACCTCACCTCCACCCCAGGCTCCATGTGACTCCCTCTGTGGTAGGACATGTGTACCTCACCTCCACCCCCAGGCTCCATGTGACTCCCTCTGTGGTAGGACATGTGTACCTCACCTCCATCCCAGGATCCATATGACACCCTCTGTGGCAGGACATGTGTACCTCACCTCCACCCCAAGGCTCCATGTGACTCCTTCTGTGGTAGGACATGTGTACCTCCCCTCCACCCCCAGGCTCCATGTGACTCCCTCTGTGGTAGGACATGTGTACCTCACCTCCACCCCAGGCTCCATGTGACTCCCTCTGTGGTAGGACATGTGTACCTCACCTCCACCCCCAGGCTCCATGTGACTCCCTCTGCGGTAGGACATGTGTACCTCACCTCCACCCCAGGATCCATGTGACACCCTCTGTGGCAGGACATGTGTACCTCACCTCCACCCCAAGGCTCCATGTGACTCTCTCTGTGGTAGGACATGTGTACCTCACCCCCACCCCCAGGCTCCATGTGACTCCCTCTGTGGTAGGACATGTGTACCTCACCCCCACCCCCAGGCTCCATGTGACTCCCTCTGTGGTAGGACATGTGTACCTCACCTCCACCCCAGGATCCATGTGACTCCCTATGTGGTAGGACATGTGTATCTCACCTCCATCCCCATGCTCCATGTGACTCCCTCTGTGGTAGGACATGTGTACCTCACCCCCACCCCCAGGCTCCATTTGACTCCCTCTGTGGTAGGACATGTGTACCTCACCTCCACCCCAAGGCTCCATGTGACTCCCTCTGTGGTAGGACATGTGTACCTCCCCTCCACCCCAGGATCCATGTGACTCCCTCTGTGGTAGGACATGTGTACCTCCACTCCACCCCAGGATCCATGTGACTCCCTCTGTGGTAGGACATGTGTACCTCCACTCCACCCCAGGATCCATGTGACTCCCTCTGTGGTGGGACATGTGTACCTCCCCTCCCCCCCAGGCTCCATGTGACTCCCTCTGTGGTAGGACATATGTACCTCACCTCCACCCCAGGCTCCAGGTGACTCTCTCTGTGGTTGGACATGTGTACCTCACCTCCACCCCAGGCTCCATGTGACTCCCTCTGTGGTAGGACATCTGTACCTCACCTCCACCCCAGGCTCCATGTGACTCCCTCTGTGGAAGGTCATTTGTACTTCACCTCCACCCCAGGATCCATGTGACTCCCTCTGTGGTAGGACATGTGTATCTCCACTACACCCCAGGATCCATGTGACACCCTCTGTGGTAGGACATGTGTACCTCCCCTCCACCCCAGGATCCATGTGACACCCTCTGTGGTAGGACATGTGTACCTCACCTCCTCCCTCAGGCTCAATGTGACTCCCTCTGTGGTAGGACATGTGTGCCTCACCTCACCCCCCAGGCTCCATGTGACTCCCTCTGTGGTAGGACATGTGTACCTCACCTCCTCCCCCAGGCTCCATGTGACTCCCTCTGTGGTAGGACATGTGTACCTCACCTCCTCCCCCAGGCTCCATGCGACTCCCTCAGTGGTAGGACATGTGTACCTCCTCTCCACCCCAGGATCCATGTGACTCCCTCTGTGGTTGGACATGTGTACCTCACCTCCACCCCCAGGCTCCATGTGACTCCATCTGTGGTAGGACATGTGTACCTCACCTCCACCCCCAGGCTCCATGTGACTCCCTCTGCGGTAGGACATGTGTACCTCACATCCTCTCCACCCTCAGGCTCCATGTGACTCCCTCTGTGGTAGGACATGTGTACCTCACCTCCTCTCCACCCTCAGGCTCCATGTGACTCCCTCTGTGGTAGAACATGTGTACCTCACCTCCACTCCGGGCTCCATGTGACTCCCTCTGTGGTAGGACATGTGTACCTCACCTCCACCCCCAGGCTCCATGTGACTCCCTCTGTGGTAGGACATGTGTACCTCACCTCCACCTACAGGATCCATGTGACTCCCTCTGTGGTAGGACATGTGTACCTCACCTCCACCCCCAGGCTCCATGTGACTCCCTCTGTGGTAGGACACGTGTACCTCACCTCCACCCCCAGGCTCCATGTGACTCCCTCTGTGGTAGGACACGTGTACCTCACCTCCACCCCCAGGCTCCATGTGACTCCCTCTGTGGTAGGACATGTGTACCTCACCTCCACCCCCAGGCTCCATGTGACTCCCTCTGTGGTAGGACATGTGTACCTCCTCTCCAACCCAGGATCCATGTGACTCCCTCTGTGGTTGGACATGTGTACCTCACCTCCACCCCCAGACTCCATGGGCCTCATTTATGAGGCCTTGCGTCAGTTTTGCGCTTCGGATGTGTCACTTTTTGTGACGCATCGGCGGCGTAAAACTTGCCTCCTGTTGCGCTCTATTTACCAAGTGACGCATCTAAGCAGATGCGTCACTTTGTAAACCCCTGCGCTACATTATACCTGCGTCAGGTATAATGTATGCAGGGGGGGCGTTTCCCCGCAAAAAGTTTCGTAGAAGTGATGCAGTGAAATCTATGAGATTTCACTGCGTCACTTCTAGGACACTGTTGCGTCAAAATCTTGCCCCTGCCTCACAGCAGGCGTAAGACTGACGCAAGCCCTTTCACATGGGGCTTGCCCCATGTGAAAGGAAGCATTGCTGGAGTTGCGTCACTTTTGTGACACACTCCAGCAATGCGTCACTTTTGCGCTTACAGATACGTCAGAAATACTGACGTATCTGTAACTCCTTGCGACATGATGCGTCATACTGTAAATATGTCGCATCGTTGGTGGCACAAGGAGGGTGCAGTGAAAAGTGATGCATCGCTGTTTTCACGCAGCGATGCGTCACTTTTCATAAATGAGGCCCCATGTGACTCCCTCTGTGGTAGTACATGTGTACCTCCTCTCCACCCCAGGATCCATGTGACTCCCTCTGTGGTAGGACATGTGTACCTCCCCTCCACCCCAGGATCCATGTGACTCCCTCTGTGGTAGGACATGTGTACCTCCCCTCCACCCCAGGATCCATGTGACTCCCTCTGTGGTAGGACACGTGTACCTCCCCTCCACCCCAGGATCCATTTGACTCCATCTGTGGTAGGACATGTGTAACTCCTCTCCACCCCAGGATCCATGTGACTCCCTCTGTGGTAGGACATCTGTACCTCACCTCCACCCCCAGGCTCCACGTGACTCCCTCTGTGGTAGGACATCTGTACCTCACCTCCTCTCCAGACTCCATGTGACTCCCTCTGTGGTAGGACATGTGTACCTCCCCTCCACCCCAGGATCCCTGTGACTCCCTCTGTGGTAGGACATGTGTACCTCCCCTCCACCCCAGGATCCATGTGACTCCCTCTGTGGTAGGACACGTGTACCTCCCCTCCACCCCAGGATCCATTTGACTCCATCTGTGGTAGGACACGTGTACCTCCCCTCCACCCCAGGATCCATTTGACTCCATCTGTGGTAGGACATGTGTAACTCCTCTCCACCCCAGGATCCATGTGACTCCCTCTGTGGTAGGACATCTGTACCTCACCTCCACCCCCAGGCTCCACGTGACTCCCTCTGTGGTAGGACATCTATACCTCACCTCCTCTCCAGACTCCATGTGACTCCCTCTGTGGTAGGACATCTGTACCTCACCTCCTCCCCCAGGCTCCATGTGACTCCCTCTGTGGTAGGACATGTGTACCTCACCTCATCCCCCAGGCTCCATGTGACTCCCTCTGTGGTAGGACATGTGTACCTCCCCTCCACCCCAGGATCCATGTGACACCCTCTGTGGTAGGACATGTGTACCTCACCTCCACCCTTAGGCGGCTCCATGTGACTCCTCACCTCCACCCCCAGGCTCCATGTGACTCCCTCTGTGGTAGGACATGTGTACCTATCCTCCACCCCAGGATCCATGTGACACCCTCTGTGGTAGGACATGTGTACCTCACCTCCACCCTCAGGGTCCATGTGAACCTCTTTGTGGTAGGACATGTGTACCTCACCTCCATCCTCAGGCTCCATGTGACACCCTCTGTGGTAGGACATGTGTACCTCACCTCCACCCTCAGGGTCCATGTGAACCTCTTTGTGGTAGGACATGTGTACCTCACCTCCACCCAAGTATTCATGTGACTCCCTCTGTGGTAGGACATGTGTACCTCACCTCCTCCCCTAGGCTCCATTTGACTCCCTCTGTGGTAGGACATGTGTACCTCACCTCCACCCCAGGCTCCATGTGACTCCCTCTGTGGTAGGACATGTGTACCTCACCTCTTCTCCAGGCTCCATGTGACTCCCTCTGTGATAGGACATGTGTACCTCACCTCCACCCCAGGCTCCATGTGACTCCCTCTGTGGTAGGACATGTGTACCTCACCTCCACCCCAGGCTCCATGTGACTCCCTCTGTGGTAGGACATGAGTACCTCACCTCTTCTCCAGGCTCCATGTGACTCCCTCTGTGGTAGGACATGTGTACCTCACCTCCACCCCAGGCTCCATGTGACTCCCTCTGTGGTAGGACATGTGTACCTCACCTCCACCCCCAGGCTCCATGTGACTCCCTCTGTGGTAGGACATGTGTACCTCACCTCCATCCCAGGATCCATGTGACACCCTCTGTGGCAGGACATGTGTACCTCACCTCCACCCCAAGGCTCCATGTGACTCCCTCTGTGGTAGGACATGTGTACCTCCCCTCCACCCCCAGGCTCCATGAGACTTCCTCTGTGGTAGGACATGTGGACCTCACCTCCACCCCAGGCTCCATGTGACTCCCTCTGTGGTAGGACATGTGTACCTCACCTCCACCCCCAGGCTCCATGTGACTCCCTCTGTGGTAGGACATGTGTACCTCACCTCCACCCCAGGATCCATGTGACACCCTCTGTGGCAGGACATGTGTACCTCACCTCCACCCCAAGGCTCCATGTGACTCTCTCTGTGGTAGGACATGTGTACCTCCACTACACCCCCAGGCTCCATGTGACTCCCTCTGTGGTAGGACATGTGTACCTCACCCCCACCCCCAGGCTCCATGTGACTCCCTCTGTGGTAGGACATGTGTACCTCACCTCCTCCCCCAGGCTCCATGTGACTCCCTCTGTGGTAGGACATGTGTACCTCACCTCCATCCCAGGATCCATGTGACACCCTCTGTGGCAGGACATGTGTACCTCACCTCCACCCCAAGGCTCCATGTGACTCCCTCTGTGGTAGGACATGTGTACCTCCCCTCCACCCCCAGGCTCCATGAGACTTCCTCTGTGGTAGGACATGTGGACCTCACCTCCACCCCAGGCTCCATGTGACTCCCTCTGTGGTAGGACATGTGTACCTCACCTCCACCCCCAGGCTCCATGTGACTCCCTCTGTGGTAGGACATGTGTACCTCACCTCCACCCCAGGATCCATGTGACACCCTCTGTGGCAGGACATGTGTACCTCACCTCCACCCCAAGGCTCCATGTGACTCTCTCTGTGGTAGGACATGTGTACCTCCACTACACCCCCAGGCTCCATGTGACTCCCTCTGTGGTAGGACATGTGTACCTCACCCCCACCCCCAGGTTCCATGTGACTCCCTCTGTGGTAGGACATGTGTACCTCACCTCCACCCTCAGGCTCCATGTGACTCCCTCTGTGGTAGGACATGTGTACCTCACCTCCACCCTCAGGCTCCATGTGACTCCCTCTGTGGTAGGACATGTGTACCTCACCTCCACCCCAGGATCCATGTGACTCCCTCTGTGGTAGGACATGTGTACCTCCCCTCCACCCCAGGATCCATGTGACTCCCTCTGTGGTGGGACATGTGTACCTCCCCTCCCCCCCCAGGCTCCATGTGACTCCCTCTGTGGTAGGACATCTGTACCTCACCTCCTCTCCAGGCTCCACGTGACTCCCTCTGTGGTAGGACATCTGTACCTCCACTCCACCCCAGGATCCATGTGACTCCCTCTGTGGTAGGACATCTGTACCTCACCTCCACCCCCAGGCTCCACGTGACTCCCTCTGTGGTAGGACATCTGTACCTCACCTCCTCTCCAGACTCCATGTGACTCCCTCTGTGGTAGGACATGTGTACCTCCCCTCCACCCCAGGATCCATGTGACTCCCTCTGTGGTAGGACATGTGTACCTCCCCTCCACCCCAGGATCCATGTGACTCCCTCTGTGGTAGGACACGTGTACCTCCCCTCCACCCCAGGATCCATTTGACTCCATCTGTGGTAGGACACGTGTACATCCCCTCCACCCCAGGATCCATTTGACTCCATCTGTGGTAGGACATGTGTAACTCCTCTCCACCCCAGGATCCATGTGACTCCCTCTGTGGTAGGACATCTGTACCTCACCTCCACCCCCAGGCTCCACGTGACTCCCTCTGTGGTAGGACATCTATACCTCACCTCCTCTCCAGACTCCATGTGACTCCCTCTGTGGTAGGACATCTGTACCTCACCTCCTCCCCCAGGCTCCATGTGACTCCCTCTGTGGTAGGACATGTGTACCTCACCTCATCCCCCAGGCTCCATGTGACTCCCTCTGTGGTAGGACATGTGTACCTCCCCTCCACCCCAGGATCCATGTGACACCCTCTGTGGTAGGACATGTGTACCTCACCTCCACCCTTAGGCGGCTCCATGTGACTCCTCACCTCCACCCCCAGGCTCCATGTGACTCCCTCTGTGGTAGGACATGTGTACCTATCCTCCACCCCAGGATCCATGTGACACCCTCTGTGGTAGGACATGTGTACCTCACCTCCACCCTCAGGGTCCATGTGAACCTCTTTGTGGTAGGACATGTGTACCTCACCTCCATCCTCAGGCTCCATGTGACACCCTCTGTGGTAGGACATGTGTACCTCACCTCCACCCTCAGGGTCCATGTGAACCTCTTTGTGGTAGGACATGTGTACCTCACCTCCACCCAAGTATTCATGTGACTCCCTCTGTGGTAGGACATGTGTACCTCACCTCCTCCCCTAGGCTCCATTTGACTCCCTCTGTGGTAGGACATGTGTACCTCACCTCCACCCCAGGCTCCATGTGACTCCCTCTGTGGTAGGACATGTGTACCTCACCTCTTCTCCAGGCTCCATGTGACTCCCTCTGTGGTAGGACATGTGTACCTCACCTCCACCCCAGGCTCCATGTGACTCCCTCTGTGGTAGGACATGTGTACCTCACCTCCACCCCAGGCTCCATGTGACTCCCTCTGTGGTAGGACATGAGTACCTCACCTCTTCTCCAGGCTCCATGTGACTCCCTCTGTGGTAGGACATGTGTACCTCACCTCCACCCCAGGCTCCATGTGACTCCCTCTGTGGTAGGACATGTGTACCTCACCTCCACCCCCAGGCTCCATGTGACTCCCTCTGTGGTAGGACATGTGTACCTCACCTCCATCCCAGGATCCATGTGACACCCTCTGTGGCAGGACATGTGTACCTCACCTCCACCCCAAGGCTCCATGTGACTCCCTCTGTGGTAGGACATGTGTACCTCCCCTCCACCCCCAGGCTCCATGAGACTTCCTCTGTGGTAGGACATGTGGACCTCACCTCCACCCCAGGCTCCATGTGACTCCCTCTGTGGTAGGACATGTGTACCTCACCTCCACCCCCAGGCTCCATGTGACTCCCTCTGTGGTAGGACATGTGTACCTCACCTCCACCCCAGGATCCATGTGACACCCTCTGTGGCAGGACATGTGTACCTCACCTCCACCCCAAGGCTCCATGTGACTCTCTCTGTGGTAGGACATGTGTACCTCCACTACACCCCCAGGCTCCATGTGACTCCCTCTGTGGTAGGACATGTGTACCTCACCCCCACCCCCAGGCTCCATGTGACTCCCTCTGTGGTAGGACATGTGTACCTCACCTCCACCCTCAGGCTCCATGTGACTCCCTCTGTGGTAGGACATGTGTACCTCACCTCCACCCTCAGGCTCCATGTGACTCTCTCTGTGGTAGGACATGTGTACCTCACCTCCACCCCAGGATCCATGTGACTCCCTCTGTGGTAGGACATGTGTACCTCCCCTCCACCCCAGGATCCATGTGACTCCCTCTGTGGTGGGACATGTGTACCTACCCTCCCCCCCCAGGCTCCATGTGACTCCCTCTGTGGTAGGACATCTGTACCTCACCTCCTCTCCAGGCTCCACGTGACTCCCTCTGTGGTAGGACATCTGTACCTCCACTCCACCCCAGGATCCATGTGACTCCCTCTGTGGTAGGACATGTGTACCTCCACTCCACCCCAGGATCCATGTGACTCCCTCTGTGGTAGGACATGTGTACCTCCACTCCACCCCAGGATCCATGTGACTCCCTCTGTGGTGGGACATGTGTACCTCCCCTCCCCCCCAGGCTCCATGTGACTCCCTCTGTGGTAGGACATCTGTACCTCACCTCCACCCCCAGGCTCCATGTGACTCCCTCTGTGGATGGACATGTGTACCTCACCTCCACCCTCAGGCTCCATGTGACTCCCTCAGTGGTAGGACATGTGTACCTCACCTCCACCCCCAGGCTCCATGTGACTCCCTCTGTGGTTGGACATGTGTACCTCACCTCCACCCTCAGGCTCCATGTGACTCCCTCAGTGGTAGGACATGTGTACCTCAGCCCCACCCCAGGATCCATGTGACTCCCTCTGTGGTAGGACATGTGTACCTCACCTCCTCCCCAAGGATCCATGTGACTCCCTCAGTGGTAGGACATGTGTACCTCCCCTCCACCCCAGGATCCATGTGACTCCCTCTGTGGTGGGACATGTGTACCTCCCCTCCCCCCCAGGCTCCATGTGACTCCCTCTGTGGTAGGACATCTGTACCTCCACTCCACCCCAGGATCCATGTGACTCCCTCTGTGGTAGGACATGTGTACCTCCCCTCCACCCCAGGATCCATGTGACTCCCTCTGTGGTGGGACATGTGTACATCACCTCCACCCCAGGCTCCATGTGACTCCCTCTGTGGTAGGACATCTGTACCTCCACTCCACCCCAGGATCCATGTGACTCCCTCTGTGGTAGGACATGTGTACCTCACCTCCACCCCCAGGCTCCATGCGACTCCCTCAGTGGTAGGACATGTGTACCTCCCCTCCACCCCAGGATCCATGTGACTCCCTCTGTGGTAGGACATGTGTACCTCCCCTCCACCCCAGGATCCATGTGACTCCCTCTGTGGTGGGACATGTGTACATCACCTCCACCCCAGGCTCCATGTGACTCCCTCTGTGGTAGGACATCTGTACCTCCACTCCACCCCAGGATCCATGTGACTCCCTCTGTGGTAGGACATGTGTACCTCACCTCCACCCCCAGGCTCCATGCGGCTCCCTCAGTGGTAGGACATGTGTACCTCCCCTCCACCCCAGGCTCCATGTGACTCCCTCTGTGGTAGGACATGTGTACCTCACCTCCACCCCCAGGCTCCATGTGACTCCCTCTGTGGTTGGACATGTGTACCTCACCTCCACCCTCAGGCTCCATGTGACTTCCTCAGTGGTAGGACATGTGTACCTCACCTCCACCCCCAGGCTCCATGTGACTCCCTCTGTGGTTGGACATGTGTACCTCCCCTCCCCCCCAGGCTCCATGTGACTCCCTCAGTGGTAGGACATGTGTACCTCACCTCCACCCCCAGGCTCCATGTGACTCCCTCTGTGGTTGGACATCTGTACCTCCCCTCCCCCCCACGCTCCATGTGACTCCCTCTGTGGTAGGACATGTGTACCTCCACTCCACCCCAGGATCCATGTGACTCCCTCTGTGGTAGGACATGTGCACCTCACCTCCACCCCCAGGCTCCATGTGACTCCCTCTGTGGTGGGACATGTGTACCTCCACTCCACCCCAGGATCCATGTGACTCCCTCTGTGGTAGGACACCTGTACCTCACCTCTTCTCCAGGCTCCCCTCACGAAGGGAGTGACAGCTGTACTCAGGACTGAGGCCTGTGCCCCCTCTGCGCATGAGTGAAAGGTAACTCATCCTAAAACCAAAAGATCAAAGGAGCACACACCAGACTAGAGGCCCTGAACAGATCCAGGTCAGAAAAGTAAAGCTATGAGAACCGGAAGTGAGCTAGGCAGCCAGGGGTGGAGCCTACAACTGCATAGAAAAGCATAGCCCTCATGCACCCAGGACTGAGGGGAGCCTGGTGCACTCCCAGCCTGAGAGAGGGTGTGTATGTGTGTGTGGATGTGTGTGGGTTCTTACACTCTTTAACCTCGTGTCCTCTCCTAGACTGCAAGAGGGTGTGTATGTGTGTGTGCATGTGTGTGGGTTATCACACACTCTTCCGTTTCATGGGAAGGTTTTGCATGTGTGCGGATTCTCTCACACTCTGTACATGCTGTACCTCGCTCAGAAACTGGAGCTCTCTTGTGGTTCAAGAGCCCCCAGAAGCGCCAGCACCCTTTTACTCAAACCACAAAAATTTAAGAAAAAGAAGACATACAATCGAGCCTTCTCAGGTATGGCACCGAGGATCTGGAGCTCCCTTCCCCCTGAAGTCAGGGTGAATTCTTCCACGGACCACTTGTTGTTATTGTTAATTTAGACTTGTACAGCGCTTCATACCTGCAGGTCTCTAAGCGCTTTGAGCAGATCTACAGAAGTACCATCAAGAGTTTTATCGTAAGGGGGAGCGTTATGCCCAGGCTTCTGTGAATAATAACGTTTTGAGTCTTTTCCTCAATGGCAGGAGGCAGCTTTCAGAGCGGAGCTGACCTGGCAGCTTGTTCCAAAGTTGCGGCAAGAGAGCCGAGAAGGCTTTAGAGATGTAGCTAAATCGTGGGCACTTTAGATGGCCGTTCATGGAGGACCTTAGTGAGTGACAGGGGATATATTTCTCCAGGCGTTCCTTGATGTAATTGGGCGCTTGCCCAAACAAGGCCTTATGTATAATACAGAGGCCTTTAACTTTGGCCCTCTGTTTGATGGGTAACCAGTGTAGTTGTTGAAGTAAGGGTGAAGCCCGAGTGCGCCTGGGAGCTTGAATATCAACCTGGCCGCATCATTCATCACCACCTGGAGTTTGCCCAGCAGTGAGTCCGGTAGTCCGATATAAAGCAAAGTTTCATAGTCAAGCCGGGCCAGGATCAGGGCAGTCACCACTGTCCTCATGGTTGAGAAGGAGAGGATCGGGAGAGTCTCCTTAGCTGCCTAAGTAAGCTCACACAAGTTCCAAACACGGTGGTGATTTGATTGGCAAGAGAAAGTTTGGCATCTAGCTTGATTCCCAAACTTTTCACAACCAAGGCTGGGCTGGGGTATCACTAAGCTTGTCCGGCCAGAAATGGGGGTTCCTGGGGTTTCTGTCACTGGTGACAGCCAGCACCTCCGTTTTGTCCGGGTTGTTCTTGAGTGAGTTGGCTGTCATCCAGCTAACCACAAAACGCAGAATGTCTTTTACCCGAGAGTGAGCTTGGGGGTGTTATCTATTTGTACGATGATTTCCGTATCATCAGCATAGTTTAATACCTGGCAGTCCATCAAGGCAAGCTTTTTTATCAGAGGTCTGAGGTGTATATTAAACAAGAGAGGGGACAGTGCCGACCTCTGAGGGACTCCACAGGGGATAGACCCCTTCGCTGACACCCAATCCCCCATCTGAATTTTTTGGGTGCGATCTGTCAGGAATGACTTGATCCATTGGAGGATAGACCCTCCAATGCCGATGTCTTTTATTCTATCCAGGAGTTGTGAATGGTTGACCGTGTCGAACGCTGCTGATATGTCAAGGAGGACTAGGACACATGGCTTCTTATTGTCTGCTTTGATCCTGATTTCATCGAGGACAGAAAGCATCACCAACTCCGTACTATGGTGAGCCCTGAAGCCAGCCTGCCTATCTCCAAGCAGATGATGGTTCTCCATGAACCTGGGGAGGATTTGCAGGACATATTGCTCCATGATTTTGGCCAGGAAAGGGAGCTGAGACATGGGTCTGTAGTTCTTCATATTAGATGTATCAGCACCTGTTTTTTTAAGTAGTGGGATAACTCTGGCTTCTTTCAGAAGACTGGGGACCTTCCCAGTTTCCAGCGAGAGGTTTATCAAGGCAAGGATTTCTTCCTCAATTGCTGGGAGAGCAAGTTTAAAGATCCCGGGTGGGCAGGGATCAGCGAGTGAGCCGGATTTGATTTTGGTTGCGCTGCGTCTTGGAGTTCTGGACTTTTTGGTTCCGTCCAGAGGTGTCAGGGATAACACCCGAAGACCCCGGAGTTCCACCTGTCTCGGTGCACAAACAAACAGAAACACGGGCTTCTCGATGGTGGCGTCAAAGACCAAAGGTTTATTACTGCAGGGACACAGAAGTCACAGAAACTACACATGGGCAGTATCTAGGAGCCTGTTCAATTTGTACAAAGAGGGTTGCTCCTTATATACTAAATATTGGGCTTCAGGCAAATTCTTTACATATTACCACAGTTCTAAACATTCGTGTCTTAAACAATAAATATTTGGCGTTGCACAGGAATCGTCAACAGTATCTGATGTCAAAACATTACGAATGAGGGGTTCCCACTAGTCCATCATAATCCCATGTCAATTCTTCATTCAAGACCCGGACCGCCTCATCGTAAATTTCGTTACCTCCCCCTAATAAAGGCCCAGAAGGAAAGGAGCAGAGCCAGGTGCAGAAGATAGAAAGACAGGATAAGAAATGTTTGTGGGTCGTAAATGGGCACGGTTACCAGCTTCGGCCGCCTAATCATGATCAGGCCAACGAACACAAGAACCAGTATAGCAGGACTGGCCTCAGGCTGGGGAGGCAGTTCTTGCCGAGTCATGCTGCTACAGCGTTGCTGGCCTAAGGTGCACGTGTCACTCGCAAGGTGAATCGCCGGTTAAGGCCTACGTGTCCTTAAATAAAAAGAGGTCATTGCGTGTCCATTGACTATGTGAGGGCAAGGAATACAAAATGGCTTCCGTGTTCTAAGATGGATGTCATGGGTAAATCACAAATGTGTTGGTAACAGGAGTGCTCTTGCTCGTAGCATAGCGAAAACACCAGGATATACTAAATGGATCATTTGCGGTCTACTGATACCAAAATTACGTATTTACGACAATGTTACAAACACGAGTAAAATCGTCACGGAACCTCAGACCCTCCTTTTGCCCTTACATAGGCAATTACTCAGTCTATATCAGAGTCAGAGTCTAATTCTATGCCCATTAGGTCAGTGACATGTTGTTGTATCATCATCCTGTCTCGTGCCTTTTCTCCTAATGCAGGTGGTTTTCTGAAACAGGTTGCAGCACAGAGACTACACAGAGCGGGACCACATTGGATAATAAGACAGCACGAGAACAGAAATACTAGGATGACACCAATGACCATCAGAACCTTCCATCCCCACGCTGATATCAGAGTCCAAAACCACTCCATGAAGGACCAGTTTCCCTTATCTACGTGTATAGAGTCGGAAATCTTGTGTAGCTTAGAGATTGCTTCATAGACTGTTGGAGCATTATTTGGAATAAAGACACAGCAGCTCGATTGGATCATTCTGCATACCCCACCTCGATCTGCAAGTATTACGTCTAGAACCATACGGTTTTGCAACGTCATGAGACGATCCGCCTGAAGCTCAGCTGTTAAGTTACTAAGGGCACCAGCAGTTTCTGTAATAGTAGATTCAACTACCCGTGTTAGTTGACGTAGATTTCTACTATTGGCCATAGGCCCCCAAAACGGAAGGAAACCTTTGAAAAAGTCTCCAGCTTCTTGACCAGCGGTATCTTCCTTGCTGAAGACACCTCTTGCTACTCTGGTTTTGTGATAATCTGAAGAAGCAGTGTATGTCGGGGGTAACAATCGAGCAATATAACATGAACCTGAAAAGTCAGCAGGCAGCCATGTATATGCTCTGTCCTGACAGATGAAGTAGGTACCCCTAGCAGTCAGAAAGGCAGGGGAGGAGTTAGACGGAAATACGTAAGTCTCAACGCACTCACTCCTCCCTAGCTGAGCTCTCAGATTTCTCCCATTTCCTTGCAAACAGACCTGACCTCGGTGAGGCACGACCCAAACTGAAGTGGAGCTTTTACGCTTGCTTTCTCCCAAACTAAGGCGATACTCTGTAGAGTTCCAACTCAAATACACCCGTAATTCATCTCTAGGATAAGATGGAGTATTATTGACGTCTTTAATCATGTCAATAATTCCCTGGACTAAAGCTTTGTTGGCTGAGTTGTATTTAGTGGACCGTGGTGGACGCGGAGGATAGGTCTCAAGGGCATATGAAAAAATGGTCTGAAAGGCCTGAAATGATCCATTGTAGCTAAAAGGCAAGACTAGATAGGGAATGCCTTTATCCATAGTGTGAGGTATCAAGCCACACACCCAGCAGTCTGTAGTATTAACTATCAGTTGGTGTTGATGCAAGAGCTGTACAAATGTATTGTTAATAAATTCTGAGCGTCGAGCTTGTTCGTGTTCAGGAAATGAGTGAAAAGAATGCATAGAAGAAACCGTAGAAGTAGTAGGATCAAGGGGAGGTACTGTAGTTACTGGCATAAAAATCAAATGTACACCAAAGATGATTCCACCCACCAACGTTATCAAAACAATTAAAAATGTAACTGCACATTGCATTAGAAAGCATTTGCTGTGAAGTATTCTGTACAGTCTATTTGTGCGAACATAAATTACATTTTCTCGTTGTAGCTCAGGAAGCTCCATCTTCTACGACCGTTCGCGACCACTGATGATGTGTACGTAGATGAAAATGCCTCTATCAGCCCTGGGAGTTCACAGAACTAACAGAAAGATCGACCTTGTGTCTGACCCCCGCAGATTCAACTAGGCACACAGCCACGACCCTACGGCTACCCAGACGGCAAGGCAATTTTAAAATAAAAAGAAACAATACAAAGTATTAGCAAACTTCCTGGCTGGAGGCAATGTATAGCAAATTCAAATCTGAAAATAGGCAGTTTCCTGCTTTATTTGTCCATATTGCGAGAACGTAAGTTGTATCTCAGTTTTGCAGGAGCTGTCTGATCTGGAAACAATGTATTTTCAGCTGACGTTGCAATGTTCACGTTCGCAGATGGCAAATGTTCTTTTGGTGCAGATGGCAAATGTTCATTGGGTGTGGATGACAAATGTTCAGGGTTCAAAAGAGCAGTTTCAGGAGGAGAGTCAGAATTTGGTGAATCCGTGATCAGTTCTGCATCGCTGAAAGGTATGAACCTGGGGATTTGTTCCGTTTCAGAGGTACCGATTCCTTTCTTTACCCAGTTGTCGTAAGGAAGTGGCAGAGGCACACGTTTAGCATGTGTCGTATGGATCCAGTTTTTCCTTCCGGCCACACGAATAGCAGTTCTCGTTGCTAGCAGGACTTGGAAAGGGCCAATGAATCTGGGCTGAAGATTTTTTGTTCTTGCAAAATTTTTGATGACCACCTGATCACCCGGTTTCAGCTGATGGCCTGGACTCTCCGGTGGCTTTGGCAATGCATCGAAAACCTGTTGGTGAATAAGACTCAATTTAGCAGTCAAGTCGAAAAGGTAATCAATTAACATTGGGTATTCCAGCTGCTTAAATTCTTTCGGTCTAGGTACCCCCCAAACATTTGCAGGACGGCCAAAAACTATTTCATAAGGACTAAGCCCTACTCTAGAATGTACGGTTGCTCTTGTTGATAGCAAAGCCAAAGGCAATGCGTCTGGCCAGGACAAACCCGTGGATGCTTGTATCTTAGCAAGTTTCAGTTTGAGGGTGCCATTGTAACCCTCGACTAAACCCGCGGACTGGGGATGATTCGCACTATGAAACTTCTGTCTAATCCCTAGGCCGGCACACACACTCTGCATAACTTTCCCTACGAACTCACTTCCGTTATCTGACCATACAATCCGTGGCATTCCGTATCTGGGGAAGTATTCTTTAAGAAGAATTTTGGCAGTGGATAAGGCAGTATTGTCCTTCAGTGGGTATGCTTCGATCCATCTGGAGAAAGCACAAACTACCACTAGGACGTATTTCATATTATTGCAACGATCCATGTGAATGAAGTCTAGCTGGATCACTTCAAAGGGGCAGGAAGGAGGAGCGAAGTGACCTGCAGGTGTGGGGATTCCCTTGCCAGGATTATGCATCAAGCATACCATACAATTTCTCACCACTCTCTCTGCACACTTACTAATCCCGTCATTCTTCCAGACCGAAGCCAACATCTTACAAATCCCTTTTGAACTGATGTGCGCTGTTCCATGTGCCATCGTTACTACTGCAAGCACATACGCATCAGGCAACATCCAACGCTGTTGTTCCGACAAATCAATCCAACACCCACTCGAGTCCAATTTACCCGTGCTCTCTCTCCATGCAAGTTTTTCCTCCTCAGTCGCCTCTTTCTGAATTTCCTTCACGCTTTCCACTGTGTCCTCACACATTCCAGACTCAGAAATTCATCTTGCAGACGTTGCAACATACATTCTACTCATCATATTTCTAGCTGTCTGTTTTGCAGTCTCATCAGCAAAAGCATTCCCACGACCAACATCATCCGTGATTGCTTTTTGAGCACTGCATTTCACAATCGCAACTTCAGTCGGCCAGGTTAGAGATTCCAACAAGTCATTAACTAGCTGACCATGTTGAATCTTAGTCCCATGGGACGTAATGAAACCTCTCTCTTTCCACAAACGGCCAAAACTATGGGCCACGCCGAACGCGTACTGACTATCTGTGAACACATTCACTCTCTTTCCCTTAGCTAAAACGCACGCTCTTGTTAGCGCGATCAATTCTGCAGCCTGGGCAGAATTCTGACTCACTCTTGCAGTCTCCACAATCGTACTCAAGGTCGTTACTGCATAAGCAGCAGTCACATCACCATTCTCCAATTTGAAGCAAGACCCATCAACATACAACGTGCCATCTGGATCTGACAACGGAGTGTTTTTTAGATCAATTCGTCCTTTTGTTTCTTCCTCAGTTTTGAAACAACAGTCGTGTGGTTCGGAATCACTCGACTCTTGGCTAGTCGGCAACAATGTTGCTGGATTCAATACATTGCATCTTTTGATCTGAATATGACTAGCTAACAGTGTCAGTTCATAACCTGATAATCTAGCACTGGTAAGGTGTTGCGTCTTGGTTCGGTTCATGAGTGTATCCACAGCATGAGGAACCATAACTACTAGCATGTTGTTCATTACTAAACCAGCAGATTGTCGAATGGAAGCTGCAGCTGCGGCTGTAGCTCTCAAGCAACTAGGCAACGCTCTGGCTACCGGATCTAACGTTGATGAGAAATACGCACAAGGGCGTTGTTTATCACCAAATTTCTGCGTCAAAACACTCAATGCACAACCTTCTCTCTCGTGGACATAGAGCGTGAATGGCTTACTGTAGTCGGGTGTACCCAATACAGGTGCTGAACACAGTGCATTTCGTAACTCAGAAAAACTCTGCTGACATTCAGCAGACCATGGTACCGGACTCGGAACACCTTTCCCAGTCAAGGCTACCAATGGTTTTGCTAAAAGAGAAAAATTTGGGATCCATTGCCTACAATATGAGGTAATACCTAAAAAGGCACGTACTTCTCTCTGCGTGCTAGGAACATTCATCTGTGTAATTGCTTTTATTCTCTCTGGGGTCAACTTCCTTCCCTCCTTTGACAAGAGATGACCTAGGTAGGTCACTTCTTGGCAGCAGTATTGCATTTTTGAAGGTGACACCTTGTGATTCAAATCTGACAAGTGATGCAATAAAGAAATCGTAGCTGTTTTGCAAGTTTCCTTGTCATCGGCAGCCACTAGAAGATCATCGACATACTGTACTAAAGCAGAACCACGAGGAAGTACGAAGGAATCTAACTGGCTTTTTAATGCTTGACTGTAAATGGATGGGCTTTCACAATAGCCTTGTGGAGCGCGTTTAAACCTAAAGCTTCGTCCTCCTAGAGAGAAACCGAAGATATCTCTGCTTTCCTCGGCTATCGGAATGCTGAAAAAGGCATTTTTCAAGTCGACAACCGAAAACCATGCTGCTGTAGCAGGAATCAACGTTAACAATGCAGTAATGTCCGGTACCACAGGAAACTGTGGGATCACAATTTTATTAACCTCTCTAAGATCAATTACGAACCTATATACTGGAGGCTTTGTAGGGTCAGTTCGTTTCAAAATAGGCAGTACAGGACTATTACAGACATTACCTCTAGTTTCTTCTATAACGTCTTTCTTGATCAGGTCTTGTACTATCAGTAGGAGCGCACGCTCACCTTCACTAGAGATTCTGTATTGTGGAATTCGTGGAAGTTTGACATTTGCTTTCAAAGTTACTACATAGGGTGGAATTTCCAATAGACCTACATCATTAGGACCAGTCGCCCAAAGAGTATCAGGGAGTGAACGCAGCTCTGGTGGGAGCGCATCCATCGACAAGTACATCGGAGAGATTGTTCTTTTACCCAACGTAAGTTGTACTCCTGCTGGAGAACAGTACAATGTCGCGTACAGGCGTTTTAACAAGTCTAAACCAAGCAGATTTTCGTTACAACCTGTCGTCAAAATCAGGGGTGCTTTCAATTGACGGGGTCCAACAGAAATAGACAAAGGACCAGAAACAGGGTTGTGAACAGGGGCGCCCGAAAAACCTACTGAAACGTTTGTTGAGCCAGACAAAGGTGCGCCAGGGAGCTTCGCATGTATGATAGAACTTTTTGCTGCACCAGTATCCAACAGAAACGGTTCGACTATACCTGATGTTGCTACTGCGACATAAGGCCCACTCTGATCTACTGGAACTGATACTACTCCCTCTCTTTGTCCATGGCTGTCCTAGTACTCGCTTTGCTGACCTTCCTCACTAGCTTCATAATAGTCTTCCACATGATATTGTGGAGACCTATTCTGTTGGGCAGATTGTCCATTTCGCTGGTCGAAATAATTAGAGGGGCGATCACTTGTCTGTGGAGGCATAGCACCTCGTCCTCGACCTCTAGAGTTTTGCATAGAACTACCACGACCTCTCTGAGCTGCCGCAGCATTATTTTGTGCCCAAACTGGACACTCATTTTTGTAATGACCTTCCACTTTGCAATAAGCACATTGATTCCATTGGTATTGTGGTCTTTGAAAATTATATTCCGTTCTTTGATATGACCCTTGCTGCATATTAGTTTGATTCGTGCGAGGCGGATAAGCTTGCTGTAAAAGTACTTTAGTTTTTAAATCTTTCGTCTTTTTATCTGATTTTTCCTTCTCTTCTTTATCCCTATTTTCATAGTACTGGGCAGTCGCAAGTATTTGCGCAGTCGTAGAGACAGCCCACGCACTTTCAGAATTCTTTAATTTACTACTAAGTTCTGGCAACAGATTGTGCACAAATTTATCAACAAATAATCTCTAACCTCCTTCTGTGCTCATATCCTGACCACTATGATCCACGAAAGTCTCTTCGAATCTTGTGAAAAAGTCGGAGACGCTTTCGTCTTTCTTTTGTTTGCACGCGGACAATTTGTCCCAGTTAACGCGCAATGCTGGCATCAAGGTTTTCATTAAATCGATTATTCTACCAGGCAAATTAGCAATTAGGGGTTCTGGTTTGGAACCACCTATTTGTTGACCATCCGCTGCAATTATAGCTGCCCAGTCACCACCTAGGGCAACTGGATGATTCTCTTTACGAATTTTAGCCCAAATTGGTTGCGGTACTACATTACCAAATAGCAGATCTATGTCAGCAAGATTCAATACACAAGCGTCAACTGTTTGAGCCAACTCTTTGTAGTACCCTGCAGGATTTTTACGCGGATCTGGCAAGGCCTGTTTTACTGCTAACACTTCAGCTCGCTTCCATGGAATATGTATCCAGACTCTCTGGAATTGGGCCGGAGCGGCTGCAATACCAAGGTTTGCGTTAGCCTGCACAGCTTCACGCCAAATTGGTGGAACCTCTCTCATTGGGTATTGACGATTTTGTTTCGTACTACGTTTCTCTAATTCTCTTGGTGAACGAAGGGATGAGTCATTCCTATAACTTAAAATCAGTTCCATCGCTTCTTTTATATTTTGTCCAACTATCATACCTGCAGCAAACTCTTTCTGAACATTAATTAATTCTCCTAGATTTGATTCAGGGTCATCCTCTTCCAATTCCTCACGTAGAAGGAAACACATCTCATCGAACACATATCGTTGTGTCGGTTCGTTCCATTGCATAAATGTATCTAATACATCTTGTACATTATATCTTCCAACTTTCGAAACCCATCTAAGAGCAGTGGAATCTAATATTCCTCTTTCTTCAGTACTGGGAAGCTGACTACGCCTCTGCACAGAGTCAGAGGTAGGAGTCTTAATCAGAGTTTTATAGAAGGGAGATAGAATATTGGAGACAGAATCAGTGATTCTTCGACGAACAGAAAGCGGAGTCATAATATTAGCAGAGGCAGTAAATAGAGTAGCAGTTGGAACAGATAGATTAGGAACAGTAGGAGTAGCAGGAAAAATAGCTTGTGAAGTAGCAGGTGTGAGCGACACAGGCATAGGTAAAGAAGCCGGCAACCCTAGAAGAGGGGTTGTCGAAGGAACATTAATATTGACCACAGGAGGTACAGGAACTTGATTCAGGGGAGCGGGAACAGGGACACCAGGTTGTCCAGCAACCGGTAATTGAACATTCGGTATAGGTGAAGCCGTAGCACCCTGTGCATACGGTGGGGGTGATCGTAACAAGTAAGACAACAGGGGATCCTTTTCAGGGTCCTCTACTATCTTAGCCGTACTCGATGGCAAAGCAGGATAGCACTTGTCTATCGCTAAATTACGCTCTCTATCGGCCACCTCCATCGCTTTCTCAGACTCGTTGAGTTGCAGCTGCCTAGCAGACTGTTCTAAAGTCAACTCTTGCTCTTTCTGTTCTTTCTTCAACTTTTTAATTTCTCTCTGTTTAGATTCTTTTTGCCAATAACGGAAAGAATCAAACATTGCCGGCCGGGCTTTCTTCTTAAACAACCTTCTTTCTAGATTATCGAGAACTTCAGGTTCAAAACTACCATGTAGTGGCCAACTAAGGACACCATCTTTCTCTGTGAAGCGGATCCATACCTCATTATAAGAGATAGGGCCCACACCAAATTTGCAATATAGATCATAAAGGGGAGTTCCAATCGGAGGAACCAAACACGAGTCCTCCAACTGGGAATCACTGTTGCAACTAAAACAAGACAACATACAATTTTTCCGACTTACCATTTTATAATCCGGAACATAAAACAAACAAGACACAAACAGAAAAGATGCGCACTCGAACCAAGAACTTAGGCCTACCAGAACTGACAAATGTATCGATACCTGAACTGAACAGAATGATTATCGTAACCAGAATAACCAGTGATAATCTTACAGAACTGAACTGAACTGAGAACTAAAAGGATTATCCAAATAGGAGCAACCCTCACAAAATACTTAACTGAGGTACTGAAGACGTCACCAAGGAGAAACCCGTCACGTCTCGCCGTACTAAGGACTGCACCTCGGGTCCAAGACAGGGCGACGGTCAAGGCAACGGACCACTGCAGCCGTCTGAACGGGAACCCTCGTGGAAGAGAACGTCGGGGCCACTTTTGCGATATGCCGGGATCGATGAAGTGGGGCGCCTCCCTCTGAAATCTTCACACGAAGCTCCTCGAACTCTTCAGGCTTTTGGACCGGTACCGAATGACGTCGCCCCACGTTGGGCGCCAATTGGAGTTCTGGACTTTTTGGTTCCGTCCAGAGGTGTCAGGGATAACACCCGAAGACCCCGGAGTTCCACCTGTCTCGGTGCACAAACAAACAGAAACACGGGCTTCTCGATGGTGGCGTCAAAGACCAAAGGTTTATTACTGCAGGGACACAGAAGTCACAGAAACTACACATGGGCAGTATCTAGGAGCCTGTTCAATTTGTACAAAGAGGGTTGCTCCTTATATACTAAATATTGGGCTTCAGGCAAATTCTTTACATATTACCACAGTTCTAAAAATTCGTGTCTTAAACAATAAATATTTGGCGTTGCACAGGAATCGTCAACAGTATCTGATGTCAAAACATTACGAATGAGGGGTTCCCACTAGTCCATCATAATCCCATGTCAATTCTTCATTCAAGACCCGGACCGCCTCATCGTAAATTTCGTTACCTCCCCCTAATAAAGGCCCAGAAGGAAAGGAGCAGAGCCAGGTGCAGAAGATAGAAAGACAGGATAAGAAATGTTTGTGGGTCGTAAATGGGCACGGTTACCAGCTTCGGCCGCCTAATCATGATCAGGCCAACGAACACAAGAACCAGTATAGCAGGACTGGCCTCAGGCTGGGGAGGCAGTTCTTGCCGAGTCATGCTGCTACAGCGTTGCTGGCCTAAGGTGCACGTGTCACTCGCAAGGTGAATCGCCGGTTAAGGCCTACGTGTCCTTAAATAAAAAGAGGTCATTGCGTGTCCATTGACTATGTGAGGGCAAGGAATACAAAATGGCTTCCGTGTTCTAAGATGGATGTCATGGGTAAATCACAAATGTGTTGGTAACAGGAGTGCTCTTGCTCGTAGCATAGCGAAAACACCAGGATATACTAAATGGATCATTTGCGGTCTACTGATACCAAAATTACGTATTTACGACAATGTTACAAACACGAGTAAAATCGTCACGGAACCTCAGTCTCAAGGTCTCCAAATCGAGAGGCTGAAAGGTGATCAACTCTTCCCTATTTCCCCTTGTCTCTCCCTTCTCGTTGGGGGTTTGCCTGAAGGGAGAGTTTTTAATGTCAGCCAGGGTTTTTTAGTTTAGACTTTATCGGAAAAGTGAGATAAAAGTTTACTACATAGTTCCTGGCTGGAAGGTGCCTCCTGTGCTTGTTTTTGACTCAGTTCCGTGAGTATTTTAAATGTTTCTTTTTGTTTGTTCGTAGCCACCAGGATCCTATTCTCATAATATTCAGCCTTCCTGCTAAGGAGCGATTTTTTGTAAGTAAGGTGTTTTGACCGGTATACTGCGAGGGCTTGTGGCTCATAAGCTTTACGCCACATTCTTTCGTGGTGGCGAAGCGTGCATTTCAGAGCTCTGAGCTCCTCTGTAAAACAGGGTGTGCCCTTACCCTTGTTTCCTGTTTTTAGTTTCTTGACTGGGGCTAGTTTATTCATGGCAGATGATAGCTGGCTGGAGATGGATTCAGTCCACTCTTCAATATCTACTAACGTTGGCCTTCTAACGGGGTTTTCTCTGAGGGTGCTCTCCAAACTGGAGCCCTCAATTTTGTTCCAACTCCGTACTAGTTTCCAGTCGGGGGGCGGGTCAGACCCTCGCTTCACTCGAGGGAGTAGTAGATTAATAAAGTAGTGGTCTGACCACTCACATGGGGTAGTATTCAGTGAAGATACAGTGAAGCCACTATGTCTTATGCTTACTGAGACGTGGTGGGGTGCATTCTCCAACCCTGATGTCGTTATGGCAATCCCGCCTGACTATAACATCTTCAGGAAGGATAGAGCTAAGGGAAGGGGCGGTGGAGTGGCACTGGTGGTCAGGAAGGGCACCCCCTGTGCAATCCTGCCAGTGAAGGACATCCGAGGCTCGGAGACCCTTGCTTTTTCCATCACTTTGTCTCCACACCAATCTGTTAAGGGATTACTTGTGTATAGACCACCTGGCTCACTCGGCACATTCTTTGAAGATCTGGACTCCGTGCTGCTGGGGCTGGCCCTGAAAGCGGAACATTGCATCGTGGCAGGGGATTTTAACGTTCGGATGGATGATCCGTCCGACCCTGCTGCCATAAAATTTTCCGAGGCTATGACCCCGCTGGGACTGATCCCTTATCTGCAGGAGCCTACGCACGAGAAGGGGCATACTCTCGACCAGGTATTCTCGTCTTCCCCTTTTGAGGAGATTGAGATCTCACCAGTACTATGGTCGGCCCACTCGCTTGCCAAATTTACGATCAAAGGCATAGCCAAACCGGTGGCGGCCCTAGCACAGCAACAGGATCGTGTCCATAGGGCATATCACCGAGTGACCCCAGAGATGCTGGCCCAGGCTGCTGTGGATCACCCATGTCCCCTCTCGGGCGATCTGGACAGGGATCTAGAGATCCTGCACGATTGGCTTCTAGACAGGCTCAAAGACCTTGCCCCGGAATTGACACCTCGCCTGACACCGAAACGGGTCTCTGCGCCTTGGTTTACCGCTGCACTGTTGGCCACACGGCAGCAGTGTAAGGTAGCCGAAAGAGCTTGGCGGGCACAATATGATACTGTAGCCAAGCTGGCCTATAAGACGGTGGTCAAGGCCTATCACCGGGACATTCGCCTGGAAAAGAGAGCATATCTAGCTAGGAGAATAGAAGCTGCTTCTAACTCCTGCAAGGAGATTTTCTCCATTGTGAGAGAATTTATTTCCCCATGGTCTAACACCTCGGACGAAAAACCATCCGGTACCTGGGCGTCGGACCTTGCTGATTTTTTTACGAGCAAGATCCAACGTATACAGGATTCTTTTCCATCGCCTGAGCCCACGGGCCAGACTAATCCTGAGACCACCTTACCCCAGCGGGCGTGGCCAGGTGTGGAGCTGAGTGTGTTTCCACCGATCTCTGCCCCTGACTCTTTAGCGCTAATGGGTAATCTTAAATCGGGTTCGCCTCGCGACCCATGCCCGGCTAAATTTTTAGCGAAAGTTGCGGAGGTGATTAATCCACTGGCAAACCCGCTGTTGAATCTTTCGCTGAGTCAGGGAGTGGTCCCACAAGCCTGGAAGCAGGCGATGGTGATTCCATTCCTCAAAAAACCAGGTTTAGATCCAAAGGCCCCGGTTAATTATAGACCCATCTCCCTGCTGCCCGCTCTCTCGAAGATTGTGGAAAAGCACGTTCAGGGTGTGCTTTCCAATTTACTTGAGGCCAACGCGATCTTGCACGCCACCCAGTCGGGTTTTCGTCCCCATCTAAGCACAGAGACTGCGCTTCTGGAGGTCTCAGAAACCATTAAAGGGGTTCTGGACTCTGGGGGCAAAGTAATGCTGGTGATGTTGGACTTGTCGGCGGCATTCGACACCGTCCCCCATAATGGCCTTCTCGCAAGACTCTTTGAGATAGGTCTGCGGGGGACGGTGCTCGACTGGTTTTCTTCCTTTCTAGCCGGCCGCCGGCAAACGGTCTGGGCGTCGCCAGATTCCGCCGTGATGCCGCCTCTGGGATTCGGGGTCCCACAGGGCTCTATTTTGAGCCCGACCCTATTTAACATCTTCATGACCCCGTTGGCGGAGTCGTATGGCGCCCGGATCGTATCCTACGCTGACGACACCCAGCTCCTCTTCTCATGTAAGAGAGGAGGAGACTTTGATGAGGAGAGTATCCGGGATTGCCTTGGGGCTGTTTTCCAATGGTTCCATCTGAACAGCCTCAAGTGCAATTCCGATAAGTCCGAGGTACTCTTCTTTGGGTGCGACACAGAGCCAGACTGGCAGGCCTGGTGGCCGATTAATATGTTTCCTCCGTCTTGTTCTTCGCAAGTCGCCAAGAATCTGGGGGTCAAGATGGATAAGGGGCTAACATTGAAATCCCAGATCCTTGGGGTGTCGGGCACATGCTTCGGCATCCTTAGGATGTTGCGGAGGTTCCTTCCCCTGTTGTCTGAGGAGCATAGGAAACTGACAGTGCAGGCTCTGATTGGGTCCAGGTTGGATTATTCCAACATTCTTTACCTGGGCCTACCAGAGTACTTGCTACAGCGGCTCCAAGTGGTGCAGAACGCTGCCGCGAGAGCAATCTTTGGATTAAATAGACGGGCCAATGCATCGGGCCTGTTGAAAACCTTGCATTGGCTTCCTATCCGGAAACGGATTGCCTTTAAGGCTCTGACTCTGGCCTATAAAGCTCTCCACGCGGTGGGAGCAAAGTACCTTCAAAAGAGACTGGTCTTCTATCAACCGACCAGGTCTCTGAGGTCGGAATCCCTGCTTTTGGCGGTTGTTCCGCGTGTGAAGAGAGCTCGCCTGGGAGGCCGCTCTTTTGGATTGCTGGCGCCACAGTTGTGGAACTCTCTGCCGCTTGCTCTGCGGGGAGCTACCAGCCTACTAGCTTTTAGAAAAGGCCTTAAAACCTGGCTGTTTGCCCAGTAGCCTATTTTCCTGCATGTTTTATTTGGCATTCTGTTTTTTCTTTTATCGGTGTTATGTTATTGTGTTGCAGCCTTCCTTTTCCTTTAAAGCGCCGGGACACTCTTTTTGAGTATCCGTGCGCTATATAAAAGAATAAATAACATAACATAACATAACATAACATTCACTAGATTTACAGATGGAAAGGTTGTCCAAACCAGGTCTAGGGTGTGTCCCTTCTCATGGGTAGGGGATGTTACCAACTGTTTAAACCCCAGAGTGGTGAGATTATCCTCAAGTTGTTGGGCCTGTGCCCCTCTGGGTTTTTGATCCCAGTGGTAGTTAAAATCACCTACCACCAGAAGTTGTTGGAAGTATGAGCCGAGATTGGTAACACATTCGGTGAAGAGTTTCGCGAAGGACGGTGGGCAATTAGGCAGGCGGTAGACTGCCATGATTGCTATATTTGAGGAGCTGTGGCAGACTTTAGTTATTAGGATATCCGCTACTTCTAGATTTTCTCCAGAGAGCTTCTCAATGGTCAGGTGTTTTTTGTAGAGCAACGCCACCTGCCTCCTCTTTTTCCTGATGACCTGTTGTACCAAATGGCATCAAAGCCATCAGGAAGAGATGCAGCTATGGTGGGTCCACAGTCCTCGTCGAGCCATGTTTCGGTCAAGGCGAGGATGTCAGGGGCTTCTTCTTGTAATAGGGTGAAGATCTCAAGGGCAAGTTTATGTAGGGAACGCATATTGAGGATGGAGAGTTTGATGTTGTTACTACTCCTAGCGGGGAGGTTATCCGGGGTGTGTGGAGATATAGAGCTAGGTGTCTCCCTCCCCTGTGAGATAAGCAGTCCTTCTCTCTGGGTTATATTTAATATATCTGGCTTTAGGGGGCTTGGTATAGCACTCAGTGCATGTAGTTCATTGCCCGAATATGACCACATTTGGCCGGGGTTCCTGGCCCCTGGACCCATTCGGGGGTGGACGGGCGCAGACGGGCTTGCCTTTGGCGCGCCTTCGGAGCGCCAGTGGCGCACCCTCTGCAGGCGTCCGCATCGCGTCTGCTCCAGCGTGCAGTCTTTATCTCTCTTGTGACCCCTGGCCCCTCCCCTCCAATCAGCCCTGCTGTGCAGCGGCTGACGCCCCTGATCGCGTTTGGGTAAGCGGGGAAGGAGTACAGGACCGGTCAGGAGGAAGTCCTGGTGAGTCTAAGGGTATGCTAGGAGGAGCATGAGAACAACACAGTGACACAGTTTTAAATATTTAAAAGTCAAAAAAGAGGTCAAAGGGCTCTTGATGAAGACATTTTTGTCTATGTCAGGCCTCCCCATCTGATTTGGAGCAAGAAATGTTTATGTGTGACCCAGCTGCTGGGCTCGGGAGAATAATGTTTGTGCTTTCAAGGCCCCCCTGGAGAGATTCGGCTGTTTACTCACAAGGTTTGAGCCCAGTCGAAAGTCGTGCCAAGAAATAAAGCAAAACACGAAGGGGCAGATTTATGTTAACTGGCGCATCCCCAGGGATGCGCCAGTTAATGTGCGCCACAGTGCGCCACAGCTCCGCCACCCATGGTGCAAGGCAGTGAAGATGTGTCACGCATCTCTCGGCGCACGGAAGGCGCATTGCTGGTGTCATGTCGCAAGTGCGACATGACTCCTGCAATGCACAGGGGCCACCTCTTCAATGCATGGTGCGTCACCCTTACGCCTGCTTCAAGCAGGCGTAAGGAATTGACGTAGAAAGTGACTGAGTGAAATCTCATAGATTTCACTCAGCCACTTTTAGGAGGCGTTCCTGCGCAGGAACGCCCCCCCTTGCGCAGGAACGCCTCCTTATGGCGCAAGGGTTTCCAACGTGACGCATCTCCTAGATGCGTCACGTTGTAAATAGGGCGCATTGTTTGCGCCGCCGTTGCGTCACATTACGTGACGCAATTGCGGCGCAAGGAGGCGCAAGGGCCTCATAAATCTGCCCCATAATATTAAAGAAAACAGGCTCTTCTGACTGGTCTCGTTCCAGCCGGTACCAGGAGCAGTCTTTACCGCGTCTGTATCCCTGCCCAGGCAGCATTGGAGGCCATGGGTTGGCAGCATGCAGTGCCAGTTGTCTTAGAGCCTGGTATCTACTCTTTACCATCCTTGCACTGGAGCATCGGGGGTCAGAGGGCAGGCCGGGTAGCTTCCCGCTTGCCTAGTTGTCCAGTAACACCCCTTCACAGTCCCTTTTCAGGCAGGACAGGAGTCCTAGGTTTGCCAGTACACAGTGACGCTTGCCTCGTAGCCCAGTACCGGCGTTTCCTGTCTCGGCCCATCGGGCAGTGGGGCCGGTGGTCTGTGAAAACAATGTCACTTGCTCAAATCTCAGTACCAACCCTTTACAATCTCTTTATTGGAGTGTATTTAAAACGCTGCACTGGCCATGCAGCAGCAGTACCAACCCTGGGGTCGTCTCCATTAGAATGAATGCATAAACATTCAAAGCGTCATTTCACAAGCATTACTGAGTTGCACCTCCACTCCCGCTTTTGCAAAAAAATCTTGGTCAGGCTTGGAAATACCAAAACCCCTTGCAGTAGAAACAAGCATTTGCAATACAATAGGTCTCGCTTTCACACGAGTTTGAGATATTGACATTGCAAATAACAATGCCTTTTATTTCTGTTTTTGTTTTAACCTCTTCAGCGCGACCGGGTTTCCCCCTCCGGTGCTGGGCGGTAATAGAAACGGGCATGGTCATGACGGAACGGTTCCGTCATGAGCACAGCTCAACCGTAGCTCATGACGGAACCGTTCCGTCATGAGCATGGAAAGGGTTAAAAAACATAAATAGAAGGCATTGTCATTTACAATGCCAATAGCTTAAACTCCCGTAAATGCGAGACCTATTGCATTGCAAATGCTTGTTAGATGTACTTGTCAGTAAATCTTTGGAGAGGAATACATTTGAAACAGAAGTTTACAGTAACCCGACTGACCGGAATAATGCACTTGCGTACACCAGTTTCCACCCAAAAGGCCTGATTAAGAATTTACAACACTCAGCTTATTCATATCAGAAGAATTCGTTCAGACCCCACCAGAAGTGCGCAGAAGGTACTTGAGTATAAACACCGATACTCAGCACGAGGACATCCAGAAAACATTCTAGTGATTGTTTAAATCGTGCACAAACTAAAGAACGTAAAAAATTGTCCCTACCACAGAATAGATAGGCAAGAGAATGGTATTCGTGTCCACATTGTCCGCGGTCTCACATTCAGTCAAAAAAATCATAAATTCTACATGAGAGTTGTTGGAAAATGAGACAGACTTCAATGAAATATTTTTAAAAAAACCTTTATGCTTACACAAGGGGTAAAAATCTTCGCTCACTGTTATCAATTCTTCAACGTAGTAAGCATCCAACTGATTTTTGAGGAACAAATAAATGTAATAATTGCATACACTGTAATAACGTAATAACAGGAAATGTTCTGACCCATCCATCATCGGGAAATAAAATTAAACTAGAGCACACTAGTGATTGCAATTCAAAGAATGTGATTTATTGCATTAAATGCCCGTGTGGCAAAGCTCATGCAGGGAAGACTGAGGTGAACTGAAAGTCTGGTTAACGGAACATAAAAGTAAAATTAGAACAAAACGTACAACGTCTACCCTTGCAATACATTGCGATGAGGCCAAACACACCATGTCACAGTTGAGGTTTCAAATAATTGAGTTAATGACGGCTCGACCAGGGTTTGATATCACAAAGAAACTCTTGCAGAGAGAAATGTATTGGATTACATTTCTAGACACCATGATTCCATCTGGGTTGAATGATCGGATGGACATTAGTTGCTTTTTGTGAGACACATCTTGTGTTGTAATATATGCAATACCATTACTGCTGCAGTAGTGGGATTCTGATATAATACACATTTGAGGTCATGGTGGTGGTATCACTAAGAGCACGTTTTCGTTGACTTCCGTTTTTTCGTTCACATTTTTGGTTATTTCAGTTTGGGATTATGGACATATTTTTTTCATTTGGATGAGGAGGCAGAGATTGATTTCGAGTTCATTAGTCCATAAGTTCCGGGTATTGGTGGCTTTAACTGGTGGTAATATGTGGAGAGCTTTGTTGAACTGCGGGTCTCTTCGGCGTTGATGTTTGGGTCTCTGGTTTCACATCCAAACATGGTATACTCATGCTAAGCACTGTTCATCGTTAATTAGTGAATTTTTATATCATGAGCACTTTGGATTCCGTTTCGGCGTCTAGTAGTAGATGCTTAGAACACTTCGGCCATTATTTTGTTTTTTAAGCGGTGACTGGTGGGTTTTGCTTACATTGTACAGCCTTATATTGAACGAGTTGTACGATTTATCGTCTTTATGAACCTCTATCTTCTATCGTCACTTTTCTTTGTAGATTGACGCCATTTGCCCTTCCAAGACGGCAGCTATCATGGTGAACTTTTTAACCTCCATTCCCAGTCCTTTCTTTGTATTCTATACTCCGTCGTTAGGTGATACATAACGGAACGCATTCTTTCGGCTACATCAGTATAGTCTCCTTTCTAGATCTATTCACCTGGGGGTATTTTTGCAAGAACCTCGTTAAAATTATCGCCGTTTTAGTGGCAGGAAACTTCCACTAAAACGGCGATAATGGGTTTGCTAATATGCATAATAGAATTCCAATAGAAGCCCAGATTAGATGTCCTGCACATCTAACCTGGGCTTCTGTTGGAATTCTATAACGCGTATTATCAAGCCCATTATAGCCGCTTTAGTGGCAGTTTCCTGCCACTAAAGCGGCGATAATTTTATCGCAGTTCTTGATAATATGCCCCAGATTGTTTACTGTGGAAATCCATGGACAGACGGTTTCCTCCTCATGGTAAGGTGTGATTCGGTTTCTTGCATAGGTAGTAGTGATTCTTTGCTCTCGTTAGGGTGAGATTGGTTTTGACAGTATCATGTTTCATTATTGCAGGGACCAGCGTCTTTTGAATTGCATCTGAGGTGAAAGAATAGCGGCCTGAGAAGGTGAGACTATCATAGGGGCATATTACCAAGGCAGGCGAAATGAAATTATCGTCGCTTTTGTGGCCGTTTCTGGCCAGAAAGCGGCAATAATTTAATCGCCCTATTAGCAAGCTGTCGCTAACATCAATTAGCGACAGCTTTTAGGTGATAGCGAGCGGTTTGCGTTATTTATCGCTAATGACATGCAAAGTTGGCGTACCCAACCTGTTAGCGACTGAAATCAGTCGCTAACATCGCTATCTCCTATTATCAACGCAGGCGTAGCGACAAAAAAATTCACGCTAAGTGTGAATATCGCTGAAACCTAATGCCTGCTCAGATCAGTTCTTAGCCTGTACAGCCAATGGGAGGTGGATATTTAGGCTAAGTCCCTATTAGCAATAATGCCTGAATATCGCTGGATTTCCAGCGATATTCACGTATTTCGCTGCTATGGCCAGATATTTTATCGCTTTGGAGATAAATGTTGCTAATAGCACGTTATCTCTGCGATAAAATCCGGCGATAAAAAAAGTCGCTAAGCTTATTTAGCGATAAATATCGCTAGTTGTTGATAATATGCCCCATAGTGTTATTGAGAATTATTACAATATGCACCTTAATCTATATCTTGATAGCGGTTTTTTGTAGCTTCCAGTATTTTGAAATGTTGACAATGCGGTCAACTCCGAGCGAACCCCAGTGTCCCCATCCCCCCGCCATCAACAGCTCACTTGACCCCTGCGACCGCATTATTCACTCTCGCTTCCACGCTGTGACGTCGGCCCTGGTCGTCGTTCCTCATTGCCTCACTGGTCAGTGTTTCAAGGCGCTGCATTGATCAGTCTCTGAGACCTACATCTCCCTGTGCCTAAGAAAATGAATGTATCTCTCTATGACGCGACTGGTGCTCATGTGAAGCGCTCTGAAACCTCCAGGTCGAGTTAGCGCTATATAAAACAAAAAAAGAAAATGACTACAAAACAGCATTGACTGGCTCCAAGAGCTGCCTATTCAACTGCAGGAACTCAGACCACTTAATAATAAACAGAGTTTTTTTAATGCAGCACAAATGGTTTCTGCATTAAAAAAAGCGTAGCACTAACAAAAATGATCAATAAAAAATAGCAAAAGTGAAAAAAGGTGCAAACTTGTGGATGGAAAGAGGAAGAACATGTACAACCCTCCTGGGGCTATTAAGTATCCAGGTGTGATCCTGCACCTCGATTTTTAGACTGGAGTTGGAATAGTAAATCTGCCCCCGCCCCCGTGTGTGCGCTTTCCACAATGTTTGTGGGTCCAGAGTTAGAGCAGTGAATCTGAGCCCGTCTCTCGCATCTGCCCCTCCCAAGGACTCTGCCCCTCCCCCACATTGTTTCTTACCGTGGACTTAGAATAGCTAATGTGTCCCACCTGCAAGAGAGGGGCTTTCCCAACGGGCTGGGACAGGTACACCTTCGGGAAATGTCCGCGCTGTAGAAAATCGCATTAAATAAAATAAAATAAAAAACCTATGGCCGATGCTTTGCAATGGCTGATCTAATGTCGCCCTCAAGTGGTGACTCATGGTCATTGCATCCTCTGATGGAAAGCTTCATTTACAGACATGGAGTGTGTTTATAAATGATGCAGCGCCTCCCCCTGGTGGCCAGCTCCCAGACTGCAGCTGCTGGCTCTGCATGTCCTGGTCTATGGATTGGAAGTTTGTAAACAGCTGCTGGTGCTGATGCTGGGAGGAGGTGACGTCACCTCATCCCTGGGGGGTGGGGCAGCGATGGAGGCAGAGAGGCAGGGGAGGGTCAGCCTGACGTGCCAGGGCTGCCTGGGTTCATCCATCAGCACTGAGGGGGGCACGGTTCTATCCGCCTCGGGCTCTGTTCCAGCAGGGCTGGCTCTGGAAGCAGGGCCGGCTCTGGAAGCAGGGCTGGCTATGGAAGCAAGGCTGGCTCTGGAAGCAGGGCTGGCTCTGGAAGGAGGGCTGGATTTGGAAGCAGGGCTGGCTCTGGAAGCAGGGCTGGCTCTGGTAGCAGGACTGACTCTGGAAGCAGGGCCGACTCTGGAAGCAGGGCTGGGTCTGAAGCAGGGCTGGCTCTGGAAGCAGGACCGGCTCTGGAAGCAGGGCCGGCTCTGGAAGCAGGGCCGGCTCTGGAAGCAGGGCCGGCTCTGGAAGGATAGTGAGAAGGGGGTGCGATGGAGAAAGGCTGAAGATGAAGGCACAAATAGCCAGCTCAATGTCTAAGGGCCTCATTTATGAGACGTGACGCATCGCTTTGTGAAAACAGCGATGCGTCACTTCTCATAGTGCCCTCCTTGCGGCATGATGGATGCGTCATATTTACAGTATGACGCATCATGTCGCAAGGAGTTACAGATACAGTATTTCTGACGTATCTGTATGGCGTAAAAGTGACGCATTGCTGGAGTGTGTCACAAAAGTGACAAAACCCCAGCAATGTTTCCTTTCACATGGGGCAGGGAAATCACAGTGGCGCAGGGAAATCTTATAGATTTCATTGCGTCACTTCTACGAGGCTTACTTACGTGGGAACCCCCCCTGCATGCATTATACCTGGCGCAGGTATAATGTGGCGCAGGGATTTACAAAGTGACGCATCTACATAGATGCGTCACTTTGTAAATATGGTGCAGCAAGGCACGTTTTTTACGCTACTGGTGCGTCACAAAAAGTGAAAATCCAGTGGCGCAAAAGTGACGCAAGGGCTCATACATAAGCCCCTTGGTTCTAGAGCAGCAGTGGTGAAAGGCTTCACAGAGATCCGCCTAAGGCCACGCCCAGTCACGGAGGGATGGCGGATATATTCAACTTGCCTTAGGATGCCTTATGCCAGGGCAAGACAAATAATGGGGCTGCACTCCCAAGTCCATGCCCACTCCCAGCTTCTGCCGGACGGACGGATTTCCAGCTCCTGAGGTCTGTATTCTTTACTAGCCAAGCACATGTTTATGAAGAGACATGTAGATGATATGTTGGGTGTGTTGACATGGGTTCGTTTTTGGAAAAGGGAACCTGTTTTATAATTTGTTTGATTGACTGATGGTGTTGATATGCATACAGAAATGTGTCTTAGCTTTATCCTGGCCACTTGCGTGTTGTCTGAGCTTTGAATAAAACTGTGCCCTATACTTCCCGTCCAGCGTAAGATTGAGTCATACTGTTTTGGAGAGTGAGCAGAGTGCCAGGGGTTATGTACTCACCTCTTTCAGAGGGGTACATTTAAAGTATGATATAAACCAGATCACAGAGAGACCTCACAAAGAAAACTTAAAAGAAAAAGCATAAGCACTCCAGTTGTCTCTTGCAAGGGTGAAGGGGGGTGTTGAAGATCAAATGGTTTCAACCAGCACATACACATTACCTGTAACATCCACATCTGCGGTTGATCTGCGGTTGTCACCCCCCTCCCCCCCCAAAATTTGTAAGAGACCCTGTTGGTGCTGACTGTAGCTTCAATATCCACAAAAAGCACGGCAGCTATCGGTAGAATACACAATCCAGTATTCCTAGCCCGGGTACTGTGAGGTATTTTTAATCCACAGATCTGGGTCCCTCTTTATCCAGTAGTTTTTATCTAAGATCTCCCGCCTGCGCCGAGTCTACCCGGAGGTCGAGTCTGCCCTGGTGGTATTGTCCTACCAGGGTGGGGAGAGGGTGCCGATGATGAAGCATGACACAATTATGTGTGTGAGGCCTCCTCTACCATAAGGAGGACCTTCCCTTCCTTTAACACTCACACAGGAACCCTGTGATTCTCCCAGCGGGACCTCTAGTTGTTTGTTTCAGGGTAAGAAATCTGGATGGTGTATTCTGCTATAGCTGCAGTACTTGTTGTGATGATCGGGTCTCCATAGGTGGGCGTATGGTGGCTTCCCTCCTCCCCATCCGTATGAGTTAGGAGCGGACTTTAGTTTAAAAGCAACACAGGACCCCGACATTGAAATCTGCGAAACAGCCATGAATCTTAGATTTTTACGGTCCACTGAGGCCAAACAGCAATACAAAGGGGCGTATTTATGAGCCCCCGCGGCATCGCTCTTGCACCAGCGAAGAGTGAAGCGAATGAAAAATAGGACTTATGAAGCCAGGCGAGGCCACCTTGTGTGGACTTGAGCGGCTTCATACATCTCGAGTAATGTAATGCATTACTCTGCGGCAGGGCGGCGTTTCCATGGGTGTTACATGGGGGTTCACATGCAACATCTGTAAATTTTAACACTTTCCAGATGTACAAGAACAGGTAAGCCTGGAAATGTGCCCAAAAGATACACCTTCGCAGAGCGGCGGAAAGAGGAGAAGTTGCTTTATTTCTCCCTGTTTATTTCCTTTTTTTGTTTATTTTATTTTTCCTTTTTCAAATGTATCAGTAGAATTATATGGAGTAGATGCCAATCTCCAATAATGGGCAAAGCCCCATCGGTTCAGCAGCCCTCTCCTCACACCTCGCTACACAGATCCCCTCGCCAGGATCTCCCACTGAACCTCGTTCCCTCCAGGGCTCTCTGCCTGCTTACGAGGCACATTGGTCCTGGAGAGTAGGCAAGCACTGGTGCTCCAGGTTCCTGGGCAGGAGGTCTGCGATTCCCTGGGTGATGCCCCCTCACCCAGCAGGGAGACTGGCAGGCCTTGGCCTCCAGTCCTGGTCACAGGCAGACGTCTTGCAGAGCGTGATCGTTCACCATTTTGAGGGCCTTGCGTTCTGCTTCTTATGGTCCTTTATTAGACACCACGTTTGATTTAGGGCCCGAGGGGCTCATTTACAAGCCCCTTGCGCCACCCATACGTCATTTTTCACAAGTCAGAAAGTGACAGACCGGCGGCCCACGGGGCTTGTAAATAAGCCGCTGAGTCTTTGCGGTTTATGTCGGGGTTCTGTTTCCCGTTGAATTGCCCTCTCCTCTGCCCTGCCCGTCCTCAAGAAAGAAGTCTGTCACAGCGGGAGCATCTCCAAATCTGAGAGCCCACAATTCAGGCCCTGGTAGTAACTGCAGGTTCCGACCTGGATGTTCGCCACGGTGATTTGTGCATCATCAGGGTATCCCAGGGCCCCAGCTCTTCTCGACATGATTCTCTTACCAGCTCCATCTCCTTCCTGAGATGTGCCCCGGCCTCTTCATAGTAACCTTTCTCTGAATCGAAGAGGCCGCTTTGAAGTGTACGGGGGAGCCTGGCTCTCCCCTCTCCAGCCAGTGGTGCAGCTAGGAAGGGGGACCCGCCCCAGGTGGCACGAGTTTTGGGAACGGCTGTCAGCCCCCCACCCCACTCTTACCTGCGGCCTCATGCCCGCAAGAATCAATGGACCCCCCCGTTCATTCAGGCCGCCAGGAGTGGAAAATGCAGGGGCCGTCACAGGCGGTCTAAGGCCTAGCAACGCCACAGTCTCCAGTGTGTGTCCCACCCAGCTTTAAGGGTTGCAGCACTGCACAAATCTGCTGAAGGGGGTTTGTCCACCTCCTTGTGCTCCTCCAGTTTGCATTGGGTCTTTCAAAATGGAACCCAGAAGCTTCCATGTATTATACCATTCACAGGCACATATTCTATTCACGCAGAACATGCATACAACACACGTGCACTGCATAGATCTACATACTAACTGGGTGTAGGTCAAGGATGAGTTAAGCACACATCAGAGGGACTTTACAAGAGTGAGTCTGTGGACTTCGCTCCAGTGACATGGGTTCAAAAGGCCTGTTCACTTCTACTGATCACTACACGCTATGCTGCCACCTCGTGCTGCTTAACTCTTGGTGAAGGCGGGAGCCTTCCACGACTAGGAGGGCAGCATTTGAGGCGAACCTCCAGCTCCAACAAGACCCCACCCCCATGAGACAGGCATGTGTCGTGGCAGACACGCATGATCTGTGTTCACCCTTGACAACAAAAATCAGCTCCAGGGATCCAGACATCGTTGCAGTTGGGGCACTCAGGGCCGCGCCGCCCGTCCGTCACCAGGTGAGGGATGTTCGCTTCCCAACACCATCTTAGGCCCTGATCTGAAGGAAAACCTCCAATACACTAGACGGAGGATATCAAAAACCATCCCTGATCTCAACCCCCATAAACAAAGCTTTTACAAACTTCTGAGGATGCTCCCTCCACGAATACCTGTGGTCTCCCAGCAAGAAGCGAGCCCAAGCCTCCGCCTGCTACATCAGTGCAATCCAGACTAGATCACGGCAGAGCCATTCATTTTCCCTCTCCCAAGTCCTACCTTCACCAATTACAACAAATGCAAAACTCAGCTGTGCGTCTTATCACAAGTACCCCTGGAAGAGTGCGCATCTCCTTAGGTTTGCTTCAACCGCAGATATAACATAACATAACATAGCATAACATAACATAACACAATATAGCATAACATTACATTGCATGACATAAGATAACATAACATTACATAACATGACATAACATAAAATAACATAAAATTGCATAACATGACATTACATAACATAACATTACATGACATAACATAACATAGCATAACATAACACAACATTACATTACATTACATGACATAACATAACATAGTATAACATAACATAATATAACTCAACAAAACATAACATGACATAAAATAACATATCATAACAGAACATAACTTAACATAACATGACATAACTTAGCATAACATAACATACCATAACATTACTTAACATGACATAACATAACATAACAGTACATAACATGGCATAACATTAAATAACATAACATTACATGACATAACATAACATAACATGACATAACATAACATTACATGACATAACATAACATAGCATAACATAACACACCATTACATTACATGACATATCATAACATAGCATAATATAATACAACATTACATTATATTACATGACATAACATAACATAGTAAAACAAAACATAACATAACATAACACAACAAAACATAACATGACATAAAATAACATATCATAACAGAACGTAACATGACATAACTTAGCATAACATAACATACCATAACATAACAGAACTTAACATAACATGAAATAACTTAACATAACACATCATAACACATCTTAACGTAACACAAAATAACATAACATAACATGACATAACATAGCATAACATAACATATGTTGCTCAGATATGATTTTACCTTAAAAAAATAAAAAAAGACAAGAGGCGTTTGGAAAAAAGGAACAAGTTGGTTTGATTATACTCAGGAGCCAGGAGAGTATCAACAGAGTATCGTCTGAAGAAAGTTTGACTGACGATGTATACCGTTTGTGACGTACAATAAGCCTCTCTGACATTCTCGGCCTAGTCATAAACAACAAGTACAATCATCTGATAAGGAGGACACCCGTGGCTCTCAATCTCGGGAGGAGCTACTGTGGGCCAGTGTGTACGTGTCCAGCTGTCTGGCGTTTGAAACGGATGATCATTGCATGTGGTGTGTATGCTGTATCCTGATTGGCTGAGTGTTCCTAACTGTATGTGGCATCTGTCTTTGTGGTATTTTGGGAATGCACACCTTTGGCCAAACGTGTTTTATTGGGGCCGATTACCTCAGACCTGTTTGTGATGTAACTGCGTATCTGTGGGATCGAACAGGGTTTTCCTTGGGTGCACGTCTGTCTTTGAGGAATAGCATCTGTTGCCACGTGTGCCAAAACCATGCGTGGCTTAACTACGCAGTCAATACCATCACTGAGACATTACCATAAATGACTCATTATCATGAGTTCCATGACAACGCAACTTATTACAGCAACTTCCTTAAGGGAAGCGCTGGACTTTGGAATAGTTTAAAATACTATTCCGACTCCAGTCGGTGCATGAGTAGGGAAGGTGTGGACCTAAAATCCAACACCGCTCCAAGACCGCATTCCCTATTGCAAGTCGTTCTAATGACTTGCGTTGTAATGGAACTTGTGGTAACGTTGCAGTTGTGGTACTGACTGAGTTGTAAAGGCACTGCGTTGTGATGCCTGCATTTTAATAGAGGTTTCCGTCTTTGGGTTAAGTGTAACCCCACCTGTGACCTGTCTATCGGTCGGCTCAGGCTAGAGTCGCAGGGCCTTTCTGACCACGTATGACTGACTCAGGGTTGTTGGGGAAGTCACCTTCGGTGAAACCGGCATCAATGATATGAGTTCATGCAAATGTTTCCACTTGACGTGGCGCTCGTTGATATCATTTTTACTGGCGTCCTACGTATTGTGCATACCGTTGTCATAGCGTACAGCAATGCTGTCTTTACTGATATCGACATTGAGATGCACATAGATTATGACATACATTTACGCTGTTTCTACTGGTGTCGTCACTGTTCTACGAGCATATGTTTTGAAGTGCATCGATATTGCATTCATTGGTATTGACGTGGTCGGGCCCGCATACATCATGGAGTGCAATGGCATTCAATTACCAAATGTTTACACATAACATAACCTAACAACACAAAATATGGAATGAAGGAGGAAGAGAAGAGAACAGTGATAAATCGAGAAAGTAGGGGTGAAAAAGAACCTGTAAGGGTGTGAGACAGAAGCAGGGTGTCTGGTGGTGGATTCAAGAGGCGTGAGGTGGAATCAAGACGATGCAGCCTTGGTATTGGGCACTCAGACCTTCAATAGCGCGAACCGGGCGATAATGAGCAAACATTGGGCCCGGCACTTTTTGCTTCACAAATTAAGCAGGTGAAGTAAGTTGTGTGGTCAAACGACAAACCTTGTCTTTCAATCTGGGGCCCGGCAGGCTTTTCCTCCACATTTTAGATCACGGCCCAGGAAACGGATACAAAGAAGTGACCAGTGGACATCGGGTGTCTGTTTGGATCTCTATGTCCTCAGGCTTCTGTATCCCTAGATTCTGTTACCCTGTGTTCCCCTATGTCCTGGAGATCCTGTAACACCACCATCCACAGACCCCTGTGCACCTGTGTCCTGGAGATCCTGTAACTGCACCATCCACAGACCCCTGGGCCCGTGTGTCCTGGAGATCCTGTACCCCCACCATCCACAGGCCCCTGTGCACCTGTGTCCTGGAGATCCTGTGCCCCCACCATCCACAGACCCCTGTGCACCTGTGTCCTGGAGATCCTGTGCCCCCACCATCCACAGACACCTGTGCACTTGTGTCCTGGAGATCCTGTAACCCCCCCATCCACAGACCCCTGTGCACCTGTGTCCTGGAGATCCTGTGCCCCCACCATCCACAGACACCTGTGCACTTGTGTCCTGGAGATCCTGTAACCCCACCATTCACAGACCCCTGTGCACCTGTGTCCTGGAGATCCTGTAACCCCACCATCCACAGACCCCTGTGCACCTGTGTCCTGGAGATCCTGTGCCCCCACCATCCACAGACCCCTGTGCACCTGTGTCCTGGAGATCCTGTGCCCCCACCATCCACAGACCCCTGTGCACCTGTGTCCTGGAGATCCTGTGCTCCCACCATCCACAGTGGAGAAATCTTAGCCTGAAGACTGCTCTCCACAGCTACCACTAGGATAGCTTTCTATAAAGGTGTACTTTACAACCTACCATCAATAAGGGTCGTTTAGACTGGTGCAAGGTGCCCACTAGAATAGTGGACATCATATGCCAGGCTAACTTCTCACAGCGACCACCTCCCAGACAGGGTTAAGGGTATTGGGGCTGGGTGGCTGCACGGTGTTCATGCCAGAAAGTCTGCACGAGGGGCACATTTGGTGTCCCCATGCATAGTCCAGCTCAAACCAGTTCTGGGTGCTCTTTATTCCTGCTCTGGCGTGAAACTGGACAAAGGACATGGGTGTAGCCACCCCTCTGTCCTACCCTTTCCCTAGGAGGGTCCCTAAATCAGTCCAACTCTTTCCCGTGGGTATAAAATGGGTTACCTGGCTACAGAATATTAGATGTTACGTGGACAAGATTTTGCAAGAGGATACCACTACACTTCGACCGTCGGGACACGGTGAACTTCGCTGGACCTCCCTTGGGCTGTCTCTCTGCGGGTGAGCTCGCGGTCCTTGTTTCCATGATACGCCCTCCGCTGCGCGTGGGCTCTCTCTCTGCGGGTGAGCTTGCGGTGCTTGTTTCCATGATACGCCATCTGCAGCGCGTGGGCTCTCTCTCTGCGGGTGAGCTCGTGGTGCTTGTTTCCATGATACGCCATCTGCAGCGCGTGGGCTCTCTCTCTGCGGGTGAGCTCGTGGTGCTTGTTTCCATGATACGCCATCTGCAGTGCGTGGGCTCTCTCTCTACGGGTGAGCTCGCTGTGCTTGTTTCCATGATACGCCATCTGCAGCGCGTGGGCTCTCTCTCTGCGGGTGAGCTCGCGGTGCTTGTTTCCATGATACGCCATCTGCAGCACGTGGGCTCTCTCTGGGTGAGCTCGCGGTGCTTGTTTCCATGATACGCCCTCCGCTGCGTGAGTGCTGAGTCGAAGGGATTAGGCCCTCACTATATGATGTCCATTTTTGCTGAGAGGGTGCAGGGCCCTGGGCAGTGCAGGTGATCCCGGACAGTCTGGGCCCGATTCGCAGGAGTAATCTGAAACAAAATCTTTTTTTTTTTTTTTTTTTGTCCTCATACGCCACTTCCCACCTCTTCATATCTTGTAACGCCCTTTGGTGGTATTCAAACTCAACTATGAGAGGTTGTTTCCTACTGCTTACGCTGCAGACCTGCAAGCTTGAGAGAAGTGGGAGGTGTCACAGCCATACCTGATGCAGGAAAGCATATAGGTTTCATTAAACCTCCAAGAGCATCCGAAGTGACTTAATCATCGAACCTTATTCTCTCCCATCCTTAAAGTCAGCAATTATTTGACTCCCAAAAATTGGTGCTTCCTATTATTTTGCCCAGCCATATCCAACTTAGCTATTGCTCTCATAGCTCTAATTCACATTAATTCTGTCGGAGGTTCTGACGAAATCCAAAGTTTACATATTTCTCTTCGAGCAATCAAAATGGCATAGAAAAACAGCTTAGAATTGTCATCAAGGCCCTTACCTTGTATATCCAGTCTACCCGAGATGATCTGTTCAGGGCTTACCGTGATATTTAGCTCCAACATTTTTGATAGCGTTTCACTTACAGCTGCCCAAAAATCTTGAATCTCTGAGCATGTCGCAAAAATATAATGTCATCTTCATTTGGGCTTTTACACTTTGGGCATAACACCATGCCCCCATCTTTGAATTTTGCAAGCCTCTTTGGGGTCCAGTATGCCCTGTGGAGAGTGAACAAGTGATTCCTCCTTAAATTTGCAGGTTTTACCACTTTATAAAGAATCAACATATCTACTTGCCATTGTTCTTCTGTTGCGATCCTCGGCAAGCACTCTCCCCACAGGAACTCTGGAAGTAGGAAAGGGCCGTCCTCCATTTCGACTATTTCCCAATACCACGTTGCCACTTCTTTGTTCATCCGAATGTTTGAAGCCAGCTTTTCTTCGAACTCATTATGTCGTCCCATTAACTTTCCCTTACCTACTACCCAACTTTGTATCTGCAGGTACTTAAATTTTGCAAAATTGCGACCCCAGAGTTGCTCGCAAACCGCCCACGGTAGCAAGGCTCCTTCACAAAACAGCTCACCCCAGACCTGTGGGCCTTCTGTTTTTAAAGCCCTTGCTAAAGCATCTTTCGTCCAACTTGGAGCCCCCGGGACCTCCCAAATTGGTGCAGCCACGCTAAAATATGGAATTTTTGTCACGCGCCTAATACGATACCATACCGTGGCTAGGTCTCTTAAAACCTTCAGTCTAACTTTTTTGAAGTATTTTGGATCTGCAAATCCATATAGGAAGCCACGCTTATAGCATTTTTCTACTTTCAACATGGCCGTAAAAAGTTCCCCTATTGATGAGTTATTGGGAGTTCCAAGAAGCATTCTACAGTTCTTGAGCAAAAAAGCCCAAGAATAAAATTGAAAGTCTGGGGCTGCTAAACCTCCCTTGGCGTACTTTCTCCGAATTTTTTTCCAAGATAGCCTTGACCCCTTGGAGCCCCAAATAAATCAACCAATTTCGCTCTGTAGCTTAGCTAGGCCTTCTTTCTCAAACATAAGGGGAACAGAATCAAATAAAAAGGTCAATTTCGGAAGCACCATCATTATAACCAGATTTACCCGGCCAATCATAGTCAGTGATATTGAACTCCAGTTTCTCAGTAATGCTGTAATCTCTTTCCTTGCTTTGGCCAGATTTACTAATGTTAGCTGTTTTATATCTTGAGTAATTTGTACCCCCAAATGTCTCATCTGCTTTTTTGCGATCCCAGGCTCCACTGCCATATTCCAAGCCATAATTTCAGTCTTGTCCGAATTTAATCGATATCCTGAAACTTCTCCAAACTTTTTAGTAATGCTTTCAATTTCCACCAGTGATTTTGTCAGATTCGATGTTAAAACTACAATATCATCCGCATATAGCCCTATCTTCTTTGATCACCCTTGGAACCTGAAAGCAGGAATATTTTCTGACTCTCTTATTTTGCAGGCCAGTGGTTCAATATAAAGGTCAAATAGGAGTGGGGACAGGGGGCATCCCTGCCTAGTTCCTCGCGCAATTCTAATAGATTTTGTGAGAGCTCCATTAACCAAGACCTTAGAGTTTGGCGTATGATATAGTTGCGTTATCGCTTGAAGAAAATTTTCCCCTAGCTCAAGATGTTCGAGTAGAATTTTCAAAAACTCCCAATTTACACGGTCGAAAGCCTTGGCAGCATCCAAGGCCACCACCGCCAGGGGGAGCCCTTGCTCAACCGCAACATCTCTACTGCCTATCAGGGAAAATGTTAATTCATTTAAGTGTCTACCTTTGACAAATCCCTTTTGATCTTCGTGAATAAAGTACGGAATCACTTTGCCCAGCCTATCTGCCAAGATCTTGGTAAACATTTTGTAGTCACAATTCAAGAGTGAAATGGGTCTATATGAATCCATATGTGTTGGAGATTGACCAGGTTTGGGTATGATGATTATATTTGCCTGGTCCCATGATGCCGGAATCTTCATATTTCCCGAGAACACCTCATTTAACACCTTTGTTAATAATGGTGCCAGTCCTTGCATCAGGCTCTTGTATACTTCTACAGGAAGGCCATCGGGACCAGGTGCTTTGCCTTTTTTTGCCTTCCTAATACCTTCCTCTATCTCTTCCTGCCTGATCTCTCTATTCAAAACCCTTCGGTGTTCTTCTGTAGCAGATTTTAGAGCTCTAACCCACTTCTTGATCTCCTGCTTGTCTGGATGTAACTCTTCACTATACACTTCCGCAAAATAGTTATGAAATGCTTCCACAATCTCATTTGTGTTTGAGGCTACTTTTTCTTCTGCACCAACCTTAACCTTAACCTCTTTTATCATGTTTTTAACCCGATCCTTCCTAACCTTCCAAGCTAGAAGTTTGCCTGCATTTTCCCCGTATTCGAAGTGGTCCTGCCTAGAAGCCTCCCATCTTTCTTTCACCCTTTTATTAATCACAGCAGTCAATTGTTCCTTTAACCCTTCCAACTCTTGAAGAATCTCCTCCACAGGAGCTCCCCCTGAATTTATAATCATGATTTCATATTTTCGGATATTCTGTTCCAGACTCCATATTTCCTGGTAGTATGCCCTCCTTCTCTTAGCCCCCAGAGCTCCCAGCCTGCCTCGAAGGAAGGCCTTAGTGGCCTCCCAAACAATATCTAGTTTGGTTGATCCTATGTTGTGCTCTATAACTACCTCGAGCTCCTGTTGAAGGGACTGCATTGCTTCCTGGTCGTACAAAACTGTACGGTCCAACCTCCAGACTGAATCCACAACACAGGACCCAATTTCCAGTTCTAAGGAGACCGCTGAGTGATCGGACAAATGAACCCCTACATCTACCACCTCCTTCACATTGTCAATTAATCGTGCATCTAACAGAAAAAAGTCTATTCTAGATCTATGACTGTATTTTTTGTTATAGTATGTATATCCAAGCCCAGACCCGGCCAGCCTCCTCCAAATATCGCAAAGCCCAAACTGTTCTATTATGTTTTTAACACTGGCCGCCATTTTACAATTTCCCTGGGCTCTGCTGTTAACGGATCTATCAAGCTTGGCGTCCAGTACGGTGTTAAAATCCCCTGCAAGAACTATATATCCTGAAAGCCCAGTCATCTCTTGTGTTAGTTCTAGCAGCGGAGTAACATCGTCTTGATTAGGGCCGTAGTAACCAATAATATTGTATAATGAACCCACTATCTTTAAAGTCACTATCAACCATCGCCCTTTCTCATCTGCTATACTGCTCACTACCTGACAGTCCAGCCCATATCTAAATCACTAATATTCCTTTAGTAACCCTTGTTTGTGGTGAACTGAAAAAATACCTTATCCACCGCAGCCGACCCAAGAATTATTTACACTCCTCCCCAGTTAAATGAGTCTCTTGAAGGATCATTATATTAGCTGGAGTATCCCTTAAGTACTTCAGGATCCTATCTCTTCTTGCTTTAACCCTTAACCCATTGACATTCCATGACACCCATTTCACTATTTGTGTTTTTACCCTCGCACTCTTACCCTCCACCATCATAAACTAATCTCCGAATCCTTACCCTCAAGGTGGTCCTTAGCATATGAGAACATTTTTGTTTTTCTCCCCACCTTCTTCCTATCCCTCCCCCCCCAGCTCTAAGCCCTAACCAACTCTGAAACAAAATCTTAAACTTATACTTTTGGTATTCACAGAAGGCCTTTATTAGTAGTAAAGTTAGGATTTTGTCTTAAGTCTGTCTGTTGAAAATAGGCAATGTATGTGTACATAAGCGGCGTTCATTTGCGTTCACAGTACCCCTTGTTGTAAGCAGAACGGATATCGCTAAAACACTGACTGTGTTATCCTGCTAGCATAGACCCATGCACACACGTACACGACAGCCATTTTAGGTATCATGGTCTCCTTGTTTTCGATCGATCATCAGCCCCTTCCCTGACCCTGCAAGCTTCCCCCATGCACCCTGACCGCCCCCGCTCTCACATGCACAAGTCATGAGCCCTCCCCTCCCGCATGACTCTGTCTCTGAGAATCACACCCCGCGCCTGACCAACACCTCCTTTCCTTCCATGAATACCCCTCTTCTGATAAACCTTTTCTCTACGCTCGATTTTCCCCACTGACCCTTCCTTTCATGAATATCTCTCCTTTGATTACCTCTTCCTCTGAACCTAATTGTCTACATGGACCGCTGGTCATCCCTTAGCCCGAGGATACAGTTTATTGCCCACTACTGTATGCACTCGCCTCTCTTGAAAGGAGCCACTATTGATCATGACCACCCCACCCCCTGAGATTCAAGCAGGCGCACACATTCCAATGGAATCAGCAGAACACTCAGCTGCGTGACAGCCCCCTCCTATTGTATGGAGGATGAGGGCCCCTACTGTAGCCACGTGTTGGAATATCTTCACACTTCACAATGTCTTGATTGTAATGAAGGATGTGTGTGCCATAAACCTGTGTATAAAAGACGAAGCCTCAGAGAAACTTGTTAGAGCACCTCCCGAAGACACTATGCGAGTGTCCCAAAGGACAGGCTCTCCTCATGAGTAATAAACCTTTTTCCTTGTCTTCTTGCTTCCAGTGCCCGTCTCTTCATTTGGTAATTATTTACGATGGAAACTAAGAGGCGCCTTGCGCCAGCAGCCTGGGCATCCGGTTCGTTATGGGCTGACTTTTCCACACTGTCCTAAGTTTGTCCTAAGTCTGTCTTAAGTCAAACTTAAGACACAATCCTAACTTTACTACTACTAAATGCCTTCTGTGAATACCAAAAGTAGTAAGTTTAGGATTTTGTCACAGATTCGTTTGTGAATCGGCCCCAAAGTGCCCCTCTTAGGGCCCCGGGCAGCGCCAGGTGATCGCGGACAGTCTGTGCCCCTCTCAGGGCCCCGGGCAGCGCCAGGTCTGTGCGACCAGCTCCAGCTGGGCAGAGAGGCCCGGCCCTCACCCCGCCTCCGCCCCTCATGGAAAACATGACATTGCCAGCAGATGTTGCACTCTCAGGGCTCAGGGCCACAGCTGGAGAGGGATCCTGGCTGGGAAGAGGGCAGCTGCCCCGGCCCCAGGGCCATCGACGGCGATAAGCCATCGCGATAGTGGTATATATGTGCCTGGCACCGGGGGCCACATCTCTCTACTCTACTCAACAGGATGAAGACAGTCCTGGTTCTCCTCGCGCTCCTCGGAGCTGCAGGTGAGTCCCAGACACCCCGAGCTGTAGATACAGACCCCCGAGCTGTAGATACAGACACCACGAGCTGTAGATACAGACACCCGAGCTGTAGATACAGACACCACGAGCTGTAGATACAGACACCACGAGCTGTAGATACAGACACCCGAGCTGTGGAGACAGACACCCCGAGCTGTAGATACAGACACCCCGAGCTGTAGATACAGACACCACGAGCTGTAGATACAGACACCCGAGCTGTGGAGACAGACACCCCGAGCTGTAGATACATTCCAAGACACCCCGAGATGTAGATACAGACACACGAGCTGTAGAGACAAACACCCCGAGCTGTAGATACAGACATCCCGAGCTGTAGATACAGACACCCGAGCTGTAGAGACAAACACCCCGAGCTGTAGATACAGACACCCCGAGCTGTAGATACAGATATCCCGAGCTGTAGATACAGACACCCAAGCTGTAGAGACAAACACCCCGAGCTGTAGATACAGACACCCCGAGCTGTAGATACAGACACCCAAGCTGTAGATACAGACACCCCGAGATGTAGATACAGACACCCGAGCTGTAGAGACAGACACCCCGAGCTGTAGAGACAGACACCCCGAGCTGTAGATACAGACACCCCGAGCTGTAGATACAGACACCCGAGCTGTAGAGACAGACACCCCGAGCTGTAGAGACAGACACCCCGAGCTGTAGAGACAGACACCCTGAGCTGTAGATACATTCCAAGACACCCCGAGATGTAGATACATTCCCAGAGACAGAGCTGTAGATACATTTACAGACACCCCGAGCTGTAGATACATTCCCAGATACCCCGAGCTGTAGATACATTCCCAGACACCCTGAGCTGTAGGTTGGTTCACAGACACCCCGAGCTGTAGATACATTCCCAGACACCCTGAGCTGTAGGTTGGTTCACAGACACCCCAAGCTGTAGATACATTCCCAGACACCCCGAGCTGTAGATACATTCCCAGACACCCTGAGCTGTAGGTTGGTTCACAGACAATCCAAGCTGTAGATACATTCCCAGACACCCCGAGCTGTAGATACATTCCCAGACACCCTGTGCTGTAGATACATTCCCAGACACCCTGAGCTGTAGGTGGGTTCACAGATACCCCGAGCTGTCGAAAAATTCCCAGACACCCTGAGCTGTAGATACATTCCCAGAGACAGAGCTGTAGATACATTCCCAGACACCCCGAGCTGTAGAAACATTCCCAGACACCCCGAGCTGTAGGTGGGTTCACAGACACCCCAAGCTGTAGATACAGAACCCCCGAGCTGTAGATACAGACGCCCGAGCTGTAGATACAGACACCCCGAGCAATATTTACAGACACCCCGAGCTGTAGATACAGACCCCCGAGCTGTAGATACAGACACCTGAGCAGTAGATACATTCCCAAACGCCCCCATCTGTAGATACATTCCCAGATACCCCGAGCTGTAGATACATTCTCGGACACCCCGAGCAGAAGGTGGATTCACAGACACCCAGAGCTGTAGGTGGGTTCATAGAAACCCCGAGCTGTAGATACATTCCCAGACACCCCAGCTGTAGGCGGACTCTGAGAGACCCACAGCTGTAGGTGGGTTCATAGAAACCCCGAGCTGTAGAAACATTCCCAGACACCCCGAGCTGTAGGTGGGTTCACAGACACCCCAAGCTGTAGATACAGAACCCCCGAGCTGTAGATACAGACACCCGAGTTGTAGATACAGACACCCCGAGCAATATTTACAGACACCCCGAGCTGTAGATACAGACACCCGAGCAGTAGATACATTCCCAAACGCCCCCATCTGTAGATACATTCCCAGATACCCCGAGCTGTAGATACATTCCCAGACACCCCAGCTGTAGGCGGACTCTGAGAGACCCACAGCTGTAGGTGGGTTCTCAGACACCTGAGCTGTAGGTGGGTCCCAGACACCCCGAGCTGTAGGTACATTGCCAGACACCTTGAGCTCTAGATACATTTACAGACACCCTGAGCTGTAGAAACATTCCCAGATGCCCCGAGCTGTAGATACATTCTTAGACACCCCGAGCTGTAGAAACATTCCCAGACACCACGAGCAGTAGAAACATTCCCAGACACCCGAGCTGTAGATACATTCCCAGACACCCGAGCTGTAGATACATTCCCAGATGCCCCGAGCTGTAGATACATTCCCAAGACGCCCCGATCTGTAGGCGGGCTCTCAGAGACCCACACTGTAGGTGGGTTCCAGACACCCGAGCTGTAGGCGGGTTCTCAGACACCCGAGCTGGAAGCGGGTTCTCAGACGCCCTGAGCTGTAGAAACATTCCCAGAAACCCCGAGCTGTAGATACATTCCCAGACACCCCGAGCTGTAGATCCATTCTTAGACACCCCGAGCTGTAGATACATTCTTAGACACCCCGAGCTGTAGATACATTCTCAGACACCCCGAGCTGTAGATCCATTCTTAGACACCCCGAGCTGTAGATACATTCTTAGACACCCCGAGCTGTAGAAACATTCCCAGACACCCCGAGCAGTAGAAACATTCCCAGACACCCGAGCTGTAAATACATTCCCAGACACCCGAGCTGTAGATACATTCCCAGATGCCCCGAGCTGTAGATACATTCCCAAGACGCCCCGATCTGTAGGCGGGCTCTCAGAGACCCACAGCTGTAGGTGGGTTCCAGACACCCGAGCTGTAGGCGGGTTCTCAGACACCCGAGCTGTAGGCGGGTTCTCAGAGACCCAGAGCTGTAGGCGGGCTCTCAGAGACACAGAGCTGTAGGCGGGTTCTCAGACGCCCTGAGCTGTAGGCGGGTTCTCAGACGCCCTGAGCTGTAGGCGGGCTCTCAGACGCCCTGAGCTGTAGACGGGCTCTCAGACGCCCTGAGCTGTAGGCGGGCTCTCAGACTCCCGAGCTGTAGGCGGGTTCTCAGACGCCCTGAGCTGTAGAAACATTCCCAGAGACCCCGAGCTGTAGATACATTCCCAGACACCCCGACCTGTAGGCGGGTTCTCAGAGACCCACAGCTGTAGGTGGGTTCTAGACACCCGAGCTGTAGGCGGGTTCTCAGACACCCGAGCTGTAGGCGGGTTCTCAGACGCCCTGAGCTGTAGGCGGGCTCTCAGACGCCCTGAGCTGTAGACGGGCTCTCAGACGCCCTGAGCTGTAGGCGGGCTCTCAGACGCCCAGAGCTGTAGGCGGGCTCCCAGACGCCCTGAGCTGTAGGCGGGCTCTCAGACGCCCTGAGCTGTGCTGTAGGCGGGCTCTCAGACACCCACAGCTGTAGGCGGGCTCTCAGACGCCCCAAGCTGTAGGCGGGCTCTCAGACACCCACAGCTGTAGGTGGGTTCACAGAGACCCCGAGCTGTAGGCGGGCTCTCAGACGCCCCGAGCTGTAGGCGGGTTCTCAGAGACCCAGAGCTGTAGGCGGGCTCTCAGACGCCCTGAGCTGTGCTGTAGGCGGGCTCTCAGACACCCACAGCTGTAGGCGGGCTCTCAGACGCCCCAAGCTGTAGGCGGGTTCTCAGACACCCACAGCTGTAGGTGGGTTCACAGAGACCCCGAGCTGTAGGCGGGCTCTCAGACGCCCCGAGCTGTAGGCGGGTTCTCAGAGACCCAGAGCTGTAGGCGGGCTCTCAGACGCCCTGAGCTGCAGGCGGGCTCTCAGACGCCCCGAGCTGTAGGTTATGTCCCAGGCACGATTCACAAAAGTAAACTTTGACCAAAGGTTTTAGTTTAGACCAGAAGTCTAAGGGGCAGATTTATGAAGGCCTTGCGCCGCCGGTGCGTCATTTTTAACATGGAAAAAAGTGACGCACCGGCGGCGCAAGGCCTTTATAAATCTGCCCCTAAGTTTAGTAGTAGTAAAGTTAGGGGCAGATTTACCTTCCCTGTGCGCCAGCAGTGCGCCACTTTTCGTGACGCACTGGCGGCGCATTTCATTGCCCCATATTTACAAGCACTCATGAAGCCACCCTGCGTGACTTTTCCTCTCCTTGTAAATACGGCCCCTTCACACGCAGCGCTGTGCTTGGAAGGGGCGTTCCAAGGGTGTTGCTGTGGGTGTTCCCACGCAACACACATGGAATCAGGCACATCTCCAGATTTACGAGGAATAGTGAACCTGGAAACGGGTCCGAATGCTGCGCCACCCTAGGGGTTGGCATAGCGAGGCGCAACGAGGAGAAATGTTTTCATTTCTCCTAGTTTTTCCCTCTTTCAATGCGTGCTGCGTTCTACGGCACGCCTTGTAAGAGGATAAAGGCTGCAGTGATTATTTTTGAGCAGGAAAATGCCCCTTCCTGCTCAAAAACAACCTCCCCATGACGCAGGCATGCTTGCTCCATGGTGCCAGGGTGCCTGCACGGGCACTTGGCAGCTGTCTGTGCGCCAGCGCAGGGGAGAGCACAGGAATGCAATATATTGTAAATATGTCGCATTCCTGTGCTCTGAAAGTGCCGCAGCGTGGCACAGTCAGAGGGCTTGCGTTGCCGCGCTGTGGCACTTCCTTGTAAATCTGCCCCTTAGACTTTTGGTCTAAGTTTACCGTTGTGAATTGGGCCTGCTGTGTCTCTCCACCTCTGTGACACTCCTACCGTCATCTCAGACTCTAACCAGTGCCTTCTCCTTGCAGCGGCCGCTCCATGGGACGACGATGATAAGATTATTGGGGGCTACACCTGCAAACCCCACTCCCAGCCCTGGCAGGTCTACTTCACCACCAGTGGGGGCCGCTGGTGCGGGGGCTCGCTCATCAACGAGTACTGGATCATATCTGCGGCTCATTGCTACGCACCGTGAGTAAAGCCCTCCTTAGTTCAATCCAAGAGCGGTGAAGACATGAAGACAAGAGAGACTGAGCGCATGAAGCCGTTAGCGGGCTCAGTCGTATGTTTCCTAACCTGGGCATAAGTAGCAGAGCGGCCTTTACCCTACATTTGTCCCACCTTGCTCTACGTCAGTTCTTGCACTGACCTTTTACCCAGTTATGTGCTGAATAAATGTCGATAAGTTTCCTTGAAACCAGGCTCATTTACTATGCCTGAGGATTCTTAGCATCATATCTGAATCCGCTGCACATGACGTACATAACAGGATTAACAGACCAACTTCATCCTCGGGCGACGGAGCTACTTCGCATAGTTACAATTATTGATTTAGGTTCATCTTCATAATCGTACTCAGGAGATACCGATTGTGGTAGAACGCCCGAGGCTGCCTTTTTTGATATAAGAGCCCTGCACCGTCACTAGGTAACCAGAGGAGACGCTTCTATGCCGACACTGACACAGCGGTCCCCGCACGCCGACACTTCAGCTCGCAGCGGTCTGACATCCCTTGCGGGGTGTCCTGCTCGTGACCAAGGAGGGGTCCTTTCTCTCCCATCAGGTCATGGGATGGCTCTTTCCTTGGGGAATCTTCTAGTGTTTTGGCTGCTGCAGATTCTTTAAAGGTGCTGCAGGAGTGGCGTTAAAAGGTGGTATGCATAACGGAAGCCTCCGGTCTTGTAATGAAATCGTGGCTTTTCACCCACGTACATGCTAGGTACACTCACATATATTTAGGTAGGGTCCGCATTGTAGGAGTGCGCAAAGATTACTGTTTTCATTTATGCCTGCATATATTCATTGCTTCAGCACCAAGTTAGACATGTATCTACCGTTCTCTCTTTTGGCGCTTGTAATCTTTTAAGCTACTGATTGTTGCAGCAAACGTGTTTTATATTACAATGGTGAAGGTAAACAACAAGAGAGAAAGGGTCACTAGGCAACTCTTATACCCCTCGTTAATAATATATCAAAACAACAGAAGAGTACCTTAATAATACAGGAGACAGAGATGAGATGAACTCTCATTGGCCACCACCAAAAGTTTAGGAAAAGGGAAATGAAGTGGGTTAGACAAATTCGGTGAGTGAGAAAAAGAACCCTCAGGCACCAACTGAAGTCGGTTGCCAGTTGTCTTCATTGGGTCCTTTTGGTAAGTACGTGAGAAACTACGTAGCAAAGGAAAAGTGCGTGATTAAAAAGAGTATTGGCTACTCCCCAAGCCAGAATTTTAATGTGGGGGTAGTACTAACTCTATTAAAAACAATAGTGCAGAAAAATGGACATGTGACTGGTTAAGTTAATTTGAACCAAATGTCCTGATTAAAGGTCGACATGTTTCTTGCTCTCAACGGCCAATAGTTCGCCTAGCATTCTTCGGGACCATACATACCCTTACCTCATGGGAAGCACTCACTAAGGCGCCAAAACCATGGGGGGCAGAAAAGAAGTGAAATAAAAACGTTACCAACTTGATTGTAATTTGATGCACTGGGAATTCCACGTGCAACCCCTCCGACACGTAGGGACTGTTAGATTTGTCAGGCTCGGGTAAAATACCCCCTGGGCTCGTGGCAGGGGAAACCTTCACGCCCGGATGTATTTCGTCCAAGCGACTCCCCGCCTAGGAACCTATTTGGATCACTTCCACGGCCCGTAAAGTGTATTATTAAGGTACTATTCTGTTATATTACAATGGAACTGGTTCAATAAATGCTTATTGGAAACGTGCCCAGCATTTTATTCTGTGTATCTCCCTGAGGCAAAGTGAGCACGAGTGCTTGAGCGAAAAGTACTGTACAGTTTCCATGATCCCTGAGGGGTCAGGGTTGTCGTGTTCGGGTTGCTAGAACTTGTGCGCTCCTTTGCAAGGTGAGGGGGCTTGATGGTGGCCCTGTGAGCGAGCTGGTCTAAAGACTAACATGTCCTTCGGGGGGGGTCTGGAATAAGTCTGGAGACCAATCCCTTAGTTTATATTGTACAACAAATGCAGAGATCCTGAGCATTGTTAGGAACTATAAGACATCAGGACAGAACACCAAGAGGGGGCCGAGGACATAAAGCAAAGAAGGGACTCTGGGAATTAAGCCAAGAGGAGGGGAGGACCTAAAGACAAGAGAGGGCTGGACGGCTGATGACCTAAAGACAAGAGAGGGCTGGACGGCTGATGACCTAAAGACAAGAGAGGGCTGGACGGCTGATGACCTAAAGACAAGAGAGGGCTGGACGCCTGATGACTTAAAGACAAGAGAGGGCTGGACGGCTGATGACCTAAAGACAAGAGAGGGCTGGACGGCTGATGACCTAAATACTAGAGAGGGCTGGACGGCTGATGACTTAAAGACAAGAGAGGGCTGAACGGCTGATGACTTAAAGACAAGAGAGGGCTGGACGGCTGATGACTTAAAGACAAGAGAGGGCTGGACGCCTGATGACTGAAAGACAAGAGAGGGCTGGACGGCTGATGACCTAAAGACAAGAGAGGGCTGGACGCCTGATGACTGAAAGACAAGAGAGGGCTGGATGGCTGATGACTTAAAGACAAGAGAGGACTGGACGGCTGATGACCTAAAGACAAGAGAGGGCTGGACGACTGATGACTGAAAGACAAGAGAGGGCTGGACGGCTGATGACCTAAAGACAAGAGAGGGCTGGACGGCTGATGACTTAAAGACAAGAGAGGGCTGGACGGCTGATGACCCAAAGACAAGAGAGGGCTGGACGCCTGATGACTTAAAGACAAGAGAGGGCTGGACGGCTGATGACTTAAAGACAAGAGCGGGATGGACGGCTGATGACTTAAAGACAAGAGAGGGCTGGACGGCTGATGACCTAAAGACAAGAGAGGGCTGGACGGCTGATGACTTAAAGACAAGAGAGGGATGGACGCCTGATGACTTAAAGACAAGAGAGGGCTGGACGGCTGATGACCTAAAGACAAGAGAGGGCTGGACGGCTGATGACTTAAAGACAAGAGAGGGCTGGACGGCTGATGACCTAAAGACAAGAGAGGGCTGGACGGCTGATGACCTAAAGACAAGAGAGGGCTGGACGGCTGATGACTTAAAGACAAGAGAGGGCTGGACGGCTGATGACCTAAAGACAAGAGAGGGCTGGACGGCTGATGACCTAAAGATAAGAGAGGGCTGGACGGCTGATGACCTAAAGACAAGAGAGGGCTGGACGGCTGATGACCTAAAGACAAGAGAAGGCTGGACGGCTGATGACCTAAAGACAAGAGAGGGCTGGACGGCTGATGACCTAAAGACAAGAGAGGGCTGGACGGCTGATGACTTAAAGACAAGAGAGGGCTGGACGGCTGATGACCTAAAGACAAGAGAGGGCTGGACGGCTGATGACTGAAAGACAAGAGAGGGCTGGACGGCTGATGACCTAAAGACAAGAGAGGGCTGGACGGCTGATGACCTAAAGACAAGAGAGGGCTGGACGGCTGATGACCCAAAGACAAGAGAGGGCTGGACGGCTGATGACTTACAGACAAGAGAGGGCTGGACGGCTGATGACTAAGAGACAAGAGAGGGCTGGACGGCTGATGACCTAAAGACAAGAGAGGGCTGGACGGCTGATGACTGAAAGACAAGAGAGGGCTGGACGGCTGATGACCTAAAGACAAGAGAGGGCTGGACTCCTGATGACTTAAAGACAAGAGAGGGCTGGACGGCTGATGACCTAAAGACAAGAGAGGGCTGGACGGCTGATGACCTAAAGACAAGAGAGGGCTGGACGGCTGATGACTTAAAGACAAGAGAGGGCTGGACGGCTGATGACTTACAGACAAGAGAGGGCTGGACAGCTGATGACCTAAAGACAAGAGAGGGTTTGACGGCTGATGACTTAAAGACAAGAGAGGGCTGGACGGCTGATGACTTACAGACAAGAGAGGACTGGACGGCTGATGACTTACAGACAAGAGAGGGCTGGACGGCTGATGACCTAAAGACAAGAGAGGGCTGGACGGCTGATGACTTAAAGACAAGAGAGGGCTGGACGGCTGATGACCTAAAGACAAGAGAGGGCTGGACGGCTGATGACTGAAAGACAAGAGAGGGCTGGACGGCTGATGACTGAAAGACAAGAGAGGGCTGGACGGCTGATGACTTAAAGACAAGAGAGGGCTGGACGGCTGATGACTTAAAGACAAGAGAGGGCTGGACAGCTGATGACTTACAGACAAGAGAGGGCTGGACGGCTGATGACCTAAAGACAATAGAGGGCTGGACGGCTGATGACTTAAAGACAAGAGAGGGCTGGACGGCTGATGACTTAAAGACAAGAGAGGGTTGGACGGCTGATGACTTACAGAAAAGAGAGGGCTGGACGGCTGATGACTTACAGACAAGAGAGGACTGGACGGCTGATGACTTACAGACAAGAGAGGGCTGGACGGCTGATGACCTAAAGACAAGAGAGGGCTGGACGGCTGATGACCTAAAGACAAGAGAGGGCTGATGGCATATAGTGACGAGGGGGCTGAGGAATCTAGCGCTATTCTCATCAGGAACCTCTTTCTCCTAAATTATTGAATTTACATATCCTCCTTCAACGCAACCTCTTTCCAAACTTTAAACAGATTTTGTTCTGTTCATTTCCACTTTATCGTTGTCTGCCCGCCTTGAAATACTCTTGCAAGTTTTTCTCTCCTCTGACCTTTTTAACCATGCTTTTGGGCCACTGAAACCCTTATGAGTCTAGTGTTAATATCATTTTACGGTCATACAAACCACATCTACTTGCCATTTTTCTTTATTCAATTGATTTTGAAAGCCTATGTTCTATTACAAGACCTGAGTCCAAGTATTTATTTTATTTCCATTCTAGTTTAGTCACTTATAGATACAAGCACTTGCGTCTCGTCAGCACCCTCAGATTCAATTATTCTAATAGGTCAATCTTCTTCGGCTCACGCTGAGACAAATATTTCCTCCTATGTCCTATTCTCAGTATTGGATCAATAATTTTATGATCTGAAATCGAATGTTATTCAAATGATGTCTGGTGTTTACATCATGTGTTCTTTGGTAGTCAATACCAAACCATGTAAATCTGTACTGTATAAAAAGAAGCTTATGTTAGAATAAATATTATTTCTGCTGAAAAAATTTTCAGTGGGAGATTTCTTATTGCAAATAACGGGAACAGCGATGGGCTCCCGAGTAGCCTCCTCACTGGTGAACTTATAAATGGAAGCATGTGACAAGGAGAATAGATTGTTGAAAAGAAAATGAAAGGTTAGTTTTAAAATGTACTTGAGGTACATAGAGAACTTTTTATTGTATGGATAGCCTGGGCGTAGTTTACAGAGTTTTGCTATGAGGAACTCCGCAAACTTACAAAAAAACTCTGCCAAGTTCCGCGAGTTAGGGAGTGCAGTGTGAACTGCAGTTTGTTCTGGTATTCCTGCAGCTCAAGTAGAAATTCTACCAGATCGGCAATTCGCGCTCGCCAACTTACCGCTCGTGATCGCAAAATTACCCGTGGCGATCGCGAGCGTGAGTGGGGAAAAAACTCCTCTGCACTTTGTGAAGCGGAGTTTTCTGCACTTTGCGAGCTCTGCGGAGTGTGGTGTGCAGAAAACTCTGCAAACTTCGAGAACCGAGCAAAGTTCACCACCCAGGCCTAGGGATAGCAAAAAATGTCTGTCCCACTAAAAATTAGATGTATCAGTAATACACATTGACGTTTGGTGCAATCTCTATGTGGCCCAATAGGAAATGGAATTAGACCTTCATATACAGAAAGCCACCAGATCAGAACAGCTTACTGCACTCTGAATGCTTTATTCCCAAATAAACGTAACTAGTTAGCCAAACGATATCCCCCACACAAATTATTTTATTAATATTATTATTATTATTATTAAACCATTTATAAAGCGCCTGGTTACGACCACTGGTGTGTCACAAAGGAAGGTATTGACAGGACAATGCGAGAAAGGAGAATACAAAGATGACAGTTTGTGAACTGTGAAAATGACCTCAAAGGAATGACTAGAGACAATATATTGCAATTCGATTGAAAAAAACATAACTAACTAAAGCTGTGACGTGACACTGTACCACAGTGCAGGGAACAGGGGTTAAAAGAATGAACAGAGAGCAGGCCCCCAAGTGCTCCCAGGTGCCCCCAGGAGCTCCCAGGTGTTCCCAGGTGCTCCCAGGTGCTCCCGCGAGCTCCCAGGTGCTTCTAGGTGGTGCCCCCGGGTGTTCCAGTTGTTCCTAGGTGCCCCAGGTGTTCCTAGGTGCCCCCAGGTGCTCCCAGGTGCTCCCAGGTGCTCCCCTGTGCTCCCAGGTGCTCCCAGGTGCTCCCAGGTGCTCCTGGTGCTCCCAGGTGCCCCAGCTGTCCCCAGGTGCTCCCAGGTGCTCCTGAGGTGCTCCTAGGTCCTCCCAGGCTGCCAGATGCCCCCAGGTGCTCCCAGGCGCCCCAGATGCCCCCAGGTGCTTCCAGGTGCCCCAGGTGCTCCCAGGTGCCCCCAGGTGCTCCCATGTGCCCCCAGGTGTCCCCTGGTGCTTCCAGGTGCTCCCAGGTGCTCCTAGGTGCTCCCAGGTGCCCCCAGATCTTCCCATGTGCTCCCAGGTGCTCCCAGGTACCCCCTGTTGCTCCCAGGTGCCCCCTAGTGCTCCCAGGAGCCCCCTGGTGCTCCCATGTCGCCCCTGGAGCTCCCATGTGCTCCCAGGTGCTCCCAGGTGCTCCCAGACGACCCCAGGTGCCCCCTGGTGCTCCCAGATGCTAACAGGCTCCCTATCTCCTATGCTCCCCAAGTTCCTTCTGTTCCAAGTACATCTTTGCATGAAGGTTCCCTGTTGGAAGGGGCAATCTCAGAGGGCCAGGTTATGCTCACCCGGTCACCCCAAGACCCACCTCTCCCAAAGAACTTGCCGAGTCTTATAGTGAGGTCCTCACCGGGGAGGACTTAGAGTCTAGGATCGTACACCCTGAGCTCCCACCACACTACGAACAGACACCACACCGTTGGATTCTAATAACAAGTTCTTTATATAAGCAGTAAAACGATGAAAGCACTCTTATGTACACAGTGGTCGAGGGACCACAAAGTCTTTGGAGGACTCGGGAAGGGGGAAGCGGGACAGTCTTTTAGTCTCTGGGTCAATACGAGGCGTAACCTGCGCACAGCTCTCAATCCTCGAGCCGGGGGATACGGGATGATGGTCGTACCGACTGCTTCACCTCTGTCGGGTCGGCTCGGTCGTGATGGTGGTCTCGATGGTCCAGCCGGACCAGAGTACTCCTCGAGCCGTGACGAGGTCAGCAGGGCTCGATCTGGAGGAGTTCTTGAAGAGCCGCAACAGTGTCAGCAGGGCTCGGATGGTTGCAGGTTCAAGCTTGAGCCGCGACAGCGTCAGCAGGGCTCCGGTGGTCTTAGAGGTCGAGCCGCGACAGCGTCAGCAGGGCTCCGATGGTTACGAGTTCAGCTCGAGCCGCGTCAGCGTCAGCAGGGCTCCGATGGTTACGAGTTCAGCTTGAGCCGCGACAGCGTCAGCAGGGCTCAGGCGGTTCAGTTCTTTGTTGCGAAGAAGGAGCCGCGACAGCGTCAGCAGGGCTCAGCGATTGAAGATGAGTTCTTCTTAGGGTCAGCCGCGATCAGATCAGCAGGGCTTCAGGTCCAAGATACAACTGCCCGCTAGCTGTCGGGTGGGCCCAGATATAGTCCATTGGCCCTTTGATGTCCGGACCCTCGCAGGCGGAGGTCTCATGCCTTGGGGGCTGGTCGTTGGCGAGGTCCGGCGGTTGGCTCTTTGATCCTTTGAAAGATGGGTCCGGGAATTCCCAGACGCCCAGCGGGTCTGGAGCCAGCACTCGGGGAGGCCAGAGGTGCGATCGAAACTGGCCCACAGGGGAGGGCCAAAGGTGTGACAGATACCAGTCTCTCAGGGGAGGCCGGAGGTGCCATCGAAACTGCCTGGCTTATCACACTCGGGGAGCCCTTTACCCCCCAGCCGGGACTGGCGCGCCTTTGGAGTCTGGGTTTCGCTGGGGCCGGGGTCACGCTAGGCCCAGGGAGACAGGGATCTCGGGAAGGGAAATTGGCTGCCGGGCCTTGTGGGGCATGCCAGGTTAGGCGCTCGGAGCTGGGAGTGGAACGGGATAGGCAGGCCTGGTCGGGGGTTACGGGGATTAACTGGAGTAGGACGACCAGGCTCGGGGTGCAGGCTACACTAACGGGGATGCTGCGCAGGGGACTCAGGGTACAGGCCTACGCTCACAGGGTGTGGAGGGACAGGCGAACCACGCCACGAAGCCGGGTCCAACACGCGTCCCCCCCAGCTGAAGGCGGGGAGAACTACCCATCCTCTTGGGGGTTCTCTTCGCTGAGGCGGAAGAATCGGGACAGGCCGTCTGCGTTGGCGTGGTCAACACCAGGCCGGTGCTCAACAGTGAAATCCATTCCGTGGAGGGAGATGGACCAGCGCAGCAATTTGGGATTCTCCCCTCTCATCTGCATTAGCCACCGGAGGGGTCGGTGGTCGGTCTGGACCCGGAAGTGAGTACCGAACAGGTAGGGCCTCAGCTTCTTCAGGGCCCAAACCACCGCGAAGGCCTCCCGCTCGATGGTGCTCCACCTTTGTTCTTGAGGGAGTAGCCTCCGGCTAATGAATGCTACTGGCTGGTCCTGGCCGTTCTCGTTCACTTGGGACAGGACTGCTCCGATGCCATGCTCGGACGCGTCCGTCTGAACTACAAACTCTCGTGAGTAGTCGGGGGCCTGTAGGACGGGGCCAGTGCACATGGCGTCTTTCAACGTTTCGAACGCCTCTTGGCAGGTGGGGGTCCAGCTGACTTTCTTCGGCTGGTTTTTGGAGGTTAATTCCGTGAGGGGGGTCACGATGCTGCCGTACCCTTTGATAAATCTCCGGTAGTACCCCGTGAGTCCTAGGAATGCCCGCACTTCCGTCTGGGTCGTAGGGGCCTCCCAGGCCACGATTGCATCGATCTTGGGTTGGAGGGGGGCTACGAGGCCGCTTCCGACCTGGTGCCCGAGGTAGACTACGGACCCTTGTCCGATCTGGCACTTGCTCGCCTTAATGGTGAGACCGGCCCTTCTCAGGGCCGTCAGCACCGCCCAGAGGTGCTGGAGGTGCTTGGGCCAGTGGGTACTGTACACTGCGATATCGTCCAGATACGCAGCGCTGAACTCCTCCAACCCCGCCAGTACCTGGTTCACCAGCCTCTGGAAGGTGGCGGGGGCGTTTTTCATCCCGAAGGGCATCACCCGGAAATGGTAGTGACCATCCGGGGTGGAAAAAGCGGATCTTTCTTTAGCTCCCTCGGTGAGGGCGATCTGCCAGTATCCACTGGTCAGGCCGAACGTGCTAAGGAAGCGAGCAGCCCCGAGGCGATCAATAAGCTCGTCTGCTCGGGGAATGGGATGCGCATCGGTTCTGGTGACTGCGTTGAGCCCGCGGTAGTCAACGCAGAACCTCAGCTCGGGAACAGCACCGGGGGGGGCTGCCTTCGGAACCAGGACCACGGGGCTAGCCCATGGGCTGTCAGAGGCTTCGACCACCCCGAGAGCTAACATCTTTGATACCTCGGCCTTGATACAGGCCCGGACTCGGTCAGGGACGCGGTAGGCTCTGTACCGTACTGGTGGGCTGTCCCCGGTGTCAACGTCGTGGACGCACCAGTTGGTGACGCCGGGGGTGAGGGAGAAGAGGTCCGAGAACTGTCCCAACAACTGGCTACAGTCCTCGCGCTGCTCGGGAGAGAGGGAGGAGGAGAGACTCACCCACTCTACGGAGCCATCTTTTTCTTTCACGTACAGGAGATCGGGGAGAGGCTCCGTTTCTTCTTCTTCTCCATCGTCCGTGGCGAGGAGCAAGCTCAACTCGGACCGGGCGAAGTGGGGCTTGAGGCGGTTCACGTGGAGAAGCCTCAAGGGGTTCCTGGGGTACTGCACATCGATGAGATAAGTCACCTGGCTCTTACGTTCTACCACCTTAAAGGGCCCTGTCCACTTGTCTTGTAGGGCACAGGGCTCCACGGGGGCCATCACCCAGACCTGCTGTCCGGGCTGAAACTCGACCAGAGTGGCATTCTGGTCATACCACCGTTTCATTTCTTCTTGACTAGCCTCGAGGTTTGCCTCGGCCAGTTCTCTGAACTTCCTCGTCTGGTTCCGGAGGGCCAGAATGTATCGAAACACATCAGGAGCGGGCTCTGGGGCCGCCGTCTCCCAACCTTCTTTGACCAGGCTGAGGGGCCCCCTGACAGGGTGCCCATAGAGGAGCTCGAAGGGGCTGAACCCCAGGGACTTCTGGGGGACTTCGCGGTATGCGAAGAGGAGACAGGGAAGGAGGACGTCCCACTTACGCCTCAGGGGCTCTTCGAGACCCATGATCATCCCCTTGAGGGTCCGGTTGAATCGCTCCACCAGACCGTTACCCTGGGAGTGATATGGGGTGGTAAATTTGTACGTCACCCCACATTGTTGCCAAAGGGACTTCATGTACTTGTAGATGAAGTTGGTCCCTCGGTCGCTGATGACTTCTTGGGGGAATCCCACCCGGGAGAAGATGGCCATGAGGGCCCGCCCCACTACGGGGGCCGTCACCGTTCGGAGGGGAATGGCTTCGGGGTAGCGGGTGGCATGGTCCACCAAGACAAGGATAAAGCGGTGACCCAAGGAGGTCCGGGGGTCGAGGGGGCCCACGATGTCGATTCCCACCCTTTCAAAGGGGGTACTGACCACGGGGAAGGGTTGGAGGGGGGCCTTGAGCTGCCCTCCGCTCTTTCCGCTGGACTGACACGTGGGGCAGGACTTACAATGGGCCTCCACATCGGAGCGCATGCCTGGCCAGTAGAAGTGGGTGACTAGGCGGTGACATGTCTTGTCTTGACCCAAGTGTCCCGCCAGGGGCACATCGTGGGCCAGGTTTAGGAGAAAGCTGCGAAAACGTAGGGGTACCACCAGCACGCGGGCTGACCATAGCTCGGCAGATTTTTGTTCGCTGTACAGGAGGCCGTTCTCCCAATAGACAAAGTGGGAGCCGGACTGGTCACCCGCGGCCTGGGCGGCGGCCTGCTGCCGCGGCCCAACCAAGGATGGACATGAGGTCTGTTCTAGGCAGAATTCTTCTCGGGACGGTCCTCCTTCCTGGCGCCACTGGGCCAGCTCAGGAAGGTCGTCCAAGCTCGGGGTCGGTTCGACGCCAGGGCCGAGGGGACCTGCGTCGGGGGGGAAGCTCTCCCCGGGGAACAGCTCAGGGGTCTCAGAGGATTCAGGGACCTCGGGGTCCTCGGGGATAGCCAGTGCTGCCTCTGGGGTCGCCCCTTCGGGAGTGGCCCCTCGGGCGGTCATCGACCGGGTGCTCACACAGGCCCACTCGGACAGGCCCACCATCTCCAAGTGGGTCCTTTTCTCAACCCGCTGCCATAGGGAGCTCTCTAGATCGTTGCCGAGCAGGCAGTCCACGGGCATGTCGGAGCGGACCGCCACTCGTAACTCTCCGGAGATGCCCCCCCATTCGAACGGGACTTGAGCTATCCGGCAGGTGCGGACCGAGTTATCAGCGGCGATCACCCTGCAGGAGATCTGGGGAACAATCTGGGCTTCGGTGACTAGGTGATGTTTGACTGCGGTGATACTGGCCCCAGTGTCTCAGAGCGCCCCTATGTGGTGGCCATTGACAGTCACCTGCTGTCGGTACTTCTCTGTGTTGTCGGGTAGGGGGGCTCCTGGGACCATCTCCCTATCACCCAGGGAGACTAACATCATAGCTGCGGGGTCAGCTCCCTCGAACTCCTCTTCCGCCTCCTCTTCTAGGGCTACTGAGGTGATGTGGCGCACTGGGGGCCCTGCAGCGGCAGGCTTCTTGAACAAAGGGCAGCGGGGGTCATTGGCATAGTGCCCTGGTTGCTGGCAATGGAAGCAGGCTTGGCTGACTCGGGGCCCTGGCTTGGCTGGGGGGAACCCTGCACGCGCTGTGGGAGGCGAGGTGCCGGGCTGGTTTCTGGGGGGACTGCGCGGGGACCCTACCTGGGATTCCCTCTGTCTATTCTGATTCCCCCCTCCTCTCTGGTGGGAAGTCCCCTGTTCATTTCGGCCAGAGTCTCCCCCGGGCCCCCGGGGTACTCTGGTGCTCACCCAGTGATCGGCCTCGACGGCCAGCTTCCGGGGGTCAGCCAACTTGCTGTCCAGGAGGTGCTGTCGGAGTTCCACAAAGCAGTTCAGGGACAAATGTTCGTAGGCAATGAGGTCGATGAGCCCCTCGAAGGTGGATACTTTGCTGCCCTTGATCCATCCTTCCAGGGCCCGGCTGTAGAAGTTGACATATTCCACCCATGTGGTGCCGGGGATCTTCTTGCAGTCTCTGAAGCGTTGGCGGTACATTTCTGGGGTGAGCCCGTACCTTATGAGGAGGGCCTCTTTCATGTGGCTGTAGGAGGTCTGTTCGGCAGACGGTAGGTCGAGTAGGGTGTCTCTCCCCTCACTCAGGAATCGTCCCCACAGCCCGGCTCCCCAATCTTTCTGCGGAACTCGGTGGGAGGTCATGGTGACCTCGTAGGCTCGGAACCATTGCTGGATATCATCGTTTTTATAATATTCTTTGACCTCGTTGTTGGAAATGGGATCCCTGGCTGGCCAGGGCTTTCGCCAAAGTCAGTCAGAGACCACCACACCCAAGTCAGGGCAAGGGAGTTACACGCCAAGATAACCCCTACTCACCCTCTAGGTAACGTGGCGCGAGCAGCAAGGCTAAACTTGGAGGCGATGTAGGTTAAGTATTTGCGCATGCACCCCAGCAACAACTCCCAGGGCCCACCACAAAGGAAACTCCACACAAGGTTATATAAAAATAGCCTTTGTATTACACCAAAACACATTAGATAAAACACACACTTTACAATGTGCCCTAGGCACGGGCAGAATTTACAAGGGGATATTTACAAGACAGGGCCACCTGGACCACTGTCAGGAATCAGAAGTAGCACTTTCAGAAATAGCACTTAGTACATAGAATATAGCACAAAATAGCACACAACCAGTAATCACTGGTAACCAGGATCTCACTAGCACCACCTGTACTAGGGAGAAAACAACCACCTATGTATTACAATACCTGTAGGGGTGTAAGAGGAAAACACATGATGCAATGCATGACATTCATTCAGAGGTGTAAAAACAATATTAATTGCGCCAATCTCACAAGTCACCACCTGTGACTGTCCATGTGTCCCAATGTCAGGGCCTAAACGTGGCAGCTGCCCACGAAGTGCTGGGCAGCTGGAGATGAGGATGGGGCCAACGTGGGAGCCTCTCTAGGCTCTGCCCAACTGACTGTCTCCTGAGCCTCTCTGGGCTCGCGAAACAAATGGCCCCTGCCTCTCTGGCTCGCAAAACAAAAGATGCAGCCCCACTGGGCTGTTGGGGTCCCTCACGGGGGACCTAGAAACACTGGGGGTGCCTCGAGCCACTCTGGGCAGGAGGCACCAATGCGGGCGTGTGGGAGTCCCTCCTGGACTCAAGACTCAAGTAGTGCCCACACGAGCCCCTCGGGCTCTGAAAACAACTGCTGCAACCAAGAGCCTCTCAGGGCAAGAGACAAAATGCCCTCACGAGCCTCTCAGGGCTCGTTACCACTTTTGCCCCCTGAGCCCTTCGTGGGCTGAACATGACCAGATGCTCTCGGAGGTCACGCTAATGAGAGGGGGCAGGGCGGACACCGGCAATGTGTCCCGACGCCCCCTCTCCTCTTTCCAAGCACCTGCACTCACCAGGTTCTGGCGGGCATCGTCCCTGGTGCTCCGGCTGCTCCTCCGGTGCCGCGACCAGACGTGGCAGGCTCTGGCACTTCTCCCGGGGCTCCTCTCTCCACTCGGGGAGCCTCGGGGACCCGGCCGGCTGCGTCACTTCTTGCTGCTCGGCTGCGGGGGTGGGACTTCCGGGTCACCCTCCCTCGGGCCGCGCAGCGATTGGTTGGCCGTCCAACCACTTCCGGGTCGCACTTGGCAGCGGCCCGGCAACGTTTTGAAAACACTCCGTGCTGCGGCGGTGACGCTCCCAGGTACGAAGTCGAGGTGGGCACTCGCAAATGAGGTAGCGATCGGGGCAAATGCCGGGTGGGCACCGGCTCTGAACAATAAAGCGCCCCGAGGCGCTCGCAGGAAATAGATCGCGCTCTCAAGCGCTAGCACACCATAAAGCGCTTCCAAGCGCTAGGGAGGTACCAATACGGCGCTTCCTGTGCTAGATGCCCAACAAAGCGCTCCCCCAGCTCTACGGGGAAGTCAAGCGCTCCCAAGCGCTAGAGGACCAAACTAGAGCGCTCTCAGGCGCTATAAATAAAATAGAGGTCCAGCAGAGTCCTTAAGCAAGGCAGGGGGGGCAAGGCTGGGCCCAGAGCCAGCACACTGGGTCTCCAGGCAGGGAGACACCCCAAGTGGCGGTCCTCTGGCCCAGCAGCAGCAACAGCCCCCTCAGGATCCTGGAAGAGAACAACTTCTGTGGGGACACAGCCCCATTTTTATACAGTGCATTCCTTTGTTCAAGGGTGCAGAGTGGGGGCGGAACCAGTCGCAGCTGGTTCTTGAGTACTCTGTTTACCTCAACCACCCTCTCTATTCACTGGCAAACGGTCTGGGCCGCTCCAGATTCCGCCGTGATGCCGCCTCTGGGAGTCGGGGTCCCTCAGGGCTCTATTTTGAGCCCGACCCTCTTTAATATCTTTATGACCCCTTTGGCGGCTTTGGCGGAGTCTTTCGGGGCCCGGATCGTATCGTACGCCGACGATACCCAGCTCCTCTTCTCTTGTAAGAGAGGAGTGGACTTCGAGGGGGAAAGTATCCGGGATTGCCTTGAGGCTGTGTTTCAATGGTTCCATCTACACAGCCTCAAGTGCAACCCCGATAAGTCTGAGGTACTTTTCTTCGGGTGTGATGTGGAACCAGAGTGGCAGGCCTGGTGGCCTATTAACATGGCCCCCCCCTTCGTGCTCATCCCAATGGGCTAAGAACCTGGGAGTGAAGATGGACACGGGGCTAACAATGAAGGCCCAGATCCTCGGAGTGTCGGGTATGTGTTTCGGCCTCCTGAAGATGCTACGGAGGTTTCTTCCTCTACTATCGGAGGAGCACAGGAGGCTGACTGTGCAGGCCCTGATAGGGTCCAGGTTGGATTATTCCAACGTTCTATACCTGGGCCTGCCAGAATACCTGCTACAGCGGCTGCAAGTTGTGCAGAACGCTGCGGCGCGTGCAATCTATGGACTGAACAGACGGGCCAGTGCTACGGTTCTGTTACAGACCTTGCACTGGCTGCCAATCCGTAAGCGGATCGCCTTTAAGACCTTGACTCTGACGTACAAAGCGCTCCATGCGACGGGGGCTAAGTACCTCCAGAGGAGACTCACCTTTTATCAACCGGCGCGCTCCCTGAGGTCAGAATCGTTACTCTTGGCGACCGTTCCTCGAGTAAAGCGTGCACGCCTGGGAGGTCGCTCATTTAGTTTACTGGCGCCCCAATTGTGGAACTCTCTGCCCCTGTCTCTGCGGGGAGCATCTAGTTTATTAGCCTTCAGAAAGGACCTTAAAACGTGGCTATTCTCCCAGTAGGCCCTCGGTGTTTTATTTTTTTTCTGTTGTTGACTGTGTAGCTGTTATTCTCTTTTATGTGTTATGTTAGTTTCACTGCAGCCTGTTAATTAAAAGCGCCGGGACACTCTTTTTGAGTAGCCGTGCGCTCTATAAAAGCCACTATAACATAACATAACATAACATAACTGGCAGGGCTTGGGTCATTAGACACACCACAGGGGGGCGGAGCCAGCATTGTGTGGGGAAAACCCAGCCCATCCAGGACACAGGTACACTCCTCCCACACATCACTCATGCTAATCTCCCACTCACCACCGGGCAGACCCATCCAGACTTCCTGGAGCCTGGCATGCCAGCCAGCTCCAGCCAATCACACGCCAGCACCCTCACAGCACACGTACAGCCATGTCTAGAAATGGCGCTTCGCTACTAGACACATACATGCTGCATACACCATCTCGCAGCATTCACTCTCACGAGTCCACAAATACCAGACTCAAGCCTGTACACCCCACGCATCAGGAACTACCAGGGACACATACATTCCCCATGCATTCCTATGGGCGGGCAGGCCTAGCTCAGCACATGCACTCAGAGTGCGCACGCACTTTCCACTGGGACACAGTGAAAGTGCGCAGAATCCAAAAATCACCATCTCCAGGTCACCATTTCAAGCAAAAAGTCTAGGGGTGAACCTGCCCTAAGGGCCAAAGTCCAACACTCGTCCTTGGGGATGTGGACCTTGGGTTCCACCTGGGGAACGGACTCTCGGGTTGCCGCTGTTCTGTTGTCTTCGGTCCGGGCCTTTAGTTCGATCTCCTTCATGCTGCGCTCGTGCTCCAGCTGGAGCCTCTTCCCTTCGTGTTCTCTCTGGAGTTTCTTCTCCTCCAGTTCTCTCTGGAGTTTCTTCTCCTCCAGTTCTCCTTGCAGCCGCAGCTGCTCGATGGCTAGCTTTTTCTCGGCCAGCTTGAGTTCTCCTTCCATTTTCAGACGGGCTAGTTCTAGCTCGTGGTTTCGGTTGCGTTCTCGGTCGGTCATCTCTTCTCGAGACAGACCTCTCTCTGTGCTGTGAGTCCGCGTCGGGGACTCTGCTCTTTCTTGCTCTGGGGCGTGGGTTTCGATCAGGGGGGCTCCCCCTCCATCGGCTTCTGTCGGTGCTGGAGGTTGGTCTCCGGTCTCCACCCAGGCTGTTAGAGCTTGTTGAAGGTCTTCTTTGGTGTTTAATCCCGTTGTCGGGATATGGAGATCTTTGCAGAATTGCTTGCGCTCACGGTGCGAATAGTCTCCCAGAAGCTCCATCTGGAAGGTGGTCTTGTCGTTCGTGAGGCTCATGGTTGTTCTTCGTTCGGGTAGTGTGTCAGTACTGTACGATCCCTAGACCTAGGTTCTTATCGCGATGCTGCCACGAATGTTGGAAGGGGCAATCTCAGAGGGCCAGGTTATGCTCACCCGGTCACCCCAAGACCCACCTCTCCCACAGAACTTGCCGAGTCTTATAGTGAGGTCCTCACCGGGGAGGACTTCGAGTCTAGGATCGTACACCCTGAGCTGCCACCACACCACGAACAGACACCACACCGTTGGATTCTAATAACAAGTTCTTTATATAAGCAGTAAAATGAAGAAAGCACTCTTATGTACACAGTGGTCGAGGGACCACGAAGTCTTTGGAGGACTCGGGAAGGGGGAAGCGGGACAGTCTTTAAGTCTCTGGGTCAATACGAGGCGTACCCTGCGCACAGATCTCAATCCTCGAGCCGGGGGATACGGGATGATGGTCGTACCGACTGCTTCACCTCTGTCGGGTCGGCTCGGTCGTGATGGTGGTCTCGATGGTCTAGCCGGACCAGAGTACTCCTCGAGCCGCGACGAGGTCAGCAGGGCTCGATCTGGAGGAGTTCTTGAGGAGCCGCGACAGCATCAGCAGGGCTCGGATGGTTGCAGGTTCAAGCTTGAGCCGCGACAGCGTCAGCAGGGCTCCGGTGGTCTTAGAGGTCGAGCCGCGACAGCGTCAGCAGGGCTCCGATGGTTACGAGTTCAGCTCGAGCCGCGACAGCGTCAGCAGGGCTCCGATGGTTACGAGTTCAGCTTGAGCCGCGACAGCGTCAGCAGGGCTCAGGTGGTTCAGTTCCTTGTTGCGAAGAAGGAGCCGCGACAGCGTCAGCAGGGCTCAGCGATTCAAGATGAGTTCTTCTTAGGGTCAGCCGCGATCAGATCAGCAGGGCTTCAGGCCCAAGATACAACTGCCCGCTAGTTGTCGGGCGGGCCCAGTTATAGTCCTGTGGCTCTTTGATCTCCGGACCCTCGCAGGCGGAGGTCTCAAGCCCTGGGGGCTGGTCTTTGGCGAGGTCCGGCGGTTGGCTCTTTGATCCTTTGAAAGATGGGTCCGGGAATTACCAGACGCCCAGCGGGTCTGGAGCCAGCACTCGGGGAGGCCAGAGGTGCCATAGAAACTGGCCCACAGGGGAGGGCCAAAGGTGTGACAGATACCAGTCTCTCAGGGGAGGCCGGAGGTGCCATCGAAACTGCCTGGCTTATCACACTCGGGGAGCCCTTTACCCCCCAGCCGGGACTGGCGCGCCTTTGGAGTCTGGCTTTCGCTGGGGCCGGGGTCACGCTAGGCCCAGGGAGACAGGGATCTCGGGAAGGGAAATTGGCTGCCGGGCCTTGTGGGGCATGCCAGGTTAGGCGCTCGGAGCCGGGAGTGGAACGGGATAGGCAGGCCTGGTCGGGGGTTACGGGGATTAACTGGAGTAGGACGACCAGGCTCGGGGTACAGGCTACACTAACGGGGATGCTGCACAGGGGACTCAGGGTACAGGCCTACGCTCACAGGGTGTGGAGGGACAGGCGAACCATGCCACGAGGCCGGGTCCAACACTCCCTCTGTGTGCTGCTGTCTCCCAGAGGTCTCATATATTTTCCTGCATCTTTCTTCTTTAGAGCTTCGACACTGGTGGCCCACCTGGGTGAACACGACACCACCCGCGCAGAAGGGACCGAGCAGCGCCTCCAGGTGGCCAAGGCCATCATGCACCCAAAGTTCAACAGCTACGACCTGGACAACGACTTCATGCTGGTCAAACTGGCCACCCCTGCAAAGTTCAACGCTCAGGTGCAGCCCATCAGGATGGGCGTGAACTGCCCTGCCGCGGGCAGCCAGTGCCTGGTGTCCGGCTGGGGCAATCTGCGGACGTCTGGAGGTGAGAAGCGCCCCAAGCAACAGGGCAGGGGCAGGGCTGAGCTGAGCACTCATCCTCATGGAACTGTTATGAGAAGAAATAGTTTTCTCTTCTAGAGAACAAACACGGGAAACACCCTTTTTTATGGATATTTGTTTTAATGTTGCTTTGTACAAATTGTTGTGATTTTAATTAACTAAACAATAAACGTATTCATTCCTCCTCCACGGGACACTATATCACCAGCTTTATGGTGCTGACATTCCCCGTGGAGCCTTTTGGGTTGACGTCACCATCCCTGTAGGCTGGCAAGGGTGATGACATCAGCATCCCTGTAGGCTGGCAAGGGTGATGATATCACCATCCTTATAGGCTGGCAAGGGTGATGACATCATCATCCCTATAGTCTGCCAAGGGTGATGACATCACCGTCCCTATAGACTGCCAAGGGTAACAACATCACCGTCCCTATAGGCTGGACAAGGGCAAAAACATCACCGTCATTGTGTTGACATGTATGTTGGCGCATTGTTCCTGTTTACACGCAGACTGTGTGACAATGTACATTGTGACTGTTTGGGAGGAGCTGGATTTAGATGCCGGACAGTGGACATTTGGACCACATGACGGATGTGAGGTTGTACGTGTACATTTCCATCTCACAGTTCCCAGCTCTGTCAGATGTAGTTGGCCTGTTTCGGCGCATGTGCGGAGCCAGTTGTGTCCTCTGTTCTGCAGTGTCGGGGTTGCACTTTGTGCCACATTGTCAAGGGAAGTGCTGTTGTTGCTATGTTTGTGTGCTGCAGTGTGCCACGGAGATGGGGAATATGACCCTTGGTAATTGTGGTTGTGCGGTGTGCTACGCATCGTTGTGCATGTGTGCCCTTGTGCCCGTCTCCCCCGTCACCCCAGTCCCTGGTTGTTACTCACCCTGTTGATGTTGTGTCAGGCCCTCCCGAGCTGTGTCAGGACTCCAGACTCCTTGCACCGTCTCCACACTGATGACTGTGGCTTACGTTTCCTCCAGCTCCTCCTGTGCCTTCCTGTTGGCAGCGGCTTTGTGTCTGGTTTAGATTTTCACATCATGCCTGGGCCTCATCGCAACTTTTTTGCGTTCGTTTTTCTCATTTTTGCTGCGTCCCATTGACTTTATCGCGGACATTTGAGGCGTTGTTGGGGGCATTTTACATGGTGCCTCCGTGTTGTGAATAATTAGTTAACACGTGTAATTTTCCTGCGGTAGATTGCGATGTTGCAAGTTGTGTTATGTTACTTTTTGCGATGGTTATCACACGTTCTTGAGATTATCCCCCTCTGTACTCTGACTATAACCTGTGTCTCCTTTACAGTTCAGTACCCGAAGGCCCTGCAGTGCCTCGATCTGCCAGTCCTGTCTAGCGCCTCCTGCCATCAAGCCTACCCCGGACAAATCACCGACAACATGTTTTGTGCCGGATACCTGGAAGGAGGGAAAGACGCCTGCCAGGTGAGATGAAACCCTGCATGCTAACCTGACTGTCAACATTCTGAACATCTCCCATATCATCTCCCTGTGAGCATCTCCTGCATCCTCTCCCTGTGAGCATCTCCTGCATCCTCTCCCTGTGAGCATCTCCTGCATCATCTCCCTGTGAGCATCTCCTGCATCCTCTCCCTGTGAGCATCTCCTGCATCCTCTCCCCATGAGCATCTCCTGCATCCTCTCCCTGTGAGCATCTCCTGCATCCTCTCCCTGTGAGCATCTCCTGCATCCTCTCCCCATGAGCATCTCCTACATCCTCTCCCCGTGAGCATCTCCCGCATCCTCTCCCTGTGAGCATCTCCTACATCCTCTCCCCGTGAGCATCTCCCACATTCTTTCCCCATGAGCATCTCCCACATCCTCTCCCTGTGAGCATCTCCGACATCCTCTCCCTGTGAGCATCTCCCACATCCTCTCCCTGTGAGCATCTCCCACATCCTCTCCCCGTGAGCATCTCCTGCATCCTCTCCCCATGAGCATCTCCCACATCCACTCCCTGTGAGCATCTCCCACATTCTTTCCCCATGAGCATCTCCCACATCCTCTCCCTATGAGCATCTCCCACATCCTCTCCCCGTGAGCATCTCCCACATTCTTTCCCCATGAGCATCTCCCACATCCTCTCCCTATGAGCATCTCCTGCATCCTCTCCCTGTGAGCATCTCCCACATCCACTCCCTGTGAGCATCTCCTGCATCCTCTCCCTGTGAGCATCTCCCACATCCTCTCCCTGTGAGCATCTCCTGCATCCTCTCCCTGTGAGCATCTCCCACATCCTCTCCCTGTGAGCATCTCCTGCATCCTCTCCCTGTGAGCATCTCCCACATCCTCTCCCTGTGAGCATCTCCTGCATCCTCTCCCTGTGAGCATCTCCCACATCCTCTCCCTATGAGCATCTCCTGCATCCTCTCCCTGTGAGCATCTCCCACATCCACTCCCTGTGAGCATCTCCTGCATCCTCTCCCTGTGAGCATCTCCAACATCCTCTCCCTGTGAGCATCTCCTGCATCCTCTCCCTGTGAGCATCTCCGACATCCTCTCCCTGTGAGCATCTCCTGCATCCTCTCCCTGTGAGCATCTCCCGCATCCTCTCCCCGTGAGCATCTCCTGCATCCTCTCCCTGTGAGCATCTCCCGCATCCTCTCCCTGTGAGCATCTCCCACATCCTCTCCCCATGAGCATCTCCCACATCCTCTCCCTGTGAGCATCTCCCGCATCCTCTCCCTGTGAGCATCTCCCACATCCTCTCCCTGTGAGCATCTCCTACATCCTCTCCCCGTGAGCATCTCCGACATCCTCTCCCTGTGAGCATCTCCCGCATCCTCTCCCTGTGAGCATCTCCTACATCCTCTCCCCGTGAGCATCTCCCACATTCTTTCCCCATGAGCATCTCCCACATCCTCTCCCTGTGAGCATCTCCGACATCCTCTCCCTGTGAGCATCTCCGACATCCTCTCCCTGTGAGCATCTCCTGCATCCTCTCCCTGTGAGCATCTCCCACATCCTCTCCCTGTGAGCATCTCCCACATCCTCTCCCTGTGAGCATCTCCCACATCCTCTCCCTGTGAGCATCTCCTGCATCCTCTCCCTGTGAGCATCTCCCGCATCCTCTCCCTGTGAGCATCTCCTGCATCCTCTCCCTGTGAGCATCTCCCACATCCTCTCCCTGTGAGCATCTCCCACATCATCGCCCTGTGAGCATCTCCCACATCCTCTCCCTGTGAGCATCTCCCGCATCGTCTCCCTATCAACATCTCCCTCGTCACCCACCCAATGAGCACCTGCGCATCGCCCTCTCATGCGCACACGCATGCACACACATGCACACACATGCGCACACATGCACACACACAGACACACAACCACTGCCCCACCAACCTCCTACAAGAACCTGTACACCTCCTTTCCCATACACCTGCTAGACACAGGTTGAGCTGCTCCCTCTGTGGAGAGCTCTCCTCCTCAGCTCGCTTTGAATTGTTGACTCGACCTGCCAGTGTCCATGTCATCCCTCCCCCGCCACCCCCCCTGTGTGTTTAAGGACTGCATGTGCGCTCCCACGTGGTATTTGTATGTATGCATATATGTGTGTATGCATGTGGTATTTGTATGTATCTATGCACGTATGTTATATATATCTATATATATCTATATCTATATTACCTACTGGCGGTCGCCAGTAGATGTAGTTAGGACCTAGTTTCCATAGGAAATCCGCAACATTCTATTTGGAATAACTTTGGCACCGGTTGACGAATCTTTGCGTAATTCTCCAAGAAGATGGGGCGCTCCGCTCTTATCCTGAAAGTTTTGGGGTGATTCGTCAAGAGTGGGGCCGAGAAAAAATTGCAATTTTCCATAGGGACCTTTAAGTGAGGCTACAGCCCGCACTGCTGAACGGAATTACACAAACTTTGACAAAAAGGTAGAATTTCGTTCACAGATTACACTTTTTGTTAAATGGTGTAAATCCGTGCAGTAGTTCCTGAGAAAATCAAAAGTAAAATCAGAGATATATCTATGGACGAAGTACGGTACGCGTACCTTCCGAGGACTATACGCATACCATTACGAGCACGAGCTGCATGCTAATTGGCTGTTAACTGTCTGTCAACATTCCAGACCAGGAAGTGTTGGCAGCCATCTTGTGTCTCGGTAGAACTGAGGCACAAGAAAACTGAAAAACAAGTGCGTAAAAGGCGCAAAGGGGGTAGGGTAGAAACACCCTGCACCCCTAGGCCTGCTCAGGGGGTCCCACAAGGACCCCCAAGGCCCCCAATTGTTTTTTTTTAAATCGCGGGATACGCATAGGGTACCCGTATCCCACAAAAAAAAATGAAGCCTGATAAATTTGTAATTAGCCCCCAGGGGGGCCAAATCCCGGCGGAAAAGTGGATAATTACAATGGGGGCCCAGAGGGGCCCCTCAGCCCCGGGGACTGCTCCCCCGGGGCTTTTAAAAAAATATAATAATGGGGGGCCCCTCAAAACTGGGGACCGCCACCCCCTTGGGGCTTTAACATTATGTGTTCGGTGGGGCTCACGGCCCCCCCGCAGACCCGGGGACCGCCACCCCCGGGGCTTCTTTTAAAAAAAAACAAATACCTATGGGGGGCATTTTTTAATTGGGGGGTCTGTGACGGACCCCCCAGCCCCAGGGACCTCCACCCCCCGGGCTTTTAAATGTTGGGAGGGGGGGCCGCGTGGCCCCCCTCCTGGAGCCTTGTGGTGGCCCTGGGGACCGCCACCCCCCTGGGCCGGCTCCTGCAGTGTCCCGGGGTGCCTACCCCCGGGACACTGTAGTTTGCTATGGTAGGGCGGGAGCGTCGCGGCTTCCACCCTACCATAGCAAACTGCTTTGGTTTTTGAAGGAGAGAGAAGGAAACCTGCTCTCTCTTCCGAATAGGAAAGCAATGCCAGCAATGCCGCAGGATGCGGGGAGCCGTCTGGCACCGTGGGGGGATTTTGGACTCCCCCCACTGCTCCCAACAAGGAGGGCCAGCCTCAGGGGATGGGGTCCCGGGGCTAGTAGTGGCCCCGGAGGTGGGGCACGCGGCCCCCATCCACAAACAAAATGTAAAAAGAAAAAATTAAAAAACGGCCCGAGGGATGGGGCCAGAAGAGGCCACAGGAGGGGGGCAAGGCAGGCCCTCTACAAAAGATTTTTTTTTTTTTAACAAAGGCTATGCCCCGGGGGATGGGGTCCATGGGCAGAAAAAGGCCTCGGGAGGCGAGCCACACGGCCCCCTTCCCAAAATGTTTGAAAAAAGTAAAAATTTTATGTCAGGCCCTGGGGGATGGGGTCCCCAGGGCCAAAAAAAAGAAAAAGAAAGGGGGCTTCACAAGTAAATAAAAAAAACGGGATGGGGAGGAGGCCATGCCCCCTCATTGCACCTCTCTGCAAACGCTCCCCCTGGCGCGTTTGCAGAGGGGGAACTAATTCCCCTTGAATACTGGGGTCCCTGGGGGCCAACTAGCCCACCAGGAAACTGCAGTATGCGCCGGGGGGCTGCGTTGCAGAGAGGTGTTCTGAGGCCACGTCCCTTTTTATACCTCTCTGCAACGCAGCCCCCTGGCGCATACTGGAGGTTCCTGGTGGGCTAGTTGGGCCACGGGGACCCCCAGTATGCAAGGGGACTTAATCCCCCAACTTAGAACGCGCTACGGGGCGCGTTTGCACAGTGGTGAAGGTAGTGGGCCAGGCTTGAGGTAATATGTGTGCCAACATGCCCTGTGGCGTGTTTTAAGTTGGGGAATTAATCCCTCTTCAATCCAGAGGTCCCCTAGGGACCAACAAGCCCACCAGGTACCTCCAGTAAGCGCCACGGAGCTGCGTTGCAGAGTGTTGTAAAAAGGGGGCGTGGCGTCTGAACACCTCTCTGCAACACAGCTCCTTGGCGCATACTGCAGGTACCTGGTGGGCTAGTTGGCCCTCAGGGGACCTCAGATTATTACACCAAACAAGCGGTTCAGGTAATCACAATACAGATCAACAATTCAAAGTTGATAACAACTTAATCAGTGAAGCAAAAAAAAACTAGGGGAAATAAGGGAAGGGGGGAAGACATTTTTAAAGAAAGAAGAAGCCTATACACACTTGCAATACTTTATACAAAAAACAGTAGAATTTTATTCAGGTTGTAGTTCTTGTTAAAACCTGTTCTGAAAAGAAAGAACAATTATGCTCAAAAAGGAAAGGAATGTCGGCAACACATACATACAGAATTGACATGCCATACCAGTGGCTAACACATAAACATAATGGATACAGAAAGGAACAACAAGATAAAAATACTGTGTCCTTTATCAAATTATGGCCACAGAAGCGTCAACGGCGTTTCAACCGTTAGAATTATACATTTTTCAGATACCAAAATAAATATGAGTATGGACTCTACACTTACTGTAAGCCAGAAATTGCCCACAGATCATTCAGAATTGGATCAGGGTGACAAAATATCACTTTCTCATTCCTCTATGAAGTAGGAGTGTACACAGGCCTGCAATCGCCCAAACCAAAATGCCCAATCAATCGGCTGTGAAATTAAAAAAGGGGACTTATAGTAGACCAACGATCTTCGTAAGCCTAAAACCTAACAATTTCATGCAAAATTCCATGAATCAATGAATGTCAAACCCCTTATCAACATTGTGTGCTTTACAGAATCCAATTTCAATAAACACGCATTGAAATGACACTCCACAGGTGGAACATAAAATCAGTGTGCGCAAGGCACATGAGGAAATGTTCACTCATATGGTTCAATATTATACGTCTCACGTAGGTCTCTCACAGTTCAAAATTCACTACAGTAACAATGTCATCAGTGATGTCACTGACCATGTCATGAATGATGTAATATGTGACATCATCAGCAGTGGACTGCGGGCGCGCAAGATATAGTTAGAGGAATTTCAATGGTTTTGTATGAGTGAAATATCCAGCTAACTATAACACCCCTAAAACCTACGTTTTTTTTCACAACCATCCGGAGGTTAGGAGCTTCTGAATGCGGTGGTCCCCTTCATATAAAAGCACAATTTCTTCTTGGACAGGCTCGGACAGGGGCTGAGGCAAAAGCACAGTCCTACCCAGACAAATCCATTCTGTGGCATGGGGGAGCATGAACTAATGTCCCTCTCTGCAGTCCACAGCAGGACATGTGCCACACCCAATTCCCCCTGTCCAACACAGCCTCCCTCCTGCTCCCATGTATCCCCTGCTCACATCAGGAAGTAAATGGGGTTTAACTTGTAATTGTGGAGCACTGGCATCATGATGCTGCACAGCACCCACAATTACAGGCGTGGAGTTTGCACCAGTACCACGCAACTCGTACCCGGGGCGATAGAGGTACCAACGGGCACAAGCAAGCAGGCGCATAGAGCGACACCTAAACGGACACTGATGGCACCCATGCAGAGACTTAAAGTCACACAGGTACTCGAGCACATGGTCCGCTTGAGGTGCAGTCACCTCCGAACACACAGACACACAGAAATAAATCATGTTGCCAGCATGGAAGCACATGGCAATCACAGCAGCAGTGTGGTGAGATGTCTGGCTCGCGAGCACACAGCAGTGTCCAGGAGGAGTACCTTTCCTCCCTGTTTCTGCACATCTCTTGCCTCTTTCTGTACCTGTGTTACCTCTTTCTGCAGTTATCTTGATCTTTCTGCACACTTCATGCCTTTTTCAATACCTCTGTTGCTTGTTTCTGAACTTCTCTTTCTTCTTTCTGCAGCCCTTGTGCCTCTTTCAGCACCTCTGTTGCTTCTTTCTGTACCCCTTGTGCCTCCTTCTGCACCTCTGTTGCCTCTTTCTGCACCTCTGTTGGTTCTTTCTGCTCTGCTCTTGCTTCTTTCTGCACATCACTTGCCTCTTTCTGCACTTCTCTTGCTTATTTCTACACCTCTGTTGCTTCTTTCAGCAAGTCTCTTACCTCTTTCTGCACTTCTCTTCTTTATTTTTGCAACCCTCCTGCCTCTTTCTGTACCTCTCTTGCCTCTTTGTGTACCTCCTCTACCTCTTTCTGCACCCATCTTGCCTCTTTTTGCACCTCTTTTGGTTCTTTCTGCACTGCTCTTGCTTCTTTCTGCACCTCACTTGCCTCTTTCTGCACTTCTGTTGCTTCTTTCAGCAATTCTCTTACCTCTTTCTGCACTTCTCTTGCTTGCTTCTGTACCTTTCTTACGTCTTTCTGCACCTCTGTTGTCTCTTTCTGCACTTATCTTCCTTCTTTCTGCACCCCTCGTGCCTCCTTTTGCACCTCTGTTGCTTCTTTCTGCACTTCTTTTCGGTCTTTCTGCACTGCTCATACGTCTTTCTGCATCTCTCCTGCCTCTTTGAGCATATCTTTTGCTACTTTCTGCACGTCTGTTTTCTCTTACTACACCTCTCTTGCTTCTTTCTGCACCTCTCTTGCCTCTTTCAGCACCTGATTTGCTTTTTATGCACTTCACTTGCCTCTTTATGCACTTCTCTTGCTTCTTTCTATACCTCTGTTGCTTCTTTCAGCAATTCTATTGCCTCTTTCTGCAATTCTCTTCCTTCTTTCTGTACCCCTTTGTTATAAATGGGATCCCTGGCTGGCCAGGGCTTGCGCCAAAGTCAGTCAGAGACCACCACTTCCACGTCAGGGCAAGGGAGTTACACGCCAAGATAACACCTGCTCACCCCCTTGGTAACGTAGCACGAGCAGTAAGGCTAAACTTGGAGGCGATGTGAGTTAAGTATTGGCGCACGCACCCCAGCAACAACACCCAAGGCTCACCACAAAGGAAACTCCACACAAGGTTATATAAAAATAGCCTTTGTATTATACCAAAACACATTAGATAAAAACACACACTTTACAATGTGCCAACAGGTACGGGCAGAATTTACAGGGGATATGTACAAGACAGGGCCACCTGGCACTTTGGGGCCTCTCGGGCTCTCAAGAGATCAGTGGGGTCCCTCTCGGGGGGGCCGTGAACACCTGGGGCTTCGTTGGAGTCCCTCTCAGGGGGGACTCAAAAACACAGAAATGTCGCCTCGAGCCTCGCAGGCTCGTTTACCAAATGTGGCTCAGGAGCCTCTTGGGCTCGGTAGTAAAATGCCCCCTCGAGCCCCTCGTGGGTCCGACACAAATGCTCCCGGTCGCTGGAGTCCCCAACTGGGGACTCTGAAAGCAATGGCCCCTCTGCTAGAGCGGCCCACAACGGCGGGCCCGCTCAGAACTGTAGCCGGGTTGGGACCGAGTTTTATAGGATTCGTTGTCTTGAATAACTATGCCTCCCCCTTTATCAGCAGGTTTTATTACCAGGGCCTGGTTATTTTTCAAGGATGAAATTGCTTTTTTCTCATCAAGAGTGATGTTATATGGGACGAAGGACTTTTTATTTTCAAGGTCTGATAGATCCTTAAGTACCAATTTTTCCAATGTCGGAATCTCAGCTGGAATCATGCCGGCTGAGGGGGAGAATTTCGAGGGAGGTCTAAACGGGGTGTTAGAATGTTTAGGTATGGATGGGTTGAGACTGAAAAAACTTTTCAGACGAACTTTTCTGAAGAACCTTAATAGTTCTGTCTGAGCTTCTTGAAAATTGGGGCGTACCATAGGTACGAAAGACAAGCCTCTACTGAGGAGCGATATTTAGTTACTGGATAGCATATGATCTGTGTTATCGTGCACTTCGACTGCCCTGAATTACATACAGTACTGTCATGCATAAATCCCGAGAATACCGCCGTGCATGACCACCGCTATTCCACCTTTCACCGCACCATGAACCATCCGGTATCACTGAGATTAGTGCCTGGTCAAAGCCTCAATTGCCATTTCACGATCACTTGGTTGCATCTTTCTGATTTTAAAATACCACGAAATAGTAGAAATTACTATCCCATTAGAAAATCTTCAGGGTCACTGCGCCGAATAAGCAACTGCGTCGGTAACAATTTTATTCAACTTGTTATTCAATATTTTATTCCACGTGCCACTGATCGAATGCTTCACCTATAAGCACTTTCTCTTATCACAACTAAAGGATCACTGAGACATGCCCTCATTATTTTGTGCATTTACCCTAACTCTCGGTCTCTCTGTTTTTTCCCCCCTTTTTTCCCACTGTAACTATGTATGTAAAAGTAAATGTAATTGAAAGGCATTATATATTGCTCTTGTTCAGGACAACAATAGTGTCAACTCTTGTCCTGATGATGATGCCTCCACCCTTATAGGCATCGAAACGTCGTCGACTTTTAAACCCCATATGCGAATTATTTATGTCAAAATTCACAAAATGCAATGGAGTGTTTTTCTATAATTTATGCCTGCCTTACTGAAGTACAAGTACGCAGACTGATTCTTTTGCCTTGTTTACATTGCTTTCTTGTTGTTCTGTCTTGTATGTTGAGGGTCACGGCTGTGCCCACTTGACATCTTTTCTAAAAATACCTCATCTTTGCATCTAATGCTAAATAAACCCTGTCCGGACGGACAGAAGACATATTACCTATCAAGTATATGATTATGTTGTACTGTATATTAATTGTACATAGGGACCACTGTTCTTTATAATATGAAAAATAGTAACAACATGTTTTTTAATCAATTGTTTTGAATAAACTGTTCCATTTTAATTAACTTCTCCTGCATTGCTCCAGTTTGAATGTGATGTGGTGATTACTATCTGTTTCTATGTTATAAGGTTGTACCCAAAAGGGAATCTTTTTTGACAATTGTCGTTTGGTACCCTACCCTTTTGGACACTGGGGTCCCTCTCTTTTGTTAGAGATCTTTCATACACATGACCTGGACATGTAATATAATAAACACCTATCAGCAAGATATATTTGGCATAATACAGCAGATGACTACGAGACAACTGACCCCCTCCCCACTATTGCACTGATGATTCACAGCCGTGCCACTGCTTCTAGCAAAACGGGATACACTTACATGCGGGGGCACCAGACAGAATCCTACAGTTAAAGGCTGGCTTAAGAGCATGTCGTATTGCAACATTACGAGTGCGTTGTGTGCTGAACTGCAACCACCCACATGTCGCCCAAAGGACGTATGTCAACCTGTACAGGAAAGCCTTCGACAGCAGGAGGAACGTGACACACAACCGAACCAGGGGAGACAGCTCCCAGAAATGCGGGAATATTTCCATCGCTAAGCCTGCCTTGATAATAGGCGATAGCGATGTTAGCGACTGCTTTCAGTCGCTAACAGGTGGGGTACGCCCACTTTGCATGTCATTAGCGATAAATATCGCTGACATGCAAAGCGGGCCCCAAACCGCTCACTATCGCCTACAAGCTGTAGCTAACTGCTGTTAGCGACAGCTTGGTAATAGGGCGATAGAATTATCGCCGCTTAGTGGCCAAAAACGGCCGCTAAAGCGTCGATAATCTCTTATCGCCCTCCTTGATAATATGCCCCCAAGTTTTAAACTTCCGGAACTAGTGACTGACTTCACTTTTGGAAATGAATATGACCATTCAAATTTGTAACTAGTATTGTATAAGGATTGTTATCTATAAATATATGTGAATTTGACTTACTAGAAGGGTGCGGTGCCATAATTTTGTATATTCAATAATGATTGTGGACTAGAGAGACAATACAACTGCATACCAATGTGTCTTAAGTTTTTTTATGTACTGTCAAAAAAATGATTAATACATTTTTTTTAAAGTGAGCTAAAGAACGATGATGGATTCAACCCAGATCTGTGACTGGGGGTGAGTGTCTGAAAAGTTTCAGCTCTCCGTCCATCATCTTCTTGTGTTTGCTTTGTTCACACACGGCCGTGTGCCATGTTGACTCTTCGGTTTTCTCTGTATCAAATGTCCAGTAACTGTCCAGTATTTGGGGCAGAGGTCTGGATCCTTCCTTCCTCGATTGAACCACCTGGATTGCAAGTGGGAGTACCTCAGGCCTCGGCTTCAAGCCCGCGTTATTCAACATCAACCTTACTCCTCTTACTCTACTTGCGGAGGCCCTGGGAGCAAAGATCCTTTCATATGCTGATGACACCCAGCTCTGTTTTCATGGGACTGTAAGACAGGGTCCCTTGAGAAAATATTAGAACTTGCCTAGCCGAGGTCTTCAAGTGGCTAACCTCTCAACAGCTCAAATGAACTGCAGAAAAAATAGAGCTGCTATTTTTTGGAACTAAGGGCCAGGAATCATGGGAATCTGTTTGGCCAGTTGAAGCATCCTTACCAGGGCACCAAGCAAACTCGGTGAAGTATTTTGGCATTAAAATCAATGATGGCCGTTCCTTCTTACCGCAGCTGAACACAGTAGAAGCGTCCTGCTTCGGATTACTCCATATCTTAACAAAGTTTCTTCATTTTGTGTCCTTCTCAGCCAGGAAACAGATGATACAGGCGCTATACTATGGCAGTGCCTTGTATCTGGGCCTTCCTGAGAACCTCATCAACAAACTGCAGGTGGTCCAAAATGCGGCAGCACGTGCGCTCCCGGGCTTGCCTTTGAGAGCACGCGTGTCTCCAGGTCTGAAGGCGCTGCATCGGCTCCCGATAAAAAGAGGATCTTATAAGACTCCTGTTCTGTTCCACAAAGCCCTGAGTCAGACGGGCCTGAATACCTGAGGGCACGCATTCGTTTGTATGCTCCCTCCAGAAGTCGTCTTAGCCAAAACTCCTACGATTGGGCGCACTGACCATGGCGGCGGATCCTTCTCCTTCTTCTTAGGCCCGTCCGCTCGGGTCAAACTTCCCACTGAGATTCGTAGCATTACAGATCTCTCTCATTTCAGGAAAAGATTGAAAACATGGGGGCATATTATCAAGAACTGCGAAAAAAATTATCGCCGCTTTAGCCTCAGGAAACTGACGCTGAAACGGCGAATATGGGCTTGATAATATGCCCTTGTGAATTCCCATAACAGCCCAGGTTAACACCAGAACCTGGGCTTCTATGGTAATTCACAAGGGCATATTATCAAGCCCATTATCGCCGTTTTAGTGGCAGTTTCCTGCCACTAAATCAGCAATCATTTTATCACCGTTCTTGCTAATATGCCCCCAGGTGTGCACGGCGATTCTCTCTAAACAGGATTGGGCTATTGGGTTACACCTTCTTTCTGGAAGGTTTGAGTATTTTATGCTGCCTCCTGCGGGTCCCGGTGGGCGATTACCTGTGGCCTGTTCGTTGCTGCTTTTAACAAGGAATACCGGAAGTGGTTGGATGGTCGTCTGTGGACCCCCGTAAGGTTCTGCAAGGAGATGACTGGGATCAGGTGTGTTTGCTGTTTTGTCCAACGAGGTTCAGGTGTGCCGCTGAGGCTCGTCATGCTCTGCACCACGCAGGTGGTGTTAAGGTACTCAGTGGATTTTCTCCTGCAGACTGGGGCGTGTGATTGTGTTTCTTTGGAGTTTTGAGGACATCTTCACCCTACGCATGTGAGGAGCTCAGCTCCCGACACCAGAGCATTTGCCTCATTTTGGAATTAAAATAGGGCCCTCCTTTTGCTGGAGGCCTACATTTTTTTATAGAAAGGGGTCCTTTCCATCCAGAGCATGCCCTAGTAACTTAAGCAAAGGGACCTGGGTGCATGTTTTCATGCATTGGTCAGGGGCGCCCTGCCCCCTTGTCAGACTGCCCACCCCTGGGGTGTGGCCAGCCAACCCAGCCCTGGGAGACCAGCAGCAGAGTGGGGCCTGGGCCCTTGCAGGCACCCAGAGTGGCAGATTTAGTGTGGATTCCCGATCGACTGACTGTTGCGGATGAATGGAAGGAAATGTACCTGCACGACGGTGTGAGGGGGATACATCCTCTCGGGGTGATCTTGTGCCATTGTGTGTTTGTATTTTATTGTGCAAAGGCATGATGTCCCCAAACAGTTACCCCTCCCTGCCATGGCTGTGGCCCTTGCTGGGTTTGGCTATCTGTCTGTGGTGGCTGTTGCCACAAGCTTGGACAGCCATCCGGTCCCCGCCGTGGCGGGCCACTGGTTGCCTGATTCCCCTGGGGCTGACTGGAAGCTGCAATGGTGTTGCTATGGACTTGATTTGTGGATGGGTATTCTGTGTGGAATGTCCTGGGATGATGCTGTTTGTTTGTAGTATGCTTTCAGGCGACCTCGACTAACCATGTTACTTGGTCTGTGACAATAGTGGTATTCCACGAGGCTTGACTGCGACCAGCCCCCTGGTGTCTGCCGCTAGGATTGAACCTCTATCCTCTAGGGTCTGGGGTTCCTTTTAAGACTAGTGCAATATGTAGAGCTAGCCGCCAACGCGGACACCTCTAGTGAGGTTTTCTTCAATTTGTTTTGTACCAACGTGGCGGCATCTCTTCTCCTGCTTTTATGTATCCTTCTGCTGTTTCTTCCCATAAGAATACAATGTGTGGGCCTGCATCTCCTGCAGGGTTTGGTGCCTAACAACACTACCCTAAACCCAAAAACACTACCCCCAGCACAACCCTCCCCGACCCCCAGTCCGGTCCCAAACATTATTCTGCATGACCCCCAGCACTACCCTAAACCCAAAAACACTACCCTACACTACACAAACACCATAACACTACCCTAAACCCAAAAACACTACCCCCAGCACAACCCTCCCCGACCCCCAGTCCGGTCCCACACTTAAACACTTTCCTGCACGACCCCCCAGCACTACCCTAAACCCTAAAACACTACCCTACACTACACAAACACCATAACACTACCCTAAACCCTAAAACACTACCCCCAAAGCAGCTCTGGGGGCACCTTGTGTGCTATATCAGATCCCCCTGTGCCCTGAGCTTAAGTCCAGGAGCTTTGCTCCCACAACCCAGTGGCCTGATCGTGAGCAGCCACCAACCGGAGGCCCCCTATCCCGGTTGGATAACATTGGGCCTTAGCACTCTGCACCCGCCCGTCCTAGTGCCACTGAGGGTGCTTGGGAGTTCATCCTTGACCCTAGGAGAACTCTTGTTCTTACCCCAGAATACCAACTCCCAAACTTAAGTACTTACCGTTAAACCTCCCTCAGGCCTTAGCCAATCGGCCGGGATGGGGTGGAGTCTGGAGGCGGGACACCACAGTCAAAAGCCAGGCCCTCGCGGGAAGCGGGCAATTGTATGTTGCTGCTGCGTGCTACCTGTTAACTTGCGCTGTTTGATTAGAAAAACGTGCGCTTGTCTGGAAATTGTATTTGGCATTGTGTTTTTTAAAACTTTTAAAACGTGTTTCCCACTCGCCCGAATCGCGAACCCTCACCACTGTCCCAAACATACCCCTAGATCACCTCCCTCAGGCCTTAGCCAATCGGCCAGGACGGGGTGGAGTCTGGAAGCAGGACAAGAGGCCAAACGCAGGTCCCCCCGCGGGAGCGCAGCGGACACGCCGGCGGCGCACGAAAGGCAAGCCCGTCTGCGCACGTCCACGCCAGCCCGGGCCCAGGGGCCACGAGTTCTGCTCCAATCATCTCCTATACCTCCAGGGCACTAAGGCAGCTGCAGTCACAGCTCTCCGCGCTTCCCTCAGCTGTCCTTGACCGCATTTCCTCCCTAGGCATTACCCAAAATGCGATGAGTTCCCCTGTTAACAAAGGTGTCCCTACTACCCCTCTTGCACCATGGTCCCCACCACAGCCAATCACACGACACTTCGGGTGCTCTATCTCAACTCGCGGTCCATGGTCAAACATCAATTAGATATTTTCATTTTATTAACATCGGAAAAACCAGATGTGTTATTGATTACCGAAACCTGGCTCACCTCGGACTCTACCCCGGATGTGCTGGCCGCTCTCCCCCAGATTACTATATTCATAATGTAAATCGAACGCCGGGCAGACCTGGTGGCGGGGTAGCGGCCATTATACACAATAATTTCAAGTTCATCTCTACAGCTTCCTTAGCCCTAAGTTGAAAATCTCGTCATTAATTTTGAAACTGACGCAGGCGCCTTCGCCCTTATACTTATTTATCGCCCTCCCCAGCCCATGCCCTCATTTGCTCTTTCTTTCAGCGAACAAATGGCGAACCTTATGACCTGTCACACTAGAGTATTACTCATTGGCGACTTTAATTACTGGTTTAATGATATACGAGGTGGACCACAGGCCACTGAACTCTTCGAATTGCTAACCAGTCTAAATATTACTCAGCTAATAACGGCTCCTACCCACATCAAGGGCCATATTCCCGACCACATCTGGCCCATAACATCATAGTATCAAGTACAATAATCTCCCCTTGCATCTGGTCGGATCACCATCTGATTGAGGTCGCTGTGATAGTCAAGGGTAGGGTCAAGCCCCCTAAAATGACAGGAGGGCTGTCTCGCAAATGGAGCGCATATGACGCCCAGGGCTTCATTGACACCTTGGCCAGTACACTTCCTATTATTGACCCCAACTCCAATATCGATTCGATGGAGGTAGACATCCCTAATTGGTTACAGACAGCCAGCGATAGGTATGCCCCTCTCACCAAATTCTCGCGTACCAGGCATCGCAACGCCCACAAATGGTTTTCTAGTGACCTTAAGGCGCTAAAGCTCAAAATCCGCCAATTGGAAAGGAACTGGAGATGAGGCTACTCCATGGCAGATTGACTGCTCTTTCTGTCGGCCTGCAAAGAATACAAAAGCTCGATCTCTACGGCCAAAGCAGGATATGTCTCAGAAAGAATACTCTTAGCCCATAACAAAGCAAAGGAAATCTTCAAAATTATGAATGACTTCACTAGCGATGATAGCATCTTACCTGCTCGGGCTCCTACTCAAGAGATGTGCAATTCTTTGAACACCTTCTTTGTCGAAAAAATCGTGGCTATCAAGAATAGTATTCCCATCTCTACTCTCGTCGGCTCGACTGACCTCACTTCCACCAATTCACTTTCATTCACCCATTTCCCTGACATCTGTTTGAATACTTTATCAGAGCTCTCAACTCGTGTAAAATCGGGCTCTCCGAACGACTGCTGCCCTCCTGCAGTCCTTAGGGACATCTTTTCAACTCTACCCCAAAGCATTCTCCCTTTCCTCAATGAATCCCTCAGTAAGGGCATAGTACCTAGCTCCCTAAAGGATGCCATACTGGTCCCCTTGCTGAAGAAACCGGGGGCAGACCCTGTTAACCCTTCTAATTATCGCCCTATTTCCCTATCTGGCAAAGATTCTGGAGGCCCATGTCACTAGGTGCCTCTCTAAGTTCATTGAAAGCACCAGCTTCCTGGAGCCTAACCAAGCAGGCTTTAGGCCGGCACATTCCACAGAGGCCGTCATTCTGGCAGTACTAGACACTCTGAGGGGAAACGCAGACAAGGGGGCCCCTCAGGCTCTGGTGCTCCTAGACCTGTCGGCTGCGTTCGACACAGTGGACCATAATATTCTGTTACACCGTGTCGGACATGCAGGCATCCAGGGCCCTGCGTATGAGTGGATTAAGTCATTTCTGTCAGGTAGATCGCAAACGGTTCGCTTGGGCCCCTATACTGCCACTAAGTTATCTACAGTAAGCGGGATACCACAGGGTTCTTCTCTCTCACCGCTGCTATTTAACTTGTACATCCGGCCGTTGATTCACTCACTAAAAACTTGGAAGATCACGTTTTTCAACTACGCCGATGATCTTCAGATCACCTTTCCCCTGGACTCCCCAAACGCGGCAACTGAATTCCAAGCAGTGATGCCCCACATCCAGCAGTGGATGAATCACAACCAGCCGAAACTAAACCCCGGGAAAACGGAACTTGTCCTGCCAGGAAACAGTGGGGCACATTGGGGCCCTCACTGCTGGCCAACTGAATTAGCCCCCCCCCCACGCCGTCATGCTGTGTGAAGAGTTTAGGGGTGACTATCGATTCCGACCTCTCTCTTAAAGGACATGTGGGGGCAGTGATTTCCGCCGGTATGTTCCAACTGCGAAACATTAGAAAGATCTCCCACCTGTTATCGCACGCCGCCCTTGTGCAAGTTGTGATCTCCCTGGTGCTATCACGTCTTGACTTTTCCAACTCCCTTTATCTAGGATGACCACAGACCCTGCTCCGCCGCCTTCAAATTGTCCAGAACCAGGCAGCAAGATTAATTCACAAAAACCCCAGATGGCAATCGTCTAGGCCTTCGTTACATAAACTATACTGGTTGCCCATTGCACTAAGAGACGCATTCAAGAAAGGCTGTCTAATCTTCAAAACACTCCACTGTAATACCCCTCAATTTCTGAAAAATCTCATTGTGAAGCACCTTCCTGCCCGCAACCTTCGTTGAGCCCACCGTCACCCACTTGCCACTCCCTCTATTAGACTGAAAAAGCAAGGCGGACGCAGGTTCTCACACTTGGCCCCCAGGTTTTGGAACTCTCTCCCCCTTGCGATCAAGACCAGCAACAATCTACTGAGTTTCAGAAAGGCTTTAAAGACCTGGTTATTTTCACAATCTTGTTAACCTGCTTTACCGCGTGATGTCCATGCAATACCTAGCGCCAGGAAACTTATGGTGACAGTGCGCTATACAAATTTTAATTAACATAACATAACATAACCCTGCGACGGCTGTCTTCAAGCAGACCTCCGCCCCATTGATTTAGCAGAACTTCTAATCAATTATGGTGTCTGCTCCGATCTCATTGCACAGCAGTTGGGCTCGATGAACGAATCTCTCATATCTGGCTCGCCATAATGTTGCTTGAATATGAATTTATCTCAAGTAAATGAAAAGACAGGAGGCGTTTGGCAAAACAGAAACAAGTTGGTTTAGTTAAAGGCAGCGGGTGGGTGAGCATCGCCAGAGGCGAGTCTGAAAACTGGCTCGAAGTACAGAATATTTCGCCACGCAGTTTTATATTTTGTGGGTAGAATCAAACACTTTGACATTCTTTGAAAAGCATCATAGTCATAAAAAACAAGTATGATCATCTGATAAACAGGACACAGATGACTCTCGACCTCTGGGAGAGCTGGTGTGGGCCAGTGTTACGTGACCAGATGTTCATTGTGGTGAGCGCGTGATCACCTCGTGGGCTGTGCATGTTGTGTCCTGATTGGCTAAGTGTTCCTATCTACATGTGGCTCTAACATTTTTAGTAGTTTTGGTTAACGCAAGTCTTTGGCCAAATATGTTTTATTGGGGTCAGTCTCCTCGGTCCAGTTTGTGTTGTGACTACCTATCTGTGGGATCCATCAGAGTTTTCCCGGGGCGCGCGTTTGTTTTTTAGCTAAGTGTAACCCCACCTGTGACCTGTCAATCGGTAGGCTTGGGTATGGGTTGCAGGGCCTTTCTGACCATGTATCTCTGACTTGGGGTGTATGGGGAGGTAATCTCGGATGAATCCAACAGCAATTATATGAGTTTGTGAGTGTTTGCACGTAGAACATGGCGGTCATTGATGTCATATTTACCGATAGTCTCATTATTATACGTACAGTTGTTACTCCGTACATCAACGTTGCATTCAGTGATAATGACACAATTATGCGTGCTATAAGTTATGCTATACATCGACATTGGATTTACTGCTATTGACGTCACTGTGCCTGCATAGATTACAGCGTACATCGATACTGCATTGATTGGTACTGCTGCTGCTATGCGTGCATACGTCATGGTGTACGTTGCTATTGTATTTATCAATCTCAACATTGGTGTAACAATATAATTGCAAGAGTTTATCATAACAAGCGTGGTGAAATTCCTGAAATGACACAAATTATGCTTGCATAATCTAAATTTCGCCCAGATTTAACTAAAAGCCACATTCGCTACACACACTGAAAAAACACACCATCACAATTATTTTGTAAAATGCAAAAAAGTGTAAGGAATAAAAAACATTGATATATACACGTTTTTTAAACTTTGGGAAACAGTGAAAAAGCCCTCTGAAAATCACAACAAATAGAAACTGGAAACAGCAACGCCTATTCATATATTGCCTTGACCCTTGACCCTGTGTTCAGGCAGGTCGCTCCCTCTGCCACCACGCAGACCCCCTGTGCACCGCTGCTTCTCCTGACTGCCTCGTTGCTCCTTGTGTGCCCTTGGTTGCTCACTGTTATTTCTTTTTGTGATTCATTTTCCCTTCGTTTTTCGCTCCTTGTGTGCCCCTGCGTGCCCGTCTCTGCCTGGCTGCACTGTTATTCCATTTTGTGATACATTTTTTTCCCTTCGTTTTTCACTCCTTGTGTGCCCCTTCTCTGCCTGCCTGCACTGCTAATTCGTTTTTGTGACTCCTCAGTGTGTCTTTTGCCTTCTCCACTGTGCCTTCTTCCCCCCAGACCCCTCTTGCCTTCTGTATCACCTGCTTCCCGCCGCTCGCGCTCCCTGCGGCCCCGCCCCCCGCTTCCCATTGGCCGCCCGCTCCTGCCTTCCAGCTGCTCCTCCCTCCCTCTCTCTCTCTTATGGAGGCCGCGCAGCGGGCGTGCCAAAGGCGCGCCAAAGACAAGACCGTCTGCGCACTCGCGCCAGGATCACGCCCAGTGCCAGGACCCCTGGCCCCCGACGATGCCAGCGCACACAACGAACCTATGAGGCCGCCACCCTCAACGCACTCAACGCCTGGCGGAACCCCGACTGCTACCGTGCCAACCCGAAATGCACCCACGGACCTTTCACCTGCCAAGCCTGCAAATTCACCTGCCTCCGGACCTGCACCGCACCCGCAGGGCCAGGCACCAGCAACAATCACTTCAAGTGCATCCTGCTCAACACCGCTCCATCCACAGGCACGCCGTCGAACTCTGGAACCTCCTCGACACAACATCACCAGACGTCGCCTTCCTCACGGAAACCTGGATGAACGCCTCCTCAGCCCCCGACATCGCCATAGCCATCCCATAGGGCTACAAGATCACCCGGAGGGACCGCGTCAACCAAACCGGAGGAGGCATCGCCATCGTCCACAAAAACACCATCCGAATCACGATCAACTCCGACGACACCCTCACCGCCGCCGAGCACCTCCACTTTCAGATATACACCGACCCCAAGACCACCCTCAGAGGCACTCTCGTCTACAAACCCCCGGGACCACGCACACAATTCTGTGAAGCCATCGCAGACTTCATCAGCCAGCACTCCCTTACCTCCTCAGACCATATCCTCCTAGGAGACCTCAACTTCCAAATGGAGAACAACAATGACAGCAACACCGTCGCCCTCCTGGACAACCTCGCCAATCTTGGACTCAAGCAACTGGTGAACACCCCCACCCACTACGCCGGTCACACGCTTGACCCCATCTTCTCCTCCAGCAAGCACATCTCCTTCAGCCACTCCACCGGACTACACTGGACAGATCACAGCTGCATCCACTTCAACTTCAGGAGAACCAGGACCCACCACCACCCGCAACAGGTTCCCCGCAGAAGCTGGAGCAAGATCTCCGCCGACCAACTCACCACCTCCCTTAGCCAGAACCCTCCCACCAACACGAGGGACCCCAACGAAGCAGCCCGCAACCTCACACAGTGGCTTACCAACTGCGCCGAGGACCTCGCGCCTCTGAAGAACCCCCCCCAGCAGACCCGGCAGCAAGAAAACCTCATGGTTCACCAACGACCTCAAAAACTCCAAGAAAACCTGCCGCACCCTCGAGAAAGCCGTGCGCCACGACCAGACAACGGAGAACATGGCAGCCCTCAAGAACGCCACCCGCAAGTGGAGAAGTGTGGCTCACTGGTTAGAGCAGGCAGACCCTGAAGCAGAGAACGGCCTGGGACCAGGGTTCAATTCCCGACGCGGCAGGGTCGTGGACCAGGGTCAGCGGACTCGATAATTCTCGCTTCGGTGCCTACTCGAATCACGGGTTCACACTCTGCAGCTCTGGGCATCAGCCTGTTTAATCTCCACTACGCCCCACCCCACGGCGGGATGCCTGGCTTTCACCTTGGGGATGCCCAGTACGGGTATCTCACAGGGAAAAAGCCAGGACAGGTTCCCAAGGCAAGCGCCGAGATGCCTACGGGTAATCGAGCGCATAATAATAATAATAATACACCACCAGCTGATCCGCACCACCAAAGGGACAACATTCAAAGAACGTCTGGACAGCAACACCCACAACAGCAAGGAAATCTTCAACATCGTCAAAGAGCTCTCCAACCCCAGCGCCTGCAACAACGACATCACACCCTCGCAAGACCTCTGCGACTCGCTCGCCTCGTTCTTTCACCGCAAGATCGCCGACATACGCAACAGCTTCAGCGCACAGACCAAGCACCCAACCACCGAACCAGCGCCCCCCACCACCACCCTCTGCAACTGGACCCCGCCAGCACCGAAGACACTACGCGCACGATGAACACCATCCACTCCGGCTCCCCCAGTGACCCCTGTCCACACCACATCTTCAACAAAGCCGACTCCATCATCGCACCCCAACTCCGGGACTTCATTAACAGCTCCTTCGCATTCGCCACCTTCCCGGAGTGCTGGAAACACGCCGAGCTCAGTGCCCTCTTGAAGAAACCCACCGCGGACCCCACGGACCTTAAGAATTTCCGCCCCATCTCACTCCTCCCTTTTCCTGCCAAAGTCATCGAGAAGACCGTCAACAAACAACTCTCCGCCTTCCTCGAGACAAACGGATCCCTCGACCCCTCGCAGTCCGGTTTCCGAGCAAACCACAGCACCGAGACTGCCCTCATCGCTGCTACTGACGACATCAGGTCCCTGCTCGACAACGGGGAAACAGCAGCACTCATCCTCCTGGACCTCTCAGCAGCTTTCGACACCGTATGTCACTGCACCCTGATACAACGCCTCAGCAACACTGGAATCCAAGGAACGGCCTTGGAGTGGATCATCTCGTTCCTTGCCGGAAGAACCCAGAGAGTACGCCTCCCCCCGTTCCGTTCCGCGGCCACCGAATTCATCTGCAGCGTTCCGCAAGGATCCTCGCTCAGCCCCACCCTCTTCAACGTCTACATGTCCCCCCTCGCAGCCATCGCACGCCAACACAACCTAAACATCATCTCCTATGCTGACGATACCCAGCTGATCCTCTCCCTCACCAATGACCCCACCACCGCCAGAGCCAGCCTCCAGAAGGAATGAAAGACGTCGCGGAATGGATGAAGCTCAGCCGTCTGAAACTGAACTCAGACAAAACGTATTTCCTCATCCTGGGACCTTCTCCCTCTGCCTGGGACGACTCCTGGTGGCCCCCTGCCCTGGGCACCGCCCCCGAGCCAACGGACCATGCTCTCAACCTGGGCTTCATCCTGGACTCCTACCTCACGATGTCCAGGCAAGTCAACGCCGTCTCGTCGTCCTGCTTTAACACCCTGCGCATGCTCCAAAAGATCTTCCAGTGGATCCCCACCGAAACCAGGAAGACGGTCACCCAGGCCCTCGTCACCAGCCGACTGGACTACGGGAACACCCTCTACGCCGGAACCACAGCCAAACTCCAGAAAAGACTCCAGCGCATACAGAACGCCTCTGCACGACTCATCCTGGACATCCCCCGTCACAGCAACATCTCTGCCCATCTGAAAGACCTGCACTGGCTCCCCGTCAACAAGAGGATCACGTTCAGACTCCTCACCCACGCACACAAGGCTCTCCATGACATGGGCCCCAAGTACCTCAACAGCCGCCTCGCATTCTACACACCCACTTGCCAGCTCCGATCCGCCAGCCTCGCCCTCGCCACTGTCCCACGTATTCGCAGATCCACTGCCGGAGGTAGATCCTTCTCTTACCTGGCGGCAAAGGCATGGAACTCCCTCCCCATCCACCTACGACTGACCCAGGATCATCTCTCCTTCAGGAAACAACTCAAGACCTGGCTGTTCGAGCAGTAGCGACTCCCCCTCCTCCCAGCGCCTTGAGACCCTAGCGGGTGAGTAGCGCGCTCTACAAATTTCATGATTGATTGATTGATTGATTGCCTTTCCCTCGCGCGGGTGGGTCAAGGTTGCTTGTTCAAAACTCCTCAGGTGTGGTATTTCACTCACATTGGTCGCAGTTGCTCAACTGTTGCATATCTCCTCAGTCGTTCAAAGATGCTTTGCTTACATCTCTTCATGTGTCTCCCCCCTCCCCCCCCGGCCCCCCTCGGCTCCAGGTCTGATTGTTAACAGTTGTGTATGTGTAGCATTTCTCCCCATTGCTTTAAAATTGGTTTATTTACAGCACCTCATGTGTTACCCTTCCCACAGGGCCTTCGGGTTACTTTGTTTACAGCTCGACAGGTGTTTCTTTTCTCCCCAAGGGCTCAAATGTGCTTTGTTTACAACTCCTCAGGTGTTGCTTTTCTCCCCAGGAGTTCGGAGGTGCTTTGTTTACAGCTCGACAGGTGTTTCAATTCTCCCCAAGGGTATGGAGGTGTTTTGTTTACAACTCCATAGGTGTTTCTTTTCTTCCCAGGGGTTTGAAGGTGCTTTGTTTACAGCTTCACAGGTGTTTTAATTCTCCCCAAGGGTTCGGAGGTGTTTTGTTTACAACTCCATAGGTGTTTCTTTTCTACCCAGGGGTGCGAATGTGCTTTGTTTACAGCTCCCCAGGTGTTTCTTTTCTCCCCAGGGGTGCGAATGTGCTTTGTTTACAGCTCCATATGTGTTTCTTTTCTCCCCAGGGGTGCAAATGTGCTTTGTTTACAGCTCCACAGGTGTTTCTTTTCTCCTCAGGGTTCGGAGGTGCTTTGTTTACAGCTCCGTAGGTGTTTCTTTTCTTCCCAGGGTTTGAAGGTGCTTTGTTTACAGCTTCACAGGTGTTTCAATTCTCCCCAAGGGTTCGGAGGTGTTTTTTTTTACAGCTCCACAGGTGTTTCTTTTCTCCTCAGGGTTCGGAGGTGCATTGTTTACAGCTCTGTAGGTGTTTCTTTTCTTCTCAGGGGTTGAAGGTGCTTTGTTTACAGCTCCACAGGTGTTTCTTTACTCCCCAGGGGTTCGGATGTGCTTTGTTTACAGCTCCATAGGTGTTTCTTTTCTTCCCAGGGGTTTGATGGTGCTTTGTTTACTGCGCCATAGGTGTTTCTTTTCTCCCCAGGGGGCTGGAGGTGCTTTGTTTACAGCTTACCAGTTGCTTCTTTTCTCCCTAAGGGGTCGAGGCTGCTTTGTTTATAGCACCACAAATATTTCTTTTCTTCCCAGGGGTTCGGAGGTGCTTTGTTCACAGCTCTGTAGGTGTTTATTTTCTCCCCAGGGGTTCGGAGGTGCTTTGTTTACAGCTCCGTAGGTGTTTCTTTTTCCCCCCAGGGGTAAGGAGGTGCTTTGTTTACAGCTCCGTAGGTGTTTCTTTTCTCCCCAAGGGTTTGAAGGTGCTTTGTTTACAGCTCCGTAGGTGTTTATTTTCTCCCCAGGGGTTCAGAGGTGCTTTATTTACAGCTCCGTAGGAGTTTCTTTTCTCCCCAGAGGTTCGAAGACGCTTTGTTTACAGCTCAGTAGGTGTTTCTTTTCTCCCCAAGGGTTTGAAGGTGCTTTGTTTACAGCTCCGTAGGTGTTTATTTTCCCTGCAGGGGTTCGGAGGTGCTTTGTTTACAGCTCAGTAGGTGTTTCTTTTTCCCCCAAGGGTTTGAAGGTGCTTTGTTTACAGCTCCGTAGGTGTTTATTTTCTCCCCAGGGGTTCGGAGGTGCTTTGTTTACAGCTCCGTAGGAGTTTCTTTTCTCTCCAGGGGTTCGAAGATGCTTTGTTTACAGCTCAGTAGGTGTTTCTTTTTTCCCCAAGGGTTTGAAGGTGCTTTGTTTACAGCTCCGTAGGTGTTTATTTTCTCCCCAGGGGTTCGGAGGTGCTTTGTTTACAGCTCCGTAGGAGTTTCTTTTCTCCCCAGGGGTTCGAAGACGCTTTGTTTACAGCTCAGTAGGTGTTTCTTTTCTCCCCAAGGGTTTGAAGGTGCTTTGTTTACAGCTCCGTATGTGTTTATTTTCCCCCAAGGGGTTTGGAGGTGCTTTGTTTACAGCTCAGTAGGAATTTCTGTTCTCCCCAGGGATTCGAAGATGCTTTGTTTACAGCTCAGTAGGAGTTTATTTTCTCCCCAAGGGTTTGAAGGTGCTTTGTTTACAGCTCAGTAGGTGTTTCTTTTCTCCCCAGGGGTTCGGATGTGCTTTGTTTACAGCTCCGTAGGAGTTTCTTTTCTCCTCAGGGGTTCAAAGATGCTTTGTTTACAAGATGAAAATGTCTCCCCAAGGATTCGAATGGGCTTTGTTTACAGCTCTGTGGGTGTTGCCTTTCCCCCAGTTGTCCAGATCACATTGTTTGCAGCTCCTTAGAAGCTGCCTTCTCCCCAGGGGGCCCGGTCACATTGTTTACAGCTCCTCAGCCGTTGGATTTCACCATAAGGTTTCAAAGGGTTCAAGGTCACTTTGTTAACCGCTCCTCGGGTTTTGGATTTCCCCCTAAGGGTCCAAGTCACATTGTTTACAATTGCTCATGTTTTTCATTTCTCTCCATGGCTTCCTGATTTCTGTTTACAGATCCTTGAGTGTTACTTTTCAACCCAAGGGTTCAAGGTTACTGTGTTCACGGGCTCCTGGGGTGGTGCCTTTCTCCTAAATGGCTCCAGATAACTTGTTTACATCTCCTCTCCAGGTCACACTGTTACAGGTTACAGTTTCTCAAGTATTACCTTTCCCCCAGAGTCTCCAGGTCACATTTTATACACTTTCTCAGGTGTTTCCTTTTCCTCAGACGCCTCAGGTAACATTGTTTACAGTTTCTCAGGTGTTTCATTTCACCCCAGGGTTTCAAGGTCGCTTTATTTACTGATCCTTGGGAGTTGCCATGAGCTCAGGTCACATTGTTTTAAGTTTATCAGGTGTTGCCTCCCATCCCCTACACCCCATCCCCGGGCTCCAGGTCACATTGTTTACAGCTCCTTGGGTGTTGCCTTTTTCACCTCATGGGTACAAGGACGCTTTGTTTACAACTCCTAGGGAGGTGCCTTTCCCCACATGGGCTCCAGGTCACATTGTTTATAGTTGCTCAGTTGTTTCCTTTCCCTCCAGAGGCCTCAGGTCACATTGTTTACAGTTTTCAGGGGCTGCCTTTCACCCAAGGAATTCAAGGTGGCTTTGTTTACAGCTCTTTGGGTTTTGCCTTTCTCCCCAGGAGTTCAAAGTTGCTTTGTTTACAGCTCCTTGGGTGTTGCCTTTCACCCTAGGAGTTCAAAGTGGCTTTGTTTACAGCTCCTTTGGTGTTGCCTTTCTCCCCGGGCGCTCTTACTGATTCTCTTCTGTGTTCTCTGTAGGGTGACTCCGGGGGACCCATGGTCTGTGATGGTAAGCTGATGGGCGTTGTGTCCTGGGGAGATGGCTGCGCAGTAAAGAACCAACCCGGTGTTTATGCTCCTGTGTGTAACTACACCGCGTGGGTGAAAGACATTATGGCGAAGAACTAAGGTCCAATCTGACGTCGATGTTGACTCCTCCCCTTCATCGCCTTCATCCTATCACAATAGATGTACTTGGCCTCTCTGCATGTTAATAGCAATTAAAATGAAATGGAAAAATAAAACAATGAAATCCAAAAAAAGACTCCATGTTCATTAATAAAACAAAGAAAATACACAATGCATGCTGGGTACTTGGACAAGGACGGCTCTACAGGTGCAACGAGTCAGAGCCCAGAACGCTGCGAGACCAGACCAGCCCAAGGATTGACCTGAGCGCCTCAAACATTCTTTTGTGTGTTGGTGTGACTTCATCTGGCTTGTCTCTGACATACTCCTGATTTACCTCTGGCTTCCCTCTGTCTTAGATCTACTTACCACCGACTTACTTCCGACGTACCCCTGGCTTGATTTTGATTCACTAATAGATTAACTCTTGCTCACCTCTGACTTATCTCAGAATTCTTGGCTCCCTCTGACTTGTCTCTGTCTTACTCATGAAATACCTCTGACTGAATCTTGACTTACTTCTCACTTCTGACTCACCTCTGAGTTATCTATGACTCGTCACATACTTGACATAATTTTGCCTTTTCTCTGATTTACCTGTGATATATTCCTGACTTACCTGTGACATACCTCTCACATATGCATTTGTATCTGACAAACCTCTGACTTACCACTATCTTACCCCTAAATTGCACCTGGTTTACCTCTGACATGTCCCTGACTTATTTCCTTTCTTAACTTGCATCTGGTTTCCACCTAACTTACCAATGACTCGCAACCGATTTACTTCTGAATTGCACCTGACTAACCTTTGATTTACTCCTGTTTACCACTAGTGTATCGCTTAATACTAATTTACTTACCTCTGAAGTATGTCTAGATGGCCATGACTTTTATCTGACTTATCTCTGGTTTACGTCTGAAATGCTTTTAATTTATATTTATTTTAACTCTGACTTACACCTGGTTTGTGTCTGAATTATCTTTGACGTACCTCTAAATTACCTTTGACTTATGACTTACCTCTGACTTACTCCTGATTTAAACACAAGGAGATGAAGGACGGGGCACTGAAACTTTTCAGACACAGATCTGAGTTGAATCCATCATTGTTCTTTAGCTCACTTCACCATCAAAGTTCAGACCCAGCTAAACGCAAATCAGTCTGACCCTGTGCCTCATGGGAACAGTCCAGCCCGTACTGCCAAGCCATGTCTTTCCTGGACTGGAAACAAGCATCCTGGGACCGGTTTCGGGGTAAGACCCCTTTATCAGTAGGGATAGCTTGAATTCAGTGGCCAAGTGAGCAAGGGACCCACATCTGGGCATACCCTGCCAATTTAGGGCGAACACAGTAAACACAAGGAGATGATGGGCGGAGCACTGAAACTTTTCTCCTTGTGTTTTCTTTACTCCTGATTTAACTCTGAATGAGATCTCACAATTCTGAATTATCTTTGATTTACTCTTGAATTATTATTGACCTTTCTGATATATATATGTGACTGACCGCAGGATTACCTTTGATTTACTGCTGATTCACAGCTGACATGTGTTATGCAGATTTGTAGAGTGCAGAGTCACCCGGAAGGGTATCCTGGTGCTGAGATACCTACGGAGAACCCCTCAGACCCTAATAACTTCTGACGAGTAACAAACATCCCCATGCTAGCCAAAGTCCTGGAAAAGTGTGATCAACAACAACTGAGCCAACACATTTCTGAATTCAAACTGCTGAAAGACTGCCAATCGGGGTTCAGACCAAATCACAGTACGGAAACGGCAATTGAACACATAGTGGCTGACGCCCTTCTTGCCTGAGACCGCAACTAAACTTGTGTCCTAATTCTGCTCAACCTCTCGTCCGCATTTGACACGGTAAACCATGACAGAATTCAAGACCGACTGGAGGAAAGGATGAGACAATCGGGCACAGTCCTAGAATGGTTTAGATCCTTCTTAAAGAACAGATCGCAAAGATTCAAGGTGAACCAAATACTGTCAGCTTCATCCCCTAATCTGATCAACACCATCCCAATCTCTATTCAGTCTTTACGTAGAACCACTAACAGAAATTCTACAGCAGGCCAACATCTCCTTTCATATATATGCAGACGATACACAGCGATATATCAAGATTACATCATTGGAAGAGATCAACGTCATGAACCAGGCCCTGAAAAGGACCGTTCATTGGCGAACTAATACTCATCTCAAGCTCAACCCACATAAAACAGAATTCCTTCTGATTTCTCCCCAAAAAAGCTCAGCGACGATAATGGAATGGACCAAGTTGATCACTGCGCTAAACAGTACTCCAAAGCTAGTGGACTTAACCAAGTCTATTGGAATCACACTAGATAAGAAGCTGAACCTGTGATTCCACATTGGCACAATGCCTAAAACTGCCCGCTTCCATCTGAGCTATTTTAGGAAACTTAAACCATGCATTCCTACATCAGACCTCAAAACGGCAGTGCAGGCATTGGTCATCGCGAGGAATGAGTATGGATGCACAACTTTATCAGGACTACTCAAGATTTCAACAGCTCCACTAAAAGCCTGTCTCAACGCGGCCACAAGACTCATAACAGGCTCCAGAAAGCTTGACCACTTCACCCCACATCTGAAAGCTCTTAACTGGCTCCCTTATGAAGCAAGAATCCAACTAAAGTTTGCATGTATCACACACAAAGTGATTCACTACAAAACGCCACAATACCTAGCCCAGAAAATCACATTACTAGGAGGCAGCAGAGTCTCTTGGAGTCTACCTCTACACACACCCACTCGCTCACACATTGAGCCATTCATAACTCCATCGCTAATACAGGCGCTGACAGATCTACTCATACATCCAAACAGCCACTCACACAATGTGAGTCACCCATAGAGCAACTCACACACCTGTTCACCCAACCAGAGTCAATCACACAGCCATTTACTCACCTACACAATTATATACACACCCACTCATTTATTTGTACAGATACTAACACATACTCATTCTCCTATACAGTCAGTGACACAACCACACCCATACTCCCTCACAGACACAGCCATACACGCACTCAGTTGCCCATACAACCCCTCCCAGACATACTCACTAACTCATGCAGCCACAGACTCACCCATTCAGTCATCCATGCAGGCAGCCACACACACCTCACCCACCCCCACACCCACAGACATTCATGCACCCATACAGGTACTCAGACAACCAATCAATCACCCATACAGCATCTCATGTACCTACTCATCAACCCATACAGCCACTTAGACACCAACTGACTGATGCAAAGGGAAACATCCTTTACAGCGCAACTTTTACCACGCAGTGCCTTTACGACGCAACCATTACAACGCATGTCATTACAACGCATTGCGCTGGGGGGCGCTCTAGGATATGGAATAGATTTAATTTACTATCCAACACCTTCCCTACTATCCACGGGGACTGGAGTTGGAATAGTAAATTAAACTATTCACTATCCAGCACCCCAAAGCGCTATGCGTTGTAACAGCATGCGTTGTAAAAACTGCGTCGTAACAGCATGCGTGGTAAAAGCATGCGCTGTAATGTCATACATCCGATGCAAACATTCACACAACCAGTCACTCACCCATACATTCCCTGAGGCACCTAATCACTCACTTATGCAGTCATGCACCCACTGAATCTGCCAATTAGGCACTCGTACACTCAATGATTCACTAACAACCCTTGGTATATAATTTAACACTCAAACTTTGTAAAAACACTCACAGTTACCAGATGATGTCATCAGTGATGTCATTTGAGATGTCATTAGTGATGTCACTGACCATGTCATATGTGAGGACATAAGCAGTACATTGCGGGGCTTGAGTTATAGTTAGCTCAGCTAACTATAACGGCCAAATTTCTCTGGTTTTGTATGAGTGAAATGTCAACCTAACTATAACGGCCCTGAAACCACTGTATTTTTCAGTAAATACATATATTCACTGAAAAACTCAAAGGTTACAGGGGCTTTATTATTGTTAGGTATAATAATAAGATCTGTTTTTGGTTTTAAAAAAAACCTTAGAAATGCACTGAAAAAACACAAATGGTAAAGTGACAATATAGTTAGGTAAATATGTCAGTGGCAGCATTAACATTTTCAAGTTAAAAAAACAACAGAAATTCACCAATTATACATAGAAAAACTAACCATAACTCTCGCCTCCACCATGCACTGTTTATGACCTCACATACTACATCACTCATGACATGTTCTATGACATCATTTATGTGTTTTTATGTGTGTGGCTCAGTGAAATTGGACAAGGGTTTGGAAAGGTTTGTGAATTGATTGATAATGTTGATAGGGGAGTGTAACTGACACTATTAATTATTACTTCTGTATGCACAGCTGGTCTCATTCTCTCGCTAAAATATATTGGAACAATTTGTTGTAAAAATTAATTTACAGTGGGATTGTATGAAGAAGGTGCCGGCAAATAAAATAAAAGGGTGCGTTGTTGAGTCAGAGGAGATGGAGGACAGAAAGGCTGGTGGGGCCTCATTTATGAGGCCGTGCGTCACTTTTACGGTGCCGGTGCGTCACTTTTTGCGACGCACCAGCAGGGTAAATAATGTGCCTTGTTGCACCATATTTACAAAGTGACGCATCTAGGTAGATGCATCACTCTGTAAACCCCTGTGAGACATTATACCTGCGCCAGGTATAATGTATGCAGGGGGGGCGTTCCCCCGCAAAAAGCCTCATAGAAGTGACGCAATGAAATCTATGAGATTTCACTGCGTCACTTCTAGGACGCCGTTGCGTCAAAATCTTGCGCCTGCCTCACAGCAGGCGTAAGACTGATGCAAGCCGTTTCACATGGGGTTTGCCCCCTGTGAAAGGACACATTGCTGGAGTTGCGTCACTTTTGTGACACACTCCAGCAATGCGTGACTTTTGCGCTTACAGATACTTCAGAAATATAGATGTATCTGTAACTCCTTGCGACATGATGCGTCATACATTAAATATGACGCAGCAGGTATGTCGCAAGGAGGGCGCATTGAGAAGTGACGCATGGCTACTTTCACGCAGCGATGCGGCACTTCTCATAAATGAGGCCCGTGGTGTTTAGATCAGACGCAGGAAGCCGAAGACGATAGAAGCTGTGTTATAAATAAATAATGGCATTTTAGAGGATTGATTATTCAAACGGAGGGGAGATTTGAAGAAGATATTTCTGTTTATTGAACAATATATGCATAACATCATAAACATATTTCATATACAACGAAAGCACTGCAGTGTATACAACAATATTCCTGTGCGTGGCCAACTTGAATTTCAACACAACCTTGATGTGGGGTCATTTCTTCTCTCATCGCACATGGCAAAATGAACACCAATGGATTCTCTGGTGACAGATGTGTTCAACGTGAAGTCCTATTAATTATCTCCATTTCTCATTCGACAGTTTAGCATCTAAGGTGTAGTGTTATTTATGAACCTGTTTTGTCATGCGGCAACCCGGAAGACTACCGACTCACACAAAGGGGGACGAAGACTACCGACTCACACAAAGGGAGACGAAGACTACCGACTCACACAAAGGGAGACGAAGACTACCGACTCACACAAAGGGGGACGAAGACTACCGACTCACACAAAGGGAGACGAAGACTACCGACTCACACAAAGGGGGACGAAGACTACCGACTCACACAAAGGGGGACGAAGACTACCGACTCACACAAAGGGGGACGAAGACTACCGGCTCACACAAAGGGAGACGAAGACTACCGACTCACACAAAGGGGGACGAAGACTACCGACTCACACAAAGGGAGACGAAGACTACCGACTCACACAAAGGGGGACGAAGACTACCGACTCACACAAAGGGGGACGAAGACTACCGACTCACACAAAGGGGACGAAGACTACCGACTCACACAAAGGGAGACGAAGACTACCGACTCACACAAAGGGAGACGAAGACTACCGACTCACACAAAGGGAGACGAAGACTACCGACTCACACAAAGGGGGACGAAGACTACCGACTCACACAAAGGGGGAGACGCGGACGAGGGGAATCTTGAGAACTGCACGTGAGCCCTGGGAGAGGAGGACCTGACGAGAGGTCTCCACTGCTGCTCATGCGATCTTGCAAACTCTCTTGCCCATTTGCACACGCGGCCACTTTCCTTGATCCTGGTTCTTTGGATAGATTTTAACTGTGTGATATTTTGATTTTGTGTGATCCTCGCTTCATCTGTCAGAGCGGGTCTAGTGCCACAGCTACTGTGCCATCCTGGTTGCCGCTCTAGTCTTTGTCCCCTAGAGAGAGGAAGTCTATTTGAACAGGATACAGACAAAACCTCGCAGCAGACGAGTGCAGTGGGCCGATGGCGTGCCAAAGGCAAGCCCGTCTGTGTCCATCAACGACCTGACCACGCACAGCGCCGGCCATGCTGCTGGTCAAATGAGATGAATCTAATATTGACAAATGATAACTTAGACATACTGTTCATCACAGAAACTTGGACTACCCCTGACTCTACCATTGACCTTGGACTGGCTTAGGGGGAGGAGCAGGTATTCCTTTTTAGAACTACTTGAACATGGTGTCGATGACAAACTTTCTGGTCCTGACACTATGGGTTTCTCTTTCAAGTCTTGGAAAGGCTGTGCATTATCAGGTCTCTTGTGCTACGGCACCCCTGGCCCCAGAGCACCCCACTTACCACCTCTAATTTAGATGATCGCCAACGTGGCTCTGGTTCTCTCCAGACTTCCTCGGTCTAGCGGACTTCGAGTATGTGGGCAGATGAGCTGCCACCCTCTCCCGCTTATACAGATTTTTGCAGCTCCACCAACATCTTAGGTTTACACCAGATAGTCTCTGGCCCTACTCAACCAGCGACCATACCCTAGACCTCATCTTTGCTCCAGAAACGTGGGTCTCTGTCTTGTATATCTACCCACTCTGTTGGTCTGACCAGCTATTCTCACAGCAGCACCCAGCAATACTAATGAGATCTTTGAGTCCATATCCTCAGGATCCCTACTTGATCCCCTCCCTTATAGGATTTGGAAGGATCTGACAGAGAAATCTTTCCTGCTGCTGCAACAGATTTGGAATAAAAAAAATATATATAAATCCGTATTTGTAAAGCACAAACTACTCACCCTTACGGGTCGCAAGGCGCTGGGGGCCGTTGTGGAAATTAAGTGAGCTATTGCCCAGCGTCACATGGTGCTGAGCTGAGCTGGAGCCGGGGATCCAACCTTGAGGCCTGTGCTCCGAACTCAGCTGCCCTGGCCGCTGCACCACCAGATATTAGTCCGGTTCCACACAATTGAAATAAAGCTATTGTCTTCCCTATTTTGAAAAAATCTTCTATAGACCCAGCCCTCCCTGGTAACTATAGGCCAAACTCTTTGTTACTTTTTTCGATAAAGCTACTAGAACACTATGTCAGCAAAGTCTCTCTCACTATCTAGAACTATCTAGAACACCCCTCCCTGCTGGAAAAGGAACAGTTTGGCTTCAGACCTGGACATGGAACTAAATCGGCCCTTCTCATGGCCATGGATTCTCCTTCATCAAACCCACGGTACGCCACCACAGCCACCGCCACCCTTGCAGAAGCTGGAACAAGGTCACCAAAGACCAGCTCACCACCTCCCTCAGCAAAACCCCAGCACCGACATCCACGGACCCCAACGCCTCTGCACACAACCTCCACCTATGGATCTCTGACTGTGCCAAAATTCTGACTCCCCTCAGGACACCCTTAGGTAACAAGCCCTCCAAGAAAGCCAGCTGGTTTTTTTCTCCCCTTCAAGAGTCCAAGCGCACCTGCAGACGCCTCAAGAAAAGATGGAGGAGCAGCAAGATCACGGAAGATCACGCAGCCTTCAGAACCGCTGTCACCGCACACTATCACCTCATCGGAACTACAAAGAAAACAGTCATACAGGAAGGCATCAACGGCAACACACAAGAGTAAAGAAATCTTCACCGTGGTCAATAAATTTGCCTAATCCAGCTTGTAGACAGCAGTAATCCCCCCTCCCAAGACCTTTGCGACAACCTTGTCGCCTTCTTCCACCGCAAGATCAAAGAGATCTATAACAGCTTCACAACCCAAGACCCACCCACCCCACCTGCAACTACCACACCCAATGGCTCCAGACCCCAGCAAACCCTGCCCAACTGGACCACCCTCACCTCTGACAACACCCTCAGGATCACACAGAGCATCCGCTCCAGAGCCCCCTCGGATCCCTACCCTCACCACATGTTCAACAGAGCCGGCACCTCCCTCGCTCCAGAACTCTGCCACACCATCAACTGCTCCATCGAGTCCAGCATCCAGAACATCTCTACCAGACTCATTCTGAACATCCCCCACTGCAGCCACATCACCAGCCACCTGAGAGACGTCCACTGGCTCCCGGTCAACAAGAGAGTTACCTTAAACTCCACACACACGCCTACAAAGCCCTTCACAACGTGGGACCTGCATACCTCAACCACCGCCTCTCCTTCTACACACCCACCAGCCATCTCTGCTCCACTCAACAGGCTCTGGCTGTCATCTCACGGATACTTATGACTTCGAAAGGAGGTAGATCCTTCTCCTACCTCGCATCAAAGACCTGGAGCTCTCTGCCTCTACACCGCAGGCAATCACCGTCACTGCCGCAATTCAGGAAGGACCTCAAGACCCGGAACACCCTCCCTATCCACCTCAGGCAATCACCGTCACTGCCACAATTCAGGAAGGACCTCAAGACCTGGAGCTCTCTGCCTCTACACCGCAGGCAATCACCGTCACTGCCGCAATTCAGGAAGGACCTCAAGACCTGGAACACCCTGCCTCTCCACCTCAGGCAATCACCGTCCCTGGCTCAATTCAGGAAGGACCTCAAGACCTGGAACACCCTGCCTCTCCACCTCAGGCAATCACCGTCACTGGCTCAATTTAGGAAGGACCTCAAGACCTGGAACACCCTACCTCTCCACCTCAGGCAATCACCATCCCTGGCTCAATTCAGGAAGGATCTCAAGACCTGGAGCTCTCTGCCTCTGCACCTCAGGCAATCACCATCACTGCCACAATTCAGGAAGGACCTCAAGACCTGGAACACCCTACCTCTGCACCTCAGGCAATCACCGTCACTGCCACAATTCAGGAAGGACCTCCAGACCTGGAACACCCTGCCTCTCCACCTCAGGCAATCACCGTCACTGGCTCAATTTAGGAAGGACCTCAAGACCTGGAACACCCTACCTCTCCACCTCAGGCAATCACCGTCCCTGGCTCAATTCAGGAAGGATCTCAAGACCTGGAGCTCTCTGCCTCTGCACCTCAGGCAATCACTGCCACTGCCTCAATTCAGGAAGGACCTCAAGACCTGGAACACCCTGCCTCTCCACCTCAGGCAATCACCGTCCCTGGCTCAATTCAGGAAGGACCTCAAGACCTGGAACACCCTACCTCTCCACCTCAGGCAATCACTGTCACTGCCTCAATTCAGGAAGGACCTCAAGACCTGGAACACCTGCCCCCTACACCTCAGGCAATCACCGTCACTGCCACAATTCAGGAAGGACCTCAAGACCAGGAACACCCTACCTCTCCACCTCAGGCAATCACCGTCACTGCCTCAATTCAGGAAGGACCTCAAGACTGGGAACACCCGACCTCTGCACCTCAAGCAATCAGCGTCCCTGGCTCAATTCAGGAAGGATCTCAAGACCTCGCTCTTTGTCTGAAATGCTGGTTCCCCCTTAGCACCCTAACGGTGAGTATTTGTGCTTTACAAGAATCCTAATTGATTGATTGATTTATTGATTGATTGATTGGATGAGCTGCGGGTGTTAGTTGATGGTGGCAAATCAGTGATTTTGATCTTAGACTTATCTACTGCCTTTGACACAGTATTCTAGCAGGAAGACTTGCGGTGGCTGGGGTGAGTGACACTGCTCTGAGCAGGATGCGCTCCTGCGTCTCAGCGTGACATTAGGCCATTGCCCGGTCTCCTTTCCGGTCTGTTTTTAAGGACGTCAAGTATGGCGCCCCTCAGGGGTCGACCGGTAGACCCAGTTTGTTTAATCTTTATATGAGGCCGCTGGTGACCCTTATTAAAACCACACCCCTGTCTCATCAACTACGCAAAGGGCACCCGCCTAATTCTGGCACTGGACAGTGACCACCAGACAGAGACTACGACCCCCAATGACTGCATGAAGGATATCGCTGCATAGCCAAGTGCCAACTCATTGACTTTAACAGCGACGATTTAGAGCTTCTGTGCCGCTGTGCCAGGAAGTCCCTGTAAGTCTCCAGCCAATGCCTGGCCTTTACCCACTCAGGAAGAACCATTCCCCTCAGATGTGGTTTGGGGGCCACCTTCGATAGTACATTATCCTTGGAAGGTTGCGTCACTAAAACAGCTCTGCTTAATTTTTTGCTTTTACGAGGTTTGCGGAAACACCTTCCTTTTCTACCAACTTCTACCAAAACGCTGGTTATTCATGGCGGGGTCTTGAGTAGACTGGATGATTGTAATGCTCTCCTCCTAGGAGCTCCAAACTTCTTGCTGCAAAGGCCACATGTAGTCCAGGCCACGACAACCAGACTGGCTCTGGGTGGGCTTTGAGAAACCCCCCGCATCAGATGCAACAAAGGAGCTTCACTGGCTCCTGGTCGTGCTAAGAAGACCCTCCAAGGCTCTCTATTTAAGCCACTCACTCGTGCACCGATACACCAGCCGGGACCACGGGGTACCACAGATAGGTTTACAACAGAGGACGCATCACTACCAAATCAGATCCAGGATGAGCCTCTACCCCGAGCCCCGATTTCTACTCTAACCCTCTTAGCATTGAAACATATTTAGCTATTTTAAAGTGTCTGTGAGTACGCCGACATTTTTTCAAATCACACCTTAGTGAGTATGTAGGTACAACACTGGTTTTTCACGTGGCTACTTTCACCTTTCGCCACTCACCTTTCATTGTTCTGGTCCTGAAGAAAGCCCCGTTAATGACACAGCGGGGGCTGAAACATGTAGACCGCCACATGTAAGCCAACTCATAGGTATATTATTCCTTTAGTAGTTGCACCACACATATTTTAACGATAACCTGGGCCACCAACATTAAAATACAAAGGTAAGGATTCCCAGAGGTATTTTTAACTGTATCACATCACATCACATTCTTTGCACCCACACCCGCTCCACTGTAATCAGGCGTCGTAGCACAACCGGGTGGCACTCGGCCGCCTGGTTGAGACCCCGATGATGAAGCATGACACCAACCAGGTTGGTGTGTGAGGGGTCTTTCTAATAACACCTAATGGGTCCAAACTCGGGCCACAAAACAGTGACAAAACTAATTACACACACATAGTGGGACCGTCCACATTGTTTAAACAGATGTGGAAAATTCCCAGGACAAAGCAAATGATATTTCGGGACCCTCTATACTTAATTTCGAGGTAACAGGCACCTCAAGCGCCTCCATGCTGGACGCAATGCTAATTTTACAAAAACCTTTGCAAAGGTTGCTAGAGGTGGCAGTGATGAATAACGAGGTCTTCAAAACCCAAAGGGATCAGTTCAAAATCATGATGGGGAGCTGAAACAGATCAGAGCTCATGCCCTCCATAGTTAGACCAGTTGGCGAGGTCCAAGAAGAGGGGGGTAGGCATCGGCAGGAAGGTGCAGCACTGTAGACCCCATCGCAGAACGAAGGGCATAGTGTATATGTTTCATGGCACCCAATGATTATAAAAAACAGGGGGGGGAGGAGGAGCTACAAGCGGTGTATCCCACGCCCAGAGTGATGGAAGAGGAAACCTAGACAGGGCCAAGCTCCATTACAGCAGGGGTTAAGGAAGGAAGCGAGCGAAGAAGAACAAGGGCTCGTAGGAAAGAAGGTGAGGTTAGCCACACCAAAGGTAAATCATCTCGTAGAAGGAACACCTGTGAGTGACACAGAAGCCAAGGAAAGGAAAGAAAAAGGCCCAGGAAAACTTAGGACGAGGAAAAATAGTATAATTAAAGAACGAGTAGGGAAAAAGGGAGAGGAAAGGGAATGAAAGTTGGAGAACGCATTGCAAGGAGGTACAAGAATCATTAGAGGCCATGCGGAGAAGGGCAAGGAGCCACTTTATCAAGGTAGAAGCGAGTACGATCTACAGGGGGCCCCCGAGAGACAGAGACACAAAGTAGACAGGACTTGTGGATATTCTTGGAGCCGATCGGCCGGGGTAAAGGAGGGAAACAAATGAGGAAATTAGTTCCTTTAAATCGATCACAACTGCTATCCGCCCAATCTAATTGTGAAAGTTTATGGAATATCGGCACAGAGGATCTTAGAGAAGTTGACTTTACCCTGAATAGCAAGGGGACAGATGTAACCAAGGTCTTACGTTACTCTGGACTAGCGAAGACCGCAATAACTAAAGCGGAACATGAGCTATTTAAGGAAGGGATCAGATTAGTAAAAAGGATAGAATTGCAAATTCATAATGAGGATGAGAGATCTTTTCTTAAAAACCATGCAGGGCTGGGCCAAAGGCAGGTCAGATGATTGATACCCGCTGGGATAGAAAAGAGGATCTTGAAATCACCATAAAAGGTATGGAGTCTGAGAGAGACGATGAAGGATCCCTAGCAGGAAACAGATCCAGAGTCCGAGCGTCCCCAGGATATGAGGGAGACGAGTGAGATAGATTAGGAGCCCGGGTCATCGCACAGTCTAACCATACTATCGTGGAATATAAATGGTTATAACAGAAAAGCGAACCAGGGTAGCTTCAAAAAGACCATCGACAGCAATGAGATTATTTGTTTGCAGGAGACCTGGCTGTGCGACGAAACCCTAGTAATTGAGGGTTTTGCTCACCAGACGAAGGTTGCAAAAAAGAATCATTTGGCCGACCCTCAGGAGGGCAACGGACGCTGGTCTCATCAAAGATTGCCAGGAAGGTGGTACCTCTGGATGTAAAATTCAAATAGGCAAAAGGGTGTAGATACTGGTATTGAACCCAGACCATCGATTTGGAGGCATAGTTATTGTAAATGTAAACATTCAGAAGGGGGACGAGCATGGTTATGAGGCTGAAATGGAAAGATTAAATGAGGATTTGTTAAATCTATCTGAAAATTAGCAAAAAGATGTATTGTTTGTGATGAGTGATTTTAACCACAAGCTATACCCAGGTAGGACCGATCAATGGTGCAAGGAATTGTGAAGCTCACATAAAATTAGGGAAGCCTTATTTCCAAGGGGGGTTATGTCAGCCTATGATGTGTCTCTAGGTCAAATGTTTGGCGCCTTGGGTGAACGGCAGATTGGACACGGATATACCGGCAAAGTCAAGTCAGGCCGGCAACTCTGCCCAATAGACTATGGGGCATATTACCAAGATTAAGCGATATTTATCGCTTAACACGGTTAGCGGCAATATTATTATCGCCGAGCTACGCCGATTTTTATCGCAGATAAACCTTGCTATTATCAAGGTTTATCTCAAAAGCGATAAAAATCGGCCGTAATGCATGAATATCACTGAAAAGTCAGCGATATTCATGCATTACCGCGCTAATGCTCTTAGCCATGTTATCCACCTCCCATTGGATAACATGGCTAAGAACTGCTCAGGGCAGGTGTTAGCTTTTGGAGATATTCGCGCTTAGCGTGAATATCTCCAAAAGTTGGTAATAGGAGATAGCAATGTTAGCGACTGTTTCCAGTCGCTAACATCTTGGCACGCCCACTTTGCATGTCATTAGTGATGAATATCACTGACATGCAAAGTGGGGCCCAAGATGATCGCTATCTCCTACTAGCTGTCGCTAACTGGTGTTAGCGACAGCTAGGTAATAGGGAGATAAAATTATCACCGCTTTAGCCGGAAAAAGTCCAGCTAAAGCGGCGATAATGCCCTTGGTAATATGCCCCTATGTGTTTGCGCATGCCTGGAACTTTGATCTAATTAAGCGCTTTGAGGTGGTAAATGCGGAAGGAAGCGATCATTACCCCCTGAAGACAGAAGTATATGGCACAAAGAAAAAGCGAAGAGACACTGTGCTACGGGTCCATGTCGATTACCCAAGACGCCTCACAACTAGGATATCAGAAGATTCTTTAGAAAAGCCGGCACCCTTACAGCAGACACTTTTGTTGGAAAATGCTCCAAATCCTTATGATATTATTTGGTTAAAAAATATTATTGGGAAACTGGTGGAATGTATAAGGGTAAAAAATTATATTTAGAAAACCAGGGTGTGGGGGGAAAAAACCAACCACAAAGCATAGAGAGGAAATGGTTTGACGAATAATGTCGCAAAACTAAAGCAAGTATCAAACAACGAGAAAGAAAACTTAGGGAATGTACAAGGTAGAATTGCATTACAGCCTCCAGAAACAAAAGGCAAACTTATAAAAAGAAATAAAAAAAGATCCTCCAAAGAGAGCTGTTGGGTTAAATTGCGAACTGCGATAGAATCTAAAGATGAGAACGGCTTCTGGAAATTGGTCCAAGAAAGCTCAGGGAAATCTTTAGGTTCCTTGAATGTGTGGTAGCAGAAGATGACTGGGTTACTTACCCGGGGGAAATTTATGGCAATTGGAAAGAAAATGAGGGATCAATCTCAAGACTATGGCTAGGAGTGAGAAAGGAATTTAAGGATCAGTTTACTGCCAGCAAGATTAAAAAAAACATATCTAATCTAACATTGACTCGAGCGGCTGGCCCAGATAACCTCCCGGCAGTGATCATAAAAAATGGGCCTGAGTGCTGGGCAGACTTATTCTTAAAAATGTTTCTGGGGATACTTAATACAGGGAGCAGACCAGAAAACTGGAGAGGCGCAAAAATATGACCCATCCATAAAAAAGGAGACATAAATACCCAAAAGAACTATAGATTAATCAGCCTCTTAGATATAAGTGAAAAAGTATTCCAAAATTAATCTTGGAGAGTTTTAAGGAGTGAGCAGAAGTGAACCAGATTGTGCCCCCGGAGCAGGGGGGGTTCAAGGAGGGGAAACATCCTTTACAACGCAACTTTTACCACGCAGTGCCTTTACGACGCAACTTTTACAACGCAAACCATTACAATGCATTGCGCTGGGGGGCGCTCTAGGATAGGGAATAGGTTTAATTTACTATCCAACACCTTCCCTACTATCCACGGGGACTGGAGTTGGAATAGTAAATTAAACAATTCACTATCCAGCGCCCCAAAGCACTATGCGTTGTAATGGCATGCGTTGTAAAAACTGCGTTGTAAAGGCATGCGTGGTAAAAGCATGCGTTGTAATGTCATACATCCTTCAAGGAGGGATACTCAACGGTCGATCACTGCTTTGCGCTCTGGCCCATTGCGCAGAAGTCCTTTGAGCAGACTGGGAGTCTGTATTCAGGACCAGATTGGCCAAAGCGGGCACCGGGCAATCCCCCAGTGCGCCGCATGGGTGGGGGCCAATTTTGGGCCCCTGGGGCCGATTTTGTTACAGGGCCGTTTTTGCAGCACAGGTGCAGTATCGGCCCTGTACCAAAATCGCCCGAAAACCGGTCCCGGCAAAGAGCTCCGTGGCACCTCCAACCCCCCCCCCGAGTGGGGGGGGGAGTGGGGGGGGAGTGGGTGGGCAGCCGAGCACTTTGACAGGGCCGGTTGTGGTTCCCAGTCCGGCCCTGTTAGAAGGGGCGATCTCAGAGGGCCCAGAGACCGGGCGAGGGTTCTCGGGTTCCACCCCCTCGGGGGTGGACAGTCGGGCGGTCATAGATCGGGTGTTCACGCAGGCCCACTCGGGCAGTCCCACCATCTGCAGGTGAGTTCTTCGCTCTACCTGCTTGCACGGGGAGCTCTCCAGGTTGTTGCCCAGTAGGCAGTCCACGGGCATGTCGGTGCGGACCGCTACTCATAACTCCCCGGAGACGCCCTCCCACTCGAACGGAACCTGAGCTATTCGGAAGGTGCGGACGGAATTGTCAGCTGAGATCACCCTGCAGGAGGCGTGGGGTATAATTTGGTCTTCTGTGGCTAGGTGACACCTAACTGCAGTAATGCTGGCCCCTGTGTCTCGGAGCGCCCCTATGCGGTGCCCGTTGACGGTCACCTGCTGTCAGTACTTTTCAGTGTTGTCTGGCAGGGGGGCTCCGGGGACCATTTCCCTGTCACCCAGGGAGACTAATATCATGGCTGCTGGTTCCTACACCTCTGGGTCCTCTATCTCTTCTTCTTCTAAGGTTTCTGTGGCTAGCTGGCGCGCTGGGGGACTTGCAACAGTGGGTTTCTTGAGCATGGGGCACTGGGGGTCACTGGCATAATGCCCTGTTTGCTGACATCTGTAGCAGGCTGTGCTGATTCTGGGTACCTGTCTAGCTGGGGGGAACCCTGCTCTCGCTGCGGGAGGAGAGGTTCCGGACTGATTTCTGGGGGGGCTTCGTTGGGGCCCAGCCTGGGACCCCCTCTGTCTGCCCTGACCTCCCCCTCCCCTCTGCCACTGGCTCAGGATCATTCCACAGCATCATCTCCGTCTTAGACCGATTGATTTGATAACCAGATATCTCACCATAATCATGAGCCAAAGCGATCACAGAAGGGAGGGCAGTGCGCAGATCTGAAGAGAAGATGAGAATATCATCCGCGTACAGGTCTACTTTCCTCTCCCATCCCCTGTACGTAAAAGACTTGATGTTACAGTCATCCCTCAGCCGTTGGGCGAAGGGTTCTATATATAAATCAAATAGGAGAGGAGAGAGGGGGCAGCCCTGCCGGGTACCCCGAGTGATGTTAAATGGGTCTGATAGTTCTCCATTGACCAGTAAAGAGGCCGTGGGATTCTGATAGAGCAGACTCACTGCTCTACAAAAACCCTCCCCGATGTTGAATTTGCCCAAGACCCCCGACAGGAATGTCCAATTCACCCTGTCGAAGGCCTTGGTAGCATCCAACGTGATAATAGCAAGGGGAAGGGAGTCCTTAGTCGCCATATCAATAGCTCCCACAAGATTGTAGGTGAGTTCAAAGAGCTGGCGACCCCTCACAAAACCCCGCTGGTCATGATGCAGGATAGACGGTGCCACCACCCCCAATCTACTGGCTAGGACGGACGTAAAAAGCTTGTAATCCGCATTTAAGATGGAAATCGGTCTGTATGAACCACAACTAGCTGCTGATTTACCTGGCTTCAGAATCAAAGTAATAGAAACATCATTCCAAGAGTTAGGGGGAGAGAGCCCTACCTGGAAAATCTGGTTAAACAACAGGGTTAAAAAGGGAACTATTGTTGGCAGCAGGGCCAAATAGACCTCAGAGGGGAGGCCATCAGGTCCCGATGCCTTGCCCTTCTTACTGTTGGAGATGGCACGACTAACCTCTTCCTGTGAAATAGATCTATCTAAGGTGGCCCTCTGTTCAGACGAAAGGGAGGGGAGGGACACTCTCCTCAACCAGTCATCAACTTGCCTCGCCTCAATATGCTTATCCTCGTGATGGATGTTCTTAAAAAAATCACGGAAGGCTCTCCTAATATCGTCATCAGCCGAATATGTCACATCATCTACCTTTATTTGATCTATGTTGTTTCTGACTCGATCAGTTTTAACCTTCCAGGCTAAGAGCTTCCCAGCCCCTTCTTCATATTGAAAATGGGCCAGCTCACTAGCCTCCCATCTCTGGAGAACCCGGGCATTCAAGATTGAGCCCAGTTCCCCTTTTAAAGTGAGTAGCTTATTTTGCCATTCTTTCAAGATTTCTGGGGAAGCAACAGGATGTAGCAAGATATTCTCTTGCACCTTAGCCATGTCCGATTCCAGAGAGGAGACCGCTTCTCTGTATATCTTCTTTTTATATGAGGCCTTGTTGGTTATTAGGCCTCGCAAAAAGGCTTTAAATGCATCCCAGACGCAACCTGGGGAAGCGGACCCAATGTTGCTATCAAAAAAACTTTGTGCTTCAGTTTTTAAGAAGGTAATGTCGTCAGGAGCCACGAGTAACGAACGACCAAACGTCCAAGTTCTCGGCGGGTTTTTTAACAGCCCCCCACTTCCAAACAGATGGCCGCATGATCTGATAGATGGAAAGGAAGAGGAGAGATGTTTTGCACTGAGTTAACTAACTGCTGGCTGATCAGGATGTAATCGATTCGTGACTGATGGTGATATTTATAGTTGGGAAATGAAATGCCTTGCTGGAGCCCAGATCTTAATCTCCATATATCAACATAGACAAACTCCTTCATTTTGTCAAGTAAAAGGCCCTAGTTTTAGAGGGGTTTATCGGTCCATTAGTTGAGGATTTATCTAATTTGGGGTCTAAGACTATATTAAAGTCTCCTGCCAGGACAGTGGGCTCTGGGAAGGAGAGTAGATGGGAAAACACAGAACCCAAAACTGAAGGATCGTCTTGGTTGGGCCCATAGTAGCCCACTATAGTAACAGGAGCCCCCGCAACAACTACCGAGACTATAACCCACCTACCCCCCGGATCCACCAATTTGTCAATTAACCTTGCTTTTAGAGATTTTTTAAAGATAATCGCAACTCCTCTAGTATTTGAAGATTGTGTGGTAGACACACAAAAGTCGACCCACCTATTTTTTTTAACAACAGAGAGGATCTCAGTATCAGTGAGATGGGTCTCTTGTAATACAAGAACCTGAGCGTCTGAGTCCCGGAGATATTGCATTATCTTCCACTTTCTTGGGCTGGTACGCAAGCCGTTAATATTCCAAGAAAGAATTTTTAACTTATCCATAAGAACAGCTTCCCCCCGCCCAATGACTAATGACTAAGGCTAAAAAAAAAAACTACAGTGCCTACTGATGTTTACCATGGGACTTATAACTCTCCAAAGACAAATAATTAAGACAGAGCAGAAAATGAGGACTTTTTTAAGTTTTCTCCCTTGCCACCACCCCCCGTGACCTCCTGAACTCCCCCCCCCCCCATGGGAAACCCTTGCTCTATCTATCTGGATAGTCCAGAAGATAGTGCCCCTACTGAGTTCCCGTCCTATCTAAACTTGCACTTATGCATGCAAAAAAAGGAAAAAAAAAGACCACATAAGGAAGAAAATCAAGGATATGAGTTTAAGATGCACAATGTTCAAATTTCACTATGTGTCAGTATTCCACTGTTATTTCTCTATTGCGTTATAATTTTCAAGTGACTTATAACCTCCAGTAGCCTTTTTTGCTCGTGTATATTCATTTTTATATAGATTACTTTTTTTATTTATTATTTATTTCTTTTTTTCTACCTCTTTTTCCCTTCTTCCCTCTCTTTTATCAACTCCTAACTTTAACTAGGCATGTTCCCAGGCATCATGCTCTCCTTAAGTTTTTTCCATTTTAAATAGAGGACCCCTTACTCTTATCTTTATCTTTCCCTCTCCCCAAGGACATCAGCAGTTCGTCGGCTGCTTGTACTGATCTGATATTATGCATTGTGTTGTTGTGCATAACCTTCAGAGCTGCCGGGAACACTAGTTGGGCTACGGCCCCCAGGCTCCTAAAGGCTTCGAGCCTCCTCCCAAACTCCCACTGTTTGTCAAGCGTGGCCATCGAGAGGTCGGACCTAATCTGAAAGTTAAAGCCCTTCCCACTCACAGACTTCTGCTTAAGGGCCAAGCTCAAGGTGGTCTCTTTGAGAGTATAGGTATGAAAGTTCACTAATATTTTCCTAGGCTTTGTCCTTTGAGGGTTCTTCCTAAACGGATCTCTATGGATACGTTGAATGTCTGTAGACAGCTCTTCCACCGATTGATCTAATCTCAAAGACTCCTTTAGCAGTTGGATAATATATTGCTTGATGTCTGACCCCTCACTACCTTCTGGAACATTGAGAATGCGAAGATTACTACGACGCGCATTATTCTCCAATGACTCCACCCTCTCCGCCAGCATCTGATCCTCCTTCCTGAGCTTAACGATGTCAGCCTTAGCTTCGTCCAAGTGCAGCGAGAGACCCGTCACTGTATCCTCCAACCCTTCTGTTCTTGAAGCTAGACGGTCAACTTTGCTGTCCAAAGACTCACAAAAGTTCAGAATTTCTGATTGAATAGCAGAGGACGCCTCAAAGCCTTTCTTGATATCTGCTGACCAAGACGAAAACATTGTACAAAGATGGATTGTCGCTATTATCCATCAAAGTATCCGAAAGGGCCAGCGCCCCGTGACCCCGAAGGTCCCCCCCTTGTGACGCGGTCTCATTTGGGGGCCCAAGTGATGGAATAGCTAGGAATGATACAGAAGAAGGTGGAAGAATCGGGGGCAAGGAGGAATGCGAAGGCTCTATAACTTTGTTGGTAGGAGTAGAAATAGGAGGTGCAGTGAGCGACCCCTCAGGGTTCTCGCTCAAAATTAAAGAACCATCCAAGATATTAACAACCTCCAACTCAGCCTCAACCCCAGCCTCGGCCCCACCTTGTGCCACCCTTGTCTCACTGGGTTCAGTGGTATTGATATCAGCATCAACACCCACATCTTCAACTTGGCCCTGCGTCGTACTGGCAGTAGTGGAGACAATTTCTTCAATAGTAGGGGTAGTAGATGCAATAGCCCCCGGGGGTTCCGGTGATGCCATCAAGTAGGAGGCACTTTCGGAAAGTTGCTGATCTGAGAGACGTAGAACCTGCGGAATCACCTTAAAGTAGGACCGCAGCGACGGTGTTATCCTTGACCCAATAGTGTTAGCCAACTTGGAGTTTTTAGAACTCTTTGCTGTCTTTGCTGTTTTGCAGGTGAAAGCTCGTTTTGCTTTAACTTCACCAGATAGATAAGAGGAGACTTTCTTCCTTGAGGAGATAACCTGAGTTATCTGGCTTAAATCAGGTATTTGATGGTTGCTAGCACTGGAGGGCTCTGACTCTAGCCCAGACTCAGTCCCAGGGTTATCAGTGTTTTTAACCACCTTACTAATAGGAGCGCGCGTCCCCCTCCTTCTGTTTATCTGTTTTAAAATTGGAGAGGATCCCGGGTTTACCGACAAAACAGGGCCCTCCGGATCTTCAGATGCAGACACAGGGCTATACACACCTTGCCCCCCCTGTTTGCTTTGGGCCCCCAGAACTACCCCCACAGCCGTGTCAGCCACTGTTTCTCTGCCTAACTCAGTCGCCTCCTCCTCCTCCTCCTCTACCCTTCTCAGGCGTCCTTTACTGGTGCGAGTGCAAAAACCGGAGCTGGACCCCACTGAGCTACCTCGGGGTCCCAAGAGAAGGCTGCGGGTCTTCCTCCCTCGGCGGAGCTCCAGCGCGGCCAAACACCAAAGCTGCAGGCCTGAAACAGCCTGCTGCGGATTCAATGGAGACGGAGATGTCAGCAATCCAAACGGTTTGAACAACGGCGAGCTCCGCGGTGAAATCAGCGTAGGCAGAGGAGGCGGAGTAAACGTGGCAGCAGACACGCCAGTGGACGCCAGGCAGGTCAGGCACGCCCGGTCCCCGTCCCCGCACATGAAAGCTTTAGAAGCCGAGTTACCGGGCGGGCAAACAAAATACCAAACACGCCAAAGAAGTTGTTTTTTAGTAAAGATATCACTCCTGGGGGAAAGCGTGATCGGACAGATGAATCCGCAGCTTGACGAGTTGACGGCCGCACATCTCCGATTCAGATGGACGGGAACTCAGATCGGAGAACCGCGGCAGCTCAGCTAGCTGCCGCCATGTTTCCCCCTTAACGTATATCCTTAATGGTTACCTCTAATTCAGCAAAAAACTCTTCCTTTAACCAATTCACGATGCTCGCATTTGCTCAAACCCACTAGCTCAAAAGTGACTGTAGGAAGCCGGTTTGCTGTGCAGTGCACTAAAATGAAGTACACTTTGTAGAGAGTCCGGAGAATCCCCAATTGGCACACAGAGGTAAAAGTAGATAATACTAATGCTCTATTCGGGGCAGCATGAGTGAGCAGTTAGGCCTATCAGAGGGTAGTGCTAAGCATTTGTTGTACTCATAGAGGCAATAAATGAGACAGACTAAAGAATAAATCCGAGACCAATTTATTAAAATAGTATAGATGTGTATGTCATTTTTAAGACCATGTACCCTTTTCCAAGGTAAGTACTTTCGGAGATACGATTTAGCAAAATTTGGAAAGTATATCACCTTTGTGTGCAATTACGCCACCATAGAAACAATGGATACAATTGAGAAAATGTATAGAAATTCAGGCAATTCTTTCATGAAGTTCACCTTTTTGTTTTAGGTCGATGCAAGGACCAGGTTCAAAGTACCAGCAGGAGTAAGGTGGATCTGCGTGGCATAGTAAATCTCACTTAAGGGCTTGCGTTGTCCTCGTGTCACCTTGTGGAGAAGTGTGGCTCAATGGTTAGAGCGGCAGACCCTGATGCAGAGGTCTAGCCCGGGACCAGGGTTCAATTCCCGCCTCGGCGGGTCTTGGGCTCAATTTCCTCCGACCTGTTAATTCTCGCCTCGGTGCCTATTCCAATCATGGAGTCCCACTCTGCACCTCTGGGCAATAGCTTGCTTAATCTCCACAACGGCCCCCACAACGCTGAGGATGCCTGGCTTCACCTTGGGGGTGCCCAGGAGTGGGCACTTCACTGTGAAAGGCCAGGAAGGGTACCTCAGCGGTATTCGTACAAGCGCCGAGATACCCCAGCTGGGGTCGATTCGTGCGCTATACAAGTACACTACATTTGCATTTACATTTACAGAAGTTCGGGAGCGTCCCCGATCGGCTGGGAGCAGAGTTCTGGAGAGTGTTGGAAGCTGGTGTGCAAAGACAAAGGGGGATACAACCACTCTTCAGTGGTGTAGAGATTATCTTGAGGCTATACATCAAGTAGTGTATCTCACTCCATATGTACTGGGTCGCAAGGCATTAGGACAAGGTACACTGCAGGGGTCAACATTTAGTCCAACCCAGTTTCATATTGACATCCATCTTCTCTCCTTATTGGTCACATCCTTTGCTGTCATCTGTATGAATTACGTGGATGGCACCCAACTTGTCAAAGCCGTGGAGAATACTGGGTCACTCCCTTAGAACACTGACCCTCCATGCTTGTCGTCTGTTGCTTCATGGCCGAGACTTCCTTCCTTGAAGGTTGACTCCAACAAGACTGAGGTGCTCCGGCTTTCCTATCCCACTCTGGCTAGCCCTCGTCCATCCCTCTTCTCGCCCTCCCTCTCGCCGTACTCTCCCAAGCCTGCAAAGTGCGTAAAGAATGTGTGCTTTTATTTGGAGGAAAATCTGTCCTCGGCTCAACAGACTAACCATCTTTCCTCCTCTTGTTTCCTCCTGTTAGGGGTGGACAGTGAAAGATCCCATTCCTCCTCACTCGGGCTCGCTGGATTGTGGTCAAGGCCACGACCTTTAGTCGATTTGATTATTGTAATTTTATGTTCCTTGGGGTCTCAGCCAGAGTGCGGAAGAAGCTTCGGTGGACTCAAAGTAGCTCTTTGACCACCAAGCTGCTGCTCAGTATCCTCTGCTCTTGATTCGCCGCACTGGCTACCACTGGTTAAAGGATTTCTTTTCAACCCCTTTGCATAGTCCACAAAGCTCTCTATCCCCAGATGTATCAGTTAGGTTTGGTGGTAGCACCTTCTCTGTGCCTCCTATTTTGCATAGGATGCTGTCACTGATAACATTTAGGGAAGCCTTGAAGACCTGGCTTTGCACACATTGACTTCACTTGCTTCTTCTGTCTTTGTATCTCAGGGGGCTGCTGTTTCCCTTTTCTGTAGCAGAAGGACACTTGTGCTCAGCATCTTTGCACCAGGACTTCTTTCCAGTATTTGCACGCTTATGACATTTCATAGCATAACATTGCCAGGTTCTAGAGCAGGCCAACCCCACCCTATTTGTTTGATAAAAAATGCCCTTGGTGCCCAGTGGGTTTTCTGCCCCCCTGTGGTGCTAGATTGGCAGTACACAAAGAAGATTTTTCTCTCCCTGCTCTGAAGTGGTGAAGTTCACATCCCCGCCTGGGAAAGTAGTCCCCTACACAGTTTATTAAATATAGTCTCCCCATAACACTTGTTAGGTAAAACTACTGCCATATGCAATGTTCTTTATTTCCATACAAAGTTGAAAATTGTCTTATTTTTTCCTCACAAGGCGTGGGGGGACAGACAGCGCTGAGCTTAGGTACCTCGACGCAAAGGCCCCTACAGAAAAACCTCCATACATAGGACCATGTTAGCCCCATTTATCTGAAATAGGAGTCAAAATATGAACAAATGTTGTTTTTGTTACAATCGATTGAGGGTTTTGCAGGCCTGGCTTAGAAACAACTGTGAAGACAAATTTCCTGTTGTATTTTCTAAATGTTGTGTTGTGTCACCGCTTCCTATCTAAAGATGGCCCCTGTTGGAATGGACGCCCATCCTAGGAAGTATCATTTATGTGGGGGGCGTCAGAGCTCGCGGAAGAGCGTAGCGTCACGTGAAGGAGAGTCGTGGAAGTCCATGGAGCCATCTTGGGTGGCTGCAGGTCCCACTCCAGCTCACGCAGTCATCGTTCGAGAATGGATTGATTTGGGCGGTTCCATGCTCCGTTGATTGGATGGTCGCAGTTTTGATGCAGGACTTGATGCTGCAATGCTCTGTCTTAGGCCCTCACTGTCCTTGTTTCTTGGAGATGCAATGTCCTGTGATGAGTGCTGCAGACTTACTTCTACTCAAGAGGAATGTCTCACTCTGGATTCTAATGAGTGCAAGTTGGAGATCTCTTTAATGAGATGCAGGCCCCTCCCTCCCCTCTGAGCCACATCTGCGAAGGAGCAATGGGTGGAGTTGATAACGGAGTGTAGGATCTGGGTAGGGTACATTTTCCCTTCGGGATCTCCAGAACACAGAGCCAGTTGAGGGTGCTTTAAAAGCCAGGGCTCACATTTGTCCTTTCGACTGCACAGGTGTTCTGGTTGTGATAATGGCGCCATAGGCAGAGAATCCACAGATGTTCACGTATTGCTGGAAGAGAAGAGAATAGCCTTGTTCAAGGTACACTTAATGTAATTAACATAACAAAACATAGAACAGCAACAGTCTCACAACAATAACATATCTGCGTTAAATAACCTTGCACGGCTCAGCCTGGCTAGCAAATCTAGAATAATGCAAGGAGGCGTAAGTCACTGCTTGCGTTACCCTGTGTTGCGAAAGCTTTCCGCGGGTGGAACGTGGGTATTTCCATGCATCCACCATGGATTCTGACGCACTAAAGCTGGGAAAGTATCAAAATACTCCGCTATCTAACTTAGGGCCAGATGTAACTCTCCTAGGTTATATCCGGGCCAAGAAAGGGAAGAAGCCCTCATCCCTTTTGATCCTGATGGATAGTACTCTACATAAAAATCTGCTGCTCATTGGCCAAAAACAGTGCCTGAAGGCTTGCACACTCATTCTACCAAAGTCAAAGCTGTGACCACTGCGTTGGCACACGGAGTTCCAGTACTGGAGATCTGTCTGGTACTGCTCAAAGTTGTGGATTCAGTCTGACGCCTGGGGATCAAGGCAAAACATCTGAGGCTAGATAGTCTCTACCAGATAATGTGTTACCAAAGGTAAGTAACTTGTTCATTGATATATCCTAGGCTCCACTGTAAGCTGTACTATGCCATTTCCAAGAAAGTTCATTCTTGGGGGGTGGTTACAGGACTCGGTAAATTAGGGATGCTTCATTCCTCTGTTCATAGATGGCACTTTACTGTGGAGATCTCATGACACAGGTATACTACATGAGGACGTCTATAAAGCGTCTGTAAAGCGCTCTGATATCTGCAAAGATCTTGTTCGCGCTATATAAAACTTTCAAAATAAATAAATAAATAAATAAATGTAGGTGGCCAGATACCGGTCGGTATTTGTAGTTTCAGATGTAGGGGCCTAAAAATGACCGATTCTGTAAATTTACCGAATCGGTAATGTGGGATGTAGGTGGCACTGAAAACAGTGCCACAGGCTCTTAACCCCTTGCATGCTGGTGACGAACCCCAGCCGTCACGTTCCACGGTGCTCGTGTGCTGATGACGGCTGGGGTTCATCACGGCCCGCCCTGTTCTTTTGTTTACCGCAGAGCGGCGGAAACGGCCCAGCAGCGAAGGGATTAAGAATTTGTTATTTACCATCAAATACTATTTGATGGTAAATAACGAATTCCTGTGTACATGCACATCTGTGCATGTACACCTGTGCCATGGCACACATACATGCCCTAAGGGCATGTATGTGTGTCACATGGCACACAAACCTGAATCAGGGGTGCAACAGGGTGCCAAAGTGACACCCTGTCACCCTTGCAAAATCGGTAATTTTACCGAATCGGTATTTACCGATTCGGTAATTGCCATTGGTTCCTACGGGCCTCAAGGCCCATAGGAATCAATGGCAATTACCGAATCAGTAAATACCGATTCGGTAAATACCGATTCTTAACGATTCGGTAATTTAAAAAAAATATTTACCTACATAGCATTTACTGATTTGTAAATACCGAACCGGTAAAATTCGGTATTTACGAATCGATAAATGCCTTTTACCTACATCGAGCCCTAGATGCCTAATGAGGGAAAATATGTGTATTTCTCCTTGTTATTTTCTCTTCCTAAATGTGCTGCGTTATCGGGCACACACAGGAAGACATGTATGCCTCTGAGGATGGTTTTTGTGCAGGAAGGTGCCCCTTCACAATCCAGCCTGTAACGGAGACACCGGTGCACCATGGTTCAGGGTGCCTGCGTTGAGGCCAGGCTGCCACAAGTGACCAGTGGGGAGAGAGCAGGAAGGTGCCGTATCTTGGTGAATATCACATATTTCTCTTCTCAAATGGATGCAGCGCAGACAGCAAGTTGTCTGGCTGCAATGCTGAGGCCCGTCCAGCAGTGCAGTTCTCATCCAGCTGTGTCGGCATGTACAGCTAGATTCATGAAACAAAAATCGGCTCGCAAAGGGCCAGATTCTGCGAATCCGGCCCTTTGCGAGCGCTTTTTTTGCATTTCAAATGCAAAAATCGCAATAATTGAAATCGCTAGATTGCGAGGAATTGCATTTAAGGAATCTCTATTTGCGATTCCTTAAATGCAATTCATGAACCATTTAAGAATTGCGAATTCACAATTTTTGGCCGCTATTTACCGCGAAGTCTGACTTCGTGGTAAATAGCGAAAACATAGAAAAATGCACTTTAGTACATTTTTCTAAGTTGTATGTTACACACACACATGTCCTTTGGACATGTGTGTGCGCAACACCAGTGTAAATCACCATTTCAGGGGTGCTACAGGGTGTCCTTTGGACACCCTGGCACCCTTGTAATCGCATCCTTATTTGCGATTCGCAAATTGCTAATCGCAAATAAGGAATAACTCCCCATTCATTCCTATGGGCCAAAGGCCTTAGGTCCATAGGAATGAATGGGGATGCCATTCCTTATTTGCGATTCGCAATTTGCGAATCGCAAATTAGGAGGCAGTAGAAATCGCTGTAATTTGTGCGATTTCTACATGAATACCGTTTTGCGAGGCTTTAATAGCGATTCCTTAATAATCGCTATTAAGGACTCGCAAAACGGGACTTTGATGAATCTGGGGGGTAATTCCCTGACCATTTAAAAACAATTTACTAAGATTCACCCTGAATAAATACCGCCAATGACACAAAATAAAACATTTTTGATTGAATTTGATTCTTACGTCATCGGTTTTGAATCTGCTTCCATTTCAGTTGGTCGTAATTTGCTGGGTCTGCATGCTGTAAGTCCTAGAAATGAAACAGGCAGCATTAAAGAGCGGACATGCCTCAGACAGAACACCACTGTCTCAGACCCTCTTCGGGGAGTCATGGGGCAAGCAGGGGCTACTGACCCTGGCTGTGGGGGTTACTGGCCATGGCTGTGGGGGCTACTGGCCCTGGCTGTGGGGGCTAATGGCCCTGGCTGTGGGGGCTACTGGCCATGGCTGTGGGGGCTTCTGGCCATGGCTGTGGGGGCTACTGGCCATGGCTGTGGGGGCTACTGGCCCTGGCTGGTGGGGCTACTGGCCCTGGCTGTGGGGGCTTCTGGCCATGGCTGTGGGGGCTACTGGCCATGGCTGTGGGGGCTACTGGCCCTGGCTGTGGGGGCTACTGGCCCTGGCAGTGGGGGCTACTGGCCATGGCTGTGGGGGCTACTGGCCATGGCTGTGAGGGCAACTGGCCATGCCTGTGAGGGCTACTGGCCCTGGCTGTGGGGGCTACTGGCCATGGCTGTGGGGGCTACTGGCCATGGCTGTGGGGACTACTGGCCATGGCTGTGGGGGCTACTGGTCCTGGCTGTGGGGGCTACTAACCATGGCTGTGGGGGCTACTGGCCCTGGCTGTGGGGGCAACTGGCCATGACTGTGAGGGCTACTGGCCATGGCTATGGGGGCTACTGGCCATGGCTGTGGGGGCTACTGGCCATGGCTGTGGGGGCTACTGGACATGGCTGTGAGGGCTACTGGCCCTGGCTGTGGGGGCTACTGGCCATGCCTGTGAGGGCTACTTGCCATGGCTGTGGGGGCTACTGGCCATGGCTGTGGGGGCTACTGACCATGTCTGTGGGGGCTACTGGCCATGGCTGTGGGGGCTACTGGCCATGGCTGTGGGGGCTACTGGCCATGGCTGTGGGGCTACTGGCCATGGCTGTGGGGGCTACTGGCCATGGCTGTGGGGGCTACTGGCCATGGCTGTGGGGCTACTGGCCATGGCTGTGGGGGCTACTAGCCATGGCTGTGGGGGCTACTGGCCATGGCTGTGGGGGCTACTGGCCATGGCTGTGGGGGCTACTGGCCATGGCTGTGGGGCTACTGGCCATGGCTGTGGGGGCTACTAACCATGGCTGTGGGGGCTACTGGCCATGGCTGTGGGGGCTACTGGCCATGGCTGTTGGGGCTACTGGCCATGCCTGTGAGGGCTACTGGCCATGGCTGTGGGGGCTGCTGTCCCTGGCTGTGGGGGCTACTGGCCATGGCTGTGGGGGCTACTGACCCATGGCTGTGGGGGCTACTGCCCATGGCTGTGGGGGCTACTGGCCCTGGCTGTGGGGGCTGCTAACCATGGCTGTGGGGGCTGCTGGCCCTGGCTATGGGGGCTACTGGCCATGGCTGTGGGGGCTACTGCCCATGGCTGTGGGGGCTACTGGCCCTGGCTGTGGGGGCTACTAACCATGGCTGTGGGGGCTACTGGCCCTGGCTGTGGGGGCTACTGCCCATGGCTGTGGGGGCCACTGGCCATGGCTGTGGGGGCTACTGGCCATGCCCATGAGGGCTACTGGCCCTGGGTGTGGGGGCTACTGGCCATGGCTGTGGGGGCTACTGGCCCTGGCTGTGGGGGCTACTGGCCATGGCTGTGGGGGCTACTGGACATGGCTGTGGGGGCTACTGGCCATGGCTGTGAGGGCTACCTGCCATGGCTGTGGGGGCTACTGGCCATGCCTGTGAGGGCTACTGGCCATGGCTGTGGGGGCTACTGGCCATGGCTGTGGGTGCTACTGACCCATGGCTGTTGGGGCTACTGGCCATGGCTGTGGGGGCTACTGGCCATGGCTGTGGGGGCAACTGGCCATGGCTGTGGGGCCTACTAACCATGGCTGTGGGGGCTACTGGCCATGGCTGTGGGGGCTACTGGCCATGGCTGTGGGGGCTACTGGCCATGGTTGTGGGGCTACTGGCCATGGCTGTGGGGGCTACTAACCATGGCTGTGGGGGCTACTGGCCATGGCTGTGGGGGCTACTGGCCATGGCTGTGGGGGCTACTGGCCATGCCTGTGAGGGCTACTGGCCATGGCTGTGGGGGCTGCTGGCCCTGGCTGTGGGGGCTACTGGCCATGGCTGTGGGGGCTACTGACCCATGGCTGTGGGGGCTCAGGTGGTTTACCTCTGATCTACCAGGGTCCGACCTGCTATGACCCCTCACACTGGGCCAGGTGCAAGCCCTTCAGCATTTGACTCTCGGTGGTAGCGATGGCGAGCATAATTCACACAAAGAAGGAGGAGTGAGTGTAAAGGACTCACCTACTCTGTACCCCCGGACACTACTTTTACACACCAGAAGGAGTAGGGAGTGATAGAACTGTTTCTGTCTAGTGGTGGCACGTGCGGTGTGTCTTAATACTGTCCTCACTCACACAATTGTGTGCCATGCTTTGTCATAGGGCTGCTACCAAACACCCCTGTGCATCCAATACCTGGGGTGGGGCAATAGAGATGGGGAAGACAAACACAACACAAAAGAGACACATGGGCCTTCCAAAGTGACTGGGATCACCGGAAGTGAAAGTGCAGTGTAGATTAAAACTAGCTCGGAGGTGTCGCTGTGCCAATACTTTATTCCTGGACCCTCTGGCCAGGATTACAAATGTGAAGGATGGTGGTGATTGGGAGATTTAATGTTTTCCTTACACCACTCCTTTCTGCCAGGTTGTCAACATATTTTGGCTGTGTGTCTGTGCCCCTCGGTTGGGGTCACAGCGACCTTCTTCAGGACTCTGCCAGTCCCAGAATATCTGTGTATCTCCCTCACCTTGTATAGAGATAAGAGGGCGTCGGAACAACTAGTTCTGGCCCCAAGGTATTCCCTCGACCGTGCTCGTGGATGTACGAGTTTACCCCTAAACCATGTTAAAAATGTCAAGAGGAAAGGAGAGACCCCCTGTAGTGACACTTACATCAAGGGTGGTGGTCTTCCCATCGACTGCTTGCCTGCTCCCGCCGTGTAGGTAAGTGTGACTACAGGGGGGTCTCCTTGCCTCTCGCAAAACCGGGGATAGGGACAGTAGTCCCTTGTCACTATGGAGAGCATGATTTATGCACCCCTCTAAGTACAGGGTGGGTCCAAAACTGGACTCATATTAACCGCTTCCATGCTCATGACGGAGCCGCTCCGTCATGAGCCTCGGTTGAGCTGTGCTCATGACGGAGTGGTTCCATCATGGCCCGCTCGGCACGCCTGTGCGGCGCGAATTCCGCTCCTGCGCTGGACGTTCCTTTGAGCGGGCGGGGCCATGACGGAACCGCTCCGTCATGAGCACAGCTCAACCGAGGCTCATGATGGAGCGGCTCCGTCATGAGCATGCGAGCGCCGCTCGGCCCCCCTCCCCCCTAGCGCTGCGGCGGAATTGCAGCCACAGCGAAGGGGTTAAAGGACAGGTCGAAGAATTCCCACGTATTAAGCTGGAGACAAAAATAAAAAAAATAAAAACAGGATACGAGCTTCTCGCATTGGACTCCTCAGGGCAGGAGACGCAAGTGTACAGAACGCAGGGGTCGTTCCCGTCCCAACACGCTGTCTATTGGGAGGTGTCCCGACCCATGTCGCGGGGATCATTTGCTTCCAGGATCATAATAATTTTCTTACTGTATAAATAGAATCTTCTTCCAGTGGTTGATTCTGTAAGAAAGAGAGAAAAGAGTCAGCAAGGGGGTGGCCTTGTAAAATAAAAATGTATATCACTCACTTCTTTCCATATGGCTAGTTATCGTGCATGCCTCTAGAATGGGGGCTGACTATTGTGTCCGAGAGGAATCCGAAAGATGACCAGCCCTACGGCTGGGTCTGATATTGAGGTGCAACTATCGAGACAAGGATGACTACTTATTTAGGACCGTTCGCTCTTCATCCGTGTCCCCAACTCACGTGTAGCACATGCACACGCAGCATCTACACACAAGTAGGGGAAGGTCGTGAACGCCACTCTGCTTGGAGCACAGAGGGGCATATTACCAACGTTAAGCGATATTTATCGCTAACGATGCCTAGCAACGAATTGTTTAACGCTAAGCATCGTCAGAAATTATCGCAGATAAACCTTGCTATTATCAAGGTTTATCGCAAAAGTGATAAAAATCGGCCGCAATGCATGAATATCGCTGAAAAGTCAGCGATATTCATGCATTATCGAGCTAATGCTCTTAGCCATGTTATCCACCTCCCATTGGATAACATGGCTAAGAACTGCTCAGGGGCAGGTGTTAGCTTTTGGAGATGTTCGCGCTTAGCGCGAATATCTCCAAAAGTAGGTAATAGGAGATAGCGATGTTAGCAACTGTTTCCAGTCTCTAACATCTTGGCACGCCCACTTTGCATGTCATTAGTGATAAATATCACTGACATGCAAAGCGGGGCCCAAGATGATCGCTATCTCCTACTAGCTGTCGCTAACTGGTGTTAGCGACAGCTAGGTAATAGGGAGATAATTTTATCTCCTCTTTCTTGGCTTTTAAAGCCAAAAAAGCGGAGATAAACCCCCTTGATAATATGCCCCAGAGTTCTTTCAGACAACAGTGGGCCCTTACAAGAGAGAGAATTAGAAACAATAAATATAGACTCAGTCGTTTCTATATTGATTTAACATGCCCAGCCGGACAGAGGTCTGATATTTACTTGTAAGTGATAGAGATGGGGTATTGACACAACAATACACAAGGCGGGGCACCAGTCTGTGCCCCACTTAACACATGGACAGCATACAATTCAGGACATAACAGGGAACAAAGGGCTTTTAGGCAAAAGCTTAGAGTTTGTTGTACTGGTAATTGCACAGTGTCAAAGTACAACAGAACATAACCTACACCTTTACACTTAACCCCTTCGCTGCGGCGGCTATTCCGCCGCAGCGCTAAGGGGGTGGGGCGGCCGCGCGGCGGTTCCGTGCTTGTGACGGAACCGCTTTGTCACGGCTCGCGGGTGAGCTGTGCTTGTGACGGAACGGTTCCGTCACGGCCCCGCCCGTTCTTTAGAACGTTAGCGCAGGCGCGGAATTCGCGCCGCGCAGGCGCGGCGGCAGGGCCGTGACGGAACCCGTGGCTCGTGACGGAACGGTTCCGTCACGAGCGTCGAAGAGGTTAAAGTACACATAGGTTTTACAATGTAATGGGTGGATACAATTGTCAAAGCACAGAGCACAGAGTTCAGCAAAAACTCCACCAACTGCAGGCGGAGCGGAGTTTACCGCCGCGCTCACTACATTTCAAAGAGATGATTAGGGTAGCACAGACGTGTCACACATTCATGCCAGCTCGCCCCCCCTCGCACCGTCCCACCAAAATGTGCGGTTAAGGCTTCTCTGTGCAGTCTGCAGCCCTGAGCGCCCTCTTTTGCAATGCAAATGAACTGTCCAGTGCCTGGTGCGCCTTCGCCACTCCACACTGCCGAGCCACAGGGAGTACGGCGCCACAACAACTTCAATCATTTGCGATGCAAATCTCAGCTCAAAACCCGGAAGGCCTTGTGAACCATTTTTTGGCCTAGGGCAGCACCGCAAGCCTTCCTGCTGCCCTGCCCTACGCCAAGAGAACAGGGCAGGAATGCAGCGTATCTATGAGAAACAGGGCATTCCTGTCCTTTCTCCCTCCGCTGGCGCTCACAGGGCTGCCTTGCACCAACACAGGCACCCTCACACCATGGTGTAAGGGTGTCAGCGATGTGGGGCTGATTGTTTTATTGTTTTTGTGCAGCAAGGGACACTTTCCTGCACAAAACCTATCTATGGTAGAAACACTAAGACAAATAATGTTATTTCTCCTCAGTGCGCCTCCCCTACGCCTCCCCTGGGGAGAAGTAGACTTATGACGCATTCTCAGGCTCACAGCTTGTTGTGAGTCTGGGAATGTGTCAAATGCCATCGGTGTTACGTGAGAACACCCACCATAAGTCCCATGGCACGCCTCCCCATCGCAGTGTCAGGCAGCACAGAGAATTGCGCTGAGTAGCCTCACTCCATATCTACAAGGCCGTGAAAAGCCACACAGGGTTGCTTTACTCAGTCTTATAGAAATTGCAAAGCCCTGTGCATCACCGGAACAGCACAAAAGTGATGTTCCAACTGCACACAGGGCATGAAAATGAGCCCCTCTGTCTGTGACACATTAAGACAAATACATCGTTTGTCAAGGCAGGTAAGTGGGCCCCATGAAAACAGACACAGGGAGTACAAAAGACACACACCCAGGGGATGCACTCACCTCCCAGTTGTAGAACCAGCTGCCTTTGGCCTCCTCTCTGCCTTGTTCTTCGACTCCTGGGTCAGGGTTGCTCTCCCCTTCCGCCACCCCGGTTAGCCCTCGGCTGCTCTCAGCAGCTCCTGCAGGCCCTAAATGTGACTTAGCGTGGCCCAGGGGTCTGTACTTTGCTTAGTCTTCGGGGTGACCCGGTCCCGCAGCAAAGTGGCCTATGTGGTCGTAGCATCAATGTCACAAAAACCCTGTCCCTTGGACGATAAATGTCAGTATTTGTTTTTAGTAGTAGAGAGGCCAACCATCAATTCCTACTACACTGCCACCCAACTTCGGGCTAGATGTAGGTAAATGGCATTTACCGATTCATAAATACCGAATGTTACCGATTCAATATTTACAAATCGGAAAATGCTATGTAGGTAAATATTCTTTAAAAATTACCGAATCGTTAAGATTCGGTAATTACCGAATCAGTATTTACCAATTCGGTAATTGCCATTGATTCCTATGGGCCTGGAGGCCAATAGGAATCAATAGCTATTGCCAAATCGGTAAAAATCGATTCGGTAAAAAGACTGAATTGTGAAGGGGGACAGAGTGTCACTTTGACACCCTGTTGCACCCCTGATTCTGGCTTGTGTACCATGTGACACACATACATGTCCTTAGGGCATGTATGTGTGCCACATGGCACAGGTGTACATGCACAGATGTGCATGTACACAGGAATTCGTTATTTACCATGAGATAGTATTTCATGGTAAATAACAAATTCTTAAGGGCCTGTGGCACTATTTTAAGTGCCACCTACATCTAGATTTACCGATTCGGTAAATTTACTGATTCTGTATTTTACCGAATCTGTAAATTTACAGAATCGGTAATTTTACAGAATCGTTAAAATTTGGGCCCCCTACATCTCAAAAAGCAAATACCGGTCGGTAACGGCCGAAATTGGTCGTTACCGACCGGTATTTGGTGTCCTACATCGGGCCCTTAGTGATTTATTCTTGGGGTGTATTACCGCACCTCGTCCAAAATTCTTTATCTAAAAAATGGGGAAATTCCTTGTGTGGTCGTAGCGCTTGGAAGCCGAGGATTACTTTACAAGCCGCACGTGCTGCCGCTCATGTTCATAATGGTGGACCAGGGCGACGGCAATATTGAGACTGAGAAGTCTGCAGGGCACAACTGGGCATGACAGGGTAACAGTGACAGAACAAGCTGCTAAAAGAAAACTTTGCAACAGGCCCACAGCACTCTTAAACATTTCCAGCTGTTGAGGCAGTCGACGCTCCACCAGCAAATCCTGGCACGGCATTGCCCACGGCACACAACCGTCCCTTCCGTCACAGTGCAACGGTGGCACCGCTCGTGCGCCACACCTGCGAGCTCCTCCCATGGGCACAGAGCTGTGCCCAGCCGTACTGCTCCTGTCAGGCAACAGGAGAGCTCTCGTGGCACAGTCCAGCCTCTCGGGACCACCCTGCCTTAGTCAGCAGCGCTCTCCGAGGGGTAGAAAAGCGCACTAGTACAATCAGGAAAACCCGCTATGGGGCCGATTCACAGAAGTAATCTGAGATAAACTTACTACTTTTGGTATTCACAGAAGGCATTTAGTAGTGGTAAAGTTGAGAGTCCTTACGTAACTACTACTAACGACTACTACTAAATGCCTTGTTTTACAAGGAAAGTCGAAATCCCATGTTTTCGGTCATTGTGCAACCAGGGTAGATGGTCGGATTTGTGTACTATTTAGTATTGTAGGGTTATCTACACAGCGCTTTCCATGCCCCTTGCTAGCCTAACACGCTTTCTGATTATTCTGTAAGTAGCTACTCCGTATGTTACATTTCCATAGCACAACGCTAGTGGCCGAGCAATACTCCGCCCACTCACAGGCCTCCGCGGAGTTTGGTGGAGTTTTTTGGTTACTCCGCGGAATTCCAAAGAGAGAAAACTGTGATCTCTGCCCGGGCCAACACACAAGGAGTGCATGCACATGAAAGATCTTTGCTCTGCATGGATGGATGAAGGAGCCAGTTAGAGTGGCCGGCAGAGCAATTTAGGAATGCTGGAGAGGTGGGGGGAGGGGGCCACAGAGCCCGAAGTAAAATGGTCGCACTTTAGTGCAGCTCCGCTGGCCACAGCACAGGGCCTGGAAGGAACCATCATTCTAGGAGCTGCTGCTGCGACTCCTAACGCACCGTAAACTTATTGCAGCAGCTGGGGCGTGACAGACCGCACGCTTGGGCGTACAGCAGGCCCGGAATAGGACAACATCATTGGTGCTGTGAGTCCAAGTGACGGAGCTGCAGCCGAGAAGATGGCTGCCGCAGTGTGCTGATGGTGGAGCGGGCTGCGTGGGGGCCCCTGACAGCAGAGCAGGCTGCACGGGGGCCCCTGACAGCAGAGCAGGCTGCACGGGGGCCCCTGACAGCAGAGCGGGCTGCGTGGGGGGCCCTGACAGCAGAGCAGGCTGCACGGGGGGCCCTGACAGCAGAGCGGGCTGCGTGCAGGCCCCTGACAGCAGAGCGGGCTGCGTGGGGGCCCCTGACAGCAGAGCGGGCTGCGTGGGGGCCCCTGACAGCAGAGCAGGCTGCACGGGGGCCCCTGACAGCAGAGCGGGCTGCGTGGGGGCCCCTGACAGCAGAGCAGGCTGCACGGGGGCCCCTGACAGCAGAGCAGGCTGCGCGGGGGCCCCTGACAGCAGAGCAGGTTGCACGGGGGCCCCCGACAGCAGAGCAGGCTGCGTCGGGGCCCCTGACAGCAGAGCAGGCTGCACGGGGGCCCCTGACAGCAGAGCAGGCTGCACGGGGGCCCCTGACAGCAGAGCGGGCTGCGTGGGGGCACCCTGACAGCAGAGCAGGCTGCACGGGGGCCCCTGACAGCAGAGCGGGCTGCGTGCGGGCCCCTGACAGCAGAGCAGGCTGCACGGGGGCCCCTGACAGCAGAGCAGGCTGCACGGGGGCCTCTGACAGCAGAGCAGGCTGCACGGGGGCCCCTGACAGCAGAGCAGGCTGCACGGGGGCCCCTGACAGCAGAGCGGGCTGCGTGGGGGCCCCTGACAGCAGAGCAGGCTGCACGGGGGCCCCTGACAGCAGAGCGGGCTGCGTGCGGGCCCCTGACAGCAGAGCGGGCTGCGTGGGGGCCCCTGACAGCAGAGCAGGCTGCACGGGGGCCCCTGACAGCAGAGCAGGTTGCACGGGGGCCCCTGACAGCGGAGCGGGCTGCGTGGAGGCCCCTGACAGCAGAGCAGGCTGCACAGGGGCCCCTGACAGCAGAGCAGGCTGCACGGGGGCCCCTGACAGCGGAGCAGGCTGCACGGGGGCCCCTGACAGCAGAGCGGGCTGCGTGGGGGCCCCTGACAGCAGAGAAGGCTGCACGGGGGCCCCTGACAGCAGAGCAGGCTGCGCGGGGGCCCCTGACAGCAGAGCAGGCTGCATGGGGGCCCCTGACAGTGGAGCGGGCTGCGTGGGGGCCCCTGACAGCAGAGCAGGCTGCACGGGGGCCCCTGACAGCAGAGCAGGCTGCATGGGGGCCCCTGACAGTGGAGCGGGCTGCGTGGGGGCCCCTGACAGCAGAGCAGGCTGCACAGGGGCCCCTGACAGCAGAGCAGGCTGCACGGGGGCCCCTGACAGCAGAGCAGGCTGCACGGGGGCCCCTGACAGTGGAGCGGGCTGCATGGGGGCCCCTGACAGTGGAGCGGGCTGCGTGGGGGCCCCTGACAGCAGAGCAGGCTGCATGGGGGCTCCTGACAGTGGAGCGGGCTGCGTGGGGGCCCCTGACAGCAGAGCAGGCTGCACGGGGGCCCCTGACAGCAGAGCAGGCTGCACAGGGGCCCCTGACAGCGGAGCAGGCTGCACAGGGGCCCCTGACAGTGGAGCGGGCTGCGCAGAGGCCCCTGAGGGTGGAGCGGGCTGCGCAGGGCCCCCTGAGGGTGGATCGGGCTGCTCAGGGGCCCCTGAGGGTGGAGCCGGCTGCGCAGGGGCCCCTGACAGCAGAGCGGGCTGCACGGGGGCCCCTGACAGCGGAGCAGGCTGCACAGGGGCCCCAGACGGCAGCGGGCTGACCGAAGACTTAAAGAATAGCTTGCCTTGGCTTCGAGGAGAGTGCCTGCTGCCCCTGTAGAGGGGGAGAAGCTGCCCGGCACATGGACCCGCCGGACCTGCCGACAGCGATCCAGGAGGGAGCAGCGCGAACACGCGGAAAAAGACCGCGGAACGGTCAGGCCACGGGTGTGGACCGGGCGGGGGTGGTGCGCGCTTGCCCTGCCGCTGGGGACTCTGAGGCTTGCATTGTCCCTCCCGGACCGCAGTGCACACATTAATAACGGCTGGCAGAGAATAATCTGGGCAGCAAGTGAAACAAGCATTTGCAATGCAATAGGTCTCGCATGTGCTCGAGCTGGAGGTAGTGGCATTGTAAATGTGAATGTCTTTTACTTATGAGTTTTGGAGTGAAGTGGATGTGTGTGGTTTGTAGTGGAATTGTGTGGTATGTTGTACAGTGAAATTACGTGGCATTTAGTGTATAGGAATTATGTGGGGTGGGAGTGTGTGTTATGGAGAGTAATTATGTGGTACGGTATTGTGGTGGAGTGTTATGTAATGGAGTTTAAATATGTGCTGTGCTGTTTATTTTAGTGGTGTGATGCAGAATGGTGTGGTGTGGATTGAGAGAGCACTGGAGTGAAAGCACCGTCCACAACTGCTGAACTTCCTGCACCAAACTAAACAAATGATTTGACCAAGAAGCCACTCTTTCTTTCAACAGGACCTGCAGTGGCCTCAACAGGACCTGCAGTGGCCTCAACAGGACCTGCAGTGGCCTCAACTGGACCTGCAGTGGCCTCAACAGGACCTGCAGTGGCCTCAACAGAACCTGCAGTGGCCTCAACAGGACCTGCAGTGGCCTCAACAGGACCTGCAGTGGCCTCAACAGGACCTGCAGTGGCCTCAACAGGACCTGCAGTGGCCCCAACATGACCTGCAGTGGCCTCAACAGGACCTGCAATGGCCTCAACAGGACCTGCAGTGGCCTCAACAGGACCTGCAGTGGCCTCAACAGGACCTGCAGTGGCCTCAACAGGACCTGCAATGGCCTCAACAGGACCTGCAGTGGCCTCAACAGGACCTGCAGTGTATGTATGTATGTATGTATTTATACTTATTAAGCGCAGTTGTCACCCAAAGGGTATCCTGGCGCTGAGACCATATCATACCATCAGGTGAAGCGCACTACATTGCTCTTGGGAACAGGTAGGTCCTAAGATCCCTTTTGAAGGAGGTCAGATCTTGTCTACTCCTCAGTGCCAGAGGTAGGGTATTCTATAACGTGGCGGCCGTGAAACTAAAGGCACGGCCGCTCATCCTTACTCTGTTGATCCTGGGAATCCTCACCAGGAACGCGGAGGAAGATCTCAGAAGTCTGGCAGCTTGATACCAAGAAAAGAGATTTTGAAGTGGTATCGGTCCTAGTCCGTGCAGAGCCCTGAAAACAAGGCATAAGGCCTTAAAGGCAATCCTCTGCTGGACCGGTAACCAGTGAAGATCGGCCAATGCTGCAGATGAAGAAGCAGAGCGAGGATGAGATAGAGCCAGTCTAGCAGCCATATTTTGAATCCTCTGCAACTTTAGGATCAAGGTCTTAGGGGCTCCCAGAAGTAGTGCGTTACAGTAGTCTAACCTACTGAGAATAGAACTACGCACTACCTCTGCTCTGGCTCCCAGGGGAAGTAACGGCAAGATCTTACGTAGGGCGCAAAGCAGGCCCATACAGGTCGCCGCGGTCCTATTTACAGAGACGTCAAGCTGCAAGTTAGGCTCAAACAGAACTCCCAAATTACGGGCCGACTCTGCGGCCTCCACCGTACCCGGAATGGAAGTTGGCCAAAAGTCATCCGGTAGCACGCGGGGGAGTCGGTCTAGGGAGCAGTGGAGTACTTCCGTTTTTTTGACCCATTAAATTGAAGTGAGTTAGCTCGCAGCCATTCTGCCGTAACCGACATACAGCGGTGAAAGGTGTCCCTCGAGACTGTCTCAGTACCCTCAAATGAAAAAATCAGTTGAGTGTCATCGGCATAATTGATGACTGATATGCCAAATGACTTTATCAGATCTACCAGGGGTCGAAGATATAAATTGAAAAGAATCGGACCCACCGCTGACCCCTGGGGGACACCTTGATTCACCTGCCGTGTGGCTGATCGAAATGGTGGTAACGCCACAGCTTGCTGTCTGTTACAGAGATAAGATGTTAACCATCTTAAAGCCAGGCCAGTTACTCCCACGCTCCGAAGGCGACCCAGTAAAACCGCATGGTCCACCGTGTTGAACGCGGCCGACATGTCAAGCAGCACTAAAAATGCTGACTTACCCCTGTCGACACGCGTTCGTAGATCGTCCAACACGGTGACCAGTGCGGTCTCGTGCCATGGGCCGGTCTGAAGCCGAATTGGGCTGCATCTAGGCAGGAGTTGGTTTCCAGGAAATTGGACAAGGCTCTCGTGACCCACTTCTCGATAATTTTTTATCGCAAATGGTAGAAGCGAAATGGGCCTATAATGGGCCGAGCATAGAGGGTCCAGAGTAGCCTTTTTAGAAATGGTGTTACTATTGCCAACTTCCAACTGTCTGGGACTGACGCTGTGGTCAGCGACTGGCAGCAGATGGAATAGAGCGGGGGAAACAGCTCGTCTTGGAATGTCTTCCAGATCTTGTGTGGCATTGGGTCAAGCGGTGAGCCTGAGGACACGACATTGGCCAGGACGCAAAATTCCTCCAGCGAGGGGATGGGAAAACAGGACAGCTGGGAGGGCTCTTCCTTGTTGTCCTCCCATTCGGGTCCCGAGTAGCGGGGGAGTTCCGGAGAGGAAGATAAAGACAGCGCGGACTGCCCAGACACCATGAGTCCATTCAAAATAGTCCTGATTTTCTCCTCGAACGCGAGGGCCAAAGAATCACATAGTTCCTGAGAGGCCGGGATGGCTGGTACTGTACAAGACGGATTAGTTAGACTATTGACCAACTTAAACAGAGTCTGCGATTTATTAGGAGCCTTAGCCAAGGTGTCTTCCAGGAACTTTGCTTTTGCCCTCCTTAGCTGGGCCTTATATTCCTGCAGGGCCGCTTTATACGCTGCCCTATCCAGCTCCTTATACCCTCTCCTCCAAGTACGCTCCGCCTGTTTACAGCGGAGCTTGTGCTGTCCAAGATCGTCGGTGAACCAGGCATTGGCTCCTCTAGGTCTGTTCCTCACCCTCCGTAGAGGGGCCAGCTCATCCAAAGATGTCGAGATTTGCTGGCAAAGGACGGCATAGCTCTTATCCACACTATCCTCCACAATAAAAGTTCTGGGCAGTAATGTGGGTAGGTTCGGTTCCCTGAAAAGGCGAGACCATTGCCGATTAAACTTGGTGCCGCCCGGGTTACTTGGTTTGAACGGAGCAGGCAAGGCAATAGACATAAGGATCAGTGCATGGTCAGTCCAGCATTGATCCACGACCTCTTCCACTACTACCAGCTCCTTCTCAGCAAATACCAGGTCTAGAATGTGCCCCTTAGCGTGAGTAGGTGACAGAACCAACTGTACAAGTTGAATATTACTACACGCTTGGCAAAGTTCTCTATAGGCCAGGTCTTGAGGGCCGGCGGGCCAGAGATTGAAGTCGCCCAGTACTAAGAATTTAGCATGGGAGTTTGCAAGGTCGTAGATCAGATCAACCAATGACTGGAGGGCCGATGTGGTCAGAGAGGGTGGTCTGTAGCATAAAAGACCTGCTATCAGAGTGCCGCCCTGGGCCGTAATAGAGAAACCCATGAGCTCAAACCCCAGCACCTCTTTTACCACCAGCTGCGAGAGGGAGATTGAGTCTCTGAAAATATATCCTACTCCACCCCCCCTACCAGAGACTCGAGGGGTATGTCTTATAAGGTAGCCCGGTGGGCAAGCCCAACCAAGTTCCACCCCACAATCCACCTTAGCCCAAGTCTCAGTAACAAATAATATATCCAAATGTGAGGATTCTATTAAAAGAGCGATCTCAGCATAATGCTTTACGAGAGAGCGAACATTTAACAGGCCACAGGAAAGAGCCCTAAGAGAGGATGGAGTCGACAAACATTGCTTACCAACATCGGTGTGACTCGGTGTTTCATACGGATCCTCCCGAGGGTCTACCAGATGAGAGGTAGCCGTAACGGGCACACCGGGAGCACCCGGGACGCGAACGGGCGCAAACGGGCTTACCTCTGGCGCACCTCCGGCGCGTCTACGGCGCGTCCGCTGCGCGCACACGCTGCGTGCCTGCTCACCCATTCTTATTTATGATATTACGCCGCGCGGGCTTCCGGCTACTAGAGCCTCTAGACCCGACCAATATGGCGCCTGAAAGTGGCCCAAGCGTCAGTGGCCTCAACAGGACCTGCAGTGGCCTCAACAGGACCTGTAGTGGCCTCAACAGGACCTGCAATGCCTCAACAGGACCTGCAATGGCCCCAACATGACCTGCAGTGGCCTCAGCAGGACCTGCAGTGGCCTCAACAGGACCTGCAGTGGCCTCAACAGGACCTGCAATGCCTCAACAGGACCTGCAATGGCCCCAACATGACCTGCAGTGGCCTCAACAGGACCTGCAGTGGCCTCAACAGGACCTGCAGTGGCCTCAACAGGACCTGCAATGGCCTCAACAGGACCTGCAGTGGCCTCAACAGGACCTGCAATGGCCTCAACAGGACCTGCAGTGGCCTCAACAGGACCTGGAGTGGCCTCAACAGGACCTGCAATGGACCCAACAGGACCGTCAGTGGCCTCAACAGGACCTGCAGTGGCCTCAACAGGACCTGCAATGGCCTCAACAGGACCTGCAATGGCCTCAACAGGACCTGCAATGGCCCCAACAGGACCTGCAGTGGCCTCAACAGGACCTGCAGTGACCTCATTAGGACCTGCAATGGCCTCAACAGGACCTGCAATGGCCTCAACAGGACCTGCAATGGCCTCAACAGGACCTGCAGTGGCCTCAACATGACCTGCAGTGGCCTCAACAGGGCCTGCAGTGGCCTCAACATGACCTGCAGTGGCCTCAACAGGACCTGCAGTGGCCTCAACAGGACCTGCAATGGCCCCAACAGGACCTGCATTGGCCTCAACAGGACCTGCAGTGGCCTCATTAGGACCTGCAATGGCCTCAACAGGACCTGCAATGGCCTCAACAGGACCTGCAATGGCATCAGCAGGACCTGCAGTGGCCTTAACAGGACCTGCAGTGGCCTCAACAGGACCTGCAATGACCCCAACAGGACCTGCAATGGCCTCAACAGGACCTGCAGTGGCCTAAACATGACCTGCAGTGGCCTCAACAGGGCCTGCAGTGGCCTCAACATGACCTGCAGTGGCCTCAACAGGACCTGCAATGGCATCAGCAGGACCTGCAGTGGCCTTAACAGGACCTGCAGTGGCCTCAACAGGACCTGCAATGACCCCAACAGGACCTGCAATGGCCTCAACAGGACCTGCAGTGGCCTAAACATGACCTGCAGTGGCCTCAACAGGGCCTGCAGTGGCCTCAACATGACCTGCAGTGGCCTCAACAGGACCTGCCGTGGCCTCAACAGGACCTACAATGGCCTCAACATGACCTGCAATGGCCTCAACAGGACCTGCAGTGGCCTCAACATGACCTGCAGTGGCCTCAACAGGACCTGCAGTGGCCTCAACAGGACCTGCAATGGCCTCAACTGGACCTGCAGTGGCCTCAACAGGACCTGCAATGGCCTCAACAGGACCTGCAATGGCCTCAACAGGACCTGCAATGGCCTCAACAGGACCTGCAATGGCCTCAACAGGACCTGCTATGGCCCCAACAGGACCTGCAATGGCCTCAACAGGACCTGCAATGGCCTCAACAGGACCTGCAATGGCCTCAACAGGACCTGCTATGGCCCCAACAGGACCTGCAATGGCCTCAACAGGACCTGCAATGGACCCAACAGGACATGCAGTGGCCTCAACATGACCTGCAGTGGCCTCAACAGGACCTGCAGTGGCCTCAACAGGACCTGCAATGGCCTCAACTGGACCTGCAGTGGCCTCAACAGGACCTGCAATGGCCTCAACAGGACCTGCAATGGCCTCAACAGGACCTGCAATGGCCTCAACAGGACCTGCAATGGCCTCAACAGGACCTGCTATGGCCCCAACAGGACCTGCAATGGCCTCAACAGGACCTGCAATGGACCCAACAGGACCTGCAGTGGCCTCAACAGGACCTGCAATGGCCTCAACATGACCTGCAGTGGCCTCAACAGGGCCTGCAGTGGCCTCAACAGGACCTGCAGTGGCCTCAACATGACCTGCAGTGGCCTCAACATTGTTCTGACACTGACTGCAAAGAAGCTTTGCACTGATGTTGCCTCTGCTGCGCCTAAACTGCATGTACGAGTGAAAGTAGTTCAGATATTTCCTGAACACAAAAGGTGTAATAAAGGGTATTGTGGTCTTTTAAGTCCCTTAAGTGTATATGAAGATAAGGGTTTGGAAAAAGATACCTTTTTAGCATTATCGTTTCTTTACATTGTGTATTTCATTTTCTAAGAGGCAAGAGTAACTTATTCTCTCTTTAGAAAACCTTAAGATTTGAGCTCTGTGTTCCTCTGTGCATTAACCCTGAGCCCACTGCTGCAGGGCTGCTGCCATCAGTGATTTGTGTCAACCGAAGGGGAGGGTGATAAAAGCCTCCAGCCGCCTGGGGGGTGGAGGCACGTGAAGCGGAGTCATTATGTGTGCTCTGCTCACACGCTATCGACTGCATGGGTCTGGGTTAAGCTAGAGTTTCTTGTTCCCTCCTTCAAAAGAAGTGTGGGCTCTCAGTGGTGAAAGATGGCTGGGAGTGGAGAGGCCAAAGCTGTGCGGAACCCATGCTTGGGAGCAGATATGGAGACAAAACACCCAGAAGACAAAGAGGAAAGGCGACGGTGCAGGGCTCTGTGCTTGTGTGCAGCTCCAAGAAGCCTAAGAAAGTATCCATTAGCAAGGGCCAAAGGAGGTCGACCAGAGCCGGCAGCTGCCGTAAAACACACCTTTTTAAATCCCCAATAAATTCCTCTTTTGGTAAACAAGACACCAAAGAAAAGGACTGCGCAGCGGGACCTGCGCCAAAACAGCAGCAGAATAACGAATAGAAAGGGTGCACCCGCCTGGGGGGGGGCCACGGGCCTCATGGGACACAGGCCGACTCACCACCCACTCCTGCAGCTCCGGCCAGAAACACGCCTGACCCAACAGAGGGTGGCCAGAAACACGACTGACCCAACATAGAGTGACCAAAAACACGACTGACCCAACATAGGGTGACCAGAAACCCGACTGACCCAACATAGGGTGGCCAGAAACAGGACTGACCCAACATAGAGTGACCAGAAACACGACTGACCCAACAGAGGGTGACCAGAAACACGACTGACCCATCATAGGGTGGCCAGAAACACGACTGACCCAAGATAGGGTGACCAGAAACACGACTGACCCAACATAGGGTGGCCAGAAACATGACTGACCCAACATAGAGTGACCAGAAACACGACTGACCCAACAGAGGGTGACCAGAAACACGACTGACCCAACATAGGGTGACCAGAAACACGACTGACCCAACAGAGGGTGACAAGAAACACGACTGACCCAACATAGCGTGACCAGAAACACGACTGACCCAACATAGGGTGACCAGAAACACGACTGACCCAACAGAGGGTGACCAGAAACACGACTGACCCAACATAGGGTGGCCAGAAACACGACTGACCCAACATAGGGTGGCCAGAAACACGACTGACCCAACATAGGGTGGCCAGAAACACGACTGACCCAACATAGGGTGGCCAGAAACACAACTGACCCAACATAGGGTGACCAGGAACACAACTGACCCAACATAGGGTGACCAGGAACACGACTGACCCAACATAGAGTGACCAGAAACACGACTGACACAACATAGAGTGACCAGAAGCACGACTGACCCAACAAAGGGTGACCAGAAACACAACTGACCCAACATAGGGTGACCAGAAACACAACTGACCCAACATAGGGTGACCAGAAACACAACTGACCCAACATAGGGTGACCAGAAACACGACTGACCCAACATAGGGTGGCCAGAAACACGACTGACCCAACATAGGGTGGCCAGAAACACGACTGACCCAACAAAGGGTGACCAGGAACACAACTGACCCAACATAGGGTGACCAGAAACACAACTGACCCAACATAGGGTGGCCAGAAACACGACTGACCCAACATAGGGTGGCCAGAAACACGACTGACCCAACATAGGGTGGCCAGAAACACGACTGACCCAACATAGGGTGACCAGGAACACAACTGACCCAACATAGGGTGACCAGGAACACGACTGACCCAACATAGAGTGACCAGAAACACGACTGACACAACATAGAGTGACCAGAAGCACGACTGACCCAACATAGGGTGACCAGAAACACAACTGACCCAACATAGGGTGACCAGAAACACGACTGACCCAAGATAGGGTGACCAGAAACACGACTGACCCAACATAGGGTGACCAGAAACACGACTGACCCAACATAGGGTGGCCAGAAACACGACTGACCCAACATAGGGTGGCCAGAAACACGACTGACCCAAGATAGGGTGACCAGAAACACGACTGACCCAACATAGGGGGACCAGAAACACGACTGACCCAACATAGGGTGGCCAGAAACACGACTGACCCAACATAGGGTGGCCAGAAACACGACTGACCCAACATAGAGTGACCAGAAACACGACTGACCCAACATAGGGTGACCAGGAACACAACTGACCCAACATAGGGTGACCAGGAACACGACTGACCCAACATAGAGTGACCAGAAACACGACTGACACAACATAGAGTGACCAGAAGCACGACTGACCCAACAAAGGGTGACCAGAAACACAAGTGACCCAACATAGAGTGACCAGAACCACGACTGACCCAACATAGAGTGGCCAGAAACACGACTGACCCAACAAAGGGTGACCAGAAACACGACTGACCCAACAAAGGGTGACCAGAAACACAAGTGACCCAACATAGAGTGACCAGAAACACGACTGACCCAACATAGGGTGACCAGAAACACGACTGACCCAACATAGGGTGACCAGAAACACGACTGACCCAACAGAGGGTGACAAGAAACACGACTGACCCAACATAGCGTGACCAGAAACACGACTGACCCAACATAGGGTGACCAGAAACACGACTGACCCAACAGAGGGTGACCAGAAACACGACTGACCCAACATAGGGTGGCCAGAAACACGACTGACCCAACATAGGGTGGCCAGAAACACGACTGACCCAACATAGGGTGGCCAGAAACACGACTGACCCAACATAGGGTGGCCAGAAACACAACTGACCCAACATAGGGTGACCAGGAACACAACTGACCCAACATAGGGTGACCAGGAACACGACTGACCCAACATAGAGTGACCAGAAACACGACTGACACAACATAGAGTGACCAGAAGCACGACTGACCCAACAAAGGGTGACCAGAAACACAACTGACCCAACATAGGGTGACCAGAAACACAACTGACCCAACATAGGGTGACCAGAAACACAACTGACCCAACATAGGGTGACCAGAAACACGACTGACCCAACATAGGGTGGCCAGAAACACGACTGACCCAACATAGGGTGGCCAGAAACACGACTGACCCAACATAGGGTGGCCAGAAACACGACTGACCCAACATAGGGTGACCAGGAACACAACTGACCCAACATAGGGTGACCAGGAACACGACTGACCCAACATAGAGTGACCAGAAACACGACTGACACAACATAGAGTGACCAGAAGCACGACTGACCCAACATAGGGTGACCAGAAACACAACTGACCCAACATAGGGTGACCAGAAACACGACTGACCCAAGATAGGGTGACCAGAAACACGACTGACCCAACATAGGGTGACCAGAAACACGACTGACCCAACATAGGGTGGCCAGAAACACGACTGACCCAACATAGGGTGGCCAGAAACACGACTGACCCAAGATAGGGTGACCAGAAACACGACTGACCCAAGATAGGGTGACCAGAAACACGACTGACCCAACATAGGGTGACCAGAAACACGACTGACCCAAGATAGGGTGACCAGAAACACAACTGACCCAACATAGGGTGACCAGAAACACGACTGACCCAACATAGGGTGGCCAGAAACACGACTGACCCAACATAGGGTGGCCAGAAACACGACTGACCCAACATAGAGTGACCAGAAACACGACTGACCCAACATAGGGTGACCAGGAACACAACTGACCCAACATAGGGTGACCAGGAACACGACTGACCCAACATAGAGTGACCAGAAACACGACTGACACAACATAGAGTGACCAGAAGCACGACTGACCCAACAAAGGGTGACCAGAAACACAAGTGACCCAACATAGAGTGACCAGAACCACGACTGACCCAACATAGAGTGGCCAGAAACACGACTGACCCAACAAAGGGTGACCAGAAACACGACTGACCCAACAAAGGGTGACCAGAAACACAAGTGACCCAACATAGAGTGACCAGAAACACGACTGACCCAACAAAGGGTGACCAGAAACACAAGTGACCCAACATAGAGTGACCAGAAACACGACTGACCCAACATAGGGTGACCAGAAACACGACTGACCCAACATAGGGTGGCCAGAAACACAAGTGACCCAACATAGAGTGACCAGAAACACGACTGACCCAACATAGGGTGGCCAGAAACACAAGTGACCCAACATAGAGTGACCAGAAACACGACTGACCCAACATAGAGTGACCAGAAACACAAGTGACCCAACATAGAGTGACCAGAAACACGACTGACCCAACATAGGGTGGCCAGAAACACAACTGACCCAACATAGGGTGACCAGAAACACGACTGAGCCAACATAGAGTGACCAGAAACACGACCGACTCAACATAGGGTGACCCACCGGCCGTAAGCTTCACGGACCGTCCGTAATTTGGACCTGACGTCCGCTGTCCGTCAGGATCCCTTTTACGGACGCCTTTTGTCCGTAATTGTGGCCATTACAGGGCGCAGCCCTGCTCCCCTGTGAGAGCCCCCCCCCCCCCCCCCCATGGGGCCCTCGCTCTCCACCCCGAGCACAAGAGCGGCCCCTCCCGCCCATGTCATTCTGTCTGCGGGTGATTGACAACTACAGAATGTCAATGGGCCAGTCTGGGGTGTTAAAGCATGTGGCCGCCTCCTCCAGCCTCAGGGGTCAGCGGCGCATTCTGGAAGATGAAAGGTAAAACGCCCTCGCTGCAATGTTAGAAAACAGCTGAAGAAGCCGGAAAACAAGATAAAAAGAACAAATTATGTTCTTTCACCATCTCATCATTTTAGAAATGAAGTATTTTCAATAACAACCATTGACAAAGCTAATAGTCCTAGCTTGTTGTTGGTGTAATGATACTTTCTCTATTATACATCTGGATGCAATGACAGAAACAACATAATACCAGTCGGGCGCAACACTATGCTAAGCGCAGATTTTTAGCCTACGTGTTTTAAACCAAGCTCTTAATTACATCAAACACCCCCTTGGAGAGACCCCCAGTTTTTGCATCTCCCTTAAAGCCCTGGAAACAACCCCATGTCACAGTCACCTCACGTCCGGGCACTGTGCGTCATGCATGACTCATGGCTTCTATTTTTCAGACTGCCTATGTGCAGGAGCACGGTGAACGCTTGAGTAAGTGAAAGGATGGCTGGATGGATGAGTGAATAGATAGATGGGTAGAAGAGTGGGTGGATGAATAATGGATAGACGAGTGAAAGGGCGGATGGATGAGAGAACAAATGGATGAGTAATAGGGTCAAAGGATGGATATATGAATGGATGAGTAATAGGGTCAAAGGATGGATATATGAATGGATGAGTAATAGGGTCAAAGGATGGATATATGAATGGATGAGTAATAGGGTCAAAGGATGGATATATGAATGGATGAGTAATAGGGTCAAAGGATGGATATATGAATGGATGAGTAGATAGGTGGGTGGGGGTAGAAGAGTGGGTGGATGAGTGTACACGTGGATGGAGTGAAAGGGTGGGTGGATGAATAATGGATGGAAGAGTGAAAGGGCGGATGGATGAGAGAACGAATGGATGAGTAATAGGGTCAAAGGATGGATATATGAATGGATGAGTAGATAGGTGGGTGGGTAGAAGAGTGGGTGGATGAGTGTACACATGGATGGAGTGAAAGGGTGGGTGGATGAATAATGGATAGAAGAGTGAAAGGGCGGATGGATGAGAGACGAATGGATGAGTAATAGGGTCAAAGGATGGATATATGAATGGATGAGTAGATAGGTGGGTGGGTAGAAGAGTGGGTGGATGAGTGTACACATGGATGGAGTGAAAGGGTGGGTGGATGAATAATGGATAGAAGAGTGAAAGGGCGGATGGATGAGAGGCGGATGGATGAGAGACGAATGGATGAGTAATAGGGTCAAAGGATGGATATATGAATGGATGAGTAGATAGGTGGGTGGGTGGGTAGAAGAGTGGGTGGATGCGTGTACACGTGGATGGAGTGAAAGGGTGGGTGGATGAATAATAGATGGAAGAGTGAAAGGGCGGATGGATGAGAGAACGAATGGATGAGTAATAGTGTCAAAGGATGGATATATGAATGGATGAGTAGATAGGTGGGTGGGTAGAAGAGTGGGTGGATGATTGTACACGTGGATGGAGTGAAAGGGTGGGTGGATGAATAATGGATAGAAGAGTGAAAGGGCAGATGGATGAGAGAACGAATGGATGAGTAATAGTGTCAAAGGATGGATATATGAATGGATGAGTAGATAGGTGGGTGGGTAGAAGAGTGGGTGGATGATTGTACACGTGGATGGAGTGAAAGGGTGGGTGGATGAATAATAGATAGAAGAGTGAAAGGGCGGATGGATGAGAGACAAATGGATGAGTAATAGGGTCAAAGTATGGATATATGAATGGATGAGTAGATAGGTGGCTGGGTAGAACAGTGGGTGGATGAGTGTACACGTGGATAGAGTGAAAGGGTGGGTGGATGAATAATGGATGGAAGAGTGAAAGGGCGGATGGATGAGAGAACGAATGGATGAGTAATAGGGTCAAAGGATGGATATATGAATGGATGAGTAGATAGGTGGGTGGGGGTAGAAGAGTGGGTGGATGAGTGTACACATGGATGGAGTGAAAGGGTGGGTGGATGAATAATGGATAGAAGAGTGAAAGGGCGGATGGATGAGAGGCGGATGGATGAGTAATAGGGTCAAAGGATGGATATATGAATGGATGAGTAGATAGGTGGGTGGGTGGGTAGAAGAGTGGGTGGATGCGTGTACACGTGGATGGAGTGAAAGGGTGGGTGGATGAATAATGGATAGAAGAGTGAAAGGGCGGATGGATGAGAGAACGGATGGATGAGTAATAGGGTCAAAGGATGGATATATGAATGGATGAGTAGATAGGTGGGTGGGTAGAAGAGTGGGTGGATGAGTGTACACATGGATGGAGTGAAAGGGTGGGTGGATGAATAATGGATAGAAGAGTGAACGGGCGGATGGATGAGAGAACGAATGGATGAGTAATAGTGTCAAAGGATGGATATATGAATGGATGAGTAGATAGGTGGGTGGGTAGAAGAGTGGGTGGATGATTGTACACGTGGATGGAGTGAAAGGGTGGGTGGATGAATAATAGATAGAAGAGTGAAAGGGCGGATGGATGAGAGACGAATGGATGAGTAATAGGGTCAAAGTATGGATATATGAATGGATGAGTAGATAGGTGGGTGGGTAGAAGAGTGGGTGGATGAGTGTACACATGGATGGAGTGAAAGGGTGGGTGGCTGGGTAGAAGAGTGGGTGGATGAGTGTACACATGGATGGAGTGAAAGGGTGGGTGGATGAATAATGGATGGAAGAGTGAAAGGGCGGATGGATGAGAGAACGAATGGATGAGTAATAGGGTCAAAGGATGGATATATGAATGGATGAGTAGATAGGTGGGTGGCTGGGTAGAAGAGTGGGTGGATGAGTGTACACATGGATAGAGTGAAAGGGTGGGTGGATGAATAATGGATAGAAGAGTGAAAGGGCGGATGGATGAGAGAACGAATGGATGAGTAATAGGGTCAAAGGATGGATATATGAATGGATGAGTAGATAGGTGGGTGGGTAGAAGAGTGGGTGGATGATTGTACACGTGGATGGAGTGAAAGGGTGGATGGATGAATAATGGATAGAAGAGTGAAAGGGCGGATGGATGAGAGACAAATGGATGAGTAATAGGGTCAAAGTATGGATATATGAATGGATGAGTAGATAGGTGGGTGGCTGGGTAGAAGAGTGGGTGGATGAGTGTACACATGGATGGAGTGAAAGGGTGGGTGGATGAATAATGGATGGAAGAGTGAAAGGGCGGATGGATGAGAGAACGAATTGATGAGTAATAGGGTCAAAGGATGGATATATGAATGGATGAGTAGATAGGTGGGTGGGTGGGTAGAAGAGTGGGTGGATGAGTGTACACGTGGATGGAGTGAAAGGGTGGGTGGATGAATAATAGATAGAAGAGTGAAAGGGCGGATGGATGAGAGAACGAATGGATGAGTAATAGGGTCAAAGGATGGATATATGAATGGATGAGTAGATAGGTGGGTGGGTGGGTAGAAGAGTGGGTGGATGAGTGTACACATGGATGGAGTGAAAGGGTGGGTGGATGAATAATGGATAGAAGAGTGAAAGGGCGGATGGATGAGAGAACGAATGGATGAGTAATAGGGTCAAAGGATGGATATATGAATGGATGAGTAGATAGGTGGGTAGGTAGAAGAGTGGGTGGATGAGTGTACACATGGATGGAGTGAAAGGGTGGGTGGATGAATAATGGATGGAAGAGTGAAAGGGCGGATGGATGAGAGAACGAATGGATGAGTAATAGGGTCAAAGGATGGATATATGAATGGATGAGTAGATAGGTGGGTGGGTGGGTAGAAGAGTGGGTGGATGAGTGTACACATGGATGGAGTGAAAGGGTGGGTGGATGAATAATGGATGGAAGAGTGAAAGGGCGGATGGATGAGAGAACGAATGGATGAGTAATAGGGTCAAAGGATGGATATATGAATGGATGAGTAGATAGGTGGGTGGGTGGGTAGAAGAGTGGGTGGATGAGTGTACACGTGGATGGAGTGAAAGGGTGGGTGGATGAATAATAGATAGAAGAGTGAAAGGGCGGATGGATGAGAGAACGAATGGATGAGTAATAGGGTCAAAGGATGGATATATGAATGGATGAGTAGATAGGTGGGTGGGTAGAAGAGTGGGTGGATGAGTGTACACGTGGATGGAGTGAAAGGGTGGGTGGATGAATAATGGATAGAAGAGTGAAAGGGCGGATGGATGAGAGAACGAATGGATGAGTAATAGGGTCAAAGGATGGATATATGAATGGATATATGAATGGATGAGTAGATAGGTGGGTGGGTGGGTAGAAGAGTGGGTGGATGAGTGTACACATGGATGGAGTGAAAGGGTGGGTGGATGAATAATGGATAGAAGAGTGAAAGGGCGGATGGATGAGAGACGAATGGATGAGTAATAGGGTCAAAGGATGGATATATGAATGGATGAGTAGATAGGTGGGTGGGTGGGTAGAAGAGTGGGTGGATGCGTGTACACGTGGATGGAGTGAAAGGGTGGGTGGATGAATGATGGATAGAAGAGTGAAAGGGCGGATGGATGAGAGAACGAATGGATGAGTAATAGGGTCAAAGGATGGATATATGAATGGATGAGTAGATAGGTGGGTGGGGGTAGAAGAGTGGGTGGATGAGTGTACACATGGATGGAGTGAAAGGGTGGGTGGATGAATAATGGATAGAAGAGTGAAAGGGCGGATGGATGAGAGACGAATGGATGAGTGATAGGGTCAAAGGATGGATATATGAATGGATGAGTAGATAGGTAGGTGGGTGGGTAGAAGAGTGGGTGGATGAGTGTACACATGGATGGAGTGAAAGGGTGGGTGGATGAATAATGGATAGAAGAGTGAAAGGGCGGATGGATGAGAGACGAATGGATGAGTAATAGGGTCAAAGGATGGATATATGAATGGATGAGTAGATAGGTGGGTGGGTAGAAGAGTGGGTGGATGAGTGTACACATGGATGGAGTGAAAGGGTGGGTGGATGAGAGACGAATGAATGAGTAATAGGGTCAAAGGATGGATATATGAATGGATGAGTAGATAGGTGGGTGGGTAGAAGAGTGGGTGGATGAGTGTACACATGGATGGAGTGAAAGGGTGGGTGGATGAATAATGGATAGAAGAGTGAAAGGGCGGATGGATGAGAGACGAATGGATGAGTAATAGGGTCAAAGGATGGATATATGAATGGATATATGAATGGATGAGTAGATAGGTGGGTGGGTGGGTAGAAGAGTGGGTGGATGAGTGTACACATGGATGGAGTGAAAGGGTGGGTGGATGAATAATGGATAGAAGAGTGAAAGGGCGGATGGATGAGAGACGAATGGATGAGTAATAGGGTCAAAGGATGGATATATGAATGGATGAGTAGATAGGTGGGTGGGTAGAAGAGTGGGTGGATGAGTGTACACATGGATGGAGTGAAAGGGTGGGTGGATGAGAGACGAATGAATGAGTAATAGGGTCAAAGGATGGATATATGAATGGATGAGTAGATAGGTGGGTGGGTAGAAGAGTGGGTGGATGAGTGTACACATGGATGGAGTGAAAGGGCGGGTGGATGAATAATGGATAGAAGAGTGAAAGGGCGGATGGATGAGAGACGAATGGATGAGTAATAGGGTCAAAGGATGGATATATGAATGGATGAGTAGATAGGTAGGTGGGTGGGTAGAAGAGTGGGTGGATGAGTGTACACGTGGATGGAGTGAAAGGGTGGTGGATGAATAATGGATAGAAGAGTGAAAGGGCGGATGGATGAGAGACGAATGGATGAGTAATAGGGTCAAAGGATGGATATATGAATGGATGAGTAGATAGGTAGGTGGGTGGGTAGAAGAGTGGGTGGATGAGTGTACACGTGGATGGAGTGAAAGGGTGGTGGATGAATAATGGATAGAAGAGTGAAAGGGCGGATGGATGAGAGACGAATGGATGAGTAATAGGGTCAAAGGATGGATATATGAATGGATGAGTAGATAGGTGGGTGGGTAGAAGAGTGGGTGGATGAGTGTACACATGGATGGAGTGAAAGGGTGGGTGGATGAATAATGGATAGAAGAGTGAAAGGGCGGATGGATGAGAGACGAATGGATGAGTAATAGGGTCAAAGGATGGATATATGAATGGATGAGTAGATAGGTGGGTGGGTAGAAGAGTGGGTGGATGAGTGTACACATGGATGGAGTGAAAGGGTGGGTGGATGAATAATGGATAGAAGAGTGAAAGGGCGGATGGATGAGAGACGAATGGATGAGTAATAGGGTCAAAGGATGGATATATGAATGGATGAGTAGATAGGTGGGTGGGTAGAAGAGTGGGTGGATGAGTGTACACATGGATGGAGTGAAAGGGTGGGTGGATGAATAATGGATAGAAGAGTGAAAGGGCGGATGGATGAGAGAACGAATGGATGAGTAATAGGGTCAAAGGATGGATATATGAATGGATGAGTAGATAGGTGGGTTGGTGGGTAGAAGAGTGGGTGGATGAGTGTACACGTGGATGGAGTGAAAGGGTGGGTGGATGAATGATGGATAGAAGAGTGAAAGGGCGGATGGATGAGAGACGAATGGATGAGTAATAGGGTCAAAGGATGGATATATGAATGGATGAGTAGATAGGTGGGTGGGGGTAGAAGAGTGGGTGGATGAGTGTACACATGGATGGAGTGAAAGGGTGGGTGGATGAATAATGGATAGAAGAGTGAAAGGGCGGATGGATGAGAGAACGAATGGATGAGTAATAGGGTCAAAGGATGGATATATGAATGGATGAGTAGATAGGTGGGGGTAGAAGAGTGGGTGGATGAGTGTACACATGGATGGAGTGAAAGGGTGGGTGGATGAATAATGGATAGAAGAGTGAAAGGGCGGATGGATGAGAGGCGGATGGATGAGAGACGAATGGATGAGTAATAGGGTCAAAGGATGGATATATGAATGGATGAGTAGATAGGTGGGTGGGTGGGTAGAAGAGTGGGTGGATGCGTGTACACGTGGATGGAGTGAAAGGGTGGGTGGATGAATGATGGATAGAAGAGTGAAAGGGCGGATGGATGAGAGACGAATGGATGAGTAATAGGGTCAAAGGATGGATATATGAATGGATGAGTAGATAGGTGGGTGGGTAGAAGAGTGGGTGGATGAGTGTACACATGGATGGAGTGAAAGGGTGGGTGGATGAATAATGGATAGAAGAGTGAACGGGCGGATGGATGAGAGAACGAATGGATGAGTAATAGGGTCAAAGGATGGATATATGAATGGATGAGTAGATAGGTGGGTGGCTGGGTAGAAGAGTGGGTGGATGAGTGTACACATGGATAGAGTGAAAGGGTGGGTGGATGAATAATGGATAGAAGAGTGAAAGGGCGGATGGATGAGAGAACGAATGGATGAGTAATAGTGTCAAAGGATGGATATATGAATGGATGAGTAGATAGGTGGGTGGGTAGAAGAGTGGGTGGATGATTGTACACGTGGATGGAGTGAAAGGGTGGGTGGATGAATAATAGATAGAAGAGTGAAAGGGCGGATGGATGAGAGACAAATGGATGAGTAATAGGGTCAAAGTATGGATATATGAATGGATGAGTAGATAGGTGGGTGGCTGGGTAGAAGAGTGGGTGGATGAGTGTACACATGGATGGAGTGAAAGGGTGGGTGGATGAATAATGGATGGAAGAGTGAAAGGGCGGATGGATGAGAGAACGAATGGATGAGTAATAGGGTCAAAGGATGGATATATGAATGGATGAGTAGATAGGTGGGTGGCTGGGTAGAAGAGTGGGTGGATGAGTGTACACATGGATAGAGTGAAAGGGTGGGTGGATGAATAATGGATAGAAGAGTGAAAGGGCGGATGGATGAGAGAACGAATGGATGAGTAATAGTGTCAAAGGATGGATATATGAATGGATGAGTAGATAGGTGGGTGGGTAGAAGAGTGGGTGGATGATTGTACACGTGGATGGAGTGAAAGGGTGGGTGGATGAATAATAGATAGAAGAGTGAAAGGGCGGATGGATGAGAGACAAATGGATGAGTAATAGGGTCAAAGTATGGATATATGAATGGATGAGTAGATAGGTGGGTGGCTGGGTAGAAGAGTGGGTGGATGAGTGTACACATGGATGGAGTGAAAGGGTGGGTGGATGAATAATGGATGGAAGAGTGAAAGGGCGGATGGATGAGAGAACGAATGGATGAGTAATAAGGTCAAAGGATGGATATATGAATGGATGAGTAGATAGGTGGGTAGGTAGAAGAGTGGGTGGATGAGTGTACACATGGATGGAGTGAAAGGGTGGGTGGATGAATAATGGATAGAAGAGTGAAAGGGCGGATGGATGAGAGACGAATGGATGAGTAATAGGGTCAAAGGATGGATATATGAATGGATGAGTAGATAGGTGGGTGGGTAGAAGAGTGGGTGGATGATTGTACACATGGATGGAGTGAAAGGGTGGGTGGACGAATAATGGATAGAAGAGTGAAAGGGCGGATGGATGAGAGACGAATGGATGAGTAATAGGGTCAAAGGATGGATATATGAATGGATGAGTAGATAGGTGGGTGGGTAGAAGAGTGGGTGGATGAGTGTACACATGGATGGAGTGAAAGGGTGGGTGGATGAATAATGGATAGAAGAGTGAAAGGGCGGATGGATGAGAGACGAATGGATGAGTAATAGGGTCAAAGGATGGATATATGAATGGATGAGTAGATAGGTGGGTGGGTAGAAGAGTGGGTGGATGAGTGTACACATGGATGGAGTGAAAGGGTGGGTGGATGAATAATGGATAGAAGAGTGAAATGGCACATGGATGAGAGAACGAATGGATGAGTAATAGGGTCAAAGGATGGATATATGAATGGATGAGTAGATAGGTGGGTGGGTGGGTAGAAGAGTGGGTGGATGAGTGTACACATGGATGGAGTGAAAGGGTGGGTGGATGAATAATGGATAGAAGAGTGAAAGGGCGGATGGATGAGAGAACAAATGGATGAGTAATAGGGTCAAAGGATGGATATATGAATGGATGAGTAGATAGGTGGGTGGGTAGAAGAGTGGGTGGATGATTGTACACGTGGATGGAGTGAAAGGGTGGGTGGATGAATAATAGATAGAAGAGTGAAAGGGCGGATGGATGAGAGACAAATGGATGAGTAATAGGGTCAAAGTATGGATATATGAATGGATGAGTAGATAGGTGGGTGGGTAGAAGAGTGGGTGGATGAGTGTACACATGGATGGAGTGAAAGGGTGGGTGGATGAATAATGGATGGATGAGTGAAAGGGCGGATGGATGAGAGAACGGATGAGTAATAGGGTCAAAGGATGGATATATGAATGGATATATGAATGGATGAGTAGATAGGTGGGTGGGTGGGTAGAAGAGTGGGTGGATGAGTGTACACATGGATGGAGTGAAAGGGTGGGTGGATGAATAATGGATAGAAGAGTGAAAGGGCGGATGGATGAGAGAACGAATGGATGAGTAATAGGGTCAAAGGATGGATATATGAATGGATGAGTAGATAGGTGGGTGGGTAGAAGAGTGGGTGGATGATTGTACACGTGGATGGAGTGAAAGGGTGGGTGGATGAATAATAGATAGAAGAGTGAAAGGGCGGATGGATGAGAGACAAATGGATGAGTAATAGGGTCAAAGTATGGATATATGAATGGATGAGTAGATAGGTGGGTGGCTGGGTAGAAGAGTGGGTGGATGAGTGTACACATGGATGGAGTGAAAGGGTGGGTGGATGAATAATGGATGGAAGAGTGAAAGGGCGGATGGATGAGAGAACGAATGGATGAGTAATAGGGTCAAAGGATGGATATATGAATGGATGAGTAGATAGGTGGGTGGGTGGGTAGAAGAGTGGGTGGATGAGTGTACACGTGGATGGAGTGAAAGGGTGGGTGGATGAATAATAGATAGAAGAGTGAAAGGGCGGATGGATGAGAGAACGAATGGATGAGTAATAGGGTCAAAGGATGGATATATGAATGGATGAGTAGATAGGTGGGTGGGTGGGTAGAAGAGTGGGTGGATGAGTGTACACATGGATGGAGTGAAAGGGTGGGTGGATGAATAATGGATAGAAGAGTGAAAGGGCGGATGGATGAGAGAACGAATGGATGAGTAATAGGGTCAAAGGATGGATATATGAATGGATGAGTAGATAGGTGGGTAGGTAGAAGAGTGGGTGGATGAGTGTACACATGGATGGAGTGAAAGGGTGGGTGGATGAATAATGGATAGAAGAGTGAAAGGGCGGATGGATGAGAGACGAATGGATGAGTAATAGGGTCAAAGGATGGATATATGAATGGATGAGTAGATAGGTGGGTGGGTAGAAGAGTGGGTGGATGAGTGTACACATGGATGGAGTGAAAGGGTGGGTGGATGAATAATGGATGGAAGAGTGAAAGGGCGGATGGATGAGAGAACGAATGGATGAGTAATAGGGTCAAAGGATGGATATATGAATGGATGAGTAGATAGGTGGGTGGGTGGGTAGAAGAGTGGGTGGATGAGTGTACACATGGATGGAGTGAAAGGGTGGGTGGATGAATAATGGATAGAAGAGTGAAAGGGCGGATGGATGAGAGAACGAATGGATGAGTAATAGGGTCAAAGGATGGATATATGAATGGATGAGTAGATAGGTGGGTGGGTGGGTAGAAGAGTGGGTGGATGAGTGTACACGTGGATGGAGTGAAAGGGTGGGTGGATGAATAATAGATAGAAGAGTGAAAGGGCGGATGGATGAGAGAACGAATGGATGAGTAATAGGGTCAAAGGATGGATATATGAATGGATGAGTAGATAGGTGGGTGGGGGTAGAAGAGTGGGTGGATGAGTGTACACATGGATGGAGTGAAAGGGTGGGTGGATGAATAATGGATAGAAGAGTGAAAGGGCAGACGGATGAGAGAACGAATGGATGAGTAATAGGGTCAAAGGATGGATATATGAATGGATGAGTAGATAGGTGGGTGGGTAGAAGAGTGGGTGGATGAGTTTACACATGGATGGAGTGAAAGGGTGGGTGGATGAATAATGGATAGAAGAGTGAAAGGGCGGATGGATGAGAGACGAATGGATGAGTAATAGGGTCAAAGGATGATATATGAATGGATATATGAATGGATGAGTAGATAGGTGGGTGGGTGGGTAGAAGAGTGGGTGGATGAGTGTACACATGGATGGAGTGAAAGGGTGGGTGGATGAATAATGGATAGAAGAGTGAAAGGGCGGATGGATGAGAGACGAATGGATGAGTAATAGGGTCAAAGGATGGATATATGAATGGATGAGTAGATAGGTGGGTGGGTAGAAGAGTGGGTGGATGAGTGTACACATGGATGGAGTGAAAGGGCGGGTGGATGAATAATGGATAGAAGAGTGAAAGGGCGGATGGATGAGAGACGAATGGATGAGTAATAGGGTCAAAGGATGGATATATGAATGGATGAGTAGATAGGTAGGTGGGTGGGTAGAAGAGTGGGTGGATGAGTGTACACGTGGATGGAGTGAAAGGGTGGTGGATGAATAATGGATAGAAGAGTGAAAGGGCGGATGGATGAGAGACGAATGGATGAGTAATAGGGTCAAAGAATGGATATATGAATGGATGAGTAGATAGGTGGGTGGGTAGAAGAGTGGGTGGATGAGTGTACACATGGATGGAGTGAAAGGGTGGGTGGATGAATAATGGATAGAAGAGTGAAAGGGCGGATGGATGAGAGACGAATGGATGAGTAATAGGGTCAAAGGATGGATATATGAATGGATGAGTAGATAGGTGGGTGGGTAGAAGAGTGGGTGGATGAGTGTACACATGGATGGAGTGAAAGGGTGGGTGGATGAATGATGGATAGAAGAGTGAAAGGGCGGATGGATGAGAGACGAATGGATGAGTAATAGGGTCAAAGGATGGATATATGAATGGATGAGTAGATAGGTGGGTGGGGGTAGAAGAGTGGGTGGATGAGTGTACACATGGATGGAGTGAAAGGGTGGGTGGATGAATAATGGATAGAAGAGTGAAAGGGCGGATGGATGAGAGAACGAATGGATGAGTAATAGGGTCAAAGGATGGATATATGAATGGATGAGTAGATAGGTGGGTGGCTGGGTAGAAGAGTGGGTGGATGAGTGTACACATGGATGGAGTGAAAGGGTGGGTGGATGAATAATGGATGGAAGAGTGAAAGGGCGGATGGATGAGAGAACGAATGGATGAGTAATAGGGTCAAAGGATGGATATATGAATGGATGAGTAGATAGGTGGGTAGGTAGAAGAGTGGGTGGATGAGTGTACACATGGATGGAGTGAAAGGGTGGGTGGATGAATAATGGATAGAAGAGTGAAAGGGCGGATGGATGAGAGACGAATGGATGAGTAATAGGGTCAAAGGATGGATATATGAATGGATGAGTAGATAGGTGGGTGGGTGGGTAGAAGAGTGGGTGGATGCGTGTACACGTGGATGGAGTGAAAGGGTGGGTGGATGAATGATGGATAGAAGAGTGAAAGGGCGGATGGATGAGAGACGAATGGATGAGTAATAGGGTCAAAGGATGGATATATGAATGGATGAGTAGATAGGTGGGTGGGTAGAAGAGTGGGTGGATGAGTGTACACATGGATGGAGTGAAAGGGTGGGTGGATGAATAATGGATAGAAGAGTGAACGGGCGGATGGATGAGAGAACGAATGGATGAGTAATAGGGTCAAAGGATGGATATATGAATGGATGAGTAGATAGGTGGGTGGCTGGGTAGAAGAGTGGGTGGATGAGTGTACACATGGATAGAGTGAAAGGGTGGGTGGATGAATAATGGATAGAAGAGTGAAAGGGCGGATGGATGAGAGAACGAATGGATGAGTAATAGTGTCAAAGGATGGATATATGAATGGATGAGTAGATAGGTGGGTGGGTAGAAGAGTGGGTGGATGATTGTACACGTGGATGGAGTGAAAGGGTGGGTGGATGAATAATAGATAGAAGAGTGAAAGGGCGGATGGATGAGAGACAAATGGATGAGTAATAGGGTCAAAGTATGGATATATGAATGGATGAGTAGATAGGTGGGTGGCTGGGTAGAAGAGTGGGTGGATGAGTGTACACATGGATGGAGTGAAAGGGTGGGTGGATGAATAATGGATGGAAGAGTGAAAGGGCGGATGGATGAGAGAACGAATGGATGAGTAATAGGGTCAAAGGATGGATATATGAATGGATGAGTAGATAGGTGGGTGGCTGGGTAGAAGAGTGGGTGGATGAGTGTACACATGGATAGAGTGAAAGGGTGGGTGGATGAATAATGGATAGAAGAGTGAAAGGGCGGATGGATGAGAGAACGAATGGATGAGTAATAGTGTCAAAGGATGGATATATGAATGGATGAGTAGATAGGTGGGTGGGTAGAAGAGTGGGTGGATGATTGTACACGTGGATGGAGTGAAAGGGTGGGTGGATGAATAATAGATAGAAGAGTGAAAGGGCGGATGGATGAGAGACAAATGGATGAGTAATAGGGTCAAAGTATGGATATATGAATGGATGAGTAGATAGGTGGGTGGCTGGGTAGAAGAGTGGGTGGATGAGTGTACACATGGATGGAGTGAAAGGGTGGGTGGATGAATAATGGATGGAAGAGTGAAAGGGCGGATGGATGAGAGAACAAATGGATGAGTAATAGGGTCAAAGGATGGATATATGAATGGATGAGTAGATAGGTGGGTAGGTAGAAGAGTGGGTGGATGAGTGTACACATGGATGGAGTGAAAGGGTGGGTGGATGAATAATGGATAGAAGAGTGAAAGGGCGGATGGATGAGAGACGAATGGATGAGTAATAGGGTCAAAGGATGGATATATGAATGGATGAGTAGATAGGTGGGTGGGTAGAAGAGTGGGTGGATGATTGTACACATGGATGGAGTGAAAGGGTGGGTGGACGAATAATGGATAGAAGAGTGAAAGGGCGGATGGATGAGAGACGAATGGATGAGTAATAGGGTCAAAGGATGGATATATGAATGGATGAGTAGATAGGTGGGTGGGTAGAAGAGTGGGTGGATGAGTGTACACATGGATGTAGTGAAAGGGTGGGTGGATGAATAATGGATAGAAGAGTGAAAGGGCGGATGGATGAGAGACGAATGGATGAGTAATAGGGTCAAAGGATGGATATATGAATGGATGAGTAGATAGGTGGGTGGGTAGAAGAGTGGGTGGATGAGTGTACACATGGATGGAGTGAAAGGGTGGGTGGATGAATAATGGATAGAAGAGTGAAATGGCACATGGATGAGAGAACGAATGGATGAGTAATAGGGTCAAAGGATGGATATATGAATGGATGAGTAGATAGGTGGGTGGGTGGGTAGAAGAGTGGGTGGATGAGTGTACACATGGATGGAGTGAAAGGGTGGGTGGATGAATAATGGATGGATGAGTGAAAGGGCGGATGGATGAGAGAACGGATGAGTAATAGGGTCAAAGGATGGATATATGAATGGATATATGAATGGATGAGTAGATAGGTGGGTGGGTGGGTAGAAGAGTGGGTGGATGAGTGTACACATGGATGGAGTGAAAGGGTGGGTGGATGAATAATGGATAGAAGAGTGAAAGGGCGGATGGATGAGAGACAAATGGATGAGTAATAGGGTCAAAGGATGGATATATGAATGGATGAGTAGATAGGTGGGTGGGTAGAAGAGTGGGTGGATGAGTGTACACATGGATGGAGTGAAAGGGTGGGTGGATGAATAATGGATAGAAGAGTGAAAGGGCGGATGGATGAGAGACGAATGGATGAGTAATAGGGTCAAAGGATGGATATATGAATGGATGAGTAGATAGGTGGGTGGGTAGAAGAGTGGGTGGATGAGTGTACACATGGATGGAGTGAAAGGGTGGGTGGATGAATAATGGATAGAAGAGTGAAAGGGCGGATGGATGAGAGAACGAATGGATGAGTAATAGGGTCAAAGGATGGATATATGAATGGATGAGTAGATAGGTGGGTGGGTAGAAGAGTGGGTGGATGAGTGTACACATGGATGGAGTGAAAGGGTGGGTGGATGAATAATGGATAGAAGAGTGAAAGGGCGGATGGATGAGAGAACGAATGGATGAGTAATAGGGTCAAAGGATGGATATATGAATGGATGAGTAGATAGGTGGGTGGGTAGAAGAGTGGGTGGATGAGTGTACACATGGATGGAGTGAAAGGGCGGGTGGATGAATAATGGATAGAAGAGTGAAAGGGCGGATGGATGAGAGAACGAATGGATGAGTAATAGTGTCAAAGGATGGATATATGAATGGATGAGTAGATAGGTGGGTGGGTAGAAGAGTGGGTGGATGAGTGTACACATGGATGGAGTGAAAGGGTGGGTGGATGAATAATGGATGGAAGAGTGAAAGGGCGGATGGATGAGAGAACGAATGGATGAGTAATAGGGTCAAAGGATGGATATATGAATGGATGAGTAGATAGGTGGGTAGGTAGAAGAGTGGGTGGATGAGTGTACACATGGATGGAGTGAAAGGGTGGGTGGATGAATAATGGATGGATGAGTGAAAGGGCGGATGGAGGGAGGGATGAGTGAAATGATGGATAGAAGGATAGATGGTGGATAGGTTTGCAAATGGTTGAATATGTTTGGATATAGATGGGCACAGAGATGGAAGGACAGAATGAATGGTGAACGACTGAATGATAGATAAAAGAATGATTACACCTTGTAACACCCATTATCTTAAGTAACATTGACTTTCATGTTCATATGAGTCATTGTCTCTATATAATGTGTGTGTGATGTAACGCACTCTAACACCCTGCCCTACATACTTGGGATGAGTAACACTATAAAAGAAATTAATACACTTGAGAGGGGGTCCATGTGAAGATAAGGGGCACCATTGGAGGGTGGTAGCAAGGCCGGACTGGCCAACCGGGCATCGGGTGTTTCCCTGGGAGGCTGGAAAGGGGGATCAGCAGTTTTGTTACTTGGGGCTGGCACTGCCAAGTTCCTTGTATATCAAGTAGTTTTTCATAAACAATAAAAGCGGCCTCACTTATATTCAGGTGTGGTTCCCCCACGTCTGGTGGCTAATGTACCTGCTGGAGCGAGATGCCAGTTTTGACTCGTCTAAGGTAGCAAGCAGCGGCCATACTGAAAAACCGTGAAGTGCACAATTGTCAACCTAATATAAACTTATTTTGACTTCAACTTAAGTTGTTGTCTATTTACTTACATATATACTAATGCGCGACCTCTGACGTGCCTGTAAAACGTCCCGTTTGTCCCGAAGTTTTGTCTGAATTTTGACATTTTGTCATGAATTTTTTGACCCATTCTCCTGAATTTTTAAACTCGCCGTCCTGAATTTGCACTTATGGCAGTTGGTCACCCTAAACGATAACCAGACGATGGATGTTAACAGAATGCATTCTGGGTATTCAGGTGGGCTCAGTGTATGCCCGGAAAGCTGTCTCATCCTAGGCTGCCACACACAAACAGGGGGGGGGGGAGCAATGGGCGTTGCATGCCTGGGCTAGGGGGGCTATGGGGAAGAAAGGGCAAACGGCAGCCGCCCACCACAAACTTCATGACGCTGGCAGCCAGGCCGACATTAGGAGCCATTTGTGGCGATCGGCATTAGATTACATAGGGACTACTGCCGAGGCCCTGCTGCTGCAGTGTCCATTGCTTGTTCGGGCCTGGTCTCCCCTGGGGTAGAGGCAATGACGGGGGGCTGGGGCAGAGGCGCAACTAGAGCCAAATTGAGGGGTGGGGGGGTTACTAAAAATGTTGAGGTGGCTAATTCTTCTTCCAGCGATAGTCAGTGGAGATGCAGGGGCTCTAGGGAGGCGTGAAAAAACAACAAAGCTTCGTTGACATGCAGAGGGTCTTTTAAAGACCCATGAAGTGCTCGGGTGCGGCTGTGTGTGTGCCCGGAAAGCTGCCTCATCCCGGGCTGACACACAGGAGGGGGGTGTCAATGGACATTGCGCGCCTGAGCTGGGAGGCTATGGGGAACAAAAGGCACGCGGCAGCCGCCCACCACAAAGTTCATGACGCTAGAGGTAACGTGCAAAAGAAAATGCCCGTGCATACTGCGCCTCACACCTGTCAGTCGCCTACATCCCTGGAACCCTTGGGTTTAGAAAGTTTTTCACTCTGACGAGCATAGTCCTGCAGCAGTGAAAACAAGGCGAGGAGGAAGAAGAGGGGGGACATGCCCCCAACCACAACCGGAGCTTACATGGCAGGGTCTCACAGATCCGTCAGGGAGGGGTAAACAACAGATGACACACTGCAGGCAATTAGTGCTAGAAAGCGGAGGAAAACTGTAGTTAGGCGCCGCTGCCTCGGGACTACAAGGAAGTTACCATAGGAGCAACAGCCAACAGAAAGGAAGAAAACAGCAGCAATGCCAGATTGAAACCAATCGCAAGGGGCAGGAGAAATTACACGAGGTTGAAGCCAACCTATAGAGTACTATAAGTCTCGCTGAGACAGCGCAATCAGCGCATGCGCTGCCAAACACAAGACCTAAAAAATACAGCAAATCAAACACAGGAGAAGAAGGGAGCCTGGGCTGGGAGTGGGGACTCCCACCAATATATCCGAGTGTACGTGAATTACCACCAAGGAGAGGGGGGGCCCACAAAAAAATACTGTAAAAAACAAAACACAAGGCGGCATACGGAGAGGGTTTGTAGTACTGAAAATCCAAACTCATGTAACCATTCAGACGCAAGAATAAAACTTCATCGTACCACGACAAATTTAGTATCAAAAGACCGAGAATGGCGAGTACATTATGCACAAGCATTTTCGTCGCATTCGAAGGTTGCTTTCACCTCGAAATCGTCACTTATACCCTGAACCCTTGGCTTCCATTTTGTATACGGCAGCCATTTTGTATGTTGCCCTTCACATAGGCTTAATCCAATATCATAAGGACAAGCACTCCTTGATTGACTTTTTCGTGACCTGGGCAGGTTGAAACCATCGCCCCAGGCCAACCCATTTGGTCAGTTCCCCTCCCAGTGGCCGGTCAAGATAGCATCTAGGCGCACCCGGCCATAAAACCCTTTCATCACACACTCACCCTGCCGAATCTTGCCCACACCTGACCCCGCTCCTTCTTTTCTACTTGTTTTATGATGAGGACGTGCTCATTTTATTGGAGAACACCGATATCTGATTGAAATACCGGACCTTGCCGAGTAATTTATTATGTATTAGACAAACGAAATGTGAGCTTGTCATCATAACTCTGTTACTTATTTGTGGTCGAAATATGTGAATAGTATCCTGAAAATCTAGGAATGTTTGCCTGAAGCTTATTATTTTGTATAAGAAGAGAAGCCTGACTTCGTGATTTTGAAGCAGTCTCCTGAGAACATACTTCCGTGTGTTGTACTTCTAGGACACTTGTTACCTTGGTTGCAGCCAATAAACCGATCTTTGACTTCACCTAGAAGACTCTGAGTTTCTGTAGGTCTGAATCAGGAAAAGGACTCGAGGTCTTTGGGTGTGTATTCCCTGACACCGCTGGGTTACCGTTTAAGTACCGGTTCTGAAAAACCCAGTACCTCAGTTGGCGCCCAACGTTTTGGGCGATTCCAGCGGTACCGGTCCAGCCAGAGGTTCGTGAGGAGCTTCGTGTGAAAATTCCGGAGGAAGGCCGCCACTTCAACGACCCCTGCATGTCGACGTGGTCCGAAGGTCTTTGCTGCGATGTTCCCCGCTTCCCGACGGCTACGAAGGACTGCTGCCCTGGCTATCGCCCTGATTTGGACCCTTGAAATTTGGTAGAGCGAAACACTGAGACGAGTCTTCTGGTGACGTCATCGACATTTCAGTTAAGTATAAGTGGAGCGTCTCCCAGTCCTTAGTTGGTTCTTAGTTTTGGGTATCCTTTGGGAAAGTTTTGTGTTGGTACTTGCAAGCACCAAAACCGAAGGACTCGTGTTTTCACGAGAAAATATCGTAATCGATAATCCTTTGACGTTTGGAACTAGACTAGAGAGCAGAGATGCCTAGTCTTAGACTTGGAAATTTGTTTTGTCTCGGTGGTAATAATAGGGACTCCCGATTGGAGGACTCACGTCCGGTTCCTCCGGTTGGAACTCCAACTTAAGAGTTATATGTGAAACATGGGGTAGGCCCCATCACATACAATGAAATGTGGATCAAATATACCAAAAACGATGGTGTTTTTAAATGGCCCCAATACGGTAGCTTTGACACCGAAATTTTAGATAATCTTGAGGTCAAACTTTTCAAAAAGAAAGCCCGGCCGGCGATGTTTGACTCTTTCCGCCTATGGCGTAAAGAGGCCAAACAGAAGGAAATTAAATTAGAGAAGAAAAATAAGAGAGAAGGGAATATTTCAGTAATACAAGCTGCTATGCGGTTTAAAGACAAAGAAGAGGTACAGATGAGTGAGCAGTTGCACAGGCAACGTAAAATGGCAACAGATAAATGCTATCCAGTTTTGCCATCTCTTCAGCAAGAGACAGCCAAGGAACGTGAAAAAGACCCATTAATGTCGCATTTATTAAGTTCACCACCCCCCTATGCACAAACAGCCACGGCGCCTCCGCAACCCTTAGTTGCGCTGCCCATGGTTGTTATGCCTGCCCTTCTACAGCACCCACCAGCTGCTCCTCAGCTGGCTTCCGCTCCTCCGGTGCAGCCTCCTCAAGGCACACCGGCTACATCTACTTCGCTTATACCTTCTATGACTTTGCCTAGTGCACCTTCGATTTCTCATAATGCTCCCTCTGCTATTGCCTCTACTTCAGCCTTATCTCACACTGTTTTTCCACCCGTTCCTCTTTCACTTTCACCTTCCGTTTGGCATAAAATGGCCAGCATTGTCACTAACATTCCTTCACCCCTTTTTCGGTCGCCTAAAACGACCCCTAACACGGAACGAAGACAGTTGCGAAGTCAACTGCCTGACTACCAAGAGAGAGATGTATTGAATCGTTTAGCTCATAAATGGATCATAGATACTGTAAAATATGACGTTGAATCTGTCATGAAAGTCTTCCTTCAGTGGGAAGCACCGACACAGAGATATGTTTTTGAACAAATGTGTGTTTTGCTCGGTGAGGATTTGGAAGATAATGATTTAGAAAGTAACCCGCAGGAGTTGTGTCATGTACGGTTCAAGTTTGGGGAAGGAATGATCGTAGGTCCCGATGTCCAAAAAGCGGTTGAGATATTGTTGTCTTATCGGAGTAAAGGGAACACTTCTGGCTCACAATCTGAGCGCGATACACCTAGGAAAAAGGCACAACAGTATCCCATGAGAGAAGTTCCCCCGCAATGGAGGGAGGGAGACACATTGTTGGACCTGGCCTCATGGCGTGGTCCTACCCCTCCCGCATGGCGGGCCCAGGACGATATCCGCCCCCCACCAGACCTCGGGCGGCCCCTTCGGCCCGATCCTGCATGCCCCAACCCCACAGGGCCGGCTACCATCCCGGTCCACCCGCGCAGGCCTGAACCCAGCGTAGGCCCATCACGACCTCAGCACGAGGCCGTGCCCGACTCCATCTTGGACCCGCCACGTCACAACCACGTGGCCTCGGCCCCAGCCCAGGCCCCAGCGAAGCCCCGACATCGAGGCACCAAGATCCACCCAGGTGGTCGAGTAGCCACTCAACAGATCCCGGGGAAAGGGGAGTTTCGATGGGCCTCCAGCCGTCCCCGGACGCCTGGTATCGATCGCCCTCCGGCCTCCCTGGGCGCTGGCTCCACCCCCCTGCTGGGTGTCTGGACACCATCATCCCGGCCCCTCTGGCCCCCAGGCGCGAGGGTCCGGACTTCAAAGACCTCCAGACCTATATCTGGGGCAACCCTGGATTAAGACTTCAGTTGTATCCTGGACTGGAAGCCCTGCTGACGCTGTCACGGCCGACACCAGACGAACTCGTCCGTAACCCGACGACCATCTGAGAGCCTGCTGGCGCTGCCGCGGCCTACCTTGCCGAACCATCTGAGAGCCTGCTGGCGCTGCCGCGGCCTACCTTGCTGAACCTTCCGAGAGCCTGCTGGCGCTGCCGCGGCCTACCTTGCTGAAACCATCTGAGAGCCTGCTGGCGCTGCCGCGGCCTACCTTGCTGAACCTTCCGAGAGCCTGCTGGCGCTGCCGCGGCCTATCCTGTCGAACCATCTGAGAGCCTGCTGGTGCTGCCGCGGCCTACTTCGCTGAACCACCTTGCAAGCCTGCTGGCGCTGCCGCGGCTCGAACCTTTTGGAACCCCCCAGCTCGAGGATTGAGAGCTGTGCGTAGGGTATCCCTTCCTCCGCCCAGAGTAAGACTGTCCCGCTACCTTACCCCCCTTTAAGAGACTTTCCAGATCCCTCGATCTGCTTGTACATACTGCCCAGAACCAGCAACCGTTTATTCCCTATAAAAGCTTGAGAACTTAACTTCTTGTGTGGTGTCCATCTGTAGTGTTGTGATTACTCTGCTGTACGATCCTAGGAGAGGACCCTCATTCCGGAGGCCTCTCAGCAACCGCTCGGCTACTCCTCGACGGAGAGGTGGACCTAGGGGTGGTCAGTCAGACATCTTCTGCCTCCCCCGGGGACGCCTTTCTAACATTGGTGGCAAGCGATGGGATCCGAGCCCACGCAGATCGTACAGAGAGTAATTCGCTCACTACCAAGAAAAAAAACCCCACTGCAACCATGAGCACAGAATTCCAGAAAGAGAAAATGGAAGACTACAGTCACAAGGAGCTAAAACAATTCTGCAAGGACTTAGGCATCGCTACCACTGGCTTAAGCACTAAAGAAGACTTTAAATCGGCCCTGCAGGCCTGGGTGGACGCCGGCGAGGCGCCACCCCCGAGGGAAGATAACCCGGGCCCGAACGGAGGCACGGAGGCTGCGACGAACCCAGCGGGAGGGAGACCCGCAGACCCAGACACGGGCCTCTCCTACGAAGATGCCAGAGAACGAGAGAAGAACCGGCTCCATGAATTGGAGCTCGTTCGACTCAGGCAAGAAGGAGAGATCCAACTGGCAGAAAGGAAGTTAGCCCTCGAGCAGCTACGGCTAGAAGGAGACCTAGAAGAAAGGCGAAGACAAAGAGACCTCGAGGAGAAGAAACTCCTGCTCGAGCACGAGCGCGTCCTCAAAGAAATGGAATTTAAAGCCAAGGCAAACGAGACTGATCGCTCCGGGGGGAAGACCTCACCTCCCCCGGGGGACACAAAGGTGCACATACCTAAGGATGTCGTCAAAGAGTACTATAAGAACGACGACATCCAACAGTGGTTCAAAGCCTACGAGGTCACCATGACCGCCCATCGAGTACCCCTCAAGGACTGGGGCGCCGGCCTGTGGGGGAAGTTTATCAACGAAGGGAGAGACGCCCTGCTAGAGCTCCCCGACGCCGAGATGACCTCGTACGAGCACATGAAGACCGCCCTCCTCACTCGCTACGGGCTCACCCCCGAGATGTACCGGCAGCGATTCCGAGACTGCAAAAAAATCCCCGGTACCACGTGGGTGGAGTACGTGAACTATTACAGCAGAGCCTTCGAGGGGTGGACTCGGGGCTGTCAGGTCACCACCTACCAGCAGTTGGTCGACCTCATTCTGTGGGAACATCTATCCAATAACTGCTTCATCGAACTCCGGCAACACCTCCTCGACAGCAAACTGACTGAGCCACGAAAACTCGCTGTCGAGGCGGATAGATGGGCGAGCACCCGAGTCGGCCGGGGTCCGATGGAAGACTCCGGCCGGGGATCTCTGGGAAACCACCGACCCCGAGGCGGCAGAGTAGGCCAGAGCCGGGGACGAGACGCCCCCCAGGGGTCATCCCCTGCCTCCACGTCGCCACCCTGGGGCCAGAGAGGGGGCCCCCCAGCCAGACCAGGGCCCCGGCCGAATGTTACGTGCCACAGATGCCAGCGACAGGGTCATTACGCAAATGACCCCCTCTGCCCGATGAATCAGCGACCCGGCACCACTGGGCCCCCAGTCCGCCAGATAATGGCCGCAGCCCTGGGTGAAGAAGGTAGTGAGGAAGAGGACAACGGCCCCGAGCAGGCCGTGTGGGAGCCTGCCGCCATGACCTTAGCCTGCCTGGGGACTCATGACCTGATCCCCCGAGGCCCGATCCCCGGCAACACCCAGAAGTACCGCCAGTGGGTCACCATCAATGGTCGCCGAACTGAAGCCCTCCGTGACACTGGAGCCAGCGTAACAGCAGTCCGCTGCCATTTGGTGACCTCCGAACAGATCCTTCCTAACGTCCTGTGCCCAGTCCGGTCCGCAGATAACTCAGAGACTTTGTGCCAGATGGCCCGCATCCCCTTCGAGTGGGGGGGAGTGTCGGGCATGCTAAAAGTGACTGTCCGCGACGATGCCCCCGTGGACTGCGTCCTTGGGAACGACCTGGAAAGTTCCCCCTGGGCAGGCGTCGAAAGAAGAGAGCACCTAGGGATGTTAGGCCTTCCCGAGTGGGTCTGCGCGACCACCCGTTCCCTGTCCGCCCGAGCCTCCACCCCAGCGGGGGAAGCTTCGCCTGAAGAGCCGGAGTGGCCCGCACCGCCGCCACCCGTCATCCCCGAGGACCCTGGCCTGGAACACGGCTCCCAAGAGCCCGACCAAGAAAATCTCCCCGAACTCCAACACCTCCCCGAACTCGCGCAATGGCGCCAAGAAGGGGGTCCCACTCGCGAACAGTTCCGGCAGGAGCAGAAAACCTGCCCCTCCCTTGAGGGGGTCCGACAGCAAGCCGCTACTCAAGCTGCGGGAGACCCCGCGGGGTCCCACTGGGTCTATTGGGACAACAACCTTCTCTACAGTGAACAGAAGATTGCCGAACTAGGGGCCAGCCGGGTGCTGGTCGTGCCCCTCCGATTCAGAGACTTCTTCCTAAACTTAGCACATGATGTGCCCCTCGCCGGGCACCTGGGGCAGGACAAAACTTACAGCCGCCTGGTGACCCATTTCTACTGGCCGAAAATGCGGAACGATGCGCATAACCACTGCAGGACCTGCCCGACCTGTCAAGCCAGCGGAAAGAGCGGGGGGAAGGTGAAGGCCCCGCTCCAACCGTTTCCCGTGGTCACCACCCCCTTCGAGCGAGTGGGGATCGACATCGTAGGGCCCCTGGATCCTCGCACCTCGCAGGGGCACCGCTTCATCCTCGTCCTGGTGGATCATGCTACCCGCTATCCCGAGGCCATCCCCCTCCGAACCATCACGGCCTCCGTGGTGGGCCAAGCCCTCATGAGCATCTTCTCCCGAGTCGGTTTCCCTCGGGAAGTCGTGAGTGATCGGGGCTCCAACTTTATCTCGAAGCATATGCGGTCCCTCTGGCAGCAGTGCGGGGTCGCCTATAAGTTCACCACTCCGTATCATCCCCAAGGAAATGGGCTAGTCGAACGATTCAACAGGACACTGAAGGGGATGATCATGGGCCTAGAGGAGCCCCTCTGGCGCAAATGGGATGTCCTACTGCCTTGCCTCCTGTTCGCCTACCGAGAGGTACCCCAGAAGTCCCTGGGGTTCAGCCCTTTCGAACTCTTGTACGGCACCCGGTCCGAGGCCCCCTCAGCCTGGTCAAGGAAGGCTGGGAGACGGCAGCCAGAGATGCCCCACCTGATGTCTACCGGTACCTCCTGACCCTACGCAATCAGACTCGGAAGTTTCGGGAACTTGCCGAGGCCAACCTGGAGGCTAGTCAGGAGGAGATGAAACGCTGGTATGACCAGAACGCCTCGTCCATCGAATTCGAGCCGGGCCAGCAAGTCTGGGTCATGTCCCCGGTCGAACCTTGTGCCCTCCAGGACAAGTGGACGGGGCCCTTCAAGGTGGTGGAGCGCAAGAGCCCCGTCACCTACTTAGTGGACATGGAATCCCCCAGGAACCCCCTCCGGGTTCTCCACGCTAACCGACTCAAGCCACACTTTGCACGCACTGAACTAAGTCTGCTGCTGGCGACCGATGACGGAGCGGAAGACGACTCCGACCCACTACCAGACCTCCTCAGCACCTCCGAGAAAGACGGCTCCTTCGAAGGGGTCCGGCTCTCCTCTACCCTGACCCCAGAGCAGCAACAAGACTGCCGGAAGCTGCTGGGGCAGTTTGCGGATCTGTTTTCCCTCACTCCGGGGGTCACCCGGTGGTGTGTCCACGATGTGGACACCGGAGACAGCCCGCCCGTGAAACACCGAGCTTTTCGAGTACCCGACCGGGTTCGGGCCTGCATCCAAACAGAAGTGGCCAAGATGTTAGCTCTGGGGGTAGTCGAACCCTCCAACAGTCCCTGGGCCAGTCCCGTTGTCCTGGTCCCTAAAGCCGCCGCCCCCGGGACAGCTCCGGAGCTCCGGTTTTGTGTTGATTACGGGGGCTGAATGCAGTCACCAGAACCGACGCCCATCCTATCCCCAGGGCAGATGAACTAATCGATCGCTTAGGAGCTGCCAAATTCCTCAGCACCTTCGATCTCACGGCGGGGTATTGGCAGATCGGCCTTACCCCGGGTGCACAAGAACGATCAGCCTTCTCGACCCCCGATGGCCACTATCACTTCAAGGTGATGCCCTTCGGCATGAAGAACGCACCAGCAACCTTCCAGAGACTCGTGAACCAGGTGCTGGCCGGACTAGAGGAGTACAGCGCTGCCTATCTCGATGACATTGCTGTGTACAGCCTTCACTGGGGTGAGCACCTGACCCACCTCTGGACGGTCCTGACGGCCCTTCGGCGGGCCGGACTCACCATCAAAGCCAGTAAGTGCCAGATAGGCCAAGGGACTGTGACCTATCTAGGACACCAAGTGGGGAGCGGCCACGTGGCTCCCCTCCAACCAAAGATCGACGCCATCCGGGACTGGGAGCCCCCAGTCACCCAGACCGCCGTCCGAGCCTTCCTGGGGCTCACTGGATATTATCGGCGGTTTATAAAAGACTACGGGAGCATTGTGGTGCCCCTGACCGAACTGACCTCCAAGAAGCTACCAAAGAGGGTGCACTGGACCCCTGCGTGCCAAACGGCCTTTGAGACTCTAAAAACTGCCATGTGCACCGCCCCTGTGCTCCGGGCCCCCGACTACAGCAGAGAGTTTGTAGTCCAGACCGACGCCTCGGAGCACGGCATCGGGGCGGTCCTGTCCCAAGTCAACCCCGAAGGAATCGACCAACCTGTGGCCTTCATCAGCCGACGCCTGCTGGCGAGAGAGCAACGCTGGAGCACCATCGAGAGGGAAGCCTTCGCCGTGGTGTGGGCCCTCAAGAAGCTCCGGCCCTACCTCTTCGGCACCCACTTCCGGGTCCAGACCGACCACCAGCCCCTGCGTTGGTTGATGCAGATGCGAGGAGAAAACCCGAAGCTGCTGCGCTGGTCCATCTCGCTGCAAGGAATGGATTTCACCGTGGAGCATCACCCCGGCAACGACCACGCCAATGCTGACGGCCTGTCCAGATTCTTCCGCCTTGGCGAGGAGAATCCCCAAGAAGATGGGTGACTCTCCCCTGCCTTCAGCTGAGGGGGACGCGTGTTGGACCCGGCCTCATGGCGTGGTCCTACCCCTCCCGCATGGCGGGCCCAGGACGATATCCGCCCTCCACCAGACCTCGGGCGGCCCGATCCTGCACGCCCCAACCCCACAGGGCCGGCTACCATCCCGGTCCACCCGCGCAGGCCTGACCCCAGCGTAGGCCCATCACGACCTCAGCACGAGGCCGTGCCCGACTCCATCTTGGACCCGCCACGTCACAACCACGTGGCCTCGGCCCCAGCCCAGGCCCCAGCGAAGCCCCGACATCGAGGCACCAAGATCCACCCAGGTGGTCGAGTAGCCACTCGACAGATCCCGGGGGAAGGGGAGTTTCGATGGGCCTCCAGCCGTCCCCGGACGCCTGGTATCGATCGCCCTCCGGCCTCCCTGGGCGCTGGCTCCACCCCCCTGCTGGGTGTCTGGACACCATCATCCCGGCCCCTCTGGCCCCCAGGCGCGAGGGTCCGGACTTCAAAGACCTCCAGACCTATATCTGGGGCAACCCTGGATTAAGACTTCAGTTGTATCCTGGACTGGAAGCCCTGCTGACGCTGTCACGGCCGACACCAGACGAACTCGTCCGTAACCCGACGACCATCTGAGAGCCTGCTGGCGCTGCCGCGGCCTACCTTGCCGAACCATCTGAGAGCCTGCTGGCGCTGCCGCGGCCTACCTTGCTGAACCTTCCGAGAGCCTGCTGGCGCTGCCGCGGCCTACCTTGCTGAAACCATCTGAGAGCCTGCTGGCGCTGCCGCGGCCTACCTTGCTGAACCTTCAGAGAGCCTGCTGGCGCTGCCGCGGCCTATCCTGTCGAACCATCTGAGAGCCTGCTGGTGCTGCCGCGGCCTACTTCGCTGAACCACCTTGCAAGCCTGCTGGCGCTGCCGCGGCTCGACCCTCTGGGAACCCCCCAGCTCGAGGATTGAGAGCTGTGCGTAGGGTATCCCTTCCTCCGCCCAGAGTAAGACTGTCCCGCTACCTTACCCCCCTTTAAGAGACTTTCCAGATCCCTCGATCTGCTTGTACATACTGCCCAGAACCAGCAACCGTTTATTCCCTATAAAAGCTTGAGAACTTAACTTCTTGTGTGGTGTCCATCTGTAGTGTTGTGATTACTCTGCTGTACGATCCTAGGAGAGGACCCTCATTCCGGAGGCCTCTCAGCAACCGCTCGGCTACTCCTCGACGGAGAGGTGGACCTAGGGGTGGTCAGTCAGACATCTTCTGCCTCCCCCGGGGACGCCTTTCTTACACACATCTGTTGAACCCCCTATTCCGCCACACTTTCAGCATGTATGGGTACATGTCCCATGGAAGAGAGCTGAAGTTTTAGCACTTAAACAGACATTACCAGATCCGCGTAAGAATCCTGCAGGGTATTACAAGGAATTGTCGCAGACTGCTGGGTCATGTATAATGAACTTAGCCGATATCGATATGTTATTTGGGAACGTTGTTCCACAGCCTTTATGGAGTAAGATTCGTCATTCAGATCATGATCAGGAATTAGGTGATTCATGGGCCAATATCGCTGCTGTAGATGCCCGACAAGTTGGTGGTGCTAAACCTGAGCCTTTAATAGCAGAACTTCCTGGTAAAATAGTTGATTACATGAAAATGATAATGCCTGCAATACGTGTGAATTGGGATAAGTTATCTGCATGTAAACAGAAGAAAGACGAGACGGTCTCAGATTTCTTCACCAGGTTCGAAGAAACGTTTGTCGATCACAGTGGCCAAGACATGACCACAGAAGGTGGTCAGCGATTATTTGTCGACAAGTTTGTGCACAATCTGCTTCCAGAATTGTGTAAAAAGTTAAAAGATTCGGAGAGTTCTTGGGCTGTTTCCTCTTCAGCACAGATATTAGCCACTGCACAATATTACGAGAATAGAGACAAAGACGAGAAAGATAGAGTAGAAAACAAAACAAAAGAATTAAAGACTAAGGTTTTATTGCAACAAGCCTATCCGCCACGTGTTGGTGGTAATGGCCAGAATAACGGTGGTCAGAACACCTATCAGAATAACTATCAGCAGCCACAACAGTATCAAGGGAACTCACAAAGAATCGAGTATAATCAGCCACGTGTCAATATAGGTCCCAACCAGTGTTCATATTGCAAGGAGGAAGGTCATTTTAAGTATAGTTGCCCTATCTTGTTACAACGTGCGAATGGTGTTTCGAACGTAAGAGGTAGAGGCGTTCAGCAAGCACCTAGAGGTAGAGGACGTGGAAACGTCCCCCAGAATGCTCAGTCTCTTCCACCACAAAATTCTATGAATAAATTCGATCAGCAGAATAACGCATCTGGTAGGACAGCTCAGTACTATACAGATGATTACTATACAGAAGGCGAGCAATGGAACAGCAATGATTGCTAGGACAGCCATGGACAAAGAGAGGGAGTTGTTTCAGTTCCAGTAGATCAGAGTGGACCATACGTTGAGGTGATCACATCAGATGTGTCAGAACCTTTTCTCTTGGATACTGGTGCTACAAAGAGTTCTTTTATGCACTCCAAACTCCCTGGCGCACCTTTGTCTGGCGAAACGAACGTTTCTGTAGGTTTTTCTGGCGCCCCGGTTAGGAACCCGATTTCTGACCCTTTGTCTCTTTCTGTTGGTCCTTGCGAATTCGAAGCACCCCTTATTCTGACAACAGGTTGTGGCGAAAATTTGCTAGGATAAGAATTGCTAAAAAGATTGTATGCAACTTTGTACTGTTCTCCATCAGGAGTACAACTTACGCTAGGTAAGAAAGTGGTTTCTCCAATGTACTTATCGAGAGATAAACTTCTGTTGGACACGGCCTCGTGGCGTGGGCCTACCCCTCCTGCATGGCGGGCCCAGGACGACATCGGCCCTCCGTCGACTCGCTGTCGACCCTCCTGACACGAACCTTCACGACACCCCGACGAGAGCAGCCCCCCTGGCAACCTACAGCTCTCCCCCCCTGGGACACCGGCGGGCCCCGCTCGCCAACACTGCCGGTCTGGCAACCATGCCAGGCCACCATGTCCGGCCCGACTCCATCTTGGGCCCATCACGTCCCGGACACGTGGCCGCAGCCATCCCTGGCCCCGGCCTCAGCGAAGCCCCGACATCGAGGCACCAAGATCCTCCCGGGTGGGCGAGTGGCCACTTGGCAGATCCGAGAGGCGGGAAGTTTCGATGGCCCTCCAGCCGTCCCCGGACGTCTGGTATCGATCGCCCTCCAGCCTCCCTGGGCGCTGGCTCCACCCCCCTGCTGGGTGTCTGGACACCTTCATCCCGGCCCCTCTGACCCCCAGGCGCGAGGGTCCGGACATCAAACGTCTCCAGTCCTATATCTGGGCCAGCCCTGGATTAGGACGCCAGTTGTATCTTGGAGTCGAAGCCCTGCTGACCTCGTCGCGGCTGATCCTGATCCGAACTCTTGCACCTGGAACCTTCGAGGCCCTGCTGACGCTGTCGCGGCCTGACCAAGCTGAACCACCGTCGAGGCCCTGCTGACGCTGTCGCGGCCTGACCAAGCTAAACCACCTTCGAGGCCCTGCTGATGCTGTCGCGGCCTGACCAAGCTAAACCACCTTCGAGGCCCTGCTGACGCTGTCGCGGCCTGACCAAGCTGAACCACCTTCGAGGCCCTGCTGACGCTGTCACGGCCTGACCAAGCTGAACCACCTCCGAGGCCCTGCTGACGCTGTCGCGGCCTGACCACGCTGAATCCTCTTCGAGGCCCTGCTGACGCTGTCGCGGCCTGAGCAACGCTGAACTATCCAAGCCCCAGTGGGTGCCAAGACTGTCCCGCTACCCCCTATCCCCGAAACCAAGACTTTACGGATCCCTCGATCCTTGCCTGCTAACCCATCAAGGGGTTGCCTTAATTGCCTATATAAAGATTCTTGTGAATATTCCTCCTGTGTGGTGTCCTTCTGTAAGTAGTGTGATTGCTCAAGCTAGTACGATTGTAGGAGAGGAGCCTCGCCAAGGAGGCCTCCCTACGGCGCTCGGCCTATTCCACAGAGAGAGGTGGGTCTCGGGGCGGGCAGTCAGACATCTTCTGTCTCCCCTGGGATCGCCTTTCCAACAACTTCCAACAGAATTGTCATTTCTTCCAGACATACTTTGGGCAGCTGGTCCCAATGATGTGGGACTCTTAGAATTACCACCATATGTTGTAACATTGAAAGCCAATGTTAAAATGCCACGAATTCCGCAATACCGAATCTCCAGTGAGGGTGAAAAAGCTTTGCTAGCGATCGTTCACGAGTTAATTGAAAAAGATGTGATTGAAGAGACAAGAGGAAACGTTTGCAATAGTCCCGTTCTACCTGTTTTAAAATGAACTGACACATCTCAGCCACCGGTGTACAGATTTGTGATCGATCTCAGAGAGGTGAATAAGATCGTGGTGCCACAATTTCCAGTTGTCCCCGACATCACTACATTATTAACTATGATTCCAGCTTCTGCCACTTGGTTTTCGGTGATTGACCTGAAGAATGCTTTCTTCAGCATCCTAATTGCCGAGGAGAGCAGGGATATTTTTTCCTTCCGTTTAGGAGGACGAAGCTTCCGCTTTAAACGCGCTCCTCAGGGCTACTGTGAAAGTCCGTCAATATACAGTCAAGCTCTAAAAACGCAGCTTGATACGATTATTTTGCCAAAAGGTGCTACTCTTGTACAGTATGTCGACGATTTGCTTATAGCTGTGGATACTGAGGAAATTTGCAAGAAAGCAACGTCATTGTTACACCATCTGTGCGAGTTGCATCACAAGGTGTCACTTTCTAAGCTTCAATATTGCCGACAAGAAGTGACCTACTTAGGTCATCTCTTATCGAAGGAGGGAAGGAAACTGACCCCAGAGAGAATTCAGGCAATAGCGAAATTGAGTGTGCCAAGAACACAGAAAGAAGTGCGTGCTTTCTTGGGCATTACATCATATTGTAGACAATGGATCCCTAATTTTTCGTTATTGGCCAAACCTTTGGTGGCGTTAACGTGTAAAGATACACCAAATCCCGTCCCTTGGTCTGAAGAGTGTCAAACGAGTTTTTCCGAATTACGCACAGCCTTATGTTCGGCTCCTGTGTTGGGTAACCCCAACTACAGTAAGCCTTTTACATTGTATGTCCATGAGAAGGATGTTTGTGCATTGTCAGTCCTGACTCAGTTATTTGGGAACAAACAGCGTCCATGTGCTTACTTTTCCTCGACTTTGGATCCAGTGGCTAGAGCATTGCCTAGTTGTTTAAGAGCCACAGCGGCAGCAGCTGTTTCTATTCGACAGTCTGGTGGCCTGGTCATGGATAATACACTAGTCGTGATGGTCCCACATGCAGTAGACACATTGTTAAATAGAACCAAGACACAGCATTTAACCAGTGCTCGATTGTCAGGGTACGAACTGACTTTGCTAGCAAGTCATGTGCACATTCAAAAGTGCAACACCCTTAACCCAGCCACGTTATTACCATTCATAGAAGAATCAGATGCTTCAGAACAGCATGATTGTCTTTATAGAACAGAAGAAGAGACGAAAGGAAGAGTAGACCTCTTCGACACTCCTCTTGCTGAATGTGATGGTACATTGTGGGTGGATGGTTCATGTTTCAAGCTTCCGAATGGCGATAAGACTGCAGCATATGCTGTCACGACTTTGCACACGATTGTTGAAGCTACACGCATCCCACATAATTCAGCTCAGGCAGCGGAGCTAATTGCACTCACGAGAGCATGTGTGTTGTCGAAAGGAATGAAAGTGACTGTCTACACCGACAGCCAGTACGCGTTCGGCGTGGCTCATAGTTTTGGACGATTGTGGAAAGAACGTGGATTTCTGACTTCGCATGGAGCTAAAATTAAGCATGGTCAGTTGGTAAATGAGCTTCTAGAATCACTGACTTTGCCCTTACAAGTAGCGATTGTGAAATGTAGCGCTCACAAGAAGGTGACTGATGATGTTGGTCGTGGAAATGCGTTCGCTGATGAAACGGCTAAAGAAACTGCGAAGAATGTGATGAGCCAAATGTATGTTGCAGGCCCTGCAAGATGGGTTGGTGACATAGGAATGTGTGAAGACACGATAGAGAGCGTGAAGTCCATTCAAGCCGAAGCCACAGAGAAAGAGTTGAGTACGTGGAGAGAAAGTTTGGGTAGAATGGATGCGAGTGGTTGCTGGATTGAATTGTCAGAGCATCAGAGGTGGTTGTTACCCGATGCGTACGTGCTTGCAGTAGTCACAATGGCTCATGGAATGGCTCATATCAGCGTGAAAGGGATTTGCAAGTTGTTGGCTTCAGTATGGCAAAATTCAGGGATTCCCAAGTGTGCAGAGAATGTGGTCAAGAATTGCATGGTGTGTCTGCAACACAATCCTGGTAGGGGAACCCCAACTCCAGCTGGTCATTTTGCACCTCCTACGTATCCGTTCGAGGTTTTGCAGCTAGATTTCATCCATATGGAAAGGTGCAACAGTTTAAAATATGTGCTCGTTGTTGTTTGTGCCTTCTCGAGATGGATAGAAGCATACCCCCTGAAAGACAATACTGCCTTGTCCACAGCGAAAGCCCTTGTGAAAGAGTACTTCCCTAGATTCGGAATGCCTAGAATGATCTGGTCTGACAACGGGAGTGAATTTATAGGTCGTGTGATGAAGAACGTATGTGAAGGATTAGGTATCAGACAGAAGTTCCACGCTGCAAATCACCCCCAATCAGCTGGATTAGTAGAATGCTACAACGGCACTCTTAAGTTAAAATTGCCAAAATTCAAGCGAGCACAGGTCTTAAATGGCCTGATGCTCTACCCTTAGCACTCCTATCCACCAGAATGACTGTACATTCGCGAGTGAAACTCAGCCCCTATGAAATCATTTTCGGCCGCCCGGCCAACATATGGGGAGTGCCTAGGCCCAAAAAGTTTAGCGAGCTTGAGCACCCCGTTCTACTTGACTATCTGTATGAATTGACGGCTAAATTGCGTGTTTTACATCAACAGGTCAACGACACCCTGCCTCCGGTCTCTGAGACTCCGGGACACAGCATTGACCCTGGATCCTGGGTACTGGTGCGGAACTTCCAGAGGACCAGAAACGACCAGCCCAGCTCGTGAAGGAGCCGCTGTGAGAAGAGCTTGTTTTACTGCCCTCGCTACTGGAGTAGCATTCATCCTGTGCTGCAGCTGCTGTTGTTCTTAAATCACCAAGCCCCTTACATCCGTGTGGCCGCAGAGGAGGGAGAGACGCCGGCCCCGGGACTGCGAGGACCAGCATTCTACATCTACAGCTGGTCCTCTTCCCGCGTGAGCCGCGCCCCCTCCCAGTGCCACGCCCCAGCCAAGTCCGGATAACTTCTCGCGGCCCCCGCTTCGCGGGAGCCGCTCGTGAAGGAGACGCTGTGAGAAGTGCTTGTTTTACTGCCCTCGCTACTGGAGTAGCATTCATCCTGTGCTGCAGCTGCTGTTGTTCTTAAATCACCAAGCCCCTTACATCCGTGTGGCCGCAGAGGAGGGAGAGGCGCCGGCCCCGGGACTGCGAGGACCAGCATTCTACATCTACAGCTGGTCCTCTTCCCGCGTGAGCCGCGCCCCCTCCCAGTGCCACGCCCCCACAACCCGTCACACTATTTAATTCCAACCTGTAACGCGCATCGCGGGACGCGCGCGGGTCGGATCACGGGGCGAAGCCCGGGCAAAGGGCGGGCCGTCTAAGGCCGTCCTAGGACGGACAAGGACGGGACGGGCCACCCCATTTTCATCTTCCACCTGGATTAAACTGTTTTCGTAGCCATAGAGTCTTCGGCTCCAGGAGTAACCGGCAAAATCGTGGAAAGGTACCTTCCGAATACCTGCCTGATGACCACCTAAACTCTTAAATACATCATTATATATCATAACGGTAACTACCAGTTAAACACTTTTGTACTTGAATAAGAGTTTTATTTTCGTTTTTTATGGCATACAAAAAACTAAGATCTCGTACCATATTTATGAAGAGAATGGGTACTGAGGAAGCTGTAAGAAAATCCTCCGCTAAAGCAGTAAAACAAGGTCAGTTAACTGGTACCCCTGCTATTAGTAATTACTTCTTAGCTTTATCTCCTAAAAATCAATCTAGCTCACCTGCTCGAGAATTGCCTGTAACAATGGAAAAAACTCCACCTAAAGAGGCTTCTGAGCTGCCTACTTTGGATGTACAGACTACTCCTTTTTCAAGTGATCTAGGTTCCTATTCCAATCATCGGATTTTACGTTCAACACATGAGTCTCAAACATCGATTCTTGACTCTTCAAATCTAATTACTATTACACCGATAAAACAAATAAATCACCTCTTGGACATCGAGGATCTCTGTCAAAACGATATAAAACCGATGGAAAATATTTCTGAAATACAACTAAATCCTGATAATCTACTAACTGAGTCTCATGAACAACTTTTTGACTTCAAAATAGATCTGGAGACATCATTGGATACATTTCTTCCGAATAATATCAACTCTACTAATACTGTGACACCTATCTCAAAGGCTCTTTATACTTTACAGGAAATACTTGAATCTGTCCTCTCTTTTTTAGGTAACATTTTAGAAAATTCGGATCAAACTCTGGATGTTCAAATAGGTATTCTGAAATTTTTGGTAGAAGAAAAGAGGAAAAAAGATTATATTGAATTAACAAATAGTACACAGACTAAAGAGGAAAGAAAGGAGTTTCCCAAATCTTCCCTTTCAACCAAAACTCCAACTCCTGAATCTCAAAATAAATGTGATAACAGTACTCAAACATCTGCTCAAAAATCAGTACATCATTCTAATACAAAGACCCTGAAAAATCCCAAGGAGGTCCGAATATATTCCTTAAAGAAACTTTTTAGAGAGGAGCCTTCATCGACAGCTAAAGAGTATCCGATTTTCTCAGTGGTAAAGAAAACCAATTTGACAAAAGATACTGACGAAGGAGAAGAAAAAACTACTTCTATACCCGTATCAGATGAAGCTGGAGACGAAAAGTCCTCCCAAACGAAATGTAACAAAGGATTAAAAGGAAAAATCAGAAATAGGAAACCACTAAGAAGAATTAACAAAAAGAAAACCAGAAAGATCAGATTCAAAAACGCAAATATCCACCATAGTAATGAGGAAGGTCTTCCGGACAAAGTAATAATTGAACAATCTTCTGTAGAGGAACGAAATGATATAATAAATAAACTACCCATAAAACAATTGAATCACAAAGCTCCTGAATATACACCTTCGAGAACAAAAAATAGCACTGATCAAACAAATAAAGAAAGTGGGACTAATAAGTTGCTATCCCTTGGCGGCGATCAAACTATGACCAAACATTTACAGTTTGAAGAACTTTTTCCAATTGATGATCTACCGTTAAATCGAGGAAGGATAATCAATTTGCTGCAGCAAATCTATACGTTACAATCCATCACTAGTAAAGAAATTGATTTAGTAACATTCCCTATAAAAGAAAATCGGAAAATAGCGAAAGTAGCCTTCTGGTCATCTGTCGTTCCTGGGATCATCGTAAGTGAAAAAGAAACATTACATAAATGTGGTTACGACGTCATAGAAATATATCCATCAAAGAACAACACAATCAAATTGACTGGCCTTCAAAACACTAACACGAATATCCCAACAAATAACTGGTCTACAATCATCTCTGATCATGTTGATTTGGGGCGAATCAGCTCTAGGAAGGACACCTTGAAAATTCAGGTAAATAACGGACAAAGGAATGTATGGAGCCAATATCAAGAAGAAAAAGAGGTCAGAAAAACAACAGAATCTTAAGCTTGGGTATCTGAGGCCTTAAATAGCAACAAACAAGTGCATCAACCGCAATGTACTGTTTAACAGTGGTTTAAAGATTACCTCGTGGAATATAGCCGGAAAAACCAACAACAAAATGAATATAGCACTAAAAGACAACCCTGATATTTTAGCCATACAGGAAACATGGGCGATGAAACCCTTCAAACAGAAGGGTTATTACGTCTATGATATCCCGGCTATAGCAACAAGCAGAGGTCATGCCAAGGGCGGTCTGGCTATTCTATTAAGCGAGGAACATCTATGGTCTCAAGAAATAATCGATTCCAAATCCGACAACTTTCATTGCATCAAGGTCATATTAAAAACTAATATTTCTGACCAAAAAAAGGCCCTTCTGTTTTTCAACGTGTACATTCCCCCAGGCACCACCCAGGACGCCATCTTTGTCGAAACCATAGATACAATATCTAAGATAATTGAAGACCGAGAAAACACTTCGTATCTAATCATGGGTGATGTGAATGGGAACATTTCTAATGTTGAAATTGGTAAATGAGCAAAAACCTACGAAGATGAATCACTAGATCTATCCACTCCAATATTCCCAAAAGGAAAAGTCTCCGATAAAAGAGGGAAAATGTTACTAGCATCACTCCCAAGTATAAATGGGACAATTTTGAATGGTAACGTAGATGGTGACAGACCGGCATCTTATACAAGGCGTGGATACGGATCCCTTTCAATCATTGATTATTTAATATGCGGTATGGAGATAGTGGATACATTCCATTACTTGAAAATTAACTTTACAGATGATAGCGACCACGCGCTTTTATGCCTAAACACTGGATGATCGCTAAAATCCTCCTTGTCGAATCCAACTATGTACCATAATGGCAATATCGAAATTAATAATAAGCAGAGGCGAATTTTTTGGAATTCAAGGACCCTAGATTATATTAATGGAACGATTTTACAAAATAACATTTTAACCAAAAAGCATTCGGAAGATCAAATAATAAATTTCGAATGTATCATGACAAATCTCAAAAGATCTCTCCTTAACAGGGTAAAACCATGCAAAAATAAAACTTACAAGACATCCAATGAAAATATAATCAGGAGGAAGCTCAACAAACTCATACGAGGACAATTCTTAAATTACTCACCTGCTATACAGCAAGAGATAAATAAATTAAAAAATCAATCTAGAAGAGATAAGAATAGTAAAAAAGAAGGCTACAGGACAAAATCTGGGTGGACATTCACGAGGCGGCAAAACAATACAACCAAAGAAAATACTGGTCTTTGATAGCCAAAATAACTGGAACTAAAAAGAAATTACATGCTATACCAGTACCACCACAGGAATGGGAAGCATATCTAATTGACCTATACAAAGCAAACTCAACTGAAATCGATAGTAATGTTGCTGATATCATTTTGGAAAGTAAATTAACACCGATAGAAAAAAGTACAGCATTTTCCATTGAAACACACATTAGAAAAGCTAGGAATACTTCGGCGTCAGGCCCTGATCTGATACCGATCAAAGTTTTGCAGTCAAATCCTAAGGAATGGAGTCGGATGTTAACATCACTTTTTAATTATATCTTTTGTATCAGGAAAATACCAAAATCATGGCAGGGAAGTACTATAATCCCCATATACAAAAAAGGGAATCAAAATATTGCCGGTAACTACCGCCAAATTGCACTAATGGACGCTACAGGTAAAATTTTCGCTGCGGAGGTACTGGATAGACTGAAAGACTGGTGCTTCTCGCAGGGAATAATACCGATGTATCAAGCCGGTTTCCGTCCTAATCACTCAGTAACGGATAACATCTCAATTCTTCAGACTATTCTAGACAAATACATTGGGCGGAAATCACAACCAGTGTATGCTGCATTTATAGACTATTCCACCGCGTTTGATCGCGTTGATAGACCAACATTATGGAAAAAACTGAGAAGACTGGGGATTTCAGAAAATGTATTGCAAATCATAATTAAGTTACACACGAATACCTGGTCCCAGGTACAAATGGGAAGTGAAAAAGGTCTGACGAAACCAATTAATACTTTGAATGGTCTCAAACAAGGATGCCTTCTTGCACCAATTTTATTTTCACTATATCTGAGTGATCTACCATCCCATCTGCAACAATGCTCTAGTCTACCTCCAAAGGTCGCTTCTCAGAGCATACACGCGTTGCTATACGCAGATGATATAGTTATGTTGGACCTTACACCTTTTGGTCTCCAAAACTTACTGGATTCTTTAAACGTTTATTCGAAGGATCATTTTTTAATCCCAAACTTAACGAAAACTAAAGTGGTAGCGTTTTCTGGCCGGAAAAAAAGTGTTAAATACTGCTGGAACCTTGATGGGATAAGGGTAGAGGAAATAGATGAATATACTTACCTTGGCAGGATTTTTACAAAGAATTTACAAAATTCAAAACAAATAAATAATCTAAAGAAAAAATCTGAAATCCATGCCGGGGCACTCTCTAGATTGTATACTGCCACAGGAAATAGGCATTTTTCCTCATTGCTCAAAGTGTACAAAGTAAAAATACCCTCGGTTTTGTCTTATGCAACTGAACATTTACCAACAAAACAATGGTCTTTCATGGAAATTACCGAGGGAAAGATCTTGAAAAAAATACTAAAGGTTTCTACATCAACATCTGTACAAGCCCTCAGACTGGAATTTGCATTAACAAGCTCATATGCCACAGCTGTGGCAAATATCATTCAATGGGCCTACAACATCTTGCATGCAAAGGAAGGAACACTGAGATTCTTGTTAAAGACTGAGATATTTCAAACAGACTCTCCACAACTTAACTTTTCTAAGAATATGTCTGAGGCATTTAAAATAGCGAACCTTACTAAAGATATTTTGTTATCCTGGTCAAAACCCCAGTTAAAACTTTTTTTGAAATGCTTTACTCCAAGATTAAGTTATGATCTCGATTTTATGCACTGTAGTAAGTTATCTACTTACAAATCTTACATAGAGTCGCTGGAATATAAGCAATTACGGCCATATTTGGGGTTTTGCCTTACACATGGAGCAAGAAGGGCCACAACTATGTTGCGCTTAGGCATCCTACCTGTTTCTGCCTATACATCCAAATGGTCACCAGGAGATTCCCCGACTTGTAACCTCTGTCTAGGCGGTGATCAGGACATTGTGCATATTTTATTTGTTTGTCCTCACGCAAGTGTAGTTAAAGCGCGGACAAGATATCTTGAGCCGATATATCAGAAATGCAACATTACTACAGTAAACAACTTATTATTATTAGGTAAACAACCGACTGATGAATGGGTTTGTTATAATTTCTACAAATTTTTAAAATCTTTTTTAATATTATTTTGATGTTTATGTTCATTTTTGTAAATTGTTTTAAATTTGTGGTCCTCAGTTGAGTACCAAAGCAAATAAAAAACCTTTGACTTGACTTTGACCAGCCCAGGTGGACAGGGCCACTCCTTGTCCTTCTCTCTACAAGATCGGCAGTGCGAGTGGAAGGGAAAAAGGCCTGGATCCACGGGGTCCACTGCAAGAAAGTCCCTCTTCCTCTGCCATATGACCAGTGGGTCCAGGAAGGTGTTGGCGACTCAGAAACAGACACGGTACCTCGGCTCATACCTTTCAGCGATGCACAAGTGAAAGGAACTAACTCTGAGCGCGAAAACGAGAACATTCTTCAAGAAGGTGTGCCACCGTCAAAATGATTGAACACTTCGGAGCCTGAACTGTTGTTCCAGGACAACACAGTACCGGGAAGACAAAGATACGATTTGAGACCAAGAAATACGAACTAATAAATTAACTTCTTTTTCCACTTTAAGGCAAAAACCTATGGACCAATAAAAATTATTTTTTTCCCTCCAAGTACTATTTTCAAAAAGGCAGCTCCTCCATCAGAAGAAAACTTGCTCATTTTTGTTTTTCGAACCGCCATCCGGGTTCCGCTGCTAGGGCCGCGGTTGCCTAAAAAGTCTTTTGGGTGCAGCTAACGACGTTAGGTCGGTAGTTCTGGTTGGTCTAAGGGAGTCGCCCTGGACTGACAGAAGCATCCTTTAGCAGAATCAACCTACCTCCGCGGGCAGCACTCTAGAAAGGATGGAGTTTTCTGAAATGGAAAGGCCTGCCAAGCAAACGAACTCTAGACACCAGTTATGTACAGTGGCGACAAGAAAAAGTTTTTTAATAATGTGCATTTTTATGATATCCAGTGTGATGATATTTCTGATAGGATACTCTTTTCATGTAACACTCGCACCACCTGCATCCCCTACACCTCCTTCTACTACTGTTTCCCCTCATTTTTTCCACTCCCTTCCTGGCCATGAATCCCATAGAAGATTAGAGTTCATTAATAACTCCTTCATTCAGCTCCTGCACCAGCACCAGTTAGTAATGAACACAACTAACTGTTGGGTATGTGGACTTATGCCTCACACGACGGATAAAGGTATCCCTTATCTAGTTCTACCTTTCAGCCATGATGGTTCTGTGTGGGCATACAGAGCGATGTTCATATATGCACGAGAAATCCAACCCCTACGTTCTGTAAAAGACAACCTCAAGACTAGCGCCCTAGTAAAAGGCATAGTTGACATGATTAAGTAAGTAACTTCTTATGAAAATACCACTAATGACGAGATACTTGCATATGTAGGTTGGAACGTGACTGGATATGGAGCTACCTTAAGTGAGAAACAGCAAGCGAAGAGATCTTCTCCGATCTGGATTGTACCCCATCAAGGTAACTTGTGTCTGCAAGGCATTGGCAGGAATCCCAGAGCTCAGTTAGGGAAGAGTGGCTGTGCTGAAACGTATGTTTTTGGGTCTCAGACTTCCCCTGCGTTTTTAGCAGCTAAGGGTACTTATTTCATCTGCCATGATAGAGCCTATACATGGTTGCCCCCTGACTTCTCGGGCTCATGTTTCGTTTCGGTCCTGTTACCTCCCACCTACACAGCAGCGGCGGATTACCACAGGACAAGGGTAGTTAGAGGTGTCTTGAGTAAAGAAGACACTGCAGGTCAAGAATTTGGGGACTTTGCAAGAGGTTTTCTGCTGTTCTGGGGACCCATGGTAAACAGCAGGAACATAAGGCAATTGACAAGGGTAGTTGAGGCTACCGTGATTGAAACTGCCGGTGCCCTTAGTAACCTGACTGCTGAGCTCCAGTCGGATCGTCTTATGACTCTTCAGAACAGGGTCGCGTTAGATGTCATACTTGCAGACCGAGGTGGGGTATGTAAATTGATCCAATCTAGCTGTTGCATTTTTATCCCAGATAACGCTCCAACAGTGTACCAGGCCATCTCCAAACTAGATAAGATTTCCGAATCTATTCATGTGGATAAAGGAGATTGGTCATTAATGGGATGGTTCTGGGAACTGATATCCAGCTGGGGATGGAAAATCCTGATGGTCATTGGGATGGTCTTAGCCATTCTTTTCCTGTTCTGTCTGTGCGTGCAGTGTGCTCCTGCAATATGTGGCCTCTGTGTCACATCATGTATAAGGAAACCTGTATCAGGAGACGAGCTAAGTACTAGGATGATGTTACAGCAACATCTCAATGACTTTAGGAATATCGACCTAGACTCAGATTAGCATGAGAGTAGGTTAAGTTGCCTATGTAAGGGCAAAAGGAGGGTTTGTAGTACTGAAAATCCAAACTCATGTAACCATTCAGACGCAAGAATAAAACTTCATCGTACCACGACAAATTTAGTATCAAAAAAACGAGAATGGCGAGTACATTATGCACAAGCATTTTCGTCGCATTCGAAGGTTGCTTTCACCTCGAAATCGTCACTTATACCCTGAACCCTTGGCTTCTATTTTGTATACGGCAGCCATTTTGTATGTTGCCCTTCACATAGGCTTAATCCAATATCATAAGGACAAGCACTCCTTGATTGACTTTTTCGTGACCTGGGCAGGTTGAAACCATCGCCCCAGGCCAACCCATTTGGTCAGTTCCCCTCCCAGTGGCCGGTCAAGATAGCATCTAGGCGCACCCGGCCATAAAACCCTTTCATCACACACTCACCCTGCCGAATCTTGCCCACACCTGACCCCGCTCCTTCTTTCCTACTTGTTTTATGATGAGGACGTGCTCATTTTATTGGAGAACACCGATATCTGATTGAAATACCGGACCTTGCCGAGTAATTTATTATGTATTAGACAAACGAAATGTGAGCTTGTCATCATAACTCTGTTACTTATTTGTGGTCGAAATATGTGAATAGTATCCTGAAAATCTAGGAATGTTTGCCTGAAGCTTATTATTTTGTATAAGAAGAGAAGCCTGACTTCGTGATTTTGAAGCAGTCTCCTGAGAACATACTTCCGTGTGTTGTACTTCTAGGACACTTGTTACCTTGGTTGCAGCCAATAAACCGATCTTTGACTTCACCTAGAAGACTCTGAGTTTCTGTAGGTCTGAATCAGGAAAAGGACTCGAGGTCTGTGGGTGTGTATTCCCTGACACCGCTGGGTTACCGGTTAAGTACCGGTTCTGAAAAACCCAGTACCTCAGGATGTACTGTTGTCCTGTTGGGTGGCCCCTCAGTACACGAGAATTAAGGGGTGGTCCTCCAATTAGTACCCTAGACGTAATGTAATGGACTGGCCCGGTGTACCACTGGTCAGCTTGTGTAAGCATGAATAAATAGCCCAGCGACCCTGGGCGTGGTTAAGTCACGTACTGGCCACTAAACTATACGTGTTGTCAGGCTCAATCAATCAATCAAGAAATTTATATAGCGCGCTACTCACCCGGAGGGTCTCAAGGCGCTTGGGGAGGGGGGTCTGCTACTGCTCGAACCACCAGGTCTTGAGTTGCTTCCTGAAGGAGAGGTGGTCTTGGGTCTGGCTGAGTTGGATGGGGAGGGAGTTCCATGTCTTGGCTGCCAGGTAGGAGAAGGATCTTCCTCCCATGGTGGCTCTTCGGATGCATGGAACGGCGGCGAGGGTGTGGCTGGTCGATCAAAGCTGGCGGGTGTGAGTGTAGAAGGTCAGGCGGTTGTTGAGGTACCTGGGGCCCAGGTCATGGAGAGCCTTGTGTGCGTGGGTGAGTGTTGCACCCGGCCTCGTGGCGTGGTCTGCCCCTGTTCCTCCGCATCCTGTGAGCGCACCCTGCACCCTGAGTTCCCTTCGCAGCACCCCGTTAGAGTAGCGGCCCCGAGTTTCCTGGTCGTCCTGCGCCCCGAACGCCCAGAACCCGTGCCCGGCGACCAGGCCTGCATGCCCCACGCCGAAACCTTGCATGCCCCACAAGGCTCAGCAGCCATTTTCCCTTCCCGAGATCCCTGACTCCCTGGGCCTAGCGTGACCCCGGCCCCAGCGAAACCAAGACTCCAAAGGTGCACCAGTCCCGGCTGGGGGGTAAAGGGCTCCCCAATTGAGATACGCCAGAGAGTTTCGATGGCACCTCCGGCCTCCCCTGAGAGACCGGTATCTGTCACACCTTTGGCCCTTCCCTGTGGGCCAGTTTCGATCGCACCTCTGGCCTCCCCGAGTGCTGGCTCCAGACCTGCTGGGCATCTGGGAATTCCCGGATGCATCTTTCAAAGAGATCAAAGAGCCAACCGCCGGACCTCACCAACGACCAGCCCCCAAGGCATGAGACCTCCGCCTGCGAGGGTCCGGACATCAAAGGGCTCCTGGACTATATCAAGGCCTGCCCAACAACTAGCGGGCAGTTGTATCTTGGACCTGAAGCCTGCTGATCTGAGCGCGGCTGACCCTAAGAAGAACTCATCTTGAACCCCTGAGCCCTGCTGACGGTGTCGCGGCTCCTTCTTCGTAACTTGAACCTGTACCATCGGAGCCCTGCTGACGCTGTCGCGGCTCGAGCTTGAACCCGTACCATCGGAGCCCTGCTGACGCTGTCGCGGCTCGTCCTCTCTAAGACCTCGGAGGCATGCTGACGCTGTCGCGGCTCGAGCTTGAACCCATACCATCTGAGCCCTGCTGACGCTGTCGCGGCTCCTCAAGAACTTCTCCGTATCGAGCCCTGCTGACCTCGTCGCGGCTCGAGGAATACTCTGGTCCGGCTGGACCATCGAGACCACCATCACGACCTGAGCCGACTCGACGTGAGTGAAGCAGCCAGTACGACCATCATCGTCCGTATCCCCCGGCTCGAGGATTGAGAGCTGTGCGCAGGGTACGCCTCGTAATGGCCCAAAGGCTAAAGACTGTCCCGCTTCCCTCTCCCCGAATCCTCAAAGACTTTGTGATCCCTCGATCATTTGTACATAAGAGTGCTACTTTCTTTTTACTGCATATAAAGAACTTGTTACTAGAATCCAACGGTGTGGTGTCTGTTCGTAAGTGTGGTGTGAGCTCAGTACGTACGATCCTAGACTCGAAGTCCTCCCCGGTGAGGACCTCACGATAAGACTCGGCAAGATCTGTGGGAGAGGTGGGTCCTGGGGTGGTTGGGTGAGCAATACCTGGCCCTCCGAGATCGCCCCTTCTAACAGTGAGGAGTCGGAACGTGATTCTCTTGTTGACGGGGAGCCAGTGGAGGTCTCTCAGGTGTCCGGAGATGTGGCTGTGATGGGGGATGTCCAGGATGAGTCATGCGGAGGCGTTCTGGATGCGTTGGAGTCTCTTCTGTAGTTTGGCTGTGATTCCAGTGTAGAGGGTGTTTCCGTAGTCCAGTCGGCTGGTGACGAGTGCCTGGGTGACGGTCTTCCTGGTTTCGGTGGGGATCCATCGGAAGATCTTACGGATCATGCGTAGGATGTTGAGGCATGACGATGAGACGGTGTTGACTTGTCTGGTCATCGAGAGGGAGGAGTCCAGGATGAAGCCCAGGTTGCGTGCGTGGTCCGATGGTTTGGGTGCGCTGCCCAGGGCAGGGGGCCACCAGGAGTCGTCCCAGGCGGAGGAGGTTGGTCCCAGGATGAGGACTTCGGTCTTGTCTGAGTTCAGTTTCAGGCGGCTGTTCTGCATCCACTCGGCTACGTCTTTCATCCCTTCATGTAGGTTAGTTCTGGCGGTGGCTGGGTCGTTGGTGAGGTAGAGGATCAGCTGAGTGTCGTCGGCGTAGGAGATAATGTTGAGGTTGTGTTGGCGTGCGATGGCCGCGAGGGGGCTCATGTAGATGTTGAAGAGGGTGGGGCTGAGTGAAGATCCTTGTGGTACGCCGCAGATGACTTCGGCGGCCTCGGATCTGAACGGGGGGAGGCGGACTCTCTGGGTTCTTCCGGCGAGGAACGAGATGATCCACTCCAGAGCCTTCTCTTGGATTCCGACGTTGCTGAGGCGTTGTACTAGGGTGCGGTGGCAGACAGTGTTGAACGCTGCGGAGAGATCCAGGAGGATGAGGGCCGCTGTTTCCCCGTTGTCGAGCAGGGCTCGGATGTCGTCAGTGGCTGCGATGAGGGCGGTCTCGGTGCTGTGGTTGGCACGGAAGCCGGACTGCGAGGGGTCGAGGGATCCGTTCGTCTCGATGAAGGCGGCAAGCTGTCGGTTGACGGTCTTCTCGATGACTTTGGCAGGGAAAGGGAGGAGCGAGATGGGGCGGTAGTTCTTGAGGTCGGTGGGGTCTGCTGAAGGTTTCTTCAGGAGGGCGCTGAGTTTGGCATGCTTCCAGCTCTCCGGGAAGATGGCGGTGTTGAAGAAGCAGTTGGTGATGTCTCGGAGTTGGGGTGCAATGACGGAGGCGGCCTTGTTGAAGATGTGGTGGGGGCATGGGTCGGTTGGTGATCCGGCGTGGATGGTGTTCATTGTGTGGATGGTGTCTTCGGGGCTGACCGGGTTCCAGGCGCGGAGGGTGGTGGTGGGGTGCGTCCGTTCGGTTGTTGGGTGCGTGCCGAAGCTGTTGTGTTTGTCGCCGATCTTGCTGTGGAAGAACGAGGCGAGTGAGTCGCAGAGTTCTTGAGAGGGGGTGATGGCGTTGGTTTCGGCGCTGGGGTTGGAGAGCTCTTTGACGATGCTGAAGAGTTCCTTGCTGTTGTGTGGGTTGTTGTCTAGTCGTTCCTTGAATGCTGTCTTCTTGGTGGTGTGGATCAGCTGGTGGTGTTTGCGGGTGGCGTTCTTGAGGGCAGTCATGTTGTCTGTAGTCGGGTCTTTGCACCAGGCTTTCTCGAGGGTGCAGCAGTTCTTCTTGGAGTTCTTGAGATCGACGTTGAACCAGGACGCCTTCTTGCTGCTGGGCCTGCTGGGATGGTTTTTCAGGGGTGCGAGCTTGTCAGCGCAGTTGGTGATCCACTGTGTGAGGTTATTGGCTGCTTGGTTGGGGTTCGTTGTGTCTGTGCTGCTAGGCTCGAGCTGCAACACTACAAGGGACACCCCCGGGGTGGACTTAGAATTGATAGGGCATACAATGCTGTGAGGCATGGTGAGGCCGGGGTGGGGGCGCTGTTGCAGAACTGTCTCTTGTCCACCTCCACCTGCCCTTGCAGACCATTCCCCATTGTGAATAGCGATCGTGCTCGAGAGCCCGCTGAACGCTTCAAAACTATCAAAGAGAGACATGACTGTCTGGAGGGTGCAAGGGGGGTCCAGGAGCAGAGGACGAAGGGAGAAGGCGAGAAGCGACAGAGACAGGTACAGTGCTTGCCACCATATCACCAAATGGCGCCAATGGGCAAAAAGAACAAGACGCAACCCAAGCTGGCGTTTGACAGCCGAGAAAGGGCAAGAGGAGCACCAGAAAGAAGGGAAGATAGCACAGGAGAAGCATCAAATGCAGGCATGTTGAGGCTGAAGGGCCCTACTGGCGATACAGCAAAGCCTGCACTCCATAGATGGGAAGATAGGTCACATTATTCTCCCAATGGAACAACTCGCCACTAAACTAGATAACCATGCAGCGTGACTGACAGAAGAAGAACAAAGGATCTCGAACTCTGAAGATACTATGAACTCTGTAAAAGCAAAATGCCTAAACATGGCAAAAGTCCTTGCGCTAATCGAAGCAAGGAATGAGAATTTACAAGCACGTTCTAGAAGACATAACTTACTCATCACAGGAATTCCGGAAACAACGAACATGGGCTGTAGGAAGGGGGAGTCTCTGGTTGGCGCAGTGCAACACTGGCGACAAACAGGGCCTCTCTCTTCCCCGTCAGGGCTGAGGGTTACCTTCAAGAACAACCTCTGCTTACCCTCTAGGTAGTGTGGCGCAAGCAGTCTAGGCTAATCTCTGGGGCACATAGGGTTAAACATTTGCAATATCATACCCCCACAACCAACCCACCACACAATGACACCAAACTGTATTTGTAGAAAAAAATATATCTTTATATAAGTTTCTTTCACGCAGGCTTGTAAATACAGTCTTGGTTACTTGCAAAAAAAATGGTTCCAGTTACTTTGGGGATGCCACAGTTCTTTAAATGTAATAATCTGGTTCTTTCAAGGTAATTCTGCACGCTTTCGCACTTCTTTGGGGGTCTGTGCGCTTTGTAGTGCTCCTGGTACGTTCCGTACGACTTTCTGGGCCAGCCCTACCAAACCTCACGCATCTCGCGTGAGACGGCGTACGATGCGAACCCTGTGCCCAGCAGTACGAGGCGTACCAGCCTCAGGAGAGCCTCGGTACGGTGCGCACAGGCTCAGGGTGAAGCGGGAGGCGTACCAGCCTCGGGGGACCACAGTGTTTGGCAAGGTGTTTCCAAAGCGCACTAGGAGGCGTACAGTTCTATCCCAACACCGGACGTGAACAGTCAGAGCTGGCAGTGCGGGGCGTACAAGCAGGGTACGGTGCGCACAAGCTCTACGAGAACAGCACACTCTCAGCGCACATCACGGGCTCAGTTCACTTTGTTATCAGGATGCGCCCGGTGTTTGGTAAAACGTAGAAGCGGACAGTCAGGCTGGGCATACAATTGGGAGCACACAGCGCGGGCTAATATGCTGCTCGCTTAGCACACAATACCATCGTGTCCTTGAAGCTTCGGTGCGGCCGATGCCAGGCAGACGTCCCTGTTGCGGTGCCTTCCAGGAGGGTGACGCGGCACGGAGACCACAGGAGCACTAATCTCGAGGATGGCGGTGTTCAGGGGACACAGGCTTACAGGCAGGGGCTGCGTCTTGGGTTCGCCTGGAGAGGGGTGCAGCGGATTGCGAGGGTCTCTGCAGGGCTCTTTCCTCCCGATGGGCACACGTACTGAAGTCCGTCTTTTCTTTACCTTCCACGGCGCGGGGGCAGCAGAAGGTGGTGATCGGACCGGACAGGTCCTCTGCTTTGCGTTGTTCCTTCCTGTCGGGGAGGCAGTCACGGGGCTGGGGTCAGACAGGCTGACCTTTGCGGTGCGAGCTGTGACGGCAGGAATTTACGGTGCTTGGCAGGACAGGGGTTAGCACGGGTCCTTTAGGGCGGTGATGCAGAGTCGGCAACACACAGCAGCTGTTCCTCTTCCAGACGGGGGTAGCGCCCACTGTTCCTGGGGCGCTGGTCAGGGGGCAAGTTCAACAGCAAGCCCTTGGAGATCTTCCAGCAGAGTTTGGCACAAAGTTTAAAATAAAAAGCAAAAGTCTCTTGTAGTCTTTTCTTTCCTCTCCTTTGGCAGCAAGGCACCAGACACAGGCCAGAGACAGCACTCCTCCTTGTAGTCCTTCCAGGTCCTTCTCTTCGGGCAGAGTTTCTTCTGTAGCGCAAACAGGATCTAATTTACAAGGAGCAGGGCTCCTTCTTTTATACCCAGTTTCTTTTGTTCTAGCAAGCCAGGGGGGCCTCTGCATAACTGTTCCAGTCTCTGAGTACTTGTTGTGGGTACTTCTGGCTTCTGTATTCAGTGTGAGGGCAGGCACATCAGCCGCTCCCCAGGGGGGCGGAGCCGGCATTGTGAGGACAGGAGTAGCCTGAGCACTTTGTTGACAGGCTTCGGTCCTTCCTGGGCCAGGTGCAGGCTGAGTCATCAGTCGCTCCCCAGGAGGGCGGAGCCAGCATTGTGGTGGCAGAGCACAGCCTGATGCATCATTCAGGGGAAACTCCCACCACCCACTAAGGTGTCATCTGGCTATTCACTACCTGTCAACTCCCAGCCCTGTCACTCACACACACCAGACAGTCAGATCCACATCCAAGCAGAGGCGGGCTGAAATGGTTAGGCAAGCAAATGCTAACTTTCTAAAAGTAGCATTTGCAAACACAGGATATTAAAATAAACTTTACTAAAAGAAGTATTTTATTATTCTGAGTTCAGGCATACTAAACATGAATTTCTACCATGTTCCCTGAGCCTGCTGGGATTATAGAGTGTAATAATTCCAGCAGCCCATCTGGCCTAGAAGGGAACAGGTAGCCTTACAATAGTGAAAAACGAATTTGGTAGTAATTCACTATTAGAACATGCCACACACATCAGGGCATGTTCTACCTTACACTTACAATGCACCCTGCCCTCAGGCCTACCATAGGGGTGACTAATATGAAGTTTAAGGGAAGGTTTAGGGGCTGGCAAGTGTGTGCACTTGCCCAGCCAGGGTGACAGTACCAGACTGCACGCAGGTTCTGCAATGGCAGACCCTAGACACATTTTAAGGCTGCTTCTGTGGGTGGCGCAACCAGCGCTGCAGGCCCACTAGCAGTATTGGCATTCACAAGCCCTGGCACTCCTAGTGCACTTTACTAGGGACTAACAGTAAATCCAATGAACCAATCATGGACATCAATCACATGTACACTTTACAGTAGGGAGCACTTGCACTGCGGCACGGGTTGGCCGTGGCGCAGTGCCCTGAGTAGCAGACACCAGCAAAACATTTGAGGCACAACAGCAAAAAGTGGAAGGGAAACTCACGCCAAGGTGCCAGGTCTAACACGTGTCCCCTCCAGCTGAAATGTGGGGAGAACTACCCTTCCCCAGGGAGTTCCTCATCACTAAGGCGGAAAAATCTGGACAGACCATCAGCGTTGGCGTGATCTGTGCCAGGGCGGTGTTCCACCGTGAAGTCCATACCCTGTAGGGAGATGGACCACCTCAACAGTTTTGGGTTTTCACCCCTCATTTGCATCAACCATCTGAGGGGCCTGTGGTCCGTCTGAACCCGGAAGTGAGACCCAAACAAGTAGGGTCTCAGCTTCTTCAGCGCCCAGACCACAGCAAATGCTTCTCGCTCTATTGCACTCCACCTACTTTCCCGTGGAAGTAACCTCCTACTGATGAAGGCTACGGGTTGGTCCCAGCCCTCCTCAGTCATCTGTGAGAGAACAGCCCCTACACCATGCTCTGAAGCGTCTGTTTGCACTATGAATTCCTTGGAGAAATCAGGAGCCAGGAGCACGGGCGCCGTGCACATGGCAGTCTTCAGGGTGTCAAAAGCCTTCTGACAGGTGTCAGTCCAAATCACATTCCTGGGCTGCTTCTTAGAAGTCAGTTCTGTCAAGGGGGTCACAATAGTGCCATAGCCCTTGACAAACCTCCTGTAATACCCAGTGAGCCCCAGGAAGGCTCTCACTGCAGTCTGGGTCTTGGGGGGTTCCCAAGCCAGGATGGTCTCAATTTTGGGTTGCAAGGGTGCCACCTTGCCACTCCCCACTTGGTGTCCCAAGTACACCACTGAACCCTGCCCAATCTGGCACTTGCTTGCCTTGATTGTGAGGCCTGCCTTGCGCAGCGCCATCAACACTTCCCAGAGGTGTCGCAGGTGTTCTGGCCAGGTGCCACTGAACACTGCGATGTCATCCAGGTAGGCGGCACTGAACTCATCCAGCCCAACCAACACCTGGTTGACCAACCTCTGGAAGGTGGCAGGGGCATTCTTCATCCCAAATGGCATAACCCGGAACTGGAAATGCCCATCTGGTGTGGAGAATGCTGACCTCTCCTTTGCCCCATCGGTTAAGGCGATCTGCCAGTACCCAGACGTTAAATCAAACGTGCTGAGGAACCGGGCAGCCCCTAGCCGATCAATGAGCTCATCAGCTCTGGGGATAGGGTGCGCGTCAGTCTTGGTGACTGAATTGAGTCCTCTGTAGTCCACACAGAACCGGAGTTCAGGTGTGGCTCCTGGCGCAGCAGCCTTTGGGACCAAGACCACGGGGCTGGACCAAGGACTGCTGGAAGACTCAACCACCCTAAGAGCAAGCATCTTGGAGACCTCCTCCTTGATGCAGGCCCTGACCCTGTCAGTCACTCTGTAAGCCTTATGCTTCACAGGTAAGCTGTCTCCTGTGTCCACATCATGGACGCACCAATCTGTGACACTAGGAACCAGGGAGAACAGATCTGGAAACTGCCCCAGCAACTGGCGGCAGTCTTCCTGTTGCTCAGGGGTCAGGGTGGGTGAGAGGTTAACTCCATCCACTGACCCATCCTTCTCACAGGCCACTAAGAGGTCAGGAAGAGGCTCAGACTCCTCTTCCATTCCATCATCAGTGGCCAACAGCATGCCCACTTCGGACCTTTTCAAGTGGGGCTTGAGGCGGTTGACATGTAAGACCCTTAAAGGATTCCTGGGCGTCTTCATGTCCACGAAGTATGTCACTGAGCTCTTGCGCTCCACAACCTCAAATGGGCCTGTCCACTTATCCTGAAGTGCACAGGGTTCCACTGGGGCCAAGACATACACCTCTTGTCCAGGCTGAAGCTCTACCAGAGTGGCATTCTGGTCGTACCACCGCTTCATCTCCTCCTGGCTAGCTTCCAGATTTGCCTCAGCAAGTTGTCTGAAGCGCCTGGTTTTATTTCTGAAGGCCAGCATGTAGCTATATACATTCTGGGGAGGTTTCCTGGGAGATTGCTCCCAGCCTTCCTTTACCAAACTCAGTGGTCCTCTCACGGGGTGGCCATACAGCAGTTCAAAGGGGCTGAACCCTAGGGACTTCTGTGGCACCTCGCGGTATGCAAAGAGTAGGCATGGTAAGAGGACGTCCCACTTACGCCTCATTGGACCTTCCAGGCCCATGATCATGCCCTTCAGGGTTCGGTTGAATCTTTCAACCAACCCATTTCCTTGGGGATGGTAAGGTGTGGTGAACTTGTAGGTTACCCCACACTCTTGCCAAAGGGACTTCATATACTTGGATATAAAGTTGGTCCCCCTGTCGCTCACCACCTCTAGAGGGAACCCCACTCTGGAGAAAATTCCCATTAGTGCACGCCCCACCACGGGGGCCGTCACTGTCCTCAGAGGGATGGCTTCAGGGTACCGGGTGGCATGATCCACCAAGACCAGGATGAACCTGTTGCCCATGGCTGTCTTGGGGTCCAGAGGCCCAACAATATCAATACCCACTCGTTGGAATGGCGTACTGACCACAGGGAAGGGTTGGAGGGGAGCCTTGTTCTTCCCTCCGCTCTTCCCACTTGCCTGGCAAGTTGGACAGGTCCTACAATGAGCATCTGAGCTCTTGTGCATTTGGGGCCAGTAGAAGTGGGTGACAAGCCTGTCATAGGTCTTGTCCATCCCCAAATGTCCTGCTAAAGGCACATCATGAGCCAGTCCCAGTAGGAAGGCTCTGAACTTCTGGGGTACCACCAGCACACGGGCTGACCCAGGTTCAGCAGCCTTAGGCTCTGAGTACAGGAGGTCATTCTCCCAGTACACATAATGTGTTTTGGCCTGAACACCATTGGCCTGGTCTGCAGCCTGCTGCCGCATACCCACGAGAGAAGGGCATTCTTTCTGCTCCCTGCAGAATTCCTCCCTGGAGGGGCCTCCTTCTTGCTGCCAATGGGTCAGCTCAGGCAGGTCCCCCAGTTCGGCAATCTGTTCCCCAGTAGGCTCCAGGGCATCCCCCTCAAGGTCTGCTTCCTCCTGGACCGTGGGAACTGCAGAGGCCGGTTTTCCGCGCCCCCTGCGCCTTCTCCCTAAGGCCGGTTCCTGGGCCTCTCCTTCAGGCCCCAGGACCTCTTGATCACCCCTACTGGCTGCCATTGACCGGGTGGTCACGCACGCCCAGTCAGGTAGACCCACCATCCTCAGGTGAGTCGTTTTCTCCACCTTTTCCCAAGGGGAGTCCTCCAAGTCATTCCCCAGCAAACAGTCAACAGGCATGGCTTTCCTCACACAGACCTGCAGAGTACCAGAGACCCCCCCCCACTCGAAGGGAACTTGAGCCATCGGACACTGACTCTCTGAATTGTCAGCGTTGACAACCCTACAGTAGGCATGGGGTACAACCTGCTCCTGAGACACCAGGTGATGCCTCACTGCAGTCACACTGGCTCCTGTGTCTCTAAGAGCCTCAGCTTTCTTACCATTGATGGTAACCACCTGCCCATACTTTTTAGTGTTAGAGGGCAGGTAGCTTGTAGGGACCATCTCACTGTCTCCTAGTGAGACTAGGGTCATCTGAACAGGATCTCCACCCCCCGGGACCATCACTTCTTCTCCTAAGTGAACACTGGTCACTTGTCGGGGCGGAGCACCAGTGGGTGCTGGTTTTCCAAACAGGCGACACTTGGGGTCACTGGCTATGTGCCCCGGGTCACCACATTTGTAACAATTGAAGGGCCCCTTTGGAACAGGTCTACCCGTCGGGGCCCCATTCTGCTTTGGGGGTGGGGGAGGCTGAGAACCTTTCTGCTGGTCCCCTTGGGGATTACTTTGGGGGCCTTTTTGGAACCCTTTCTGTTTTCCCTTGTCCCCTCCACTCTTCTGCTGGGGACCCTGCCCACCCTTGGCGGAGTCTCCCACTGGACCCTTGTGGACCCTGGTGCTGAGCCAGCGGTCCGCCTCCTCAGCAAGTTTCCTCGGGTTGGACAACTTGCTATCAATCAGGTGCTGGCGTAACTCAGGAAAACATTGTTCAGACAAGTGCTCCCATGCAATTAAATCAAAGAGACCCTGAAAATCATTCACTTTGTTACCCTTCACCCAACCATCCAGTGCTCTGCAAAAAAAAGTCACAAACTCCACATATGTATTCCCAGGCCGCTTATTACACCCCCTAAACTTCTGCCTATACATTTCAGGGGTAAGCCCATACCTGGTCATTAAAGCTTCTTTCATATGGGGATAGGATCTCTGGTCTTCAGTGGGCAAATCTAGCAGGGTGTCCCGCCCTTCGCTAAGGAACCTTCCCCATAACCCCGCTCCCCAATCCTTCTCAGGGACCCGGTGGGAAAACATGGCTACCTCATATGCCCTAAACCACTGTCCTATGTCATCCCCCTTAAAGAACTCTTTAACTACATCTTTGGGGATGTGCACTCTTGACTCTACCTGCACCGGCATTGCGCTGCCACCAGAGGGAGGATGATCCAAGGTTTTCTCTTTTAGACTCATCTCCCTCATTTTCACATCATACTCCAATTGGAGTTTTCTTTCTTCCAGAGCCATTTTTTTGCTTTCAAGCTCCATTTGGCCCTTCAACTTCAACTCTGCCAACTTTATCTCATGATCCCTGGTTGCTTGTCTGTCTGCCAGCTCCTCTGGCGACAGGCCTCTGCCAAAGCTGTGGACGCTGTCTGGTCGCTCAGGTATCACAGGATCCACAGGCGCATCCCTTGATTCACTCCAGGCTTTCAGGGCCCTGTGGAAATCATCCTTGTTCCTGCACCCTGCATGGGGAACCTTGAATTTCTTTATAAAGCTCCACAGTTCTTTCCTCTTGTAGTCATCCAACTTTGATGGATCCCATTCTACCTCCAACACCTCAGAGGTCAGGGATTCCGCCCCATCAACGCTGTTTGTGCCAGGTATGCTTGCAACACTAGGGATCTTCTTCTTTAGCAAAATTGAAAAAAAAAAAAAGTCTGTGGCTAAGTTACTGGACTGTAATCACTATGCAATGGTCAGTAGCTAAGGTAAAACACTGCAAATGTAAATTCGCGATCCCACCGCTGCCACCAATGTAGGAAGGGGGAGTCTCTGGTTGGCGCAGTGCAACACTGGCGACAAACAGGGCCTCTCTCTTCCCCGTCAGGGCTGAGGGTTACCTTCAAGAACAACCTCTGCTTACCCTCTAGGTAGTGTGGCGCAAGCAGTCTAGGCTAATCTCTGGGGCACATAGGGTTAAACATTTGCAATATCATACCCCCACAACCAACCCACCACACAATGACACCAAACTGTATTTGTAGAAAAAAATATATCTTTATATAAGTTTCTTTCACGCAGGCTTGTAAATACAGTCTTGGTTACTTGCAAAAAAAATGGTTCCAGTTACTTTGGGGATGCCACAGTTCTTTAAATGTAATAATCTGGTTCTTTCAAGGTAATTCTGCACGCTTTCGCACTTCTTTGGGGGTCTGTGCGCTTTGTAGTGCTCCTGGTACGTTCCGTACGACTTTCTGGGCCAGCCCTACCAAACCTCACGCATCTCGCGTGAGACGGCGTACGATGCGAACCCTGTGCCCAGCAGTACGAGGCGTACCAGCCTCAGGAGAGCCTCGGTACGGTGCGCACAGGCTCAGGGTGAAGCGGGAGGCGTACCAGCCTCGGGGGACCACAGTGTTTGGCAAGGAGTTTCCAAAGCGCACTAGGAGGCGTACAGTTCTATCCCAACACCGGACGTGAACAGTCAGAGCTGGCAGTGCGGGGCGTACAAGCAGGGTACGGTGCGCACAAGCTCTACGAGAACAGCACACTCTCAGCGCACATCACGGGCTCAGTTCACTTTGTTATCAGGATGCGCCCGGTGTTTGGTAAAACGTAGAAGCGGACAGTCAGGCTGGGCATACAATTGGGAGCACACAGCGCGGGCTAATATGCTGCTCGCTTAGCACACAATACCATCGTGTCCTTGAAGCTTCGGTGCGGCCGATGCCAGGCAGACGTCCCTGTTGCGGTGCCTTCCAGGAGGGTGACGCGGCACGGAGACCACAGGAGCACTAATCTCGAGGATGGCGGTGTTCAGGGGACACAGGCTTACAGGCAGGGGCTGCGTCTTGGGTTCGCCTGGAGAGGGGTGCAGCGGATTGCGAGGGTCTCTGCAGGGCTCTTTCCTCCCGATGGGCACACGTACTGAAGTCCGTCTTTTCTTTACCTTCCACGGCGCGGGGGCAGCAGAAGGTGGTGATCGGACCGGACAGGTCCTCTGCTTTGCGTTGTTCCTTCCTGTCGGGGAGGCAGTCACGGTGCTGGGGTCAGGCAGGCTGACCTTTGCGGTGCGAGCTGTGACGGCAGGAATTTACGGTGCTTGGCAGGACAGGGGTTAGCACGGGTCCTTTAGGGCGGTGATGCAGAGTCGGCAACACACAGCAGCTGTTCCTCTTCCAGACGGGGGTAGCGCCCACTGTTCCTGGGGCGCTGGTCAGGGGGCAAGTTCAACAGCAAGCCCTTGGAGATCTTCCAGCAGAGTTTGGCACAAAGTTTAAAATAAAAAGCAAAAGTCTCTTGTAGTCTTTTCTTTCCTCTCCTTTGGCAGCAAGGCACCAGACACAGGCCAGAGACAGCACTCCTCCTTGTAGTCCTTCCAGGTCCTTCTCTTCGGGCAGAGTTTCTTCTGTAGCGCAAACAGGCTCTAATTTACAAGGAGCAGGGCTCCTTCTTTTATACCCAGTTTCTTTTGTTCTAGCAAGCCAGGGGGGCCTCTGCATAACTGTTCCAGTCTCTGAGTACTTGTTGTGGGTACTTCTGGCTTCTGTATTCAGTGTGAGGGCAGGCACATCAGCCGCTCCCCAGGGGGGCGGAGCCGGCATTGTGAGGACAGGAGTAGCCTGAGCACTTTGTTGACAGGCTTCGGTCCTTCCTGGGCCAGGTGCAGGCTGAGTCATCAGTCGCTCCCCAGGAGGGCGGAGCCAGCATTGTGGTGGCAGAGCACAGCCTGATGCATCATTCAGGGGAAACTCCCACCACCCACTAAGGTGTCATCTGGCTATTCACTACCTGTCAACTCCCAGCCCTGTCACTCACACACACCAGACAGTCAGATCCACATCCAAGCAGAGGCGGGCTGAAATGGTTAGGCAAGCAAATGCTAACTTTCTAAAAGTAGCATTTGCAAACACAGGATATTAAAATAAACTTTACTAAAAGAAGTATTTTATTATTCTGAGTTCAGGCATACTAAACATGAATTTCTACCATGTTCCCTGAGCCTGCTGGGATTATAGAGTGTAATAATTCCAGCAGCCCATCTGGCCTAGAAGGGAACAGGTAGCCTTACAATAGTGAAAAACGAATTTGGTAGTAATTCACTATTAGAACATGCCACACACATCAGGGCATGTTCTACCTTACACTTACAATGCACCCTGCCCTCAGGCCTACCATAGGGGTGACTAATATGAAGTTTAAGGGAAGGTTTAGGGGCTGGCAAGTGTGTGCACTTGCCCAGCCAGGGTGACAGTACCAGACTGCACGCAGGTTCTGCAATGGCAGACCCTAGACACATTTTAAGGCTGCTTCTGTGGGTGGCGCAACCAGCGCTGCAGGCCCACTAGCAGTATTGGCATTCACAAGCCCTGGCACTCCTAGTGCACTTTACTAGGGACTAACAGTAAATCCAATGAACCAATCATGGACATCAATCACATGTACACTTTACAGTAGGGAGCACTTGCACTGCGGCACGGGTTGGCCATGGCGCAGTGCCCTGAGTAGCAGACACCAGCAAAACACTTGAGGCACAACAGCAAAAAGTGGAAGGGAAACTCACGCCAAGGTGCCAGGTCTAACATGGGCAATACAGAAGAAAGCATAGAACGCATGCTAAAACAAGTTTTTGGCCCAGACAACTTATCCCATCTCCTGGTGGTGGAGCGAGCCCACAGGTGTTTGGGGATGCGGGATGCCCAAGACAGATAATCGCGAAACTGTTGAATTACAGGGACAGAGACACAGTGCTCCGGCTGGGTCGTGAGCGACTGCACACTACATATCGAGGTAGCACAATTTTCTTCTATCCAGATTTCACTAACAACGTCCAAGCAGCCAGGAAAAAATACAAACCAATCAAGACAAAGTTGCAAACTGCGGACATCCCATATGCGATACTCTATCCAGCCTGGTTGCGTGCAGCCCACCAGGGTAAAATAACAATATTTGCAATGCAGCAGTCGGCAATGCAGTACGTCAATAAATTACCTGTGAAGGAGCCCCTCAAGACCGAATCACCGCTTCGGAGGAAGACCGAACCTACTGTACCCGGGTGCGTCTTGGTGCTCGACAGAGCTCCTATGGTGCTGCTGAGGCTTCTGTCCCTACAACTGCCAAGGGAACTGTGAGCTTTACCTTAGAAAAATGACTGAAAAAAGACTGATTAGGCTAAGAGATGAGGGGGCATATCATCAAGCACGGCGTTAAAATTATCGCTGTTTTATCGGCAGAAAACTGCAGCTAAAGCGGCGATAATGGGCTTGATAATATGCCCTTGAGAATTCCAATTCAATCCCATGTTTACTCCAGAACTTGGGCTTCTATGGGAATTCACAAGGGCGTATTATCAAGCCAATTATCGCCGCTTTAGCTGCAGTTTTCTGCCGCTAAAACAGCGATAATTTTAACGCCGTTTCTCGATAATATGCCCCGAGGAGCGGGACCCAACTGGGACACCCTCATAAGAACCTTCGGTAACAAAATTTACAAATCGGGGTATCACTGCCTTCAAGGGTAGCCTACGTTAATTGTCGCACGTCAGACATCACAGACCTTTACAGCCATTCTCCGTAGATGGGAGGGTAACCTGGACTCAGGTGCCCCCACAAGGGTGCACCTCTTAATACAATTTATAGCCAATATGTTGCTGGCAGCACTAGGCAGCTGGCACAAGCTGAAGTTACTGTCTCTATGGTTTGCCATGTATGGGTTATCCTTCCGCATGACTCGGATGCTGAAGTGGGAGGGGGATGGAATCGCAATAGAATGTTGTTGCCTTAACTATCCACGTTAGACAAAGACTGGCCACACCACAGGCACATGGGACCCATAACTACACACGGGGATGACGGGGCGGGACCGGGGGGGGGGGATCATATAACATCTTGCATCACCTGGAACGTGCGTGGACTTAACGATCCCCGTAAGACACGACTAGTACTGGCTCATCTAGACAGACACAATATACACACTGCGATGCTCCAGGAAACACACCTTACAAACTGCTTGGAGTGTGCAGTGGGCGCTCAATGGGCTGAGACCCGTCTGGCCTCATCATACTCCTGCTATTCCAGAGGGGTGCTTAGCTTGGTGAAAAAAGGGGTGCCGTTTCTGGTAACCCTAACGGTCGCAGACGAGCAGGGCAGGTATACGATTCTGCAGGGTGTACTGTTGGGTACCTTGGTCACTCCAGTAAATTCATATGGGCCAAACACAGATGACCCTAGTTTTTTTAATCATATCTCGAACGAGCTTCACCTTCTCACTGCATCGATTGTGATTTGGGGGGGGATTTTAACACTGTCTTAAACCCACTGGACAATAGAGCGTCACAGCCACTGTCACAAGATAAGAGCGCAGCAAAGGTGTACAGGGAGGGCATGGCGGAATTTGATATGGTGGATGTGTGGAGGCTACGAAACCCGAGGACAAAGGAGGGCACCCACACGTCTTCAGTTCACGCCTCATGGTCCCAAATCGATTACTGGTTGACACCAGCCCACCCGAGCATATGGACACAGGGAGGGCAACACCTTGCCAAAACATTATCGGACCATAGTCCTGTAAAACTTGGCTTAGCAATACCAACACAAAAACCAGTCCAGTACCTCTGGAGGTTCATCGCTAACGCATTACTCGACCCCATACACAAAGACACTATTAAGCGGACCATTACAGAATATTTTGAACTCAATGAGGGCTCGGTGGATGGGGCAGAGACTTTGTGGGAGGCATTTAAAGTTACAATAAGAGGTGTCTGCATGTTACACGGGTGAGCATACTCAGAGATATATGTGGGCAGCTAGCAAAGATAGAGAAAAAGCTTCAGGAGCTAGAAAGGAAGCTAGAAGCAGAATGGAAAGCGAGAAGCAGAATGGAAAGCGGATATACTTGCAGAGTTTAGAGAAAATGTCACAGTATACAACGAGGGAAACATCTTATATATCGCGACGTGACTTAGCTAGGGCATACGGGGAGGGTGGACAACCTGGTTGTGTGCTGGCAGCTAAGACACTCCATGCTGGGGCACACAAACCCATAACAAAAATAACAGAGGAAGGGGGGTGTAGCATTGTGACACACCTGGGATCCTTGAGGCGTTCTCGGCATATTATGAGAAGCTATACGATCTGAGGTGTCCCCGTTGAAACAAACATCAACACCTATCTAGAGGCCGTAGCCCTTGGGTGGCATACTGACGCTGAACGCAAATATATTGAATGGCCCTATATGTTTACAGTCTTGAGGCGTATGTGTATTCCAGAGACTTTTCTCAAATGGGTGCACCTACTATATAACGCTCCGGTTACACAAGGGCGGAATAATGGGCACACCTCCAACCAACTATGCATAGAGCCTGGCACGCGAAAGGGGTGTCCTCTATCTCCAATCCTGTTCACCCCGGCCCTGGAGCCCCTGGCTTGCAAAATCCGTCAATGTCATGAGCAAGCAGCACTGAGCTTCCTGCAGAGGCCTATAGGTATCCCGTTATATGCGGACGACATGGTCTTATATGAACGAAACCCCACACAGCACCTAGGAGCGCTGCTTAGAGAATATATTACTTTTGAGGGATATTCTGGTCTAGGTATAAACTGGGCCAATTCGATAATAATACCACTTACCCAGATCACGGGTGCCGTATGCACTGGACTATCCTATAAAATGGAGCACGGACCCAGTGAAGTATCTAGGGTGTGGATTCACAAAGACCCTCAAATAGTAATACGCGAGAATTACGGGAGAGCGCTGGATAAACTGGGAAGCCAAGTGGCATTGGAGGAGGGGGCAGTCCACCCAATACCTCTTAGGTATGCTCCAACACACAGTTCCACTACAGCAAGCCGGCTGGAAATCAACACAATATACTGCACCGTTAGTGCCTGGATGGGCCTAGCGGTGAGAGCACGCAAACTGCCACTGTCTGCCCCTGCACTACCGTTTGGGCAACATCCTAAAACCACGGTTACACAGGAGGCGAGGTCAATGGCTCTTCCTCGCCAGGCCGGGTTGGAAACAATGGGAGACATTAGCATAAGAAACAACGATACTCACGTTTATATATCATCGCCTTTGAGCTGCTAAGAAAGAGCTATACTCCACCTTTCTGACGGAGCCCCCTGTTAAATGCCCTGCAAACATTACTCACCTCCACCTATCGTAGGCACTGGGGGCCTCATTTATGAGAAATGACGCATCGCTGCGTGAAAGCAGCGATGCGTCACTTCTCAGTGCGCACTCCTTGCGACATGATTTATGCGTCATATTTACTGTATGACGCATCATGTCGCAAGGAGTTACAGATACGTCAGTATTTCTGACGTATCTGTAAGCGCAAAAGTGACTCATTGCTGGAGTGTGTCGCAAAAGTCCCATGTGAAAGGGCTTGCATCAGTCTTACGCCTGCTGTGAGGCAGGTGCAAGATTTTAACGCAACGGTGTCCTAGAAGTGACGCAGTAAAATCTCATAGATTTCACTGCGTCACTTCTATGAGGCTTTTTGCGGGGAAACGCCCCCCGCCTGCATACATTATACCTGACGCAGGTATAATGTAGCGCAGGGGTTTACAGAGTGACGCATCTGCTTAGATGCGTCACTTTGTAAATAGAGCGCAACAGGAGGCATGTTTTACGCCGCCGATGCGTCACAAAAAGTGATGCATCAGAAGCGCAAAACTGACGCAAGGCCTCATAAATGAGGCCCTTGGTCATGAGACTTTATAACTCGGCGCAAAGGGACAGACAGACATCAGCACCGGTGGCGAGGGTCCAATGGCCTACATCCCTGTGCAAGCCAGTATCTCTCGAGGAGTGGAGCTTTTGCAGCACACTGACGGGGATTGCAACTTACGCATCATCCATTTCAAGTTCCTACAGCAGGCTTACTATACCCCACTTAAGCTCTTCTGACATGGGTTGCAGAGCGACTCGTGCTGTGTCCGAGGAAGTTTTCTAGCACTTGGCTCGGGATTGCAGGAGGCTGCACGAATACTGGTAGACTGTGGTACATATTCTTAGAAATACGACATCTGATGAGCTCCAATGTATGCCCCAGGCTAGGATTAGTTAAATCCATATCATCAACACATTGTAAATTTGTAGCAGTGGCTCTACTATTAGCCATAAGGCGGGTGGCAATTAGCTGGGGTGAATCATGCATTAATATGTGATTTTCTCTCCATTATAGGTAGAACCAGAATTACCGGCCATTAGGCAGAGTAAGTCATGGTGGCATAAGTCCCAAATATTAATTCATTATTGTTTTCCGGTCCACCTTGGTGTAGATAGTTTTTTAACTGTAGGTCCTAACGAATCGCCTCTCGACTTGTAGACTTGTGACGAAACACGTTGACCAACCACACGGAAGAGCGTCACACCTAAGACAATAACTTAGCATTGTGCCTTTCCTCTTTGTTTTAATCAGGGTAGGAGACCCCACAATTAAAGTTCTTTTTGCTGGTACTCCCAACCCTGTTTTAACTCACATAAACATCACACAGCACTCATGGATGTATGACGTTACAACGCATACTTTTACCACGCATACCTTTCCAACGCGGTTTTTACGACGCATACCTTTACAATGCATAGCGCTTTTAGGCGCTGGATAGTGGTAAGTATAATTTTCTATTCCAACTCCAGTCCCCATGGACACTAGGGAAGGTGTTGGATAGAAAATTAAACGTATTCCCTATCCTAGAGCGCCCCCCAGCGCAATGCGTTGTAATGGTTTGCGTTGTAATGCCAGCGTTGTAATGGTATTGCGTGGTAAAAAATGTGTGGTAAAGGTTGTATACCCCACTCGTTCATCTACACTCACTAAATCTCTCACACCCACGGCACCAAACGGCTATTTGGAAAAAGATCTCCGCCAAAGTGCCCCTCATCGGGCGCCCGTCGGGCAATGCCGCGCCGGCCAGACAAGGAGCAGCCAGTTGATGAAGCATGACCCCCAACTGGGTGTGTGAGGGCATTACATTGCAAAGAAATGGATTCCCATCTCTTTGACTCTGTAGCCTACTGTCCTTTGTTTATTGGTAAATTCTAGATCATTCAGGAACAGCACAACTTTAATTTTCATATTGCATTTGGGCAACTGTGCTGAACCTTATGTATAAAAGCCCTTTGTCCCTCTATTCGTGAATACTACAATGCATGCCATTACAACGCATTATAAGGTAAGTAATGGGAAATAGTAATTTTTACCCCTACACTATCCAACACTTACCCCACTGTTGCCCTAAAAGTATAATGCGTTGTAATGGTATGCGATGTAATGGAATGCGTTGTAGGTGTAGTTTCTAAAAATGCGTTGTTGGACCCGGCCTCGTGGCGTGGTCCTACCCCTCCCGCATGGCGGGCCCCGGACGACATCGGCCCTCCATCCAGCCCGGGTCGCCCTCGGGCACACCTCTGCACGACCTACAAACCACCAGATCCGCCACCCGGCGGCCCACGACCACCAACACGGCCCCCTCGGGCCGCCCCAGCAATACCGGTCCGGTGCCCACCCCGGACCCTCATTCCAGGCCCGACGCCATCTTGGGCCCATCACGTCACAGACACATGGTCCCGGACCAGGCGCGGCCACGGCCCCAGCGAGCCCGCCATCGAGGCACCAAGAACCCTCCGGGTGGTAGAGTGGCCACTCCACCAGAGACAAGGAGAGGGGAGTTTCGATGGCTCTCCAACCATCCCCGGATGCCTGGTTTCGATCACCCTCCGGCCTCCCTGGGCTCCGGGCTCCACCCCCCTGCTGGGTGTCCGGACACCATCATCACGGCCCCTCTGACCCCCAGGCGAGAGGGTTCAGACATCAAAGGACTCCAGACCTATATCTGGGCCAGCCCCGGAGTAGGACGGCAGTTGTATCCCGGAGTCGAGAAGCCCTGCTGACGCTGTCGCGGCTGACCCTGAGACGAACTCCCCTTGCTGCTCTACCTGGAACCTGCTGGCGCTGCCGCGGTCCATCTTCGCCGTAACCACCTTGGAACCTGCTGGCGCTGCCGCGGTCCACACTCGCTGAACCATCTCGGAACCTGCTGGCTCTGCCGCGGTCCACATTCGCTGAGCCATCTTGGAACCTGCTGGCGTTGCCGCGGTCCACACTCGCTGAACCATCCCGGAACCTGCTGGCGCTGCCGCGGTCCACACTCGCTGAGCCATCTTGGAACCTGCTGGCGCTGCCGCGGTCCACACTCGCTGAACCATCTCGGAACCTGCTGGTGCTGCCGCGGTCCACACTCGCTGAGCCATCTTGGAACCTGCTGGCGCTGCCGCGGTCCACACTCGCTGAACCATCTCGGAACCTGCTGGCGCTGCCGTGGTTCACACTCGCTGAGCCATCTTGGAACCTGCTGGCGCTGCCGCGGTCCACACTCGCTGAACCATCTCGGAACCTGCTGGCGCTGCCGCGGTCCACATTCGCTGAGCCATCTTGGAACCTGCTGGCGCTGCCGCGGTCCACACTCGCTGAACCATCTTGGAACCTGCTGGCGCTGCCGCGGTCCACACTCGATGAACCATCTCGGAACCTGCTGGCGCTGCCGCGGTCCACCCTCGCTGAACCATCTTGGAACCTGCTGGCGCTGCCGCGGTCCACACTCGCTGAACCATCTTGGAACCTGTTGGCGCTGCCGCGGTCCACACTCGCTGAACCATCTTGGAACCTGCTGGCGCTGCCGCGGTCCACACTCGCTGAACCATCTCGGAACCTGCTGGCGCTGCCGCGGTCCACACTCGCTGAACCATCTCGGAACCTGCTGGCGCTGCCGCGGTCCACACTCGCTGAACCATCTCGGAACCTGCTAGTGCTGCCGCGGTCCACCCTCGCTGAACCATCTTGGAACCTGCTGGCGCTGCCGCGGTCCACCCTCGCTGAACCATCTTGGAACCTGCTGGCGCTGCCGCGGTCCACACTCGCTGAACCATCTTGGAACCTGCTGGCGCTGCCGCGGTCCACACTCGCTGAACCATCTCGGAACCTGCTGGCGCTGCCGCGGTCCACACTCGCTGAACCATCTCGGAACCTGCTGGCGCTGCCGCGGTCCACACTCGCTGAACCATCTCGGAACCTGCTGGCGCTGCCGCGGTTCACACTCGCTGAGCCATCTTGGAACCTGCTGGCGCTGCCGCGGTCCACACTCGCTGAACCATCTCGGAACCTGATGGCGCTGCCGCGGTCCACATTCGCTGAGCCATCTTGGAACCTGCTGGCGCTGCCGCGGTCCACACTCGCTGAACCATCTTGGAACCTGCTGGCGCTGCCGCGGTCCACACTCGATGAACCATCTCGGAACCTGCTGGCGCTGCCGCGGTCCACCCTCGCTGAACCATCTTGGAACCTGCTGGCGCTGCCGCGGTCCACACTCGCTGAACCATCTTGGAACCTGCTGGCGCTGCCGCGGTCCACACTCGCTGAACCATCTTGGAACCTGCTGGCGCTGCCGCGGTCCACACTCGCTGAACCATCTCGGAACCTGCTGGCGCTGCCGCGGTCCACACTCGCTGAACCATCTCGGAACCTGCTGGCGCTGCCGCGGTCCACACTCGCTGAACCATCTCGGAACCTGCTGGCGCTGCCGCGGTTCACACTCGCTGAGCCATCTTGGAACCTGCTGGCGCTGCCGCGGTCCACCCTCGCTGAACCATCTTGGAACCTGCTGGCGCTGCCGCGGTCCACCCTCGCTGAACCATCTTGGAACCTGCTGGCGCTGCCGCGGTCCACACTCGCTGAACCATCTTGGAACCTGCTGGCGCTGCCGCGGTCCACACTCGCTGAACCATCTCGGAACCTGCTGGCGCTGCCGCGGTCCACACTCGCTGAACCATCTCGGAACCTGCTGGCGCTGCCGCGGTCCACATTTGCTGAACCATCTCGGAACCTGCTGGCGCTACCGCGGTCCACCCTCGCTGAACCATCTTGGAACCTGCTGGCGCTGCCGCGGTCCACGCTCGCTGAACCATCTGGGAACCTGCTGAGGCTGCCGCGGCCCAACTTTCCGAAACCCCCCAGCTCGAGGATTGAGAGCTGTGCATAGGGTCCCATTGCAACCGACCATCTATAAGACTGTCCCGCTACCTTGCCCCTTGCCACAAGACTTTCCAGATCTCTGGATCTGCTGTATATATTGAACCGATACTTATTGCCCGATAAAGATTGAAAACTCTATCTACGTGTGGTGTATATTTTGTAGTGGTGTGGTTACTCTGCTGTACGATCCTAGGAGAGGGCCCTCCCGTTGGAGGCCTCTCGACATCGCTCGGTCCCTTCTCGGAAGGAGGGGTAGACCTAGGGGTGGTCAGTCAGACACCTTCTGCCTCCCCCGGGTTCGCCTTTCTAACATGCGTTGTAATGGCATGTGTTGTAAAATCATGCATTGTAATAAATGTTGCGATGTAAAAAACGCGTTGTAAAGGTATTCGCTGTAAAAGTTTGCATTGTAACGTGTCTTATTCAGTATACGCTCACCAAATAACTGAACTCTGATTGTACATGGGTAGGAATGCTGAAGGCGTGTTGTTTGTGTGTTGTAAATAAAGTTTGAAAACTGAACTTAAAAAAAATGCTGTTCTCCCAAACAGCCAACATGGAAAAAGGCCTGTCCTGAGCGTATAATCATTTCATTGCCAGCTCTGCCAGCCCTCTGCAGCCCGGTTAGACGTCACCGTGGTGGCGCTCCCGAGCGCAGACCCCGCTCTGGGTCTCACTCCATGCCAAGGAAAGACCTCAGTGCCCAGGCATGATCATGGAGTGGGCTGGGGAAACGGCCACTACAACGAAGCCGTTTCCACGAAATCCTTAACCACGCATGCAGTACAATGCATGCAAAATTTTTTACCTTAAGTCACGTTGGGATATGCAGAAAATCAGCGTCGTTTAAGAGAAATCGGAAAATAAACTTCCGCTTTCTCTTAACGACGTATGACGTCACCACGCAAGTATTCTAGGTAAAGGTAATGCGTGGAAAACGAATTCCGTTGTAACGCATGCGTGGTAAAGGCATGCGTTGCAACGGAATTCGTTGTAACGTCATACATTCAATGGGCTGAGGTAGGGTTCAAAAACACTACCCCTAGCCATGGCGGCCTCAACGCAGGGGCACACGCTTTCCAAAGGATCGGATTCTAGATCGGGTGTGAGATGGGGCAGTTCATTTTAAAACCAAGACCTTGATGGTATGATCCCCACAAGGTTCACGGATCGGAGTCCAGGGGTCGTATGATACACCGTTCCCCAGGGCCTTCTGTCATACTGATAGCGCTGCCGCACGTGTAGCACCAGCGTGAGCTCAATAGGACGGTTCCTCATTTGCATGGGGGCGTGGTCCCAGGGCAGGCTCTAGGGCGGTGCGATGGGTGCCACCGCACCGGGCGCTGACTTGGAGTGGGGATGTCATTTCTGCAAGTATATTATCATTTTAAAAGCACCTGCTGCCCCGTTCCTGGCCTCCAGCAATTTTCAGACATCAATTGAAATATCAAGATAGCTCTGTGATTAATCATCTTCCTGGAAAGAGACCGGAGGGTTGTCTAGTGGAAGTTTTGACTCATCCTACGGTAGTGCAGAGGGTTAATGTGCCTGCTGCTAAGAACGTGTACCATGCAGATCACAAAGTGCATATAATGTAAATAGGCCCATTGGTTCCTGCTTCTGTAAGAGAGCTCCTTTTTTTATTTGTAGTTTCTAAATCAAAATCCTAATACAGAACATTGAGCTATTAACTGTCATGCAAAAGCTGCTGCAAACTGCGAGGTATAGGTTAGAGCTACTTGTTTTTTGCCCAGTCTTTCATCATCCTAATCTTCCCAAAATGGTTCATTTGGGTAGAAAACAATTCTTATTATTAAAGAGAACCACTAACAAAGGTGTTACGTTTTAAATTCTGAATTTGTGCTTTTCCAGAATAGGGACTCTTAAACTATATTGCCTGCCAGTATCGATGACATGTCACTCCTACACTACAGTCCAGTCTGATGTAACATTTCCTATACATTGATTTACACACATATGACTGTCTCTGTGCAATGTGTGTGTGATACTTTAGGACTCCTAAACTGAGAAAAATCCTAACTTTAGATCTTTCGGTATTCACAGAAGTCATTTAGGAGTCTTAAATTTAGGACTCCTAACTTCTGTGAATACAGAAATGAGTAAGTGCCTTCTGTGAATACCAACATGGCAGTAAGTTTAGGATTTTGTCTTAAGTTAGTTCTTTGAATCGGGCCTGAGGGCACTGTTAAAGGGTGCTAGTGAAGGAACCCATGGCAGGGGTGGCTGTCGGAGAGGCGCCACCAAACATTGTCGCTCGATGCCCCACCAGTGTTGAAGCCGGCCCTGCGTTGTCCCATGCAAATAATGCAGTCACATTGCCTCTGCGCCCTATTACCACTGTGGGAGTGGGAGGCCGGGATGCCTTTCAGTACACCTCCCAGAGACAGCCCTCTGGGGGGGTGAGTAGGTTCCCCCCAGACATCCTCCTGCACTGCACCCACCTGCAAGGTGATCTCTCTCCCCTCTTCGAAGTGGAGACGCGATGCCACCTGCACTGAGCGGCTTTGAAGCAGCCACCTGTATTTCACTTGAAACCCTACCCTGGGGGCAGTGCGGGTTCATGGCTGCCCTGGGTGGCACTCATTCCGTAAAATGGGGCACAAACAGGTAAAGTGTGCTGTACATATGATACAGCCCAAGAAGACAATACACAATCAAACCATTTGTAGGGCTGGCTTTAGGGCAGTGTGACCAGTGCGGCTGCACTGGCCGCTGATGTGTGGAGGGGGCACTGACCTCAGGGGAGGGGCTCTGTGTTTAGCAATATCTTAAGTTGGAGAGATGAAGAACACTTTTTTCCTGTGGTAGTGAGAGAGGTAGCGGTCATGGGGCATGGGGGTGCCAACAGTGATTGTTGCACCGGGCGCCAGACCCTGACCAATTGTGTTCATTCTTTTGCATTCAGATTTTATTCGCAGTTACACAGGATATATACAGGGTTGGACTGGGTCTTTATCAATGGTCCAGGGACTAACATAAAGTTGGCCACCATTAGTGAAGCAGACAGGTAAACAAGTGGCCCACATTTGCAGTTCAGGCCAGTTTTGGCCTTGTAAAAAACTCTCTCTGTGTCTGTATTTTGCAAGGTGTAGGGGGGCTGCCTGCACATGTGTTTGCTGCAGGCAATGCTTGTGGTAAATATCAGGGTACTAAACAGTAAACAAGCATTGGCAAAGCCAATACGTCTCTCCTATGCAAGAGCTATTGACTTTGCTAATGTATTTTAGCCATGTAGTACACCATCGTGGCTGCCGACCAGCATAGCTAAAAGTTAATAGCATAGACAAGAGTAACACGGAGTGTCGTAGAGTGGAATGACCAAGAGTTGGGTAGAGTGTTGTAGAGTGGAGTAGCAGAAAGCGTTGTATATTGGAGTGGCACAGTGTGGATTTGCGTAGAGTGGCATACACTGGAGTGGCATAGAGCCGAGTGAACTGGTGAAGAGTGCATTGGCATAGCAGGGTATAGTGGCAAAGAGTGCAGGGGCATTGAATTAATCAGCGTACAATGCAGCGTCGTAGAATGCAGTGGTGTAGATTAGAGTGGTGCAGAGTTCAGTAGCATAGAGTGCAGTGGTGTCGAGTAGAGGGGTGTAGAGTAGCATGGCGTAGAGTGGTGCAGAGGAGAGTGGTGTAGATTTGAGCGATTCAGAATGCAATGGTGTGGAGTCAGTCGATTAGCATAGATTGCAGTAGCATAGAGAGCAGAAAAGGGATGAGTGCAGTGGCGTAGAGTGGTGCAGAGAAGAGTGGTGTAGAGTGGTGCAGAGTAGAGTGCAGTGGCGTAGAGTGGTGCAGAGAAGAGTGGCGTAGACTGGTGCAGAGAAGAGTGGCGTAGAGTGGTGCAGAGAAGAGTGACGTAGAGTGGTGCAGAGAAGAGTGATGTAGAGTGGTGCAGAGAAGAGTGCAGTGGCGTGGAGTGGTGCAGAGTAGAGTGCAGTGGTGTGGAGTGGTGCAGAGTAGAGTGCAGTGGTGTGGAGTGGTGCAGAGTAGAGTGCAGTGGTGTGGAGTGGTGCAGAGTAGAGTGCAGTGGTGTGGAGTGGTGCAGAGTAGAGTGCAGTGGTGTGGAGTGGTGCAGAGTAGAGTGCAGTGGTGTGGAGTGGTGCAGAGTAGAGTGCAGTGGGGTGGAGCGTAGAGTGCAGTGTTGTGGAGTGGTGCAGAGTAGAGTGCAGTGGTGTGGAGTGGTGCAGAGTAGAGTGCAGTGGTGTAGAGTGGTGCAGAGTAGAGTGCAGTGGTGTGGAGTGGTGCAGAGTAGAGTGCAGTGGTGTGGAGTGGTGCAGAGTAGAGTGCAGTGGTGTGGAGTGGTGCAGAGTAGAGTGCAGTGGTGTGGAGTGGTGCAGAGTAGAGTGCAGTGGTGTGGAGTGGTGCAGAGTAGAGTGCAGTGGCGTGGAGTGGTGCAGAGTAGAGTGCAGTGGCGTGGAGTGGTGCAGAGTAGAGTGCAGTGGTTTAGAGTGGTGCAGAGTAGAGTGCAGTGGTGTAGAGTGGTGCAGAGTAGAGTGCAGTGGTGTGGAGTGGTGCAGAGTAGAGTGCAGTGGTGTGGAGTGGTGGAGCGTAGAGTGCAGTGTTGTGGAGTGGTGCAGAGTAGAGTGCAGTGGTGTGGAGTGGTGCAGAGTAGAGTGCAGTGGTGTAGAGTGGTGCAGAGTAGAGTGCAGTGGTTTGGAGTGGTGCAGAGTAGAGTGCAGTGGTGTGGAGTGGTGCAGAGTAGAGTGCAGTGGTGTGGAGTGGTGCAGAGTAGAGTGCAGTGGTGTGGAGTGGTGCAGAGTAGAGTGCAGTGGTGTGGAGTGGTGCAGAGTAGAGTGCAGTGGTGTGGAGTGGTGCAGAGTAGAGTGCAGTGGTGTGGAGTGGTGCAGAGTAGAGTGCAGTGGTGTGGAGTGGTGCAGAGTAGAGTGCAGTGGTGTGGAGTGGTGCAGAGTAGAGTGCAGTGGTGTGGAGTGGTGCAGAGAAGAGTGCAGTGTTGTAGAGTGGTGCAGAGTAGAGTGCAGTGGCGTGGAGTGGTGCAGAGTAGAGTGCAGTGGTGTGGAGTGGTGCAGAGTAGAGTGCAGTGGTGTACAGTGGTGCAGAGTAGAGTGCAGTGGCGTGGAGTGGTGCAGAGTAGAGTGCAGTGGTGTAGAGTGGTGCAGAGTAGAGTGCAGTGGTGTGGAGTGGTGCAGAGTAGAGTGCAGTGGTGTGGAGTGGTGCAGAGTAGAGTGCAGTGGTGTGGAGTGGTGCAGAGTAGAGTGCAGTGGTGTGGAGTGGTGGAGCGTAGAGTGCAGTGTTGTGGAGTGGTGCAGAGTAGAGTGCAGTGGTGTGGAGTGGTGCAGAGTAGAGTGCAGTGGTGTAGAGTGGTGCAGAGTAGAGTGCAGTGGTGTGGGAGTGGTGCAGAGTAGAGTGCAGTGGTGTGGAGTGGTGGAGCGTAGAGTGCAGTGTTGTGGAGTGGTGCAGAGTAGAGTGCAGTGGTGTGGAGTGGTGCAGAGTAGAGTGCAGTGGTGTAGAGTGGTGCAGAGTAGAGTGCAGTGGTTTAGAGTGGTGCAGAGTAGAGTGCAGTGGTGTGGAGTGGTGCAGAGCAGAGTGCAGTGGTGTGGAGTGGTGCAGAGTAGAGTGCAGTGGTGTGGAGTGGTGCAGAGTAGAGTGCAGTGGTGTGGAGTGGTGCAGAGTAGAGTGCAGTGGTGTGGAGTGGTGCAGAGTAGAGTGGAGTGGTGTGGAGTGGTGCAGAGTAGAGTGGAGTGGTGTGGAGTGGTGCAGAGTAGAGTGGCAGTGGTGTGGAGTGGTGCAGAGTAGAGTGCAGTGGTGTGGAGTGGTGCAGAGTAGAGTGCAGTGGTGTGGAGTGGTGCAGAGTAGAGTGCAGTGGTGTAGAGTGGTGCAGAGTAGAGTGCAGTGGTGTGGAGTGGTGCAGAGTAGAGTGCAGTGGTGTGGAGTGGTGCAGAGTAGAGTGCAGTGGCGTGGAGTGGTGCAGAGTAGAGTGCAGTGGTTTAGAGTGGTGCAGAGTAGAGTGCAGTGGTGTAGAGTGGTGCAGAGTAGAGTGCAGTGGTGTGGAGTGGTGCAGAGTAGAGTGCAGTGGTGTGGAGTGGTGCAGAGTAGAGTGCAGTGGTGTAGAGTGGTGCAGAGTAGAGTGCAGGGGTGTAGAGTGGTGCAGAGTCGAGTGCAGGGGTGTAGAGTGGTGCAGAGTAGAGTGCAGTGGTGTGGAGTGGTGCAGAGTAGAGTGCAGTGGTGTGGAGTGGTGCAGAGTAGAGTGCAGTGGTGTGGAGTGGTGCAGAGTAGAGTGCAGTGGTGTGGAGTGGTGCAGAGTAGAGTGCAGTGGTGTGGAGTGGTGCAGAGTAGAGTGCAGTGGTGTGGAGTGGTGCAGAGTAGAGTGCAGTGGTTTGGAGTGGTGCAGAGTAGAGTGCAGTGGTGTGGAGTGGTGCAGAGTAGAGTGCAGTGGTGTGGAGTGGTGCAGAGTAGAGTGCAGTGGTGTGGAGTGGTGCAGAGTAGAGTGCAGTGGTGTGGAGTGGTGCAGAGTAGAGTGCAGTGGTGTAGAGTGGTGCAGAGTAGAGTGCAGTGGTTTGGAGTGGTGCAGAGTAGAGTGCAGTGGTGTGGAGTGGGGTGCAGAGTAGAGTGCAGTGGTGTGGAGTGGTGCAGAGTAGAGTGCAGTGGTGTGGAGTGGTGCAGAGTAGAGTGCAGTGGTGTGGAGTGGTGCAGAGTAGAGTGCAGTGGTGTAGGAGTGGTGCAGAGTAGAGTGCAGTGGTGTGGAGTGGTGTAGAGTAGAGTGCAGTGGTGTGGAGTGGAGTGGTGCAGAGTAGAGTGCAGTGGCGTGGAGTGGTGCAGAGTAGAGTGCAGTGGTTTAGAGTGGTGCAGAGTAGAGTGCAGTGGTGTAGAGTGGTGCAGAGTAGAGTGCAGTGGTGTGGAGTGGTGCAGAGTAGAGTGCAGTGGTTTAGAGTGGTGCAGAGTAGAGTGCAGTGGTGTGAGTGGTGCAGAGTAGAGTGCAGTGGCGTGGAGTGGTGCAGAGTAGAGTGCAGTGGTTTAGAGTGGTGCAGAGTAGAGTGCAGTGGTGTGGAGTGGTGCAGAGTAGAGTGCAGTGGTGTAGAGTGGTGCAGAGTAGAGTGCAGTGGTGTGGAGTGGTGTAGAGTAGAGTGCAGTGGTGTGGAGTGGAGTGGTGCAGAGTAGAGTGCAGTGGTGTGGAGTGGTGCAGAGTAGAGTGCAGTGGTGTGGAGTGGTGCAGAGTAGAGTGCAGTGGTGCAGAGTAGAGTGCAGTGGTGTGGAGTGGTGCAGAGTAGAGTGCAGTGGTGTGGAGTGGTACAGAGTAGAGTGCAGTGGTGTAGAGTGGTGCAGAGTAGAGTGCAGTGGTTTAGAGTGGTGCAGAGTAGAGTGCAGTGGTGTGGAGTGGTGCAGAGTAGAGTGCAGTGGTGTAGAGTGGTGCAGAGTAGAGTGCAGTGGTGTGGAGTGGTGCAGAGTAGAGTGCAGTGGTGTAGAGTGGTGCAGAGTAGAGTGCAGTGGTGTGGAGTGGTGCAGAGTAGAGTGCAGTGGTGTAGAGTGGTGCAGAGTAGAGTGCAGTGGTGTGGAGTGGTGCAGAGTAGAGTGCAGTGGTGTGGAGTGGTGCAGAGTAGAGTGCAGTGGTGTGGAGTGGTGCAGAGTAGAGTGCAGTGGTGTGGAGTGGTGCAGAGTAGAGTGCAGTGGTGTGGAGTGGTGCAGAGTAGAGTGCAATGGTGTAGAGTGGTGCAGAGTAGAGTGCAGTGGTGTGGAGTGGTGCAGAGTAGAGTGCAGTGGTGTAGAGTGGTGCAGAGTAGAGTGCAGTGGTGTGGAGTGGTGTAGAGTAGAGTGCAGTGGTGTGGAGTGGAGTGGTGCAGAGTAGAGTGCAGTGGCGTGGAGTGGTGCAGAGTAGAGTGCAGTGGTTTAGAGTGGTGCAGAGTAGAGTGCAGTGGTGTAGAGTGGTGCAGAGTAGAGTGCAGTGGTGTGGAGTGGTGCAGAGTAGAGTGCAGTGGTTTAGAGTGGTGCAGAGTAGAGTGCAGTGGTGTAGAGTGGTGCAGAGTAGAGTGCAGTGGCGTGGAGTGGTGCAGAGTAGAGTGCAGTGGTTTAGAGTGGTGCAGAGTAGAGTGCAGTGGTGTGGAGTGGTGCAGAGTAGAGTGCAGTGGTGTGGAGTGGTGCAGAGTAGAGTGCAGTGGTGTGGAGTGGTGCAGAGTAGAGTGCAGTGGTGTGGAGTGGTGCAGAGTAGAGTGCAGTGGTGTGGAGTGGTGCAGAGTAGAGTGCAGTGGTGTAGAGTGGTGCAGAGTAGAGTGCAGTGGCGTGGAATGGTGCAGAGTAGAGTGCAGTGGTGTGGAGTGGTGCAGAGTAGAGTGCAGTGTTGTAGAGTGGTGCAGAGTAGAGTGCAGTGGCGTGGAGTGGTGCAGAGTAGAGTGCAGTGGTTTAGAGTGGTGCAGAGTAGAGTGCAGTGGCGTGGAGTGGTGCAGAGTAGAGTGCAGTGGTGTAGAGTGGTGCAGAGTAGAGTGCAGTGGCGTGGAGTGGTGCAGAGTAGAGTGCAGTGGTGTGGAGTGGTGCAGAGTAGAGTGCAGTGGTGTGGAGTGGTGCAGAGTAGAGTGCAGTGGTGTAGAGTGGTGCAGAGTAGAGTGCAGTGGCGTGGAATGGTGCAGAGTAGAGTGCAGTGGTGTGGAGTGGTGCAGAGTAGAGTGCAGTGGTGTGGAGTGGTGCAGAGTAGAGTGCAGTGGTGTGGAGTGGTGCAGAGTAGAGTGCAGTGGTTTAGAGTGGTGCAGAGTAGAGTGCAGTGGCGTGGAATGGTGCAGAGTAGAGTGCAATGGTGTGGAGTGGTGCAGAGTAGAGTGCAGTGGTGTGGAGTGGTGCAGAGTAGAGTGCAGTGGTTTAGAGTGGTGCAGAGTAGAGTGCAGTGGTGTGGAGTGGTGCAGAGTAGAGTGCAGTGGTGTAGAGTGGTGCAGAGTAGAGTGCAGGGGTGTGGAGTGGTGCAGAGTAGAGTGCAGTGGTGTGGAGTGGTGCAGAGTAGAGTGCAGTGGTTTAGAGTGGTGCAGAGTAGAGTGCAGTGGTGTGGAGTGGTGCAGAGTAGAGTGCAGTGGTGTAGAGTGGTGCAGAGTAGAGTGCAGTGGCGTGGAATGGTGCAGAGTAGAGTGCAGTGGTGTGGAGTGGTGCAGAGTAGAGTGCAGTGGTGTGGAGTGGTGCAGAGTAGAGTGCAGTCGTGTGGAGTGGTGCAGAGTAGAGTGCAGTGGTTTAGAGTGGTGCAGAGTAGAGTGCAGTGGCGTGGAGTGGTGCAGAGTAGAGTGCAGTGGTGTGGAGTGGTGCAGAGTAGAGTGCAGTGGTGTGGAGTGGTGCAGAGTAGAGTGCAGTGGTGTGGAGTGGTGCAGAGTAGAGTGCAGTGGTGTAGAGTGGTGCAGAGTAGAGTGCAGTGGCGTGGAATGGTGCAGAGTAGAGTGCAGTGGTGTGGAGTGGTGCAGAGTAGAGTGCAGTGTTGTAGAGTGGTGCAGAGTAGAGTGCAGTGGCGTGGAGTGGTGCAGAGTAGAGTGCAGTGGTTTAGAGTGGTGCAGAGTAGAGTGCAGTGGCGTGGAGTGGTGCAGAGTAGAGTGCAGTGGTGTAGAGTGGTGCAGAGTAGAGTGCAGTGGCGTGGAGTGGTGCAGAGTAGAGTGCAGTGGTGTGGAGTGGTGCAGAGTAGAGTGCAGTGGTGTGGAGTGGTGCAGAGTAGAGTGCAGTGGTGTAGAGTGGTGCAGAGTAGAGTGCAGTGGCGTGGAATGGTGCAGAGTAGAGTGCAGTGGTGTGGAGTGGTGCAGAGTAGAGTGCAGTGGTGTGGAGTGGTGCAGAGTAGAGTGCAGTGGTGTGGAGTGGTGCAGAGTAGAGTGCAGTGGTGTGGAGTGGTGCAGAGTTGAGTGCAGTGGTTTAGAGTGGTGCAGAGTAGAGTGCAGTGGTGTGGAGTGGTGCAGAGTAGAGTGCAGTGGCGTGGAGTGGTGCAGAGTAGAGTGCAGTGGTTTAGAGTGGTGCAGAGTAGAGTGCAGTGGTGTAGAGTGGTGCAGAGTAGAGTGCAGTGGTGTAGAGTGGTGCAGAGTAGAGTGCAGTGGTGTGGAGTGGTGCAGAGTAGAGTGCAGTGGTGTGGAGTGGTGCAGAGTAGAGTGCAGTGGTGTGGAGTGGTGCAGAGTAGAGTGCAGTGGTGTGGAGTGGTGCAGAGTAGAGTGCAGTGGTGTGGAGTGGTGCAGAGAAGAGTGCAGTGTTGTATAGTGGTGCAGAGTAGAGTGCAGTGGTGTAGAGTGGTGCAGAGTAGAGTGCAGTGGTGTGGAGTGGTGTAGAGTAGAGTGCAGTGGTGTGGAGTGGTGCAGAGTAGAGTGCAGTGGCGTGGAGTGGTGCAGAGTAGAGTGCAGTGGTTTAGAGTGGTGCAGAGTAGAGTGCAGTGGTGTAGAGTGGTGCAGAGTAGAGTGCAGTGGTGTGGAGTGGTGCAGAGTAGAGTGCAGTGGTTTAGAGTGGTGCAGAGTAGAGTGCAGTGGTGTAGAGTGGTGCAGAGTAGAGTGCAGTGGCGCGGAGTGGTGCAGAGTAGAGTGCAGTGGTTTAGAGTGGTGCAGAGTAGAGTGCAGTGGTGTGGAGTGGTGCAGAGTAGAGTGCAGTGGTGTGGAGTGGTGCAGAGTAGAGTGCAGTGGTGTGGAGTGGTGCAGAGTAGAGTGCAGTGGTGTGGAGTGGTGCAGAGTAGAGTGCAGTGGTGTGGAGTGGTGCAGAGTAGAGTGCAGTGGTGTGGAGTGGTGCAGAGTAGAGTGCAGTGGTGTAGAGTGGTGCAGAGTAGAGTGCAGTGGCGTGGAATGGTGCAGAGTAGAGTGCAGTGGTGTGGAGTGGTGCAGAGTAGAGTGCAGTGTTGTAGAGTGGTGCAGAGTAGAGTGCAGTGGCGTGGAGTGGTGCAGAGTAGAGTGCAGTGGTTTAGAGTGGTGCAGAGTAGAGTGCAGTGGCGTGGAGTGGTGCAGAGTAGAGTGCAGTGGTGTAGAGTGGTGCAGAGTAGAGTGCAGTGGCGTGGAGTGGTGCAGAGTAGAGTGCAGTGGTGTGGAGTGGTGCAGAGTAGAGTGCAGTGGTGTGGAGTGGTGCAGAGTAGAGTGCAGTGGTGTAGAGTGGTGCAGAGTAGAGTGCAGTGGCGTGGAATGGTGCAGAGTAGAGTGCAGTGGTGTGGAGTGGTGCAGAGTAGAGTGCAGTGGTGTGGAGTGGTGCAGAGTAGAGTGCAGTGGTGTGGAGTGGTGCAGAGTAGAGTGCAGTGGTTTAGAGTGGTGCAGAGTAGAGTGCAGTGGCGTGGAATGGTGCAGAGTAGAGTGCAGTGGTGTGGAGTGGTGCAGGGTAGAGTGCAGTGGTGTGGAGTGGTGCAGAGTTGAGTGCAGTGGTTTAGAGTGGTGCAGAGTAGAGTGCAGTGGTGTGGAGTGGTGCAGAGTAGAGTGCAGTGGTGTAGAGTGGTGCAGAGTAGAGTGCAGGGGTGTGGAGTGGTACAGAGTAGAGTGCAGTGGTGTGGAGTGGTGCAGAGTAGAGTGCAGTGGTTTAGAGTGGTGCAGAGTAGAGTGCAGTGGTGTGGAGTGGTGCAGAGTAGAGTGCAGTGGTGTAGAGTGGTGCAGAGTAGAGTGCAGTGGCGTGGAATGGTGCAGAGTAGAGTGCAGTGGTGTGGAGTGGTGCAGAGTAGAGTGCAGTGGTGTGGAGTGGTGCAGAGTAGAGTGCAGTGGTGTGGAGTGGTGCAGAGTAGAGTGCAGTGGTTTAGAGTGGTGCAGAGTAGAGTGCAGTGGCGTGGAGTGGTGCAGAGTAGAGTGCAGTGGTGTAGAGTGGTGCAGAGTAGAGTGCAGTGGTGTGGAGTGGTGCAGAGTAGAGTGCAGTGGTGTGGAGGGGTGCAGAGTAGAGTGCAGTGGTGTGGAGTCGTGCAGAGTAGAGTGCAGTGGTTTAGAGTGGTGCAGAGTAGAGTGCAGTAGTGTGGAGTGGTGCAGAGTAGAGTGCAGTGGTGTAGAGTGGTGCAGAGTAGAGTGCAGGGGTGTGGAGTGGTGCAGAGTAGAGTGCAGTGGTGTGGAGTGGTGCAGAGTAGAGTGCAGTGGTTTAGAGTGGTGCAGAGTAGAGTGCAGTGGTGAAGAGTGGTGCAGAGTAGAGTGCAGTGGCGTGGAATGGTGCAGAGTAGAGTGCAGTGGTGTGGAGTGGTGCAGAGTAGAGTGCAGTGGTGTGGAGTGGTGCAGAGTAGAGTGCAGTGGTGTGGAGTGGTGCAGAGTAGAGTGCAGTGGTGTAGAGTGGTGCAGAGTAGAGTGCAGTGGCGTGGAGTGGTGCAGAGTAGAGTGCAGTGGTGTAGAGTGGTGCAGAGTAGAGTGCAGTCGCGTAGAGTGGTGCAGACTAGAGTGCAGTGGTGTGGAGTGGTGCAGAGTAGAGTGCAGTGGCGTGGAGTGGTGCAGAGTAGAGTGCAGTGGTGTGGAGTGGTGCAGACTAGAGTGCAGTGGTGTGGAGTGGTGCAGAGTAGAGTGCAGTGGTGTGGAGTGGTGCAGAGTAGAGTGCAGTGGTGTAGAGTGGTGCAGAGTAGAGTGCAGTGGTGTGGAGTGGTGCAGAGTAGAGTGCAGTGGTGTGGAGTGGTGCAGAGTAGAGTGCAGTGGTGTGGAGTGGTGGAGCGTAGAGTGCAGTGTTGTGGAGTGGTGCAGAGTAGAGTGCAGTGGCGTGGAGTGGTGCAGAGTAGAGTGCAGTGGTTTAGAGTGGTGCAGAGTAGAGTGCAGTGGTTTAGAGTGGTGCAGAGTAGAGTGCAGTGGCGTGGAGTGGTGCAGAGTAGAGTGCAGTGGTTTAGAGTGGTGCAGAGTAGAGTGCAGTGGCGTGGAGTGGTGCAGAGTAGAGTGCAGTGGTTTAGAGTGGTGCAGAGTAGAGTGCAGTGGTGTGGAGTGGTGCAGAGTAGAGTGCAGTGGTGTAGAGTGGTGCAGAGTAGAGTGCAGTGGCGTGGAGTGGTGCAGAGTAGAGTGCAGTGGTGTAGAGTATTGCAGAGTAGAGTGCAGTGGTGTGGAGTGGTGCAGAGTAGAGTGCAGTGGCGTGGAATGGTGCAGAGTAGAGGGCAGTGGTGTGGAGTGGTGCAGAGTAGAGTGCAGTGGTGTAGAGTGATGCAGAGTAGAGTGCAGTGGTTTAGAGTGGTGCAGAGTAGAGTGCAGTGGTGTGGAGTGGTGCAGAGTAGAGTGCAGTGGTGTGGAGTGGTGCAGAGTAGAGTGCAGTGGTGTAGAGTGGTGCAGAGTAGAGTGCAGTGGCGTGGAGTGGTGCAGAGTAGAGTGCAGTGGTGTAGAGTGGTGCAGAGTAGAGTGCAGTGGCGTGGAGTGGTGCAGAGTAGAGTGCAGTGGTTTAGAGTGGTGCAGAGTAGAGTGCAGTGGTGTAGAGTGGTGCAGAGTAGAGTGCAGTGGTGTGGAGTGGTGCAGAGTAGAGTGCAGTGGTGTGGAGTGGTGCAGAGTAGAGTGCAGTGGTGTGGAGTGGTGCAGAGTAGAGTGCAGTGGTGTGGAGTGGTGCAGAGTAGAGTGCAGTGGTGTGGAGTGGTGCAGAGTAGAGTGCAGTGGTGTAGAGTGGTGCAGAGTAGAGTGCAGTGGTGTAGAGTGGTGCAGAGTAGAGTGCAGTGGTGTGGAGTGGTGCAGAGTAGAGTGCAGTGGTGTAGAGTGGTGCAGAGTAGAGTGCAGTGGTGTGGAGTGGTGCAGAGTAGAGTGCAGTGGTGTGGAGTGGTGCAGAGTAGAGTGCAGTGGTTTAGAGTGGTGCAGACTAGAGTGCAGTGGTGTGGAGTGGTGCAGAGTAGAGTGCAGTGGTGTGGAGTGGTGCAGAGTAGAGTGCAGTGGTGTGGAGTGGTGCAGAGTAGAGTGCAGTGGCTTGGAGTGGTGCAGAGTAGAGTGCAGTGGTGTGGAGTGGTGGAGCGTAGAGTGCAGTGGCGTGGAGTGGTGCAGAGTAGAGTGCAGTGGTTTAGAGTGGTGCAGAGTAGAGTGCAGTGTTGTGGAGTGGTGCAGAGTAGAGTGCAGTGGTGTAGAGTGGTGCAGAGTAGAGTGCAGTGGTTTAGAGTGGTGCAGAGTAGAGTGCAGTGGTGTAGAGTGGTGCAGAGTAGAGTGCAGTGGTGTGGAGTGGTGCAGAGTAGAGTGCAGTGGTGTAGAGTGGTGCAGAGTAGAGTGCAGTGGTGTGGAGTGATGCAGAGTAGAGTACAGTGGTGTGGAGTGGTGCAGAGTAGAGTGCAGTGGTTTAGAGTGGTGCAGAGTAGAGTGCAGTGGTTTAGAGTGGTGCAGAGTAGAGTGCAGTGGTGTGGAGTGGTGCAGAGTAGAGTGCAGTGGTGTGGAGTGGTGCAGAGTAGAGTGCAGTGGTGTAGAGTGGTGCAGAGTAGAGTGCAGTGGTGTGGAGTGGTGCAGAGTAGAGTGCAGTGGTGTGGAGTGGTGCAGAGTAGAGTGCAGTGGTGTAGAGTGGTGCAGAGTAGAGTGCAGTGGTGTGGAGTGGTGCAGAGTAGAGTGCAGTGGTGTGGAGTGGTGCAGAGTAGAGTGCAGTGGTTTAGAGTGGTGCAGAGTAGAGTGCAGTGGCGTGGAGTGGTGCAGAGTAGAGTGCAGTGGTTTAGAGTGGTGCAGAGTAGAGTGCAGTGGCGTGGAGTGGTGCAGAGTAGAGTGCAGTGGTGTGGAGTGGTGCAGAGTAGAGTGCAGTGGTTTAGAGTGGTGCAGAGTAGAGTGCAGTGGTGTGGAGTGGTGCAGAGTAGAGTGCAGTGGTTTAGAGTGGTGCAGAGTAGAGTGCAGTGGTTTAGAGTGGTGCAGAGTAGAGTGCAGTGGTGTGGAGTGGTGCAGAGTAGAGTGCAGTGGTTTAAAGTGGTGCAGAGTAGAGTGCAGTGGCGTGGAGTGGTGCAGAGTAGAGTGCAGTGGTTTAGAGTGGTGCAGAGTAGAGTGCAGTGGCGTGGAGTGGTGCAGAGTAGAGTGCAGTGGTGTGGAGTGGTGCAGAGTAGAGTGCAGTGGTTTAGAGTGGTGCAGAGTAGAGTGCAGTGGTGTGGAGTGGTGCAGAGTAGAGTGCAGTGGTTTAGAGTGGTGCAGAGTAGAGTGCAGTGGTGTGGAGTGGTGCAGAGTAGAGTGCAGTGGTGTAGAGTGGTGCAGAGTAGAGTGCAGTGGTGTGGAGTGGTGCAGAGTAGAGTGCAGTGGTGTGGAGTGGTGCAGAGTAGAGTGCAGTGGTTTAGAGTGGTGCAGAGTAGAGTGCAGTGGCGTGGAGTGGTGCAGAGTAGAGTGCAGTGGTTTAGAGTGGTGCAGAGTAGAGTGCAGTGGCGTGGAGTGGTGCAGAGTAGAGTGCAGTGGTGTGGAGTGGTGCAGAGTAGAGTGCAGTGGTTTAGAGTGGTGCAGAGTAGAGTCCAGTGGTGTGGAGTGGTGCAGAGTAGAGTGCAGTGGTTTAGAGTGGTGCAGAGTAGAGTGCAGTGGTTTAGAGTGGTGCAGAGTAGAGTGCAGTGGTGTGGAGTGGTGCAGAGTAGAGTGCAGTGGTTTAGAGTGGTGCAGAGTAGAATGCAGTGGCGTGGAGTGGTGCAGAGTAGAGTGCAGTGGTTTAGAGTGGTGCAGAGTAGAGTGCAGTGGCGTGGAGTGGTGCAGAGTAGAGTGCAGTGGTGTGGAGTGGTGCAGAGTAGAGTGCAGTGGTTTAGAGTGGTGCAGAGTAGAGTGCAGTGGTGTGGAGTGGTGCAGAGTAGAGTGCAGTGGTTTAGAGTGGTGCAGAGTAGAGTGCAGTGGTTTAGAGTGGTGCAGAGTAGAGTGCAGTGGTGTGGAGTGGTGCAGAGTAGAGTGCAGTGGTTTAGAGTGGTGCAGAGTAGAGTGCAGTGGCGTGGAGTGGTGCAGAGTAGAGTGCAGTTGTTTAGAGTGGTGCAGAGTAGAGTGCAGTGGCGTGGAGTGGTGCAGAGTAGAGTGCAGTGGTGTGGAGTGGTGCAGAGTAGAGTGCAGTGGTGTAGAGTGGTGCAGAGTAGAGTGCAGTGTTGTAGAGTGGTGCAGAGTAGAGTGCAGTGGTGTGGAGTGGTGCAGAGTAGAGTGCAGTGGTTTAGAGTGGTGCAGAGTAGAGTGCAGTGGTTTAGAGTGGTGCAGAGTAGAGTGCAGTGGTGTGGAGTGGTGCAGAGTAGAGTGCAGTGGTTTAGAGTGGTGCAGAGTAGAGTGCAGTGGCGTGGAGTGGTGCAGAGTAGAGTGCAGTGGTGTGGAGTGGTGCAGAGTAGAGTGCAGTGGTTTAGAGTGGTGCAGAGTAGAGTGCAGTGGTGTGGAGTGGTGCAGAGTAGAGTGCAGTGGTTTAGAGTGGTGCAGAGTAGAGTGCAGTGGCGTGGAGTGGTGCAGAGTAGAGTGCAGTGGTGTGGAGTGGTGCAGAGTAGAGTGCAGTGGTTTAGAGTGGTGCAGAGTAGAGTGCAGTGGTGTGGAGTGGTGCAGAGTAGAGTGGCATAGAGTGGAATATACATGGTATGATAGCATACTGCCATTACAGACAACACATTTTCAATTGAAAGAGCCGTTACATCCGCACAGGCATACAGTTTTACTAATAAACCTATACAGCGCACAAACAAAGATATATCAAAATTGTATCACCTAGTGCAATGATTTGTTTTTATCATATTAACGTATTTGGGTCCTACACACTTCAGAAATAACACAAAATGTGCTTCATTTTTGTTCCTAATTCTGATATATTCTGACATAGTTGATTTAAATGTTGTTGTGTGGTATAAAAAAAACCTATATCCTACCCTCAGCACCCAGCAAGATTGTCTCACAAATTCTCTCACTTTGAAGTTAGAGAAAGAAATGTAAACAAACACCGTCAGAAGGCAGCACCTGACATTTGACCTCGGTCATTGAATGCACAGCAAATGTGACAAGATAAGAACAAGATTTTAAAGGATGGTTTACAGAAAGTGAATTTGTAGAAGAATACAGAAAGCATGCTTCAGGCAGCGGGAGGGACGAACGGAACCTGGAGAGCCTAACGCAAATAAAGCCAGAAAACGTGACTTACAAACCACAAAGCCAATGGTAATCAACTGCTGGAATGCATTCCTAGGTCAACTTTCTGAAAGTCCCCAAGATGTCTTTAGCAAACCAGACAGCTGCGCTGACTGGTAAACTAAGAACTAAAAACCAGACCCCAAGGCCACACAACAGGTCCAAAAACAGGGGCGGCTTCTCTTAAATGGCGGAGGAGAGTTGCCTTACCTGCGTCAGGCAAACACAAATAAATAAAATGGCAATTTTATTTTGCCACAGCTTGCGCTGTGTACAGTGCGAGCGTGAGGCAGGGGGGCGGGGCAAAATCCTGCTATTGCAGAATTACTGCTGCCCCTTTCAGTGCACATGTCGAGCTGGCCAGTTGGCTACCTACGACCAGTCCGACATGCGCACTGCACACCCAGCAATCCCCGTGCTGTGAGAGAGCCAGGGGATTGCTGGCACAGCCCCCAGCCTCTAAATGAGCGCTGGGTTATTCTGCTCCCACCAATCCAGGAGCTGTCCTCATGCTGCAGGATGCAGCTCCAGGATTGGTCAGGAGTGCTGTTCCACTGGGCTAGAAGCGACGTTATTCCCTTCCCAGCTCGTGGATGTCCCGTCACACCACCATCGCCGGGAGTTCTGCACCAGGAGGGAGCATTTTTGAGGTGAGTTGGGCGCATGGCGCCCCCAATATTTTTATATCGCCAGCCACCGCTAGCCACAAACTGCTAAAAGACGGCCCACGCACTGACCTGCCAGGCCAGCGCGCTGGGCACTGCCTGATGGTCCTGTCAGCCAGTCCGGCCCTGCAATTCCACTAGCTTTGAACAGTTGCTTCAAAAATGAAGTGTCAATTGTTTAAATGCTAAAGCTTTGCAGAAAGAACTCTGTGACAGGAGTGCATTTAACTTTATTATCCATTTGTGATAATGTAAGCAGCAACATTTGTATGCGTATATGAAGCACACAGAGGCCAGGAAATAACAAACACATATCAAGTTACATCACCACAGCCCGATGCATGCCACAGAGGAAGCCTCCAAGCACAGAAGGGGATGGATGCCAAGGGTACCACTTCTGGGGGTTGCCCCTGAGCCCTCTGTTCCTGTTGAAAGGCCCGCTCTTCCGCCAGCAACGGGAGGATGTCCTCATAGATCAGGCCATTATTATAGGTACCCGGACCATCTGTGCCACCGGAAGTGCAACTGCACTCATGCCCCACCCATGCTGTGGGATCAAACCTCGCCCCCCACCTTCTAGGCACACATTTGGAGATGTCTGCAGTTCTTTTGTTTCAGAAAATTTGATAGAAACTGTACAACATATTTCTTTGGCAACTGATTTCTCTACAATTGTGGCATTTGTTGGACTTGGCCCTTTTTGCAGGGTCATCCCTGAACTTTTTGCTTTCCTCCTGTATTTTTTCTGACCTGTTTGTTGTTGGTTTTATGACTCTGGGCACTATGCCACTGATGATCAGTGCTAACGTGCATATGCTCTCTATTGTAAATTGTTGTAATAGATTAGTGACTTTATGATTGGCTTATTTGATTTACTTGTCAGACCCTATTACAGTGCACCTTGTATGCCCAGGGCCAGTAGATCAAATGCTGCTGGTGGGCTTGCAGCACTGGTTGAGCCACCCACAGAAGTAGCTTGTAAAGTGTGGCTCAAGCCTGCCATTGCAGAGCCTGTGTGCAGTCTGGGACTGCCATGTTGACTTGGTAAGTGCACTCACTTACCAGTCCCTAAACCTTCCCTTTTCTGCATGTCAGTCACCCCTAAGGTAGGCCCAAGGGCAGGGTGAATTATAAGTATAAGGTAGGACAAGCCCTGATGTGTGTGGCATGTCCTGATAGTGAATTACAGCCAATTTCGTTTTTCACTATTGCAAGGCCATCTGTTCTCCATAGGCCAGAATGGGCAGTTAGATTATTACATTTTATAATCCTAACTGACTCAGGGAACATGGTGAAAAAACGAATTCAGTATGCCCGAACTCAGAATGATAAAATACATCTTTTAGTGAAGTTGGTTTTAACATTCTGTGTTTGAAAATACCACTTTTAGAAAGTAGGTATTTTCTTACCTAACCATCCAGCCTGCCTTTACTAAATTGTGTGTTGCATGTCTGGGTTGTGAGTGACAGGAGGGCATGGGCTCCAGCAGTCTTATGAGTCATGGTTGGGCTGAATAGGATATTGGCTCCATAGAGAGTGGGGGGCAGAGATTTACTTTCAGTGCCCCTAGCCTTCATAGAATAGAGAGTAGGGGGAGGAGATTTCCTTTCGGCTACCTGGGCCAGGTCTGCCTTCAACAATGCTGTCTCCACCTCCTGCCAGAAAGCTGCACAAAACTGGTTCTGGCTAGGCACAGGCAACCTCTTCCTTCAGAGGACAAAGGATTTACTGGTATAATTATTGGGGCCTAAACCCCAAGACTTCAGATCAATTCTGGACATCAAGACGGACCTTTTGCCAAGGAGAAGAACCAGAGAATCTGCAGGATTTGACTGCCCCTGTGCCAGTGTGTTGCTTTCTGGGGTTTGCCTGCAGTGGTTTCTTTATTGCCAAGGAAATGAAAAAGACTTTTATTGCAACTTTCATCATCATGAAGAAGAATCTCCAAGGACTTAAACTGTGCGTGCCTCCTGCTGAAGTCTCAGGGATACAAGACTTTACCACCAGCGCCCCCTGAATTTCCTTGCTGGGAATTCTGCCTGCAGAAGCCTGTGTGTTGTTGGGAGCTGGAAGCACAACTCAACAAGAGGAAGCATGTCGCATCCGCAGGTGTTGCCGTCGCATCATCTGAGAAGGGTGTCGCCACCGCAAGGGTCACCATCGCATCACTGGAGAAGCGTGTCTCCGTCACAGCTGTTTGTCGTCGCATCCCCCGAGAAGCATGTCGCCACCGCAAGGGTCGCTGTCACATCACTGGAGAAGCGTGTCGCAGGGACTGTCGCAGCTCCAAAGTTACAGAGTTGACGCACAGCGGTCGGGCGTGCACGCATCGCCTTCACGTAGTCGCATCGCATCAAAGACGCCATCTTGTCGCATCGCACCGGATCATCACATCGCATCGAAGCGCCATCTTGTTGCATCACAACCAGGATGCACCATGAGATAATCGCATCACCTCCTCTCCGGTAAGGAACAGACGCATCGCCTACTTTGCGCATCGTTCTCCCTGCGAACCTTTTCTTTATCTTGCGTGACTCATCCAAAGAAACGTGAGAAACGTGTCGCATTTACCATTTAGAGTGAGCTGAGTTATTTCTACAATCTTAAAGTTATTTTCTTAATAATGTATTGTGGATTTTTGACATTTGGGTCGTGTGTTAAGTCTATATAAATAATACTTATTTTTATAAAACCTGTGTGGTGTCCATCTGTAGTGTTTTCACTGTATTACTGTATGTGATCACAAATGCTTTACACACTGACTCTGAGATAAGCCTTCCTGCTCGTGCCAAGCTACCACAGGGTTGAGCAGGGGTTATTTTAGGAGTGTAGCCCCCTTACTCTGACTAGAAGCAAGTGTCCCTCTTTGGACAGAAGTGCAAATCATTGCCAACTAGAGACCCCCAGTTCTAACTGCTTTGTTGTGAAAGATGCCGCTCACTGTTCATCAGGAAAAGACAACGACTCTTTAACGTGTGCTCGAGTGTGCCCCTGTCACCCACACCTCTAGAACTGACTGAGGTCCCAGCACCTCTAATCACAGGTGTACTGAGGGCTCATTCAGACTGACTGTACTGAGAAGAGATGCCAAGGTATGGTTTCAACCAACGCTAGATGTTACTTACAGGCGCGGCCCGCGGGCCTCTGTGGACGTCTTCATAGTAGGTGTCTGGTCCCTTCGTCCACTTGCTGTTCACATACATGTTCACGCCTGGAAGAGAGCATGCACAGACGTCAGGTGATGTCAGTTCCCTCCTAGGTGTCATCAAACATCTTCTCAGACTCACCCGTCGTTGCTTCTCTGTGGAGTCGGGGTCCAGACCCCCATCTCTTGTAGAGAAGAACCGCGCCAGTGATGAGGAGGGCGGCACCAAAGAGTGCCCCTATGGACACGCCCACTGCGAATGACCAGTCCGAAGGGAGCTCAGAGGGTGGGGGAGACTCTGGGGAACAAGGCACAGGTGGGTGAGTCCCTCAGAACACAGCACAGCAGCCGTCCATCCTGTGGAGAGACTGGGGGGACACAAGGGGCGCTCCAGCCCAGTGGGTGCATTATTAAACAAATGGTATATACATTGTGAAGGAATTCTGCTGATAAACTTATCAACTATTCTATTTTGTCAGGATAGCAAAGGCATTATTTGGAAACAGCATCAATTCAACTTTGCCCCCAAAAGACACTCAGTGCACTCTGCAAAACATGCATGTGATAAGAGTAGCAAAGCCTGTGCCCCAGTGCGGTGCCCATGTGTGTGGTGAACTCAGCGGGCTATCAGCATAGGCTGTAAAAGGGACAAGCCCCCAGGGGGATACATGAGAAGGGGGAGGAGCTAGCGAGAGAGGTGAGAGGTCAGTCTGTCTGGGGGAGTGGGGGGACACAGGGAGGTGGAGCTAGTGAAGGGGTGAGAGGTCAGTCTGTCTGGGGTAGTGGGGGAGCAGACACAGGGGGAGGTGGAGCTAGTGAAGGAGTGAGAGGTCAGTCTGTCTGGGGTAGTGGGGGAGGAGACTCAGGGGGAGGTGGAGCTGGTGAAGGGGTGAGAGGTCAGTCTGTCTGAGGTAGTGGGAGAGGAGACACAGGGGGAGGTGGAGCTGGTGAAGGGGTGAGAGGTCAGTCTGTCTGGGGTAGTGGGGGAGGAGACACAGGGAGGTGGAGCTGGTGAAGGGGTGAGAGGTCTGTCTGTCTGGGGGAGTGGGGGAGGAGACAGGGGAGGTGGAGCTGGTGAAGGGGTGAGAAGTCAGTCTGTCTGGGGAGGGGCGAGGAGACACAGGGAGGTGGAGCTGGTGAGGGGGTGAGAGGTCAGTCTGTCTGGGGTAGTGGGGGAGGAGACACAGGGGGAGGTGGAGCTAGTGAAGGGGTGAGAGGTCAGTCTGTCTGCGGTAGTGGGGCAGAGAAACAGGCGGGGTGGAGCTGGTGAAGGGGTGAGAGGTCAGTCTGTCTGGGGTAGTGGGGGAGGAGACACAGGGGGAGGTGGAGCTAGTGAAGGGGTGAGAGGTCAGTCTGTCTGCGGTAGTGGGGCAGAGAAACAGGCGGGGTGGAGCTGGTGAAAGGGTGAGAGGTCAGTCTGTCTGGGGTAGTGAGGGAGGAGACACAGGGGAGGTGGAGCTGGTGAAGGGGTGAGAGGTCAGTCTGTCCGGGGTAGTGAGGGATTAGACACAGGGAGGTGGAGCTGGTGAAGGGGTGAGAGGTCAGTCTGTCTGGGGTAGTGGGGAGACACAGGGGGAGGAGGAGCTGGTGAAGAGGTGAGAGGTCAGTCTGTCTGAGGTAGTGGGGGAGGAGACACAGGGGGAGGTGGAGCTGTGAAGGGGTCAGAGGTCAGTCTGTCTGGGGTAGTGGGGGAGGAGACACAGGGGAGGTGGAGCTGGTGAAGGGGTGAGAGGTCAGTCTGTCTGGGGTAGTGGGGAGGAGACACAGGGGAGGTGGAGCTGGTGAAGGGGTGAGAGGTCAGTCTGTCTGAGGTAGTGGGGGAGGAGACACAGGCGGGGTGGAGCTGGTGAAGGGGTGAGAGGTCAGTCTGTCTGGGGTAGTGGGGGAGGAGACACAGGGAGGTGGAGCTGTGAAGGGGTCAGAGGTCAGTCTGTCTGGGGAAGTGGGGGAGGAGACACAGGGGGAGGTGGAGCTGGTGAAGGGGTGAGAGGTCAGTCTGTCTGTGGTAGTGGGGGAGGAGACAGGGGAGGTGGAGCTGGTGAAGGGGTGAGAGGTCAGTCTGTCTGGGGAAGTGGGGGAGGAGACAGGGGAGGTGGAGCTGGTGAAGGGGTGAGAGGTCAGTCTGTCTGCGGTAGTGGGGAGGAGACACAGAGAGGTGGAGCTGGTGAAGGGGTGAGAGGTCAGTCTGTCTGGGGTAGTGGGGAGGAGACACAGAGAGGTGGAGCTGGTGAAGGGGTGAGAGGTCAGTCTGTCTGGGGTAGTGGGGGAGCAGACACAGGGGGAGGAGGAGCTGGTGAAGAGGTGAGAGGTCAGTCTGTCTGAGGTAGTGGGAGAGGAGACACGGGCGGTGGAGCTGGTGAAAGGGTGAGAGGTCTGTCTGTCCGGGGTAGTGGGGGAGGAGACACAGAGGAGGTGGAGCTGGTGAAAGGGTGAGAGGTCAGTCTGTCTGGGGTAGTGGGAGGAGACACAGGGGAGGTGGAGCTGGTGAAGGGGTCAGAGGTCAGTCTGTCCGGGGGAGTGGGGGAGGAGACACAGAGGAGGTGGAGCTGGTGAAAGGGTGAGAGGTCAGTCTGTCTGGGGTAGTGGGGAGGAGACACAGGGGGGTGGAGCTGGTGAGGGGGTGAGAGGTCAGTCTGTCTGGGGTAGTGGGGGAGGAGACACAGGGAGGTGGAGCTGGTGAAGGGGTGAGAGGTCAGTCTGTCTGGGGTAGTGGGGGAGGAGACACAGGGGGGTGGAGCTAGTGAAGGGGTGAGAGGTCAGTCTGTCTGGGGTAGAGGGGGAGGAGACACAGGTGGGTGAAGCTGGTGAAGGGGTCAGAGGTCAGTCTGTCTTGGGTAGTGGGAAGGAGACACAGGGAGGTGGAGCTGTGAAGGGGTGAGAGGTCAGTCTGTCTGAGGTAGTGGGGGAGGAGACACTTGGAGGGTGGGGCTGGTGAAGGGGTGAGAAGTCAGTCTGTCTGGGGAGGGGCGAGGTGACACAGGGAGGTGGAGCTGGTGAGGGGGTGAGAGGTCAGTCTGTCTGGGGTAGTGGGGGAGGATGCACAGGGGGGGGTGGAGCTGTGAAGGGGTGAGAGGTCAGTCTGTCTGGGGTAGTGGGGGAGGATGCACGGGGGGGGTGGAGCTGTGAAGGGGTGAGAGGTCAGTCTGTCTGGGGTAGTGGGGGAGGAGACACAATGAGGTGGAGCTGGTGAAGGGGTGAGAGGTCAGTCTGTCTGGGGTAGTGGGGGAGGATGCACGGGGGGGGTGGAGCTGTGAAGGGGTGAGAGGTCAGTCTGTCTGGGGTAGTGGGGGAGGATGCACAGGGGGGGGTGGAGCTGTGAAGGGGTGAGAGGTCAGTCTGTCTGGGGTAGTGGTGGAGGAGACAGGGGAGGTGGAGCTGGTGAAGGGGTGAGAGGTCAGTCTGTCTGGGTAAGTGGTGGAGGAGACACAATGAGGTGGAGCTGGTGAAGGGGTGAGAGGTCAGTCTGTCTGAGGTAGTGGGGGAGGAGACACTTGGAGGGTGGAGCTGGTGAAGGGGTGAGAAGTCAGTCTGTCTGGGAGGGGCGAGGTGACACAGGGAGGTGGAGCTGGTGAAGGAGTGAGCGGTCAGTCTGGGGTAGTGGTGGAGGAGACACAGGGAGGTGGAGCTGGTGAAGGGGTGAGAGGTCAGTCTGTCTGAGGTATTGGTACTTGAGGAGGTGAGTTTTCAGCTTCTTCCTGAGTTGTAGGAGGGTTGGTGCTGGTAGGTGACAGTGAGGTCGGGTCCTCAGAGCCCAGGGCTTAGCCTGAGGTAGGTTTGTCATCTTGTTTTCTTCTTCCCCCATGAGAAGCCTATTCTAATGAATGCTGCAGTTTCATTGCATGAAGCACCGGATGCCAGTTACTAGTCCTGCGCCACCATCCGCCAGGTGTGTCCACCACGCGCTGGAGTGCACAGGCGCGTTACTCCAGTATGCAATGGTGGACCAATGACACCAACCTGCTGGTCAAGGGTTCGCGACTGCAGCTATGGTTGTAGGTTGGTTGCTATGCTGCTGCTGCTGCTGCTATGAAGAGATGGGCTGGTGCTGCTGAAAGAAGCCAGAGCAGTTCTCAATTTAACATGTGTGAGGGCCAACCAGGAACACACGTGAGGGAAGGCAGATTCGAAATTCACATGTTTCAACCTGTTACATCAGAGCAGAGAAAAACAAAAGTTGTGTTCTTCAGAGAGGTGAGAACAGCATGAGATAGTCTCAGAAGAAAGGGGTGTCTGGGCGGGTACAAGAATTTTGATCAAGATTTGCACTGGTGTCCCGGTCCCGGCCCTTGGGGGACACTGAGATCTGAGCAGCAGGATGCCCCTCTCAGCATTGATTCTCAGGGTGAGTCGAGCTGTCCAGGGTTTACTCTAAGATGTCATCGGTCTGCACCAGCCGCCACTCAGCGGTCCGAGACCTCTCAAGGCCTGAGGAGGATAACTAGGGCCACACATAGCAGCAGGGAGCTCACCACAGCTGTGCCTGGGTCCTGCACCTCCATTGGAACTGGTTGGACTTTTATTTTCGGTGGCTTTGCGCGGCTTCATAAATCTGACTCAGAGCCTTGCGTCATGCTTTGCGCATTTCAAATGGGGGGGCAGGGTGGAGGTTGGTAGGCTGTCATAAAGGGTGTTGCGACCATCTTAATAGTGAATGCCCTTAAAGGGGCGGGCAGGGTGGAGGTTCGGAGGTTGTCGCACATCACCCCCACCTGAGAAATCTGCATTGGCTCCCCGTCAACAAGAGGATATCCTTCAAGCTCCTCACCCACGCACACAAGGCACTCCACAAGTCCGGCCCAGCCTACCTCAACAGACGGCTCTCCTTCTACACCCCCAACCACCAGCTACGCTCCAACGACCTCTCGCTCGCCACCGTCCCGCGCATCCGAAGAACAACCACCGGTGGGAGATCCTTCTCCCACCTCGACGCCAAGACATGGAACACCCTCCCACTGATCCTACGACCGACCCAAGACCTGCTGACCTTCTGGAGAATACTAAAGACCTTGCTGATCGATCTGTAGCAGCCGCCACCACCACCCCTAGCGCCTTGAGACCCTCGCGGGTATGTAGTGCGCTTTACAAATGACTGATTGATTGATTGATGTGTAAAGCCTGTTTAAGATTTTAAGTATCCCATCTCCTGACCTACTGTGATCTGTAGATTGTCCTAAATTGTAAAGAAGACAAGCAATCTCTAACTGTTGGAACTCATTCACAAACTCAATGCCTGTTCTGATAAGCTTATATTTCTTTAAACCTCCAATATCTAAGCATTCATTGTGCATCATGCAGAGTAAAATGATTTGCAGGGAAGACGGATTCTCTTTCAGCTTCAACAAGCGATGATTGTAAAAGAGGCCCCTCTAATCTAAGCTGCACGGCAAGGTCTGGGTTTGATCATTCTTCTGGCCACCTTGGAATAATCTGACCCACCGGTAATCTGGATTTGATACTTCCTATGGCCGCCTTCGAATAATCCCATCTACCTTTAATCTGGATTTGATCATTCTTCTAGCCACCTTGGAATAATCTGACCTACCAATAATCTGGATATCATACTTCCTATGGCCGCCTTCGAATGATCCGATCTACCCTTAATCTGGATTTGATCATTCTTCTAGCCACCTTGGAATAATCGGATCTACGGTTAATCTGGATTTGATCATTCTTCTGGTCACCTTGGAATAATCTGACCTACGGCAAGATCTGGGTTTGATCATTCTTCTGGCCACCTTGGAATAATCCGATCTACCTTTAATCTGGATTTGATCATTCTTCTGGCCACCTTGGAATAATCCGATCTACCTTTAATCTGGATTTGATCATTCTTCTGGCCACCTTGGAATAATCGGATCTACCGTTAATCTGGATTTGATCATTCTTCTGGCCACCTTGGAATAATCGGATCTACCGTTAATCTGGATTTGATCATTCTTCTGGTCACCTTGGAATAATCTGACCTAAGGTTAATCTAGATTTGATCATTCTTCTTGCCACCTTGGAATAATCTGACCCACCGGTAATCTGGATTTGATACTTCCTATGGCTGCCTTCGAATGATCCGATCTACCTTTAATCTGGATTTGATCATTCTTCTGGCCACCTTGGAATAATCTGACCCACCGGTAATCTGGATTTCATACTTCCTATGGCCGCCTTCGAATATTCCGCTCTACCAGTAATCTGAATTTGATCATTCTTCTGGTCACCTTGGAATAATCCAGTCTACCATTGAGCGTGCTTCAAAATTCATTTTGGACTTTTGGAGATATTGAGCTGAAATATATTTTTATTGAAAGACGAAAATACCGGGATTCATGAAGGCTACGGTTCATCTCTACATTGAGGAGTTTGAGAAGTGCCTCAGGTACAATCAGATTCACACAGTTTGAAAATGTTTGACAGTGTTCTTACCAAAGAATCTTAGTTGCTCGGTGGTGGTGATGGTGGTTGTGGTTGGTATCCTTGTACTTGTCACTGTGGTCACATCGCGAGGCCTGGTGCGAGCGTTTGCTGGCCTGTTTCCCATTTCCTGGTCAATGCTTTTGGGTCCCGACCCTTACAGATGCTGCTAGAACAGAAGTGAGTCCAGAATCAGCTCAAATGCCTCGGTCTGAATAGAGGAAAGAGAGACGCGTCAACCTCTACCACCACACTCTTCACCACACTCCTCACCACACTCCTCACCGCACTCCTCACCGCACTCCTCACTGCACTCCTCACAGCACTACTCACCACACTCCTCACCACACTCCTCACTGCACTCCTCACTGCACTCCTCGCCACACTCCTCACCACACTCCTCACCACACTCCTCACCACACTTCACCTCACCACACTTCTCATCACACTCCTCACCACACTCCTCACCACACTCCTCACCACACTTCACCTCACCACACTTCTCATCACACTCCTCACCACACTCCTCACCACACTCCTCACCACACTTCACCTCACCACACTTCTCATCACACTCCTCACCACACTCCTCACCACACTCCTCACCACACTTCACCTCACCACACTTCACCTCACCACACTCCTCACCGCACTCCTCACCACACTTCACCTCACCACACTTCACCTCACCACACTTCTCATCACACTCCTCACCACACTCCTCACCACACTCCTCACCACACTTCACCTCACCACACTTCACCTCACCACACTCCTCACCACACTCCTCACCGCACTCCTCACCGCACTCCTCACCGCACTCCTCACCGCACTCCTCACCGCACTCCTCACTGCACTCCTCACCACACTCCTCACTGCACTCCTCACCACACTCCTCACCACACTTCACCTCACCACACTTCTCATCACACTCCTCACCACACTCCTCACCACACTCCTCACCACACTTCACCTCACCACACTCCTCACCTCACCGCACTCCTCACCACACTCCTCACCGCACTCCTCACCGCACTCCTCACCGCACTCCTCACCGCACTCCTCACCGCACTCCTCACCGCACTCCTCACCGCACTCCTCACCGCACTCCTCACCGCACTCCTCACCGCACTCCTCACCGCACTCCTCACCGCACTCCTCACCGCACTCCTCACCGCACTCCTCACCTCACTCCTCACCTCACTCCTCACCTCACTCCTCACCTCACTCCTCACCACACTCCCCACCGCACTCCTCCCCACACTCCTCATCACACTCCTCACCACACTCCTCACCGCACTCCTCACCGCACTCCTCACTGCACTCCTCACCACACTGCTCACCACACACCTCACCATACTCCTCACCTCACTCCTCACCTCACTCCTCACCTCACTCCTCACCGCACTCCTCACCACACTCCCCACCGCACTCCTCCCCACACTCCTCATCACACTCCTCACCACACTCCTCACCGCACTCCTCACCACACTCCTCACCGCACTCCTCACTGCACTCCTCACCACACTGCTCACCACACACCTCACCATACTCCTCACCACACTCCTCACCGCACTCGTCACCGCACTCCTCACCGCACTTCTCACCGCACTCCTCACCACACTCCTCACCGCACTCCTCACCGCACTCCTCCCCACACTCCTCACCGCACTCCTCACCACACTCCTCACCACACTCCTCACCACACTCCTCACCGCACTCCTCACCGCACTCCTCACCACACTGCTCACCACACACCTCACCATACTCCTCACCGCACTCGTCACCGCACTCCTCACCGCACTTCTCACCGCACTCCTCACCACACTCCTCACCGCACTCCTCACCGCACTCCTCACCGCACTCCTCACCGCACTCCTCCCCACACTCCTCACCACACTCCTCACCACACTCCTCACCACACTCCTCACCACACTCCTCACCGCACTCCTCACCGCACTCCTCACCACACTCCTCTTCACACTCCTCTTCACACTCCTCACCAAACTCCTCACCACACTCCTTACCACACTCCTCACTGCACTCCTCACCGCACTCCTCAATACACTCCTTACCACACTCCTCACTGCACTCCTCACCACACTCCACACCGCACTCCTCACCGCACTACTCACCGCACTCCTCACCACACTCCTCACCACACTCCTCACCACACTCCTCACCACACTCCTCACCACACTCCTCACCACACTCCTCACCACACTCCTCACCACAATCCTCACCACACTCCTCACCGCACTCCTCACCACACTCCTCACCACACTCCTCACAGCACTCCTCAATACACTCCTTACCACACTCCTCACCGCACTCGTCACCGCACTCCTCACCACACTCCTCACCACACTCCTCACCACACTCCTCACCACACTCCTCACCACACTCCTCACCACACTCCTCACCACACTCCTCACCACACTCCTCACCACACTCCTCACCGCACTCCTCACCACACTCCTCACCACACTCCTCACCGCACTTCACCTCACCACACTCCTCACCGCACTCCTCACCGCACTCCTCACCGCACTCCTCACCACACTCCTCACCACACTCCTCACCACACTCCTCACCACACTCCTCACCACACTCCTCACCACACTCCTCACCACACTCCTCACCACACTCCTCACCACACTCCTCACCACACTCCTCACCACACTCCTCACCACACTCCTCACCACACTCCTCACCACACTCCTCACCACACTCCTCACCACACTCCTCACCACACTCCTCACCACACTCCTCACCACACTCCTCACCACACTCCTCACCACACTCCTCACCACACTCCTTACCACACTCCTTACCGCACTCCTCACCGCACTCCTCACCGCACTCCTCACCACACTCCTCACCACACTCCTCACCACACTCCTCACCACACTCCTCACCAAACTCCTCACCACACTCCTTACCACACTCCTTACCACACTCCTCACCGCACTCCTCACCGCACTCCTCACCACACTCCTCACCACACTCCTCACCACACTCCTCAATACACTCCTCACCACAGTCCTCACCAAACTCCTCACCACACTCCTCACCACACTCCTTACCACACTCCTCACCACACTCCTCACTGCACTCCTCACCAAACTCCTCACCACACTCCTTACCGCACTCCTCACCACACTCCTCACCACACTCCTCACCACACTCCTCACCGCACTCCTCACCGCACTCCTCACCGCACTCGGAACAACCGAGAGCTGGCGGACCCCGCAGGGACCCAGATACTGAAGCAAGCTCAAACCAAGGAGGTCGCAACCTGTCTTTGACCAGCAGGATTGGAAGAGTCATAGCTGATGCCATCTTGGCGCGTGAAAAAGCACAGATGTGGGTCAGCGGCGGCTCGTTTGCCATGGCAGAAGAGCGTCGCCCCCTCCTGCCAGCACTTTAAGAAAATTTAAAAATAAAACGATGATAAAACAGGTTTATAACCTGCTAAATCATCATTTTATTTAGCTTGAGGGGGGCCAGGGTTATGATTGGCTGCAGGGTGAGTGCTGGACTCTACCTATACTGCGCCTGTGGTTTTTGGCCGGTGGTCTCATGCCAGCCGCAACCCACATGCGCAGTGACCCCTCTCTAACCCCAGGTGCATGGCTGGGGCTGGAGAGAGCAGGCAGGGTCTCCCAGTCTGTCCTGGAGCACACATCATCAGCGCTCAGGCCAATCCTGAAGGTGCTCTCATGTGAAAGCAGCTTGAGGATTGGCCGCAGAGCAGGCTGGGAGCCCATGCCTGCCTGCAGGGGTGGCGAGGAGCGGGAGAAAGGGATGCGATGCTGGAGGGCAGCAGGTAAGTTTAATTTTGTGTTCCTTATCCACCGTCCCTCCATCCCAGTCTCTTTTGTAAAAAAAAGTTTTCATCTCCGATTTTTCCCCTCCCCCACCTCTTTTCAACATTACAAGCCGCTCCTGGTGTAGGGTACTCACCAGAATATCAAGAAGGAAGAGATATATAGGAAAGCATGCAGTCAGTCTTCCTTTCACCTCATCCACACTGTGATAAACAATATGGGGCTGATCTACGAGAAAGTGCCGCAGCGTGGCACCGCAAGCCCTTTCACTTTGCCACGCTGCGGCACTTTCAGAGCACAGGAGTGCAACATATCTACAATAATATGCCGCATTCCTGTGCTCTCCCCTGCGCTGTCACACAAACAGCTGCCATGCGCTGGCGCAGGCACCCTTGCACCATGGTGCAAGGACGCCGGCGTCATGGGGAGAGATTGCTTTTGTGAAGACAAGGGCCCCTTCCTGCACAAAGGTAATCACTGCATCTATTTTCCTCTTTCAATGCGTGCTGTAGAATGAAATCTTTTGTCCTCGTTGCGCCTCGCTACGCCACCCCTACCGCAGCAAACTGATGCATTTCCAGGTTTCCGAATTCTCGTAAATCTGGAAATGTGTCAGGGTCCATGGGTGTTGTGTGGGAACACCAATATGGTCAGTGGTACCTAGGATAAGTACCAGCTCCTCGAGCACACCTTTCAATGAAGAAATTCACTTTTTAAACCAAAGATGTGTAGATACATTGTCCATGTTTAATTCACATGTCGTAATTCATGTCCATTATCCAATCTCAATCAAGTGAATGAAATGTACAATCCAAATGTTGCATTTAGATATTTAAACAATTTCTTTATTTATTTTTTATATATATATATATTTTTTTTTATTTTTAAATTTTAAATAAATAAAAAAAAAAATAATTTATTTATTATATATACAATAAAAAAAAATAAAAAAAATAAAAAAAAGAGGGAAATTGTTTAAATATCTAAATGCAACATTTGGATTGTACATTTCATTCACTTGATTGAGATTGGATAATGGACATGAATTACGACATGTGAATTAAACATGGACAATGTATCTACACATCTTTGGTTTAAAAAGTGAATTTCTTCATTGAAAGGTTGTGCTCGAGGAGCTGGTACTTATCCTAGGTACCACTGACCATATTGGATTTCCACACCTCTCTGTCAGGGGGTGATATCCTTGAAGCACACCACAGCCGCACAGACTGACACAAAGAGGTGTGCGTGACCCACACCACAGCTTGTTGTGTGGGAACACCCACAGCAACACCCATGGAACGCCCCTTCAACGCAAAGTGCTGCGTGTGAAGGGGCCGTATTTACAAGGAAATTAAAAGCAACGCAGAGTGGCTTTTCCTGTCCTTGTAAGTAAGGGGCAGAGAAATGCGCTGCCAGTGCGTCACAAACAGTGACATACTGGCAGCGCACGGGTCTTGTACATCTGCCCCGTTATTTTCAAGGTATGTCGATGTGGAGTTAAGGTTAGTACATGTATACCAACCTATCAATATTGCAGCAAAAGTATTTCCTATTCTGACGTGGAGCCAGATCTAGCACTAATGTTAGACCTGGCACCTTGGCGTGAGTTTCCCTTCCACTTTTTGCTGTTGTGCCTCAAATGTTTTGCTGGTGTCTGCTACTCAGGGCACTGCGCCACGGCCAACCCGTGCCGCAGTGCAAGTGCTCCCTACTGTAAAGTGTACCTGTGATTGATGTCCATGATTGGTTTATTGGATTTACTGTTAGTCCCTAGTAAAGTGCACCAGGAGTGCAAGGGCTTGTGAATGCCAACCCTGCTAGTGGGCCTGCAGCGCTGGTTGCGCCACCCACAGAAGCAGCCTTAAAATGTGTCTAGGGTCTGCCATTGCAGAACCTACGTGCAGTCTGGTACTGTCACACTGGCTGGGCAAGTGCACACACTTGCCAGCCCCTAAAACCTTCCCTTAACTTCATATTAGTCACCCCTATGGTAGGCCTGAGGGCAGGGTGCATTGTAAGTGTAAGGTAGGACATGCCCTGATGTGTGTGGCATGTCCTAATAGTGAATTACTACCCAATTCGTTTTTCACTATTGTAAGGCTACCAGTTCCCTTTAGGCCAGTTGGGCTACTGGAATTATTACACTCTATAATCCCAGCAGGCTCAGGGAACATGGTAGAAATAAATGTTTAGTATGCCTGAACTCAGAATAATAAAATACTTCTTTTAGTAAAGTTTATTTTAATATCCTGTGTTTGCAAATGCTACTTTTAGAAAGTTAGCATTTGCTGGCCTAACCATTTCAGCCCGCCTCTGCTTGGATGTGGACCTGACTGTCTGGTGTGTGTGAGTGACAGGGCTGGGAGTTGACAGGTAGTGATTAGCAGGATGACCCCTAAGTGGGTGGTGGGAGTTTCCCCTGAATGATGCATCAGGCTGTGCCCCTGCCTCCACAATGCTGGCTCCGCCCTCCTGGGGAGCGACTGATGACTCAGCCTGCACCTGGCCCAGGAAGGACCGAAGCCTGTCAACAAGGTGCTCAAGCTGCCCCTGCCTTCACAATGCCGGCTCCGCCCCCCTGGGGAGCGGCTGATGTGCCTGCCCTCACACTGAATACAGAAGTCATAAGTACCCACAACAAGTGCTCAGAGACTGGAGCAGTTATGCAGAGGCCCCCCTGGCTTGCTAGAACAAAAGAAACTGGGTATAAAAGTAGGAGCCCTGCTCCTTGTAAATTAGATCCTGTTTGTGCTACAAGAGAAACTCTGCCCGAAGAGAAGGACCTGGAAGGACTACAAGGAGGAGTGCTGACTCTGGCCTGTGTCTGGTGCCTTGCTGCCAAAGGAGAGGAGGAGAAAAGACTACAAGAGACTTTTGCTTTTATTGTGAACTTTGTGCCAAACTCTGCTGAAAGATCTCCAAGGGCTTGCTGTTGAACTTGCCCCCTGACCAGCGCTCCAGGAACAGTGAGCGCTACCCCCTGACAGAGGAACCACTGTAGGGAGTTGCTTTCCCTCTGCCCGCCTCACCAGGAAAAGCGGAGCGCGCTGTGACCATCGCGCTCTTCAGCAACGCTCTGGGTGTTGCTATCTCTCCAAGCACCGTGACTGCTGCCTGCCTGGCCCAGAAGCACCGTGAAGGTCAGCCCAGCTGACCCAAACATCGTGACTGACCCCGAGCCGCAGCTCGCAACGCAAAGAGGAGGTGGTGCCCGTTGCCTGCTTGCACCCGCCGTGTCTGGTGCCCCTGAACGCGCCGCCGCTGTCCGAGAAACAGCTGTTGCGTGGGGTGCCTGAACGTCGCCTGGATCGAGAGAGGCGTGCTTTGCCGATCGCTACCCCTTTGTCGTGTGCCCCCTGTGCCAGGGAACCTTGAGGCGCTTCCTCAGCCCGGCCCGCGCCGCAACGCCAACCCCCGAGCCAGAGCCGAGCCGCCGCTCGCTCCAACATCGGAAGGAAGACCCCGCGACGCGGATCACCGCGCTGAACTGTGCCCAGGCTGCTTCCACGAGAAAAGGTACTGTGTCCTGCCCCGCGGTGCGAGCATCTGTCTTGCTTCGCTCGCACCGCCCGCTGCCCCGCCTCGCCCCAGGAGCCGCGTGCTGAGCGCTCCCAGGGCCCCCGCTCTCTCCCCCGCCAGCCGCGCACAGCCGTGCAGCGCGCCGAGAGAGGCGGACTTTGATTCCCCGGCCGCCGGCCCCGCCAGAAGCGTGAGGGTGGGTAGACCGGGCCCGCTTTTCCAGCGCGGAGGAAACAAAGGGGCACAGAGAGGCCACGGACAGCTGGGGGAATCCTGGTTAACAATCAGAAAGGAGAAAAGTATCGTGAGGAGCCTTGAATCCCCGTTTTGGGGGAAATAAGCCGAATGAGAACTGTTTGGGAATAACACTAAACGAAGATTGCTTATTACTGAGAAAGAACTGTGGCAACTTAACCTAAAGAGTAACTGGAACCTGCATTTGAAATAACCAAGACTGTATTTACAAGCCTGCTTGAAATTTATATAAAGAGAATATATTTTCACAAATACAGTTTGGTGTCATTGTGTGGTGGGTTGGTTGTGATGGTGTAATATTGCAAATGTTTAACCCTACATGCCCCAGAGATTAGCCTAAGACTGCTTAAGCCACACTACCTAGAGGGTAAGCAGAGGTTGTCTTGAAGGTAACCCTCAGCCCTGACGAGGAAGAGAGAGGCCCTGATTGTCGCCAGTGTTGCACTGCGCCAACCAGAGACTCCCCCTTCCTACATTGGACGCAGCGGTGAGGATTCGCAAACTTACATTTGCAGTGTTTTACCTTAGCTACTGACCATTGCATAAGTGATTACAGTCCAGTAACTTAGCCACAGACTTTTTGATTTTTAATTTTTGCTAAAGAAGAAGATCCCTAGTGTTGCAAACATGCCTGGCACAAACAGCATTGATGGAGGAGAGTCCATAGCCTCTGGTGCGCAGGAGCTAGAATGGGATGCATCAAAGCTGGATGACTACACAAAGAAGCAGTTGAGTTATTTTTGCAGGAAACTCAAGGTTCCACACGCAGGATGCAAGAACAAACCCGAGTTCTACAAGGCCATGAGAGCCTGGATTGAATCTAGGAAGGCACCTGAGGATCAGGGTGCACCTGTGGATCCTGTGGGTCTGGAAAAACCAGACAGCGTCATTAGCTTTGGCAGAGGCCTGTCGCCAGAGGAGCTGGCAGACAGACAGGCAACCAGGGATCATGAGATAAAGCTGGCAGAATTGAATTTAAAGGGCCAAATGGAGCTTGAAAGCAAAAGGATGGCTCTGGAAGAGCGAAAACTCCAGTTGGAGTATGATGTGAAGATGAGGGAGATGAGTCTAAAAGAGAAAACCTTGGATCATCCTCCCTCTGGTGGCAGCGCAATGCCGGTGCAGGTAGAGTCAAGAGTGCACATCCCCAAAGATGTAGTTAAAGAGTTCTTTAAGGGGGATGACATAGGACAGTGGTTTAGGGCATATGAGGTAGCCATGCTTTCCCACCGGGTCCCCGAGAGGGATTGGGGAGCGGGGTTATGGGGAAGGTTCCTTAGCGAAGGGCGGGACACCCTGCTAGATTTGCCCACTGAAGACCAGAGATCCTATCCCCATATGAAAGAAGCTTTAATGACCAGGTATGGGCTTACCCCTGAAATGTATAGGCAGAAGTTTAGGGGGTGTAATAAGCGGCCTGGGAGTACGTATGTGGAGTTTGTGACTTTTTTTTGCAGAGCACTGGATGGTTGGGTGAAGGGTAACAAAGTGAATGATTTTCAAGGTCTCTTTGATTTAATTGCATGGGAGCACCTGTCTGATCAATGTTTTCCTGAGTTACGCCAGCACCTGATTGATAGCAAGTTGTCCAACCCGAGGAAACTTGCTGAGGAGGCGGACCGCTGGCTCAGCACCAGGGTCCACAAGGGTCCAGTGGGAGACTCCGCCAAGGGTGGGCAGGGTCCCCAGCAGAAGAGTGGGGGGGACAGGGGAAAACAGAAAGGGTTCCAAAAAGGCCCCCAAAGTAATCCCCAAGGGGACCAGCAGAAAGGTTCTCAGCCTCCCCCACCCCCAAAGCAAAATGGGGCCCCGACAGGTAGACCTGTTCCAAAGGGGCCCTTCAATTGTTACAAATGTGGTGACCCGGGGCACATAGCCAGTGACCCCAAGTGTCGCCTGTTTGGAAAACCAGCACCCACTGGTGCTCCGCCCCGACAAGTGACCAGTGTTCACTTAGGAGAAGAAGTGATGGTCCCGGGGGGTGGAGATCCTGTTCAGATGACCCTAGTCTCACTAGGAGACAGTGAGATGGTCCCTACAAGCTACCTGCCCTCTAACACTAAAAAATATGGGCAGGTGGTTACCATCAATGGTAAGAAAGCTGAGGCTCTTAGAGACACAGGAGCCAGTGTGACTGCAGTGAGGCATCACCTGGTGTCTCAAGAGCAGGTTGTACCCCATGCCTACTGTAGGGTTGTCAACGCTGACAATTCAGAGAGTCAGTGTCCGATGGCTCAAGTTCCCTTCGAGTGGGGGGGGGTCTCTGGTACTCTGCAGGTCTGTGTGAGGAAAGCCATGCCTGTTGACTGTTTGCTAGGGAATGACTTGGAGGACTCCCCTTGGGAAAAGGTGGAGAAGACGACTCACCTGAAGATGGTGGGTCTACCTGACTGGGCGTGCGTGACCACCCGGTCAATGGCAGCCAGTAGGGGTGATCAAGAGGTCCTGGGGCCTGAGAGAGAGGCCCAGGAACCGGCCTTAGGGAGAAGGCGCAGGGTGCGCGGGAAACCGGCCCCTGAAGTTCCCACGGTCCAGGAGGAAGCAGACCTTGAGGGGGATGCCCTGGAGCCTACTGGGGAACAGATTGCCGAACTGGGGGACCTGCCTGAGCTGACCCATTGGCAGCAAGAAGGAGGCCCCTCCAGGGAGGAATTCTGCTGGGAGCAGAAAGAATGCCCTTCTCTCGTGGGTATGCGGCAGCAGGCTGCAGACCAGGCCAATGGTGTTCAGGCCAAAACACATTATGTGTACTGGGAGAATGACCTCCTATACTCAGAGCCTAAGGCTGCTGAACCTGGGTCAGCCCGTGTGCTGGTGGTACCCCAGAAGTTCAGAGCCTTCCTACTGGGACTGGCTCATGATGTGCCTTTAGCAGGACATTTGGGGATGGACAAGACCTATGACAGGCTTGTCACCCACTTCTACTGGCCCCAAATGCACAAGAGCTCAGATGCTCATTGTAGGACCTGTCCAACTTGCCAGGCAAGTGGGAAGAGCGAAGGGAAGAACAAGGCTCCCCTCCAACCCTTCCCTGTGGTCAGTACTCCATTCCAACGAGTGGGTATTGACATTGTTGGGCCTCTGGACCCCAAGACAGCCATGGGCAACAGGTTCATCCTGGTCTTGGTGGATCATGCCACCCGGTACCCGGAAGCCATCCCTCTGAGGACAGTGACGGCCCCCGTGGTGGGGCGTGCACTGATGGGAATTTTCTCCAGAGTGGGATTCCCCCTAGAGGTGGTGAGCGACAGGGGAACCAACTTCATATCCAAGTATATGAAGTCCCTTTGGCAAGAGTGTGGTGTAACCTACAAGTTCACCACACCTTACCATCCCCAAGGAAATGGGTTGGTTGAAAGATTCAACCGAACCCTGAAGGGCATGATCATGGGCCTGGAAGGTCCAATGAGGCGTAAGTGGGACGTCCTCTTACCATGCCTGCTCTTTGCATACCGCGAGGTGCCACAGAAGTCTCTAGGGTTCATCCCCTTTGAGCTGCTGTATGGTCACCCCGTGAGAGGACCACTGAGTTTGGTAAAGGAAGGCTGGGAGCAATCTCCCAGGAAACCTCCCCAGAATGTATATAGCTACATGCTGGCCTTCAGAAACCAAACCAGGCGCTTCAGACAACTTGCTGAGGCAAATCTGGAAGCTAGCCAGGAGGAGATGAAGCGGTGGTACGACCAGAATGCCACTCTGGTAGAGCTTCAGCCTGGTCAAGAGGTGTATGTCTTGGCCCCAGTGGAACCCTGTGCACTTCAGGATAAGTGGACAGGCCCATTTGAGGTTGTGGAGCGCAAGAGTTCAGTGACATACTTGGTGGACATGAAGACGCCCAGGAATCCTTTAAGGGTCTTACATGTCAACCGCCTCAAGCCCCACTTGAAAAGGTCCGAAGTGGGCATGCTGTTGGCCACTGATGATGGAATGGAAGAGGAGTCTGAGCCTCTTCCTGACCTCTTAGTGGCCTGTGAGAAGGATGGGTCAGTGGATGGAGTTAACCTCTCACCCACCCTGACCCCTGAGCAACAGGAAGACTGCCGCCAATTGCTGGGGCAGTTTCCAGATCTGTTCTCCCTGGTTCCTAGTGTCACAGATTGGTGCGTCCATGATGTGGACACAGGAGACAGCTTACCTGTGAAGCATAAGGCTTACAGAGTGACTGACAGGGTCAGGGCCTGCATCAAGGAGGAGGTCTCCAAGATGCTTGCTCTTAGGGTGGTTGAGTCTTCCAGCAGTCCTTGGTCCAGCCCCGTGGTCTTGGTCCCAAAGGCTGCTGCGCCGGGAGCCACACCTGAACTCCGGTTCTGTGTGGACTACAGAGGACTCAATTCAGTCACCAAGACTGACGCGCACCCTATCCCCAGAGCTGATGAGCTCATTGATCGGCTAGGGGCTGCCCGGTTCCTCAGCACGTTTGATTTAACGTCTGGGTACTGGCAGATCGCCTTGACCGATGGGGCAAAGGAGAGGTCCGCATTCTCCACACCAGATGGGCATTTCCAGTTCCGGGTTATGCCATTTGGGATGAAGAATGCCCCTGCCACCTTTCAGAGGTTGGTCAACCAGGTGTTGGTTGGGCTGGATGAGTTCAGTGCCGCCTACCTGGATGACATCGCAGTGTTCAGTGGCACCTGGCCAGAACACCTGCGACACCTCTGGGAAGTGTTGATGGCGCTGCGCAAGGCAGGCCTCACAATCAAGGCAAGCAAGTGCCAGATTGGGCAGGGTTCAGTGGTGTACTTGGGACACCAAGTGGGGAGTGGCAAGGTGGCACCCTTGCAACCCAAAATTGAGACCATCCTGGCTTGGGAACCCCCCCAAGACCCAGACTGCAGTGAGAGCCTTCCTGGGGCTCACTGGGTATTACAGGAGGTTTGTCAAGGGCTATGGCACTATTGTGACCCCCTTGACAGAGCTGACTTCTAAGAAGCAGCCCAGGAATGTGATTTGGACTGACACCTGTCAGAAGGCTTTTGACACCCTGAAGACTGCCATGTGCACGGCGCCCGTGCTTCTGGCTCCTGATTTCTCCAAGGAATTCATAGTGCAAACAGATGCTTCAGAGCATGGTGTAGGGGCTGTTCTCTCACAGATGACTGAGGAGGGCTGGGACCAACCCGTAGCCTTCATCAGTAGGAGGTTACTTCCACGGGAAAGTAGGTGGAGTGCAATAGAGCGAGAAGCATTTGCTGTGGTCTGGGCGCTGAAGAAGCTAAGACCCTACTTGTTTGGGTCTCACTTCCGGGTTCAGACGGACCACAGGCCCCTCAGATGGTTGATGCAAATGAGGGGTGAGAACCCAAAACTGTTGAGGTGGTCCATCTCCCTACAGGGTATGGACTTCACGGTGGAACACCGCCCTGGCACAGATCACGCCAACGCTGATGGTCTGTCCAGATTTTTCCGCCTTAGTGATGAGGAACTCCCTGGGGAAGGGTAGTTCCCCCCACATTTCAGCTGGAGGGGACACGTGTTAGACCTGGCACCTTGGCGTGAGTTTCCCTTCCACTTTTTGCTGTTGTGCCTCAAATGTTTTGCTGGTGTCTGCTACTCAGGGCACTGCGCCACGGCCAACCCGTGCCGCAGTGCAAGTGCTCCCTACTGTAAAGTGTACCTGTGATTGATGTCCATGATTGGTTTATTGGATTTACTGTTAGTCCCTAGTAAAGTGCACCAGGAGTGCAAGGGCTTGTGAATGCCAACCCTGCTAGTGGGCCTGCAGCGCTGGTTGCGCCACCCACAGAAGCAGCCTTAAAATGTGTCTAGGGTCTGCCATTGCAGAACCTACGTGCAGTCTGGTACTGTCACACTGGCTGGGCAAGTGCACACACTTGCCAGCCCCTAAAACCTTCCCTTAACTTCATATTAGTCACCCCTATGGTAGGCCTGAGGGCAGGGTGCATTGTAAGTGTAAGGTAGGACATGCCCTGATGTGTGTGGCATGTCCTAATAGTGAATTACTACCCAATTCGTTTTTCACTATTGTAAGGCTACCAGTTCCCTTTAGGCCAGTTGGGCTGCTGGAATTATTACACTCTATAATCCCAGCAGGCTCAGGGAACATGGTAGAAATAAATGTTTAGTATGCCTGAACTCAGAATAATAAAATACTTCTTTTAGTAAAGTTTATTTTAATATCCTGTGTTTGCAAATGCTACTTTTAGAAAGTTAGCATTTGCTGGCCTAACCATTTCAGCCCGCCTCTGCTTGGATGTGGACCTGACTGTCTGGTGTGTGTGAGTGACAGGGCTGGGAGTTGACAGGTAGTGATTAGCAGGATGACCCCTAAGTGGGTGGTGGGAGTTTCCCCTGAATGATGCATCAGGCTGTGCCCCTGCCTCCACAATGCTGGCTCCGCCCTCCTGGGGAGCGACTGATGACTCAGCCTGCACCTGGCCCAGGAAGGACCGAAGCCTGTCAACAAGGTGCTCAAGCTGCCCCTGCCTTCACAATGCCGGCTCCGCCCCCCTGGGGAGCGGCTGATGTGCCTGCCCTCACACTGAATACAGAAGTCATAAGTACCCACAACAAGTGCTCAGAGACTGGAGCAGTTATGCAGAGGTCCCCCTGGCTTGCTAGAACAAAAGAAACTGGGTATAAAAGTAGGAGCCCTGCTCCTTGTAAATTAGATCCTGTTTGTGCTACAAGAGAAACTCTGCCCGAAGAGAAGGACCTGGAAGGACTACAAGGAGGAGTGCTGACTCTGGCCTGTGTCTGGTGCCTTGCTGCCAAAGGAGAGGAGGAGAAAAGACTACAAGAGACTTTTGCTTTTATTGTGAACTTTGTGCCAAACTCTGCTGAAAGATCTCCAAGGGCTTGCTGTTGAACTTGCCCCCTGACCAGCGCTCCAGGAACAGTGAGCGCTACCCCCTGACAGAGGAACCACTGTAGGGAGTTGCTTTCCCTCTGCCCGCCTCACCAGGAAAAGCGGAGCGCGCTGTGACCATCGCGCTCTTCAGCAACGCTCTGGGTGTTGCTATCTCTCCAAGCACCGTGACTGCTGCCTGCCTGGCCCAGAAGCACCGTGAAGGTCAGCCCAGCTGACCCAAACATCGTGACTGACCCCGAGCCGCAGCTCGCAACGCAAAGAGGAGGTGGTGCCCGTTGCCTGCTTGCACCCGCCGTGTCTGGTGCCCCTGAACGCGCCGCCGCTGTCCGTGAAACAGCTGTTGCGTGGGGTGCCTGAACGTCGCCTGGATCGAGAGAGGCGTGCTTTGCCGATCGCTACCCCTTTGTCGTGTGCCCCCTGTGCCAGGGAACCTTGAGGCGCTTCCTCAGCCCGGCCCGCGCGCAACGCCAACCCCCGAGCCAGAGCCGAGCCGCCGCTCGCTCCCACATCGGAAGGAAGACCCCGCGACGCGGATCACCGCGCTGAACTGTGCCCAGGCTGCTTCCACGAGAAAAGGTACTGTGTCCTGCCCCGCGGTGCGAGCATCTGTCTTGCTTCGCTCGCACCGCCCGCTGCCCCGCCTCGCCCCAGGAGCCGCGTGCTGAGCGCTCCCAGGGCCCCCGCTCTCTCCCCCGCCAGCCGCGCACAGCCGTGCAGCGCGCCGAGAGAGGCGGACTTTGATTCCCCGGCCGCCGGCCCCGCCAGAAGCGTGAGGGTGGGTAGACCGGGCCCGCTTTTCCAGCGCGGAGGAAACAAAGGGGCACAGAGAGGCCACGGACAGCTGGGGGAATCCTGGTTAACAATCAGAAAGGAGAAAAGTATCGTGAGGAGCCTTGAATCCCCGTTTTGGGGGAAATAAGCCGAATGAGAACTGTTTGGGAATAACACTAAACGAAGATTGCTTATTACTGAGAAAGAACTGTGGCAACTTAACCTAAAGAGTAACTGGAACCTGCATTTGAAATAACCAAGAATGTATTTACAAGCCTGCTTGAAATTTATATAAAGAGAATATATTTTCACAAATACAGTTTGGTGTCATTGTGTGGTGGGTTGGTTGTGACGGTGTAATATTGCAAATGTTTAACCCTACATGCCCCAGAGATTAGCCTAAGACTGCTTAAGCCACACTACCTAGAGGGTAAGCAGAGGTTGTCTTGAAGGTAACCCTCAGCCCTGACGAGGAAGAGAGAGGCCCTGATTGTCGCCAGTGTTGCACTGCGCCAACCAGAGACTCCCCCTTCCTACAACTAAGAAGCTGCGAGTGCCTTACCGAGAAGGTTTTCACCTTCAGAGGGGCGCTCTGAGGATGCGGCAGTGGACAGGAGTAATTGGGACAGTGTCCTGAGCTGAGGCGAGCTGCAGGGATCACAAGCATTGTAGTGGGGTTGTCACTTGTGGCTTTGTGTTTTTGCACTGTGTGATTTCTACTCTTTCGACTGACCTCCACTGTGTATACATTGTGAATGACTCTTAAAGTGTCCTTTCCAACTAAGCAGCATTTCCGGTTGCACCTGCCCTCTTTAACTACACCGAGTTCAGTGACCCCAGCATGCAGCATAGTGCCAAGGTGGAACAGGGCCATGCCTTGGCATTGTATATGCTATTGTGTATCATGTGGGTTTGGCATTCACTTGTGACACTTTGTAAACATGGCATTGTGACACAGGCTTGACTTCCAGTTCATATTTATTTTAAACTTGGCCTTAGGGCATGTGCTTTGGCAAAGGTTGTAAGAAGGTTTGCATTCATCAGCCTATGCATCTATGTGCAATGGAATGGTAGCAAGAATCTGCCTTGTTTGCCCAGGGCCCTTCCCAGCAGCCTGTCCAGTCCAGTGCTTGATGGGAATGCTCAGCTCACACACCTCAACATTCCTGCGTCAGCTACATGCCTGGGGCCCTGTTTGTCTCAGTAGTTGTGGCTGGTGAGGGGCCGAGCAGGATATAGCAACTGGCGACGAGTCTTGCAGCGACCAGGGCTGCGATGGTAGACACACAGACCCAGGCGCCCCGCTTCGAGGCCGCTCAGGGGTTAATCATTTCAGTCTTAGGGTTGAAAGCGTCTGATCAAAGTTTGCAGTGTTGCTTAAGTTGCTGCTAAGTGACCTGAGAGTCCTGTTTATTTGGAAATCAACAGGATGCTTTGATTCACCGCTCTTGCTTCACTTGTAAAGGGAAGTAAAGTCACGTGGGACAGAGACGTTCAGCGACCCTGAAAGGCCTCGGACTTCTCTGAACTTCTGTACCACGTGTACATGATGTCAGCCTGTGTGTACTCAGTGCCCTACACCCCCTGCTGCCCCTGTGTCATCCCAGGCCCGCCCCTCCGGCTTCAGAATTATTATTGTTTCTTTATAATATAATGTTTAGCTCAAGTCGCGTTTCCTGAAGGTTGTGGTGTCTGCTGCTTGGTGTGTATGTGTCAGGCGTGATCCTGGCTCCTGCGAGGCATTGTGGGTACATGCAGCCGTCCTGCTGCCAGTTTGCAAAGCCCGCGTCACTGTGGACCCCGGGGGTTCACTGATGGACACCTGTGCAGGTGAGTGTATATAACATGACAAGGTGTGAGGAACTGCGCTGTTGGTTGAGGGGGAGTGAGCCCTCCCTAACAACAGCCTAAATCCTTGCCAGGCAGTGGAGTCACATAAGCTCCAGAAGCCCCCACTGTGCGGAGGGGGGCCCCCCTCAGCACAACTCCCTGGCCAGAAATGTCCTAATTGAGTCTAGAGGGGGGCCTTCGTGTACCATCATCATCGAAAAAACTTTATTTCGGCAACAAATGCCATAAAAGATACAGGTACTTAATTACAAAACAATAAAATTAAAAATGTTAAAATGTAGAGTATAATAAAACATGGAGCATATAAAATCATTAGACATAGGACCCAACAATTAACATGCAAACATTATCATTGTTATAAAATTATATGTTACCAAATGTCACACATCTCCAGCTAAAAAATGTCTTCTCTTGTCCCAAAAAATCCCCAAGTATTTAGCTAAAGCAAAAACTATATGCCCAGACAAATCGGTCTTCAGGACCCTATAAGCATGCAAGCAGTGGGAGAACCCTAGGAGGCAGATTTACGTTGCCTGACGCATCTCTGCAAATCGGCAGAGATGCGTGAGGAAAGATACGGCACGCAAGTTCATCCTTGCGCCACCCATGATGCGCCGCATTTACAATGCGGCGCACCATGGCGCAGGAATGAACAGATGCGTGTCGCATCTTGGGCGTAAAGTTGACGCAGTGCTGAAGTTGTGTTGCTTGTGGCACGCAACTCCAGCACTTTTCTAACTTGCCCTATCTTTAACGTGGTGCGTCAAGCCTTACGCCTGCTTCAAGCAGGCGCAGGGTTTGGACGCATCAGCGTTGGGAAAGTGACTCAGTGAAATCTTGTAGATTTCACTGAGTCACTTTTCAGGGGCGTTCCTGCGACGGAACGCCCTCCCCTGCACCAGAACCCCTACTTGAAACCTGACGCAGGTTTCAAGCGTCGCAGGGCCTTACACCGTGACGCATCTCCATAGATGCGTCACAATGTAAATGCCTCGTAGAGATGCGCCACGTTTACTCCGCCTTGCGTGATGCAACAGCGGCGTAAACGTGGCGCAAGGGGCTTGTAAATCTGCCCCTAGGTATTTACACACTGGGACAATCCATTTCCTCCTCTCCTGCGCGTATGCTTTGCAAAAAAACAATATATGCAAATCAGTTTCCTGTTCAGATTTGCAGGCTGGGCAATGGTTCGGGGAAGATTCAGCCCAATTACAGGCATAGGCCCGTATTGGCAAACTGCCATACCTCCATTGGTGGTACAGTTTCCTAATGGTAGTTGGATAAATAACATCTAGAGCAGTTTCACACCTGTAGATGTCCCTGATATTTAAGAATGATGTCGTCAGAGTACCTAGGCCTGTTCTTTGCAGATGTGTAGCAAATTAGCTTTTCCCGGTAATAATTAATAAGCTGTTTCTGCGAAACCCGGGAACATGATGACAATTGGTCAGACCTTAAAGTGGGTAACCCTAGTTTCTCTAATTCTGTCTTTATGTATTTTAACCAGGGAATTTTCCCAACATTTGGTAAAGTAAGAATTTCTTGGAGTTCTTGCCTATAGCTAACTAGCTCAGGTAGACTCCGTATCCTGCGCCAGAATGTCAAGGGCCGTAGTCCCATATCCTCGTCAAAGGATCTCAAGCCCAAGTCCAGTCTCATTGCAACAGGGGAGTGCTAGGGGGAAGTGATAAGAGATGTCTGATGAATTTATTCTCTATTGCTACTAAGTCTTGATTGCACGTGTAGCCCCAGAGTTCGCTTCCATACATAACGGCACCCCCAGCCTGTGCTCTGTAGATCTCTAGTGGGGGACCAACCGGCTTGGAAGAAGATTTATTTTTTGTAACAAGCTTGATGATTCCGCCTGCTATTTGGGCCAGTTTTAGCTGTGACTTCTCCCTTTGGTGCCCCCACAACATTTTTTCATTTAGGGTAATCCCCAGGTACTCGAAGGTTCGGACCCTCTCGAGCCTATTGGCGCCAATATATGGGTTGGAGCGAGTTTTAGATGGTGGATTGAAGACCATGTATTTTGTCTTCAATGCATTGATCTCGAGGCCGTGATCTTTACAAAATGCCTCGAAACCATTGAGAACTCGCTGTATCCCCATTGGCGACTTGGAGAGCAGCAGGGTGTCGTCTGCAAACATAATTGCCGGCACCCTGCTGCCTCCGAGTTTAGTGGCGTCGCTATTTTCAACCCCATTCAAGTGGGCGATTACCCCGTTGACATAGAGGCAGAACAGGGTCGGTGCAAGCACACAACCCTGCCTTACCCCCCTGCCAACGGGTAATCTGTTGGACAATGTTCCCTCCCTGCCACATCTGACCTGGGCATAGTTGTCAGTGTGTAATCTTACAACCATGTTTAAAAGGTGTTGCGGGACCCCCAGGCCCGAGAGCACAGACCAAAGTTTCCTACGAGGTACAAGATCAAAGGCTGCTCGTAGGTCAACGAATACGGTATAGAGGCTGCCACCCTCCAACTGTACCGTTTTCCAGAACAAGATGGTAAGACGAAAAATGTGATCTATGGTGGATACCTTGGTCCTGAACCCAGCTTGATAGGGGCTGAGAACTGAGTTGTCTAGCATCCACTCTAAGAGGCGATCCAAGATCAGCCTGGCAAAGATCTTTTGGGGGACGTCGATTAGACCAATGGGCCTATAGTTAACTGGGAGCAGAGATGAACCCTTCTTGAAGATGGGGACAATCTCCGCCCCCAGCCAAGTGACAGGCACCATCATTCCTCCAAGAATTGCGTTATATAAGACCTGTAGGTAGGGAACCCAGACCATCGGTTCATTTTTAAATAGGTCACCGGGGAGTTTGTCCAACCCTGGGGCTTTTTCTGCAGCAAGTCTAGCAATAGCTGCCCCAACCTCTGCCAGGGTAAATTTATCCGTTTCGGGAAATGTCGCAGGGATCATACCTACCGCCGAATCTTCCTGGTCGCCAGAGAGGTCTGTGGTGACTTGGGCAAACAGAGATCTAAAGTGGTCCTCCCATACACTAGGTGCAATATTTGCCTCTACTGCCGGAGTGGGTTCGGACGTACCGTTTTTGACAATCTGCCAGAATTTACGGGCGTCTCGGAACTTGAGAGCAGCCGTCATGTCTGTCCAGTTGTCTTCATCCCATTCGATCTTTGCATTAGGGATAAGGTATTTATACTCCTTTCTCTTAGCTCTGACCAGTGAGATGTTATCGGGTTGCTTCATGGCCTCAAGTAGGTCGGTTTTGGCCTTCCTACAGGCAGCATTATACCATGAGGCACGCGTCACCTTCCCTTTCTTTACCCTCTGGAGAGGATTTAGCACCTCACCTAATGTACTGCGCAACTCCAAATGAGTTGCACCAAGATCTCTGTGGCTCTCCTCTGACGGTAGTTGGTAAATGAGTTTTTCGACTTTTTGCAAGACTGGGACAGTCATTGCATAGAGCCTCTGGAGATCCATAGGACTTCCTGCGATTTTAGACCATCGGACTCTACGCCGATTACTAGATAAAATCATATTCGGGTTCATGGTGTCGTCACCTCCCTGCATGGAAAATGTAACACCAGGGACCGAAATTTTTAAACTCAGCGCATTATGATCGCTGTCATCCCGCGGGGAAACCTTAAAGTCTACAATTCTGGCCCATTCAGACGTTTCCACCAGTATATAGTCCAGTCGTGAATTGTGCCCTGGTTTGTTAAAGGTGGATTTAGGGGGAATATCCCCACCAACCCGACCATTACATGCCCTTAGAGAATTTGCTAAGGTTAGGCACATAATCTGTGTCGCTAAAGGTGTCCAGGACTTCACTGGGGGTCCAGCCAATTTAGGAATTCCCCTTTGGTCATCCTCCTCAGTGGTCGCACCTTCTAAAAATAATGGGAACGGTTCAAATTGACAGTTAAAATCTCCCCCAACCACAAACGGGGTACCTTGAGGGATCGTACTCAAGAACAGGGATAGTTCCTCGATGGCACTAGAAACATTTGCTATGCCCACTGGTCTCGAATAAACACTGATCAGTGCCAGTTTTACGACATTGGGCCATTCCAAGAGTACGTATTGGACGTCTGAGGAGTTGGTTGTAAGAGCCCTTGCTTTACAACCCAAATGGGATCCCACCCAGATAGCTAGTCCGCCTGACGGGCGTCCCTTCCCCTTCCAATTCGCCCAAATTGAGAAAGTGTCGAAACCTGCACGCCTATGGTCTTCTCTTGCCCATGTCTCCTGGAACAGGCAGACGTCAAATGAATCTATAAATAGCCCCCAGTCCTGGGAGTCCAGTTTATTGACCAGACCCGCCAAATTCCAAGAGACAATGGAGATGAAACCCCTGTCACAGAGATCTATATTGGTGGTATTATTTAAGCCCTGGTCTGCTAATTCCTCACTAGCCGTCTGGCTATTCCAGTCAAGGGGGATAGGTCTCCTCCTGGGAATTTTGTGGGTAGATATCTTAGTTAGCCGAGATACTATGGGTGGCCCGCCGTCAGTGGGCGGCTCGTCGCACTCGTCAGCTCCACCCCTTTGAGATACGAGGTCCACCCTCTCATCCACAGATGGATTAGTGGGATTTGGCTGTCAGTCAACCATCTCTAGGCAACTAAATCTGTTAGATGTCGGGAAACAGCCCCATGTGTCCCTGTTTACCTGATCTCTTAAGCCCTGTGCCCCGCAGGTCCCCCAGTCTCCACCCCTCAAGGGGCGCCCTACTGTGTGCCAGTCAGTATCATTATACCGAACACGTGTCGGGCCACACCTTGGGGGATAAAAAAAGGAAAGGCGTCTAGTTGCGATCCCCTCATACGTGTCCTGTGTGTTCCATGCACACACATGGTCAACTGTATAAGGGTCCGCAAAATTAACCAGTATACAGTCACCCTGGACTGATTTTCGCTCATAGCCCACCCACATTACCCTGCGAACCGTCAGAATCTTGCTTACTCGGTTAGATGATAGGGGCCGATTTATGTTAAGCCAGTGTTGGACTTTATTTTTTAAGGACCAATTGGGTTCCTCATCGGCCTCGCCCAGTTCTGGTACCCCAGTCATAACTACAACGTAGGGACTTGCCTCCGGGGGCAGGTTCACCGCTCTTCTCCTAGAGTGACTTCCTTCAGTATTGTTCTTATTTGGCTGCATTGTGGGTTCTCTAGTTAAAGTGTGCCCCTCTCGGGGAATGGTAACAGAGGGTTTGGGTTTGGGCACAGTACCCTTCGCAGGAACCAAGCTAGACGTTGGTTTTGGATTGGCTACTGGTGCCTTTGATTTTTTTGTAACGGGATCATTGGGTTTAATAGTGTTGGATTTAGTTACCCCTATTTTTTGATTCCCCGGCGTATTCTTTTTTTTTTTTAGCAACAGACAAGTCAGCTAACTGTTTCTCAATTTGGACTAGTCTAGTTTCAATGGGAGTGAGGTAAAGTTTAAAAAGTTCTGCCATCCTTGGTAGGAGTGAAATATTAACCTCATCGTTCCTAATACTGATGTTGTCCGGATTAACTGGGAGCTCAAGACTCACTCTACACGATGCCTCATTTGTGGTGATATTACCAGAAGGATCATGGTCTATAATCGTGTTTGGAACAGGTATCCTAGGGGACTTTGTAGATTGTTTACCCCTCCCCCTTGATTTCTTTTGCTTGTTTTTTTTAGGGATAGCTCCCTCCCTCCTGCCCTTCAGCTGACTAGCGCTCAGGTCAACAGGTAAGCTAATAGCGGATATATCCGGGGTTTTTTCGAAGTCTGTACTTGATTGTAAAGCTAGTGATTGGTACGACACTGATAGATCCACTATATTGGGCAAACTCTGTCTAGGGGCATGTATATCCACACTGGTTGTAGCAGGGGATTTTAGGGGAACCAGGCCTTTTAATTGATCCGGAGTTTTGGCTGTAGCAAAGTGGTCCATAGAAGATCTCTTAGCCGAAGCAAGGTCTTGGGACACTCTGCCCTCCATTGAAGAAATTTCCTGGTCTATAAAGGAATTGGCCCTTATAATAAAATGGTCCAGAGTGCCCAGTTAGGGGACCCCCCCTGGAGCTGTTTTACTTCTGGAGCCTCTTGTACACATAGTTCACAAAACAGCTGAACTAACCAGAGTCTATGTGAGAAATACCCAAATGCAAACAAACAGCGAAAACTATTTAGTACATGCGGCTGTATTAGTTAGTTAATGTCCGAGCACAAAAGACAGACGTTAGGGGGGTGGCCCGGCCCGACCTTAAGCGGTCTCTAACGGGCTACAACGGGCCCGCCCTTGGCCCGGGCTTCGCCCAGCGCTTCGTCCCGCGGGCGTCCCGCGGTGGCGTGCTAGGTGTGGCTTAAGTAGAAGTTGGAGGAGGAGCTGCGGGAAGAGGCAGCAGGTGTGCGTGGTGTTGGAGCGCACTGACCTGTGGTCCTCGCAGTCCCGCAGTCCCGAGCAGCAGTTCCTGGCACGGCAAAGAAAACACCAGTCCCGCAGTGTAGAGTCCGAGAGGGCAAGGTCAGCTCCCAGCAGCAGTTACTTCAAGTTTGGACTGCGAGCGGCACCCCTCACGTGTACCTTGCAGAGGGCACCCCTCACGTTTTGTTACATTGCTGTTGTCAGGGTGAACCACAAAAAGTCACCAAATTAACCTTTGCTTAAGCCTCTGACAGCCTGGCACAAAAAGAGTCAGGCTTAACTCGGAGGCACTGTGTTAAGTATTTATGCAACACACAAATCACAATAAAGTAAATAAAGCAACACAAGAAAAAGGCCCACCAATTTAGAAAACATAGAGTACATATAAAAAAACACAATTTACCATAAAGACAAAAATCCAATCAGGGGAACCGGAGTTATGAATGTTCCATGTCAGTTATTTTTGACACAATTGCTCCGAAGCAGCTCAAAAGAATACACAGTAGACGCTCTAAACCATGGTTCAGCAGTGACCGCAACAAAGTAAGGCGGAAATTAAGGCTCGCTAAGAGAACAATTCAGAATCTCTCCTTCCACAACACACGTTCACGCCTGAGGTCTAAGAAGTCATTATAACAAGCTCATACGTAGCTCTGAATCTACTTCCGGACGCAATTGGACAATGCTAAACACAGACCCAAAAAGCTCTTCAAAATCATCAAACAGAAAAATAGTGGTAGATCCAACCTCCATCTAAAAGATAATGGATGCTCCCAAGTGTTTCAATATTTCTCTGATCATTTAATTGAAAAAACAAGGAGAATTTAATTAGATCTATAATTCGGCACCTAACATCCACTAAGACCGGCCCAATCTCGCCTCATCTCTATGCCTCGTAAAACGTGCTCCCCTCGCTCTGATTTCACTACAAAAACAATGCTGCGTGTTCTAACCTCAAATTTCCAGACAAAACAGCCATACTCAAAACAACAGTTTTCAATGAAAACCCTGTAATGACTTCAAAGTTCGTCTACCCACCAAACTCATCAAAGTAGTTAGTTTTCCATACTCTCACTTCGGTCTGAGATTGTCAGAGCTTCTCTCTTCCAGGACAGGATTTCTGATTGCCTAAAGATCAGACTGCTTACCTAATCGCAAAAAAGCCATACGCTGGCTTGTCTGCCCTCAACAATTCCGTTCTATCACTAGCACTTTGACACTTGTAAAACTTTTAGAGAAATGTGTACACTTGCAACTCTGCAACCACATCAAACTGTTTCAGCTCCCAGACCATTGCCAATCTGGCTTCGGAACGGAGCATAGCACTGAAACGGCTCTGACACACATCGCGGATGACACCTTGAGACTACTCGATCAGAACGAACACTGCGTTTGATGTGGTCAAACACGACAACATGCTAAACGTTTTGGAGACACGGATGGGTTTATCAGGTCTTGTCCTAAGCTGGTTTTTCTCTTTTCTTGATAATAGCCCTCAATGAATCAAAGTAAATCAAGCCCTATCGGTCTTTACTCCAAACTCGATTGGGGTACCTCAACGATCCACGCTCACACCTGTGATATTCAACTTGTTCATGGAACTGCTTACCAAAGTTATTACACACTCAAATATACAATACCACATGTGCGCAGATAAAACACAATTATACTTCAAATTGTCCTTATCTGAAGATGTTAAAACTGGTCTACAGTCATAATATCGAATAAAAAATATCGAATGGGCAAAATATCGAGTCAAAGATATAGAATGGACAAAATATCGAATGGACACAACAGACTACAAAAATATCGAATAGAATAGCAAAATATCGAATAGGATAGCATTAATATCGAATCCAAACTATAGAATGGACAAAATATCGAATGGACAGAATATAGACGACAAAAATATCGAATTTGAGGTAAGTAAGTTAATATCAATTTTTTAAAGTGTTTTTTGTTTTACTATATGTGTGAAAAGTGTATATTTATTTTATAATTCATTTTAATTATTTAATTTAATTGTATTACATTTTTGCGTAATATAATTCTGTAGCGGGTTGTGGGTTTATAGGGGAATAGGGTGAGAAGTAATTTAAATATAATTTATTTATTGGTATTTATGTTGAATGAATTGGTAATGAATTATTAATTGGTAATTAATTAAAATATAATTGGTCATTCATTTTAACTATTAGATAAATTGATAATTATGTTAATTAAATACATTTATTTTCTGTAGCGGGTTGTGGGTTTATAGGGGAATAGGGTGGGAAGTAATGTATGTATAATTAATTAAATATGTTAATGTATTTATTGGTATTTATTTTGAATTAATTGGTAATTAATTATTAATTGGTTAATAATTAAAATATAATTGGTCCTTAGTTTTAATTAATTGATTAATTGATAATTATGTTAATTTTATTAATTTCTTTTCAGTAGTGGGTTGTGCGTTTATAGGGGAATAGTGTACGAAGTAATTGAATTATAAAAAAAAAAATTTTTAAATGTATTTATTGCTTATTTTTGTTGTAATATTTAATTATTTATTATTTGTTAAATAATTTAGTGTTAATTGGAAAATATTTTGTATTAGTAGGTAATTTTTTTAAATAATTAAATTTCATTTGTAATTTTAATTGATTAATAATATATTATATAAAATTGTTAATTATTTTATATTATTTGTAATTGGTATTAATATTTAATTTAATTTTATTCATATATGAAGTATTTACTTTCCCTACTGTTGCACTCACTGGAGTGGGAATAGTAATTTTTACCCCTACGCTATCCATCGTTTTCCCTACTGTTGCACTCCCTGGAGTGGGAATAGTAATTTTTACCCATACGCTATCCAACGCTTTCCCTACTGTTGCACTCACTGGAGTGGGAATAGTAATTTGTACTTCTACGCTATCCAACGCTTTCCCTCCTGTTGCACTCTCTGGAGTGGGAATAGTAATGTTTACCCTCCCGCTATCCAATGCTTTCCCTACTGTTGCACTCACTGGAGTGGGAATAGTAATTTTTACCCTCCCGCTATCCAACGCTTTCCCTACTGTTGCACTCACTGGAGTGGGAATATTAATTTTTACCCTCCCGCTATCCAACGCTTTCCCTACTGTTGCCCTCACTGGAGTGGGAATAGTAATTTTTACTCTCCCGCTATCCAATGCTTTCCCTACTGTTGCACTCATTGAACTGGGAATAGTAATTTTTACCCTCCCGCTATCCAACGCTTTCCCTACTGTTGCACTCATTGGACTGGGAATAGTAATTTTTACCCTCCCGCTATCCAACGCTTTCCCTACTGTTGCACTCACTGGAGTGGGAATCGTAATTTTTACCCAAACGCTATCCAACGCTTTCCCTACTGCTGCACTCTCTGGAGTGGGAATAGTAATTTTTACCCCTACGCTATCCAACGCTTTCCCTACTGTTGCACTCTCTGGAGTGGGAATAGTAATTTTTACCCTCCCGCTATCCAACGCTTTCCCTACTGTTGCACTCACTGGAGTGGGAATAGTAATTTTTACCCTCCCGCTATCCAACGCTTTCCCTAATGTTGCCCTCACTGGAGTGGGATTAGTAATTTTTACTCTCCCGCTATCCAATGCTTTCCCTACTGTTGCACTCATTGGACTGGGAATAGTAATTTTTACCCTCCCGCTATCCAACGCTTTCCCTACTGTTGCACTCACTGGAGTGGGAATAGTAATTTTTACCCTCCCGCTATCCAACGCTTTCCCTACTGTTGCACTCACTGGAGTGGGAATAGTAATTTTTACCCTCCCGCTATCCAACGCTTTCCCTACTGTTGCACTCACTGAAGTGGGAATAGTAATTTTTACCCCTACGCTATCCAATGTTTTCTCTACTGTTGCACTCACTGGAGTGGTAAAAGTAAATGTAACCCTCTCGCTATCCTACGGTAAAAATATTGTATATGTTTTGTCAATAATATATATATATATATATATATATATATATATATATATATATATATATATATATATATATATATATATGTATATATATAGATATTCACTGAAAAAACCATAGGTTTAACACTCGTTATAGTTAGGAATTAGCATTTAAAAAAACTTTGAAATTCACTGAAAAAACCATAGGTTTCACACCAGTTATAGTTAGCTGGACATTGTACTCATACAAAACCATTGAAATTCCCACGTTATAGTTAGTTGTACTCACTATAACTCGTGCGCCCGCAATCCACTGCTGATGATGTCACATATTACATCATTCATGACATGGTCAGTGACATCACTGATGACATCATTCATGACATCTCAAATGACATCACTGATTACATCATCCAGTAAATGTGTGTTCCTGTAAATTTAAAATGTGTTTAACATATTGTAGAATGAGTGTATGTATGAGTGTTTGGATAATGGATTTAGTAGGTGCGTGACTGACTGTATGAGTGGGAGATTAAATGTGTCTTACTGAATGCATGGGTTAGTGACTAAAGTGTTAGAATGTGTGCATCATTATGTCTGTTGTTGTGTAACCTGCTGCATGTATTGATTAGAAACTATATGACTGGCTATATGGGTTAATGATTGATAACCCAAGTATTTGTATGTGAGGGTGAGTGTGAGTGGAGGTGGCTGGGAGGTGTGGGACTCTGTGGATAGATGTGTGAGCAGTTGATTCACTTGGTGTATGGGTTCCAGAGTGCAGGAGGAAATAGTTGTATAGGCGGTTTACTGTGTGCATGGGTGTGCTGGTGACTGAATGGATATCTCAGTGCTACATGTCCAAGTAAGTACATATGTGAAACACAGTGCATGTGAGAGTTGTCATATATAAATGACTATATATAACAGCCTGTGATTGCATAAGTTACTGTGTCTATCAATATGTACTTGTATCAGTGATTGTAAAAGACAGTAAGTATGTGTTAGTCTATGTTTAAATAAGCAAGGTTTTGTGTGTATAACTGTGTAGTTGTGGAAATGGGAGTGTGATTGATTCTTTACATGACTGACTAGGTGTGTGAGTAACTCCATGGATGAGTGGCAGTGTGTGAGTGTCTGTATAGGTGTATGAGTGCATATGATAGTATTGTATTGATGAGTGACTGTATGTATGAAAGATTGTATGGGTGAATGAGTGGATGTGTGTGTAGACCTAGAAATCAGTGAGTGAGTATGTGGTAAGTGGTTTTACTGTGTCAATGGTTTCAGGAATGGTAGTTTGTATTTAACACTAGGTGTATCATAGGTTAGATTAGAGTGTACATTAGTGTGAGGAGGTGTATTGTATTATCACATGGATGATGTAATCGGTGATTTCATCAGTGATGTCATTTGAGATGTCATCAGTGATGTCATCAGTGATGTCACTGACCATGTCATGATTGATGTAATATGTGACATCATCAGCAGTGGATTGCGGGCGCGCGACTTATAGTGAGTCCAACTAACTATAACGTGGGAATTTCAATGGTTTTGTATGAGTAAAATGTCCAGCTAACTATAACTGGTGTGAAACCTATGGTTTTTTCAGTGAATTTCAAAGGTTTTTTAAAAAATAATTCCTTTATATATCGAGTTTGTAACCTACGATTTTTAAACTTTTTTTATTAGCTGTTTTTTATAACTATTAATTATTATTTAAAAAAAAAAAAAATAAATAAAAAAAAAAAAAAAAATTTCAATGTATTTTTCATGTTTTTTTTATCATTTTTTCCTGGGGCGCTCAGGGTGCGCGCACCGGTAAGCTCACCCGTATCATTTTGACTTGGAGCGCTCAGGGTGCGCGCACCAGTAAGCTCTCCCGAGAGCGCAGCGAGAGCGCTATTTCTGCGTTCGTAAAAAAAAATACGTCTGAAAACTAAATAATAATGCAAGACATTCAGTACCATACTTATAAAAGTAGTATTTTTGATTTTCCGAATGAAAATGATTTTTCATTTCCGTAAAGCTACCAAAACGTCATTCAGGCGCGCCGTGTAAGCGCCTACGTTCTCGCCGCGTAAGCGCCCCCGGAAGCGCTCCGGTGCACGCAGCGTAAGCGTGTCAAGTCATGTGACCTTAAAATAACTCTTTTCATTGGTTGTTAACAGTTTTTTTTTTACAACTAATGAAAACCCCACTCTTTTCCTTCACTTCTTCTTTCACTTTGGAGACAGCAAGACCTGTTTTTTTCTGTCCTACCATTTTGTGTGAAGAATGGCTGCCAGAGAACCCAGCAGCAGTGAGGAGTCAGATGGTTTAATTGATGAAGAGCCTCCTCAGCCCAAGGTCAAGGAACATTTTATTTGGAAGTTTTTGTTCAATACCTGGAGGATTAAAAAAGGTGAATGCTCCCAAAGTTGAATGTAAAATCTGCCAAACTGTGCTTTCCGAGGAGACCCAGAAGGAAGTACAGTTTTGGAAATTCTTCAATGATTCGCCACGTTCAACGCAGGCATCCTCAGAACTATGCCCGGCAGTGTGTCCGAGACCTGGCACGTAATCCCCCAAGGGATGGTTCCTCTACATCAACAGGAGGAGCCACAACTTCAGGGAGAGGACGTGCAGCGGAATTAGAGATGATTCCGAACATTCAACCTGTTTTTAATGGCATTACTGTAAAATGCAGGCAATGCGATGAATTGCTTTGCTATGGTGAGAAGAGCATCAAGCGCATTACACACAGGAGGCAAGAACACCGCTGCCCTCCCCAGCCCTAATTGTTCCCCTTTTTTTTGCTCCTGTTGAGCAGTTTTGCATTCCCTGTTTTTGTTTTTGTTGAGAAAAAAACGAAAAAAGAAGAAAAAAAAAATCTTTTAAGAACTACCTCCAATTCTCAAAAAAGAGCTGTATTCTTAACTAATTCAAAAAGAGTAACTGAAGTGGAGTGCAGTGAGAGAGGAAAGGAAAATGAGTGAGAAAGCAAAGAAAGGGACGAGAGGGGAAGGGAAGTGAAGTAGGGGGACTGAAAGAAGGTGAGTGTGGGAGGTGAGTGAGGAGAAGGAGAGTGAACATGGGGAATGAGGATAAAAGAAGAAAATGTAGTAAAGGAACGGGGTGTGGAAGGGTAAGAAAAGAGCAGTGATTTTGAGGAAAGAGTGGAGATACAGACTGGATAAAGGCAAGTGAGTGTGAGACAAGGGGAGTAACGGAGTGAAGAGACAGAGAAAGAGAAAGAAAAAGTGAGAATGGAGGACTGAGTGAGGGAGGAAAGAAACATAAGTGAGGGAGTGTGCCTGTGTTTTAGGGAGTGAGAGTGATAGAAGAGGAGTGACAGACTAAGGGGTCGGAGAGAATGAGGCTAACAGAGAGAGAATGAGGGAAGGGGAGTGTAGAAGTAAGAGGACAGAGGGAGTAAGAGAAGGAGTTAGTGAAGTGGAGTAAGGAGAGTAAGGGAAGAGAAAAGAGTGAAGGAGCAAAAGAAGGATAGAGACAGGAAGGAAAGTAAAGGTTAAGGTCTGAAAGAAGGTGAGTGTGGGAGTATGGTTGAGTTATAGGGAGTGAGCGTGACAGAAGAGGTGTGAGAGACTAAGGGGACGGAGAGAATGAGGCTAACAGAGAGAGAATGAAGTAAGGGGAGTGTAGAAGTAAGAGGAGAGAGGAAAGGAGTTAGTGAAGTGGAGTAAGGAGAGTAAGTGAAGGGAAAAGAGTAAAGGAATGAAGTAAGTGAAGAGAGAGGAAGGAAAGTAAAGGATAAGGTCTGAAAGAAGGTGAGTGTGGGAGTATGGCTGAGTTATAGGGAGTGAGCGTGACAGAAGAGGAGTGAGAGACTAAAGACACGGAGAGAATGTGGGTAACAGAGAGAGAATGAGGGAAGGAAAGTGTAGAACTTACAGAACAGAAGGAGTAAGAGAAGGACTTAATGAAGTAGAGTAAGGAGAGTAAGTGAAGGGAAAAGTGTGAAGGAGCGAAAGAAGGGAAGAGACAGGAAGGAAAGTAAAGGAGAAGGTCTGAAAGAAGGTGAGTGTAGGAGTATGGCTGAGTTATAGGCAGTGAGGGTGACAGAAGAGGAGTGGGAGACTAAGGGGATGGAGAGAATAAGGCTAACAGAGAGAGATTGAGGGAAGGGGAGTGTAGAACAAAGAGGACAGAGGAAAAAAGAGAAGGAGTTAATGAAGTGGAGTAAGAAACTGCACATTTTCATTGGTTGTACATTTGAACACTTTGAAAGTCACATAACATTCACCCATCCCCCCAGTGCTCATTCCCCTGTTACCATGGTAACTCCCTCCTCTCCCAGCACAATGTTGAAAAGTTTATCATACTATGTTGCAAAAAAATGCAGCAAGGGTGTTTGACCTCTCAATGTACTAGCTAATCATGTGCAATGTGTCTTGAAATGACTTTTCCTCAACCATTGAAATGATTCTTTCAAAAAAAAAGCATGCACCCTAATTTTCAGTGCTGAATTTTAAAAAAGCACCAATCATTTCTTGTTTTTCAAGTGCACTGAATCTCAACCACTTTTTTACATAACTCCTACTTTCAAACTGCCATTTCATTTCCACAACTCATCTGAATACAAGCACATCTACCTTCAAGATGCCAAAAGTCTGGTTTGTGGGTCATAGCTTTGTCCACTAGAGTCAAAAATACGCAGCTAACAGAGGTATTTACAACCTTGATTTACCAAATGTGGACATTGTATGGATTGGACTAAGGGTGGGCGTAGTTCGCGAAGTAGCGCTACGCGAAGCTACGCGAAGTGCACTTCGCACTACGCGAACTTCACGTAGAACTACGCGAGCTGCGTAGTAGCATGTTCGCACTGTGCAAGATGCGTTTTCAATGATTGCACAGTGCGGACAAGCAGCCGGCACTGTGCAAGTATTGAAAACGGCATCTTGCAGAGTGCGAGCTTTAGTTTTCTGCTGCTCGAGTAGATTATTACTCGAGCGCCAGCTTTCTCAACGCGAACAGGTAGTTTCTCATTGAGAGCGGTCGCGAGCATGCGCAACCACTCACAATGAGAAACCTGACCTCCTCGCGTTGAGAATCTCGCCGGGATGTCATTTGCTTCCTCGCGGTCGCGAACATGATGTTCAGGACCGCGAACAAGCAAAAAATTACCGCTGCACTACGCTACGCTGCACTACGCATGTTCGCACTGTGCTACGTGCAGCTCGCGTAGTGCGAAGTTGCGAAAACTTCGCAAACTCCGCGAGCGTAGCGTAGTGCTTCGCCCAGGGTTAGATTGGACAGAGAGGATTCAGATGCCACCAATTGATACCATTGGTAAAATCCTTTATGCATCTTCCACACCCTGACCGTATAATTGTGCACTGTGGTTGAAATGACCTAGGCACTTTGACTGGGGAAGGTCTGGAAATGCTTTTAAAGGACATCTTTGGGCAATTGATGTCACTTTTCCCCAAAACTGCCTTGGGATTTTCTAATATATGCCAAAGGCAAAAATGGAACTGGTCCAACCAATTTTGTCCACAGATTGAGAAAGCACGGAAACATGTGAATGAATCTGTTTCTGCTTTCCTTAGAGACTATGGTATGGGCTCCATTTACCACAACAACTTGCGTTACAACATGCAAGGCATCTATAGGAGAGATGGTGTGCATTTTACAGATGAGGGGAATAGAGTTTTCCTCTTGAATATAAGACTCTGCATTGGTACCTACTTGTAGGTACAAAAAACACCCACATAACACAACAGCTCTTTTCAGAGCTAACCTACCTTTAAGCACTCAAAATTATTTTTTTACTCTATTTTCTTACACTGTTTTTCCCCGTGGTGCGCTCAGGGTGCGCGTACCGGAGAGCGCACCTGGGAACGCACCCAGCACATACCCCGCGAAAATTAAAAAAAAAAAAAAGTTTTTTTGCCGTTCAGGGTCCTTCTAGACCCTCCTCAGAAAACCTAGGGGGTCAGGGGGTGTCTACTCTGCCCCCTTTTAATTATTTCCCCCTTTCTTTTTCACCTCTTGTGTCTTGATTCTACCGAGACACAAGATGGCGGATTCTCCGGACTGTTTAGAATGTTGACAGACACCCGACAACCAATCAGCTTTCCGCTTGCGCATTCCCGTAGCGTGCCGGGTGCGCTCCCCGGTACGTGCACCGGTGAGCGCTCGTAGCGCGCCTATAGATATATATGTGTTTTTGAAGTAAATTTTCATAAAAACCACTGGAGCAATTTTCACCAAATATAGCAAAGGCACATCTGCATACCAGTCCCTACAATTTTGCCAAATTTCTCGTAATTCCGTTCAGCCGTTCGGGCTGTAGACTTGTCAGACCGTCTCAGCCCCCACTTCACGAATCCCCCCAAAACTTACAGGGAAGGAGCGGCACGGAGCTGGACAGAATTTTGGAAAATTACACGCAAATTCCTCAATTGGCGCCACAGTTATTCCCAATAGAATGTTGCGGATTTCCTATGGTAGCTAGGTCCTAACTATAACTACTTACTGGCGACCGCCAGTAGGTAATATATATATATATATATATATGTATTAAAATAATAATTATTATTTTTTTAAGTTACATTAATTATTTATTAATTTTAAGTTTATTTAAGTATTTTAAGTATGTTTAAATTAATTATATTTATTATTATATTAATTTTAAATTACTTTTAAGACCTTTAAAAAATTCGATATTTTGACTTTCTATATTTTTTAAAACGATATTTTGGATTCAATATGTTTGTACTTACCTGTTTGTAGATAGGAATTCGATATTCTGACATTCTATATTTTCTCCACGATATTTTGGTAGGTCGATATTTTGCTCCTCGATATTCTGTCAGTGATCCGTTAAAACTCGCCTTACGGAAACCCAAAAATGATTAAGCTACATTCACCTTATGCTAAATACGCTCTGGATGGACCCTCCACAATCTCTCCTCTCCCATAGAAGAATGGCTCAACAGCTTACAGCGCTCAACTACGCGCTCATGTTGTCGATTCTACTAGATCGTTAGGCATGGGTCTATGGGAGGACCAGTCTTGCAGTTCTGCCCAAAATCAGGCTGGCTCCGTTAAGAGCCACTCAAAACTCAGCTGCTCAGCTGATCACGGGATCCTGAAAACGCGACCGCATTACACGGGATCTGAAATATCTATAATGGCTCCCCTTTGAAGCTAGGAATTCAGATTAAGTAAGACTGCGTGACCAATAAGACTCTTCATCACAACTCACCCGTCTGCCTGTCAAAAATACTTGAACTATCAGGTGGAAGTTGCTCTCTAACAAGTTCTAACTCTCTATTGTTGGAGCCACAGACTTTCAACAAAAAGAAAACTCATAACCGCTCCTTTTCTGTGCTTGCTCCTAGAATATGAAATTCCCCTTAATATGAGATCTGAGCCGTTGACCACCTCCTTCAAAAAAGATTTTAAAATTCTGTTGCTTAATAGAATCCTCCAGCAGTTGTTCCTGAAATCACAAACTTCGGACTAGATTGCCTATATACATTTCTGGATCCTAAGTACCTGAGTACTCTAAATTACCAGTTCTCATTGCATATATTTTGTTTCTTGCCTGTTCTTTCTTGCTTTTACTGATACAACTTATTTGCTATCTTCACAACATACCACTAACTCTATTTGAATCTGTTTATTACCTATGTTTTCTATGTTTAACTTGTTTTGCTAGTTGTACAGCACTCTGATACCTGGATGGGTCATGTTTGAGATATAGAAAACTGCTTAAATAAAATAAATAAAGAAAATGATACATAGCTCTTAAAAGTTCAAAGCCCCACCACTGACATCTAGTTGTAGGAGACCTGGGTAAAGTTGGACGCTATGGCCGACCGAGATGGAGCGTGCTTCTGATACATGAAGTAGATTCGGCCCGGTCTCTACTTAGCTTCAAATTAGAATTTTTTTTGCTGAAAAGTATCAAGGAATATCTAATTCAGTAGGGCAAAGCCGCCAGCGGTGCCCGAGCAGGAGGCATTGCCATCAGGGAGCCACTGGACAAAGTTGCAGTAAGATTTCTATGTTCAGACTGAGTTTCTTTTATGGAAATAAAAAATCTCCAGTGGAATGAAGCTTCAGGCTTTAGTCAACGAGGGTTCCAGGATTACGGGGAACCCCTTTTGCAAGGAGCCCCTAAACTGAATTTGCTGCTGCGGAGAAGAACGTAGTGGGAGCTGCTTCAAAGTGGGACTCATTGGTGATGCACCCTGGGTGGATCGGAGAGCAGGTAGGTGCACGGTTGCCTCTTGGTTCTCGGGGCACAATGGGGCAGAAAGTTTTCTAAACCCTAAGATTTGAATTTGGGCTATCTGGGAACCTCTATCGCCACCTCCAAGGGCCCACGACTGGAGTGGGCACCAGTTGGAGGGTGGGGATTCAATGAGGCTGGGTCTACATGGGTGGAGCCTTTTCTGTCCCTGAGGCTCTGATCAGGTGGCCGGTTAACTAGCCCCTGAAGTCACAGTTGAAGTCCTGGGTTCAAGCAGGAAAGCTGGTCTCGAGCATCAGAGGAGGCCCCTGGGGGCACAGGGCAGGCTTCGGGCAGGGGGCAGTCCACTGGGTGCAGCAAGGCAGTTATCAGAAGTACACCCCACACAGGTCCTAGAGAGTAGGGCTGTTCTCTGACGGCACAGGGCAGGCTTCAGGCACCGGGGCAGTCTGCTGGGATGCAGCAAGGCAGTCATCAGAAGTATACAGCGCACAGACCATAGAGAGCAGGGCAGTCCTCCTAGAGTCCCCTAGCAGGTCCAGAGGTGAACTGAAGAGTGGGTCAGAGGGTTCTACTCTTTTACTTGATGCCAGCCATGACGTGGAAGAAACTTTTGGAGTTCTCCATCCACAGAAGCATCTGGCCTTTCCTGCCTCCCTGCCCTGGTCCAAGGTTGTCTGTAGTCACAATAGGCTAGTGTGAAGTTTATGTTAGTGTGAAGCTTCTTTGAAGTGCAAGTTGGGCTTTGCACAGCTCCAACCCTTCAGCCTGCTAGGATTGCCCATCCTGCCAACACCCAGTCCCTCTATTGTGTGGCTGTCTGGGAGGAATACACAATGACCAACAGCCAACTGCACATAGTGATGTGGCCCAGGACATAGGACGCAGGTGCCAAATGGTTAGAACAAGGACATGCTAACATTCAAAAGTGGCATTTTCAGAATTCCAACATTACCAATAAAGAGGATTTTAAATTACAATTCTTTAGACACCAAAAATGGCATTTCTTCGTTCTCCCTTAATAAAGATTTTAAAAGGCAACCCAATGTTATCCTCTGGGAGAGGTAGGCCTCACAGCAGTGAGAAACTAGTTGGTGAGTTTTTCACTACTAGGACATGAAAAACTTAAAAGTAGAAGACAAACATGTTAAATACAATGCACCCTAACCTATGGGCTCAGTAGGGCCCGCCTTAGGGGTTGCTTATATGTATCAAAAATGGAGATGCGGGACAGGCAAGAAGTTTACTTTTCCGAATCGAATTTGCAGTTTAAAACTGCTCATAGACTGCCACTAGATCGGGGACAAGTTTTATGTGGTTAGTTAAGTGGGTGGCACAATAATTGCTGTAAGCCCACGAGTAGCATCTAATTTACTGGCCCTGGGTAGATGGCACAGCACTTTACTAGGGACCTATAAGTACATTAAATATGCTAATTTGGTGTAAGCCAGTTCTATCATGTTTAAGTAGTGAGCACAAGCAGGTCAGCGCTGGTTAGCAGGAGCGAAGCGCACAGAGTCCTAGGCCATCAAAAAGGGTGTCTGCAAAACCTTAGGCTAAACCCAGAGAGACAAGCAACTTCCATCCTATCTCCCTGCTCCCGCACCCGGCCAAAGTGACAGAGAAGGCTATCAATAACAACTCACCACAAGGAGGTAGCCAGAAAATTAAAATACCTCCCACTTGAACGACGAACCACACCTCTAATCATAGAGAATGTAAAGCGGGCAAAGATTACCCTCCTTAGAAGGGTTCCTTTCATACATCCATCCACGCGTCCTTTCACAGTTCCATCTACTCATTCACCCACCTGTCCTCCCCTTCACCTTCTCATCCCCCACCCAGAGACACTATCTTCCATTCATGCATCCTGTCACCCTCTCAAATTCCATTGCACGTCTCAACATTCCACTATAGAATATATTAATTAATCCATCCATCCATCCTTTCACCCATCCATCCTTATACCATCCGTTTAACCATCATTTCACTCATCTTCTGATCTTTCCATTCGCTCCCCCTTTCCCCTATCGATCCTTCACTCTTCCATCCAGCCTTCCAGCTTTCATCTAGTCTCCACTTAAACCTTCCATCTTTTCTCCCTTCCATTTATCCGTCCTTTCACCCTTAAATGGTAACTTTCTCCTTTTCTTTCTTTTTCCTTTCCTTTCTGCCCTTTATTACTCCTCCCATTCTTTTAACCTCTATCTACCCATCTCTTTTCATCAGTACTTTCCCCCCTTTTATCTTTTTCTCTCATGCTAACTTTCTCAATCTGTCCCTGCTCTTTCTTTTTTTCTGTTCCCATCTTTCTTATTTGTTAGTTTCCCTCACTGAGCAGCAGTTCGAAGGCCACATCCCTTTCTCGTGGTTTACCCGCGTTCCCACAAATAACAAATTAATGTTCGAGTGGCACTCAATTCATCCGCCTGTTGAGCCAAGAAGTAGCCCCCGCTTAAGCTGCTAAAGTGGGAGGTTCCTTACGCCACTGACACACCAATCACCTTGAACTCCACAACCTACTCGGCCACACCCAGTCTAGTTTTAAAGCAACCATAGCATGCAGACAGCGCTCATTGCTGCCACAGATGAGATCGGCACTACACTGGACCATGGAGAAACCGCCGCCCTTATAATGCTTGACCTCTCGGCTGTGTTCGATACCGTACCTCACTCCAGCCTCATCAGAAGGCAGCACGACAAAGGCATCCAATGTCCTTGAATGAACACTTGAATATCCGCAAATGTACACACGAAGGCAGTACTAGGGGCCAGATGTAGGTGAAATAGATTTACCGATTTTAAATTACCGAATTTTACCGATTCGGTAATTAAAAATCGGTAAATCTATGGGGTCGACATGTAGGTATTCCAGATGTGCTGGAATACCGAATCGGATGATTTCGGTATTTACCTATGCATTCCTATGGGCTTTGAAGCCCATAGGAATGAATGGGCATTACCGATTCGGTATTTACCGAATCGGTAAATACCGATTTTCACAAGGGTGCAGGGGGTGTCACTTTGACACCCTCTGGCACCCCCAAAACAGGCTCGGGTGCCATGTGGCAGGCATACATGCCCTCAGGGCAGGTCTGCCTGTCACATGGCATAGGTGTGCATGCACACATGTGCATGCACACCGGAATCGGTATTTTACCATCAAATTGGATTTGATGGTAAAATACAGATTCGGTAAGGCTCCTGGGACTCTGAAGAGTCCCACCTACATATGGGTGGCTCAGATTCGGTAAATTTACCGATTCTTTATTTTACCGAATCGGTAAAATTACCGAATCGCTAATTTTAGCGATTCGGTAAAATAAAGCCCCCTACATGCCAATCACCTATTTACCGATCGGTAACGGCCGAAAATACAGATTTTCGGCCGTTACCGACCGACCTACATCGGGCCCTTAATCTTTTGAAGATACTGGTAAACGTACCGCCTTTCTTTGGGCTATTTCAACATCTAACATGGAGACTGTTTCACTAAACACCTGAACTGATTGTGTTACGGTTCATTCATACATGACTAGTTTTGTAAACACACTATAAATGTTGTCTCTTTTGCTGCCTGTCTTGTCATGTTCTTGACACATACTTTTCATTCTTTCATTTTGTTTTTCTTCAGATCTGGGCTATATCCTTTGATCTGCTTTCTCTTATCTACTTTCGTGGATCTGTCTCTCTACTTTCCCTTTTTCTTTCTCTTTTCTTTCAGTGCTATCTTTATGCCCTATTTTATGTGTTTTCTTATTGGTTTTCCCTTATATCATAAAAGTGTCCTTTTTCCTTTTTCCCATTTTTTACAGTTGGTCATCTTTGATCCAGTATTCATTTTTCCCTGTGCCAATTATGTTCAGTTTTGTCTTGTTTAATGTTTGTGGTCTTTCACATCAAATTAAATAACAAAAGTTATTCTCTCATTTGTCTCGCCTTGGAACTAAAATAGCTTTTCTGCATGAAACACACTGGAATGCTTCTGAGTCACTCAAACTGAAAAGACAATGGGGTTGCTATGCTTTGCCTCAAATCTTTAGGCATGCCATTTTATCTACAGAATGTAATGATTTGGGCAGATCATTGTTGGTTATTGGTATTCTTGATAATAAGCACCCCTCTCTATTGAATGTTTTGGTCCTCTTAAATATGATCCCGATTTTTGGCACATTATTGATTCCAATCTTGCTAACACCTCTAACTCTCATGCTATTACTGTATGTCATTTTAATCAGCCATTGGATCCCTTTGCCAATAGGAAATGTAAGTTTCAATTAAAACCTGGCAAATCTCACAAAGCAGTAAAGTCATTTATAGAACATGCAATCCTGACAAATCTGAATTTTACGTTTTTCTCTAATGTGCCTAAGAGATTGTCTAGAATTGATTATATTCTGGTTACCAAACCATTACCACCTAGTTTAGATTCTGCCGAAATTGGCTCTATTTAATGCACGACCATGGTCCAATATTGGCTTTTTAAGGTATCTCCTCAGTGGACTTGAAAACTGGTGGATAAAGATTTAATATTTATCTTTTGTGTGGTAATCATTTTATTTCTGAAGCCGCAACTTTTATTAGAGATTTTCTTTCAGTTTAATAATCCTTCTGACACCTCTACTGCAAATAATTGGCATGCTCTCAATGCTTCTTTTAGATTAGCAACATGATTAGTATGGCTGGGCTTACTTACACTGTGGTTTAGAATATGCTCCAAAGATGAGGTGCATTTTGTCAAAGATATAATAATGGACTGCCATAAACTTGATCGAGGAAAGAAGATGCCATGGTTAAAATATATTTATAGTCTTTTATCTGAGTGCGAAGTGGTAATCGATTTATGTGACCCCAAAACTATTTTGAATTACTCTAAAGGAGAGCTAAGGAAGAGAATATTGGAAACCAGAGAATCTGCAAGAGAGGTTGAATCGAGGAAAAAATCACTTGTGACATCTTATTGTGAAGGCCCGATTTCAGTAGGCATTCAGCCATACCTTATTGCCATAAGAAATGTGCAACAAAGAGTCTACTTAACTAGATTAAGGCTCAGCACCTTGCACTTTCAAATCGCCTTCAAGATGGGTAAGTGGAGTGCTAATTCACCTTAATGCCCGTGTGACAGTAAAAATTCTCAGTCCACTTTGCACTTTTTACTTTTTTGTAAATTTTATAGGGACATCAGAAATGTAATTTTACAACCTTTATTTATTAATAACAGATTGTTTTCATACGAATCTGCCTTTTACCACATATGTAATTTGGAAAATGTAACAACATGCAATATGGTTATTCTCCTTGTTCAACTGGCTATGAAGAGAAGAAAGGTCCTTTCATACCTGGAATTGTTGAGCTATGAAACCGAATAGCAACTTATCTCAACGAACCTGCAATGCATCTTCCAATTACCCTATCTTTGACAGTTTTCTTCTTTTCTTGTGATAAATGTTTTGTGTAAGGGATATTCGATTTCAAATCGTATACCTGTAATTAAGTTATGACGTTTTTATGATTAATTGTTTTTATGTAGAATGCTTTTATGGATATATTTGCATACTCCGAATAAAGCTGATTTGATTTGCATCTTTTAGACCTTTTTACAATGCCTTCTCAGCCAAGAAGAAAAAACACTTAACAATCAATTTGACCTCCTTTTGCAAAAAGTCAAAATGCTTGAACATAGTTCTTATACCACCAAGTCTTCCTCTATGCTGCATAATTTAATTAAAACCAAATTTGAATTATAAAAATGTGTTACTTTTGTCTCATGTAATATCTTGCTCAAAATTAAATCTAGATTTCAAGGTGATTAGAATAAAGCAGGGAAAATGCTTGCCCATTATTTAGAGATAAAAAAAAAACGAAAAGCCACTTGTACCATTATTAATGACTTTGATAATACTGTCTCAATATCTAATGCTGATATTTATAATTCTTTTTGCATCGTCTAGAAATGTTCATATAATGAACCTATCCAACCTTGTGATACGGATTTGCAAAAATTCTTTGATGCCATCCCTAAAGTAAACTCAGTCCTGTGTAAATTTATGGTATTGGAATCTGATTTCACACTACATGAAATATTAAATGTCATTAACTCTTTAAATAGAGCAAAGGCTCTTGGCCCCGGTGGTGTTTCATCAAACTCCCCCCTTCTTCTTTTTTGCCCCTAATTTATTAGCTCTTTTGAATTCATTTATTTGCAACTTCAAACCGACTGTCAGCATTTTGGTTGCATTAATAACTATAATCCCCAAACATGACAAGGATTAACATTTTTGTAAAAGCTATAGACCTATTTCTCTCATTCATTATGATTGAAAAATGTTTGCCAAAGTATTGGCTTCATATATGGAAACTGTTATTCCCTTTCTTGTTAATATGATCAGTCAGGTTTTAATAAAAGCAGTCTTGTTGCTGACAATGCACATATCTTCTCAGATGTGTTTTGCCATGTCACAGAATTAAAATTTCCTTTAGCTGCACTCTCTTTAGATGCTGAGAAGACATTTGACGGTATAAATTGGCATTATATGTTCTAAACTCTGCATGGGTTTTGTTTTGCCCAAAAACTTATTTTATTTGTGAAATTGCTGTATTCTAACTCTCGTGCTAGTGTCTTTATCAATGGTAACTTTTTTTGCCTTATTTCAAGTTACATCGAAATGCCAGAAAGGGATGTCCTTTATCTACTTTACTTTTTGTTTTGTGTTTAGGAACTTTCTTGGTACAAATCCAATGCGTCCCATATATATCTGGTTCTGAACATGGCTCACAAGAGATCTTGGGCCATATGTATCAAAAAGTCATTTTGCGATTCTCAAATAGCGATTTTTTGCAAATCGCTATTTGGGAATCGCAAAATGCTTTGTGTGTAGGATTTGCAATACATTTTGCGAATCCTACATATTCCTTAATTGTGAATCGCAATTAAGGAATACCTCCCCATTCATTCCTTGGGTCTAGAGGCCCATTGGAATGACTGGGAAGACATTCTCAATTTGCAATTAGCAATTAGCGAATCGCAAATTGAGAATGCAATTTCAAGGGTGCAGGGGTGTCAAAAGGACACCCTGTTGCACCCCTGAAATAAGCATGGGTGCACATGTGGCGCAAATACATTCCCTAAGGGCATGTACGTGCTTCACATTGCACTTTGAAAAACTGCAAAAAAGTGCATTTTTCAAAGAAATCGCAAATTACCATCAACTTGAAGTTGGTGGTAATTTGCGATTCCTTAAGACCCAATTGCACTTTTTTGGTGCTTCTTACATTGCATTTAAGGAATCGCAAAATTTGCGATTCCTTAAATGCAATCGCAAAATAAGGAATCGCAAATTTCGCAATTCCTTATTTTGCCTTCATTTTGCTTGATACATATGGCCCTAAGTTGGCTGCTTACTCTGATGACATTCTGATCTATAGGTCTGGCCCTCTCACATCTTTGAACCCTTTTCTACAGGAAATCTCTCTATAGTCCAGTGTTTCAGGATAGAAACTTAATTTCAATAATGCTTAGATGCTTCCTTTGAACTCATTATGTTATCAGCAAGTTTTCCAACTCTAATTTTGCATGGTGTCCCTCTAAACTTGAATATTGGTACTTGGTTCTTTTCTATTATCAGAGAAACAATTAAACACAGTTTGGTAATTTTTAAAAGTAAGATACAGGCCTTGCTTTCTGTTTGGTCTCATTATATTTAACTTGGTGGGCAGTTTAGATTAACCCTGGGCGAAGCACTACGCTACGCTCGCGGAGTTTGCGAAGTTTTCGCAACTTCGCACTACGCGAGCTGCACGTAGCACAGTGCGAACAAGCGTAGTGCTGCGGTCATTTTTTGCTTGTTCGCGGTCCTGAACGTCATGTTCGCGACCGCGAGCAAGCAAAATGACATCCCGGCGAGATTCTCAACGCGAGGAGGTCAGGTTTCTCATTGTGAGTGGTTGCGCATGCTCGCGACCGCTCTCAATGAGAAACTACCTGTTCGCGTTGAGAAAGCTGCCGCTCGAGAAATAATCTACTCGAGCGGCAGAAAACTACAGCTCGCACTGTGCAAGATGCCGTTTTCAATGCTTGCACAGTGCCGGATGCTTGTCCGCACTGTGCAATCATTGAAAACGCATCTTGCACAGTGCAAACATGCTACTACGCAGCTCGCGTAGTGCTACGTGAAGTTCGTGTAGTGCGAAGTGCATTTTGCGTAGCTTCGCGTAGCGCTACTACGCGAACTACGCCCAGGGTTAGTTTAGATGCTCTTAAAATGGGGATAGCAATTCAAAATGTATATACTTTGTCTACGCTACACTGCAAAATCCCTAAGTATTATTTTAAGCAGTTTGATTCACTCTGTCTGATTATTATATGGAACAAACCTCCTAATATAACTCTTTACAAGATTAATTGACCTAAGAGCAGTGGCGGCTGGCAGGGAGCCGCTCTTCTTGGCATTCCGAACCAGGACGCACCCGGGTCCCCCATAGCCAATCACAATGCTGCAATGCAGCATTGTGATTGGTTAGAGCGCCGTGAACCTGCATTCAGTCGGGGACAGGGAGCCTGTGCATGTCCCTAACCAGGCTGTGCATTACAGCCTGTTTTACTGGCCCGAGACGGCCGGCCAACCAGTCATACCTACTTAATATGCCAACTACTCCTCCCCCTGTGACCCCAGCCCCGCCCTAACCCAGCCCCTTAGAAAAGAAAACGAAAATTATAATAACAAGGTTATTATAATATAATTTTAATTTTTTTCTGCTCTGCGAGCAGTGGGGAGATGCTTTTCCGCCATTTCGGAGGAGCCGTCCCTGGCTAAGAGCGAATTTGGTGTTAGATTTCAAATTATACCTCTCATCCTTCTGAACTGGACAGTTTTGTGCAATGTCACATGGTTTTTTAAAATACCTCTGCCTGCCTGGATTACTTCTGAAAGGTCCCTACTTAAAGAGCCATTTTGACAGATATTATTTATATGTCCAATTGCACTTTTATTCTGTTTAATAATGTGTTGTTTGACAAATTGCCATCCCGTAAGTGTTTTATGAACACTAATGTTTGGTACGACAAGTTTATTAAGGTTCACAATAAACCATTTTACTTCAAACATTGAAAAGGAAAAGGTATTACACATTTTATTTCTACTTTTGATTTTTAAAAACGAAATATCAAATACCAAATTCCTTTAAAACTGAGTATGATCCAATTTTTACTGCTCGCCATCATTTTATTTCCAAGTCTCCTGCAAGTCATGTCTCATCGTTACCATTAGCAGCTGTTAACCTTCCTCACATATTGGCTCTCCCTATCCCTCTAGCTGCTTCTATATACAGGTTCTTGCAGCCCCTAGCTGCCTTGGAGCTATGAGTGCTGCGGAACTTCCATGGGAATCCCATGTTGAGGTTTTACTCTCGGCTGCACTGTGGGATAAGATTTGGATGACATTATTTTTAACGTCTAAGGTGGCATTTAACACATGATTATATTATCAACAATAGATTTCCTTCCGCACCTGCATTCCTTGCTAATTTTCATCATTCTTCTACTCGGTGTTGGTCTTGCACAAACCTCACAATGCTTCTTTTGTTAATATAGAAAAAGTGGATGCTGATATGAGAAACAATGGCCCGATTCACAAAGGAAAACCGAGACGAAAGTCGAACTCTATGAATTTTGGTATTCACAAAGGGCATTTATGAGTAGTGAAGCTAGACTCTTGTCTCAGTTTTTGTTACGTTTTGGTCTTAAGTCTAACTGAGACCTACACTTAAGTTAAACTGAGATAAAAGTCTACCTTTGTGAATCGGGCCCAAACCATTTATTTATGTGAATTTAATTGCATGCTTATTAACAAATTCGCCCGTTGTGAACTCCACATCAACCCCAACTTGCAAATATACCTAGTCCGGCAAACGCTGAGCCTTGGGCTGGAGGTGATTGATGGTCAGGTCACAGGTGGGGGAACACGTAGCCGGCAGACAAACACATGAACAGTAAGTCCCCGATCAATCCCAGTGACAAGCGCAGCGACATGGCAATGGTCCAGGGAAGATAGGTCTCAATAAAGCACACCTGGGCGGGGGGTAAGAGCGCCCCTAAAACACCATAAAGTGAGAAGCCACATGACATATACCCAATCATGACACAGCAATTGCAATGCAGGACTAAGTGTGGATGCAGGGTCTGGTGATGCAGGACTCAGTGTGGACGCAGGGTCTGGCGATGCAGGACTCAGTGTGGACGCAGGGTCTGGTGAGACAGAGCTCAGTGTGGACGCAGGGTCTGGTGATGCCGGACTCAGTGTGGATGAAGGGTCTGGCGATGCAGGACTCAGTATGGATGCAGGGTCTGGAGAGGCAGAGCTCAGTGTGGACGCAGGGTCTGGTGATGCCGGACTCAGTGTGGACGCAGGGTCTGGTGATGCCGGACTCAGTGTGGACGCAGGGTCTGGGGATGCCGGACTCAGTTTGGACGCAGGGTCTGTGGATGCAGGGTCTGGTGATGCTGGACTCAGTGTGGATGCAAGGCCGGGGATGCAGGACTCTGCGTGTATGCAGGGTCTGGTGACGCAGGACTCAGTGTGGGTGCAGGGTCTGGGGATGCTGGACTCAGTATGGATGCAGGGTCTGGCGATGCAGGACTCAGTGTGGACGCAGAATCTGGGGATGCTGGACTCAGTGTGGACGCAGAATCTGGGGATGCTGGACTCAGTATGGATGCAGGGTCTGGAGAGGCAGAGCTCAGTGTGGACGCAGGGTCTGGTGATGCCGGACTCAGTGTGGACGCAGGGTCTGGTGATGCCGGACTCAGTGTGGACGCAGGGTCTGGGGATGCCGGACTCAGTTTGGACGCAGGGTCTGTGGATGCAGGGTCTGGTGATGCTGGACTCAGTGTGGATGCAAGGCCGGGGATGCAGGACTATGCGTGTATGCAGGGTCTGGTGACGCAGGACTCAGTGTGGGTGCAGGGTCTGGGGATGCTGGACTCAGTATGGATGCAGGGTCTGGTGATGCTGGACTCAGAGTGGACGCAGGGTCTGGTGATGCTGGACTCAGTGTGGATGCAGGGTCTGGTGAGGCAGAGCTCAGTGTGGGTGCAGGGTCTGGTGATGCTGGACTCAGTGTGGACGCAGAATCTGGGGATGCCAGACTCAGTGTGGACGCAGGGTCTGGTGATGCTGGACTCAGTATGGATGCAGGGTCTGGTGATGCTGGACTCAGTGTGGGTGCAGGGTCTGGTGATGCTGGACTCAGTGTGGATGCAGGGTCTGGTGATGCTGGACTCAGTGTGGACGCAGAATCTGGGGATGCCGGACTCAGTGTGGACGCAGGGTCTGGTGATGCTGGACTCAGTATGGATGCAGGGTCTGGTGATGCTGGACTCAGTGTGGACGCAGGGTCTGGGGATGCCGGACTCAGTTTGGACGCAGGTTCTGTGGATGCCGGACTCAGTGTGGATGCAGGGTCTGGTGATGCTCGACTCAGTGTGGATGCCGGGACTGGTGATGCAGGACTCAGTGTGGATGAAGGGTCTGGCGATGCAGGACTCAGTATGGATGCAGGGTCTGGAGAGGCAGAGCTCAGTGTGGACGCAGGGTCTGGGGATGCCGGACTCAGTGTGGATGCAGGGTCTGGTGATGCTCGACTCAGTGTGGATGCCGGGACTGGTGATGCAGGACTCAGTGTGGATGAAGGGTCTGGCGATGCAGGACTCAGTATGGATGCAGGGTCTGGAGAGGCAGAGCTCAGTGTGGACGCAGGGTCTGGTGATGCCGGACTCAGTGTGGACGCAGGGTCTGGTGATGCCGGACTCAGTGTGGACGCAGGGTCTGGGGATGCCGGACTCAGTTTGGACGCAGGGTCTGTGGATGCAGGGTCTGGTGATGCTGGACTCAGTGTGGATGCAAGGCCGGGGATGCAGGACTCTGCGTGTATGCAGGGTCTGGTGACGCAGGACTCAGTGTGGGTGCAGGGTCTGGGGATGCTGGACTCAGTATGGATGCAGGGTCTGGCGATGCAGGACTCAGTGTGGACGCAGAATCTGGGGATGCTGGACTCAGTGTGGACGCAGAATCTGGGGATGCTGGACTCAGTATGGATGCAGGGTCTGGAGAGGCAGAGCTCAGTGTGGACGCAGGGTCTGGTGATGCCGGACTCAGTGTGGACGCAGGGTCTGGTGATGCCGGACTCAGTGTGGACGCAGGGTCTGGGGATGCCGGACTCAGTTTGGACGCAGGGTCTGTGGATGCAGGGTCTGGTGATGCTGGACTCAGTGTGGATGCAAGGCCGGGGATGCAGGACTCTGCGTGTATGCAGGGTCTGGTGACGCAGGACTCAGTGTGGGTGCAGGGTCTGGGGATGCTGGACTCAGTATGGATGCAGGGTCTGGTGATGCTGGACTCAGAGTGGACGCAGGGTCTGGTGATGCTGGACTCAGTGTGGATGCAGGGTCTGGTGAGGCAGAGCTCAGTGTGGGTGCAGGGTCTGGTGATGCTGGACTCAGTGTGGATGCAGGGTCTGGTGATGCTGGACTCAGTGTGGACGCAGAATCTGGGGATGCCGGACTCAGTGTGGACGCAGGGTCTGGTGATGCTGGACTCAGTATGGATGCAGGGTCTGGTGATGCTGGACTCAGTGTGGGTGCAGGGTCTGGTGATGCTGGACTCAGTGTGGATGCAGGGTCTGGTGATGCTGGACTCAGTGTGGACGCAGAATCTGGGGATGCCGGACTCAGTGTGGACGCAGGGTCTGGTGATGCTGGACTCAGTATGGATGCAGGGTCTGGTGATGCTGGACTCAGTGTGGACGCAGGGTCTGGTGATGCTGGACTCAGTGTGGGTGCAGGGTCTGGTGATGCTGGACTCAGTGTGGACGCAGAATCTGGGGATGCCGGACTCAGTGTGGACGCAGGGTCTGGTGATGCTGGACTCAGTATGGATGCAGGGTCTGGTGATGCTGGACTCAGTGTGGGTGCAGGGTCTGGTGATGCTGGACTCAGTGTGGATGCAGGGTCTGGTGATGCTGGACTCAGTGTGGACGCAGAATCTGGGGATGCCGGACTCAGTGTGGACGCAGGGTCTGGTGATGCTGGACTCAGTATGGATGCAGGGTCTGGTGATGCTGGACTCAGTGTGGACGCAGGGTCTGGTGATGCTGGACTCAGTGTGGGTGCAGGGTCTGGTGATGCTGGACTCAGTGTGGACGCAGAATCTGGGGATGCCGGACTCAGTGTGGACGCAGGGTCTGGTGATGCAGGACTCAGTATGGATGCAGGGTCTGGTGATGCTGGACTCAGTGTGGGTGCAGGGTCTGGTGATGCTGGACTCAGTGTGGATGCAGGGTCTGGTGATGCTGGACTCAGTGTGGACGCAGAATCTGGGGATGCCGGACTCAGTGTGGACGCAGGGTCTGGTGATGCTGGACTCAGTATGGATGCAGGGTCTGGTGATGCTGGACTCAGTGTGGACGCAGGGTCTGGTGATGCTGGACTCAGTGTGGGTTCAGGGTCTGGTGATGCTGGACTCAGTGTGGACGCAGAATCTGGGGATGCCGGACTCAGTGTGGACGCAGGGTCTGGTGATGCTGGACTCAGTATGGATGCAGGGTCTGGTGATGCTGGACTCAGTGTGGGTGCAGGGTCTGGTGATGCTGGACTCAGTGTGGATGCAGGGTCTGGTGATGCTGGACTCAGTGTGGACGCAGAATCTGGGGATGCCGGACTCAGTGTGGACGCAGGGTCTGGTGATGCTGGACTCAGTATGGATGCAGGGTCTGGTGATGCTGGACTCAGTGTCGACGCAGGGTCTGGTGATGCTGGACTCAGTGTGGGTGCAGGGTCTGGTGATGCTGGACTCAGTATGGATGCAGGGTCTGGTGATGCTGGACTCAGAGTGGACGCAGGGTCTGGTGATGCTGTACTCAGTGTGGATGCAGGGTCTGGTGAGGCAGAGCTCAGTGTGGACGCAGGGTCTGGTGATGCCGGACTCAGTGTGGACGCAGGGTCTGGGGATGCTGGACTCAGTGTGGATGCAGGGTCTGGTGATGCTGGACTCAGAGTGGACGCAGGGTCTGGTGATGCCGGACTCGGTTTGGACGCAGGGTCTGTGGACGCAGGGTCTGGTGATGCCAGACTCAGTGTGGACGCAGGGTCTGGGGATGCTTGACTCAGTGTGGATGCAGGGTCTGGTGATGCTGGACTCAGAGTGGACGCAGGGTCTGGTGATGCCGGACTCGGTTTGGACGCAGGGTCTGTGGATGCAGGGTCTGGTGATGCTGGACTCAGTATGGATGCAGGGTCTGGTGATGCTGGACTCAGAGTGGACGCAGGGTCTGGTGATGCTGTACTCAGTGTGGATGCAGGGTCTGGTGAGGCAGAGCTCAGTGTGGACGCAGAATCTGGGGATGCCGGACTCAGTGTGGACGCAGGGTCTGGTGATGCTGGACTCAGTATGGATGCAGGGTCTGGTGATGCTGGACTCAGTGTGGACGCAGGGTCTGGTGATGCTGGACTCAGTGTGGGTGCAGGGTCTGGTGATGCTGGACTCAGTATGGATGCAGGGTCTGGTGATGCTGGACTCAGTGTGGGTGCAGGGTCTGGTGAGGCAGAGCTCAGTGTGGACGCAGGGTCTGGTGATGCCGGACTCAGTGTGGACGCAGGGTCTGGGGATGCTGGACTCAGTGTGGATGCAGGGTCTGGTGATGCTGGACTCAGAGTGGACGCAGGGTCTGGTGATGCCGGACTCAGTTTGGACGCAGGGTCTGTGGATGCAGGGTCTGGTGATGCTGGACTCAGTGTGGACGCAGGGTCTGGTGATGCAGGACTCAGTGTGGATGCAGGGTCTGGTGATTCAAGACTCACTGTGGACACAGGGTCTGGTGATGCTGGACTCAGTGTGGCTGCAGGGTCTGGTGATGCAGGACTCAGTGTGGCTGCAGGGTCTGGTGATGCAGGACTCAGTGTGGGCGCAGGGTCTGTTGATACCGGACTCAGTGTGGACGCCAGGTCTGGCGATGCAGGACTCAGTATGGATGCAGGGTCTGGTGATGCTGGACTCAGTGTGGGTGCAGGGTCTGGTGATGCTGGACTCAGTGTGGACGCAGAATCTGGGGATGCCGGACTCAGTGTGGACGCAGGGTCTGGTGATGCTGGACTCAGTATGGATGCAGGGTCTGGTGATGCTGGACTCAGTGTGGGTGCAGGGTCTGGTGATGCTGGACTCAGTGTGGATGCAGGGTCTGGTGATGCTGGACTCAGTGTGGACGCAGAATCTGGGGATGCCGGACTCAGTGTGGACGCAGGGTCTGGTGATGCTGGACTCAGTATGGATGCAGGGTCTGGTGATGCTGGACTCAGTGTGGACGCAGGGTCTGGGGATGCCGGACTCAGTTTGGACGCAGGTTCTGTGGATGCCGGACTCAGTGTGGATGCAGGGTCTGGTGATGCTCGACTCAGTGTGGATGCCGGGACTGGTGATGCAGGACTCAGTGTGGATGAAGGGTCTGGCGATGCAGGACTCAGTATGGATGCAGGGTCTGGAGAGGCAGAGCTCAGTGTGGACGCAGGGTCTGGGGATGCCGGACTCAGTGTGGATGCAGGGTCTGGTGATGCAAGACTCAGTGTGGATGCCGGGACTGGTGATGCAGGACTCAGTGTGGATGAAGGGTCTGGCGATGCAGGACTCAGTATGGATGCAGGGTCTGGAGAGGCAGAGCTCAGTGTGGACGCAGGGTCTGGTGATGCCGGACTCAGTGTGGACGCAGGGTCTGGTGATGCCGGACTCAGTGTGGACGCAGGGTCTGGGGATGCCGGACTCAGTTTGGACGCAGGGTCTGTGGATGCAGGGTCTGGTGATGCTGGACTCAGTGTGGATGCAAGGCCGGGGATGCAGGACTCTGCGTGTATGCAGGGTCTGGTGACGCAGGACTCAGTGTGGGTGCAGGGTCTGGGGATGCTGGACTCAGTATGGATGCAGGGTCTGGCGATGCAGGACTCAGTGTGGACGCAGAATCTGGGGATGCTGGACTCAGTGTGGACGCAGAATCTGGGGATGCTGGACTCAGTATGGATGCAGGGTCTGGAGAGGCAGAGCTCAGTGTGGACGCAGGGTCTGGTGATGCCGGACTCAGTGTGGACGCAGGGTCTGGTGATGCCGGACTCAGTGTGGACGCAGGGTCTGGGGATGCCGGACTCAGTTTGGACGCAGGGTCTGTGGATGCAGGGTCTGGTGATGCTGGACTCAGTGTGGATGCAAGGCCGGGGATGCAGGACTCTGCGTGTATGCAGGGTCTGGTGACGCAGGACTCAGTGTGGGTGCAGGGTCTGGGGATGCTGGACTCAGTATGGATGCAGGGTCTGGTGATGCTGGACTCAGAGTGGACGCAGGGTCTGGTGATGCTGGACTCAGTGTGGATGCAGGGTCTGGTGAGGCAGAGCTCAGTGTGGGTGCAGGGTCTGGTGATGCTGGACTCAGTGTGGATGCAGGGTCTGGTGATGCTGGACTCAGTGTGGACGCAGAATCTGGGGATGCCGGACTCAGTGTGGACGCAGGGTCTGGTGATGCTGGACTCAGTATGGATGCAGGGTCTGGTGATGCTGGACTCAGTGTGGGTGCAGGGTCTGGTGATGCTGGACTCAGTGTGGATGCAGGGTCTGGTGATGCTGGACTCAGTGTGGACGCAGAATCTGGGGATGCCGGACTCAGTGTGGACGCAGGGTCTGGTGATGCTGGACTCAGTATGGATGCAGGGTCTGGTGATGCTGGACTCAGTGTGGACGCAGGGTCTGGTGATGCTGGACTCAGTGTGGGTGCAGGGTCTGGTGATGCTGGACTCAGTGTGGACGCAGAATCTGGGGATGCCGGACTCAGTGTGGACGCAGGGTCTGGTGATGCTGGACTCAGTATGGATGCAGGGTCTGGTGATGCTGGACTCAGTGTGGGTGCAGGGTCTGGTGATGCTGGACTCAGTGTGGATGCAGGGTCTGGTGATGCTGGACTCAGTGTGGACGCAGAATCTGGGGATGCCGGACTCAGTGTGGACGCAGGGTCTGGTGATGCTGGACTCAGTATGGATGCAGGGTCTGGTGATGCTGGACTCAGTGTGGACGCAGGGTCTGGTGATGCTGGACTCAGTGTGGGTGCAGGGTCTGGTGATGCTGGACTCAGTGTGGACGCAGAATCTGGGGATGCCGGACTCAGTGTGGACGCAGGGTCTGGTGATGCAGGACTCAGTATGGATGCAGGGTCTGGTGATGCTGGACTCAGTGTGGGTGCAGGGTCTGGTGATGCTGGACTCAGTGTGGATGCAGGGTCTGGTGATGCTGGACTCAGTGTGGACGCAGAATCTGGGGATGCCGGACTCAGTGTGGACGCAGGGTCTGGTGATGCTGGACTCAGTATGGATGCAGGGTCTGGTGATGCTGGACTCAGTGTGGACGCAGGGTCTGGTGATGCTGGACTCAGTGTGGGTTCAGGGTCTGGTGATGCTGGACTCAGTGTGGACGCAGAATCTGGGGATGCCGGACTCAGTGTGGACGCAGGGTCTGGTGATGCTGGACTCAGTATGGATGCAGGGTCTGGTGATGCTGGACTCAGTGTGGGTGCAGGGTCTGGTGATGCTGGACTCAGTGTGGATGCAGGGTCTGGTGATGCTGGACTCAGTGTGGACGCAGAATCTGGGGATGCCGGACTCAGTGTGGACGCAGGGTCTGGTGATGCTGGACTCAGTATGGATGCAGGGTCTGGTGATGCTGGACTCAGTGTGGACGCAGGGTCTGGTGATGCTGGACTCAGTGTGGGTGCAGGGTCTGGTGATGCTGGACTCAGTATGGATGCAGGGTCTGGTGATGCTGGACTCAGAGTGGACGCAGGGTCTGGTGATGCTGTACTCAGTGTGGATGCAGGGTCTGGTGATGCCGGACTCAGTGTGGACGCAGGGTCTGGGGATGCTGGACTCAGTGTGGATGCAGGGTCTGGTGATGCTGGACTCAGAGTGGACGCAGGGTCTGGTGATGCCGGACTCGGTTTGGACGCAGGGTCTGTGGATGCAGGGTCTGGTGATGCTGGACTCAGTGTGGACGCAGGGTCTGGTGATGCAGGACTCAGTGTGGATGCAGGGTCTGGTGATTCAAGACTCACTGTGGACACATGGTCTGGTGATGCTGGACTCAGTGTGGCTGCAGGGTCTGGTGATGCAGGACTCAGTGTGGCTGCAGGGTCTGGTGATGCAGGACTCAGTGTGGACGCAGGGTCTGGTGATGCTGGACTCAGTGTGGATGCAGGGTCTGTTGATACCGGACTCAGTGTGGACGCCAGGTCTGGCGATGCAGGACTCAGTATGGATGCAGGGTCTGGTGATGCTGGACTCAGTGTGGGTGCAGGGTCTGGTGATGCTGGACTCAGTGTGGACGCAGAATCTGGGGATGCCGGACTCAGTGTGGACGCAGGGTTTGGTGATGCTGGACTCAGTATGGATGCAGGGTCTGGTGATGCTGGACTCAGTGTGGACGCAGAATCTGGGGATGCCGGACTCAGTGTGGACGCAGGGTCTGGTGATGCTGGACTCAGTGTGGGTGCAGGGTCTGGTGATGCTGGACTCAGTGTGGACGCAGAATCTGGGGATGCCGGACTCAGTGTGGACGCAGGGTCTGGTGATGCTGGACTCAGTATGGATGCAGGGTCTGGTGATGCTGGACTCAGTGTGGGTGCAGGGTCTGGTGATGCTGGACTCAGTGTGGATGCAGGGTCTGGTGATGCTGGACTCAGTGTGGACGCAGAATCTGGGGATGCCGGACTCAGTGTGGACGCAGGGTCTGGTGATGCTGGACTCAGTATGGATGCAGGGTCTGGTGATGCTGGACTCAGTGTGGACGCAGGGTCTGGTGATGCTGGACTCAGTATGGATGCAGGGTCTGGTGATGCTGGACTCAGTGTGGACGCAGGGTCTGGTGATGCTGGACTCAGTGTGGGTTCAGGGTCTGGTGATGCTGGACTCAGTGTGGACGCAGAATCTGGGGATGCCGGACTCAGTGTGGACGCAGGGTCTGGTGATGCTGGACTCAGTATGGATGCAGGGTCTGGTGATGCTGGACTCAGTGTGGGTGCAGGGTCTGGTGATGCTGGACTCAGTGTGGATGCAGGGTCTGGTGATGCTGGACTCAGTGTGGACGCAGAATCTGGGGATGCCGGACTCAGTGTGGACGCAGGGTCTGGTGATGCTGGACTCAGTATGGATGCAGGGTCTGGTGATGCTGGACTCAGTGTGGACGCAGGGTCTGGTGATGCTGGACTCAGTGTGGGTGCAGGGTCTGGTGATGCTGGACTCAGTATGGATGCAGGGTCTGGTGATGCTGGACTCAGAGTGGACGCAGGGTCTGGTGATGCTGTACTCAGTGTGGATGCAGGGTCTGGTGAGGCAGAGCTCAGTGTGGACGCAGGGTCTGGTGATGCTGGACTCAGTGTGGACGCAGGGTCTGGGGATGCTGGACTCAGTGTGGATGCAGGGTCTGGTGATGCTGGACTCAGAGTGGACGCATGGTCTGGTGATGCCGGACTCGGTTTGGACGCAGGGTCTGTGGATGCAGGGTCTGGTGATGCTGGACTCAGTGTGGACGCAGGGTCTGGTGATGCAGGACTCAGTGTGGATGCAGGGTCTGGTGATTCAAGACTCACTGTGGGCACAGGGTCTGGTGATGCTGGACTCAGTGTGGCTGCAGGGTCTGGTGATGCAGGACTCAGTGTGGCTGCAGGGTCTGGTGATGCAGGACTCAGTGTGGACGCAGGGTCTGGTGATGCTGGACTCAGTGTGGATGCAGGGTCTGTTGATACCGGACTCAGTGTGGACGCCAGGTCTGGCGATGCAGGACTCAGTATGGATGCAGGGTCTGGTGATGCTGGACTCAGTGTGGGTGCAGGGTCTGGTGATGCTGGACTCAGTGTGGACGCAGAATCTGGGGATGCCGGACTCAGTGTGGACGCAGGGTCTGGTGATGCTGGACTCAGTATGGATGCAGGGTCTGGTGATGCTGGACTCAGTGTGGACGCAGAATCTGGGGATGCCGGACTCAGTGTGGACGCAGGGTCTGGTGATGCTGGACTCAGTGTGGGTGCAGGGTCTGGTGATGCTGGACTCAGTGTGGACGCAGAATCTGGGGATGCCGGACTCAGTGTGGACGCAGGGTCTGGTGATGCTGGACTCAGTATGGATGCAGGGTCTGGTGATGCTGGACTCAGTGTGGGTGCAGGGTCTGGTGATGCTGGACTCAGTGTGGATGCAGGGTCTGGTGATGCTGGACTCAGTGTGGACGCAGAATCTGGGGATGCCGGACTCAGTGTGGACGCAGGGTCTGGTGATGCTGGACTCAGTATGGATGCAGGGTCTGGTGATGCTGGACTCAGTGTGGACGCAGGGTCTGGTGATGCTGGACTCAGTATGGATGCAGGGTCTGGTGATGCTGGACTCAGTGTGGACGCAGGGTCTGGTGATGCTGGACTCAGTGTGGGTTCAGGGTCTGGTGATGCTGGACTCAGTGTGGACGCAGAATCTGGGGATGCCGGACTCAGTGTGGACGCAGGGTCTGGTGATGCTGGACTCAGTATGGATGCAGGGTCTGGTGATGCTGGACTCAGTGTGGGTGCAGGGTCTGGTGATGCTGGACTCAGTGTGGATGCAGGGTCTGGTGATGCTGGACTCAGTGTGGACGCAGAATCTGGGGATGCCGGACTCAGTGTGGACGCAGGGTCTGGTGATGCTGGACTCAGTATGGATGCAGGGTCTGGTGATGCTGGACTCAGTGTGGACGCAGGGTCTGGTGATGCTGGACTCAGTGTGGGTGCAGGGTCTGGTGATGCTGGACTCAGTATGGATGCAGGGTCTGGTGATGCTGGACTCAGAGTGGACGCAGGGTCTGGTGATGCTGTACTCAGTGTGGATGCAGGGTCTGGTGAGGCAGAGCTCAGTGTGGACGCAGGGTCTGGTGATGCTGGACTCAGTGTGGACGCAGGGTCTGGGGATGCTGGACTCAGTGTGGATGCAGGGTCTGGTGATGCTGGACTCAGAGTGGACGCATGGTCTGGTGATGCCGGACTCGGTTTGGACGCAGGGTCTGTGGATGCAGGGTCTGGTGATGCTGGACTCAGTGTGGACGCAGGGTCTGGTGATGCAGGACTCAGTGTGGATGCAGGGTCTGGTGATTCAAGACTCACTGTGGGCACAGGGTCTGGTGATGCTGGACTCAGTGTGGCTGCAGGGTCTGGTGATGCAGGACTCAGTGTGGCTGCAGGGTCTGGTGATGCAGGACTCAGTGTTGGCGCAGGGTCTGTTGATACCGGACTCAGTGTGGACGCCAGGTCTGGCGATGCAGGACTCAGTATGGATGCAGGGTCTGGTGATGCTGGACTCAGTGTGGGTGCAGGGTCTGGTGATGCTGGACTCAGTGTGGACGCAGAATCTGGGGATGCCGGACTCAGTGTGGACGCAGGGTCTGGTGATGCTGGACTCAGTATGGATGCAGGGTCTGGTGATGCTGGACTCAGTGTGGACGCAGAATCTGGGGATGCCGGACTCAGTGTGGACGCAGGGTCTGGTGATGCTGGACTCAGTGTGGGTGCAGGGTCTGGTGATGCTGGACTCAGTGTGGACGCAGAATCTGGGGATGCCGGACTCAGTGTGGACGCAGGGTCTGGTGATGCTGGACTCAGTATGGATGCAGGGTCTGGTGATGCTGGACTCAGTGTGGGTGCAGGGTCTGGTGATGCTGGTCTCAGTGTGGATGCAGGGTCTGGTGATGCTGGACTCAGTGTGGACAAAGAATCTGGGGATGCCGGACTCAGTGTGGACGCAGGGTCTGGTGATGCTGGACTCAGTATGGATGCAGGGTCTGGTGATGCTGGACTCAGTGTGGACGCAGGGTCTGGTGATGCTGGACTCAGTGTGGGTTCAGGGTCTGGTGATGCTGGACTCAGTGTGGACGCAGAATCTGGGGATGCCGGACTCAGTGTGGACGCAGGGTCTGGTGATGCTGGACTCAGTATGGATGCAGGGTCTGGTGATGCTGGACTCAGTGTGGGTGCAGGGTCTGGTGATGCTGGACTCAGTGTAGATGCAGGGTCTGGTGATGCTGGACTCAGTGTGGACGCAGAATCTGGGGATGCCGGACTCAGTGTGGACGCAGGGTCTGGTGATGCTGGACTCAGTATGGATGCAGGGTCTGGTGATGCTGGACTCAGTGTGGACGCAGGGTCTGGTGATGCTGGACTCAGTGTGGGTGCAGGGTCTGGTGATGCTGGACTCAGTATGGATGCAGGGTCTGGTGATGCTGGACTCAGTGTGGGTGCAGGGTCTGGTGAGGCAGAGCTCAGTGTGGACGCAGGGTCTGGTGATGCCGGACTCAGTGTGGACGCAGGGTCTGGGGATGCTGGACTCAGTGTGGATGCAGGGTCTGGTGATGCTGGACTCAGAGTGGACGCAGGGTCTGGTGATGCCGGACTCAGTTTGGACGCAGGGTCTGTGGATGCAGGGTCTGGTGATGCTGGACTCAGTGTGGACGCAGGGTCTGGTGATGCAGGACTCAGTGTGGATGCAGGGTCTGGTGATTCAAGACTCACTGTGGACACAGGGTCTGGTGATGCTGGACTCAGTGTGGCTGCAGGGTCTGGTGATGCAGGACTCAGTGTGGCTGCAGGGTCTGGTGATGCAGGACTCAGTGTGGGCGCAGGGTCTGTTGATACCGGACTCAGTGTGGACGCCAGGTCTGGCGATGCAGGACTCAGTATGGATGCAGGGTCTGGTGATGCTGGACTCAGTGTGGGTGCAGGGTCTGGTGATGCTGGACTCAGTGTGGACGCAGAATCTGGGGATGCCGGACTCAGTGTGGACGCAGGGTCTGGTGATGCTGGACTCAGTATGGATGCAGGGTCTGGTGATGCTGGACTCAGTGTGGGTGCAGGGTCTGGTGATGCTGGACTCAGTGTGGATGCAGGGTCTGGTGATGCTGGACTCAGTGTGGACGCAGAATCTGGGGATGCCGGACTCAGTGTGGACGCAGGGTCTGGTGATGCTGGACTCAGTATGGATGCAGGGTCTGGTGATGCTGGACTCAGTGTGGACGCAGGGTCTGGTGATGCTGGACTCAGTGTGGGTGCAGGGTCTGGTGATGCTGGACTCAGTATGGATGCAGGGTCTGGTGATGCTGGACTCAGAGTGGACGCAGGGTCTGGTGATGCTGGACTCAGTGTGGATGCAGGGTCTGGTGAGGCAGAGCTCAGTGTGGACGCAGGGTCTGATGATGCCGGACTCAGTGTGGACGCAGGGTCTGGGGATGCTGGACTCAGTGTGGATGCAGGGTCTGGTGATGCTGGACTCAGAGTGGAAGCAGGGTCTGGTGATGCCGGACTCAGTTTGGACGCAGGGTCTGTGGATGCACGGTCTGGTGATGCTGGACTCAGTGTGGACGCAGGGTCTGGTGATGCAGGACTCAGTGTGGATGCAGGGTCTGGTGATTCAAGACTCACTGTGGACACAGGGTCTGGTGATGCTGGACTCAGTGTGGCTGCAGGGTCTGGTGATGCAGGACTTAGTGTGGGCGCAGGGTCTGTTGATGCAGGACTCTGTGTGGGTGCATGGTCTGGTGAGGCAGAGCTCAGTGTGGACGCAGGGTCTGGTGATGCCGGACTCAGTGTGGACGCAGGGTCTGGGGATGCTGGACTCAGTGTGGACGCAGGGTCTGGTGATACCAGACTCAGTGTGGACGCAGGGTCTGGGGATGCTGGACTCAGTGTGGACACAGGGTCTGGTGATGCAGGACTCAGTGTGGATGCAGGGTCTGGTGATGCCAGACTCAGTGTGGACGCGGGGTCAGGTGATGCTGGACTCAGTGTGGACGCAGGGTCTGGTGATACCGGACTCAGTGTGGACGCAGGGTCTGGTGATGCAGGACTCAGTGTGGAGGCCAGGTCTGGTGATGCTGGACTCAGTGTGTATGCAGGGTCTGGTGATGCAGGACTCAGTGTGGACGCAGGGTCTTGTGATGCTGGATTCAGTGTGGGTGCAGGGTCGGGTGATGCAGGACTCAGTGTGGGCGCAGGGTCTGGTGATGCAGGACTCTGTGTGGGTGCATGGTCTGGTGAGGCAGAGCTCAGTGTGGACGCAGGGTCTGGTGATGCCGGACTCAGTGTAGACGCAGGGTCTGGGGATGCTGGACTCAGTGTGGATGCAGGGTCTGGTGATGCTGGACTCAGAGTGGACTCAGGGTCTGGTGATGCCGGACTCAGTTTGGATGCAGGGTCTGTGGACGCAGGGTCTGGTGATGCAGGACTCAGTGTGGGTGCAGGGTCTGGTGATGCTGGACTCAGTATGGATGCAGGGTCTGGTGATGCAGGACTCAGTGTGGACGCCAGGTCTGGTGATGCTGGACTCAGTGTGTATGCAGGGTCTGGTGATGCAGGACTCAGTGTGGACGCAGGGTCTTGTGATGCTGGACTCAGTGTGGGTGCAGGGTCGGGTGATGCAGGACTCAGTGTGGGCGCAGGGTCTGGTGATGCAGGACTCTGTGTGGGTGCATGGTCTGGTGAGGCAGAGCTCAGTGTGGACGCAGGGTCTGGTGATGCCGGACTCAGTGTGGACGCAGGGTCTGGGGATGCTGGACTCAGTGTGGATGCAGGGTCTGGTGATGCTGGACTCAGAGTGGACGCAGGGTCTGGTGATGCCGGACTCAGTTTGGTTGCAGGGTCTGTGGACGCAGGGTCTGGTGATGCTGGACTCAGTGTGGGTGCAGGGTCTGGTGATGCTGGACTCAGAGTGGACGCAGGGTCTGGTGATGCCGGACTCAGTTTGGATGCAGGGTCTGTGGACGCAGGGTCTGGTGATGCTGGACTCAGTGTGGGTGCAGGGTCTGGTGATGCTGGACTCAGTATGGATGCAGGGTCTGGTGATGCTGGACTCAGAGTGGACGCAGGGTCTGGTGATGCTGGACTCAGTGTGGATGCAGGGTCTGGTGATTCAAGACTCACTGTGGACACAGGGTCTGGTGATGCTGGACTCAGTGTGCCTGCAGGGTCTGGTGATGCAGGACTTAGTGTGGGCGCAGGGTCTGGTGATGCTGGACTCAGTATGGATGCAGGGTCTGGTGATGCTGGACTCAGTGTGGGTGCAGGGTCTGGTGATGCTGGACTCAGTGTGGATGCAGGGTCTGGTGATGCTGGACTCAGTGTGGACGCAGAATCTGGGGATGCCGGACTCAGTGTGGACGCAGGGTCTGGTGATGCTGGACTCAGTATGGATGCAGGGTCTGGTGATGCTGGACTCAGTGTGGACGCAGGGTCTGGTGATGCTGGACTCAGTATGGATGCAGGGTCTGGTGATGCTGGACTCAGTGTGGACGCAGGGTCTGGTGATGCTGGACTCAGTGTGGGTTCAGGGTCTGGTGATGCTGGACTCAGTGTGGACGCAGAATCTGGGGATGCCGGACTCAGTGTGGACGCAGGGTCTGGTGATGCTGGACTCAGTATGGATGCAGGGTCTGGTGATGCTGGACTCAGTGTGGGTGCAGGGTCTGGTGATGCTGGACTCAGTGTGGATGCAGGGTCTGGTGATGCTGGACTCAGTGTGGACGCAGAATCTGGGGATGCCGGACTCAGTGTGGACGCAGGGTCTGGTGATGCTGGACTCAGTATGGATGCAGGGTCTGGTGATGCTGGACTCAGTGTGGACGCAGGGTCTGGTGATGCTGGACTCAGTGTGGGTGCAGGGTCTGGTGATGCTGGACTCAGTATGGATGCAGGGTCTGGTGATGCTGGACTCAGAGTGGACGCAGGGTCTGGTGATGCTGTACTCAGTGTGGATGCAGGGTCTGGTGAGGCAGAGCTCAGTGTGGACGCAGGGTCTGGTGATGCTGGACTCAGTGTGGACGCAGGGTCTGGGGATGCTGGACTCGGTTTGGACGCAGGGTCTGTGGATGCAGGGTCTGGTGATGCTGGACTCAGTGTGGACGCATGGTCTGGTGATGCAGGACTCAGTGTGGATGCAGGGTCTGGTGATTCAAGACTCACTGTGGGCACAGGGTCTGGTGATGCTGGACTCAGTGTGGCTGCAGGGTCTGGTGATGCAGGACTCAGTGTGGCTGCAGGGTCTGGTGATGCAGGACTCAGTGTGGGCGCAGGGTCTGTTGATACCGGACTCAGTGTGGACGCCAGGTCTGGCGATGCAGGACTCAGTATGGATGCAGGGTCTGGTGATGCTGGACTCAGTGTGGGTGCAGGGTCTGGTGATGCTGGACTCAGTGTGGACGCAGAATCTGGGGATGCCGGACTCAGTGTGGACGCAGGGTCTGGTGATGCTGGACTCAGTATGGATGCAGGGTCTGGTGATGCTGGACTCAGTGTGGACGCAGAATCTGGGGATGCCGGACTCAGTGTGGACGCAGGGTCTGGTGATGCTGGACTCAGTGTGGGTGCAGGGTCTGGTGATTCTGGACTCAGTGTGGACGCAGAATCTGGGGATGCCGGACTCAGTGTGGACGCAGGGTCTGGTGATGCTGGACTCAGTATGGATGCAGGGTCTGGTGATGCTGGACTCAGTGTGGGTGCAGGGTCTGGTGATGCTGGACTCAGTGTGGATGCAGGGTCTGGTGATGCTGGACTCAGTGTGGACAAAGAATCTGGGGATGCCGGACTCAGTGTGGACGCAGGGTCTGGTGATGCTGGACTCAGTATGGATGCAGGGTCTGGTGATGCTGGACTCAGTGTGGACGCAGGGTCTGGTGATGCTGGACTCAGTGTGGGTTCAGGGTCTGGTGATGCTGGACTCAGTGTGGACGCAGAATCTGGGGATGCCGGACTCAGTGTGGACGCAGGGTCTGGTGATGCTGGACTCAGTATGGATGCAGGGTCTGGTGATGCTGGACTCAGTGTGGGTGCAGGGTCTGGTGATGCTGGACTCAGTGTAGATGCAGGGTCTGGTGATGCTGGACTCAGTGTGGACGCAGAATCTGGGGATGCCGGACTCAGTGTGGACGCAGGGTCTGGTGATGCTGGACTCAGTATGGATGCAGGGTCTGGTGATGCTGGACTCAGTGTGGACGCAGGGTCTGGTGATGCTGGACTCAGTGTGGGTGCAGGGTCTGGTGATGCTGGACTCAGTATGGATGCAGGGTCTGGTGATGCTGGACTCAGAGTGGACGCAGGGTCTGGTGATGCTGTACTCAGTGTGGATGCAGGGTCTGGTGAGGCAGAGCTCAGTGTGGACGCAGGGTCTGGTGATGCCGGACTCAGTGTGGACGCAGGGTCTGGGGATGCTGGACTCAGTGTGGATGCAGGGTCTGGTGATGCTGGACTCAGAGTGGACGCAGGGTCTGGTGATGCCGGACTCAGTTTGGACGCAGGGTCTGTGGATGCAGGGTCTGGTGATGCTGGACTCAGTGTGGACGCAGGGTCTGGTGATGCAGGACTCAGTGTGGATGCAGGGTCTGGTGATTCAAGACTCACTGTGGACACAGGGTCTGGTGATGCTGGACTCAGTGTGGCTGCAGGGTCTGGTGATGCAGGACTCAGTGTGGCTGCAGGGTCTGGTGATGCAGGACTCAGTGTGGGCGCAGGGTCTGTTGATACCGGACTCAGTGTGGACGCCAGGTCTGGCGATGCAGGACTCAGTATGGATGCAGGGTCTGGTGATGCTGGACTCAGTGTGGGTGCAGGGTCTGGTGATGCTGGACTCAGTGTGGACGCAGAATCTGGGGATGCCGGACTCAGTGTGGACGCAGGGTCTGGTGATGCTGGACTCAGTATGGATGCAGGGCCTGGTGATGCTGGACTCAGTGTGGGTGCAGGGTCTGGTGATGCTGGACTCAGTGTGGATGCAGGGTCTGGTGATGCTGGACTCAGTGTGGACGCAGAATCTGGGGATGCCGGACTCAGTGTGGACGCAGGGTCTGGTGATGCTGGACTCAGTATGGATGCAGGGTCTGGTGATGCTGGACTCAGTGTGGACGCAGGGTCTGGTGATGCTGGACTCAGTGTGGGTGCAGGGTCTGGTGATGCTGGACTCAGTATGGATGCAGGGTCTGGTGATGCTGGACTCAGAGTGGACGCAGGGTCTGGTGATGCTGGACTCAGTGTGGATGCAGGGTCTGGTGAGGCAGAGCTCAGTGTGGACGCAGGGTCTGATGATGCCGGACTCAGTGTGGACGCAGGGTCTGGGGATGCTGGACTCAGTGTGGATGCAGGGTCTGGTGATGCTGGACTCAGAGTGGACGCAGGGTCTGGTGATGCCGGACTCAGTTTGGACGCAGGGTCTGTGGATGCAGGGTCTGGTGATGCTGGACTCAGTGTGGACGCAGGGTCTGGTGATGCAGGACTCAGTGTGGATGCAGGGTCTGGTGATTCAAGACTCACTGTGGACACAGGGTCTGGTGATGCTGGACTCAGTGTGGCTGCAGGGTCTGGTGATGCAGGACTTAGTGTGGGCGCAGGGTCTGTTGATGCAGGACTCTGTGTGGGTGCATGGTCTGGTGAGGCAGAGCTCAGTGTGGACGCAGGGTCTGGTGATGCCGGACTCAGTGTGGACGCAGGGTCTGGGGATGCTGGACTCAGTGTGGACGCAGGGTCTGGTGATACCAGACTCAGTGTGGACGCAGGGTCTGGGGATGCTGGACTCAGTGTGGACACAGGGTCTGGTGATGCAGGACTCAGTGTGGATGCAGGGTCTGGTGATGCCAGACTCAGTGTGGACGCGGGGTCAGGTGATGCTGGACTCAGTGTGGACGCAGGGTCTGGTGATACCGGACTCAGTGTGGACGCAGGGTCTGGTGATGCAGGACTCAGTGTGGAGGCCAGGTCTGGTGATGCTGGACTCAGTGTGTATGCAGGGTCTGGTGATGCAGGACTCAGTGTGGACGCAGGGTCTTGTGATGCTGGATTCAGTGTGGGTGCAGGGTCGGGTGATGCAGGACTCAGTGTGGGCGCAGGGTCTGGTGATGCAGGACTCTGTGTGGGTGCATGGTCTGGTGAGGCAGAGCTCAGTGTGGACGCAGGGTCTGGTGATGCCGGACTCAGTGTGGACGCAGGGTCTGGGGATGCTGGACTCAGTGTGGATGCAGGGTCTGGTGATGCTGGACTCAGAGTGGACTCAGGGTCTGGTGATGCCGGACTCAGTTTGGATGCAGGGTCTGTGGACGCAGGGTCTGGTGATGCAGGACTCAGTGTGGGTGCAGGGTCTGGTGATGCTGGACTCAGTATGGATGCAGGGTCTGGTGATGCAGGACTCAGTGTGGACGCCAGGTCTGGTGATGCTGGACTCAGTGTGTATGCAGGGTCTGGTGATGCAGGACTCAGTGTGGACGCAGGGTCTTGTGATGCTGGACTCAGTGTGGGTGCAGGGTCGGGTGATGCAGGACTCAGTGTGGGCGCAGGGTCTGGTGATGCAGGACTCTGTGTGGGTGCATGGTCTGGTGAGGCAGAGCTCAGTGTGGACGCAGGGTCTGGTGATGCCGGACTCAGTGTGGACGCAGGGTCTGGGGATGCTGGACTCAGTGTGGATGCAGGGTCTGGTGATGCTGGACTCAGAGTGGACGCAGGGTCTGGTGATGCCGGACTCAGTTTGGTTGCAGGGTCTGTGGACGCAGGGTCTGGTGATGCTGGACTCAGTGTGGGTGCAGGGTCTGGTGATGCTGGACTCAGAGTGGACGCAGGGTCTGGTGATGCCGGACTCAGTTTGGATGCAGGGTCTGTGGACGCAGGGTCTGGTGATGCTGGACTCAGTGTGGGTGCAGGGTCTGGTGATGCTGGACTCAGTATGGATGCAGGGTCTGGTGATGCTGGACTCAGAGTGGACGCAGGGTCTGGTGATGCTGGACTCAGTGTGGATGCAGGGTCTGGTGATTCAAGACTCACTGTGGACACAGGGTCTGGTGATGCTGGACTCAGTGTGCCTGCAGGGTCTGGTGATGCAGGACTTAGTGTGGGCGCAGGGTCTGGTGATGCTGGACTCAGTATGGATGCAGGGTCTGGTGATGCTGGACTCAGTGTGGGTGCAGGGTCTGGTGATGCTGGACTCAGTGTGGATGCAGGGTCTGGTGATGCTGGACTCAGTGTGGACGCAGAATCTGGGGATGCCGGACTCAGTGTGGACGCAGGGTCTGGTGATGCTGGACTCAGTATGGATGCAGGGTCTGGTGATGCTGGACTCAGTGTGGACGCAGGGTCTGGTGATGCTGGACTCAGTATGGATGCAGGGTCTGGTGATGCTGGACTCAGTGTGGACGCAGGGTCTGGTGATGCTGGACTCAGTGTGGGTTCAGGGTCTGGTGATGCTGGACTCAGTGTGGACGCAGAATCTGGGGATGCCGGACTCAGTGTGGACGCAGGGTCTGGTGATGCTGGACTCAGTATGGATGCAGGGTCTGGTGATGCTGGACTCAGTGTGGGTGCACGGTCTGGTGATGCTGGACTCAGTGTGGATGCAGGGTCTGGTGATGCTGGACTCAGTGTGGACGCAGAATCTGGGGATGCCGGACTCAGTGTGGACGCAGGGTCTGGTGATGCTGGACTCAGTATGGATGCAGGGTCTGGTGATGCTGGACTCAGTGTGGACGCAGGGTCTGGTGATGCTGGACTCAGTGTGGGTGCAGGGTCTGGTGATGCTGGACTCAGTATGGATGCAGGGTCTGGTGATGCTGGACTCAGAGTGGACGCAGGGTCTGGTGATGCTGTACTCAGTGTGGATGCAGGGTCTGGTGAGGCAGAGCTCAGTGTGGACGCAGGGTCTGGTGATGCTGGACTCAGTGTGGACGCAGGGTCTGGGGATGCTGGACTCAGTGTGGATGCAGGGTCTGGTGATGCTGGACTCAGAGTGGACGCAGGGTCTGGTGATGCCGGACTCGGTTTGGACGCAGGGTCTGTGGATGCAGGGTCTGGTGATGCTGGACTCAGTGTGGACGCAGGGTCTGGTGATGCAGGACTCAGTGTGGATGCAGGGTCTGGTGATTCAAGACTCACTGTGGACACAGGGTCTGGTGATGCTGGACTCAGTGTGGCTGCAGGGTCTGGTGATGCCGGACTCAGTGTGGACGCAGGGTCTGGTGATGCTGGACTCAGTATGGGTGCAGGGTCTGGTGATGCTGGACTCAGTATGGATGCAGGGTCTGGTGATGCTGGACTCAGAGTGGACGCAGGGTCTGGTGATGCTGTACTCAGTGTGGATGCAGAATCTGGTGAGGCAGAGCTCAGTGTGGACGCAGGGTCTGGTGATGCTGGACTCAGTGTGGACGCAGGGTCTGGGGATGCTGGACTCAGTGTGGATGCAGGGTCTGGTGATGCTGGACTCAGAGTGGACGCAGGGTCTGGTGATGCCGGACTCGGTTTGGACGCAGGGTCTGTGGATGCAGGGTCTGGTGATGCTGGACTCAGTGTGGACGCAGGGTCTGGTGATGCAGGACTCAGTGTGGATGCAGGGTCTGGTGATTCAAGACTCACTGTGGACACAGGGTCTGGTGATGCTGGACTCAGTGTGGCTGCAGAATCTGGGGATGCCGGACTCAGTGTGGACGCAGGGTCTGGTGATGCTGGACTCAGTATGGATGCAGGGTCTGGTGATGCTGGACTCAGTGTGGACGCAGGGTCTGGTGATGCTGGACTCAGTGTGGGTGCAGGGTCTGGTGATGCTGGACTCAGTATGGATGCAGGGTCTGGTGATGCTGGACTCAGAGTGGACGCAGGGTCTGGTGATGCTGTACTCAGTGTGGATGCAGGGTCTGGTGAGGCAGAGCTCAGTGTGGACGCAGGGTCTGGTGATGCTGGACTCAGTGTGGACGCAGGGTCTGGGGATGCTGGACTCGGTTTGGACGCAGGGTCTGTGGATGCAGGGTCTGGTGATGCTGGACTCAGTGTGGACGCAGGGTCTGGTGATGCAGGACTCAGTGTGGATGCAGGGTCTGGTGATTCAAGACTCACTGTGGGCACAGGGTCTGGTGATGCTGGACTCAGTGTGGCTGCAGGGTCTGGTGATGCAGGACTCAGTGTGGCTGCAGGGTCTGGTGATGCAGGACTCAGTGTGGGCGCAGGGTCTGTTGATACCGGACTCAGTGTGGACGCCAGGTCTGGCGATGCAGGACTCAGTATGGATGCAGGGTCTGGTGATGCTGGACTCAGTGTGGGTGCAGGGTCTGGTGATGCTGGACTCAGTGTGGACGCAGAATCTGGGGATGCCGGACTCAGTGTGGACGCAGGGTCTGGTGATGCTGGACTCAGTATGGATGCAGGGTCTGGTGATGCTGGACTCAGTGTGGACGCAGAATCTGGGGATGCCGGACTCAGTGTGGACGCAGGGTCTGGTGATGCTGGACTCAGTGTGGGTGCAGGGTCTGGTGATTCTGGACTCAGTGTGGACGCAGAATCTGGGGATGCCGGACTCAGTGTGGACGCAGGGTCTGGTGATGCTGGACTCAGTATGGATGCAGGGTCTGGTGATGCTGGACTCAGTGTGGGTGCAGGGTCTGGTGATGCTGGACTCAGTGTGGATGCAGGGTCTGGTGATGCTGGACTCAGTGTGGACAAAGAATCTGGGGATGCCGGACTCAGTGTGGACGCAGGGTCTGGTGATGCTGGACTCAGTATGGATGCAGGGTCTGGTGATGCTGGACTCAGTGTGGACGCAGGGTCTGGTGATGCTGGACTCAGTGTGGGTTCAGGGTCTGGTGATGCTGGACTCAGTGTGGACGCAGAATCTGGGGATGCCGGACTCAGTGTGGACGCAGGGTCTGGTGATGCTGGACTCAGTATGGATGCAGGGTCTGGTGATGCTGGACTCAGTGTGGGTGCAGGGTCTGGTGATGCTGGACTCAGTGTAGATGCAGGGTCTGGTGATGCTGGACTCAGTGTGGACGCAGAATCTGGGGATGCCGGACTCAGTGTGGACGCAGGGTCTGGTGATGCTGGACTCAGTATGGATGCAGGGTCTGGTGATGCTGGACTCAGTGTGGACGCAGGGTCTGGTGATGCTGGACTCAGTGTGGGTGCAGGGTCTGGTGATGCTGGACTCAGTATGGATGCAGGGTCTGGTGATGCTGGACTCAGAGTGGACGCAGGGTCTGGTGATGCTGTACTCAGTGTGGATGCAGGGTCTGGTGAGGCAGAGCTCAGTGTGGACGCAGGGTCTGGTGATGCCGGACTCAGTGTGGACGCAGGGTCTGGGGATGCTGGACTCAGTGTGGATGCAGGGTCTGGTGATGCTGGACTCAGAGTGGACGCAGGGTCTGGTGATGCCGGACTCAGTTTGGACGCAGGGTCTGTGGATGCAGGGTCTGGTGATGCTGGACTCAGTGTGGACGCAGGGTCTGGTGATGCAGGACTCAGTGTGGATGCAGGGTCTGGTGATTCAAGACTCACTGTGGACACAGGGTCTGGTGATGCTGGACTCAGTGTGGCTGCAGGGTCTGGTGATGCAGGACTCAGTGTGGCTGCAGGGTCTGGTGATGCAGGACTCAGTGTGGGCGCAGGGTCTGTTGATACCGGACTCAGTGTGGACGCCAGGTCTGGCGATGCAGGACTCAGTATGGATGCAGGGTCTGGTGATGCTGGACTCAGTGTGGGTGCAGGGTCTGGTGATGCTGGACTCAGTGTGGACGCAGAATCTGGGGATGCCGGACTCAGTGTGGACGCAGGGTCTGGTGATGCTGGACTCAGTATGGATGCAGGGTCTGGTGATGCTGGACTCAGTGTGGGTGCAGGGTCTGGTGATGCTGGACTCAGTGTGGATGCAGGGTCTGGTGATGCTGGACTCAGTGTGGACGCAGAATCTGGGGATGCCGGACTCAGTGTGGACGCAGGGTCTGGTGATGCTGGACTCAGTATGGATGCAGGGTCTGGTGATGCTGGACTCAGTGTGGACGCAGGGTCTGGTGATGCTGGACTCAGTGTGGGTGCAGGGTCTGGTGATGCTGGACTCAGTATGGATGCAGGGTCTGGTGATGCTGGACTCAGAGTGGACGCAGGGTCTGGTGATGCTGGACTCAGTGTGGATGCAGGGTCTGGTGAGGCAGAGCTCAGTGTGGACGCAGGGTCTGATGATGCCGGACTCAGTGTGGACGCAGGGTCTGGGGATGCTGGACTCAGTGTGGATGCAGGGTCTGGTGATGCTGGACTCAGAGTGGACGCAGGGTCTGGTGATGCCGGACTCAGTTTGGACGCAGGGTCTGTGGATGCAGGGTCTGGTGATGCTGGACTCAGTGTGGACGCAGGGTCTGGTGATGCAGGACTCAGTGTGGATGCAGGGTCTGGTGATTCAAGACTCACTGTGGACACAGGGTCTGGTGATGCTGGACTCAGTGTGGCTGCAGGGTCTGGTGATGCAGGACTTAGTGTGGGCGCAGGGTCTGTTGATGCAGGACTCTGTGTGGGTGCATGGTCTGGTGAGGCAGAGCTCAGTGTGGACGCAGGGTCTGGTGATGCCGGACTCAGTGTGGACGCAGGGTCTGGGGATGCTGGACTCAGTGTGGACGCAGGGTCTGGTGATACCAGACTCAGTGTGGACGCAGGGTCTGGGGATGCTGGACTCAGTGTGGACACAGGGTCTGGTGATGCAGGACTCAGTGTGGATGCAGGGTCTGGTGATGCCAGACTCAGTGTGGACGCGGGGTCAGGTGATGCTGGACTCAGTGTGGACGCAGGGTCTGGTGATACCGGACTCAGTGTGGACGCAGGGTCTGGTGATGCAGGACTTAGTGTGGAGGCCAGGTCTGGTGATGCTGGACTCAGTGTGTATGCAGGGTCTGGTGATGCAGGACTCAGTGTGGACGCAGGGTCTTGTGATGCTGGATTCAGTGTGGGTGCAGGGTCGGGTGATGCAGGACTCAGTGTGGGCGCAGGGTCTGGTGATGCAGGACTCTGTGTGGGTGCATGGTCTGGTGAGGCAGAGCTCAGTGTGGACGCAGGGTCTGGTGATGCCGGACTCAGTGTGGACGCAGGGTCTGGGGATGCTGGACTCAGTGTGGATGCAGGGTCTGGTGATGCTGGACTCAGAGTGGACTCAGGGTCTGGTGATGCCGGACTCAGTTTGGATGCAGGGTCTGTGGACGCAGGGTCTGGTGATGCAGGACTCAGTGTGGGTGCAGGGTCTGGTGATGCTGGACTCAGTATGGATGCAGGGTCTGGTGATGCAGGACTCAGTGTGGACGCCAGGTCTGGTGATGCTGGACTCAGTGTGTATGCAGGGTCTGGTGATGCAGGACTCAGTGTGGACGCAGGGTCTTGTGATGCTGGACTCAGTGTGGGTGCAGGGTCGGGTGATGCAGGACTCAGTGTGGGCGCAGGGTCTGGTGATGCAGGACTCTGTGTGGGTGCATGGTCTGGTGAGGCAGAGCTCAGTGTGGACGCAGGGTCTGGTGATGCCGGACTCAGTGTGGACGCAGGGTCTGGGGATGCTGGACTCAGTGTGGATGCAGGGTCTGGTGATGCTGGACTCAGAGTGGGCGCAGGGTCTGGTGATGCCGGACTCAGTTTGGTTGCAGGGTCTGTGGACGCAGGGTCTGGTGATGCTGGACTCAGTGTGGGTGCAGGGTCTGGTGATGCTGGACTCAGAGTGGACGCAGGGTCTGGTGATGCCGGACTCAGTTTGGATGCAGGGTCTGTGGACGCAGGGTCTGGTGATGCTGGACTCAGTGTGGGTGCAGGGTCTGGTGATGCTGGACTCAGTATGGATGCAGGGTCTGGTGATGCTGGACTCAGAGTGGACGCAGGGTCTGGTGATGCTGGACTCAGTGTGGATGCAGGGTCTGGTGATTCAAGACTCACTGTGGACACAGGGTCTGGTGATGCTGGACTCAGTGTGCCTGCAGGGTCTAGTGATGCAGGACTTAGTGTGGGCGCAGGGTCTGGTGATGCTGGACTCAGTATGGATGCAGGGTCTGGTGATGCTGGACTCAGTGTGGGTGCAGGGTCTGGTGATGCTGGACTCAGTGTGGATGCAGGGTCTGGTGATGCTGGACTCAGTGTGGACGCAGAATCTGGGGATGCCGGACTCAGTGTGGACGCAGGGTCTGGTGATGCTGGACTCAGTATGGATGCAGGGTCTGGTGATGCTGGACTCAGTGTGGACGCAGGGTCTGGTGATGCTGGACTCAGTATGGATGCAGGGTCTGGTGATGCTGGACTCAGTGTGGACGCAGGGTCTGGTGATGCTGGACTCAGTGTGGGTTCAGGGTCTGGTGATGCTGGACTCAGTGTGGACGCAGAATCTGGGGATGCCGGACTCAGTGTGGACGCAGGGTCTGGTGATGCTGGACTCAGTATGGATGCAGGGTCTGGTGATGCTGGACTCAGTGTGGGTGCAGGGTCTGGTGATGCTGGACTCAGTGTGGATGCAGGGTCTGGTGATGCTGGACTCAGTGTGGACGCAGAATCTGGGGATGCCGGACTCAGTGTGGACGCAGGGTCTGGTGATGCTGGACTCAGTATGGATGCAGGGTCTGGTGATGCTGGACTCAGTGTGGACGCAGGGTCTGGTGATGCTGGACTCAGTGTGGGTGCAGGGTCTGGTGATGCTGGACTCAGTATGGATGCAGGGTCTGGTGATGCTGGACTCAGAGTGGACGCAGGGTCTGGTGATGCTGTACTCAGTGTGGATGCAGGGTCTGGTGAGGCAGAGCTCAGTGTGGACGCAGGGTCTGGTGATGCTGGACTCAGTGTGGACGCAGGGTCTGGGGATGCTGGACTCAGTGTGGATGCAGGGTCTGGTGATGCTGGACTCAGAGTGGACGCAGGGTCTGGTGATGCCGGACTCGGTTTGGACGCAGGGTCTGTGGATGCAGGGTCTGGTGATGCTGGACTCAGTGTGGACGCAGGGTCTGGTGATGCAGGACTCAGTGTGGATGCAGGGTCTGGTGATTCAAGACTCACTGTGGACACAGGGTCTGGTGATGCTGGACTCAGTGTGGCTGCAGGGTCTGGTGATGCAGGACTCAGTGTGGCTGCAAGGTCTGGTGATGCAGGACTCAGTGTGGGCGCAGGGTCTGTTGATACCGGACTCAGTGTGGACGCCAGGTCTGGCGATGCAGGACTCAGTATGGATGCAGGGTCTGGTGATGCTGGACTCAGTGTGGGTGCAGGGTCTGGTGATGCTGGACTCAGTGTGGACGCAGAATCTGGGGATGCCGGACTCAGTGTGGACGCAGGGTCTGGTGATGCTGGACTCAGTATGGATGCAGGGTCTGGTGATGCTGGACTCAGTGTGGACGCAGAATCTGGGGATGCCGGACTCAGTGTGGACGCAGGGTCTGGTGATGCTGGACTCAGTGTGGGTGCAGGGTCTGGTGATGCTGGACTCAGTGTGGACGCAGAATCTGGGGATGCCGGACTCAGTGTGGACGCAGGGTCTGGTGATGCTGGACTCAGTATGGATGCAGGGTCTGGTGATGCTGGACTCAGTGTGGGTGCAGGGTCTGGTGATGCTGGACTCAGTGTGGATGCAGGGTCTGGTGATGCTGGACTCAGTGTGGACAAAGAATCTGGGGATGCCGGACTCAGTGTGGACGCAGGGTCTGGTGATGCTGGACTCAGTATGGATGCAGGGTCTGGTGATGCTGGACTCAGTGTGGACGCAGGGTCTGGTGATGCTGGACTCAGTGTGGGTTCAGGGTCTGGTGATGCTGGACTCAGTGTGGACGCAGAATCTGGGGATGCCGGACTCAGTGTGGACGCAGGGTCTGGTGATGCTGGACTCAGTATGGATGCAGGGTCTGGTGATGCTGGACTCAGTGTGGGTGCAGGGTCTGGTGATGCTGGACTCAGTGTAGATGCAGGGTCTGGTGATGCTGGACTCAGTGTGGACGCAGAATCTGGGGATGCCGGACTCAGTGTGGACGCAGGGTCTGGTGATGCTGGACTCAGTATGGATGCAGGGTCTGGTGATGCTGGACTCAGTGTGGATGCAGGGTCTGGTGATGCTGGACTCAGAGTGGACGCAGGGTCTGGTGATGCTGTACTCAGTGTGGATGCAGGGTCTGGTGAGGCAGAGCTCAGTGTGGACGCAGGGTCTGGTGATGCCGGACTCAGTGTGGACGCAGGGTCTGGGGATGCTGGACTCAGAGTGGACGCAGGGTCTGGTGATGCCGGACTCAGTTTGGACGCAGGGTCTGTGGATGCAGGGTCTGGTGATGCTGGACTCAGTGTGGACGCAGGGTCTGGTGATGCAGGACTCAGTGTGGATGCAGGGTCTGGTGATTCAAGACTCACTGTGGACACAGGGTCTGGTGATGCTGGACTCAGTGTGGCTGCAGGGTCTGGTGATGCAGGACTCAGTGTGGCTGCAGGGTCTGGTGATGCAGGACTCAGTGTGGGCGCAGGGTCTGTTGATACCGGACTCAGTGTGGACGCCAGGTCTGGCGATGCAGGACTCAGTATGGATGCAGGGTCTGGTGATGCTGGACTCAGTGTGGGTGCAGGGTCTGGTGATGCTGGACTCAGTGTGGACGCAGAATCTGGGGATGCCGGACTCAGTGTGGACGCAGGGTCTGGTGATGCTGGACTCAGTATGGATGCAGGGTCTGGTGATGCTGGACTCAGTGTGGGTGCAGGGTCTGGTGATGCTGGACTCAGTGTGGATGCAGGGTCTGGTGATGCTGGACTCAGTGTGGACGCAGAATCTGGGGATGCCGGACTCAGTGTGGACGCAGGGTCTGGTGATGCTGGACTCAGTATGGATGCAGGGTCTGGTGATGCTGGACTCAGTGTGGACGCAGGGTCTGGTGATGCTGGACTCAGTGTGGGTGCAGGGTCTGGTGATGCTGGACTCAGTATGGATGCAGGGTCTGGTGATGCTGGACTCAGAGTGGACGCAGGGTCTGGTGATGCTGGACTCAGTGTGGATGCAGGGTCTGGTGAGGCAGAGCTCAGTGTGGACGCAGGGTCTGATGATGCCGGACTCAGTGTGGACGCAGGGTCTGGGGATGCTGGACTCAGTGTGGATGCAGGGTCTGGTGATGCTGGACTCAGAGTGGACGCAGGGTCTGGTGATGCCGGACTCAGTTTGGACGCAGGGTCTGTGGATGCAGGGTCTGGTGATGCTGGACTCAGTGTGGACGCAGGGTCTGGTGATGCAGGACTCAGTGTGGATGCAGGGTCTGGTGATTCAAGACTCACTGTGGACACAGGGTCTGGTGATGCTGGACTCAGTGTGGCTGCAGGGTCTGGTGATGCAGGACTTAGTGTGGGCGCAGGGTCTGTTGATGCAGGACTCTGTGTGGGTGCATGGTCTGGTGAGGCAGAGCTCAGTGTGGACGCAGGGTCTGGTGATGCCGGACTCAGTGTGGACGCAGGGTCTGGGGATGCTGGACTCAGTGTGGACGCAGGGTCTGGTGATACCAGACTCAGTGTGGACGCAGGGTCTGGGGATGCTGGACTCAGTGTGGACACAGCGTATGGTGATGCAGGACTCAGTGTGGATGCAGGGTCTGGTGATGCCAGACTCAGTGTGGACGCGGGGTCAGGTGATGCTGGACTCAGTGTGGACGCAGGGTCTGGTGATACCGGACTCAGTGTGGACGCAGGGTCTGGTGATGCAGGACTCAGTGTGGAGGCCAGGTCTGGTGATGCTGGACTCAGTGTGTATGCAGGGTCTGGTGATGCAGGACTCAGTGTGGACGCAGGGTCTTGTGATGCTGGATTCAGTGTGGGTGCAGGGTCGGGTGATGCAGGACTCAGTGTGGGCGCAGGGTCTGGTGATGCAGGACTCTGTGTGGGTGCATGGTCTGGTGAGGCAGAGCTCAGTGTGGACGCAGGGTCTGGTGATGCCGGACTCAGTGTGGACGCAGGGTCTGGGGATGCTGGACTCAGTGTGGATGCAGGGTCTGGTGATGCTGGACTCAGAGTGGACTCAGGGTCTGGTGATGCCGGACTCAGTTTGGATGCAGGGTCTGTGGACGCAGGGTCTGGTGATGCAGGACTCAGTGTGGGTGCAGGGTCTGGTGATGCTGGACTCAGTATGGATGCAGGGTCTGGTGATGCAGGACTCAGTGTGGACGCCAGGTCTGGTGATGCTGGACTCAGTGTGTATGCAGGGTCTGGTGATGCAGGACTCAGTGTGGACGCAGGGTCTTGTGATGCTGGACTCAGTGTGGGTGCAGGGTCGGGTGATGCAGGACTCAGTGTGGGCGCAGGGTCTGGTGATGCAGGACTCTGTGTGGGTGCATGGTCTGGTGAGGCAGAGCTCAGTGTGGACGCAGGGTCTGGTGATGCCGGACTCAGTGTGGACGCAGGGTCTGGGGATGCTGGACTCAGTGTGGATGCAGGGTCTGGTGATGCTGGACTCAGAGTGGACGCAGGGTCTGGTGATGCCGGACTCAGTTTGGTTGCAGGGTCTGTGGACGCAGGGTCTGGTGATGCTGGACTCAGTGTGGGTGCAGGGTCTGGTGATGCTGGACTAAGAGTGGACGCAGGGTCTGGTGATGCCGGACTCAGTTTGGATGCAGGGTCTGTGGACGCAGGGTCTGGTGATGCTGGACTCAGTGTGGGTGCAGGGTCTGGTGATGCTGGACTCAGTATGGATGCAGGGTCTGGTGATGCTGGACTCAGAGTGGACGCAGGGTCTGGTGATGCTGGACTCAGTGTGGATGCAGGGTCTGGTGATTCAAGACTCACTGTGGGTGCAGGGTCTGGTGATGCTGGACTCAGTGTGGACGCAGAATCTGGGGATGCCGGACTCAGTGTGGACGCAGGGTCTGGTGATGCTGGACTCAGTATGGATGCAGGGTCTGGTGATGCTGGACTCAGTGTGGGTGCAGGGTCTGGTGATGCTGGACTCAGTGTGGATGCAGGGTCTGGTGATGCTGGACTCAGTGTGGACAAAGAATCTGGGGATGCCGGACTCAGTGTGGACGCAGGGTCTGGTGATGCTGGACTCAGTATGGATGCAGGGTCTGGTGATGCTGGACTCAGTGTGGACGCAGGGTCTGGTGATGCTGGACTCAGTGTGGGTTCAGGGTCTGGTGATGCTGGACTCAGTGTGGACGCAGAATCTGGGGATGCCGGACTCAGTGTGGACGCAGGGTCTGGTGATGCTGGACTCAGTATGGATGCAGGGTCTGGTGATGCTGGACTCAGTGTGGGTGCAGGGTCTGGTGATGCTGGACTCAGTGTAGATGCAGGGTCTGGTGATGCTGGACTCAGTGTGGACGCAGAATCTGGGGATGCCGGACTCAGTGTGGACGCAGGGTCTGGTGATGCTGGACTCAGTATGGATGCAGGGTCTGGTGATGCTGGACTCAGTGTGGACGCAGGGTCTGGTGATGCTGGACTCAGTGTGGGTGCAGGGTCTGGTGATGCTGGACTCAGTATGGATGCAGGGTCTGGTGATGCTGGACTCAGAGTGGACGCAGGGTCTGGTGATGCTGTACTCAGTGTGGATGCAGGGTCTGGTGAGGCAGAGCTCAGTGTGGACGCAGGGTCTGGTGATGCCGGACTCAGTGTGGACGCAGGGTCTGGGGATGCTGGACTCAGTGTGGATGCAGGGTCTGGTGATGCTGGACTCAGAGTGGACGCAGGGTCTGGTGATGCCGGACTCAGTTTGGACGCAGGGTCTGTGGATGCAGGGTCTGGTGATGCTGGACTCAGTGTGGACGCAGGGTCTGGTGATGCAGGACTCAGTGTGGATGCAGGGTCTGGTGATTCAAGACTCACTGTGGACACAGGGTCTGGTGATGCTGGACTCAGTGTGGCTGCAGGGTCTGGTGATGCAGGACTCAGTGTGGCTGCAGGGTCTGGTGATGCAGGACTCAGTGTGGGCGCAGGGTCTGTTGATACCGGACTCAGTGTGGACGCCAGGTCTGGCGATGCAGGACTCAGTATGGATGCAGGGTCTGGTGATGCTGGACTCAGTGTGGGTGCAGGGTCTGGTGATGCTGGACTCAGTGTGGACGCAGAATCTGGGGATGCCGGACTCAGTGTGGACGCAGGGTCTGGTGATGCTGGACTCAGTATGGATGCAGGGTCTGGTGATGCTGGACTCAGTGTGGGTGCAGGGTCTGGTGATGCTGGACTCAGTGTGGATGCAGGGTCTGGTGATGCTGGACTCAGTGTGGACGCAGAATCTGGGGATGCCGGACTCAGTGTGGACGCAGGGTCTGGTGATGCTGGACTCAGTATGGATGCAGGGTCTGGTGATGCTGGACTCAGTGTGGACGCAGGGTCTGGTGATGCTGGACTCAGTGTGGGTGCAGGGTCTGGTGATGCTGGACTCAGTATGGATGCAGGGTCTGGTGATGCTGGACTCAGAGTGGACGCAGGGTCTGGTGATGCTGGACTCAGTGTGGATGCAGGGTCTGGTGAGGCAGAGCTCAGTGTGGACGCAGGGTCTGATGATGCCGGACTCAGTGTGGACGCAGGGTCTGGGGATGCTGGACTCAGTGTGGATGCAGGGTCTGGTGATGCTGGACTCAGAGTGGACGCAGGGTCTGGTGATGCCGGACTCAGTTTGGACGCAGGGTCTGTGGATGCAGGGTCTGGTGATGCTGGACTCAGTGTGGACGCAGGGTCTGGTGATGCAGGACTCAGTGTGGATGCAGGGTCTGGTGATTCAAGACTCACTGTGGACACAGGGTCTGGTGATGCTGGACTCAGTGTGGCTGCAGGGTCTGGTGATGCAGGACTTAGTGTGGGCGCAGGGTCTGTTGATGCAGGACTCTGTGTGGGTGCATGGTCTGGTGAGGCAGAGCTCAGTGTGGACGCAGGGTCTGGTGATGCCGGACTCAGTGTGGACGCAGGGTCTGGGGATGCTGGACTCAGTGTGGACGCAGGGTCTGGTGATACCAGACTCAGTGTGGACGCAGGGTCTGGGGATGCTGGACTCAGTGTGGACACAGGGTCTGGTGATGCAGGACTCAGTGTGGATGCAGGGTCTGGTGATGCCAGACTCAGTGTGGACGCGGGGTCAGGTGATGCTGGACTCAGTGTGGACGCAGGGTCTGGTGATACCGGACTCAGTGTGGACGCAGGGTCTGGTGATGCAGGACTCAGTGTGGAGGCCAGGTCTGGTGATGCTGGACTCAGTGTGTATGCAGGGTCTGGTGATGCAGGACTCAGTGTGGACGCAGGGTCTTGTGATGCTGGATTCAGTGTGGGTGCAGGGTCGGGGGATGCAGGACTCAGTGTGGGCGCAGGGTCTGGTGATGCAGGACTCTGTGTGGGTGCATGGTCTGGTGAGGCAGAGCTCAGTGTGGACGCAGGGTCTGGTGATGCCGGACTCAGTGTGGACGCAGGGTCTGGGGATGCTGGACTCAGTGTGGATGCAGGGTCTGGTGATGCTGGACTCAGAGTGGACTCAGGGTCTGGTGATGCCGGACTCAGTTTGGATGCAGGGTCTGTGGACGCAGGGTCTGGTGATGCAGGACTCAGTGTGGGTGCAGGGTCTGGTGATGCTGGACTCAGTATGGATGCAGGGTCTGGTGATGCAGGACTCAGTGTGGACGCCAGGTCTGGTGATGCTGGACTCAGTGTGTATGCAGGGTCTGGTGATGCAGGACTCAGTGTGGACGCAGGGTCTTGTGATGCTGGACTCAGTGTGGGTGCAGGGTCGGGTGATGCAGGACTCAGTGTGGGCGCAGGGTCTGGTGATGCAGGACTCTGTGTGGGTGCATGGTCTGGTGAGGCAGAGCTCAGTGTGGACGCAGGGTCTGGTGATGCCGGACTCAGTGTGGACGCAGGGTCTGGGGATGCTGGACTCAGTGTGGATGCAGGGTCTGGTGATGCTGGACTCAGAGTGGACGCAGGGTCTGGTGATGCCGGACTCAGTTTGGTTGCAGGGTCTGTGGACGCAGGGTCTGGTGATGCTGGACTCAGTGTGGGTGCAGGGTCTGGTGATGCTGGACTCAGAGTGGACGCAGGGTCTGGTGATGCCGGACTCAGTTTGGATGCAGGGTCTGTGGACGCAGGGTCTGGTGATGCTGGACTCAGTGTGGGTGCAGGGTCTGGTGATGCTGGACTCAGTATGGATGCAGGGTCTGGTGATGCTGGACTCAGAGTGGACGCAGGGTCTGGTGATGCTGGACTCAGTGTGGATGCAGGGTCTGGTGATTCAAGACTCACTGTGGACACAGGGTCTGGTGATGCTGGACTCAGTGTGGCTGCAGGGTCTGGTGATGCAGGACTTAGTGTGGGCGCAGGGTCTGTTGATGCAGGACTCTGTGTGGGTGCATGGTCTGGTGAGGCAGAGCTCAGTGTGGACGCAGGGTCTGGTGATGCCGGACTCAGTGTGGACGCAGGGTCTGGGGATGCTGGACTCAGTGTGGACGCAGGGTCTGGTGATACCAGACTCAGTGTGGACGCAGGGTCTGGGGATGCTGGACTCAGTGTGGACACAGGGTCTGGTGATGCAGGACTCAGTGTGGATGCAGGGTCTGGTGATGCCAGACTCAGTGTGGACGCGGGGTCAGGTGATGCTGGACTCAGTGTGGACGCAGGGTCTGGTGATACCGGACTCAGTGTGGACGCAGGGTCTGGTGATGCAGGACTCAGTGTGGAGGCAAGGTCTGGTGATGCTGGACTCAGTGTGTATGCAGGGTCTGGTGATGCAGGACTCAGTGTGGACGCAGGGTCTTGTGATGCTGGATTCAGTGTGGGTGCAGGGTCGGGTGATGCAGGACTCAGTGTGGGCGCAGGGTCTGGTGATGCAGGACTCTGTGTGGGTGCATGGTCTGGTGAGGCAGAGCTCAGTGTGGATGCAGGGTCTGGTGATGCCGGACTCAGTGTGGACGCAGGGTCTGGGGATGCTGGACTCAGTGTGGATGCAGGGTCTGGTGATGCTGGACTCAGAGTGGACTCAGGGTCTGGTGATGCCGGACTCAGTTTGGATGCAGGGTCTGTGGACGCAGGGTCTGGTGATGCAGGACTCAGTGTGGGTGCAGGGTCTGGTGATGCTGGACTCAGTATGGATGCAGGGTCTGGTGATGCAGGACTCAGTGTGGACGCCAGGTCTGGTGATGCTGGACTCAGTGTGTATGCAGGGTCTGGTGATGCAGGACTCAGTGTGGACGCAGGGTCTTGTGATGCTGGACTCAGTGTGGGTGCAGGGTCGGGTGATGCAGGACTCAGTGTGGGCGCAGGGTCTGGTGATGCAGGACTCTGTGTGGGTGCATGGTCTGGTGAGGCAGAGCTCAGTGTGGACGCAGGGTCTGGTGATGCCGGACTCAGTGTGGACGCAGGGTCTGGGGATGCTGGACTCAGTGTGGATGCAGGGTCTGGTGATGCTGGACTCAGAGTGGACGCAGGGTCTGGTGATGCCGGACTCAGTTTGGTTGCAGGGTCTGTGGACGCAGGGTCTGGTGATGCTGGACTCAGTGTGGGTGCAGGGTCTGGTGATGCTGGACTCAGAGTGGACGCAGGGTCTGGTGATGCCGGACTCAGTTTGGATGCAGGGTCTGTGGACGCAGGGTCTGGTGATGCTGGACTCAGTGTGGGTGCAGGGTCTGGTGATGCTGGACTCAGTATGGATGCAGGGTCTGGTGATGCTGGACTCAGAGTGGACGCAGGGTCTGGTGATGCTGGACTCAGTGTGGATGCAGGGTCTGGTGAGGCAGAGCTCAGTGTGGACGCAGGGTCTGGTGATGCCGGACTCAGTGTGGACGCAGGGTCTGGGGATGCTGGACTCAGTGTGGATGCAGGGTCTGGTGATGCTGGACTCAGAGTGGACGCAGGGTCTGGTGATGCCGGACTCAGTTTGGACGCAGGGTCTGTGGATGCAGGGTCTGGTGATGCTGGACTCAGTGTGGACGCAGGGTCTGGTGATGCAGGACTCAGTGTGGATGCAGGGTCTGGTGATTCAAGACTCACTGTGGACACAGGGTCTGGTGATGCTGGACTCAGTGTGGCTGCAGGGTCTGGTGATGCAGGACTCAGTGTGGGCGCAGGGTCTGTTGATGCAGGACTCTGTGTGGGTGCATGGTCTGGTGAGGCAGAGCTCAGTGTGGACGCAGGGTCTGGTGATGCCGGACTCAGTGTGGACGCAGGGTCTGGGGATGCTGGACTCAGTGTGGACGCAGGGTCTGGTGATAATCAATCAATCAATCAATGACATTTATAGAGCGCGCTACATACCCATAGGGTCTCAAGGCGCTGGGGGAGGGGGGGTGCCGCTACTGCTCGAACAGCCAGGTCTTCAGCTTCTTCCTGAAGGAGAGGTGGTCTTGGGTCAGGCGCAGGTCGGTCGGGAGGGAGTTCCAGGTCTTGGCGGCCAGGTAGGAGAAGGACCTTCCTCCTGTAGTCACTCTTCGGATGCGGGGGACGGCGGCGAGGGCGTGGTTGGCTGATCGGAGGTGGCGTTTGGGAGCGTAGAAGTTGATCCGGCTGTTGAGGTAGCTCGGGCCTTGGTCGTGTAGGGCTTTGTGTGCGTGGGTGAGGAGGCGGAAGGTGATTCTTTTGTTGACGGGGAGCCAGTGAAGGTCTCTCAGATGTCCGGAGATGTGGCTGGTTCGTGGGATGTCGAGGATGAGTCTGGCTGAGGCGTTCTGGATCCGCTGGAGTCTCTTCTGGAGCTTGGCGGTGGTACCGGCGTAGAGGGCGTTGCCGTAGTCCAGTCGGCTGGTGACGAGGGCCTGGGTGACGGTCTTCCTGGTCTCGGTGGGGATCCACCAGAAGATCTTCCGTAGCATGCGTAGGATGTTGAAGCAAGCCGAGGAGACGTTGTTGACTTGCCTGGTCATGGAGAGGGAGGAGTCCAGGATGAAGCCCAGGTTGCGTGCATGGTCTGTCGGTTTGGGTGCGGTGCCCAGGGCGGGAGGCCACCAGGAGTCGTCCCAGGCGGAGGGTGAAGAGCCCAGGATGAGGACCTCCGTCTTGTCAGAGTTCAGTTTCAGGCGGCTGGTCGTCATCCACTCGGCGACGTCTTTCATCCCTTCGTGCAGGTTGGCTCTGGCGGCGGCGGGGTCGTTGGTCAGGGAGAGGATCAGCTGGGTGTCGTCGGCGTAGGAGATTATGCTGAGGTTGTGTTGGCGTGCGATGGCCGCGAGGGGGCTCATGTAGACGTTGAAGAGGGTGGGGCTCAGCGAGGATCCTTGAGGGACGCCGCAGATGACTTCGGAGGCCTCTGACTTGTACGGTGGTAGGCGGACTCTCTGTGTTCTACCGTCGAAGAAGGAGATGATCCATTCCAGCGCCTTGTCCTGGATTCCGACGTTGCTGAGGCGCTGTACTAGGGTGCGGTGGCAGACAGTTTCGAATGCCGCGGAGAGGTCTAGGAGGATGAGGGCCGCTGTTTCTCCGTTGTCCATCAGGGCTCGGATGTCATCGGTGGCGGCGAGGAGGGCGGTCTCGGTGCTGTGATTGGCTCGGAAGCCGGACTGTGAGGGGTCGAGGGATCCATTCGTCTCGAGGAAGGCGGCCATCTGCTTGTTGACGGTCTTCTCGATGACTTTGGCTGGAAACGGGAGGAGCGAGATGGGGCGGTAATTCTTGAGTTCGGTGGGGTCCGCTGTGGGTTTCTTGAGTAGAGCGCTGAGTTCGGCGTGCTTCCAGCTCTCAGGGAAGGTGGCGGTGTCGAAGGATGTGTTGATGATGTCTCGCAGGTGGGGTGCGATGACGGCGTCGGCCTTGTTGAAGACGTGGTGAGGGCAGGGGTCGGTCGGTGATCCGGAGTGGATGGAGTTCATCGTGCGGATGGTGTCTTCGGTGCTGATCGGGGTCCAGGCGTGGAGGGTGGTGGTGGGGGGTGGTTGTTCGGTCTTGGTGTGCATTGGTTGGTTGTTGAAGCTGTTGTGTATGTCCGTGATCTTGTTGTGGAAGTACGAAGCGAGGGAGTTGCAGAGGTCTTGCGATGGGGTGATGTCGTTGTTTCCTGCGCTGGGGTTGGATAGCTCTTTCACGATGTTGAAGAGTTCCTTGCAGTTGTGTGCGTTGTTGTCCAGCCGGTCCTTGAATGCAGTTTTCTTGGCGGCGCGGATCAGCTGGTGGTGCTTCCGGGTGGCCAGCTTGAAGGTGGTCCTGTTGTCCGGTGTAGGATCCCTTCTCCAGACTTTCTCGAGGGCTCGGCAGTTCTTCTTGGAGCTCTTGAGTTCGTCGGTGAACCACGGGGCTTTCTTGCTGCCGGGTCTGCTGGGCGGGGTCCTCATCGGGGCGAGCTCGTCCGCGCAGATGCTGATCCACTTTGTGAGGTTGTCGGCGGCCTGGCTGGGGTTTGCTGAGCTGGCAGGAGGGTGCTGGCTCAGGGAGGTGGCGAGCTGGTCTGCTGTGATCTTGTTCCAGCTTCTGCGGGCGGCCTGTTGCTGGTGGTGGTGGGTCGTCGTTCTCTTGAAGGTGAAGTGGACGCAGCTGTGGTCCGTCCATTGCAGCTCTGTGGCGTGGCTGAAGTCGATGTCTGTGCTGGAGGAGAAGACTGCGTCGAGTGTGTGTCCGGCGAGGTGGGTGGGGGTGGACACCAGCTGCTTGAGTCCAAGATTGGCGAGGTTGTCGAGCAGGGTGCTGGTGTTGCGGTCGTTGTTGTTCTCCAGATGGAAGTTGAGGTCCCCCAGGAGGATGTAGTCGGCGGAGGGGAGGGCATGCGGGCTGACGAAGTCGGCGATGTCCTCGCTGAATTGTGTGCGTGGTCCCGGGGGTCGGTAGATCAGGGTGCCTCTGAGGGTGGTGTTCGGGTCGGTGTGGATCTGGAAATGCAGGTGTTCGGCGGTGGTCAGGGTGTTGTCGGTGCTGGTCGTGAGACGGATGGTGTTCCTGTGGATGATGGCGATGCCTCCTCCCGTCTGGTTGGCGTTGCGGTCCCTCCGGACGATCTTGTAGCCCTCTGGGATGGCGATGGCGATGTCGGGAGCTGAAGAGGCGTTCATCCAGGTCTCCGTGAGGAAGGCAACGTCAGGGGCTGTGGCGTCTAGGAGGTTCCAGAGTTCGATGGCGTGTCTGTGGACGGAGCGGGTGTTGAGCAGGATGCACTTGAGGTGGGTGCTGCTGGTGTACGACTTGGCGGGTGCTGGTGCGAGGCAGGTCCGGATGCAGGTGAATTTGCAGGCGTGGCAACAGAAAGGTCCGTGGGTGCGTCGTGGTGTGGCTTGGTGGCAATCTGGGAGTCGGCCGGTGTTGAGTGCGATGAGGGTGGCGGCGGAGTACGTCAGGCGGGTCGGTCGGGGTCTTCGTGGGACAGGGGTCCTGGCCCTGGGCGCGGTCCAGGCGTGGACGGGCGCAGACGGGCTTACCTTTGGCGCGCCTTCGGCGCACAATCGGCGCGCCCGCTGCGCGTGACCGCTGCGCGTTCGCACGGTCGCCATATAAGGCGAAGTGGGCGGGTGGGCGGAGCAGCTGGGAGGCGGGAGCGGGGAGGGTACAGAAGAGAAAAGGGGCGGGGCAAATGGCGTGGCGGGAAGCGGGGAGGGAGAGCGGAGGGCGGCGAGGTAGGCGGGCAAACAGGAAGGAACCCGATAACACGGCACAGAGTATACAATAAATTACAGTACAATAAGCACAAATGGGGGGAAAACAAATCGGGAAAACAGGAAGAAGAAACGTTAGCACAGCACAAAATTACCAAAAAATACAAGCACAAATGTAGGGGAAAACAGATGGAGAAAACACAAGGGGAGAAGCAAGGCGGCCGCGAGGCCGGCGGCGAGGCAGTTAGGCACGGCAATGGGGCACACGCAGCAGCTGGTGGCCGTGCGGCGCGGGGGTGTCCCACAAGTGGGTCACACTCACCTGCGTCGCACGGTCGCCATATAAGGCCAAGTGCGCGGGTGGGCAGAGCAGCTGGGAGGCGGGAGCGGGGAGGGTACAGAAGAGAAAAGGGGCGGGGCAAATGGCGGTGGCGGGAAGCGGGGAGGGAGAGCGGAGGGCGGCGAGGTAGGCGGGCAAACAGGAAGGAACCCGATAACACGGCACAGAGTATACAATAAATTACAGTACAATAAGCACAAATGGGGGGGAAAACAAATCGGGAAAACAGGAAGAAGAAACGTTAGCACAGCACAAAATTACCAAAAAATACAAGCACAAATGTAGGGGAAAACAGATGGAGAAAACACAAGGGGAGAAGCAAGGCGGCCGCGAGGCCGGCGGCGAGGCAGTTAGGCACGGCAATGGGGCACACGCAGCAGCTGGTGGCCGTGCGGCGCGGGGGTGTCCCACAAGTGATACCAGACTCAGTGTGGACGTAGGGTCTGGGGATGCTGGACTCAGTGTGGACACAGGGTCTGGTGATGCAGGACTCAGTGTGGATGCAGGGTCTGGTGATGCCAGACTCAGTGTGGACCCGGGGTCAGGTGATGCTGGACTCAGTGTGGACGCAGGGTCTGGTGATACCGGACTCAGTGTGGACGCAGGGTCTGGTGATGCAGGACTCAGTGTGGACGCCAGGTCTGGTGATGCTGGACTCAGTGTGTATGCAGGGTCTGGTGATGCAGGACTCAGTGTGGACGCAGGGTCTTGTGATGCTGGACTCAGTGTGGGTGCAGGGTCGGGTGATGCAGGACTCAGTGTGGGCGCAGATTCTGGTGATGCAGGACTCTGTGTGGGTGCATGGTCTGGTGAGGCAGAGCTCAGTGTGGACGCAGGGTCTGGTGATGCCGGACTCAGTGTGGACGCAGGGTCTGGGGATGCTGGACTCAGTGTGGATGCAGGGTCTGGTGATGCTGGACTCAGAGTGGACGCAGGGTCTGGTGATGCTGGACTCAGTTTGGATGCAGGGTCTGTGGACGCAGGGTCTGGTGATGCAGGACTCAGTGTGGATGCAGGGACTGGTAATTCAGGACTCACTGTGGACACAGGGTCTGGTGATGCTGGACTCAGTGTGGGTGCAGGGTCTGGTGATGCAGGACTCAGTGTGGGCGCAGGGTCTGTTGATGTAGGACTCTGTGTGGGTGCATGGTCTGGTGAGGCAGAGCTCAGTGTGGACGCAGGGTCTAGTGATGCTGGACTCAGTGTGGACGCAGGGTCTGGTGATACTGGACTCATTGTGGATGCAGGGTCTGGTGATGCCGGACTCAGTGTGGACGCGGGGTCTGGGGATGCTGGACTCAGTGTGGATGCAGGGTCCGGTGATGCTGGACTCAGTGTGGACGCAGGGTCTGGTGAAGCCGGACTCAGTGTGGACGCAGGGTCTGGGGATGCAGAACTCAGTGTGGATGCAGGGTCTGGTGATGCTCGACTCAGTGTGGATGCAGGGTCTGGTGATGCAGGAGTCTGTGTGGGTGCAGGGTCTGGTGATGCAGGACTCAGTGTGGACGCAGGGTCTGGTGATGCAGGACTCAGTGTGGACGCAGGGTCTGGTGATGCTGGGCTCAGTGTATATGCAGGGTCTGGTGATGCCGGACTCAGTGTGGATGCAGGGTCTGGTGATGCTGGACTCAGTGTGTATGCAGGGTCTGGTGATGCAGGACTCAGTGTGGGCGCAGGGTCTGGTGATGCTGGACTCAGTGTGGGTGCAGGGTCTGGTGATGCAGGACTCAGTGTTGACGCAGGGTCTGGTGATGCTTGACTCAGTGTGGGTGCAGGGTCGGGTGATGCAGGACTCAGTGTGGGCGCAGGGTCTGGTGATGCAGTACTCTGTGTGGGTGCATGGTCTGGTGAGGCAGAGCTCAGTGTGGACGCAGGGTCTGGTGATGCTGGACTCAGTGTGGACGCAGGGTCTGGTGATGCCGGACTCAGTGTGGACGCAGGGTCTGGGGATGCTTAACTCAGTGTGGATGCAGGGTCTGGTGATGCTGGACTCAGTGTGGATGCAGGGTCTGGTGATTCAGGACTCACTGTGGACACAGGGTCTGGTGATGTTGGACTCAGTGTGGGTGCATGGTCTGGTGAGGCAGAGCTCAGTGTGGACGCAGGGTCTGGTGATGCTGGACTCAGTGTGGACGCAGGGTCTGGTGATACTGGTCTCAGTGTGGACGCAGGGTCTGGTGATGCCGGACTCAGTTTGGATGCGGGGTCTGGGGATGCTGGACTCAGTGTGGAGGCAGGGTCTGGTGATGCTGGACTCAGTGTGGACGCAGGGTCTGGTGATGCCGGACTCAGTGTGGACGCAGGGTCTGGGGATGCAGGACTCAGTGTGGATGCAGGGTCTGGTGATGCTGGACTCAGTGTGGACGCAGGGTCTGGTGATGCTCGACTCAGTGTGGATGCAGGGTCTGGTGATGCTGGACTCAGTGTGGACGCAGGGTCTGGTGATGCAGGAGTCAGTGTGGAGGCAGGGTCTGGTGATGCAGGAATCAGTGTGGATGCAGGGTCTGGTGATGCAGGACTCAGTGTGGATGCAGGGTCTGGTGATGCTCGACTCAGTGTGGATGCCGGGTCTGGTGATGCAGGACTCAGTGTGGATGAAGGGTCTGGTGATGCTGGACTCAGTATGGATGCAGGGTCTGGTGATGCAGGACTCAGTGTGGACGCAGGGTCTGGTGATGGAGGAGTCAGTGTGGACGCAGGGTCTGGTGATGCTGGACTCAGTGTGGATGCAGGGTCTGGTGATGCAGGACTCAGTGTGGACGCAGGGTCTGGTGATGGAGGAGTCAGTGGGGATGCAGGGTATGGTGATGGAGGAGTCAGTGTGGTCGCAGGGTCTGGTGATGCTGGACTCAGTGTGGATGCAGGGTCTGATGATGTAGGACTCAGTGTGGACGCAGGGTCTGGTGATGCAGGACTCAGTGTGGACGCAGGGTCTGGTGATGCTGGACTCAGTGTGGATGCAGGGTCTGGTGATGCAGGATTCAGTGTGGGTGCAGGGTCTGGTGATGGAGGAGTCAGTGTGGATGCAGGGTCTGGTGATGCAGGACTCAGTGTGGACGCCAGGTCTGGCGATGCAGGACTAAGTGTGGATGCAGGGTCTGGTGATGCAGGACTCAGTGTGGACGCAGGGTCTGGTGATGCAGGACTCAGTGTGGACGCAGGGTCTGGGGATGCTGGACTCAGTGTGGATGCAGGGTCTGGTGATGCTGGACTCAGAGTGGACGCAGGGTCTGGTGATGCCGGACTCAGTTTGGACGCAGGGTCTGTGGATGCAGGGTCTGGTGATGCTGGACTCAGTGTGGACGCAGGGTCTGGTGATGCAGGACTCAGTGTGGATGCAGGGTCTGGTGATTCAGGACTCACTGTGGACACAGGGTCTGGTGATGCTGGACTCAGTGTGGGTGCAGGGTCTGTTGATGCAGGACTCTGTGTGGGTGCATGGTCTGGTGAGGCAGAGCTCAGTGTGGACACAGGGTCTAGTGATGCTGGACTCAGTGTGGACGCAGGGTCTGGTGATACTGGACTCATTGTGGACGCAGGGTCTGGTGATGCCGGACTCAGTGTGGACGCGGGGTCTGGGGATGCTGGACTCAGTGTGGATGCAGGGTCTGGTGATGCTGGACTCAGTGTGGACGCAGGGTCTGGTGATGCCGGACTCAGTGTGGATGCAGGGTCTGGTAATGCTGGACTCAGTGTGGACGCAGGGTCTGGTGATGCTCGACTCAGTGTGGATGCAGGGTCTGGTGATGCTGGACTCAGTGTGGACGCAGGGTCTGGTGATGCCGGAGTCAGTGTGGATGCAGGGTCTGGTGATGCAGGACTCAGTGTGGATGCAGGGTCTGGTGATGCAGGACTCAGTGTGGATGCAGGGTCTGGTGATGCTCGACTCAGTGTGGATGCAGGGTCTGGTGATGCTGGACTCAGAGTGGACACAGGGTCTGGTGATGCTGGACTCAGTTTGGATGCAGGGTCTGTGGACGCAGGGTCTGGTGATGCAGGACTCAGTGTGGATGCAGGGACTGGTAATTCAGGACTCACTGTGGACACAGGGTCTGGTGATGCTGGACTCAGTGTGGGTGCAGGGTCTGGTGATGCAGGACTCAGTGTGGGCGCAGGGTCTGTTGATGTAGGACTCTGTGTGGGTGCATGGTCTGGTGAGGCAGAGCTCAGTGTGGACGCAGGGTCTAGTGATGCTGGATTCAGTGTGGACGCAGGGTCTGGTGATGCTGGGCTCAGTGTATATGCAGGGTCTGGTGATGCCGGACTCAGTGTGGATGCAGGGTCTGGTGATGCTGGACTCAGTGTGTATGCAGGGTCTGGTGATGCGGGACTCAGTGTGGGCGCAGGGTCTGGTGATGCTGGACTCAGTGTGGGTGCAGGGTCTGGTGATGCAGGACTCAGTGTGGATGCAGGGTCTGGTGATGCAGGACTCAGTGTGGAAGCAGGGTCTGGTGATGATGGACTCAGTGTGTATGCAAGGTCTGGTGATGCAGGACTCAGTGTGGGCGCAGGGTCTGGTGATGCTGGACTCAGTGTGGGTGCAGGGTCGGGTGATGCAGGACTCAGTGTGGGCGCAGGGTCTGGTGATGCAGGACTCTGTGTGGGTGCATGGTCTGGTGAGGCAGAGCTCAGTGTGGACTCAGGGTCTGGTGATGCTGGACTCAGTGTGGACGCAGGGTCTGGTGATACTGGACTCAGTGTGGACGCAGGGTCTGGTGATGCCGGACTCAGTGTGGACGCAGGGTCTGGGGATGCTGGACTCAGTGTGGATGCAGGGTCTGGTGATGCTGGACTCAGAGTGGACGCAGGGTCTGGTGATGCCGGACTCAGTTTGGACGCAGGGTCTGTGGATGCAGGGTCTGGTGATGCTGGACTCAGTGTGGACGCAGGGTCTGGTGATGCAGGACTCAGTGTGGATGCAGGGTCTGGTGATTCAGGACTCACTGTGGACACAGGGTCTGGTGATGCTGGACTCAGTGTGGGTGCAGGGTCTGGTGATGCAGGACTCAGTGTGGGCGCAGGGTCTGGTGATGCAGGATTCTGTGTGGGTGCATGGTCTGGTGAGGCAGAGCTCAGTGTGGACGCAGGGTCTGGTGATGCTGGACTCAGTGTGGACGCAGGGTCTGGTGATACTGGTCTCAGTGTGGACGCAGAGTCTGGTGATGCCGGACTCAGTTTGGACGCGGGGTCTGGGGATGCTGGACTCAGTGTGGAGGCAGGGTCTGGTGATGCTGGACTCAGTGTGGACGCAGGGTCTGGTGATGCCAGACTCAGTGTGGACGCAGGGTCTGGGGATGCAGGACTCAGTGTGGTTGCAGGGTCTGGTGATGCTGGACTCAGTGTGGACGCAGGGTCTGGTGATGCTGGACTCAGTGTGGATGCAGGGTCTGGTGATGCTGGACTCAGTGTGGACGCAGGGTCTGGTGATGCAGGAGTCAGTGTGGATGCAGGGTCTGGTGAAGCAGGACTCAGTGTGGATGCAGGGTCTGGTGATGCTGGACTCAGTGTGGATGCAGGGTCTGGTGATGCAGGACTCAGTGTGGACGCAGGGTCTGGTGATGGAGGAGTCAGTGTGGACGCAGGGTCTGGTGATGCTGGACTCAGTGTGGATGCAGGGTCTGGTGATGCAGGACTCAGTGTGGACGCAGGGTCTGGTGATGGAGGAGTCAGTGGCAATGCAGGGTCTGGTGATGGAGGAGTCAGTGTGGACGCAGGGTCTGGTGATGCTGGACTCAGTGTGGATGCAGGGTCTGATGATGTAGGACTCAGTGTGGACGCAGGGTCTGGTGATGCAGGACTCAGTGTGGATGCAGGGTCTGGTGATGCAGGATTCAGTGTGGGTGCAGGGTCTGGTGATGGAGGAGTCAGTGTGGATGCAGGGTCTGGTGATGCAGGACTCAGTGTGGACGCCAGGTCTGGCGATGCAGGACTAAGTGTGGATGCAGGGTCTGGTGATGCAGGACTCAGTGTGGACGCAGGGTCTGGTGATGCAGGACTCAGTGTGGACGCAGGGTCTGGTGATGCAGGACTCAGTGTGGACGCAGGGTCTGGTGATGCCGGACTCAGTGTGGATGCAGGGTCTGGTGATGCTCGACTCAGTGTGGATGCCGGGTCTGGTGATGCAGGACTCAGTGTGGATGAAGGGTCTGGTGATGCTGGACTCAGTGTGGATGCAGGGTCTGGTGATGCAGGACTCAGTGTGGACGCAGGGTTTGGTGATGGAGGAGTCAGTGTGGACGCAGGGTCTGGTGATGCTGGACTCAGTGTGGATGCAGGGTCTGGTGATGCAGGACTCAGTGTGGACGCAGGGTCTGGTGATGGAGGAGTCAGTGGGGATGCAGGGTCTGGTGATGGAGGAGTCAGTGTGGACGCATGGTCTGGTGATGCTGGACTCAGTGTGGATGCAGGGTCTGATGATGTAGGACTCAGTGTGGATGCAGGGTCTGGTGATGCCGGACTCAGTGTGGACGCAGGTCAGGTGATGCAGCACTCTGTGTGGATGCAGGGTCTGGTGATGCAGGACTCAGTGTGGACGCAGGGTTTGGTGATGCAGGACTCAGTGTGGACGCAGGGTCTGGTGATGCTGGACTCAGTGTGGATGCAGGGTCTGGTGATGCAGGGTCTGGTGATGCAGGACTCAGTGTGGACGCATGGTCTTGTGATGCAGGACTCAGTGTGTATGCAGGGTCTGGTGATGCAGGACTCAGTGTGGATGCAGGGTCTGGTGATGCAGGACTCAGTGTGGATGCAGGGTCTGGTGATGCAGGACTCAGTGTGTATGCAGGGTCTGGTGATGCAGGACTCAGTGTGGGCGCAGGGTCTGGTGATGCTGGACTCAGTGTGGGTGCAGGGTCTGGTGATGCAGGACTCAGTGTGGACGCAGGGTCTGCTGATGCAGGACTCAGTGTGGACGCAGGGTCTGGTGATGCTGGACTCAGTGTGTATGCAAGGTCTGGTGATGCAGGACTCAGTGTGGGCGCAGGGTCTGGTGATGCTGGACTCAGTGTTGGTGCAGGGTCGGGTGATGCAGGACTCAGTGTGGGCGCAGGGTCTGGTGATGCAGTACTCTGTGTGGGTGCATGGTCTGGTGAGGCAGAGCTCAGTGTGGACGCAGGGTCTGGTGATGCTGGACTCAGTGTGGACGCAGGGTCTGGTGATGCCGGACTCAGTGTGGACGCAGGGTCTGGGGATGCTTGACTCAGTGTGGATGCAGGGTCTGGTGATGCTGGACTCAGTGTGGATGCAGGGTCTGGTGATTCAGGACTCACTGTGGACACAGGGTCTGGTGATGCTGGACTCAGTGTGGGTGCAGGGTCTGGTGATGCAGGACTCAGTGTGGGCGCAGGGTCTGGTGATGCAGGACTAAGTGTGGATGCATGGTCTGGTGAGGCAGAGCTCAGTGTGGACGCAGGGTCTGGTGATGCTGGACTCAGTGTGGACGCAGGGTCTGGTGATACTGGTCTCAGTGTGGACGCAGGGTCTGGTGATGCCGGACTCAGTTTGGACGCGGGGTCTGGGGATGCTGGACTCAGTGTGGAGGCAGGGTCTGGTGATGCTGGACTCAGTGTGGACGCAGGGTCTGGTGATGCCGGACTCAGTGTGGACGCAGGGTCTGGGGATGCAGGACTCAGTGTGGACGCAGGGTCTGGTGATGGAGGAGTCAGTGTGGACGCAGGGTCTGGTGATGCTGGACTCAGTGTGGATGCAGGGTCTGGTGATGCCGGACTCAGTGTGGACGCAGGGTCTGGGGATGCAGGACTCAGTGTGGATGCAGGGTCTGGTGATGCTGGACTCAGTGTGGACGCAGGGTCTGGTGATGCTCGACTCAGTGTGGATGCAGGGTCTGGTGATGCTGGACTCAGTGTGGACGCAGGGTCTGGTGATGCAGGAGTCAGTGTGGAGGCAGGGTCTGGTGATGCAGGACTCAGTGTGGATGCAGGGTCTGGTGATGCAGGACTCAGTGTGGATGCAGGGTCTGGTGATGCTCGACTCAGTGTGGATGCCGGGTCTGGTGATGCAGGACTCAGTGTGGATGAAGGGTCTGGTGATGCTGGACTCAGTATGGATGCAGGGTCTGGTGATGCAGGACTCAGTGTGGACGCAGGGTCTGGTGATGGAGGAGTCAGTGTGGACGCAGGGTCTGGTGATGCTGGACTCAGTGTGGATGCAGGGTCTGGTGATGCAGGACTCAGTGTGGACGCAGGGTCTGGTGATGGAGGAGTCAGTGGGGATGCAGGGTCTGGTGATGGAGGAGTCAGTGTGGACGCAGGGTCTGGTGATGCTGGACTCAGTGTGGATGCAGGGTCTGATGATGTAGGACTCAGTGTGGACGCAGGGTCTGGTGATGCAGGATTCAGTGTGGGTGCAGGGTCTGGTGATGGAGGAGTCAGTGTGGATGCAGGGTCTGGTGATGCAGGACTCAGTGTGGACGCCAGGTCTGGCGATGCAGGACTAAGTGTGGATGCAGGGTCTGGTGATGCAGGACTCAGTGTGGACGCAGGGTCTGGTGATGCAGGACTCAGTGTGGACGCAGGGTCTGGGGATGCTGGACTCAGTGTGGATGCAGGGTCTGGTGATGCTGGACTCAGAGTGTACGCAGGGTCTGGTGATGCCGGACTCAGTTTGGACGCAGGGTCTGTGGATGCAGGGTCTGGTGATGCTGGACTCAGTGTGGACGCAGAGTCTGGTGATGCAGGACTCAGTGTGGATGCAGGGTCTGGTGATTCAGGACTCACTGTGGACACAGGGTCTGGTGATGCTGGACTCAGTGTGGGTGCAGGGTCTGTTGATGCAGGACTCTGTGTGGGTGCATGGTCTGGTGAGGCAGAGCTCAGTGTGGACACAGGGTCTAGTGATGCTGGACTCAGTGTGGACGCAGGGTCTGGTGATACTGGACTCATTGTGGACGCAGGGTCTGGTGATGCCGGACTCAGTGTGGACGCGGGGTCTGGGGATGCTGGACTCAGTGTGGATGCAGGGTCTGGTGATGCTGGACTCAGTGTGGACGCAGGGTCTGGTGATGCCGGACTCAGTGTGGATGCAGGGTCTGGTGATGCTGGACTCAGTGTGGACGCAGGGTCTGGTGATGCTCGACTCAGTGTGGATGCAGGGTCTGGTGATGCTGGACTCAGTGTGGACGCAGGGTCTGGTGATGCCGGAGTCAGTGTGGATGCAGGGTCTGGTGATGCAGGACTCAGTGTGGATGCAGGGTCTGGTGATGCAGGACTCAGTGTGGATGCAGGGTCTGGTGATGCTCGACTCAGTGTGGATGCAGGGTCTGGTGATGCAGGAGTCTGTGTGGGTGCAGGGTCTGGTAATGCAGGACTCAGTGTGGACGCAGGGTCTGGTGATGCAGGACTCAGTGTGGACGCAGGGTCTGGTGATGCTGGGCTCAGTGTATATGCAGGGTCTGGTGATGCCGGACTCAGTGTGGATGCAGGGTCTGGTGATGCTGGACTCAGTGTGTATGCAGGGTCTGGTGATGCGGGACTCAGTGTGGGCGCAGGGTCTGGTGATGCTGGACTCAGTGTGGGTGCAGGGTCTGGTGATGCAGGACTCAGTGTGGATGCAGGGTCTGGTGATGCAGGACTCAGTGTGGAAGCAGGGTCTGGTGATGCTGGACTCAGTGTGTATGCAAGGTCTGGTGATGCAGGACTCAGTGTGGGCGCAGGGTCTGGTGATGCTGGACTCAGTGTGGGTGCAGGGTCGGGTGATGCAGGACTCAGTGTGGGCGCAGGGTCTGGTGATGCAAGACTCTGTGTGGGTGCATGGTCTGGTGAGGCAGAGCTCAGTGTGGACTCAGGGTCTGGTGATGCTGGACTCAGTGTGGACGCAGGGTCTGGTGATACTGGACTCAGTGTGGACGCAGGGTCTGGTGATGCCGGACTCAGTGTGGACGCAGGGTCTGGGGATGCTGGACTCAGTGTGGATGCAGGGTCTGGTGATGCTGGACTCAGTGTGTATGCAGGGTCTGGTGATGCGGGACTCAGTGTGGGCGCAGGGTCTGGTGATGCTGGACTCAGTGTGGGTGCAGGGTCTGGTGATGCAGGACTCAGTGTGGATGCAGGGTCTGGTGATGCAGGACTCAGTGTGGAAGCAGGGTCTGGTGATGATGGACTCAGTGTGTATGCAAGGTCTGGTGATGCAGGACTCAGTGTGGGCGCAGGGTCTGGTGATGCTGGACTCAGTGTGGGTGCAGGGTCGGGTGATGCAGGACTCAGTGTGGGCGCAGGGTCTGGTGATGCAGGACTCTGTGTGGGTGCATGGTCTGGTGAGGCAGAGCTCAGTGTGGACTCAGGGTCTGGTGATGCTGGACTCAGTGTGGACGCAGGGTCTGGTGATACTGGACTCAGTGTGGACGCAGGGTCTGGTGATGCCGGACTCAGTGTGGACGCAGGGTCTGGGGATGCTGGACTCAGTGTGGATGCAGGGTCTGGTGATGCTGGACTCAGAGTGGACGCAGGGTCTGGTGATGCTGGACTCAGTTTGGACGCAGGGTCTGTGGATGCAGGGTCTGGTGATGCTGGACTCAGTGTGGACGCAGGGTCTGGTGATGCAGGACTCAGTGTGGATGCAGGGTCTGGTGATTCAGGACTCACTGTGGACACAGGGTCTGGTGATGCTGGACTCAGTGTGGGTGCAGGGTCTGGTGATGCAGGACTCAGTGTGGGCGCAGGGTCTGGTGATGCAGGATTCTGTGTGGGTGCATGGTCTGGTGAGGCAGAGCTCAGTGTGGACGCAGGGTCTGGTGATGCTGGACTCAGTGTGGACGCAGGGTCTGGTGATACTGGTCTCAGTGTGGACGCAGGGTCTGGTGATGCCGGACTCAGTTTGGACGCGGGGTCTGGGGATGCTGGACTCAGTGTGGAGGCAGGGTCTGGTGATGCTGGACTCAGTGTGGACGCAGGGTCTGGTGATGCCAGACTCAGTGTGGACGCAGGGTCTGGGGATGCAGGACTCAGTGTGGTTGCAGGGTCTGGTGATGCTGGACTCAGTGTGGACGCAGGGTCTGGTGATGCTGGACTCAGTGTGGATGCAGGGTCTGGTGATGCTGGACTCAGTGTGGACGCAGGGTCTGGTGATGCAGGAGTCAGTGTGGATGCAGGGTCTGGTGAAGCAGGACTCAGTGTGGATGCAGGGTCTGGTGATGCTGGACTCAGTGTGGATGCAGGGTCTGGTGATGCAGGACTCAGTGTGGACGCAGGGTCTGGTGATGGAGGAGTCAGTGTGGACGCAGGGTCTGGTGATGCTGGACTCAGTGTGGATGCAGGGTCTGGTGATGCAGGACTCAGTGTGGACGCAGGGTCTGGTGATGGAGGAGTCAGTGGCAATGCAGGGTCTGGTGATGGAGGAGTCAGTGTGGACGCAGGGTCTGGTGATGCTGGACTCAGTGTGGATGCAGGGTCTGATGATGTAGGACTCAGTGTGGACGCAGGGTCTGGTGATGCAGGACTCAGTGTGGATGCAGGGTCTGGTGATGCAGGATTCAGTGTGGGTGCAGGGTCTGGTGATGGAGGAGTCAGTGTGGATGCAGGGTCTGGTGATGCAGGACTCAGTGTGGACGCCAGGTCTGGCGATGCAGGACTAAATGTGGATGCAGGGTCTGGTGATGCAGGACTCAGTGTGGACGCAGGGTCTGGTGATGCAGGACTCAGTGTGGACGCAGGGTCTGGTGATGCAGGACTCAGTGTGGACGCAGGGTCTGGTGATGCCGGACTCAGTGTGGATGCAGGGTCTGGTGATGCTCGACTCAGTGTGGATGCCGGGTCTGGTGATGCAGGACTCAGTGTGGATGAAGGGTCTGGTGATGCTGGACTCAGTGTGGATGCAGGGTCTGGTGATGCAGGACTCAGTGTGGACGCAGGGTTTGGTGATGGAGGAGTCAGTGTGGACGCAGGGTCTGGTGATGCTGGACTCAGTGTGGATGCAGGGTCTGGTGATGCAGGACTCAGTGTGGACGCAGGGTCTGGTGATGGAGGAGTCAGTGGGGATGCAGGGTCTGGTGATGGAGGAGTCAGTGTGGACGCATGGTCTGGTGATGCTGGACTCAGTGTGGATGCAGGGTCTGATGATGTAGGACTCAGTGTGGATGCAGGGTCTGGTGATGCCGGACTCAGTGTGGACGCAGGTCAGGTGATGCAGCACTCTGTGTGGATGCAGGGTCTGGTGATGCAGGACTCAGTGTGGACGCAGGGTTTGGTGATGCAGGACTCAGTGTGGACGCAGGGTCTGGTGATGCTGGACTCAGTGTGGATGCAGGGTCTGGTGATGCAGGGTCTGGTGATGCAGGACTCAGTGTGGACGCATGGTCTTGTGATGCAGGACTCAGTGTGTATGCAGGGTCTGGTGATGCAGGACTCAGTGTGGATGCAGGGTCTGGTGATGCAGGACTCAGTGTGGATGCAGGGTCTGGTGATGCAGGACTCAGTGTGTATGCAGGGTCTGGTGATGCAGGACTCAGTGTGGGCGCAGGGTCTGGTGATGCTGGACTCAGTGTGGGTGCAGGGTCTGGTGATGCAGGACTCAGTGTGGACGCAGGGTCTGCTGATGCAGGACTCAGTGTGGACGCAGGGTCTGGTGATGCTGGACTCAGTGTGTATGCAAGGTCTGGTGATGCAGGACTCAGTGTGGGCGCAGGGTCTGGTGATGCTGGACTCAGTGTTGGTGCAGGGTCGGGTGATGCAGGACTCAGTGTGGGCGCAGGGTCTGGTGATGCAGTACTCTGTGTGGGTGCATGGTCTGGTGAGGCAGAGCTCAGTGTGGACGCAGGGTCTGGTGATGCTGGACTCAGTGTGGACGCAGGGTCTGGGGATGCCGGACTCAGTGTCGACGCAGGGTCTGGGGATGCTTGACTCAGTGTGGATGCAGGGTCTGGTGATGCTGGACTCAGTGTGGATGCAGGGTCTGGTGATTCAGGACTCACTGTGGACACAGGGTCTGGTGATGCTGGACTCAGTGTGGGTGCAGGGTCTGGTGATGCAGGACTCAGTGTGGGCGCAGGGTCTGGTGATGCAGGACTAAGTGTGGATGCATGGTCTGGTGAGGCAGAGCTCAGTGTGGACGCAGGGTCTGGTGATGCTGGACTCAGTGTGGACGCAGGGTCTGGTGATACTGGTCTCAGTGTGGACGCAGGGTCTGGTGATGCCGGACTCAGTTTGGACGCGGGGTCTGGGGATGCTGGACTCAGTGTGGAGGCAGGGTCTGGTGATGCTGGACTCAGTGTGGACGCAGGGTCTGGTGATGCCGGACTCAGTGTGGACGCAGGGTCTGGGGATGCAGGACTCAGTGTGGACGCAGGGTCTGGTGATGGAGGAGTCAGTGTGGACGCAGGGTCTGGTGATGCTGGACTCAGTGTGGATGCAGGGTCTGGTGATGCCGGACTCAGTGTGGACGCAGGGTCTGGGGATGCAGGACTCAGTGTGGATGCAGGGTCTGGTGATGCTGGACTCAGTGTGGACGCAGGGTCTGGTGATGCTCGACTCAGTGTGGATGCAGGGTCTGGTGATGCTGGACTCAGTGTGGACGCAGGGTCTGGTGATGCAGGAGTCAGTGTGGAGGCAGGGTCTGGTGATGCAGGACTCAGTGTGGATGCAGGGTCTGGTGATGCAGGACTCAGTGTGGATGCAGGGTCTGGTGATGCTCGACTCAGTGTGGATGCCGGGTCTGGTGATGCAGGACTCAGTGTGGATGAAGGGTCTGGTGATGCTGGACTCAGTATGGATGCAGGGTCTGGTGATGCAGGACTCAGTGTGGACGCAGGGTCTGGTGATGGAGGAGTCAGTGTGGACGCAGGGTCTGGTGATGCTGGACTCAGTGTGGATGCAGGGTCTGGTGATGCAGGACTCAGTGTGGACGCAGGGTCTGGTGATGGAGGAGTCAGTGGGGATGCAGGGTCTGGTGATGGAGGAGTCAGTGTGGACGCAGGGTCTGGTGATGCTGGACTCAGTGTGGATGCAGGGTCTGATGATGTAGGACTCAGTGTGGACGCAGGGTCTGGTGATGCAGGATTCAGTGTGGGTGCAGGGTCTGGTGATGGAGGAGTCAGTGTGGATGCAGGGTCTGGTGATGCAGGACTCAGTGTGGACGCCAGGTCTGGCGATGCAGGACTAAGTGTGGATGCAGGGTCTGGTGATGCAGGACTCAGTGTGGACGCAGGGTCTGGTGATGCAGGACTCAGTGTGGACGCAGGGTCTGGGGATGCTGGACTCAGTGTGGATGCAGGGTCTGGTGTTGCTGGACTCAGAGTGTACGCAGGGTCTGGTGATGCCGGACTCAGTTTGGACGCAGGGTCTGTGGATGCAGGGTCTGGTGATGCTGGACTCAGTGTGGACGCAGAGTCTGGTGATGCAGGACTCAGTGTGGATGCAGGGTCTGGTGATTCAGGACTCACTGTGGACACAGGGTCTGGTGATGCTGGACTCAGTGTGGGTGCAGGGTCTGTTGATGCAGGACTCTGTGTGGGTGCATGGTCTGGTGAGGCAGAGCTCAGTGTGGACACAGGGTCTAGTGATGCTGGACTCAGTGTGGACGCAGGGTCTGGTGATACTGGACTCATTGTGGACGCAGGGTCTGGTGATGCCGGACTCAGTGTGGACGCGGGGTCTGGGGATGCTGGACTCAGTGTGGATGCAGGGTCTGGTGATGCTGGACTCAGTGTGGACGCAGGGTCTGGTGATGCCGGACTCAGTGTGGATGCAGGGTCTGGTGATGCTGGACTCAGTGTGGACGCAGGGTCTGGTGATGCTCGACTCAGTGTGGATGCAGGGTCTGGTGATGCTGGACTCAGTGTGGACGCAGAGTCTGGTGATGCCGGAGTCAGTGTGGATGCAGGGTCTGGTGATGCAGGACTCAGTGTGGATGCAGGGTCTGGTGATGCAGGACTCAGTGTGGATGCAGGGTCTGGTGATGCTCGACTCAGTGTGGATGCAGGGTCTGGTGATGCAGGAGTCTGTGTGGGTGCAGGGTCTGGTAATGCAGGACTCAGTGTGGACGCAGGGTCTGGTGATGCAGGACTCAGTGTGGACGCAGGGTCTGGTGATGCTGGGCTCAGTGTATATGCAGGGTCTGGTGATGCCGGACTCAGTGTGGATGCAGGGTCTGGTGATGCTGGACTCAGTGTGTATGCAGGGTCTGGTGATGCGGGACTCAGTGTGGGCGCAGGGTCTGGTGATGCTGGACTCAGTGTGGGTGCAGGGTCTGGTGATGCAGGACTCAGTGTGGATGCAGGGTCTGGTGATGCAGGACTCAGTGTGGAAGCAGGGTCTGGTGATGCTGGACTCAGTGTGTATGCAAGGTCTGGTGATGCAGGACTCAGTGTGGGCGCAGGGTCTGGTGATGCTGGACTCAGTGTGGGTGCAGGGTCGGGTGATGCAGGACTCAGTGTGGGCGCAGGGTCTGGTGATGCAGGACTCTGTGTGGGTGCATGGTCTGGTGAGGCAGAGCTCAGTGTGGACTCAGGGTCTGGTGATGCTGGACTCAGTGTGGACGCAGGGTCTGGTGATACTGGACTCAGTGTGGACGCAGGGTCTGGTGATGCCGGACTCAGTGTGGACGCAGGGTCTGGGGATGCTGGACTCAGTGTGGATGCAGGGTCTGGTGATGCTGGACTCAGAGTGGACGCAGGGTCTGATGATGCTGGACTCAGTTTGGACGCAGGGTCTGTGGATGCAGGGTCTGGTGATGCTGGACTCAGTGTGGACGCAGGGTCTGGTGATGCAGGACTCAGTGTGGATGCAGGGTCTGGTGATTCAGGACTCACTGTGGACACAGGGTCTGGTGATGCTGGACTCAGTGTGGGTGCAGGGTCTGGTGATGCAGGACTCAGTGTGGGCGCAGGGTCTGGTGATGCAGGATTCTGTGTGGGTGCATGGTCTGGTGAGGCAGAGCTCAGTGTGGACGCAGGGTCTGGTGATGCTGGACTCAGTGTGGACGCAGGGTCTGGTGATACTGGTCTCAGTGTGGACGCAGGGTCTGGTGATGCCGGACTCAGTTTGGACGCGGGGTCTGGGGATGCTGGACTCAGTGTGGAGGCAGGGTCTGGTGATGCTGGACTCAGTGTGGACGCAGGGTCTGGTGATGCCAGACTCAGTGTGGACGCAGGGTCTGGGGATGCAGGACTCAGTGTGGTTGCAGGGTCTGGTGATGCTGGACTCAGTGTGGACGCAGGGTCTGGTGATGCTGGACTCAGTGTGGATGCAGGGTCTGGTGATGCTGGACTCAGTGTGGACGCAGGGTCTGGTGATGCAGGAGTCAGTGTGGATGCAGGGTCTGGTGAAGCAGGACTCAGTGTGGATGCAGGGTCTGGTGATGCTGGACTCAGTGTGGATGCAGGGTCTGGTGATGCAGGACTCAGTGTGGACGCAGGGTCTGGTGATGGAGGAGTCAGTGTGGACGCAGGGTCTGGTGATGCTGGACTCAGTGTGGATGCAGGGTCTGGTGATGCAGGACTCAGTGTGGACGCAGGGTCTGGTGATGGAGGAGTCAGTGGCAATGCAGGGTCTGGTGATGGAGGAGTCAGTGTGGACGCAGGGTCTGGTGATGCTGGACTCAGTGTGGATGCAGGGTCTGATGATGTAGGACTCAGTGTGGACGCAGGGTCTGGTGATGCAGGACTCAGTGTGGATGCAGGGTCTGGTGATGCAGGATTCAGTGTGGGTGCAGGGTCTGGTGATGGAGGAGTCAGTGTGGATGCAGGGTCTGGTGATGCAGGACTCAGTGTGGACGCCAGGTCTGGCGATGCAGGACTAAGTGTGGATGCAGGGTCTGGTGATGCAGGACTCAGTGTGGACGCAGGGTCTGGTGATGCAGGACTCAGTGTGGACGCAGGGTCTGGTGATGCAGGACTCAGTGTGGACGCAGGGTCTGGTGATGCCGGACTCAGTGTGGATGCAGGGTCTGGTGATGCTCGACTCAGTGTGGATGCCGGGTCTGGTGATGCAGGACTCAGTGTGGATGAAGGGTCTGGTGATGCTGGACTCAGTGTGGATGCAGGGTCTGGTGATGCAGGACTCAGTGTGGACGCAGGGTTTGGTGATGGAGGAGTCAGTGTGGACGCAGGGTCTGGTGATGCTGGACTCAGTGTGGATGCAGGGTCTGGTGATGCAGGACTCAGTGTGGACGCAGGGTCTGGTGATGGAGGAGTCAGTGGGGATGCAGGGTCTGGTGATGGAGGAGTCAGTGTGGACGCATGGTCTGGTGATGCTGGACTCAGTGTGGATGCAGGGTCTGATGATGTAGGACTCAGTGTGGATGCAGGGTCTGGTGATGCCGGACTCAGTGTGGACGCAGGTCAGGTGATGCAGCACTCTGTGTGGATGCAGGGTCTGGTGATGCAGGACTCAGTGTGGACGCAGGGTTTGGTGATGCAGGACTCAGTGTGGACGCAGGGTCTGGTGATGCTGGACTCAGTGTGGATGCAGGGTCTGGTGATGCAGGGTCTGGTGATGCAGGACTCAGTGTGGACGCATGGTCTTGTGATGCAGGACTCAGTGTGTATGCAGGGTCTGGTGATGCAGGACTCAGTGTGGATGCAGGGTCTGGTGATGCAGGACTCAGTGTGGATGCAGGGTCTGGTGATGCAGGACTCAGTGTGTATGCAGGGTCTGGTGATGCAGGACTCAGTGTGGGCGCAGGGTCTGGTGATGCTGGACTCAGTGTGGGTGCAGGGTCTGGTGATGCAGGACTCAGTGTGGACGCAGGGTCTGCTGATGCAGGACTCAGTGTGGACGCAGGGTCTGGTGATGCTGGACTCAGTGTGTATGCAAGGTCTGGTGATGCAGGACTCAGTGTGGGCGCAGGGTCTGGTGATGCTGGACTCAGTGTTGGTGCAGGGTCGGGTGATGCAGGACTCAGTGTGGGCGCAGGGTCTGGTGATGCAGTACTCTGTGTGGGTGCATGGTCTGGTGAGGCAGAGCTCAGTGTGGACGCAGGGTCTGGTGATGCTGGACTCAGTGTGGACGCAGGGTCTGGTGATGCCGGACTCAGTGTGGACGCAGGGTCTGGGGATGCTTGACTCAGTGTGGATGCAGGGTCTGGTGATGCTGGACTCAGTGTGGATGCAGGGTCTGGTGATTCAGGACTCACTGTGGACACAGGGTCTGGTGATGCTGGACTCAGTGTGGGTGCAGGGTCTGGTGATGCAGGACTCAGTGTGGGCGCAGGGTCTGGTGATGCAGGACTAAGTGTGGATGCATGGTCTGGTGAGGCAGAGCTCAGTGTGGACGCAGGGTCTGGTGATGCTGGACTCAGTGTGGACGCAGGGTCTGGTGATACTGGTCTCAGTGTGGACGCAGGGTCTGGTGATGCCGGACTCAGTTTGGACGCGGGGTCTGGGGATGCTGGACTCAGTGTGGAGGCAGGGTCTGGTGATGCTGGACTCAGTGTGGACGCAGGGTCTGGTGATGCCGGACTCAGTGTGGACGCAGGGTCTGGGGATGCAGGACTCAGTGTGGACGCAGGGTCTGGTGATGGAGGAGTCAGTGTGGACGCAGGGTCTGGTGATGCTGGACTCAGTGTGGATGCAGGGTCTGGTGATGCCGGACTCAGTGTGGACGCAGGGTCTGGGGATGCAGGACTCAGTGTGGATGCAGGGTCTGGTGATGCTGGACTCAGTGTGGACGCAGGGTCTGGTGATGCTCGACTCAGTGTGGATGCAGGGTCTGGTGATGCTGGACTCAGTGTGGACGCAGGGTCTGGTGATGCAGGAGTCAGTGTGGAGGCAGGGTCTGGTGATGCAGGACTCAGTGTGGATGCAGGGTCTGGTGATGCAGGACTCAGTGTGGATGCAGGGTCTGGTGATGCTCGACTCAGTGTGGATGCCGGGTCTGGTGATGCAGGACTCAGTGTGGATGAAGGGTCTGGTGATGCTGGACTCAGTATGGATGCAGGGTCTGGTGATGCAGGACTCAGTGTGGACGCAGGGTCTGGTGATGGAGGAGTCAGTGTGGACGCAGGGTCTGGTGATGCTGGACTCAGTGTGGATGCAGGGTCTGGTGATGCAGGACTCAGTGTGGACGCAGGGTCTGGTGATGGAGGAGTCAGTGGGGATGCAGGGTCTGGTGATGGAGGAGTCAGTGTGGACGCAGGGTCTGGTGATGCTGGACTCAGTGTGGATGCAGGGTCTGATGATGTAGGACTCAGTGTGGACGCAGGGTCTGGTGATGCAGGATTCAGTGTGGGTGCAGGGTCTGGTGATGGAGGAGTCAGTGTGGATGCAGGGTCTGGTGATGCAGGACTCAGTGTGGACGCCAGGTCTGGCGATGCAGGACTAAGTGTGGATGCAGGGTCTGGTGATGCAGGACTCAGTGTGGACGCAGGGTCTGGTGATGCAGGACTCAGTGTGGACGCAGGGTCTGGGGATGCTGGACTCAGTGTGGATGCAGGGTCTGGTGATGCTGGACTCAGAGTGTACGCAGGGTCTGGTGATGCCGGACTCAGTTTGGACGCAGGGTCTGTGGATGCAGGGTCTGGTGATGCTGGACTCAGTGTGGACGCAGAGTCTGGTGATGCAGGACTCAGTGTGGATGCAGGGTCTGGTGATTCAGGACTCACTGTGGACACAGGGTCTGGTGATGCTGGACTCAGTGTGGGTGCAGGGTCTGTTGATGCAGGACTCTGTGTGGGTGCATGGTCTGGTGAGGCAGAGCTCAGTGTGGACACAGGGTCTAGTGATGCTGGACTCAGTGTGGACGCAGGGTCTGGTGATACTGGACTCATTGTGGACGCAGGGTCTGGTGATGCCGGACTCAGTGTGGACGCGGGGTCTGGGGATGCTGGACTCAGTGTGGATGCAGGGTCTGGTGATGCTGGACTCAGTGTGGACGCAGGGTCTGGTGATGCCGGACTCAGTGTGGATGCAGGGTCTGGTGATGCTGGACTCAGTGTGGACGCAGGGTCTGGTGATGCTCGACTCAGTGTGGATGCAGGGTCTGGTGATGCTGGACTCAGTGTGGACGCAGGGTCTGGTGATGCCGGAGTCAGTGTGGATGCAGGGTCTGGTGATGCAGGACTCAGTGTGGATGCAGGGTCTGGTGATGCAGGACTCAGTGTGGATGCAGGGTCTGGTGATGCTCGACTCAGTGTGGATGCAGGGTCTGGTGATGCAGGAGTCTGTGTGGGTGCAGGGTCTGGTAATGCAGGACTCAGTGTGGACGCAGGGTCTGGTGATGCAGGACTCAGTGTGGACGCAGGGTCTGGTGATGCTGGGCTCAGTGTATATGCAGGGTCTGGTGATGCCGGACTCAGTGTGGATGCAGGGTCTGGTGATGCTGGACTCAGTGTGTATGCAGGGTCTGGTGATGCGGGACTCAGTGTGGGCGCAGGGTCTGGTGATGCTGGACTCAGTGTGGGTGCAGGGTCTGGTGATGCAGGACTCAGTGTGGATGCAGGGTCTGGTGATGCAGGACTCAGTGTGGAAGCAGGGTCTGGTGATGCTGGACTCAGTGTGTATGCAAGGTCTGGTGATGCAGGACTCAGTGTGGGCGCAGGGTCTGGTGATGCTGGACTCAGTGTGGGTGCAGGGTCGGGTGATGCAGGACTCAGTGTGGGCGCAGGGTCTGGTGATGCAGGACTCTGTGTGGGTGCATGGTCTGGTGAGGCAGAGCTCAGTGTGGACTCAGGGTCTGGTGATGCTGGACTCAGTGTGGACGCAGGGTCTGGTGATACTGGACTCAGTGTGGACGCAGGGTCTGGTGATGCCGGACTCAGTGTGGACGCAGGGTCTGGGGATGCTGGACTCAGTGTGGATGCAGGGTCTGGTGATGCTGGACTCAGAGTGGACGCAGGGTCTGGTGATGCCGGACTCAGTTTGGACGCAGGGTCTGTGGATGCAGGGTCTGGTGATGCTGGACTCAGTGTGGACGCAGGGTCTGGTGATGCAGGACTCAGTGTGGATGCAGGGTCTGGTGATTCAGGACTCACTGTGGACACAGGGTCTGGTGATGCTGGACTCAGTGTGGGTGCAGGGTCTGGTGATGCAGGACTCAGTGTGGGCGCAGGGTCTGGTGATGCAGGATTCTGTGTGGGTGCATGGTCTGGTGAGGCAGAGCTCAGTGTGGATGCAGGGTCTGGTGATGCTGGACTCAGTGTGGACGCAGGGTCTGGTGATACTGGTCTCAGTGTGGACGCAGGGTCTGGTGATGCCGGACTCAGTTTGGACGCGGGGTCTGGGGATGCTGGACTCAGTGTGGAGGCAGGGTCTGGTGATGCTGGACTCAGTGTGGACGCAGGGTCTGGTGATGCCGGACTCAGTGTGGACGCAGGGTCTGGGGATGCAGGACTCAGTGTGGTTGCAGGGTCTGGTGATGCTGGACTCAGTGTGGACGCAGGGTCTGGTGATGCTGGACTCAGTGTGGATGCAGGGTCTGGTGATGCTGGACTCAGTGTGGACGCAGGGTCTGGTGATGCAGGAGTCAGTGTGGATGCAGGGTCTGGTGATGCAGGACTCAGTGTGGATGCAGGGTCTGGTGATGCAGGACTCAGTGTGGATGCAGGGTCTGGTGATGCTCGACTCAGTGTGGATGCCGGGTCTGGTGATGCAGGACTCAGTGTGGATGAAGGGTCTGGTGATGCTGGACTCAGTGTGGATGCAGGGTCTGGTGATGCAGGACTCAGTGTGGACGCAGGGTCTGGTGATGGAGGAGTCAGTGTGGACGCAGGGTCTGGTGATGCTGGACTCAGTGTGGATGCAGGGTCTGGTGATGCAGAACTCAGTGTGGAGGCAGGGTCTGGTGATGGAGGAGTCAGTGGCAATGCAGGGTCTGGTGATGGAGGAGTCAGTGTGGACGCAGGGTCTGGTGATGCTGGACTCAGTGTGGATGCAGGGTCTGATGATGTAGGACTCAGTGTGGACGCAGGGTCTGGTGATGCAGGACTCAGTGTGGATGCAGGGTCTGGTGATGCAGGATTCAGTGTGGGTGCAGGGTCTGGTGATGGAGGAGTCAGTGTGGATGCAGGGTCTGGTGATGCAGGACTCAGTGTGGACGCCAGGTCTGGCGATGCAGGACTAAGTGTGGATGCAGGGTCTGGTGATGCAGGACTCAGTGTGGACGCAGGGTCTGGTGATGCAGGACTCAGTGTGGACGCAGGGTCTGGTGATGCAGGACTCAGTGTGGACGCAGGGTCTGGTGATGCCGGACTCAGTGTGGATGCAGGGTCTGGTGATGCTCGACTCAGTGTGGATGCCGGGTCTGGTGATGCAGGACTCAGTGTGGATGAAGGGTCTGGTGATGCTGGACTCAGTGTGGATGCAGGGTCTGGTGATGCAGGACTCAGTGTGGACGCAGGGTCTGGTGATGGAGGAGTCAGTGTGGACGCAGGGTCTGGTGATGCTGGACTCAGTGTGGATGCAGGGTCTGGTGATGCAGGACTCAGTGTGGACGCAGGGTCTGGTGATGGAGGAGTCAGTGGGGATGCAGGGTCTGGTGATGGAGGAGTAAGTGTGGACGCATGGTCTGGTGATGCTGGACTCAATGTGGATGCAGGGTCTGATGATGTAGGACTCAGTGAGGACGCCAGGTCTGGCGATGCAGGACTAAGTGTGGATGCAGGGTCTGGTGATGCAGGACTCAGTGTGGACGCAGGGTCTGGTGATGCAGGACTCAGTGTGGACGCAGGGTCTGGTGATGCTCGACTCAGTGTGGATGCAGGGTCTGGTGATGCCGGACTCAGTGTGGATGCAGGGTCTGGTGATGCTGGACTCAGTGTGGATGCAGGGTCTGGTGATGCCGGACTCAGTGTGGACGCAGGTCAGGTGATGCAGCACTCTGTGTGGATGCAGGGTCTGGTGATGCAGGACTCAGTGTGGACGCAGGGTCTGGTGATGCAGGACTCAGTGTGGACGCAGGGTCTGGTGATGCTGGACTCAGTGTGGATGCAGGGTCTGGTGATGCAGGTTCTGGTGATGCAGGACTCAGTGTGGACGCATGGTCTTGTGATGCAGGACTCAGTGTGTATGCAGGGTCTGGTGATGCAGGACTCAGTGTGGATGCAGGGTCTGGTGATGCAGGACTCAGTGTGGATGCAGGGTCTGGTGATGCAGGACTCAGTGTGTATGCAGGGTCTGGTGATGCAGGACTCAGTGTGGGTGCAGGGTCTGGTGATGCAGGACTCAGTGTGGACGCAGGGTCTGCTGATGCAGGACTCAGTGTGGACGCAGGGTCTGGTGATGCTGGACTCAGTGTGTATGCAAGGTCTGGTTATGCAGGACTCAGTGTGGGCGCAGGGTCTGGTGATGCTGGACTCAGTGTTGGTGCAGGGTCGGGTGATGCAGGACTCAGTGTGGGCGCAGGGTCTGGTGATGCAGTACTCTGTGTGGGTGCATGGTCTGGTGAGGCAGAGCTCAGTGTGGACGCAGGGTCTGGTGATGCCGGACTCAGTGTGGACGCAGGGTCTGGGGATGCTTGACTCAGTGTGGATGCAGGGTCTGGTGATGCTGGACTCAGTGTGGATGCAGGGTCTGGTGATTCAGGACTCACTGTGGACACAGGGTCTGGTGATGCTGGACTCAGTGTGGGTGCAGGGTCTGCTGATGCAGGACTCAGTGTGGGCGCAGGGTCTGGTGATGCAGGACTAAGTGTGGATGCATGGTCTGGTGAGGCAGAGCTCAGTGTGGACGCAGGGTCTGGTGATGCTGGACTCAGTGTGGACGCAGGGTCTGGTGATACTGGTCTCAGTGTGGACGCAGGGTCTGGTGATGCCGGACTCAGTTTGGACGTGGGGTCTGGGGATGCTGGACTCAGTGTGGAGGCAGGGTCTGGTGATGCTGGACTCAGTGTGGACGCAGGGTCTGGTGATGCCGGACTCAGTGTGGACGCAGGGTCTGGGGATGCAGGACTCAGTGTGGACGCAGGGTCTGGTGATGGAGGAGTCAGTGTGGACGCAGGGTCTGGTGATGCTGGACTCAGTGTGGATGCAGGGTCTGGTGATGCAGGACTCAGTGTGGACGCAGGGTCTGGTGATGCAGGAGTCAGTGGGGATGCAGGGTCTGGTGATGGAGGAGTCAGTGTGGACGCAGGGTCTGGTGATGCTGGACTCAGTGTGGATGCAGGGTCTGATGTTGTAGGACTCAGTGTGGACGCAGGGTCTGGTGATGCAGGACTCAGTGTGGATGCAGGGTCTGGTGATGCAGGATTCAGTGTGGGTGCAGGGTCTGGTGATGGAGGAGTCAGTGTGGATGCAGGGTCTGGTGATGCAGGACTCAGTGAGGACGCCAGGTCTGGCGATGCAGGACTAAGTGTGGACGCAGGGTCTGGTGATGCAGGACTCAGTGTGGACGCAGGGTCTGGTGATGCAGGACTCAGTGTGGACGCAGGGTCTGGTGATGCCGGACTCAGTGTGGATGCAGGGTCTGGTGATGCTCGACTCAGTGTGGATGCAGGGTCTGGTGATGCCGGACTCAGAGTGGATGCAGGGTCTGGTGATGCTGGACTCAGTGTGGATGCAGGGTCTGGTGATGCCGGACTCAGTGTGGACGCAGGTCAGGTGATGCAGCACTCTGTGTGGATGCAGGGTCTGGTGATGCAGGACTCAGTGTGGACGCAGGGTCTGGTGATGCAGGACTCAGTGTGGACGCAGGGTCTGGTGATGCTGGACTCAGTGTGGATGCAGGGTCTGGTGATGCAGGGTCTGGTGATTCAAGACTCACTGTGGACACAGGGTCTGGTGATGCTGGACTCAGTGTGGCTGCAGGGTCTGGTGATGCAGGACTCAGTGTGGCTGCAGGGTCTGGTGATGCAGGACTCAGTGTGGGCGCAGGGTCTGTTGATACCGGACTCAGTGTGGACGCCAGGTCTGGCGATGCAGGACTCAGTATGGATGCAGGGTCTGGTGATGCTGGACTCAGTGTGGGTGCAGGGTCTGGTGATGCTGGACTCAGTGTGGACGCAGAATCTGGGGATGCCGGACTCAGTGTGGACGCAGGGTCTGGTGATGCTGGACTCAGTATGGATGCAGGGTCTGGTGATGCTGGACTCAGTGTGGGTGCAGGGTCTGGTGATGCTGGACTCAGTGTGGATGCAGGGTCTGGTGATGCTGGACTCAGTGTGGACGCAGAATCTGGGGATGCCGGACTCAGTGTGGACGCAGGGTCTGGTGATGGTGGACTCAGTATGGATGCAGGGTCTGGTGATGCTGGACTCAGTGTGGACGCAGGGTCTGGTGATGCTGGACTCAGTGTGGGTGCAGGGTCTGGTGATGCTGGACTCAGTATGGATGCAGGGTCTGGTGATGCTGGACTCAGAGTGGACGCAGGGTCTGGTGATGCTGGACTCAGTGTGGATGCAGGGTCTGGTGAGGCAGAGCTCAGTGTGGACGCAGGGTCTGATGATGCCGGACTCAGTGTGGACGCAGGGTCTGGGGATGCTGGACTCAGTGTGGATGCAGGGTCTGGTGATGCTGGACTCAGAGTGGACGCAGGGTCTGGTGATGCCGGACTCAGTTTGGACGCAGGGTCTGTGGATGCAGGGTCTGGTGATGCTGGACTCAGTGTGGACGCAGGGTCTGGTGATGCAGGACTCAGTGTGGATGCAGGGTCTGGTGATTCAAGACTCACTGTGGACACAGGGTCTGGTGATGCTGGACTCAGTGTGGCTGCAGGATCTGGTGATGCAGGACTTAGTGTGGGCGCAGGGTCTGTTGATGCAGGACTCTGTGTGGGTGCATGGTCTGGTGAGGCAGAGCTCAGTGTGGACGCAGGGTCTGGTGATGCCGGACTCAGTGTGGACGCAGGGTCTGGGGATGCTGGACTCAGTGTGGACGCAGGGTCTGGTGATACCAGACTCAGTGTGGACGCAGGGTCTGGGGATGCTGGACTCAGTGTGGACACAGGGTCTGGTGATGCAGGACTCAGTGTGGATGCAGGGTCTGGTGATGCCAGACTCAGTGTGGACGCAGGGTCAGGTGATGCTGGACTCAGTGTGGACGCAGGGTCTGGTGATACCGGACTCAGTGTGGACGCAGGGTCTGGTGATGCAGGACTCAGTGTGGAGGCCAGGTCTGGTGATGCTGGACTCAGTGTGTATGCAGGGTCTGGTGATGCAGGACTCAGTGTGGACGCAGGGTCTTGTGATGCTGGACTCAGTGTGGGTGCAGGGTCGGGTGATGCAGGACTCAGTGTGGGCGCAGGGTCTGGTGATGCAGGACTCTGTGTGGGTGCATGGTCTGGTGAGGCAGAGCTCAGTGTGGACGCAGGGTCTGGTGATGCCGGACTCAGTGTGGACGCAGGGTCTGGGGATGCTGGACTCAGTGTGGATGCAGGGTCTGGTGATGCTGGACTCAGAGTGGACTCAGGGTCTGGTGATGCCGGACTCAGTTTGGATGCAGGGTCTGTGGACGCAGGGTCTGGTGATGCAGGACTCAGTGTGGGTGCAGGGTCTGGTGATGCTGGACTCAGTATGGATGCAGGGTCTGGTGATGCAGGACTCAGTGTGGACGCAGGGTCTTGTGATGCTGGACTCAGTGTGGGTGCAGGGTCGGGTGATGCAGGACTCAGTGTGGGCGCAGGGTCTGGTGATGCAGGACTCTGTGTGGGTGCATGGTCTGGTGAGGCAGAGCTCAGTGTGGACGCAGGGTCTGGTGATGCCGGACTCAGTGTGGACGCAGGGTCTGGGGATGCTGGACTCAGTGTGGATGCAGGGTCTGGTGATGCTGGACTCAGAGTGGACGCAGGGTCTGGTGATGCCGGACTCAGTTTGGTTGCAGGGTCTGTGGACGCAGGGTCTGGTGATGCTGGACTCAGTGTGGGTGCAGGGTCTGGTGATGCTGGACTCAGAGTGGACGCAGGGTCTGGTGATGCCGGACTCAGTTTGGATGCAGGGTCTGTGGACGCAGGGTCTGGTGATGCTGGACTCAGTGTGGGTGCAGGGTCTGGTGATGCTGGACTCAGTATGGATGCAGGGTCTGGTGATGCTGAACTCAGAGTGGACGCAGGGTCTGGTGATGCTGGACTCAGTGTGGATGCAGGGTCTGGTGAGGCAGAGCTCAGTGTGGACGCAGGGCCTGGTGATGCCGGACTCAGTGTGGACGCAGGGTCTGGGGATGCTGGACTCAGTGTGGATGCAGGGTCTGGTGATGCTGGACTCAGAGTGGACGCAGGGTCTGGTGATGCCGGACTCAGTTTGGACGCAGGGTCTGTGGATGCAGGGTCTGGTGATGCTGGACTCAGTGTGGACGCAGGGTCTGGTGATGCAGGACTCAGTGTGGATGCAGGGTCTGGTGATTCAAGACTCACTGTGGACACAGGGTCTGGTGATGCTGGACTCAGTGTGGCTGCAGGGTCTGGTGATGCAGGACTCAGTGTGGGCGCAGGGTCTGTTGATGCAGGACTGTGTGTGGGTGCATGGTCTGGTGAGGCAGAGCTCAGTGTGGACGCAGGGTCTGGTGATGCCGGACTCAGTGTGGACGCAGGGTCTGGGGATGCTGGACTCAGTGTGGACGCAGGGTCTGGTGATAATCAATCAATCAATCAATGACATTTATAGAGCGCGCTACATACCCGTAGGGTCTCAAGGCGCTGGGGGAGGGGGGGTGCCGCTACTGCTCGAACAGCCAGGTCTTCAGCTTCTTCCTGAAGGAGAGGTGGTCTTGGGTCAGGCGCAGGTCGGTCGGGAGGGAGTTCCAGGTCTTGGCGGCCAGGTAGGAGAAGGACCTTCCTCCTGTAGTCACTCTTCGGATGCGGGGGACGGCGGCGAGGGCGTGGTTGGCTGATCGGAGGTGGCGTTTGGGAGCGTAGAAGTTGATCCGGCTGTTGAGGTAGCTCGGGCCTTGGTCGTGTAGGGCTTTGTGTGCGTGGGTGAGGAGGCGGAAGGTGATTCTTTTGTTGACGGGGAGCCAGTGAAGGTCTCTCAGATGTCCGGAGATGTGGCTGGTTCGTGGGATGTCGAGGATGAGTCTGGCTGAGGCGTTCTGGATCCGCTGGAGTCTCTTCTGGAGCTTGGCGGTGGTACCGGCGTAGAGGGCGTTGCCGTAGTCCAGTGGGCTGGTGACGAGGGCCTGGGTGACGGTCTTCCTGGTCTCGGTGGGGATCCACCAGAAGATCTTCCGTAGCATGCGTAGGAAGTTGAAGCAAGCCGAGGAGACGTTGTTGACTTGCCTGGTCATGGAGAGGGAGGAGTCCAGGATGAAGCCCAGGTTGCGTGCATGGTCTGTCGGTTTGGGTGCGGTGCCCAGGGCGGGAGGCCACCAGGAGTCGTCCCAGGCGGAGGGTGAAGAGCCCAGGATGAGGACCTCCGTCTTGTCAGAGTTCAGTTTCAGGCGGCTGGTCGTCATCCACTCGGCGACGTCTTTCATCCCTTCGTGCAGGTTGGCTCTGGCGGCGGCGGGGTCGTTGGTCAGGGAGAGGATCAGCTGGGTGTCGTCGGCGTAGGAGATTATGCTGAGGTTGTGTTGGCGTGCGATGGCCGCGAGGGGGCTCATGTAGACGTTGAAGAGGGTGGGGCTCAGCGAGGATCCTTGAGGGACGCCGCAGATGACTTCGGAGGCCTCTGACTTGTACGGTGGTAGGCGGACTCTCTGTGTTCTACCGTCGAAGAAGGAGATGATCCATTCCAGCGCCTTGTCCTGGATTCCGACGTTGCTGAGGCGCTGTACTAGGGTGCGGTGGCAGACAGTTTCGAATGCCGCGGAGAGGTCTAGGAGGATGAGGGCCGCTGTTTCTCCGTTGTCCATCAGGGCTCGGATGTCATCGGTGGCGGCGAGGAGGGCGGTCTCGGTGCTGTGATTGGCTCGGAAGCCGGACTGTGAGGGGTCGAGGGATCCATTCGTCTCGAGGAAGGCGGCCATCTGCTTGTTGACGGTCTTCTCGATGACTTTGGCTGGAAACGGGAGGAGCGAGATGGGGCGGTAATTCTTGAGTTCGGTGGGGTTCGCTGTGGGTTTCTTGAGTAGAGCGCTGAGTTCGGCGTGCTTCCAGCTCTCAGGGAAGGTGGCGGTGTCGAAGGATGTGTTGATGATGTCTCGCAGGTGGGGTGCGATGACGGCGTCGGCCTTGTTGAAGACGTGGTGAGGGCAGGGGTCGGTCGGTGATCCGGAGTGGATGGAGTTCATCGTGCGGATGGTGTCTTCGGTGCTGATCGGGGTCCAGGCGTGGAGGGTGGTGGTGGGGGGTGGTTGTTCGGTCTTGGTGTGCGTTGGTTGGTTGTTGAAGCTGTTGTGTATGTCCGTGATCTTGTTGTGGAAGTACGAAGCGAGGGAGTTGCAGAGGTCTTGCGATGGGGTGATGTCGTTGTTTCCTGCGCTGGGGTTGGATAGCTCTTTCACGATGTTGAAGAGTTCCTTGCAGTTGTGTGCGTTGTTGTCCAGCCGGTCCTTGAATGCAGTTTTCTTGGCGGCGCGGATCAGCTGGTGGTGCTTTCGGGTGGCCAGCTTGAAGGTGGTCCTGTTGTCCGGTGTAGGATCCCTTCTCCAGACTTTCTCGAGGGCTCGGCAGTTCTTCTTGGAGCTCTTGAGTTCGTCGGTGAACCACGGGGCTTTCTTGCTGCCGGGTCTGCTGGGCGGGGTCCTCATCGGGGCGAGCTCGTCCGCGCAGATGCTGATCCACTTTGTGAGGTTGTCGGCGGCCTGGCTGGGGTTTGCTGAGCTGGCAGGAGGGTGCTGGCTCAGGGAGGTGGCGAGCTGGTCTGCTGTGATCTTGTTCCAGCTTCTGCGGGCGGCCTGTTGCTGGTGGTGGTGGGTCGTCGTTCTCTTGAAGGTGAAGTGGACGCAGCTGTGGTCCGTCCATTGCAGCTCTGTGGCGTGGCTGAAGTCGATGTCTGTGCTGGAGGAGAAGACTGCGTCGAGTGTGTGTCCGGCGAGGTGGGTGGGGGTGGACACCAGCTGCTTGAGTCCAAGATTGGCGAGGTTGTCGAGCAGGGTGCTGGTGTTGCGGTCGTTGTTGTTCTCCAGATGGAAGTTGAGGTCCCCCAGGAGGATGTAGTCGGCGGAGGGGAGGGCATGCGGGCTGACGAAGTCGGCGATGTCCTCGCTGAATTGTGTGCGTGGTCCCGGGGGTCGGTAGATCAGGGTGCCTCTGAGGGTGGTGTTCGGGTCGGTGTGGATCTGGAAATGCAGGTGTTCGGCGGTGGTCAGGGTGTTGTCGGTGCTGGTCGTGAGACGGATGGTGTTCCTGTGGATGATGGCGATGCCTCCTCCCGTCTGGTTGGCGTTGCGGTCCCTCCGGACGATCTTGTAGCCCTCTGGGATGGCGATGGCGATGTCGGGAGCTGAAGAGGCGTTCATCCAGGTCTCCGTGAGGAAGGCAACGTCAGGGGCTGTGGCGTCTAGGAGGTTCCAGAGTTCGATGGCGTGTCTGTGGACGGAGCGGGTGTTGAGCAGGATGCACTTGAGGTGGGTGCTGCTGGTGTACGACTTGGCGGGTGCTGGTGCGAGGCAGGTCCGGATGCAGGTGAATTTGCAGGCGTGGCAACAGAAAGGTCCGTGGGTGCGTCGTGGTGTGGCTTGGTGGCAATCTGGGAGTCGGCCGGTGTTGAGTGCGATGAGGGTGGCGGCGGAGTACGTCAGGCGGGTCGGTCGGGGTCTTCGTGGGACAGGGGTCCTGGCCCTGGGCGCGGTCCAGGCGCGGACGGGCGCAGACGGGCTTACCTTTGGCGCGCCTTCGGCGCACAATCGGCGCGCCCGCTGCGCGTGACCGCTGCGCGTTCGCACGGTCGCCATATAAGGCGAAGTGGGCGGGTGGGCGGAGCAGCTGGGAGGCGGGAGCGGGGAGGGTACAGAAGAGAAAAGGGGCGGGGCAAATGGCGTGGCGGGAAGCGGGGAGGGAGAGCGGAGGGCGGCGAGGTAGGCGGGCAAACAGGAAGGAACCCGATAACACGGCACAGAGTATACAATAAATTACAGTACAATAAGCACAAATGGGGGGGAAAACAAATCGGGAAAACAGGAAGAAGAAACTTTAGCACAGCACAAAATTACCAAAAAATACAAGCACAAATGTAGGGGAAAACAGATGGAGAAAACACAAGGGGAGAAGCAAGGCGGCCGCGAGGCCGGCGGCGAGGCAGTTAGGCACGGCAATGGGGCACACGCAGCAGCTGGTGGCCGTGCGGCGCGGGGGTGTCCCACAAGTGGGTCACACTCACCTGCGTCGCACGGTCGCCATATAAGGCCAAGTGCGCGGGTGGGCGGAGCAGCTGGGAGGCGGGAGCGGGGAGGGTACAGAAGAGAAAAGGGGCGGGGCAAATGGCGGTGGCGGGAAGCGTGGAGGGAGAGCGGAGGGCGGCGAGGTAGGCGGGCAAACAGGAAGGAACCCGATAACACGGCACAGAGTATACAATAAATTACAGTACAATAAGCACAAATGGGGGGGAAAACAAATCGGGAAAACAGGAAGAAGAAACGTTAGCACAGCACAAAATTACCAAAAAATACAAGCACAAATGTAGGGGAAAACAGATGGAGAAAACACAAGGGGAGAAGCAAGGCGGCCGCGAGGCCGGCGGCGAGGCAGTTAGGCACGGCAATGGGGCACACGCAGCAGCTGGTGGCCGTGCGGCGCGGGGGTGTCCCACAAGTGATACCAGACTCAGGGTGGACGCAGGGTCTGGGGATGCTGGACTCAGTGTGGACACAGGGTCTGGTGATGCAGGACTCAGTGTGGATGCAGGGTCTGGTGATGCCAGACTCAGTGTGGACCCGGGGTCAGGTGATGCTGGACTCAGTGTGGACGCAGGGTCTGGTGATACCGGACTCAGTGTGGACGCAGGGTCTGGTGATGCAGGACTCAGTGTGGACGCCAGGTCTGGTGATGCTGGACTCAGTGTGTATGCAGGGTCTGGTGATGCAGGACTCAGTGTGGACGCAGGGTCTTGTGATGCTGGACTCAGTGTGGGTGCAGGGTCGGGTGATGCAGGACTCAGTGTGGGCGCAGATTCTGGTGATGCAGGACTCTGTGTGGGTGCATGGTCTGGTGAGGCAGAGCTCAGTGTGGACGCAGGGTCTGGTGATGCCGGACTCAGTGTGGACGCAGGGTCTGGGGATGCTGGACTCAGTGTGGATGCAGGGTCTGGTGATGCTGGACTCAGAGTGGACGCAGGGTCTGGTGATGCTGGACTCAGTTTGGATGCAGGGTCTGTGGATGCAGGGTCTGGTGATGCAGGACTCAGTGTGGATGCAGGGACTGGTAATTCAGGACTCACTGTGGACACAGGGTCTGGTGATGCTGGACTCAGTGTGGGTGCAGGGTCTGGTGATGCAGGACTCAGTGTGGGCGCAGGGTCTGTTGATGTAGGACTCTGTGTGGGTGCATGGTCTGGTGAGGCAGAGCTCAGTGTGGACGCAGGGTCTAGTGATGCTGGACTCAGTGTGGACGCAGGGTCTGGTGATACTGGACTCATTGTGGATGCAGGGTCTGGTGATGCCGGACTCAGTGTGGACGCGGGGTCTGGGGATGCTGGACTCAGTGTGGATGCAGGGTCCGGTGATGCTGGACTCAGTGTGGACGCAGGGTCTGGTGATGCCGGACTCAGTGTGGACGCAGGGTCTGGGGATGCAGAACTCAGTGTGGATGCAGGGTCTGGTGATGCTCGACTCAGTGTGGATGCAGGGTCTGGTGATGCAGGAGTCTGTGTGGGTGCAGGGTCTGGTGATGCAGGACTCAGTGTGGACGCAGGGTCTGGTGATGCAGGACTCAGTGTGGACGCAGGGTCTGGTGATGCTGGGCTCAGTGTATATGCAGGGTCTGGTGATGCCGGACTCAGTGTGGATGCAGGGTCTGGTGATGCTGGACTCAGTGTGTATGCAGGGTCTGGTGATGCAGGACTCAGTGTGGGCGCAGGGTCTGGTGATGCTGGACTCAGTGTGGGTGCAGGGTCTGGTGATGCAGGACTCAGTGTGGACGCAGGGTCTGCTGATGCAGGACTCAGTGTGGAGGCAGGGTCTGGTGATGCTGGACTCAGTGTGTATGCAAGGTCTGGTGATGCAGGACTCAGTGTGGGTGCAGGGTCGGGTGATGCAGGACTCAGTGTGGGCGCAGATTCTGGTGATGCAGGACTCTGTGTGGGTGCATGGTCTGGTGAGGCAGAGCTCAGTGTGGACGCAGGGTCTGGTGATGCCGGACTCAGTGTGGACGCAGGGTCTGGGGATGCTGGACTCAGTGTGGATGCAGGGTCTGGTGATGCTGGACTCAGAGTGGACGCAGGGTCTGGTGATGCTGGACTCAGTTTGGATGCAGGGTCTGTGGATGCAGGGTCTGGTGATGCAGGACTCAGTGTGGATGCAGGGACTGGTAATTCAGGACTCACTGTGGACACAGGGTCTGGTGATGCTGGACTCAGTGTGGGTGCAGGGTCTGGTGATGCAGGACTCAGTGTGGGCGCAGGGTCTGTTGATGTAGGACTCTGTGTGGGTGCATGGTCTGGTGAGGCAGAGCTCAGTGTGGACGCAGGGTCTAGTGATGCTGGACTCAGTGTGGACGCAGGGTCTGGTGATACTGGACTCATTGTGGATGCAGGGTCTGGTGATGCCGGACTCAGTGTGGACGCGGGGTCTGGGGATGCTGGACTCAGTGTGGATGCAGGGTCCGGTGATGCTGGACTCAGTGTGGACGCAGGGTCTGGTGATGCCGGACTCAGTGTGGACGCAGGGTCTGGGGATGCAGAACTCAGTGTGGATGCAGGGTCTGGTGATGCTCGACTCAGTGTGGATGCAGGGTCTGGTGATGCAGGAGTCTGTGTGGGTGCAGGGTCTGGTGATGCAGGACTCAGTGTGGACGCAGGGTCTGGTGATGCAGGACTCAGTGTGGACGCAGGGTCTGGTGATGCTGGGCTCAGTGTATATGCAGGGTCTGGTGATGCCGGACTCAGTGTGGATGCAGGGTCTGGTGATGCTGGACTCAGTGTGTATGCAGGGTCTGGTGATGCAGGACTCAGTGTGGGCGCAGGGTCTGGTGATGCTGGACTCAGTGTGGGTGCAGGGTCTGGTGATGCAGGACTCAGTGTGGACGCAGGGTCTGCTGATGCAGGACTCAGTGTGGAGGCAGGGTCTGGTGATGCTGGACTCAGTGTGTATGCAAGGTCTGGTGATGCAGGACTCAGTGTGGGTGCAGGGTCGGGTGATGCAGGACTCAGTGTGGGCGCAGATTCTGGTGATGCAGGACTCTGTGTGGGTGCATGGTCTGGTGAGGCAGAGCTCAGTGTGGACGCAGGGTCTGGTGATGCCGGACTCAGTGTGGACGCAGGGTCTGGGGATGCTGGACTCAGTGTGGATGCAGGGTCTGGTGATGCTGGACTCAGAGTGGACGCAGGGTCTGGTGATGCTGGACTCAGTTTGGATGCAGGGTCTGTGGACGCAGGGTCTGGTGATGCAGGACTCAGTGTGGATGCAGGGACTGGTAATTCAGGACTCACTGTGGACACAGGGTCTGGTGATGCTGGACTCAGTGTGGGTGCAGGGTCTGGTGATGCAGGACTCAGTGTGGGCGCAGGGTCTGTTGATGTAGGACTCTGTGTGGGTGCATGGTCTGGTGAGGCAGAGCTCAGTGTGGACGCAGGGTCTAGTGATGCTGGACTCAGTGTGGATGCAGGGTCTGGTGATACTGGACTCATTGTGGATGCAGGGTCTGGTGATGCCGGACTCAGTGTGGACGCGGGGTCTAGGGATGCTGGACTCAGTGTGGATGCAGGGTCCGGTGATGCTGGACTCAGTGTGGACGCAGGGTCTGGTGATGCCGGACTCAGTGTGGACGCAGGGTCTGGGGATGCAGAACTCAGTGTGGATGCAGGGTCTGGTGATGCTCGACTCAGTGTGGATGCAGGGTCTGGTGATGCAGGAGTCTGTGTGGGTGCAGGGTCTGGTGATGCAGGACTCAGTGTGGACGCAGGGTCTGGTGATGCAGGACTCAGTGTGGACGCAGGGTCTGGTGATGCTGGGCTCAGTGTATATGCAGGGTCTGGTGATGCCGGACTCAGTGTGGATGCAGGGTCTGGTGATGCTGGACTCAGTGTGTATGCAGGGTCTGGTGATGCAGGACTCAGTGTGGGCGCAGGGTCTGGTGATGCTGGACTCAGTGTGGGTGCAGGGTCTGGTGATGCAGGACTCAGTGTGGACGCAGGGTCTGCTGATGCAGGACTCAGTGTGGAGGCAGGGTCTGGTGATGCTGGACTCAGTGTGTATGCAAGGTCTGGTGATGCAGGACTCAGTGTGGGCGCAGGGTCTGGTGATGCTGGACTCAGTGTGGGTGCAGGGTCGGGTGATGCAGGACTCAGTGTGGGCGCAGGGTCTGGTGATGCAGTACTCTGTGTGGGTGCATGGTCTGGTGAGGCAGAGCTCAGTGTGGACGCAGGGTCTGGTGATGCTGGACTCAGTGTGGACGCAGGGTCTGGTGATGCCGGACTCAGTGTGGACGCAGGGTCTGGGGATGCTTAACTCAGTGTGGATGCAGGGTCTGGTGATGCTGGACTCAGTGTGGGTGCATGGTCTGGTGAGGCAGAGCTCAGTGTGGACGCAGGGTCTGGTGATGCTGGACTCAGTGTGGACGCAGGGTCTGGTGATACTGGTCTCAGTGTGGACGCAGGGTCTGGTGATGCCGGACTCAGTTTGGATGCGGGGTCTGGGGATGCTGGACTCAGTGTGGAGGCAGGGTCTGGTGATGCTGGACTCAGTGTGGACGCAGGGTCTGGTGATGCCGGACTCAGTGTGGACGCAGGGTCTGGGGATGCAGGACTCAGTGTGGATGCAGGGTCTGGTGATGCTGGACTCAGTGTGGACGCAGGGTCTGGTGATGCTCGACTCAGTGTGGATGCAGGGTCTGGTGATGCTGGACTCAGTGTGGACGCAGGGTCTGGTGATGCAGGAGTCAGTGTGGAGGCAGGGTCTGGTGATGCAGGAATCAGTGTGGATGCAGGGTCTGGTGATGCAGGACTCAGTGTGGATGCAGGGTCTGGTGATGCTCGACTCAGTGTGGATGCCGGGTCTGGTGATGCTGGACTCAGTATGGATGCAGGGTCTGGTGATGCAGGACTCAGTGTGGACGCAGGGTCTGGTGATGGAGGAGTCAGTGTGGACGCAGGGTCTGGTGATGCTGGACTCAGTGTGGATGCAGGGTCTGGTGATGCAGGACTCAGTGTGGACGCAGGGTCTGGTGATGGAGGAGTCAGTGGGGATGCAGGGTCTGGTGATGGAGGAGTCAGTGTGGACGCAGGGTCTGGTGATGCTGGACTCAGTGTGGATGCAGGGTCTGATGATGTAGGACTCAGTGTGGACGCAGGGTCTGGTGATGCAGGACTCAGTGTGGACGCAGGGTCTGGTGATGCTGGACTCAGTGTGGATGCAGGGTCTGGTGATGCAGGATTCAGTGTGGGTGCAGGGTCTGGTGATGGAGGAGTCAGTGTGGATGCAGGGTCTGGCGATGCAGGACTCAGTGTGGACGCCAGGTCTGGCGATGCAGGACTAAGTGTGGATGCAGGGTCTGGTGATGCAGGACTCAGTGTGGACGCAGGGTCTGGTGATGCAGGACTCAGTGTGGACGCAGGGTCTGGGGATGCTGGACTCAGTGTGGATGCAGGGTCTGGTGATGCTGGACTCAGAGTGGACGCAGGGTCTGGTGATGCCGGACTCAGTTTGGACGCAGGGTCTGTGGATGCAGGGTCTGGTGATGCTGGACTCAGTGTGGACGCAGGGTCTGGTGATGCAGGACTCAGTGTGGATGCAGGGTCTGGTGATTCAGGACTCACTGTGGACACAGGGTCTGGTGATGCTGGACTCAGTGTGGGTGCAGGGTCTGTTGATGCAGGACTCTGTGTGGGTGCATGGTCTGGTGAGGCAGAGCTCAGTGTGGACACAGGGTCTAGTGATGCTGGACTCAGTGTGGACGCAGGGTCTGGTGATACTGGACTCATTGTGGACGCAGGGTCTGGTGATGCCTGACTCAGTGTGGACGCGGGGTCTGGGGATGCTGGACTCAGTGTGGATGCAGGGTCTGGTGATGCTGGACTCAGTGTGGACACAGGGTCTGGTGATGCCGGACTCAGTGTGGATGCAGGGTCTGGTAATGCTGGACTCAGTGTGGACGCAGGGTCTGGTGATGCTCGACTCAGTGTGGATGCAGGGTCTGGTGATGCTGGACTCAGTGTGGACGCAGGGTCTGGTGATGCCGGAGTCAGTGTGGATGCAGGGTCTGGTGATGCAGGACTCAGTGTGGATGCAGGGTCTGGTGATGCAGGACTCAGTGTGGATGCAGGGTCTGGTGATGCTCGACTCAGTGTGGATGCAGGGTCTGGTGATGCAGGAGTCTGTGTGGGTGCAGGGTCTGGTAATGCAGGACTCAGTGTGGACGCAGGGTCTGGTGATGCAGGACTCAGTGTGGACGCAGGGTCTGGTGATGCTGGGCTCAGTGTATATGCAGGGTCTGGTGATGCCGGACTCAGTGTGGATGCAGGGTCTGGTGATGCTGGACTCAGTGTGTATGCAGGGTCTGGTGATGCGGGACTCAGTGTGGGCGCAGGGTCTGGTGATACTGGACTCAGTGTGGGTGCAGGGTCTGGTGATGCAGGACTCAGTGTGGATGCAGGGTCTGGTGATGCAGGACTCAGTGTGGAAGCAGGGTCTGGTGATGATGGACTCAGTGTGTATGCAAGGTCTGGTGATGCAGGACTCAGTGTGGGCGCAGGGTCTGGTGATGCTGGACTCAGTGTGGGTGCAGGGTCGGGTGATGCAGGACTCAGTGTGGGCGCAGGGTCTGGTGATGCAGGACTCTGTGTGGGTGCATGGTCTGGTGAGGCAGAGCTCAGTGTGGACTCAGGGTCTGGTGATGCTGGACTCAGTGTGGACGCAGGGTCTGGTGATACTGGACTCAGTGTGGACGCAGGGTCTGGTGATGCCGGACTCAGTGTGGACGCAGGGTCTGGGGATGCTGGACTCAGTGTGGATGCAGGGTCTGGTGATGCTGGACTCAGAGTGGACGCAGGGTCTGGTGATGCCGGACTCAGTTTAGTTGCAGGGTCTGTGGACGCAGGGTCTGGTGATGCTGGACTCAGTGTGGGTGCAGGGTCTGGTGATGCTGGACTCAGAGTGGACGCAGGGTCTGGTGATGCCGGACTCAGTTTGGATGCAAGGTCTGTGGACGCAGGGTCTGGTGATGCTGGACTCAGTGTGGGTGCAGGGTCTGGTGATGCTGGACTCAGTATGGATGCAGGGTCTGGTGATGCTGGACTCAGAGTGGACGCAGGGTCTGGTGATGCTGGACTCAGTGTGGATGCAGGGTCTGGTGAGGCAGAGCTCAGTGTGGACGCAGGGTCTGGTGATGCCGGACTCAGTGTGGACGCAGGGTCTGGGGATGCTGGACTCAGTGTGGATGCAGGGTCTGGTGATGCTGGACTCAGAGTGGACGCAGGGTCTGGTGATGCCGGACTCAGTTTGGACGCAGGGTCTGTGGATGCAGGGTCTGGTGATGCTGGACTCAGTGTGGACGCAGGGTCTGGTGATGCAGGACTCAGTGTGGATGCAGGGTCTGGTGATTCAAGACTCACTGTGGACACAGGGTCTGGTGATGCTGGACTCAGTGTGGCTGCAGGGTCTGGTGATGCAGGACTCAGTGTGGGCGCAGGGTCTGTTGATGCAGGACTCTGTGTGGGTGCATGGTCTGGTGAGGCAGAGCTCAGTGTGGACGCAGGGTCTGGTGATGCCGGACTCAGTGTGGACGCAGGGTCTGGGGATGCTGGACTCAGTGTGGACGCAGGGTCTGGTGATAATCAATCAATCAATCAATGACATTTATAGAGCGCGCTACATACCCGTAGGGTCTCAAGGCGCTGGGGGAGGGGGGGTGCCGCTACTGCTCGAACAGCCAGGTCTTCAGCTTCTTCCTGAAGGAGAGGTGGTCTTGGGTCAGGCGCAGGTCGGTCGGGAGGGAGTTCCAGGTCTTGGCGGCCAGGTAGGAGAAGGACCTTCCTCCTGTAGTCACTCTTCGGATGCGGGGGACGGCGGCGAGGGCGTGGTTGGCTGATCGGAGGTGGCGTTTGGGAGCGTAGAAGTTGATCCGGCTGTTGAGGTAGCTCGGGCCTTGGTCGTGTAGGGCTTTGTGTGCGTGGGTGAGGAGGCGGAAGGTGATTCTTTTGTTGACGGGGAGCCAGTGAAGGTCTCTCAGATGTCCGGAGATGTGGCTGGTTCGTGGGATGTCGAGGATGAGTCTGGCTGAGGCGTTCTGGATCCGCTGGAGTCTCTTCTGGAGCTTGGCGGTGGTACCGGCGTAGAGGGCGTTGCCGTAGTCCAGTCGGCTGGTGACGAGGGCCTGGGTGACGGTCTTCCTGGTCTCGGTGGGGATCCACCAGAAGATCTTCCGTAGCATGCGTAGGATGTTGAAGCAAGCCGAGGAGACGTTGTTGACTTGCCTGGTCATGGAGAGGGAGGAGTCCAGGATGAAGCCCAGGTTGCGTGCATGGTCTGTCGGTTTGGGTGCGGTGCCCAGGGCGGGAGGCCACCAGGAGTCGTCCCAGGCGGAGGGTGAAGAGCCCAGGATGAGGACCTCCGTCTTGTCAGAGTTCAGTTTCAGGCGGCTGGTCGTCATCCACTCGGCGACGTCTTTCATCCCTTCGTGCAGGTTGGCTCTGGCGGCGGCGGGGTCGTTGGTCAGGGAGAGGATCAGCTGGGTGTCGTCGGCGTAGGAGATTATGCTGAGGTTGTGTTGGCGTGCGATGGCCGCGAGGGGGCTCATGTAGACGTTGAAGAGGGTGGGGCTCAGCGAGGATCCTTGAGGGACGCCGCAGATGACTTCGGAGGCCTCTGACTTGTACGGTGGTAGGCGGACTCTCTGTGTTCTACCGTCGAAGAAGGAGATGATCCATTCCAGCGCCTTGTCCTGGATTCCGACGTTGCTGAGGCGCTGTACTAGGGTGCGGTGGCAGACAGTTTCGAATGCCGCGGAGAGGTCTAGGAGGATGAGGGCCGCTGTTTCTCCGTTGTCCATCAGGGCTCGGATGTCATTGGTGGCGGCGAGGAGGGCGGTCTCGGTGCTGTGATTGGCTCGGAAGCCGGACTGTGAGGGGTCGAGGGATCCATTCGTCTCGAGGAAGGCGGCCATCTGCTTGTTGACGGTCTTCTCGATGACTTTGGCTGGAAACGGGAGGAGCGAGATGGGGCGGTAATTCTTGAGTTCGGTGGGGTCCGCTGTGGGTTTCTTGAGTAGAGCGCTGAGTTCGGCGTGCTTCCAGCTCTCAGGGAAGGTGGCGGTGTCGAAGGATGTGTTGATGATGTCTCGCAGGTGGGGTGCGATGACGGCGTCGGCCTTGTTGAAGACGTGGTGAGGGCAGGGGTCGGTCGGTGATCCGGAGTGGATGGAGTTCATCGTGCGGATGGTGTCTTCGGTGCTGATCGGGGTCCAGGCGTGGAGGGTGGTGGTGGGGGGTGGTTGTTCGGTCTTGGTGTGCGTTGGTTGGTTGTTGAAGCTGTTGTGTATGTCCGTGATCTTGTTGTGGAAGTACGAAGCGAGGGAGTTGCAGAGGTCTTGCGATGGGGTGATGTCGTTGTTTCCTGCGCTGGGGTTGGATAGCTCTTTCACGATGTTGAAGAGTTCCTTGCAGTTGTGTGCGTTGTTGTCCAGCCGGTCCTTGAATGCAGTTTTCTTGGCGGCGCGGATCAGCTGGTGGTGCTTCCGGGTGGCCAGCTTGAAGGTGGTCCTGTTGTCCGGTGTAGGATCCCTTCTCCAGACTTTCTCGAGGGCTCGGCAGTTCTTCTTGGAGCTCTTGAGTTCGTCGGTGAACCACGGGGCTTTCTTGCTGCCGGGTCTGCTGGGCGGGGTCCTCATCGGGGCGAGCTCGTCCGCGCAGATGCTGATCCACTTTGTGAGGTTGTCGGTGGCCTGGCTGGGGTTTGCTGAGCTGGCAGGAGGGTGCTGGCTCAGGGAGGTGGCGAGCTGGTCTGCTGTGATCTTGTTCCAGCTTCTGCGGGCGGCCTGTTGCTGGTGGTGGTGGGTCGTCGTTCTCTTGAAGGTGAAGTGGACGCAGCTGTGGTCCGTCCATTGCAGCTCTGTGGCGTGGCTGAAGTCGATGTCTGTGCTGGAGGAGAAGACTGCGTCGAGTGTGTGTCCGGCGAGGTGGGTGGGGGTGGACACCAGCTGCTTGAGTCCAAGATTGGCGAGGTTGTCGAGCAGGGTGCTGGTGTTGCGGTCGTTGTTGTTCTCCAGATGGAAGTTGAGGTCCCCCAGGAGGATGTAGTCGGCGGAGGGGAGGGCATGCGGGCTGACGAAGTCGGCGATGTCCTCGCTGAATTGTGTGCGTGGTCCCGGGGGTCGGTAGATCAGGGTGCCTCTGAGGGTGGTGTTCGGGTCGGTGTGGATCTGGAAATGCAGGTGTTCGGCGGTGGTCAGTTTGTTGTCGGTGCTGGTCGTGAGACGGATGGTGTTCCTGTGGATGATGGCGATGCCTCCTCCCGTCTGGTTGGCGTTGCGGTCCCTCCGGACGATCTTGTAGCCCTCTGGGATGGCGATGGCGATGTCGGGAGCTGAAGAGGCGTTCATCCAGGTCTCCGTGAGGAAGGCAACGTCAGGGGCTGTGGCGTCTAGGAGGTTCCAGAGTTCGATGGCGTGTCTGTGGACGGAGCGGGTGTTGAGCAGGATGCACTTGAGGTGGGTGCTGCTGGTGTACGACTTGGCGGGTGCTGGTGCGAGGCAGGTCCGGATGCAGGTGAATTTGCAGGCGTGGCAACAGAAAGGTCCGTGGGTGCGTCGTGGTGTGGCTTGGTGGCAATCTGGGAGTCGGCCGGTGTTGAGTGCGATGAGGGTGGCGGCGGAGTACGTCAGGCGGGTCGGTCGGGGTCTTCGTGGGACAGGGGTCCTGGCCCTGGGCGCGGTCCAGGCGCGGACGGGCGCAGACGGGCTTACCTTTGGCGCGCCTTCGGCGCACAATCGGCGCGCCCGCTGCGCGTTCGCACGGTCGCCATATAAGGCGAAGTGGGCGGGTGGGCGGAGCAGCTGGGAGGCGGGAGCGGGGAGGGTACAGAAGAGAAAAGGGGCGGGGCAAATGGCGTGGCGGGAAGCGGGGAGGGAGAGCGGAGGGCGGCGAGGTAGGCGGGCAAACAGGAAGGAACCCGATAACACGGCACAGAGTATACAATAAATTACAGTACAATAAGCACAAATGGGGGGGAAAACAAATCGGGAAAACAGGAAGAAGAAACTTTAGCACAGCACAAAATTACCAAAAAATACAAGCACAAATGTAGGGGAAAACAGATGGAGAAAACACAAGGGGAGAAGCAAGGCGGCCGCGAGGCCGGCGGCGAGGCAGTTAGGCACGGCAATGGGGCACACGCAGCAGCTGGTGGCCGTGCGGCGCGGGGGTGTCCCACAAGTGGGTCACACTCACCTGCGTCGCACGGTCGCCATATAAGGCCAAGTGCGCGGGTGGGCGGAGCAGCTGGGAGGCGGGAGCGGGGAGGGTACAGAAGAGAAAAGGGGCGGGGCAAATGGCGGTGGCGGGAAGCGGGGAGGGAGAGCGGAGGGCGGCGAGGTAGGCGGGCAAACAGGAAGGAACCCGATAACACGGCACAGAGTATACAATAAATTACAGTACAATAAGCACAAATGGGGGGGAAAACAAATCGGGAAAACAGGAAGAAGAAACGTTAGCACAGCACAAAATTACCAAAAAATACAAGCACAAATGTAGGGGAAAACAGATGGAGAAAACACAAGGGGAGAAGCAAGGCGGCCGCGAGGCCGGCGGCGAGGCAGTTAGGCACGGCAATGGGGCACACGCAGCAGCTGGTGGCCGTGCGGCGCGGGGGTGTCCCACAAGTGATACCAGACTCAGGGTGGACGCAGGGTCTGGGGATGCTGGACTCAGTGTGGACACAGGGTCTGGTGATGCAGACCTCAGTGTGGATGCAGGGTCTGGTGATGCCAGACTCAGTGTGGACCCGGGGTCAGGTGATGCTGGACTCAGTGTGGACGCAGGGTCTGGTGATACCGGACTCAGTGTGGACGCAGGGTCTGGTGATGCAGGACTCAGTGTGGACGCCAGGTCTGGTGATGCTGGACTCAGTGTGTATGCAGGGTCTGGTGATGCAGGACTCAGTGTGGACGCAGGGTCTTGTGATGCTGGACTCAGTGTGGGTGCAGGGTCGGGTGATGCAGGACTCAGTGTGGGCGCAGATTCTGGTGATGCAGGACTCTGTGTGGGTGCATGGTCTGGTGAGGCAGAGCTCAGTGTGGACGCAGGGTCTGGTGATGCCGGACTCAGTGTGGACGCAGGGTCTGGGGATGCTGGACTCAGTGTGGATGCAGGGTCTGGTGATGCTGGACTCAGAGTGGACGCAGGGTCTGGTGATGCTGGACTCAGTTTGGATGCAGGGTCTGTGGACGCAGGGTCTGGTGATGCAGGACTCAGTGTGGATGCAGGGACTGGTAATTCAGGACTCACTGTGGACACAGGGTCTGGTGATGCTGGACTCAGTGTGGGTGCAGGGTCTGGTGATGCAGGACTCAGTGTGGGCGCAGGGTCTGTTGATGTAGGACTCTGTGTGGGTGCATGGTCTGGTGAGGCAGAGCTCAGTGTGGACGCAGGGTCTAGTGATGCTGGACTCAGTGTGGACGCAGGGTCTGGTGATACTGGACTCATTGTGGATGCAGGGTCTGGTGATGCCGGACTCAGTGTGGACGCGGGGTCTGGGGATGCTGGACTCAGTGTGGATGCAGGGTCCGGTGATGCTGGACTCAGTGTGGACGCAGGGTCTGGTGATGCCGGACTCAGTGTGGACGCAGGGTCTGGGGATGCAGAACTCAGTGTGGGTGCAGGGTCTGGTGATGCTCGACTCAGTGTGGATGCAGGGTCTGGTGATGCAGGATTCTGTGTGGGTGCATGGTCTGGTGAGGCAGAGCTCAGTGTGGACGCAGGGTCTGGTGATGCTCGACTCAGTGTGGACGCAGGGTCTGGTGATGCTGGGCTCAGTGTATATGCAGGGTCTGGTGATGCCGGACTCAGTGTGGATGCAGGGTCTGGTGATGCTGGACTCAGTGTGTATGCAGGGTCTGGTGATGCAGGACTCAGTGTGGGCGCAGGGTCTGGTGATGCTGGACTCAGTGTGGGTGCAGGGTCTGGTGATGCAGGACTCAGTGTGGACGCAGGGTCTGCTGATGCAGGACTCAGTGTGGAGGCAGGGTCTGGTGATGCTGGACTCAGTGTGTATGCAAGGTCTGGTGATGCAGGACTCAGTGTGGGTGCAGGGTCGGGTGATGCAGGACTCAGTGTGGGCGCAGATTCTGGTGATGCAGGACTCTGTGTGGGTGCATGGTCTGGTGAGGCAGAGCTCAGTGTGGACGCAGGGTCTGGTGATGCCGGACTCAGTGTGGACGCAGGGTCTGGGGATGCTGGACTCAGTGTGGATGCAGGGTCTGGTGATGCTGGACTCAGAGTGGACGCAGGGTCTGGTGATGCTGGACTCAGTTTGGATGCAGGGTCTGTGGACGCAGGGTCTGGTGATGCAGGACTCAGTGTGGATGCAGGGACTGGTAATTCAGGACTCACTGTGGACACAGGGTCTGGTGATGCTGGACTCAGTGTGGGTGCAGGGTCTGGTGATGCAGGACTCAGTGTGGGCGCAGGGTCTGTTGATGTAGGACTCTGTGTGGGTGCATGGTCTGGTGAGGCAGAGCTCAGTGTGGACGCAGGGTCTAGTGATGCTGGACTCAGTGTGGACGCAGGGTCTGGTGATACTGGACTCATTGTGGATGCAGGGTCTGGTGATGCCGGACTCAGTGTGGACGCGGGGTCTGGGGATGCTGGACTCAGTGTGGATGCAGGGTCCGGTGATGCTGGACTCAGTGTGGACGCAGGGTCTGGTGATGCCGGACTCAGTGTGGACGCAGGGTCTGGGGATGCAGAACTCAGTGTGGATGCAGGGTCTGGTGATGCTCGACTCAGTGTGGATGCAGGGTCTGGTGATGCAGGAGTCTGTGTGGGTGCAGGGTCTGGTGATGCAGGACTCAGTGTGGACGCAGGGTCTGGTGATGCAGGACTCAGTGTGGACGCAGGGTCTGGTGATGCTGGGCTCAGTGTATATGCAGGGTCTGGTGATGCCGGACTCAGTGTGGATGCAGGGTCTGGTGATGCTGGACTCAGTGTGTATGCAGGGTCTGGTGATGCAGGACTCAGTGTGGGCGCAGGGTCTGGTGATGCTGGACTCAGTGTGGGTGCAGGGTCTGGTGATGCAGGACTCAGTGTGGACGCAGGGTCTGCTGATGCAGGACTCAGTGTGGAGGCAGGGTCTGGTGATGCTGGACTCAGTGTGTATGCAAGGTCTGGTGATGCAGGACTCAGTGTGGGCGCAGGGTCTGGTGATGCTGGACTCAGTGTGGGTGCAGGGTCGGGTGATGCAGGACTCAGTGTGGGCGCAGGGTCTGGTGATGCAGTACTCTGTGTGGGTGCATGGTCTGGTGAGGCAGAGCTCAGTGTGGACGCAGGGTCTGGTGATGCTGGACTCAGTGTGGACGCAGGGTCTGGTGATGCCGGACTCAGTGTGGACGCAGGGTCTGGGGATGCTTAACTCAGTGTGGATGCAGGGTCTGGTGATGCTGGACTCAGTGTGGATGCAGGGTCTGGTGATTCAGGACTCACTGTGGACACAGGGTCTGGTGATGCTGGACTCAGTGTGGGTGCATGGTCTGGTGAGGCAGAGCTCAGTGTGGACGCAGGGTCTGGTGATGCTGGACTCAGTGTGGACGCAGGGTCTGGTGATACTGGTCTCAGTGTGGACGCAGGGTCTGGTGATGCCGGACTCAGTTTGGATGCGGGGTCTGGGGATGCTGGACTCAGTGTGGAGGCAGGGTCTGGTGATGCTGGACTCAGTGTGGAGGCAGGGTCTGGTGATGCCGGACTCAGTGTGGACGCAGGGTCTGGGGATGCAGGACTCAGTGTGGATGCAGGGTCTGGTGATGCTGGACTCAGTGTGGACGCAGGGTCTGGTGATGCTCGACTCAGTGTGGATGCAGGGTCTGGTGATGCTGGACTCAGTGTGGACGCAGGGTCTGGTGATGCAGGAGTCAGTGTGGAGGCAGGGTCTGGTGATGCAGGAATCAGTGTGGATGCAGGGTCTGGTGATGCAGGACTCAGTGTGGATGCAGGGTCTGGTGATGCTCGACTCAGTGTGGATGCTGGGTCTGGTGATGCAGGACTCAGTGTGGATGAAGGGTCTGGTGATGCTGGACTCAGTATGGATGCAGGGTCTGGTGATGCAGGACTCAGTGTGGACGCAGGGTCTGGTGATGGAGGAGTCAGTGTGGACGCAGGGTCTGGTGATGCTGGACTCAGTGTGGATGCAGGGTCTGGTGATGCAGGACTCAGTGTGGACGCAGGGTCTGGTGATGGAGGAGTCAGTGGGGATGCAGGGTCTGGTGATGGAGGAGTCAGTGTGGACGCAGGGTCTGGTGATGCTGGACTCAGTGTGGATGCAGGGTCTGATGATGTAGGACTCAGTGTGGACGCAGGGTCTGGTGATGCAGGACTCAGTGTGGACGCAGGGTCTGGTGATGCTGGACTCAGTGTGGATGCAGGGTCTGGTGATGCAGGATTCAGTGTGGGTGCAGGGTCTGGTGATGGAGGAGTCAGTGTGGATGCAGGGTCTGGTGATGCAGGACTCAGTGTGGACGCCAGGTCTGGCGATGCAGGACTAAGTGTGGATGCAGGGTCTTGTGATGCAGGACTCAGTGTGGACGCAGGGTCTGGTGATGCAGGACTCAGTGTGGACGCAGGGTCTGGGGATGCTGGACTCAGTGTGGATGCAGGGTCTGGTGATGCTGGACTCAGAGTGGACGCAGGGTCTGGTGATGCCGGACTCAGTTTGGACGCAGGGTCTGTGGATGCAGGGTCTGGTGATGCTGGACTCAGTGTGGACGCAGGGTCTGGTGATGCAGGACTCAGTGTGGATGCAGGGTCTGGTGATTCAGGACTCACTGTGGACACAGGGTCTGGTGATGCTGGACTCAGTGTGGGTGCAGGGTCTGTTGATGCAGGACTCTGTGTGGGTGCATGGTCTGGTGAGGCAGAGCTCAGTGTGGACACAGGGTCTAGTGATGCTGGACTCAGTGTGGACGCAGGGTCTGGTGATACTGGACTCATTGTGGACGCAGGGTCTGGTGATGCCGGACTCAGTGTGGACGCGGGGTCTGGGGATGCTGGACTCAGTGTGGATGCAGGGTCTGGTGATGCTGGACTCAGTGTGGACACAGGGTCTGGTGATGCCGGACTCAGTGTGGATGCAGGGTCTGGTAATGCTGGACTCAGTGTGGACGCAGGGTCTGGTGATGCTCGACTCAGTGTGGATGCAGGGTCTGGTGATGCTGGACTCAGTGTGGACGCAGGGTCTGGTGATGCCGGAGTCAGTGTGGATGCAGGGTCTGGTGATGCAGGACTCAGTGTGGATGCAGGGTCTGGTGATGCAGGACTCAGTGTGGATGCAGGGTCTGGTGATGCTCGACTCAGTGTGGATGCAGGGTCTGGTGATGCAGGAGTCTGTGTGGGTGCAGGGTCTGGTAATGCAGGACTCAGTGTGGACGCAGGGTCTGGTGATGCAGGACTCAGTGTGGACGCAGGGTCTGGTGATGCTGGGCTCAGTGTATATGCAGGGTCTGGTGATGCCGGACTCAGTGTGTATGCAGGGTCTGGTGATGCGGGACTCAGTGTGGGCGCAGGGTCTGGTGATGCTGGACTCAGTGTGGGTGCAGGGTCTGGTGATGCAGGACTCAGTGTGGATGCAGGGTCTGGTGATGCAGGACTCAGTGTGGAAGCAGGGTCTGGTGATGATGGACTCAGTGTGTATGCAAGGTCTGGTGATGCAGGACTCAGTGTGGGCGCAGGGTCTGGTGATGCTGGACTCAGTGTGGGTGCAGGGTCGGGTGATGCAGGACTCAGTGTGGGCGCAGGGTCTGGTGATGCAGGACTCTGTGTGGGTGCATGGTCTGGTGAGGCAGAGCTCAGTGTGGACTCAGGGTCTGGTGATGCTGGACTCAGTGTGGACGCAGGGTCTGGTGATACTGGACTCAGTGTGGACGCAGGGTCTGGTGATGCCGGACTCAGTGTGGACGCAGGGTCTGGGGATGCTGGACTCAGTGTGGATGCAGGGTCTGGTGATGCTGGACTCAGAGTGGACGCAGGGTCTGGTGATGCCCGACTCAGTTTGGACGCAGGGTCTGTGGATGCAGGGTCTGGTGATGCTGGACTCAGTGTGGACGCAGGGTCTGGTGATGCAGGACTCAGTGTGGATGCAGGGTCTGGTGATTCAGGACTCACTGTGGACACAGGGTCTGGTGATGCTGGACTCAGTGTGGGTGCAGGGTCTGGTGATGCAGGACTCAGTGTGGGCGCAGGGTCTGGTGATGCAGGATTCTGTGTGGGTGCATGGTCTGGTGAGGCAGAGCTCAGTGTGGACGCAGGGTCTGGTGATGCTGGACTCAGTGTGGACGCAGGGTCTGGTGATACTGGTCTCAGTGTGGACGCAGGGTCTGGTGATGCCGGACTCAGTTTGGACGCGGGATCTGGGGATGCTGGACTCAGTGTGGAGGCAGGGTCTGGTGATGCTGGACTCAGTGTGGACGCAGGGTCTGGTGATGCCAGACTCAGTGTGGATGCAGGGTCTGGGGATGCAGGACTCAGTGTGGTTGCAGGGTCTGGTGATGCTGGACTCAGTGTGGACGCAGGGTCTGGTGATGCTGGACTCAGTGTGGATGCAGGGTCTGGTGATGCTGGACTCAGTGTGGACGCAGGGTCTGGTGATGCAGGAGTCAGTGTGGATGCAGGGTCTGGTGAAGCAGGACTCAGTGTGGATGCAGGGTCTGGTGATGCTGGACTCAGTGTGGATGCAGGGTCTGGTGATGCAGGACTCAGTGTGGACGCAGGGTCTGGTGATGGAGGAGTCAGTGTGGACGCAGGGTCTGGTGATGCTGGACTCAGTGTGGATGCAGGGTCTGGTGATGCAGGACTCAGTGTGGACGCAGGGTCTGGTGATGGAGGAGTCAGTGGCAATGCAGGGTCTGGTGATGGAGGAGTCAGTGTGGACGCAGGGTCTGGTGATGCTGGACTCAGTGTGGATGCAGGGTCTGATGATGTAGGACTCAGTGTGGACGCAGGGTCTGGTGATGCAGGACTCAGTGTGGATGCAGGGTCTGGTGATGCAGGATTCAGTGTGGGTGCAGGGTCTGGTGATGGAGGAGTCAGTGTGGATGCAGGGTCTGGTGATGCAGGACTCAGTGTGGACGCCAGGTCTGGCGATGCAGGACTAAGTGTGGATGCAGGGTCTGGTGATGCAGGACTCAGTGTGGACGCAGGGTCTGGTGATGCAGGACTCAGTGTGGACGCAGGGTCTGGTGATGCAGGACTCAGTGTGGACGCAGGGTCTGGTGATGCCGGACTCAGTGTGGATGCAGGGTCTGGTGATGCTCGACTCAGTGTGGATGCCGGGTCTGGTGATGCAGGACTCAGTGTGGATGAAGGGTCTGGTGATGCTGGACTCAGTGTGGATGCAGGGTCTGGTGATGCAGGACTCAGTGTGGACGCAGGGTTTGGTGATGGAGAAGTCAGTGTGGACGCAGGGTCTGGTGATGCTGGACTCAGTGTGGATGCAGGGTCTGGTGATGCAGGACTCAGTGTGGACGCAGGGTCTGGTGATGGAGGAGTCAGTGGGGATGCAGGGTCTGGTGATGGAGGAGTCAGTGTGGACGCATGGTCTGGTGATGCTGGACTCAGTGTGGATGCAGGGTCTGATGATGTAGGACTCAGTGTGGATGCAGGGTCTGGTGATGCCGGACTCAGTGTGGACGCAGGTCAGGTGATGCAGCACTCTGTGTGGATGCAGGGTCTGGTGATGCAGGACTCAGTGTGGACGCAGGGTTTGGTGATGCAGGACTCAGTGTGGACGCAGGGTCTGGTGATGCTGGACTCAGTGTGGATGCAGGGTCTGGTGATGCAGGGTCTGGTGATGCAGGACTCAGTGTGGACGCATGGTCTGGTGATGCAGGACTCAGTGTGGATGCAGGGTCTGGTGATGCAGGACTCAGTGTGGATGCAGGGTCTGGTGATGCAGGACTCAGTGTGTATGCAGGGTCTGGTGATGCAGGACTCAGTGTGGGCGCAGGGTCTGGTGATGCTGGACTCAGTGTGGGTGCAGGGTCTGGTGATGCAGGACTCAGTGTGGACGCAGGGTCTGGTGATGCAGTACTCTGTGTGGGTGCATGGTCTGGTGAGGCAGAGCTCAGTGTGGACGCAGGGTCTGGTGATGCTGGACTCAGTGTGGACGCAGGGTCTGGTGATGCCGGACTCAGTGTGGACGCAGGGTCTGGGGATGCTTGACTCAGTGTGGATGCAGGGTCTGGTGATGCTGGACTCAGTGTGGATGCAGGGTCTGGTGATTCAGGACTCACTGTGGACACAGGGTCTGGTGATGCTGGACTCAGTGTGGGTGCAGGGTCTGGTGATGCAGAACTCAGTGTGGGCGCAGGGTCTGGTGATGCAGGACTAAGTGTGGATGCATGGTCTGGTGAGGCAGAGCTCAGTGTGGACGCAGGGTCTGGTGATGCTGGACTCAGTGTGGACGCAGGGTCTGGTGATACTGGTCTCAGTGTGGACGCAGGGTCTGGTGATGCCGGACTCAGTTTGGACGCGGGGTCTGGGGATTCTGGACTCAGTGTGGAGGCAGGGTCTGGTGATGCTGGACTCAGTGTGGACGCAGGGTCTGTTGATGCCGGACTCAGTGTGGACGCAGGGTCTGGGGATGCAGGACTCAGTGTGGACGCAGGGTCTGGTGATGGAGGAGTCAGTGTGGACGCAGGGTCTGGTGATGCTGGACTCAGTGTGGATGCAGGGTCTGGTGATGCAGGACTCAGTGTGGATGCAGGGTCTGGTGATGCCGGACTCAGTGTGGACGCAGGGTCTGGGGATGCAGGACTCAGTGTGGATGCAGGGTCTGGTGATGCTGGACTCAGTGTGGACGCAGGGTCTGGTGATGCTCGACTCAGTGTGGATGCAGGGTCTGGTGATGCTGGACTCAGTGTGGACGCAGGGTCTGGTGATGCAGGAGTCAGTGTGGAGGCAGGGTCTGGTGATGCAGGACTCAGTGTGGATGCAGGGTCTGGTGATGCAGGACTCAGTGTGGATGCAGGGTCTGGTGATGCTCGACTCAGTGTGGATGCCGGGTCTGGTGATGCAGGACTCAGTGTGGATGAAGGGTCTGGTGATGCTGGACTCAGTATGGATGCAGGGTCTGGTGATGCAGGACTCAGTGTGGACGCAGGGTCTGGTGATGGAGGAGTCAGTGTGGACGCAGGGTCTGGTGATGCTGGACTCAGTGTGGATGCAGGGTCTGGTGATGCAGGACTCAGTGTGGACGCAGGGTCTGGTGATGGAGGAGTCAGTGGGGATGCAGGGTCTGGTGATGGAGGAGTCAGTGTGGACGCAGGGTCTGGTGATGCTGGACTCAGTGTGGATGCAGGGTCTGATGATGTAGGACTCAGTGTGGACGCAGGGTCTGGTGATGCAGGATTCAGTGTGGGTGCAGGGTCTGGTGATGGAGGAGTCAGTGTGGATGCAGGGTCTGGTGATGCAGGACTCAGTGTGGACGCCAGGTCTGGCGATGCAGGACTAAGTGTGGATGCAGGGTCTGGTGATGCAGGACTCAGTGTGGACGCAGGGTCTGGTGATGCAGGACTCAGTGTGGACGCAGGGTCTGGGGATGCTGGACTCAGTGTGGATGCAGGGTCTGGTGATGCTGGACTCAGAGTGGACGCAGGGTCTGGTGATGCCGGACTCAGTTTGGACGCAGGGTCTGTGGATGCAGGGTCTGGTGATGCTGGACTCAGTGTGGACGCAGGGTCTGGTGATGCAGGACTCAGTGTGGATGCAGGGTCTGGTGATTCAGGACTCACTGTGGACACAGGGTCTGGTGATGCTGGACTCAGTGTGGGTGCAGGGTCTGTTGATGCAGGACTCTGTGTGGGTGCATGGTCTGGTGAGGCAGAGCTCAGTGTGGACACAGGGTCTAGTGATGCTGGACTCAGTGTGGACGCAGGGTCTGGTGATACTGGACTCATTGTGGACGCAGGGTCTGGTGATGCCGGACTCAGTGTGGATGCAGGGTCTGGTGATGCTGGACTCAGTGTGGACGCAGGGTCTGGTGATGCTCGACTCAGTGTGGATGCAGGGTCTGGTGATGCTGGACTCAGTGTGGACGCAGGGTCTGCTGATGCCGGAGTCAGTGTGGATGCAGGGTCTGGTGATGCAGGACTCAGTGTGGATGCAGGGTCTGGTGATGCAGGACTCAGTGTGGATGCAGGGTCTGGTGATGCTCGACTCAGTGTGGATGCAGGGTCTGGTGATGCAGGAGTCTGTGTGGGTGCAGGGTCTGGTAATGCAGGACTCAGTGTGGACGCAGGGTCTGGTGATGCAGGACTCAGTGTGGACGCAGGGTCTGGTGATGGAGGAGTCAGTGGGGATGCAGGGTCTGGTGATGGAGGAGTCAGTGTGGACGCAGGGTCTGGTGATGCTGGACTCAGTGTGGATGCAGGGTCTGGTGATGCTGGACTCAGTGTGGGCGCAGGGTCTGGTGATGCTGGACTCAGTGTGGGTGCAGGGTCTGGTGATGCAGGACTCAGTGTGGATGCAGGGTCTGGTGATGCAGGACTCAGTGTGGAAGCAGGGTCTGGTGATGCTGGACTCAGTGTGTATGCAAGGTCTGGTGATGCAGGACTCAGTGTGGGCGCAGGGTCTGGTGATGCTGGACTCAGTGTGGGTGCAGGGTCGGGTGATGCAGGACTCAGTGTGGGCGCAGGGTCTGGTGATGCAGGACTCTGTGTGGGTGCATGGTCTGGTGAGGCAGAGCTCAGTGTGGACTCAGGGTCTGGTGATGCTGGACTCAGTGTGGACGCAGGGTCTGGTGATACTGGACTCAGTGTGGACGCAGGGTCTGGTGATGCCGGACTCAGTGTGGACGCAGGGTCTGGGGATGCTGGACTCAGTGTGGATGCAGGGTCTGGTGATGCTGGACTCAGAGTGGACGCAGGGTCTGGTGATGCCGGACTCAGTTTGGACGCAGGGTCTGTGGATGCAGGGTCTGGTGATGCTGGACTCAGTGTGGACGCAGGGTCTGGTGATGCAGGACTCAGTGTGGATGCAGGGTCTGGTGATTCAGGACTCACTGTGGACACAGGGTCTGGTGATGCTGGACTCAGTGTGGGTGCAGGGTCTGGTGATGCAGGACTCAGTGTGGGCGCAGGGTCTGGTGATGCAGGATTCTGTGTGGGTGCATGGTCTGGTGAGGCAGAGCTCAGTGTGGATGCAGGGTCTGGTGATGCTGGACTCAGTGTGGACGCAGGGTCTGGTGATACTGGTCTCAGTGTGGACGCAGGGTCTGGTGATGCCGGACTCAGTTTGGACGCGGGGTCTGGGGATGCTGGACTCAGTGTGGAGGCAGGGTCTGGTGATGCTGGACTCAGTGTGGACGCAGGGTCTGGTGATGCCGGACTCAGTGTGGACGCAGGGTCTGGGGATGCAGGACTCAGTGTGGTTGCAGGGTCTGGTGATGCTGGACTCAGTGTGGACGCAGGGTCTGGTGATGCTGGACTCAGTGTGGATGCAGGGTCTGGTGATGCTGGACTCAGTGTGGACGCAGGGTCTGGTGATGCAGGAGTCAGTGTGGATGCAGGGTCTGGTGATGCAGGACTCAGTGTGGATGCAGGGTCTGGTGATGCAGGACTCAGTGTGGATGCAGGGTCTGGTGATGCTCGACTCAGTGTGGATGCCGGGTCTGGTGATGCAGGACTCAGTGTGGATGAAGGGTCTGGTGATGCTGGACTCAGTGTGGATGCAGGGTCTGGTGATGCAGGACTCAGTGTGGACGCAGGGTCTGGTGATGGAGGAGTCAGTGTGGACGCAGGGTCTGGTGATGCTGGACTCAGTGTGGATGCAGGGTCTGGTGATGCAGGACTCAGTGTGGAGGCAGGGTCTGGTGATGGAGGAGTCAGTGGCAATGCAGGGTCTGGTGATGGAGGAGTCAGTGTGGACGCAGGGTCTGGTGATGCTGGACTCAGTGTGGATGCAGGGTCTGATGATGTAGGACTCAGTGTGGACGCAGGGTCTGGTGATGCAGGACTCAGTGTGGATGCAGGGTCTGGTGATGCAGGATTCAGTGTGGGTGCAGGGTCTGGTGATGGAGGAGTCAGTGTGGATGCAGGGTCTGGTGATGCAGGACTCAGTGTGGACGCCAGGTCTGGCGATGCAGGACTAAGTGTGGATGCAGGGTCTGGTGATGCAGGACTCAGTGTGGACGCAGGGTCTGGTGATGCAGGACTCAGTGTGGACGCAGGGTCTGGTGATGCAGGACTCAGTGTGGACGCAGGGTCTGGTGATGCCGGACTCAGTGTGGATGCAGGGTCTGGTGATGCTCGACTCAGTGTGGATGCCGGGTCTGGTGATGCAGGACTCAGTGTGGATGAAGGGTCTGGTGATGCTGGACTCAGTGTGGATGCAGGGTCTGATGATGCAGGACTCAGTGTGGACGCAGGGTCTGGTGATGGAGGAGTCAGTGTGGACGCAGGGTCTGGTGATGCTGGACTCAGTGTGGATGCAGGGTCTGGTGATGCAGGACTCAGTGTGGACGCAGGGTCTGGTGATGGAGGAGTCAGTGGGGATGCAGGGTCTGGTGATGGAGGAGTCAGTATGGACGCATGGTCTGGTGATGCTGGACTCAATGTGGATGCAGGGTCTGATGATGTAGGACTCAGTGTGGACGCAGGGTCTGGTGATGCAGGACTCAGTGTGGATGCAGGGTCTGGTGATGCAGGATTCAGTGTGGGTGCAGGGTCTGGTGATGGAGGAGTCAGTGTGGATGCAGGGTCTGGTGATGCAGGACTCAGTGAGGACGCCAGGTCTGGCGATGCAGGACTAAGTGTGGATGCAGGGTCTGGTGATGCAGGACTCAGTGTGGACGCAGGGTCTGGTGATGCAGGACTCAGTGTGGACGCAGGGTCTGGTGATGCTCGACTCAGTGTGGATGCAGGGTCTGGTGATGCCGGACTCAGTGTGGATGCAGGGTCTGGTGATGCTGGACTCTGTGTGGATGCAGGGTCTGGTGATGCCGGACTCAGTGTGGACGCAGGTCAGGTGATGCAGCACTCTGTGTGGATGCAGGGTCTGGTGATGCAGGACTCAGTGTGGACGCAGGGTCTGGTGATGCAGGACTCAGTGTGGACGCAGGGTCTGGTGATGCTGGACTCAGTGTGGATGCAGGGTCTGGTGATGCAGGTTCTGGTGATGCAGGACTCAGTGTGGACGCATGGTCTTGTGATGCAGGACTCAGTGTGTATGCAGGGTCTGGTGATGCAGGACTCAGTGTGGATGCAGGGTCTGGTGATGCAGGACTCAGTGTGGATGCAGGGTCTGGTGATGCAGGACTCAGTGTGTATGCAGGGTCTGGTGATGCAGGACTCAGTGTGGGCGCAGGGTCTGGTGATGCTGGACTCAGTGTGGGTGCAGGGTCTGGTGATGCAGGACTCAGTGTGGACGCAGGGTCTGCTGATGCAGGACTCAGTGTGGACGCAGGGTCTGGTGATGCTGGACTCAGTGTGTATGCAAGGTCTGGTGATGCAGGACTCAGTGTGGGCGCAGGGTCTGGTGATGCTGGACTCAGTGTTGGTGCAGGGTCGGGTGATGCAGGACTCAGTGTGGGCGCAGGGTCTGGTGATGCAGTACTCTGTGTGGGTGCATGGTCTGGTGAGGCAGAGCTCAGTGTGGACGCAGGGTCTGGTGATGCCGGACTCAGTGTGGACGCAGGGTCTGGGGATGCTTGACTCAGTGTGGATGCAGGGTCTGGTGATGCTGGACTCAGTGTGGATGCAGGGTCTGGTGATTCAGGACTCACTGTGGACACAGGGTCTGGTGATGCTGGACTCAGTGTGGGTGCAGGGTCTGGTGATGCAGGACTCAGTGTGGGCGCAGGGTCTGGTGATGCAGGACTAAGTGTGGATGCATGGTCTGGTGAGGCAGAGCTCAGTGTGGACGCAGGGTCTGGTGATGCTGGACTCAGTGTGGACGCAGGGTCTGGTGATACTGGTCTCAGTGTGGACGCAGGGTCTGGTGATGCCGGACTCAGTTTGGACGTGGGGTCTGGGGATGCTGGACTCAGTGTGGAGGCAGGGTCTGGTGATGCTGGACTCAGTGTGGACGCAGGGTCTGGTGATGCCGGACTCAGTGTGGACGCAGGGTCTGGGGATGCAGGACTCAGTGTGGACGCAGGGTCTGGTGATGGAGGAGTCAGTGTGGACGCAGGGTCTGGTGATGCTGGACTCAGTGTGGATGCAGGGTCTGGTGATGCAGGACTCAGTGTGGACGCAGGGTCTGGTGATGCAGGAGTCAGTGGGGATGCAGGGTCTGGTGATGGAGGAGTCAGTGTGGACGCAGGGTCTGGTGATGCTGGACTCAGTGTGGATGCAGGGTCTGATGTTGTAGGACTCAGTGTGGACGCAGGGTCTGGTGATGCAGGACTCAGTGTGGATGCAGGGTCTGGTGATGCAGGATTCAGTGTGGGTGCAGGGTCTGGTGATGGAGGAGTCAGTGTGGATGCAGGGTCTGGTGATGCAGGACTCAGTGAGGACGCCAGGTCTGGCGATGCAGGACTAAGTGTGGACGCAGGGTCTGGTGATGCAGGACTCAGTGTGGACGCAGGGTCTGGTGATGCAGGACTCAGTGTGGACGCAGGGTCTGGTGATGCCGGACTCAGTGTGGATGCAGGGTCTGGTGATGCTCGACTCAGTGTGGATGCAGGGTCTGGTGATGCCGGACTCAGTGTGGATGCAGGGTCTGGTGATGCTGGACTCAGTGTGGATGCAGGGTCTGGTGATGCCGGACTCAGTGTGGACGCAGGTCAGGTGATGCAGCACTCTGTGTGGATGCAGGGTCTGGTGATACAGGACTCAGTGTGGACGCAGGGTCTGGTGATGCAGGACTCAGTGTGGACGCAGGGTCTGGTGATGCTGGACTCAGTGTGGATGCAGGGTCTGGTGATGCAGGGTCTGGTGATGCAGGACTCAGTGTGGACACATGGTCTTGTGATGCAGGACTCAGTGTGTATGCAGGTTCTGGTGATGCAGGACTCAGTGTGGATGCAGGGTCTGGTGATGCAGGACTCAGTGTGGACGCAGGTTCTGGTGATGCAGGACTCAGTGTGGACGCAGGGTCCGGTGATGCAGGACTCAGTGTGGATGTAGGGTCTGGTGATGCAAGACTCAGTGTGGACGCCAGATCTGGCGATGCAGGACTCAGTGTGGATGCAGGGTCTGGTGATGCCGGACTCAATGTGGGAGGAGGGTCTGGTGATGCTCGACTCAGTGTGGATGCAGGGTCTGGTGATGCTCGACTCAGTGTGGATGCAGGGTCTGGTGATGCTGGATTCAGTGTGGGTGCAGGGTCTGGTAATGCAGGAGTCAGTGTGGATGCAGGGTTTGGTGATGCAGGACTCAGTGTGGACGCAGGGTCTGGTGATGCAGGACTCAGTGTGGACGCAGGGTCTGGTGATGCAGGATTCAGTGTGGTTGCAGGGTCTAGTGATACCGGACTCAGTGTGGACGCCAGGTCTGGCGATGCAGGACTCAGTGTGGATGCAGGGTCTGGTGATGCCGGACTCAGTGTGGGCGGAGGGTCAGGTGATGCTCGACTCAATGTGGATGCAGGGTGTGGTGATGCAGGACTCAGTGTGGGTGCAGGGTCTGGTGATGCAGGAGTCAGTGTGGATGCAGGGTTTGGTGATGCAGGACTCAGTGTGGACGCAGGGTCTGGTGATGCAGGACTCAGTGTGGACGCAGGGTCTAGTGATGCAGGACTCAGTGTGGATGCAGGGTCTGGTGATGCCGGACTCAGTGTGGACGCCAGGCCTGGCGATGCAGGACTCAGTGTGGGTGCAGGGTCTGGTGATGCAGGACTCAGCGTGGACGCCAGGTCTGGCGATGCAGGACTCAGTGTGGATGCAGGGTCTGGTGATGCCGGACTCAGTGTGGGCGGAGGGTCTGGTGATGCAGGACTCAGTGTGGACGCAGGTTATGGTGATGCAGGACTCAGTGTGGACGCAGGGTCCGGTGATGCAGGACTCAGTGTGGATGCAGGGTCTGGTGATGCAAGACTCAGTGTGGACGCCAGGTCTGGCGATGCAGGACTCAGTGTGGATGCAGGGTCTGGTGATGCCGGACTCAATGTGGGCGGAGGGTCTGGTGATGCTCGACTCAGTGTGGATGCAGGGTTTGGTGATGCTGGACTCAGTGTGGGTGCATGGTCTGGTAATGCAGGAGTCCGTGTGGATGCAGGGTTTGGTGATGTAGGACTCAGTGTGGACGCAGGGTCTGGTGATGCTGGACTCAGTGTGGATGCAGGGTCTGATGATGTAGGACTCAGTGTGGACGCAGGGTCTGGTGATGCAGGACTCAGTGTGGATGCAGGGTCTGGTGATGCAGGATTCAGTGTGGGTGCAGGGTCTGGTGATGGAGGAGTCAGTGTGGATGCAGGGTCTGGTGATGCAGGACTCAGTGAGGACGCCAGGTCTGGCGATGCAGGACTAAGTGTGGATGCAGGGTCTGGTGATGCAGGACTCAGTGTGGACGCAGGGTCTGGTGATGCAGGACTCAGTGTGGACGCAGGGTCTGGTGATGCAGGACTCAGTGTGGACGCAGGGTCTGGTGATGCCGGACTCAGTGTGGATGCAGGGTCTGGTGATGCTCGACTCAGTGTGGATGCAGGGTCTGGTGATGCCGGACTCAGTGTGGATGCAGGGTCTGGTGATGCTGGACTCAGTGTGGATGCAGGGTCTGGTGATGCCGGACTCAGTGTGGACGCAGGGTCAGGTGATGCAGCACTCTGTGTGGATGCAGGGTCTGGTGATGCAGGACTCAGTGTGGACGCAGGGTCTGGTGATGCAGGACTCAGTGTGGACGCAGGGTCTGGTGATGCTGGACTCAGTGTGGATGCAGGGTCTGGTGATGCAGGGTCTGGTGATGCAGGACTCAGTGTGGACGCATGGTCTTGTGATGCAGGACTCAGTGTGTATGCAGGGTCTGGTGATGCAGGACTCAGTGTGGATGCAGGGTCTGGTGATGCAGGACTCAGTGTGGACGCAGGTTCTGGTGATGCAGGACTCAGTGTGGACGCAGGGTCCGGTGATGCAGGACTCAGTGTGGATGTAGGGTCTGGTGATGCAAGACTCAGTGTGGACGCCAGGTCTGGCGATGCAGGACTCAGTGTGGATGCAGGGTCTGGTGATGCCGGACTCAATGTGGGCGGAGGGTCTGGTGATGCTCGACTCAGTGTGGATGCAGGGTCTGGTGATGCTGGATTCAGTGTGGGTGCAGGGTCTGGCAATGCAGGAGTCAGTGTGGATGCAGGGTCTGGTGATGCCGGACTCAGTGTGGGCGGAGGGTCTGGTGATGCAGGACTCAGTGTGGACGCAGGTTCTGGTGATGCAGGACTCAGTGTGGATGCAGGGTCTGGTGATGCAAGACTCAGTGTGGACGCCAGGTCTGGCGATGCAGGACTCAGTGTGGATGCAGGGTCTGGTGATGCCGGACTCAATGTGGGCGGAGGGTCTGGTGATGCTCGACTCAGTGTGGATGCAGGGTCTGGTGATGCTCGACTCAGTGTGGATGCAGGGTCTGGTGATGCTGGACTCAGTGTGGGTGCATGGTCTGGTAATGCAGGAGTCAGTGTGGATGCAGGGTTTGGTGATGTAGGACTCAGTGTGGACGCAGGGTCTGGTGATGCAGGACTCAGTGTGGACGCAGGGTCTGGTGATGCAGGACTCAGTGTGGTTGCAGGGTCTGGTGATGCAGGACTCAGTGTGGACGCAAGGTCTTGTGATGCTGGACTCAGTGTGGGTGCAGGGTCGGGTGATACCGGACTCAGTGTGGACGCCAGGTCTGGCGATGCAGGACTCAGTGTGGGCGGAGGGTCTGGTGATGCTCGTCTCAGTGTGGATGCAGGGTGTGGTGATGCAGGACTCAATGTGGGTGCAGGGTCTGGTGATGCTGGACTCAGTGTGGGTGCAGGGTCTGGTGATGCAGGAGTCAGTGTGGATGCAGGGTTTGGTGATGCAGGACTCAGTGTGGACGCAGGGTCTGGTGATGCAGGACTCAGTGTGGACGCAGGGTCTGGTGATGCAGGACTCAGTGTGGATGCAGGGTCTGGTGATGCCGGACTCAGTGTGGACGCCAGGTCTGGCGATGCAGGACTTAGTGTGGGTGCAGGGTCTGGTGATGCAGGACTCAGTGTGGACGCCAGGTCTGGCGATGCAGGACTCAGTGTGGATGCAGGGTCTGGTGATGCCGGACTCAGTGTGGGCAGAGGGTCTGGTGATGCAGGACTCAGTGTGGACGCAGGGTCTGGTGATGCAGGACTCAGTGTGGATGCAGGGTCTGGTGATGCTGGACTCAGTGTGGGTGCAGGGTCTGGTGATGCAGGACTCAGTGTGGACGCAGGGTCTGGTGATGCAGGACTCAGTGTGGACGCAGGGTCTGGTGATGCAGGACTCTGAGTGGACGCAGGGTCTGGTGATGCAGGACTCAGTGTGGACGCAGGGTCTGGTGATGCTGGACTCAGTGTGGACGCAGGGTCTGGTGATGCAGGACTCAATGTGGATGCAGGGTCTGGTGATGCTGAACTCAGTGTGGGTGCAGGGTCTGGTGATGCAAGACTCAGTGTGGACGCAGGGTCTGATGATGCAGGACTCAGTGTGGACGCAGGGTCTGGTGATGCAGGACTCAATGTGGATGCAGGGTCTGGTGATGCTGGAGTCAGTGTGGGTGCAGGGTCTGGTGATGCAGGAGTCAGTGTGGATGCAGGGTCTGGCGATGCAGGACTCAGTGTGGATGCAGGGTCTGGTGATGCCGGACTCAGTGTGGACGCAGGGTCTGGTGATGCAGGACTCAGTGTTGATGCAGGGTCTGGTGATGCCGGACTCAGTGTGGAAGCCAGGTCTGGCGATGCAGGACTCAGTGTGGATGCAGGGTCTGGTGATGCCGGACTCAGTGTGGGCGGAGGGTCTGGTGATGCAGGACTCAGTGTGGACGCAGGGTCTGGTGATGCAGGACTCAGTGTGGATGCAGGGTCTGGTGATGCTGGACTCAGTGTGGGTGCAGGGTCTGGTGATGCAGGAGTCAGTGTGGATGCAGGGTCTGGTGATGCCGGACTCAGTGTGGACGCAGGGTCTGGTGATGCAGGACTCAGTGTGGATGCAGGGTCTGGTGATTCAGGACTCACTGTGGACACAGGGTCTGGTGATGCTGGACTCAGTGTGGACGCAGGGTCTGGTGATGCAGGACTCAGTGTGGACGCAGGGTCTGGTGATGCAGGACTCTGTGTGGACGCAGGGTCTGGTGATGCAGAACTCAGTGTGGACGCAGGGTCTGGTGATGCTGGACTCAGTGTGGACGCAGGGTCTGGTGATGCAGGACTCAGTGTGGATGCAGGGTCTGGTGATGCTGGACTCAGTGTGGGTGCAGGGTCTGGTGATGCAGGACTCAGTGTGGACGCAGGGTCTGGTGATGCAGGACTCAGTGTGGACGCAGGGTCTGGTGATGCAGGACTCAGTGTGGATGCAGGGTCTGGTGATGCTGGACTCAGTGTGGGTGCAGGGTCTGGTGATGCAGGAGTCAGTGTGGATGCAGGTTCTGGCGATGCAGGACTCAGTGTGGATGCAGGGTCTGGTGATGCTGGACTCAGTGTGGACGCAAGGTCTGGTGATGCAGGACTCAGTGTGGATGCAGGGTCTGGTGATGCTCGACTCAGTGTGGATGCAGGGTCTGGTGATGCAGGACTCAGTGTGGACGCAGGGTCTGGTGATGCCGGACTCAGTGTGGATGCAGGGTCTGGCGATGCAGGACTCAGTGTGGATGCAGGATCCGGTGATGCTCGACATAGTGTGGATGCAGGGTCTGGTGATGCTGGACTCAGTGTGGATGTAGGGTCTGGTGATGCCGGACTCAGTGTGGACGCAGGGTCTGTTGATGCAAGACTCAGTGTGGATGCAGGGTCTGTTGATGCAGGACACTGTGTGTATGCAGGGTCCGCGTGTTCCTGGTCCAGTGCGGATGCAGGGTTGATCAATGGGACTCTGACTCAGTTCCTGGAGGTGCAGATTTCAACATTTCAGTGCAGACCTGGGTGACACACCTCCTCCCTCCCCCTCTATTGGCTGAGTACCTGTCAATCACAGGGTGAGGCGGGGTCCTCAGCATCCCTCAGGGGGACACTCCTTCCTCAGGTGGTGTTCACTCTCCAGTGCAGATCCTTTCAATGCTCCCTCACAGTGAACATGTCACAAGTGAACACCACCCACGTGACCAGGACTCCATTCCGGGGAGTGTAAACTCGAGGGGAAGTGTCGCAACCGCCCCTGTGCATCGTAATAAAAGAAGTACAGTGAGTAGAGAGTGCGAGGAACCCTCAAAGGGCAGCAGAGGGTAGAGTAGATCACAATCACCGTCTGTTTGTGGCAGTGTGGGCCAGTAGTTGGGCTCATCAGAGGGCAGTGTTAAGGATTTGTTGAACTCACAGAGGCAATCATTGAGACACACACTCAAGAATAAATCCGAGACCAATTTGCAAAAATAACATCAATTTTTATATAATTGTTAAGACCATAAGCACAGTTCAAAGAAAAATACCTTCAAAGTTATTAAATTTCAAAGGTCGATACATATATAATATCAATACTAGGGACTTACAGGGGCAACTGAAGTTGTGCCCATTGTGGTCCAGTTTTGGGGAAGAGATCTCTCACTGGTGACCTGGTTAGCAGGGACCCAGCACACTTACAGTGCAAAATTACATCAGGTAAGAAGTGGGGGCTAACCATGCCAAAAGAGGCACTTTCCCACATGAAGGTTGTTTGCAAAAAAAAGGAAATCACATGTAATGATCCAGTTTAAGGCCCAGAGCACTTTAAAAGAGGTCAGACCATTGGAGCAAACATGTACCTGTGGAGTCCGCTGGCTTGAGACACCCAGGGGCATATTACCAAGCAATAGCGATAATTATCGCTATTGCTTGGTTAGAGACAAACTTTTACCGCAGAGCTGCGGCGATTTTTATCGCAGATAAACCTTGGTATTACCAAGGTTTATCGCAAATGTGAAAAAAAATGGCCGCAATGCATGAATATCGCTGAAAAGTCAGCGATATTCATGCATTACCGAGCTAATGCTCTTAGCCATGTTAGCCACCTCCCATTGGATAACATGGCTAAGAACTGCTCAGGGCAGGTGTTAGTTTTTGGAGATATTCGGGCTTAGCGCGAATATCTCCAAAAGTTGGTAATAGGAGATAGCGACAGTCGCTAACATCTTGGCACGCCCACTTTGCATGTCATTAGAGATAAATATCACTGACATGCAAAGCGGGGCCCAAGATGGTCGCTATCTCCTACTAGCTGTCGCTAACTGGTGTTAGCGACAGCTTGGTAATAGGGAGATCATTTTATCTCCGCTTTCTTGGCTTTTAAAGCCAAAAAAGCGGAGATAAACCCCCTTGATAATATGCCCCCCAGTCTTTAGATCTACAATTGTGGTTTGAGACGGGTACAGTTGAGACATGGCCTGTCCACACCTGTATCCCCACAAACGCCACTGATTGGTAACCCTGACTTCCCACCGGCAGCTACGGGACTGGGATTCAAGGGGTGGCCGGATGCTACCTGTAAAAGGGTGGGAGACCGGTCCGACTCCGAGGGGCTCATGGACTTCCCTACACTACAAACATGCTATGACCTCCCGGGCACGGCGAGATGGCAATACTTGGTGGTGGCACACGGGTGACGTGCCCCTGGATTCGTTGACATGCCAGTAGGAATCTGACAGCATTTAAGAAGTGGATCCTAACGCGCTCCACAGACAGGAAACTGCTCCGAAACATCTATGTGTGTCTGGTAACGCCACAACACCCACTTGACTCACCCGCACGGGCTAGATGGGAGAGACAATATGAGCGTCCCTTCACAGACAAAGAATGGAATGACGTTCTACACCGGGCGCGAACGTCCGCGCTTAATACCACCAGTAAAGAGATGCTCCTAAAGATAGCCCATCACTGGTACCTCACTCCAGGAAGAATTGCCACATGGGATCCTACGAAAGGAGGACACACACACCTGTTATGGCACTGATCCAAACTGGAACCTTTTTGGGCCGGAATACTAGACTCAGTAAATACCATGTTTGAGACAGATATACCCAAATTTCCAAGCTATATAATATTGGGCATTCCTAACCCCAGCACCTATCCACTGTGATCCCCTGGGGCAGGACAATCACTTTAGTACTAGGGGCGGCAAAGCAACTCCTCCTCGCCAGATGGGGCACGGCGAAGGTACCCACACACAAGGATTGGCTGCATAAGATCTGGGAAGTGCTGGGGATGGAAAGGTTGACTGAGTGACGGCAGTCGCTATGCAACAACTCCCCCGCTTTGATCAAATGTGGCAACCCTGCATACAGCACCTATCTGATGAGTCCTGTGAGTTGACGCGCCCTCAGTATCTTCGGATATTGCGTTTGACTTCTACAACCGACACTGCGAACCCTTACACAGTAACACCCTCACAATTAACGTTCTCATCAGTGGTGCCCTCCCGCACATCTGTCCTTAATCCTTACCCCCAACGTCTCTTTCTATTCCTTTCTGCTCTTTCTTCACCGCTACCTGCCTCACTTCTCTTAGCTTCTATGCGACTACCACCAGCCAATGGATTTGGTGAGCTATAATGTACTGTTTCTATTTACTAAAAAACGAATAAAACTGATTTAAAACCAAAAGGACCACCTTCAAAATATTGTCCATTGACGACCAGGGAAAACATTGACAGAATCTGAAGGCAGCATCTTCCAAAGATTACGTGCCAGATGTATGTAACCTAATACCGGTTGGTAACGGCCGAAATTACCAAATTTTGGCAGTTACCGACCGGTATTAGGCTTTTCAGATGTAGGAGGCCAAATTGAAGAATTTGGTAATTTACCAAATCAGTAATTTAAGGAATTGGTAAATTACCGAATTCTTAAAATACCAATTCGGTAAATTACCGGATTCTTAATGTAGGGAGCACTCAAATGAGTGCTTTTCCCATTTCAGGATTCGTTATATATCACCAACTACAAGATGGTAGTAAATATCGAAAACCGTGAAAAAAGCTATATTTTGCAATTTTTAACAGTGCCATGTGGCAGACATACATACCCTTAGGGCATGTATGTGTGCCACATGTGCACCCATGCACTATTCAGGGATGCAACAAGGTGTCAATGTGACACCCTGCCACCCTTGTAGGTCTTCCCCTTATTACCGATTCGGTATTTACCGAATCGGTAATTCCCATTTATTCCTATGGGCCTCCAGGCCATTAGGAATGAATGGGACTTACCGATGGGTAAATACGGAATCGGTAAATACCGATTATTACCGATTTGGGAAAATATACCGAATCATTAGCTACATCACATTTATCGATTCCTAAATACCGAATCGGTAAAATTTGGTATTTAGGAATCGGCAATATGTGATTACCTATATCTGGTCCTACATCTTTTATTTATTTCATGTGTTTTATAGAGCACGAACTTGACCCATTATGGTATCAGAGCGCTTTACAGAGAAACATAGACATGTACAGAATTGCCATAGCATCATCCATTTACGGATCGAATGAAAGAGGGCAGGGTGCAGGATACATAAGGGAGATAGGGCACTTGTTTACAGAATAAACATCCAAGTACTCAAGATGAGATAGCATATTTATAGATTGCATTAATCAATGTTCGTACAAGGCCCCAAGTTTCTGAAGGGGTGAGGTAGATAATCCAAAAGGAGGCAATAGATGGCCGTAGATCAGGGCTGTAGTGGTGGTAGAGGCAAAGTTTAAACAATAAATTTGCCCATAAGGAATGCTTTGGCATCCTTTTTGAAGCGAGACAGAGAGGGGATTCTTCTGATGTCAGGAGGGAGAGAGTTCCATATTCTTGGAGCAGCCCTGTAGAAAGCTTGGTTGTAAGTTTTTTTTTTCGAAAGCGTGCAGGTTGGAGCAGAGGTCTCTGGCAGATCGGGAGTTTCTGATTCCTCCGGAGATCACAAGTTTCTGCCTCAGATATGCAGGGGAGTTAGAGTATAAGGCTTTGTGTGTGATGCATGCTAGTTTGAGCTGTATTCTTGCCTCCAGGGAAAACCAGTTAAGAGCTTTCAAGTACAGGGAAATATGGTTGAATTTCCTCGTGCTGGTGAGTAGTCTGGCGGCCGCATTGAGGCAGGCTTTTAGAGGTGCCAGGGAGACCTTGGGTAGACCAGCGAGGGTAAAACAGACATACTACAGTCTAAATATGACAATTGCTTGGACTGACATTTTTAGGTCGGGAGCATCGAGGAAGGGTTTCAATTTCCTAAGGTAGGTCAGGTGGAATCTGGCTGATTTGGCCATCGAGTTGATGTGGTCACGCATGTTCAGGTTGCAGTCGAGAGTGATTCCCAGGGATTTGCCGAATCCACGATGGTCAGTGGGCAATTCAAGGATGTGATAGCCTTTAGCCATGATAGTAAAAGTGGTGGTCAGTGACGCCCCACCATCACCATGGTACTTGGGAAAATGTTGCTTACTCCTAAATGTAAAACAATGTACGTACAATTAAAAGAAAGTTACCTAAAATAGAATCTTAAGGCTTACAAGTACCTGTATCTTCACATGCCCATCATTTGTGGAGGAGAAAATTGAGATGGCCCGCTGCCCCTTTAATCAAGCAGTCACCCAGTACTCGTAGAGCACGGCGTACCACCCGTGAGGGTATTCAGGTGCTGGGTTGTTGGGCTTAGTCACAAAAACAGGTATTGGGTCTCTTCCATGAGTCTGTGAGCGGGTAAGGTTCAGAGATGGAGGGCATTCCTGGACTTGGGGGCGGGAGGGGGAAGGCGCGGCCTCTGCTGTGACTATGGCGGATGCACTGAGTCTGTGCGAGGGGGCGGGAGGCGGAGCAAAGGTTCCTGGATGGCTGGTGGAAGATCAGTTGTTGGTTCATGTGCTGGTCCTGTGTAGTTTAGGTCTATCTAGGCATGTGTCAGTATCCTGAATTGGCATGTTTTTTTGACGGGAGCCAGTGGACATTCTTCCGGTGTTGGGTGATGTGGATCAGATTGGGCAGGATAGGTGAAAGCACCAGGGGCCCCATACATTGGTCGTGTAGGAATACAAAGGAGGCAGCAGAGACTTGACGTGTCTCAGGATTACTAGAACATTTGCAGTGATACTGTTAGAGTGGTGTTATGTTCTATAGCTAACTCTTTCTAGATGGTGGCCATACCCTTCTCCACGGCACCCGACCGTCCACCCTGACCCACTCAAGAGCAACCCACCTACATCACGACGAAGTACAACCGTGACACTCCACCTTAAAGGAACCCAACAATGTTCCCCTGCAGGATGCACCTTCTACAAAACCAGCTGCGTCTACAAAGCCATCACGACCACCTAATGGTTGACAAGTCTCCTACCACCGGTGGCTCTCTGCCCCCCCCCCCTGCAGCAAGGACATCATCAGACTAGAGGCACAAAAGTGTAGGAATAAAGAAGCCAATGGGCCCCTTCCGTGTAGGATCTGAATCAACATCCCCATGGTCATCAGGACTGGCCCAACCCTACTGCAATCGGAGAAAGTGTTGAAGACGCACCTCTGTAAAGGCTGACACCCGACTGCCTTCACCTGTACAAACCAGCAACCTCTCCTGTCCACCGCAGACTTTATGCTTGTACCAAACCATGTACAGCGGTTCGATGCCTCTCGGCTAGGTTTGCAGCACCTCTTTAAAGACGTCTACTTCACAACGAAGTGACACTCCATTCAGCTCCCAGATCCTAGCTCCCTCTCTGCTCACCCATTGGCTGCATCTTTACACACACGGAAGCACCCATAATTCGTTGCTCTCTCTCAGTTCCAACCCTGGTGGACGCCGCCCATGTCCATGTACACCTCTGCAGAAGAACAGAGCAAAATGAGTTTTGGCATTTTTTTTTTGTTTGTTGAAAACTTTCTTTTTGGCATTTTCAAGATATGGGCAAAGAAACACTTCATACAGTTTCATTACATGTCAGGTACGTTAATGGCATGTATCAAGTGACTTATTAGATTCCACTTTTACAATCCAGAAGGAGACAGGTATCAACTATACATTAGAACGCTATAGGTGCATATCATGACAGGTATTGTAGACAGTTCACACATTAATATATCAGAGCAGTAGCATAGGAATGAGAAAGCCAATAGTCCTAAGTTATTGCCAGTACACGTCTACCTTTCCTTTATATCCCCGTGCAGAGGAGTGCGTTCACATACAGTCTCTCACCCCTACACATCCGAGGTTTCTCTTTCCGTTGGTAGTGTCCCCTGTTGTAGCATGTAAGTCTGTAAGGGGCCATCAACATGAATGGAGGTTCCCCAATGCTCTGTGTTACAGGGAGGGGGAAGTTCAGTCAGAAAAGGAGAGTCCCTGTTAGGGTGTAGCAGACAAGGATTGCTGTGGCAGAGACTCAGGGGAGGTTAAACAGTGTAACATCTATCAGCTATATCACCAAACATCCATATCAAACTCTATCGGGTATGCAGTACACTATGACTAAACCAATAACTAATGATGATGCAAGGAATTTATAAAAATACGAACATTTATTCATATAGGCCTCCCACTTGGGTCACAATCTAAAACATAATTCATACATTTGTTAAAAATAACATTCAGGATAGCAGCACATATAAAAAATATACAGTCAAAAAAAGTTTATTTTTTTTTATTTTTTTTAAATTTTTTTTTATTTTTATTATTATTATTTTTTTTTTTTTACTTTTTTTGACTGTATATTTTTTATATGTGCTGCTATCCTGAATGTTATTTTTAACAAATGTATGAATTCGCAAATTACCACCAACTTGTAGTTGATGGTAACTTGCGAATTCTTCCAAAAATGCACAATTTGGCATTTTTAAAGGTGGCATGTGATGCACACACATGCCCATAGGGCATGTATGTGCACCATATGCACACACATGTACATTTCAGGGTTGCAGCAGGGTGTCTTTGAGACACCCCTGCACCCTTGAAATAATTCTCAAATTGTGATTAACAAATTGCGAATTCGCAATTTGAGAATTACTTCACAATCATTCCTATGGGCCTCCTGGCCCATAGGAATGCATTGGAAATTATTCCTTAATTGCGAATTCGCAAATAAGGAAGATTAAGGAATCACTACAAAAAAGCGATTTTTTTCATACATACCATTTTGCAATTCCTAAATAGCGATTCCTTAAAATTCGCTATTTAGGAATCGCAAAATACTTTCTTGATGCATATGGCCCTTAGTGAGGTCAATATCTAACATTGATTCCAATGCATTGTGTATCTGTTCCCAATACTGCTCCACTTGAGGACATTCCCAAGCCAGATGGAGGAAACCAGCTCCAGGTCGCTTGCAACGGTCACAACAATCATTATCTGCTAGTTTAAATCTATATTTACGTGCTGGAGTGTAGTAGATCCTATGCAGGAACTTATAGTGTATAATTTTAAAGCGGCAACTGGATGTGATGGTTCCTATAATACTACAGCAGTATTCCCATTGTTCGTCCGTCACCTCTCTCTCTAAATCCTCACTCCAATGTCTCCTGGACGACCCTGTTATCTCCGGTGTATGTGCCCGAAGGCTGCAATACATCTGTGACACTAAATGTGCCCCATTCACGCTACTCAATGCCGTGTGTAAAGGCCCTATGCATTCCGGCTCCTTAGGATAGTCAGGAAGAAGCGCCTTCATGCCCTCTCGCAGTCTGATATAGTAAAAGACCTCTAATGGATTAGGACTGGTGGTTCCAAAAAAACAGGTCCCGTGAACGAAATTCACCATTCATAAACAGATCACCAGATGTGGTTATATGTAGTCGCCGACACATATTCTGAAACCCAGTTTCTCGCAACAATTCTACCCGAGGATGGTAAGTTAGAGGCATACGTGGTGCATATAGTAATGTTACCCCCAATTTTCGTAATATTCTCTGCCATGCATCAATGGTAGCGGTCACCGTATTCAGCGGTATGTCCAATGTACGGATAGGGGCATATACAACCCCATTTAAGGGTAGGGGTCTAGCTATCCAGTCCTCAGCAGCAATTTGGGGCATAAATGGGGTTGGCTTTACCCAGTGGTATATATAGTGGGCCTGTGCACTAAGGTAATACGCTTCAAAATCTGGTATGTCAAACCCACCTTTGTCATATGTTTGTGCCATAATGGTCCATTTTAATCGCGGTTGACGTCCACCCCATACCAATCTGATCAATTCTGTTCTTAATGTCTTAAAAAAGAATGCCCCCGGGTAGTACGGGATGTTGAGGAAATAGTATAAAAAACGGGGCAGGATGACCATTTTAATAAGTGAGACTCTGCCAGCCATCGACAGTGGTAGAGCTAGCCATCGCGTGACAATGTCACCCAGTTTTACAATAGCCGTACCATAATTCAGCCGCAGCGTCTCCTCCCTATCTCTGGAGATCCGTACACCCAGATATCTCAAGTCAGTATGACACCATTCCAGGGGAAAGTCTAAGGGAAAGTCTGTCACCGCAGGAGTTAAGGGATAGAACTGCGATTTTCCCCAATTTATTGCACCTCCTGACAGTCCGCCAAAAGCCACAAATTCCCGTAAAAGGTCATTCAATTTATTTTGAGGGTTAGTGACATACAACGTGACATCATCAGCGTAAAGTGACACTGATATTTGGCGCTGCAAACACCGGAAGGCGCTAAAATGAGTTTTGGCTTTAAGTTGTAAAAATGATTTTGAAGGACATCTTCCCCCAAGACTGGAAGAAGTTGGCCAGCGGTCAGTACTTGTGGTTGATATATTTCTTCATTTTTTCAGAACTTTCAAAGTAAAACTAATGCTATTATTTCCTTAGGTTGCATTGTTTTTGTGTAACATGGGAAGTAGTGCAAGCCAGTGCTACAGGGGGCCGGAGACCCCGATGGTGTCATGTATTTTATGTGTCGCATCAGCTGTCCAATCTATAGCTTCTCTTAAGAATGGGACACATCCTCTTAGATCAAGCTGTCCGACACAAGAGCCGCGTCACCTGCTGTTGCCTCGGGTGACCCTGAGCGCATCTCCAACCATAGCTTCCTTACATGCAGAGGATTTCATTTTATTTTATGCATATAGCGCAGGGCTTTAAGTGGGATGAAAAAACTGATGGGGTCTCTCAAAGGAGCGTGGCTATTGTAATGAAGGGAGTCGCTTAAAAACACATAAGCTATAAATATGTGCTTAGCAAGTGTGCCGCCCGACTTGTATTTTGCTGTTTCTGTCATTGCATCCAGATATATGATACAACAAGTAACATCAAAACTACAAGTCAGGACTATTGGCTGTGTCAATGGTTGTTAGTTGCACAAGATAAATAGGCAGCAACTATGGCTTGTATATTGTTGGACCCGGCCTCGTGGCATGGTCCCACTCCTCCCGCATGGCGGGCCCTGGACGGCATCGACCCCTGTCCTCCCCCCTGAAACTGCCCTCTCCAACCTTCAACGAGAGCCACCACCCCCGGCTCTCCCCCTCAGGAACACGGCGACCCCTACTCGCCCCACTCGGCTGGTCCGGCCCCTACCCCGGGCCGCCATCTCAGGCCCCAACTCCATCGTGGGCCCTCCACGTCCGGACCACGTGGCCTCGGCCCGACCTCGGCCCCAGCGAAGCCCCGACATCGAGGCACCGAGGTCCGACCAGGTGGTAAAGCGGCCACTTGACGGATCAAGGAGGAGGGGAGTTTCGATGGCCCTCCAGCCGTCCCTGGACGCCTGGTCTCGATCGCCCTCCGGCCTCCCTGGGCGCTGGCTCCACCCCCCTGCTGGGTGTCTGGACACTCTCATCCCGGCCCCTCTGACCCCAGGCGCGAGGGTCCAGACATCAAAGGACTCCAGACCTATATCTGGGGCAGCTCTGGAATGGGTCGGCAGTTGTTCCTGGAGTCGAGAGCCCTGCTGATTGAATCGCGGCTGACCCTGAGAGAACCTCGCTACTCTGAACGCTGAAACCCTCTTCGGAGCCCTGCTGGCGCTGCCGCGGCCCGACCTCGCTGAAACCATCTTCGGAGCCTGCTGGCCCTGTCGCGGCCCGACCTTGCTGAAACCATCTTCGGAGCCCTGCTGGCCCTGCCACTGCCCGACCTCGCTGACACCATCTTCGGAGCCCTGCTGGCGCTGCCGCGGCCCGACCTCGCTGAAACCATCTTCGGAGCCCTGCTGGCGCTGCCGCGGCCCGACCTCGCTGAAACCATCTTCGGAGCCCTGCTGGCGCTGCTGCGGCCCGACCTAGCTGAAACCATCTTCAGAGCCTTGCTGACGACGTCGCGGCTCGACCTGGCGGCACCCCCCAGCTCGAGGATTGGGAGCTGAGCGTAGGGTATCCCGGTGCCAGGCTGGTACTAAGACTGCCCCGCTACCCTATTCCCCCAGTTACCGAGACCTTAAGGATCCCTCGATGCGTTGTGTATATATTGCTGAGAGAACCTGCCTTGATTGCTGATAAAGACGATAAGAACCTATCCTCTTGTGTGGTGTCCATTTGTAGTGGTGTGATTGCTCGGCTGTTACGATTCTAGGAGAGGAACCACACCCAGGAGGCCTCTAGACGGCGCTCGGCCAACTCCACAAGGAGAGGTGGGTCTCGGGGTGGTCAGTCAGACATCTTCGGCCTCCCCAGGGACCACCTTTCTAACATATATAATATTGAAAAAGCTTCCACTTAAAGCTCTGGTGACACCACGACAATGTTGATGCTCCTGAGTTTCAAAAAGAGAAGGGAAATCCAGAAGAAAATGACTCTCTTTAAAGAATTGCCTTCCGCTACGATGCTCAAATGGCATCAGGGCCCCCCACTTATTTTACCGGGTGGACGCTGTCCCCCCTGCCCAAAAGCTGGACTTTCAATGATGACGTTATTTGCCCGCACGGCCGCCCCGTCGATCTCCCAAGGACAGGGCTGGCTGTCAATCTCTTTTTTTTTTTTTTTTTTTTAAAGAACCTTTATTATTGTATTACGGAGATACAAACATGGCCCTACAACCAATCCGTCCGGCCGCTATTCAAATCGGTTAAAAAGTAATGTAATAGAAAAACATACAGCAGTCCGGAGTTCAAAGGCTGAGTAGTATCCAGGATATGACATATAATTAAAATACCATGCGATAATAAGGATCAGAGACGGTTCATTTTACAATAACGAAAAAGAAAGTGAAAATCAATGTCGCATAATCACACACACCCCTAAGACAGCTAACTAAAAGCAAAAGGCTTTACGCCAGTGATGTACATAGAGTGGAAGAGCCGGGGGAAGGGGTACATGAGTCAGGATAGATGCAGTAAACACAAAGCAATCATGGCGAACTAACCCCACCCCTCAAGGCGAAACACAATATGGAAGACATGGAAAACGACGACATCGAAAGAGGAAAAGGGCAAAGGGCCATAGAAACAAAGCGAGAACAAAATAACAAACCCATCCCCCAACCCCCAACCCTGCACCCCTGCAGAAGGCTACGGCCTACCCCCCCAGCAGCGTGCCTGTCGCCCTAAATAAGAGACCCGAAATACAGAGAAGAAAAAGAGAAAAAGAAGAGAAAAAATATAGGAGAAGGGCCCTCGAGCTGGTCATCCGGCCCCTCCCACCCCCGCGTGCAAAAATTAGTATAAACAGTAATGGTAGAAAAAGTACAAGTAGCAGCAATCACTTATAACGCAATCAGTTACATCCCCGCTAAGCGCCCCTTAAATCACCATCAACCATCTAAGAGTCCCTCCATGTCCCAAGCAAATTCACCCCTGGCCTCGTCTGTCAATAGTACCAACGTCGAGCCATCCCTCAAACGGGATACAAAGTAGCACAAAGGGTCCGATTGTACCGGGAGGATACGGCATTGTCGCCGCTCCATAGGATCCCAGCCACCGAAATTTCGCCGATGATGCATGGCGGAAGTCTGATTGTGACAATGTCAACATCGCCAACAGTCTCGAGTCCAAACACAGTCCCGCCAGACATGGAAAGGGAAACACACGATGCAGGAAGCGCCGAAACCCCGACGGGGCCACCCAAACAGTGTATCAACGCTGTTCCTCCACTCGCCAATCAGAGAAAGGCCCCGATGAGACAATCACATACGCCACAGGTGTATCCACAGTAAGCTCATGAACCAAATCAGTCCACGTCTCCAAGAATGTAGACTCATCCGGGGAATACGGCAACGAAGCAGAGGCAGACACATCGGTGCCTCCTTGAGAGCGATCCGTGCCGTCACAAGGTGGCGGGACAACAATGGCGGCCATCCTTTGTCCCAATTCTCGGGCCTCCCGGATCAGGGCAGTCTGCAGGGTTGTTAGTGCAGCCAGTATACGTTTGGGCGTAGGCATTTTCTCGCATAGCCAAACCCCGGGATTCTCTTGTGCACCGGTTTCTCCGTCCGGATGAGGGGTGCGCGAGAAAGTATCATCCGCCATTTCCGCCTTCACGTTCTCCTTCCCCTCCGCCTCACCTCAGGATCGGGTCCGACCCCCGGGACCAGCAGTATTCACAGCGGGATCTGAATGGTCGGGGCAGGCAACAGAAAGGAGAGTCACCGAAAGGCTAAATAAGCTCCCTGCTGTCTCCCAGGAGTCACCCACCGGCTCCCGGGGGGGGCTGTTAATATGACCGGGTATCACACCGAAGGGGAACTGGGCATCATGGACTCTCTCCGGTCCAGCTATATCACACCTCCCGCAGGGCAATCCACTATTGGGAGTGGGTTAGTATCATCTCTCCCGGCTCGCGGATCTCAGGTTCTCTCCGACTGGCTTCCCATCACAACCAGAGGCCGCTGGTGTTGCAATCACGGCCGGACACTCTCCTCACGCGAGATCCCGGTCTCGGCACCTCGAAGGCCGCCAAACAGACGGGGACATTTCTTCGGGTCTACTGCACGGTGGAGCCTCAAAAGCAGATGGTAAGTGAATGCTTTCCGTCACCTACTTAGATTAGCAAATACTGCTCAGGTTTATCATCAGGATATACGTGCGGGCAGGAGGGCTCGCAGAGCCAAGCGGTTATGCAGCCATTCCGATCGCCATCTTGGCTCCTCCCTCCTGGCTGTCAATCTTGAGTAGCGCGCGAATGCGGTACCTATCAAAATTCTACTTTGACCTTTGAACCTGTCCCCATCGCACAGGGCCCTTCGATGCAATTTAATACATTCACTGCCTGTTCGATTGTTAGCAGAGACAGGGGAAAAGGAACTTTCTTTCTCAGGATGGTAAAAAAGCACGGGCATTTCAGCACCTCAAGGTCTTTAAAAATGTAAAAATCGGCTTGCAACCATAAGAAACTTTTCAGAAATAAAATCACATATACATTCCTACATAAAATGTACATCCCCAGTGAAAGGAAACTGTTGGACTTGGCCCTTCTGGCAGGTTCACCCCTTAACTTTTTGCTTTGATATGTGACTTGGTTGTTTTTGGCTTCTGCGCACTTTCACTGTGTCCCAGTGTAAAGTGCGTACGCACTCTGAGTGTGTGAGGTGAGATTGGCCTGCCCTCCTATAGGAATGCATCCGGAATGTGAGTGTCCATGTTAGTTCCTGATGTGTGGGGAGTGCAGGATTGAGTTTGGTATGTGCGGACTCGTGAGATTGAATGCTGTGCGATGATGTGTGCGACGTTAATGTGTCTAGTGTGGAAGTGCCCCTTCTAGAAGCTGGCATGTCTGTGTAATAAAGGTAAAGTGACTGTCTGGCTTGTGATTGGCTGGAGCTGGCTGGTGTGCCTGGCACCAGGAGTCAGGATGGGTCTACCCCGGTGGTGAATAGAGATATTGACAGCCAGATGGGTGGGAGGAGTGCACCTGGGACCTGAATAGGGCTGGGCTTTCCCTACACAATGCTTGCTCAGCCCCCTGTGGTGCGTCTGATGTCCCTAGCCTGGCCAGTGAATGGTAAGCGGGGCTGAGCACAACAGAGTGCTCCAAAACCAGCTGCGTCTGGTTTTTCCTTAACCCTGCACCCTAAGACAAAGGATTAGTGTGGATAAAAAGGGGTTGTGTCCCCATGCAAGTTGTTCTTTCCCTGATCCTATCTTGAGGGGGGCCTGTTGCTGCTGGGCGCCAGGAGGACCGCCACTGGGGACTGCCTCCCTGCCTGGAGGGTCCTGTGAGCTGGCCCCTGGGCCCAGCCTTTGCCCCCTGCCTTCCTAAGGACCTTGCTGTACTTTGGACTTTATTTCCTGTGGCGCCGGGGCAGGGCTTGATTTTTCCTTCAGGGGAGCACTGGGGTTTTAGCCTGCAGCCCCGAGCTGCAATTCCCTGTCTCGAGGGATTCCCTGGTGTGGGGATCCCCCTTGTTGCTGATTTGTGGCGCGGGTGCCCACCCCGCACTGCCTGCCTCTTATTTGCCAATATTTTCATTAATTTCGGGTGCCCACCCCGATTTAGTATTTACTTTACGGGAGCCTACCCCGTAGTGAGCTGAGAAAATCTCTGCCGCGGCCCGGCTCCTAACAGGAAGCCAGGCAACCTGTGCTGGGATGTGAGCGGGGCCGCCGGAAGACAGGAAGCAGACGGGAGCCCACCCCGCGCTCCTGTGTGACCGCAGCGAGAAGTGCCGTCGGAGGACGGGAGCCTACCCCGCCTCCTCCCGACGCGACCTGAGGAAGCTGGCGTCCCTCCCCCGGGGCTCCCAAGAGCGAGGGAGAGCCCCGGAGTGCTGCTGAGGAGTGCAGAGGCAGGCCGGACGAAGAGGAGCCCCCGCCCCAGGTCCCGGTGAGTGGAGGCCCGTTGTGTTCTTTTTGTGAGGAGGGGGGCGTCGTGGCACATTGCCGGTGCCCGCCTCCCCCCAATGGTGCTGCTGCAGTTTGGGGGGCTTTGTTCACGAGTCCCCCTAGCGGGACTCCAACGTGATTTGGGGGCATTTTTGGTGATAGAGTGGCCCCGGCTGGCAGCGAGCCGCTCCCCAAGCGAGGCAGTATTGTGTGTCGAGCCCATGAGGCTCCTGAGACCCCCAGTTGTTCACTCAGAGCCCATGAGCCCGGGCCCATTGTTGTTTAGAGCCACAAGGCTCGTGAGGGCCCAGCTATTTTATTCTTAGAGCCCACGAGGCTCCGACGTTGATTTGCGGGGACATTGTTTATTCAGCGCCCACGAGACTCCCTGGCTCATTGTTATTTAGAGCCCGAGAGACCCCTAGGCCCACGGGGGCATTTTTAGAGGGTAGTGCGGCCCCGGTTGGCAGCGGGCCGCTCCCCCAGTGTGGTGGGATTATTGCTGAGAGCCCACGAGGCTCCTATTGGCACTGTTGTTTCATTGAGCCCCACAGGAGAGCCAGGAGGCACGCTGGTGCCAGGCTCAGTTAATACAGCTGCCCAGCACTTAGTGGGCAGCTGCTTCGTTTAGGACTTGCGCAATCTTCTTTTGCTGCCTGCGCAGCCTGCCCTGACTTTGCTGGACACAGGGCATTCCAGCCCCTGAGAGGCCAAGTTGGCCTGGGGACAGTTCATGTGTTGTGCCCTTGCGTGTGGTACATGTTTTCGCCTCATGTGATTTTCGCGCAAATGTGATACTTTCCTCATGTGATTTAAGCAATGCTCTTTACCTACACCTCTGAATGTATTGTTATGCGTAGGAGGTTGTTTTTCCTAGTATAGGTTATGCTAGTGAGTTCATGGTTCCCTGCGTGATATTTGCCTAAGGTGGTTAGGTTTGCGTAGTGTGTACTTACCTTTTACCAGTGATTACTGGTTGTGTGCTACATTGGCTATTTTGGTGCTACAGTTATTATATGTGCTATGTGCTAAGCTTTATTCCTACAAAGTGCTAATTCTACCAAGTGCTAGTTCTAAAAGTGCTTATTTCTGACAGTGGTCCACCCACGTGGCCCTGTCCCGTGTACATAATCCCCTTATAATTCTGCCAGTGCCAGTGGCACAGTGTAAATTTTGTGTTTATTATCTAATGTGTTTGGTATAATACAAAGGCTATTTTTATATATAACCTTGTGTGGAGGGGCCTGGGATGTTGTTGCTGGTGGGTGCGTGCGCAAATACTTAACTTACATTGCCTCAGGGATAAGCCTTACTGCTCGCGTCACGTTACCTAGAGGGTGACCAGAGGTTATCCTTGGTGTGTAACTCCCTTGCCCTGACTAGAGTGGTGGTGTCTGCCTGGCTTTGGCGCAAGCCTTAGCCAACCGGAAATCCCATTTCTAACAGAAACATGTTTAATTTTAAGACCCCAAACAGTTATTTAAAAATAACGTTATTTGCATTAAACAGGCGGTAACACACCTGGAATGACGCTACATTCCACAGTGGGTTAACGTGGCCCCCGAAGTGAAGCGGGACTCCCTGTAATGAGAGGGGACTACCTTTTGTGATGTCACTTCCTGTCATGACCTCACTTCTGGTGACACCACCTAACTTGGAGTGTCCCCCCACTTCTTTTTTTAGGACTTGTGCCCTGCCTGGCATGACGTCATGCCCTAATTTCTCCACTAGTGAGAAGTGAGCAGTGTGAGCAGCACACATAGATGTGCCTGCTGTCACTGCAGTTCGGCGTAAAAAGAGGACCGCCTGTGCCAGGGCACAAAACAGAGCACCATAGAGACCCATTTTGAGACCCCCCAAAAAAACTGCTGGTGCTCAGACCCGGTGAGACCCGGCCCACTTAAATCCCTGATATAGCATCTATGCGTAGGAGCTGTACGACAGTAATGAACAGGCATTAACAAAGGGACATAAAAACATGCCAGATAAGGGTGGCCTGGGTGGATAAACCCTGAAGGGGAGTGTTATTTTCTCATCCTCATGTTTCTTTAATTCCTGTATTGCATTAATGCTTTCTTTCAAATGCTGTACTATAACCTGTTGCTATGGTGCATGGGATTCCATTTTCCAATGAACAGACTACCAGTGGATTTTCACCTGGGCAGACGTACTGTGCTGTCTTTAAATAAACCTATATTTAAATATTTTTATACCTTTGCCTGGATATCAATTTTCTTACAATTTTGGTGACGATTTTACTGGACTGCTACGTTCCAGCACAGGAGCAACCAGTTTCATGAACCTACGATCTCAATTTCAAGACTGCCGTTATTTTTTTTCATCTTACTCGTTTTTGAATTTATGTATTCATTCCTTAGTTTCACTTACTTCATGGACTATTTTTTTAAAATATATACTTCGGCCGATTTTTGGATGTTTTCATTGTGCTTGCAGTTAGTGTCTACCAACAGTATCTATGGTGAAATTTTGTTTCATTGAATGCCTACATCAATATTTGAGAACATTTCATCTGTGCCATTTGTCAAGGTAAACTGCACTTTATTATTTTTTCTCTCGTACCTGTTTACCGGTGAAGTTTGTCTTCGTTCTGCGGATAGTTTAAACAACAACAAAGCCCAAGCGCTCTCTTTCAATCGTTCGCAGCGAGTGTGTTGCAACTCCTTCTCTCGGAAGTTCTCTAACGCTGCCTGACGTTGCGTGTGACGTTTTCACGCATACGCAGCAGCCATCTTGTGTTTCTTACAGAGTTACGTTTCCATAGCAACCGGAAACCGGAATCACCAAACTATTTCACCGTTCTTCCTGCAATTTTCGATGGAAACGAAATGTATTCAAGTATGTGAACAGTGATGCAGCAATTCGTGTTCTATTTTTAGAAGTAAGTGAAAGCGTTGTTGTTTTGTTTTACTTTTTCTCTTTTTCACTTTACTTTGTTTTAAGAGACATTCTATGAAACTCAATAACTTTCCATTATAAATAAGTGACACTTCAGTTCTTCATAATTGGGGATTTTTGCTTGGTATGATGTAATTTGATCCTTCTTCAAAATTTCTCCAAGAAAAAGCAGAACCCCCCATACCCTGGACCAGGTGAAGAGAAAAGTTTTTAACATCTCTCAAAGCCATTGACGGGGATAGGTTCTCTGCAGAGAGAAAAAAACACATTCTTTTACACTCTTTGAGTTCAGAAGATCACCTTGTTTTCAGAACTCTTCCTCAAGCTGATGGAAGTGGAGATACAAATGTCTTCGATGATGCTATGGCTCGTATGAAGCTAGGTTCAAACCTACATCCAGTGTTGCTTTAAACAGATTCAAGTTTTATACTAGAGCCCAAGAAAGTTCTGAAACTTTTGACCATTTTCTCACAGCTTTACATCACTTATCCATCAATTGCAACTTTGGTCCCATTACCGATGAGATGATCAGGGACCAAATTATTGTGCACACTAAGAGCAAAAAAGTCCAAGAACAGTTATGGATCAGGGGAGATCCGAATTTGAAAGGTGTCATTACTACTGCCAAAGCCATGGAACAGTCTGATAAATGGATGAAGTCTCTTAATAAAGAGTCCAAAGAAAGAGCTGAAGATGTTTGCGCTCTGAAAACTCATACTCCCTCTTCTTCTGGTCAACAAAATTTTAAGAAATTTAACAAAAAATGTCATTGTTTCAGATGTGGAAGTCTTAATCATGGTGCATCTCATCCTAGAAGCCCAGCTTTGGGTAAAGAATGTAAAAGGTGCGGCAGACGGGGGCATTTCACTAGTGTGTGCAATAACAATTATTCTAGAAATGTTAAAAAAGGAAATGTTTCCTGTGTGATTGAAGAGTGTGAGGAAAATGTATGTGAAAAAGGTATAGTAGTGTCTATTACTGATGATAGCAACCAAGACGATTTGTTTTGTCTGAAATCTCCTAAATAGTCTGTTGTTGTGTTAGGTTTAACTTGAAACCTTATGGCAGATTCTGGGCCTCCCTGGACTATCATCACCAAGGATTATTTCTTGGATGTTTTCAAAGGTGTTGTGAGTTTACAAGATTTAAGGAAATCTGACACAATTGCCAAGGCGTTTGATGGTACCATTATTGATATGGCTGGTTATATTGGAGTTGATTTTTTTTAAAGGACGGATTGCATTCGTGAAATTGTATGTTGCGATAAAAGGTGTGAATGTACTTGGTTGGAGAGACCAGTAGAATTTGGGTATAATCCTTAATCCCAGGAAATCGGATCATGTGATGGTAATAACAAATGACTTTCAAGATGAAAATGTCGTTAATGATATTATTTGTTTTTTTCCTAAGGTGTTTTCTAAAAGTTTAGGTATGCTAAATAATTTTAGTCAAAGGATTGGATTAAAGGAAGGTGCAGTTCCAGTTAAACAAAAACTTAGGAATGTGCCAATTAATGTTAGAGGAGAGTTGAAACTTTTGTTACAGAAATTAATTGAGGATGACATTATTGAGGAGATAGAATCTTCTGAATGGGTTTCTCCCATTGTTTTGGCGAGAAAGGCTGATAAAAGTTTGAGACTCTGTGTAGATTTGAGAGCATTGAATGTTAACCTTGTAATAGATTGTCATCCTCTTCCGAAAAAATAAATGAAGTTGTGTGTATGCTAGAGGGAGCGAAAGTATTTTCCACATTTGACCTGCGATCAGCGTACCATCAGATTGCCTTAACCAATGACTCTAAAGAACTTACTTATTTTCTTACCTGAGGGACTTTTCCAATATAAGAGGATGCCTTTTGGATTAGCCTCAGCGGCGTCCATCTTTCAACGTGCCATGCATCACAATTTCAAAGATCTAGATTCCTTTGTGAAATGCTTTCAAGATGATATTCTTGTGTTTTCTCCTAACAATGACATTCATCAAGAACATGTCATAGAAGTTTGCAAGTGTCTAGAGTTGAATGGTTTGACTCTTAAGGATAACAAATGTAAAATGTTTTGTAGTTCTGTTGATTATTTGGGTCACACTCTTTCTGGAGATGGAGTTGTACCCAAAAAATCACTTGTTCACGCTATTGTCAAAACTCCTGCTCCAGACAACAAAGACAAACTTCTGTTGTTCGCAGACTTATGTGAATACTACAGTAAATTCATTAAGGGATTTGCTACAAAGATGGAACCCCCTAGTGAACTTACTAGACAAAATGTTGAATTCCTTTGGTGAGACAAACAACAGAATGCTTTTGAGTTGATCAAGGATGAGATTTTAAAAACACCCACTTTAAAGCCTTTTTGTGTAAACAAACTGCATCGTTACTGTTGATGCCAGCTTGTATGGTGTAGGTGTAGTATTATCTCAAAGATGTGATAAGGATGAGTGGTGTGTTGCATTTGCCTCTTGCACCCTTAGTGACACTAAGAGAAAATATTCGGATATTGAAAGAGAGCTCCTTGGATGTGTATGGGGAATTGAACATTTTCGTAACTTTTTGTGGGGTAACAGATTTCTTTTAAGAGCAGATCACAAACCGTTAGTTTCCATTCTATCTCCTGGAGGTGGAAGGAATGCCACTGCTCATATTGGGAGACTCATGTCCAAGCTACAAGAGTACAATTTTGCTGTAGAGTATCTTCCTGGTAAAAGTAATGTAACTGCTAGCTATCTTTCTCGTTTACCTTGCCCTGCTGATGAGAAACTTGTTATGGGGGATGAAGTTGAGTTTGTAACCTCTTTAGAAGACCACGTTGTGAAAGAATGTTCTGCTTTGTCTGAGGATTCATGGAAGAACAGAATTTCGGAAGACAAAAATTGGAATCAGTTGAAAAAATATATTTTGGAAGGCTGGCCAAAGGTAAGAGATGTGCCTGTGGAGTTAAAACCTTTTCTACAAGTGTCTAATGATCTTGATGTAGAAGGTGAGCCTCTACCTTGTTTTTGTGGACCTGCGGGCCGCATTCGATCTGGTTCCTAGGGAGAGGCTCTGGACGGTGTTGGAGGAACTTGGTCTCCCTCCTTACTTATTAGATTCCCTAATCCGACTTCATACAGGGAATTACGCCCAGGTGAGGTGTGGGAAAAACGGGGAATTATCTGACCGCTTCCCTGTTACCCGGGGCGTACGCCAGGGTTGCGTACTTGCCCCTACACTCTTCAGTTTGTATGTTAATGGCCTGATAGATAGACTTAATTGTGTCAGGGACAACGATGCTCCACGCAGGCTACTGGTAGGGTGCCCGCTCTGATGTTCGCGGACGACACCCTGTTGTTGTCGCGGACATCATCGGGCATCCAGCGGGTTTTGGACGGCTTTGTCTCCTTTTGTGCCTCGCAGGGATTGGCGATCAACTTGGAGAAAACCAAGTTCATGATCTTCAACCCCCCGAGGCACACCCGTCCAAACCCCACACTGAATGGAACCCCACTTGAGCGAGTCAAGACCTTTATATACCTGGGGGTGACTCTGACTGAGCATTTTACATGGGACCATCAAGCCTCTAAATCCTCTCTGAGACTTGCACAGATCATGGGTGGTGTTGGTAGACTCCATAACGCTTCAACCTTTAAATCGGCCACCCCTGCCCTAGAGATATACAGAACACAGGTCAGGTCTGCTGCTTTGTATGCTGCCGAACTCTGGGGACATACTAATGCATGTAACTTAATGAAAGTAGAACAGTCCTTCATGCAACATCTGTTTGGTCTCCCACAAAGCACACCCCTCCTACCATTACGTTTGGACCTGGGTCGGGAACCTATCACTGACTTGGTGGCTGCACGACCCCTGCTCTATTGGAGAAGGCTCTGGTCTCTGCCGGAGCTTGAACCCTTTAGAGCAGAATTTAACACTATTTGGGGACAGCTACAGAGAAAAAATATACCTTGGCTGGTACATGTCAAGACTCTCTTTTATCAAATTGGCCTTCCCCAACTGTGGGACACACCGGAGGACAGCTGTATGAGGATGCAAAGGACTGTACTGGTGGCAGCTGTAAAATCGTACAATCTTAAATTGTTACATTGTTCTACCTCCCTGGGCAGACTGTCAACTGAGTTCCTTACAATAAAAGTCGAATACAGGACGGAGGTGTTTCTGGACTTGGTGCAGCCTTCACTAGCAAGAAAACTGTACATCCAATTGAGGCACGGCTCTTTACCGGTAGGGGCACTGACATCCAGATGGGCAAAAACGACAAAGGCCAACGGCCCTGCCTGTAATTATGTCAGAGAAGACATTGTACATATCCTTTTCTTCTGTCAAGCATCTAGTGAAATTCGAAAATGCTGGATCATCCCATTATGCAAAAATCTTGGTTTCCGACACTGTGCACACGCTTGTAGATGCTAACTTATGACACTGCCCCTCTTATTGTTTTTGCCGTCTCCCGGTTTCTACTAGGCATGTGGCGGAGAAGAACTGTTTTTATCTACAAAAAAAAACGGATTGCTGTTTTTCCTCTACTATTCCTTTGATAACCAAAGTTTAATAACTTTTTAACTCTAATGTATCTATGTTTTATTATTGTGCTTGTATATATTTCATTGCACTCTTATGGTCTCTGACCGAAATAAAGTTATCAAAGAAAGAAAGAAGGTGATTTCATTTTCAAAGACGGTAAATGTGTTTCACCTGAGCTTATGCAAGATGAAATACTTAGGGTTGCCCATGAAGGTCACCTTGGTATGTCTTCAATGAAGAGGTTGGTAAGATCTAGTTTCTGGTGGCCAGGCATGGATAAAATGGTTGATAGGGTTGTAAGAGAGTGTTCTAGGTGCATTTCCAGTGACAAGATGTTGAGAAGTCATTCCACTCCTTTGATTCCTGTTTCTTGGCCAAAGAACCCTTGGCAAAAGTTAGCTTTTGACATTTCTGGTCCATTTAATTTTTTATCACAAGATGCCCGTTTTGCCCTTGTGTTGAGTAATTATCACTCGAAATGGGCGAAAGTAAGATTTGTCTCCCAAGCAACTTCTCAGACTATTACTGAATTTCTTAGGGAAGTATTTTCTTGTGAAGGTATTCCTTCGACGCTTATTACAGACAATGGTCTGCAGTTGATTTCCCATGAAATGGAAGAATTTCTTTGCTTGTGTGGTGTTAAACATATTATTACTCCGCTTCACGAACCACAAGGAAATGGTCAAGTGGAAAGATTCAATCGTGTTCTTAAGGAGTTTGTGGAATGGGCCAGAAAATCTGGTAGTGAGTGGAAAACAGTTCTGAGAGAAATATTCTGAATGTATAGAATTACTCCTCATTCGACCACTGAGCTTAACCCTTTTCGTCTTCTGGGAGGTAGAGATCCTGTTTCTAAGTTGTGTCTGTGGTGGATTAAGAAAAAGTTAACTAAGGTTGTTTCTAACGATTTTCACAGTTCTTCTCAAAAAGTTAAACAGTACCAGGATAAATTGAAATCATATCATGATGCTAAATGGAATGTTAGAGTACCTTCTTTTGCTGTAGGTGATTTTGTGAGAATACGCAAACCTGGTTTTGTTCCAAAAGGTGATTCCAAGTATGTCCAACTCGTAGAGTTGTCAAAGTCAATCTCAACAGGATTTTGACTAATGATGGAAAGTATGGAATGTTAGACGTGTTGTAAAATGTCAGAATTTCAACAACAATGTTCTTAGTCAAGTTGTTGATGATTTCTCTTCAGACCTTCCGTGTGATGATTCTGTAGCTTCAAGATTAACGAAGGGACATAAAAACATGCCGGATAAGGGTGGCCAGGGTGGATGAACCCTGGAGGGGAGCCCCCCAGGAGGGAGAGGCAACTTTAAAGAGTCTCGAAAGGGTGGACGAGGAAGAGGAGCGTGCATAGTGATGAAGGCTCCTGTGTATGTTAGGGGTAGAAGGGCAGATCCAACGTGAATCTAGAGAGGGCACACAGGCAGGGTTGCCACCTGGCTGGGTTTCTACCGCCACGCCCTATATTTTCGTGTCGTTGCCACTAAAATAAAATTAGAAAAAACAGTAAATTTCTGTATTTTTTACCTTTTGAAATCTAGTCCTGAAAACGTAAATTAAGAAATCACTTGAGAAGTGGAAGGCTGCTTGATTAGGATTCAGAGGCTTAATTCCCATGTTAAAAATATTACACAAGGTGTCTTTTCACCTCCCATCACCTGGCCCTTCCACTACAGCAAAACGTAAAGAACATGCCGGTGTTTTATTCCGATAAAGGTGTTAATCCTACACATGAAGGGGCTGGAATCAGACTAAAGAGAGAGTGACAGAACCGAGGGAGTGGGAAGAAACAGAGACCCCCGACGGGAGGAAGGACCATTCGGTGGGCGCGGGGAGGACCCTGGTCACATGTAAAGACAATGTACAGGCAGAAATGGAGGTAGAAGGGAAACCAAGCAGGGAGAGGGGAGCAGTGGGAGAAACTATAACAAGCATTGGCAATGCCAATGGGTCTTGCTTTATAGAAATGTTGTATGATGATGTGAAGTAGTACATGGAAATAGCATGGAAATAGATATGTATTTGGGTAAAAGCAAAAAAAAAACTGCTGAATAATATGGGTGTAGGTTGAGAGGTCAGGTGACAGTTGCACGCTCAAACCAGACCTAAGAATCCAAGCGGGTGAAGGACTGCGCTCTGTCCAGCTGAGCCACCGCCAGAGAAAAATACCATAAATTATCTACTTATCTAAGACACTTTAATAGCATTCCAGTATCACGCGCATGCGCCTAAAAGTTAAAGCTTCCCTAGCTGAATAAATGATTCAGAAAAGGGGGTGGTGATGAACAGAGTGTCTGAATTAAGCAGACCACTCTTACCCAGTCCAAAGATCAGGGCTTGATCCATCACCGTTTTTTAGCTCACTGCACCATCCCAGCTCAGAACCTGGCTATATGCAAATTAGTCTGTCCCTGGCCCAGTGCATCATGGGAACAGGGCAGACCAAACTACCAAGCCAATTCTTCACCAGAAAGGATACAAGCTACCGGGGACCGGTTTCTGGCATTTCAGCCTCGTCGGCCCGGCTTGCTTGAATCCTGATGGAGCAGCGAGCAAGGGACTCATGTCTGAGTATACCCTGCCACACCTATAGTGGCCAAAAACGATTCAGAAAAGGGGGTGGTGATGAACAGAGTGTCTGAATTAAGCAGACCACTCTTACCCAGTCCAAAGATCAGGGCTTGATCCATCACCGTTTTTTAGCTCACTGCACCATCCCAGCTCAGAACCTGGCTACATGCAAATTAGTCTGACCCTGACCCAGTGCATCATGGGAACAGGGCAGACCAAACTACCAAGCCAATTCTTTACTGGAAAGGAAACAAGCTTCCGGGGACCGGTTTCTGGTATTACAGCCGTCGTCGGCCCGGCTTGCTTGAATCCTGATGGTGCAGTGAGCAAGGGACTCATGTCTGAGTATACCCTGCCACACCTGTAGTGGCCAAAACGATTCAGAAAAGGGGGTGGTGATGGACAGAGTATCTCAATTAAGCAGAACACTCCTACTCATGTCAAAAGATCAGGGCTTGATCCATCACCGTTTTTTAGCTCACTGCACCATCCCAGCTGTGGTAAATAAATAATTAATTACCGGTACTATTTTTGAATACATTGAATAAAACAGATAGCTCAATAAATAAGAGACAGGATTCGAGGTATCTGAGTCTAACAGGCTTTAATCAGGCATAAGGGAAGGGACAGGAACGGGATAGCCTGCACGGAAATAGAATGGATGGCAGCTGCAATGCCTCATTGACAGTGCAGCATATATATAGTATAATACATTACATTACATTGCATACAATAGGCGTAGCAGTAGGCGTAACTCGTAGCAGTCGCGAAAGATAAGAACAAAATGGGTGTAACAAGAAGGCGTGTACAGGGCATATACATAGACATGTGATGTAGACGTCACAGAAGTGTCATAAATGGGGCGGAAACATGGAGGGGGCTACCTGAGCAGCTGGGACCTTTAACCTAGTGGTGCGCGCAAACGGGCAATAACGTGTTACCAGGAAGAACTGGGGCTATGACTTCTGCGCTAGAAGAGGAGACTAAAGTCTGTGGGGTCAGCACGACATGTACCTATAGCATATCTGGTATCTTGTGTTTGGAGTACATGTTGATAGAAACTAAAAGTTATCAGGGCAAAGGCTACTTGACACTAAGACTGGTGCATGCATAATTCTACATGTATTGCGTGAGCTAGGAATATTCTATGAATATTAATACAGTAATTCTCTTACATGGAGACAGAAAGACTAGACCATCGCTGAAACTGTGATGCGGTTCAGTAGCTTAGGAATGCAAAGAAGGAGGGCTGGACTGATAACTAGAAGCATAACATACTCTTGGCAGACAGGCAGGCAGAGCCAGGCCGGGCCGGGCACCGTGAGGCAGGAAGTAAGTGAAGGGTCAGGGATGCAGGTGGGGGCTGCATCGCTCCTCGGAGCGGGTTCAGAAGACTGGAGCTTGAATCTGGCGTCCGGGCCCTTTTGAGGCCTAGAAACGGGGACAATTCAATGAATTAACGTGTACACTGTAAATCGTGGTAACATAGGCCTAATACTCGTTGCTTTCACGAGAACTGGAAACTGGCATACTAGAGTTGGACACAACTGTAATTGCGTCTTTAATCGATCATAGGGGGATATATGCATATCGATCATGCACATATAGCATAGGATGGGGAACGCGTAGGCACATATAACATGGCAAAATTTACTTTTCCACATTCCCTCCTTGTGCCCTACGTTTCCATCAGGAAACATCAATATTCATAATACCATCTATCTGTTCATATAGCATCATTTGCTCGTCTCGAATTGTTTTGGAACGGGATTTAGGACTAGGAATACAGGATGTAGCACACAAGCCGCAAATCGCAGGGCCACATTGTAAACAGAGGCAGCAACTGAATATGATCATTACTGCTATACCTATGAATGACAATACTTTCCATCCCCAGGCAGATATTATACTCCAGAGCCAACCGGACCATGTCCAGGTGCCTGGATCTTGGTGTAACTGATGGGCAATTTTATGAAGTCTGGTTATAGCTGAATAAACAGACGGCGCGTTATTAGGAATGAAAATGCAGCAACTAGATCCGATGACTCTACAAGCTCCTCCCCTATCGGCCAGTATGACGTCAAGAACGAGACGATTTTGGAGCACGACAAATCTCATAGCAGATTGCTCTTCGGTTAAGTTACCTAGAGCGGAAGTAGTCTCATTCACTACTGCTTCAAGAGTTCTGGTTAACCTACGTATTAACTTACTATTCTGGACAGGTCCTATAAAGAAAAAGAAACCTTTATTGAAGTCTTGATATTGTTCTAGAGCAGTTTCAGTTTGATCGACAATTGGGGACTCAGTCTCCCTTCTATGTCTAACGTGTACTAGATGTGTGTTTCTGTGATAATCGGATGGGGCTAGAAAAACTGGTGGCAGTAGGAAGGCAATATAACATGTTCCATCCCAATCGAGGGGCAGACGTATATATGCGGTCTGACCACAAACAAAATAAGAATGACGTGAGGCTTTGAAAATAGATTTCCCACTGTCACTATACTCGACCACAGTAGTACAATCACTATGTCCTACATGTGCGGAACCATTCTTTCTGACACATAATTCGCCTTTAACTGGTAGTACTGAAATAGCAGGCAAATCTGGAGTAGTATCGGACTGAACATTCAGAACCATGAAATTCGAGGAATAATTACCTAAATCATATACTTCGTTTTCTAGATCTAACCCTGTTCTATGGGAAAGACCTTGCTTGTCTGGAAAACATGTTCTATTCAGAAGGGACATATCAGTTAGGGATGACGTTAAAGTGGACCATGCTCCACACGAACCATTGTGTGAAAACGGATAAGGAAAGAGTGGCAGAACTCCCTTCGGTGTCTGGAAAGGGGGAAGTCGACCACACACCCAACAATTAGTGGCATTGCTGGTCTGGTGTGAATAGTGTAACATTCTGATAAATGTGTTATTACGCATAGCAAGACGATAGGATAACTCGTGAGGAGGCAGGTCACTAAATGTGTGCTCTACTGTAACATTAGGAAACATATGTATATGTGAAATATGAAAACATAAATGAAAAGCATAACTTATGCAGGTAACCATAAGACTCAGAAACATAAAAAATAACAGAGTAACGATGCATCTACTGCAAATATTCTTTTGATAGCGTATTCTCTTAGAGTTTTGACTAACTCTCTCACTATGTGGGTCTATCTCATACATGTCAGGAACCTGTCTAACCGCTTCACCCGAGAGGGACTTAAACAATTAAACTGTCTGACTGGCTAGACCTCAACTTGGCTTTATACTCCTGCTGCGGAGTTTTCTCTAACAGGGGAAGTTTGAATTCAGAGTCTGTCTTTGGGCAGTCCTTAAGAACAGGGCAGTCTTTGATAAATGTCTTTTGTCGCAATCCATGGAATTTCTTGATGTGGCTGGTATGCACCCAGCCTTTGCGTCCTTCGAGCTTGACTGCGGTCCTTGTTGTCAATAACACCAGCTGGGGCTCCTTCCAACGGGGCTCCAACGGACTTGAACGATCGAAATTGCGCACCAGGACGAATTCTCCCGGAACGACTTCATGCGGTTTCACCTCAGTGTTGTCTGGAAATGCAGCGGCAACCTGTGAACGACAAGAGTGTAGGGCAGACATCAAGGAAGCTAGGTAATCTGTCAGCATATTACTGGAAATGTCTGTAATGCTACGGGGTCTAGGTGTACCCCACATGTTTGGAGGGCGGCCGAATACGACCTCGTAAGGAGACAGACCTGATCTGGAATGTGCAACCATTCTCATATAAAAAAGAGCAACTGGCAGGGCTACTAACCAATCTACACCTTTTTCTGTACATACTTTTGCAATGCGGATTTTCAAAGTCTGGTTATGTCTCTCTACGAGACCGGCTGCTTCAGGATGGCGTACACAATGGAACTTCCACTGGTACCCTAACAGAAGGGATACTTGTTTCATGAGTTCAGATGAGAATGGCTGGCCGTTGTCTGAATACACGACCCTAGGTAATCCATAACGGGGAAAATACTCATGAACCAACTGCCTGGCAGTGGTCGCGGCTGTGTAATCTGGAACTGGATATGCTTCTGTCCATCTGGACAAAGCGCATACGACTACGAGGACAAACTTGAAACCTCGACATCGCTCCATCTGAATATAATCCATCTGGAGGACTTCAAAAGGGTGGTCGGGAGGATGGAATCCACCTTGTTCCACCGGGACACTTTTACCTGGATTGAACTGACAACAGATCATACAGGTACGTACTTTCTGTTTGGCGGCTGCACGTAAATGCTTGTTGAACCAAAGGTTCTGGATACTGTCTAACATAGCTTTTTCTCCTAAATGTGCTGGACTATGTGCGGTGTTAATAATGACTTGAACCATAGAGTCGGGGAGAAACCATGTGGCTTTTCCCTTCGTCAACCATCCTTGATCTGTCTGGACCCCTCCTTGTTCGGACCATTTCTTGATTTCATCGGAGGTAGCATGTAACTGTATATCTATTACATCTTGTGTAGGGTCCTTAACTGTCATACAAGTAGTCTGATCTGGAAGGCGTGTCTGTGTCGTGTTAACTGGAATGTCTGGAGTCTGAGCTGTAAGCTTGGCTGTACGATCTGCCAGGTCGTTACCCTGGGAAATGATGTCAGTGACTTTCGTATGTGCTTTGCACTTCATGATGGCGATAGCTGTCGGTAAATGTATTGCATCTAACAGAGCTTGAATGAGGAGACCATGTTGAATCTTGGTTCCATGAGAAGTCATGAAACCTCTCTCCTGCCAGAGCACTCCAAAGTCGTGTACGACTCCGAATGCGTAACGTGAATCTGTATATATGTTAACTTTCAGGTTCTTGGCACGTATGCAGGCTTGGGTCAGAGCGACTAGCTCTGCTGCTTGAGCAGACAGGGTGTCAATACGATGTGTTTCTATAACTTCAGTGTCAGTAGTCACTGCATACGCGGCTACTAGTTCTCCTGTACTTGTCCTCATACATGAACCATCCACATAAAGTGTCAGGTCGGGATCAGGTAATGCAATATCTGTCAAGTCTTGTCTTGGCTTTGTCATGGTGTTAACAACTTCCACACAGTCATGTGTGGCAGGATTTGAAGTAACTGACGGTAACAGTGTAGCTGGATTTAAAATGTTGCAGCGTCTGATTTCTATGTGTGGCTGAAACAGTGTCAGTTCATAACCTGTTAAACGTGCAATTGTCAAGTGCTGAGTCTGAGTTCGGTTTAAAAGAACTTCCACGGAGTGTGGAACTTGTACTGTCAGGGAGTGTCCTAACACTATGGAATCACTTTGTCTGATAGCTAGAGCTGTGGCTGCAACTGACTTGAGGCACGCAGGCAGAGCCTGGGCTACTGGATCTAATGTGCTAGAGAAATAAGCACAGGGCTTGTATTGTCCTGCTTGATCTTGTGTGAGAACAGATAATGCAGTACCATCACGTTCTGTAACAAAAACTGTGAAAGGCTTACTGTAGTTTGGTGTTGCTAGAACAGGTGCTTGGCATAAGGCTTTCTTTAACTCATTGAAAACAAGTGTATGTTCCTGGGTCCAAGGGAGGACAGTCGATACGGCTGCCTCCTGTGTCGTTAACTGTATCAGTGGCTTGGCTAGAAATGCATACTGAGGAATCCATTGTCTGCAGTAAGAAGTGAGGCCGATAAAAGCTCGTACCTCCTTCTGTGTCTTGGGTTGTGGAAGATGCGCTATTAACTGGATACGGTCAGGTGTCAACTGCCTACCCCTCTTGGACAGTAAGTGTCCCAAGTATACCACTTGCTGGACACAGAATTGTAATTTGGAAGGGGACACCTTGTGCCCCATCTCGGCCAGAAAATACAGAACTGTAAGTGACGCACGTTCGCAGTCACGTTCAGAACGGGCTGTAATTAGTAGATCATCGACATACTGGAGCAGGGCAGTGTTAGTTGGCATGTGAATATTGTCTAGTTGTCTCTTAAGTGCTTGACTGTAAATGCTAGGACTTTCTGTGAAACCTTGAGGAGCTCGTGTGAATTTATAGCTTCTTCCATTTAAACAGAATCCGAAAAGGAACTGGCTGTCTGGATGAATGGGGACACTAAAGAATGCGTTCTTGAGATCGATAACTGTAAAGAATGTGGCTTCAGAATCAATGGCTGTCAAGAGTGAGGAAATATCAGGGACCACAGGGTACTGGGGTATGATACACTTATTAAGTTCTCGAAGGTCAATCACTAATCGATAAACTGGAGGTGCATTTGGATCAGTACGTTTAAGAATCGGAATGATAGGAGAATTACATACATTGGAGTCAGTTTCTACAACCACTCCTTGAGCAATAAGCTCGTCAATAATTTTGGATAAGGCTGCTACAGCCTCAGGTGGCAATTTGTACTGTCTGATTCGTGGTAAAACAACACCTTGCTTCAGAGTGACACGATAGGGTGTAATGTGCATACAACCTACATCAGTTGGACCTTGCGCCCATAAATGCTGTGGTACATTCAATAATCTTGGATCAAAATCACGTAATACATAATGACCCTTAAAATCTCGCAGGAACAGGCGGACCCCTTCTGGGGAGCAGCATATGACTGCTCCTAATTCTTTTAATGTCTTAATGCCTAATAAATTTTCTGGACATGACCTCGTAAGTAACAAATCAGTAGTTCGGGACAGTGGACCAACTTCTAGAGTAACTGGTTTCGATATTTCATTAACAATAGGCTTTCCTGAAAATCCAAGGGAAACATTTCTTGAGCCTGAGAGCGGAGCCCCTGGAACCTCGTCATGACTGATGGTAGTCCTACTTGCCCCTGTATCAATCAGAAACTTTCTGTCTTTCCCTAATACTTGACTATGTACATAGGGACCCTCTTGATCTACAGGTATCTCGATGAGAGGCAAGCCTACCTCCCTCTCTAGGCTGTTTCATGAATACGGCTGATAATCCGGATACTCTGACTGTGCATACTGGTACATCTGCTGTGTAACATGCTGTGTTGCAGCTATAGGCTGCGGTACTGTAACTGTCTGTTGTGCGTTCTGCGGTGGCTGGGAAGTCTGTAAAACTTGTTCTTGTCTAGGCGGACGTGGTCTTTCTTTAGTCTTACCAGTAGCTATGTTGTGTTTCAGAACTGCACATTCGTTTATAAAATGACCTGGCTGTTTACAATAATTGCATGTCCCTTTAACGGGAGTTGCAGGATGACTGGCTTGATTCGGACCCCTCTTCTGACTGTCTTGTGGAACAGATTGTGCAACTAATACTTTCATTTTCGTGTCTTTCATACGTCTTCTTTCATGGTCCTGCTCTTCCCTGATTCTGTTCTGGTGATACTGGAGCATCTGGAGCATCTGTGACGGAGTATTAGCTTGCCAAGAACTCTCGACTTTCAGTACTCGATTTTTAACTTGTGGACTTGAATTCTCGACTAGTTTGGTAACAAAAAGATGAGGGTACGATTCACTACTTGTTTTCAGACCACTATTAATAATGAAACATTTCTCGAATCTAGAATAAAAGTCACTAGTATCTTCATCTTGTTTCTGTTTACAGGCTGAGATGGCATCCCAGTCTTCCTTTTTCGTGGCTAGTAATCTTGGCAAGACTTGTATTAACAGTTCGGGCAAAGCTTTAGCTTTATCCCCAAGACCGGTACCTGGTACTCGTGTGTTATCTTCGGCTTCTAATGCGGACCAATCTATCTTATTCTCTCCCACCTCCCATTCTTTTTCTTTAAGTTTTTCATATATGCCCGCAGGCAACAAGACCTTTAACATTTTAATGATATCAGGATACGTGTATTCTCCCATACGGAGCATGTCTTTTAGTTCACGGTGGAACCCTGCTGGATCTTTATCATGACAGGGAATTAACTTTTTCATCTCTAAGAGTTCCATCTTTGTGATGGGGGTGTAAACAAATACTCGTTCTAGACCACCACCTTCTTTCTTGACTGGATGTACTTCTCGTAACGGATTCTGTCTGTCTATGTAGAATGACTTCCTTACTGGGGGTGGAACGGGAACAAAATGCGGAGTCAAGAACGTACTGTATTTGTGGCGCTGTTCTAGAATGACATTAATTAAATCGGTACCTAGACCTTTCCATCTGTACTGGAGTAACTCGTTCAATACATCATGTAAAGGACCTGGATCAGAATGTTGAACCTCATACAGTGTGATGAGGTGCTGGATCATATACATACCCACCAGACGCTGCTCGGCTGGGGGCAGTTTCAGGAACATTTGTGCCACGATTTCATCTGGAAACGTGGTAAAATCACTAGTCCATCGGACTGCTGATCGGGCTAGTTCTTGTTCATGCATGGTATTAAGTTCACTATAACCTATTCGTGATTTCAGAATTTTATCGGTAGCTTGGAATACTTGCTCAAGAGAACATTGTTCTGGCACTGGAGGAGGAAAACCTTTCTTGTAATCTGGACGTGAATGTCTGTCGGAAAGTCTAGTTCTACCTACATACGCTATTCTGTCGGGATTCTCGCTGTCTACCTCTTCACTTGAAGAGTCATTCTCTTTCTCGGCTATTTTCCTTGCTTTCTCTTTTTCGTGTATGTCTAGAATTTCCTTACGGATTTTCCTGTACATAGCGTCTATACAATTCTGTGTCTTGTGTTTTCCCTCTGCTATATTATTACTGCACTTTGTCAGGACTTTCATTTCTTCTTGATCTTTTTCCGGACAGTCTTGTTCTCTTATTAAACAGTTAATTAAAAACTTTAAAAGCATGAGCTGAGTCTCGACTTTTCTTTGAACCATGGCTTCGTGAACACTTTCTGGATTTGCTCCTGTACGGATAAAACGATATATTCTGTCTAGGTGTTCTCTCATATCGGGCAGGGTGTCCAAATAGTCGGTCACCCGTCTTAAACGTAATGAATATATGACCATGGTACCATCGCCTGGAACTGGATCATAACGACATTCGGTAAGTGCTCGCTTGATATCTACGTATGTATTCACTTTTGGCGTACGCTGTAACGCTAGTTCATGTAGCGTCATACGTCTGTGTTGAGGCGGGGTACCAGGAGAATCTCCCCCCGCGGCTCCTAAACTAGAATCGTCGGTGTGTACTGTACGTGCTGGGAGAGTGGCTGATGTAGCGGGTACATGTACTGTGGGCTGGGCCGGGGGTGCTGTAACAGATGCTGTAACATTAACTGGACCCACGGGACCAGTGACTGGAGGAGCAGGAATTACATTATTAACAGGGTGCTGAGGTTGAACAGGCGGAATATGATTTGCATATTCTGGGACTGTATCGTCCAAATAAGACGAAAGAAAAATATCAGCTGCGGTCGGTTTATGACGTAGCTTAGTCGGGACCAATGGCGGCGGAAAATTACCGGATGCTTCCGGGGTTGCCTTCGGCAAGAAGAGGATACATGCCCCTTATAAGAGCATTTCTCTGTTGTCTGACTGTTCTGCTCTAACTCGTTCACCTACTTCGATTAATTCCCTTTCTTGGGCTCTTTCTGAGGATTCCCTACTTAACTCTGTTTTTCTGATTTCTTTTTCGGTTCTTCTATGAGATTCTTTGCGCCATAACTCGATGGCATCTTTCTGGGACTGTCGGGCTTTCTTTTTCCATAATGCCTCTTCTACTCGCATGATGCACTCGGCATCCCATGTACCTGATACAGGCCATCTATATTTCTCTTCTAGATCCTTGGTATAGTCGACCCATAAATCTAAATACAATATGGCACTTAAGCCACGCTTATGATACATAAAATGTCCGGGACTGTCCCTAGGCGGGACAGGAACTGCTTCCTCGAGTAACCCTTTTCTGGTCTTTAACTGACGTAACTTGGAAAACAGAGGCATCCTAGACTTGAATCCAAACACAATACAATACACGATAAACACAGTAATGAATAGCAAAACAAATCACTCATACTACGACATTGAAAACACATTAAATAACATTAATAACAGTTCGAACAGAATATTACCTGGTACATTTAAAACATAATACTTGAACTTCTCGAGAACAGACTTACTAGAATTACTGGATGCACTGCTAAAACAGTACAGAACATACCGGTCCCATAAAGAGACACGTCGGACCCGTATCCACCTAGGTGGACACTTCGGACTGGATCTGCGTACCCAAACCCAACGGACCAGAGACAAATTAATTGACCCTGTCTAGATACTACCCCAGCAACGGTACTCACCGGGCAGCAAGAAACTGGAAGGCCTCGGACTGGACTGGACTGCTACGACGTCGGACTACGAACTTCGGACTTCAGTTACAGGTGGGCCTCCGGATACCTCGGACCTTGTACTCTCGGCTTGGGCTCTGGTCGGGACTCGCCGCGTTCCTCACCGCCTCGTCTGGATGCTGGACCGCAACCTCCGTCTCCTCCGTGGGCCTGAGGGATACTTGAAGCAGAAATATCTGCACGTGCACGGTATGGTTCCGTCACGGCTGCAGAGGGTCAGGGGGCCTGCGTGGCTTCGCCGGCGCGTGGGGAAAGGGCAAGTCCCTATTCGGGCGCCATTATGTGGTAAATAAATAATTAATTACCGGTACTATTTTTGAATACATTGAATAAAACAGATAGCTCAATAAATAAGAGACAGGATTCGAGGTATCTGAGTCTAACAGGCTTTAATCAGGCATAAGGGAAGGGACAGGAACGGGATAGCCTGCACGGAAATAGAATGGATGGCAGCTGCAATGCCTCATTGACAGTGCAGCATATATATAGTATAATACATTACATTACATTGCATACAATAGGCGTAGCAGTAGGCGTAACTCGTAGCAGTCGCGAAAGATAAGAACAAAATGGGTGTAACAAGAAGGCGTGTACAGGGCGTATACATAGACATGTGATGTAGACGTCACAGAAGTGTCATAAATGGGGCGGAAACATGGAGGGGGCTACCTGAGCAGCTGGGACCTTTAACCTAGTGGTGCGCGCAAACGGGCAATGACGTGTTACCAGGAAGAACTGGGGCTATGACTTCTGCGCTAGAAGAGGAGACTAAAGTCTGTGGGGTCAGCACGACATGTACCTATAGCATATCTGGTATCTTGTGTTTGGAGTACATGTTGATAGAAACTAAAAGTTATCAGGGCAAAGGCTACTTGACACTAAGACTGGTGCATGCATAATTCTACATGTATTGCGTGAGCTAGGAATATTCTAGGAATATTAATACAGTAATTCTCTTACATGAAGACAGAAAGACTAGACCATCGCTGAAACTGTGATGCGGTTCAGTAGCTTAGGAATGCAAAGAAGGAGGGCTGGACTGATAACTAGAAGCATAACATACTCTTGGCAGACAGGCAGGCAGAGCCAGGCCGGGCCGGGCACCGTGAGGCAGGAAGTAAGTGAAGGGTCAGGGATGCAGGTGGGGGCTGCATCGCTCCTCGGAGCGGGTTCAGAAGACTGGAGCTTGAATCTGGCGTCCGGGCCCTTTTGAGGCCTAGAAACGGGGACAATTCAATGAATTAACGTGTACACTGTAAATCGTGGTAACATAGGCCTAATACTCGTTGCTTTCACGAGAACTGGAAACTGGCATACTAGAGTTGAACACAACTGTAATTGCGTCTTTAATCGATCATAGGGGGATATATGCATATCGATCATGCACATATAGCATAGGATGGGGAACGCGTAGGCACATATAACATGGCAAAATTTACTTTTCCACACAGCTCAGAACCTGGCTACATGCAAATTAGTCTGACCCTGGCCCAGTGCATCATGGGAACAGGGCAGACCAAACTATCAAGCCAATTCTTTACTGGAAAGGAAACAAGCTTCCGGGGACCGGTTTCTGGCATTACAGCCGTCGTCGGCCCGGCTTGCTTGAATCCTGATGGTGCAGTGAGCAAGGGACTCATGTCTGAGTATACCCTGCCACACCTGTAGTGGCCAAAACGATTCATAAAAGGCGGTGGTGATGGACAGAGTATCTGAATTAAGCAGAACACTCCTACTCATGTCAAAAGATCAGGGCTTGATCCATCACCGTTTTTTAGCTCACTGCACCATCCCAGCTCAGAACCTGGCTACATGCAAATTAGTCTGACCCTGGCCCAGTGTATCATGGGAACAGGGCAGACCAAACAACCAAGCCAATTCTTTACTGGAAAGGAAACAAGCTTCCGGGGACCGGTTTCTGGCATTACAGCCGTCGTCGGCCCGGCTTGCTTGAATCCTGATGGTGCAGTAAGCAAGGGACTCATGTCTGAGCATACCCTGCCACACCTGTAGTGGCCAAAACGATTCATAAAAGGGGGTGGTGATGGACAGAGTATCTGAATTAAGCAGAACACTCCAACCCATGTCAAAAGATCAGGGCTTGATCCATCACCGTTTTTTAGCTCACTGCACCATCCCAGCTCAGAACCTGGCTACATGCAAATTAGTCTGACCCTGGCCCAGTGCATCATGGGAACAGGGCAGATCAAACTACCAAGCCAATTCTTTACTGGAAAGGAAACAAGCTTCCGGGGACCGGTTTCTGGCATTACAGCCGTCGTCGGCCTGGCTTGCTTGAATCCTGATGGTGCAGTGAGCAAGGGACTCATGTCTGAGTATACCCTGCCACACCTGTAGTGGCCAAAACGATTCATAAAAGGGGGTGGTGATGGACAGAGTATCTGAATTAAGCAGAACACTCCTACCCATGTCAAAAGATCAGGGCTTGATCCATCACCGTTTTTTAGCTCACTGGAAAGGAAACAAGCTTCCGGGGACCGGTTTCTGGCATTACAGCCGTCGTTAATTCAGATACTCTGTCCATCACCACCCCCTTTATGAATCGTTTTGGCCACCACAAGTGTGGAAGGGTATGCTCAGATGTGAGTCCCTTGCTCACTGCACCATCAGGATTCAAACAAGCCGGGCCGAAGACGGCTGCTATGCCAGAAACTGGTCCCCGGAAGCTTGTTTCCTTTCCAGTAAAGAATTGGCTTGGTAGTTTGGTCTGCCCTGTTCCCATGATGCACTGGGACAGGGTCAGACTAATTTGCATGTAGCCAGGTTCTGAGCTGGGATGGTGCAGTGAGCTAAAAAACGGTGATGGATCAAGCCCTGATTTATTGACTGGGTAGGAGTGTTCTGCTTAATTCAGATACTCTGTCCATCACCACCCCCTTTATGAATCGTTTTGGCCACTATAGGAGTGGAAGGGTATGCTCAGATGTGAGTCCCTTGCTCAATGCACTATCAGGATTCAAGCAAGCCGGGCCGAAGATGGCTGCAATGCCAGAAACCGGTCCCCGGAAGCTTGTTTCCTTTCCAGTAAAGAATTGGCTTGGTAGTTTGGTCTGCCCTGTTCCCATGATGCACTGGGCCAGGGTCAGACTAATTTGCATGTAGCCAGGTTCTGAGCTGGGATGGTGCAGTGAGCTAAAAACGGTGATGGATCAAGCCCTGATCTTTTGACTGGGTAGGAGTGTTCTGCTTAATTCAGATACTCTGTCCATCACCACCCCCTTTATGAATCGTTTTGGCCACCACAAGTGTGGAAGGGTATGCTCAGATGTGAGTCCCTTGCTCACTGCACCATCAGGATTCAAGCAAGTCGGGCCGAAGACGGCTGTAATGCCAGAAACTGGTCCCCGGAAGCTTGTTTCCTTTCCAGTAAAGAATTGGCTTGGTAGTTTGGTCTGCCCTGTTCCCATGATGCACTGGGCCAGGGTCAGACTAATTTGCATGTAGCCAGGTTCTGAGATGGGATGGTGCAGTGAGCTAAAAAACAGTGATGGATCAAGCCCTGATCTATTGACTGGGTAGGAGTGTTCTGCCTAATTCAGATACTCTGTCCATCACCAGCCCCTTTATGAATCGTTTTGGCCACCACAAGTGTGGAAGGGTATGCTCAGATGTGAGTCCCTTGCTCACTGCACCATCAGGATTCAAGCAAGACGGGCCGAAGACGGCTGTAATGCCAGAAACCGGTCCCCGGAAGCTTGTTTCCTTTCCAGTAAAGAATTGGCTTGGTAGTTTGGTCTGCCCTGTTCCCATGATGCACTGGGCCAGGGTCAGACTAATTTGCATGTAGCCAGGTTCTGAGCTGGGATGGTGTAGTGGGCTAAAAAACGGTGATGGATCAAGCCCTGATCTATTGACTGGGTAGGATTGTTCTGCTTAATTCAGATACTCTGTCCATCACCACCCCCTTTGTGAATCGTTTATGCTCAGATGTGAGTTCCTTGCTCACTGCACCATCAGGACTCAAGCAAGCCGGGCCGAAGACGACTGTAATGCCAGAAACCGGTCCCTGGAAGCTTGTTTTCTTTTCAGTAAAGAATTGGCTTGGTAGTTTGGTCTGCCCTGTTCCCATGATGCACTGGGCCAGGGTCAAACTAATTTGCATGTAGCCCGGTTCTGAGCTGGGATGGTGCAGTGAGCTAAAAAACGGTGATGGATCAAGCCCTGATCTATTGACTGGGTAGGAGTGTACTGCTTAATTCAGATACTCTGTCCATCACCACCCCCTTTATGAATCGTTTTGGCCACCACAAGTGTGGAAGGGTATGCTCAGATGTGAGTCCCTTGCTCACTGCACCATCAGGATTCAAGCAAGCCGGGCCGAAGACGGCTGTAATGCCAGAAACCGGTCCCCGGAAGCTTGTTTCCTTTCCAGTAAAGAATTGATTTGGTAGTTTGGTCTGCCCTGTTCCCATGATGCACTGGGCCAGGGTCAGACTAATTTGCATGTAGCCAGGTTCTGAGCTGGGATGGTGCAGTGAGCTAAAAAACGGTGATGGATCAAGCCCTGATCTATTGACTGGATAGGAGTGTTCTGCTTAATTCAGATACTCTGTCCATCACCACCCCCTTTATGAATCGTTTTGGCCACCACAAGTGTGGAAGGGTATGCTCAGATGTGAGTCCCTTGCTCACTGCACCATCAGGATTCAAGCAAGCCGGGCCGAAGACGGCTGTAATGCCAGAAACCGGTCCCCGGAAGCTTGTTTCCTTTCCAGTAAAGAATTGGCTTGGTAGTTTGGTCTGCCCTGTTCCCATGATGCACTGGGCCAGGGTCAGACTAATTTGCATGTAGCCAGGTTCTGAGCTGGGATGGTGCAGTGAGCTAAAAAACGGTGATGGATCAAGCCCTAATCTATTGACTGGGTAGGAGTGTTCTGCTTAATTCAGATACTCTGTCCATCACCACCCCCTTTGTGAATCGTTTATGCTCAGATGTGAGTTCCTTGCTCACTGCACCATCAGGACTCAAGCAAGCCGGGCCGAAGACGGCTGTAATGCCAGAAACCGGTCCCTGGAAGCTTGTTTTCTTTTCAGTAAAGGATTGGCTTGGTAGTTAGAGCTTTTACAGCGCTCTGTTTTAAATTGTATATTGTACTTTGTGGTGAATCTGTGTATTTTCGTGTGCTTTTTTAAAAATTCAATACCCCCCTGCACCGCACGCCATTACTGACCAGCCTCACTGCCGGAGCCGGCTCCCTGCTACTCATCGTGGGGGCCTGCAGGTACTTCCGGTCGGCCTGCATGAAGAGCGGTTAGCGCTCTAGTGCTTCACTTCCTCTGGGCTATTTAGCCCTCGCAGTAACACGAGCGCGCAGCGATCGCGCGCAGCTCCGCCGAAGACCCGCCAAAGAGCTGCCCGTCTGCGCCCGTCCGCGCTAAGGCAGCGCCAGGCGCCAGACATATTGTTCCCCCAACTGGTATTTTCGCGGTAAGATGTGCTACTCTAGGACAGAGTTGTTAAGTCTACAGCACTCAATTTGTTCATGTGTCAGGCGGAACCCTGCACATATTTTAAATCCCCTGCTACATCCCTCCAAACTCTGCTCTACCACTAAATCCAAACCTAAACCGCTCCAGGCTCTCAGGCTAGGACACCTAAATGTCAGATCTATGCAAAAACATTATCTAGAAATCCATGATCTTTTAACAGATCACTCTCTTGACGCCCTGTTCATGACCGAGACGTGGCTCCAGGATGACATGGACTCGGTTTGCAATCTAGCTACTCCTATGGGATACACCACGCTCACGGTGAACAGGAGCTCAAGAGGGGGCGGGCTAGCACTTATAGCTAAATCTCACCTTGCTTGCCAACTTACTAAAGTGGACATTAAGGGCAGCGAAAGCGCTCGCTTTGCTATCAAAGCTAACTCACAGTTCTGTGTAACTGGCCTCTTGGTCTATAGACCCCCTGGCGCTGACGCCCCCTTCATTAACTCACTCCTACAGTATCTGGGCACGAACATCACTAAAACGGCTAATTTCACGATAATAGGCGACCTCAACTTACATCTAGATAGAGACACCAAGCCCAAAGTTGCCACCTTTCTTGCGGATCTCGCTGCCTTTCAGCTTAATCAACTTGCAAGTGGTCCAACCCACAGAGCGGGACACCTTCTTGATCCCATCTTCTCTAATATTACGAGTTGATCCGCATACCCGCCTATCCCCATGACCTGGACAGACCATTATCTGGTAATGCTGTCAATTTCTTGCAAATCTAGCCCTGTTCTGGTGCCCACTCCGCTAGTTCATAAGCGTCCATGGAGAAAACTCCGCCTAGAAGACCTGCATGACCTCCTGGTGTTAAATCCCCCTCCCTCTAGTGAGGATCTTGACATAGGATATGACCAATTTTGCCTCTGGATCACCCAGGCATTAGACACCCTGATCCCTGCTAGATGGATCAAGGCCCGCACCCATACGGCTAGTCCCTGGTATAATTCTGAACTAGCCACTTTGAAAAAGGAATGCAAAAAGGCGGAGAGGGGCTGGAGAAAAAACTACGATGCCAATCTTAAACAGAACTATGTCCTACTCCAGAAATCTTATCACCGCAAGGTGTGCAGAATAAGAGCGGCATACTATGCCCATGAGATTAACAGTAGCTCCAACACCTCTAAATCTGTATTTAAAATTTTGAAAGACCTTACTGCGAAAAAAACTGTTATCTCTGCCACTATCTCCTCTGATTTTTGCAACACTATGGCTAATTTTTTCACCAATAAGATTAGGAAAATCTATGACACTTTTCCTAACTGTCCGCAGCCCTCGGTTACTCTGGACCCTAACAGACCCTCTCTCCCCTCTTTTCCTACTCTGGACCGAGAGAGTTTTCAAAAAATGTGTAGGAAAATCAAGTCTGGTTCCCCGGCGGACCCCTTAAAACCAGAGTTTTTTTGTGAAGCTTCCGAACTTATCACGGAACACATACGAGATATCATTAATATGTCTCTCTCTACTGCCAGCATTCCCTCCAAATGGAAGCAGGCTTGGGTATCCCCCATCTTAAAAAAAACCACCTTAGACCCTACGCTTCCTGAAAATTTTAGGCCCATCTCCCTGCTTCCCTGGCCAGCCAAAATCACCGAGGCACATGTCAACAACATTCTGACCAACTTCCTCCTTACCAACAACACTCTGGATGACTCCCAACACGGGTTTAGAGCTGGTCACAGCACCGAGACAGCCTTGCTTAGTGTTACAGAGGACCTCCGTACCATCCTTGACACCGGCGGAACGGCAGCACTGGTCTTGTTGGACCTCAGTGCTGCCTTCGATACGGTGTCGCACGAGGTCCTGCTGATGAGACTGGAGGAAATTGGAATTACAGGGACAGCCCTAGGCTGGCTCAGAGACTTTCTTTCCAACAGGTCTTTTAGAGTCTCCACCCCCCTACATCTCTAAGGAGCATAACATCGGTCAGGGAGTGCCGCAAGGTTCCTCCCTGAGCCCCACCCAGTTCAATGTCTATGTCCGCCCTCTTGCAGAGGTGGCTAGAAGGAACGGACTAGCACTGGTGTCCTACGCTGACGACACCCAGTTGGTGGTGGCTCTTAATGACAACAGTGGTCTGGAGGCTCATCACTTCAAACAGGCCCTCACTGACATCACTAACTGGATGACGGCGAATTTTCTCCAACTCAACGCGGGGAAAACAGAGATACTGCTCCTGGGGAAAAACACCACGTCCTGGGGAGATAGTTGGTGGCCTGACGTCTTGGGCCAACCTCCTAAGCCTAAGGAATGCGCTAAAAATCTGGGAGTCTGGGTGGACTCGGCACTGAAGTTCACTCACCATACTAAAAAGGTGGCTGCCACTTGCTTCGGCATCTTACGTAACCTCAGACCTATTTTGAGGTTTTTCGACTGTCGCACCCGTCAGCTAATTGTTCAGGCGACCATCCTTTCAAGACTGGACTATGCGAACTCTCTTTTATTGGGGGCGAACCTTGCCGAAACATCCAGACTACAGAGAGTCCAGAATGCGGCTGCCAGGGCGCTGGTAGGTCTCCCTCGCCACTCCTCGGTGGCCGGAGCCTTGAGAAAATTGCACTGGCTCCCGGTGGGTAAAAGGATCCAGTTCAAGGCACTGTGTTTAGCCTTCAAGATCCTTAAAACCGCCTCTCCCCCTATGCTGTGCCCCCTCCTGGCGGAGTATACTCCTAGGAGGTCGCTGCGCTCAGAGGGACAACATCTCGCAATCGTCCCTCGAACCAGACTGGCTAGAGTAGGCGGTCGATCCTTTAGCTTCCTAGCTGCCAAGCTTTGGAACAACCTTCCGGAATCTATCCGTGGCATGCAGGACCTTTTGACCTTCAGAAAGGCCATCAAAACTCATCTCTTTCAATAACTGTTTCTATACTTCCGCGCCTCTAATCTCTCTGCAATTGGTCTGTTCACAGCGCCGGGACGCCCCTTGGCTGGGGCAGCCGAGCGCTATACAAACCACCATAACATAACATAACATAACAGTTTGGTCTGCCCTGTTCCCATGATGCACTGGGCCAGGGTCAGACTAATTTGCATGTAGCCCGGTTCTGAGCTGGGATGGTGCAGTGAGCTAAAAAACTGTGATGGATCAAGCCCTCATCTATTGACTGGGTAGGAGTGTTCTGCTTAATTCAGATACTCTGTCCATCACCACCCCCTTTATGAATCGTTTTGGCCACCACAAGTGTGGAAGGGTATGCTCAGATGTGAGTCCCTTGCTCACTGCACCATCAGGATTCAAGCAAGCCGGGCCGAAGACGGCTGTAATGCCAGAAACCGATCCCCGGAAGCTTGTTTCCTTTCCAGTAAAGAATTGGTTTGGTAGTTTGGTCTGCCCTGTTCCCATGATGCACTGGGCCAGGGTCAGACTAATTTGCATGTAGCCAGGTTCTGAGCTGGGATGGTGCAGTGAGCTAAAAAACGGTGATGGATCAAGCCCTGATCTATTGACTGAGTAGGAGTGTTCTGCTTAATTCAGATACTCTGTCCATCACCACCCCCTTTATGAATCGTTTTGGCCACCACAAGTGTGGAAGGGTATGCTCAGATGTGAGTCCCTTGCTCACTGCACCATCAGGATTCAAGCAAGCCGGGCCGAAGACGGCTGTAATGCCAGAAACCGGTCCCCGGAAGCTTGTTTCCTTTCCAGTAAAGAATTGGCTTGGTAGTTTGGTCTGCCCTGTTCCCATGATGCACTGAGCCAGGGTCAGACTAATTTGCATGTAGCCAGGTTCTGAGCTGGGATGGTGCAGTGAGCTAAAAAACGGTGATGGATCAAGCCCTGATCTATTGACTGGGTAGGAGTGTTCTGCTTAATTCAGATACTCTGTCCATCACCACCCCCTTTGTGAATCGTTTATGCTCAGATGTGAGTTCCTTGCTCAATGCACCATCAGGACTTAAGCAAGCCGGGCCGAAGACGGCTGTAATGCCAGAAACCGGTCCCTGGAAGCTTGTTTTCTTTTCAGTAAAGAATTGGCTTGGTAGTTAGAGCTTTTACAGCGCTCTGTTTTAAATTGTATATTGTACTTTGTGGTGAATCTGTGTATTTTCGTGTGCTTTTTTAAAAATTCAATACCCCCCTGCACCACACGCCATTACTGACCAGCCTCACTGCCGGAGCCGGCTCCCTGCTACTCATCGTGGGGGCCTGCAGGTACTTCCGGTCGGCCTGCACGAAGAGCGGTTAGCGCTCTAGTGCTTCACTTCCTCTGGGCTATTTAGCCCTCGCAGTAACACGAGCGCGCAGCGATCGCGCGCAGCTCCGCCGAAGACCCGCCAAAGAGCTGCCCGTCTGCGCCCGTCCGGGCTAAGGCAGCGCCAGGCGCCAGACTTATTGTTCCCTCAACTGGTATTTTTGCGGTAAGATGTGCTACTCTAGGACAGAATTGTTAAGTCTAAAGCACTCAATTTGTTCATGTGTCATCTATTGACTGGGTAGGAGTGTTCTGCTTAATTCAGATACTCTGTCCATCACCACCCCCTTTATGAATAGCTGAATAAATAAACAAAATGATCACAGCTGCGAGAGTGTAAAATTTTTAGGTTTCGCCTGGCCGTGGCACTGCGCAGCAGTGCTCGCGCAGGTAAAATTTAATGTTATCTCAGTATTGGGGACTTGAACCTGCCCCTTCTGCCATTGGCTAGCTCCATAAATGGAGGCTAGCCATTGGAAGACATGGTTGTCAATCACTCTTTCCCCCATCACGACGCGATTCGGGGGCGTTTCTGGGTCTTTTTTTAAGTCCCGCCCCTTTCGTCGTCACCTCCTTTCCCCACCATTAACCTCGGCGATTCTGAGTACACCCTTTCACGTTCCCCAAGTTTCTTTTCTCACGTTTGCGTAACTCTTCGCTTTCGTAACAGATGTCGCAGGATGAATTGAGGGGTCTGAGACCAGCGCGTCACCTCATAGCTGGTAAGACAAACTTAAAATTTCCGGTGCTGGCTTCCTTTGCAATCTGCCGAATTCAGTCGCTTGAGGGTAGACTCATTGTTTGTACACTCGAGGTCGGCAACGCAACCAAACATCCCAGTCTCGACTCTCGGACAGAGCCAGCGTTTCACTTTGTCTTTCGTTGGGCCCCCTCCTGCCAGCAAGCGAACTTGGATGCCAAGAGTGCAGCCCAAACCCTGTGCCAGTCTCACTACCGGCAGACGGTGGAAGGTTTTTTATGCCGGCGTCTGTGCGGGAATATAACCCGAAGGCATGCGGGGCCCTTTCACTCAGCTCTTTTTTTCGTAGTTGTACCTGGCACAAACTCTCACTTTTTTCACAAGTACCACTACTACCGGGCAGTGCCCTTGTAGTGTGCAAACCTTACGCCATGTACTGTGCCCGTTGTGAAGCATTCTGTAGGCTCCACTTGCTGCTGCCAGTTTACAGTGCAGCTTGTAGGCCGCCTAGTCTTTCGAGATGCCACGGGAAATCGCCCCTTTCACTAAGTGGCCGTGGAGTCGCCTACCTCGTAAAGTGTTCTGACTGCATGCTCTTTAAACAGTGTTTGTGCAAGTACTAACGAGCGTCCCTTTATCTGTTGTGATATTGAAGAAACAGGCGAGTTGTTTTCTAGAGATTAGGTGAGAAGAGTATCCCTTAGGCACCCTTCTCTGCACTCGACCTCTGGGGCATGGCTCGATCGAAGACTTCAGGGGCCTGACACCCTCGGCTGGCGTAGGGTTTGTTTCTCGATGGTGGCTTTCGCCCGTGATCAAACTATCATTTAGGGAAAAAAAAGTTGAAAAATTCAGTTCGCTGTTATTGTGTTTCACTTTCAACCTGATTTCGCTTTCTGCATAAATGAGATGGAATCCACTGGTCCTGTCGCTTCTACGAGCGATGGGGGAGGTGAACGGGTGTTGAGAAAAAGGAGAGAGGGGGATTGAGGGAACCAATGAGAGACGGCCTGGAGACCACTGCATCACATCCCTGTCCCGGAGGAATCGACTTTTCCTCAGAAAAACAAGTCTGCCCAGCGTGAACGAACGCTCGAGTCGGATGTCGGCACCAGGCCTTTATATTTGTTTTTCTTGTGACTATTCTTTTGAATAAGACTGTTTGCCAGCTTCTTCGCCTTACAGTAAATTGTTCTGGGTGAATGAGCTATAGTGTCTGGCTTAGAAATATTTTTCTGCCAACCACCCAGAGTGTTGGATGGTTGGGCCGTATGCGAGCTGACCTTTGTGCCTACGGCCGAGATAAACACTCGTGGCCCGAGGGCAGCGCGAGAACCAGACGCTGCCTCCCCCCCTCGTTGATTGTGTGTGTGAGCTCCTCACCCTTCCCCCCTCGTTTCTTATGTGCGTGAGCTCCTCTCCCTCCCCCCCTCGTTGCTTGGGTGAGTGAGCGCCTCAGCTTCCCCCCCCCTCGTTGCTTGTGTACGTGAGCTCCTCCCCCTCCCCCCCTCGTTGCTTTTGTGCGTGAGCTCCTCACCCCCCTCCCCTCACTGTATTTGGGTGCTAATCTGGTACAAATACGGAGTGTCTTTTGCAGACTCTGCTGTTTATGTGGTAAAATGGCAACATAATACTGGCGCAGTGTTCCGCTGAATGTCCTATCTTGCTGCATTATTTTGCCACATGTCACATAATTTTGTCCTCCATTCGTGGATGATACCTTTATATATGCATACATTCTCTGACATGTAATGAAACAGGAGGAGCTTTACTGTATTGATTAGTTGCAGGACATAAGACCTTAGCTGGTCTACGGCTGAAAAAAAACAGGCACACTTTTAGCTATCGTGTGCCTCAGCTGTCCGACACTATCTCGTGTCCCTTCAGTGATATGATAGGACGAAAAAAACCAAATGTGTTTTACTTGTATACCAAACCCATTTTTTTACACGTCAAGTAGGTTTTTAAAGCATCTCGCCTCTTGGTCAAGTTGATATTTTATAACATTTGAGAGCCCTGGTTTATAAAATATGTTAACTCCTCACCAAATTAACATTTTGTTGCTTTTAGCTCAACAAATATTACAGATCTTATTTGGCACATTTTATATATATTTACGGGTTCTAACTGTACCGGTTTCATGAAAGTATTATCTCCTTTTGAGGAAATACTAATGACATTTGACCTGTTTGTAAAAAATGCTTAAAATGTGATTTTTTTTTTGTTTCTAAGGGCCCCTATGTCTGTAGAGACAAGATTGCTGACTAAGGTGTAAATTATGATAGGTCAAGGATGACCCAGCTTAGTTGAGGAAAATCCGTGAGAATAAGCTACTGGTCTCAAGGTGGCAAAGCCGGAGATGTAGCCATTAGGGCATATATCCTCCTTTGTCTAAAGCTTTTAGCAACATAATCAAGATGCATTATTTGTAATGTCGCCTGTTAGTGCACAACATAAACACTGCAGCCCTCTCTTCTGACATTTCTGCCCCCTCATTATATCTTCCCCTGCTCCTTAAAACAAACTCCTAAGAAAACAAGCAATGCAATAGGTCTCGCTTTAGGAAAGTTTGAGCTATTGGTCTTGTAAATGACACATTTTTTATTTATGTGTTGGTTTTGAAAATAGGGAAATTAAAAGCTTTGTCATTTACAATGCCAATAGTTATAACTTTCGCAAATGTGACACCTATATCATTTGTAATGCAATAGGTGTTGTATTTACGTGACTTAGATGTATTGATATTACAATTAACAATTGCTTTTGTTTTTTTAAATAATTAATACTTAAATAAAAGTTATTGTAATTTATAATGGCAATAGCTTAAACTTTTGTAAATAACTTTTGTGAAGATTATGTTCAATGTATTTTATTGTGACAAAAATCCAAGAACAGAAGTGAAATATTAACATTTTTTTGTGACATTTGAAATAAAGCTTGAAACATTGAGAGAACATATTTGAACCAGTTGTTGTTGAATGGTTGCGCAGATTGATGCTGGGGTGGCGCTGAGTGATGCTGTGGTGGCGACGAGTGATGCTGTGGTGATGCTGAGTGATGCTGTGGTGATGCGATAGACACACAAATAAAAATGTTCTCATTTACAATGCCAATAGCTCTAACTTTGGCAAAGGCAAAACCGTTGCATTGTACATGCTTGTTTTTTGAGGAAGCCAAAACCTTCTGCCCAATCAAAACATGTACTCCTGGCTTCCAACATGTGGGCGGAGCCAACGACCCTCTCTAGTGATGGGCACGTCATTGCCTGGCCACAGCTGCACTGTCCAGCCAGCTCCTAACAAAGGGATGCATGACAGAGTTAAGAGCCAAACAAGAGACAAGGCAGTAGGAGAAGTCTGAGGATGGCAGAGTCAAGACAGGCTTCAGTGAGAAAGACAATCTTTGTAGCCTGGAATGGAGCAAACAGCCAGATCTGGTAAACACCGACAAGATGGAAGCCCCTTGGGTGACAGCGCAGGTGGCTGAGGGTGCAGGAGGGGTTGGCCACACCCTCATACTCTGGATCAGAAGATGACTGGAGAATCAAACTGTAAAAGAGTTTGAGAAGCAGGTTAGATGAATTTGAAGCACTAAATCAGTTCAATTAAGACAATAATCAGCTCACAGCCCTCCCCCAGCATCTCTAAGCTGTCCCTCTTCCCAGCCCTCCCCAGCAGCTCTGAGCTGTCCCTCCTCCCAGCCCACTCAAGCAGCTCTGAGCTGGCCCTCCTCCCAGCCCTCCCCCAGCAGCTCTGAGCTGTCCCTCTTCCCAGCCCTCCCCAGCAGCTCTGAGCTGTCCCTCCTCCCAGCTCACCCCAGCAGCTCTGAGCCACCCCTCTTCCCAGCCCTCCCCAGCAGCTCTGAGCCACCCCTCTTCCCAGCTGACCCCCAGCAGCTCTGAGCTGTCCCTCCTCTCAGCCCACCCCCAGCAGCTCTGAGCTGTCCCTCTTCCCAGCCCACTCAAGCAGCTCTGAGCTGTCCCTCCTCCCAGCCCACTCCAGCAGCTCTGAGCTGTCCCTCCTCCCAGCTCTCCCCAGCAGCTCTGAGCTGTCCCTCCTCCCAGCTCTCCCCAGCAGCTCTGAGCTGTCCCTCTTCCCAGCTCACCCCAGCAGCTCTGAGATGTCCCTCTTCCCAGCCCTCCCCAGCAGCTCTGAGCCGCCCCTCTTCCCAGCTCACCCCAGCAGCTCTGAGCTGTCCCTCTTCCCAGCCCTCCCCAGCAGCTCTGAGCCGCCCCTCTTCCCAGCTCACCCCAGCAGCTCTGAGCTGTCCCTCCTCCCAGCTCACCCCCAGCAGCTCTGAGCTGTCCCTCCTCCCAGCTCACCCCCAGCAGCTCTGAGCTGTCCCTCCTCCCAGCTCACCCCCAGCAGCTCTGAGATGTCCCTCCTCCCAGCTCACCCCCAGCAGCTCTGAACTGCCCCTCTTCCCAGCCCACCCCCAGCAGTTCTGAGCTGTCCCTCCTCCCAGCTCACCCCAGCAGCTCTGAGCTGTCCCTCAAACCAGCCCACCCCCAGCAGAATGGTGCTGTTCCTCTTCCCACCCCATCAGCTTTGAGCTGTGCCTCCTCCCAGCACACCCCCAGCAGCTCTGAGCTGTCCCTCCTCCCAGAACACCCCCAGCAGCTCTGAGCTGTCCCTCCTCCCAGCTCACCCCCAGCAGCTCTGAGCTGTCCCTCCTCCCAGCTCTCCCCCAGCAGCTCTGAGCTGTCCCTCCTCTCAGCCCACCCCCAGCAGCTCTGAGCCGCCCCTCTTCCCAGCTCACCCCAGCAGCTCTGAGCTGTCCCTCCTCCCAGCTCACCCCCAGCAGCTCTGAGCTGTCCCTACTCCCAGCTCACCCCAGCAGCTCTGAGCTGTCCCTCCTCCCAGCTCACCCCCAGCAGCTCTGAGATGTCCCTCCTCCCAGCTCACCCCCAGCAGCTCTGAACTGCCCCTCTTCCCAGCTCACCCCCAGTAGCTTTGAGCTGTCCCTCCTCCCAGCTCACCCCCAGCAGCTCTGAGCTGTCCCTCCTCCCAGCTCACCCCCAGTAGCTCTGAGCTGTCCCTCTTCCCAGCCCACCCCAGCAGCTCTGAGCTGTCCCTCCTCCCAGCCCACCCCCAGCAGAATGGTGCTGTCCTTCTTCCCACACCAGGCAATCAGCCAATTGGAGCTGTGCTTCCTCCAAGCCCACCCATAGCAGGCTGGCGTTTAACCTTATTCCCAGTCCAGCCCCAAAAGGCCAACCAAATGGAGCTGTCCTTGCTACCAGCCCCCCCCCCCACACAAGCAAAAAGGCGTTGTCCTTCTACCCACCCCAGGCCACCTACCAAGTGGAGCCATCATTCCTCCCAGTCCCTCCACAGTAGAATGGAGCGCTGCTTCCTCCCAGCCCCCCCCAGCGAATGGTGCTGTCCTTTCTTCCCATCCCCAGGAGTCCAGACAAAGGCAGCTGCTCTCCCTCCAGCCCAGCCCCAGAGGACAGCAGAATGGAGCTGTTCTTCATCCCAACTCACCCCCAGGAGATACACAGGATGGGGTTATCCTTCCATCTAGCCCCCCCCCCCAAGTGGACACCAGAATGGAGCTGTTCTTCACCCCAGTGCACCCCCAAGAGATATACAGAATGGTTCTATCCTTCCTCCTAGCCCACCTCTCAGAGGGGTGTAGGATGATGCTGTCCTTCCCCCCAGCCCACCCCAAGAATGGAGCTGTGCTTCAAACCAGTGTGCCGCCTTTAGGACAGTAGAATGTGGCCTCTCCTTCCAGCCCAACCCCAAAGGAGCAGCAGAATGGATGTCTTCTGCTCCCCAGTGCACCCCCATGGGTGGAAGCGCAGCTCTGACTTCCTACCCGCCCATCTCAAGAAGGCCAGCAGATTGGAGCTGTTCTTCTCCCCAGGGCACCACCTTTAGGGCAGCAGAATGGAGCAGTGGTTCGGCTCCAGTTCTTCTAGGGAGTGAGGCGTCCATTCCTACAGCTCACTGGTCACCAATAGGGGCTTCCAAGAGTGCCCCAACTTTTCTATTCTTTCAGAAGTTTGAGTCAGAGAGAGAGAGAGAGAGAGAGTCAGAGACAGAGAGAGAGAGAGTGCTGCACAAACACTTACCTGAGACTGTTAACTGGACTGTGGCTTGAGCGGGGTCAGAAGGGGTTATGATCTCCACTGTGTAGCTCCCCGTGTCTCTGATTGTAAGGTTTGTGATCTTTAAGGATCCGTCCCCATATACGGTCTCTCGGCTAGAGAAGTTGTATCCAAAGTGTGTGAGATTGAATTCTGGATTATAGGCCATGATGGCATTCTTATAATATAGATTGTTTCCTGCAGCTCTGTACCAGTGCACGTTGTATCTTGGGCCGTCGTATGAAGGGGTCAGAACCACCTCTCCTCCAACCATGGGCGACTCCGGGACCAGCTTGATGGATATCGGTGTCGTCGAGACGTGGACCCCAAAACCTAGGAAGGCTGAAATGGAGTACAGTAGGTGATGGAAGCTTACTCACGTCTGGGGACAGACATCAAGGTAGGACACATGAGATGTTTAGATCTAAGGATACATGCAAATGCAAAATAAACAGTAAGAAGAAAGTAGAGGACCCCTCCCCCCGGCACCTGAGTACCTGAGGTGGACACACCCCCCTTGTGAGATGTGATTGAGGATTTGAGATTAACCTGTGTCCAGCCTTTCTAGATAAGTCAGATGCAGAGATAGACTTCCGGACCGCCCAGACAGAGTTTGCGGTGATCATGGGTTAGACATATACAGAGCGCTCAGGATACAAGACCTCTTGCCTAGGAAATATGGCCGCCCTTCTAAACATATTCAGGTTTCTGAGGTGAAATGTCATTCTCATGCTGGTGTGAGGATGGTCTTTTTAGGAGATCCCCTGGTGGGCCCAGTGGGGATTGCATTACCCGTAGAATATATAGACTAATTCTCTCCTCAACGACAAGGAAGCCGTCATGCCCCTTGAGTTCCGTAAGGCCAGTGGTGTCAGGGATTCTGCCCGCATCTCAAACTCTAGGCTCCTTTTATGACCATCATAGGCAGGATTGAGGAACGCCAAGGAGGGTGACCACTGCCACGGAGAAGGATCCACAAACTTCAGATCTGCTCTCGTCCCCAGTCACAGAGACCAGAGTGCGCCCATCTATAGGGGATGTCACTGGATCTTCTGGCCTGAGAGTCCACCCGTCTGTAGGGGAGGTCACTAGATCTACTGGCCAGAGAGTCTACCCGTCTATAGGGGAGGTCACTGGATGCTGAACATCAGAGTCCACCCATCTATAGGGGAGGTCACTGGATCTACTGGCCTGAGAGTCCACCCGTCTATAGGGGAGGTCACTGGATCTACTGGCCTGAGAGTCCACCCGTCTATAGAGGAGGCCACTGGATCTACTGGCCCGAGAGTAAACCCATCTATAGGGGAGGTCACTGGATCTACTGGCCTGAGAGTAAACCCATCTATAGGGGAGGTCACTGGATGCTGAACATCAGAGTCCACCCATCTATAGGGGAGGTCACTGGATCTACTGGCCTGAGAGTCCACCCATCTATAGGGGAGGTCACTGGATGCTGAACATCAGAGTCCACCCATATATAGGGGAGGTCACTGGATCTACTGGCCTGAGAGTCCACCTATCTATAGAGGAGGTCACTGGATCTACTGTCCTGAGAGTCCACCCATCTATAGGGGAGGTCACTGGATCTACTGGCCTGAGAGTCCACCCATCTATAGAGGAGGTCACTGGATCTACTGGCCCGAGAGTAAACCCATCTATAGGGGATGTCACTGGATCTACTGGCCTGAGAGTAAACCCATCTATAGGGGATGTCACTGGATCTACTGGCCTGAGAGTAAACCCATCTATAGAGGAAGTCACTGGATCTTCTGGCCTGAGAGTCCACCCATCTATAGAGGAAGTCACTGGATCTACTGGCCTGAGAGTCCACCCATCTATAGGGGGGGTCACTGGATCTACTGGCCTGAGAGTCCAGCTATCTATAGAGGAGGTCACTGGATCTACTGGCCTGAGAGTCCACCCATCTATAGGGGAGGTCACTGGATCTACTGGCCTGAGAGTCCACCCATCTATAGGGGAGGTCACTGGATGCTGAACATCAGAGTCCACCCATCTATAGGGGAGGTCACTGGATCTACTGGCCTGAGAGTCCACCCATCTATAGGGGAGGTCACTGGATCTTCTGGCCTGAGAGTAAACCCATCTATAGGGGAGGTCACTGGATCTACTGGCCTCAGAGTCCACCCATCTATAGAGGAGGTCACTGGATCTACTGGCCCGAGAGTCCACCCATCTATAGGGGAGGTCACTGGATCTACTGGCCTCAGAGTCCACCCATCTATAGGGGAGGTCACTGGATGCCGAACCTCAGAGTCCACCCATCTATAAGGGAGAGGTCACTGGATGGACCTTCCCTCTAAGAAGCCCCTTGTTTCATGGTGCTCCAAGGAACTGTAAGCCTCAGTGCTTGGCATTGCGACTACCTGTTGCCCACTGAATATCATGCCATCCACTCTGGCTCACTCTGCATCTTATAAACAGCGGCTACAACTACTGATTCCACCTACTGGAGAAGTAAGACTTTTGCTTCTTTCTCTTGATACCTGTGAAAGGGCCATCCTTGCTTCTACGTCATCCTCTGCCATCAGGTCCTCTAGCCAGAGATGCATCAGATTCTGGCTGCTCACAGCTCTTTCATCGAGTTGCCCTGGAGGGCCTTCATTTCCTGAGGGAATTAGGGTGTCATTCTGGAGAAGAGCCCAATCCTGGATGAAGGATCACTTCTTTTCTGAGCAAAGGATAGAGGCTTTGGTATCAGACCAGATCCAAGCCATCCGCTTGCACATTACATCTGTGTCACATAGAAGGAAGGCTTCTGAAATGCAGGCACAGATACCTATGCGGGCTGCCTGTGCCACAGCCCAGGGTACACAAAAAACACCTTTGGCACACATGCCACCGGCGAGGAAGGGGGCACTCCGGCCCAAAGTGATAAGAGTAATCCAAAACAGCGACCTACATTTTTTCTGAACATGAACAAGGGTAAGCATGCATGGTACAGAGAACTGAAGAGTTTCATATGATGGTGAAGCAGTTTTCACACCTTTAATTGAGGCAGGGAAATGGAGAGGGTGCGAAGGTGGATAATTCAACAGTTTTGGTGTTTCAACGAGTGTGTTCTGGAACCGCTCCCTAATCCTAATGTGTACCTAAAGCATGAAGCTTAAGCCTTTGCCTGGCCCTGCCTCTAACTTTCATCCTCTGTCATTCCTAATGTTAATGTGAACCTCAACCACCATGTTAACACTGCCCCTAAATCCATTCAGTTTACATTTTCTCAGCACATTTTATGTTTAATGAATTGCCTTTTCAATTAATTTCTTTCACTTATGTATGTTCAATATATTTGTTTTCTAGTAGCTTTTTAAAACAGTACCAATGTGAGCATAAACAGTCATAGAAAATGTTTTACTCTTGTTAGAAATTGGGTTGTTGGTTGACTGGGGTGGACGCCCTGGTCAAGCAACGACCGCAATCCTAGTCAGGGTAAAGACAGGCAAACCCTAAATTAACCTGTGCTCACCCACTGGTAGCTTGGTACAGAACAGTCAGGCTTAACTTTAGAGACAGTATGCAAAGTATCTGAGCAATACTTTAGAAAGAAATAGATCTGACTTTATAAAATAAAACAACACCAAAATGACAAAAATCCAATTAGTAGAACCAGAGATATTGATTTTTAAAGTTTATATTGAAAAATAGCACCAAAAAGCACAGAGCACTATTGGGGATATCTGGTCACGCTGGACCGGGACAAAGTTACAAGATCATTCCGACTGAGATGGAGCAAGAACAATCGCTGGGACCCAGCATTGGGCAGCTAAACAGAGTACCTCAAATCCTGGTTGCGGAGCTTTGCATGGATTCACGTTGAAGATATGTCACGCAGCTGAGGCGATACGTCGGTTCCGAGATGCATCGGTTCCGAGATGCGACGAGGCTTTGTTGAGAGGTCCTGATGCATCAACATTGAGGATCCTGTCAAAGTGAAGTCCGATGATAAGGATGCGTCGGTCTCAATGAGCGGTGAAACTGCAGAGGTGCATCGTTGAGGACGCCATCGACAGGGAAGCGAGGAGCTCGCGCCAAGAAAAGAGTTGATGCGTTGATCTAAAGATGTGGGAGACATCGGCGATGCGAGTCTTTTGTGACACGTCCAATCCACTCAGAAGCAGTGATGCGTTGGTTCTTCTAGGGGATGCGTTGGTGAGCAGAGAAGATGCATCATTTCTACTGGCAAGTACCTTCGCCCCCTTCCAAGAGTCCAGGACTGGGGTGGAACCACTTGGCCGGGTAGACTCACAGATGGCAGAGTCCAGGTGCAGGCGTTGGAAGCCTGTTATGTCTCTGGGGCTTCAGATCAGGAGTCTAGCCAATTAGCCTTTGGATTCACTCTGGGTCCTGGGGTCAAGTAATGCAGGTCCAGTCCTTCTCCCTCAGGAAAGAGGACATCAGGTAGCAAATCAGCACAGCAGAGCAAAGCAGGAGTCCAGCGGAGTGGCAGTCCATCCGCAACACAGCAGTCCTTCTTCCTGGGAGAACATCCAGAGGTCCAGAAGTTTACTCAAGCGGTGTTGTCTTAGGTCCAGTACTTATACCCAGTGGTGCCCTTGAAGTGGGTAGACTTTAAAGACATGCCTTTGATGTGCACAGATGTCCTCCTTTCCTGCCCTGGCTCCAGTCTCTACAGGGGATATGTAGTCCTTTCTGTCTGAACAGGACACAGCCTAGTCAAGTCAAGAATAAGTGAGACTGTGCCCTGCTCCTCTCTCCTATCCTGCCAGAGATGGCCCATTGAGACACACCTAAGATCCCATTGTGAGTGGCTGTCTATGAGGAAAACACAAAGTCCCAACAGTCTTGTGATCAGAGCAGGCTACAGACACCCCAAGGCTAAAGAAAGAAAATGCCACATTTCTAAAAGTACCATTTTCTGAATTCTATAATCCAACTTCACCATAAGTTTGGATTTTGAATTGTGATTCCAGAGACACCAGACTTGAAGGGTTTAGCTCTTCCCAATTGGAAATTACAGTTATAAAATGTAATAAGGTAATCCCAACGTTATTCTTTGGGAGATCTAGCCTTTGCAATTGTGAAAAACAAATGTGAGAGTTTTTTACTACCAGAACATGTAAAACCTAAAACCACATCCTACCTTTTAAATACATTGCAACCTGCCCTCTGGGCTGGCCACGGACTACCTTCAGAGTGACTTATATGTATAAAAAGGGATGGTTTGGGCCTGGCAAAAGGTTTATTTTGCTAGGCGACATGGCAGCGTAAACTGTACACACAGGCTCTGCAATGGCAGTCATGAAACATGGTTAAAGGGCTGCTCGAGTGGGCGCTGCAGACTCACTAGTAGCATTTAATTTACAGGCCCTGGGTACCTGCATTACTACTTTACTAGGGCCTTATAAGCAAATTAAAAATGCCTATTGGGGATGAACCAATATTTCCCTGTTTAGGGGAGAGAGGAGTGTTGATATGAGCAGTCCTAATACCAGTTCTGAACCCTTAGGAGTCGTGTTGAAAGTGCTGCTCCTGACTAACCATAAAAGTTGGGAATGTTGCACCAAAATGTTTCAGGAGAACCAACATAAGACTTGGGCCAACCTACCATTCGATCTGCCCAGGGTGCATTGCCGGTTGACCGGACTTTGCGGTAGCTCCCGCTATGTTCTTCTCAGCAGCAGCAAATCCTGTTCTTCTGGACCTTTCAGCGAAGGTATCTGACCTTGTGGAGCCTGCAGCTTCAACCCGCTGGAGATTTTTGACTTCCAACAAAGTAACAAAGTCAGAAGGTAGAAATCTTCACCACAATGCTGACCAGAGGCTCCCTGACTAGGACGCCTCCTCCTCAGACACCGCCGGCTGCCTTGCCCTGCTGAACTCTACTTTCTGAGGAACTTTTCTTCAAAAGTTCTTGTAACTCAGAAATTAAGCTGAGACAGGGCCCAATCCACCCTGTGTAGCCAAACCGCGCTCCCTCGCGGTCGGGCTTAACTTTCGAATTGCAACCAGGTACCCACATTTGGTGTTTTGATCTTTTAGGCGGTATTTTACACTTAAAACTTAAAAATTGATAACTCCTGTTCAAATGCAAAGACCTAATTAATTTTGATGTCATTTTTTAAATTAAAATATACTCTATTTCTATAATTTGGTTTGGGATTTCTGTTGTTTTGTGTTTTCACTTTATTACTGTTTGTGTTCTGTATACATACTTTACACAGGGCCTCTAAGTTTTAAGCCTGAAAGCTTTTGTGCCAAGCTACCAGAGGGTTAAGCACAAGTTAAATTGGTGACCTTACTGGCTCACCCTGACAAGGACTATGGTTATTGCCAGGCCTTCCTGGTTGTTGAGCTGAGTTAGAGCTCGCCAGGGATTTTACCATTTTGAAAGTACTTTTAACGTGTTTTTATTCATCCATAGAATGATCAGAATTAGTGGCTCAGCCCCACGCTTTTCAACATCTACATGCCCCCCCTCGCCGACATCGTCAGACAGCATGGGCTCAGCATAGTATCTTATGCCGACGACACCCAGCTCATCCTCCCTCTCACAAAAAATTCCGAAGACACCAGACTCTGCTTCCAAGAACAAATGAAAGATGTCACAGCCTGGATGAGCGACCGCTGCCTAAACCTGAACTTGGAGAAGACCGAGGTCCTCGTCTTTGAACCCTCCTCCACCGCCTGGGACAACACCTGGTGGCCCCCTGCTCACGGAAACCCACCCACGCCAAAAGTCCATGCCAGGATCCTCTGCATCATACTAGACTCATCCCTCACCATGACCCACCAGATCAACGCCATCACCTCAACCTGTTTCAACTCTCTCTGCATCCTCCGAAAGACTTTCAAGCGGATCCCTCACGAGTGCAGAAAGACCGTCACCCACGCACTGGTAACAAGCAGACTAGACTGCGGCAACGCCCTCTATGCAGGAATCAACAAAACCCTGCTACATAGGCTTCAAACGATCCTGAACACCGCAGCCAGACTCATCCTCGGAACAGCTCGACATGAACACAAGACCCCACACCTACAAGACCTCCACTGGCTCCCCATTGAGAAGAGGGTAACCTTCAAGCTACTCACCCACAACTACAAATCCCTCTACAACATCAAACCCAAATATGTCAACGAAAGAGTCTCCTTCCATGTACCCAAAATGCACCTCCGCTCCGCCAACCTCACCCTAGCAGAGACTCCACGCATCCGTAGAACCAGTGCAGGCGGTGACGCCTTCTACTACGTTGCAGCAAAGACCTGGAATGAACTCCCAGTCAACATCAGACGTTCCCCCACCCTGCACACCTTCAGGAAGAGCCTCAAGACCTGGCCCTTCGGCTGATCCGGAGCTGAACCGCACCCCCCCAGCGCCTTGAGATCCTCACGGGTGAGTAGCGCGCTTTATTAACCCCCTGATTGATTGATTGATTGAAGGGCTGTTGAGTTATTACTCGCTGTGGATGCTCATAATGGGCACAGTGCGTGTCAAGGATGTACATCTCACTGAGGGACCGATTCACAAAGATACCCATGTGTAGTAAAGTTACGAGGGTGGAGTAAAGTTTCGAGGGTAGAGTATCTGCACCCGCGGGGGAATCTCCTCACTCGGGGCAGAATGCACCATGCAGAGAATCTGCCCTGAGTGCTGAGAGTGCGCACTCGTAACTTTACCACACTTAAGTACCTTTGTAAATCGGGCCCCCAAGTGCTGAGAGTGAGCACTCGTAACTTTACCACACTTAAGTACCTTTGTGAATCGGGCCCTGAGTGCTGAGAGTGCGCACTCGTAACTTTACCACACTTAAGTACCTTTATAAATCGGGCCCCCAAGTGCTGAGAGTGCGCACTCGTAACTTTACCACACTTAAGTACCTTTGTGAATCGGGCCCCGGGTGCTGAGAGTGAGCACTCGTAACGTTACCACACTTAAGTACCTTTGTAAATCGGGCCCCCAAGTGCTGAGAGTGCGCACTCGTAACTTTACCACACTTAAGTACCTTTGTGAATCGGGCCCCGAGTGCTGAGAGTGAGCACTCGTAACTTTACCACACTTAAGTACCTTTGTAAATCTGGCCCCCAAGTGCTGAGAGTGTGCACTTGTAACTTTACCACACTTAAGTACCTTTGTGAATCGGGCCCCGAGTGCTGAGAGTGAGCACTCGTAACTGTACCACACTTAAGTACCTTTGTAAATCTGGCCCCCAAGTGCTGAGAGTGTGCACTCGTAACTTTACCACACTTAAGTACCTTTGTGAATCGGGCCCCGAGTGCTGAGAGTGAGCACTCGTAACTTTACCACACTTAAGTACCTTTGTAAATCGGGCCCCCAAGTGCTGAGAGTGCGCACTCGTAACTTTACCACACTTAAGTACCTTTGTGAATCGGGCCCCGAGTGCTGAGAGTGAGCACTCGTAACTTTACCACACTTAAGTACCTTTGTAAATCAGGCCCCAAAGTGCTGAGAGTGCGCACTCGTAACTTTACCACACTTAAGTACCTTTGTGAATCGGGCCCCGGGTGCTGAGAGTGAGCACTCGTAACTTTACCACACTTAAGTACCTTTGTAAATCGGGCCCCCAAGTGCTGAGAGTGCGCACTCGTAACTTTACCACACTTAAGGACCTTTGTGAATCGGGCCCCGAGTGCTGAGAGTGCGCACTCGTAACTTTACCACACTTAAGTACCTTTTTAAATCGGGCCCCCAAGTGCTGAGAGTGCGCACTCGTAACTTTACCACACTTAAGAACCTTTGAGAATCAGGCCCCGAGTGCTGAGAGTACGCACTCATAACTTTACCACACTTAAGTACCTTTCTGAATCGGGCCCGAGTGCTGAGAGTGCGCACTCGTAACTTTACCACACTTAAGTACCTTTGTGAATCAGGCCCCGAGTGCTGAGAGTGAGCACTCATAACTTTACCACACTTAAGTACCTTTGTGAATCGGGCCCCGAGTGCTGAGAGTGCGCACTCGTAACTTTACCACACTTAAGTATCTTTGTGAATCGGTCCCCGAGTGCTGAGAGTGAGCACTCGTAACTTTACCACACTTAAGTACCTTTGTAAATCGGGCCCCAAAGTGCTGAGAGTGCGCACTCGTAACTTTACCACACTTAAGTACCTTTGTGAATCGGGCCCCGGGTGCTGAGAGTGAGCACTCGTAACTTTACCACACTTAAGTACCTTTGTAAATCGGGCCCCCAAGTGCTGAGAGTGCGCACTCGTAACTTTACCACACTTAAGGACCTTTGTGAATCGGGCCCCGAGTGCTGAGAGTGCGCACTCGTAACTTTACCACACTTAAGTACCTTTGTAAATCGGGCCCCCAAGTGCTGAGAGTGCGCACTCGTAACTTTACCACACTTAAGAACCTTTGAGAATCAGGCCCCGAGTGCTGAGAGTACGCACTCATAACTTTACCACACTTAAGTACCTTTCTGAATCGGGCCCCGAGTGCTGAGAGTGCGCACTCGTAACTTTACCACACTTAAGTACCTTTGTGAATCAGGCCCCGAGTGCTGAGAGTGAGCACTCATAACTTTACCACACTTAAGTACCTTTGTAAATCGGGCCCCGAGTGCTGAGAGTGCGCACTCGTAACTTTACCACACTTAAGTATCTTTGTGAATCGGTCCCCGAGTGCTGAGAGTGCGCACTCGTAACTTTACCACACTTAAGTACCTTTGTGAATTGGGCCCGAGTGCTGAGAGTGCGCACTCGTAACTTTACCACACTTAAGTACCTTTGTGAATCGGGCCCCGAGTGCTGAGAGTAAGCACTCGTAACTTTATCACACTTAAGTACCTTTGTGAATCGGGCCCCGAGTCTCCGCAGAGGGGCCTCTGTGCAGCCCATGTCTCGTTAGCTCTAACTGTCAAAACTACTTTCATCTGCTCCTCATGCTGAGTTCATATCCACTCACCTGTGAGGAGGAAGCACCAGGTTCGGGCTCCCAGGGTGTAAGATGGCCAACTTTGGAAGGAGTTCTCCATCTCGGTTCCGAGCTACGATTGGTCAGGAAGGGGATCGCGCAGTACCCGGTGAAAGCCAATGAGACGAGGAACATGGGATTCTGCAAACCAAGCACAGGGTTAAGTGATGGATAAACTGCATCATTCAATATTAAATGGAGAAGCTCAAGCTGAATAAAAAAAAATCTATGCTGCCATATTTAAATGATCATTGCAATATATATAATATTTTTATTCTTTTTGTTTGAAAGGTCTCTGCACAAGGATTTGTGCTTCACTAATAACCTTGTGCTATTCATTGATAAATTAAAGTGCATTTTCTTTTAATAGATTAAACACATCTTGTCAATGCTATTATGTCCATAGATAGTTTTTTTTTAAAGTAGGTTTTAACCCCTTCGACGCTGATGACGAGCTCAGCTCGTCATCAGCAGCGCCTGTCGTACGCTGATGACGAACTGAGCTCGTCATATAACGCGTGTTTTTAAAAAACGCAGCACGCAGCACGCAGCGCGCAGCGGGAAAACCGCTAGCGCGCATGCGGTTAATATGCAAAATCCTGCTGGCAAAATAGTACTTCTAAATTATGAGCCACAGGCAGGTTTTTTTTAGAAATCGGTTATATTCCCAAGGAGAAATCGGTGGCTTTTAACTTCTGGATCTAGATCATATGTGAGATACTAGCAAGGTGAGGAATGATTTTTTCCAGTCACTTTTCAGGAGCACAGAGGTTACAGCTGACATTGCCACTGCTTACGTGACCACCATCTAATGTGAATATTATGTCATGTTATAGGTCTCATAGAGTGTGAACCGGCCCCAGCGCTGACGGAGAGGGAAAGGTAAACCGCCAGCTAGAGGGGAAAAGCGAAGATTTGAAAAGCGCGCTTTTAGGGTTCGGCTTACCAGCTCAGCTGTCGCCCGACAATTATGTGGTAATCCCTGGGAGAGAGGCTTTGGCTCCGCCCACATGTTGGGAGTCAGGAGTACCAGATCCTGGGCCTGATTCACAAAGGTAAAGTAAGTCCAAAAAGTCTAACTTTATTACTTTTTAGTATTCACAAAGGTAAGTACTACTAGCAAAGTTAGAAAAGTAGTGATGTTAGATTTTTTGTCTAAGTTTACCTTTGTGAATACCGAAAAGTAGTGAAGTTAAACTTGTGGTCTAAGTTTACCTTTGTGAACACTGAAAAGTAGTAAACTTACATAAAAGTATAAGTTTGCCTTTGTAAATTGGGCCCTTAATTGGGCAAAACTTGTGTGCTGTCACAAAACAAAGAATGCTTGCTGCACCGTGATTGGTTCCCAAGGGAATCGAACTCACCGAAAATAGCCACCAATTCAAATGTAGAGGTGGCCCGCTAGAGGAAATACGTCATCCGGCTGCACATTTTGCTCAATGGTTCTCTTCCTACTTCTCCCGTCCGGCTGCGGTATACTCATGAGCTGGCATTGGGCAGAAGCATATCAACGCTTGAAAATAATCATAAAATTACAATTATGCGTTCTTTCATCACATTTTTTTCTTCTTTACTTGATTTTCTATATTTGATGACAAAGTAAGCATGGAAGGTGGACAATTACGAAAGTTAAAAATTTACGGTTATTCTTTAGAAGTAGTTGTAGGAGAGTAGGGTCTGCTATCCTAAGGTCACCCCAAATTTTTGCTTTTTGCTTCACTGGTTTATGACTTAATGTGGCTGTGGGCCTGCTAATCAGACCCACAGCCTGCTGTTCTCTCTCTAAATTGATGACAATGCACTTTAGGTGCATTACGAAATTGGAACTGGTTCACCTCATTGGCCCCTGTAACTGTGTACCCCAGGTACCCAGGGCATAGGTGCTTCCAAGGCCTACCCGGGGCTGCAGCACGTATTGTGCCACCCCTGGCCTGGCCTCCATATTTGACACAACTGGCTGATCACTCAGCTGGGGTAAGTCGGTGTAATCACCCCTTACTTAGGTGTAGTATGCCTATACCTAACCCAAAATGGACACATATGTTCCTATCAGCCACTCCTACGGAAGGCCTCATCAATCCTGGAGGCAGAGTGCTTGGAAATATGTGAGATGGTGCTCTGGCATGAGCTGAGCCTGTCTGCAGCTTTCGGAACCAATTCCTTTAGCTGTTCCATGATACTGCCATACCATATACTCTTAAGTGCATTATGAACCTCGCGGTTAAATGCTATCTTTGGTTTGGCTTTATCAAAACATGTCGAGTAAGGTGTCATACGAATTGGAATACTACCCCCTCGCCAGTTCTGGTGACGGGGTTAGCATTCCACCCTTCTAGAGGGATACGACATGTACCTAACCTGAACCCCGGTTAAAGTTAAACAGAGCCTCAGCATCACAAAATGGATGCTGCCACCACAGAAACAAGTCTGACCTCCTGCTGCTGGGAGTCCTTCCAGCAAGGGAGGCTTGGACAAAGTTTTTCCTGCCTTGGGAGGTGCTAGCACCACCCCAGACAGGGTTTTGTGTATTGGGTAGGACAGGCCTGAATAGAATCAGACATGCCTGGGGCACACAAGGTGTCCCTGTGCATATGCCAGTTCAAACCGGTGCTGGGGCTCTCCAGCCCCAGTCTTGGCGCGAAACTGGACAAAGGAAAGGGGGTGTAACCACCCCCCTTCCTGGTCCCACCCAGAGGAGGGACCTAGCAGGTAATCCGGCCCCTAGATTTGGAATAAGAGTAGGAGCTGTGTCCCAAGACTTCAGATCATCCTGAACTCGACTTGAAACTAAGAAGAAGACTGGACTTCGACATTCTGCTGCACAGAAGACTGAAGAGAATCTCCCTTGTGGCCAAGGAGTGACCACCCTGTGAATACATGCACCAACCAGCAACTCGACATCTGCTTTGCCGCCGCCTCCTGCCGGAGCCGGAGCCCAGAGCCCAACGAGACCCAGACTCCCAGACATCTCAGAGCCCAATCCACAGTCCCTGCAAAGAAGGGACCCGTGGAGGCACTGAGAGACGTGGGACCGGACATCTCGGAAGACTCTCAAAAAGCTGACTGGGCAGCACCTGAGGCACCCTTGATGCTGTGCTTTGGGGTTTGAGAAGCCTTAACACCGTGCAGCATTTTCACCGAAGATCAGCCCCCAAGCATCTCCACGATCTGCGTGGGGCCCTTTTGCACTTTGCCACTTGACGCGCCATCCCGGCCACTTGCCACGTGGCTAGCGGCCATCTTGGCGACGAAAACTACGATTTGCACCGCTGGTCTGGTTGCTCCAGACTGGCCCTTTCTCCCCTAAAAAGGAGCACCCGCTCTGACTTTGCTGGTCCGAGTGATAAGCTTGTATCGATTCCTGCGTGGCTTGCATTAGCCAAGGCCTGTTTGCTCCGATCAAGAAGCCAACACCGCCATCAGCTAGAGCCTTTGTGGGACAGTTCATGACCAATGCCTGGACATCCTTGACCTCTTCGTGTCCACGCGGCTACAGAGACAATCTTCACTTCTTCACCTGTTTGCACCCGACATTGCCTGGTTCCTTCCTGGTTCCACGGTAGTCACTGGCTAGTGACTTTGAACACTGTCCCCTCTGCTTTCAGGTCTTCACCTCTTCAGATCCACCCTCGGATCCACCGGAACTCTCCTCGACGACCCGCCTGCAGCATCTTCAGCTCCAAGCACCATCGACCTGCGTGACGAAACCCGACACTACTTCGCACCTGTGCACCCGCTTCCTGTGGGTGAGGTAACTCAGCAACGCCGATGTTCCCACCCTGGTATACACCTCTCGTACCTGTGTCTAAAGTTTTATCCTTGTAGGTCCATCGGAAGGTTCCTAAAACACTAACTTTGTAACTTTTACGCACCATTGACTTAACATTGGTGCATGCGTGCACTTTGAGCACTGCACCCGAGTCCCGCTGGCCTTTCCCGACTTCATCACTGTTAGTCCTGAACAGCTCCAGTGATTCCCCAGGCCCTAGGCCTCTTCACTTTCCCCATAGTGGTTCTTATACCACTATTTTAGTATATGGTTTAGGTGGCCCCTAGGGCTCATCCATATTGTGCAACTTTTGTGTATTTAAACTGTGTTTTGTTTTAATGCATTTGCTTCTGTGCTCATAAAGAGTATAGGGGATATTTGTAGAAATAAATCTATATATATTTTCAATATATATCTGTGTGGTGTCCTTTCATTTGGTTTTCAAGGGAATTGTGTATGGTAAAACAGCTTGCTTCACATGCCTTTACAGAGTTTAGCCTACGACTGCTTTGTCCATGCTACCACTAGGATAGCTGGTCTATAAGGTTGACTTACAACCAATCATCATAAGGGTTGCTTGGCATGGTACAAGGTGATCACTAGAACTAGTGAGCATCATATACCAGGACAACTTCTCACAGTAGTTAAAACACCAAAGAGGCTGAGTATAGTGGCCAAAAGAATATCAGAGAAAATTCACTACTTTCCCAAAGGAAGGCTAAATAACACCTAACGTCTTAACAAGCAGTGGCAAAACCAATAGGTTTTGCTAATGTAACATCTATTGGCTTTGTCAATTTTTTTTAACATCTTACACAGCAGCTTGAGCTGCTGTGCCTCATGGCCTAAAGAGGGCTGGTAGAAAAATTGGGAAATACACACAAAGACATGCACAAACTCAACACAAATACACTTGAAAAACATTCACAGAAGCATTGTAATAAGAACAGTGCTGGTTTTACAAGTTTTAATCACACCTAATGAGTAAAAATATTGGCAGAAGATGGGATAACGAGTTGTATCTGTGTGCAACAGGCAGACACAAATGTTACTGATGGATAGGAAATACACTGCTAAGCAGAGAGGGCGCCTAGAAGCAGGCCATACATAACCAGAGACGAGAATGAGAGACTAGAAGCGGGCCATGCGTGACTAGAGACGAGAGGGCGCCTAGAAACAGGCCATATATAACCAGAGACGAGAATGAGAGACTAGAAGCGGGCCATGCGTGACTAGAGATGAGAGGAGAGACTAGAAGAGGGCCATACATAACCAGAGACGAGAATGAGAGACTAGAAGCGGGCCATGCGTGACTAGAGACGAGAGGAGAGACTAGAAGAGGGCCATACATAACCAGAGACGAGAATGAGAGACTAGAAGTGGGCCATGCGTGACTAGAGACGAGAGGGCGCCTAGAAGAGGGCCATGCGTGACAAGAGACGAGAGGGAGAGACTATAAGACGGCCATGCGTGACTAGAGACGAGAGGAGAGACTAAAAGGGGTCCATGCGTGACTAGAGAACTAGAGATGAGAGAAGAGACTAGAAGAGGGCCATGCATGACTAGAGACGAGAGGAGAGACTAGAAGAGGGCCATGCGTGACTAGAGACGAGAGGAGAGACTAGAAGAGGGCCATGCGTGACTAGAGACGAGAGGAGAGACTAGAAGAGGGCCATGCGTGACTAGAGACGAGAGGGAGAGACTAGAAGAGGGCCATGCGTGACTAGAGACGAGAGGAGAGACTAGAAGAGGGCCATGCGTGACTAGAGACGAGAGGGAGAGACTAGAAGAGGGCCATGCGTGACTAGAGACGAGAGGAGAGACTAGAAGAGAGCCATGCGTGACTAGAGACGAGAGGAGAGACTAGAAGAGGGCCATGCGTGACTAGAGATGAGAGGAGAGACTAGAAGAGGGCCATGCGTGACTAGAGACGAGAGGGAGAGACTAGAAGAGGGCCATGCGTGACTAAAGATGAGAGGGAGAGACTAGAAGAGGGCCATGCGTGACTAGAGATGAGAGGGAGAGACTAGAAGAGGGCCATGCGTGACTAGAGACGAGAGGAGAGACTAGAAGAGGGCCAAATATGAATAAAGACAAGAGGGAGAGACTAGAAGAGGGCGATGTGTAACTAGAGAGAAGAGGAGAAACTAGAAGAGGGCCATGCGTGACAAGAGACGAGAGGAGAGACTAGAAGAGGGCCATGCGTGACTAGAGACGAGAGGAGAGACTAGAAGAGGGCCAAGCGTGACTAGAGACGAGAGGAGAGACTTGAAGCAGGCCATGCATGACTAGAGACGAGAGGAGAGACTAGAAGAGGGCCATGCGTGACTAGAGACGAGAGGAGAGACTAGAAGAGGGCCATGCGTGACTAGAGACGAGAGGAGAGACTAGAAGAGGGCCATGTGTGACTAGAGATGAGAGGGAGAGACTAGAAGAGGGCCATGCGTGACTAGAGACGAGAGGAGAGACTAGAAGAGGGCCATGCGTGACTAGAGACGAGAGGAGAGACTAGAAGAGGGCCATGCGTGACTAGAGAGGAGAGGGAGAGACTAGAAGTGGGCCATGCGTGACTAGAGAGGAGAGGGAGAGACTAGAAGAGGGCCATGCGTGACTAGAGACGAGAGGGAGAGACTAGAAGAGGGCCATGCGTGACTAGAGACGAGAGGAGAGACTAGAAGAGGGCCAAATATGAATAAAGACAAGAGGGAGAGACTAGAAGAGGGCGATGTGTAACTAGAGAGAAGAGGAGAAACTAGAAGAGGGCCATGCGTGACAAGAGACGAGAGGAGAGACTAGAAGAGGGCCATGCGTGACTAGAGACGAGAGGAGAGACTAGAAGAGGGCCATGCGTGACTAGAGACGAGAGGGAGAGACTAGAAGAGGGCCATGCGTGACTAGAGACGAGAGGGAGAGACTAGAAGAGGGCCATGCGTGACTAGAGACGAGAGGGAGAGACTAGAAGAGGGCCATGCGTGACTAGAGACGAGAGGGAGAGACTAGAAGAGGGCCATGCGTGACTAGAGACGAGAGGGAGAGACTAGAAGAGGGCCATGCGTGACTAGAGACGAGAGGAGAGACTAGAAGAGAGCCATGCATGAGTAGAGACGAGAGGAGAGACTCGAAGAGGGCCATGCGTGACTAGAGACGAGAGGGAGAGACTAGAAGAGGGCCATGCGTGACTAAAGATGAGAGGGAGAGACTAGAAGAGGGCCATGCGTGACTAGAGATGAGAGGGAGAGACTAGAAGAGGGCCATGCGTGACTAGAGACGAGAGGAGAGACTAGAAGAGGGCCAAATATGAATAAAGACAAGAGGGAGAGACTAGAAGAGGGCGATGTGTAACTAGAGAGAAGAGGAGAAACTAGAAGAGGGCCATGCGTGACAAGAGACGAGAGGAGAGACTAGAAGAGGGCCATGCGTGACTAGAGACGAGAGGAGAGACTAGAAGAGGGCCATGCGTGACTAGAGACGAGAGGGAGAGACTAGAAGAGGGTCATGCGTGGCTAGAGACGAGAGTGAGAGACTAGAAGAGGGCCATGCGTGACTAGAGACGAGAGGAGAGACTAGAAGAGGGCCATGCGTGACTAGAGACGAGAGGAGAGACTAGAAGATGGCCATGCGTGACTAGAAACGAGAGGGAGAGACTAGAAGAGGGCCATGGGTGACTAGAGACGAGAGGAGAGACTAGAAGAGGGCCATGCGTGACTAGAGACGAGAGGAGAGACTAGAAAAAGGGCCAGGCGTGACTAGAGACGAGAAGAGAGACTAGAAGAGGGCCATGCGTGACTAGAGACGAGAGGGAGAGACTAGAAGAGGGTCATGCGTGGCTAGAGACAAGAGTGAGAGACTAGAAGAGGGCCATGCGTGACTAGAGACGAGAGGAGAGACTAGAAGAGGGCCATGCGTGACTAGAGACGAGAGGAGAGACTAGAAGAGGGCCATGCGTGACTAGAGACGAGAGGAGAGACTAGAAGAGGGCCATGCATGACTAGAGACGAGAGGAGAGACTAGAAGAGGGCCATGCATGACTAGAGACGAGAGGAGAGACTAGAAGAGGGCCATGCGTGACTAGAGACGAGAGGGAGAGACTAGAAGAGGGCCATGCGTGACTAGAGACGAGAGGAGAGACTAGAAGAGAGCCATGCATGAGTAGAGACGAGAGGAGAGACTCGAAGAGGGCCATGCGTGACTAGAGACGAGAGGGAGAGACTAGAAGAGGGCCATGCGTGACTAAAGATGAGAGGGAGAGACTAGAAGAGGGCCATGCATGACTAGAGATGAGAGGGAGAGACTAGAAGAGGGCCATGCGTGACTAGAGACGAGAGGAGAGACTAGAAGAGGGCCAAATATGAATAAAGACAAGAGGGAGAGACTAGAAGAGGGCGATGTGTAACTAGAGAGAAGAGGAGAAACTAGAAGAGGGCCATGCGTGACAAGAGACGAGAGGAGAGACTAGAAGAGGGCCATGCGTGACTAGAGACGAGAGGAGAGACTAGAAGAGGGCCATGCGTGACTAGAGACGAGAGGGAGAGACTAGAAGAGGGTCATGCGTGGCTAGAGACGAGAGTGAGAGACTAGAAGAGGGCCATGCGTGACTAGAGACGATAGGAGAGACTAGAAGAGGGCCATGCGTGACTAGAGACGAGAGGAGAGACTAGAAGATGGCCATGCGTGACTAGAAACGAGAGGGAGAGACTAGAAGAGGGCCATGGGTGACTAGAGACGAGAGGAGAGACTAGAAGAGGGCCATGCGTGACTAGAGACGAGAGGAGAGACTAGAAAAAGGGCCAGGCGTGACTAGAGACGAGAAGAGAGACTAGAAGAGGGCCATGCGTGACTAGAGACGAGAGGGAGAGACTAGAAGAGGGTCATGCGTGGCTAGAGACAAGAGTGAGAGACTAGAAGAGGGCCATGCGTGACTAGAGACGAGAGGAGAGACTAGAAGAGGGCCATGCGTGACTAGAGACGAGAGGAGAGACTAGAAGAGGGCCATGCGTGACTAGAGACGAGAGGAGAGACTAGAAGAGGGCCATGTGTGACAAGAGACGAGAGGAGAGTCTAGAAGAGGGCCATGCGTGACAAGAGACGAGAGGGAGAAACTAGAAGAGGGCCATGCGTGACTAGAGATGAGAGGGAGAGACTAGAAGAGGGCCATGCGTGACTAGAGACGAGAGGGAGAGACTAGAAGAGGGCCATGTGTGACTAGAGACGAGAAGAGAAACTAGAAGAGGGCCATGCGTGACTAGAGACGAGAGGGAGAGACTAGAAGAGGGCCATGCGTGACTAGAGACGAGAGGGAGAGACTAGAAGAGGGCCATGCGTGACTAGAGACGAGAGGGAGAGACTAGAAGAGGGCCATGCGTGACTAGAGACGAGAAGAGAGACTAGAAGAGGGCCATGTGTGACCAGAGATGAGAGGAGAGACTAGAAGAGGGCCATGTGTGACTAGAGACGAGAGGGAGAGACTAGAAGAGGGCCAGGCGTGACTGGAGACGAGAGGCGAGACTAGAAGAGGGCCATGCATGACTAGAGACGAGAGGGAGAGACTAGAAGAGGGCCATGCATGACTAGAGAGGAGAGGGAGAGACTAAAAGACGGCCATGCGTGACTAGAGACGAGAGGAGAGTCTAGAAGAGGGCCATGCGTGACTAGAGACGAGAGGAGAGACTAGAAGAGGGACATGCGTGACTAGAGACGAGAGGGAGAGACTAGAAGAGGGCCATGCATGACTAGAGACGAGAGGGAGAGACTAGAAGAGGGCCAGGCGTGACTAGAGATGAGAGGGAGAGACTAGAAGAGGGCCATGCGTGACTAGAGACGAGAGGGAGAGACTAGAAGAGGGCCATGCGTGACTAGAGACGAGAGGGAGAGACTAGAAGAGGGCCATGCGTGACTGGAGACGAGAGGGAGAGACTAGAAGACGGCCATGTGTGACTAGAGACGAGAGGTAGAGACTAGAAGACGGCCATGCGTGACTAGAGACAAGAGGGAGAGACGAGAGGGAGAGACTAGAAGAGGGCCATGCGTGACTAGAGACAAGAGGGAGAGACTAGAAGAGGGCCATGCATGACTAGAGACGAGAGGGAGAGACTAGAAGAGGGCCATGTGTGACAAGAGACGAGAGGAGAGACTAGAAGAGAGCCATGCGTGACTAGAGACGAGAAGAGAGACTAGAAGAGGGCCATGCGTGACTAGAGACGAGAGGGAGAGACTAGAAGAGGGCCATGCATGACTAGAGATGAGAGGGAGAGACTAGAAGAGGGCCATGTGTGACTAGAGACGAGAGGAGAGACTAGAAGAGGGCCATGCGTGACTAGAGACGAGAGGAGAGACTAGAAGAGGGCCATGCATAGCCAGAGACGAGAGGGAGAGACTAGAAGAGGGCCATGCGTGACTAGAGACGAGAGGGAGAGACTAGAAGAGGGCCATGCGTGACTAGAGATGAGAGGAGAGACTAGAAGAGGGCCATGTGTGACTAGAGACGAGAGGGAGAGACTAGAAGAGGGCCATGCGTGACTAGAGACGAGAGGGAGAGACTTGAAGCAGGCCATGCATGACTAGAGACGAGAGGGAGAGACTAGAAGAGGGCCATGCGTGACTAGAGACGAGAGGGAGAGACTAGAAGAGGGCCATGCGTGACTAGAGACGAGAGGGAGAGACTTGAAGAGGGCCATGTGTGACTAGAGACGAGAGGGAGAGACTAGAAGACGGCCATGCGTGACTAGAGATGAGAGGGGAGACTAGAAGAGGGCCATGCGTGACTATAGACGAGAGGGAGAGACTAGAAGAGGGCCATGCGTGACTAGAGACGAGAGGAGAGACTAGAAGAGGGCCATGCGTGACTAGAGACGAGAGGAGAGACTAGAAGACGGCCATGCGTGACTAGAGACGAGAGGAGAGACTAGAAGAGGGCCATGCGTGACTAGAGACGAGAGGGAGAGGGAGAGACTAGAAGAGGGCCATGCGTGACTAGAGACGAGAGGAGAGACTAGAAGAGGGCCATGCGTGACTAGAGACGAGAGGGAGAGACTAGAAGAGGGCCATGCGTGACTAGAGACGAGAGGAGAGACTAGAAGAGAGCCATGCGTGAGTAGAGACGAGAGGAGAGACTAGAAGAGGGCCATGCGTGACTAGAGACGAGAGGGAGAGACTAGAAGAGGGCCATGCGTGACTAGAGACGAGAGGGAGAGACTAGAAGAGGGCCATGCGTGACTAGAGACGAGAGGGAGAGACTAGAAGAGGGCCATGCGTGACTAGAGACGAGAGGAGAGACTAGAAGAGGGCCAAATATGAATAAAGACAAGAGGGAGAGACTAGAAGAGGGCGATGTGTAACTAGAGAGAAGAGGAGAAACTAGAAGAGGGCCATGCGTGACAAGAGACGAGAGGAGAGACTAGAAGAGGGCCATGCGTGACTAGAGACGAGAGGGAGAGACTAAAAGGGGTCCATGCGTGACTAGAGAACTAGAGATGAGAGAAGAGACTAGAAGCGGGCCAAACGTGACTAGAGACGAGAGGAGAGACTAGAAGAGGGCCATGCGTGACTAGAGACGAGAGGAGAGACTAGAAGAGGGCCATGCGTGACTAGAGACGAGAGGAGAGACTAGAAGAGGGCCATGCGTGACTAGAGACGAGAGGGAGAGACTAGAAGAGGGCCATGCAAGACAAGAGACACGAGGAGAGACTAGAAGAGAGCCATGCGTGAGTAGAGACGAGAGGAGAGACTAGAAGAGGGCCATGCGTGGCTAGAGACGAGAGTGAGAGACTAGAAGAGGGCCATGCGTGACTAGAGACGAGAGGAGAGACTAGAAGAGGGCCATGCGTGACTAGAGACGAGAGGAGAGACTAGAAGAGGGCCATGCGTGACTAGAAACGAGAGGGAGAGACTAGAAGAGGGCCATGCGTGACTAGAGACGAGAGGAGAGACTAGAAGAGGGCCATGCATGACTAGAGACGAGAGGAGAGACTAGAAGAGGGCCAGGCGTGACTAGAGACGAGAGGGAGAGACTAGAAGAGGGTCATGCGTGGCTAGAGACGAGAGTGAGAGACTAGAAGAGGGCCATGCGTGACTAGAGACGAGAGGAGAGACTAGAAGAGGGCCATGCGTGACTAGAGACGAGAGGAGAGACTAGAAGAGGGCCATGCGTGACTAGAGACGAGAGGAGAGACTAGAAGAGGGCCATGCGTGACTAGAGACGAGAGGGAGAGACTAGAAGAGGGTCATGCGTGGCTAGAGACGAGAGTGAGAGACTAGAAGAGGGCCATGCGTGACTAGAGACGAGAGGAGAGACTAGAAGAGGGCCATGCGTGACTAGAGACGAGAAGAGAGACTAGAAGAGGGCCATGCGTGACTAGAGACGAGAGGGAGAGACTAGAAGAGGGTCATGCGTGGCTAGAGACGAGAGTGAGAGACTAGAAGAGGGCGATGTGTAACTAGAGAGAAGAGGAGAAACTAGAAGAGGGCCATGCGTGACAAGAGACGAGAGGAGAGACTAGAAGAGGGCCATGCGTGACTAGAGACGAGAGGAGAGACTAGAAGAGGGCCATGCGTGACTAGAGACGAGAGGAGAGACTAGAAGAGGGCCATGCGTGACTAGAGACGAGAGGGAGAGACTAGAAGAGGGTCATGCGTGGCTAGAGACGAGAGTGAGAGACTAGAAGAGGGCCATGCGTGACTAGAGACGAGAGGAGAGACTAGAAGAGGGCCATGCGTGACTAGAGACGAGAGGAGAGACTAGAAGAGGGCCATGCGTGACTAGAAACGAGAGGGAGAGACTAGAAGAGGGCCATGCGTGACTAGAGACGAGAGGAGAGACTAGAAGAGGGCCATGCGTGACTAGAGACGAGAGGAGAGACTAGAAGAGGGCCAGGCGTGACTAGAGACGAGAAGAGAGACTAGAAGAGGGCCATGCGTGACTAGAGACGAGAGGGAGAGACTAGAAGAGGGTCATGCGTGGCTAGAGACGAGAGTGAGAGACTAGAAGAGGGCCATGCGTGACTAGAGACGAGAGGAGAGACTAGAAGAGGGCCATGCGTGACTAGAGACGAGAGGAGAGACTAGAAGAGGGCCATGCGTGACTAGAGACGAGAGGAGAGACTAGAAGAGGGCCATGTGTGACAAGAGACAAGAGGAGAGTCTAGAAGAGGGCCATGCGTGAAAAGAGACGAGAGGGAGAGACTAGAAGAGGGCCATGCGTGACTAGAGATGAGAGGGAGAGACTAGAAGAGGGCCATGCGTGACTAGAGACGAGAGGGAGAGACTAGAAGAGGGCCATGTGTGACTAGAGACGAGAAGAGAGACTAGAAGAGGGCCATGCGTGACTAGAGACGAGAGGGAGAGACTAGAAGAGGGCCATGCGTGACTAGAGACGAGAGGGAGAGACTAGAAGAGGGCCATGCGTGACTAGAGACGAGAGGAGAGACTAGAAGAGGGCCATGCGTGACTAGAGACGAGAGGAGAGACTAGAAGATGGCCATGCGTGACTAGAAACGAGAGGGAGAGACTAGAAGAGGGCCATGGGTGACTAGAGACGAGAGGAGAGACTAGAAGAGGGCCATGCGTGACTAGAGACGAGAGGAGAGACTAGAAAAAGGGCCAGGCGTGACTAGAGACGAGAAGAGAGACTAGAAGAGGGCCATGCGTGACTAGAGACGAGAGGGAGAGACTAGAAGAGGGTCATGCGTGGCTAGAGACAAGAGTGAGAGACTAGAAGAGGGCCATGCGTGACTAGAGACGAGAGGAGAGACTAGAAGAGGGCCATGCGTGACTAGAGACGAGAGGAGAGACTAGAAGAGGGCCATGCGTGACTAGAGACGAGAGGAGAGACTAGAAGAGGGCCATGTGTGACAAGAGACGAGAGGAGAGTCTAGAAGAGGGCCATGCGTGACAAGAGACGAGAGGGAGAAACTAGAAGAGGGCCATGCGTGACTAGAGATGAGAGGGAGAGACTAGAAGAGGGCCATGCGTGACTAGAGACGAGAGGGAGAGACTAGAAGAGGGCCATGTGTGACTAGAGACGAGAAGAGAAACTAGAAGAGGGCCATGCGTGACTAGAGACGAGAGGGAGAGACTAGAAGAGGGCCATGCGTGACTAGAGACGAGAGGGAGAGACTAGAAGAGGGCCATGCGTGACTAGAGACGAGAGGGAGAGACTAGAAGAGGGCCATGCGTGACTAGAGACGAGAAGAGAGACTAGAAGAGGGCCATGTGTGACCAGAGATGAGAGGAGAGACTAGAAGAGGGCCATGAGTGACTAGAGACGAGAGGGAGAGACTAGAAGAGGGCCAGGCGTGACTGGAGACGAGAGGCGAGACTAGAAGAGGGCCATGCATGACTAGAGACGAGAGGGAGAGACTAGAAGAGGGCCATGCATGACTAGAGAGGAGAGGGAGAGACTAAAAGACGGCCATGCGTGACTAGAGACGAGAGGAGAGTCTAGAAGAGGGCCATGCGTGACTAGAGACGAGAGGAGAGACTAGAAGAGGGACATGCGTGACTAGAGACGAGAGGGAGAGACTAGAAGAGGGCCATGCGTGACTAGAGACGAGAGGGAGAGACTAGAAGAGGGCCAGGCGTGACTAGAGATGAGAGGGAGAGACTAGAAGAGGGCCATGCGTGACTAGAGACGAGAGGGAGAGACTAGAAGAGGGCCATGCGTGACTAGAGACGAGAGGGAGAGACTAGAAGAGGGCCATGCGTGACTGGAGACGAGAGGGAGAGACTAGAAGACGGCCATGTGTGACTAGAGACGAGAGGTAGAGACTAGAAGACGGCCATGCGTGACTAGAGACAAGAGGGAGAGACGAGAGGGAGAGACTAGAAGAGGGCCATGCGTGACTAGAGACAAGAGGGAGAGACTAGAAGAGGGCCATGCATGACTAGAGACGAGAGGGAGAGACTAGAAGAGGGCCATGTGTGACAAGAGACGAGAGGAGAGACTAGAAGAGAGCCATGCGTGACTAGAGACGAGAAGAGAGACTAGAAGAGGGCCATGCGTGACTAGAGACGAGAGGGAGAGACTAGAAGAGGGCCATGCATGACTAGAGATGAGAGGGAGAGACTAGAAGAGGGCCATGTGTGACTAGAGACGAGAGGAGAGACTAGAAGAGGGCCATGCGTGACTAGAGACGAGAGGAGAGACTAGAAGAGGGCCATGCATAGCCAGAGACGAGAGGGAGAGACTAGAAGAGGGCCATGCGTGACTAGAGACGAGAGGGAGAGACTAGAAGAGGGCCATGTGTGACTAGAGACGAGAGGGAGAGACTAGAAGAGGGCCATGTGTGACTAGAGACGAGAGGGAGAGACTTGAAGCAGGCCATGCATGACTAGAGACGAGAGGGAGAGACTAGAAGAGGGCCATGCGTGACTAGAGACGAGAGGGAGAGACTAGAAGAGGGCCATGCGTGACTAGAGACGAGAGGGAGAGACTAGAAGAGGGCCATGCGTGACTAGAGACGAGAGGGAGAGACTTGAAGAGGGCCATGTGTGACTAGAGACGAGAGGGAGAGACTAGAAGACGGCCATGCGTGACTAGAGATGAGAGGGGAGACTAGAAGAGGGCCATGCGTGACTATAGACGAGAGGGAGAGACTAGAAGAGGGCCATGCGTGACTAGAGACGAGAGGAGAGACTAGAAGAGGGCCATGCGTGACTAGAGACGAGAGGAGAGACTAGAAGACGGCCATGCGTGTCTAGAGACGAGAGGAGAGACTAGAAGAGGGCCATGCGTGACTAGAGACGAGAGGGAGAGGGAGAGACTAGAAGAGGGCCATGCGTGACTAGAGACGAGAGGAGAGACTAGAAGAGGGCCATGCGTGACTAGAGACGAGAGGGAGAGACTAGAAGAGGGCCATGCGTGACTAGAGACGAGAGGAGAGACTAGAAGAGAGCCATGCGTGAGTAGAGACGAGAGGAGAGACTAGAAGAGGGCCATGCGTGACTAGAGACGAGAGGGAGAGACTAGAAGAGGGCCATGCGTGACTAGAGACGAGAGGGAGAGACTAGAAGAGGGCCATGCGTGACTAGAGACGAGAGGGAGAGACTAGAAGAGGGCCATGCGTGACTAGAGACGAGAGGAGAGACTAGAAGAGGGCCAAATATGAATAAAGACAAGAGGGAGAGACTAGAAGAGGGCGATGTGTAACTAGAGAGAAGAGGAGAAACTAGAAGAGGGCCATGCGTGACAAGAGACGAGAGGAGAGACTAGAAGAGGGCCATGCGTGACTAGAGACGAGAGGGAGAGACTAAAAGGGGTCCATGCGTGACTAGAGAACTAGAGATGAGAGAAGAGACTAGAAGCGGGCCAAACGTGACTAGAGACGAGAGGAGAGACTAGAAGAGGGCCATGCGTGACTAGAGACGAGAGGAGAGACTAGAAGAGGGCCATGCGTGACTAGAGACGAGAGGAGAGACTAGAAGAGGGCCATGCGTGACTAGAGACGAGAGGGAGAGACTAGAAGAGGGCCATGCAAGACAAGAGACACGAGGAGAGACTAGAAGAGAGCCATGCGTGAGTAGAGACGAGAGGAGAGACTAGAAGAGGGCCATGCGTGGCTAGAGACGAGAGTGAGAGACTAGAAGAGGGCCATGCGTGACTAGAGACGAGAGGAGAGACTAGAAGAGGGCCATGCGTGACTAGAGACGAGAGGAGAGACTAGAAGAGGGCCATGCGTGACTAGAAACGAGAGGGAGAGACTAGAAGAGGGCCATGCGTGACTAGAGACGAGAGGAGAGACTAGAAGAGGGCCATGCGTGACTAGAGACGAGAGGAGAGACTAGAAGAGGGCCAGGCGTGACTAGAGACGAGAGGGAGAGACTAGAAGAGGGTCATGCGTGGCTAGAGACGAGAGTGAGAGACTAGAAGAGGGCCATGCGTGACTAGAGACGAGAGGAGAGACTAGAAGAGGGCCATGCGTGACTAGAGACGAGAGGAGAGACTAGAAGAGGGCCATGCGTGACTAGAGACGAGAGGAGAGACTAGAAGAGGGCCATGCGTGACTAGAGACGAGAGGGAGAGACTAGAAGAGGGTCATGCGTGGCTAGAGACGAGAGTGAGAGACTAGAAGAGGGCCATGCGTGACTAGAGACGAGAGGAGAGACTAGAAGAGGGCCATGCGTGACTAGAGACGAGAAGAGAGACTAGAAGAGGGCCATGCGTGACTAGAGACGAGAGGGAGAGACTAGAAGAGGGTCATGCGTGGCTAGAGACGAGAGTGAGAGACTAGAAGAGGGCGATGTGTAACTAGAGAGAAGAGGAGAAACTAGAAGAGGGCCATGCGTGACAAGAGACGAGAGGAGAGACTAGAAGAGGGCCATGCGTGACTAGAGACGAGAGGAGAGACTAGAAGAGGGCCATGCGTGACTAGAGACGAGAGGAGAGACTAGAAGAGGGCCATGCGTGACTAGAGACGAGAGGGAGAGACTAGAAGAGGGTCATGCGTGGCTAGAGACGAGAGTGAGAGACTAGAAGAGGGCCATGCGTGACTAGAGACGAGAGGAGAGACTAGAAGAGGGCCATGCGTGACTAGAGACGAGAGGAGAGACTAGAAGAGGGCCATGCGTGACTAGAAACGAGAGGGAGAGACTAGAAGAGGGCCATGCGTGACTAGAGACGAGAGGAGAGACTAGAAGAGGGCCATGCGTGACTAGAGACGAGAGGAGAGACTAGAAGAGGGCCAGGCGTGACTAGAGACGAGAAGAGAGACTAGAAGAGGGCCATGCGTGACTAGAGACGAGAGGGAGAGACTAGAAGAGGGTCATGCGTGGCTAGAGACGAGAGTGAGAGACTAGAAGAGGGCCATGCGTGACTAGAGACGAGAGGAGAGACTAGAAGAGGGCCATGCGTGACTAGAGACGAGAGGAGAGACTAGAAGAGGGCCATGCGTGACTAGAGACGAGAGGAGAGACTAGAAGAGGGCCATGTGTGACAAGAGACAAGAGGAGAGTCTAGAAGAGGGCCATGCGTGAAAAGAGACGAGAGGGAGAGACTAGAAGAGGGCCATGCGTGACTAGAGATGAGAGGGAGAGACTAGAAGAGGGCCATGCGTGACTAGAGACGAGAGGGAGAGACTAGAAGAGGGCCATGTGTGACTAGAGACGAGAAGAGAGACTAGAAGAGGGCCATGCGTGACTAGAGACGAGAGGGAGAGACTAGAAGAGGGCCATGCGTGACTAGAGACGAGAGGGAGAGACTAGAAGAGGGCCATGCGTGACTAGAGACGAGAGGGAGAGACTAGAAGAGGGCCATGCGTGACTGGAGACGAGAAGAGAGACTAGAAGAGGGCCATGTGTGACCAGAGATGAGAGGAGAGACTAGAAGAGGGCCATGTGTGACTAGAGACGAGAGGGAGAGACTAGAAGAGGGCCAGGCGTGACTGGAGACGAGAGGCGAGACTAGAAGAGGGCCATGCATGACTAGAGACGAGAGGGAGAGACTAGAAGAGGGCCATGCATGACTAGAGAGGAGAGGGAGAGACTAAAAGACGGCCATGCGTGTTTAGAGACGAGAGGAGAGTCTAGAAGAGGGCCATGCGTGACTAGAGACGAGAGGAGAGACTAGAAGAGAGCCATGCGTGACTAGAGACGAGAGGGAGAGACTAGAAGAGGGACATGCGTGACTAGAGACGAGAGGGAGAGACTAGAAGAGGGCCATGCGTGACTAGAGACGAGAGGGAGAGACTAGAAGAGGGCCAGGCGTGACTAGAGATGAGAGGGCGAGACTAGAAGAGGGCCATGCGTGACTAGAGACGAGAGGAGAGACTAGAAGAGGGCCATGCATGACTAGAGACGAGAGGGAGAGACTAGAAGAGGGACATGCGTGACTAGAGACGAGAGGGAGAGACTAGAAGAGGGCCATGCGTGACTAGAGAGGAGAGGGAGAGACTAGAAGAGGGCCAGGCGTGACTAGAGATGAGAGGGAGAGACTAGAAGAGGGCCATGCGTGACTAGAGACGAGAGGGAGAGACTAGAAGAGGGCCATGCGTGACTAGAGACGAGAGGGAGAGACTAGAAGAGGGCCATGCGTGACTGGAGACGAGAGGGAGAGACTAGAAGAGAGCCATGATTGACTAGAGACGAGAGGGAGAGACGAGAGGGAGAGACTAGAAGAGGGCCATGCATGACTAGAGACAAGAGGGAGAGACTAGAAGAGGGCCATGCGTGACTAGAGACGAGAGGAGAGACTAGAAGAGGGCCATGCGTGACTAGAGACGAGAGGGAGAGACTAGAAGAGGGACATGCGTGACTAGAGACGAGAGGGAGAGACTAGAAGAGGGCCATGCGTGACTAGAGACGAGAGGGAGAGACTAGAAGAGGGCCAGGCGTGACTAGAGATGAGAGGGAGAGACTAGAAGAGGGCCATGCGTGACTAGAGATGAGAGGGAGAGACTAGAAGAGGGCCATGCGTGACTAGAGACGAGAGGGAGAGACTAGAAGAGGGCCATGCGTGACTGGAGACGAGAGGGAGAGACTAGAAGAGAGCCATGATTGACTAGAGACGAGAGGGAGAGACGAGAGGGAGAGACTAGAAGAGGGCCATGCATGACTAGAGACAAGAGGGAGAGACTAGAAGAGGGCCATGCGTGACTAGAGACGAGAGGGAGAGACTAGAAGAGGGCCATGCGTGACTAGAGACGAGAAGAGAGACTAGAAGAGGGCCATGCGTGACTAGAGACGAGAGGAGAGACTAGAAGAGGGCCAAGCGTGACTAGAGATGAGAGGGAGAGACTAGAAGAGGGCCATGCATGACTAGAGATGAGAGGGAGAGACTAGAAGAGGGCCATGTGTGACTAGAGACGAGAGGAGAGACTAGAAGAGGGCCATGCGTGACTAGAGATGAGAGGGAGAGACTAGAAGAGGGCCATGTGTGACTAGAGACGAGAGGGAGAGACTAGAAGAGGGCCATGCATGACTAGAGATGAGAGGGAGAGACTAGAAGAGAGCCATGTGTGACTAGAGACGAGAGGAGAGACTAGAAGAGGGCCAAGCGTGACTAGAGACGAGAAGAGAGACTAGAAGAGGGCCATGCGTGACTAGAGACGAGAGGAGAGACTAGAAGAGGGCCAAGCGTGACTAGAGATGAGAGGGAGAGACTAGAAGAGGGCCATGCATGACTAGAGATGAGAGGGAGAGACTAGAAGAGGGCCATGCGTGACTAGAGACGAGAGGAGAGACTAGAAGAGGGCCATGCATAGCCAGAGACGAGAGGGAGAGACTAGAAGAGGGCCATGCGTGACTAGAGACGAGAGGGAGAGACTAGAAGAGGGCCATGTGTGACTAGAGACGAGAGGGAGAGACTAGAAGAGGGCCATGCGTGACTAGAGACGAGAGGGAGAGACTTGAAGCAGGCCATGCATGACTAGAGACGAGAGGGAGAGACTAGAAGAGGGCCATGCGTGACTAGAGACGAGAGGGAGAGACTAGAAGAGGGCCATGTGTGACTAGAGACGAGAGGAGAGACTAGAAGAGGGCCATGCGTGACTAGAGACGAGAGGAGAGACTAGAAGAGGGCCATGTGTGACTAGAGACGAGAGGAGAGACTAGAAGAGGGCCATGTTTGACTAGAGACGAGAGGGAGAGACTAGAAGAGGGCCATATATTACCAGAGACGAGAGGGAGAGACTAGAAGAGAGCCATGCGTGACAAGAGACGAGAGTGAGAGACTAGAAGAGGGCCATGCGTGACTAGAGACGAGAGGAGAGACTAGAAGAGGGCCAAGCGTGACTAGAGATGAGAGGGAGAGACTAGAAGAGGGCCATGCATGACTAGAGATGAGAGGGAGAGACTAGAAGAGGGCCATGTGTGACTAGAGACGAGAGGAGAGACTAGAAGAGGGCCATGCGTGACTAGAGATGAGAGGGAGAGACTAGAAGAGGGCCATGTGTGACTAGAGACGAGAGGGAGAGACTAGAAGAGGGCCATGCATGACTAGAGATGAGAGGGAGAGACTAGAAGAGAGCCATGTGTGACTAGAGACGAGAGGAGAGACTAGAAGAGGGCCAAGCGTGACTAGAGACGAGAAGAGAGACTAGAAGAGGGCCATGCGTGACTAGAGACGAGAGGAGAGACTAGAAGAGGGCCAAGCGTGACTAGAGATGAGAGGGAGAGACTAGAAGAGGGCCATGCATGACTAGAGATGAGAGGGAGAGACTAGAAGAGGGCCATGCGTGACTAGAGACGAGAGGAGAGACTAGAAGAGGGCCATGCATAGCCAGAGACGAGAGGGAGAGACTAGAAGAGGGCCATGCGTGACTAGAGACGAGAGGGAGAGACTAGAAGAGGGCCATGTGTGACTAGAGACGAGAGGGAGAGACTAGAAGAGGGCCATGCGTGACTAGAGACGAGAGGGAGAGACTTGAAGCAGGCCATGCATGACTAGAGACGAGAGGGAGAGACTAGAAGAGGGCCATGCGTGACTAGAGACGAGAGGGAGAGACTAGAAGAGGGCCATGTGTGACTAGAGACGAGAGGAGAGACTAGAAGAGGGCCATGCGTGACTAGAGACGAGAGGAGAGACTAGAAGAGGGCCATGTGTGACTAGAGACGAGAGGAGAGACTAGAAGAGGGCCATGTTTGACTAGAGACGAGAGGGAGAGACTAGAAGAGGGCCATATATTACCAGAGACGAGAGGGAGAGACTAGAAGAGAGCCATGCGTGACAAGAGACGAGAGTGAGAGACTAGAAGAGGGCCATGCGTGACTAGAGACGAGAGGGAGGGACTAGAAGAGGGCCATGTGTGACTAGAGATGAGAGGAGAGACTAGAAGAGGGCCATGCGTGACTAGAGACGAGAGGGAGGGACTAGAAGAGGGCCATGTGTGACTAGAGATGAGAGGAGAGACTAGAAGAGCGCCATGCGTGACTAGAGATGAGAGGGAGAGACTTGAAGCAGGCCATGCATGACTAGAGACGAGAGGGAGAGACTAGAAGAGGGCCATGCGTGACAAGAGATGAGAGGGAGAGACTATAAGATGGCCATGCGTGACTAGAGACGAGAGGAGAGACTAGAAGAGGGCCATGCATGACTAGAGACGAGAGGGAGAGACTAGAAGAGGACCATGTGTGAACAGAGATGAGAGGAGAGACTAGAAGAGAGCCATGCGTGACTAGAGATGAGAGGAGAGACTAGAAGAGGGCCATGCGTGACTAGAGACGAGAGGAGAGACTAGAAGAGGGCCATGTGTGACTAGAGACGAGAAGAGAGACTAGAAGAGGGCCATGTGTGACTAGAGACGAGAGGGAGAGACTAGAAGAGGGCCATGCGTGACTAGAGACGAGAGGAGAGACTAGAAGAGGGCCATGCATGACTAGAGACGAGAGGAGAGACTAGAAGAGGGCCATGCGTGACTAGAGACGAGAGGAGAGACTAGAAGAGGGCCATGCGTGACTAGAGACGAGAGGAGAGACTAGAAGAGGGCCATGCGTGACTAGTGACGAGAGGAGAGACTAGAAGAGGGCCATGCGTGACTAGTGACGAGAGGGAGAGACTAGAAGAGGGCCATGCATGACTAGAGACGAGAGGGAGAGACTAGAAGAGGGCCATGCGTGACTAGAGACGAGAGGAGAGACTAGAAGAGGGCCATGCGTGACTAGAGACGAGAGGAGAGACTAGAAGAGGGCCAGGCATGACTCGAGAGGAGAGGGAGAGACTAGAAGACGGCCATGCGTGACTAGAGACGAGAAGAGAGACTAGAAGAGAGCCATGCGTGACTAGAGATGAGAGGAGAGACTAGAAGAGGGCCATGCGTGACTAGAGACGAGAGGGAGAGACTAGAAGAGGGCCATGCGTGACTAGAGACGAGAGGGAGAGACTAGAAGAGGGCCATGCGTGACTAGAGATGAGAGGGAGAGACTAGAAGAGGGCCATGCGTGACTAGAGACGAGAGGGAGAGACTAGAAGAGGGCCATGCGTGACTAGAGACGAGAGGGAGAGACTAGAAGAGGGCCATGCGTGACTAGAGACGAGAGGGAGAGACTAGAAGACGGCCATGTGTGACTAGAGACGAGAGGGAGAGACTAGAAGAGGGCCATGCGTGACTAGAGACGAGAAGAGAGACTAGAAGAGAGCCATGCGTGACTAGAGATGAGAGGAGAGACTAGAAGAGGTCCATGCGTGACAAGAGACGAGAGGGAGAGACTAGAAGAGTGCCATGCGTGACTAGAGATGAGAGGGAGAGACTAGAAGAGGGCCATGCGTGACTAGAGATGAGAGGGAGAGACTAGAAGAGGGCCATGCGTGACTAGAGATGAGAGGAGAGACTAGAAGAGGGCCATGCGTGACTAGAGACAAGAGGGAGAGACTAGAAGAGGGACATGCGTGACTAGAGATGAGAGGGAGAGACTAGAAGAGGGTCATGTGTGACGAGAGGGAGAGACTAAAAGAGGACCACGCGTGACTAGAGATGAGAGGGAGAGACTAGAAGAGGTCCATGTGTGACTAGAGACGAGAGGAGAAACTAGAAGAGGGCCATGCGTGACTAGAGACGAGAGGAGAGACTAGAAGAGGGCCATGCGTGACAAGAGACGAGAGGAGAGACTAGAAGAGGGCCATGCGTGACTAGAGACGAGAGGAGAGACTAGAAGAGGGCCATGCGTGACTAGAGACGAGAGGAGAGACTAGAAGAGGGCCATGCGTGACTAGAGATGAGAGGGAGAGACTAGAAGAGGGCCATGCGTGACTAGAGACAAGAGGGAGAGACTAGAAGAGAGCCATGTGTGACTAGAGACGAGAGGGAGAGACTAGAAGAGGGCCATGCGTGACTAGAGACGAGAGGAGAGACTAGAAGAGGGCCATGCGTGACTAGAGACGAGAGGGAGAGACTAGAAGATGGCCATGCGTGACTAGAGACGAGAGGAGAGACTAGAAGAGGGCCATGCGTGACTAGAGACGAGAGGGAGAGACTAGAAGAGGGCCATGCATGACTAGAGACGAGAGGAGAGACTAGAAGAGGGCCATGCGTGACTAGAGATGAGAGGGGAGACTAGAAGAGGGCCATGTGTGACTAGAGATGAGAGGAGAGACTAGAAGAGGGCCATGCGTGACTAGAGACGAGAGGGAGAGACTTGAAGCAGGCCATGCATGACTAGAGACGAGAGGAGAGACTAGAAGAGGGCCATGCGTGACTAGAGATGAGAGGGGAGACTAGAAGAGGGCCATGTGTGACTAGAGATGAGAGGAGAGACTAGAAGAGGGCCATGCGTGACTAGAGACGAGAGGGAGAGACTAGAAGAGTGCCATGCGTGACTAGAGATGAGAGGGAGAGACTAGAAGAGGGCCATGCGTGACTATTGACGAGAGGGAGAGACTAGAAGAGGGCCATGCGTGACTAGAGATGAGAGGAGAGACTAGAAGAGGGCCATGCGTGACTATTGACGAGAGGGAGAGACTAGAAGAGGGCCATGCGTGACTAGAGATGAGAGGAGAGACTAGAAGAGGGCCATGCGTGACTAGAGACAAGAGGGAGAGACTAGAAGAGGGACATGCGTGACTAGAGATGAGAGGGAGAGACTAGAAGAGGGTCATGTGTGACGAGAGGGAGAGACTAAAAGAGGACCACGCGTGACTAGAGATGAGAGGGAGAGACTAGAAGAGGTCCATGTGTGACTAGAGACGAGAGGAGAAACTAGAAGAGGGCCATGCGTGACTAGAGACGAGAGGAGAGACTAGAAGAGGGCCATGCGTGACAAGAGACGAGAGGAGAGACTAGAAGAGGGCCATGCGTGACTAGAGACGAGAGGAGAGACTAGAAGAGGGCCATGCGTGACTAGAGACGAGAGGAGAGACTAGAAGAGGGCCATGCGTGACTAGAGATGAGAGGGAGAGACTAGAAGAGGGCCATGCGTGACTAGAGACGAGAGGGAGAGACTAGAAGAGAGCCATGTGTGACTAGAGACGAGAGGGAGAGACTAGAAGAGGGCCATGCGTGACTAGAGCTGAGAGGGAGAGACTAGAAGAGGGCCATGCGTGACTAGAGACGAGAGGGAGAGACTAGAAGAGGGCCATGCGTGACTAGAGACGAGAGGGAGAGACTAGAAGATGGCCATGCGTGACTAGAGACGAGAGGAGAGACTAGAAGAGGGCCATGCGTGACTAGAGACGAGAGGGAGAGACTTGAAGCAGGCCATGCATGACTAGAGACGAGAGGAGAGACTAGAAGAGGGCCATGCGTGACTAGAGACGAGAGGAGAGACTAGAAGAGGGCCATGCGTGACTAGAGATGAGAGGGGAGACTAGAAGAGGGCCATGTGTGACTAAAGATGAGAGGAGAGACTAGAAGAGGGCCATGTGTGACTAGAGATGAGAGGAGAGACTAGAAGAGGGCCATGCGTGACTAGAGATGAGAGGATAGACTAGAAGAGGGCCATGCGTGACTAGAGACGAGAGGGAGAGACTAGAAGAGGGCCATGCGTGACTAGAGACGAGAGGAGAGACTAGAAGAGGGCCATGCGTGACTAGAGACGAGAGGGAGAGACTTGAAGCAGGCCATGCATGACTAGAGACGAGAGGAGAGACTAGAAGAGGGCCATGCGTGACTAGAGATGAGAGGAGAGACTAGAAGAGGGCCATGCGTGACTAGAGACGAGAGGAGAGACTAGAAGAGGGCCATGCGTGACTAGAGATGAGAGGGAGAGACTAGAAGAGGGCCATGCGTGACTAGAGACGAGAGGGAGAGACTAGAAGAGAGCCATGCGTGACTAGAGACGAGAGGAGAGACTAGAAGAGGGCCATGCGTGACTAGAGACGAGAGGGAGAGACTAGAAGATGGCCATGCATAGCCAGAGACGAGAGGGAGAGACTAGAAGAGGGCCATGTGTGACTAGAGACGAGAGGAGAGACTAGAAGAGGGCCATGCGTGACTAGAGATGAGAGGGAGAGACTAGAAGAGAGCCATGTGTGACTAGAGACGAGAAGAGAGACTAGAAGAGGGCCATGCGTGACTAGAGATGAGAGGAGAGACTAGAAGAGGGCCATGCGTGACTAGAGACGAGAGGAGAGACTAGAAGAGGGCCATGCGTGACTAGAGATGAGAGGAGAGACTAGAAGAGGGCCATGCGTGACTAGAGACGAGAGGAGAGACTAGAAGAGGGCCATGCATGACTAGAGACGAGAGGAGAGACTAGAAGAGGGCCATGCGTGACTAGAGATGAGAGGAGAGACTAGAAGAGGGCCATGCGTGACTAGAGACGAGAGGAGAGACTAGAAGAGGGCCATGCGTGACTAGAGATGAGAGGGAGAGACTAGAAGAGGGCCATGCGTGACTAGAGACGAGAGGGAGAGACTAGAAGAGAGCCATGCGTGACTAGAGACGAGAGGAGAGACTAGAAGAGGGCCATGCGTGACTAGAGACGAGAGGGAGAGACTAGAAGATGGCCATGCGTGACTAGAGACGAGAGGAGAGACTAGAAGAGGGCCATGCGTGACTAGAGACGAGAGGGAGAGACTAGAAGAGGGCCATGCGTGACTAGAGACGAGAGGAGAGACTAGAAGAGGGCCATGCGTGACTAGAGACGAGAGGGAGAGACTAGAAGAGGGCCATGCGTGACTAGAGACGAGAGGAGAGACTAGAAGAGGGCCATGCGTGACTAGAGATGAGAGGGGAGACTAGAAGAGGGCCATGTGTGACTAAAGATGAGAGGAGAGACTAGAAGAGGGCCATGTGTGACTAGAGATGAGAGGAGAGACTAGAAGAGGGCCATGCGTGACTAGAGATGAGAGGAGAGACTAGAAGAGGGCCATGTGTGACTAGAGACGAGAGGGAGAGACTAGAAGAGGGCCATGCGTGACTAGAGACGAGAGGGAGAGACTAGAAGAGGGCCATGCGTGACTAGAGACGAGAGGAGAGACTAGAAGAGGGCCATGCGTGACTAGAGACGAGAGGGAGAGACTTGAAGCAGGCCATGCATGACTAGAGACGAGAGGAGAGACTAGAAGAGGGCCATGCGTGACTAGAGATGAGAGGAGAGACTAGAAGAGGGCCATGCGTGACTAGAGACGAGAGGAGAGACTAGAAGAGGGCCATGCGTGACTAGAGATGAGAGGAGAGACTAGAAGAGGGCCATGCGTGACTAGAGACGAGAGGGAGAGACTAGAAGAGGGCCATATATTACCAGAGACGAGAGGGAGAGACTAGAAGAGGGCCATATATTACCAGAGACGAGAGGGAGAGACTAGAAGAGGGCCATGCGTGACTAGAGACGAGAGGGAGAGACTAGAAGAGGGACATGTGTGACTAGAGATGAGAGGGAGAGACTAGAAGAGGACCATGTGTGACTAGAGATGAGAGGGAGAGACTAGAAGAGGGCCATGTGTGACTAGAGATGAGAGGAGAGACTAGAAGAGGGCCATGCGTGACTAGAGATGAGAGGGAGAGACTAGAAGAGGGCCATGTGTGACTAGAGATGAGAGGAGAGACTAGAAGAGGGCCATGCGTGACTAGAGATGAGAGGGAGAGACTAGAAGAGGGCCATGTGTGACTAGAGATGAGAGGAGAGACTAGAAGAGGGCCAGGCGTGACTAGGGATGAGAGGGAGAGACTAGAAGAGGGCCATGTGTGACTAGAGACGAGAGGAGAGACTAGAAGAGAGCCATGCGTGACTAGAGATGAGAGGGAGAGACTAGAAGAGGGCCATGTGTGACTAGGGATGAGAGGGAGAGACTAGAAGAGGACCATGTGTGACTAGAGATGAGAGGGAGAGACTAGAAGAGGGCCATGCGTGACTAGAGACGAGAGGAGAGACTAGAAGAGGGCCATGCGTGACTAGAGATGAGAGGGAGAGACTAGAAGAGGGCCAGGCGTGACTAGGGATGAGAGGGAGAGACTAGAAGAGGGCCATGCGTGACTAGAGATGAGAGGGAGAGACTAGAAGAGGACCATGTGTGACTAGAGATGAGAGGAGAGACTAGAAGAGGGCCATGCGTGACTAGAGATGAGAGGGAGAGACTAGAAGAGGGCCATGTGTGACTAGGGATGAGAGGAGAGACTAGAAGAGGGCCAGGCGTGACTAGGGATGAGAGGAGAGACTAGAAGAGGGCCATGTGTGACTAGAGATGAGAGGGAGAGACTAGAAGAGGACCATGTGTGACTAGAGATGAGAGGAGAGACTAGAAGAGGGCCATGCGTGACTAGAGATGAGAGGGAGAGACTAGAAGAGGGCCATGTGTGACTAGAGATGAGAGGAGAGACTAGAAGAGGGCCAGGCGTGACTAGAGATGAGAGGGAGAGACTAGAAGAGGGCCATGCGTGACTAGAGATGAGAGGAGAGACTAGAAGAGGGCCATGCGTGACTAGAGACGAGAGGGAGAGACTAGAAGAGGGCCATGTGTGACTAGAGATGAGAGGAGAGACTAGAAGAGGGCCATGCGTGACTAGAGACGAGAGGAGAGACTAGAAGACGGCCATGCGTGACTAGAGATGAGAGGGAGAGATAAGAAGCTGGCCATGCGTGACAAGAGACGAGAGGGAGAGACTAGAAGAGGGCCATGCGTGACTAGAGACGAGAGGAGAGACTAAAAGAGGGCCATGCGTGACTAGAGACAAGAGGAGAGACTAGAAGAGGGCCATGCGTGACTAGAGACAAGAGGAGAGACTAGAAGAGGGCCATGCGTGACTAGAGACGAGAGGAGAGACTAGAAGAGGGCCATGTGTGACTAGAGACGAGAGGGAGAGACTAGAAGAGGGCCATGCATAACCAGAGACGAGAGGGCGAGACTAGAAGATGGCCATGCGTGACTAGAGACGAGAGGGAGAGACTAGAAGAGGGCCATGTCTGACTAGAGACGAGAGGAGAGACTAGAAGAGGACCATGTGTAACAAGAGACGAGAGGAGAGACTAGAAGAGGGCCATGCGTGACTAGAGACGAGAGGGAGAGACTAGAAGAGGGCCATGCGTGACTAGAGATGAGAGGAGAGACTAGAAGAGGGCCATGCGTGTCTAGAGACGAGAGGGAGAGACTAGAAGAGGGCCATGCGTGACTAGAGACGAGAGGGAGAGACTAGAAGAGAGCCATGTGTGACTAGAGACGAGAGGGAGAGACTAGAAGAGGGCCATGCGTGACTAGAGACGAGAGGAGAGACTAGAAGAGGGCCATGCGTGACTAGAGACGAGAGGGAGAGACTAGAAGATGGCCATGCGTGACTAGAGACGAGAGGAGAGACTAGAAGAGGGCCATGCGTGACTAGAGACGAGAGGGAGAGACTTGAAGCAGGCCATGCATGACTAGAGACGAGAGGAGAGACTAGAAGAGGGCCATGCGTGACTAGAGACGAGAGGGAGAGACTAGAAGAGGGCCATGCTTGACTAGAGACGAGAGGAGAGACTAGAAGAGGGCCATGCGTGACTAGAGACGAGAGGGAGAGACTAGTAGAGGGCCATGCGTGACTAGAGACGAGAGGAGAGACTAGAAGAGGGCCATGCGTGACTAGAGATGAGAGGGGAGACTAGAAGAGGGCCATGCGTGACTAGAGATGAGAGGAGAGTCTAGAAGAGGGCCATGCGTGACTAGAGATGAGAGGAGAGACTAGAAGAGGGCCATGCGTGACTAGAGACGAGAGGGAGAGACTAGAAGAGGGCCATGCGTGACTAGAGATGAGAGGAGAGACTAGAAGAGGGCCATGCGTGACTAGAGACGAGAGGGAGAGACTAGAAGAGGGCCATGCGTAACTAGAGACGAGAGGGAGAGACTAGAAGAGGACCATATATTACCAGAGACGAGAGGGAGAGACTAGAAGAGGGCCATATATTACCAGAGACGAGAGGGAGAGACTAGAAGAGGGCCATGCGTGACTAGAGACGAGAGGGAGAGACTAGAAGAGGGCCATGCGTGACTAGAGACGAGAGGGAGAGACTAGAAGAGGGACATGTGTGACTAGAGATGAGAGGGAGAGACTAGAAGAGGGCCATGTGTGACTAGAGATGAGAGGAGAGACTAGAAGAGGGCCATGCGTGACTAGAGACGAGAGGAGAGACTAGAAGACGGCCATGCGTGACTAGAGATGAGAGGGAGAGATAAGAAGCTGGCCATGCGTGACAAGAGACGAGAGGGAGAGACTAAAAGAGGGCCATGCGTGACTAGAGACAAGAGGAGAGACTAGAAGACGGCCATGTGTGACTAGAGACGAGAGGGAGAGACTAGAAGAGGGCCATGTGTGACTAGAGACGAGAGGGAGAGACTAAAAGACGGCCATGCGTAGCCAGAGACGAGAGGGCGAGACTAGAAGAGGGCCATGCGTGACTAGAGACGAGAGGAGAGACTAGAAGAGGGCCATGCGTGACTAGAGACGAGAGAGAGAGACTAGAAGAGAGCCATGCGTGACTAGAGACGAGAGGGAGAGACTAGAAGAGGGCCATGCGTGACTAGAGACGAGAGGAGAGACTAGAAGAGGGCCATGCATAACCAGAGACGAGAGGGAGAGACTAGAAGAGAGCCATGCGTGACTAGAGACGAGAGGGAGAGACTAGAAGAGGGCCATGCGTGACTAGAGACGAGAGAGAGAGACTAGAAGAGAGCCATGCGTGACTAGAGACGAGAGGAGAGACTAGAAGAGGGCCATGCGTGACTAGAGATGAGAGGAGAGACTAGAAGAGGGCCATGCGTGACTAGAGATGAGAGGGAGAGACTAGAAGAGGGCCATGCGTGACTAGAGATGAGAGGGAGAGACTAGAAGAGGGCCATGCGTGACTAGAGACGAGAGGGAGAGACTAGAAGAGGGCCATGCGTGACTAGAGACGAGAGGAGAGACTAGAAGAGGGCCATGCGTGACTAGAGACGAGAGGAGAGACTAGAAGACGGCCATGCGTGACTAGAGACGAGAAGAGAGACTAGAAGAGGGCCATGTGTGACTAGAGACGAGAGGAGAGACTAGAAGAGGGCCATGCGTGACTAGAGACGAGAGGGAGAGACTAGAAGAGGTCCATGCGTGACTAGAGACGAGAGGGAGAGACTAGAAGAGGGCCATGCGTGACTAGAGACGAGAGGGAGAGACTAGAAGAGGGCCCTGCGTGACTAGAGACGAGAGAAGAGACTAGAAGAGGGCCATGCGTGACTAGAGACGAGAGGAGAGACTAGAAGAGGGCCATGCGTGACTAGAGATGAGAGGAGAGACTAGAAGAGGGCCATGCGTGACTAGAGACGAGAGGAAGAGACTAGAAGAGGGCCATGCGTGGCTAGAGACGAGAGACTAGAAGAGAGCCATGCGTGACTAGAGACAAGAGACTAGAAGAGGGCCATGCGTGACTAGAGATGAGAGGAGAGACTAGAAGAGGGCCATGCGTGACTAGAGACGAGAGGAGAGACTAGAAGAGGGCCATGCGTGACTAGAGACGAGAGGAGAGACTAGAAGAGGGCCATGCGTGACTAGAGATGAGAGGGAGAGACTAGAAGAGGGCCATGCGTGACTAGAGACGAGAGGAGAGACTAGAAGAGGGCCATGCGTGACTAGAGACGAGAGGGAGAGACTAGAAGACGGCCATGCGTGACTAGAGATGAGAGGGAGAGACTAGAAGAGGGCCATGCGTGACTAGAGACGAGAGGAGAGACTAGAAGAGGGCCATGCGTGACTAGAGACGAGAGGGAGACTCTAGAAGAGGGCCATGCGTGACTAGAGATGAGAGGGAGAGACTAGAAGAGGGCCATGCGTGACTAGAGATGAGAGGGAGAGACTAGAAGAGGGCCATGCGTGACTAGAGACGAGAGGAGAGACTAGAAGAGGGCCATGCGTGACTAGAGACGAGAGGGAGAGACTAGAAGAGGGCCATGCGTGACTAGAGACGAGAGGAGAGACTAGAAGAGGGCCATGCGTGACTAGAGATGAGAGGGAGAGACTAGAAGAGGGCCATGCGTGACTAGAGACGAGAGGAGAGACTAGAAGAGGGCCATGCGTGACTAGAGACGAGAGGGAGAGACTAGAAGAGGGCCATGCGTGACTAGAGACGAGAAGAGAGACTAGAAGAGGGCCATGCGTGACTAGAGACGAGAGGAGAGACTAGAAGAGGGCCATGTGTGACTAGAGACGAGAGGGAGAGACTAGAAGACGGCCATGCGTGACTAGAGACGAGAGGGAGAGACTAGAAGAGGGCCATGCGTGACTAGAGATGAGAGGGAGAGACTAGAAGAGGGCCATGCGTGACTAGAGACGAGAGGAGAGACTAGAAGAGGGCCATGCGTGACTAGAGACGAGAGGGAGAGACTAGAAGAGGGCCATGCGTGACTAGAGATGAGAGGAGAGACTAGAAGAGGGCCTTGCGTGACTAGAGACGAGAGGAGAGACTAGAAGAGGGCCATGCGTGACTAGAGACGAGAGGAGAGACTAGAAGAGGGCCATGCGTGACTAGAGACGAGAGGAGAGACTAGAAGAGGGCCATGCGTGACTAGAGACGAGAGGGAGAGACTAGAAGAGGGCCATGCGTGACTAGAGACGAGAGGGAGAGACTAGAAGAGGGCCATGCGTGACTAGAGACGAGAGGGAGAGACTAGAAGAGGGCCATGCGTGACTAGAGACGAGAGGGAGAGACTAGAAGAGGGCCATGCGTGACTAGAGACGAGAGGAGAGACTAGAAGAGGGCCATGCGTGACTAGAGACGAGAGGGAGAGACTAGAAGAGGGCCATGCGTGACTAGAGACGATAGGAGAGACTAGAAGAGGGCCATGCGTGACTAGAGACGAGAGGAGAGACTAGAAGAGGGCCATGCGTGACTAGAGACGAGAGGGAGAGACTAGAAGAGGGCCATGCGTGACTAGAGACGAGAGGAGAGACTAGAAGAGGGCCATGCGTGACTAGAGACGAGAGGGAGAGACTAGAAGAGGGCCATGCGTGACTAGAGACGAGAGGGAGAGACTAGAAGAGGGCCATGCGTGACTAGAGACGAGAGGGAGAGACTAGAAGAGGGCCATGTCTGACTAGAGACGAGAGGAGAGACTAGAAGAGGGCCATGCGTGACTAGAGACGAGAGGAGAGACTAGAAGAGGGCCATGCGTGACTAGAGAGGAGAGGGAGAGACTAGAAGAGGGCCATGCATGACTAGAGACGAGAGGGAGAGACTAGAAGAGGGCCATGCGTGACTAGAGATGAGAGGAGAGACTAGAAGAGGGCCATGCGTGACTAGAGATGAGAGGAGAGACTAGAAGAGGGCCATGCGTGACTAGAGACGAGAGGAGAGACTAGAAGAGGGCCATGCGTGACTAGAGACGAGAGGAGAGACTAGAAGAGGGCCATGTGTGAACAGAGATGAGAGGAGAGACTAGAAGAGGGCCATGCGTGACTAGAGATGAGAGGAGAGACTAGAAGAGGGCCATGCATGACTAGAGACGAGAGGAGAGACTAGAAGAGGGCCATGCGTGACTAGAGATGAGAGGGGAGACTAGAAGAGGGCCATGTGTGACTAAAGATGAGAGGAGAGACTAGAAGAGGGCCATGTGTGACTAGAGATGAGAGGAGAGACTAGAAGAGGGCCATGCGTGACTAGAGATGAGAGGAGAGACTAGAAGAGGGCCATGTGTGACTAGAGACGAGAGGGAGAGACTAGAAGAGGGCCATGCGTGACTAGAGACGAGAGGGAGAGACTAGAAGAGGGCCATGCGTGACTAGAGACGAGAGGAGAGACTAGAAGAGGGCCATGCGTGACTAGAGACGAGAGGGAGAGACTTGAAGCAGGCCATGCATGACTAGAGACGAGAGGAGAGACTAGAAGAGGGCCATGCGTGACTAGAGATGAGAGGGGAGACTAGAAGAGGGCCATGCGTGACTAGAGATGAGAGGAGAGACTAGAAGAGGGCCAGGCGTGACTAGAGACGAGAGGGAGAGACTAGAAGAGGGCCATGCGTGACTAGAGATGAGAGGAGAGACTAGAAGAGGGCCATGCGTGACTAGAGACGAGAGGGAGAGACTAGAAGAGGGCCATATATTACCAGAGACGAGAGGGAGAGACTAGAAGAGGGCCATATATTACCAGAGACGAGAGGGAGAGACTAGAAGAGGGCCATGCGTGACTAGAGACGAGAGGGAGAGACTAGAAGAGGGACATGTGTGACTAGAGATGAGAGGGAGAGACTAGAAGAGGACCATGTGTGACTAGAGATGAGAGGGAGAGACTAGAAGAGGGCCATGTGTGACTAGAGATGAGAGGAGAGACTAGAAGAGGGCCATGCGTGACTAGAGATGAGAGGGAGAGACTAGAAGAGGGCCATGTGTGACTAGAGATGAGAGGAGAGACTAGAAGAGGGCCAGGCGTGACTAGGGATGAGAGGGAGAGACTAGAAGAGGGCCATGTGTGACTAGAGACGAGAGGAGAGACTAGAAGAGGGCCATGCGTGACTAGAGATGAGAGGGAGAGACTAGAAGAGGGCCATGTGTGACTAGAGATGAGAGGAGAGACTAGAAGAGGGCCATGCGTGACTAGAGATGAGAGGGAGAGACTAGAAGAGGGCCATGCGTGACTAGAGACGAGAGGAGAGACTAGAAGAGGGCCATGCGTGACTAGGGATGAGAGGGAGAGACTAGAAGAGGACCATGTGTGACTAGAGATGAGAGGGAGAGACTAGAAGAGGGCCATGCGTGACTAGAGACGAGAGGAGAGACTAGAAGAGGGCCATGCGTGACTAGAGATGAGAGGGAGAGACTAGAAGAGGGCCAGGCGTGACTAGGGATGAGAGGGAGAGACTAGAAGAGGGCCATGCGTGACTAGAGATGAGAGGGAGAGACTAGAAGAGGACCATGTGTGACTAGAGATGAGAGGAGAGACTAGAAGAGGGCCATGCGTGACTAGAGATGAGAGGGAGAGACTAGAAGAGGGCCATGTGTGACTAGGGATGAGAGGAGAGACTAGAAGAGGGCCAGGCGTGACTAGGGATGAGAGGAGAGACTAGAAGAGGGCCATGTGTGACTAGAGATGAGAGGGAGAGACTAGAAGAGGACCATGTGTGACTAGAGATGAGAGGAGAGACTAGAAGAGGGCCATGCGTGACTAGAGATGAGAGGGAGAGACTAGAAGAGGGCCATGTGTGACTAGAGATGAGAGGAGAGACTAGAAGAGGGCCAGGCGTGACTAGAGATGAGAGGGAGAGACTAGAAGAGGGCCATGCGTGACTAGAGATGAGAGGAGAGACTAGAAGAGGGCCATGCGTGACTAGAGACGAGAGGGAGAGACTAGAAGAGGGCCATGTGTGACTAGAGATGAGAGGAGAGACTAGAAGAGGGCCATGCGTGACTAGAGACGAGAGGAGAGACTAGAAGACGGCCATGCGTGACTAGAGATGAGAGGGAGAGATAAGAAGCTGGCCATGCGTGACAAGAGACGAGAGGGAGAGACTAGAAGAGGGCCATGCGTGACTAGAGACGAGAGGAGAGACTAAAAGAGGGCCATGCGTGACTAGAGACAAGAGGAGAGACTAGAAGAGGGCCATGCGTGACTAGAGACAAGAGGAGAGACTAGAAGAGGGCCATGCGTGACTAGAGACGAGAGGAGAGACTAGAAGAGGGCCATGTGTGACTAGAGACGAGAGGGAGAGACTAGAAGAGGGCCATGCATAACCAGAGACGAGAGGGCGAGACTAGAAGATGGCCATGCGTGACTAGAGACGAGAGGGAGAGACTAGAAGAGGGCCATGTCTGACTAGAGACGAGAGGAGAGACTAGAAGAGGACCATGTGTAACAAGAGACGAGAGGAGAGACTAGAAGAGGGCCATGCGTGACTAGAGACGAGAGGGAGAGACTAGAAGAGGGCCATGCGTGACTAGAGATGAGAGGAGAGACTAGAAGAGGGCCATGCGTGTCTAGAGACGAGAGGGAGAGACTAGAAGAGGGCCATGCGTGACTAGAGACGAGAGGGAGAGACTAGAAGAGAGCCATGTGTGACTAGAGACGAGAGGGAGAGACTAGAAGAGGGCCATGCGTGACTAGAGACGAGAGGAGAGACTAGAAGAGGGCCATGCGTGACTAGAGACGAGAGGGAGAGACTAGAAGATGGCCATGCGTGACTAGAGACGAGAGGAGAGACTAGAAGAGGGCCATGCGTGACTAGAGACGAGAGGGAAAGACTTGAAGCAGGCCATGCATGACTAGAGACGAGAGGAGAGACTAGAAGAGGGCCATGCGTGACTAGAGACGAGAGGGAGAGACTAGAAGAGGGCCATGCTTGACTAGAGACGAGAGGAGAGACTAGAAGAGGGCCATGCGTGACTAGAGACGAGAGGGAGAGACTAGTAGAGGGCCATGCGTGACTAGAGACGAGAGGAGAGACTAGAAGAGGGCCATGCGTGACTAGAGATGAGAGGGGAGACTAGAAGAGGGCCATGCGTGACTAGAGATGAGAGGAGAGTCTAGAAGAGGGCCATGCGTGACTAGAGATGAGAGGAGAGACTAGAAGAGGGCCATGCGTGACTAGAGACGAGAGGGAGAGACTAGAAGAGGGCCATGCGTGACTAGAGATGAGAGGAGAGACTAGAAGAGGGCCATGCGTGACTAGAGACGAGAGGGAGAGACTAGAAGAGGGCCATGCGTAACTAGAGACGAGAGGGAGAGACTAGAAGAGGACCATATATTACCAGAGACGAGAGGGAGAGACTAGAAGAGGGCCATATATTACCAGAGACGAGAGGGAGAGACTAGAAGAGGGCCATGCGTGACTAGAGACGAGAGGGAGAGACTAGAAGAGGGCCATGCGTGACTAGAGACGAGAGGGAGAGACTAGAAGAGGGACATGTGTGACTAGAGATGAGAGGGAGAGACTAGAAGAGGGCCATGTGTGACTAGAGATGAGAGGAGAGACTAGAAGAGGGCCATGCGTGACTAGAGACGAGAGGAGAGACTAGAAGACGGCCATGCGTGACTAGAGATGAGAGGGAGAGATAAGAAGCTGGCCATGCGTGACAAGAGACGAGAGGGAGAGACTAAAAGAGGGCCATGCGTGACTAGAGACAAGAGGAGAGACTAGAAGACGGCCATGTGTGACTAGAGACGAGAGGGAGAGACTAGAAGAGGGCCATGTGTGACTAGAGACGAGAGGGAGAGACTAAAAGACGGCCATGCGTAGCCAGAGACGAGAGGGCGAGACTAGAAGAGGGCCATGCGTGACTAGAGACGAGAGGAGAGACTAGAAGAGGGCCATGCGTGACTAGAGACGAGAGAGAGAGACTAGAAGAGAGCCATGCGTGACTAGAGACGAGAGGGAGAGACTAGAAGAGGGCCATGCGTGACTAGAGACGAGAGGAGAGACTAGAAGAGGGCCATGCATAACCAGAGACGAGAGGGAGAGACTAGAAGAGAGCCATGCGTGACTAGAGACGAGAGGGAGAGACTAGAAGAGGGCCATGCGTGACTAGAGACGAGAGAGAGAGACTAGAAGAGAGCCATGCGTGACTAGAGACGAGAGGAGAGACTAGAAGAGGGCCATGCGTGACTAGAGATGAGAGGAGAGACTAGAAGAGGGCCATGCGTGACTAGAGATGAGAGGGAGAGACTAGAAGAGGGCCATGCGTGACTAGAGATGAGAGGGAGAGACTAGAAGAGGGCCATGCGTGACTAGAGACGAGAGGGAGAGACTAGAAGAGGGCCATGCGTGACTAGAGACGAGAGGAGAGACTAGAAGAGGGCCATGCGTGACTAGAGACGAGAGGAGAGACTAGAAGACGGCCATGCGTGACTAGAGACGAGAAGAGAGACTAGAAGAGGGCCATGTGTGACTAGAGACGAGAGGAGAGACTAGAAGAGGGCCATGCGTGACTAGAGACGAGAGGGAGAGACTAGAAGAGGTCCATGCGTGACTAGAGACGAGAGGGAGAGACTAGAAGAGGGCCATGCGTGACTAGAGACGAGAGGGAGAGACTAGAAGAGGGCCCTGCGTGACTAGAGACGAGAGAAGAGACTAGAAGAGGGCCATGCGTGACTAGAGACGAGAGGAGAGACTAGAAGAGGGCCATGCGTGACTAGAGATGAGAGGAGAGACTAGAAGAGGGCCATGCGTGACTAGAGACGAGAGGAAGAGACTAGAAGAGGGCCATGCGTGGCTAGAGACGAGAGACTAGAAGAGAGCCATGCGTGACTAGAGACAAGAGACTAGAAGAGGGCCATGCGTGACTAGAGATGAGAGGAGAGACTAGAAGAGGGCCATGCGTGACTAGAGACGAGAGGAGAGACTAGAAGAGGGCCATGCGTGACTAGAGACGAGAGGAGAGACTAGAAGAGGGCCATGCGTGACTAGAGATGAGAGGGAGAGACTAGAAGAGGGCCATGCGTGACTAGAGACGAGAGGAGAGACTAGAAGAGGGCCATGCGTGACTAGAGACGAGAGGGAGAGACTAGAAGACGGCCATGCGTGACTAGAGATGAGAGGGAGAGACTAGAAGAGGGCCATGCGTGACTAGAGACGAGAGGAGAGACTAGAAGAGGGCCATGCGTGACTAGAGACGAGAGGGAGACTCTAGAAGAGGGCCATGCGTGACTAGAGATGAGAGGGAGAGACTAGAAGAGGGCCATGCGTGACTAGAGATGAGAGGGAGAGACTAGAAGAGGGCCATGCGTGACTAGAGACGAGAGGAGAGACTAGAAGAGGGCCATGCGTGACTAGAGACGAGAGGGAGAGACTAGAAGAGGGCCATGCGTGACTAGAGACGAGAGGAGAGACTAGAAGAGGGCCATGCGTGACTAGAGATGAGAGGGAGAGACTAGAAGAGGGCCATGCGTGACTAGAGACGAGAGGAGAGACTAGAAGAGGGCCATGCGTGACTAGAGACGAGAGGGAGAGACTAGAAGAGGGCCATGCGTGACTAGAGACGAGAAGAGAGACTAGAAGAGGGCCATGCGTGACTAGAGACGAGAGGAGAGACTAGAAGAGGGCCATGTGTGACTAGAGACGAGAGGGAGAGACTAGAAGACGGCCATGCGTGACTAGAGACGAGAGGGAGAGACTAGAAGAGGGCCATGCGTGACTAGAGATGAGAGGGAGAGACTAGAAGAGGGCCATGCGTGACTAGAGACGAGAGGAGAGACTAGAAGAGGGCCATGCGTGACTAGAGACGAGAGGGAGAGACTAGAAGAGGGCCATGCGTGACTAGAGATGAGAGGAGAGACTAGAAGAGGGCCTTGCGTGACTAGAGACGAGAGGAGAGACTAGAAGAGGGCCATGCGTGACTAGAGACGAGAGGAGAGACTAGAAGAGGGCCATGCGTGACTAGAGACGAGAGGAGAGACTAGAAGAGGGCCATGCGTGACTAGAGACGAGAGGGAGAGACTAGAAGAGGGCCATGCGTGACTAGAGACGAGAGGGAGAGACTAGAAGAGGGCCATGCGTGACTAGAGACGAGAGGGAGAGACTAGAAGAGGGCCATGCGTGACTAGAGACGAGAGGGAGAGACTAGAAGAGGGCCATGCGTGACTAGAGACGAGAGGAGAGACTAGAAGAGGGCCATGCGTGACTAGAGACGAGAGGGAGAGACTAGAAGAGGGCCATGCGTGACTAGAGACGATAGGAGAGACTAGAAGAGGGCCATGCGTGACTAGAGACGAGAGGAGAGACTAGAAGAGGGCCATGCGTGACTAGAGACGAGAGGGAGAGACTAGAAGAGGGCCATGCGTGACTAGAGACGAGAGGAGAGACTAGAAGAGGGCCATGCGTGACTAGAGACGAGAGGGAGAGACTAGAAGAGGGCCATGCGTGACTAGAGACGAGAGGGAGAGACTAGAAGAGGGCCATGCGTGACTAGAGACGAGAGGGAGAGACTAGAAGAGGGCCATGTCTGACTAGAGACGAGAGGAGAGACTAGAAGAGGGCCATGCGTGACTAGAGACGAGAGGAGAGACTAGAAGAGGGCCATGCATGACTAGAGACAAGAGGGAGAGACTAGAAGAGGGCCATGCGTGACTAGAGACGAGAGGAGAGACTAGAAGAGGGCCATGCGTGACTAGAGACGAGAGGAGAGACTAGAAGAGGGCCATGCGTGACTAGAGATGAGAGGGAGAGACTAGAAGAGGGCCATGCATGACTAGAGAGGAGAGGAGAGACTAGAAGAGGGCCATGCGTGACTAGAGAGGAGAGGGAGAGACTAGAAGAGGGCCATGCATGACTAGAGACGAGAGGGAGAGACTAGAAGAGGGCCATGCGTGACTAGAGACGAGAAGAGAGACTAGAAGAGGGCCATGCATGACTAGAGACGAGAGGAGAGACTAGAAGAGGGCCATGCGTGACTAGAGATGAGAGGAGAGACTAGAAGAGGGCCATATATGACTAGAGATGGGAGGGAGAGACTAGAAGAGGGCCATGCGTGACTAGAGACGAGAGGAGAGACTAGAAGAGGGCCATGCGTGACTAGAGACGAGAGGAGAGACTAGAAGAGGGCCATGCGTGACTAGAGACGAGAGGAGAGACTAGAAGAGGGCCATGTGTGAACAGAGATGAGAGGAGAGACTAGAAGAGGGCCATGCGTGACTAGAGATGAGAGGAGAGACTAGAAGAGGGCCATGCGTGACTAGAGATGAGAGGAGAGACTAGAAGAGGGCCATGCGTGACTAGAGATGAGAGGAGAGACTAGAAGAGGTCCATGCGTGACAAGAGACGAGAGGAGAGACTAGAAGAGGGCCATGCGTGACTAGAGACGAGAGGGAGAGACTAGAAGAGGGCCATGCGTGACTAGAGACGAGAGGAGAGACTAGAAGAGGTCCATGTGTGACTAGAGACGAGAGGGAGAGACTAGAAGAGGGCCATGCGTGACTAGAGACGAGAGGGAGAGACTAGAAGAGGGCCATGCGTGACTAGAGATGAGAGGAGAGACTAGAAGAGAGCCATGCGCGACTAGAGATGAGAGGAGAGACTAGAAGAGAGCCATGCGCGACTAGAGATGAGAGGAGAGACTAGAAGAGGGCCATGCGTGACTAGAGACGAGAGGGAGAGACTAGAAGAGGGCCATGCGTGACTAGAGATGAGAGGAGAGACTAGAAGAGAGCCATGTGTGACTAGAGACGAGAGGGAGAGACTAGAAGAGGGCCATGCGTGACTAGAGATGAGAGGAGAGACTAGAAGAGAGCCATGCGTGACTAGAGATGAGAGGGAGAGACTAGAAGAGGGCCATGCGTGACTAGAGACGAGAGGAGAGACTAGAAGAGGGCCATGCGCGACTAGAGATGAGAGGAGAGACTAGAAGAGAGCCATGCGTGACTAGAGACGAGAGGAGAGACTAGAAGAGGGCCATGCGTGACTAGAGACGAGAGGAGAGACTAGAAGAGGGCCATGTGTGAACAGAGATGAGAGGAGAGACTAGAAGAGGGCCATGCGTGACTAGAGATGAGAGGAGAGACTAGAAGAGGTCCATGCGTGACAAGAGACGAGAGGAGAGACTAGAAGAGGGCCATGCGTGACTAGAGACGAGAGGGAGAGACTAGAAGAGGGCCATGCGTGACTAGAGACGAGAGGGAGAGACTAGAAGAGGGCCATGCGTGACTAGAGACGAGAGGGAGAGACTAGAAGTGGGCCATGCGTGACTAGAGAGGAGAGGGAGAGACTAGAAGAGGGCCATGCGTGACTAGAGACGAGAGGGAGAGACTAGAAGAGGGCCATGCGTGACTAGAGACGAGAGGAGAGACTAGAAGAGGTCCATGTGTGACTAGAGACGAGAGGGAGAGACTAGAAGAGGGCCATGCGTGACTAGAGACGAGAGGGAGAGACTAGAAGAGGGCCATGCGTGACTAGAGATGAGAGGAGAGACTAGAAGAGAGCCATGCGTGACTAGAGACGAGAGGAGAGACTAGAAGAGGGCCATGCGCGACTAGAGATGAGAGGAGAGACTAGAAGAGAGCCATGCGTGACTAGAGACGAGAGGAGAGACTAGAAGAGGGCCATGTGTGACTAGAGATGAGAGGAGAGACTAGAAGAGGGCCATGCGTGACTAGAGATGAGAGGAGAGACTAGAAGAGGGCCATGCGTGACTAGAGATGAGAGGAGAGACTAGAAGAGGGCCATGCGCGACTAGAGACGAGAGGAGAGACTAGAAGAGGGCCATGCATAGCCAGAGACGAGAGGGAGAGACTAGAAGCGGGCAATGTGTGACTAAAGACGAGAGGGAGAGATAAGAAGAGGGCCCACTGTGACTTGAGACAAGAGAATAGAAGAGGTTCATATGTGACTAGAAAGGAAAGGGAGGATCCATAATGTGTGATGTTGGACGAGTGCTTTATCTAACTGGCCTCCTTTTTGTTCATTGTCCCATAAAAGAACACATTCAAATGCCTGGGTTCAGGATGTGTGCTGTTCAAGCAACCACATTTGTGTTTGATTTGATGGTCTACAACTTCACTCCATCTTTAACCACTTCCATGCTGAGGACGTGCTGGAGCCGTCTATCGCGCAGGTGCTGAGGACGGCCCCAGCATGTCCTCAACACTGGCGACATGAGGCCCTTCAGGTGTGAGCACCAGAGGGATTTCCTTTCATTTATTGTAAACTTGCCCTCCTTACAATTGATGGCTTTGGTGCTCGGCGACCTACCCCGGGCCCCAGAGCACAGAGTCAGATGGGAGAGGTATGCTTGGAGAGGGGAGAAAATCCCCTGTCCAATGGTACCTTTCCCTAGTGGATCCCTGCTTGGGAGATTCGATGCAGGAGGGCGATCCCCAAGCAACGATCCACTCACTAGACACCAGGGTCAATCTTTAGGTCGAGCCTAGCGTTGCAGCGCATCTGCTGCTCGCTCTGCGAGGCATACTGTAGTAGGGTAAGATGTTGAAGTGCTGTGGAAGCCACGCCCATATTTTTCATTGGCTGGTGTCATCGTCCATGGTAAATGCTGGCTTCCGATTGATAATTAGGCTTCTTAGCCCCCCTCCTGGTTACCACCCTGTCTCCTTTTGTGACCGCCCATCAGGACTGGATCTTTTACTTGTGTCGTTACATTGTCTCTTTCATGAGTCTGTAGCGTTGTGTTTCTTTTCATTTGGCTTTGGCAAGGGCGGACGTGTGTTCATTTTTGCATTGCGCGTTCACTTTAACAATAGCTGCCGCCCCACCCCGCGAGTGCTGTGCGGGGCGGCAGCGACTGTTAAAGTGAAAGCACGATGCAAATATAAACAAGCGACTGCCTTTGCGCAATGGCGACACTTGTTCATGTGGGGAAGTGTGGACGAGGCGTTCATTCTCTGGCCTCTAAAGCCATTGATGCAGCCGGTACAACTTGGAAGAAACTATTGCAAACTGAGGGAATAGGAGGCCTGGAAGGAGCGTAACTTTCCCTCTGTGTGTAAAGTCAGAGCCAGATACGCACTCTAGTATGGGACATTAGAATGTTTGGAGAGGGGATGAATCTCCCACAATCCCATGTCTCCACTCAATCCTCCCCTCTCCTTCTACCATACCGCCTGGATCCGTACCGATCTTCTCCTAAATTTGTCCTTAATTCCTTTCCTTCCTGAAACCCCAACAAAAACAACTCCCCCTCCGCCTCTGACGCACCTACTCCTACCCTCAACCTCCACCTTTCCCCACTTTTGAACCCCACACCCCAACTCCCCTCCTCCACCGCAACCTCTCCCTGCCTACCCCCTCCAATTCCACCCCTTCCTGTCTCCCTACAACCACCTAACAACCCGTGCTTTACCCTACTCTCCCTGGAAAATAAGCTAGACTCCCTGATCACCTTGATTTCCCAGCTTGTAAGTGCCATCTCACTTTTAAGCTCCAAGTTTCCCTCCTTTCCATACACCCCCATTCCTGTGGATAGCCCTCACCACCCCACGAAATGCACCTCGTCCCCTCACCCCACTATAACTAAGCCCAACCCCTCATCGGAGAACGTGGTTATCTCACACGAGCCTTCGAATGCCACCCTTCTTCAACCTGCACCTCCCGATTACCCTATTGTCTACTCCAATCCGACCATTTCCTCTGTTAGAACCAAGCACCCACCTAAAACCTCCCGAGCACCCCTGTATAAGTACAACATCCCAATCACCCTGCAGAGCCCAAGTACACCCATCACCAAAACAGTCTTGACAGAGCTGCGCTGTCAGCTCCACAATTGCAGATCAGCAGTAAAACATAATCTTCAAATCTCCGATACCATCACCCTACACAAGGTTGACATGCTCTCCTCACAGAGACCTGGTTCAACGATACCTCACACGCTATCTTTGATCTCCTACTACCCACAGGCTATTCTATACTCAAAAAAGACAGAACCGACGGCGTTGGGGGAGGTGTTGCAGTCATCTTTAGAAACTCCCTTCAATTGAAGGCTCTTCCCTTCAGCTCTTTCCGCACTTTGGAAGGCCTTTCTCTTGAGCTCCAATTGCACCATAGCTCACCCCTCAGATTCCATGTCATTTACCATCCACCGGGGAGCGACCCTTCGTTTTTGGAAGAACTCATTGACTTCATCAGCGACCAACACTCGGAAAGTGACAATCAGACCTTTGTGGGGGACTTCAATCTCCATTAGGGCTCACCGCAAGACTCCTCTGCAAACTCGCTTGCCACCTTCCTCTCTGCAAACAATCTTATACAACACTGCACACAGTCAACACACTCTAAGGGCTCAATCCTGGACCTTGTTATCTCCAAAGCAGACAGGCTTTCTATCACTACCCCTATTCATGTAGACTGGTCTGACCACCTCCTCATCCCATTCTCTCTTCACCTTTCACACTCTATAACTCTTGGCCAACCTAAGAGGGCTACCTCCTGGTTCCGTGATGTTAAAAATATTGACATTGGTTCCTTCTGTGAATCATCCTTGTTATCACTTCCAAAGCTAGACCCGAGCCTAGATGTTGACGAACTCACCTCCCAATGCCTCACAGTCCTGGCAGTCGAAATCAATAACGTCGCTCCTCTCCAAAGCAAAAAGGCTAGACCCACTCCTTCAGCACCTTGGTACAACAAATCCCTCTATGAAGAAAGGAAGCAGCTAAGATACCTGGAGAAACAATGGAGGCAAGCGCCCTCCACCGATAACTTAGCCACGCTTCGTTCTGCAAGATCCAAATACCATAAGAACCTCTTCCTTGGGAAAGCGTCGCACTTCAGAACCCTCCTTGACTCCGCCAAAAATAGACCCAAAAAACTATTCGATCTCATCAAGAATACTAACTGCTCCCCCCCAACCTCCAAGCTGGAGGATTCTACAAAGAAAGCAACGGACTTTGCTCTATTCTTTGACAAAAAAGTGAAATCCCTTGTGGCTCAGGTTGCTCTCCCTACCCCTCCAGAGGAGCGCAAATCTGTAGCGATTTGGCAGAACTTTGACCCCATTTCTGAAGATGTCCTCCTCAAATGCATCCTCGAAACAAAGCCTTCCAACCATTCTCTTGACCCCATCCCCAGTGCCATTGCTATCAACTTCTATTCCCATTCACTGTCCTATTGGACCACTCTGGTCAACCTCTCCCTCTTTCAAGGCTCCCTTCCTGTCTCGTTCAAAACAGGGCAGGTCACCCCTCTGCTTAAAAAACCCTCTGCTGATGCGAATGACCTCAACAACTACCGCCCCATCACTAACCTTCCCTTTCTTGCGAAGATCACAGAAAGATGTGTAGCGAAACAACTCTCTCGTCATATCAAGGACAATGATCTTCTTGACAAATGTCAGTCCGGCTTCATCCAAAACTGCAGCACTGAAACAGCCCTGCTGCAAGTGATCGATGACGCGCTGAGGATTCTCGACTCAGGGGGGTCCTGTCTGCTAATTCTCCTTGACCTCTCAGCAGCCTTTGACACTGTCAACCACGACACCCTCCTCAACACTCTGCAACAGAGAATGGGCATGGAGGGCACTGTGCTGAAATGGTTTGCTTCCTTCCTCTCTGACAGATCCCAAATGATCAAAATAGCGAACAGCCTTTCACCTCCTCTGGCGGTAGGTCAAGGTGTTCCTCAAGGCTCTATACTTGCACCTACTTTGTTCAACCTCTACCTAGAACCCCTGGGAAATCTCCTAAGTAAATCTGGGATCCACTATCATCTCTACGCAGACGACACTCAAATTTACCTCAAGGTTGCCTCCACTCACGATCTCTCCTTCCTAAGCTCTACTCTCGACTCCATTCAAAACTGAGTGTTTACTCATCAATTGATTCTGAATCCCTCCAAAACTGAATTGCTCCTCTTCTCCTCTTCACTTTCTCCTCCCCCGGTTCAATCTTGGTTGGATCAGACGAATCTACTTAACAATAAGCATATCATTGTTGAGAGCGCAAAATCCCTTGGTGTCTTACTCGACAATAATCTCAATCTACTCTCCCACATCAATTCCATGGCAAAGTCTGCACGTTACCAATTGCGACTTCTTTGGGGAATCTGTCGCTTTTTTCCTGAGCATGACCTTAAAACCCTGGTGCTATCGCTGGTCCTCTCCAGACTGGACTACTGCAATTCCCTTCTTACTGGCCTCCCCAAATCCCAGCTGTCCCCCCTGAAATCGGTCTTACACTCAGCAGCCCGTTTCATCCATGGGGCTAAAAGAAGCGACCACATCACACCGCTGCTATCCTCCCTTCGTTGGCTTCCCATCGAGGCTAGAGCTATTTACAAGACTGCCTGTATCACCCACAAAGCCTTGCACTCCTCCTCTCCTCGCTACCTGTCAAATAAACTGAAACTCTCTGGAGGCTCTAGACCTTCACGTAATGCGGAAAATCTACTGCTTGAACCTCCCACTTTCAAGAAGGAAAGATCGATGGCCCAATCCTTCTCAGGCAACGCGGTGAGAATCTGGAACTCCTTTCCGCCTCAGCTCCGGACCACCGCCTCCTCCCAGGCCTTCAAAAGGGACCTCAAAGTTCTCCTCCTCCAAAGACACTTCCAAGTCTAACTCACACCCTTGCCTTCGTTTGAAGGAAGACCTCCCATTACTGGAAAGTCCTTTGGCCAGGTTTATGGTACTTCCCCCCCAGGGTGTTCTGGTAGTCTAAATGTTTAGTAATCTCCCAATACCTGTGTATGGTACCCTTTTGGAACTTGCACACGTCACTTTTGTTTGTAACACCCTGTTTGCTACCTCACACACTTTGTTTGTTTTAGATACTTGCACAAGTGCCACCTTTGCCTACGTAACGTTTGTTCTTGTGATGGAGTGTCTGCCTTTTATTGCAGTATTATACTTCTGCTTGTATTTTGTACATCTTTGTAACCTGCACCCTTTTCACTTTTTTCTCCTATAATGCACCGATTGCTACCTCGTGTATTTTGGTTGCTCACTAGTGTCACTTTTGATCCATGTAACTTATTGTTCGCTTTTGTATTTTGTTCCTGTATATCACTATTGGTCCTTTTGTGAAGCGCTCTGACACCTTCGGGTAAAGTCCGCGCTATATAAAAGTGCATAAATAAAAATAACTAAATAAAAAATAAGGTGGGGACAGTCGATCACAGTGTGAATTCGAGTGAGGTGGGGGAGTGAGACCGCAGGGGGGCAAACGAGTTCATGGCAGACCCCCTGTGGATGTCTGTGTGACGGTATGAGTCACCCAAAGGGTGGGATCCTGTCTCCCTCTGTGAAGACTACCCCGCAGCGGTCTCTCGTGCGAGGAGGGGCTGTGCCTGCGGGAGCCGACGTGATCCCTGCAGAGTCGTGGCTGGTGGAAGGCACAGTACTGTGGGCCTGTCCGAGGTCACAGAGGCACTCCCGGGAGAAATGTACATGCATTCCTGCTCGGGCTGAGATCACATGTGCGCAGGGTGTGTGTGCGTGTGGTGGTCTGGGGTAGAAGCACCGAGGCAGCAGGATGGAAATGTATTTTCAATACAGATGATCTGTAAATGAGTGAAAGTGCTGGGACAGTGTGTTTACTTCACTCCGACGACGAGAACGCTGTTTAGAGGCCTGAGTGGTGATCCTCGTGCCGTTTGCAGAGTTTTATGCACTGTGTTTAAGCCACGCCCTTAATTACATTGACCACGCCCCTTTGAGAGACCACCAGTTTTTTCATCCCACTTAAAGCCCTGGGTCAGTGGACCCCGCGCAGACGCGCTTAGGAGGGTCCAGTGGTGGGCCGCCCCTTCTTCAGGGGCGGGGCGCCGAAGCACAGGATGAACAGGGGGCCACAGGGCCCGGGGACCCGTCCCGGTCTCAGCCCCCGCACAGGACCCGGACGTGAGACTCACACATGAGGCTCCCTTCTGGAGTATGCTCCCCTCATACATGGAACAGGAGCATGTCTGGAAATAGGCCGTATCCAAGGGTCGGGGGCCGCATGCGCCCCGCGGGCCGACTTTGAGCATCCCTGGTCCAGCTGCTAAGGGCTGGTATTTGGAGGTGGAGCGGCAGGTTCTAGGGGGGGGGGGGGGGCACTCACACATGTAACGCTGGGCCATCACTTTAAACAAACCTTTCTTTAAAAGACTCGGAGGTGACGTCGCAGCGGGGGTCAAGATAGACGGCTCAGCAGGGGTGCTGGGGGGTGAATCTGAGAGGGTGTGGGGGCTTTGCTGAGAGCGGAGGCTCTCTCAAGGGGCTGTTGTGGGGATGGAGTGGGGGGTCACTTGGCCTCTCTCAAGGGGCTGGAGTCGGGGGCTGTTGTGGGGTGGTGGAGGTGGAGAGGGGGGGTGGGAGGCGTCATGGGAGGGTCACTTGGCCATTTTCCATTCCCACCCTGGCATGGAAGTTCTGGAGGCGGCCGGGGCATAAATACCCGGCCTTCCCCCGGAAGTGCATCCTTGGTGTCCCCCGGGGGAGGGGCTGGTGATGCTCCGAGAGCCTCCCCTCCTAACCCTGAAGAAGGGGGGGGCTACGACTAGTGGCCACTAAGGGGGCTGCCCTGCTGATGTCCCCCTGCGTGGGACGCGGGCAGCCACATCCCTGGAGCAACACTTGATTGGCATCGTTTGCATTGCCTTCGGCCACGCGGCGCCCTGTCCCCCCCCCTGGACAGTCCAGCAGCAGGGGGGGGCCTCTCGGCCCCTGCAGACCTCTGCTGTCTCCCGGTGCTGGCCGGGCTTACCGAGAGTGTTGCTGTGTGCTCCTTAGAAATGCCAGCCCCCTTTGCTGGCAGTGAAGTCGGGTAGGCGCCCCACAGCCGCGCCCCCCGAATTTATTCATTTTTATGTTTTTTATTTAATGCGATTTTATATAGCGTGGACATTACCCAAATGTGTCGGAGCGCTTTTCGAAAGAGCCAGCTGCGATACACACGGACTTTGGATTACATGAGTTACGTAAGAGAAAGAAACGGAAATTAAAATGCAAATGTACACTTTGTAAAGTCAGTCAAGGAAGAGATACAAACAAATAAACTCTAAAATCACATAGGAGTGGAAGAGAGTACAAAGGTCTGCTCTATATATACTAGTGGTTAGAGTTATGTATATATACAAATTGCAAATTCACTCAGGGTGACATTTTCACAGCGAATAGGCTCGGATAATTCTAGGTTACATATCTAGAGAGCACTCACTCCCCAGACATGTGTGGCTTTGGCGCGGTCCGTCCCCTGAACAGACCCTCCAGCCTTTCGCGATTTCGCGATTTGCAAAAAAAAATCGCGAAAACGGCTGACTAGCGCGATGGCCGCGATATTTACATTTATTGCCGCGATAATTGTAACCAAATCAAACATTACCCTTTTTTTTTTTTTTTTTATTTAGAATTTTTTTTTTATTGGCATACAAAAGACGGTCGTACAAAAATATATATATACAGGTCTGAGTACAACTTCCTGAGAGGAGCCGACAACATTACAAACATTACCCTTTTATAGGCTGTTTGCGCACATGTCACTACTGCCGCAGTCCAGCCGCCAAATACCTGCTGTCTCCCACTTGACAAGATCCAATCCTTTAGCCTGCGTGGCTTTGATGTGTAAATGCAGCTACTGGCGCCTGAGGCCAATAACAAACTCTGAGCCTGCTGGCGATGCCGCACCCCTTCCTACCTTCTGGCAGGCGAGTACTGTAAAGGGCAGAGGTCACGGCTTACATCATTTCCCAAGCGCTAAAGTTTATCTCCCGGTCATGAAACCCCTGTGTTTGAGGCTCGTGTGCAGCGTCTGTTTACCTGCTGCGTTCACCCTTCCACTAAGAAAGCTCAAGGCCGGTGCTGTGGGAGGGTGGGCACAAGGAATGCCACTCTTTGCCCCCAAGTGCTCGAATAATAAACAGCGGAGCGGCCGAGGCACTGCCGCAGTGAGGAGTTGCGACACTGAAGAAAGATGCGAGGACATTTCTTGCACCTCTGATGTGTGGAAACAATGGCCTCTGCCCTGCCCTACATTTCAGCTTGAAAGGCCTCAGAGAACCTGAATCTGTGATCTTTCGAGTACGGGGGCAGTCAAAAATAAAGCAGGAACATTACCGCATTACTGCTGCTCTTGTCCACGACCAAAGTGAAAACCAAATATAAGTCCTGGTGAAAAGGTTCAAGCTTCAGGAAGAAGCTGAAGACCTGGCTGTTCGAGCAGTAACGGCACCCCCCCCCCAACCCAGCGCCTTGAGACCCTACGGGTGAGTAGTGCGCTCTATAAATGACCTGATTGATTGATTGAATGGACTAGATGGATGACATGGGGCCTGGTTGGATTGTTGCAACCCACGGAGAAAATGCTAGGATGGCAAGCCAATCATTCCCAGAGCAGGACATTGCTTAATTTGAGCAGGGGGGGGGGGGGGGGGGGGGGGCGAATCAAGGGGAAAACACACAGATCGGGAAGAGAGACAATTAGAAAGATGGCAACCCCGTCACAAAAGGAGAAAGCAGAACCTGCCAGAGTGAGATAATAGAGCAGGGAGTGTCTGGCCGTGGAGTACCAGGCAGGAGGTGGATTTAAGACAGGCGCGCAACACCCATTGGGCTCACCGGGCTTCAGCCCCCCCCACTCGTCCTTTGTGTCAGCCCAGGATGACACAGTTTCGCGGGCTGGCGACGTCTAATGCAGCCGCACCCGAGTACTTAACAGGTCTTTCAATCAGGTTACAAAGGCACTAGGCTAATGTCCTTCCATTTCTGGTACTTTGCTGCAGTTTCAAGATATTCTTAGAGTTTCTAATTGCTCAAATGGGGGTATTTCTTATATTTATTTGTTTCCCTAGACTTCATTCCTTGATTTCGTTCAGGAGAAACTGTCACTCATAATCGTTGAATGTCACTCATATTTACACTTAATTTATGAAAATGTCACACATACCAACCTGAAGCCTTGGCAGTTATGTACCCTGCAGCAGCGCTTCAGAACTGCTGGGGATATTTTAAGGCCCTTTTAGACCATTGGGTTTCAGATAGGAGGATAGTTTTTTATGGATTCCCTTGCCTTTGTCCACTCACAAAGTGTCACTTAAATTGTCACACTTAATTCAATGCATTACTTTCTAGTAAAGCGCTCTAGCAGCAAAGCAAGACTTCCTGTATGGGTCATATTTGTATTATCAATATATTTTCAATGTTAAACAAGCATTGGAAATGCAATAGGTCTCGCAGCATTAGAGTTAGTGCTTTTAGAATTGTTTATGGGTTTTTGTGTAAATCTTTAGCATTTTTGTTTCCTGTAGCCAATGCTAAAGAATTAAAAAAAAAAGCCATAAACATTTCTAAAAGCTCTAACTCAAATGCTCCGAGAACTATTGCACTGTGTGAGGGTGAGGGGTTGAGGGTGAGTGAGGGTGAGTGAGGGTGAGGGTGGGTGAGGGTGAGTGAGGGTGAGTGAGGGGTTGAGGGTGAGTGAGGGTGAGGGGTTGAGGGTGAGTGAGAGCGAGGGTGAGTGAGGGTGAGTGAGGGTGAGTGAGAGTGAGGGTGAGTGAGGGTGAGAGTGAGTGAGGGTGAGGGTGAGTGAGGGTGAGTGAGGGTGAGTGAGGGTGAGGGTGGGTGAGGGTGGGTGAGGGTGAGTGAGGGTGAGGGTGAGTGAGGGTGAGGGGTTGATGTTGAGGGGTTGAGGGTGAGAGGGTGAGTGAGGGGTTGAGGGTGAGTGAGGGTGAGGGTGAGTTAGGGTGAGGGGTTGAGGGTGAGTGAGGGTGAGGGGTTGAGGGTGAGTGAGGATGAGTGAGAGTGAGGGTGAGTGAGGGGTTGAGGGTGAGTGTACAGCCTGCTTCAATAACCACGTTTTCAGGTAGTTTCTAAACTTCACACTTCCATACAGGGAGAGAAACGAAACAATTCAGAAATATTCAGAATATTGGAAGAGCGGAAACTGTGGAGGCTGGGAGGGAGGGGGGAGGCGGGGTTCGAAAAATGGTAGACATTGTGAGAATTGGCAGAGTACTACAGAGAATGAGAAAAATAAATTGTGGGCGTGGAGGGTAATTGAAGAGCGCAATCGGAGAGGCAAAGAAATAATGACTAGAACTAAAGCGACCAAAGGAATTAAAATGAACGGATTAAACAGATATGAAATAAGTGCATCCATTGCATGTGCTTGTACTATCAAATTAACTGTGCAGTTCTACGCTGTTCCCCTGTAAACACTTGTAAAGCACGCAAAGTCCTTCTTAGATTTAAAGATTTACTTCTCAGCACGAGCTTTTCTTGGTCGCAGTTTTCGATTTTCTGTATATTCTGATATTTCGATCCATTAGCTATTTCTGGGAGAGTCCAACAACATATGACAGGCTGTGAAAGGAAAGTAAAAGTTAAAGAGACAGAAAAGCACGAGACACGGAGAGAATTTCGCGTGAACTAAATCCCGCGGGATCCGAGTTTAAGAGGGCCTGCACGAGGAGAGCGAGCCGAGCCGTTCCATCTGAATGGAAACACTTCTGCAGTGCTCTGAAGCTGGCTATAAATATTTGAAAACATCAAAGGCGGTTGTGTTAAATTAAAAATGCTGTCGCACAGATAGGAACTAGCCGCGGGGGCTGCCAGCTCCGACATGTGAGCCTGGGATCAGACACAAAGAGGCAGAGCAGCAGCAAGGCAAGAAGAGAGCCGGGGAGTGAGCGAGAGAGAGAGCGACAGCAGAGGGGAGAGCAACGGAGAGACGTGGGGAGAGACCAGGGGTGAGGGGATACAGCAGGGGGGGGGGGGGGTGAGGGGATACAGCGGGGAGGCAGTCACAGCACGCTAGGAAGAGAATAGACTCAGAGCTTCATATTGTCTGTTTGGTCACGGATTAGCAGCGTAAACTGTGAATAATCACGTTTTTATCGAAAAAACAGTGGTGTGGAAAAATGTATATTTACGACTTGGCTCTGATTTTAACATGGCCATAGCAAATAGTTAAGGCAGCACAGTATCCCATGCTTTCTAGCGGCAGGCAGGCAGGGGAGGAGAGGAGGAGGGGGGAGGAGAGTAGGGGAGGCACGGCCTAGCGGCCGTGCAATCAAGTAGTGAGGGGGCGGAGCTGGGGGAGGGTGCGAGAGAGAGTAGGCAAGGCTAGCGGCAGGCAGGCAGGGGAGGAGAGGAGGAGGGGGGAGGAGAGTAGGGGAGGCACGGCCTAGCGGCCGTGCAATCAAGTAGTGAGGGGGCGGAGCTGGGGGAGGCTGTGGAAGAGAGTAGGCAAGGCGACACGGCGGGAGGGGGCGGAGCGGGTAAAAAGACGGACATGCACGCGCCCGTGACTTTTAAGGTCAATGCGCATGCGCATAAGCTTAATGCGCATGCGCATTGACCTTAAAAGTCACGGGCACTGCAAGGAATCGCCACGATTCCTTGCAGTGTGGATAAAGAGTGGATGAGCCCCTATAGTCTCGCTTGCTCGATGCGCATGCGCATCGACAGGCGAGACCTAAAAGGGTGATAGAAATTACTGTTTTTTAAAATGGACGTGTCCAGGAGGCAGCAGTACCCCAGCAGGGGTGCATACATGGGTGCTAGAACACCCCAGGGAGAAATAGGCCCCCTCTCACGAGGTGCAGATTGGAGCTGTGCTTCTGTAGAACCGCAGACACTTTAAACATGCCAGTTTCACAGTGGAATTCCCTGTTAAATCAGTTTACATTGATTTAAGGCTGAAAAGGAATGCTTACGAGTAAAATAAAGTGCCGCAATAATGCCGCTAAATTTCCATTTTTGTGCCGCTAAATTTCCATTTTTGTGCCGCTAAATTTGCAAATCTATTCCGCAATATCCTGGGGGGTCTGCCTGAAACTCTAGCCGCGGCGGAGGCTTGAACGCGCCAGTGCTTGTTTGATCGAGTATCGCTGACACTGGGAAGCTGAAAGAATGTGCCATTAACATGAAAACACCCCGCCCCCACCCCCACACACCCCCCACAGCACCCACGCCTCCGGCACCCACCCACGCACCTGTCACTCAGGCCGCATTCCTGCCCTTTTCTTTTGCCGTAGGGAAGCGCAGGAGGAAGGCGTGCTGTGCTGCCCTACGGCAAAACATCATAAATGAGGCCCGATCGCTTATAATAAGTACTTTTCAGTGCAGCACACTATTGTGACATATTAACGTCGAAGCTTCCATGTGTTGAAGAAATACACTTTTTTTACATTTTGAGGAGACTGTATCATATTTTACGTGAAACATTTTAAGGCTCGGCTCATGCATTTGCTCTAAGAGCCAAGCCAGATCCTTGGCTCGGCCCTGGGGCTCTCTCTGTTTACTTGTTGGCTCGTCCACCTCGACCCACAAAACACACCGCCCAATTTCAGTTTAACCCCTTCGCAGGGGAGAGGGGGGCCGCGCGTGGCGCCGCGGTGCTCGTGACGAGCTCGGCTCGTCACGCAGCACGGTGGAGCTGTGCTCCCGACGAGCTGAGATCGTCATGACCACGCCTGTTTTAATAGAACGCTCAGCACAGCAGGGGAATTATCCCCGCGTGGGAGCGCCACGGCAGTCATGACGAGCTCAACTGGTCTTGAGCACCGAAGTTGTTAGAAGACAGTGAAAAAAACATTACAAAGTTCCGACTTTGAGATGGAGGAACCATTTAACAGTTGCCTTCTCCATGGCCTCTTGTGCGGTACCTGGGTGGGCCAAAGGTCATGTTTGGGTGGGCCTGGCTCACCTGGCCCCGCCCCCAGAACCGGGCCTAATAGAAACAGAGGAAAATTATGGGGCAATCACAGGAACAAATGAAAAATAAGGGTGGGATTGCTATAAAGTACGATAAGCTGCACAAGCTCTGTGCAGGTGAAACCTAAAAATGCACCAGTCCTTAACATACCCGCAGCAAGGAAGGTGAAAGGGGGAGATCTCAGGAGTGTACATACATGCTGAGCTCAGCGTTTCCCAGTCGCGGGCCCCTAGGAGCTTGTGTTAGTGGCTTCTATACTCCTAGGCAGCGCCGACTGCCTAAGCATCACCTCTGCACATTGCGCCATAGCAATCAATCAATCAATTAATCAGGGGTTGTAAAGCACACCACTCACCCGTGTGGGCGCTGGGGGGTGGGGGTCGCAGGTCCTCTAGCCATAGGGAGCTCACTGCCAGTTAACTCCACCGAATAGTTTTCTCTGTCATAGGCACTGTCAACTGCTAAGAGATCCTTTTGCAGTGACACTCTCAGTGCAAGACAAACAAGCATTAGCAATGCAATTGGTCTAGTCGCACAGCAATAGACAATGCATGTGCGCTTAATTTATAAATACACGATGCATGTGCGCTTAATTTATAAACACACGATGCATGTGCGCTTAATTTATAAATACACGATGCATGTGCGCTTAATTTATAAATATACGATGCATGTGCACTTAATTTATAAATATACGATGCATGTGCACTTAATTTATATGCATGTGCGCTTAATTTATAAATACACGATGCATGTGCGCTTAATTTATAAATACACAATGCATGTGCGCTTAATTTATAAACACACGATGCATGTGCGCTTAATTTATAAACACACGATGCATGTGCGCTTAATTTATAAATACACTATGCATGTGCACTTAATTTATAAACACACAATGCATGTGCTCTTAATTTATAAACACACGATGCATGTGCGCTTAATTTATAAATACACAACGCATGTGCGCTTAATTTATAAATACACGATGCATGTGCACTTAATTTATAAATACACAATGCATACCGGATCACCGACCGACCCCTGCCCACACCACGTCTTCAACAAGGCCGACTCCACCATCGCACCCCAACTCCGGAACATCATCAACACCTCATTCAACACCGCCACCTTCCCGGAGAGCTGGAAGCACGCCGAGCTCAGCGCCCTCCTGAAGAAACCTACAGCGGACCCCACCGTCCTCAAGAACTTCCGCCCCATCTCGCTCCTCCCTTTTCCTGCTAAAGTCATCGAGAAGATCGTCAACAGACAGCTGACCGCCTTCCTCGAGACGAACGGATCCCTCGACCCCTCGCAGTCCGGATTCAAAGCCAACCACAGCACCGAGACCGGCCTCATCGCAGCCACCGACGACATCCGGACCCTGCTCGACAAAGGGGAAACAGTGGCCCTCATCCTCCTGGACCTCTCCGCTGCGTTCGACACTGTCTGCCACCGCACCCTAGTCCAGCGCCTCAGCAACATCGGTATCCAAGAGAAGGCACTGGAGTGGATCATCTCGTCCCTCGCCGGAAGAACACAAAGAGTCCGCCTCCCCCCGTTTCACTCCGAGGCCACTGAAGTCATCTGCGGCGTCCCGCAAGGATCTTCACTCAGCCCCACCCTCTTCAACGTCTACATGAGACCTCTTGCAGCCATCGCACGCCAGCACAACCTCAACATCATCTCTTACGCCGACGACACCCAGCTGATCCTCTCCCTCACCAGAGACCCCGACACCGCCAGAACCTGCCTACACGAAGGGATGAAAGACGTCGCCGAGTGGATGAAGGACAGCCGCCTGAAACTGAACTCGGACAAGACGGAAGTCCTCATCCTGGGATTTTTGCCCTCCGCCTGGGACGACTCCTGGTGACCCCCAACCCTGGGCACCGCACCCAAGCCAACCGACCACGCACGCAACCTGGGCTTCATCCTGGACTCCTCCCTCTCGATGACCAGACAAGTCAACGCCGTCTCCTCATCGTGCTTCAACACCCTGCGTATGCTCCGCAAGATCTTCCGCTGGATCCCGACCGAGACCAAAAAGACTGTCACCCAGGCCCTCGTCACCAGCCGACTGGACTACGGCAACACCCTCTACGCCGGAATCACAGCCAAGCTACAGAAAAGACTCCAGCGCATCCAGAACGCCTCCGCCCGACTCATCCTGGATGTCCCCCGACGCAGCCACATCTCCAGCCACCTGAGGTACCTGTACCTGCACTGGCTCCCCGTCGACAAGAGGATCACGTTCCGGCTCCTCACCCACGCACACAAGTCTCTCCACGACCTGGGCCCCAAGTACCTCAACGACCGCCTGACCTTCTACACGCCCACCCGCCAGCTACGGTCCACCAGCCTCGCCCTCGCAGCCGTACCACGCATCCGAAGAGCAACCGCCGGAGGAAGATCCTTCTCTTACCTGGCTGCTAAATACACGATGCATGTGCGCTTAATTTATAAATACACGATGCATGTGCGTTTAATTTATTAATACACGATGCATGGGCGCTTAATTTATAAATACACGATGCATGTGCGCTTAATTTATGAGTATGCAATGCACGTGCGCTTGCTTTATCATATGTATAGTTTATAAATACACAACCTACAAGTGCTTGATTTATCATATGAGTGGTTTATAAACACACAATGCGCGTGCCCTTAATTTTTCATATACACCGCGCATGTGCAGCATCCAAAAGCAATGGGTCTTGCGGTGGAACGCCCACACAAACACCCGTTGCACGCCTCTTTCAGGCAGATACCTGCGTGAGAGGGTACGGCATTTACAAAGCCTCTTTGTAAATATGGAGCAGTGCATTGTGCCACTGGCCCGTCATTAAAAGTGACGCTCTGGTGTCGTAGGGGCTTGTGCATATGCCCGCATGAGTAACCAGGAGGTAGCTATGCGGGGGTTGTTTGGCTGTTGAGAGCATTGTTTCCAGCATCGTGTTTACATCTCGTGACGGAGAGCCTCGTGCAGTAAAGAACTCCGGGGCATATTACCAAGGGTGGCGATATTGAATTATCGCCGCTTTAGCGGCCGCTTTCGGCCGCTAAGCGACGATAATTCCATCGCTCTATTACCAAGCTGTCGCTAACACCAGTTAACGACAGCTTGTAGGCGATAGCGAGCGGTTTGAGGCCCGCTTTGCATGTCAGCGATATTTATCGCTAATGACATGCAAAGTGGGCGTAACCAAGCGATTAGCGACTGAAAGCAGTTGCTAACCTTGCTATTGCCTATTAGCAAGGCAGGCGAAGCGATGGAAATATTCGCGCTAAGCGCGAATATTGCCAAACGTTAACGCCTGCAAATACCAGGTCTTAGCCCTGTTATCCAATGGGAAGTGGATAACACGGCTAACAGCATTTGCACGCTAATGCGTGAACACCGCTGGTTTTCCAGCGATATTCACGCTAACGCCTGCAATATTATCGCTTTTCAGATAAACGTTGGTAATAGGACATTATCTCAGCGATAATATTGGGCGAAGCGCGGCGTTAAAAAAACGAACGCTAAGCTCAGTTTGCGATAAATATCGCTAACTGTTGGTCATATGCCCCTCAGTTCCAGGTACCCCGCTGAACAGTTTTCTCTGCCACAGCCACTGCGCTGACAACCCTTTGTGTGACACTCTCAGTGCAAGACAAACAAGCATTAGCAATGCAATGGGTCTCGTAAAGGGGAGTGATTTCTATTAGTTTTTTTCTTTGTAGTGGAGTGATTATCTCAAGAAAAGAGTGCACATTATGCTATATTATACGCTTCTATAGCAACTCTACAGTATAGCTATGGCTAAGTTAATGTAAAGGAATGTGAGTGGATGAATGAAAATACAAAAAAAGTATTTAAACATTCAGGATGGAATTTACAGCGGTGACAGGGGCTACCTCATTTCTAATAAAAATACATATTAAAAAAAAACAACTCATGCACAGAAGGTGAAACCTGCGCGCTTCAGGGAGGCGTCTGGCAGCAGCGTGGGACGGACACATGGACAGAGCTCGTCTGTTTTCAGTGGGACGCACCCTGGGCCGTGCCAGCCCCGGGGGCACTGACGGGTTTACAGGAATAACTGCGGAATGTGGCACAAACCCGGGGATCATCCTCAAGTTGACTTCACAGATCTATGTATAGATAGTTCCACACCTGGACCCTGCGGTGCGTGAGGGTCTTAAGTGTACACACAGAGTAAGTCCCTCTCCTTTGCGCTCAATACATATGTCTTACATTCCTCATTTTTAAACTGCTCCGCGGTGCGCACGCGCGTCGATAAAACATTGAAACACATTTGCTGTAGGTTCAGTGGTGCTTATATGTTGTGTTTTATTTATTTATCTTGCTTATTGTATAAGGTGCCTTGACGCTTCCAAGCATACTTAGTTGTGCCACTAGGTTTGTGTTGGACACTCGATGAAAGCGAAACCCCGCTCTAAAGTCACGAAGAGGAGAAGAAACGTCACTTTAAACATACACTTTATATGTTTGCTCTGCTGAGTGCCAGGTGCACGTTTAAAATGAGTCGTGATCTATGGTTTATGGCGAGAGGCCCCCCAGGGGGGTGCATGGGGGGTGCACAAAGCGCAGAAGTGCCTGAAATGAAAGGGGCACAGAGGCTTCTTGGCGCTTCAGAGCAGGAAGGCGCCTATGCACAAAGCCTCGTGCAACGGTTGAAACTCAATTCACAACGTGCCAAGGTGTCCAAGCACCGAGCAGCACAGCAGAGGGGCACCATTAAAGCATTCCATTATGCAGCACACAGCTCAGAGCAGCACAGCAGAGGGGCACCATGATAGCATCCCATTATGCAGCACACAGCTCAGAGCAGCAGAGGGGCACCATGAAAGCATCCCATTATGCGGCACACAGCTCAGAGCAGCAGACGAGCCCCTTTAAAGCATCCCATTATGCAGCACACAGCAGCAGAGGGGCACCATTAAAGCATCCCATTATGCAGCACACAGCTCAGAGCAGCACAGCAGACGAGCACCATTAAAGCATCCCATTATGCGGCACACAGCTCAGAGCAGCAGAGGGCACCATTAAAGCATCCCATTATGCAGCACACAGCTCAGAGCAGCAGAGGGGCACCATTAAAGCATCCCATTATGCGGCACACAGCTCAGAGCAGCAGAGGGGCACCATTAAAGCATCCCATTATGCGGCACACAGCTCAGAGCAGCAGAGGGCACCATTAAAGCATCCCATTATGCGGCACGCAGCTCAGAGCAGCACAGCAGACGAGCACCATTAAAGCATCCCATTATGCGGCACACAGCTCAGAGCAGCAGAGGGGCACCATTAAAGCATCCCATTATGCGGCACGCAGCTCAGAGCAGCACAGCAGAGGAGCACCATTAAAGCATCCCATTATGCGGCACACAGCTCAGAGCAGCACAGCAGACGAGCACCATTAAAGCATCCCATTATGCAGCACACAGCTCAGAGCAGCAGAGGGGCACTATTAAAGCATCCCAATATGCGGCACACAGCTCAGAGCAGCACAGCAGACGAGCACCATTAAAGCATCCCATTATGCAGCACACAGCTCAGAGCAGCAGAGGGGCACCATTAAAGCATCCCAATATGCGGCACACAGCTCAGAGCAGCACAGCAGACGAGCACCATTAAAGCATCCCATTATGCAGCACACAGCTCAGAGCAGCAGAGGGGCACCATTAAAGCATCCCATTATGCGGCACACAGCTCAGAGCAGCAGACGAGCACCATTAAAGCATCCCATTATGCGGCACGCAGCTCAGAGCAGCACAGCAGAGGAGCACCATTAAAGCATCCCATTATGCGGCACACAGCTCAGAGCAGCAGAGGGGCACCATTAAAGCATCCCATTATGCGGCACGCAGCTCAGAGCAGCACAGCAGAGGAGCACCATTAAAGCATCCCATTATGCGGCACACAGCTCAGAGCAGCACAGCAGACGAGCACCATTAAAGCATCCCATTATGCAGCACACAGCTCAGAGCAGCAGAGGGGCACTATTAAAGCATCCCAATATGCGGCACACAGCTCAGAGCAGCACAGCAGACGAGCACCATTAAAGCATCCCATTATGCAGCACACAGCTCAGAGCAGCAGAGGGGCACTATTAAAGCATCCCAATATGCGGCACACAGCTCAGAGCAGCACAGCAGACGAGCACCATTAAAGCATCCCATTATGCAGCACACAGCTCAGAGCAGCAGAGGGGCACCATTAAAGCATCCCATTATGCGGCACACAGCTCAGAGCAGCAGACGAGCACCATTAAAGCATCCCATTATGCAGCACACAGCTCAGAGCAGCAGACGAGCACCATTAAAGCATCCCATTATGCGGCACACAGCTCAGAGCAGCACACCAGAGGGGCACCATGAAAGCATCCCATTATGCGGCACACAGCTCAGAGCAGCAGAGGGGCACCATTAAAGCATCCCATTATGCGGCACACAGCTCAGAGCAGCACAGCAGACGAGCACCATTAAAGCATCCCATTATGCGGCACACAGCTCAGAGCAGCACAGCAGAGGGGCACCATTAAAGCATCCCATTATGCAGCACACAGCTCAGAGCAGCAGAGGGGCACCATGAAAGCATCCCATTATGCGGCACACAGCTCAGAGCAGCAGACGAGCCCCTTTAAAGCATCCCATTATGCAGCACACAGCAGCAGAGGGGCACCATTAAAGCATCCCATTATGCAGCACACAGCTCAGAGCAGCACAGCAGACGAGCACCATTAAAGCATCCCATTATGCGGCACACAGCTCAGAGCAGCAGAGGGCACCATTAAAGCATCCCATTATGCAGCACACAGCTCAGAGCAGCAGAGGGGCACCATTAAAGCATCCCATTATGCGGCACACAGCTCAGAGCAGCAGAGGGGCACCATTAAAGCATCCCATTATGCGGCACACAGCTCAGAGCAGCAGAGGGCACCATTAAAGCATCCCATTATGCGGCACGCAGCTCAGAGCAGCACAGCAGACGAGCACCATTAAAGCATCCCATTATGCGGCACACAGCTCAGAGCAGCAGAGGGGCACCATTAAAGCATCCCATTATGCGGCACGCAGCTCAGAGCAGCACAGCAGAGGAGCACCATTAAAGCATCCCATTATGCGGCACACAGCTCAGAGCAGCACAGCAGACGAGCACCATTAAAGCATCCCATTATGCAGCACACAGCTCAGAGCAGCAGAGGGGCACTATTAAAGCATCCCAATATGCGGCACACAGCTCAGAGCAGCACAGCAGACGAGCACCATTAAAGCATCCCATTATGCAGCACACAGCTCAGAGCAGCAGAGGGGCACCATTAAAGCATCCCAATATGCGGCACACAGCTCAGAGCAGCACAGCAGACGAGCACCATTAAAGCATCCCATTATGCAGCACACAGCTCAGAGCAGCAGAGGGGCACCATTAAAGCATCCCATTATGCGGCACACAGCTCAGAGCAGCAGACGAGCACCATTAAAGCATCCCATTATGCGGCACGCAGCTCAGAGCAGCACAGCAGAGGAGCACCATTAAAGCATCCCATTATGCGGCACACAGCTCAGAGCAGCAGAGGGGCACCATTAAAGCATCCCATTATGCGGCACGCAGCTCAGAGCAGCACAGCAGAGGAGCACCATTAAAGCATCCCATTATGCGGCACACAGCTCAGAGCAGCACAGCAGACGAGCACCATTAAAGCATCCCATTATGCAGCACACAGCTCAGAGCAGCAGAGGGGCACTATTAAAGCATCCCAATATGCGGCACACAGCTCAGAGCAGCACAGCAGACGAGCACCATTAAAGCATCCCATTATGCAGCACACAGCTCAGAGCAGCAGAGGGGCACTATTAAAGCATCCCAATATGCGGCACACAGCTCAGAGCAGCACAGCAGACGAGCACCATTAAAGCATCCCATTATGCAGCACACAGCTCAGAGCAGCAGAGGGGCACCATTAAAGCATCCCATTATGCGGCACACAGCTCAGAGCAGCAGACGAGCACCATTAAAGCATCCCATTATGCAGCACACAGCTCAGAGCAGCAGACGAGCACCATTAAAGCATCCCATTATGCGGCACACAGCTCAGAGCAGCACACCAGAGGGGCACCATGAAAGCATCCCATTATGCGGCCCACAGCTCAGAGCAGCAGAGGGGCACCATTAAAGCATCCCATTATGCGGCACACAGCTCAGAGCAGCAGACGGGCACCATGAAAGCATCCCATTATGCGGCACACAGCTCAGAGCAGCAGAGGGGCACCATTAAAGCATCCCATTATGCGGCACACAGCTCAGAGCAGCAGACGGGCACCATGAAAGCATCCCATTATGCGGCACACAGCTCAGAGCAGCACAGCAGAGAGGCACAATTTAAGCATCCCATTTCGTGGCAAAGAGCTTGGCATGAAAGCAGTCAGTCCTATAGCAGCCACAACATAAGCACAGGGCAGCTCTGTGGTCCCTTTTTGGGTCGGACAGAAAAAACAGGCAGGTTTTATTGGAAGACATTCACTCCAGGGGCCGTGAGCCCCCCCCCCCCCCCCCCCCCCCCCGCATGGGCGGGAAGGAGGGGGGCCACCGGCATGGTCCCCAGCAGGGGTAACAAAAGGGGTGAAGCCCAGCATTGGCTTCTGGCCTCAAAGCAGTGACAACTCTCATGCCCACCCTGTAGACCCGGTGTCTCTCGCGACAGGAGCCCCCCCCCGGGTCATCGGTACTCACCAGCCGCCACTCTCCTGAGCCCTGCTGACTTCCTCCCGGACTGAACTCCGCTGAAGTATGTGTGAGATGGAAAGCAGCCAAGGCCCAGGAGGCGTCGAAGATGCAGGCGTGTCTTCACAGCAGGCAGGAGGGGGTTGGGTCTGCTTGCTTGAGCCTGCCTGCAGCTCCAAGGCCAGGGCACAAGTCCTATAACAAGCCTTTGCAATGCAATAGGTCTCGCATTTGCTGGACTTGGAGCTATTGCAAAAAACAACAATGTCACACATTCACCCCAGTGCAGAGATCTGGGCCTAAATCCATCGTTTTCTGCTCACCAGGCCACTCCAGTTTGAACCCAGCCATATGCAAATCAGTCTGACCCTGTGCCAATGGGAACAGTCCAGCCCGAACTGCCAAGCCAGGTCCTCCCTGGACTGGAAACAAGCATCCTGGGACCGGGTTTGTATCTAAATTGTGCTGGCAAGGTGAGCAAAAGAACACTGGATTTAGGCCCGGATCTCGGGTGTATCTGTGTCTGATTCTGTTTCATAGTCAATGCAATCGCTCATTGACTAGGAAACAGGTCGCATACTGACCTACAGCAGAAAATATGACCATATGTACAACATCCAAATGCCACAATCGACACCGAAACAAGAAAATAACAGACTAGTGACCAGTGCACCCCCCAGAGCCGCAAGGGATCCAGACACAGACACCTCTGCGAAGAGCACAAGCACAAGGAAGTGGAGGTCATCACGAAGCGTGCCACTTTTTTAGGCACATTCCGAGTCAGGGGGGGGGGGGGGGGCGGCACTCGGGAAGAGTCTCACCCCCACCAGCACCCCCGCAGAGGGGGAGAGGGAATCAAGGCTGAGGAAGAGGGAAGGACGCCGCAAACAAGCAAGGAAACAAAAAGAAACTTAGCCAATGGGACCCAGACGTGGGGGCTACAGGAGACGACGACAACAATCAATGAGACGGAAATGTTAAATAAAACTATCGTCAATTCATCTAGCCGACAACTCTCATTCCTCGAAAAGAAAACCCTGTCCCTAGGCCTATCCTTTTGTCCTACGGAAATTTTAAACAACTCTGAAACTCTTTTTGGATCTACACCTAGGGGCAGATTTACGAAGGCCTTGCGCCGCCGGTGCGTCATTTTTAACATGGGAAAAAGTGACGCACCGGCGGCGCAGGGCCTTCATAAATATGCCCTCTAGTACGGCTTACCCTCACAACTCAGGAGGGTAAACACACTCTTCTCCTTTGGTCGTTGTCTCTCACCTGACCCCGGCAGTCGAGTTCAGAGTGAAAGTGAGAGCGCGTTCTCCAGGGGTAGTCGTAAGAGCTTCAAAAGAACCGCAAAAAAATAATTTCTGACTGCAGTGATTCTTGCAGCGCGGCTGGGGCCGCCATCATCTGCTCAAACGCAGTAAAACATTTCCAACGCGGCAGGAGCCGCACGAAATTGCCAGCGCGGTAGGAGCCGCGAGAGCCGCGGGGGCCTCCCAACGCAGCTGAAGCTGCAGGGGGATCACCGCTGACTGCGGGGGAAAGCCGCGAGATGCCTTCAGTGCGGCTGGGGCCGCAGCTATCTGCTCAGCGGTTTGGAGATTCCAGTTACCGAATTTTCTTGGCGCCCGAACGCCAGAGCGGGAGCGAGAGAGAACGCCAGAGCGGGAGACGGAGAGGCAAGAGACGGCTCTATGGCTCTACGGCTTTGTAGTTCTGCCGTGATTCTGCCGCGGTGTGGTACAGCCTTGCCATGCCCTGCCTGCCCTGCCTGCCTTGCCGCTGTGAGGCAGAAGGGCGCCAAGGGCGGATAGTGAGGGAGGTCAGACGGAGGTCAGACGGCGACAGTGAGGTGAGCACTGGGCGCACTAACAGGAGCCGCGCCGTGCCGTTACCACTCACTGCCTGCTCACTGACACCTTCAGCAGTACGGTGCGGCTTGTGGCTTGCCTGCGGCTTTCCCTGTGGCTTCACTGCGGCTTTGCCAGCCTGCCGTACCACCCCCGCCCCCCACCTTTAGTGATACGGTGCAGCTGGTTGCTTGCTGTCTTGCCTGCCTGTCTGTCTGCCTACCCGCCCAGCCTGCCCAGCCCTGCTCGGCACCGCTTGGCCCTGCTTTGCTCCATCAAGGGTGGGGGCGGAGGCGGAGACGGTGAGGCGGTGAGGCGAGCTGCGAGGTGAGCAGTGCATCAGGAATCACTCGTCAGGAAGTGTCGCGACTGCCACCTCCACGTAAAAATTACCGGTGCTCAGTTTGTGTGGCTGAGGGCTTATTGTCACCCATTGGTGGTGGGGCTACCACCTACTGTAATACAAGACCAGTTAAAACAACAGCATCATCACTAAAGCACAACCAAAGCCACAACCAAAAGCCACACCTAGCCACTGCGGCTACGACTCTCTGATATGATGCTGCAGCTGGAGCTGGAGCCGCGAGGTGAGCACCAGGATAAGGCAAGTGGCTTGAGCTTACACAACATACTACCTCCCGCCTTCACCCCTTGTGTACCATAGACGACCAGGAGAGCGCTTGGGGCATAGGCGAGCCGCGAGCTGTAGGTGGTAGAAGTGGTCTGAGTGAAGGGGCTTAGGAGACACACAGCATGGGATCAGGCAGGGTGAGGAAGGCCCCAGGAGAGAGAATAGCCACTCAAAAAGGCCTCGCCAAAGGGAAACAAGCATTTACAATGCAATGGTTTTGCCTTTGTTAAAGTTAGAGCTATTTGCATTGCTCTTGACATTATTTTTATTTATGTTTTTTTTAACATAAATAAATGGTATTGTCATTTACAATGCCACTAGCTTTATCTCTCGCAAATGACACCCACAAACACCCACAGAGAGCCCCCCCAAACACACAGAGCCCCCCACACACACACGCACACAGAGCCCCTCACACACACACCCACACAGAGCCCCCCACACACACAGCCACACAAAGCCCCCCCACACACAGCCACACAGAGCCCCCCCACACACAGCCACACAGAGCCCCTCACACACACACCCACACAGAGCCCCCCACAAACGCAGCCACACAAAGCCCCCAACAGAGGCACGAAAACAGAGTCACAAGCAGGCAACAGAGTCACAAGCAGGCAACACAGGCACGAAAACAGGGTACACGGACAGCGGAGGGGGGGGTGCTGTCTTGTAAATGACATATTTTATTTATTTGTTGGTGTTTAAAATTGCTAAATTGATTGCTTTGTCATTTACAATGGCAATAGTTATAACTTTTGCGAATGTGACACCTATAGCATTTGGAATGCAACATGTTTTGTATTTACGTGACTTAGATGGCAGCTCTGGTCGTTAGGCCACATCTCTAGAGAGCAGGAGAGTGCAACAGAGGCACGAAAACAGGGTCACAAGCAGGCAACAGAGTCACAAGCAGGCAACAGAGGCACGAAAACAGGGTACACGGACAGCGGAGGGGGGGGTGCTGGAACGGGCACACAGACAGCGGAAGACAGCAAGCACTCACAAAAAGTAGAGAAACATCCCGGGCTTCAGATCCGAGGGAGGTGTGGGGAATTCAGCGAGAGCACTTTGTAAAACAAGCATTGGAAATGCAATAGGTCTCGCATTAGAAAAGTTGGAGTTATTGGTCTTGTAAATGACATATTTTATTTATTTGTTGGTGTTTAAAATTGCTAAATTGATTGCTTTGTCATTTACAATGGCAATAGTTATAACTTTTGCGAATGTGACACCTATAGCATTTGGAATGCAACATGTTTTGTATTTACGTGACTTAGATGGCAGCTCTGGTCGTTATGCCACATCTCTAGAGAGCAGGAGAGTGCAGCAGGGGAGAGAAGCACAGCAATGCAATCGGTCTCGCATTAGGAAAGTTTGAGCTATTGGTATTGTAAAGGACACATTTTTTATTTATGTGCTTGTTTTGAAAATAGTGAAATTAATAGCTTTGTTATTTACAATGCCAATAGTTTTATCTTTCGCAAATGTGACACCTATTGTAACACAATATGTGTTGTGAGGGTGAGTGAGGGTGAGGGGTTGAGGGTGAGGGGTTGAGGGTGAGTGAGGGTGAGGGGTTGAGGGTGAGTGAGGGGTTGAGGGTGAGTGAGGGTGAGGGGTTGAGGGTGAGTGAGGGTGAGGGGTTGAGGGTGAGGGGTTGAGGGTGAGTGAGGGTGAGTGGTTGAGGGGTTGAGGGTGGGTGAGGGGTTGAGGGTGAGGGGTTGAGGGTGGGTGAGGTGTTGAGGGTGGGTGAGGGTGAGGGGTTGAGGGTGGGTGAGGGTGCGGCGTTGAGGGTGAGGGGTTGAGGGTGAGGCGTTGAGGGTGAGGGGGTGAGGGGTTGAGGGTGAGGGGTTGAGGGTGCGGGGTTGAGGGTGAGGGGGTGAGGGGTTGAGGGTGAAGAATTGAGGGTGCGGGGTTGAGGGTGCGGGGTTGAGGGTGCGGGGTTGAGGGTGCGGGGTTGAGGGTGAGGGTTTGAGGGTGAGGGGTTGAGGGTGAGGGGTTGAGGGTGAGGGGTTGAGGGTGAGGGGTTGAGGGTGAGGGGGTGAGGGTGAGGGGGTGAGGGTTAGGGGTTGAGGGTGAGGGGTTGAGGGTGAGGGGGTGAGGGTGAGGGGGTGAGGGTTTGAGGGTGAGGGGTTGAGGGTGAGGGGGTGAGGGTGAGGGTGAGGGGGTGAGGGTGAGGGTGAGGGGGTGAGGGCGAGGGGGTGAGGGGGTGAGGGGTTGAGGGTGAGGGGTTGAGGGTGCGGGGTTGAGGGTGAGGGGTTGAGGGTGAGGGGTTGAGGGTGAGGGGTTGAGGGTGCGGGGTTGAGGGTGCGGGGTTGAGGGTGCGGAGTTGAGGGTGAGGGGTTGAGGGTGAGGGGTTGAGGGGTTGAGGGTGGGTGAGGGGTTGAGGGTGAGGGGTTGAGGGTGGGTGAGGTGTTGAGGGTGGGTGAGGGTGAGGGGTTGAGGGTGGGTGAGGGTGCGGCGTTGAGGGTGAGGGGTTGAGGGTGAGGCGTTGAGGGTGAGGGGGTGAGGGGTTGAGGGTGAGGGGTTGAGGGTGCGGGGTTGAGGGTGAGGGGGTGAGGGGTTGAGGGTGAGGGATTGAGGGTGCGGGGTTGAGGGTGCAGGGTTGAGGGTGCGAGGTTGAGGGTGCGGGGTTGAGGGTGAGGGTTTGAGGGTGAGGGGTTGAGGGTGAGGGGTTGAGGGTGAGGGGTTGAGGGTGAGGGGTTGAGGGTGAGGGGGTGAGGGTGAGGGGGTGAGGGTTAGGGGTTGAGGGTGAGGGGTTGAGGGTGAGGGGGTGAGGGGGTGAGGGTTTGAGGGTGAGGGGTTGAGGGTGAGGGGGTGAGGGTGAGGGTGAGGGGGTGAGGGTGAGGGTGAGGGGGTGAGGGCGAGGGGGTGAGGGGGTGAGGGGTTGAGGGTGAGGGGTTGAGGGTGCGGGGTTGAGGGTGAGGGGTTGAGGGTGAGGGCTTGAGGGTGAGGGGTTGAGGGTGAGGGGTTGAGGGTGCGGGGTTGAGGGTGCGGGGTTGAGGGTGAGGGGTTGAGGGTGAGGGGTTGAGGGTGAGGGGTTGAGGGGGGTGCGGGGTTGAGGGGGTTGAGGGTGAGGGGTTGAGGGTGAGGGGTTGAGGGGGGTGAGGGGTTGAGGGTGAGGGGTTGAGGGTGCGGGGTTGAGGGTGAGGGGTTGAGGGTGAGGGGTTGAGGGTGAGGGGTTGAGGGTGCGGGGTTGAGGGTGCGGGGTTGAGGGTGCGGGGTTGAGGGTGAGGGGTTGAGGGTGAGGGGTTGAGGGTGAGGGGTTGAGGGTGAGGGGTTGAGGGTGCGGGGTTGAGGGTGAGGGGTTGAGGGTGAGGGGTTGAGGGGGGTGCGGGGTTGAGGGGGTTGAGGGTGAGGGGTTGAGGGTGAGGGGTTGAGGGGGGTGAGGGGTTGAGGGTGAGGGGTTGAGGGTGCGGGGTTGAGGGTGAGGGGTTGAGGGTGAGGGGTTGAGGGGGGTGCGGGGTTGAGGGGGTTGAGGGTGCGGGGTTGAGGGTGAGGGGTTGAGGGGGGTGAGGGGTTGAGGGTGAGGGGTTGAGGGTGAGGGGTTGAGGGTGAGGTGTTGAGGGTGAGGGGTTGAGGGTGAGGGGTTGAGGGTGAGGGGTTGAGGGTGAGGGGTTGAGGGTGCGGGGTTGAGGGTGCGGGGTTGAGGGTGAGGGGTTGAGGGTGAGGGGTTGAGGGTGAGGGGTTGAGGGTGCGGGGTTGAGGGTGAGGGGTTGAGGGTGAGGGGTTGAGGGTGAGGGGTTGAGGGGGGTGCGGGGTTGAGGGGGTTGAGGGTGAGGGGTTGAGGGTGAGGGGTTGAGGGGGGTGAGGGGTTGAGGGTGAGGGGTTGAGGGTGAGGGGTTGAGGGTGCGGGGTTGAGGGTGCGGGGTTGAGGGTGAGGGGTTGAGGGTGAGGGGTTGAGGGTGCGGGGTTGAGGGTGCGGGGTTGAGGGTGAGGGGGTGAGGGTGAGGGGGTGAGGGTGAGGGGTTGAGGGTGCGGGGTTGAGGGTGCGGGGTTGAGGGTGAGGGGGTGAGGGTGAGGGGGTGAGGGTGAGGGGTTGAGGGTGAGGGGTTGAGGGTGCGGGGTTGAGGGTGAGGGGTTGAGGGTGCGGGGTTGAGGGTGCGGGGTTGAGGGTGCGGGGTTGAGGGTGAGGGGTTGAGGGTGAGGGGTTGAGGGTGCGGGGTTGAGGGTGCGGGGTTGAGGGTGAGGGGTTGAGGGTGAGGGGTTGAGGGTGAGGGGTTGAGGGTGCGGGGTTGAGGGTGAGGGGTTGAGGGTGCGGGGTTGAGGGTGAGGGGTTGAGGGTGAGGGTTTGAGTGTGAGGAGTTGAGGGTGAGGGGTTGAGGGGGTGCGGGGTTGAGGGTGAGGGGTTGAGGGTGAGGGGTTGAGGGGGGTGAGGGGTTGAGGGGGTTGAGGGTGAGGGGTTGAGGGGGGTGAGGGGTTGAGGGTGAGGGGTTGAGGGTGAGGGGTTGAGGGTGAGGTGTTGAGGGTGAGGGGTTGAGGGTGAGGGGTTGAGGGTGAGGGGTTGAGGGTGCGGGGTTGAGTGTGAGGGGTTGAGGGTGCGGGGTTGAGTGTGAGGGGTTGAGGGTGAGGGGTTGAGGGTGAGGGGTTGAGGGTGCGGGGTTGAGTGTGAGGGGTTGAGGGTGAGGGGTTGAGGGTGCGGGGTTGAGTGTGAGGGGTTGAGGGTGAGGGGTTGAGGGTGAGGGGTTGAGGGTGAGGTGTTGAGGGTGAGGGGTTGAGGGTGAGGTGTTGAGGGTGAGGGGTTGAGGGTGAGGAGTTGAGGGTGAGGGGTTGAGGGGGTGCGGGGTTGAGGGGGTTGAGGGTGAGGGGTTGAGGGTGAGGGGTTGAGGGGGGTGAGGGGTTGAGGGGGTTGAGGGTGAGGGGTTGAGGGGGGTGAGGGGTTGAGGGTGAGGGGTTGAGGGTGAGGGGTTGAGGGTGAGGTGTTGAGGGTGAGGGGTTGAGGGTGAGGGGTTGAGGGTGAGGGGTTGAGGGTGCGGGGTTGAGTGTGAGGGGTTGAGGGTGAGGGGTTGAGGGTGAGGGGTTGAGGGTGAGGTGTTGAGGGTGAGGGGTTGAGGGTGAGGTGTTGAGGGTGAGGGGTTGAGGGTGAGGGGTTGAGGGTGAGGGGTTGAGGGTGCGGGGTTGAGGGTGCGGGGTTGAGGGTGCGGGGTTGAGTGTGAGGGGTTGAGGGTGAGGGGTTGAGGGTGAGGGGTTGAGGGTGAGGGGTTGAGGGTGCGGGGTTGAGGGTGAGGGGTTGAGGGTGAGGGGGGGCTCATGAGAGTGCCATGGACGTTTGGTGGTGGGTTGCAGTCAGTGATATAGTCGTGTGACCAGAACCGTTGTATTCAGAGCTGTAACAAACATCCCGGCCAAGCTTCGGCGCTCCTGTTTTTACTACGGGCGTTAGCTACTTTCAGTGGGCAGGAGACTGATGCGACAAAGCAAACAGCATACGCACAAAGCAGACTATTAAAACAAACAGATTCACGGGCCAGCATCAAAGGCTCTATCCATATGCGCCCCGCCATCAAGTCAGCAGGATATCAGGAACACAAACTTGAGCCTAAGGAGAATGTAATAAAAACTTTCTCAAGTCAGCGTGAAATAAAAGGAAGCAACCCAGCTAATGCACAAACTACTCCATCCTGCTCCCTTAACCAACACTATGGGAGATAACCACCAGCCTCTAGGGAACAATAAATAAACCCTGAATCCACAAGACAAATAAGCAATGGCAGATAAATAGCTGCTTTATTAGTCAACAAATTCAGTATCTTTCATTGTGTGTTTTTGCTGCACTTGGGCGTTTTCCACACACACGAGGGAGCATTGCTTTCTTTGTGTCACACTGCGCCTTGTCACACTGCGGGGAAGTCTCAGCTTCAAAACACGCCTTGATCACCAATAACTCTGAAACAATGCATAACTGATGAAACACGCCACGTGGTTTACTCCATACATATAATTACAATGCAGATCCCCACTGCTGCAGTGTGTATCCCCGGTACAGTGTGTAGGTCATAAGGGCCTTTGCCCTAGTTTCTCAGATTACATGTCGGGGTGAAGCAGCCTTTGATAGTGTGTGGTCCTCTTTCTGCAGAGACTCCGATGGAGGTCACGCCCTCTCCATCGGGCAGTGCAAGGTGCACGCTGCACCTTCACAGGACACGCGGCTCCACAACCTAACCCGACGCAGCTGCGAGGTAAACACGCACAGAGGCGAGTCTGCAACCCAGGGGTGGATGCATACATGGGTCCGTGAAAAGCCGCTGTTGTGACACAATAGCCATGTAACTATCTTCAGGTTCCTTTGAGCCCTTCTCTCGGACCACCAGCACGAGAGATTGCTCACAATTAGCATCACTGACACCACGACCCTCGCCCTCCCACAATCAAGGCGCAGCACATTTCTCACAGCGGGAATGTCGACAGTGCTGGATGTGAGGGAGTCCCCGCGAATAAGAATTGGGGGCTTTTGATCTAAATTAATTGTGATCGTGTGGTAAATACCTGCGTGTAGCATCATTAGCAGGTCTCTAAGAAGTCCCAGGTATGGTAGTTTAAGGAATTCAAGCGAAGAGACAAAACCTAGTCGGCCAGGAGCACACAGTTATGTCGGGCGAGGTTGCCAGGATTCGATAATCAAACAAACAAGTTCGCTTCCCGATCCAGTCTTTCTTTGCGATTCTGCTTCAAAGTGTAAGCCTAGCGAGGGAGCGTTAGGTGTCGTACCACAACAAAAAGCCGCACTCGACTTCAAATGTGTGAAATTGAAAATGAAGCGCCTCCTGGGTAAAAGAGACTGCTTAAGCGACGGGGGAGGGGTCGAATTGGGAAGTAAACAATCTGTTTGCGTGTCATAGGCAACACCCTCCTGCTACATTGTCCTCCCGGGACATGGATTCAGGTGGAGGCGCACAAAGGTTAATGAGACCGCAATCACCCAGTGCGGACGGTAATCAGATCATGTTTTAATTATGTCGGTGGATAGGGTTTCTGCTGCAGGCGGCCGGCTATAGACAGCGCGCTGGCTGCGCCGACACATAATAGGGTTCTGCAGTGCACCGAGGGCACTCAACCACCCACAGACACCCAACAGGAGAGGTTAAGGGTCGGGCGAGGCAGGCGCATTTCTGGCATGCCGCTGATGCCCTGGACTGTAGCATTACAGCTCACTTACCCTGAGCTCTGCGGCAAGGGAAAGGACGCCTCCATCTTCGGCCGGTGCCGCCATCAGGAAACAAGCGGGAGGGGGCGGGAAAGGGGGAGGAGAGACGCAGAAGACGGCCGGAGCAGGAAGGCGGGTGCCGGCTCAATGCCGGACCAGATTCGGGGGCGTTCCCGGCTTTTGGCTGACGTCGCGTGACGTAGCCAAAAGGGAAAAATTCTCGGGAACGCCCCCGAATCTGGTCTGGGATTGACAGACAGAGCCCTCTACCAATGGCTAGCCTCCATTTATGGAGCTAGCCAATGGGAGGAGGGGGCGGATACCCGACCCGACATAGAGATAGCATTAGATTTTGCTAGCGCATGCGTACTTCGTACGCATTGCGTAGGCAAAACCTAAAAAGAAAATAAGTCAGAAATAGCAAAGGGGGAAACTCAACAACTAAGAGCCCGTTAATCTCCCCGATTGCTTCTATGTTTGGAAAATCAAGTCTAAACAAAAAGAGGATGCAAAACTCAAGACTTCAATACTTAAAGGATCCCACATCATCTCTCTGTGCGAAACCAGGAGAAACATCAGGTCTAATGACCCCCTTAGCTCCGCAAAAAAATATCGCAATGGGTAAATCAGGGGAGGAAGGATTCAAACAAAAAGAACATCCTAACAAAATCAGCAGAAATCTCAAATCAAAACTTCATTGAGACATTAGACCGAAGCAAACTAGAGGAAGTAGAACTCCGAGACACCAAAGATCCAACCGGAATTCACCTTACAAGTAATACCATCCTAACAACAGCAACAGTGCACGCAAATGGTAGTGGCACTAGTAATACTAGCATCAGTCAGGAACGGGAAACACCCATTACATCGATGTCAATAAATCGCGGTGCCATCGCACCGCGACTTTTACATCGCAGGATCGCTGACATTGCATGCTTTTACTACGCATGCTACAACTGCGCGATGCCATTAACATTGCATGCAACTACAATGCATGCGATGTTAATGGCAGCTTTACAGGTCTGGTGCAAATGTTTGAAATATTGGCTTTGTCAGTGTGCCGCCCGACTTGTATTTTGCTGTTTCCGTCATTGCATCCAAATATATGATACAAGTGTTATATTAAAAACCCTTGTTACCCGACATCACTCTTGGCGGAGTTATTAGACTCTGGCAAACAAAAAGCGTTGTAACGGGAGGCGATAACATCTACTGCGTTGTTATGCCACTAACCATCTGGGACACAGCAATCGCGTGGTAACGGCATGCGATGTAAATGCATGCTATGTAATTGTTTTTGCGATGTTAAAACTACGTTGTAATACCATGCGTTGTTACGGTTTGCGATGTACCGTCACACATCCGTCAGGAACATCTACATTGTGATCGACCAACAGATTCAAAAACAATGAATGGAGAAAGCACTCCCTATAGCACAGCTATAAAAACAAGCAATGATCCTTCACACACAGCTGAGCATGGTCAGGAAGCTAGCCTACATTACTTGCATTCAAAAATAGATGAATCAGTGCATCAATGGTCGAGAAATGAGAAAGCGATAGCCAGTTTGGAGGGCTTGAGTTCGAGTACACGTGTAGGAATTACACATGCTCCGAAACTGGAAATTGATGGGAATGGAGACGATGATGAGGTATTGTTCATGTCATGGGAGAGTATACCGATGAAAGACTTATGTGTGGAAACCGACAAGGGACAGGGGCAAGAAGAAAGAAATGAGCAAGTGTTAAGACCAAATGACACGGAAGGAAAAGGCAAGATCTTAAATCAGAGAATAAAAACCAAGGCCCAGATGTAGGTAATAGCAATTTACCGAATGGTAAATACCGAATTTTACCGATTCGGTATTTACAATTCGGTTATTGCTATGTAGGTAAATAATTCGGTAAAAATAATAAATCTGTAAGATTCGGTAATTACCGATTTCGGTAATTACTGAATCGGTATTTGCCATTGATTCCTATGGGCCTCGAAGCCCATAGGATTTATTAGCAAATACCAATTCGGTAATTACAGAATCGGTAAAATTACCGATTTTACAAGGGGGACAGGGTGTCACTTTGACACCCTGTTGCACCCCTGTTTCAGGCTTGTGTGCCATGTGACACACAGACATGCCCTTAGGGCATGTCTGTGTGCCACATGGCATAGGTGTACATGCACAGATGTGCATGTACACTGGAATTCGTTATTTACCATGGATTAGTATTCCTTGGTAAATAACGAATCGGTAAGGGCCTGTGGCACTGATTCCAGTGCCACCTACATATTGATTTACAGAATCGGTAAATTTACCGATTCGGTATTTTACCGAATCTGTAAATTTACCGAATCGGTAAATATACCGATTCTGTGAATAATATGCCCCCTACATGTCAATTCCCAAATACCGGTCGGTAACGGCCGAAATCGGCCGTTACCGACCGGTAATTGGCGAGCTACATCGGGCCCCAAATCATTTACAGTGGATAAATCAGAACAAACATCAGATACAGAGACAAGAAACTTTGAAAATAATAGGAATGTACAAAATGAAATAATATCGAAAACCCTACAGGCACTTTAACGTCTTCAGCAACACTGATAATGCAGTCAGATAAGCTGGACATACAGATAGATCTAACGAACATCATTGCATCATACATAGCTGGAATAAACACAAAGCTTGAAGACTTAACCAGGAAACAATTCGTACATGTGGACCCATAACAGATAAATTAGGTTTTTTACCCAAAATATTGGAACTGTTTAAATAAGCGCTTGGTCCAACCGGCTGAGAACCTGGAGCCCACGTTTACATCAGTAATTGAGGAAAACACAATTCAGAGTAATATACAGGCACCAGCAAAATCTGATCAGGATCAAATGAAAGAACTCTAACACCTGTGAGATGGGGAAGGTACGGCAAACCAATCAGAGCACCCAGCACTGAACAACCAGGGAATCCAAGGCCACAGTCCAGAAGACAAGAAAAGAAAGACAGAAAGGCAAGAAACAGGCTCAACGAATTTAACACCGATGCAGATAAAAAGGTATATCCCATCTTTGTCACAACAACAGCAGATGAACGTCAAAAGGAAAAGTGTCCAGAATCAATTCAGGATACTGATACAAGAGAAGAAATCCATAAAAAAAACCTAAGGAGACTATTAAAGACCAAGTGGAAGCCTGTGGGAACTATACCAATAAAACCACCACAAGGTAACCCGACGATTGTATACTGGAATCTCCAAAATGTCCTGAAAACACTAAGTTTACGGAACAACCTGTAGTTGCAAAAGCAAAGCAAGCAGATAGTGATAAGTCATATAATCAATTAAATAATGCAGTTAACAGCAAAAAGTCTGGGATGGAGAATATGCCTTTATCGATATGGTTACACAAAAATGAAAATGGAAATGAGGAGGAAGCCTGTAAAAGGATGGATGTCAAAGAGGACATCCTAAATGTGTCATAAAGGAAGTTAAAATAAAGCAAGCCACGCTGCCTAGCACCCTAGAACAGAAGGCTTTAGCTGTAACCTACAAACCTATCGATTCCAACGACCGGAAATCTGAAGTAAGGAGAATTACATATGCTGAGAAAGCAAATTCGAGGCTCATAAATTGCCATGTAGTAAAAGAAGAGGACACCCAATGTTTTCTAGGACCTCCTCAAAATCCTATACAAACCAGGCATCACAGTTCAGAAGGTGGTCCGCTTAGTGCCTGCATCCCTAACCAAGTCAAAACCCAGATTGAGAAAATGGATGATAAAGATACCATAACAGGAAGAACAACCAAAGACCAGGTAGATCATGAGTTGATATGGACACCGGAATATGAAACGCAGCGAAACTGTGATACTTTAAACAGAGGCAACATCTTGAAGCTCCTGGCTGAAATAGAGGAGCTAAAACACATAAATACATCGGACTCAGCTAGAGTGCAATTTCTCCCAGGAGAGACCAATATAATAAAAGAATGAAAATTAACAACGTGGCAGACACCGGAGTTAGCACAGCTAATACTAAGTAGCTCTAAACAATTCTCAGCGTGGGGCATTCAATTGAAAAAACCTGCAAGACCGCGTTACCCGTTCCCACTGAGAGAAACGGAGCAGCAGGATATAAACAGGATAATAAAACATAAGAAACACGCAGAAGAGGCATACTCGGTACTACGTAATGCAAAAGGCATGAGTGATACAGCTCAGACTCCGGTAATATTGAGGAAACGTAGAAAATGACTCACTCTCCCCACCAGGGATCTATCCAGCAGTTTGCATAATAAAGCAGCAAAGGAATTGACAGGCAATCTGTAAAATTAAAAGACATCTTTATTATAATTAATTATGAGGCTTCGTCGTCCAACCGTAGTTCTACAGCTGAAAGAGGGAGCCTGCCTGAGCTTTCTCAGGCAGGCCTTTTATACAAAAAGTTTGCCCCTAGGCTCACATTCTTGCTGTGACACACATCATTGTAGGTCGCTCCCATGGTACCATAACAAAGCAGGCTATAATTATGAATTCCATTCTACTTGCCCAAACTGACCAACCCATCTTCCATCATGAACATATGTCAAACTTCACATATTTTCCTGTGCAGGCCGGAGAAACTCACAATAGAACTGGTTTCCTCCCCATCATATAAACAGTCACCTCCCCATTGTAAAAGCCCAGAAGCAGAGAAACAGAGCCAGGTGTGGAAGATAGAAATGTAGGATAAGGTGTGCTTGTGGGTCATAAACAGGCATGGCTACTGTATTCGGCCTTCTAATCTTGCTCAGGCCAATGTACACAACAAGTTGCTCAGATCTTTAATATAGATTGACTAGAGGGCATGGACTGGTTTGGTGAGGCCAACATCACGTAGGCAGATTCAGCCTGTTCAGGTCAAATGGGAATCAGGAAGAACTCAAGCTAAGGGGTACGTGTCCTTTCATACTTGCTCTACCAGAATCATTGGCTCATGTATATGCCTATGTAAAGGGCAACACCTAAAATGGACGCTGTTCACAACATGGGTGCCTGTGGGCTCAGAATGAATTTGCCAATAACTCCTGCATGCATCATTGTATTGTGATGAAAATACACACACATATAAAACTTGCCATTTTCGTTTCTCTGATATCAAAATCAAAGCAGAATAATGATATTTTAAACACAGGTTCAGATTTCAAAGAACCTCAGACGCCCCTTTTGCCCTTACATAGGCAATAACCTATACTCACGCTAGTCTGGGTCCAGATCTATATTTTATAAAAATCCTCAAGATGTTACTGAAGCATAATCCTATTACCTAGCGTCTCTCTCTCGGGACAGGTCTCCCCACACACGCAGTAGAACAAAGGCCATATATGGCAGGACAAAAATAGGGAGTGCCTCTATCTGTAGTATGTGGTACAAGGCCACATACCCAACAATAAGTGATGTCCAACTACTAACTGGTGTTGATGAAAACGATACAAAAGGAATTATCAGTAAACTCTGATCTCCTAACTATCCGTGTTCGGGAAACATCTGGAAAGATGCAAAGAAGTAGAAGAAAGACATAGGTGTGGGAGGTGGGTGCAGATGTGAATTGGGCAGAGAAAAAAAAACAAACAATCCTACCCATAAAAGACAACGCCATGTTTAAAACACACTAGAAAACACGTCATTAGGAACATATAAACAAAGCAGTGACCGCTATTACAAATGAATCATAATTTTCCACAACCCTAAGCAAACGTAAATCCTAAAATTATCTAGTACATTTTAGGTATTCTTATGCATTTCTGTAATTCATCATATGTTCAAGTGAAACAGTGGTGACTCTCATTAATGCTCTGAGGTGAAAAGGGGGTACTCTTTCACAGAAAATGGACGTTATTCTGCTTCAACTCAAGGGAATAGTACTTTAAAATAATGCTAGCAAAGCTGCAAAAATTAGTTTCCAAACTCCAATTCTAGACAAGCTCACAGAAAATACCCAGAGTCCGTCAAAGCCTCTACTGGTAGGCTTCTATTGTCCATCAAATCCGCTTCCAGTGTCTTCTTCGCGTTGGGCCTCTCCATTCAGGCTCTTCATGACTCCGTATCCGTTGGAGTGCCCTCTTGGCAAACACTCATAGCTCAATTACAAAGTCTCAATGTCTCAAGGCAGTGCACCAGTGTCTCTTCTTAGTGGCAGATACTACAGATGATGCGCCCTTCATTGATCAAGGGCACAAAGCATTTCATGCAGATCCAAGCACTACTGAAAAACAAGCCAGCAAGATCAGCAGCACTTTCAGACTCCAACACTCATTATTTAGTGTCAGAGGACGCTCAAGCTGCTCTCTCACGGGCACCAGAATGTAGTGCCTTTTTCCAAACTCATATTCTCAGGTGCACTGCCTTTCCGCTGGACCAAAGAAAAAGAGGTGTGTGTGGGGAAAGGCCAAAAACTCAGGCCAAGGGGGGTCAGGGGACCGCGCGCTGTCAGAGGTTCAAGCACATGACAGTTTGAACAAGTTGAACAAAGTAGATGACAGTTCTGCCATCAGAAGCAGGGATCCTCCGCATCTTTGCACTGAACTTCTGAGGCAAAAACAGAAAATCAGCTCCTTTTTTTTTTTCTTTTTACAACGCCTTCTGATGAAACAAATGGCTTGCTTAGGAGGTACCACTGAAGGCACGCTGATGATCGCTGTCCATGCTGATGACCGCTGCCCATGCTGCTGATTGCTGTTCACGCTGCTGATTGCTGTCACGCTGCTGATTGCTGTCAGGAATTGCAAGGCCAAGAAGTCTGTAGTCGTCTGCCATGTTTACTGATGGGGACCAGACTTTTTCTTGATCACCGGTCTGCAGGGTAACATTCTTCCTTTTTGACTCTGGAAGATTCCCGCAGAACCTAGTGATATAGGAAGTGTAACACAATTGTTAGTTTCCTTCAAGTCAGATATAAAAACAGTTCATGGGTTGGCTTTTTTGGCAAGAGGACTGCAAGCAAGTGGCCTGTAATTCTGCAAGGGAGTGGCAATACGTCATGGGAACCTAAATGGATGCCCTCACACAGTGGCATTATCTAATGGGATACATTATTTAATGGGGTAAATACATATTCTCCTTAATGATGAAGCCTAGGTGTTCCTAAACTCCTTATCTAGAACATCTCGAATAGAAAAATAACATGATTCAGATTATCAAGGACATGAAGAAAAGTCCCTTAAAAATGTGCATTAAGTGCACTATGCAACACAAAGGCTAATGATCAAATGTGAAGACAAAGAACAAACACTAGAAAGTCCTGGTATTTGCATGATTAGAACACATCTAATTAAAAAAATTGAAACAGCAGAAACAGAAGAGAACTGAAAAATTAAAAATAGACATTAAAAATATGTCGTACTAAAAAGAATGTAAACTTGAGATATCTCCTATTGAGATGGAAAACTTGTATTGGGTCAATTAACCAGGCTATCACTATCCTGACAGTCAGTCTGAAAAGACATTTGAAGTAGGCCTAAAGAAAATTCTTGAAAACCAGTCTGGTCACACAAAAGGGGATAGTATGTAGCATAAGGGGGGTTCCTAATACATCACTGCAGTCTAGAAGTGTGAACATGAACAATACACCCATAATAATAAATGGGCTGACTGGTGAAAGGAAGATGGAGAAGGGAAAATGGACGTAGAACACAGCTAAAATCTTCAATAAATAAACATGATGCAACATTGGTCAGGTAAGAAGCAAAAAGAAAAATCTATAGGAAGGACAAGAGTTTGCCTGGGTGGCCTAAGGCGTGTGACGCAGCACCAAGAGCACGGGGATACATGAAAGACCAATGTTACAGAAATTTAACTCTACCGCTGACAATCTATACCCTACACGGTAATTCCAACTAATGTTCAGTTGTCTCTTCAGGGAAAGAGAAAAAAAATGAATCCATAGGCTAATCAAAAAAATGCGATCAAAAAATGCGATATCGAAATTAGGCCACCTTTAGTCACGGATCTATAATTCCATCCTTAGGCCCAATCAAGGATACATAAATGCAGAGCTGCCTGTCCTTAAGGAAAAAGGGCAGTTAAGTGACTAACAACGGATGGCACACTTTGATCCAGTATATCATTTTAGTTTTCTTAAAATATCATTACAGCCAAATTTAGGCATGCACTAGAAAAACTGCTGCCTTACTCGCTCACAGTATGAGGTCCATATCTGTGAAATTTATCTTAATACAATATTCATCCAATTTATTGTGAAATAACACATATCATCATATGTGTTCCTTCACAGCACAGGGGATAAAAAAAAATACATATCAAGCCATCTCAAGCCATAAGACATACTTGCTGTATATCAAGCACAAGGAAAAAAACAGCCCAGACAAACAAACAGCATATATGAATAAGCGGTCATGCATAATACCATGGCACATGTACTGTATACTATAAACCTGCAGCCCAATCTCAATTGTCAAGTCTAAAATCCTATACCCTACTTTTGACAGCAGGGCATCAGGTAATTGATACTCTGCTGTAAAAAATATAATGTCGCTGTGTCAAATAACGCGTTTCAGTGGACCAAATGTATAAATGAAACATAAACACACATTTTTTTTATTTAAAGAAATTACGCAAAAAAAAATTTCTCTTCAACCAGCCAACTCACGTGTCTTGTGAATTAATCCATGAATTATCTATTGGAAGAAGCAGAAAAGATACACAACACACACATTTCTCATAATACAACATCAATTATAACCCTTTTTATCAAACATGACACAATGTGACATACAAAAACTTTTCATTATTTACCTGTAACTTTTTGTCCATGCACCTTGCAAAAACGCCCATTCTCACTCAGGCCTAAGGCCTTTAAGTTGCAGAATTTTGGGGAAGGGCTTCTACTTATCGCCTATCTAAAACTTAATGTAACACTTCGTTTTTCTTTTTGTCAAATAAACTTAACTAAAAAAAATCATTAGTTCCTAGCATGGAGACACACATATACCAGTTCTACAGATCATTTAGCAGAATGTTTGATATTTTTTTTTAAAGAAATCACTTTTGCATTTGCCCTTTTTAAATCATGTTCCCTCATTTTACACAGTGCTTAATTTGTAAGACATGAAGTGCAGGTGCTATAATTTTGCATGAGGAATACCTTTCCTATTTGTTTATTATCTCAGATGTGCGCTTTTAACGCAGATGTAATGTGAATGCGGCAAATGAGAACAAGCCAGCCTGCAATGAATGAAGGTTACAGATTTAAATCATATACAAGCAACTACATCTCATATAAAGCGCTTGTGTGCAGCATTTTGAAAGCAACTGGGAGCTATGCAAACCACGTGTGGGCTCTAGAATCCTTCAGGGTACTGACAAATGAGGCTGCAGTTTTTCAAATTAAATAGTGTTCCTTTTATTATTATTAGCGGGATGCAATGCTGTGTCAGCCCTGCCGTATTTCTAATTTGAGATAAATGTGTTGATGACATAATTTACCGAACAAAAAGCGTTTTGTGGGAACATGCTGGAGCTATTATTTATTCTTTGGCTAAAATGCAATCATCATTTGCTGTACATGTGCCCTGCATCCTCTGCTCATTTTAGTTCAAAAACAGAAACCCCATCCCAGCTAATGTCAAATTTGTAACGCTTTAAGAAGACACTTTTAAATTATGAACATGAGCAGGAATTAAATTTATCAGAGCAAGTCAGGCTATTCAAGTGACCTCAGGTCAGGACCGTGGCTGGGGCAGGGATTTAAATATAAAGAGGCAGCTGAAGTTAGCATCAAATGCATGTTTAACCATGTCATGCTGCATTCCACAGGCGAGGCCCTAATTAAAAGGTCACAAATGTCAACAAGACAGCCTTACAAGATAACATCTCGGCCACTACTGCTGGAACACGTTATACAGGTTCTGCCAGTCCCCTGCTCGTGGTAACTGAAGCTGACAAAGCCAGTAGGTTTAACCACTTCCACATAACCTGCAATATTTCACTATATTTTAAACAATTTCTATGACACATTGACTCGCTGAATCATAAGAAGGCACAAACTGCAAACATATATTATGACCTAAATGTATGCATTTTACTGAAGTGGCGCTTTAAAAAGGGGCCCTGAAACCATTCAAAACAGTCTATTTATCTGAAAATCGACTTTTGCATTCTGGATACTAAGAAATAAATATCCTACAATTTTTTTTATAATGGGTATTACTAGAATGTCTAATATCAAATTTAGGAGTCATACATTTGAAAATAATTATTTATACCTTATAGAAATGAGCTTGTTTGCGCCTAGGGTAAGGGAAATTGCGCACAGAAGTGTTTGGTCATTTTCGTGGTACAACATAACTTAAATCAAACATTTTAATGCTAGGGGGTCATAGTATGAGTGTTAAGCTTCACAAATATTAAAAAACGATTTTTGTAGCACTTGTTTTTAATTATTATTTTTCATAATTAATAATTTTTTCCTCCTAATGAAGCCTAATTATTGCTATTTGTGACTGTTCTACATGTAAAACGCTCACTATATCCCTAGCCTATTATTTAGATACATATTAACACACAAGCTTAGGCGCAGCTGCCTAACTGGGAATGCGTGAGATTACTGCGCCATATTTATGTAAAAAGGACTATTTGCAAAATTCCACCACCCGTGTTTAACTAAAGAGGTGCTGGCTGAATGAACATTCTTATTAGATATACTGCAGCTGAAAAGACTTGGCTGTGAACATCTAACACCGTGCGTCTAAAGAACAGGCAATTTCGTTTTTTCATTTTTTTTCTTTGGAGCCTTATTTACATCTATTGAACGTGACCCATACACATACATACATTGAGCTCATTCCAGACACAAAACAGAAGGGGAGTCAAACACTCAGGCCACACAAAACAGCGCTCTCTAACCATTTCTTGTACATAGCGCCGTTCTTGTACATAGCGCCGTCGCAATTTACAACAAAACCCACAAACAACATAGACATTTAAACACACATTTTAACCCATAGGTCAACACTTAGGACAGAAACAAGGAACAGCCTACAGACTGTCTTCAAAAATAACCTGCCAATACTAGTTGTAAACCATATTTACAACAAAAACTTTTTTGTTCCTATTTTTTTTCGTTTTTTTTTGTTAAATTCTTCAACAGATTTCCAGAAGGCTGCAAAAGGGACAGCCTCACAGACCTTTAGAGAGAGCTCATAAATTGGAGTTCCAACCGGAGGTATCAGACGCGAATCCTCCAACCGGGAATCCTTTGTTGCAACCTAGTCAATACTAATACAAAACAAAATACCGCGACCAGGCATCTGCGCTCACTAGTCGGGTTTCAGACTTCATGGGGCTATCTCCAACGATATACACGCAAATGTACGTGACCCACGGTTTTTGAATACTGCAGTGTTCAAATAATACTAAGGAACCAATACTGAGGAAGATTATCCAACTAAAGCAACCGGCGATAATCTGAACCACAGCAACCAAAGGCCTACCAAATGAACCAAATGTATCGATACCCGAACTGAACTGAACTGAACCGAATGATTATCGTAACCAGATAATCTTACAAAACCGAACTGAACCGAGAATCTTACGAAGGACTGCGTCACATTTCTGCGACCAATAAATAACTGAGGACTGCGTCACATTTCCGCGACCAATAAATAACTGAGGACTCAGAACCAAAAAGGAGTGGGAGCGACCCACTTATTCTTCAATTAAAGCAGATGGAGAAAATATCTCTTCATTAACTGCCTATACAAATTGCAATTTGCATATACACGAATATTTGTCCAAATTATAACTGTCAATTCCCCACTGCACTAACAGTCTGTTAAAAAATACTTACAGCAAAAAAAAGAATGGGTTCCTTAGTCAGGAGTGGCATCTTTAGGAGAGTTTTAAGTCAGAAACATCAAAAAAACATACTGGGCCACAGAGACAGATAATCCCCCAGAAAACCCTGTGCCCAGAGTACCTCTTTTTGGTAGAATTCTGTCTTGTCTTCCCCAGCAGTTTTTCCATCCGTTGACAAAAACACTACTGAAGATAACCACTCCATTATAAGGCCCCACGTTGGGCGCCATTTGAGGAAAAGTAGAAAATGACTCACTCTCCCCACCAGGGATCTATCCAGCAGTTTGCATAATAAAGCAGCAAAGGAATTGACAGGCAATCTGTAAAATTAAAAGACATCTTTATTATAATTAATTATGAGGCTTCGTCGTCCAACCGTAGTTCTACAGCTGAAAGAGGGAGCCTGCCTGAGCTTTCTCAGGCAGGCCTTTTATACAAAAAGTTTGCCCCTAGGCTCACATTCTTGCTGTGACACACATCATTGTAGGTCGCTCCCATGGTACCATAACAAAGCAGGCTATAATTATGAATTCCATTCTACTTGCCCAAACTGACCAACCCATCTTCCATCATGAACATATGTCAAACTTCACATATTTTCCTGTGCAGGCCGGAGAAACTCACAATAGAACTGGTTTCCTCCCCATCATATAAACAGTCACCTCCCCATTGTAAAAGCCCAGAAGCAGAGAAACAGAGCCAGGTGTGGAAGATAGAAATGTAGGATAAGGTGTGCTTGTGGGTCATAAACAGGCATGGCTACTGTATTCGGCCTTCTAATCTTGCTCAGGCCAATGTACACAACAAGTTGCTCAGATCTTTAATATAGATTGACTAGAGGGCATGGACTGGTTTGGTGAGGCCAACATCACGTAGGCAGATTCAGCCTGTTCAGGTCAAATGGGAATCAGGAAGAACTCAAGCTAAGGGGTACGTGTCCTTTCATACTTGCTCTACCAGAATCATTGGCTCATGTATATGCCTATGTAAAGGGCAACACCTAAAATGGACGCTGTTCACAACATGGGTGCCTGTGGGCTCAGAATGAATTTGCCAATAACTCCTGCATGCATCATTGTATTGTGATGAAAATACACACACATATAAAACTTGCCATTTTCGTTTCTCTGATATCAAAATCAAAGCAGAATAATGATATTTTAAACACAGGTTCAGATTTCAAAGAACCTCAATATCAATAAGAAGAGAATATGGGTCAAGTGATACAAAGCGAGAAGAATGGAACTGGCCACCAAGTATATTGAATAACCAAGGTGTCTGACATAAGGGAGCTATGGTCTCTACTTCAGAGTCAAATGTAATACACATGATATCCTGGAATATAGCAGGAGCCAGGCGATTACTTGATGAAGGCCTCCGCTCAAGGAGTTGGCAAACTGTGACATTATAGCCCTTCAAGAGACTCAGTCGCAAGAAGACATTCCAATAGCAGGCTATGTCCACTACACAGTAGCTGCGGAAAAAAGAAAGCTCTACGGTAGGGCAATAGGAGGATTGACTGTGTATGTATCGACAGCGATAAAAATATCAACAGAACAGTTGAAATCCCCAGATCCCTGTATACAAATTGTAAAATTCTCAGATCAAACCTTAAACACAACTAACACGATAATATTAATTAATTACTATACACAACCAAAGGCACAAAGACAAAAAGGAAGAAAAACGCCTTTCTAATTGAAACAATATCAAGACTACGTTGTGAAGACCCGACGTTGAATATAACTGTAACAGGTGATTTTAATTCAAACTTGATATTCACACCAGATGATGATGATATTCTAATTGCAGAGAACTCATTTTGGTGTGTGCCACAGCAAGACAGTACGGGGGTCAACCATACGGACAGTATTGGTCAAGAATTAGTTACAGATTTTGAATTCCAAGGAATGCGGGTCCTCAACGGAAGAAATGACGAAGATCGCCCCCCCCAGAAAAAACATAATTATGGTCCAAGGACGCATTCAACGTTAGATTTCACACTTGTAACTCTTCCCTTATTACCGATATTAGCTCGTTTCTACATAGAGTTTACCCCTTTGAGTGATCACTCAATACAGCATGTCATCTTCAATCTAGACATACCAAGACATCAACCTACCAATTTGCCTGAGGGCGAACTCACCTCTGTTAACCTAAGACGCCTGAAATGGACAAACATGAACAAAACAAATTTGTTTCAAATAATAGTATCTTGGCTGAGTTAACCTCAGAACCCATTACCAGAGTACAAGCCTGGTCTCTATTCCTAGATAAACTAGTGAAAACTATGAAAGTGGTAGGAATTGGGGTCAAAAGTAATGACTGGACAAGAAATCTACCAAAAGATCTGCAAGCGTTAAAGAAAGAACTAAGAAAAGCTCAAAGGAAACTGCGGCAGGATAAATCCAAGGGCGATTGCTGGAACGCATTTCAACAAATGAGAATACAATTCAAAAAAAGAATATGGGAACTTAAAAAAGAGAAAGCAGAGAGCTTCTGGTCTAAACTAATTTATGACTTAAGACATTCAAAGTTACATAGATTCTGGCAGTCAATAAACAACCTGTGGAGACCTCGAAATATCTCAACATCGCATATACAGGAGCAGGAGTGGGTTAATTTCCTTTGTGATAAATTTAAAGAAGAACAAGCGCATGACATGGACAATTTCCATTTACCAACTGTGAAGTATATTAGTGAAAAAGGAATAAAATCGAAGAGCAATGGAGAAAACTACTCAACAGAACAAATAACAAACATAATAATGAAAGGCAAAAGTGATGGTGCCCCCAGTCCAAATGGCATTCCGCAGACTACTTTTAAATATGACTCCGTCTACAGGAGCCTAAAAATAGCAAAACTATACACTGATGTAGAATTAATCAATCAAATCCCAGAAAGCTGGCAAGGATCAATCATTACTCCCATTTACAAAAGAGGGGACAGATCAAGTCCAAAAAATTATAGGCTAATCGCCTTACAGGATGTTGAAGCAAAATATTTTGCCTCATTAATCCTTAAGGATCTAGCTGAATGGCCTAGTGATAGTAACCTAATACCAATCAATCAAACTGGATTTAGGAAAGGTTTTGGAACCACTACAAATATTTTGTCACTTTCGTTGATCGCAGAAAGTTGCAAAAATGGAGCACAAGATCTGTGTTACATCGATCTAAAAGCTGCCTTCGACAGTGTCGATCGGAAACTCATGTGGTCTAAATTCAAATCCTGGGGCATACCGGACAGAATATTAAAAGGTCTTCTTCTATTTTATACAGATACCTGGGTATGTATGAAACTTGGAAATGGAGCCAGACTATCAAGGAAAGTGTACACCTACATGGGTCTAACGCAGGGGTGCGTACTAGCTCCACACCTTTACCTTTTTAATTTATTTATCTCAGACCTTTCAAGAAAGCTAGATGGAATTAATTCACACCCACCTAAATTAGGAAAACTACAATTATCGCATCTGGCCTACGCAGATGATATTGTTCTCTTAAGCTTGACTAAGGTAGGTTTGACAAGGCTATTAAACGAACTCTCCGAATTTCTGTTGGCAAACAACCTGGAATTAAATCTCTCAAAAACCAAAACGATGCTTATTACAAATCGCACAGCTTCAACTCAACGAATCAGATTAAAGGGTAATCTGTTGGAGAAAGTATCATGCTATAAATATTTGGGATTTTTCATTGAAGATAAATTTTCGTTTCGTGATCAGAAAAAATACATGAAACAACGAGAAGGGCCCTAACATTCGCCCTCAAAACCCTGGCAAAGAAGTTGGAAGGTCCGTCCCTGAAACCATTATTAACGATAATGTCAGCCAAAACTCTGCCAACATTATCATACGCCAGCGCTGCAATGCATGGAAACGACGCAGAAAGCCTAAACAGTCTAATAACAGGCATTTATAAAAAGGTTCTTCTACTTGCGAAGGCTGCCTCACCAGCTCAGATGCGCTTGGAGTTCGGGCTAATGAATGAAACATTGGGTGGGCTCTACACATACATTAAAGTATGGTATCAAATAAAACAAAATGTAGAAAAGAAACGGCCTTAACAAATCCTTATGGCAGGAAATGGATCAAGACAAATATTCGCCAGCACACAAATTTCTTGAACACTCCTTAAAAATTACATGCACAAGTGAGTTGTGGAGCAAACAAATGCCTTACCAAGCATTCAAATTAATCATAAATAAAGCTGGAAGGTTCCACTCATTACTGACTGATAAAGATCTTTTTCGCACAAGAAGTCACTCGTGGACACTGATCAACACTTATAAAACCTTGAAACAAGCAGCCTCTCTGGACTCCATCCTTTCCATTTACGTAAAGAGGAAATTAATAACGTTAAGGTTCGAACAGTTCCCTACTCTTTCGGAAGCCCCTCATTGGAAACCAAAAGAAAACGAAAATTGCCGGCATTGTGGTTACAAAAAAGAAGATTTGATTCATCTTGTATGTCACTGCAAGACATTGCAACCAGCCCGAACCACAATATTGCGGCGAGCATTTCAGGACAGAGGCATAAGATCGTGCAGGTCAGCTATCATATGTGGACTAGACTCCAATGAACCCCAATGAACTGCAAATTGATTACATTTTTATGAATTCACGAGCATGAACTGAATGTTAAATCATAGTTATAATATGAAAAGCATTTTACAATTATATAATTATCTATGATGTTATGTTTTTATTGAGATGTAATTTTTATGTGACCAGACTTTTTAAAATTAGAATTTGGTATATTGTTATGCTTTCACTGAACAATAAAGAAACAATTTCAATTTCAATTTACTCTGAAACTCATATTGATATGTTGAAATTTATCAGGAAACTCAAACTTACAAAATGGCACACTTTGAAAAACAACAATTGAGATCATGATATTACTACGAGCGAAACTCCGAGTAAGCCTACCCTCACAGTAGGGGATGCAAATATCTTGCAAACCATGCAGAATTTAGCGAGTAATGCTCAAAGTGTTGAGATCACAGGTATTGATGATGACATGAAAACTTGGGACATAACCACAGACAGAGCTGCAAACACCAGATTCAGACCCACATCAGTGTTTTACCCGGTCCCCCCGCATGACAACCTGGATACATTCCAAGAGGTAGTTACAAACTCACTGCTTGAATGCAAACACCAGCTGTCTAAAGGGAAACATAAGGGATTCAATCTTACCTTGAAACAAAAAAACATCATATCTTCCCTTGCTAGCGATAAAAACATAATAATTTGTCCTGCTGAAAAAAGGGGGGAATGTTGTGATACAGGACAGAGAAATGTACATTAAAGAAGCTATGAGGCAACTGAACAATGAGACTTTCTATTGTAGTCAAAGGGATTTGGAGCACCCTGCTGACACGTCACAGCTGAATTACCTCATGCATCATGGTCGATGTGGTTCAGTGTTACTCGCTTCACACACAGTTCAAAAAGTTTGTTGGCCAGTGCCAGTACCAGTATTCTTTTCAAGTGTATCCCTAGACACGTGTTTCTAGATTCCTCTTTCATCAGTGGGGAAAATGTTCTTAGGTCGCTGGACGTGCTGCCGCAGTTTCCTCAGGGTTAATGCCACTCTCAGCACGCAGGTGCTCTCAGAGCTCGTCAGCTCACGGCCCACGGGAGCCATCTTAAACAGTCAAAGAAATTTGGAGCACCCTGATGACACGTCACAGCTGAATTACCTCATGCATCATGGTCGATCACCGCTTTGGCGGCAGGAAACTGCAGCGAAAGCGTCGATAAGGGGCTTGATAATATGCCCTTGAGAATTCCCAAAGAAGTCCAGTTTCACACCAGAACCTGGGCTTCTTTGGGAATTCACAAGGGCATATTATCAAGCCCCTTATCAACGCTTTAGTTTCCTGCCGCCAAAGCAGCGATAATGTTATCGTCGTTCTTGATAATATGGCCCAGTGTCTTTTTGCCTGTGACATTGAGGATGTAAATTACTGATTACTTCGCTCAGTAGGGTCCGTTTCGCAATCTGTTTGTAATCACTGCCAGGTGTGAGACCTCAGAGCACAGCTTTCCAAACTTTTCATGTTGGTGACACACTTTCTGGAGATGCAAAATTTTGGGACACAGTAAGGCAGTGGGCAAATGGTGCATTTTCAAGCAAATTTGAAACCATGAGGTTGAATACAGGCCCCTGCAATGGATGCCTTTGTCCACTCAGCCACCAGACCCAGCATACACACATCTTTCTCCGTCTCTCTCAGTCTCCCTTCGTCTATCTGTCTCGCTCCCTCTGTTGCCCTCCTCCCTCTGTCGCTTCCCTCTGTCTCTGTTACTCTGTCTCCGTCCTTCTGTCTCTGTCCCTCTGTCTCCCTCTCCCTCTGTCTCCCTCTCCTTCGGTCTCCCTCTCCCGCTGTTTCCCTCCCTCTGTCTGTCTCCCTCTGTCTCCCTCTATCTGTCTCCATCTGTCTTGTCTCCCTCTCCCTCCCTCTGTCTACCCTGGACTCCCTCTCTCTGTCTCCCTCCTTCTGTCTTCCTCTCTCTCTCCCACGGTTTCCTTCTCTCTCTGTCTCCCTCCGTCTGTCGCCCTCCTCCCGCTGTTTCCCTCCCTCTGTCTGTCACACTCTGTCTCCCTCTCTGTCTCCCTCTGTCTCCCTCCATCTCTCCCTCCCTCTCTCCCTCACTGTCTCCCGCTGTTTTCCTCCCTCTGTCTGTCTTCCTCTGTCTGTCTCCCTCTCTCTTGGCTCCCTCTCCCTCCCTCTGTCTACTCCCGACTCCCTCTCTCTGTCTCCCTCTGTCTGTCACCCTCTGTCTGTCACCCTCTGTCTGTCACCCTCTGTCACCTCACCCAAGCTTCCCTGGGCACCCACACAGCTGCACCCTAGTACTTCGCAGGTCTTTATGGTTTAATTGTTTTTATTGAGATCAGATAGGAAAAGCATAGAAACAGCATCATGTATATTTTAGCCATGAACTTTCAACATCAAGACGTGCAATCAAATGAGATCAATCCTATAGATGGGTTCAGTGTTCAAAGTGCAATCAGTTAAGTGCTCGTACGTGGTATGGAAAGGATGAGAAGAAACGGATAATAGAAAAAAAAAAACCCTACCCTGAAAGCTCCTCCCTCCCCTCTCCCGTCCAGCGCCCCCTTCCTTACTACCCCCAATCCCTCCCCGACCCCTCCACTGGATTATGCAGATTCAGCTACGAGCAGCCTGGCCGCCTGTTTTCTTTGGTTCCGTGAGTCTTAATAATCTCAGATATCGCGGACATGTGATTTCCCGGAATCCTGTGATCAAGAGTGACATAAAGGGTCGCCACAGATCATCATATGAGTCTCCTTCCCCCGCCATAGTTAGTGATAATTTCTCCATTCCGAGTACATGCCACAGACAATGCAGCCATCCTACGAAGGAGGGTGTATTGGGAGAGCGCCAATGTGTGAGTATGTTTTGTACCGCAGAGCCCAATGCAATGGCCATCTGTCTCCCTCTGCGGGATCGTAGGGGGTAGGTCAGTGGGTTAGGAAGACCTAATAGGGTATCGGCCGGGAAACGCGGGAGTTCAGTCTCAAAGTGTTTGTCTACTTCATCCAGCACTTGCGTACAGTAGGGTTGAGAGGTCTTTAAAAGATCATTTACTGGGAGACATTATGCAATAGATGAAGCATAGTGAGAACAAAGCTTTCAAAGAAATGCCTCTTAATTAGCAGCAGTTATGTGCTTAGTTCTCATTAATACCTGTGTCATCCCGCGACACACCCACCATTTGCAGGCGACACAGTAGTGTGTCGGAACACACAGTTTGGAAAGCTCTGCCTCAGAGGATACGCCCTACTTAACATACAGCCTGTCCTTCCGCCTCCGTTTGTTTATGAACGGCGCTGCATTCACTCTAAGCTCACCTTTATTTATGTGTGAACGGCGCCACTTTTATTTTCATTTCTTTCAGACTGGCAAAGCAGTTTATTTGTCACCCATCCCCCAATCGCCCCCTCCTGTCCTGTCGGAGCCTCTCTTCTCCCACCCCTCCTCCGTGAACCCATTCCCTTGTTGCGTCTCACTGTAGGCATGCCTTTAGTTCTGTATGTAGGGCGCCGCTTGTATTTTAATTTCGTTCTAGACTTCCAGTCTAATGGTGTATGAGGAACTGCAGTTTTTGTAGTGAGTGGGCATCATACCATGGAAATACAATTATTACAGTAAGCGGCCACAGCTGACTGTTTCAAAGCGCTTTTTAAATTCATCCTGTTTGCGCCCCCTCCCCGTTAGCCACCTCCACCCAAATGCCAGAAACCATTGGCGAGACCTATTGGCTTTGCCAATGCTTGTTTTTCATGTATTTCTCTTTGTGGTTAGCGTCTCGTTTTGTTTACGTTAATGCGCGAGAGTGTAGGGCCAGGGTTTTTGGGTGTGGTAGTGGCCCCCGAGTGTTGAATCTGAGTATGGTGGCAGATTTGATCAACTTTGAGGCACACCCTTCAGTGTGCAATGGGTGGGAATCATGGCCGCCTTGTGTGCATCTATTGCTGGATTTTGTTGGGCGCCGAGGCCGGCTTTTACCACGCATGCTGTTACAACACAAGTATTACAACGCAAACCTTTACAACGCATATCGCTTTGGGGTGCTGGATAGTGAATAGTTTAATTTACTATTCCAGCTCCAGTCCCCGTGGACAGTAGGGAAGGTGTTGGATAGTAAATTAAATCCATTCCCTATCCTAGAACGCCCCCCAGCGCAATGCGTTGTAATGGTTTTCGTTGGAAAACCTGCGTTGTAAAAGCACTGCGTTGTAAAAGTTTTGTTGTAAAGGATGTTCCCCCTGAGCGCATTACAAGGCGTGGATGGGTGAGGGTGGCTATAATGACAGCTCTGGTGCAGCCTCCTGTTCTCAGCAGTCCCAGCGCAAGAGCTGTCCGCTTCACTTCCGGGTTGCTGATGATGTAATCCCTCTCAGATGCATGGTAGGGTGTGACTGAAGTAAACAGGCCTCCATGCTTACCACGTGGGCCTTTGGAGGTCAAACAAGGACATCTCCAGGCCGGAGGTACAGCTGCAAAGCAGGAGAAGGAAGTGTTTGATTCCAGTACTGAGGTTGAAATGGATGGGGTCCACGGGCAATAGACCCAATACAGTGGACTTGAGAAGGGCTTGACCAAGCACAGCTCAAATCTGTGTGAAGCATGGAACCAGAAGGCTGAGCCGGCTTGGGGCTGTCTGGAGTCCACCGCCTCCGACGGGCTGGCCACCGGAGTCTAAGAGCGGGCTGGGCTGGGGCAGCCGGACCTCAAGGGTGGAGGCCAAAGCGCCAAAAGGCTTGGAGCCAACGTAGAAAGATCGCCGGGGTACCAAGGGACTCTGGAGCTCAAGATGGAAACCTCCTTCTTGCCCCCCTTCGTTCCACCCGGTTCCCACCAGAGGAAGGGGAGGTGGTCTCCACCCTCCCTGTTCCAGTTAGTAAAACCATGAAATCCCTCGCGTGGGATTAGTTCACACCATTCTAAGTGGTCATTACCCACAAAGCCGGGCGACTGAGCCAGAGGCTAGAAGGCCTGGAGCCTGACGCAATGGGCACATTCGAGCATTGGGTGCCAACGCTGCCCACACATTCCCAAAAGGGCGACTAGGAATCTCAGCCACAAACGCACAGGTCAGAGGGCAGAAGCAAAATTACCACCAGCATGAACACTTAAGGATGGATGGCAGGCCAAAGGTAAACAAATAGTTGCCAGAACGGGGGCCCTCGCGATGGCTAATGGCGGGGAGCTTGGGTGGGCAGGTGAGAAAGTCGAAGGGGTAGGTGGATAGCGGATACTGCAGTTGCAGCCCAGAATGCTTCAGATGTCCCACACCAGTTGCAAGGGGAGCCGAGAAGCTGCTGCTCAGCCTGAGAGGCCTTCCTATCCAAGGCACAGATTGTAAGCAGTCAATGCTTGATGGTGCTTATCAACACGATTCATGGTTCCTCTTCAGTGAATTGTGACTTGTCAAGATGATGTATGACCCATCTTGTGATTTATGACCATGCAGAAATGAATAACCTGCAGCCTGTTATCTCAAACCAAGAGTCTGTGTTGATTGTTGGGGGAAAGGCCGGTTGAGAGGCTGGCGGGGGCCATTCGGACCAGGTAGCCCTTTTGGGCGGGTTAGCATCTAGGGTGGATTTATTCTTGGGACCACCCTCAGTCTATCTCGAGTCTGGTCTCTTCATACCATCAGCCTCAACTCTTCTCCTCGTGTTAATCAACGAACCCTTGTTTCGTGACACGGTCTGATCATGAGTGAGGGTCTCTACCAGTCAGTTGTGGGTTTCTTGTTCATTTGTTTGAGGCTTTTTGGTTTCACTGATGACTGAAACACTGAAATGACATGTCCTTGAAGGATATTGAAGTTGGCTTCTGTCGCTGGCGCGTCATAGTTATGTGCATAAGACCGCAGCCCTACCCTGAGGTAAATTTATGCCTACATGACGTGTTAAATGGGTATCCTGAAGCCCTCTATCATACACACCTTGGTAAACTAGTGGTCCACTTCTGGCACTTGAGTAAAAGTCCACCAATTGGTCTCCCTACTGAGCGACCACGTGTATCCTTAAGCGGCTGGATGGTTTACTTGTTTACAGTCCTTATTCTGTAAAACAATGTGTGCCGAGGCTCAACGTTGTGCTGAGAAGCTTGTGGCCGGCGCTATCTAATGTTGGGGATACAAAATGCCAAGGCTGTGCACTCTTGATGCCACGACTACTACTTTTATCCACCACGAAAGACTCCCTACCTCTTTATCTCACTCTTGCCTATTGTTTTTCATCCTGGCTTTCTTTCTGTGTCACTGTTTTTCTGTCTTTTTTTCCACAACTATCCAGGGGCATAGCTTGGTAAGTAACATTGAGGGTTTGCGAGTTTCAGATAGCCTGACAATCACGCTGGCATATATTGTTAAAATACTTTATACGACAAGCAGGGAGCATGAAAGGGTCTCAAGAGGCAGTAGAAAGGAGAGAGAAATCCTGATTGGAAGGAGTACTAAGAGAGAAAACTCAAGCTCAAGCGGCGATAATTTTAACGCTGTTTCTTGATAATATGCCCCTAAATATTTTTAGGGCTTTCAAAACCGATGAGAGAGAGAGAGTGTGTGTGTTTTTTGTCAGCGTGTGCTTTTAAACATCCCAGGTGAAATTTGACAGCCACCTCACTATGTCTGAGAAAAGAAACCTATACTCAAGTATCCATCAGAAATACATTAATTAGGTGGGGTGTAACACCCCAAACACCCCCTTGAAGCTACACCCCTGCCACTATCTTCCCCTCTTTTGTGTGTTTCCCTCTCTTGCTCTGGGTCAAAGCGTGATGAGGAAAAATAAGTGCAGGTCCCCAAAAATGAGTGCAGGTGGGCTTCACCTGCAGCCACCGACTCAAATATAGCACAGCTTGCTTCCGCCCATACAGCTGGTGAAATTGTTTGGAACAGTCGATAGAGGACATGGAACTTTACTGCTGATTCAATGGGTGGATTTATGGTGGACTTTTTAAATCTCATCCCCTGATCCTGTGGATATTCCGAATTTGTTGTCTATCACACAGTGTGATCTCAAGAAGTGATTGTGATGACTTTTCCTTTATGAATTTCTGTGGAGGACCGCCAATAGAAGATTGGTCAGACTGATTCTTTCTATATAGACTTGTAACGCTCAAGAAATCTTCGAGTCCTGAAGATGACCGTACAGTGATACAGCGGTCGAAACGTCGTCGAAGCTTTCGTGACCTAATTTATATAAGGACACATTAATTCTCTTTATGTTGTTCCTTTATTGTAACATGTAATCTTTTTTTGTTTGCCACTTGTCTGGTTTGTAACACGTTGTTTTGTATACCAGCACCTTGCCTTGAGCGTATCTGTTTTTGATGTTGCTATTTTATGTAATAAATATTAGTTTTTGATAACCAAAATATAGAACTTTTTAAATTGAAGGGCTTCTTCGTATTTCTCACTTTTTCTTTTTCTTCTACTCAGTACGGTGTGCAAATTTTAGTTTGCTGTGATTAATTATATATTGTTAATGATCCTTCTCTTGAACCGATTGTTAGGTGTATTGACCGACTCAAATATAGCACCGCTTGCTTCCGCCCATACAGCTGGTGAGCTTAGGCCCAACAGTGGACTGGTAGACTCCCCCCGACAAACACCAGATCTGACGAGGTCTACGTCAATTCAAGCAGCCACAGTCCACACGCTTATTTTACTTAGACATTTTCTGAGCTTTCATTAATTTTAATAAATCAATCAATTAATAGATTTGTAGAGCGCTGCTTGTCACCCATGACGGTCTTTAGGTGCTAAAAGGGTGCAGATAATTCGCTGAATAGACAGATTTTCAGGGACGTTTGGAACTCTGGAGCAGATGGAGAGGTCTGTAGATGAAAGGGTAGCTTGTTCCATTTCTTCGCTGCTCGGACTCAGTGGCGTAATGAAAGTTGAGGGGGCCCCCTGCAAGGTACATGGCGGGGCCCCCGTTCCAGATTTAATCTGGAGCTCTCAGGCCTAAGCACTGTGCTGAGCTCCCCGCCCCCCACCCCCTCACGCAGCTTGGGCCCCCCTCGCACTGCGGGGGAGGGGATGTGGCGGCCCGTGTTACACGCCTGATCATGAGTTACCAGCAAGATAACTAAACACCGGTTTGAGATATATATATCAACCAAAGCAGCAGAGTAGCTATGAGTGCAGCGCAGGCAGCCAGCAACATGAACAATCGGACACCTGGAGGATCTATCGATGATGTCCCCAGTTATGGGTTGCCCGTGGCTTCAGAGTTGAGGAGCGCAGTTCACCCCATCGCCAGTATGAGCAGTCTCACTGTATATCTACACCACACCTTGGTCTAAAGAGCCTTATGGAGGATGCTGAGATAAGCGTTTTCGGAATTATTAAATACATGTAAATGTAAATGTATTGCGACTTATATAGCGCAGGTATCACCCGAAGGCATCAAGGCGCTTGCCTTGGGAACCCGTCCTGGCTTTTCCCTGTGAGATAATCCCTACTGGGTATCCCCAGGGTGAAAGCCAGGCATCCCACAGCGGGTGGGCCGCCGTAGTGGAGATTAAGCAACTATTGCCCAGAGTTGCAGCGGTAGGACCCCATGATTAGAATAGGCACCGAGGCGAGAATTATCGAGTCCGTGGACATTTTGGGCTCAGGACCCTGCCGCGTCGGGAATTGAACCCTGGTCCCGGGCTAGACCTCTGCATCAGGGTCTGCCGCTCTAATCAGTGAGCCACACTCCTCCTCTACATGGGAGATCCCCTTTGTTTAATTCCTAAATCAATTTTGGTGTGAGTAAGATTTTATATAAAACACAACACCCACATGCGCAAATACATTCCCTGAGCAAACCTGGTGGTTCGGTAGAATAATTAATGGGTAAAGCCTGTTCTTACAATTCATAGAAATCCTGCTCTAGCACGGCAGATGAAGGTTGCATTCATAACAAGATTATTCACAGCTGTTTGAATAAAAGCCCGGCGGCGCTGTGATGAATGGGAGTAGCACGGCGAGTACTCATGTAAGTATTGGGGCGGGTTCACTTCAGTGTTCTAGAGACAATACTGTTGAATATGTGCAAAACAGAGCAATTTTAATGATGAGGTAAAAAGTAATGTAATCATATATTTAAAATATGTAATGTAATGTAAACTCACACTTATATAGCGCTACTATCGCTCCAAGGAGCATCTTGGCGCTCAACACCCAACCCCGCTGGAAAAGGTTGGTGGACAAAGGGCAATTTCAACGCATTAGAAGCTTTACACTAAAGCTCTACAGGCCGCATCGGAGAGTGAGAAGATCCATGTCCTCAAAGAGCCCAGTGAATGTATAGCACTCCATTGTTCCCAGATATGTACCTGCTCAATAAATCTCCACACATACATGCGTGATACGTAGTGATCTCAAAGTACAACTGTAAAGGAATGAGATTTGAGAAGTTGAATGTGTCCATAATCACTCGAGCAGCTGATTGGAGGATGAGCTTCGAGATCAAGGATGGCACAGCTGGGCAGAAGAAGAATATGTGCCCCACAGTTTCCGGTTGGTCAGCACACATGTGGCATTTATCAGTGCTTGCACCCCCCCGCCCCCATTTACAAGTGAATGCACGGATTGGCAATGTCCCTACTCTAAGTTGAAAATACAATTTCCGATCGCTTACTTTCTCGATCATATCCCAATATCCTTCGAAAATTGGGCGGGACTTGAGCTCGAGAAAGCGACCTGTAAGATGGGTTGAGAGGCCTCTTGTGGATTCTACTGTGAACGCCATTTCCCAATAAAGTTCCTTCAGTTTGCCCTTCGAGGGGAATGTCGCATTAGATTGGTTGGTCCAGAGTTCGAATAAGCCAAGATTCCTCAGAAGGGGCCTGATTTCGTTTAACCATATTATCTTATGGGACGAATCGGCTCTTATAACGTCCATAAGACCTCTGGAATAATGAGTAAGTTCCTGTGTGCACCAGAGTCTCCGCCAATACAGTAGAGGACGGAGTTTTGCAAGGTGTTCCACAGGTTTCTTACCAAGATCAAGTAGCAGCGGTCTTAGGGGAGTACTTTGGGGGAGGCCAGTTATTTTACGTAAAAACGCATTCTCTAGTATAGTCAGACCCTTTAAATTCTCAAACCCCCACAACTCTGCTCCGTAGAGACAAGAGCTTAGAACTTTCATTCCATAAATTTCCAGAACTGGACTGATGGGTTTGGTGAGCGAGGTTTTGAACTTATTCAAAAGAATTCCAGCTTGATGTTTATGCGACAAAACTGCCCGGTCTAATTGGCAGTTCCATCGCATATGGCTCTGTAACGTGACCCCCAAATATGTAAAGGAAGTGACTTGTTCCAGGGGCATATTATCCATATATACATTGCCCTTGAAGGACTTATGCACGTTGAAGGACATAAACTTCGTTTTTGCTGTATTCACCTCCAAACCACGTAGTTTACAGAATTCTTCGAAGAGCCTGAGGGCTCTTTGCAAGCCACTCGGGGTCTTGGAGATTATTAGAGTGTCATCCGCAAACATGAGGATAGGGATGAGTGTTCCTGCTAACCTCGGAGCATCCGTGAGAGACAGAGCGAGAAAGTCGGCCACCCCGTTGACAAAGAGCGAGAACAGGGTAGGCGCCAAAACGCACCCCTGTCTCACACCCCTGCCAACAGGGAAGTCTTCTGTGACTTCGCCCACGCCTCCCCACCGGACCCGAGCAAAGTCCCCCTTATGTAAGCGAATGATTAGGGACAATAGCTCTGGGGCCATCCCCATTTCCCTCAAGACCTGCCATAGTTTCCCTCGCGGTACTAAATCAAAAGCTGCCCTTAAATCAACGAATACCGCGTAAGGGGCACCTCTACCAATAATCACCGTCCTCCAATACAGATTTATAAAACGAAATACTTGGTCTATTGTACTGGTTCTAGACCTAAACCCAGCTTGTACTGGGCTTAAAATATTTTTGCACTCTATCCAAGTCTGCATCTTTTCTAAAACCAGCCTGCCCAACACCTTTTGTATAGAGTCTATTAGACGTATTGGTCTATAATTAGCAGCTAGGGACTTATCACCCTTTTTAAAAACTGGGACAATCTCTGCTCCCTTCCAGGAGAGGGGGATATCCGCCCCTTGGGCAATTGCATTAGCAGCACATGCAAAGTAAAGACACCACGTTTGGATATCATTTTTAAAGACGTCTGCCGGGATGCCATCCATACCCGGTGCTCTACCCATAATCACTGCGTCTAATGACCTATCTGCATCTCCTGGGGTGAAGATCTCCACACTATAGTGTCGATTGGGGAGCAAATCAGTGGCCACGACGTCTTCACTTCCAGCATACTGCGGCTTAAAGTAATCGACCCAGTCATTCCGTGCCACGTTATTCTGCGGGGGATCAGGGCGACCTCCCTTGTCCCATTTAGCAATATCCCAGAATAGTTTGGGGTTCCTGGCTGCGCTAGCTTCCCTAAGTTCTTTCCACATTTCCTCATCCCAGATTTTCTTTGCCTCTTTCATCACTTTCTTGTAATTGGCACGGGCAGACCTAACCAATGAACCATCTCCAAGCTTGAGTGCTCTGCCTAGATTGGCCCGAGAGTTCCGACAGGATTGGTTGTACCATCCCTCTTGTTTGGTTCCCTTTACTTTCTTCTTTGCGTTTGGTCTGCTGAAATGAGTTTTTAGCCCCTCAAAAAGTTTTGTCATCAGACACATGGTGCTTGTCGTCCAGAGTAAGTGAGGCTGATCCCAGCTCTACTAGTGCATTGGCTGCCTCCATATGGATTGCAGCTACAATCTCCGGGTTCTCACTGATTCTGCACCATTTTAAGTGGCGCATATCATTGGATATAACGAGGTCAGGTACCAAAGTCCCCGCTAAGGGTAATGTACACGCCGACATGGTCAGTTTAAAAATGGAAATGAGTGGATGGTGATCGCTCTCTATTCGCTCTAAAACCTCCATGTCTACTAAATGGGACCAGAGTTTTAAATGGACTAAGAGATAGTCAATACGGCTCGACCTAATGCCATTGTCAAAAGGGTTTCTGCCACCCTTATCTGACAGGCTGCGCCCGTTAGCTGCCCTCATCCGGCTACCCATACACAACCCTTTAACCTGGATTGCGGCATCAGTCCATCTTTTTACTGGGGCTGCCTCGATTGTCGGAATGCCCCATCTACGGTCTTCTTCTTCCGTTAACAAGGGATCATCATGCCCTAAGGGCTCAAAGGTGGTGTTAAAATCCCCCGCTGCCAGGGGTAGGCAATTCACGGGCAATGTCCCTAGTAGCTCTTCTAGATCATTAATAACCTCAGACTTTTTGCCCCCTGGGATTCCTCGAACATAAATATTAACAATCGCTATACTTTCCCCCTCGTTAGTAGTAACTCTAATTGGGAGTCTATCCTTATTTCTGGTAGTACTTTGCTTGATTTTATACCCTAGGCCCTTCCTAACCCATGTAGTTAGTCCCACAGATGGACGGCCCCTATTTTTTTTTGTTGCCGGAATATGGAAGTTAAGGTAACCGTCCCGGAAAGCAGGTTCAAGAAGCCAGGTCTCCTGGAATAAGCATATGTCGAATGTTTCGATAAATTCTAGCCACTCAGGCAAGACCAGCTTTGAACCCAACCCCGCCAGATTCCATGAGATTACCGAAATACTTCCTTTATCGTTAGCTTTACCTCCTACGTGGTCCGTCCCTAATGAGGAATCACGCCCTACATCACCATCTTCAGGACCCAAACCTCTAACCATCCCCTGATCTACCCTATATAGGAAATCGTGGCCACCATCTATAGTGGTGAGACTAGCAGGGGGCGGTGTGCACTAGGTTCTAACACTAGAGGGATCTTATTGTGACCAGGCAATGCATTGTCTTCATTCCCGGTTCCTCCCCCCCCCGCCATCGGTAGCTTACTTCCCCTTTCTTCTGCTTGTTGTGGGTGAGCTTGCATCTCTGGTTCGGGCAAAGGTGACTGTCAATCGCAGTCTTCCAACCCCGAGAGTATGTAGTATCTGTTGTGGGTACTAATACCGCCCATGTTGGCTACCCGGTTGCCTAAATTTCTTGGGAGTGGGTTACTTGAGCTATTTTTTGGTGGGGGGTGATAGAAGTAGGTAACGGGCAGGGGCTGCATTGAATGTCCCGGGCTTGCAACATGCCAATTACAGATATGATCTACTGCATTCCTATCCCTAAAATTAAGGATTACACAATCACCTTCTGTGGACTTACGTAAGGGACCCACCCAATCCACACGCCTAGCAAACAGGATTTCTGATGAAACATACGGGGGGAGGGGGCGATTGGCATTAAGCCAATGTCTTGGTGGGGGGACCCCCGCTAATATGACGGCATAGGGAACAGATTCCGGGGGGAGATCAATGTGGGGCAACCTTTTCATAATTTTTACGCTAGAAGATTCAACCCTTGGCTGCAGGGTGGATGGACCTTCATTTACAACAACCCCCCCCCCCCCACCATCAGTTACTGAATCACTTGCTACAACATTAGCTCCATTACTCAAAGATGATGGTATAGGCCCCTGTGGGGCAGCAACAGAGATTCTAGTGTCCATGGGTGTTATATCACAGGTGTTGATGGTCGTCTTCTGCAATTGGCAATTGACAAGGCATTGTGGCTTAGATGTAGTCCGAGCCCGGGACGATGCGTATGCTAGTTCTAAGCAAACCAGTCTGCTCTCAATCGTGTCTAGCCTGTCGTCGATTGGAAGGCATGTTTTGTGAAAAATGGCCTCCAGCCTAGACCAAAAATCCCTTCCCATTTCCATCGGGGCCTCATCAGTTGGAGTCGGAGGCAAGGTTGCTATATCACTTGCTGTGCAGTCAGGGTCCAGTCGAGAATTCGCTTGAGGGGTGGCGTTATCAGAGTCTTTAATAACTTTCCTGGACTTCGAATGTTTCCCTCTACCAGCCGCCACCCCCCGTTGTCTCTTTGTACTTCGATTTTTCACGTTCTCCTCTCTTTGCGGACTATGATGTCGCTGTTTGGCATGCGTTATGGACCGCGTCGTAATACACTGTGCCACTTCTCCTTCCAGCCTGGCACCACGATGTGTCGATGTTACCCTATCGGTGAGATTGGTTTCATCAGACTCAGGGAGACGACAGTCTGACCCGTCAGGCTCTATCGTACTTTAGGATGCCACACCTGCTAGGGTACATCCTTGATTAAGTTTCACACTAGAGGGATGCAGGCGCGCAACACCCATTGGGCTCACCGGGCTTCAGCCCCCCCCCCCCCGTCGCCTCCTCTGCCCGGGCTAAGATGACACGCACTGAAATCATTAACTAACGCTGCGCATCGGAGCCAAGAATGTGATTTTTATTATGCATTCTGAGAGGCCCAGCAGCCCGAGCAGACAGCCAGCCAGCCTCTGAACAGTTTCCTCGAGTGAACCCCCCCTGCCCTCACCTCTTGATTTCCTTTAGAGTGGCTCCGCCGAGGTGAAATCCTGGCCTGAAGGCAGGGATTTCACCTAAGCACTTGATGGGTTATAAGCATGGGGTGTGAAGTGCACAGCAGGGGGGAAGGCATGGCCAGTGCAGGTGACGCTTTTCTTTTGTATGGGAATTTCTGCTGGTGTCATAGCCCAGGGTGTGCTGTCTGTGCACTTGTATAGATGTGTATTCCATACAAGTGCACAGACAGCAAACCCTGGGCTAAGACACCAGCAGAAATTAATTTTCAAAGGAAAAGCATCACCTGCACTGCCATCCCTTTCACCCTGCTGTCTGTGCACTTGGATGGAATTCACATCCAGCGCACTGCTCACCAGATAAATGGTGAACAGGGCCATGGATCTTTCTATTTTCGCATCCAAGGGCAGCCGCGAAGAAGCAGAGGGGACCCAGGCAAGGAGAATCCAGGAGACCTATCTACTATGAGACCTTCGAGAGGCTGGATGCATTTTAGGGTTCTGAGCGGGTATGGGTTTTGGGGTGCCAGGGGTAATTTTAGGGTTCAGGGCGGGTATGGGTTTTAGGGTGTGAGGGGGTTAATGTTAGGGTTCAGCGTGGGTATGTGTTTTGGTGTGTCAGGGGTAATTTTAAGATTCAGGGTGAGTATGGGTTTTGGGGGGCAAGGGTGTAATTTTAGGGATCACTGCGGGTATGGGTTTTGGGGTGCCAGGGGTCATTTTAGGGTTCAGGGTGGGTATGGGTTTTGGGGTGCCAGGGGTAATTTAAGGGTTCAGGGCGGGTATGGGCTTTGGGGCTCCAGGGGGTTGATTTTAGGGTTCAGGGTGGTAATGGGTTTTGGGGTGCCAGGGGGTAATTTTAGGGTGTGGGGTGAGTATGGGTTTTGGGGTGCCAGGGGGGGGATCATTTTAGGGATAAGGATGGGTAGAGTGTGTGCGGGTGTCTTCACCAACACACGGCTGTTCATGGCTTCGGGCAACAGGGATGGGGGAGCAGGCAGAGGAGTCACCGGGAGCTAGTGGGCAAGGAGCGGTTTCCTCCCGACACTGAAATCAATGCTGGGTTCCCCCCCTCACACAAGACCTAAACACCTAGTTGTGTGTTGCAAGAACATGGGCATTTCCCCTCCCGCGGATGGACCAGGCAACCCCAGTGTACACACAAAGGCCAGCACTAAAAGAGTACAAACGTTGTGTCCTGAACAAGGCTGGAGCGTGGCAAGGAGCAGACCTATGGAAGAATTAAAAATTTGCAAACAATCGTGACAAGAATTTTCAATTCTATTAAGGACAGGAGGCTCTGATTATGCTTTCTCCATTTCTTTACTACAGACAGCAGCCAATAGTAATACAGTAAAGAAAAACATGAACTACAACACCCATGAACACCTGGGCAACCATAGAGACTGTATCACTATATAAACCGGATAGAGGATATCACTTCCTCTTTCTTTGCGTAACAGTTAATCAGAAAAAAGTCAAAAGTCAACTCAAGTGATCCGGAGCCATCCAGCAGGAAACATCCCAAGTCCAAAGGAAGGCGAAACAGGTGAAGAAAAATCCAAGGCACCAAGTATTCGGAAGACGCAGCAAACAGCTACAAGTCTGGAAACCAACAGCGAAGGCCGAAGAAAAGCAGAATGGACTGCAGAACATCCTCACTTCTAATCAGATCCTGAAAGAAAGGCAGAGCCGTAATACACCATCCCAAAAACAAGGAACTCCAAGGTATAAAGGGTAGGGAAGAAACATTGCAGTAAAAGAAACCAGAACAACGTGATAACATATACAAGCATACAGTAAAATATGCAGATAAAATATATGGGTGGGATAATCCTCGCCTCCGTGTCCTTAATAGAATTGAAAATTCTTGTCACGATTGTTTGCAAATTTGTAATTCTATGGAAGGACAGAAGGCTCTGATTATGCTTGTTCAAAGCTGAGCCACCACAACAGAAACAATATCAACAATTGGCTTGAAATAAAATGTTTTGAAAACAGAATCGGAAGACCAATCAGCGGCCTTCATAATATCAGTCAAAGTCACTCCAACAGAAAAGGCTTTAGATGCCATGGCTCCCCGAGCGGAATGGGCTCCGAAAATGGAGACATCAATTCCAGCTTCAGACATGAGCCAACGCACCCAGCGCGCCAAGGTAGCAGGCGCCACAGGCTTAAAGGGCTTTTGTAAAGCAATTAATAACTGACCAGACAAGTTCTGCCGAAAAGGAGCTGTACTCACCTCATAATCCTTTATGCATTGTACAACACATAATTTTGAATTCTGCTGAAAAGCAGGATACGTGACAGAGGAGGAATTGCATTTAGTACGCCTAGAGATGGGGAAAGTGACTCCGTCCGGAGAGAATGATCGAGCCGCCAAGTCGAAGGCCCGAACATCCGAAACTCGCTTGCAGGATACCAAACCTAAAAGCATGGTCAACTTCGCTGATAATTGTTTCCAGGACAAGGAAGCGTTAGCAGGCCAAGACTCCAGAAAACGTAAAACAATGGAGACATCCCACAGAGTCACATACTTAGGACAAGGCGGTTTTACCAGCCTGATACCCCGTAGAAGTTTAGAAATTAAGGGATGTTCCCCCACAGGTTTCCCATCAACCATGTCATGGCCCGCAGAAATCGTAGAGCGAAAAGAATTGACCGTCCTGTAAGCAAGACCTGAAGAAGCCAGAGAAGCGAGAAAATTCACCACTACAGTAACATCTGCTGAAGCGGGATCCAAATCCCGTTCCGAACACCAGTTACCCCATCGTCGCCAAGCGGAGACATAACGCAGGTGGGTATTGGGGGCCCAGGCCTCCCCGATAAACTTTGCAGCGTCTCCAGATAATCCTGAGACCTGCCAGCGTTCCCCGAAATCCGCCACGCGACCAACCGGAGCTGTCCTGACAGAATTAGAGGATGAGGGTTGAGCAGGGGATCCAACAACAGGGTCTTCTTCTGAGGAAGAAGGAGCGGCGTCGAGCAACACATCTCCATCAGATCCGGAAACCAAGCTTGAGCCCTCTACAGAGGAGTTATCAGAATGATGTCCGACAGAAAGTGCTTTGTCCGAGCCAACACCCTCGGAAGCATTGCGAACGGAGGAAACGCATAACAGAGGTGATGAGGCCAGTGCTGCAGAAAACGCATCCGTGGCCAGAGCCTCCGATCCGGACGCCAACTGTAAAACTTGGGCATTTGAGCATTGAGGGGAGAAGCGAACAGATCTATCAATGGACGACCCCAAATGCGGGAGAGACTCCGAAACACCCTGGGGTGAAGCCTCCTGTCGCTGAAATCCAGGAGATGGCGAGAGTGCCAATCGGCCACCTGATTGTCGCGACCCGGGAGATACTCTGCAATAAGAGTGATCTTCCGCTGGAGGCAATAATGCCAGAAATCTTTGGCGATCTCCGCCAAGAGTCTCGATCTCGTCCCCCCTAGTTTGTTGACGTACCGAACCGCAGAAATGTTGTCCATGCGGAGAAGTATGCAACAATTTGTTGCTTGCGGGGCAAGACAACGGATCGCAAATGAGTCCGCCAGGAGCTCCAGACAATTGATAGGAAGATCCAATTCCTCGCGAGACCAACGACCTGATCTTCTGCGATGGCAGAAGGAACTGACAAGAGAATGAATCCACTAGAAATCCCAAGAACTCGATCGACTGAGTGGGAAGCAAAAGAGATTTTTGAGGATTCACTAGAAATCCGAGAGATTGCAAAAGGTCTACCGTCCAATTCAAGTGTGTTTGCAACTGAATCGGACATTGTGCCATCAAAAGAATGTCATCGAGGTAAATTATTAGACGAACAACGCGCGCCCTCAGAGATTCCACAACCGGCCGTAGAAGCTTCGTGAAGCACCAAGGTGCTGACGAGAGGCCGAATGGGAGTACGTGTACTCGTACCATGTCCCCAACCACTGAAACTGGAGATACCTGCGATGTGGTTGAAACATTGGGACCGACAAGTACGCGTCCTTCAAATCCAGGCGAACCATCCAGTCGCCCTCGTGAAGAAGATCCCTGAGTAGATGGATGCCTTCCATCTTGAAGTGGCGATAGACCACCCCGCCGGTGAAGTCCCGGAGATTGAGAACTAATCGTGCTCCGCCCCCTCTCGTCTGCACTAGGAAGACGTTGCTCACAAACCCCTGAGGATGGCGCGTTGTTCGAACTACACCCCCTTTGGTTAGAAGAGATGTGATTCCCTCGGAGAGGATCCTTTGATCTTGTTGGGAAAAATGAAGGGGAGTAGGAAGACGAGACTGACAGGGGAGCTGTAAAACTCTATTCTGTATCCCTGAACTGTTTGCAACACCCATGCATCGCTGGAGAACAATCGCCAGTTCACTAGAAAAAAAACGCAGTCTGCCCCCCAGAACAATCTCTGAATAAGGAATTATTCTCACCTGAATTGGAGTACTCGTGTCTTCCTCCTTGATTTCTGCCATATCCCCCTTTATTGCCTTGCCCATGACCTTTGCGGGAGGGGTAAAAGTTTGCCTTCGAACCTGAGTTGGAAGAGGACTGGTTACCTCCCTGTTGGGACTGGTTGCCACGCTGCTGGCCGGAACCTCGGCCGAACGAACGTCCCCTAGAACGTCCGGCCCGCCCAAAAACCGGGCGGAAAGCCCTGCGAAGAGAATTCTGCGCCTTATCCAGGCCGCTGAAAGTTGCTACGAACTTTGTCAGCTCTTTAAGAAAAGGTTGTCCGAACAGCAGACCCTGAGACAAATGACCCGATTCCGAAGAGGCCAATACTGTCAACTTCGGATCCATCTTCAACAGAATGGACCGCCGACGCTCCGTGGACAGAGCACAATTGGCGTTTCCCAACATGCATACTGCTCGTTGAGCCCAACCAATCAAATCATCAGGGTCAATAGAAGAACTAGACTCCTTTGCGAGATACCCCAGATCCAGCAATTTGGTCAGAGGACCAAGTAAATACAGAAGCTTATCCTGGCATATACGCCAGGAACGGTCAATACCCTTAGAGGGATCTTTGGTAAACTTCTTGAGGTAAGTCAGAATTGTGGGATCCACCTCTGGAGTACAAGCTAGCTTGTCTGCCAAATGTGGTCGGGGACATTCCGAGCGCAGACGAGTGCGCACCACTTGATCAAATGGATCTCTGATATGATCCTGAACATACGCAGCAACTTCAATGGAAGGGAGCCAAGATTTAGAGTTAGGGTGGACAATGTCCGCCGGTTCAAAAGGTAACACTTGAGGTCTGGACGGAGCATCCACATAGTGCTCCTTTCGGGCTTTTTTGGCAGGGGGAGGTGCATAAGGGTCTGAAGAAGAAGAAGACGAATCATCCGTGTCATCAGGAGCATGAGACGCCGTAGAAGAGTATGTAGAAATACTGGTCGATTGCAGAGTGTGTGCCAATTGTGAAAAAATCTTGAGTATGTGGATTGTTTGGAGATTTATTGGTATTCTTCGATGAGGTGGAAGGAAGCCAACCCTGCTGGGTGGCATAATCCGTCAAATGATGCTTGAGAGGGCCTATAGCGCGAACCAGCGCCGTTGTAACTGATTGGTGCACCCCCTGGTCAAGGGCGGTCACCAACGTGTCCTAAAAGGACTCCTGGTCATTGTCGACCTCATAATAGTCGTCCTCCTCTTCACCATACTCAGCCATGGTGAAATATGCACAAAATATATAGCACAAAAAAAAAAAGTCAAAGAATCAATAAAGAATATTAAATACTCTCTGAAAGCCCACAGAGGAGAACGCTAGTGGCCAAAACATAATGCAACCACACAGGGGGAGTGACAGAAAAACCCCAAGCAAGCCCTGAAGCAATTAAATAATGATTAAAATGTGGAGGGAACCGGCTTGCAAAAGAATATGCCACTCTAGGCCAAAAGCTTCTATACATTTTCCAACCCCCACTCTTAACTGGGCAGGGGCGTCAGTTTGGGGCTCCCTGGCAGGCTGTGGGCGAAAGGCTTCTTCAAAACGCTACCTCAGGCGTGTCTGTCACCGCACTACAAGCGGAGCGTCATAGAGGGCTTCTGCGCATGCGCAGAAGCCCGCCTGCACACATTCAGGAAGGAGCGTCGCGCGACCGAAGCGCGCGACCTCCTGAGCCTCGTTCCCACTCCACCGGCAGCAAAACACGGGCACAGAGCGCCCGAGTATAATGAGAGGCGACCCGCGCTCTCAGAACCATAAGCGCCGCAAGCCGGAGCGGCGGAACAGAAGAGTAAACAGTACCGGCAAAATACAATCAACACAACAGGTGAGCGCCGAACGAGCGCAAGTGAAAAACAGTGACAAAGCGAGCAATGAAGCAAGCGCTAAAACGGTACAGCTATTAAATGCCATAAACAGTAACAGAGCATACATAAAGCATGAAATAGAGAGAAAAACTTAACTCGGCTGCGAAGCAGCAAAGAAAGAGGAAGTGATATCCTCTATCCGGTTTATATAGTGATACAGTCTCTATGGTTGCCCAGGTGTTCATGGGTGTTGTAGTTCATGTTTTTCTTTACTGTATTACTATTGGCTGCTGTCTGTAGTAAAGAAATGGAGAAAGCATAATCAGAGCCTCCTGTCCTGCCGTAGAATTCCATAGCTTGTTCCAAGCATGGTCAGGCTGGGGAATCTGTGAAGATAATCTGCACTTTTGGTATGTTTTAAAAGAAACCTGCTGTACTAAGTGCACAAAATAGGCACTTAACAAATGTAAAATGCGACTCTTAAATCAGGAGTGGTGAAAAGTTATGTTTGCAAGATACACATTATGAATACAGAAATTATACCAGCCCAGCTGAAGTTTAGTGTTAGGGCATGATTCTGGTCAGTGGTCTGTTAGTGTGTTCCCGATCCCCTTAGGCGTGTGCCGGGGGTATAGGCTGTTACCTTGCGAACTTTACAATTTTAAAACTGCACTTGACTAAATTTTAAAATATCGTTTTTATAATATCGTGCTTACACCTATTTTACTTGAACTAAATATTGCTGCTTCACACTTTGCACTTGCACTTCATTGCCTGTATCGACAGCTCTAACCCCCACCAGGAGGAATCGCCGCATACGCGCTTGCCGAAGGGTACCGCCATCTTGGGCGAATACCAGGGCAGCGCTCTAGTTGTTAGTAGTCCCCTACACCTCTCTACTATTATAAAATGAACACCTGGGGCCGACGGCGCAGCGGGCGGGCGCGCCAAAGGCAAGCCCGTCTGCGCCCGTCCGCGCCACGACTGCGACAGGCGCAGGACATGATGGACATGTCCTCCCCATTCGCAAGTATAGCGGCATTGAACTGTTAGCACATCGGCCCAAGGCAAATAGTGTATGTGCGTGCTGCTACCCCATGGAACAGCTATGGGGCCCGTTCTCCTGCTTACACTGTAAATGGTCCTGCTTCTGGCCATACTCTGACTCTGACTCTGATTTGTCAGTAAAAACAGTCTCTCTAAGGTCAAGCTGTTCCAATTTTAAGGGTGGATTAATAAAATGCCCGTTCCATGTGCTGCCATAGTCAGGATATCCGTGACCTGATTCTAGATTCAGATCTTGCCACCGCCCTCCCTTCCAACTTTAACATCTTTAGGCAGGATAGACCTAAGGGACGGGGGGGGGGAGGAGTGGCCTTCATCATCAAAAAATCCTTTAAATGTCACATATTCGATCTCGGCTCTCTTAAAGGAGCAGAGGGTATCGGATTTCCGATTATGCTGAATGCTTCCACCTCATTTTCTGGTGGCTTGGTATATCGCCCTCCTGGCAATGCCACTTCATTTCTAGGCTCTCTTGGGGATAATCTGGGTCAGCTTTTGTTACGCTACCCTCACTTCACCCTCATGGGGGATTTTAACCTTCAGTTAGAATCCATAAATGATGTTCAAGCTACTTGTTTCCATCAGACCTTGGCTATTTATGGATTAAAACAATTAGTGAAACTACCTACTCATTCTGCCGGGCATACATTGGACGGTGTTTGTTCCAATTTCTCGGCATTGACACCTTTACCCCAATTCCACAAATCTGGACAGACCATTGCCTGGTTCCTTTCAAGGTCTGCCGACCTGAACAAGTTAAAACACCTAAGATGGGGCAGCAACCTATCCCCGATACAAACTGGAGGAAGGTGATTGACAACATTAAGTCCGATGCCCCCCCTATTGTCACAAGCCCCCAAATTGTCGGGAGATACGTCCCAAGACTCTCGTAACTTTCACTCTTGGATGCACCAAATTATCACAGAAAATGCACCACCTAAAGGGCACCATCATAAGGGCATAAGGAGGAAATCAAATGCCCCTTGGTTCTCACAGGCGTTAGCAGACAGTCACTTGCTCTGTAGACAAAAGAAAGAAAATGGAGAAAAACCGACGATGACTCAGCAAAAATCCTCTATGTTCAACAGAGGAAAGCCTATTTGGCCAGTATTAAAATAGCAAAGAAACAATATTATATCAAGGCTATTTATGAGGCTCAACAGAAGCAAAGCATGGTCTTTTCCATTGTAAAATCTTTTACTCATCCTAAAGTACTTCAGCCAGATATTCCTCCTTCCGCAACTTTGTGTAATCAAATTGCCGATTTCTTCGAGAAGAAGATTATGCTTATCCAGAGGGATTTTCCCACACCTTTATCTCCCTCCATCTTAGAGCAGCCAGTTCAGAGAATGAACAACCAACATACCCTGAATGTCTTTCAAGCGGCCTCTCTGCATCAGACCAGAGAAGTGATTCTGGCTTGCAAATCAGGAGCCCCTACAGATTCATGTCCCCCCTTTATTCTCCATCAGTTAATTGATGCTGTCAACCCTAGCATTAATGCGATTGTAAATGCGTCTTTATGCTCAGGGGAGGTCCCCCTGGACTGGAAAAAGGCGGTTGTTAAGCCCCTAATGAAAAAACTTAATAAATCTACCACCGATCTGTCGAATCTCCGCCCAATATCACTTCTTCCTGTATTGGGAAAAATGACTGAACAAATAGTACATCATGAACTGAAAGATTTCGTAGATTGGCATAATATTCTACATTCCCAACAGTCAGGTTTCCGTCCTAGGCATTCAACTGAAACCGCCCTTATTGAGCTCACCGACTCTATCAAGTTTTTGCAAGATGAGGGTAGAAATGCTGTCCTCATCTTGTTAGATCTCACAGCAGCATTCAACACCATCTCTCATGACATCCTGATTAAAAGGTTAAGAGATATAGGTGTGACAGATATGGCTTTGGTCTTCTTCTCCCGTTAACAAGGGATCATCATGCCCTAAGGGCTCAAAGGTGGTGTTAAAATCCCCCGCTACCAGGGGTAGGCAATTCACGGGCAATGTCCCTAGTAGCTCTTCTAGATCATTAATAACCTCAGACTTTTTGCCCCCTGGGATTCCTCTAACATAAATATTAACAATCTCTATACTTTCCCCCTCGTTAGTAGTAACGCTAATTGGGAGTCTATCCTTATTTCTGGTAGTACTTTGCTTGATTTTATACCCTAGGCCCTGCCTAACCCATGTAGTTAGTCACACAGATGGACGGCCCCTATTTTTTTTTGTTGCCGGAATATGGAAGTTAAGGTAACCGTCCCGGAAAGCAGGTTCAAGAAGCCAGGTCTCCTGGAATAAGCATATGTCGAATGTTTCGATAAATTCTAGCCACTCAGGCAAGACCAGCTTTGAACCCAACCCCACCAGATTCCATGAGATTACCGAAATACTTTCTTTATCCTTAGCTATACCTCCTACATGGTCCGTCCCTAATGAGGAATCACGCCCTACATCACCATTTTCAGGACCCAAACCTCTAACCATCCCCTGATCTACCCTATATAGGAAATCGTGGCCACCATCTATAGTGGTGAGACTAGCAGGGGGCGGTGTGCACTAGGTTCTAACACTAGAGGGATCTTATTGTGACCAGGCAATGCATTGTCTTCATTCCCGTTCCCCCCCCCCCACCATCGGTAGCTTACTTCCCCTTTCTTCTGCTTGTTGTGGGTGAGCTTGCATCTCTGGTTCGGGCAAAGGTGACTGTCAATCGCAGTCTTCCAACCCCGAGAGTATGTTGTATCTGTTGTGGGTACTAATACCGCCCATGTTGGCTACCCGGTTGCCTAAATTTCTTGGGAGTGGGTTACTTGAGCTATTTTTTGGTGGGGGGTGATAGAAGTAGGTAAGGGGCAGGGGCTGCATTGAATGTCCCGGGCTTGCAACATGCCAATTACAGATATGATCTACTGCATTCCTATCCCTAAAATTAAGGATTACACAATCACCTTCTGTGGACTTACGTAAGGGACCCACCCAATCCACACGCCTAGCAAACAGGATTTCTGATGAAACATACGGGGGGAGGGGGCGATTGGCATTAAGTCAATAGATGCACTTATTCTTCAATTCTCTATACTCCTCCCTCCTATCCTGTCTTGGTGGGGGGACCCCTGCTAATATCACGGCATAGGGAACAGATATCGGGGGGAGATCAATGTGGGGCAACCTTTTCATAATTTTTACACTAGAAGATTCAACCCTTGGCTGCAGGGTAGATGGACCTGCATTTACAACAGCCCCCCCCCCACCATCAGTTACTGAATCATTTGCTACAACATTAGTTCCATTACTCAAAGATGATGGTATAGGCCCCTGTGGGGCAGCAACAGAGATTCTAGTGTCCATGGGTGTTGTTATATCACAGGTGTTGATGGTCTTCTTCTGCAATTGGCAATTGACAAGGCATTTTGGCTTAGATGTAGTCCGAGCCCGGGACGATGCGTATGCTAGTTCTAAGCAAACCAGTCTGCTCTCAATCGTGTCTAGCCTGTCGTCGATTGGAAGGCATGTTTTGTGAAAAATGGCCTCCAGCCTAGACCAAAAATCCCTTCCCATTTCCATCGGGGCCTCATCAGTTGGAGTCGGAGGCAAGGTTGCTATATCACTTGCTGTGCAGTCAGGGTCCAGTTGAGAATTCGCTTGAGGGGTGGCGTTATCAGAGTCTTTAATAACTTTCCTGGACTTCGAATGTTTCCCTCTACCAGCCGCCACCCCCCGTTGTCTCTTTGTACTTCGATTTTTCACGTTCTCCTCTCTTTGCTGACTATGATGTCCCTGTTTGGCATGCGTTATGGACCGCATCGTAATACACTGTGCCACTTCTCCTTCCAGCCTGGCACCACGATGTTTCCATGTTACCCTATCGGTAAGATTGGTTTCATCAGACTCAGGGAGACAACAGTCAGACTCGTCATGCTGGGAAACGGCCACTACAACGAGGCCGTTTCAACGAAAACCTTAACCACGCATGCATTACAACGCATGCGTGGTTACAACGACAGCCTTTAGCACGCATACGTTTACTATGAGGTACGTAGTAAAGGCATGTGTGGTGAAGGGTACAAATAATAAAAGGGGGGTTGGGGGGGCTTCCCCCCCCCCAAAAACCACTAACCTTTAGACGAGATGTGCAGGCAATCAGCGTCGCAGAGGAAGGAAACGGCCTTTTTTTCCCCTACGTATGACGTCACCATGGAAAAATACGTGGAGAAGGATAAGCGTGAAAATAGCATTCCGTAGTAACGCATGCGTGGTAAAGGCATGCGTTACAACGGAGTTCGTTGTAAGAACATACAACCCGTCATGCTCTATCGTACTTATTGATGCCACACCTGCTAGGGTACATCCTTGATTAAGTTTCACGCTAGAGGGATGCAATGGCGATCGTGCTTGTGCCAAGTGACCCAAGGAGGAATGTTTATCCGATAGGATTCCAATAGATACTCTTTTTACCGCCATAACTATTTCCTTTTCAACGATATTGGTTGCTCTCTTGAGAAACTGATCTAAAGTTCCCGCTATGGAACCACTCGTTGGTGATTTTCTACCTTTCCTTCTGGAAGGTGATACCATCGTCTCAGTCACAGCTCTGTTGCTTAGTTTAGTGCTAGGGGCAGCCCTAGCGTTCGATCTGCAGGAATAGTAGCAGAGATGCTCAGCAATTAGGCAGGTATTAGACAGTCACTGACCTTTTACGTGGAGGATGAACGGGAATAGTCCCGTCCCGGCCCCCAACGGCGCGAGAGGGGCAGTTGAGTTGATAGAATGTAATAGCCAACCAGGTGCGGCGGTCGCAGCAGAGCCCCCTGAGACTTGTAGTGTCAGCCTTGAGTGCGGGGTAGGGGCGCTGTATCCGGCCTGGCCGTGCTGCAGAGCGCGTCCGTGGTGCAAACCCAAGCACAGAGCCGGGCAGTTAAGAGGTGAAGGTAAACACATTCGCCCCATCTGTGGGAAAGTGTGTGCTGGGATCTTCACCAACACACGGCTGTTCATGGCTTCAGGCGACAGGTTTGGGGGAGCAGGCAGAGGAGTCACCAGGGGCTGGTGGACAAGGAGCGGTTTTGTCCCTACACTAAGGGGTTAATGTGAGCAGCAAAGCCGCTAAAGCAATAACACTGGACACTACAGTATGACGCTGGTGCTGGTGCACGTCTGAGCCCCCGGGGGCATGTAAGGAAACACAGGGGCATATTATCAAGGGGGTTTATCTCTGCTTTTTTGGCTTTAAAAGCCAAGAAAGCGGAGATAAAATTATCTCCCTATTACCTAGCTGTCGCTAACACCAGTTAGCAACCGCTAGTAGGAGATAGCGACCATCCTGGGCCCCGCTTTGCATGTCAGTGATATTTATCACTAATGACATGCAAAGTGGGCGTGCCAAGATGTTAGCGACTGAAAATAGTCACTAACATCGCTATCTCCTATTACCAACTTTTGGAGATATTCGCGCTAAGCGTGAATATCTACAAAAACTAACACCTGCCCTGAGCAGTTCTTAGAAATGGATCACTGACATAACATCGAACTCAAAAATATCGAGATACCAAAATATCGAGTCTAAAATATCGAGGGACAAAATATCGACTGCCTATCTTCAAACAGGTAAGTACTAAAATATCGACTCCAAAATATCGACTTACAAAAATATAGACTGTAAAAATATCGATTTTTTAAAATGTCTTAAAATTAAGTTAAAAATAATATATATAAATATATTTAATATAAACTTAGAAATAATTATTAAATAAATGTAATATTAATAAATAATTAATATAAATTAAAAAATTATATCACCAAAAATAATACATATATATAAACATATTATTAAATAAACATATTAATATAATATAATTTAATTTAATTTCATTTCATTAAATTAATTTAATTTAAATTTAATTTTACTTTATTTTTAGACTGTACCCCTGTACCCCAAAAACCCAAAACTGACCCTGAACCCTAAAAATACCCCTTAATCCAAAAACTAAAAACTGACCCTGAACCCTAAAAATACCCCTTTACCCAAAAACTAAAAACTGACCCTGAACCCTAAAAATACCCCTTTACCCAAAAACTAAAAACTGACCCTGAACACTAAAAATACCCCTTACCCAAAAACTAAAAACTGACCCTGAACCCTAAAAATACCCCTTTACCCAAAAACTAAAAACTGACCCTGAACCCTAAAAATACCCCTTTACCCAAAAACTAAAAACTGACCCTGAACCCTAAAAATACCCCTTTACCCAAAAACTAAAAACTGACCCTGAACCCTAAAAATACCCCTTTACCCAAAAACCCAAAACTGACCCTGAACCCTAAAAATACCCCTTTACCCAAAAACTAAAAACTGACCCTGAACACTAAAAATACCCCTTTACCCAAAAACTAAAAACTGACCCTGAACCCTAAAAATACCCCTTTACCCAAAAACTGAAAACTGACACTGAACCCTAAAAATACCCCATTACCCAAAAACTAAAAACTGTCCCTGAAAACTAAAAATACCCCTTTACCCAAAAACTAAAAACTGACCCTGAACCCTAAAAATACCCCTTTACCCAAAAACCCAAAACTGACCCTGAACCCTAAAAATACCCCTTTACCCAAAAACCCAAAACTTAAATTTAATTTCCAAAACCAATTACTTTTATTTACGAAGTAAATTTTATTTAATGGTCAATTATTAATTAATTAACAATTAATAATTAATTAACAATTACTATTATATTACAGATTTAATTAATTGTATTTAAATTACTTCCCACCCTATTCCCCTATAAACCCACAACCCGCTACAGAAAATATTTTACGAAAATGTAATTATTGATCAATTAATCAATTATTATTAATTACCAATTATATTTTAATTAATTAACAATAAATAATTAATTAACAATTACTATTATATTACAGATTTAATTAATTATATTTAAATTACTTCCCACCCTATTCCCCTATAAACCCACAACCCGCTACAGATTTATATTACACAATTATTACAAATTATAAAACACTTACCTTATTTTCGATATTTTTGTTCTCTATATTCTATGTAGTCGATATTATGTCTAGTCTATATTTTTGATTCGATATTTTGGCTATTAATATCGATAGTAATCGATATTTTTGTAGTCTATATTATGTCTGGTCGATATTTTGTCTATTCTATATTTTTACCTCGATATTATGTCCAGTCGATATTCTTGTGGTCGATATTATGTCTGTTCACCCTTAGAAATGTTATCCAATGGGAGGTGGATAACATGGCTAAGAGCATTAGCTCGGTAATGCATGAATATCGCTGACTTTTCAGCGATATTCATGCATTGCGGCCGTTTTTTATCGCATTTGCGATAAACCTTGATAATAGCAAGGTTTATCTGCGATAATTTCTGACGATGCTTAGCGGTAAAAAATTCGTTGCTAAGCATCGTTTGCGATAAATATCCTGTTGTGTCCTGAAGAAGGCTGGAGCGTGGCAAGGAGCAGACCTATGGAAAGAATTCCATAGCTTGTTCCAAGCATGGTCAGGCTGGGGAATCTTTGAAGATAATCTGCACTTTTGGTATGTTTTAAAAGAAACCTGCTGTACTAAGTGCACAAAATAGGCACTTAACAAATGTAAAATGCGACTCTTAAATCAGGAGTGGTGAAATGTTATGTTTGTAAGGTACACATTATGAATACAGAAATGATACCAGCCCAGCTGGAGTTTAGTGTTAGGGCACGATTCTGGTCATTCCGGGGTTGGGCAGCTTGAAAAAGTAGGGGAACACCACTAAACGCGTCTGTTCAGGGGTATTCACATCAGTGGTTAATTTGTAAAAAAAATATGACAGTCGGGGCTCTGGTCAGGAGGCAGCTTGCACCAGCCCATTTCTCCTGTTACCGCTGCCTAAAACAGAACCAAACTACTAACCATGAAAGTGGAGAGAGGATGTGGCCTAACGGCCAGTGCTACTGACTTCGATAGCGAGGGAACCAGGGGCTAGATGTAGGTAAATCTTTTTTACCGATTCTAGAATACCGAATTTTACCGATTCAGTATTTTAGAATCGGTAAATTAGATGTAGGTAATAATTCGGTATTTTTTACAGAATCGGTAAGATTCTGTAATTACCGAATCGGTATTTACCGATTCGGTATTTGCCATTGATTCCTATGGGCTTGGAGGCCCGTAGGAACAAATGTCAATTACTGAATCGGTAATTACCGATTCGGTAATTACCGAAAAATTCAAGGGTGGCAGGGTGTCACTTTGACACCCTGTTGCACCCCTGATTAGTGCTTGTGTGCTAAGGGCATGTATGTCTGCCACATGGCACAGGTGTAAATGCACTTATTTGCATTTACATAGGAATTCGTTATTTACCACCAACTAATAGTTGGTGGTAAATAACGAATCCTTAAAGCCCTGTAGCACTGTTTACAGTGCCACCCACATCTCAAAACACAGATTCGGTAATTTTACCGATTCGGTAAAATTACTGATTCGGTAAATTTACTGAATCTGTGTTTTTTAAAGCCCTACATCTCAGTATCCAAATACCGGTCGGTAACGGGCGAAAATCGATATTTTCGGCCGTTACCGACCGGTATTTGAAATACCTACATCTGGCCCCAGGGTTGAGTCTCGGTGTCGGCTCAACATCCTGTGATTCTGGTGCACATTATGTGCAATGCTGAGCCCCGCTCAAATTAAGCACTGATTCACATAACCCTTCCATCTAGTTTCCCGTTCTGAAAACACATACATTTGCTACTGTCAATAGCAGGACTCAGTTCAATTCCAGGATGGAAATGGTAAAGGAGCCTGCACATATTTCATGTGAGAATAAGACACTTACAAGTCCTGATGCCACAGTGATTCATATTTTAAGTTCACCGACTAGAGGAACATTAATTCTTTGGTACTTTAGGAATCCTGTATCAGAAAATTGTTTGAGTTACACAGACAGAATCTGGGGGAGCAAAATTCAGGCTGTTTTACCAAGCTCTTTGTATGTGAGGCTTCAGGAAGCATTCATGTCGGCGACACCTGGCACCGGAGACCCACTGTGGACGCCGGCACACTGAAGCGGGCAGGTGAACGCCTGACGTGTGCAAAAGTAACTTCTGCTATTATTATTATTATTATTATTATTAGTATTAGTATTAGTATTAGTATTAGTATTAGTATTAGTATTAATAATATTTGTATTTAGGAAGCATTCAAGGTGAAGTATAATGTTCTGGACACATTGTGCTCTTTGTGTTGAATTACTACAGATGTAAACAAAACGCTGTGCTTATGTGTGTGTATCGTTTGCTTCGCTCAACCCTACTGCCGTGCGTCTCATGCTGCCGATGAGAGGTGACACTGGTATCATTATTTGACTCAATCACCATTAGCTACTTAACTTTTTTTCAAGTGAGTCCTTTACGGCCACATGCATCATTGTTCCCGTTTGCGATTTCTTAATTGCGAAAATTAAGAAATCGCGATTAAGAAATCCCAAACCGCTATGCATCAAGAAATCGCAATTTTTTTTGCGATTTCTTAAAATTCCTTAATTGCGATTCACAGTTTGCGAATCACAATTAAGGAATCCTTTCCCATTGATTCCTATGGGCCTAGAGGCCCATAGGAATGAATGGGAAGTCATTCTCAATTTGCGATTAGCAAATTGAGAATGCAATTTCAAGGATGCAGGGGGGTCCAAACGACCCCCCCAATGCACCCCTGAAATATACCTTTAAGTGCATTTTTCACACACACATGCCCCAAGGGTATGTGTGTGTCTGTAAAAGGAAACTTTCAAAAATGCCCTTTTGTTCATTTTTGAAATTTTTCGCAAATTACCATGAAGGTCAACTTCATGGTAATTTACCTCTCCCTATTTGCGAATTCGCAAATTTAAAATGTTCATGCATTGCATTTAAGAAATCTAAAATTGCGATTTCTTAAATGCAATCGCAATTTTAGAAATCGCAACTTGATTGCGATTTCTAAAATTGCGAAAAACATGATGCATCCCAATTTTGTCAATTGCATTCGCAAACGGCAGAAAATTGCGATTCGCACCGTCTGCAAATGCAATTGACAATGATGCATGTGCCCGTTAGTTTTTCGGAAATCGCTTTAAGTACACACACACAGTATGTCTGTAAGTTTGCTGTTCGATTCATCTCAGTTTTATGAGCTGAGCTTGTCCACGTTTTTAGGTCGAGCCTACAACTCATGCGTTGTCTGCAAGACCTGCTGTGGTCAATAAAGGGCTTTACTCCTGCCTTACTCCCGCCTCCCGCTCTTGATTGGTTCAGTCCAGTGTCGCTCTTATTTGCTGTCACCTAACTGGTTCAGACAGCGATACGTCATTTCTGTTTTTCCTAAAAGGAGCTCCAGCCAGGTACTGTTTTCTTACGCTTGCATTGCTCTTCTGTTCTTTTGGTAGAACTCTTTTTTGCTTTTGCACCCATCCCCTTTTGCCCGTGGTCTCGCTCACTCCCGCGGCAGTCCCTTCAGTTTTTAGAATGATGGATGACGGTCCAGGCGCACGTGCGTCTCTGCTGTTCCATCAGCCATTTCTTTTGTGCATCGGGGGCGAGTAATTGATTGAGTCACATGTGCGCCAGGGGAACAAGCGACAGGCAGACGAGCCCAGAGCGGGGGAAGCGCCTTAGGGCATCAGAGGTCCGCTGTTAGATGTTCAACGCAGGCAGCATGCGTTGCAGGTTGAGTGGTGCTGTACGTGTTGGGGATTGAGTGGTGCTGTAGGCGTTGCGGGTTCAGTGGTGATGTAGGCCAGCCTCTCCAGCCTCTTAAGGTGTTTTCACAGGTAGCACAGCAAATAGGTGTACCTAACACGCCTCCAATAATCCATCATAAAATGTGCTGTATCGAACATATACTTTGAGTATGTGCGGACCCGAGCTATCAGTGGAGAAGTGAGAACATACTTCCCTATCACTTCCTTAACCCCTTCATTGCTGATGACGGCCGGGAGCCGTCATGGCACACAGTGCTCGTGTGCTGATGACGGCACCCGCGATCGGAATGTGCCGCACAGGCGCAGAATCGTGGCCGTGCCCAAGGGGTTAATTAGAAGCTTTCACTGTTGTCTCTTGAGTGGCACAGGTGTTCCTATGACATATGCGGGAGGTCAGCCTCTGCTTCCCCACACGTCGAATATGCAATTCTCTGTTATAGGGGTCGAAAGCCCTACTAATTGAGATGGATAAATTCAGACATTACGCTAATTATTATATTAGATCCTCATAATGCCAAATTATACATTGCCTCTAAATCAAATGGAGATGTGCAATGAGCTTGTCTTGATGGCTGTTGAGGGATGCCTTTTTAGGTCGAGCCTGGGCAGCGCATGCGCTGCTCTACGAGGGATGCTGTATTAGAGTACGTACTTAAAGCCCTGCCCACTCTCCGCCCATATTTGTCATTGGCTTGTGTCATTGACCTTCGTAAATGCTGGCTTTTGATTCGTTAATAGGCTTGTTAGTCCCTCCTTACTACAGCCTTGTTATTTGTAACCTCCCATGAGGACTGGCCCTTTTACATCGGCTGTTACACGGTACATCTTACTTACTCTGTAAGCACTATGAGGCATTTTATCAAGGGTAAGCAATAAACTTATTGCCGCTTTAGCATCCATTTACGGGCGAAAAGCGGCGATAAGTTTATCGCGATATCAGCAAGGCCACGCTAGCGCATGTTTTGCTGATTCTGCTCCCGTTTTCAGCACGCCAGACTTCGCATCGCTAATGAGATGCAAAGTAGGCGTGTCTGTGGAAACAACATGGGTAAATATCGCGAAGGCAGCTTTGCGATATTTAGAACACGGGGAAGCGATTATTTTAATCGCGCTAAGTATGCCTTAAGGCAGGAATTTAACGTCTGTTAAATTCCTGACTAAGGAATATCTAACATTGGTGGTGGACTCATGTTTTACGACCACAGGGTCGTATCATCAAGCATATCGCTGTTTTACATGGAACATCACTGGAAAACCAGCGATGTTCCTTGGAAAAGGCGATATTGCTGGGATATATATCGCCATGGCGCTAAGCGTTGGTAATACAACGCTAGCCTGGCAAAATATTTCAGCGATAGAAAAAAATGCTGTATACAAGGTCAGTGATAATTATCGCTGCCTGTTGCAAATATGCCTGTATATCTATTTCCTATGTGTTCCTCTTACTGCAGGCAGGACATGCTTTCCTGCAACATTCAATGTGTAACGCCTACAGCACCACTCAATCCCCACCGCGTACAGCACCACTCAACCCACAAGGCCTATATCACCACTCAACCCGCAACGCCTACAGCACCACTCAATCTCCACCGCGTACAGCACCACTCAACCCACAAGGCCTATATCACCACTCAACCCACAATGCCTACAGCACCACTCAACCCGCAACGCCTACATCACCACTCAATCCGCACTGCGTACAGCACCGCTCAATTCCCAACGCCTACAGCACAGCTCAACCCCCAACGCCTATATCACCACTCAATCCCCACCGCGTACAGCACCACTCAATCCCCACCGTGTACAGCACCACTCAATCCCCACCACCTACAGCATCACTCAACCCACAACGCCTACATCACCCCTTAATCTGCAACGCCTACATCACCACTCAACCCTCCAAGCCTACAGCACCACTCAATCCCCACCGCGTACAGCACCACTCAACCCACAACGCCCACATCACCACACAACCCGCAACACCTACATCACCACTCAACCCCCAACGCCTACAGCACCACTCAATCCCACCGCGTACAGCACCCCTCAACCCGCAATGCCTACATCACCACACAACCCGCAACACCTACATCACCACTCAACCCCCAACGCCTACAGCACCACTCAATCCCCACCACGTACAGCACCACTCAACTTGCAACGCCTACATCACCACTCAACCTGCAACGACTACATCACCAGTCAACCCGCAACACCTACAGCACCACTCAATCCCCCCGCGTACAGCACCACTCAACCTGCAACACCTACATCACCACTCAACCAGCAACACCTACATTACCACTCAACCTGCACTGCTACAGCACCCCTCAATCCCCACCACGTACAGCACCACTCAATCCCCACCGCATACATCACCATTCAACCCACAACACCTACGTCACCACTCAACCTGCAATGCCTACATCACCACTGAACCCGCAACACCTACAGCACCACTCAATCCCCACCGCGTACAGCACCACTCAACCCACAAGGCCTATATCACCACTCAACCCGCAACGCCTATATCACCACTCAATCCCCACCGCGTACAGCACCACTCAATCCCCACCGTGTACAGCACCACTCAATCCCCACCACCTACAGCATCACTCAACCCACAACGCCTACATCACCCCTTAATCTGCAACGCCTACATCACCACTCAACCCTCCAAGCCTACAGCACCACTCAATCCCCACCGCGTACAGCACCACTCAACCCACAACGCCCACATCACCACACAACCCGCAACACCTACATCACCACTCAACCCCCAACGCCTACAGCACCACTCAATCCCACCGCGTACAGCACCCCTCAACCCGCAATGCCTACATCACCACACAACCCGCAACACCTACATCACCACTCAACCCCCAACGCCTACAGCACCACTCAATCCCCACCACGTACAGCACCACTCAACTTGCAACGCCTACATCACCACTCAACCTGCAACGACTACATCACCACTCAACCCGCAACACCTACAGCACCACTCAATCCCCCCGCGTACAGCACCACTCAACCTGCAACACCTACATCACCACTCAACCAGCAACACCTACATTACCACTCAACCCGCACTGCTACAGCACCCCTCGATCCCCACCACGTACAGCACCACTCAATCCCCACCGCATACATCACCATTCAACCCACAACACCTACGTCACCACTCAACCTGCAATGCCTACATCACCACTGAACCCGCAACACCTACAGCACCACTCAATCCCCACCACGTACAGCACCACTCAACCCGCAATGCCTACATCACCACTCAACCCGCAACGCCTACATCACCACCCAACCTGCAACACCTACAGCACCACTCAATCCCCACCGCGTACAGCACCACTCAAACTACAACGCCTACATCACCACTCAACCTGCAACGCCTACAGCACCACTTAGTACCCACCACGTACAGCATCACTCAACCCGCAATGCCTACATCACCACTCAACCCGCAACGCCTACAGCACCACTCAATCCCCACCGTGTACAGCACCACTCAACCCGCAACATCTACAGCACCACTCAAGCCCCACCACGTACAGCACCACTCAACCTGCATCGCCTACATCACCATGCACTGATGGTGTGGTTGTGTGTGTGTGTAATTGTGTGTGTGTGGTTGTGTGTGTGGTTGTATGTGTGGTTGTGGTTGAGTGTGTGGTTGTCTGTGTGGTTGTAGTTGTGTGGTTGTGGTTGTGTGGTTGTATGTGGGCTTGTGGTTGTGTGTTGTTGTGTGGTTGTGGTTGTCTGGTTGTGGGGGGGTTGTGTGTGTGTGGTTGTATGTGTGGTTGTCTGTGTGATTGTGTGTGTGGTTGTGTGTGTGGTTGTGTTTGTGGTTGTGTGTGTGCTTGTGCGTGTGCTTGTGTGTGCGTTTGTACATTGTTGTGTGTGTGCTTGTGTGTGGCTGTGTGTGTGTGTGGTTGTGGTTGTGTGTGTATGTGCTTGTGTGTGTGGTTGTGTGGTTGTGTAAGTGGTTGTGTGTGTGGTTGTATGCGTGGTTGTGTGTGTGGTTATGTGTAGTTGTGTGTGAGGTTGTGTGTGTGGTTGTGTGTGTGGTTGTGTTTGTGGTTGTCTGTGTGCTTGTGTGTGTGGTTGTTCATGTACTTGTGTGTGTAGTTATGTGTGTGGTTGTGTATGCTCATCTGTGCATGGTAGTGTGTGTGGCTGTGTGTTTGGTTGTTGTTGTGCGTGTGGTTGTATGTGTGGTTGTGTGTGGTTGTGTGTGTGTGGTTGTATGTGTGGTTGTGTGTGAGTTGTGGTTATGTGTGGTTGTGTGTCTGTGTGTCTGTGTGTGGAGCTGTTTGTGGTTGTGTGTGGTTGTGTGTGTGCTCGTGGTTGTGTGTGTGTGGATGGGTGTGATTGTGGGTGTGTGTGTCTGGTTGTGTGTGTGGGTGTGTGTGTGTTTGTGGTTGTGTATGGTTGCATGTGTTCATGTGTGTGTGGTTGTGTGTGTGGTTGAGTATGTGGTTGTGTCTGGTTGTGTGTGTGGGTGTGTGTGTGTTTGGTTGTGTATGGCGGCATGTGTTCATGTGTGTGTGGTTGTGTGTGTGGTTGAGTATGTGGTTGTGTGTGGTTGTGTGTGTGTGGTCGTGTGTGTGAGGTTGTGTGTGTGGTTGTGTGTGTGGTTGTCTGTGTGGTTGTGTGTGGTTGTGGTTGTGGTTATGTGTGGTTGTGTGTGTGGTTGTGTGTGTGTGGTTGTGTGTGTGGTTGTGTGTGTGGGTGTGGTTTTGTGTGTGTGTTTGTGGTTGTGTATGGTTGTGTGTGTGTGGTTGTTTGTGTGGTTGGGTGTGGTTGTGTGTATGTGTGGTTGTGGGTGTGGTTGTGTGTGTGTGGTTGCGTGTGTGTGGTTGTGTGTGTAGGTGTGTGTGTGATTGTGGGTGTGGTTTTGTGTGTGGTTGTGTGTGGTTGTGTGTGTGTGTGGTTTTGTGTGTGTGTGTGGTTGTAAAAGACAAACACGGTGGGAAAGTATGTTAGAGAATGATAAGAAAACACTACAAAAGAAAAATGCAATCAATTTATGACGCAGTGCTGAAAAGAAGGGGAAGAAAAAGAATAAAGTGTCAAAGAATAGTTGATGAAATTGACATTACAAAACTACCAAAAGTAAGCCAGCAAAATTACATTAAAATGGTATTCAATCATGTATTGGTTTTATTTAATTGACAATTTCGTGTTTATTCCAGCACTACATGAACAATTATTGAAATGGTACACTAAACTAATGCAAAAATGACAATGAATAGAAAATACTAAAGAAGAACCCGAAGCATCAAGGTGAAAAATGTTAAAAGTCCATGCTCTGTGGATCCTGGTATTGTGAACAGCTTACATAGAAAGCTATCTTCAATTCTCTGAAATAAAAGAGAGTTGGAATGACCCCAAACACCAGCTCCATAGAAGGCCACTGCGGAGCATTTTTCCTATAAATGTGAATATGTTCCTTCACAGGTGTATGTCGGAGTCTTGATGCAAATCTAAAGACTGCATTAACAGCTCTCTGGAACTTAATAGATCTGACATTACTTAGATAGGACCACTTAAGTTCCTTAATAAATGGGATACCCAGATAGTTAAAAAATGTTAAGCCTATTTATCAATGAGGGCCCTATTGCATGTATTTTTACCTTAGTTTTTCTAGGATCTGATACCAAGGGGTAATATCTGCTTGTTAAATAAACAAGCAGATAAGAATACTCGTTTCCGCCAACCACAAAAACAGGCTACATTGTCCGGAGGGGCAGTGCGAAAAGCGGACAGGGTGGCGCCCAAAACTCCTCTTTTCCAATGGGAAGCCAGCGTTTACAATGAACGCTGACACTACCCAATGGAAAAGGGGGCGGGCTGACCCTTTTTAGAAACAATATCTCTCGCAGAGGCGTGGCAGCAGCTTTGCTGCTCCGCCCACGCCTCTCCGAGACCTAAAAATATCCTTTGGTTATGTTTACTTTCTGAAACAGTCGAAAGTTGGCACATGAAAATATATTTGCGTGAAGTACTCTATATTAATTTGTAACAGTTATGCTGCCTTTTAATAATCATTGTACGAAACTACCATTCTTTATGTGTTGTCCCTCTATATTATTTCCTTATCTGCTTTGCTGGCTTTAGCACTCTGTTCAATTTACCCCTCCTAGAAGAGTACCTCTGCACCCTTTTAGATATGGTCAATTTGGCTTATTCTTCATTGAAACGTTTAACTTGCCTGGAAGTCCCTACTATATGGTATAGAAAGTGAACACTGGATCTAGAAATGTAATGGCACTAGAGAACTGCAGTACCTCTGGCGCCATCAACTACAGCGGTGGGGCAAACATGGCTTCAGGCCTACCCTGTGTATCCTGACTCCTGTACGGTATTAGCAACGTTTATCTCTAATGCGATAAAATATCCGGCGATAGCGGCTCAATGCGTGAATATTACTGGAAATCCAGCGATATTCAGGCATTAACGCTAATGGGAACTTAACCTGAATATCCACCTCCCATTGGATATACAGGGTAAGTCATGGTCTGAGCAGGCGTTAGGTTCTGGCGATAATCGCGGATGGCGCAACTTTTGTAATCGCACAGCCTGCCTTGCTAATAGGCGATAGCTGTATTAGCGACTGCTTTCAGTCGCTAACAGATTGGGTACGCCCACTATGCATGTCATTAGCGATAAATATTGCTGACATGCAAAGTGGACCCCAAACCTGTCGCTATTGCCTAAAAGCTGTCGCTAACTGCTGTTAGCGACAGCTTGCTAATTGGGAGATAAAATGACCGCCGCTTTAGCGGGAAAAAATCCTGCTAAAGCGGCGATAGTGCCCTTGCTAATATACCCCAAAATGTACTTCAAAGAGATGCCCCCTATAACATGGAAATGTTTAGTGACACATGGAAAGACCCCCAAACTGCTTTAAGGGAGATTGGTTTAGGGTGACCTCTGAGAAGAAGAATGTTTATTACCCTGGTCACATCTCTGAGTGGGCACACAGGCTTTGCATAAAAAGAAAAGACGTTCCCTCCATCTTGGATTTTAAGGGTGAGAGGGCCCAGTGGGATTGTTTAGGGATGGGCAATTAGGAACAGTTTCAAAAAAATCCGGTAGTGTTACCCCTGTGAACCCTTTACCCATTCACTTTGGGAGTCGTAAAACAGCCGTTGGTGCCAGGCATACATATTGCACCTCCAGATACTCCAGAACACTTTATGGACATGTGGAAGAAGAGAAGAGGAATGGACCTACTAATGTAATCAAAGAGGAGGCTTGAAGGATTAGACCAGCTTCCCATTGTTACCAGGACAAACAAGCATTTGCAATGCAATCAGTCTCGCTTTTGGCACCTTATATGTATTTAGCTCTGCAGCACCTTAATCCTGGGTGCTGAAACATCTACTGTTCTTTAACATGGAGGGAAAGTAAGCACCAAACTGCAGGTCACGCCAGGTATTGGAACACATGCAGAGCAATATTGCCTTTCAGCAGGAAATGGTATAGTCCAATCTCTGTTTTTAATATATAATTAGGGACTTCGGTGGTCATATCACTGAACATACAAGATTTGAAAAAAATATTATTGTCTACGGGTGCTCGTGGAAGGCAATTTCTATGGACTGGAATCTAGAGAAAGCTAAAGAGATTCTGGTATTTTACTGTCCTCTGCTGGTTGTTTTCTATCAAGAAAGTTAACTAGAGGCAGTTGCCAGAAAAATAAAAAAGGAAAGTCCCTCAGCAGGAAGCAATGCTGGTATTTTACTGACCCCTACTGGTCGTTTTCTATCAAGACAGTTAAATAGAGGCAGTTTAACAGAAATAAAATTCCCTAAGCGGAGGCAGACACGTCCTAGGGCTGATCTCCAGAGCCCTCAAAGTACATACACACATAAGTATAAACTAAAGTATATACAAGAGGTCTCGAATGATAAGAAATGGGCTGGCTTAAAGCTCACCCTAAGTAAAATTACTGTATACAATATGTCTTTGACAACAAACGACTAAAGTGTGGGGGAGCGACCTAAAAAGGTACACAATAAAAACAAAATCCTTCTGCTTTGAACATGTTTGCATGTTAAGATTATATTATGGCTAACCAAATCTGACCTATCATACAATCTCACCTTTTGAGGAAAAACCTTACTATGAATCTCACAGACCATCACCGTAGCCAACTTTCACCTACTGCCCACAGGTAACATGTCAGCTGCCATGTCCGATGTTTTGCCACACAAGCTGCCCAGCTTCTGGAACCACAGCTGATCTCGTCAGCTGAAACCAAAATAAAAAGAATTCCTCTTTACAAACCTATGGAATAAAGTAAAAAAGTCAAAAACATATTGTTCAGCGAAGATGTGTGACACAAATAGTTCAAGCTATCACTTTAGAAAATAAAATAAAAGGATGGGCACCAAAGCATTAAACTGAAAGTATTGTACTGGTTATAGGAAGCATTGTAAAACCGCACCGGTTTGCTTTGCACTGTTATGGTGGAGCTTTAGCCTTATGAGAGTCTCTTAGTACTAGGCAACAGGCATTGTTGGATGGAATCTTTCCAGCGTTTGCATGTTTTCCTCTCATTTTATGTTTCCTGGGTTTTTGTAATATGCACAAATGTCCATCAGGGTTTTAGTGGTCCCTTTGCCCAAAAATGAACGCTTAGAGAGTACATGAATGGCGATTTAGAAGCCACGCTTTCCATTTGATCGTGCAACCTATTTAGTCAGGTGTTTGTATAGGATGTTGGGGCTAAGAGGCTCAGTCCATGCAAGGCATGCTGGTTTCCCCACCAAACAAAGTAATAAATGTGATAAACGCTCTAATTGCCACATTGTTACATGTATAAATATAGAAATCCATTACCAGCTAGATTAAAACATTATTAAACACTTAACACCTTCGCTGCGGCGCCAATTCCGCCACAGTGCTGAACATTCCAATCTCGGGCGTGGCTCGTATGGCCCCCGGCCCTCGTGCGCACACACCCACCGTGACTCGTGATGGGCGGCGGATGTCTTGAGCACGGAAGAGGTTAACAGTATATTGCTGTACGTTTTGTTTCAACACCTGGCAGCAGCATGAATCAAGGCTGCCATCTGACTCTCACACAGACCAAATGCACCTAGGACTTACACTTGGAACAACACAGGAAGAGCAGGAGTAAATCCCATGACCAATTCGCTACAACAGAACATGGAATATTTGCAGCTTTTTTATTGAACTCTCCAAGTATTTGTTTTATGATTACAGTTTACAAGATCATTCAGGACAGCATGGAAACCCCTCAAATATGTGCACATGCGAAGTGCTTGCACCAGAATGACTGCAATTTACAAATGAGCTGTAAAGTAGCCAAATCCTAATTCCCCAGGTCACCATATTTTGTATTAGCAAAAAGGCCTTCCTCCACCAGCTTCCAATGTGGACTCACCGGGTAATGGCAATACAGCAATGGCAGCCTCCAAATGACTTAACATACAATGGAGTGGTGTCCTCAAATGTATACGACACCATGTACTATATAGGTATATACAATGAGCAGCAGCGACTAGGAATACTACAGAATAGGAAGCAGCCGAGCTGCGCTGAACCTTTACTCCTACGTGGCACTTGCCATTTCATCATCTTTTCTGCAGTTGCATTTCTGGCTATAGAGGAGGCACAGGCAGGTGTTGCAAATGACTAAATGATAACTAGCTGTACATCTGGAAGATAAGCTTTCTGCTTTCATCCATTTCTACGGTCCAAAGAGAACCAGAAAATCAGGTTTTTAAAAAGTAGCCAACACCCATAGTTGGCGTCACGGCCACAATAAGAGAAGCTAGGAATATAGAGATTAGGGGAACAATCAGTTGCTAGTAAATCTGTCAAGGGTAATAAAATGAGAGGTATGCCAGCCCTAGGGTAAGGGGTAGTGATGGTATGACTTTTCGAGACATGTCCTCAATGTCTTTTCCTCTCACTTCCTTTTGTGTGGGACCAGAGGCAAGAGTCTCACATGAGCTTTGTGCAAAAATTCTCCAATGTAAGATAACTTCATTTCCAAGGAACAGGAAGAGACTCGCCATTCCTCAACAAAAGTCCACGCTGAAGCTTGTGCTGCTGAATTCATTCTCTACTGTACCCGTAGATATTAGTCCCGACACATCTTTCTGTGGAAGTTTCTCCAAGCCAGGTTTCTTCTGTAGCTTTTCACTATGGAATTCTAACATCTACTTACTGCCAATCTGCATATCACACTTTCCTATCTGAGAAGCTGGCAGGTCTTGATCACAATCCTTTCTTTAGCCAGCTTCCATCTGTCTTTATAAGGAGAGCCCGGGCATAATCTTCACCAACCATCACATAACCGAAGTTCACCATTTGCCCATTTCTCAGCAGCTACGTTTCCTAAATCTAGGATTTTTCTAAAGTGTTTTATAATTGACGTTTTAAGAGTTTCTTGAAATTTGTGTTGCAATGGTTTTAATTAACTATGCAAAAAAAAAGAGATAAATCTAGGTATGTAAGAAACACTGCAGTTCACACATTCAGTGTTAATTCTAGTTACAACCTTATGCCCCTACATAGTCCATTCGAATAATGTATGGTATCCAAGTCCTTTACGTTCTGACAGCCAAAAATGCCATAAAAGATAAATACAAAAAAACCTACAAATTGAATGTGGCCTGCTACATCTTCACGGCAGGTCAGAATTTATACAATTTCATGCAGATGCCCAAATCAACCATTCCGCTCTTACAATATATTGGGACTCAATCAAGCAATAGGCATTAAACAACAAACAAAAACATGGCAACTAAAAAATCAAAAAAGAAAGATATGTCATTGTTGTCAATCATAGAAACTGAATGGTATATATTATGACGCCTAAAAACAGATGTCACCTATACCCTCCAGAGAACACAGTAACATTTCTCTTTCTTGGTGGGAGAGTAAATGTTTACTACCAGCATATAGAGTTAATTTTAATTGACTTCCTGATGTTACCCACATTTTAAGAGACTGTCCTGGACAGAAAAAGAGCAAGGGATGGAAATCTGCTAGTGTAAGATGGCTACGCATCCCCGGATCATGTACCAGCTACAACATTATCTATATACAATTCTTGATGGGTTCTTTGTGGAGACCTGATCAAAGCTGAGGGACTTTCTGTAGGTTGGGAGGACAATGAGTAAATTCGATAAGTTGGCATATGATGGGGATTGGGGCGGTGTATCTGAAGTTATACTACCGTCCTGCACACTTGGTAGTTGTTATCGATTAGCTTCATGAGCTGCAAACTGATTCGACATATGCCACTGAGAGATGGAATATTGAAGGGGCACATAATCTACATTTCTTAAATGATGGTATGGTGAATCCGATCCATTTTTCATACAATAGATCACACTTAACTACCTCAAGGTCCAGGAAGTGTTTTAGTTTATGAAAAGAAAAGAATGTTTATAAACATGTAAATACTACTCGTGAAATCACAAAGACAAACAAAAAACAAAAAGTGCTAGTACCTTCGGACCTGATTGCAACTCAAAATTTCTTTGTAGCTCCACTGTGCTAGGTCCCAAGTTTTCCCTTGGCAATGAGCCAGGTTGCCAAAATGACGCCATTGATAGGATGCTTGAGGGGACTGTTAACGTCAGAAATGTTCACGTCTCTCTAAGTCACAAGGACGTTTACTGACTGGATATAGCTACGGATACTAAAAGAGAGTTTACTTTGATGCACTGACTTGGGACCCACAAGATGTTAAAAATAAAAAAAAAATCCAGTTTTACCATAAAAAATGCCTACACCTGGCATTTTTAGGCTAAAACTGGATTGCCTAGACCTAAAAAAAACCTACTTTTTTAAAATTTTATTTTTAAATAGTGGGATGACTCCACTCAGCACTACCAGAGTTACTTAACAGCTCTGTTGAGCCTGTATGGGTTCCCTGTAGCACACTCTTGGTTGCTTAACAGTGCTTCCAATCGACTGGGTTTTGATGCCAGTAAGTTGAAACCCCATACCATGGGTACTCACAAACATTTGCCCAGGGGCCACAAGCTACGGTCTGTGGTGTGACTGAGGGCCACACGCATTCCAGCAGGGTGGTGGTAGTCTGTCTGGGGGTGTCAGATATTGTGTAAAGAGGTCTAAAAAATATCTAGAGGGGCAAGCATTTATTTGCAGGTTAATAAATGCTTGCTCATTTATTTAACATTTTCTTTCTGAATCAATTAAAGACAACAGCACAGGATTTAGATGTGGGCACTCTCCGTTCTTACTTGGATCTTTATAAATACGGGGATGGATGAGGGGTTTCTACCAAAATTCTCCTGTGGTCTCTCGGACACGGGCATTTTAATTAGAGGCATGACCTTTAGTCCTCTGTGCACAATATGAACTTCTCTAAGCTAAAGCATGTTATGACTATGCATCATGTACTTTTTAGTACACCCTAGGATGCAGGATGTGATGTCACTGGGGAGAGTTATGGTAATTGGACATGTCTCACCACTTTTTGAACCTCTAATTATGTTGCTTAAGATCTCTTGGAGATAGAGCTTACACCTGTCTCTTCTTATTATATCTGACAGATTGGGGCCTTTTAATTATAGTTTCCAACTACTGACTACGTACTTCTGGAGTATAGATCCTCTGTGGATAGTAGATAGGTAAGCATACCATTGTAGTAATGAGCATTACTTGGTAATCTACCAGAATTGGCTGACTCTCCCGCCATAAAATTTTAAGCATCGGATGTTATGAACTTAGGGGCCCAATTAGATTGTGGGATCTCTTTGTCTGATCCCGTATGGATATGAGGCAATATCATGCATTCTGCCGTGGCATCTCTGAAAAAAGTAAGTCTCTATAAAACCCGTCCGGGTGGGGGTCTACTAATGTTTCCACTCTGACACTGACAGAGTGGACATCAGACATTCTCATTTACTCTTTTCGGAACTATAGACACCATTAAATTTTCTTGGAGTGTTGATCCTTCATGGATAACAGATAGATAAGTTCTCCATGGTAATAATGGCTCTTATTTAGTATCCGGTCAGAGTTGCCTTACCTTCTCTTTATCTACACTTATGTTTTGTATAATATAAACTTAGGGGTTGAATCAGACCGTGGGATCTCTTTATTGTTCCATAATGGACATAAAACTATACTATGTACCTTGCCTTAGTACACTCGCACGTAAAGACGGCAAGAAATTAACCGATAAGGGGGGGGTCACTAATGTTTCCATTCTTACATACACAGATTGGATTTCAGTCCATTATTCTCATCGGATATAAGGACACTATAAAATGCCCTTGAAGTACTAACGGTTACATTTATCAGATACAATAGAAACTCTTGTCCTTAGTAAGTCCTATCTCCTCTTCGTACTCAAGGTAGCTCTCTCTACTGTTGGAGTTACGGTGGCATCTTGATCATAAGTTTCTCTTACTTTTAGAACCTATGGGACAGCGATCTGCCCATCTTTTGCGGTGCCATTACGTCAGAGCTTCATATATAATTCTCATTTGAAGTCTCTTCATAATAGCAGAAGGTAAATCTTTATCTTGTTTTTCACAATATTGCTTCTTTCTTTCTATTTTTTCGAACTAGCTCCTTTGGATGACATATTTGATGATTCTCTATATTCTTCTATATTTCCTTTTATATCATTCTTCGACATTTCTTTTGAATATAATGCTCGTGGTATCTTTAAACCCTATGCTCTCTCCTCCCAACCGGGGATGTTTGATGATTCCTCATGTTTTGCTCTCTCCATTCCTGATGCTTTAGAGACAGCACACAGGATAGGAGACATGAGATAACCTATTGTAAGATGCAACATGTTAAAAATATGCTGTTCTTTTGTATATATAGTTTTGTTAATGCTATCTGTCTGCTTATGTTTGTATATGTATATGTTGAGTAAATCCAATTAGATTGACACAACAACAACTGACAAAAAAAGTTAAAAATGTATTTTGCTGTTGTGCTTTGTATTTTCCTTTATAGGTTTTATATGTATATACATATGTGGATCGCTTACTCCGTGCACATATCTCTTTTAGATATATGCTTTTAATTGTGTCTGATATTTGTCTGTTTATATGTTTGTATTTAACAGCCCTGAAGAAGTCCCATTTTTGGGACAAAACGTGTCGGCTGTACGGTGCTTCATCTTTTGAAAATAAAGGAATTAAACCGAAGAACCTCATTCTCTTTGATTCATTGAAATTACAAATCAAATGTTAAATGTTGTGGTGCACCTGTGCTATTGTGTTTATTTGATTCAGTTCCTTAGGGAACAAGCACTGTTACAGTAGGTGCTATCCAGCGTGCACACAAACGCCTATGCAAATGCCAGGGGTATTTATTATTATTTGGGGTTACCTTTTGTTAGGTGCTAGCCTTAAGAAGGTTCCACTGTTAGGTTCTGTTTTCTCCTACCATTTTCTTTCTGAATATTAGTGCTCAGCAACTAGACAGGTTAAAGGTTAAAGGTGAAGAGGGCCACATGCGGCCCTGGGGCCATATGTTGAGTATCACTGCCCTATGCCCTACTTACCCTCCTGATAAACAACGAAAATGCTGACCCTTACAATAATTTATCTCTCTGATTTGTGAGAATACAAACAAAGAAAAAATCTTCAGTTTGTTTGGGGTTCTTTTATTTCAACCCATTCAAGTCTTTTTAGATCATTTTTATAAATTTTTCATGAACGAGAAAAACACTTTACACAAAAACATTTACAATATTTACAACTATCACACAACTGACATATATACAAATAAATTCACATTTATATACAACCTTCCTTTTCAGTGAAAACAATAGAAATAACAATTCCACAAATAGTTATTTTTTTGTGAAAAATGACACCATTGTAGTGCCCAACAAGGTAAAAATAAACAAGCAAGGCAACAAGCAATTCAATTTAAACGCTTTCAAAGTAGTTGAAAGAAATGAAAAATCAATTCAAGCCACTAATAAGTTATGCTGCCTATTTGCCGTCTGCCGACGCGTTTCGAATCTGGAGACAATTCACAGATTCTCCTCAGGGCTCTGTCATTGTAGTTATCTATAAGGGTAAAGGAAGTTCGTTTTAATTACTAAAATATAAGAATATACAATCCCCTATGTACAACTGAAGCTAGCTGATTTGAGTTACCTTCACTCGTGTGTGGCGCGATACCGCCGTTCGTTAATTTCAGGTAAGGACGGGGGCCTTGGGCTTATGAAGTTTGGTTGAGAAATCTGTGTTTAGAAAAAATACGTAGTATTTACAAGACCATCCATTGCAGGACAGTTGGGTTATCTCTAGGAGACTAAGGCACATGTTTCCTACCTTTGCACGTTAACGTGGTGTGGCTGCTGATGTTTACAACTTGAAATGATTCTAATCGCGGAGCACTGCCGCTGGAATCTGTGGAGCACAAATGAGAAATGTGCTTACTGATCTTGCCTTTAATTGCAGACAGTACGTTTATTTTTAACATTCGGGTTCTGGCATACCTGTGGGGGTTAGAAGCGGAGTTATGTTTGCCGGTCACATTTTCATTACTCCGACTCCCGCCGTGTATTTCAATGAAAGCGGGATACACGTTACCGACTTCTCAGCAGCGTGAAGAGGTGCGTGCTTAATCGCGCTAAAAATGAAAGGGTAAAATGTCGGGGATTATTAGATTTAAAGCGATGTACGCTGCAATGTATTTGGCAAGGGCCAGGATCTGTGTGGCACTCACCTCACTCTCAGGTAGCCGATTCAGGAAATGCAAACTCATTGGTTGGGAGGCTGTCATGTGCGCTCCTACTTCACAGTGAACCCACCGCTCGGCATTGTGGTACTTGTAGTTGATTCATGGACGCTTTAGGATTTTAAAGGCGAGAAATATCGGACAAAGAGTTCAACCCGGTTTGGGTACTGCTGAATTTCAGTATCAAGTAGGCCTCTTTTCTTAGTAGTATTTGTTCAGTATTTGCCCCAGCTTTTGGTTGATTAATATTAAACAAGACAGTCCATTGGAACTCGTTCTCACCATGTTTATTATCAATGAAATGTTGCACCAGGGGAGCAGTGTGGACTTTATTTTTGATGCGTGACCTGTGTTGCGTCATGCGTGTGTTCACTTGCTGGGTCGTCTTACCTATATAGATTTTTTGGCACGGACATATTATGGCATAAACCACATTTTTCGTTCTGCAGTTGGTAAAGCCTGCATGGGTCCACGTCTTGTTAGTATGTTGAAGGGTTTTACCCTCAATAGTTGTATCGCAAGCAATACAGTTACCACATCTATGGTGTCCCTCAATTGGTTTGAGGTGCCATTGGGACAATAAGTCACTTTTTGGCTTAATGGTCCGGATATCAGCACGGACTAATTGCTGACCAATATTTTGATTCTTCTTCAGTGCGAATATTGGACGGGGAAATGGTATTTCAAGTTCCTCTAGCAAATGCCAGTGTTTTAACACCATTTGTTTTATTTTGTGGGTCTCTGCACAAAAAGTCGTGACGCAGACCAGGTTCTGGAGGTCCTGTTTTACTTTTGTCTCAAAGAGGCACTCTCTGGGTGTATAACGGGCTCTCTTCAAGGAATGTTTTAATAATTTTTTGGGGTAACCACGTTGAACCAATTCATCACAAAACTTTTTTCCATGATGTTCAAACTGTCCAATCTCTGAACAGTTCCTCCGAATGCGGAGCAGCTGCCCATAAGGCAAGTTCGGCCTAAGGTTTCTAGGATGCGAGCTGCCATAATGGAGGATGGTATTTTTGTCCGTTGCCTTTTTAAATAGGCACGAATTCAAGCTTCCACCTGCGTTTCTGATTTCCACATCAAGGAAAGACATTTTTTCATTGCTCGAATCCAGTGAGAATTGTATGTCCTGGTGCCGTGTGTTTAGCCACTGGTGAAAGTTACTCAACTCGGCGTGACTCCCCTGCCACAGGAGCCACACGTCGTCGATGTAACGATACCAGTGTACTATGTGTTGTTTAAAAGGGTTGTTTTCATCAACACATTTTTTCTCATATTCGGCCATAAAAAGCACGGCCATCTCAGGAGCATAAGGGCATCCCATCGTGGTGCCCTTTATTTGCATAAAGTAGTCATCATTAAATCGGAAATAGTTCTTTTTGAGCGTTATTTCTGCCAATCTCAGTATAAATGATGTGGGCACTCTATGAGGTCTTTCTCTCAAATCAAGGTAGAGTTCAATAACTTCTAACGCCTCGTCCTGTGGAATTTGCGTATAAAGTGACGTCACATCTAAAGTCACCATTAATTGTGATGTCTCGTCAAATGAGACCCCCTCGACTTTCAAAAGGAAGTCTGTGGTGTCTCTTAGGTAAGCTGGTACTTTTGATACAAAGGGTTTTAGGAAAAAATCCACATATTTGGACAGGGGCTCGAGGCACGAGTCACAGCCCGAGACAATTGGTCGCCCCGGGGGTTCACACAAGTTCTTATGAATCTTTGGCAAAAAATATGCCACGGGGGTTCTGGGGAATTTTTTAATCAAAAAGTCACTCTCTTTGGGACCCAAAAAACCACCTTCTGTGCCAGTTTGCACAATCTCCGAAATTAGGGACTGTATTTGTTGTAGAGGGTCTACTGTCAATTTCCGATACCATTCCTGATTATTTACCTGGGAAAAACCTTCAGCTAGATATTTATCTCTTGGCCAGATAACAACGGCTCCGCCCTTATCAGCCTGCTTGAGTACCAATGCAGGATCTTCCTTTAGATTTTTTAATGCCGTCCGTTGTCCCTTGGTAATATTCGGTTTAACAAATTTCTGCTGACTTTCAAGTTTATTTATTGATGACAGCAGAATTTGTTCGAATGCATATATTTGTTTAGGAATGTTTTGAGTTGGCAGGAAGGTAGACTTATTTCTAAGACCCGTGGTCTCCATATTGCTAATTAACGGTTGATTTGCAAAGAAAGCTTTCAATCTGATCTTCCGACAGAACTCAATTGCTTCCAACTTGATTTTGGTGAAATCTGTCTTTTTCAAGGGAACAAATTTGAGCCCCAAATTGAGGACTGACTCTTCGTCCTTTGTCAATGTCCGAGCGGATAGGTTGACTATAGTGGAGGGGCTTTTGACGATTTGTAAAAGTTCCTCCTGGTTCGCATTTCCCAAGGTGCTTTGAATTTTACTTTTGACTGTTGGCCTTTCTCTAAAAAAGAGTTTTGTTTCTTGTTGTTACCACCTCGTGAGTCAGAACCTGATGACTCAGAAGACGAGGTCTCGGAGAAAGTTTTGAACCTATTTCTGGATCTTCCCTGAAAATTTGAAAGTGCTCCTCGAGATTCCGGTTGAGAGTAAAAATCGTCTTTGAGGAAGGGGTAAGCTCTTTCTAATGTGAAGGATTTAGAGTCCCTTTCGAACTGGGCTGTCTTATTATTGATGGTATTGTCTTTAAAAGACTGTATCTCTTTATCTATTTTCTCTAGCAGAGCCTTAGCGTCTAGGACCACCTGGCTGTCCCTAATGGCCGTAGTTAGTTCCTCAATTTCTTGCAGTTCCTTAGCACATAATCTCTGTGCTGTTTCTATCGTGTGGACCATTAAGTCCCTGCTGCATTTTGTATTTATGCAGCTAAAGCCCTTTTTATAGTCCGCATCGTCAGTAAAAATTACAGGGACATTCTTAACCTGGAGACCCCAAGGGATGGTCCCACCCCTTAGGTGCTTCAGGAGAAAATGGCCGTGCAATTCGGTGCGAATCTGTTTTTTGCGAAGTCTGGTCAATTTATCAGTCTCGTTTTGCTGTTGAGCTGAAGAGCTCAAGGTAACTTCAGCAAAAGGGGGATGTAGCCAACAAGTTTTGAATATGGCTTTCAGAAAATGAAAGGGTGTCCTTCTCGCCCATTACTTTGGAGGGACAAACAAGTCTCTCCACGCCGTGAATGGTAAAGTATTTACAGCATGGAAGATTCTAATGCCCTTGAAACTCTCGCGAGTGTGCACTCGCTCTAAAGTTTGGGAAGCAACGGAGTCTGGTCCTGGGTCTAAAGGGCAGCTGGACCTAATATAACTGATAAACAACGAAAATGCTGACCCTTACAATAATTTATCTCTCTGATTTGTGAGAATACAAACAAAGAAAAAATCTTCAGTTTGTTTGGGGTTCTTTTATTTCAACCCATTCAAGTCTTTTTAGATCATTTTTATAAATTTTTCATGAACGAGAAAAACACTTTACACAAAAACATTTACAATATTTACAACTATCACACAACCAACATATATACAAATAAATTCACATTTATATACAACCTTCCTTTTCAGTGAAAACAATAGAAATAACAATTCCACAAATAGTTATTTTTTTGTGAAAAATGACACCATTGTAGTGCCCAACAAGGTAAAAATAAACAAGCAAGGCAACAAGCAATTCAATTTAAACGCTTTCAAAGTAGTTGAAAGAAATGAAAAATCAATTCAAGCCACTAATAAGTTATGCTGCCTATTTGCCGTCTGCCGACGCGTTTCGAATCTGGAGACAATTCACAGATTCTCCTCAGGGCTCTGTCATTGTAGTTATCTATAAGGGTAAAGGAAGTTCGTTTTAATTACTAAAATATAAGAATAACGTGCAAAGGTAGGAAACATGTGCCTTAGTCTCCTAGAGATAACCCAACTGTCCTGCAATGGATGGTCTTGTAAATACTACGTATTTTTTCTAAACACAGATTTCTCAACCAAACTTCATAAGCCCAAGGCCCCCGTCCTTACCTGAAATTAACGAACGGCGGTATCGCGCCACACACGAGTGAAGGTAACTCAAATCAGCTAGCTTCAGTTGTACATAGGGGATTGTATATTCTTATATTTTAGTAATTAAAACGAACTTCCTTTACCCTTATAGATAACTACAATGACAGAGCCCTGAGGAGAATCTGTGAATTGTCTCCAGATTCGAAACGCGTCGGCAGACGGCAAATAGGCAGCATAACTTATTAGTGGCTTGAATTGATTTTTCATTTCTTTCAACTACTTTGAAAGCGTTTAAATTGAATTGCTTGTTGCCTTGCTTGTTTATTTTTACCTTGTTGGGCACTACAATGGTGTCATTTTTCACAAAAAAATAACTATTTGTGGAATTGTTATTTCTATTGTTTTCACTGAAAAGGAAGGTTGTATATAAATGTGAATTTATTTGTATATATGTCAGTTGTGTGATAGTTGTAAATATTGTAAATGTTTTTGTGTAAAGTGTTTTTCTCGTTCAGGAAAAATTTATAAAAATGATCTAAAAAGACTTGAATGGGTTGAAATAAAAGAACCCCAAACAAACTGAAGATTTTTTCTTTGTTTGTATTCTCACAAATCAGAGAGATAAATTATTGTAAGGGTCAGCATTTTCGTTGTTTATCAGTTATATTAGGTCCAGCTGCCCTTTAGACCCAGGACCAGACTCCGTTGCTTCCCCTACTTACCCTCCTGGCACACATCAACAGTAAGTTCCACCTTGATATGGATCACAGTAAGTACCTGCATGTGTAACAACATCCACACTCTCTGTTAACGCCCATGCTTATTCACAGCATTAGGGGCGCTATGCTTCCACCACGTTGTTCAAACCATATTCAACATGTCCCATTTAGACCAAGTTACAAACCAAGCACGCTAAATAGCACGCTGGAATCCAATACAAAGCAGAGGACTTCACAACCTCACCAGAGGCATTGAAAGACCAACAGAAATAATACAAAAAATAAGGTGCAGTCCTTCCTGTACTGACACCATATCTCAACAAACGTACCCAGACCCCAAAACTTGATGGAAATATCAGAACTGCTTAGAAACCAAACACCTGGACCACCAGGTGTGTTGTGATGCCGCTAACTGCAACAGTGGGCCAGAGGCAACAAGATACATGGAGCTTTGCCCACCAGAAGGGATTCTTACTTCCATCACTGGCACCACAATTTCCCAACCAGGTGTCCCGCGGCTTTTGCGGAAAGGCAGTCGTTGTGGCGCCAGCAAACAGAACAAGAAGAAGAGAAGTCCCAAAATCACCAACCACTAAACTTGAACAAAGTATAGTGTTGGAAAAAGCTGTGACTAAGAATATGCCAAATTAGAATTGTGACTGTCTGCAAAGAAGACAAAATGGAAGCTTGGCCTACACGCCAAAGTCCTGCAAATGGATGTATGCGGGACATTTTACCTTCAGAAAGATTTTTTTATGGTAATTTCAACCGCCCAAAAAAATTTTGTATTTTTTTTCCTCTTACATGAGCAATATTGTGTGCAATTTTTTCTCAGCTTTTTCACAAAGCTGGTGAAGCTAACAATGCACACCTTAATGAAACTTAAAAGGTCTTTCTTTTTTCAACAAGAAAAATGTACCCTTGTCTCTGACTGAAGAAAGAATGCAGTTCAAATGCTGTGCACCTGATCCACTGACCTGCAATAATGTTAATAAGGTGCAGTGTTCAACATTAATATTGCAAACACCTTGGCGTGTAATGTATGCTGAAGACGACTTCGTGTTATAAGAGCATCTCAAAAAAACAAATTGTGTGTTTGCCAATATGACTGGAGACACAAGCAGCGGTTAGTTAACAGATACACAATCATAGCTCATGTGTAGAAGAAAACTTCAGACAAGGTGTATGACCTGCAGTTATGACATAGCCAGGGTATACAGCATTTACAACAAAACTTTAACAACGAACTACCATTACAACGCAACTTTTACAACGCAAACCATTACAATGCATAGCGCTGGGGGGCGCTCTAGGATAGGGAATAGGTTCAATGTACTATCCAACACCTTCCCTACTATCCACGGGGACTGGAGTTAGAATAGTAAATTAAACTATTCACTATACAGCGCCCAAAAGCATTACGCGTTGTAATGGTATGCGTTGTAAAACTTGCGATGTAAAGGTAGGCGTTGTAAAAGTATGCGTTGTAACGTCATACATCCCATAGCCAGACATATATAACAAATCGGCTGCTTAATTGAATTCCAGGGTATTTATTGTACCTTGGTGTGGGCTAGAGAAGTTAAGGCGGTGGGGGGGGCCTATGCTTTCTGAAAAAATCTCAAATAAAAAAAAAATGCAACTTACAACCATCCTGCTGAAATGTAGTGGCATTTGTACCAGTGACAAGGTAGCGACTGAAGAAAGTGGACCATTTCCTGCACCCTCATACAAAGCTAGAGAGCACATCACGACTGACACTTCTCAAAGACATGTCTGGTTATTGCACAATGCAGACAGAGCCACTGGTAATCCAACTTCTATATCATTTATAAGAACAATATACAATGAAGACACTGTATAGAAAACAAACGTAAATTCTGGGAGTTATTAAAAAAAAGCAAAGCCATATACTTAGATTCAAAGAGTGTTTTGTGGTGACACGTTCCTCTGCACCCGTGCTGTGCTGTTATTCCGCAGGAGCTTAGTGCACACAAAGCAGATGGCGGTTCGAATTTCTTAAGAAACAGCGGGGCATATTACCTAGAAGTGCGTTAACAAACGCACATCACACATCTTCATATCGCCGGCTGTCGCCGGATTTCTTCGCCGTGATAGCGCACAATTATCAAAGCGCATCATGTAGGCGAAATGAAATCCAGCGATAGTCGGCGATATGGCACATTAGCGCATGTAAACAAACGTTGTTGTCACGCGCTAATGTGTGCCTTGATAATATGGGGGGGTGGATTCAGCTTTATGATCCACACCCCCATGTTATCAATGCCTAACGCCTGATCAGAGCAGGCGTTGGGAGACCTGCGATAAACGAGTTTATCGTAGGTCTCCTTCTCCCAATGCCTGCCTTGGTAATAGGGTGTTCCCACCTCCAACCACATTTTACATGTGGTTGGACGTGGGAACGCCCACTTTGCATGTCATTAGCGATGCTTATCGCCGACATGCAAAGTGGGCTTGAGACAGGCGTTAAAATGCCCTTGTGGATAGGGCTCTAGAAGTATCGCCGCTTTCTCGGCACAATTCGCCGAAAAAGCGGCGATACTTCCTCTTGCTAATATGCCCCAACATCCAATAAAAAATGTTTGTGTTGTCCTGAAAAATGCAGGAGTTGAAAACGCAATACTTGGAGTTATAAGCCCTCGGCGATGTTTTTGTTAACATTTAACATTTAACAACTGCTTGGAGTACCGTTAAATTGAGGAACATTGAAACAGAATAATTATAGCTCTGCGAGGCAGCTAAACAATATAATAAAAAACACCCTGACTATGACAGAAATAACACAGAGGCAAAATAAGCAGCCGCCGTGTACTTAATATAGAAGGTCAGGAGCGGGTCAGAGCAGCCTGGAATCCCATTAGAACACATCCTAACTGCGCCTGCGCGAGGCGATGCCGTGCCCTGACCATGGCAAATGATTATTTGGTTTACTTTGATATTTGAGAAAAGGGTGCAGCGGTACTTGTGCCCACCCTCCTCATCTCTGGCCTGCTGGGTCTATGGAAGTTTCTCTCCCTATCAAGCGCCTCCTAAAGTGCTGTGCAGCTCAGTCTGCAAATTCAAGGGGGTGCCAGAAGGAGTGGACTCCCCGGGACAGAGCCCTGCAGGTGGTGCCACGGGACGCCGGGCCCGATTCACAGAATGAACTTAAGACTAAATCCTAAACTTACTACTATTTGGTATTCACAGAATGCACTTACTACTTTCGGGATTCACAGAGTGAACTTACTACTTTCGGGATTCACAGAATAAACTTACTACTTTCGGTATTCACAGAATAGATTTAAGACTACTAACTCTAAGTCCGAAATCGGGGAGTAAATTCCGGCCCAGGGGCGGAGCTTACGGCCCAGAGGCGGAGCTTACGGCCCGGAGGCGGAGCTTACGGCCCGGAGGCGGAGCTTACGGCTCGGAGGTGGGGATTTCTGCCATGCTGAAATCTTCAACTCTGGGCCGCAAGATCCGACTCCGGGCCGTAAGCTCCGCCTCCGGGCCGTAAGCTCCGCCCCCGGGCCGGAATTTACTCCCCGATTTCGGATTTAGAGTTAGTAGTCTTAAATCTATTCTGTGAATACCGAAAGTAGTAAGTTCATTCTGTGAATCCCGAAAGTAGTAAGTTCACTCTGTGAATCCCGAAAGTAGTAAGTGCATTCTGTGAATACCAAATAGTAGTAAATTTAGGATTTAGTCTTAAGTTCATTCTGTGAATCGGGCCCGCCATCTTGAAATCTTAGACAAAATCCTAACAAGCCAAAATCCTAACTTAAGACAAAATCCTAATTTAAGACAAAATCCTAATTTAAGACAAAATCCTAATTTAAGACAAAATCCTAATTTAAGACAAAATCCTAATTTAAGACAAAATCCTAATTTAGGACAAAATCCTAATTTAAGACAAAATCCTAATTTAGGACAAGATCCTAATTTAGGACAAGATCCTAATTTAAGACAAAATCCTAATTTAAGACAAAATCCTAATTAAAGACTACTAAATGCCTTCTGTGAAGACCTAAAGTAGTAAGTTTAGGATTTTGTCGTAAGTTAGTTCTGTGAATCAGGCCCTATGCTGGGTATCTCAGACACTGGATTCACGCAATGTGCCCAACGCTGCATGCCCTGGGGTTGCTCTAGGCCTTCATATTATCGCTTCACCAGTTGCTTGTGGAAATGCAGATGACGAACACCCTGTGGGAATTCATTTTCTTCACAAACAGTGCTGTTTTTGTCCGTGAGCCTTCTAAATCTTGCCCAGCAGTTACCATGTTCTGCTTCCCATCATGGGCTTTAGTAAGCACATGCGTTTGCCAAACAGACTGTACCACTTACTCTCTGGCTGTAGTTTATACAATTATTAGAACCGCACCTAAATGAGGCAGCGGTCGGGTTAAGAATAGTCTTGCCCGTGCCCTGTGGTCTTTTTGGGAGGTTGGCACAGGGCCTGTGGCCTCCACCAGTGGATTGGTTACTTTGCCCTTGTTGTTTATTCAATTGCACACTCAAAGTCATTGCATGTGTTGTTGTGTTCTGACCATCACTACTCAGGCCTCGGATGCAGTTTTCAGTGGTGGCCAGCTGTAATGAACACAGGTGGGGTGACAGGCCCACTGACAGGCACTAATAAAAACCAGCAGTGCCCTTAGGCCTTTTAGAAAACACACAACACCAAAAGTGGAGAACAATCTTCTTTATTCAGGGAGAAGGAACAGAACCTGGTGAGCACAGGCCCAAGCAACTTGCCTGCCCCAGCTTCTCAGAATCAACAAGCCGGATTCTAGAAGTGGAGCACTCAGTGCCTGGGGACAAGTAAACATAACAAGTCCCAAAGAGAGGATAGGGAGATAATGTAGCCTTACGGCTAGAGCGGTCGACCTTGAAGTTGGGGAACCGGGTTTTAATCTCGGCAACGACGCTCAACATCCTGTGATTCTGGGCAAATCACTTCATCTCCCAGTGCCTGACAGAAAATGAATGTGTCCTCATGTAACGCAACTGGTGCTATGTAAAGCGCTCTGATACCCGATGTCTCGGGTCTAGTTTGCGCTATATAAAACTCTCTAAAAAAAAAAGGACACATTTCTGGATCGTGGTCTGTTTTAAAACTTTATATAATGAGACATGAATGAGAGCCCTAAAGTTGAGACTGAAGGCACTGTGAGTTTCTGTGCCTGTCAGTGAATTAAAGCAACTTAATTTTAAAAATAAAAATATTTACTTACCTGTTACCTGTTGCCCCATGCTGAGTGCATCTCTTCATTTCGGCAGCACAGGATCCCAGAGCTACTCCCCTCTACCAATCCAGATGCTTTTCTCAGCAGCATGAAAGAAGCACCAGGATTGGCTGGAGCACACTGGTGCAGCGCTCTTTCAGCCACTGTCGGTTCTGTGCTTGCTCTCCACCCAGCTGTATGAGACAGCTTGGGTTGGAGTGTTTAAAGTGTGCATGTCAGGCTGGCCGTTGCAAGACAGGCGGCCTGAGTGACATGCGCACTTCAAACCTGAAGGCCACACAGCTCCTCCCTGCTTCTGACCTCCCTCAAACTTGTCTGCTACCAGGAAGAAAAATGAAATGGTAGTAAACCTGTTTTATTACCATTTTATTTTTCATGTTTCCTGCTCTCCAGCGGAGTGGCTACGCTCCACCGCTCTCATGGATTTACCACCGCAGGCAGTGTTGTATCAGACGCGACTCTCACGTTATTATTCAACATCGTTAAATATGAAACTGTACAGTTTAGTACGTGCTATATCGCACTACATGTTTTAAAACCCAGCTCTTCTGAGTACCCAAACACTGATTTTAAAAGATGTCCCCAGTACCGTTAGATTGCAGCAGTTGCTTTGCTGCAGGGTGTACCGAACAAGGGTGCAGGCCTTTAGGGAGGGAGTATCAAGAAAATTGAACCACTCTCCACTTCGAACCAGAGGTCTTATGGCAGGCACCAAGCAAACAGAATAAGTCCCGACTTTCCCCAGAAGAGCTCTCTTGTCTCTTCCAGCAAAGCATCCATCCATTCATCCTTCCATTCACCTGCATACTTCCACCTTTACATTCTGTCATCCATTCGGATGTATGATATTACAACGCATGCTTTTACAACGCGGTTTTTACAACGCATACCATTACAACGCATAGTGCTTTGGGGCGCTGGATAGTGAATTGTTTAATTTACTATTCCAACTCCAGTCCCCGTGGATAGCAGGGAAGGTGTTGGATAGTACATTAAACCTATTCCCTATCCTAGAGCACCCCCCAGCGCAATGCGTTGTAATGGTTTGCGTTGCAAAAGTTGCGTTGTAAAGGCACTGCGTGGTAAAAGTTGCATTGTAAAGGTTGTTTACCCATCCATTCATTCTTTCATCTATCATTCAGTCTTTCAACATTCCATCCATCCATCAATCCATATCCAGACCTATGCATCCATCTATCTAGCCATCCTTCCTTTCACGCGCCCATCTCTCCATCCACCTTTTCACTGTTTCATCTGCCCCACCACTGTTTCACTCCATCCATCCTTGTACTCTATCCATCCAGCCTCCCTTTCACTCATCCATATAGCATAGCGTGCACCACATAATCTCACTACAAATAACAAACATCCACTCCACTACAAACAGGAAAAGCAGAAATAAAACACAGTGTCATTTACACCAAAAGGTCTAACTTTCACAAACGTGTGACCAATTACATTGCAAATGCTTGTTTAATTAGCATGGACACAAAAATATAGGGCAGACTGGTAAAATGCTAACAGGGTTGCATGAATCTAACAAACATGCATTCATATTCAGCTTAATGCGCAAGTTATATGTTTGCCATTAACACCCCTCCCTTGGGCTGAGGGAGGGGTGCACGATTCAACAGGACGCCACACTCAGCTCTGGCGATCAGACAGAAGCAGCCGATGACTGCTGGGCTGAGGGAGGGGTGCATGATTCAACAGGATGACACACTCAGCTCTGGCGATCAGACAGAAGCAGCCGATGACTGCTGGGCTGAGGCTGAGGGAGGGGTGCATGATTCAACAGGATGACACACTCAGCCCGGGTAGGTTCAGACAGAAGCAGCCGATGACTGCTGGGTTGAGGGAGGGGTGCACGATTCAACAGGATGACACACGCAGCTCTGGTGATCAGACAGAAGCAGCCGATGATTGCTGGGCGAGGGAGGGGCGCACAATACAACAGGATGCCACACTCAGCCCGGATAGGTTCAGACAGAAGCAGCCGATGACTGCTGGGTGGAGGGAGGGGTGCACGATTCAACATGATGCCACACTCAGCTCTGGTGATCAGACAGAAGCAGCCGATGATTGCTGGGCGAGGGAGGGGTGCACGATTCAACAGGATGCCACACCCAGTTCTGGTGATCAGACAGAAGCAGCCAATGACTGCTGGGCTGAGGGAGGGGTGCACGATTAAACAGGATGACACACTCAGCTCTGGCGATCAGACAGAAGCAGCCGATGACTGCTGGGCTGAGGGAGGGGTGCAAGATTCAACAGGATGCCACACTCAGCTCTGGCGATCAGACAGAAGCAGCCGATGACTGCTGGGCTGAGGGAGGGGTGCAAGATTCAACAGGATGCCATGCTCAGCTCTGGCGATCAGACAGAAGCAGCCGATGACTGCTGGGCTGAGTGAGGGGTGTACGATTCAACAGGATGCCACACTCAGCTCTGGCGATCAGACAGAAGCAGCCGATGACTGCTGGGCTGTGGGAGGGGTGCATGATTCAACAACATGCCACACTCAGCTCTGGCGATCAGACAAAAGCAGGCGATGACTGCTGGGCTGAGGGAGGGGTGCACGATTCAACAGGATGCCACACTCAGCTCTGGCGATCAGACAGAAGCAGCCGATGACTGCTGGGCTGAGGCTGAGGGAGGGGTGCATGATTCAACAGGATGCCACACTCAGCCCGGGTAGGTTCAGACAGAAGCAGCCGATGACTGCTGGGCTGAGGCTGAGGGAGGGGTGCATGATTCAACAGGATGCCACACTCAGCTCTGGCGATCAGACAGAAGCAGCCGATGACTGCTGGGCTGAGGGAGGGGTGCACGATTCAACAGGACGCCACACTCAGCTCTGGCGATCAGACAGAAGCAGCTGATGACTGCTGGGCTGTGGGAGGGGTGCATGATTCAACAACATGCCACACTCAGCTCTGGCGATCAGACAGAAGCGGACGATGACTGCTGGGCTGAGGGAGGGGTGCACGATTCAACAGGACGTCACACTCAGCTCTGGCGATCAGAGAGAAGCAGCTGATGACTGCTGGGCTGAGTGAGGGGTGTACGATTCAACAGGATGCCAAACTCAGCTCTGGTGATCAGACAGAAACAGCTGATGACTGCTGGGCTGAGGCTGAGGGAGGGGTGCATGATTCAACAACATGCCACACTCAGCTCTGGCGATCAGACAAAAGCAGGCGATGACTGCTGGGCTGAGGGAGGGGTGCACGATTCAACAGGATGCCACACTCAGCTCTGGTGATCAGACAGAAGCAGCCGATGACTGCTGGGCTGAGGCTGAGGGAGGGGTGCATGATTCAACAGGATGCAACACTCAGCCCGGGTAGGTTCAGACAGAAGCAGCCGATGACTGCTGGGTTGAGGGAGGGGTGCACGATTCAACATGATGCCACACTCAGCTCTGGTGATCAGACAGAAGCAGCCGATGACTGCTGGGCTGAGGGAGGGGTGCACGATTCAACAGGATGCCACACCCAGTTCTGGTGATCAGACAGAAGCAGCCGATGACTGCATGGCTGAGGGAGGGGTGCACGATTCAACAGGATACCACACTTAGCCCGGGTAGGTTCAGACAGAAGCAGCAGACCGCTGCTGGGCTGAGGGAGGGGTGCACGATTCAACAGGATGCCACACTCAGCTCTAGCGATCAGACAGATGCAGCCGATGACTGCATGGCTGAGGGAGGGGTGCACGATTCAACAGGAGGCCACACTCAGCACGGGTAGGTTCAGACAGAAGCAGCCGATGACTGCTGGGCTGAGGGAGGGGTGCACGATTCAACAGGATGCCACACTCAGCTCTAGCGATCAGACAGATGCAGCCGATGACTGCATGGCTGTGGGAGGGGTGCACGATTCAACAGGATACCACACTTAGCCCGGGTAGGTTCAGACAGAAGCAGCCGATGACTGCTGGGTTGAGGGAGGGGTGCATGATTCAACAGGATGCCACACTCAGCTCTGGCGGTCAGACAGAAGCAGCCGATGACCGCTGGGCTGAGGGACGGGTGCACGATTCAACAGGATGCCACACTCAGCTCTGGCTATCAGACAGAAGCAACCGATGACTGCTGGGCTGAGGGAGGGGTGCACGATTCAACAGGATGCCACACTCAGCTCTGGCGATCAGACAGAAGCAGCCGATGACTGCTGGTTGAGGGAGGGGCACACGATTCAACAGGGTGCCACGCACAGCTCTGGCGATCAACTACTGGAAACTTGTCTGACATTGCAGCTGGCCATCGTGCACGAACAGGCACAGACAGGAAGCGCGATGAATAAAAAGAATGAAACTTGATTTAAAGGGCAATTATGTTAATATACACTCTGAAAGCAAGGACAATATGTGCTGGAACATATGGAGTCATAAGGAAATAAACACGATATGAAGAGAATAAAAGAGAATAGAATCAACGCCCGGAGCAAAAATATGGGGAAAGCCAATATCAAAATAAGTGAAAGGTTTAAGTCATTAAGGTAAAAAAAATGACCCTGAGAAAAAGCGACGCATTAAAACAGGGAAATAAAGTGTTTTGATTTTTGTGTAATGAATCGTGTAGGTGTTGTTTCTATTCTCTTTTATTCTCTTCACATAGTGTTTATTTCCTTATGACTCCATATGTTCCAGCACATATTGTCCTTGCTTTCAGAGTGTATGTTAACATAATTGCACATTAAATCATGTTTCATTCTTTTTATTCATCGCGCCTCCTGTCTGTCTCTGTTCGTGCAGCAATGGACAGCTGCAATGTTAGGCAAGTTTCCAGTAATTGATTGCCAGAGCTGAGTGTGGCTTCCTGTTGAATTCTTAAAACAGAAACAAAGCACCACCACTAACCCTTGTACAAAACAACAATCCAAGAAGGCTCTAATCAAGCCTCTCCGTTCCTGCCAACACATCTCACACGATGAATTTATGTACCTGGTCAAGGCAAGCAGGCCTGCCGTCAGCCCTTCTGACCCCTGTCCGCCACCAACTTTCAAGACAATTCTTTTAACAACCTCTGCTGCCACTCCAGTAAGAAGAATCATCAACGATTCCTTAACTACTGGAATATTTCCAGAAGAACTCAAAACGTCATGAATACGCCCTTTACTGACGAAAACAAACTTGGACCCGCTGAACCCTGACAACTACAGACCCATTACAAATGGACCGTTCCTGGGCAAAATGATAGAAAGAGCAGCGTTCGCCCAGATGTCACAATTCATTGAAGAGAATGACATACTTTCAGATTTCCAAACAGGATTCCGTCTGGGAAGAGGCACTGAATCTGTCCTCCTTGCCATCTGGGATGACCTAAAGAATACAATTGACCCCAACGGGGTTGCTGCGCTACTCCTCTTGGATCTCTCGGCTACCTTTGACACGGTTGACCATGACACTCTGAAACAAAGACTTTATGAAGCCGGCATAGAGGGAACTGCTCTAGACTGGATCTTGTCCTACCTTTGAAACAGAACTAATGTCATCCACACCCCACCTTTCTCGTCCAACCCGCACTCCACAAAAGCAGGGGTCCTTCAAGGTTCTATCATCTTGCCCATGCTTTTCAACATCTACATGAAGTCATTACCTGTACTGATCAATAAATTTCACTTCACGTTCTATTTCCATGCAGATGACACGCAAATGATCCTTCAATTGGAATGGCCCAAAGACATTGGAAAATCACCAATTTTCAGCTGTCTCAGAGCCGTGGATCAGTGGATGACTTGGAGCCATCTCAAATTGAATGCTTCAAAAACTGAAATACTCACGTGTTGTGATTGGAAACATTATAACCTGCTTGCCGCATGGCCTAATGAACTGCTATCACTGCCTAAAGTATCGAAGGAAGTAAGAAACCTCGGAATGACCATGGACTCCAAGCTGTCGATGAATGCCCAAGTGGATAAACTAGCAAGATCAAGCTTTGTCACTATAAACACACTGTGACAAATTTTCCCTCATTTGGGATTTCCACGCAAGGTCCAAGCTACCATCTCCCTTGCTCTGTCCAAACTCGATTATGCCAATAGCCTCTACCACTGATCACTTTTAACGACCGTGAAAAGACTACAACGGATTCAGAACTCGGCTGCCAGACTGCTCTTGCATATCAAACCGTGACACCACATCTCCCCTGCCTTGAAAGCCCTGCATTGGTTACCGGTTGCCAGAAGATCCACGTTCAAGCTGCTTTGTATCACCCACAAAGCAATACATGGAATGGGACCACTCTTCATCAGGAATAAAAACACATTCAACAAAGGAACCTCCGCTCTAAAGGAACATCTCGCCTCAAAATTCGAGAAAAGGAATAAAATCAAGAAAGAACATCGAGCACAGATTACGATTCTTAAAAAAAGAATAAATCTAGCTCTACGCAACCTAAGGAGACTTCCTGGGAATGTCACTGAGCGAGCGACCTTGAAAGAACAGAGGTCGAAATTAAAAAGGTTGAAATGGCACATCACCAGAGAATGGGCGAACGATCACTAGGCAAAACTGCTAAGCAACATAAAAAGCAATAAATGTAGTCGCTTTTGGAAAACAGTTAACGGAATCATCTGCCCACATCACAAGGGAATTGGGTCACACATTCCGGAATTAACCTGGAATTAACCTGGGTGAAATACCTCTCAACTCATTTCAACTACTGCATCGAACGCCACGGACAACAACAGGCCAGCACTCAAAAGCCGCAAGTAAACGAAAGACAAAACCCAACTGAGAAGAGCAACCAGGAATCTTCATCCAACAAAAATAGATCACTGGGCGTCGCTAGTTACACCTTACTTTCAACAACTAGAAAACAGATTGCAAAAGGGAGGAAAGAAGAGGCCCCGGGTCGAAATGGTATTCCTCCTGCGATAATTATGGTAACAAGCGAAGATTTGGCAGAAATCCTGCACTCCCTATTTCTGGATGTTAGGCGGCTGAACATAGCACCAGATTCCTGGAAAGGTTCGATAATAGCACCAATCCACAAAAAAGGGGATAAAGCAGACCCCAACAACTACCGCCTAATAGCATTGATAGACAACGAGGCAAAATATTTTGCAGGCACCATACTTGAAGAACTTACAACCTGGGCTGAGGCGAGCTCTATTATACCATGGAATCAGACTGGGTTTCGCAAATCAACTAGTACAATCACCAACATCCTCACAATGTCCTTAATAATCGATGCAGCCAAAGTCTCCAAGCTACCTCTACATCTATGCTACACTGACTTTAGTGCTGCTTTCGATAATGTGGAGAGAGGCACAATGGGGAATACCACAGCCCACCCTAAACCTGCTGAAGCTACTACATACAAACACCTGGGTGCAGGTGAAACTAGGAGGAGGCACCCACATGTCCACGAAAATACCTACGACAAAAGGCTTAAAACAGGGTTGAGTGCTCGCATCAACCCTTTTCAATTTGTACATGGCCGACCTCCCAAAGGCACTAGATGCTTGCAACTCACACTCACCAAGGATAGGCGGAAAACCCTGACCAACCTTATGTACGCCGACAACGTAGTTCTGCTAAGTCACACTTACGTCGGTCTATAGCATCTACTGATGGCAATGCAGAACTACGCCACAGAAAATAACTTAAAAATAAATCTACAAATACACGCACGATGTCAATATATAACAACAAAAAGAAACGCCAGAGAAACTGGTTCCTTGGTGATACAAAAATCGAGTCAGCTGACGAATACAAGTAACTAGGTGTCACTTTTGACAACGGAGGGATGTTCAAATCTCAGATGGAGGAAGCAAGAAGAAAGGGTCTGTTAATGGCTCTAACAATGAAAAAGCTTGCCAACAAACTAACCGGGCTGACTTTGACTCCTCTACTAAAGGTAGTCCTGGCTAAACTACTACCGTCAATTGCATGTGGTAGTGAAGCTATGCGGGGCAGAGAAGCAAAGGAATCTGACAATGCACAGGTTAAAGCCTACAGACAAATGCTCTGCCTTCCGAATTACACCTCCCCAGCCCAAATAAGGCTGGAGTTTGGGCTTCTAAAACAAGATCTTGCAAGGCACGGGGTATATAACATCTGCTGGTTCAAGATCAAAAGTGCCCCCACTCATTTGCTTAACCATCTGCTGTGGCATGATGTACAGCATAGGGAGATTTCCCAAGCCAGAGACTATCTCCAGTTAGCCCTGGAACGTACCAAACTCAAGGGGCTACGGGACGCCCACATTGGCGACCACAGCTTCAAATAATTGGTTTGGAAGACCATCAAACAAATCTCATTGGTGGAAGACAAGGCAACCTTTTCAAACAGAGCTCACGCATGGATGACCCTCAACACATATAAAGCATTTGGCCCCCAAACATACTTCAATCAGGGGTACCCCAAGGCAACAAAGATGAGTTTTATGAGGCACAGACTGGGAATTCTGCCTTGTGCTCAGCACCTTCCACCTTGGCAAAGGCAATCACCAGAAAACATCTGCAGACTGTGCAACGCTAACCCAGGCGGCATACTCCACTTACTCTGCCTATGCAAAGAAATGCTTCAAGCACGGTGCAATTTCCTAAAAAACATTTAATCTAAAAGGTATTCGCACTAGGAGGCAAGCTGTGTTAGCCTGCTTAAATCTAGAAAATACCCAGCTAAATTGCCGTCTAGTAAAATTCTTAATGATAGCCGAACAAAAACTGCTCAAGAACGCGTAAGACAAACAAGGATTTGCCTTCTCATTCTACCCATTTCTGGGAACACGCTCCAAAAGAGACCATCCTCTCGGATCCATTTCCAATCGCATTGGGACCATGTAAGCAGCATGAAACACATCTTGAACTAAACTATGACTAAGATCTGGGTTCTGGCCGATCTGCTATGATGTTAGCCACTGTGGGCTACCCCTAAAGAACACACAACAACTTCAAGATTGACTGCACAGAACCTTTTTTGTACAAGACCTTTTAATCACAGGACTTTTTGCATAAATCTAGAATGCGCCGCTAAATGTTAAAAATGCTAATGGTTTCAGAGCCGGTCTGAGACATCCATATTTTAACTTTTTTCCATTTTTTTTTATCTTGTAGTATTTGATTTGGTTTTACTGTATGCAATGGTTTTAATTAACTATGCAAATAACCTTGATTCTGATTCTGATTCTGATTCTGATTCTGATTCGCCTCAAAATCCCACCATACAAGAAAAACCCATGGGTGGTACATCCTTCTCTGTTCAAGCAGCCAAACAATGGAACTCTTTACCCCCCAACATAAGATCCACCAACAACCACCTTATCTTCAGAAAACTACTTAAGATTTGTCTCTTCCCCACATAAGCACCATACGGAAACAGACATTTACAGCATATCCCTCTGTATAGAAGCATTTGTTTTCACTATAGATATGTACCTATCTTTGTGTACTACTTCGCATAAACATGTAAAATAATTATGTTGTTGAGTAAAAATAATAATAATAATAATAATAATAATAAATAAATAAAAATCATCTTTGGTCTACATGTACATACTTCCATTGTGCATCTATGTACCTTCCATGTACTTGGATCTGTGAGTCTGTTACTTTTCTCCTGAAAAAGCATATCCAATGCACTGCCCTATTTCTCATCCTGTGCCTCCTATCTTTATATTTAATCTACATATACTTACCCCCTTTATGTATCTATATACGTTCAATGTACTTATGGATCGATATATTTGTCACTTTCTTCTAATTTAGCATTTTCAATGCATTACCCTATTTCTCAGCCTATACTTCGCTCAATATATCTTCTAACCCAACCTTCTGACTCATCTCAAACTTCTTTCTACTACTCTTTCCAATGCACTACCCTATCTCTCATCCTATACATCTATCAATGTATCCCCTACATCCACTCTCTCATTTATCCCAAACCCCATACCACTACTATCAATATCTTTGATCTACATATACTTATCCCCTTTATGTATCTATATACGTTCAATGTACTTATGGATCAATATATTCATCACTTTCTTCTAATTTAGCATTTCCAATGCACTAGCCTATTTCTCAGCCTATACTTCGCTCAATATATCTTCTAACCCAACCTTCTGACTCATCTCAAACTTATTTCTACTACTCTTCCCAATGCACTACCCTATCTCTCATCCTATATATCTATCAATATATCCTCGACATCCACTCTCTCATTCATCCCAAACCACATACCACTACTATGATCGCCAAAATAACCCTTTCTAGACTTTCTCCTACTCTACCCCTCCTTGCATCATCTGACACCTCTTTTACTATACTGATCCCCTAAAACAAACCTTTCTACCCTCTTCCCTCTGACTCCTCCCCTCCAAAACTCATTTTTACTCATCCAAAATCCTCCTCCTACGGCTAAGACCTAAAAAAAAATCCTTCTCTCTTTTATCCCTCCACTATCCCTTTCAATCAAGATTAACAGACTAACTTGTTCACTTCTCAAATTCCATATTCAACTATACTAATTCACCACTAATCCTTTATTGGGTTTCAGAGTAGTGTGCTACTTTCCAATAAAGAGTCTCAACACCCCATCAGGGTTACAAGTACTATATAAATGCAAACCTTTTTTCTTTTCTACCCCTCCCAAATAATCTGACTAAATATCCATCGATGAAATTACTTCATATTTCATTTTATTAATTCACCACTAATCCTTTATGGGCTTCGTGAGTAGCATGCCCCAACAAGCGCTATGTAAATACAAACCTTTTTCCTCCTCTATCCTTCTGCTATCATTCTAAATCCAAATAACTGACTAATCTATGTAACACTTAAAATGTACTTGCATGCTTCACTATACTAATTCAACACTAATCCTCTTTGGGTACCGGAGTAGCGTGCTACTCGCTGAAAAAGCACTTTGACGCCTCATCAGGGGTAGTAAGTGCTATAGAAATGCAATTACAATACAATACAATACAATAGTGCACCCCTCCCTCAGCCCAGCAGTCATCGGCTGCTTCCGCCTGATTGCCAGAGCTGAGTTTGGCATCCTGTTGAATCTTGCACCCCTCCCTCAGCCCAGCAGTCATCGGCTGCTTCCGCCTGATTGCCAGAGCTGAGTTTGGCATCCTGTTGAATCTTGCACCCCTCCCTCAGCCCAGCAGTCATCAGCTGCTTCTGTCTGATCGCCAGAGCTGAGTTTGGCATCCTGTTGAATCGTGCACCCCTCCCTCAGCCCAGCAGTCATCGGCTGCTTCTGTCTGATAGCCAGAGCTGAGTGTGGCATCCAGTTGAATCTTGCACCCCTCCCTCAGCCCAGCAGTCATCGGCTGCTTCTGTCTGATAGCCAGAGCTGAGTGTGGCATCCAGTTGAATCTTGCACCCCTCCCTCAGCCCAGAAGACATCGGCTGCTTCTGTCTGATCGCCAGAGCTGAGTGTGGCATCCAGTTGAATCGAGCACCCCTCCCTCAGCCCAGCAGTCATCGGCTGCTTCTGTCTGAAGCTGCCCGGGCTGTGTGTGGCATCCTGGTGAATCGTGCACCCCTCCCTCAGCCCAGCAGCCATCAACTGATTCTGTCTGATCCCCAGAGCTGAGTGTGGCATCCTGTTGAATCGTGCACCCCTCCCTTAGCCCAACAGTCATCGGCTGCTTCTGTCTGATCGCCAGAGCTGAGTGTGGCATCCAGTTGAATTGTGCACCCCTCCCTCAGCCCAGCAGTCATCGGCTGCTTCAGTCTGAACGCCAGAGCTGAGAGTGGCATCCTGTTGAATCGTGCACCCCTCTCTCAGCCCAGCAGTCATCAGCTGCTTCTGTCTGATCGCCAGATCTGAGTGTGGCATCCTGTTGAATCGTGCACCCCTCCCTCAGCCCAGCAGTGATCGGCTGCTTCTGTCTGATCGCCAGAGCTAAGTGTGGCATCCTGTTTAATCGTGCACCCCTTCCTCGGCCCAGCAGCCATCGGCTGCTTCTGTCTGATCACCAGAGCTGAGTGTGGCATCCTGTTGAATCGTGCACCCCTCCCTCAGCCCAGTAGTGATCGGCTGCTTCTGTCTGATCGCCAGAGCTGAGTGTGGCATCCTGTTGAATCTTGCACCCCTCCCTCAGCCCAGAAGCCATCGGCTGCTTCTGTCTGATCCCCAGAGCTGAGTGTGGCATCCTGTTTAATCGTGCACCCCTCCCTCAGCACAGCATTCATCGGCTGCTTCTGTCTGATCGCCAGAGCTGAGTGTGGCATCCTGTTTAATCGTGCACCCCTCCCTCAGCCCAGCAGTCATCGGCTGCTTCTGTCTGATCCCCAGAGCTGAGTGTGGCATCCTGTTTAATCGTGCACCCCTCCCTCAGCCCAGCAGTCATTGGCTGCTTCTGTCTGATCACCAGAGCTGAGTGTGGCATCCTGTTTAATCGTGCACCCCTCCCTCAGCACAGCATTCATCGGCTGCTTCTGTCTGATCGCCAGAGCTGAGTGTGGCATCCTGTTTAATCGTGCACCCCTCCCTCAGCCCAGCAGTCATCGGCTGCTTCTGTCTGATCCCCAGAGCTGAGTGTGGCATCCTGTTTAATCGTGCACCCCTCCCTCAGCCCAGCAGTCATCGGCTGCTTCTGTCTGATCCCCAGAGCTGAGTGTGGCATCCTGTTTAATCGTGCACCCCTTCCTCAGCCCAGCAGTCATTGGCTGCTTCTGTCTGATCACCAGAGCTGAGTGTGGCATCCTGTTGAATCGTGCACCCCTCCCTCAGCCCAGCAGTCATCGGCTGCTTCTGTCTGATCCCCAGAGCTGAGTGTGGCATCCTGTTTAATCGTGCACCCCTTCCTCAGCCCAGCAGTCATTGGCTGCTTCTGTCTGATCCCCAGAGCTGAGTGTGGCATCCTGTTTAATCGTGCACCCCTCCCTCATCCCAGCAGTCATCGGCTGCTTCTGTCTGATCCCCAGAGCTGAGTGTGGCATCCTGTTTAATCGTGCACCCCTTCCTCAGCCCAGCAGTCATTGGCTGCTTCTGTCTGATCACCAGAGCTGAGTGTGGCATCCTGTTTAATCGTGCACCCCTCCCTCAGCACAGCATTCATCGGCTGCTTCTGTCTGATCGCCAGAGCTGAGTGTGGCATCCTGTTGAATCGTGCACCCCTCCCTCAGCCCAGCAGTCATTGGCTGCTTCTGTCTGATCACCAGAGCTGAGTGTGTCATCCTGTTTAATCGTGCACCCCTTCCTCAGCCCAGCAGTCATTGGCTGCTTCTGTCTGATCACCAGAGCTGAGTGTGGCATCCCGTTTAATCGTGCACCCCTCCCTCAGCCCAGCAGTCATCGGCTGCTTCTGTCTGATCCCCAGAGCTGAGTGTGGCATCCTGTTTAATCGTGCACCCCTTCCTCAGCCCAGCAGTCATTGGCTGCTTCTGTCTGATCACCAGAGCTGAGTGTGGCATCCTGTTTAATCGTGCACCCCTCCCTCAGCCCAGAAGCCATCGGCTGCTTCTGTCTGATCGCCAGAGCTGAGTGTGGCATCCTGTTGAATCGTGCACCCCTCCCTCAGCCCAGCAGTCATCGGCTGCTTCTGTCTGATCGCCAGAGCTGAGTGTGGCATCCTGTTGAATCGTGCACCCCTCCCTCAGCCCAGCAGTGATCGGCTGCTTCTGTCTGATCGCCAGAGCTGAGTGTGGCATCCTGTTTAATCGTGCACCCCTCCCTCAGCCCAGCAGTCATCGGCTGCTTCTGTCTGATCCCCAGAGCTGAGTGTGGCATCCTGTTGAATCGTGCACCCCTCCCTCAGCCCAGCAGTCATCGGCTGCTTCTGTCTGAACCTGCCCGGGATGCTGAAGAGCAGGGGATGCACACTACGACGAGGATACCAGATATTACGCAACAAGGAAACCAAAACCAGTGCTGACCTAATGAACAAGCATTTGCAATGCAATCGGTCTCGCCTTTGGGACCTTGTAAGTGTTTAGCCAGAGCTATTGGCACTGCCAACGTTTTTAAGGTGTGTTATAAAAAAATACTTAATCTAAAAGCTGTCAGTGATCCTTGTCAGTGATGCCTCCACCCTCGATGGTGCAGCAGATTAAGGCAGCAACTCATCCCTGCCCAGGTATGATTCAGAGCAGTAACCTGTAGTAGCGGCGTGGAAGCGGGCTGGAAGCCGGTGTTACAGGTACATCCAAAGATATCCCTAAGCTGGTTTACAGCCTCCCTCCTGTCACTTGTCCTGAAGTCAGATCTTTTCCTGCTGCCGGCGGCACTGCACTCCAGAGGTCCTGCCACCTATACTGCTGCGAGAAACAACAGGATGCAGCAAACCTTAAACCCAAGGAAGCGAAGCACGCGCTAAACACAGAATTATAAATCAGGGTAAAAAGAAAAAAAAATAAGATAAGAACGTAAAAGAAAAAAATGCGAATTTGAACGGATAACAGGAGGAGACATCCAAAGAAGTGAAAGGAGAATATAAAGAAAAGTTAGAAGTAAAATGGGAGACGTGCAGACGTAGAGAGAAAAACAAGATTAATGAACAGAAGGTGAAAATAGAAAGCTTATGTTACACAAGGACATATAAATTTTTGGTTTGCACGGGGAGATTACGCGATTTCACAGAATCACAGGAAGCTGAGCCGACGCCGAAGCTTGAACCCGGTTCCACAGCTCCGAAGTCAGCAACTCTAGCCACGAGGCCACATCCTCGCTTCATTCATGAGTTGGAAACCAAGCACCTAACATAAGAGAAAAGAAGCAAGAAGGTGAGCGTGTCAAAAGCCTCACAAAAGGAGAGCTGCCTGGACAAGCCCGTGCACCTTTGGAAGGGGCGGGGCCTGTCACCCAACACCCCAATCCTGTGGGACCTCTGCAGGGACGAACCTACCCCGTAGCAAGCGGCTTAGTACCATCATGGCGACGCTCCCCAACCCCAACCACCGAGCATGCATGCAAATAAATACACACCACACAAATTGTTGATGGGAAAAAACTGCTGCAGGTTTATTACATACAACGTTATGTAATATGGTGGGTTATCTTACGGGCGATCCAAGGGCAGGCCGCATACTCGCCACCTGCCCGCCTGATGAGCCAAGCAGCACTGGAGCGTACCCCATTTGTACTGTTCCTTTTGGTGATCCTCCTACAGATCACGTGACACTTATTACTCACGCCCCTTTCAGGGCGGAGCGCAGCAAGGCAAGCCCCCGGCTGTTCAGGCCCACAACCGTCCGAAGAACAAACGGGGCGCTGACACGGTTTCCAGGAACCTCTCATGAGGCTCCTGGGCTCTGGCTCTGGCACCCCCTATGTGCCGTGCAGAGGTACCCTTCTGTACCCAAATGCTTCCAGATCGACCTGTAACTCCGCCACAGCTCTGGCGGCGGCCACCGTCGCTGACAGGGCCCCCCACCACAACAGCTCCTTTCTCCCTGCAACTTCTCATAAACAGACCCCCTGCTAAGATTGGGCGGGAGACCCGATCTATACCCAGTCACTGTTGACTTTGGACTGCCAGAAGCACCTGGCGGAGGCCCTTCAGCCAAGTGAACTTGTGCCAAGAACTAATCCAGCTATGGGGAAGTTCCACTGCTTCATCTGACTCTGCCCCATGACACTCTGGGCGGGGCGGATGCAGACACTAAGGCACACATGGCCCCATGAACTTGCTGATCTCACTTAGCTACCGTCCGCTAGCACGGTGTGTCCTGCACACCTGTGCCCCACTCTAATGGACAGCAGCCCCCTTGTTAGCTGGCCGCTCCCACACGCCAGCTTACTATAGGCTGGAGGGGCGAGAAGGGTTATACTTTAGCATTTGCACTGTCCTTGTACTTCCTAAATCATGCCGCACTTGAATGTCCAACACTATAAGTAAGTGACAAGAGCAAGGGGGGCGCTCCTGCCCTTGCCCGGCTTCCTTTAGTCCTACGGTGATCACCAGCTCAGCTCCCTCACTGGTGAATGCCCCTAGGCATACCGGATCACGGCATGTCTGAATTATACAGTGCCCAGTGCCAGTCAGATGGTGCCTAACATTAAGGAGTGACTAAGTCCTAATCACCCCCCACCCTAGCATGTTCACAAGTCGGGGTATGGGGCGTTCACCTGCCCACGCTGAGCAGCTCAAGAGGTGGAAAATAGCCTGCCCAGCTGATTAGTTTATTGTTGCACACTGAACGAGCCAGCTTCTCTATCACAAAGTCTTTCGTGCTCGGCCCCTTGATTCCCCGTTTCCTGGGACGGCAGCACAGGGTGACCTGCAGTCAGCTTGGTGTGCTCCCATAACCGCGGTGCTCATGGGAACCTTGAAAAACACCCAATTTCCACCTGGGCGTACCACCAATCGAGACTGGCCTCACACAGCTGAAACCATGGAGACACATCCTAAACCTATTCACTGGTTGTTGCCACTTGGCACTTTCCCGGTGGCAGCTCTGGGTTTTTGTGAAGCGTGCGTTCCCCCTCTGGGCTTGCTGTTGCTGAATGGACGGTATACGTTACCCCCTCGCTGATACTGTGTATCGCTAACGGCCCTACTTGGATTGAAGGAACGCTGAATGGACCCAAGGACTTCGGACATGATCCTCCACTCGGTTGGCCCCAAGCAACATCCTACAAACACACATCCCTAAAATGCATTGCACCCGAATCTCACCTGGGCGTACTTCTGCTGATAGTGGCCTCACACAGCTGTGAGGCCAGAGACACCTCTTGAACCTAATTACTAGTTGTTGCTACTTGGTGCCTTTGTGGTTTAAGCTCTGTTTGTACAGCATGCGTGCCCCCGGGGCACGGTGTTGCTGAAGAGCCGGTGTCCGTCACCCACTCCCTGATGCTTATCCCTCACTAAAAGTCCTTACTTGGGTAGGAGGAGTACTGGATGCTTCCTAAGGACTGTAGACTTAATGCTCCCACCTCGTTAAACCCCATAACCAGGGGAAAATCCAAGGAGTGATCGGGCCCCTCGTGGTGCACCTACCCCCGCTTGGACTAACAGCATATTTTGGGCACCGGAGCAGGGGATGCCCCTTCAAGTCTCAGGCTGTGACCCATGGAAGGATCACCCAGGGGGCAGACAAGTCTGTATGAACCAGACGAGAACATTCAGTGCAAGCACCGGCCCTTTCCAGAATATTTCGAATGCAGAATGAACAATAATACCCGCCTCAAACTGACCCGGCACTGACTTGAGTCTACACCTGCACAAGGGACCCCACAGGAAGGTTGGCCCTGACAACCTTGTATTCTGCTGGCAGATTTGGGAAAGTGTTTCCCATGTTCGATGAAATACTATGCTGTTGGAATGCTAAATGTAAGGAGGGATGCTAACCTGCCCCGAACTCGGCGGCCCTAACAGCCTGCGCAAGCTTGCGGAAACATCGAGAAGCTTGACAACAATCAAACCGCCCGTGAAACCCAGGGGCCATGCCGCCGTTCTTTGGTCTTTGGCCTGTAACTCTGCTCAGACAATGAAAAACTCCTACTCATCCAGTAATTGTGGCATGTTTGGACCTGTCCCTCGAAGTTATGCCAAGCAACCCTGGGTGAGGTCTGGGTCCCCCCCAACTTCTGCTAATGTGTACCAGGGAGCAGACAAGTCAGTGGGAACGAACGGGGGGAACAGAAGGACCGCTACCTGCCCACTCTGGAATACTGGGAATGCCTGGTCTTCCTTACTAACCCTTTGCCCCTTGCGCTCTAACCCAGTGGTTTCCCCCAACATTTTAAGAACAGCGCACTTTGATGGTGTCAACTCCCACAGTCGCCATGCTACCAAGGCTAAAGTGGCAGCTGCTTCTATCATAACTGAAGCCACTTGCCCAAGCTTAGCGCCTCGAGAAGACATTTTGGAGCTAAACTACTGTAGCATCTGACAGGTGTCAATCTGGTTCGCAGGTGTATGTATGTATCCTCCTGAATCGCTTGCCATGGCTATACTTTCCCTTTAGCATATGTCCTTATTGTTTGTCTCAACCGAATGTGTAGATATGTCGCAGTGCTATGAAACTGTGGGGCATATTATCAAGGGGGTTTATCTCTGCTTTTTTGGCTTTAAAAGCCAAGAAAGCGGAGATAAAATGATCTCCCTATTACCTAGCTGTTGCTAACACCAGTTAGCGACAGCTAGTAGGAGATAGCGACCATCTTGGGCCCCACTTTGCATGTCAGTGATATTTATCACTAATGACATGCAAAGTGGGCATGCCAAGATGTTAGCGACTGGAAACAGTCGCTAACATCGCTGTCTCCTATTACCAACTTTTGGAGATATTCGCGCTAAGCGCGAATATCTCCAAAAACTAACACCTGCCCTGAGCAGTTCTTAGCCATGTTATCCAATGGGAGGTGGATAACATGGCTAAGAGCATTAGCTCGGTAATGCATGAATATCGCTGACTTTTCAGCGATATTCATGCATTGCGGCCGTTTTTTATCGCATTTGCGATAAACCTTGATAATAGCAAGGTTTATCTGCGATAATTTCTGACGATGCTTAGCGTTAATAAATTCGTTGCTAAGCATCGTTAGCGATAAATATCGCTTAACGTTGGTAATATGCCCCTGTGTCCTTTGTAACGATGTGACCTGCAACCATGGTCTGCTACTCATGTGAAGCGCTCAGATGCATCCGGTTCGACCCGCACTATCTTAGAAGGATTGTGAGCACTGAGCACCCCAGAGTATTACTGCATGTGATTAAGTCCCAATCGTTTTAGGCTAGGCTATCATCTCATGTCAGACACTGGGAAACGGTAGCCTCCGAAAGAGTCTATTGATTCCTGGCTTGTGATTCTATGAAAAGAAATGGAGCACCTTTTGTAAATTTCCTGCTCTGGAAGGATTTCCCTAGTAAAGGGTGGGGTTTTGGCCCTTTTGGGTGTAAACAAATCTGGAGCTAAACGTCATTCTAAGAAGTGGCTTAGGGGTGCGCCCAGTCTGCTCTCTGGAAACCCCTGTGTGATGCACAGGTTAGGAGCCCAATGACGCAACAGCTAGTGCAGTGTGGTGTGGAGGAGTGTGGCTCAATGGTTAGAGTGGCAGACCCTGATGCAGAGTTCTGGCCAGGGACCAGGGTTCAATTCCCGCCTCGGCGGGTCTTGGGCTCAATTTCCTCGGACATGTTAATTCTCGCCTCGGTGCCTATTCTAATCACGGGCCCCACGCTGCCACTCTGGGCAATAGCTTGCTTAGCCTCCACACCGGCACCAACAGCGCTAAGGATGCCTGGCTTCACCCTGGGGGTGCCCATGAGTGGACACTTCACAGGGAAAGCCAGGAAGGGTTCCACAGCGGTATGAGTATCAGCGCCAGGAAACCGCATAGGCGACACCGCAAGGTGACCGTCTGGTGACAGTGCGCTCTATAAGTATCATGACATTTACATTTACACTAAGTCCGAGCTTAGCTGGATTACAAACATCACATATGCTTTCCACTTTCTTCAAGCCAGCACAGTCTAAATGAATCGTTTTTCTTTGTAAACGATGCCAGTAATGCACCCAATTATAGGCATCAGCTGGCCTGGCGAACGAACTGCCCTTCCCCGAGCCACTCGGTGCAGGGCCAACACCGGGACCGAACTTGGCTCCGCAGTTCCCAAGTCGCCCTATTGCGCACCAGTTTCCAGTGCCCCCATCCTCTCTCAAAAGAAATGTAGATACTGTACTGGCCGTCCTGCCAAACCACCGCTGCCTGGCCACAAGGGCAAAGTTGCCTCCACAAGATGGTGGACTCCCTTGCCCCCTGACAACAAAAAAGGAGGCCTGTTACTCGGTATCTATATCTGTCTGCTGTGGTGCTAGAAGCGCCTCCTAGCCAGACCACAAAATGCCACCAACTGAGTCTGCCTCTGAGGCAACCATGCACTGGATAGGATTAAACCTCTGATTCACTCGGATGTATGACGTTACAACGCATACTTTTACAACGCCTACCTTTAAAACACATTTTTTACACCGCAACATCCATTACAACGCACACCATTACAACGCATGCCATTACAACGAATTCTTTGAAACTACCTTTACAACGCATTCCACTACAACACATACTACATTTACAACGCATACCATTACAACGCATTACATTACATTGCATGTAAGGTAAGTGTTGGATAGTGTAGGGGTAAAACTTACTATTCTAACTCCAGGGGGGTTCAACAGTAGGGTAAGTGTTGGATAGTGTAGGGGTAAAAATTACTATTCTAACTCCAGGGGGCGCAACAGTAGGGTAAGTGTTGGATAGTGTAGGGGTAAAACTTACTATTCTAACTCCAGGGGCTGCAACAGTAGGGTAAGTGTTGGATGGTAATGTTATGCGTTGTAATAGTATGCGTTGTAATGACTGAGTTGTAATGGCATGTGTTGTAGTGGTGTGCATTGTAGTGTCATGCGTTGTAATGACTGCGTTGTAAATGCATGCGTTGTAATGGATTTTGCGTTGTAAAAGTTTCGTTGTAATGGTAGTGCGTTGTAAAAGTTGTGTTGTAAACGTTGTATACCGATTCACTCCGGTGTACCGCGTTCTACTACCATAGTCAATTTAGTGGCCACCAGGGTGTGACCCAACACTGTGCCTAACTAGGGCACCACAGCTGTGCTGCGCAGCGACAAATATACCTGGTGAAGTCAGCGCTGTGCTTCTGGGGGGAACCGTCGCTTAGGCGCCTGAAGTAAAACCTATTACCCGTAAAACCAAAAGTAACAATAGTTGCAGAGAAATGCGGACGATTTAAACATTGAAAAGTATCACACCTGTGCTTGCTGGGTGACCCCTTTCTTTACCTTTCCCAAAGCCACTCACGCCAGGTGTGCGTTCTTTCACCGGTCATGTGGTATCCCCCTGTACTTATTTCACAAACCTTAGACTGGACACTAGGGCCAACCAAGCATGGGAGAGAAGACACTGCCCCGTCATTACTCCGTTTGGCGCCGGTCGCGCCATAAACCTCTGTCTTTTGTAACATCCTTCGGTTGGCAATAGGAGGTATTTGCGGAGGGCAAACTAAGTCAGTAATTTACACCGGTTTCACCTTTACTAACTTTAAATAAGGCTCTTCCAGGACAAAAGGCACTTAAAACCGAATCGCCCATCTTGTAATGGTGACAGTCACCCAGGGTCGTGTACTGTCACCATATTACACGGAGCTGCAGCAATATTACACTGCCCTCCCTCCTCACGGGCGTGGCTGATGTGATTAACCGCATGCGCGCTAGCGGTTTTCCCGCTGCGGGCTGCGTTTAAAAAAAAGCCGCGTTACATGACGAGCTCAGCTCGTTGTCAACGTGCGAGCGGCACAACTCATGATGAGCTGAGCTCGTCATGAGCGCCGAAGTGGTTAAGGGTATGGCTTAACTCTTACAAGCCAACTTCTGATATGACTGTGAAATAATCACCCTTTCAAACTCTTCCTACAACAGCTGTGGTTCACAGCGCCTCACTGTGATGGGACCTGCTTTCAACTTCCTACAAAATGTATAACAAAACGAATCCTATAGTTCTGGCGGGAGCGCGAGAGGTAGCTTTGCCGCCGGTTGACTTCAGTAAGGATGCCGGAATCTCGTACTTGGCGAGTGACTCCTTGGGCAAGCAATTACAAACTTAAGTTCACTCTATCATCACAAATATGCAGTATACAATTTTGGCCTTTTTATTTTCTAAAATGTCTGCATATATATTTCAAACAGTTCCACAAGCACCCCCGAAGGCCAATGATAAATTGCTTACAAGCCGAACTATTTGGACGCAACTCGCCTGCCAAGGGGCTGTTGCGAATGAGGGGGCCTATTATCAAGGGATTTATCTCCGGTTTTTTGGCTTTAAAAGCCAAGAAAGCGGAGATAAAATGATCTCCCTATTACCAAGCTGTCGCTAACACCAGTTAGCGACAGCTAGTAGGAGATAGCGACCATCTTGGGCCCCACTTTGCATGTCAGTGATATTTATCACTAATGACATGCAAAGTGGGCGTGCCAAGATGTTAGCGACTGGAAACAGTCGCTAACATCGCTATCTCCTATTACCAACTTTTGGAGATATTCGCGCTAAGCGCGAACATCTCCAAAAGCTAACACCTGCCCTGAGCAGTTCTTAGCCATGTTATCCAATGGGAGGTGGATAACATGGCTAAGAGCATTAGCTCGGTAATGCATGAATATCGCTGACTTTTCAGCGATATTCATGCATTGCGGGCGATTTTTATTGCTTAGGAGATAAACCTTGCTAATAGCAAGGTTCCTAAGCGATAAAAATAGGCGATGCTTAGCGATACCTAGCGATAAAAAAACTGTCTCTAACCCTACTTAGCGATAAATATCGCTATTTGTTGATAATATGCCCCAGGTGCCTTCACCCTTCTCAACAGACATCACTGAACCCAAATTGCATTTCCTTGTAACTCTGGGTGCCTGCATCCCTCACCAATTATAGGCGAGAGGCATAGAATTTGGGAAGTGGCCAAGCCAGCATACCAAGGGACTGCCTGCTCACATGTGTGTTATGAAAATGACTGGCCCATCATTAGAGATGGGATGTGCGCCGAGGTTGAGCCCCGAGTCCCGATGGTGGCTCTCCTCGCTGCTCCCCAGTCTGAGAAGACTTTAAAAGGGGGTTTTATCCGAGCATGAGCAGAGCAGGTGATTGAATACTGTGCTGGCAGCCAGCTGCCTGTTCCGCATGCGCGGATGCCAGCGGCTGTGCCTACCTCCACACCCATCGGCCCGCGCCATAATTAAAATTGATGCCCGATTGGGCTCTTGCACTAGGGACGAGCACAGCCGCCTCGGTCCAGGTGGCGGCGCCCTAGGCAACCTTGGTTCCCCCTGCGCCCGTGATTAAGACATATGCCGCCTGGGGCCATCCAATGCTCAGGCAGGGCCCGACCCACAGCCTTGTGCCATCGTTGCGTCTTGGGGGAGAGGGGTTGCATTGCTGAGGGGGTGGGGTGCCCCTGCGGCCCGCGCATCGTCCCCTGTGAAGGAGGCGGACAGTAATGAATCCACCTATGCTCGGGAAGCCTGGGCAAGCCTCACCATGCCGTGGAGGACAAGCCAACCTAAAGCGGCGATGTGAAGCCGGGTAGGGACGCGACATATCTCTCTGTGCTCCTCGGTGCACAGCCCCCACCCACCCTGGCCCCAAGCTTCCTTTTCTCGGCACACCCCGTATGCCAAATCTCCACCGCAGGAGGAGGGCTTGGAACCACGACCCCGGTCATGGGTTGATGCCAACAAATCGCTACTCCAACCACGCAGTGCGAGTAGCCCAGCAGGCAGGGCATAAACCACAGGGATTCCATACAACCCATGCCCGCTTAGTGTCGTCCTTTCAGACCTGCCACAAATATCCGCCTACAGGGATAGCCGAAAGCAAAGGGAACAAGCAAACCGACCCAAGGGGCGTCGCGCAAGAACCACACTCCACACTGTTACTTGAAGCGTAAAAGGCCATTTTATTAGGACAAGGTTGCACTCCTTTAGACTTTATTACATAGTACATAAATGCAATAAATGTACTTTCCCCACCCCATGCCGACTCATTCTCCATTCCTCCTTCTCAAAACCAACTCACCTGTTTGACTCTTTCCCATTCACTTGGTGACCTCCTTCCTCTCCCCATTCTCACCTTCACTTGCCCTCCGATCATCCTCTGTTGAATTTCCTTCATTGCCTCCCGCGCCCCGCTATCAGTCACCCGTGTACCGTTCTCCCCCTCGAGGGGTGGATCGCACGTATGTGACTCACCACCCCTCCAAAGTACCGCCAACCAGTGAACCCCCATAGGGCGGTTCACTGCCCCACCCCAGGCACCTTTCGCCTCCTGTGCGCCGCCCCCCGCGCCACCCCGTGGACGACCAATCCACCACCCAAATGTATATTCTATATAACTCACTATTGATGGGACAACCTTCCGTCGCGAAAGGTGCCAACGTTCCCAGCATCACTGGAACCCCAAGTTCCTGTGCAGCGAATGCATCCGCAACCTTGTGGCGACCAGTGGCCGACCTGCCACCACTTCCCCATGCATCTTGCGCAAACAGATAACATATCCAAGGCAATCCCATGTCTGGGAAAATTGCCCCCTTCTCAGTGAAAGACCACGCCACTTTGCATGTATCCTGTGTAACCACACCTTTGTCGGCCAAACCATAGCAGTAACAGCAGGCCCCCCCGTCTGGTGAACGACCATCCACCACCTGTGTCTGTACTCAAATTAACCAGGTACAGTGCGCCGTGCCAGACCCTGGCCGGGACAGTGCCCCCCCCAATGCGTTGAACATCCCGCCACCGCGGTACCACATCACATATTGCAAGCCACTCCTTGTCTGCGAAAGGTGTCCCCCTCCATGGTGAACGACCAATCCACCACCTCTGCCAGCATCCCGAGCACACCGATAAGAGCCATTTTTGGGCCAAACTTTCCTCGCAACCAGTGCCTCCGTGGCTGGTGAACGACCATCCACCTTTTACTGGCGTCCAGCATAGACATAGGGTTCCCGGGCCAAACCTTGTTAGTGCCAAGTACCCCCTTCGCGGTGAATGACCATCCACCATTCTTGCCCGCCTCCACTGGGAACATAGAGAATTCAATGTGACCGAAACTGGTTGTGACAAGTGCCCCCTCGCGGTGAACGACCATCCACCCTTTGCTTGTATTCGGCGTAAGAGCAGATTTTCGCAGGACCAACTCTGCTTGCGACAAGCACCCCCACCTTGGTGAACGACCATCCACCCTCTTGGTTGCATCCTGTGTAGACAGACAGGATTCTTGGGCCAAAATCCATCCCGTGCCAAGTGCCCTTTTGCTGTGAATGACCATCCACCTTTTTGCATGCAACCAGTGTAACAGTAGATTCTGGGCCCAAACTTTGCTGTCTGACGAGGGCCCCTTCATTGGTGAACGACCAAGGGTGTATCCCTTTTGCTTGCCTTCAATGTAGCTAGAGAGGATGCTGGGGCCCAAACCCTATTAGTGCCAAGTGTCCCCCTCACGATGGACGACCATCCACCCTCTTGCTCGCCACCATTGTAGACTGATAAGATTTGATGGGACCGAAAGTTTGTTTGTGGCACTTGCCCCCCTCTCCTTGCACGCCCAGTCCCCCTTCTGCCTTCCTCCCGCGTAAACCGCTCAGCAATATTTAGGCCAAAACATTGCTCATGACCAGAGCCCCCCCACGGGGAACGACCATCCACCACCAGGGCCTGCCCCAAAGCCCAGTAACTGTCATGGAAGGTGCCGACCCGATCCATGCCGGTGGCCTCCCTCCCAGCACAATCCCCACTCCCCTCACTTGTATCCTTGCCAGTCAATAGCTCCCCCTTCGACTCATTCCGCTGCGAGGCCCCAGTTCATCACAGCGACCCCATTGCCTCCAGTATCTGTTTCCTTGCACCATGTCCCCCTCCGTGTATCAGCGTGTAAACCATACCCACTAATCGCAGCATACGTCTGACTCCCACCTGAAACCTCGGATTGGGGCGACTCCTTACCACATAACACAATGCCACACGTCCAGACCAAAGAAAAAAAAACATACATCCCCCAGTCAATCATCATGTTTCAGCCCTTGTGCAACTGGCTAGTTCGCCTCTTCCGACAGACCATGCCCCAGTAGCAAGGGGGGGCCACTCCCGCCAGGCGACCGCCTGGGGTCCTGCTCCACTCCCATTTCCTGTAGTAGAAAAGAATAATTAGTCCTGCATGAAGTGTATCCTTATTCCCTCAGCCCCGGTCGACAAGTGTCCAGTCACCCCGTCATCACAGAAACACCTTGACGGAGACCCGCAGCCCGAATGTTGCAGCCGTTTCCCCTCTATCTCCCCAGTGCCCTCCGTCTGTCAATGCTGCAACAGTCCCATAACACCCAAACCATGCGCCACTGTATGCAGTCCTGCGTGTGAAAGCCTACAACGACCTGCAGAACTGAAAACCCCCTCCCCTCCATTGGAAAACAACACCCCAGTCCTATGCCTTCAACCTTAAGACAATAATCTCGCTGCCAGTGAAAACTATCTTCCAACCGTAACCACCAAACCGACCCCCAATCCAGACACCCAGACAAACCATCCTCACAAAGCGCCTCAAAGCACCAAAATCGCCCTGCTTGAGAATCAGGTGCCCCATTACGTACCCCCAGGGCACGCCAACAATGCCGGTCCCCCATTCATCCACTGCTCCACATTGACCACTGTACACCCGCATCCAGGGGAAAACGAATGCACTTCCAGGCCCCCTGTAACTCATGAGAATAGCACGGCACCAGAGTCATTCCGCCACTGCCCCGCGCGCAGGTTCCCCGCACCACACATCCCAAAAACCATCCCTACCTACCCTGTCGCGTACACACCAGATGCACCATTCGGTCTTGCACTCTGCGTGCCCATGCAAAGATTCCCTGGCCAGACACTCCGCCTACAACCCCCCCCCTCCTGTGTGTACCGCTACCAAACCAGACATGCTATAAAGCCAGGCGCACCCCAGGCCCCCCAAAAAACCCACTCGCTGCACGGCCCCAGCCACTCCAGTCCGCCACAGCCTGTATGCAGAGCGCCCTGATACCCACGAGTCCAGCCACCGCTATATAAAGCTGTACTTAAATAAAGGGGGACAGTATATCAATCAAAACCTGCCTCACCATAGCGCAAACCTCAAGCCCCACCACTCATATGCCAGTCTTCCGTAGCCGCAGCATTTGCATCAGACATCCATGTCCATGGCCCCCCAGCGCTGCCCCAGACTCCCGCTCCAGCGTCCCTGGACTTATGCTAAAAAAAAACTTTTCCAGAAGAAACCTGCCTCTACGCCGGACTCCCGGCACATCTCCCCGTAGGAGAGTAGGGTCTGCAATCCTATGATCACCCAGATTTTTGCTTTTTGCTTCACTGGTTTACGACTTTCCCTGGCTGTGGGCCTGCTAATCAGACCCACAGCCTAGCTGTTCTCTCTAATCCAAATTGTACCTAGGTACTGAATTGGCACTGGGTCCTCTCTAAGTCCCTGTACCCAGGGCTGAGGTGCACCCAGAGGTCTCCCAGGGGCTGCAGCATGTATTATGCCACCCCTGGGCTGACTAACCAAACAGACACAACTGGCTGCTTGCTGGATCTTGAGGAACTCTCTGGGGATGAGGTAGACAAAGGTCTTGAGGTAGTCAGAAGACTCACCAGGGCCAACTTAGACCTACTTTGGCAAGGATCTGGGGGACCCCCAGTACTGACTCTGATTAGGCCTAACCTTGGAGTTAGGAGAGATAGATCTCTTTCTAGGGACTCCAATAGATCTCTGCACTCTAATGCCTCTTCTCAGAGGAGGAGGAATTCTCCCCAGAGGAGATTGACTTCCCCTCAGAGAATGGAGCATGAAGCCAGAATGAGACAGGCTACTCTGAGGATTGAAAGGGAAGAACTTGCCCTGGCCAAAGAAAAGCTTGCCTTTGCTAGAGAGCAGCAGATGAGTGGGCTAGTTCCCACTGGTGGCAGCAATCTCCCAAGAGAAAAAGAGAAGGGTTTAGATACTAAACACCTGACAAAGATAGTGCCCCCCTTTAAGCAAGGGGATGACATCCAGAAATGGATGGCTGCTCTGGAGAGGGCCTGCACTGTGCAGTGCATTCCCCAGAGTGAGTGGGCAGCTATACTGTGGCTCTCCTTTGATGGCAAAGGTAGAGATAAGCTCCTCACTACAAGAGTAGAGGATGCTAACAATTACCAGGTCCTGAAAAATACACTGGTTGATGGGTTTGGTTTAACCACTGAGCAGTACAGGTTGCTGTTCAGAGACACCCAGAAAACTCAGTCTCAGGACTGGTCTGACTTTGTGGATTGTGCCACTAAGGCTTTGGAGGGCTGGTTGCTGGGTAGCAAGGTTACTGATTACACAGGTGTTGTAGGTCTAGTTGTTTTCTGATAGACCTCTTGTTATTGGCCACACGGCTCGCGCAGCTGAGGTTGTTATTATGTATAAATATGACGTCAGCATTCCAACACGGGACTGACAGTTTCACCTTCTTCCCTGTTGGTCACCTTTTCCTCCCCGCAAGTTCTTGTATGAAATAAATACATATTCCAAGGACTCTGCTTGTGTATTAATTCATTATACACTGTCACTACAATTTTGGCGACGAGCACGGGATGCGAATGAAAGAGCTTGCGGAGGAGTAGTTGCGGAGGATATTCTGTTATCTCAGGCAAGTCTTCGATATTCTTTATTTCACGAGAGTTTGCTTGATATTAACGGTAGTTTATTATTATGTTTGAAAATATGTCAAGATTCCAGTAAAGCCTCGCGGCAGCTAAGAGGAAGTTTCGAACCAGAACCGAAGCCGTCGGAGCTGAGCATCTCAGGAGCAGCTGATCGTATCAAGTTTCCAGGCAAGTTCAGATGTTGTTCGTTGCCGTGGAAAATGTGCGGAATGTAACACAGTTTTTTTTTCCTGCTTTTCAGTCAGCTTGAGATAATGCTGCACCTGTGAGGAAACGGTTGACAGGACCAACTGTCTTCTGTCAACCGTCTTCAGCAAGTTGACGTCAGCACGTCATCATTATCGGTATTGAGATTCGGCACCAGCTGTTAGAGTTGAGTCAACGTGTGCACATCACTACGCTCATTGGTGTGCGTGCCGCCATTTTGAGCAATCCTTTTCCTCACTATCGGCAGTGCTTATTAGCGTGTTCTAGTTCCATTAAATACAGAGAAGTAAAGATTTTCAGGTATTTGAAATTTTAACGAATTCTTTTCAAATTGTAATAAGATTCACAAGTAATATCGTTTTCAAAATTGCGTGGTTTATTAAAAACGAGACTTTTGAGGAAAATATTTCACAAATGGCTAATGAAAGCAATTTCAGTGCTCCAGCACATTTTCTTGAAACGCCAGGCAAGCCAGTCATGCCATGGAAAAGTTGGTACAGGGCATTTGACAGTTATTTGGTGGCAATAAATGGTAGAAGATTCGATCCAGAACGCAAAAAAGCTATTCTTTATGGTTTATTAGGTATTGCTGGCCAAGAAATGTTTAGTAGTTTGCCTGAGTTTGAACCTGAGCCAGGACAATTTATTCCTTTGGATGAGTTTCAAGAGGCCATCAAGAGACTGGAGAGACAGTTTGATGAAGCAGAAAATATAATGGTGGGGAGACACAGATTCGTAATGAGGAAACAGACTGAGTCTGAGAACGTGGAGGAGTATATAGGCAGTTTGAGAGTGTTAGCTGCTAAATGTGGATTCGGTGACAGAGTTGATGAATATTTACGCGATCAGTTCGTGTTCCATTGTCACGAAATCAAAATTCAGGAAAGGTTGCTAGCGTGCAAAAATCCCTCGTTGTCTGAAGTTATAGACATCGCTAAGGGAATCGAACGTTCATTAGAGGGTAGAAGAGAGTTGGCCAGATCGAATGTTTCAAATAATACCAGTATTTCATATGTCAATGATAGAAGAAGAAAGGAGTATAATAGTAATCGTTATGTCAAATCTAATTCTGTTGTTAATCCCGCGAATTTTGTATGTTATAGATGTGGTTCACATAACCACAAGGCAGATTCTACGAGCTGTCCAGCTACAGGAAAAAGATGTACGAGATGCCAGAAGGTAGGGCACTTCGCCAGTGTGTGCGGAAATTTTGGCCATAAAAAGGTAGAAAGAGCAAAAGTAAATGTTATAGAAGAATTTGAAGAGGATATGTGCTCTAATATTATATTAGCACTAGGTGATGTTGACCCTGACATAAAAGGTCCCATAGGTACAGCACATGTAGGTGAGGTGGAACTCAGTATCATGGCGGATTCTGGGTCACCTATTACTATTATTTCAGATATAAAAATTTTGAAGTACTGGCCCAATACAGATTTGTTAGCTCCAGATGTCAATCCTAGGGCATTCGGTGAACATGACATAAACATGTTTGGATATTTTTTTGATATTTTAGACATTAAAGGGAGATGCATTGAAACAAAGATTTATGTAGCGGAGAGGGGCAGAGATATAGTGGGTTGGAGAGATCTGGCAAAGTTAAAAATTATTCTCAAACCTGGTGCTGAGGATCCCATCGTGTTAGATGAGGGTTTTGTCTCTCTCATTACTTTACCTACTAAGTCCAAAAGTTTAAGTTTTTCTGAATCAGAAGGAGAATTGTCCACTATTTTGAGTAAGTATAAAAGGTTGTTTGAAGAACGCATAGGGTGTGTTAAAGGATTCATGCATAAAATTGTATTAAAAAAAGATGCTTCCCCTGTAAAACACAAAGTAAGACCGTTACCCTTATCAGTTAAGGAAAAATTACGCTTACTATTGGATAAACTGGTGAAGGAAAAAGTTATTGAACCTGCTGATTCTGCAGAGTGGGTTTCGGGCATAGTTTTAATTAAGAAGAAAAATGGAGAGTACCGTCTGTGTGCCGATTTGAGATCATTGAATAAGAACATATTGGTAGATTGTTTTCCATTACCTAGAATTCAAGAGATTTTAGCCAGCACATCTGGATCCAAGTACTTTTCCTTAATTGATCTCAAATCGGCATACCACCAGGTGAAGTTAGATGAAGAATCTAAAACGTTAACTACCTTCATCACTCCCCTGGGAGCGTTTAGATATGTTCGCCTTCCTTTTGGGTTGGCTTCTTCTGCAAGTGTTTTTCAGAAGTTGATGGAGAATATGTTCGGCGGGATCAAGGGTGTGCAGAAGTTCCAGGATGACATTCTGGTTCATGCTGAGACTGAAAGCAGACACAACGAGATCTTGGATACGGTATTGCACAGATTACAGGAAAGAGGTATGACTGTTTCAAAGGATAAATGTAAATTTTTGAAAACTGAAATTGAGTATCTGGGTCATGTCCTCAGTTATGAAGGCATCAAACCTAAACTTAATCTTGTACAGGCTATAACCGATGCCCCTAATCCTGACAATAAGGACGCACTCAGGTCTTTCTTGGGCCTGAGTGAGTATTATTCTAGATTCATCGAAGGTTACGCCAGAATGGTAGAGCCTTTAAGGTCTTTGTTACGCAAGGGACAGATTTTTAGTTGGGAGAAGCAACATGATGTGGCTTTTAAAGAAGTTAAAGAAGCTATTGTTAAGGCTCCCACATTGAAACCTTTTGATGCTCAAGGTTATAATGTCATCACTGTCGACGCCAGTTCCGTAGGAATCGGGGCAGTGTTTACCCAGAAAATAGGTAAGCAAACTCATACAGTGGCATTCATTTCACGTAGACTTAATGATACTGAAAAAAATTACAGTACTATAGAAAGAGAGGCACTAGCTTGTGTGTGGGCGGTTGAGAAGTTGAAAATTTACATTTGGGGTAAAGAATTTGAGTTGATCACCGATCACAAACCCCTCATATTTTTATTTGATGGTTATGGTAGAGGCAACGGAAGAGCTTCATCCAAATTGGTGAGATTGTTGGCTAGACTCCAGGAGTATAATTTCAATATTAAACATATTTCAGGCAAGTGTAACATCAGAGCTGATTTTCTTTCCAGATTGCCTACTGAGTGTCACGATAAACAAATAGTTGAAGAAACCGAATGTGTAGTGTCTACTGTAGATGTAATTCAACAGAGCAATATGACCATTTCTAATGAAGAATGGTTAGAAGCAATGAGTAAGGATGTAATTTTGTCTAAAGTTAAGAATTATATGTCTACTGCATGGCCTCCCATACGTAACTTATCTTCAGACCTTAGAACATTTGTACAAGTGGCAAATGAGTTGAGCATAGTTAAGGGATGCATTAGAAGAGGAGATTTACTTATTCCTCCCACTAGTGTTCGAAACAGAATAATAGACATTGCACACAATACTCATTTGGGAGCTACCATGACCAAAAGACGCATCAAAGAACATTACCGGTGGCCCGGCATGGATATGGACGTGAACTTAGTTGTAGAGAAGTGTGAAGCCTGCACTAAATCGGATAAACATTGGAAACTGAGAACTTATGAGATGCAACTGGTGTCAATCCCTAGTACAGCGTGGTGTAAGATTGCCATCGACATGGCGGGACCATTCCATCTGTTGGGACTCTGACACGGTCATTGATTTCTTATGCAGGTGTTTGGACATTGAAGGCAATCCACGGATCATTGTTTCTGACAATGGTAAACAACTGACATCAACTAAAATGTCAGAATTTTTCAATTCTCGTGGTATTACCCAGGAGAAAACGGCTGTGTATTCACCTAAATCGAATGGACAAATTGAACGTGTCAACAGGTTTCTTAAGGAAGGTATCCAGCTTGCTTTGTCTTCTAACATACCTGTGAAAGACTTCATTAGAGAAAGGGTATTTTCTTACAACGTAACCCAGAACTCGGTTACAGGTTTCTCTCCGTTCTTTCTGTTGAGGGGAAGGAGATGTGATCATGATGTTGCTCCCAAATTTACATCATCAGGGAATGATTTGCCTCCCTCTATTGTTATTGATGATGATAGGTTGCATGTTAAGAAAAGAATAACTGAGTGTCAAATGAAAAGCAAATTATATCACGACAAGGTGCATAGGGCAATATGCAAAGAGTTCTTTAAAGGAGATTGGGCGTTGGCCACCAAGCCTGGTCACCAAGTTAAGGGAGAGTCTAAGTATTTTGCCCCCGAAGAAGTGGTTGAGGTTTCAGAAAGTGCTGTTCGACTTAAACATGCTGGTTGGCGTAATAGAAGTGATGTAATCCGAGTAAGCAAACAACAGGCTGATATATGGTTAAGTGATCAAATGAGAAAAACAGACTACAGCAAACGGTATTCATGGTTGAACACGTTAAATGGCAATGAGGAAGAAATGTCCAATAACAATGCAGTCGGTTATAATTCTGAATATGATGATCTAAATGGTTGCATGAGTAAAAAAGGTCACAGTGTTTGTGACACTAGTGATGTTGTTGATGAACCAGTACTTGATGAAGAAAACATTGACCAAGGTAATGCCGGTGACGAGGAGTATAGTAATGTTCCCGGTATAGAGATAGCAAGTTCTTCCACTGAAGATCGTATTCATGGAGGGTGGCAAGGAACATGTACTAGGTCTGGCAGGATTGCTAAGTTACCCAATATGTACAAAGATTACGATGTAAGTTAGTATTTTCGTCAGAAAGGGAGATGTTGTAGGTCTAGTTGTTTTCTGATAGACCTCTTGTTATTGGCCACACGGCTCGCGCAGCTGAGGTTGTTATTATGTATAAATATGACGTCAGCATTCCAACACGGGACTGACAGTTTCACCTTCTTCCCAGTCGGTCACCTTTTCCTCCCCGCAAGTTCTTGTATGAAATAAATACATATTCCAAGGACTCTGCTTGTGTATTAATTCATTATACACTGTCACTACAACAGGGTTGTATAATCTCATGATGAGAGAACAGATTTTAAATAATTGTCAGAACCAGTTGTTGCACCAGCACCTTGTTGATTCAGATCTGACCTCTCCCCAAGAATTGGGAAAGAAGGCAGACAAATGGGTCAGAACAAGGATCAAGCAGAACCAGAACCAGAACCAGGGTGGTCAGAAGAAAGCAGACCAGAAGGGTAATAACAAGAATCAACAAAATGACCAGAAGTCTTCGACAGGTCCCCAACAAACCAAAGAGGGTGGGGGTCAGGCTTCACAGCAGAAAAAGAAGACTCCAGAAGGCCAGTCAAAAAGGTGGTGCCAGTACTGCAAAAGTAAATCTCACTGGTTTAGTGAGTGCACCAAAAGAGGAGGGCAACCTCCTACCACTACAGCCCCTAAGGCAACTGCACCCCCTAGTACAGTCAGTAGTAGTAGTGCACCTCCCAAGGCATTAGTTGGGTTAACCTTGGGAACTGAGGCGTCTGAAAACTTAGTTGGCACACTCACTCAGGCTGTCCTTGTCTGTACAGGGGATATAGATATATCCCCTGACACAAGTCCCAAAACTTTGGGCAAATACAGGCAGACACCTTTTATTAATGGAAAGATGGCTCAGGCCTACAGGGACACTTGTGCCAGTGTCACAATGGTGACACCTAACTTTGTGGACCCTGGACAGATCATGCTAGGTCCAGAGTACCTAGTGACCAATGCCAGCAATGTCACTACCCACCATAGTATGGCAATTGTTGATTTCTCCTGGGGAGGGGTAAGTGGCCCAAAGAAGGTTGTGGTTAGTTCAGACCTCCCTGTAGAATGTCTGTTGGGCAATGATTTGGAAACATCCTATGGTCAGAAGTGGAGCAGAGGACTCACATGGAAATGTTAGGCTTGCCAGCACATGTGCTTACTGTGACTAGGTCACAGGCAAAGAAATGCCCCACTGAACAGGTGCTGGATCCTGGAACAATGGACCAGACACCTCCCAAGAAAAGGAGCAGTAGGGTTAAGGCATTGCCTTCCCCCTTGCCCCAGGTTGTGGATCAAGTCTCTGAGGAGGCTGATCTACTGGAACTGAGGGAAACTGAGCCTAAAGAGCTTGAACCTGATCAGGTTGAGTTTCTGGGCTCAGGGGGACCCTCCAGGAAAGACCTGGGAAAGGCACAGTTGGACTGCCCCTCACTTGAACCCCTCAGACAGCAGGCTGCTGCTGAGGCTGCTGGGAATGCCACAGGTACCCACAGGGTATACTGGGAAGATGGACTCCTCTACTCTGAGTCAAGAGACCCCAAGCCTGGTACGACCAGGAGGCTGGTCATCCCCTTGTCTCAGAGAGGTTTCCTTCTTACCTTGGCCCATGAAATTCCCCTTGCAGGTCACTTAGGCCAGAACAAGACGTGGGACAGGCTTGTCACACACTTTCACTGGCCTCACATGAGTGAAGATACCAAGGAGTTTTGTCGCTCCTGTGTAACCTGCCAAGCCAGTGGCAAATCAGGTGGCACAACAAAGGCCCCCCTCATACCACTACCTGTGGTGGGGGTACCCTTTGAAAGGGTGGGGATTGACATTGTTGGTCCAATGGAACCCCAGACAGCATCAGGACACGAGTTTATACTGGTGGTGGTGGATCATGCCACCAGGTATCCTGAAGCTATACCACTTAGGACCACTACAGCACCTGTTGTGGCAAGAGCCCTGATTGGAGTGTTCTCCAGAGTGGGCTTCCCTAAGGAGGTTGTCTCTGACAGAGGTGCAAACTTCATGTCAGGATATCTGACTGCAATGTGGAAGGAATGTGGTGTCAACTACAAGTTCACTACACCCTATCATCCACAGTGCAATGGGCTTGTTGAAAGATTTAACAGGACCCTCAAAGGGATGATTCATGGGCTACCTGAACCTCTTAGGAGGAGATGGGATGTCCTGATCCCCTGCCTCTTGTTTGCTTACAGAGAGGTCCCACAGAAGGGGGTTGGCTACAGCCCTTTTGAACTTCTGTTTGGGCATCCTGTAAGAGGACCCCTTTGTTTAGTAAAGGAAGGATGGGAGAGACCTCTCAAAAAGCCTGGAACAAACATTGTGGACTATGTACTTGGTCTCCGCTCCAGGATGGCTGAGTATATGGAAAAGGCATCCAAAAACCTTGAGGCCAGCCAAGAACTTCAAAAAGCTTGGCATGACCAAAAGGCTGTCCTGACTGTGTACAAGCCTGGACAGAAGGTGTGGGTGTTGGAGCCAGTGGCCCCAGCAGCACTCAAAGACAAATGGTCTGGGCCCCACACAATCATTGAGCAAAAGGGAGAGGTCACCTACCTGGTGGACCTTGGAACTCCCAGGAGCCCCCTCAGGGTGCTCCATGTAAACAGGCTCAAGGCATATGTCTGCAGGAAGGACATGGGCTTGCTCATGGCCACAGATGAGGGACAGGAGGAAGAGAGTGACCCTCTCCCAGACCTGCTCTCTCAGAATCCTGATGATGGATCAGTAGATGGTGTTGTCTTCTGTGGCAGCCTCTCTGAACATCAGCAACAGGATTGTAGACAAGTTCTGCAATCCTACAGACATATGTTCTGTCTGACCCCCAGCCAAACTGATTGGTGTACCCATGAAGTTGACACTGGAGACAGTCTGCCTGTCAAGAGTAAAATCTACAGACAGCCTGATCATGTCAGAGACTGCATCAAGACAGAGGTGCAGAAAATGTTGGAGCTGGGAGTCATTGAGCCCTCAGATACCCCTTGGGCTAGCCCAGTAGTTCTAGTGCCAAAGCCTCACACCCAGGGTGGTAAGAAAGAGATGAGGTTTTGCGTAGACTACAGAGGTCTCAATGCAGTCACTAAGACTGATGCCCACCCAATACCAAGAGCAGATGAACTTATTGATAGACTGGCTTCTGCCAACTACTTAAGTACATTTGACCTGACAGCTGGGTATTGGCAAATCAGGTTAGCTGAGGAAGCCAAGCCCAAGACAGCATTTTCTACCCCTGGTGGGCATTATCAATTTTTGGTAATGCCCTTTGGTTTGAAAAATGCACCTGCCACCTTCCAAAGGCTGGTGAATCAAGTTCTCACTGGGTTGGATGACTTCTGTGCAGCTTATCTTGATGATATAGCTGTCTTTAGCTCCACCTGGGAGGATCACCTGGTCCACCTGAGGAAAGTGTTAGAGGCACTGCAAAAAGCAGGTCTCACTATCAAGGCCACAAAGTGCCAGATAGGGCAGACACAGGTTGTATACCTGGGCCACCTAGTAGGTAGAGGCCAGGTTCAGCCATTGGAGAGCAAGATACAGGCCATCCAGGACTGGGCTCCTCCAACCACCCAGACTCAGGTTCGAGCTTTCTTGGGCCTGACTGGTTACTATAGGAAGTTTGTCAAGAATTATGGGTCCATTGTGACACCACTTAATGACCTGACAAGTAAGAAGATGCCAAAGAAAGTTCAGTGGACAGCAAGCTGTCAGAAAGCATTCAATGACCTAAAGCAGGCCATGTGCACAGCACCTATCCTAAAGAGTCCAGACTACTCCAAAACATTCATTGTCCAAACAGATGCTTCTGAGTTGGGTGTGGGAGCTGTTCTAGCTCAGCTGAATTTTGATGGCAACGACCAGCCCATTGCTTTTATTAGCAGAAGGCTGACCCCCAGAGAGAAAAATTGGTCAGCTATTGAGAGGGAGGCCTTTGTTGTGGTTTGGGCCCTGAAGAAGTTGAGGTCATACTTGTTTGGCACTCACTTCAAAGTTCAGACCGACCATAAGCCCCTCTTGTGGCTAAATCAGATGAAGGGTGAAAACCCCAAACTACTTAGGTGGTCCATTTCCCTACAGGGGATGGATTTTACAGTGGAGCATAGACCTGGTACTGATCATGGCAATGCTGATGGGCTCTCCAGGTATTTCCACTTAGAGCAAGAAGACTCACCTGGTCAAGGTTAGTTTATTGTCCCAAAGTTTGGGGGGGAGTCATGTAGGAGAGTAGGGTCTGCAATCCTATGATCACCCAGATTTTTGCTTTTTGCTTCACTGGTTTACGACTTTCCCTGGCTGTGGGCCTGCTAATCAGACCCACAGCCTAGCTGTTCTCTCTAATCCAAATTGTACCCAGGTACTGAATTGGCACTGGGCCCTCTCTAAGTCCCTGTACCCCGGGCTGAGGTGCACCCAGAGGTCTCCCAGGGGCTGCAGCATGTATTATGCCACCCCTGGGCTGACTAACCAAACAGGCCCAACTGGCTGCTTGGCAGCTGGGGCAAAGTGGTGTACTCACCCTCTGCTATAGATATAGTATACCTATATCTAAACCTAAATGGGCACACAGATCTCCTATCAGTCACTCCTATGGTAGGCCTTGACAATCCTGAAGGCAGAGTGCTTGGAATCGTGTGAGATAGTGCTCTGGCATGAGCTGAGCCTGTCTGCGGCTTTCGGGATCCATCCCTTAGCCGTTTCCATGATATCGCATACCATATACTCTTAAGTGCATTATAATCCTCGCGGTTATATGCCAACTCTGGTATCGCTTTATCAAAACATGTCGAGTAAGGTGTCATACGAATTGGAATACTAACCCCTCGCCAATTCTGGCGACGGGGTTAGCATTCCACCCTTCTAGAGGGACACGACATGTTGGTAACCTGTAACCCCGGTTAAAGTCAGACATAGCCTTAGCTCCACAAAATGGATGCTGCCACCGAGACACAAGTCTGCCCTCCTGCTGCTGGGAGTCCTCCCAGAGCAGGAGGCAAGGACAAAGGGTTTCCTGTCAGGGGCGGTGCCAGCACCGTCCCAGACAGGATTTTGTGTATCCTAGGTAGGCAGGGCTTTAGAGGAAGGTGACTGCAATTGGCACCCCGGTGCTCACTATGCATAGGCCGGCTTGAACCAGTTCCAGGGGCACTCCAGACCCTGAGCTGGGGAAAAGCCCGCCAAGGAGAGGGGTGTAACTGATAGAGATCGCGGGTCACCCGACCAAATAATTTCGCCACTTCCGGCTTCGGGCCCATATATTTTCAAATTACCAGATATATTGATCGGATGACCTCACAATCTACTACCAATAATTGTGGGATTCCTTTCGATTATTTCTAGTGTACCCGACTTACCATCCGCCGTTACGGGTACCTATGACCACAATGGATCAGGGAGCTAGCTGTAAAAGGAAAGGCAGCAATAATACAACCCAAGCTATAACTTTGTTTCATAAAATGACCACGGACAACTAGAAGTTTTAAAGTGTTTATCTAAATTTCTTCAGACTATAAAATCCAACTTACAGATAAGAGACAATCAATAAGCAAGATAATAAAAATCATATAACCATAGAAAATCAATGGTAAAATCAACATTTAGATTCAAGAAAATGCGACTGGGAACCCGGTAAGCTAATAAACTAATTACTCCAGAATGGACATTTTCGAAGGGCAAACAAATTTTCAGGTGTACATTTATACTATGGAAATGGGAATTAGAAATCTAAACAGCTCAATATAAGGGTGAAAAAAGGAACACGCTAAAATTCTAAAGAGTTTCTTCATTCAGTTTTATAAAGGAAAATTAGAAACCACATCAGGTAATTGCAGACTGCAATGGAGAAAATAATTTCTAAAAGGTAGGGTAACATAGGAACACGCTATGAAATTAAATGCAATTGACTTTGTAAAATGCAATGGTTGCGGAAAGCATGGAAAATTATCACGTGCAAAGGTATGTCTTTATTAAAGCAAAAGACAGAAAAATAGAGAGGTGCAGTTTCAAGAGATTTAGAGCAATATTTACCTAGACTGGTGTGAAAACCAACCCTGGCCACGGGTCAGTTAAGGACAGGAAAACCCTCAAGGAAGGATACCCCTCAGTGGGACAGCAGGTGCAGAATGGACACCCCAGGACAGGACAGGAAACCCAGATTAGGATCAGGACAGGACCACCAGGATACGACCAGCACCCGCAGTTCGGAAGCAACGCCAGCGCTCCACCCTCTCTGCAGCTATCAGTCAAGACTCCGATTGGGTCAGCGAATTCCCAGCAAAGTGCTCCGCCAGCACTTAAGGTTCAGTAAAACCTTCAAAGTCTATGGTCAAATTCGGACAGAGTGCTCCGCAGCGCTCTGTATCTTCAGTCACCTATTGAGTGCGTTGGGTCAGTGACAGGTCAGCTATTCAGACAAGTCGGACAATTTCCCTAGGTGAACCCAGGGTAGATATACTGTTCTTGGGCAGTGTACCACCCCCAAATGTTGCAAAGTGTCAGAAATCCCCAATTTCGATTGGTCCTAAGGTAGGATTTGGTTAACACACCAATCAGAACAGTCTATTACAAGACCTACTTAGCATCCTAAGGTGCCGCCTAGCAAGATTGGGGTTCCCACGAGAAGTCGCAGGGAATACAATGAAAATTATACAATGTATTACAAGTGAGTATAATCTGGATGCTCTGGCTGGCGGAAGGTGCATGTTCCCAGGCAGGCTCTGGCATCAACCTTCTTTGGCTTAGTTTCAATGCCATCGCACCACGACGGATTCGGCGCAGAAGTGCCCTCCAAGATGGACTCCTAAGCCCCCATCACCCCTCAGTGCCGAGGATACATGAAAAGTAAGCGAAAACAAATTAGTACATAAAAATAAATGAATGTATTACATGTCAAGATTTCGTGCTTCAGGTTCATCATTATAAAAATATACTATGCAATTAGATATTAGTGCAATATATAACGACACGAGAGCAACAGCACGAGCCTCACCACATGATTATTCCAAGCAGCCATTTTGTGGCTATTACGCATGCGCACCCTTTCCCTCCAAACTACATCTACGTAAAGTCACGTGAGTGTGACTGACGCATGCGCAGAAGCAGAAATGCAAGCGGCGGCCATTTTAAGGACAAGGATTATTTGTATTAGTAAAACACATAAGCAAGCTTCACTACTATACACGTACACTCAAAATAAAGTGATTAGTAAAACGTACAATTGTTATGAGGTTACAACAGATTCGAGGTTCATGAATCGAGCAAGTCGCGATGCGAAATCTTGCTCTATCAATCCCCTCTTTGATGATATTTACTATCATCACAAAATAATGGAACCAGATGCCAACTTTCTTTCACACTTTGTACAACTCTATCTCTTCCAACAAGCGATTCAATTTCTCCTTCTCATTTTTGGAAGGGTGAGAATTTTTCACCCTTTTGTAAATTTGATTATTCATTTCCTCCAATTCAAGCTCATCCGCATTCCGTTTCACTCCTCTTGCATTCACTTGATATTTCTTATTATGTTTCCTGCATTTGCAACAGACAAATATGAAAAATAGGACAAGACCTATTATTCCAATTGGCATCAGTATCTTGAACAATAAGCTTCTACCTAAGTTAGCAAACCAATGACCTACATTTGAGAGACCATCAACTAGTCTCTTCCAGGCACTGTCAACCTCGAGTGGTTTGAGTTCCCTTTCCAAATTAGTAATATTTTTCACATATCTTTTGAGCTGCACACTTTTGTCCGGAATGTAAGTGCAACAATGTTGCGCCTTCAACATCCGGCAGACTCCGCCCTCTTTTGCTAATAAGGTGTCAAGAGCCAGTCTGTTCTGCAAAACCATTGATCTGATCGCAACCATTTCGGTATTGACCAGCAGAAATCCATGAGCTGTGTCAGTAGACAGCACATCCACAATTGTGGACAATTTGCAAATTCTGTGAGTATTCAGAACCACTCCCACTCCAGGTATCAGTGCACTAAAAATACTACCCATTATTTCACCTACACTTTCTCTTTTACTACGCACTAAGCCATTAGTATTTTCATTGCTTCCAGCAATTTCATTCATATGGTATATTTTCGGGAAAACAATGCCAAAGTAGCAGCTTCCATACCAGTGATCCGGCAATTTGAAATAAGCCTTGTCTCCACATATATAATAAATTCCAGGAAACACAGGCTCTGACCCATTTTTAAATCCCCAACCTCCAATTACCTTGTAATTGTGCTCACATTGACTGGAACCAATGAAAATGTTATTATAATAACTAGTCTTCTCACGGTGAAGACAGAGTTTCCCTTTCTTTTCAAAATCCAGCAACAAAGCAGGCCCTGCCCCGCCAGTTGAGGTGCTTTCCATGTTCTCAGCCCACTTTGGAGTTTCCTGTCTTTTGTCGTTAGCCTTTCTTTGGAAACTCTCCCTTCTTTTCTCTGCCATGTTTAAAAATATTTTTTCTTGTTCATGCAATGAACAGGTCAAGTTATCTCTGTGTGCTTCAGCTATGTCTATATTGCCTATAGTCAGGAAATAGTCTCCCATATAACCTATTACGTCACTTTTAGTATGTACAGGATTTAGATTTCCACGTATGGGAAGTTCAGAAAAAATCACGTCATTGTTAGAATAATAGTACTGTAACGGTCCTCTTTTGTAAAATAAGCTTGCTAAGACGCTACAGGAGATTCCATATGTCAGGGGCAGGTGATGGTATGTCACGCCTTCAGCCACAGAAGTAGGTAGCTTCATGCAGACATAACAATCTTCTATCTCCATAGTCTCTACATAGTGTACCAATAAGTTTGCGAAAACATTTGAGCTTGTCCTATTCTTAATTCCGTGATAATGTAGTCCTTCCTCATCTGATGCTTCTAAGTCTCGATGTGTTTGTCTGAGTGCTTTCTCTGGTCTTTCTACACTTTGTGTTGTCAGCTCTTCAGTTTCAGTAATCTGAGTAGGATAAATTTTAGTATTTTTGCTAACCATAAAGGGAATGAAAACTGTTAGTCCTATCCAAATTAAGATAACTATAACTATACTACATATACATACTTTGCAGCATGTTTTGCAACAACTGCGACTAGGCCTTCCATTCGATCTTGAATCAGACATTTTGGCTCAGAAGAAGTTTTCCACCCCTCCTTGTAAGTTTTACACAGGTAGCTTACTCTGTGCAACTTCAGGTGAGCTCGTCTTCTTCCTCTGCAGAGTACTCAGCAACCGGATCTCCGTCGCTTTCGTCAGTGATATCAAGATCTTCGAAATTCTCCAGAATTAGGTAAGTCCATTCAGGGTCTTGATATTTTTCGTTCAGTTTCTTTATTCGATCACTCCTTCTCTTGGAGCTATCTTCAGGTAGCTCTGCAATTCGTGGACTTCTTCTTTTATCTGCAAGTTTCTCTTGGACTGTTTTTATTCTTAGTCTCAGTCTCTTAATATATCTGGGCTCAATATGCTTCCTTTTCTTGAGCCTTTTAGCTGGCACTGTTATTTGGTTTTCTTCTAATGTTCTTTTGTTTTCACTTGTTTGTGGCACTTCAGTTCCTGCCTTTTCCCTTTCTGTCTGACTAGTTCCAGGTCTTATATCTATTTCTTCTGCCTGGTCACTAAGCTGGCCTTGTTCAGGTATAATTTGCGTTTTGTTTTCAAATGTCTCTGTTTCTGTGTCCTGAACACGTTCTATTAATTCTGTCTGATCCTGCTCGAGCACTTCGATCCCTTGATTTTCTTCTGCTCAAACTATTACACTATGTCTAGTCTGTCCCTTTTCGATTTCAGGAGTTAGTGGAGGAGTATCGATCACTTGGTCTGTCCCTGTCTGACCTTCTTCTTCGTCCTCAGACTTGATGTGAATCTCAATGATCTGAGGGTCTTCGCCTGTGCCTTGCTTAACCTCTCTATTCCACTCTCTGTCTTCTCCTATTCGCTCTCTTGTTCTGAGTGGGTCTCCAGGAAGGTCAATTATGGGTATCCACTCCTCTGGCCTGATCCTCGGCAGCTCGTCATCAGCTACTTCCGGGCCAACATCCGTGGGATCCTCAGCATTACTGGTGCTCGGCCATACGTTATCAGCTACGTCTGGACCAACGCCTGCAGGACCCTCAACTGGACTGGTGCTCGGTCGTCTGTCTTCAGCTCTCTCAGGACCAACGTCTGCAGCCCTCTCAGCTGGACAACCTTCGGCTCCAGGTTCCTCGTCAGGTATCACCTTCTGGGTATGGCTGGCATGGATCCACTTGGGAATGCCTGCGCACTTTACAGCAGTTGTGGTTACCAGGATTACTTGGCACTTTTTCCCCCACCTTGGCTCAAGGCAACTCGAACGAGTATGCTTCTTTATCTTAACCCAGTCACCAGGAACCAATTTGTGAACTGGGGTTGTCGGGTTGGCGACGCCGTCTGTCCCAATCTGGCGAGAGATAGAACGCACTTGGTCACCCAGTTGCTTTCAGTATTCAAGTACCAAATCATCAGAAATGCTTAACAGTTTGTATCCTGGTACCCATGCTTGTCTCATCACTCTTCCCATCAAAATCTCATGGGGGCTCAGGCCTGTTCTCCGATCTGGAATGCTTCTGAGTCCCATCAGAACAAGAGGCAAGGCAGCTATCCAGTTCATGCCAGTGGAATCACATATTTTTGCCAATCTATTCTTTATAGTGCCATTGATTTGCTCTACCACTCCAGAAGCCTCTGGATGATATGCACAGTGCAGCTTTTGTGTGATCCCAAATGCTTTGCAGAGTTGAGCCAATATTTCATTCTGAAAATGTCCGCCTCTATCTGATTCAATATAGACTGGAACCCCGAACCTCGGTACTAATTCTCTCAGCAACATCTTGGCCACTGATATGGCATCACATTGGGAGGTTGGGTAAGCTTCCACCCATTTTGAAAACAGGCAGACAATAACAAGGACATATCTTTTCCCCTCACACCTGGGCATGGTAATGAAGTCAATTTGAATTCTCACAAAGGGACCCCCTGATCTCCTAATTTTCCCCAGTTCAACTACTGTTCTCTTGCCAGCGTTGAACTGCTGACATGACAAGCACCTCTGGCAAAGGGACTCTGCTACTTTCCTGAACTTCTTGTTGTACCAGGTCTGTTGAAACACCAGAACCATGGCGTCCCTACCTATGTGTGATCCTTCATGTATCAATCGGGCCATAGGGGCGAGCAGGCATCTGGGTAACACAGCCATACCATTTGGGCCCACCATGACACCATCCTCACGCCTTGGTCTGCAACCTTCTTCCTTCCATTTCTCTTTCTCCTCCCAGGGCGCCACATGCTGCCATTCTCTCACTTCATCCCATGTAGGCACTTCTTCAAACATTCTAAGTTGGCAGCTGTTTCCAGGCCCCCCCCGTTTTGGATTTATGGTCATGTGCTCCATAGCACATTGTTTTGCCACTCGATCAGCAAAATCGTTTCCCAAAGATACAGGGTCAAGGCCCTTCTTATGAGCAACACATTTGACCACTGCCAATTCTTTTGGTAATTGAATTGCCTCTAAAAGGTCTTGAACAACTTTTCCATTTCGAATGGGGGTACCTGACAAAGTCAGGAATTCTCTTTGGAGCCATAGTTGGCCAAAGTCATGCACCACCCCATAACAGTACTGGCTGTCAGTATACACTGTTATTCTTTGGTCTTTTCCCAATTTGCAAGCTCTAATCAGAGCGATCAATTCGGCTACTTGTGCAGACTTTACTCCAAATAAATAGGCTGCTTCTTCAATTTTGTGTAACGTAACCACAGCATAGGCAGCACTTAGGCCTCCTAGTTCATGCCTCAGGCACGAACCATCCACAAACCATTCCTTATCATGTACAGGCAAAGGAGTTTCTTTAATGTCTGGGCGTGGTTTGGTACTGAACTCAGTCAGATCAATGCAGTCATGCTCATTCTCTCCCTTATCTTCCATTACCATTGATTCAGGGAGTAGAGTGGCGGGGTTCAAAATATTGCATCTGGTGATGACAATGTTTGCAGCACCCATGAGAATCCTCTCATATTTAGTCAGCCGACTAGGGGTGAGATACTGAGTTTTTGTTCGGGTCAATAGGATTACAACTGCATGTGGAACATACACAGTTACAGGATGTCCCATAATAATAGATTCACTTTGCTCTAAACTGGTGCAAGTTGCAGCTACTGCTTTCAGACATCCCGGTAATCCAGCAGCCACTGGATCCAAAGTGGCAGAAAAATATGCCACAGGCCTTCTTGTTAACCCATGCTCCTGGGTCAGAACCGACAAGGCACAATTATCACGAGTGTCACAGAAGAGGCCAAACTCCTTAGAGTAGTCAGGCATCCCTAAAGCAGGGGCTGTACACAGACAATCTCGTAATTTTGTGAAAGCTGTCAGGCTTTCGTCCTTCCACTCCACTGGGTCCTTTGCTCCTTTCTTTGTCATTTCAATCAAAGGCTTTGCAAGGACTGCAAATCCCACAATCCATTGCCTGCAGTAACCTACCACTCCGAGGAACATTCTAATCTCTTTTTGAGTACGGGGCAACTGCATGTTTTGAATTATTCTGACTCTCTCTGAGGTGACTTTCCTGATGCCTTTCTCTATCTGGTGTCCCAGATATTTCACTGATTTCGAACAGAACTGCAATTTCTCAGGGGCCACTTTATGTCCCTTCTCGCTCAAGTGATTCAGTAGGGCAATGGTATCCATCACGCAATCCCTATGACTTTTAGACGCCACCAATAGGTCGTCAATGTACTGTACTAACACAGACTTTCCAGGTAAAACTAAAGTTTCAAGGCATTTTTTCAAGATCTGATTAAAGATAGAGGGGCTCTCTGTGTACCCCTGGGGGACCCTATTCCAGACGTACACGTGACCATTGAAGGCAAATGAGAAAAGAAATTTGCTATCTGGATGCAATGGAATCGAAAAGAATGCATGACATAGGTCTATAACTGTGAACCATTCAGCATCCCAGGGGATCTGATACAGAATCACTGCTGGGTTCGGGACAATAGGGCAGCAAGGGACCACTATCTTGTTTACCTTTCTCAGGTCCTGTACTACTCTGTACTTGCCACTAGGCTTTTTGATGCCCATAATGGGTGAGTTACATGGGCTACTCATTACTTCCTGTATGATGTTTGCTTCAAGCAATTTCTGTATTTCGGTGGCAACACCCGCTCTCACTTCGGCACTCATTCTGTAAGGCTTGGTATTAGGGTACACTGCATTTTCTCTCATGGCTATCTGTATGGGGTCTACATTTTTCATTAGTCCTACATCCTTCCCTGTAAAGTCCCACACTTCTGGCTTCACTGTCTGCTGGAGTTCTTCAGGTAAGTCCTGTATAGTCATTCGTTTGATTTCTGAGTCAGGTCTAATTAACATTAGCTTGTAAATTCCATCCTCGTCTGGTGTTTGAATTTCGACGCCCTTTGGTGTGCAAAAGATGGTACAATTCATTTTGCACAGCAAATCACGTCCCAGTAAGTTCACCAGACTGGTATCACAGACAACAAATCTGTGCATTTGTTTACAATTTCCAATTGAGATCTCCATGGGCTCTGTAACAGGGGTACTAATCAATTGATTAGATACTCCCACTACTTGGATTGCTTCTCCCGAGAGGGGTAGGTTTGGAACGTCCGCTGTTCTCACAGTAGAACGTGTAGCGCCAGTGTCCAACAGAAAGGTGACATCATTTCCATCAACCTTTCCTTCAATGTATGGCCCTGACTGGTCTACCGGCAAGGAGGCGCCAAGTACGCACTCCTCGTCCTCCCCTCTCAGGCCCCGTCAGTACTCGTCGTCACAGAAAAAGGTATCATTTAACAGATACTGCGAAGTTGCTGCATTTCTGTTCTCATTTCCCCCCCAGATCTCTACGTCATCACCCTGTGGTGATTTTCCCTTAAAAATTGGCTTTGGCGCTCGGGGCACTTGAATCGTTTTTACCTGCTGCTGGGTCTTTCTTGGCTTTTCATTCTGCGTCTGTGGAATTAAATCAGGTGTTTGGGCATTATCACCTTGTAAATACGGACACTCGTCTCGCCAATGTCCAATTTCTCCGCACTGGTGGCAGGGAAATTTCTTTTTTGCTTCTTCTCTACTCATTTTAGGTCGGGGGTTTCCCCCACCCCCACCCCTAGGACCTTGGTTTGGGGCGGCTTTATTTAGCTTGCTTAATTGCTTTTCTTGCTGTTCTGCGAGCTTTACTTGAGCCCACTTCACTTTCTCCTTCAGGGCCTTTTTCTTTTCTGCCATTTCGTCCTCACAGTACTTTGCGTACCGTAGGACCTCATCCATCTTTTTTGTATGCCAACAGATTTTATTATCTTTTATCCACTGACAAATTTCAGGTCTTAAACCGTTTACAAACCTGTAAATAAAGCGTGTCATGTCCTTCATCTCGATGTTATCTATACCACTATATGTTTTAAACACCTGCAACAGCCTTTCATAAAAGGAGTGCACAGACTCGTCTCTTTCCTGCGTGGTTCTATCTATCTTGGTCCAATCAGTTTCCTTTGCAGGCACCTTTAATTTCAAATGCTGAATTACTTGTTCATATTTTTTCATCACCTCCTTCGATGGTTCCCCTGTTTTATCATCTCTCGGGTATTCCTCACTAGGCCAGGCTATGGCTATCTTACACTCAGTCCATAGGTCTACAGGGACCACTATATTGAAGAACCCATCCAGGTCCTTCCATAGGCATTTCTGCACTTTTACGAATCTTTCCACCTGCCTATACCAATCCACGGGTTTCTCGCGTAGTTTTGGAAAATCATTAGTAAAGGATACGATATCCTGTCGGGACCATGGGTCATGCACATATTTTCCCCCTGGCACTTCTCTCATAGGACATAACTGTTCTGGCTTTTCAGCTTCTCTTAGAGGGAATTCGGATGCTACTTGCTTAGATCTGGCCTCATCTCTTTTCTTAGCCCATCTAGCTTTCCATTTTTCCACATCTCCCTATTTCTGCAATACTGACAATAGTTCTTTGACCTGTGCCTTTTTCCCTGACACATTCAAGTTTTCCAAATCCTTGTCCGAGAAATCTGCTCTGTATGGTTTCTGCAAAGGCTTCGATTTTGATATATCTATTCCCATGCTAGCAGCGGTGTCTGTCAATTTCTCATGAAATACTCGGACATTTCGGGTGAGACTTTTACAGACGAACAGCAACTCTTCTTCAGAGTAAGTATTTAGTCTGTCTAATCCTACATTTCCGGCCAATAGTTCTTCTATTTCTATTCTTAGTTTGCAGAGATCTAAATGTTTTGACAGTGGAACTTGTTTCTCTAATTCTTGACTCCATCTTTCGATTTCTTCAGGAGTCACCACTGTGACACTCCTAGTACCTGCAGTTGATTCCATCTGAATTTCTTTTGTATTGAAAGGATTATGTCTTTTCTGCATCCTTTTCCCTGTATTCTTAATGGGTAAGTCCATTAATGAGAGCTCAGACTCGCATTCACTTGTCTGATCGTCTACAATTAAGGGCTCTGGTCTGGGCTGTGCTACGACATGGGTAATTACTGGAGTTTTCGGACTCCCTTGACGGTCCCCATACAACGGAACCACTGGTCCGATAGTTACTGGGATGGTCAAGGCTTCAGGACTTGTATTTAACTGGGAAATTTTCTGAATTATCTCAGTTCTCTGTTTTGCTAGAGCCTCTCGCTCCCTTTCTTCTAATAACTTGCCCCAAGATTTTTCGTGTAACACCTGCGGTGTTAAGATGGGAGCATAACTCGGGGCAGTGGGATGTGTCCCACTCGGTCCTTCCCCATAATTTGGTTTGAGAAACAAACTTCCTGTACCTAGGGATCTGTGTTCTTCCTCACACTGAGGTCGTAAGAAAGGCATTCCTGAACTAGATGATCTCGCCTCACCTCCATAGAGAGGTCGAGAACAAGAGTCTCGCTCACGTGAATATCCTGCCTTTCCACTGGTGGGCATTCTGGGGTAAACGTCTCTTGTATCTACGGGTCCTAGATTTTCGGTATAGGGAGGTATTTGATAACCCCCTATTACGCTTGCGGACCTGACCTCCTCCCGGGGAGGAAGTCTTCGGGAAATTTCACCTGCACTGGAAGGTCGGTGTCCTTCATTATAAGGAGGCGGACTTCTCATACACATGTCATCTAACAGTTCATCATCCGAATCTCCCAGGGGCACCCAATGTTTACATTTTTCTGCTCCTTTCTCCCCCCCTGGAGGACCATCCGCTGGCACCATTGGAAACAGTCCCTCTACAATCATACTCTGTCTCCACTGTTTCATTTTTTTAGCTCGAGTTTCCTGTTTCAGCTTTGGATAAAATTTAGTCAACCCTTTATCCATTCGGGGCTTGTCTCTTTCAAAAGCCTCAATTTCCCATTCCTCTAGTGCTTCATACTGCGTTAATCTAGGTCTGGGATGTAAATCATTCATTCGGGTCCTCAAATTAAATAGAATTCTGCTGTTAAATGTCCCTTCTAACGGAAAAGCCAATATTCCGTCATCTTTCGTGTATTCTGCCCAATTTTCCAACCATACACAGGTATTGTACCCTTTATCGAACATCATGAAAGATGCGGGAGTATTGGGTGGCGGAATGACAACACCTTCTCTAGTTTTAATAGGCTTGTCTTTTTTGAAATAATTCTTTACTTTATTTACAAGGGACAATTTTCTCTTATTCCCGTACATAATGTCGTGCTTTATGCCTTTAAACTGATCTCTTTCAAAACCCAAATCTCTCGGATCGGGTCTAGTATGCGGTCTGTACGAGTGCCACATACGATTCCTACGTTGGACTCTGTTTACAAATTACTTCCAATCGAAATACGTCTTTTATTTTTGAGCGACCAATAAACTGCACGAGTTCAAATAATCTCGACCAATGGGTGCGCGGCCACTTCGTGAGACTATTCCCACGCTCCGGCGCTCACCCCTCCTTTGCAATCCCAGCTCTGCTACCAGCCCGCTGCGTCTACCAATCCCAGCGCGGCACGGAGTGACGTCAGAGCAGCTTCGCGACTGACTCCCTCCTTCACAAGGTAACGGAAACTTTCTTACTTTCTAAAAGTGCTTAGTGCTTGGTTATTTTACAACGAATACACATTCGCCACCGTGCTCAAGTGTCTAGACAGGAAAAGAATTTGTTTCACTACAAGTAAACTACTTCCATTTACTTTTCACTCACTGCGGATAGATCTCTTCTGCCTACCCTTCACACTAGCATTGGAGAACCTGCTACTTCCCTAGACTCATCCACTATGCCGGGATATATCCGAGACTAGGGTTTCCCCAGCGAACTCCTTTGCTTTCACCCAAGCTCCGATGAACCCGCTACTCTTCCGATGTGACCCTGACTAGGTTACGCCACAATGGGAATTTTGCCAATGAACCTCGTTACTGACATTTATTCAAACATGTTATTCAGAAAAAAAAACCCTAGTTAGTGCTTCCAGTTCTACCTAACCTGCACCAACCTTCCTTAGAGCAGGTGACCTTAACGCGAATGGATTCTATTCACCACTCGCTATTCAATTCCCCGGGGATTCCTAACAACATTTAACAAATAACTAACAAGTGTGTTAATACATATATCAGTACAATAATAAGAAAAACGGTTTAAAACATTTCATAATTTTTCAAAACAAACATTTCAAGTGGGTGATCAGTCCTCCTGAAGTGCCTATTCTTGTAGCAGCATCAATATATTAGCAGCTTCCGACTTAGCTAGACTAACTAGTCCTACCTAACCTTTAACTATTCCCTAACCATAACTCTGCTACCAGAAAATTACTGATAGAGATCGCGGGTCACCCGACCAAATAATTTCGCCACTTCCGGCCAATATATTTTCAAATTACCAGATATATTGATCGGATGACCTCACAATCTACTACCAATAATTGTGGGATTCCTTTCGATTATTTCTAGTGTATCCGACTTACCATCCGCCGTTACGGGTACCTATGACCACAATGGATCAGGGAGCTAGCTGTAAAAGGAAAGGCAGCAATAATACAACCCAAGCTATAACTTTGTTTCATAAAATGACCACGGACAACTAGAAGTTTTAAAGTGTTTATCTAAATTTCTTCAGAGTATAAAATCCAACTTACTGATAAGAGACAATCAATAAGCAAGATAATAAAAATCATATAACCATAGAAAATCAATGGTAAAATCAACATTTAGATTCAAGAAAATGCGACTGGGAACCCGGTAAGCTAATAAACTAATTACTCCAGAATGGACATTTTCGAAGGGCAAACAAATTTTCAGGTGTACATTTATACTATGGAAATGGGAATTAGAAATCTAAACAGCTCAATATAAGGGTGAAAAAAGGAAAACGCTAAAATTCTAAAGAGTTTCTTCATTCAGTTTTATAAAGGAAAATTAGAGACCACATCAGGTAATTGCAGACTGCAATGGAGAAAATAATTTCTAAAAGGTAGGGTAACATAGGAACACGCTATGAAATTAAATGCAATTGACTTTGTAAAATGCAATGGTTGCGGAAAGCATGGAAAATTATCACGTGCAAAGGTATGTCTTTATTAAAGCAAAAGACAGAAAAATAGAGAGGTGCAGTTTCAAGAGATTTAGAGCAATATTTACCTAGACTGGTGTGAAAACCAACCCTGGCCACGGGTCAGTTAAGGACAGGAAAACCCTCAAGGAAGGATACCCCTCAGTGGGACAGCAGGTGCAGAATGGACACCCCAGGACAGGACAGGAAACCCAGATTAGGATCAGGACAGGACCACCAGGATACGACCAGCACCGGCAGTTCGGAAGCAACGCCAGTGCTCCACCCTCTCTGCAGCTATCAGTCAAGACCCCGATTGGGTCAGCGAATTCCCAGCAAAGTGCTTTCTCCAGCACTTAAGGTTCAGTAAAACCTTCAAAGTCTATGGTCAAATTCGGACAGAGTGCTCCGCAGCGCTCTGTATCTTCAGTCACCTATTGAGTGCGTTGGGTCAGTGACAGGTCAGCTATTCAGACAAGTCGTACAATTTCCCTAGGTGAACCCAGGGTAGATATACTGTTCTTGGGCAGTGTACCACCCCCAAATGTTGCAAAGTGTCAGAAATCCCCAATTTCGATTGGTCCTAAGGTAGGATTTGGTTAACACACCAATCAGAACAGTCTATTACAAGACCTACTTAGCATCCTAAGGTGCCGCCTAGCAAGATTGGGGTTCCCACGAGAAGTCGCAGGGAATACAATGAAAATTATACAATGTATTACAAGTGAGTATAATCTGGATGCTCTGGCTGGGTGTAGGTGCATGTTCCCAGGCAGGCTCTGGCATCAACCTTCTTTGGCTTGGTTTCAATGCCATCGCACCACGACGGATTCGGCGCAGAAGTGCCCTCCAAGATGGACTCCTAAGCCCCCATCACCCCTCAGTGCCGAGAATACATGAAAAGTAAGCGAAAACAAATTAGTACATAAAAATAAATGAATGTATTACATGTCAAGATTTCGTGCTTCAGGTTCATCATTATAAAAATATACTATGCAATTAGATATTAGTGCAATATATAACGACACGAGAGCAACAGCACGAGCCTCACCACATGATTATTCCAAGCAGCCATTTTATGGCTATTATGCATGCGCACCCTTTCCCTCCAAACTACATCTACGTAAAGTCACGTGAGTGTGACTGACGCATGCGCAGAAGCAGAAATGCAAGCGGCGCCCATTTTAAGGACAAGGATTATTTGTATTAGTAAAACACATAAGCAAGCTTCACTACTATACACGTACACTCAAAATAAAGTGATTAGTAAAACGTACAATTGTTATGAGGTTACAACAGATTCGAGGTTCATGAATCGAGCAAGTCGCGATGCGAAATCTTGCTCTATCATGACCACCCCCCTCCTAGTCCCACCCATAGGGCAGGACTTAGTCGCGTGCCAGCCCCCTTTTTCAGGATAAAGGTAGGAACTGGCCCCCTTCCAAACTAGATCAATCTTTGAATCCTGAACCGACTTTCTACGAGAGGAACTCAAGACTCTTCCTAAGATTTCTCCCTTGTGACTAAGGAGTAGTCACCCTGCAGCAGCAGGCACCAACCAAGCATCGTGGTCTGCTGTAAGTCTCTCCTCCGAATAAAGACTGCCCAGCACGACGAGAACCGGCTTCCCTGGCACCTCTGACCTCAACCTACATCATCAGCCCAGCTGTGATCCGTGGGTGTGACGAGACCTCGAGGGACCGGCCATCTTTGAAGACTGCACGACGCTTGTCCAGCCCGACCACCGAGTGACCCTCGACTGAGTGCTTTGGGGTAAGAGAAGCCCCGACCCTGAGCAGCTCCAGCACCGAAGTTCAGCCCCCCTGCATCCACGAGATCTGCGTGGGGCCCTTCTGCTCTTTGCTGCTCACCGCGTTGTCCAGGTCGCTTGCCCGTTGGCTAGTGGCCCTCTCACGACGCTCCACGACGACAAACACTGCTGGTCTGGTTGCTCCAGACTAGCCCTTGCTCCCCTCCAAAAGAGGAGCACCCAGGACCCTCCTGGTCCACCCAAGACGCCATTTTAGGTCCACCGCGTGGGCCTTGCATTTGCCAAGACTTGTTGCCCAATCCTGGGTCCAGCGACGTCAGAAGCAGATACCTTCGTGGGACAGCTCGCACCTCCATCCTGGTCGCCGACAACGCCTCCTGGTCCGAGAGACTGCAGAGCCCAGCAGCGCCCACTCACCTGGTCGAGGTGACTTCGTCCGGTGCCACCCTAGTGCCCACCTAAATCACTGGCTAGTGATTCAGAACTTGGTCCCCTCTGCTTTCAGGTCTTCTTCTTCCCTGATCCAGGCTTGGATCACCACGAACTTCTTCACTGGCCGCCTGCCAGCAACTTCTTTCTTCAGGCTCCTGGTTCTTCAACGAGGGTTTCCGACGCAACTTCAACCCTATGCAGCCGCAGCCCCTGGGCTAGGTAAACCGAGTACTCCGGTGCTCCAGCATAGTCCCACACTCTAAGTGTTCGGATCCACTCTTGTTTTCGACCCACCTAGTCGGGTTCGCCCGAGAACAGTAGCTTTGCCTTTGCTAGCCTCCATAGACTTTTTCCCGCCTTACGCGTGAGAGTTCCCACTCTGCACACGACGTCCACAGGCCTCCTGCTTCTAATCTAAGGGTTTAGTATTGTAGGCCTAGCGTTTCTAAAGTCTATGAGAATAGTTACTTACCTGCTAGTAATTCGCATTCCACTTTTGTAATATATGGTTTTTCGTGCCCCTCGGGCATTTGTGTAAATTGTGCGACTTGAAGTATTTTCTTAAGAGTTTTGTTATGTGCTTAGCTCCCTGGCTCATAAAGAGTTCAGGGTAGTCTTGTTATAAATAAATATCTGTTTATTTTCATAACAACTTGTGTGGTGTCCTTTCACTTGGTGTTCAAGGGGTAATGTGATGGTAAAACAGCTGGCTTAACACGCCCTCTAGAGTCTTAGCCTTAGACTGCTCGTATCCATGCTACTAGGATAGCTGGTCTATAAGGTTGACTTACAACCAATCATCAATAAGGGTTGTTTGGACTGATACAAAGTGCTCACTAGAATAGTGAACATTATATATCAGGCCAACTTCTCACACTCCCTACGACACTGAGTGCCATGGACCCATAGCCTCGAACCACAGAGATGGGCTTCCCAGCCCCTTCGATCCCCCACTGTCAAATGGATTGCCCAAATTCCTCCTGTGCAAGTCAACCCCACACTGATGGCACCCAATCAGAAAACCCAGAACAGATACCGCTTATACCACCCATTACTATTTGTGGGGCAGTCGGCCCTTCAGGCCCCCAAGCGCTCCTCTCGGTCTGAGAATGCCCCGGCACCCCTGGCAAAGTATGTCAACCATGCTCAAACCCCGTCACCCAATGTTCCAATCCAGCAACCTGTGTGCTCCGTCAGACCCCAGTCCGGTCCCATGTCAACCCGTCACTTGCCTAGAGCAGTACTCCAGCAGCCTGCCGCAGCAGCACCTGCATCCCCTTGCGGCCACCACCTTCCGATGCCCCCCAGCCAACCAGCCGAAGACCCCCGCAGCTCCCCCCTTGCCCTCAACCATAGACCCGTACCTGAGAGTCCATCCAAGACCTCCTGCTCCTGTTCAGTCGCTGATGTTCCCGCTGTCGTCATCCCCCGTACTCGCTTGTAACCATATCTGTCTCCTGGAGCAACACAAAATAACTAATTACTGGAACCCCCCCCCCACGAGCAACCTCCACTCAACCACCTCGTATGCACCGCATGCTGCACTCCACCAACCCACTCACTATTCTCACGGCATACCCCCACATCCATGTCCGCAACCCCTCACTCATCAGCAGACTTTCATGCCTCATGTCAACTGACACACACTGATCATAATACTGAAAAATTCCATAAAGGCTGCAATGTTCGAGCTGCGCGATCCCACGATGGAGGGCAGGCCACCGCGGACCCCCCTACTGCTTCTGGCCAGCGCCTGGAGGCCGTTGCGCGCCCCACTGGCATCCCCATCTGCCGGAACAATACCGGTCCTGGCCCCCCCCCACCAGGTCGCTCCAACCAGGTGAGGCCCAAGCACCACCGGGCCTCGCGCCGTGCTTGGCGGTCCCTCACCCTTACTCCCAGGGCCCTGAAACTCCTCTGTGTCCCCAACTGCCCTCCTCGCAGCATCCCTGCCATCAGTAGCCTAGGCACCCTTCGGAGGTGACCTGCACCCATAGCTGGCATGAAGCCACTCCTACTGCCCCGAGTCCACCATACGCGGGGGAAGAGACTGCACTAAAAACCCCGAGGCCCTCCCCTGCACAGACTCCCGACACGTGCCACTCTGCTCTTCCCCCCAAAAAGGGGGGGTGCAGGCCCACGATAGGAGGCCTTTACACCTCAAGTATGTGCAGCAGCAGCCCCCCTGCCCCCCCACCGGCCACCGAGCCCCCCGGGGGATTCAGCCGACCTCCTGGCCACATTAAAATAAGGGACGGCAGGACCCTACACCGCCTTCCCCCACCCCTGTCAAGGCAGCCAGCTCGCATCAATAACGGGGCAAGGTGCCAGAGCCCGCAAACTGACGCCGCCACCCGCCCGCTGCCCCCCTCCTATCCCCCCCGCGGCCACCAAATCACCCGCGTCGCATCGCGATCCTCACCCGGCAAGAGGGGCCGCCTCCCGCCCAGCGCCGGCTACTCGAGACACAAAACCGCCCCCCCTCCCCCGCACACACACAAAGGAAGTGGACAACGCGAAGCGGCACAAGGAAAACAGGGTCTGCCACCCCCCCTCCCCAAACTCCCGCCAGACGCCACAACAGGGGGCCCGCCCCAACATGCCACAGCCACTGTACCACGTGCGCTGGACCACAGCAGCACCTATGCTGGCCCCAGCATACACCTACCAGTCGGCCCTTCAAGCGCCCGATAAGCACGCTGCTCACAGCCAGTCCCCCCGCCCGCTCGGCCCGGACCATAGACAGCTGACCCGTGAAGGGTCCCAGAGCCCCTTAACCCCGTACATGTTCCCAAAACCGCCGTAATGAAACAAAAAACCTCTCCCCGCCGATCGACAAATCGGCCCCTACCATCCACAAAATTCTTCCCAGGTCCCGATACAAAATTCTTCCTAGGTGCTTGGTGTTCGGAAGAGGCTGACTCTCCTCTCCCAACACCCTTTAAGACCTCCCAAATCCCCACCCCTTGCCCTTCTAATCCCACCCCCACACCTTGTCCTTCCGGTCCATGCGCGAATTCCCCAGGGGAAGACTGGTCTGCGACCTTACTTCCCCTGGGGCCCGCAGTGGCATGCCCCGATAGCTGTCCACATCTGGCCCTTGCAAACTTTGTTACTGGGACACTTCTTCCTCTGGCCCTCCCCTAACCACCGTACGTGGGGGTGTCATACATGGCAGGGGGGCAAAACGAGCTGATGCTTGTGGGCCCAGTTTAACTGAGTGCCCTACATTGAGGGCAGGAGTGTGCCATGGTCAGCTAGGGATGAGCAGGCACCGCGATCCCCCCGAACACTTGTGCTGGGAGGCGACTGGCCCGGTGCGGGCACACTCAGGCTGCGGGGCCTGCCGGGCCTTATTCTTATGGCCCCCTACCCACACCTTGTAAAACGGTGCAGTCCTTCTGCTAGCGCTCGACCGCGCAGCCCATTCCAGGCACAATTCCTCGGCCCAAAGCCTGGAATACCATACAGCGCATGACATCCTACATGTTAAGTGTACTCTACTCCAAAAGAGGGACCTATGCATCGCGCAATAACCACTCCACGCATCAGTTAGCGTAAAAGGCCATTTATTAGGACAGGCATGACATTCAGCAATAAACATAACATCATTAACTTGAACAATCCCCCCAACATCCTGCCATTCACCCCATCATCCACTCACGTGCTCCACCAGCCACTCCCAATTCACACCACAACCTCTTTGCATCTCATTCACTTCCCCCTTTCACTTTCCAACTCCTCCGTCATCTCCATCCATCGCACACCCGTCTACCACTCCCCCCATCCTGCACCTGTAACCCCATCCCTGGAAGGGTGATTCTGCCCGTCATGGACTCCCCACCCCTCCCAGTTCCCGCCACCCAGGGAACCCCCGGAGGGCGGTTACCTGCCCCACCAAGCGTGCACCTTTCAAACTCAGTCTCTCTTACACCAGATCGATTCATTCCACAGATAGCTAATCAGATCCCGCAACTCCATCAGGTAAAACGTATTCCCCATGTGAGAAAGGTGCACGCCGTCATCTCGGAAAAGAAGTGGCTGCTCCAGCTGAATCCCGACATGAGCCAGCACTTTGATACCCTTATCCGCACAAAAGAGTCTCATTGCACTGTTCAGTTTCCTGCGGGCCCTTTCCACAGCCGCAGGCTTGAGTGCACCCCTCCAAATCCTTCTCGGAACAAACTCAGTCCACACAATACAGGCGCCAGCCAGATTGCGTTTCATCGCCTCCAGATCCCTCTGCATCAAATGCAATAGTGACACCCCCGATTGCTTCACCAAGTCATTCTCTATGATAAGTATGTCCGGGCAGCCCAGCTGCGACACTTTCCTTGTTAGCTATGGCAGCAGTTCTCCCCAGCGCATTCCGCTCTTACCCCACCATTGTACTTCGTGATGGCTGCTCCTCAGGCCCAGGTTACGGCCGTAAACCCGCCTGGCAGCGTATTTCTCCCCCCAGTGCACAAAAGAGTGCCCAACGATCCAGGTGACCATCTTGACCCCCGGCCCACGAACACAACCTACGAAGAGAAAGAGATTAGTACCCCAGCATAACAAGAAAAACAACAACAAACTGTGCAGCCGGCTAAGCAGCACACCCCACCCCTTCATTTACGCACGTAGCGCTCATAGCACCGCGACCGCCATCGACCAATCCTCCGGATCTCCTCCCACGACCAACCCAAACCCGCCGCAGCAGTGGCTGCCCCAATCCAAAACGAGTGCGTGCCAAAACGCGCCGGGTCCCTGTCCAGCCTCCGCAGAGCCATCCGCAGAACCGCCAGCAACTGAAACGACGCCAAGCGCTTCCGCGACGCATGCACAAAAATCTCCCCTTCCAACCTCCGCACTCGACCACAAAACCCCAGCCACTCTCGCACCGGGCACACACCCTCACACCCACTCTCCGACAGCCATACCAATTTGCCCCGACCCAACTGGTCTGTCTTGGAACGCCCCAACCATATGCCCAACCGAACCCCATCAACACGCACATCCACAAACATCCGACCCGGCGCCCCAGGTGTCCCAAGCAACTCCGACACCCGAAATGCACCAAAAAACATCCAAATCATGCACAGGCGAAATAGCGCCACCTCTTCCCCATCATAACAACAGAAATGCAACTCCCTTAAAACCTGCTCCAAAAAATCAAACGTGACCGCCTCACGCGGCAGTTCCCCCCCACCCATTTCCGCCCTCACCCAACCCCAACACTTCAACATTCGACTCAGCAGACCCATCCTAGCCGGATCAAAACCCAAATACACCATGCTGTAGAAAGAAACTCCCGCCAACTTGCCAGCAATCGTGTTTGCGACAGCCCTTTATCCATGCAATCCAACACAAATTGCACCACCCCTCGGTCACACTCTTCCGTGGACAACCTTCTCACTCCCATCTCTCCCCCCCCCCAAGGACCCAAACTCAGCCCATGCCAACCTGTACGCCCGCCTAGTGGACTCCGCTATTGACCTCTCAACCAACCCAACCACTCTCACTCTCCCCAGGCCCAGATACCCTCCGGCACCTTGATCTTGCAAGCTTCCGCTCCCGGCGCCAGCTCCCTGAAGCGATGCCACTGCGAACGAGATAACGCATCTGCAATTTCGTTACTCACGCCAGGCACATGTTTCGCGCAAAACAGCACATTGAAACGCAGACACAGCAGCATGAAACTTCGCAGCAAGCGCAGCACTCGCAGTTCCCTCGCCTTCTGGTTGTTCACCAAGTCCACTACAGTCATATTGTCCACATGAAACAACACTGACCTGTTCCTGAACTCCGGCCCCCACACCAACAATGCGACCAACAAAGCGAAAAACCAATGAGCTGGCCACTGTTCCGCACACCAGCGGCCGTCCCAGAAAATCCCGAAACTGGCTGCACCCGCCGCGTCCGAGTTGAACCTGCCGCACCATCCTGTCGCGCTCAAAATCCAAGGACACACCATTGAAATCCTCCAGGAAAACCAGCCACACTCGCAAGTCCGACTGGACCCCCAGCGTGATCCTGATCCTGTGGTGTGGGAGGACCGCCCCCGACATGGCCATGCCGAGCCGGCTACATAACGTCCTCCCGGCCCTCACCACCCTGCAAGCAAAGGTCAACAATCCCAACAGGCGCTGCACCAACCTCAACTCAAGCTTCCGGACCTCGATCGCACCTCTCAAAGCATCCTGCATCTCCGCCACCTTCCGTACCCGTAAACGCGCCTGCCAAGCCACCGAATCCAACTCAATCCCAAGGAACGTCAGGCAACAACTAGGCCCCTCCGTCTTCTCCGGCGCCACCGGCACCCCAAAATCCTGCGCCAACAACTGGAACTGCTGCAAAGCCTCTCTACATGCGCCAGAGCGACCCCCACCCACAAAAAGAAAGTAATCCAAATAGTGGGACACCAGCCGGTGCCCACTGCGGTCCACAAAGGCCCACTGCAGAAAGGAGCTGAAAGTCTCAAAGAGCACGCAGGAAATCGCACAACCCATCGGCAAAACCATTTCCACGAAGATGGACCCGTCAAACTGCATGCCCAACAGAGGGAAATCCGCCGGATGAATGGGGAGAAGGTGAAAGGCCGACTTGATGTCACACTTGGCCAACTCAGCCCCCCTCCCACAGGACCTCACCAAACCAATGGCATCATCAACTGACGCATACAGCACTCTAGAGCCCTCCTCTGCAATAAAATCATTCACAGACCCTCCCTCCGGCCAGGACAAGTGATGAATCAATCGGAACTCCCCAGGTTCTTTTTTGGGCACCACCCCCAGAGGTGAAACAATGAGATCTGACATCGGCCAATCTGAAAAAGGACCCGCAATCCTGCCCTCCGAAACCTCCTTTTCCAATTTACGCGCCACCACCTCCGGCAACTCCTTGGCGGACCGCAAGTTCTCAGCCCAACGTCTCTCCCTCGGCCCCTGATATCCAATTTGAACACCTTCCATGAACCCCCAATACAAACGCAACGCCGCTTCCTTATCAGGGTACCGGGAGAGCCATAGACACATGGCCTCCACCTTAACCGGAGTATGGGCCCTTCGGCGCTGGCTGCCCCTACCCTTGGCAAGTTTCCACTACTCTGACGGCGAAGCCAACGTGAGGTACTGAGTGACCGCGTGCCGCCCCCCGCACTTTGAACACTCATGCTTGAACTTACAAGAGGGGCGGTTGCAGAAACCTTTGTTGAACCCCCAACAGGCCCCTGAAGACACTGGCTTGTACTGTTGCCCCGCTGCCCCTGACCACACAGCCTGGGACCCCAGACCACCTGAACCTCCTTGACTACCCGCCCCAGACTGGGCGGGGCGTGACTGAAAAGACTGATAAGTAACTGGAAGACCACTAGCTGTATGAGTGGAAGCCACCGCCTGCGTCGAAGACATCCATTGAATCCAGAGTTCCTGGTCCACCTCCCCCCACGGCTTGTCCGGATTAACGTTGACCCTGGCCCTAAACTCCTCATCGTAGCTCAGCCAAGCAAAACCCCCGAAATGCAGCTGTGCCTTCCTGATCACATCAATATACTTGAACAGAGCAATCGCCCGATCTCCGTGCTTCTCGCAATAGATACTTGCGTAAATCAAGAAAGCCGACGTCCAATTCTCCATCGTTACCGGCACCCTCGGCCGCCTGGTCTACTCCCACTCCTCCTCCTTAGACCCTTCCTTCGCCTTAATCTCTCTATGCAGGAGCTTAAACACATCCACATATTCATGCCTCCATATCTTCCCCTTCGTCTTGTCAGACAAATGAGAACCCAGGGGCATCGCCAACCCCATGTTATGTTATCCGGATTTATAAAGCGCACAGATGCCCCAGCAAAGGGGTGTGGCATGTGTGGCAATTTCTTCCGGAGCTTCTCAACTCCATCCTCCTTACCCCCCAAGTACTCCACCTTGTCAGTTTGCGCACTGGCCGTCGTGACCTGCTTCCCCCCATCAGCCGCCACCGGCTCCACCCCAACAGGGGACCTCGCCCGCACAGTCACATCCCCGACCCCCACCCCCACCGACCGGTAGGGCTTCTTCCTCCCTCCTTTCCCCCCTTCCGTCCATGCGTCCCACCAAGCGCCCTCACCTGACAATGTTGCAGGAGCGTCCATCTCCCGTCGCTGTGCGTCCGCCGGCTTCATGGTCCCTTTGCTGGGCTGACTGGCGCCATCCCTTGCCTCATGGGAAACACCAACCATGGCAGGTGCCACCCTAGCCTTGCCCACACTCTCAGACTCACGCAACTCACCCTCTTCCAACTGATCCTCCTCATCCTCATAATCCAACCACTCATTCTGAACATCCAGTGGCACCACTTCCGTCACCACTCTCTTGGCACCCTTCTCTTTCACTCCAGGCATAAACTCACATTCCAGCATCGCCGGTGCCCACTCCCTCGATGGAGGGCAGGCCGCCGCGGATCCCCCTGCTTCTTCATCCCGGCGTTTGGAGGCCGTTTTGCGCCCCGCCGGCCCACCCCGGCCCCTGTCAGCTGTCCCCGCCGGCTTGATCCCGCCCCCCCCGAGCCGTATGCGCTCGGGGAGGCCCAGGTGCCAAGAGGTCTCTGATCCGTCAAGGCAGTCCCTGAACCTTCCACCCAGACCCACTGCCCTGGGGCCCCAGGGGCCCCCTTGCCTCTACCTCCCGCTGGCCCCCTGCCACGCGCAGGTGCCTGGGCCCCATGGCCCTTGAGGACCCCACCCGCCTTCGCCTCCCTGGCCTCGTTTAAACGCTGCCACTCCCTCTCATACTCGGCAATGACGCGACGCTGATCGCGGGCCCTCTCCTCCTCGGTCATGTGCTCCCACCTGTCGTAGAGGGAAGACCGCCCAGGCTCCCCTAGGCCTCCCCCCCCCGGCGCAGGCGCCGCAGCGCCCCCGGCCCCACTCTGCTGCTGCGCCTTTAGAGGGCTCTTGCCCTTGAAACCCTGCTGCTTAACAACTCCTTTCCAACCCCCTGAAAGGTCGACCGGCTGCTCAAGGATGGTGAACCCCTCCTCCCCCCCAGACTCCCCCCCAGACAGCGTGAGAGCAAAATCCCCACCAGCCGCCACCTCCCACTCACCCAGGTCCTCCCCCCCGCTGCCCTCACTGCTCTCATCGTACCCCACTAACTGGCCCATGCTCCCCGACCCCCCGGCAAGTAATGCCAGCGAAGCCTTCCCCGCCCCTCCGGCCCCCTCCACCGCACCGGGCCCCGCTTCCCCGACCTCGATCTTGGCCGGGAGGCTCAGCCGCCTCCCCCCTTTCTTGGGTGCCTCCTACTGCTTCTTACCCCTCCCCTTCTTAGGCGCGCCTTCCCGAGCCCCAGCGGGCTCATTCATGCACGCTGCGACAACCGCAGCCACCCCCGAGTCAGATATAAATAAACATGGTATCAACAACGGACCCAGAGAGTCAGCCGAGACACATATAAGCAAACGTAGTGTCAACAATGGAACCTGAGAGTCAGCAGAGTCAACTATAAGCAAACGTGGTGTCAACAAAAGCCCCTGAGGGGACACCGCAACAGCATACGCTGCTCTCACCTTCATCGCCCGCGGATCACTTGCGGTGCAGCAGGTGTACAATGTCAGTGATCTGAGCCAACCTTGCCCGCACACATACTTTACACATTCCCTCTAAATTAAGACATACTGCTCTGTAGCACGCTACTAGGGGGTGAACACTGGGTAATTTGGCGATTGCTTGTGCCGCCCTGTGACAAGTATTGCAGTTGCCAAAACCTCAGTCAACCAGCAACCCAACTTCTCACATCCATCTTTTGTGACATCCGAAGGAACATATTCATGCATTTTGGTTTGGCCAGCTTAGCGTCGATTTTCCAACAGCTAATGAAAGAGATGGCCAATGGAGAGCTGGGGCAGTGGAATATCAGGATGACATCTTGGTGTATGGGAGGGATGAAGTGAAACATGACGTCGTTCTCCCCAGGTCTGAATGTGGATTGACTCTGAAAGCATCCAAGTGCAAGTGCAGCGAGGGGGAGGTCTTGGATAAGGCATCAGATCCAAAGAGACTCATTTCACAGATAAACTTGAGGCGCCGGCTGCTCAAACAAAAGAACAGCTCACGTCCAGGGGCGTAACAAACACCCCGCAGTCTCCAGTAGCTGAAGGGGCCCCCTCAGCTCTTCGGTAGAGAGCTGTGAGAAAGAGGTTTGCTCTAAAGCAAGTGCAGTCTGCAGCCTGCTCTGAGCTCCCCTTGCTGACCCAGGACTGAAGAGAAGCAAAGTAACAAGTTACATTGTTTCTCTTCATACAGAGCCACGAGCCAGGCCCGGGACAAGGATGGGGGTGGGGGCCCCAGAGAGCAGGAGGCAGCACAGAGGAGAGCTGACAGGGGAAAAGATGGGGTGGGGCCCCCAAGACAGCATTCACACAGGGTTCTGCTCCTCTGAGGCAGCACAGAGCTGACTTGGGCTGAAAAAAGTTTGTACCTCCAGAAACAGGATCTGCTGGGAGGCATTGGAAGCAGGGGCGTAAACGCTGCGTGGGGCCCCCAGGCTTCCCTACACTTGAAGGGGCCCCCTCAGCCCCACACTGAAGTGAGTGCTGAAGAACAGGCCTGAGCAATGTACATCAGTTCTGTTCAGCTTCAGCCTTTCTTTGGACAGGTAGCCACAGTTCCGAAGATCTCACACATAAAAAAGAAACCGTTGCAATTTATAGCTTTTGTTTCTTACTTGTGTACAGAAGCCTGGAATGAAAGGCACCCCAAGATTTATCTGGGTATCTGAGCGCTGGGGTGGAGAAAGAAACAGTGACAGAGCAGTGATCAGGAGAAGGTCAAAAGGAAGTTCAAAGGAAGAAGCAACACTGTGAGGGAGAGACTGATGACACATTCACACACAAAGGGGCTTAACCCCCCCCTCCCCCAGGTGAAGGAGGCCCCCGGAACCCCTCAGCTATGCACCTTGCTTGTCCTGATATTCAGAAGACAGCAACTTGCTCTGTTCTTTGTGCAGAGACAGTGCAATAAGTTGACACTGCTCTGCAGAAATGTAAGTAACACTTTATTGTTACATTTTAGGAAGCCACTGATTCTACAGGAAGCCAGGCCAGGGGTTTTTAATTGCAGGAGTGGATGAAGGGCTCTTGCAGAAGGCCTGCAGGGATGACTGAAGCAGGATTCAGTGATTGTCTGTGGACCCTCCCACATCCAGCCTGCACCCTCAGTAAGAGTCCATTATCGGAGTCAGACTACAGAGGTGGCAAGCAGCAAAGAGCAAAAGGGTCTCATGCGTCCTGCAACAGCCTTCGACCCGGCCATGTTGGCATCCTTCAGCTGCTGATTGGCTGTGATTCCTGGGGATTAAAGAAGTAGTGAGGCTAGCTAGCGCTGGACTAGCTGGTGTCCCCCAAACAGGTGAGTCCACCAACAGCCCTTTTCTTTCTACCCTGATATAATAAAGGGCGGCATGGAGTAACTGGCAGACCCTGGGGGTATTGGGCCGATACCATAGCGTTCATTATGCTTCACCACCTGGTCACACCAGACTTAACAAAACCCCAGAAGCCCCCACTGGGGCCCCTGCAAGTTCTGAACAAAGGCAACTCTTTTAACAATGCCTGACAGCGGGTGGAATCTGGGTATGAGTGACTCCATGCATTGCTTGGTCTTATTTTTTAAAGATATATTCTACCCCCCAAACCCCCAAACTGAGATCTAAACAAGTGAATGCACCTGCATTAGGATTTCCAACCTGAAGCAGAATTACATTTAGCGCAGATGTGGATTGCACATGTTTCTCGGGTCTGAGGATGGAGACGAGAACCAAGCCAGGTTCAGATCCAGTGACTCTGGCTGTGGCGCTGTCGCCTCAGACTGTCGGTGTCTAGGTTTTGCAGTTGGGTGGCCCTACGGCTCAGAGCCCTGGCCTGCCGCTCTATCCCAATGACCCTCTGAATAGTGGACATTGCTCCTTTTACATGTTTGTTTTTCCTCCATATTTTTTTTAACTCTGGGTGAGAAAGATGGGACAGGTTTTCCATTTTTCAAACTGCACTAAAATGAGTGCACTGCACTTCCTTAAAATGAATGCTTTTATAGGTTGTAGGAAAGCACTGAAAACTTGTGTAAAAGCTCTCAGAGCTCTGCTACTTAGAATAAAGTAAACATTTAAAATACCAAAGTCACGCTGCATTCAATGTACTTATTCCTAGTGTCTTCCCATCACCTTCCAAATCTCTACGCCCAACACAACATCCCTCTTTTACCCTGTTGGTTGTCTCAGTTTTTATTCTGTGGGTTACTTGATCCCCACTATCTCCTAACATGTAGTTTACATCCTGCTTTCTTTCCTCCCCTCTCTCTAGCTTTGACTATGATGTCCTGTTCTTCTGTGCCTCATTCTTCCATATAGTCCCCTTCATGCACTGTGAATGACCCTCATTTAAGGTCATCTTACTCTCGAGACAGCATCTGCTCGGAGGTGGTCGCTCTTGTCCCTCCATAACCCCATTCTATTTCTAGCTCTTTTGTTTCTTTCTCTGTTTTTACTTTTCTTGTTTTCTTCTCTTTCCCATAATGTCCCTCCTTCTGCCCTTACCTCTCTGATCAGATTCTCTCACTCTTTCCTTTATCCCTTTGCCAACAGTCGTGACATTCTAAGTAGTCTTTCTCTCTCTTTATCCCTAACTCTTCCACTTACTCTCTCTCATACACATTATTTAAGAGTGCTCCTCCATTACTCACTTACTCTCTCGATACACATCTTTAAAAGTGCTCCTTCATTACTCACTGACTGTCTCAATGCACGTTTGTTATGACTGTCCTTCTCGGTCTCCTTTTCTTTCTCTTTCCTTGACTATCATCTTGCATCCTCTTTCAGTCTCTCTTACCTCTTATACATCCATTATGGCCTGCCGTCTCTCGCTATTTGACCGCTTTTGTTCCCTTGCTGCTTCTTTCCTCCTGTATTGCTTCTCGTCAATGACGGTCCCTCTCTCCTGCAGTCTCCACCTCTCTTACCGCAGCCTCCTCCGTATGGATGTGTTTGGTCTAACTATGATTCTAACTCATGCTCTGCCATACATCTTTTGTTATGTTACCTTGATTGTTCATTTCTGTTTCCCCTTCCTCTCTATGCCTCTCTTTTGTACAGTATGAGACCGTGAGCCTTAATCCGAGACCCGGACGCACTATAACCAAGTGTCATGCCAGTGTTGTCTGCTCAGTGTTTAGGAGCCGACTCCTGTGAGCCAGTCTACCTGTCCAGGACAAGTCTCTGCGACACTGCTCGGCTGCCCGTCCACACCACACGCCCTCAGCACCTTTGCTAATTGTTATCCTCCTTCGTCAGACTGCCCAGTAGTGCACACACTTCAAATAAAAAACCACAAACAAAAGCAATTTAAACCAGTCTTTACAGTGCAGGAGACCATCTCCTTTCAACTTTAGAAATCTCAAGGTTGTCATATCAGTACTGGACATTTCTTTTTTAACAAAACTGTGGACATTGTTTTGATTAAATAAAAACATGAAAAACCTTCGGAACGTTGTTCAAGATAGATCTCCGCGCTCCTCTTTGACTATGAAATGAACAAATATACTTAGATTACACAAAAAGAGTGTATCTGCAGGCAGAATAGCGCCTCCAGCACTTTCCACTAACTTTTGTATAGGCTGCAACCTCTACTAATTACTTCATGATCAGCTTGGGCTGCACTCCCCTGGTGCAGACCGGCTTTTCAAATGTCCATGCATCTTCTTTGTACCCTGGGTTATCTGTGCGTCTGTCCATGGTTGGTCATTTGGCACTGTAACAGATTTGCTTTTAGAACTGTCAGTTCTAAAATCTACACTTGTTAAAATTCAGCAGCCACTTGAAATACAAAGCTTCTCTTGCTACTTTTTCTTTCTGTGCCTCCTCGGAAAGAAATGCAAACGTTGAGTCTCTCAGGGGTGTCCAACATAGGTCTAGGAGAACCGGATCCATGCAAGATATTCAGCTTTCCATGCGCTATGTAAACAAATGCAGTCTAGAATCATTTTATGTTGATGTCTTCTATTTGGATATCCTAAATATTTGGCAAGGGTCCGGCCCTCCTGGACCTACCTTGGATGCCCCTGTATTTTCTATTGCGTAATGTCTGCCTTTCCGTCATAACGCAGTCTTGAAGTGGTCCTTGTCATTGCTAAGGTGCAAAGGATTAAACAAATACACAATGTAGCTAATTTGAGAACAACTGACTAAGGATGCTATGGTTTGCTACCAAGTTAGTAATATGTCAGTTCAAATACCCCAGCCACCATTGACTGTGATATTTATTAGAAAGAGATACTTTCTCCAGCTTGTGTGTGTTCTTGACACCACATTGCCAGTGCGGCCCATGCCTTCGACAAGTGTGGGTGGGAATATTTATGATATAGTTTTACAGTGGCAGAAAGTATTGATAATGTGGTCATAATAGTAAGAAGCATATTAGTAAGATGATTTTTATTGACATCATATTTGATTACAAAAAAAGTTTAACAAATGTGACCATTTTTCAGAAAAGCTGTTGTTTCAAAATCCTGATTGTAATGCCCTGGGTTGCATGGGTGAGGCTGCCTTGTGCGTTAGTTAGCTTAGCAGGGCTTTCGGAGGCTTGATTTCTTGGATGACCCTATAAGGGGCAGGACTCTATATTTGAGTGCATGCCTCAGACCAGCCCTGTTTGAGGTCGCACCATTGTTGTTTTTAACATGAGACAGAGTGAGGTAGATTGTTTGATGAAAAGCGACTCTAAAGATGATTTTGAAAACGTTAAAAATCTGTGGTCCTGCTGTTTTAAATGAAAGGTTACATTAAACATAAAACTATGAGAGGAACATTGTAAGAATCCGACCACCTTGACAGAGCTGCCATGTCATGTATGTTGGGTTATGTTCTAATGAAATAGCATGATATGTTATGCTGTTCTATAGTATGGTGTGCCAAGTTTTTCTATGTGTTACATTGTTATGTTTTTATATTGTGTTATGCTACCGGGCCGTGATCGGCATATCATTGCTGGTTTTAAGAGTGCGGCTGCCCTAAGCCACACAAGGGAAGGGGTGGGCACAAGAAGGTCTATACGGCCAGCTCCCTTGCGTGGGTGAAGGGCATCATCCAGCAGTTTTCCAGCTGCATCGCCTCAGTCTTCGTGGTCAGTGCCAGTTCCTTTGAGGCATATTTCCACCCGAGCAGGAAGTGGGCCCAGAACTAGGGGTGGGTGGAACTTGCATAGTCGCGCTACGCAAAGCTCTGCAAACTAGTAAAAAATCTCTGCAAGCACTCAAAAGTTCAGCGAACACACGGAATTGCTCGTTCCGCCCGTTCGCGATGCTTTTTTCCTTTCCGCGAACGCTGTTTGCGTGCTCGGGGAGAAATATTTTGTGAACACGTATTTTGAAAGCGCAAACAAGCAAAAAATTCCGCGAAGCTGCAGATCGCGGAATATTTGGCAATTCCGCGTTCTCCGCAGAAGGTGTAATTACCCAAATTCTGCAAATTCCGCGAGCGGATCGGAATTTACCGCCCAGGCCTACCCAGAACCTCTTTGCATTCTTGATCTTTGGGGGTTCTGTATTTCTCTTCTCAGGGAGAGGTGGTGGGAAAGTGTTGCTTCTATTGGGATGTTTACAGTGTCTGGCAGCCCCCAGCTGTGCAGGCTGCTTTCCAAAGAGGCTTGATGGAGGTAAGCTCAGCCTCTCCTGATATCCTGCTTGCAGTCGGGTGATGGGCCTTGACCAGCTCCGGCACAGCAGCTAGATCGGACCCTACATGCAGACGATTGCCCTGGCTCAGCTCTTCTTGGTGGGATCCTCGAGGCCAAAATGAGCCGGACTTCCATGTGGCTTCCGTCTGCCACCCACGCTCTGCCCTCAGGTGCCAAACATTACAGACAAAACAGTGACCTTTGATGGAAAACGTGCAAAAGAAAGTCATACAGATTTAGTGGTGCTTCTCTGGTCTTTTTTCTATGTTCTCTGTAAGAATGTGGGTATGACTGGGAATCCTGGTGCACTGTAAGGCCATCATTTACTATGTTTTAAAATTTTATATATTTGAATATACAATGACAAATATGTTGTATGATGCACCACTGTCGCTATTTAAAAAAAAAAACATTTTTGGGGGAGACCCACTCCCCCCCACCCGCCAAGCCCACTTGCAAGAGTCAGGCTGGTTCGCTACGTACAATAGAGGGACTGGTCTTCCAAAATACACCATGGTTGCTTTGGGTTCCCAGTCCGGCCCTGGCCTGAGAGCTCATGACTGGGTCCAGAGCACTGGGGGGGCCCCATCCATGTACTTTGTAGGGGGCCCCCTCAAGTTTCGCTACGCCACTGCTCATGTCATTTATAGTCACAACTGAACTCTAAGCAAAATGAGGAGAAGATTTTACTAAAAAGGTTGAGCCACTACAGCAAGATCCCAGACACGTCCCATCTTTTGCGGAGTGACCTAGGAATGAATGATCCGCCCCTCCATCTGCAAACTCTACATGGACCCTGGCACATTTCTAAGCCAATGATACTCAGTGGTACCTTGAATGAGTGAATGAATGACTGACTGAATGAATGAATGAATGCCTGACTGAATGAATGAATGAATGCATGCATGCATGAATGAATGAATGCATGAGTGAGTGAATGAATGAATGAATGAATGAATGAATGAATGAATGCATGAATGAGTGACTTGAGTATGAGATGATCGGCTGAAAGTTCATTGTGCCAGAAATGAAACTGTATATTGAAGGCAAATAAACATAATAGTTGGCTCTTGAGTGCTTTCCGAAATGATACTTCTGTGATGAACTTGAGACGTCAGGAGTGTGCAGGTAACATTATTACCACACAAGGAGGTACACGGTGGCGAGGACGGACTCGCCCGAGCTCCTCCGCTGCCAACAGCAGTTCAACCGCCACAACTAATAACAATACATTCTAAACCATGCATCACACAACTACCACAACTCATAACAATGCATTCTAAACAATGCATCATAGCATTCCTGTAAGGGAATCTCCATGACAACAGATTCCAATAAGGGCAAAAAATTACAAAGCAAACAATAACTATTACAAATGTTCCCTCCTCCAGCAATGACCCAAACCAAACATAAAAATACCCCTTGTGATCTGCTTGTAAGAGAAGCCTTCTCCTGCACACATGAGCAGAAGTCTCAGTTACTCACCAGAAGCTCTTTATGAATGAGAGATTATGGCAGCTCTGCTCCTCACACCACTGTTCATATGAAAGCCACTGTGTGTTCGCATTCACCATCACTCTGAGTGAGAGTGGCCCCCAGGGCTGCCTGACTAGCAACCACCATGATGCAACAGGGCAACCTTGGCTCACATGGCTTTGTCGTAATTGCAAAAATAATCTATGGAGCTATACCTACCAATAGGCCCAAAAAACATTAACCTTACCAAATAGTCAGTCAGTTGGCAGTGAAGAAAAATCAATCATTTATTAAACCAATAATACTCTATCGAGGAGCCTCTCCGATGTAACTCAGCCAGTGCGTGGAGAAGACTGACGATTCACACTCAATACATGGCATATATACTTTCATTGCGTTACATGAGATCACCGTACATGGAAAAATACTGGTTGGCACAGTAGCTTAAAGGAAAGACCATATATGGCACACAAAGTTTGTTTAAAAGTCTGCTTCTGCTATTATTGGGGAGGGTCAGGAGGGGTGACTCCCTTTTGTCTCGGTGCGTCCAGAAATGTGATTATCACCTCTGAAGCCAGATGTGACCCTGGGTCTTAGAACAAGGAAGAATAGTATGAATTCAGCTGCCTTGTGTAACTCAACTAACTGGGGCCTACTCGACTGCTGGAGAACAGCACGTGACCGCTGCCCGTGTCTAATACATGTACAACAAAATGGCGTCTGTTTGGTTCTCTGTTCGAATACAGATAAATACAATGCAAGAGCGGGAAAGGAATTCCTGTATCGATGTAACTAATTATTCTAAACTATGATAAACGTAATAGATTATATATATGGACAGATATATCGTGCTAACAAAAGATCCCGATAAGTGCAGAAAAATCGATTCTATGCCTCAGAACCACCCTTTTAGCATGATGTAGCTAATCAAGAGAATCAGTCCTAGAAAATGCCCTTGTCAATCTGCATCATCTCTCGTATTTCTTGTTGAACCATTTGAGCTTTTACCTTAGCTGGGGATGGCTTTGTCACAGAGGAAGTGATTTTTGCAGCACAATAAGAACAACATGCAGGTCCACAATGATTTAAATCATGTGTATTTCCCGGCCGCGCAGCGGACGGGTGCAGCGGGAACGCTGGCGGCGCGCCAAAGGCGCGCGAAAGGAAAGCCCGTCTGCGCCCGTCCGCGCCAGCCCGAGCCCAGGGGCCAGTCATAATGCCCCCCACATTACTTACTCCTTGCCCGAGCTTTTTAATCTACAACATGATGGGCCCATGAACCCTCTGGACAGGCAGGCTGCACTTATTTCGGACATTTATGTTCCTAAACCCATCTGTTCCAGTCGTCAGATAAGATTAGCTGCGGCTGGGTCTTCCGGGATCTCTCACGGTCAATGTACTTTTACTACCCCGGCCCTTGGCCCTCTAACTGTCACCTATCTTAACACACGTTCGATGGCGAAACACCAGCTGGAGATTTTTCAACTACTCGACGCTGGTACCACCGATATTCTCCTTTTGACAGAAACTTGGCTGACAGACGATTCCGCACCTGATATTCTTGCTGCAATTCCCAATGGTTATTATTTGCTCCACTCTAATCGCCCTCAAGGCAAAACAGGTGGCGTAGTCGCAGCCATCATACATCATAAGCACAAATTTACCACCTTAGAAAGGGTCAGCCTTCCTGGTGTCGATAGTCTTGTACTGCAATTTACCTCCTCCAAGTTTGCCTTTATTTGCGCCCTTTTTTATCGACCCCCCAGTTACATGCCCTCATTTCCTCAACTCTTTGGAGAACAGATATCTCAACTTACTGTTAACTATGCCAGAATCATTATTATTGGGGATTTTAACTACTGGCCTCTAGATCCAGGCGAAAGCAACCTATCGGTTGAATTCTCCGATCTATTGACAAGCTTGAATTTCACCCAGAATATCGACAAGGCTACACACATTAAGGGGCACACTCTAGATCAAGCATGGACTTCCAATATCACAATCACTCCCCCTATTATTTCTCCATGTCCCTGGTCTGATCACTCCTTTATCTCTTTCGTCATCACTCAGACCCCTTATGTCCTGCCCATTCCCGTTAACAACTTCTTAGCCCGAAACTGGACCCGAGTTAACCAGAGTGAATTTCATAGTCTTTTGATCTCCTCTGCCCCTAAGGAACTGTCTTCCACCTCCGCTCACGCCTCTAGCATTATTAATTGGTTGGAAACAGCGTGCAATAAAGTTGCCCCTATGAAAAGAATCAAAACTAAGCGTCCCCATGACGCTCAGTGCTGGTTTTCCGAGGACTTAAAAAAGGAGAAACTGGCCTTGCGGCAGGCTGAACGCCGCTGGCGGCGCAATTACACTCCTGAGGAGAAAACTATCTACATCACTTTATTAAAACAATATAAAAATTCTATCTTAAAATCCAAACGCACATTCTTCTCTCAAAAAATCATTCACTCCTCGTCCAAAGTGTTGGAAATGGGATCCCCGGCTGGCCAGGGCGTTCGCCAAAGTCAGTCAGAGACCACCACACCCAAGTCAGGGCAAGGGAGTTACACGCCAAGATAACCCCTACTCACCCTCTAGGTAACGTGGCGCGAGCAGCAAGGCTAAACTTGGAGGCGATGTAAGTTAAGTATTTGCGCACGCACCCCAGCAACAACTCCCAGGGCCCACCACAAAAGAAACTCCACACAAGGTTATATAAAAATAGCCTTTGTATTACACCAAAACACATTAGATAAAACACACACTTTACAATGTGCCAGAGGCACGGGCAGAATTTACAAGGGATTATTTACAAGACAGGGCCACCTGGACCACTGTCAGGAATCAGAAGTAGCACTTTCAGAAATAGCACTTAGTACATAGAATATAGCACAAAATTAGCACACAACCAGTAATCACTGGTAACAGGACCTCACTAGCACCACCTGTACTAGGGAGAAAAACAACCACCTACGTGTCACACTACCTGTAGGGGTGTAAAGACAAAACACATGATGCATTAACATTCAGAGGTGTAACAATAACATTGCGCAAAACTTAGATCAGTCACCACCTGTGACAGTCCCTGTGTCCCAATGTCAGGGCCTAAACGTCGCAGTTGCCCACAAAGTGCTGGGCAACTGGTGCAGGGAAAGTTTGGGCAACGTTGGAGCCTCTCTGGCTCAAGAACCACCGCTGTGGCACTGTGGGGCCTCACTGGGCTTCAGGACAAGAAATGGCGCCCTGAGCCTCGCTCAGGGACTTCTTTCCAGAACCACTGCCCCAGAGCCTCTCTGGGCTCCTCAACAAATAGCGCCTGGAGCCTCTCAGGCTCGTAAATCAAATGCAGGCTGGAGCCTCTCTCAGGCTCGTCACGCAAAAGGGCTGGAGCCTCTCTGGGCTCCTACACGAGGGAATGGCACCCTCAGAGCCTCTCTGGGCTCAACGAACAAAATGGCCCCCAGGAGCCTCTCTGGGCTCCTCAACAATGATGCGGGCGTCAGGGCCCCTCACGGGGGACCCTCGAACACGTGGGGGCGCTTGGAGTCCCCCCTCTGGGGACTCAGGACGAGAAATGCCCCCTAGGAGCCTCTCTGGCTCTAAACACAAGGGCGCGAGGTCGCGCTGCTGAGGGGGGCAGGGGGGGGGGCGGACACCGACAACGTGTCCCGGCGCCCCTCCCTTCGCTTCTGGCCACACTCACCGGCTCTGGGCTGCAGGGCGGCTCCTCTCGCCGCGGGGCTCCTTTCCCCTCGTCCCGGGGCTCTCCTCTCCACTCGGGGAGCCTCGGGGACCCGGCCGGCAGCTTCTCCCTCCCCGGCTCGGCTGAGGAGGCGGGACTTCCGGTCGGCCTTTCCTGGGCCGCGCTGGGATTGGCCGGGCCGCTTACCACTTCCGGGTCGCCGCGGGCAGCGCGGCGGCTCGCTTCTTAGGCAGGCAGGCGGCTTCCCAGGATCCGAGGAGTGGGCTCCCTCGTGAATCCAATAAAAACGGGCAAACAAAGCGGCAATGAGCGGGGTGGCACCCGCGCCGTCAAACCGCCACACAGGGCGATCAGATGCCGGGTGGGCACCGGCTGTGTTCTCAAGGCGCTAGAACGAAGGGTAGGCGCTCTCCAGCGCCACAGGATGAAAACACAGCGCTCACAGCGCTAGGGCCAAAATCCAGCACTTCCAAGCGCTAGGCAGGCGATTTCAGCGCTCTCAGCGCTGAAGGGCAGAGAGCAGCGCTCTCAGGCTGCAGGCAAGGAGTCCTCAGTGCTCCCCAGCACTGGAGGACAGGACAAGGCTCCAGCAAGGGCTGGAGGCAGGCAGGGGGGCAAGGCTGGGCCAGAGCCAGCACACTGGGTCTCCAGGCAGGGAGACACCCCAAGTGGCGGTCCTCCTGGCCCCAGCAGCAGCAACAGCCCCCTCTGGCAGGATCCAAAAGCAGAACAACTTCAGTGGGGACACAGCCCCATTTTTATACAGTATTTTCCTTTGTTTGAAGGTGCAGGGTGGGGGCGGAACCAGTCGCAGCTGGTTCTTGAGTACTCTGTTTACCTCAACCACCCTCTCTATTCACTGGCAGAGCTTGGGTCATTAGACACACCACAGGGGGGCGGAGCCAGCATTGTGTGGGGAAAACCCAGCCCATCCAGGACACAGGTACACTCCTCCCACACATCACTCATGCTAATCTCCCACTCACCACCGGGCAGACCCATCCAGACTTCCTGGAGCCTGGCATGCCAGCCAGCTCCAGCCAATCACACGCCAGCACCCTCACAGCACACGTACAGCCATGTCTAGAAATGGCGCTTCCCTACTAGACACATACATGCTGCATACACCGTTGCGCAGCATTCACTCACACGAGTTCACACATACCAGACTCAAGCCTGTACACCCCACGCATCAGGAACTACCAGGGACACATACATTCCCCATGCATTCCTATGGGCGGGCAGGCCTAGCTCAGCACATGCACTCAGAGTGCGCACGCACTTTCCACTGGGACACAGTGAAAGTGCGCAGAATCCCGAAAATCACCATTGCCAGGTCACCATTTCACGCAAAAAGTCTAGGGGTGAACCTGCCCTAAGGGCCAAAGTCCAACACAACCCCCTTCCAGCCAAAACGCAGGGGAGCCCAATCACCACCGTGATGGACTTCCCTGCTTGGGGCGATAGAACACGGACGCGGGCCCGCAACTGCAGGGACACCCTCCTGTTCTACGCCATGGTGAACCCATGGGATTCCTTCTAAAACCACTGTCTGGACCAACTGGGCTACCCCACTGGTACTCCCAAGCTGTCCACGGCCAGGACCAGGCCCTGGGCCACCCAGGTGCCACTGGTCCTTGCCAATTCGCAGAGCGGGGGGTAGTAACCCCTGGCACATAGGAGCCATTCTCCACTCTTCCTGTCTGCAAGAGAGGACTAGACTGCCACTGGTTCTCCAGCCTAGGGCCTACAACCTCAGGCGGACCAGGAGTCTCAGGGAAGGCTCTCCTCCCCTTACCTCTTCTCCTAGGGTTCCTCCTCCTCCGGCGAGGGGTACACCTAGAACGCCATTCTAACCCAGGGCTTATCCACTCAGGTTGCACCGGGGTCAGAGGTGGGCTCTTCCACCCTCTGCACCCCCTTCCAGAGGTCTGCCCTCTCCCACCTGGAGAAGTTCCTCTGGAAGAAGAACCGGTCAGGACACTGGTTACAGTCATCCTACCCTTCAGGTCAGGCTGATCCTGAACCTGGCCTTCCAACCTCTGGTCTAAAACCTTCGGTGGAACAATTGCCTGGCACTCCAGGACTTCTGGGGATTCACACGCAATCCCCCTGAGGCTAACAAATGTCACATCTGTTGCGTGACTGTCTGTCCGGCGCAGATCTCCCGTCCTCTGTCCACCTGACAGTGCGTGACGATCCCCCAGACCAGAAGTGGCGCCACCCGGGTCACTACACGGGAACCTAGCCCAACTGGGTAGTCCCTGACCCACTGGTCCTTCCACTGGGGAACTCCCCCAATCACTCCTCACTCTGGACTCCTGTACCCTCCCTACCGGAGCGGTACTGCCAGACTCTAGAACCACAGGAGCTCTGGTTACAGACACTCCAGGTCCTCTACTCACTAGGAGATCTTCCTCAAATGGACTAACAGGACAGCCTAGGTCCCCAACCTGGTGTTCCCTACAGAAACCATCCAAGTCCTGAGGCAGGGCTTCGGGCGTCTGGGGAACCTCGGTCTCCCCCTCACTCCTGCTCCACTGAGCCAGGCAGTGAGCCCCTACACCCTCCTCGCTATCCTGGGACCTAGCTGGGCTACACTGAGCCTCTTCCACCACGCTGGGCTGAAAGATACCTGAACCACTACTTTTGGAGTCACTCCCTAATGACTCTAGAGAACCTCTAGTCCTTTCCCAGCGGTCTGCTTCATCTGCAAGCTCACATGCTTCAGACAATCCACACCCCAACAGGTGTGTGCGCAACCCTGGTGAACAACAACTGAGCAGATGCTCTTTGACCATCAGACCAAACAAGACGTCAAAATCATCTTTCGTGTGAACTTGCACCCAAGCCCACAGGGTATCACAACATTCATCCTCAAAATCCTCCCAAGACTGGTGAGACAGTTTCCTACTGTCCCTGAACTTCAACCTTAACTCCTCCTCTGGGGAAACAGGTACCAGACTGGGGGAACTGGGACTGGGATTTCCTACACTGAAATCTAAATAGCTGCCACCACTGGACTCAACCCTCCCTGGGGGATCCAGACACTCAACACTGCGTGCAGGGGATAGTCTACCCTCCAGAGCTACTTTGCCTCTGGTGGCGGCCCTCTCAGCCTCCTCTATCCTGTCCTGCGCTAAGACCCTCTCGGTCTCCAGCTGTTGCTTCTTAACCTCCAGCTGTTGCTTTCTAATGCCCAGCTGTGCCATAGCCTGGGCATGCTCCAACCTGAGCTTTTCTAAAGCCAGCTGGTGCTCCCTTTCTCTCCTCCTATCTTCCAGCTCCTCTGGGGACAGGTAAAGGGATGAGGCGCTGCCTCCTACGCTGGACCCAGCAAGGGACTCCCTATCTATGGGGTCCTCCCTCTCTACTGGCATCCAGGTGCTGTCATCTTCTTCCTCCTCTTCTGAATCTTCAGGGCTCCCCACAGACCCACCACCCTCCTGGTGTGAAGCCCGGGCCCTTTCCTCACTGCGCTCAAGATCCCACTGACCCTTTTGCCATAGGATCAGGCTGCTCCTAAGTTCGGACTGAGTGTCTAACTCATCCACCCCTATGTCTCTCTCTTCACAGAACCTTACCAACTCTCCCATACTGTATCTAAACAGAACACAGAAATCAAAAGCAGGCTCCATTCTGGCGGACGTTCTAAAAGAAGAGATCACACAGGGAACCTAGGGGTCTGAGCTAACACAGGAGTACACAATTCACCAGGTATCAGCAAGCTCTCTACCCCAGAGAACTCACACTCATTTGCCTAGTGCCACACACCATTCATCCACACACAACCCCCCCCTCGGACTAGTAAGGCAGTTTCTACCACCCCTGACTTCTCAACCTGACCACAAGTGACACACGTACCAGACTCTGGGCGCGGGGTGGGGGACAAATGCACTGGACACAATTGCACAATGATACCTTCAGGAGAAGAAAATATGAAACTTCCAAAAAAAACAATCCCCTTAAAATGTGGTCATCTAAAATGCAGAGTTTTGTGGTATGGCCAGTTGCCACTAAGGTACAAGGCAAACACAAATCCTTATCCCACCGCTGCCACCAATGTTGGAAATGGGATCCCCGGCTGGCCAGGGCTTTCGCCAAAGTCAGTCAGAGACCACCACACCCAAGTCAGGGCAAGGGAGTTACACGCCAAGATAACCCCTACTCACCCTCTAGGTAACGTGGCGCGAGCAGCAAGGCTAAACTTGGAGGCGATGTAAGTTAAGTATTTGCGCACGCACCCCAGCAACAACTCCCAGGGCCCACCACAAAGGAAACTCCACACAAGGTTATATAAAAATAGCCTTTGTATTACACCAAAACACATTAGATAAAACACACACTTTACAATGTGCCAGAGGCACGGGCAGAATTTACAAGGGATTATTTACAAGACAGGGCCACCTGGACCACTGTCAGGAATCAGAAGTAGCACTTTCAGAAATAGCACTTAGTACATAGAATATAGCACAAAATTAGCACACAACCAGTAATCACTGGTAACAGGACCTCACTAGCACCACCTGTACTAGGGAGAAAAACAACCACCTACGTGTCACACTGCCTGTAGGGGTGTAAAGACAAAACACATGATGCATTAACATTCAGAGGTGTAACAATAACATTGCGCAAACCTTAGATCAGTCACCACCTGTGACAGTCCCTGTGTCCCAATGTCAGGGCCTAAACGACGCAGTTGCCCACAAAGTGCTGGGCAACTGGTGCAGGGAAAGTTTGGGCAACGTTGGAGCCTCTCTAGCTCAAGAACCACCGCTGTGGCACTGTGGGGCCTCACTGGGCTTCAGGACAAGAAATGGAGCCCTGAGCCTCGCTCAGGGACTTCTTTCCAGAACCACTGCCCCAGAGCCTCTCTGGGCTCCTCAACAAATAGCGCCTGGAGCCTCTCAGGCTCGTAAATCAAATGCAGGCTGGAGCCTCTCTCAGGCTCGTCACGCAAAAGGGCTGGAGCCTCTCTGGGCTCCTACACGAGGGAATGGCACCCTCAGAGCCTCTCTGGGCTCAACGAACAAAATGGCCCCCAGGAGCCTCTCTGGGCTCCTCAACAATGATGCGGGCGTCAGGGCCCCTCACGGGGGACCCTCGAACACGTGGGGGCGCTTGGAGTCCCCCCTCTGGGGACTCAGGACGAGAAATGCCCCCTAAGAGCCTCTCTGGCTCTAAACACAAGGGCGCGAGGTCGCGCTGCTGAGGGGGGCAGGGGGGGGGGGGACACCGACAACGTGTCCCGGCGCCCCTCCCTTCGCTTCTGGCCACACTCACCGGCTCTGGGCTGCAGGGCGGCTCCTCTCGCCGCGGGGCTCCTTTCCCCTCGTCCCGGGGCTCTCCTCTCCACTCGGGGAGCCTCGGGGACCCGGCCGGCAGCTTCTCCCTCCCCGGCTCGGCTGAGGAGGCGGGACTTCCGGTCGGCCTTTCCTGGGCCGCGCTGGGATTGGCCGGGCCGCTTACCACTTCCGGGTCGCCGCGGGCAGCGCGGCGGCTCGCTTCTTAGGCAGGCAGGCGGCTTCCCAGGATCCGAGTAGTGGGCTCCCTCGTGAATCCAATAAAAACGGGCAAACAAAGCGGCAATGAGCGGGGTGGCACCCGCGCCGTCAAACCGCCACACAGGGCGATCAGATGCCGGGTGGGCACCGGCTGTGTTCTCAAGGCGCTAGAACGAAGGGTAGGCGCTCTCCAGCGCCACAGGATGAAAACACAGCGCTCACAGCGCTCACAGCGCTAGGGCCAAAATCCAGCACTTCCAAGCGCTAGGCAGGCGATTTCAGCGCTCTCAGCGCTGAAGGGCAGAGAGCAGCGCTCTCAGGCTGCAGGCAAGGAGTCCTCAGTGCTCCCCAGCACTGGAGGACAGGACAAGGCTCCAGCAAGGGCTGGAGGCAGGCAGGGGGGCAAGGCTGGGCCAGAGCCAGCACACTGGGTCTCCAGGCAGGGAGACACCCCAAGTGGCGGTCCTCCTGGCCCCAGCAGCAGCAACAGCCCCCTCTGGCAGGATCCAAAAGCAGAACAACTTCAGTGGGGACACAGCCCCATTTTTATACAGTATTTTCCTTTGTTTGAAGGTGCAGGGTGGGGGCGGAACCAGTCGCAGCTGGTTCTTGAGTACTCTGTTTACCTCAACCACCCTCTCTATTCACTGGCAGAGCTTGGGTCATTAGACACACCACAGGGGGGTGGAGCCAGCATTGTGTGGGGAAAACCCAGCCCATCCAGGACACAGGTACACTCCTCCCACACATCACTCATGCTAATCTCCCACTCACCACCGGGCAGACCCATCCAGACTTCCTGGAGCCTGGCATGCCAGCCAGCTCCAGCCAATCACACGCCAGCACCCTCACAGCACACGTACAGCCATGTCTAGAAATGGCGCTTCCCTACTAGACACATACATGCTGCATACACCGTTGCGCAGCATTCACTCACACGAGTTCACATATACCAGACTCAAGCCTGTACACCCCACGCATCAGGAACTACCAGGGACACATACATTCCCCATGCATTCCTATGGGCGGGCAGGCCTAGCTCAGCACATGCACTCAGAGTGCGCACGCACTTTCCACTGGGACACAGTGAAAGTGCGCAGAATCCCGAAAATCACCATTGCCAGGTCACCATTTCACGCAAAAAGTCTAGGGGTGAACCTGCCCTAAGGGCCAAAGTCCAACACAAAGTCAAAGAAATTTTTTCTATTGTTAATGAGCTCACTCTACCGTACCGGGTACTATCTAAGCCGGTCCCCTCTCAGGTATTGTGTGACTCACTAAACGTCTTCTTTATTGAAAAAATTGCCCTTATTAAAAATAATATTCCGCCCTCTATCCCTTCATTGGCTCCTGCTAGCACCTGTGGGAATCCACCGGTGCTAGACCATATTCCCCTAATCTCCATGCCAGAATTTTTAGCCCTCTTAAGTAGAGTAAACTCCGGCTCCCCAAATGACTGCTGCCCCCCCGAGGTCCTAAAAGAAGCCTTTCGAGCCTGCCCTGCCCCCCCCCCCCCCCTTGCACTGCTCAACAGCTCTCTGACTACGGGCATTGTTCCTGATTTTTTTAAATGTGCCGCTGTGGTGCCTATCCTTAAAAAGCCCAATGCTGATCCCTCAGTACTGAGTAACTTCCGCCCTATTTCCCTGCTCCCTTTCCTTAGTAAAATCCTAGAGGCCCATGTGACCAACTGTCTCAGCTCTTTTATTGAGTCTTCCCGATTTCTGGATCCCCAGCAGGCGGGTTTTCGGCCGGGACATTCCACCGAGGCGGTCATTGTGGCTGTGATGGATGAGCCTAGGAAGGGGGCTGATAACAACATCCATCAGGCTCTGGTGCTCCTGGATCTGTCGGCTGCCTTCGACACGGTCGACCATTCTCTTTTGGTCGACCATGTCGGCAGCGCCGGCATCCGGGGCACAGTGCTAGAGTAGATCAGATCCTTCTTACTCCATCGCTCTCAGGCTGTCCATCTAGCATCCTTCTCAGCCACCCCTGAGAAACTAACCTGCGGGGTCCCACAGGGGTCGGCCTTATCACCACTGCTATTCAATCTATATATGCAACCCCTGATTCAATCTTTACATAATTACCCTGTTAACATCTTTAATTATGCTGACGACATCCAAATGGTCTTCAACCTTAATTCCACATCCACATCCATCGCCGATTTTCAGTCTACTATGACCTTTATCGGCGAAGAGTTTAGGGGTTATTATTAGCAAAGACCTCTCCCTCATACCCCAGATTAAGGCAGACACGTCGTCATGCTTCTTCCACCTACGGCGAATTCGGAAAATTTCCAGGTATCTGACTGCTGAGGCCATTGTACTAGTCATCATGGCATTGGTCATCTCCCGCCTAGATTACGCCAACGTCCTCTACGTTGCCATTCCAGCCTATCAACTTCGCCAACTACAACTGGTGCAGAATCAAGCGGCGAGACTTGTCTTTCAACAACCTAGATATCAACATGTCTCCCCCCCTACTGAAAAAGCTTTACTGGGTGCCAGTATCGAAACGTGGCATTTTTAAACTTGGGTGCACTGTTTTCAAATCATTGACTGGCAATGGTCCTGCCTTTGTAACATCCAGAATCCATCGCTATGTCCCCTCCCGTAACCTGCGCTCCTTGCATCACAATTTTCTCTCTGTCCCTTCCTTTAAGCGGAAGAAACACGGCAGCCTTGGGTTTTCTTTCCTTGCACCTAAGACCTGGAACTCCTTCCCCTACGAACTCCGGTTAACCTCCTGTTACCTATCCTTCCGGAAACTACTAAAAACCCATCTGTTTCGACATGCTTACGATGTCTAACACCTGCTTCCTGTCTTCACCCAGGTCCATTTGTTCTATAGGGCCATGAAACCAGTGGTGTCCGAGCGCTCTATAAATAATTTTTACGTTACATTACATACAGAGGCAGCAGGTAAAGATAACTCCCGCTATGCCAGCTAATATCATCAGGATCTTCCAACCCCAGGTAGACAACAAACCCCAAAACCATCCAGAAAGGGACCAAGTTCCAGTGTCTGCATATATTTTAGAAGCTAGACGGTGCAGCTTTTGAATAGCCAAATGGACAGATGGGGCAGAGTCAGGGATATATACGCAGCAGGCGCTGCCGATCACCCGGTAAGCTCCTCCTCGATCTGCTAAAATAACGTCTAGCACCATACGGTTCTGACGAGAAACGAGTCTCGTAGCCTGAAGCTCCACAGTCAAATTAGTTAATATACCAACTGTGGTATTTATAACTCTCTCAACTACTCTAGACAGGCGCCTTACTTCCTTACTAGTGATAATGGGCCCCCAAATAGGAAATAATCCCTTTACAATGTCAATATAGTGCTGCTCTGGAGTATCAGTCTGATGTATTTCAGATGTATCAAGTTCCCTTTTATCTCGTATTACAGGCAAACTTTGTCCATTTAACCGATGATCCTTATGATAATTGGAGTGTGCTATATAAACGGGTGGATACAGAAAAGATAAATAACAACGACCTGTCCATCCCCAGGGAAGCCATGTGTAGGCATTCTCGCCACATACAAAATAAACATTTGGAGGGGTTAACAAAGGAGGGCTACTATAGGTACGTAGGCGATAAGTATAATTACAACCACTGTCTCCCACTGAAATATGTCCAGCCCCATGTACACAGAATGCAGATGTACTATTCAATTTGGGCACCGGGATAACTTTGTCATCAGTAACGTTTCGATCTTGAAATTTCTTGAAGTTTCGATCTGAACTGAACTGAGCTCAAATCTACCATCTTAAAGTAATCATAGTGTGTATTTTTGTCCTTTATGGTCTTGTGGTAACTCTATATAAAGTCTACTTATTTTTTATATAAAACCTGTGTGGTGTCCATTTGTAGTGTTGTCACTGGGTTACTGTATGTGGTGACAACTGCTTAACTTACAACGCCTCTGAAGTGAATCCTTGACTGCTCTCGCCACGCTACCTAGAGGGTGAGCAGGGGTTATTTTAGGAGTGTTATCCCCCTTTCCCTGACTAAAGGAGAGGGTCCCTATTTATTACAAGTACCTTCCTGTGCCAACTAGAGACCCCCAAATCTAACAAGAGGTATTAACAGTCATGTTGTGAGTAGGAATGCAGAGATGGTTTCACCTGCTGAGAGACAGGCACCCCCTGAAACATGGAAAGTCCGGGAGGAAGGGAAAACCACAGGCGAATGATCAAAAGGGCACCATTTGTATATTTGTATGTATGGGAATTGTAGAGCGCAGGAATAACCCCCATAGGGGTATCTCCATGCTTTCATAGCAGGAAAGTCAGATGAACATGGGCAAACAGGTTTAAGCTCTGAATAATACTGTTTTCAGGAGTTTCCTGAAGCGGAGCAGATTGGAGCATTTGTGCAGGTCCTCGGGCACGGTGTTCCAAAACTTTGATGCTAGATGGACAAAGGTTTTGCCTCCTGTTCTAAACTTCTTAAACCGGGGAACCACCAGCAACTCTTTACCTTCCGATCTAAGATGGCGATTCGGACAGTAGACTTTGAATTTATCTGCCAGGTAGCTGGGGCTCGCACCATAACGAGCTTTATGGGTGAGACAGTAAAGCTTAAAATGATTTCTCTGGTGGATGGGGAGCCATTGGAGTTGTTGTAGCAATTGTCCTGAAGAGGGGCGAGGTGGTTTTGTTAGTGCCAGACGTGCAGCCACCTTTTGTACAATCTGCAGTCTGCTGAGAAGGGATTGATTTGCAGATGCCAGCAGAGTATTTCAATAGCCTAAATGGACAATAATCAAAGCCTGAATCAGGGTTCTGCGTACCATGAGAGGTCACCACTGGAACACTCTGTGCAAAAGGCTTAGGGTATGGTAGCAGATCCCTGCCGTAGTCATCACTTGGTCCTTCATTCATAACAATACGTCTAAGCGGACTCCCAAGTTGTTTGCCACTGTAGTAGGAGTGGGGGCCGGACCCAATTCTGCGGCCTCAACCTATGGGACCAGGAAGTCTGAGCTGAACCAAACAGCAAGATTTCTGTCTTAGATGCATTTAGTTAGAGACAGTGTTCCATCATCCACTCTGATAAGGCTAACATACCTTTTGCAAAACGCTGATCAATAAACTCAGTATCAAAGGACAAGAGTAGTTGGGTATTGTCAGCGAAGGAAAAATGAGTAAAACCATACTCCCTAATGACCTTGGCAAGGGGGGCCACATAGATATTAAACAAGGTTGGACTCAGACAACAGCCTTGGGGCACCCCCTTAGTAAGTTTCAAGGTTTGGGAACGGAATGGACCAAGGTTGATGGTCTGAGTGCATTGGTCTTGGAAACTAACCAGCCATTTAGGTGCCTGTCACTGCAGACTGGCCTACCTTAGATGAAAAATCAATTTCTGATTAGAGACCGCGTCGAAGGCTACTGTCAGATCCAATAAGACCTGTATCACGGCTTTATTAGCATCCAGTGCCATTTTAATATGATCCGTAACCCCAATAAGGGTTGTCTCTGTGGAGTGGTTGGGTCTAAACCCAGACTGGGAGGGATCAAGAATGGCGTGTTTGTCGAGGTAGTCCATTAACTGAGTGTTAATATAACTCTCCACCATTTTACTCATCAACGGGAGGAGTGAAACGTGGCGGTAATTTGAGGGCACACCAGCAGGGAGTTGATCTTTCTTCTTAATAGGTAGTACTTGAGTGGACTTCCAGTCAAGAGGCAGAATCTCTTCGCTAAAGTAGGTGTTCAAAATCTAAGTAATCGGGGCAGCTAGAAGAGGAGCAAGCAGAGCATATTTGTGTGCTGGCAACACATCTAGAGGAGAGCCTGATTTCACCGTACTAAGCATGGCTTCCACCTGAAAGATCTGAATACCTTTAAAACAATCCAGGCCTACAGCTAAGTCCTTAACCGTTTGAGAACTAGAGTTAGTGGGCTCAGCGTGACAGGGGTTTTGCGGAAATCGATTATAAGTCAAATTATTTGTATCCTCAAGGTGCACAGCTATGTTGTCACACAGTTCCTGAGAGGGGATCGTCTTTGAGCCCCAAATGGATGTGAAAGGCACCCATAGGACAGCTATCGTTGCAACTGTCCAAAAACATGAACAACACAAAAAGAAGAATGAACAACAAAAGCTGTGGCCCTAACAGGGGTCGCAGGAAGGGAAGGGCACAAAACTCTCATAACTCCACAACCAGAGTGATGACGCAGTAATCAAAGGGATGTTCAGGCTAAACCAATATGCCCCCTGCCGTACAGATGAAGACATAGAATAAAGGGGGGCCAGAGACCCCATCAATGATCGACAGTTCAACAAGGGTCATAACACAGAGTACAAGTGGTAAGTCAAAATTACCAACGGCAATGGTCTGAAAAAGAAAGCTTTGGTGAGGGAGATACAGGTGAGGCCCTGCAGAGCACAAGTCTATGCCAGATCTTTAATGGATTGACCTGTGAAGAACGAGGGGATGTGTGTGTCTGATCCAGAGCCGTCGGGCAGCTTCTTGTTCTGAGAGTCAGTCGATGCAGATATAAATAAACATGGTGTCAACAACGGACCCAGAGAGTCAGCCGAGACACATATAAGCAAACGTAGTGTCAACAATGGAACCTGAGAGTCAGCAGAGTCAACTATAAGCAAACGTGGTGTCAACAAAAGCCCCTGAGGGGACACTGCAACAGCATACGCTGCTCTCACCTTCATCGCCCGCGGATCACTTGCGGTGCAGCAGGTGTACAATGTCAGTGATCTGAGCCAACCTTGGCCGCACACATACTTTACACATTCCCTCTAAATTAAGACATACTGATCTGTCTCACGGTACTAGGGGGTGAACACTGGGTAATTTGGCGATTGCTTGTGCCGCCCTGTGACAAGGATCGCAGTCGCCAAAACCCCAGTCAACCAGCAACCCAACTTCTCACATCCATCTTTTGTGACATTCGAAGGAACATATTCATGCATTTTGGTTTGGCCAGCTTAGCGTCGATTTTCCAACAGCTAATGAAAGAGATGGCCAATGGAGAGCTGGGACAGTGGAATATCAGGATGACATCTTGGTGTATGGGAGGGATGAAGTGAAACATGACGTCGTTCCCCCCAGGTCTGAATGTGGATTGACTCTGAAAGCATCCAAGTGCAAGTGCAGCGAGGGGGAGGTCTTGTTTAAGGCGTTAGACCCAAAGAGACTCATTCTACAGATAAACTTGAGGCGACGGCTGCTCAAACAAAAGAACAGCTCACGTCCAGGGGCGTAACAAACACCCCGCAGTCTCCAGTAGCTGAAGGGGCCCCCTCAGCTCTTCGGTAGAGAGCTGTGAGAAAGAGGTTTGCTCTAAAGCAAGTGCAGTCTGCAGCCTGCTCTGAGCTCCCCTTGCTGACCCAGGACTGAAGAGAAGCAAAGTAACAAGTTACATTGTTTCTCTTCATACAGAGCCACGAGCCAGGCCCGGGACAAGGATGGGGGTGGGGGCCCCAGAGAGCAGGAGGCAGCACAGAGGAGAGCTGACAGGGGAAAAGATGGGGTGGGGGCCCCCATGACAGCATTCACGCAGGGTTCTGCTCCTCTGAGGCAGCACAGAGCGGACTTGGGCTGAAAAAAGTTTGTACCTCCAGAAACAGGATCCGCTGGGTGGCATTGGAAGCAGGGGCGTAAACGCTGCGTGGGGCCCCCAGGCTTCCCTATACTTGAAGGGGCCCCCTCAGCCCCACACTGAAGTGAGTGCTGAAGAACAGGCCTGAGCAATGTACATCAGTTCTGTTCAGCTTCAGCCTTTCTTTGGACAGGTAGCCACAGTTCCGAAGATCTCACACATAAAAAAGAAACCGTTGCAATTTATAGCTTTTGTTTCTTACTTGTGTACAGAAGCCTGGAATGAAAGGCACCCCAAGATTTATCTGGGTATCTGAGCGTGGGATGGAGAAAGAAAAAGTGACAGAGCAGTGATCAGGAGAAGGTCAAAAGGAAGTTCAAAGGAAGAAGCAACACTGTGAGGGAATGACTGATGATAGAGCTCTGTGTGTGAATGTGTGTGCACACAAAGGGGCTTAACCCCCCCCTCCCCCAGGTGAAGGAGGCCCCCAGAACCCCTCAGCCATGCACCTTGCTGGTCCTGATATTCAGAAGACAGCAACTTGCTCTGTTCTTTGTGCAGAGACAGTGCAATAAGTTGACACTGCTCTGCAGAAATGTAAGTAACACTTTATTGTTACATTTTAGGAAGCCACTGATTCTACAGGAAGCCAGGCCAGGGGTTTTTAATTGCAGGAGAGGGTGAAGGGCTCTTGCAGGAGGCCTGGAGGGATGACTAAAGCAGGATTCAGTGATTGTCTGTGGACCCTCCCACATCCAGCCTGCAGCCTCAGTAAGAGTCCATTATCGGAGTCAGACTACAGAGGTGGCAAGCAGCAAAGAGCAAAAGGGTCTCATGCGTCCTGCAACAGCCTTCGACCCGGCCATGTTGGCATCCTTCAGCTGCTGATTGGCTGTGATTCCTGGGGATTAAAAAAGTAGTGAGGCTAGCAAGCGCTGGACTAGCTGGTGTCCCCCAAACAGGTGAGTCCACCAACAGCCCTTTTCTTTCTACCCTGATATAATAAAGGGCGGCATGGAGTAACTGGCAGACCCTGGGGGTATTGGGCCGATACCATAGCGTTCATTATGCTTCACCACCTGGTCACACCAGACTTAACAAAACCCCAAAAGCCCCCACTGGGGCCCCTGCAAGTTCTGAACAAAGGCAACTCTTTTAACAATGCCTGACAGCGGGTGGAATCTGGGTATGAGTGACGCCTTGCATTGCTTGGTCTTATTTTTTAAAGATATATTCTACCCCCCAAACCCCCAAACTGAGATCTAAACAAGTGAATGCACCTGCATGAGGATTTCCAACCTGAAGCAGAATTACATTTAGCGCAGATGTGGATTGCACATGTTGCTCGGGTCTGAGGATGGAGACGAGAACCAAGCCAGGTTCAGATCCTGTGCCTCTGGCAGTGGTGCTGTCGGCTCAGACTGTCAGTGTCTAGGTTTTGTAGCAGGGTGGCCCTATGGCTCAGAGCCCTAGCCTGCAGCTCTATCCCAATGATCCTCTGAATAGTGGTCATTGCTCCTTTTACATGTATGTTTTTCCTCCATAAAAAATTGAAAGCTGGGTGAGAAAGATGGGACAGCTTTTCCATTTTTCAAATTGCACTAAAATGAGTGCACTGCACTTCCTTAAAATGAATGCTTTTATAGGTTGTAGGAAAGCACTGAAAACTTGTGTAAAAGCTCGCAGAGCTCTGCTACTTAGAATAAAGTAAACATTTAAAATACCAAAGTCACGCTGCATTCAATGTACTTATTCCTAGTGTCTTCCCATCACCTTCCAAATCTCTACGCCCAACACAACATCCCTCTTTTTCCCTGTTGGTTGTCTCAGTTTTTATTCTGTGGGTTTCTTGATCTCCGCTATCTCCTAACATGTAGTTTACATCCTGCTTTCATTCCTCCCCTCTCTCTAGCTTCTACTATCATGTCTTGTTCTTCTCTGCCTCATTCTTCCATATAGTCCCCTTCATGCACTGTGAATGACCCTCATTTAAGGTCATCTTACTCTCAAGACAGCATCTGCTCGGAGGTGGTCACTCTTGACCCTCCGTACCCCCGTTCTCTTTCTAGGTATTTTGTTTCTTTCTCTGTTTTTCCCTTTCTTGTTTTCTTCTCTTTCCCATAATGTCCCTCGTTTCTTCCCTTTCCTCTCTGATGAGTTTCTCCCACTCTTTCCTTTATCTCTTTGCCAACTGTCCTGACATTCTAAGTAGTCTTTCTCTCTCTTTATCCCTAACTCTTCCCCTTACTCTCTCCATACACATCTTTAAGAGTGCTCCTCCATTACTCACTGACTGTCTCTACGCACTTTTGTTGTGACTGTCCTTCTCGATCTCCTTTTCTTTCTCTTTCCTTGACTGTATCATCTTGCATCCTCTTCCAGTCTCTCGTTCCTCTTATACATCCATTATGGCCTGCCGTCTCTCGCTATTTGACCGCTTTTGTTCCCTTGCTGCTTCTTTCCTCCTGTATTGTTTCTCGTCAATGACGGTCACTCTCTCCTGCAGTCTCCACCTCTCTTACAGCAGCCTCCTCCGTATGGATGTGTTTGGTCTCACTATGATTCTAACTCATGCTCTGCAATACATCTTTCGTTGTGGTACCTTGATTGTTCATTTTTGGTTCCCCTTCCTCTCTATGCCTCTCTTCTGTACAGTATGAGACCGTGAGCCTTAATCCGAGACCCGGCCGCACTATAACCAAGTGTCACGCCAGTGTTGACTGCTCAGTGTTTAGGAGCTGACTCCTGTGAGCCAGTCTACCTGTCCAGGACAAGTCTCTGCGACACTGCTCTCGTGCCTGTCCCCACCACACGCCCTCGGCACCTTTGCTAATTGTTATCCGCCTTCATCAGACTGCCCAGTAGTGCACACACTTCAAATAAAAAACCCAAATAAAACCAATTTAAACCAGGCTTTACAGTGGAGGAGACCATCTCCTTTCAACTTGAGAAAACTCAAGGTCGTCATATCAGTACTGGAACAATTCTTTTTTTAACAAAACTGTGAACATTGTTTTGATTAAATAAAAACATGAAAAACCTTCAGAACGTTGTTCAAGATAGATCTCCGCTCTCCTCTTTGACTATGAGATGAACAAATATACTTAGATTAAATTTAAACAAAAAGAGTGTATCTTCAGGCAGAAAAGCGCCTCCAGCACTATCCACTAACTTTTGTATAGGCTGCAACCTCCACTAATTACTTCATGATCAGCTTGGGCTGCACTCCCCTGGTGCAGACCGGCTTTTCAAATGTCCATGCATCTTCTTTTTAGCCTGGGTTTTCTGTGCGTCTGTCCATGGTTGGTCATTTGGCACTGTAGCCGATTTGCTTTTAGAACTGTCAGTTCTAAAATCTACACTTGTTAAAATTCAGCAGCCACTTGAAATACAAAGCTTATCTCGCTGCTTTTCCTTTCTGTGCCTCCTCGGAAAGAAATGCAAAAGTTGAGTCTCTCAGGGGTGTCCAACATAGGTCTAGGAGAACCGGATCCATGCAAGATATTCAGCTTTCCATGCGCTATGTTAACAAATGCAGTTTAGAGTTATTTAATGTGGATGTCTTCTATTTGGATATCCTAAATATTTGGCAAGGGTTCCGGCCCTCCTGGACCTACCTTGTATGCCCCTGTATTTTCTATTGTGTAATGTCTGCCTTTCCATCATAACGCAGTCTTGAAGTGGTCCTTCTCATTGTTAAGGTGCAAAGGATTAAACAAGCCACAATGTAGCTATTTTGAGAAAAACTGACTACGGATGCTATGGTTTGCTACCAAGTTAATAACATGTCAGTTCAAATACGCCAGTCACCATTGACTGTAATATTTATTAGAAAGAGTTAGTTTCTCCAGCATGTGTGTGTTCTTGACACCACATTGCCAGTGCTGCCCATGCCTTCGACAAGTGTGGGTGGGCATCTTTATGATATAGTTTTACAGTGGCAGAAAGTATTGATAATGTGGTCATTATAGTAAGAAGCATATTAGTAAGATGATTTTTATTGACATCATATTTGATTACAAAAAAAGTTTAACAAATGTGACCATTTTTCAGAAAAGCTGTTGTTTCAAAATCCTGACTGTGGTGCCCTGGGTTGCATGGGTGAGGCTGCCTTGCGTGTTAGTTAGCTTGCAGGGCTTTCGGAGGTTTGATTTCTTGGATGACCCTATAAGGGGCAGGACTCCATATTTCAGTGCATTCGTCAGACCAGCCCTGTTTGAGGTTGCACCATTGTTGTTTTTAACACGAGACAGAGTGAGGTAGATTGTTTGATGAAAAGCGACTCTAAAGATGATTTTGAAAACATTAAAAATCTGAGGTCCCGCTGTTTTAAATGAAAGGTTATATTATACATAAAACTATGAGAGGAACATTATAAGAATCGGACCACCTTGTAAGAGCTGCCATGTCATGTACGTTGGGTTATGTTATAATGAAATAACATGATATGTTATGTTGTTCAATAGTATGGTGTGCCATGTTTTTCTATGTGTTACATTGTTATGTTTTTATATTGTGTTATGCTACCGGGCCGTGATCGGCATATCATTGCTGGTTTTAAGAGTGCGGCTGCCCTAAGCCACACAAGGGAAGGGGTGGGCACAAGAAGGTCTATACGGCCAGCTCCCTTGCGTGGGTGAAGGGCACCATGCAGTATTTTTCCAGCTGCATCGCCTCAGTCTTCGTGGTCAGTGCCAGTTCCTTTGAGGCATATTTCCACCCGAGCAGGAAGTGGGCCCAGAACTAGGGGTGGGCGGAACTTACGTAGTCGCGCTACGCAAAGCTCTGAGAACTAGTAAAAAATCTCTGCGAGCACGCAAAAGTTCAGCAAACACACGGAATTACTTGTTCTGCCCATTCGCGATGCTTTTTTTCCTGTCCACGAACGCTGTTTGCGTGCTCGGGGAGAAATATTTCATGAACACGCATTTTGAAAGCGCAAACTAGCAAAAAATTCCGCGAAGCCGCAGATCGCGGAATTTTTGGCAATTCCGCATTCTCCGCAGAAGGTGTAATTACCCAAGTCCGCAAATTCAGTGAGCGGATCTGAATTTACCGCCCAGGCCTACCCAGAACCTCTGTGCATTCTTCATCTTTGGGGGTTCTGTATTTCTCTTCTCAGGGAGAGGTGGTGGGAAAGTGTTGCTTCTATTGGGATGTTTACAGTGTCTGGCAGCCCCCAGCTGTGCAGGCTGCTTTCCAAAGAGGCTTGATGGAGGTAAGCTCAGCCTCTCCTGATATCCTGCTTGCAGTCGGGTGATGGGCCTTGACCAGCTCCGGCACAGCAGCTAGATCGGACCCTACATGCAGACGATTGCCCTGGCTCAGCTCTTCTTGGTGGGATCCTCGAGGCCAAAATGAGCCAGACTTCCATGTGGCTTCCGTCTGCCACCCACGCTCTGCCCTCAGGTGCCAAACATTACAGACAAAGCAGTGACCTTTGATGGAAAACGTGCAAAAGAAAGTCATACAGATTTAGTGGTGCTTCTCTGGTCTTTTTTCTATGTTCTCTGTAAGAATGTGGGTATGACTGGGAATCCTGGTGCACTGTAAGGCCATCATTTACTATGTTTTAAAATTTTATATATTTGAATATACAATGACAAATATGTTGTATGATGCACCACTGTCGCTATTTAAAAAAAAAAACATTTTTGGGGGAGACCCACTCCCCCCCACCCGCCAAGCCCACTTGCAAGAGTCAGGCTGGTTCGCTACGTACCATAGAGGGACTGGTCTTCCAAAATACACCAGGGTTGCTTTGGGTTCCCAGTCCGCTCCTGGCCTGAGAGCTCATGACTGGGTCCAGAGCACTGGGGGGGCCCCATCCATGTACTTTGTAGGGGGCCCCCTCAAGTTTCGCTACGCCACTGCTCATGTCATTTATAGTCACAACTGAACTCTAAGCAAAATGAGGAGAAGATTTTACTAAAAAGGTTGAGCCACTACAGCAAGATCCCAGACACGTCCCATCTTTTGCAGAGTAACCTAGGAATGGATTATCCGCCCCTCCATCTGCAAACTCTACATGGACCCTGGCACATTTCTAAGCCAATGATACTCAGTGGTACCTTGAATGAGTGAATGAATGACTGGCTGAATGAATGAATGAATGCCTGACTGAATGAATGAATGAATGAATGCATGCATGCATGAATGAATAAATGAATGAATGAATGAATGAATGAATGAATGCATGAATGAGTGACTTGAGTGTGAGATGATCGGCTGAAAGTTCATTGTGCCAGAAATGAAACTATATATTGAAGGCAAATAAACATAATAGTTGGCTCTTGAGTGCTTTCCGAAATGATACTTCTGTGATGAACTTGAGACGTCAGGAGTGTGCAGGTAACATTATTACCACACAAGGAGGTACACGGTGGCGAGGACGAACGCGCCGGAGCTCCTCCGCTGCCAACAGCAGTTCAACCGCCACAACTCATAACAATACATTCTAAACCAAGCATCACACAACTACCACAACTCATAACAATGCATTCTAAACCATGCATCATAGCATTCCTGTAAAGGAATCTCCATGACAACAGATTCCAATAAGGGCAAAACATTACAAAGCAAACAATATTTATTACAAATGTTCCCTTCTCCAGCAATGACCCAAACCAAACATAAAAATACCCCTTGTGATCTGCTTGTAAGAGAAGCCTTCTCCTGCACACATGAGCAGAAGCTCTCAGTTACTCACCAGAAGCTCTTTATGAATGAGAGATTATGGCAGCTCTGCTCCTCACACCACTGTTCATACGAAAGCCACTGTGTGTTCGCATTCACCATCACTCTGAGTGAGAGTGGCCCCCAGGGCTGCCTGACTAGCAACCACCATGATGCAACAGGGCAACCTTGGCTCACATGGCTTGAGAGCTTTACTTTGACCCAGCAAAAATGTAATATGCTCAAAATCCCACACTCAAACAATCATTACAACAAACTAACGTGGAACCTTTCTCAAGCAAAGTACTAGTAGGCCTCACTCTGGTCACAAAATATGGCATGAAATGAGAATAAAACTTTCAGAGTCCAGGGAAAGCTTTGACCCCCAGCTTGTCAGTGGGAGGTGGCACACCTGAGATGGACTCAACTAACCCAGTCCTGGGTCTAATACCATCCCTCGAGACAACATATCCCAATTATTCCACTTCATTGCTTAGGGTTTCCACTTCTCCCTCTTTAAAACAACTCCAATTTTCTCAAAGATATGTAATGCTCTTTGAAGAGTAGCATACTGAGCCCCAGCATCACCAGCAAACACTGAAACAGCATTGTAGACCACCCGGACCCCTCTACCTCCTTCAACAAGTTGTACATAACCCTCTGAGGACAGAAGCTGCAGAGGCTGGTCCAAATGGCATCTGATAATGCTAGAAACAACCAATAGGTGAAATAATAATAATAATTTCCTTGACAGGAAACCTATTGTCAAGCCTTCCCCTGCTCGAGCTTGGCTCAGCAGCAGGAGGGCAAACTTGTGTCTGTGTCTGGCAGCGTCCATTTTGTGATGCCCAGGTCGAGAAAGTTGGTACCGGGTGAACCAGTGTTTCACATATGCCCCTCTAGGAGGGTGGACTCATACCTCCCCCGACAGTTACTGGCGGGGAGGTATGATTCCAATGTGTTTGACACCAAACATGACATGTTTCTAAGCAGCCGTTTTAAAGTTAGCATTTACCGGGAGGATTATAATGCACTTAAATATATATGGTTGGCTGCATCACAGACAACCCCGGAGAATAGATTCCGAAGGCTGCAGAGGGGCCTTCCTCATGCATGGGCACCCTCGCCCACAAAACCCAGCACCCTGCCATCAGGACTGATAAGGTCTGCCATAGGGGTGACTGATAGGTTTATATGTGCAGTGATATATGGTAGATATAAGAAACCTATATCTAAGTAAGGGGTGCATGCACCACCTTACACAGGCTGCAGTAGTAGACCTGTTGGGTCATTTTGAGTGGTCTCTCAGGGGTGGCATAATACATGCTGCAGCCCCTCAGAGGCCTCTGGGGTACCTATGCCCTGCGTATATAAGATACCATATACTAGGGACTTATAGGGGTACCCCAGAATCCAATCTGTGGTGTAACTAAAGTACGTGCAATAATTTTAGAGAGGAAGCAGCTAGGCTGGGGTCGTAGATAGCAGGGCCCCAGCCAGACGAAAGTCGAAAAACAGTGAAACATCAGCAAAAAGTGGTGGCAACTATAAGAAGCAGATCCTACTCTCATACAAGCACTTCTTTGCATCACGCCATTGGAAACGATGAGGGTTTCCAACACCACTTGACCTCTATGCACCCGGCTCCTCTGGGATAGGTAACACGGGCACCTCAATACTCCCATGGGTGCTGGCCTTTAAACTTTCTATATTCCAAAGGGTTTCCTTGAAGTCCTCTCTGAAGTGTCCGTAACCCCTTGGCCGCGGCAGTAATTCCGCCGCGGTGCTAGGGGGGCCGTGCGGCGCCACCATGCTCGTGACGGAACCACTCCGTCACGAGCCACCGTGGCGCTGTGCTTGTGACGGAATGGTTCCGTCACGGCCCCTAGGATAACTTTCATAAAGGTTATCCTTAACCTAATCACCATAAGGGTCATTTGGAATGGTACAGACTGCCCACTTTAACTAGTGGACAGCATATACCAGGCCAACTTCTCACACCGATCTCGATCTGCTCCAGCGAAATCATGGTCAGTCCTATAGCCAGCAACTCCCCAGAACCCAGAGAATCTGCCCTGACTTCCCCAACCAGACTTTGTCCCCTGTGAGCACTTGATTTGCTCACTAACGAACTCTGGCCCCAGCCAAATCCGCAAGTCTGCACCACTCTGCACTCGATGCCCATGGCCAGAGTTCGAGTGGCCCAACACCATGAGGAGGTCTCCCCGGCAATCCTGACCTGGGATCTGGTGATCCCTGACTTGCCTCCAATCTCCTGATGACGCCTGCAGCCCCTTTCTGGAGGATCCCCCGACCGATGCCAGTTAAGACGAATCCGATGGCAAAAGACACCCCTGCACCCGATGCCCCATGGCCTTGGTTTTGCCAAAACAGCGGTGTCCCACAATCCCATGACATCCCAACTTACCTCTCCAACAGTGGTCACCTCCAAAAGATCTTGGTGCCCGAGCCTGCAGTGTTTGTTCAAACCGGTGAACCCCCATTGAATGTAACAGGGCACCCTGACCCGATGCCAAAACAGCACCCTGCGCACAACTGCTCTAGTGCCGCTGTGGGTATTGCTTTGGGTGCTAACTTGAACCCCCCTTTGCCCTGAGCTTAAGTCCACAAGCTCTGCTCTCTCAAACTTGTTGCCTGCTTGTGAGCAGCCACCAACCGGAGGCCTCTATCCCCCTTTGGATAACTTTAGGCCTCAGCACTCTGCACCCGGCTGCCCCAGTGCCACTGAGGGTGCTTTGAGAGTGCATCCATAATCCTGGGGGAACCCATGTTCTAACCCCAGAAACTCACCCCTCAAGACTGTTTACTCACCTGCAAAACGATAACCCAATTTTCCTCCATAGGATTGCATTGCCCGTTTTCCTCTGAACCTCTAAGTGTGAAGGGTGTTTTGTATGGGAACCTAAGAAACCGTGGGGCCGACTTACGAGGAAGTGCTGCAATGTGGTATAGCAAGCCCTTTGGCTGCGCCACGCTGCAGCACTTCCAAAGCACAGGAATGCCACATATTTACACGGATATGTTGCATTGTAGGGCTCTCCCCTGCGCTGGCGCACAAACTGCTGCCATGCGCCGGCGCAGGCACCCTTGGTGCAACGATGCCTGCGTCATGGGGAGATTGTTTTTGTACAGGAAGGGGCACCTTCCTGCACAAAAACAATCACTGCAGGCATTTTCCTCTTTCAATGCATGCTGCAGAATGCAGCACGCATTTAAAGAGGAAGAAACGAGGACAAATGAAAACATTTCTCCTCGTTGCGCCTCGCTACGCCACCCCTAGGATGGCGTACCATTCAGACGCATTTCTGGATTTACGATTCCTCGTAAATCTGGAAATATATCTTGTTCCATGGGTGCTTCGTGGGAACCCCCGCAGCAACACCCATGGAACAACACTATCACGCAAAGAGCTGCGTGTGAAGGGCCATATTCGCGCAGGGTGGCTTTACCTGTCCTTGTAAATATGGAGCAGGAAAATATGCCACCAGTACGTCACAAAAAGTGATGTACTGGTGGTGCAGGGGGCTTGTAAATCTGTCCCTGTTGGACTTGGCCTTGCTTGTAGGGTCATCCCAAAACTTTTTGCCATCCCCTAACATTTTTCCTGCTGTGAAATTGGTGGATTCCAAATGTTGGTCCATTAGTACTGGTTAGCAGTGCAAAGTGTGTGTGCTCTCTGCCTTACACAAGCTTACCCTATGCATCCACAAATGCTTTGATAAACTTAACTTTACATGCTTAAAAGCATATAACCAATTCACAAAAATGAATAATGGAAAGGATAATATTTAGCCAATGAGAGACGTGATGATTTTGGGGTCCCCTCTAACCTAGGGGAAGGACCAAGCAGATGCCTTGAGCACAAAGAGCATATCATTCTGAACAATTCAGTGGTGGTCCCATTCTCTTAGAACCACCCTAGCACAGTTATGGGCAAAAATACAACTAAAAGCCCCTGCAAAGCATTATGGGATAAGATTAGCATCATTATTAGCATTCATGAAAGGGTTTCAATGTTTTCGAATTTTACTCATCAGGGACATCTAGGGACCACGGGGTGAACTGCAGCTTGATGTATAATATTTTAAATGCTATTGCATTTGCCTCATCAGGGACATCTAGGGACGACGAGGTGAACTGCAGCTTGATGTATAATATTTTAAATGCTATTGCATTTGCCTCATCAGGGACATCTAGGGACGACGAGGTGAACTGCAGCTTGATGTATAATATTTTAAATGCTATTGCATTTGCCTCATCAGGGACATCTGGGGATGACGAGGTGAGCTGCAGCTCTATGTAGAATTATTTGGATACTATAATATTCACTTCCCACTGCTAATCTCATCCCATAATGCTTTGCAGGGGCTTTTAATTGGGACGTATTTGTGCCCATAACTGTGCTTGTGGTAGTCCTAAGAGGATGGGACCACCACCGATTTGAATCGTTCAGCAAGATGTGCTCTTTGTTTTGAAGGCATCTTCTTGGTGCTTCCCCTAGGTTAGGGAGGATCTCAAAATCATCACCTTTCTCACTGCTTGCTGAAATCATAATGACTATATGCTTTTTAGCATGTAGAAATATTTGTTATTTTACCATGAGTATATGAGATTTCTTATTAAAAAATTGGAAATCTGATGGAATGAGATGCGCCCACCCTTAGTCCGAGGACATGTGCCGAGGGGGCTACAATGCACCAGTTTGGCTCTTGGGTGTTTGTTTGCACAGCGGACTGCTGCTGCAATGGTGGCAAGTCTTGCTGGGCATTAGTCTTCAGTCCAGAGTCCCCCAGGGGGGCTCCAACGGACTGCTTTATTTCCTGAACACAACTCTGGACAATGGGCATTTGAAACGGTGGTGCTAGCCTGTTGTTGAGGTTCCCTGAGTAGGGGCTCCCCAGGCGCAGTGGCACCAAAGACTAACCTGCAACATTTGGACAATTATTGTTGGTATGCCACTGTGTGCGCTACTGATTGCGTTTTAGGCCTCCATGCAATGCCCTTACACTGCTGAGGTTTTTATGCCCACTGTCATGCATAATGTGTTTTCCGGTCAGTGTGATGCTGATGGTTAGGCCTAATGCTTTTCCACCCATGTGATTAAGCTGTTACGCTGATGGTTTTGCGCCCAGTGTGTTTAAGGCCTAAAATTAACGCCATTGCTAATGTTGTTTATGCTAATGAGGTTTTTATGCCCTATATTATGCCTTGATGCTCATGATTTATGCCTAATGACACTGCATTTATGCAAATGTGTGGATGCTTACTGATAATGCCTCATGCGTTAGAACCCACTTTAATAGGACTGTGCCTCATGCCCTTACACTGATAGTTTGTGTGCATAATATACCCCTTTGCTCACATGTTCATGCTTTTGTGTTTTTCATGCTAATGAGGTTTATGCTTCATGTTTAGGCCTGCCTTGATAAATGCCTAAAGTGATTTATGCCAAGTGCATGGTCTTGCCTGTAGGTGCTGGCTGTTATCCCTTTACCACTAATGGGTTTTCATGTATCCTGTGTACTTGTGATGGTTCTGGCAGCGGCCCGATTGGCCCCTGCCCTGTAAATAAACCCCCCCTGTAAATGATTGCTGGGTGTCAGTGGGCACCATGTTCATACCTCAGATGATATTGTAATGTGTTTTGGATAATACATATGCTGTTTTCACACAACCTGGTGTGGAGTCTCCTTTTGTGGTGCGCCCGGTGTGTCGCTTGTGAGTGGCTGCGTGGATGCTTTACACAATGCTCTGCCGTTTAGCCTACCCCTCCGCACCACGCTACCCCGTTTCTAACAGTCCCTGTGTTTTGATAGAAACTGTTTTACTTACCTTTTAGCTAGGACATGTCCCAGTGTGATATCTAGGCATATCACACTGAGTAAGAAAAGTAATCTGTAAAGTAATCAAAAAAGTCACTTACCTGCACCAGGCCTGGTTTGGTTCAAGAAATAAAATACAACTAAATAATATTTTTATACAAACAAATTGGTCTGAGTTCAGTCTTTCTTTGAGTATGTGACATAATTTCTTGCCTGAGTGTGTACAATAAACCACCCTCTGATAAAGCCTTATTGCTCGCCCACACTACCACAAATAGAGGGTAAGATATCTACTTTACCTCTGCCCACCTTTGGGGATCCACTGGACTCTGTGCACTCTATACCTCACTTTGGTATAGTATATACAGAGGCGGCTTCCTACATTCGTGGATCAGCGGTGTGATCTACAACTTTGCATTTGTTGGACTGACCTGGTCAACACCTGATCATACGTCTGAATTCCTAAATTGTCTTTAGAATTCTGATAATTGTGAATTGACAACATTTTCTTAATTACTAAAAGTCTTGTAAGGACCTTGGTTAAGTCACTTTAGAATTTTTGAAAAATAAAAAGTCACTTTATATAGGGTTAGAGGGGTAAGAAGTTTTTTTTAACAATATCTCAAAACAAGAAACCCAGCTGTTAGTGAAAATAAACACAGTGTCATAGAGGGCCTGGTTGAGGAGCTTGACCTCTCCCCTTGCCTTCACTTGTCTTTCAAGGAGGTGAGGTCCCTATGTAAAATTAAAAATATAACCATGGGGTCCCATCCCACCAAACAAAAGCTCCAGGAGCTGTTGGTTGGGTATGCCAAGGACCACCCATCTGAAAATGGGGAAGACCAATTAGATGTGGAAGAAGAGGGGGTGTCTGAGCAGGTAGACCAACCCCCTACCACCACATCATAGGTAGAGTAGGGCCACAGTGGCCCTGACTCCAAGAATCAACCTCTCAGTGCCTTGATCCCAGACAGGTGGATCAGGTACGACTAAGGACATAGATGACAGCCTCAATGAGGAGGCCAGTCTTTGAGCAAAGGCTGACCAAAAGACTGGATCTAGAGACCAGGTTGCTGGCTCTAGAGAGAGAGAGAGAGAGAGCAGAGATGAGGCTAGCACCCGTCAATGGTGGCAGCAATTTACTTAATAAATAAGGATAAAGAGCAATCTTATGATCCTAACATCCACAAAGGGCTTGTCCCTAAATATAAAGAGAGTGATGATATCACAAATGGTTCACAGCCTTTGAAAGGGCCTGAGAAATGAGAAAAGTGAAGAAGTCATACTGGGGGCACTCCTATGGGAACTGTTCTCTGGTAACTGCGGAGACCGATACCTGACCCTTTCTGGGGCAAATGCTGGGTCTTATGACCTCATGAAGAGAACTCTGATTGAGGGATTTGGACTCACCACTGAGGAATGTACAATTAGATTCAGGGGGGTCACAAAACCCAAAACCAATCCTGGATTTACTTTATTCACTACTCAGTTAAACCACTAGATGGTTGGTTGGACACCATGTGCATGATTTCAATGGACTTTACAATTTGTTTATGAAAGAACTTATTTTAAGTAATTGCACTTATGAAAAGTTACATCATCATTTGGTAGACCTAGGTCTAATTTATCCCCAAGAATTGGTAAAGAAGGCAGACCATTGGGTCAAGGCGTGGTTGACAAAAACAACAACTGGGGTGACTAAAAAGAAGGGGTTACAAAACCTCCCTAGGGGAAAGGTGGTGAGAATCCCCAAGATAAAAAGACTGAGTCTTCAAAATGGCCTCAAAAACCTGCACGGGGGGAGGGTCCCAAAACTCTTCCCAATCTACTAAAAAGTACAGGGGAAAGGACATTGATCCTTTAAAGGTCTGGTGTAACAACTGTAGAAATTTGGGACATTTAACTGGAGATGTGACTTGTCCTAACAAGAAGCCCCTGACTCCTACTTCTAACAAGAAGCCCCCTACTCCTAGTTCTAACAAGAAGCCCCCTTCTCCTCGTACAGCTACTCCTGGTTTATCCAGTCTCCAGGTGGGATTCAGCTACTCCAGTGTGAAACCCGATTTCATTTGCCAAGAGCAAATTGGGTTGCACACTGAAGCAGTTCTAGTTTCAGAAGGGGACGTTGAGTTTGCCGCTGTAGCTGTGTGGCCACCTAACTTAAAGAAGTATTTGCAATACCCTTGGATTAATGGAACTAGGATAGAATCTCTGAGGGATACAGGTGCCAGTGTCACTATGGTGAGAGATACACTGGTTTCTCCTGAGCAATACTTGATTGGGAAAACTTACCCAGTCACTAATGCTGACAGTGTTACCACTAACCATGCAATGGCTATGGTGACATTATTCTGTGGGGGGGTTACTGGCTGAAACAGTTAGTTGTCTCTCCAAAGCTTCCAGCTGCATGTCTGCTTGGCAATGACCTGGAAACCTCAGTATGGGCTGCGTTTGAATTTGAAACCCATGCAGCAATGCTGGATATCCCCGAGATGGTGTGCGTAAAAACAAGAGCACAGAGCAGAAAACAGGGTAAAAAAGACGTTTTAGAGCCTGAAAGTATGGCCAGCTTCTGTACAGTAACAGGATCAGGACCTCTCTCCTCATGCAGAGAACTTGGACACCCCACAAGGAACTGAGCCTATGGAGCTTGACCCTTACCAGGTTGAACTCTTGGGCCCAGGGGGACCCTGTAGGGAAGAGCTGAACCAGGGTCAGCAAGACTGCCCCACTCTTAAAAGCCTGAGGCAGAAAGCTGCTGCACTGGAAAAGGGAGATTTCGGTGGTACCCACAGAGTTTATTGGAAAGAGGGACTACTGTACACTGAGGCCAGAGACCCCAACCCTGGCGCCACTAGGAGAGTGGTAGTGCCTCGGAGGTACAGGGAGTTCCTCCTAACTTTAGCTCATGACATCCCTCTTTCTGGGCATCTGCGCCAAACCAAAACCTGGGAAAGGCTAGTTAGCCCCTTCTACTGGCCCCAGATGTCTCAGAAAGTAAAGGAGTTTATCAGCTCCTGGGTCACCTGTCAAGCCAGTGACAAAACAAGTGGACAACCTAAGCCCCCCCGATACCACTTCCTGTGGTTGGGGTTCTCATTAAAAGGGTGGTTGTGGACATAGTGGATCCACTTGAACCTCCCACATCATCAGGAAATACATTTATTCTATTGGTAGTGGGTCATGTCACTAGGAGGGAACATCCTTTACAACGCGGTAATGACACCGCAGTGCCATTACAACGTGGGTTTCACAACGCAAGTCGTTACCACGACTTGTGCTGGAGAGCGCTCTAGGCTAAGGAATAGTAGATTTACTATTCCAGCATCTTCCCTACTGTACGTAGGTTGGTGTTGGAATAGTAAATCTTACTATTCCTAAGTCCAGCACCCTACAGCGCAAGTCGTGGTAACGACTTGAGTTGTAAAACCTGCGTTGTGATGGTCTGCAGTGTTTTATACCGCGTTGTACCGTCATACATCCTGTCACTAGATATCCTGAGGCACTTCCCCTTAGGTCGACTACAGCTCCTGTAGTAGCCAAGGCCCTCCTGGGTGTCTTCTCCAGAGTAGGGTTTCCTAAGGAGGTGGTTTCAGACAGAGGTACCAACTTCAGGTCTGCTTACCTGAAACACACGTGGAGGGGGTGTGGTGTGCAGTACAAATTCACTACCCCATACCACCCAAAAACCAATGGACTTGTGGAAAGGTTCAACAAGACATTGAAAGGTATGATCATGGGACTTCCTGAAAAACTCAAAAGGAGATGGGATGTCCTGTTGCCATGCCTGCTTTTTGCTTATAGGGAAGTGCCACAGAAGGGAGTGGGGGTTTCCCCCTTTGAACTTCTGTTTGGTCATCCTGTAAGGGGACCACTTTGTCTGGTGAAAGAGGGTAGGGAGAGGCCTCTCCAAGAACCCAAGCAAGACATTGTGGACTATGTGCTTGGCCTAAGGTCCAGAATGGCTGAGTACATGGACAAGGCATCCAAGAATCTTGAGGCCAGCCAGGAGCTGCAGAAGCACTGGTATGACCAAAAAGCTGTACTGGTAGAATTTCAACCAGAGCAAAAGGTGTAGGTTTTGGAGCCAGTCGCACCAAGGGCTCTCCAAGACAGAGGGAGTGGCCCTTATCCTATCCTAGAAAAGAACATTTAGGTCACCCTCTTGGTTGACCTGGGCACAAGCAGGACACCCAAAAGGAAGGGTGATCCATGTGAATCGCCTTAAGCTTTTCCATGATAGAGTTGACATCACCATGCTGATGGTGGCTGATGAGGAACTGTACAATTGTGGTAAAAGGATTAAGCTAGAATTGGATAATAGACTGCCCTGTTCCGAATTTAGCATCATAACACCAAGACCACACACCTTACATTAAATTAATACGAAGACAAGATACCACACCCCTTACATTACATGCAAAATTCCTAGGACAAAGCATGACTAACTTCTCCATTCCATTGAGTTTTTTTCTGTACATTCCTAGACGTGCATTTTTGTTGATTTCATTATAAACAAGCATTGAAAATGTAATAGGTCGTACCTTTGATTAAGTTAAAGCTGTTAGCTTTGCTAATGGTATTGTAGCTTTGCATTTTTACATTATATTTGTGATCTTTGCATATATTTGTTCTCCCTTCGCCCCTTTTGTCTGCCCCATGCTATTGTAATCCTCACTATACAAAATTAACACATACTATTCTATTCATTCGCCTCCCAAATATGAAACACTGCTCTTTTCCTACTAACGCTATGCTTTAAACTACTACACAACTAACAAAACAATTTTAACTACATACCACTAATCACAAATATACACTAAATGGGGGCGTGGCTTCGGCGCCAGACGAGATGGCTGCCTAGTGCGGGACCTCTCCGGTGCCGAGACGGACTTTCTTCCATTTGGGTATTCATTTTACCCCTTCGTCGATGAAGGACGACGGAATGCGCAACCGGAGTCTCTGCTGCTCAGTTTGAGACCATTCTCGCACACCGGTGAGCCTGCTCCGCAATTCTATATGCGCGACCCGTTTTTCCTCAGTATCGGAGAAACGGAGCTCCGCCATTTTACACACTCTTCCTAACCGCGCTGCCTCTTGAAGTACCGATGTCTGGGACTGCTCACAAAGCTGGTGCGCCTCTCTATCCTGAGTGGTGGCATTCCTTTTGAGGCTTTTCAGACTTTTTTCAACAATTTGCCTCTGCTTATGGGAATTTTACCGGCAACTTCAAATGTTGCAGAATAACGTTTCCTGTCATGGTCCTTGCATGAATGCCTGTGGTATCTTATGTTAGCAGAGGCTTTTTCTCATTTTTCTCATTTACCCTCTGGCTACATCTCATGCTGTAACACTAGCGCAATGTCAGGGTCACACAATATTTATTCCTTTTGAGCGAACCAATGCCATTTTGCGCCCCTACTTCTACATAACTTCCTGTGACCTCTTCATGCTGCTTCTACTTGATTCTACATACTGGTGAGCCCTCCCGTGCTATGTATTTCTCCTTCTGCACCACGCTACCTGCAAAATACCACTTCCTACTGGATTGATCTGTGTTTCCCCAGGAATCCAACATATCGTTTCTTTGTAGTTCTATTCGCTACAGCAAATGATTTTCAGAACAGTTTTTTTAACTATCCTGCTTGCTACCGTGTCTATCTCAACTGATGCTGTTTTTTACATCATTTGACTCCTTGACCTCTTGAAGCCATTTCTTACTCCTCACGCTTGGAATTTTCTCAAGAGTACGACGCTTCCTGAGTTCCTTTGTTGGTTCTCTACCTTATCAGTGATTTCAGTGCTGCAATCTCCTCAGGTAAACGCATTTTATTGCTTACCTCACACTGCTTTCAGGAACCTCTCTCCATCGTGTTCATATGGTCAGACTCCGTAAGCCAAAGTTTATCTTTGCCCCTTCCAAATCTCCTTTACCGTCACCTTCAGACCCACAGTGTGTTCCAGTCTCAACACCAACAATGGCTGGTTCAGCGCCCCATCGATCTTCAGTCACACAGTCTGTCTCCAATAAATCCTCACCTCCTGCATCCTCTTCCAAACGCCTCAAGCAAGACTCTGCTCTCCTGGACAAACCTCCATCATCCTCTTCCACAGACCAAATTCTGGAAGTGATATGCGCGTTGCGCCCATTTATCGAAGAGACAAGTAAGGACATGCAACTTTTGAAGGAGAAATGGTCAATCATGGATGCCCGAATTACCTTAGTTGAACAACAAACTCCTGAGATCCAGTCTAATTCGCAACGTATCTCCTCCTTAGAGAAAACCGTTCTCTCTCTCCAGCAGCACACGGAGGATTTGGAAAATCGAAATAGGAGGAACAACCTTCGTATTTATGGCTTACCGGAATCTTTGGAGGGAGATGACCCGGTGACCTTTTTTACATCCTTCCTCCCTAAGCTTTTAGACATGTTACCATCAACTGCCCTCAGTATTCAAAGAGCCCATAGACTTGGCCCTCACTCAACGACATCTACAAAACCACGTGGAGTTATCATTCTTTTCCTGAAATTCACGGATTTGCTTGCTGTCCTCTCAGCTGCCAGAGCCAAACGTCAAGTCTCCTGGTTGGGTCAGCGTGTCTTTCTAGCTCAAGATGTTTCCAATGCCACCGCAGCACGACGGAAGGAATTTCTCTCTCTTCGTCCATCTTTGCACTCCCTTGGGGCACGATATGGCTTGTTTCATCCCTGCATTTTTAGGGTCACACATCAAAATAAAACTTGGTCCTTTCAAGATCCCGGAGAACTGAGGAATTTTATTTTTCTACAAAATGGTAGCGGCATGGATACCTCTGCTTCTTCATGAAATGGCTGATTAGATTGAAATGTTTCTGATGTCATATAATCGTTTTCATGTTTTCATGTTTTCTATCTTTGCTGTTTCTCCTCTCTCTTTTATATTTTCATTGAGACTGTTGTTGTTTCTTACCTGATGGTTGTGGTTCTTATTTATTTACTTCTGTACTCACCTTATGTGGTATCGCTGTGGCAATTTTTCTGATTGTATTTTGTTGTCCTGATTTTGTCTTTTGTCTTTAATCATTTTTCTCCCTTCCACAGATCTGTTGTCCCTATCCCACTTGTCCTGTGATTTCCCCTTCTGTGGCTCTATGATGTCCCGGTTCGGCTAGGTTCCTGCTCCCTGGCTGTTGAGTGTCGCCATCCCCTCTTCTCCCTTTCGTATCTACCCTTCAGGTATGTTGTTTACAGTCATCCTTTTGGATTTGTACTGTTTTTATGGCTATCTTTCTTCCCTTGTCTCTCTTCCTTTCCTTTCCCTTTTCTACCTCTTCTTTCTCTTTTTTTTCTTAATTATCTCTTCTTTTCTTCTCCTTCTCTCCCCTTTTTTTCATACTCCATTCATGATTGCCAGTTCTCTTTTATATCTTGTATTTAACATGTGTATGCAGTTTATAATTTAGAGTTGTTTCATGGAATGTGAAAGGTTTTAACAATCCCATCAAACGGCAGAGAGTACTCTCTCATTTATCTACTTATAACTCCGATATTGTCCTTCTCCAGGAAACCCATCTTAATGATCTAGAATCTTTAAAATTGAAAAGAAGCTGGGTGGGTACTGTTTAATTCTCTCCATCAACTCATAAAACAATGGTGTTGCTATTTTAATCCATAGGAAACTCAAATGTAAGATTGTATCAGAAGAAAAGGATGTGGATGGTCGTTGGGTTTTAGCTAAACTGCTTATAAATGCTATACCCCTCACAGTATTTAATGTTTATGGTCCCACTGCCCCTGATCCTTTTTTTTGGCCGATGATAACTAGCAAATGTACTCAATACCAAGATGATTCTTTCCTTCTAGGAGGTGACTGCAATCAAGTAGTTGATCCCTTTTTGGATCGCAAATCCTCTGCCCGGTTTGTCCCACATCAACCTCATAAACAGTTTTTGGATACCATCTCAGAAGCTCACCTTTCTGACTCTTGGAGACTTACTCACCCGGACACGTTAGATTTTTCCTTTTTCTCTCCTCCTCATGCCTCTTTTTCTCGTCTTGACTATATTTTTCTCTCATCTTCTTTAACTCAAAACCTTCTGTCCTCCTCTATTGAACCTATTGTAATTTCAGACCATGCCCCTATTGTTACGACTTTTGATTTACTCCCTCCTCCTCCCAAATCCTCTCGCTGGCGCTTCAATTCCTCTTTGTTAACCGACTCTACTTTTTCCTCTTCCTTCCGTTCCTTCATTGATGAATTTTTTCGACTCAATTCGGATCCTCACATCCCCCTCATATCCTTTGGGATTCATTTAAGGCCACAGCACGGGGTTTCATTATTGATTTTGTTTCAAAGAAAAAGAAGCAATTTCTTCAAAAACGGAAGGTTGCTTTAGCTCATATTAAGTCTTTGGAGCATCAATTTTATACCTCTTCTCCCAATCACATGTCCTCTGAACTTCTTCAAGCTACGATTGCATTTAATAAACTTACTACTGACTCTGCCGCCTCCATCCTTCTCCGCAGTAGTGCACGTTACTATGGCGGACGTTAAAAGTCTGGCAAACTCCTGGCTAATTATCTTAAATCCCGCAAAGAGCGTACTTTTATTGAATCTATTTACTCCCCTACTAATACTCTCCTTCATACGGACAAGGACATTCTTGATCAATTCCATGCTTTTAATGAATCCTTATACACCCCAGAAGCCCCCCCTACGCCGGCCCTTCTTCAATCCTATTTTGATAATCTACCCAAACCCGATACTTCTCAGCTTCCCCTCTCGGACATTGAAACAGACTTTTCCCTACGTGAACTTTCCACTGCCTTATCTTCTCTTACTAAAGGCAAAACACCGGGCCCTGACGGTTTTCCTGTTGAATTTTATTTGCATTTTTCTGATCTCCTATTGCCCAAGCTCTTAGTCCTCTTTCAGTCGTTTTGCTCTTCTGGTCTTGCCCAAGGTTCTTTTCAGGATGCTACTATCTGCCTTATCCCCAAAGAGGGCCGAGATCCTAAATTTTGTAAAAACTACCGCCCAATTTCATTAGTTAACGTGGACTACAAACTTTTCACCAAGTTGCTCGCTCTTCGCCTTGACCCCTTTATGCCGCATCTCATCGGGAAACAACAGTGTGGTTTTATTAAAGGCCGTCTTACCTCAGACAACTCTAGACTTCTCCTCAATGTTTTGAATAAGGCTTCTTCTCTCTCTATTCCCCTAGCAGCTATTTCTGTGGATGCGGAAAAAGCTTTTGACCGGGTTGATTGGTCTTTTTTACTTGCTTCCTTGAAATGGCACGGTTTTGGTCTTAAATGTATTTCCTTTATCTCTTTGATATATTCTATGCCCAAAGCTTCAGTCCTTGTTAATGGCCAACTCACCTCCCCTTTTGCACTTCACCGTGGAGTTCGGCAGGGCTGCCCTCTCTCTCCTCTTCTTTTTGTGTTAGCTCTTGAACCTTTTCTGTCTTCTATTTGCAATAATCCATCTATCTCTAGTTTTCCGTACGGAGAGCAGCAGCTCAAACTTTCAGCATATGCTGATGATATTCTTTTATTTATTTCAGACCCGGAAGTCTCTGTTCCTTCTTTATTGGCCGAATTTGAAAAGTTCTCTCATGTTTCAGGTTATAAAATCAACTCTGACAAAACCGAAATTCTCCCTCTAACTAAATTTTGTTTTCCACATTTTTTCTCTTCCTTTTTTTTTTTTTAACCATTTTTATTGATTGCAAGAGAGAATATTTACAATACTGAAATCGCACTAATTATGCATACATATATGAAAAAAGAAACAGTGCATTTAATATTCATTGTATATAAAAAAAAAGAGAAAAAAGAAAAAAACACAAGCGTGCCGGTAGCGCAATACAATCATACATTTAGTTTATAAATGATCCCCATATTTTTTCCCTTCGTTCTAGTGCTTTTGGGCCTCTCAGTTTAGCCAGTGATAGCTCCATTGTATAGATTTCATGAATTAGATACCACCAATCCATAACAGTTGGGGGTTCTTTTGATATCCAGGTTCGCGCAATGGCCAATCTCGCACAAGAAAAAATAATTGTTATTAAATCCTTGAAATTACTATTATTATCTTGTATATCAAGTAAAATTAAGTGGGCAGATATGGCCGGAAAAGTTATTTGTTTTTTATCAAGGACCTCAGTTATTCCTGCCCAAAAAGTTGAAAGTTTCGGACATTGATAAAGCATGTGTTCAATAGCAGCGGCTTCTTTATTACATTTTGGACATTTGGTACGTTCATTAGAAGTATTGCCAGATGTCCAGTTTGAGATTCTCTGTGGTGTATAGTATAATTGGGTGATTGTCCTGTAAAATTGTAACCTTAAATTTGAAGAGTGGACAACTCGATTAATTTGTTTGAATGAGTTAGTAATCTGGTTGGAATTAATATTAATTCCCAGCCTATTAGTCCATTTGTCTGCTATCTTCCCACAATCACCAACATGGCCTTTATTCAGCAGAGTATAGCTTTTACTAATAAGAGATTTGGTAAGATTCGAATAAATACATTGAAGAATCTCTGATTGTTCGACGCTCACAATTTTGTTTTTGTTAATCAAAAAATCTCGTAGCTGTATGTATTTAAAGTACATGGTATCTTTAATCTTATATAGTATTTTTAATGAATTAAAGCTTAGAAGACCTTCTGAACCATAAAAATCTCCTAGAGATTTAATACCATGATCTAGCCATTGAGCGCTAGCGCCATCAGAGAAGATGTTTGGTAGCCCCGGGTTCCCCCATATTGGTAATTCAGCGTTAAAAAAAGGAATTTTATTCGTGTCTGTAATTTGATCCCAGATTCTTTTGATGGCTCTAACGGTCTTAAATTTAACTCTTTTGTAGTAATTTGGGTCATGGACCCGAAATAAGAATTGGTTGCTTTGTGGCCCTAGCGCGAATTGGTGGTAGAACAGACGAGTTTCTTTGGACAAGAGGCTGCGTATACGTGAAATAAAAGTAGCGAAAAAGTAAATTTTTAATTCTGGGAAGTTTAATCCTCCTTTTTCAATAGATAGTTTCAGTGCCGTCATTGACCTGCGGGCTTTTTTGTATCCCCATATGTAGTTACTACAGATACTTTCTATCCTCTTAATGTAAGATGTATTCAGTTGTAACGGGATAGATCTAAACAGGTAAAGTATTTTTGGTACTATTTTCATTTTGATTGTATTGATGTGTCCGATCAAACTAAGTGGTATTTTATGCCAATTTTTGAGAGTGGATGTAATATCCATTAGTAGGGGCTCACAATTTAGTGAAATTATTTTATCAATATTCGAAGTAAGTTTCACCCCTAGATATGTAGCGTCAGGGCATAAGCCTATTATCGGTTGGAGTGGTGTATAATTCGCTATTACTTGAGTTTTATTAACATTTAAGCGATAACCCGATATATCGCCGAAGTCACTAGCTTCCTTAATTATATTAGGTATAGCTTGTGCCAATTCGGTGGTATAGATGGCAATGTCGTCAGCAAAAGCCGTAATTTTTAAGGTATTGCCTTCATGTTCTATTGGAATAATACGGTCTTGGATCGTAAGAGCGTTTAGAAATGGTTCTAAGGCTAAAGCAAAGAGCAGGGGTGAAAGAGGGCACCCCTGTCTAGTACCCCTTTTTATCAAGAAACTATCTGAGTTATTACCTAGATAGCTTACTATAGCTGTTGGTGTTTCATATAGGGATTGTATCCATCTCAAATATTGTCCTTTTATACCAAATGATCTTAATGTTGCCCATAAATACTCCCACCCCACTCGGTCGAATGCTTTCTCAGCATCTAGCATAACCATTCCCAGTGGGGTGTGAGTGACCGCTGCAACATCAAAAGCAGTTATTGCGGTGTTAATATGAGCAGTAGTGTCTCTCCCCACCACAAATTCATGTTGTTGGCAGTTAACCAGATCGGGCATTATAGGGGCTAGCCGATTGGAAAGTATTTCGGCGAAAATCTTTGCGTCAGTATTAATTAATGAAATTGGTCGGTATGATCCCTGTTCTTCCGGTAGTTTATTTTTTTTCAAAAAGAAAATAATTTTTGCTATACGCCAAGAAGCGGGGGCATTACCTGTTTCAGCTATAGAATCTATCACCGGATGAAACAAAGGAAGTAATTCTTGTTCGCAAATCTTATAGATCTCCATGGGTAAATTGTCTTCGCCTGCGGCCTTACCTAAAGGGAGTGAGTATATAGCCTTTTTTATTTCTTCCATTGTGATTTTAGTATTGAGTATTTTGTTTTTCTCCAAATCTATTCTTGCAAGTCTGTTCATTTCTAGATAGGATTCTATTGTTTCTAGTGTAGGTGTATTCTCTGGAGTATATAAATAGCAGTAGTATTTAGCGAATTGTTCTAAGATCTGTTCTTGTTTTTGATATTTTTTGGAATCCAACCCTTTTATTATTTTTATGGTGGTTTTAGCCTTTTTATCGGCTACCTTATAAGCCAAGATTTTTCCAATTCTATCTCCCCCTTCATATTGTGTTAATTTATATTGAGGTATTTTGGAGCTATATTTTTCTCTAAGAGTTTTCTTTAGAGATGCTCTTAATGAAATTAGTGTTAGTTTTATCTCTTCAATATTGGCGTTACCTTGTATAATAGCATCTGCAAGTTGTTGTTCGGCTGCTAGAATATTGGAAGTAGTTAATTTTTCAGCTCTTCTCTTGTCTGCGTTATCCCGGAATATATATTGTTGTGTATAGCCTCTGATACTACATTTACAGGAATCCCATACATAGTTAACAGCAGTGGAATTAATATTTAATGATATATATTCTAGTATGTGGTTCTTCAGACACAAGATGAATTTAGGATCCGTAAGTAAGTATCTAGGGAATGTGAATTGACGAATAGTTTGTTTAGTATCCAAAACTTTTAATTCAAACAGTATCGGGTTATGATCAGAGGTAACTTTGGGACAAATTTCTATTTCGCAGTCAGTTAGAATATTATCAGTTGTCCATACCAGATCAATCCTAGAGAAAGTTTGATGTGGGGCGGAGAAGTAGGTGAAGCCGGGAATTGTAGGGTATTTGGTGCGCCAAACGTCTTTCAAATTATGTATTCTAGCTAGTTCCTCTATGGCATGTCTCACTTTCCTCATCCTATTTCTAGTGCATTTACTTGTAGAATCTATAGTATAGTTCATAGCGCAATTAAAATCCCCCATTAACACCAGTTCCCCATCCCAGTCAAGTAGTTCAATAGTCAAGTATTCATATAGTTTGGGTATGTCAACATTAGGGCCATAAATAATACAAAATACATAGCATTTTTGATTAAATTGCAGTTGAGCTATTGCCCACCTGCCTTTAGCGTCACTAATAGTTTTGGTAACATTTAGTTTTAACCATTTCTGTTTCAAAATAGCAACTCCTCGGTTGGTTGTATCTATAGCTGAACAGACAACAAGATCGTAGTCCATTTGTGATAATAATTTGCGGTCGTTGTATCTAATATGAGTTTCTGAGAGGAATACCATATGTGGTTTGTACATATTAATTTCTTCTTGTACCAGTTTTCTTTTACATTTATTATTAAGACCGGCAACATTCCAAATCAAACATCTAAGAGAAGACATAGATTATAATGGTCTCACTTATTCTTCTCCATATATTAAGTTCCAAAATCTTGTTATATTTTTTTACAAATTTTTCTCTCTTGCAATAGTTTTTTTTTCCCCACCCTTATTTCCCCTACCCATTCCCCCCTCTTCTAACTACCCCAAAGCTTCTCTCCCTGCTTTAGAGGCCCCACCCCAAGTACCTACCCGAAAGCCTCCCTCTATCTTCTGCTGCCGTTGGAGGGGCAGCGGAGCAGAGAGGTCACCCCATGGCCGCTCAGTGTTAATCTTGTCTACAAAATATCAGCCAATCCCCACCTAAAAGAAATTTTAATTTTTCATAAATCAAAGTGGTCGCTCATAGCTTTGAGATTCTAATTTCCTATAAATTTAGCTAGGTAGATTTAAGTATCCATTTTTGCCAAAAGTTGCTCTGCGTCTTTGACGTCATTGAAGAAGTAAACTTGACCTGCTTTTATAATTTTAAGGCGTGCTGGTTCCTGGAGATATGCTGTAGCGCCCCTAGACTTAAAAGGGTCTATCAATTTCCGCAGCACCCATCTTCTGTCCATAGTAGCCTTGCTAAGGTCTGAATTAGCGAAAAAAGTTATATTATCACAAGTGATAGGTGTATTCGGTCTGGCTTTCAGTGAAATTGCCTGTCTTAGCAGATAATTGCCAAAGTAAGCCAGAATTGGTCGAGGGTATTTACTCTCTTTATTCTTGGGGATAATCGGTAGTCTGTGTACCCTTTGGAGTTGGCAATCCCAGTCCCAGTCACCCAGGTCTGGGAATGCTTTTTGAAAAAATCGGATCAAGTAGGCTCTTGCGTCGGAGCCTTCAGTCCCTTCAGGTATTCCAAAGATTCTCAAGTTCTGGCGCCTTTGACGGTTCTCGAGATCCTCGACTTTGTTCTTTAAGATCTCTATCTCTTCCTCGTGTTCTACTGTAGAAGCAGTGGTAGTGGCCAGTGTTTCCTCAGCGTTAACTACTCTGTGTTGTAATTCTTCAATATCTTTTGTAACGCCACTGAGCTTGTTGGTTACTTCCTGTAGGCAATTATGAATCTTGCAATTATCCTCCTTAAGTTGGCGGAAATGTTGTTGGGACTCTTCATGATGGACCATTAGTGTTTTTAAGATTAGGTCCAAAGATGAGGAAGTAGTCTCAGTAGTCTCAGTTTGAGAGACGATAGGAGAGAATATGAGAGATGTGACAGGAGATGTATTAGGTGTAGCCATAGTAGCTGATGTGGGCGGTATAGCAGGTACTTTGTTGCTTGAAGTTGTAATCGGTGTAGGCGCTACTGGTACGGTGTCCGTCAAGGCCTTAGTAATAAGTGCCGAATTAGAGATTGAGTTTAGAGCCGATTCTGGACGTAGCAAAGCCCGATTGCGAGGAGGGGACTTGAAAGTATTGTTGTCTTGTAAGTTGTTCACTTCCGTGATATGGTCTCCTGGTAGTACAAATGACAATTTTTGTGAACCCCCTTTGACTTGCATCCACTTAAGTAAAGGGCTCTGATCTTTAGTTATAGTCCCTCCTGTAGTTCCTGTAGCGGTTGTGAGTAAATTTGTGAGCATTGTTGTTGTTGTTTCTTTTGTCATCCCTTTCTTAGCTCTTCCTTTTCCTTTCCCCTTTCTTTTGGTAACAGTAAATTTCTCTTTTCTTATTTGGGTTCGGAAGTTCTCAGTTTGCTTGCCTGCCCCTTCTTCTTCCATTTCCTCCGTCCCCTCCTTTCCTTCGACGTATTCTTCATATTCTTCATCATTGGAGTCTAATTCTTGTATTGAGTTCACCTCTAAACTCCCCCCATCATTATCAGTGTTTAAGCTATTGTATTCTATACTTGTGGTTGAAGATGATACCAGTGTCTGTGCTGATGTGTGCATATGCGCATGAGCTTCAGGTTCAGGTTCAAGTTCAGGGCTTGACAGAGTAGTATCGGGGGCATCAATTGGAGTGTCAATAATCAGTTCTAATTCAGCACCCTGAGTAGTTTTGGTAACCGCGGGTAGTCCACTTGTATTGTTTAACTTGGATTGCATAGGTTGAGTAAACTGCGAGAGTGTTACCTTGTTGGGGCTAATCTCCATTGTTGCGTTACCGTCTAGCTCGCCCTCTTGTTGTCGAGTAGATTTACCGTTATTATTACCGGTCTTTTTGGATTTGTTATTAACCTTGTCTGTAGGTATGTCGTCTTCTTTTATTTTGGATTTAGTTTTGGTTTTGAAGGGAGTTTCTTTCTCTTTCTCTTTCTCTTTTGCAGTCAATGCGATAAAGGGGATAGAAGGGAGGTTTAGCGGTGATTTACCAATTTGAGACTCCTGTTGAGTGAGACAGGATATACGTGCCACTACCGCCGGTGAAATAGGTCTGAGTGGTCTGAGCGCCTCCTCTGGCCCCCTCGGGGGGGTACCTTTCAATAGAGCTTTGTTCTGCCTTTTTTGGAGCCATAAGAGCCTCTAAGTATGAAGGTATGCCCTTATGCTTAGCCTAATCTTGGAGAAAGTAATATATGGTAGTATATTGCTAGCAGTCGACCCGCCTGCGAATTGTGAAGCAGGTGTTGCAAATGTTAGTAACCCAATATTCAGTAGCAAAACCAGCAGTAAACCAGTAGCCGGAACCAACCTGATTGCACCAGTAGTTTTTAACTCAATTTAATCAAATATTGCTCTTCTTCTGGATGAAATATTATATAAAAAAAACTGGTCACTAACCCGAAGCTTAGGTAGAGGTTGGGGTTGGGGTTGTAGCTGTAGCTCAACGAGGTTAGCATTTATTAGGAGCCGCTCAAGGCGCCCCCTTCAGCAAATCCAGTTCTCTGCCCCCTCACCAGTTTAAAGCCGAGTTTTCAGTTTTCAGTTTTCAATCAAGCTGCAGTCCAGCCTCAATGTTTCGCTCCCTCGGTGCCTTTCACTCTATTCCGTGTTCTTTTTTTTTTCCCCTCTATCTCACTGCTGCTGTGTGCTACGGCCGCGGTCCAGAAAACCACCAGTGCTGCAGATCACGGCTTCTTTCCTGCCGTCGATAGCCGCCGGTAGCCTGTAGCCTGCAGCCAGTATCCTCTAGCTGCGAAGTCGTCGCAGCCGCAGTGCGCTCAGCCAAGCACTGACCTGCCGAATCGAGCGAGAGCAGAGATCAGCTGCAGTCGATCAGTCAGCGCGGTATCCGCGCTGTGCAGAACGCCAAACGCCAGGACGCCAAACGCCAAACGCCAGGAACGGCACCCCAGGTAATCAGAAGTTCGCCGGATCGTTAACACTGACTAATCTCCCAAATTCTTAAACGGCCACTGACACATCTCGTTGCACCGCATCGGTCAGGTGGAGGTGTGCTGTAACTCGCACGGGTGGGAGACCTTCTTTCGGGAGGACCTCTCTGCGGCGGCCTCAATCCGCCATCTTGCTTTCCGGCCAAGGATGACGCAACCAGCTCCGGTCTCTGTTCCTTCTTTATTGGCCGAATTTGAAAAGTTCTCTCTTGTTTCAGGTTATAAAATCAACTCGGACAAAACGGAAATTCTCCCTCTAACTAAATTTTGTTTTCCACATTTTTTCTCTTCCACGGGTGTTGCATGGACTAATACCAACATAAAATATCTTGGTGTTCTATTTTCCAACTCCATTTCTTCCTCTGTTAAATTGAACATGTCCACTGTTATCTCTAGAATTGACCATCTTTTTACTTCTTGGAATCCTTTATTCCTTTCTTGGTGGGGTCGCCTTGATTCTGTCAAAATGATGATTGCTCCTATTCTGATTTATTTGTTCTCTATGCTTCCTGTCCATATTCCGGCTCTCTATTTCAACTGTATTGACTCTCTTTTATCCAAATTTCTTTGGAAAGGGAAAAAAGCTCGTATATCCTTGTCCGCCCTTCGCAAAGGGAAATCAAATGGGGGAGTCAATTTTCCAGACTTCCGTCTATACCATAAATCTTTTTCTCTACGTCAAGCTTCCACATGGTTGTCGACTGAACTCTCTCCTCTTTCCCCCCTCTGGTTACATATTGAGCGCTCCTTGTTATCGCCTTTTGCTTTTCAAGATGTCATTAGGTTTACTTCTCAATCTCTTCATAGTACTCCTCCATTGTTTAAACACACTTCTTCTATTTTGAAGCCCTTACTATCCCCGTTGACTGTGTCCCGTGATTCTTTTCTACTCTCGCCCATTTGGTATAATTCGCTTATATTATTAAAAAATAGACCTCTTGCTTGGTCCTCTTGGCGGTCGAAGGGTATTACTTGGGTTCACCAACTCTTCGATGGTTCTTCCCCATGCCCCTTTCCCCAATTTCAAAAGCAGTTTTCTTGCCCTCTGTCTTTTTCCCAGAAATATTATATTTTGATGGCAATCATAGTAGATCGTTATTACTCTCTACCACTTGCTGAGTCCCCTCTTTTTCCTTCCCCTCTTCTTACCATCTTGGCCACTCTACCTAAGGCTTCTCTTATATATCGTTTCTTCTCTGCTCCTAACCCTTTACGTTCCAAGACTAAATTGGAGTTATCATGGGAAACGGACCTTGGTTGTTCGTGGCCTGTTTCTACTTGGGATCAGATATGGTCTAGAAATCTGAAGATTTTCCGCTCTGCCTCCCTCACACAATCTATTTTTTTCCTTTATCATAGACTTTATCTCTCCCCTCTATCTCTCTCTCGCTTCCTCTCTTCGTCTACTTCTCACTGTTGGACTTGTAATATGCCTGACGCTGATCTTCTTCATCTTGTCATTTTCTGTCCCTCTGTAGTAGCTTTCTGGAAACAGGTCTGGTCTTTCCTTGCACGCATTTTTACACTCTCTATTCCTTACTCCAACACACTTATGTTTCTAGGGAGCCTTTCCGAATCTTTACACCTTCCGCCATACTCCCGGGGTCTTTTTGATCTCATGATAGTTCTGGCATTCCAGCATATTGCCTCTAATTGGAAATCCCTCACCAAACTTTCCATCCGTTGTTGGTGGAATTTATTGTGTAACTTCCATAGACTTGATGTTGCTTATGCCTCCTCTTGTAAACCTCCTCGCAATGTCGAACTATATTGGTTACCTTTTACCTTATATCTTAATCAATCTGCCAAAAGGACCTATACTCCCCTCTCCTCTGAGAATTTTAAGCCTCCTTGAATGATTTGTACTCTCGCTTGTAACGTTATTTCTTGAAATTCACAGTTTACGCTATATTATACTGTTTTTTTTTCTTTTTTCGATATATAATGTATTTCTTTATGCTGATATATATCTGCATTATATGCCGTTATAGTTTATATAAGCATAACTTCTACTAGCATAGTTACTATTTCCCCACCCTCCCCTGTTTTTTCCTCCCCTCCTGCATCCCCCCCTTAAAAATTAGTAAATGCTTTTAATCCTTAGGATCATCAGTAGTCTGTAGATCTTTCTTTGGATGTTTTCCACATATTTAAGTCTGATATGCTACTGGTGTCATATTACTGTCATGTACTTATATCCTTAATAAAGCTTTCAAACATAAAAAAAACAATAAACACTAAATAATGCGAAGCTAGAATAATACCATTAGCCAAGTAAATGGTTTTAACTTAATCAAAGTCGAGACCTATTGCATTTTCAATGCTTGTTCCATTTCCTATCAGGAAATCGCACATTATCTCAATGGGAGAGAGAATATTCTGTGACGGAGCTTTGCTGCCCCCTGCTGCCCAATGCACGTACTGTCCTGTAAATTCTGCCAATTTTAGGAATAACAACCAGAACATTCTTCCCACTGGCCTTATAAATAGCAGATGCTGCTGTCACGCTCATATTATCAACAGCAAAAGCATGACTGGCTGGGCAGGCCCGCCAAGGAAGGGATGCAATGTTGTAACTTTCATCGAAACATAGATACTGAGTTTAAAGTGCACATTCGAAAGTAAACACTGTTTCGGATATTTTTTTAGCTTGCTTATAACTAGAGGCAGGGCTTTAAGTGGGCCGGGTCCTCCCGGTGTTGGGAGCTGGCAGTTTTAAAAAGGGACATGGAAACGGGTCGCTCTCGGGCTCCGTTTCTATGCCCTGACCTGGCAGTTCGTACTCGTGGAGAGGTGTTGCACGAAGGAACATTCTCTTACAATGAAATAACAAATACAAGTACTACACAAGGCCTTTCTAACTTGCTCTAGGTGAGTCTCGTGTAAGACCTGTCAGTTCCACCTTCCCCTCCGTCACGAAAGGGGAGTATGAAATGTGACTGGAAGAGGAAAGGCACAATCCTGCTGAGGTACATGGAGGGCTGATTATAAAGGGGCATATTATCAAGCACGGCGTTAACATTATTGCCACTTTAGCGGCAGAAGACTGCTGCTAAAGCGGCAATAATGGGCTTGATAATACGCCGTAGAGAATTCCCATAGGAGCCCAGGTTAACACCAGAACATGGGCTTCTATGGGAGTTCACAAGGGCCATATTATCAAGCCCATTATCGCCGCTTTAGCAGCAGTTTCCTGCTGATAAAAGCGGCGATAATGTATCGCCCTTTCTTGATAATATGGCCCCAGGTGTGATGGGCAAGCTGCTGTTTGCCGGACATCATGACAGGCAGCTCCCTGCCGCGCCTCTCGGAATACGGCCCCGCCAGGCCTGCGGCCAGCTCGCCCATACCAAGCCGGCCCTGCTTCTGCTTCCAGGCTTAAACAAGTCTGTAAACAAACGCAGTAACAGCATAGCTTCCAGGCTGATGTGGAGCTCTATAGAGCCAGGTGTATGTGAATGCCAAACGGTGCTAAATTTAGGTTAAAGAAAACAAGTTATGTAAGGTATGAGCCGGGATTGAATTGAATTTATTTATTAACTGTTTGATTATTAAAATCATTACAGTAAAATATATACAACCATACAACCGACCCCCACCTTCATCCTATAAAACACAAGCGGATCCACAAATTAACCTTTTTTCGCATTTCATTTCGGGCTCTCTTTCAGGAAATTGAAACTGAGCTTTTTGACCCACCCTAGGGCACCGGCCGTGCCTCAAGCGTCCCCAGGAGATTGTGTGGATGATGCTGAACCAGGCCGCCAACGCAGTCAGCCAGTAGCCTTATCACTACTCCTGACGCCACTCCCAGCCATCATCAGTCAAGGAAAAATTACAGCTATACAGGTAGACTTTTGTGGGACACCTTAGCGGTCTACCAACTACACAGGTCGGGGCATATTATCAAGGACCGGTGTTAAAATAAACACCGTTTTAGCGGTAGGAAACTGCCGCTAAAACGGCGATAATGGGTTTGATAATATGCCCTTAAGAATTCCAATAGAAACTGATGTTAACACTAGAACATGGGCTCCTATGGGAATTCACAAGGGCATATTATCAAACCCATTATCGCCTCTTTAGCGGCAGTTTCCTGCACCTAAAACGGCGATAACTTTGACACCGGTCCTTGATAACATGCCCCATTGTTTTTAAATTGTACTCGTTTTTATGTTAAAATGTAACTGCTCTGCTAGGACTGTACACTGCGCCACTTGCTCTTTTTAATAAATACATCCTGTACCTCACCTAATAGGCGAACAGCACCTCATACGCCCGTAATCTCCCCGGTCCACTGCAGTCATTAGCGGGCTGTTTGTGTGGAGGGAGATACCGGCTTCCTTTACAGAGTTGACTCACTTCCTGCTAGAGACACCTAAAACCGCCATTTTGCAACAGAGCGGTCTAGTCCTTTCGCAGCACCTAAATGAACCACAGAATAAAAAGTGAGTAATGGCGCGTTCGAGGCAAGCCCGTCTGTCCCATCCGCGCCCAACCGGGACCAGGGGCCATGACCCCTGTATCTTCCTCCCCAATACCCCTAACTTACACCAGTAACCAATTAAAATCAATGAACAAATCTCAAAACCCACTATGCACCCAATCCATCAAGTTGGAGGATAGTGTAGATAAGTGTGGGTACTGTCAATACAAACTATCTACGAATACAGCTACTTCAATCCCTGCAGAGAATCGTTCCCACTTCAAACTACTTCTGCTCAACTGTAGATCACTCCCAAAACATTCTACTGAAATTGCCCTGCTGCTAACAGAGTTTGACCCCGAAGTACTTTTCTTGACAGAGACTTGGCTCACAGCCAACTCTGATCCCGATATTGCCCGTTCCCTTCCCACAGGCTACTCTATCCAAAGGGAAGATCAAACGACGGGCAAATGATTGCCATCATATATAAAACGATAAGACGTGCCACCTACTTGGTAGCACAACGGCAGACTGTAAGGACATCCGTTTCTCCATAGAATTCACTCCGTCACACACACTATCAGGGATCCTCATTTATCGCCCCCCTGGGACACCAGGTCAATTCTGTACTTCTCTGCTCGAAACAGTGATGGACCTGACTAACACAAATGCCAACTTAAGTCTTCTCGGTGACCTTAATCTTCATTTTGATGATTCGTCGGCAAGGATAGCCACTGAGCTATCCTACCATCTACAACAGAAGGTCCACCATCCTACGCATATTAAAGGTCATCTCCTGGACCCGATTTTCTCAAGCCTAGACGTACTGGTTGGAGATCCTCCTATCCCCCTTCCCTGGTCAGATCATTTTTTAGTTCCTTTTACCTGGTCCCCTATGTCTAGAGCCCCACAAACCCACATTCCTTGTCCCTTTAACCCCCCGTGGTCGAAACTCCCGCTTGAGGAGTGGTCCAAGGAACTTGGTAGATCTACACCCACTCCAGACCCCAACCCGGAGGTAGCATATGATCTCTTCAACTCCTGGATCGAAGATTCACTCAACTCAGTACTACCAAAAAACTTATGCTGAAAAAAACCGGACACCACAAATCCCCCTGGTTTTCCCCGGAACTTCAGCAACTAAAAAAACAATGAAAAAAGCTGGAAAGTCATTGGAGGAAAGACTTCTCCCAGAGCTAGAAAATGGAATATAGAACCTCGTTACGCATTTATAAGGCAGAAACAAAAAAAACTCAGGCCTCTTTTTTTGAGAGAAAGATCTCCCTTGCAGGAAATGCCCCCAGAGAAATCTTTAAGATTGCAAAAACCATATTGAAGGTCCCAGACCCACCTATGATTCCTGACCCCTCATGGAACCGCTGTAATAAACGGGTGCAATTCTTCTCTGTCAAAATCCAGAACATTCTCAACCTCTTCCCTACTAAAGACATGAATCCTTTCTCATCAGTAGAAAAGACATGCCCTGCAGAGCTCACCCCCCGCCTAGAAGACTTTCTACCCCTCACACTGAACTCCCTTTTACATATCCTAGCCGCTGTAAAAAGTGGATCGCCCCGCGATCTGGCACCACTTCATATTTTAAAAAAGGTATCACCCGTCATCGCTCCTACAATCCTCACCTTAATCAACACCTCTCTCCCCTCTGGTTTGTTCCCTGCGGAATGGAAAAAGCGATGGTCCGAGCACTTATTAAAAAACCTGGATCCCACGAACCTAGCCAATTACCGACCCATCTCGCTCCTTCCTGGAGTAAGAAAATCGCAGAAAACATGTCAACAGCTCCCTCTCCACATTTCTTGAATCCCACAATCTGCTCCACCCATCTCAAACTGGTTTCCGTCCTGGCCAAGGAACCGAAACCGCGTTAATGATGGTAGTAGAGGAAGCAAGAAAGATTCTCGATCAAGGAGGTACTTCTGCCATCATTCTCCTTGACCTCAGCACAGCATTTGACACAGTGAACCACCAAACCCTGATCCAATGTCTCAGGAACGTCGGTGTGTCAGGCTGTGCTCTTAAGTGGCTACAATCCTTTTTGGAAGGAAGATCATATCAAGTGTTCGAGGACGATGTCATCTCAGACCCTATTCCGTTGAGTTGTGGTGTTCCTCAGTGCTCCTCCCTGAGCCCTACCCTCTTCAATGTTTATATGTCTCCTTTAGCGGGCATTGTTGCCCCCTTCGGGATTCATGTTGTACAATACGCCGATGACACGCAACTGGTCGTAGCAGTGAATCCACCTTACCAGTCGCCCATTGATCTCCACTCCTGTTTAGAGAAAGTGGTTAAAAGGATGAGCCTCTCCCAGCTGAAGATAAATGGCGACAAAACTGAGGTGATGCTGCTGGGAAATCAGAGCAGCTCTAACATCAACTCGATGTGGCCAGTATGCTTGTGCCCTCCCCCAATCCCTAAACCAGAAATAAAAAGCCTCTGCATATTGTTAGATCAAGATTTTTCCTTTAAAACCCAAGTGAGAAAAAACGTGGCCTCTTGCTTTGGCCTGCTGAAAATGATTCGGAAAGTACTCCCACTAATTCCGTTTCCAGCAAAAAAGATACAGGTCTTGGCCCTGATCCTTTCTGGGATTGATTTTGGCAATGCTCTTTATTTGGGGACACACCAAGCCCCATGATCAAGAGGTTGCAGATTCTCCAGAATGCGGCGGCTAGATTGTTGACCAGTACCAGCCTTCGCTGCTCCGCAAAACCAGCCATTCGTGCTTTGCATTGGCTTCCGGTCGGAGAAAGAATCCACTTTAAGAATTATGTATCGTCCACAAGTCCCTAGTAGGGAATAGTCCTTCCATCATGAAAGCCTGATTCGCCCCCATAAAACCACTAGAAACCTTTTCTCAGAATCACTTCACCTAGACGTAGTTCCTAGGATCAGAAAGGCAAGGAGTGGGGGTAGGCTCTTGTCATACAATGCTCCCAAACTGTGGAATGCTCTCCCACTGCACCTTCGTAGAGAACATAACCACCTCGCTTTTCGGAAGCACTTAAAGACTTGGCTTTTCCCTTAAATCCTTTTATCCTGTTCCTCTCTTATGATTGGTTAGCGCTGGGACACTTCCAGGAGCCATGCGCTCTAAAAACAACAAAAAACAAAGAAACAAAGTAGCAACAAGCATGTCTCCTGATGACAAAACGGACCGCCACCAGAAAGAATCACTACCTACAAGCATGTCTTCCACTGGTGACCCCGGCCACCATCAGACTGAATCACTACCTTCAAAGCCCCCATCGCCAGCCACCTCAACTACGGGAACACCCTCTACCCCGGTACCACCAAGCATCTACTCACCCACCTCCATACCACCCAGAAATCTGCTTCAAGAGTCAGCCTCAACCTCCCCAGAAGAACCTGCTCCTCACCCAGCCTCAGCACCCTTCACTGGCTTCCCGTACACAATGTCTGCTCAAGCTCCTCACCTATGCCTTCAAAGCGCTCCACAACATCGGTGCTGCATACACCAACTACAGCCGGACCTTCCATCGTCCCACCAGAGATCTCCGTTCCACCTCCCTCGCCCTGGCCCACATCCTCCGAAGCCGCTGTGGAGCTCGTTCCTTCTCCTACATAGCTGCCAAGTGCTGGATCGACCTCCCCCTCCACCTGCGCATCTGCCCTCGCTCCCGGAATTCAGGAAAAGGATCAAGATGTGGCTCTTCAACCAAGGACAAGAGAACCAGCGCCTGGATACTCCTGGGGTGACTAGTTGTGCTTTACAAGAGCCACATGATTGATGGATTGATTGATTGATTGATTGATTGATTGATTGATTGATTGATAAGCGTGTCTCCCGATGCCAAACCTGGATACCACTAGAAAAAACGATTACCTACAAACAGCCCATTTAACGTGCCCCTCGGCCTCCTCTCATCATACTCAACTCCGCAATCGGCATCACTCACCCACACAAAAGGTTATAGTCTGTACCTAAACATAGCAGACAAAAACATGAGATGTGTGTTCACAAACCACTACTCAATGACAGGTCTGACCACAATAGGATCCCTTTCTCCGTAAACTGTAAGTTTTAAACCAATTTATTCTGAAGAAGTGAGGATCTTAAAAACTGTCCCATAAACTCCGACGCATGGCAAACCTACCTTGATTGCTAAATACTGTGAGACAAAGTGGGACTTCGGAGATGAAAATAGGTAAAAAGTCCATAGGTACGAATGGTTTTGCATTTCAAAATTTGCGATTCTCAGTAGGAAATTGCAAATTTTGAATTGCAAAACCATTTGTACCTATGGGCCTTATGTCCTGAAAAATAAAGTAGCGCTCGTATAAAGCGCTCTGAAGCCCTCTGGGGGGATGCACCTTATGGCACTGATCAAACTGCATTTTTCACGCATTTTCAAATTTTGCACCTGGTAATCTATGGATTGGATTAAATGGTAATAGCATTTCCTAAATGCTCAATTCGCATTTAGGAAACGGTACGTACATGTAGGTAGGAAATCGGAATAGGAAATCCCGACATGCGATTTTGTATTTTAGGAATCGCAAAATGCGATCACTCCTGATTCGAAATTACATTTTGCGACAGCATATATGCCTTTGTACATTTGAAAAGGCTATTTTGCATTACTTAACTGCCCAAAATTGTAATTCAGTTCATTAAGAAATGCTAATAATTTTTGTACATATGTCCGGCGTGCCCCTACTTCTTTTGTTATAAAGATTCCGTTCCCCTACTTTTTCTTTTCAAAACTGTGGCCCGGGACTGCAGAAATAGCAAAGGCCTTCAGATAATGCTCGGTTTGCTTTTGTGGACGATCGGGGACGGGCAGAGAAGGAAAAGTACTCTGGGGCAGATTTATGAGGCCCCTGCGCCACGTTTACGCCGCAGTTGCGTCACGCAAGGCCGCGTAAACGTGGCGCATCCCTATGTGGCATTTACAACGTGACGCATCTATGTAGATGCGTCACGTTGTAAGGCCCTGCGCCACATGAAACCTGCGTCCGGTTTCATGTAGGCGTTCCGGTGCAGGGGGGGCATTCCGTCGCAGGAACGCCCCTGGAAAGTGACTCAGTGAAATCTACAAGATTTCACTGAGTCACTTTCTACGTCAATTCCTTACGCCTGCTTGAAGCAGGCGTAAGGGTGTCGCACCATGCAATGTAGGGGTGGACCCTGTGCATTGCAGGAGTCATGTCACACTTGCGACATGACTCCAGCAATGCGCCGCCCGTACGCCGAAAGATGCGTCACGCATCTTCCCTGCCTTGCCCCATGGTGCGCCGCATTGTAAATGCGGCGCACCATGGGTGGCGGAGCTGTGGCGCACTGTGGCGCACATTAACTGGCGCATCCCTGGGGATGCGCCAGTTAACGTAAATCTGCCCCTCTGCCTCCTCCTTACTGCCCAGAGAAGACACGGGCAATGTCCTCTTCTTTTCTGTGCTGGCAGCTGACCCCACGTCTCTTCCTATTATTCCCTCTCTTTCTGTCTTGCTCCTCACTTACTGAAAACCGTGACTTGAAGAAACGTTCAAAACCTCTCTTCCCTTCTTTCATTTAGTTGCTTCCCTGTGAAATGGATCCAAAAAAGAGAAACACTCTTGCAGGAAATGCCCTTTTTCTGACATTTTTCTATTCCAAAGTGCAGCCTCGGGATGGAGAGAAATAAAAGGTTTTAACCAGTGCTTAATTTGTAAAATATTAAGTGCAGGTGCTCAAATTTTTGTAGGAGGTCACACCCACTTACCGTGACTCCACCCACTTTCTCCACTGGCCCCACCCACTCACTTTATGGTCTCCACCCACATCCTCAACAGGCGTAGAACAGCTATTGAGGTACCACCAATCCTGAAAGATATTTTCAGAAGCAATATCACAACTGAATAATGTATAATAATATAGTACAGCTTTAAATCCTCTCTGCCTACATCTTACACACCTCACAATGTTACCCACTGTCGAAATGTGCCTCTTCTGAATCTGTTCTGTTCTGCATATAGATTTAATTGTGCATGGTAGCACAAAATAGAACAGTGCACCGTATCCATAATGCAGACCATGGGCTGTATAATCTGCATGGAATAGGGCATCACTTTTACTTTACATGGACACACCCGTAAACCCTGTCATTCTCCCCATAGGAAAATTCAGTGATGCAGAGAAAAAATAGAACAGAGGCCCATGAGCAGCACTATCCCACCCCCTTCCTTGTCATATTGAGAATAACTTAAGCCCCTCTCCAGGCCAGGTGTACAGTTATTGAGGTATGAATGTAAAAATTCCCAATTAAGGATATCAAACCCGTGTCAATACCCAACTTTTCCATATTTGAATAAAACTTTTCCATATTTTGATGAACAGTTGTTTTGAGTCACAGAATCTAAAGCCTGGACAAGCTCAAGGAACCAACATAAAGATGAAGATTTTTCTTTCTTCTCGTTTAGTACAGAATCCCTGTCAAAAGCCAGTTTATTAAACTGAAGAACTCTATTTTAAACAATCTGTTTCTGGACCTTGCCAAAGATCCACAAATAATACATTTGAACACATATCCTGAGGATCTTTGGGCCTATATGCATCCAGGTCACCAGTCTTCTTTTCTACACGAAACAGATTAATCTAGTGTCAATATGTAACTCTGTAATCCATCATCTGATATTTAGAAAAAATAACATGGGGCCCTAAAGTGTTCTAGTAGTGTTTTACAAGCCACCATGCTGGCTAAACAAAAGTGTGGGTGTTGGCCTATTGTGAATCAAGCATCTTGAACACTAAAGGCAGTTAATCCTTCAGCTTCAAAAGACCTGAAGGATCCTCCTAGGGCCATAAAACCTTGTGATACTCAAAGTAGCCCAGAGTGCGGCAAGCTTATGTCACTGTGGCAAAGTCAGACCATACACTGAACTCAATTCTCAATGCTACTGCTGAGGCTGTCATGCACTCTCTAAAGGCCCTCATAGCCAAAATTCCTCACTATACTTATAAATTGACCAACATCATTACTTTGCGGACAAAATAAGCACCAACAAGTCTCAACGTCAGCAGTACATAAAACTCACACTGACAAACAATAACAGTCTTATCTCACAGTATTATCTCAATAATATCACTTCTAGAAAGAAAATCTAAATTTTTTCTTCAAACATTGACTAGTAATATTAATAGCACCTATAATATGATTTGTGAATAAATCTGCTATTTTTTGTGTTTTTTGCAGTTATTATGTAGCGCAACCTCGACTCAAAGGTATTGGAACACTTTACATGAACACCCGTTACATTACACAGAGACACATTCATTATGTTAGACTCAGGGAGAATAAGTGATTTGCCCAGAATCACAGGATGGTGAGCCGATGCCCAGACCAGAACCTGGTTCTTCAGTTCCTAAATAGGCAGCACTGGCTGTTATGCCACATCCGCTCCCCTAATCTGGGGAGAAGCCTGAAGATTGGATGTTCAATTGCAAGAGTGCCTTGCAAACGATGTGAAGACCGACAAACTTGCAAGTTTGTAGGCATTCATAAAGGTACATTTAAACGTTGATTTATTCTTGCTGAGGGAAAAGTAAATTGGTTTCACAAGGACGCAGTGCAGTGGGAATAATCTCAAAATGTGTGAAGTGTAGGAGAAGGGGATTGTTTACTGGAAAATCCGCATTTCCCTGAAAGAAAGAAAACGTTATGTGTGAAGTTGAACCCCATTTTCATATATGTTAACAAATGTGTAACTGCACAATGCACATTGACAAATGTGTGTGTATTCCTCTAAAGCTACTGTATTAATAATCAGTACTTTAAATGGGCTGGTACTTTCAGGGACCGAGTACCTGCACTTCTCAGCAGAAGTCTAATACGTTTAATGGGAGAGTACCAGCACTACTCAGCAGCATGAAGGTACTCTGAAAAAGTAAATACCCACACTTTTCCATTTCACACAACAGTCATCCTGTCCCTGTAGTGCTCTCAGATGTTTTGTCCAATTTCGAACTATGTGTCATCTATCCTGAATTAAGTGTAAGCCTAAAGAAGCAGATGTATGAATTACATCTGAGCATTATGTAGATCACAGTTTGTGTACCAAAAAAGGAATAATGCTGTTGGTCAAAATTTATTTTTAATAGTGCAAGATTTAATAGTGACATTGGTGTTCGGTAAATACGCAGCTGCCTTCTTTGAAAAAATGCTCTTTAAATATATTTGTTCCTCATATGTCTTGAAGGACTGTGTATTTGTTCTTTCCTCTGGTAATAAAGGTTTAAGAAACATTTCTGTTCAAGTCGGTTTTTACCCCTGTGAAGACTGCTGTGGTTCGTTCAGTTTTCTTTTCTTTTTCTACGTCAGACTATTTATGTTAGATCTCCGTGAAACTGGCCTCAGCACTGTCAGCAGGGCTTCTGTCATGAACTTTCACTGCGCCATTGAAAACCGAGTTGTTTTCTTTTCAGGACAAATAAGACTTCCGTTTCTAAATTCTAGTTGAATTAATGTGCTAAGCAATATAGACACATTATTTATTATCACACGAGATTGTAGGGCAGCAGTTTGTCATCCGCAGTGGCATTTTGCAAATAAACCCTGACATATGATCGGACACTTTTCCCAACACGTGACATACCTCAACCATTAAAGTACTAGACGGTAGCACATGTTACCAAACAAACATGAAATAATGCCCAATTACTTACTGCATTTTGTTTTTTTAAATGATAGGCCTGGTGCTCCGCAACACGCTGCTTGCTTATTGTTGCAGCTGCGCAGTCTGCTGGGGCGGGTTAAAAATCGGGACCCTAATCTGCATTGGTCAGTCCGACTCTGAGTCAGGAGGAAATACTTCCGATTCAACATCAAGGAGGACGACTGCGCCTGGGCTAATAATGTATTGTATAGCATGAATGCAATGCAGCATTTGATTGGTAGCGGACGTAGGGTATTAACGCTGCTATGATTTACTTATGCTGAGCTTCAGCAAGGACGTCACGTCACCTCGCTCGTTCACCAGCTGTTTTTGGAAGTCCGTGTGCGGGAAGGTTACCCTTATTTTGCAGTACAAAGCATAAGCCATTATCAAGTGCACTTTAACCTGTAGACCCGGCCCTAAGAAATAAGTGCCGGTGCTTAGCACCGGAAAGCACCGGCACAAATTAAGCACTGGTTTTAACTATGAAAAATAAATTCATAATTAAATAAATCAAGACAGAGTGGTTGCAAAGTGACCAGATTGGTTGTATTCACATCCAGACACATCAGCCTCACTTCACAGACTTTGCAGTGAAGCGCTACTTTTGTTTTCTGGTCTTTCTTTGAACAGCACTGTTGCCCCCAGGTGGGGAGTGCACCGTTCCTGGATGTATCGCAGCACCTGGTTGATGGGTGGATTGGAAAACAAAATGTGTACCACGGCTCTGTGTTTATGGATGTGGGGGCATATTACCCACGATTAGCGATATTTATCACTAACTAGGCTTAGCAACGATTTTTTTATCGCTAAGCATCGCCGGAAATTATCGCTGAGATAATGTGCTATTAGCTACGTTTACCTCCAAAGCGATAATTTTTCCGGCGATAGCGTGAATATCGCTGCGAATACAGCGGTATTCACGCATTAGCGACTAAATGCTCTTAGCCATGTTATCCACCTCCCATTGGATAACATGGCTAAGAACTGGTCTGGGCAGGTGTTAGTTTTTGGCGATATTCGCGCTTAGCGCGAATATTGCCATCGCTAAGCCTGCCTTGCTAATAGGCGTTAGCATGGCATCGCTTTCAGTCGCTAACGGGTTGGGAACGCCCACTTTGCATGTCATTAGCGATAATTATCGCTAACATGCAAAGCGGGCCCCAAACCGCTTGCTATCGCCTACAAGCTGTCGCTAACTGCTTTTAGCGACAGCTTGCTAATAGGGCGATAGAATTTTCGCCGCTCTGCGGCCGATAACTGCCGCTAAAGCGGCGAAAATTGCCTATCGCCCCCCTTGATAATATGCCCTGTGGTCTTTTTAAACCATGCTGCTTACGTTTTCTAAGGATATAAGCAATGGACATTGAATCGGTTCCCTTCAGGGCCCTGAAGTCCTGTCCTCAACTTTTCAGGTAAAACCACTCGCTGATTTCTGAATAGTGAGTGAGAGATCATGAAGGTAACGTTTCTGCTTACATTTCACATGCTTTACTTAATCTTGCATTCTCTATGAGTGTTTGCTTTAACTCTTTTTTTTAGGCAGCATATTACTCTTATTAAGTGCATAATTTGAATTGAGCCACATCCAAGTGTTTATAGCGGGCACAATTAGGTTGAAGCTGAAGGCAGTGCTGTCGGTAGGTGAGAATATTATGGTTTAACAAAAACTTGCTTCTACCTTCCTTGCCTCCAGCAATTTTCAGCAACAATAAAAATGTCATGATACTTCGGTGATTAATGTTCTTTGTAGAGAGATATCAGAGATGTCTAGTGGAAGGGTTGACTCCTGGAAAGGTAGCACAGAGGGTTAATGTGCCTGCTACAAAGAACATGCTACAAAGAACATGTACCATGCCGATCACAAAGTGCTCATAATGTTAACTAGGTTAGCAGGTTACTGCTTTTGTCAGAGAGATCCTTGTGTTACTTGCATAACATAGAACAGTGAGCTATTATACTATGCTGCCTACTAGTATGGTTGTCATGTGGCTTCTACACCTTGTAGTCCTTTGTCTTATGTAACATTTCCTATACAGTGATTTACACATGTATAAATGATTGTCTCTGTGTAGTGTGTGTGATGTAAAGTGCTCTGACACCATACACTGGTATGAGTGGCGCTGTAATTCAAATTAAATGCATCTGAGAAAGAGTGTGGTTATAGAGACTTGAGGGGGACTGTTAAAGAGTGGTAGTGAGGGAGTCCGAGGCGTAGGTGATCATTGGAGGCACCAACAAACATTGTTGCACAGGGCGCCACCAGTACTAAAGCCGGCCCTGCCGCCTCACCCATTGGTACCTCCATTGGCCTTGTTTCAGTAGTAGTAGCTGCAACTCACCAGGGATCGGCATTGCAGGATTTGCACGCACACCGAACTAAGTCTGCAAACTTCACAGTCTCTCTGCTTCATGCACAAGCACTTTTAACATGTGCTGCCTGCTCTGGGGCCCCTGGAATTAGGCAGCTATGGGGGACAAAATGATGCCGCAGTGTTGACTAAATTAAGCAGCAAAATACGGATGCATCGTCATGCAATTTATTTTATTTTCATTTATTATTTAGACATTTTTACACATGTTAAGTCTCTGCAAAGATTCTGCCTCATTAGTATCAGCATAACATACAAATCCAGCAGTGAGAAAGGTTATCAGTCAACCTTTGCAAAGGGTCGTCCACTTTGCAGAAACTCATGTCACGTTTTTTTGTAACTTTTTATCTGTTTGAGCTACAAAAATGATTGGTTAAAACTGTAAGAATATGCAGTGGATGATGTACTATGTGGCAAATAAGGCAGAGCCATAATTATATAGAAAACATTTGCAAACTAGAATATTTTGCCATCCATGTTTGAACTGCTCTTAAATCACTTACCTTACTACAATGGAGCCTTGTTCGTGCTTAAAAAGTCCCTTAAAGAAAAGCTCTATATGTCAAGATCATATAATATTGTCCACTGGCTGAAATTAAAGGAATCCATAAAACTACAGATCTAAGGGCCATATGTATCAAGCAAAATTGCATTCGCAAACGCTGAAATTCGCAGAATTTCGGCGTTTGCGAATGCAATTTGGCCAAATGGTATGTATTAAGCAAATCTGCGTGCAAAATAAGGAATCGCAAAATTTGTGATTCCTTATTTTGCGATTGCATTTAAGGAATCGCACATTTTGCGATTCCTTAAATGCAATGTAAGAAGTATTAAAAACATGCAAATTGGCCTTAAGGAATCGCAAATTACCACCAACTTCAAGTTGGTGGTAATTTGCGAATTCCTTGAAAAATGCACTTTTTTGCATTTTTCAAAGTGCACTGTGAAGCACATACATGCCCTTATGGCATGTATGTACACCACGTGTGCACCTATGCACATTTCAGGGGTGCAACAGGGTGTCCTTTGGACACACCTGCACCCTTGAAATTATTCTCAATTTGTGATTCTCAAATTGCGAATCGCAAACTGAGAATAACTTCCCATTCATTTCTATGGGCCTCCTGGCCCATAGAAATGAATGGGAAAGTATTCCTTAATTGCGATTCGCAATTTGCTAATCCCAATTAAGGAATTTTAAGAAATCGCAAAAAAATTTGATTTTCTACATTCACACCAATATGTGAATCTCAAATAGGGATTTCTTAAAAATCGCTATTTGAGATTCACAAATGGGTACCTTCATACATATGGCCCTAAATATACATTACTTCTGGTGTTGAGGGATACATTTGCATATTCAGCATTATGGATCAAATTGTGAAATCTGTGTTCGAGGAAAGCCCACTATACACGCCCCTCAAGTGTGCCTACACCCTTTGCCGTTAGCCCCTCACCCATGGCATACCATATCGATGGATTTTACCAAAGACATGGCACAGTGGTTCAGTCAAAGTAAATCAAATCAAAATCAGCTTTGCACCATTTTAATATTTTAAAATCACAAACGCATAAACGTAAAAAAACATTATTACCTAGGTTTTCCAGGATCATAAACAGATCACGGTGACCTTGCAGATTTACCATATCAAGCCATACAGTTATAAAGTGCAAGTGCCGTTGAAATCTCACAGTTTTAGACAGAGCAAGATAAGCACTCTTCAGGTCTCTTATCTATTTTGTACTTGTGTGTATTTTTAGAGCTTTTCAATAATTATTATGATTTTTTCTGTGTTTGTTTCTACGTTGTAAAACAGAACATAAGTAACTAGCCACATAATAGAAAATCAAAAGAGAAGGTAGTGCTCGTAAAAACAGGTACGCAGGACGACATTGCTTAAAATTCAGATCCCGTAAGATCTGTAATAAAAAACGTTTCCCTAAACGCTTAAAATAGATACAGAAAAACAAGGCATGAACCATGAGCAGATAAATTATCAGACGGGTACCAAGAAATATTGTCTGACCAGTTATTAACAGTAAGGAAAGTTACCAAATGATGAAATCAGTTAAACCAAAAGCATGTCAGAATGAACTTGTGGTAGAGGTTGTAAACAAACTTTAGATAGCGTTCGACAAACTTTAGGGAGGGTTGTTCATGGTGTTCCACGCGTGGTTATTTCTGATAGAGGATTCCAGTTCCTTTTACATTTTTGGCAAGCCTTCATGCAGTAATTGAGAATTAAATTAGACATTCAAACAGTTACCATCCTAAAATAGACAAAACGAAGAACTAGAACAATATTTAAGGTTGTTCCTCTTAGATCAGGATGATATTTGGTCAGAACTATTATGGGCCACAGGGTTTGCACAGTAGAGTGTGAAACATGTTCCAGTGGGTTTCTTGCCCTTCATCTTAAATTATGGGAGGCGCCCTATCCTATTCCCTTTATTGGTCAAAGGAGTTTGGAGGTTCCAGCAGTTAGGAATTTCAATCAATCAATCAATCAATATATTTATAGAGCGCGCTACTCACCCGTTGGGGTCTCAAGGCGCTGGGAGGGGGGGTTGCTGCTACTGCTCGAAGAGCCAGGTCTTGAGTTGTTTCCTGAAGCTGAGGTGGTTCTGGTTCAGTCGTAGGTGGGTGGGGAGGGCTTTCCAGGTCTTTGCTGCTAAGTAGGAGAATGATCTTCCTCTGGTGGTGGCTCTGCGGATCCGAGGGATGATGGCGAGGGCGAGGTTGGTGGAGCGGAGCTGGAGGGTGGGGGTGTAGAACATGAGTCGGCTGTTGAGGTATTCCGGGCCTCTGTTGTGGAGTGCTTTGTGTGCGTGGGTAAGCATTCTAAAGGTGATCCTTTTGCTGACGGGGAGCAAGTGGAGATTTTTCAGGTGGGTTGAGATGTGGCTGTGGCGAGGAATGTTGAGGATGAGTCGTGCGGAGGCGTTTTGTATGCGCTGGAGACGGTTCTGGAGTTTGGTGGTAGTTCCAGCGTAGAGGGCGTTCCCGTAGTCCAGACGGCTGGTGACGAGGGCTTGTGTGACCGTTCTTCTGGTTTTGGTGGGGATGCAACGGAAGATCTTCCGGAGCATGCGCAGGGTGCAGAAGCATGAGGATGAGATGGCGTTGACTTGTTTGGTCATCGTGACCGAGGAGTCCAGGATGAAGCCCAGGTTGAGTGCGTGGTCCGTGGGTGTCGGTGCGGCGCCCAACGCAGGGGGCCACCAGGAGTTGTCCCATGCCGAGGGGTCTTGTCCGAGTTGAGTTTGAGGCGGCTGAGCTTCATCCAATCCGCTACCTCTTTCATTCCTTCCTGGAAGTTGGATTTGGCGGTGGCTGGGTCCTTGGTGAGGGAGAGTATCAGCTGGGTATCGTCGGCGTAGGAGATGATGTTGATGTAGTGCTTGCGTGCGATGGGGGCGAGGGGGCTCATGTAGATATTGAAGAGTGTTGGGCTGAGTGAGGATCCTTGGGGTACGCCACAGATGATTTTGGTCGCCGGGGAGCGGAAAGGGGGGAGTCGGACTCTCTGGGTTCTGCCAGTGAGAAATTAGTTGATCCATTCCAGGGCCTTCCCCTGGATTCCTGTGTTGTGGAGGGTGCGGTGGCATACGGTGTCAAAAGCTGCTGAGAGGTCTAGGAGGATGAGGGATGCTGTTTCTCCGTCGTCCATCATGGTTCTGATGTCGTCTGTGGCTGCGATGAGGGCGGTCTCGGTGCTGTGGTTTGCTCAAAATCCAGACTGGGAAGGGTCGAGCGAGTTGCTGTCTTCGAGGAACGCGGTCAGCTGTTTGTTGACGGTCTTCTCGATGACTTTAGCCGGGAAGGGGAGAAGAGATGGGCCGGAAGTTTTTGAGGTCTTCGGGGTCTGCGGAGGGTTTTTTCAAGAGGGCATTGATCTCTGCGTGCTTCCAGCTCTCCAGGAAGCGGGCTGACGTGAAGGAGCTGTTTATAACGTTCCGCAGGTGGGGTGCGATGATTGTGTCAGCCTTGTTGAAGATGTGGTGGGGGCACGGGTCGGAGGGGGAGCCGGAGTGAATGGTGTTCATGATGTGGATGGTGTCTTCACTGCTGATGGGGGTCCAGGCGTTGACGGTGTTGGTGGAGGTCGTAAGGCAGGTGTTCGGAGGTGGGGGTTGGGGTCCGAAGCTGTTGTGTATGTCCGCGATCTTGCGGTGAAAGAATGTGGCAAGGGAGTTGCAGAGGTCTTGCGAAGGGGTGATATCATTGTTGCTGGCGTTCGGGTTCGAGAACTCTTTGACGATGCTGAAGAGTTCTTTGCTATTGTGGGCATTGTTGTCTAGTCGTTCCTTGAGTGATGTCCTCTTGGTGTTCTGGATCTGCTGGTGGTATTCGCGGGTGGCGGATTTGAGGGCTGTCATGTTCACCGTTGTCTGTTCTTTGCGCAAGATCTTTTCGAGAGTTCGGCAGGCTTTCTTTGCGGTTTTGAGGCTGTCCATGAACCATGAGGGTTTTCTGGTGGTGGTCTTGCCGTGGGTGTTCTTGAGTGGGGCGAGGTCGTCGGCGCAGTTGGTGATCCAGTGTGCGAGGTTGAGTGCTGCGATGTCGGGAATGTTGGTGTCGGCAGGTGGGTTCTGGCTCAGTGAAGTGGTAAGCTGGTCCGTGGTGATTTTGCTCCAGCGTCTGCGGGGGATCCGATGCGTGTGGTGGTGAGCTGTGGTCCTCTTGAATGTGAAGTGGACGCAGCTGTGGTCGGTCCAGTGTAGTCCTGTGGCGTGGTTGAAGGTGATGTGGTCGCTGGCTGAGAAGATAGCGTCGAGGGTGTGGCCGGCGAGGTGAGTGGGGGCATCCACTAGTTGCTCGAGTCCGAAGCTGGCGAGGTTGTCGAGCAGTGTGGTGGTGGTGTTGTCGTTGTTGTTTTCTAGGTGAAAGTTCAGGTCTCCTAGGAGGATGTAGTCTGGTGGGGCTAGGGCGTGCGGGCTGATGAGGTCGGTGACTGCTTTGCTGAATTGTGCGTGTGGGCCCGGGGGTCTGTAGATGAGCGTTCCTTTGAGGGTGGTCTGGGGGTCGGTGTGGATCTGGAAGTGTAGGTGCTCGGCGGTGGGGATGGTGTCTTCGGAGTTGGTCGTGATGTTGATGGTGTTCCTGTAGATGGTGGCGATCCCTCCTCCTGCTTTGTGCTGCGGTCCCTCCGGGTGATTTTGTAGCCATCTGGGATGGCTATGGCGATGTCGGGGGCCGAGGAGGTGTTAATCCAGGTTTCCGTGAGGAAGGCGACGTTTGGTACTGTTGAGTCGAGGAAGTCTCAGAGGTTGATGGCGTGCTTGTGTATGGAGTGGGTGTTGAGGAGGATGCATTTGAGGTGCTTGTTGTTGCTAGGTTTGGCGAGCGTGGAGCGGTTTTGGAGGCAGGTGAATCTGCAGGCTTGGCAGATGAAGGGTCCGTGGGTGCGCTTGGGGGTGGCTTGATAGCAGGCGGGCGTTCGTCCGGTGTTGAGTGCGTTGAGGGTAGCGGGGTCGTATCTCAGTCAGTTGGTCTGGGTGCACCGAGGTCCAGCGGTTCTGGCGCTGGGCGCGGTCCAGGTGTAGACGGGCTTGCCTTTGGCGCGCAAACGGCGCGCCCGCTGCTCGTGACCGCTGCACATTCGTGTGGACTCCGCCATAAATGGCAGAGTGGGAGGGAGGAACATCTGGGAGGCGGGAGCGGGGCGGCGAATGGGAAGGGGAAGCGGGTACACAAAAGAAAAAGGGGCGGGCCGCAGGGGAGCAGCGCCGGGGAGCGTGGGAATACAGGCAGGAAAAAAGCAGAGGCGAGGGGGCAGAAACAGAGAAACAATCACAGTGCAATCACGAGCAGCAAGTCAAGATACAAAACAAAAGACAGTATACAATGCGCAAACCAGAATACTCAGCTGCAGGAGCAGCGGCGCACTCGTGGCAGCAGCGGGGGAGCCTGAGCACAAACAAGGGGAGCCGCGCAGTGCGTGGAGCGACCGGCCCTAAAGCAGGGTCAAGGGTCGAATTTTATACAACATCTAAACGTTATCCATCATTTAGCTGAGAAGAACTTAGAAAAGGCTAAGGAAGGTTTTAGGACACATGTGGACAGAAAAAGAAAAGAAGCCTTAGAGTTCAGGGTAAGAGATAGAGTTTAGTTATTCTCCTGTAATTTACCTTTAAAGGAAACAAAACATTTCAGCATTGATTGGTAGGCCCTTACCCAGTAGAGAAAATGATGGGCCCAGTAACTGTGCATTTGAAATTGCCTCCCAACTTTGGAATTCATCCAGTTTATTATGTTTCCCTTTTTAAATAATGTCCACCCAAAATCAGATTGACAAAACCATCAACCCCTCTATGTATTGGCGGTAATACTGAGTATGAAGTTGTAAGAATTTTCGACACTTAGAAAGTCAAAGGAGGAGTTTTTCAACCTGATGAATTGGAAGGGTTGTGGGCCAGAAGAAAGGTCCTGGGAACCTTCTGATAATGTTAATGCACCTGGAGTAAACATTTCTTTTCATCAGCTAGATCCATCAACACCGAGGCCGGTCGACCGGCAGTGGGAAAGCTGTACTGTCAGGAAAAAAGAGTTTGCATAACAGTCGTTCTCACTAAAAGAAGTATTTTGAGTCACCGTCTAAGTTACAAGTTAAGATTCGAATGTCCGGCTGCAAACCAATGGAAACATCTTCGGAGGAAAAGACTCCTGAAGACCTTCAAAGATGGTCCCTGAGGTCTATGTAGGGACCGCGAGCTTCAGGAGTAACGTCTCACGGTTCTTGAGCGGAATGTCTTGGATGTGCAGGCCTCCTCTGCTCACTTCAATTGACTGAGTTTCCTGAGTGAGCAGTGTCTCACGCTGTGCGGAATCTTCTCAGAATTCAAGAGGTTGTTCCTCATTTCTCCAGTACGTAGATCATCATTTAATGTTCCCTCCCCTTTTTTTCCTTGGTGTCTTGCTCAGAGTTCTTGTTTTCATTCATCCTCTGAGCGCAAGTGTGGAAGAAGCAGAGCTGGTGTTTGGCTTCATGATCCAGTCTCAGGGCTACCTTGTCTCACCCCCAGATGTGAGGTGAGCTCACTTCTCTTGAACTTTAGGCAAAGGTGACCCTCCTTGTGATGTCTCTAGGAGTAGCTTTTGGGACAATGTTGAAGGAACTATAACCATTGAACTTGTTAAGATTTTCTTTTTCAATTGGCAATTGACTACAACATTGAAGAGGGGATAATGGCTCCTAATTATAAAGCATGTGTTTTAATTGTGAAGTTTTTTCATTGAAACAGCATGTAATGAATGTATAGAGATTAGAATAAGTAATGATATATGTTAGGATTGTTTAAACCTAAAAAAGAATTTAAGCAAGTAACAGAGATAGACTGAAAATTGAAGAATACAATAGAGCCAAGATGAGCAAACGTTAAGTCAGATGAGAGAAGCCCGACTGAAGAACAAGATCAACTTCTTCTTGAGCCCCTCCCCCTTCGCTTCTCCCATGGAGGTTCTTGTTGATTGGTTCAGATTAGAAAAGCGGAGCGGTACCCGTGAGTAGGGGTGGCGCAAGGAGCTAGCCTCAATCTGCTCCTGGGAAAAGCATTGACACCTTCGACGGTCCTAAGCAGTGTATGGGGGTGCAAGGTATAGTTAGCTTGCGGAACCTTAACTGGCACATTTCATTGCTTTTTTGGGGTGTTATCATTTTAAGTTATGACTGAACACCTAACTATATAACGTCCCTTTAAACCTTTCATTTAAATACTTAATCATAATGCCCCTGTAGCCTTTGTCTTTGTCTTTTAGAGAGAATATCAGGGAATTTGTTAAACGTAAAGTGAGATATTATTAGCAAACCTGATTTAAAGTCACTTTAACCTCTAGCTTTTTCAGTGCATTTCTTGTTTTTTTGACATGTTAAGCTCTTTTTTTTATACATAACTGTGAAGAAATGAGGTGTATTATATGGTGTGGTTGAGCTACCTCAACATGTAATACATTTGACAACCCCTTTAGGATCTTCTGGTTTTGTGTGTGAAACCCTTTTTCAACCCTGTATAGACGTGGCTCTGAGCAGTGACGCTCACACAAAAGAACTGGTGTTAGGCATTTTCACAGCACTAAAACAATTGCAGAAGAAATACATGAGACACTCAAGAATTCTGACAGCAATTGATAAAAATAGATTGTATTTCTATATATTTTTAAATATCAGAAAACAAAGATCGACCAGAGTCATACAACAATTACAAAGTATAGTGAATATGCACGTTTTCACTTAACCACAAATAAGCACTGGCGAACTGAACAAATTCGGCACATAGAAAAGTTTACAAGCCAAATTTAGGTAATTATGAATGTGGTTACTTTTTATTACTTTAGGTGACCAACTCCAGCAGGGAACCAGTCAGGGGACCAGAAAGGTCTTCAGAAACGGGAAACAACCTTTACAACGCAGTCACTACACCGCAATACCTTTACAACACGGTAACTACAACAACCGCGTTGTTACAACGCAGTACCATTACAATGGAAGTCGTTACAACAACTTGCTCTATATGGCGCTCTAAACTAAGGAATAGTATAATTTACTATTCCAACACCTTCCCTACTGTTGCACACACTGGAGTTGGGATAGTAAATTATACTATTCCTAGGTCCAGCGCGCCATCTAGAGAAAGTCGTTGTAATGACTTGCGTTGTAAAGGTAATGCGTTGAAACAATGTGGTCATTGTAACAACCGTGTTGTAAAAGCACTCGATGTAATGACTCACGTTGTAGAGACATATTCCTCTGAAACAGTAACCTCAGAGTGAGATGCAGTCTACAGAGAGTTCCAGGCACTATTATCCTCTTGTTAAAGGGTTTCTATGGAAGTGGTCCTGATGCGAGGGATATAGGAAACTGAAGATGTTAAAGGATGCTGTGGATGTGCTGCGGTCCATGAGGGTCTCTGTGAGGCTTCTCCTTGGTCCACGAACTTGGTAAGACTGTCCTCTCCACAGGGGTAGACATCCCTCAAAGCCCTCTTGGTGCAGCAGAAGTCCTGTTGCCACTGAACTTCCAGTCACCCGGTATGAGGGTTACAGCAAGATCCATTTCTTAGTCACTTGCTGTAGGAAAGTGCCTCTTTTTTAAAGGTTAGCCCCCACTTCTTGCCTGATACCTGATGTAATTTAGAACTATAAGTGTGATAAGCTCCTGCTAATCAGGTTCGCAGTGCCCGATCGCTTTCCCCAAAACTGTGCCACGACTGGCACAACTTCAGATCCCCCTGGAAGTCCTTGGTAAACGGTACTGCTGGTCTCTGGGACACGGGTACTGAAGAGGGTTTATGGAGGCTGTAGCACTATTTGTGCCACCCTGGTCCCCCTCATCAAAGCTATGCTCTCTGCCACTGCTGGCTGCGTGTCTTGGTGCAGGAAAACCTAAGAGTCGACATGGCACACGCTCTGTGTGCCATGACACCCTTACTCTTCATAAGATATGGGAATCTGCAGACCTTTAGCCCTAAGGCAGGGCGCACTATATCCTATGTGAGGGCATATGAGCATGAGAAGATTTGCCTCTACAATGTCCACTCCATCCTGTGATGTTGTAAGTGAACAGGGCAGCCATAAAGAGTTCATGGGTTGGAAACTTGTCAACACGCATTTCCTACCTCCATGATGGCTTCACTGATTTTCAAGATTTTTGGAACCAAACATCTTCTCTTAATAAATCCTTGATGATGCCTTGATGATGGATTTATTAACAAAAGACCCTGCTAGAGGGTCCCCTGAAACCTACCAAACACTGGTGTGGTCCCTGTCTAGTTGTAGCCAGCCTGCCATCAACAGACGTGTTTCTGGACCCATGGGGTTGGAGCCAGAGCTCTCCGGATCCAGAGACAATGCCTGCTCTGGGCGGAGCTGGTCCACACCTTTTCCCTGCAGGATCTGCGTAGCAGAAGCAGGAAGCTTCAACGAGCGTGCCGCCTTGGAACCCAACCTGCTGCTGTTAGAAGCAGATGGCGACCACCTAAGTCCTGCTCCACCTCTGGCAGGAAGACTGGCCGGAAAATTAGGTAAAGTAGCAGGTGACTCTACCTACACCACCTCTAAGGTGGAGCAGGCGAGGTTGACCCCACTTTTCACTATCTGCCATCTTGAGGATGGGGATAGTAGACTTTTAGAAGTCAAGGTGTGCCCACCTCATGTGGGATGAGTGTGTAGGCACCCTACAGGTCAGGAGCCCATTGGCTACTGTCTGACCTTCCCTGTAGCACCCTGAATTTAGTATTTAGGGGGCCTCCCAAAAACCAGACTTCAGATTCGACCAACCTAAAAGAAGACGATGGAAGAATCCAGCACAATACCTGCCAACTGCAAACAGGACTCGACAACTGTGACTTGCTGTCCTTCTTGAAATCTGCAAGACCTCCAAGAATCTCTAGAGCCCTTGCAGCATTCACAAATTGCCAAGAACCCCCCCTTAGGCTAGAGGCTTTAGTTCTCGGCCTCTGTGGGTAAAGAAACTCATTTTGGTGAGGACCGGCATGGACAGTGTTGAAGCGACTCACCACCCATAGTGCTTACGTTATCTCAGAAGACTCCTCACAATCTGGACCAGAAACATGCATCCTCGGACTGGTTTCAGGGTATCACCCCTCATCAGCTAGGCTAGCTTGACTAGAGTGGCATGGTGAGCATGGGACCCACTTCTGGGCATACCAGTCCCACTCAGGGTGACAAATGCAAAAAAATCATTCCTCCTAGCCTGGCTGATTAGTGGTGATATCCCCAAACCGGCCCCAGGATGCTTGTGTCTGTTCCATGGAGGACCTGGCATAGCAGTTCGGGCTGGACTGTTCCCATGAGGCACAGGGTCAAGACTGATTTACATATAGCTGGGTCTAAAGTGGGGTGGCAACGTGAGCTAAAGAACAATGATTGATTTAACTCAGATCTGTGATTGGGGATAAATCTTTGATCTGTTCCGCATTCTGTTCATCGTATGTGTGTCTTTTACCATCTCTGTACTGGCTGCGATTCCTAATGGGTAGCAAATTGTGAGATACCCATTAATATTCCTGAGGTAGGTCCATTTGCGACCCACTCGGAATCACTAATGAAACTCACAAGAGGTTCACTCATTAGGAAATCGGTATTCCCAATGTTTGTACATTGTGCCCCAGGTGAGGTAAATCAATCTATGTATTACAATAACTATCTTTGCAAATTAAGATATTCGAAAGTAGCTGACATCAGAACCTGAGCGCAAAACACTGTTGTGGTTTCTCAAAACGATCAGGCCAGCGGACTTTGAAACGGTCTCGAAAGAATTGTTGAGATGAGTAACTCCGCAAAGGTAAACGGAATATCGGATTTAGATAGACTGATGAGTCCTGCATGCAATGAAAGAAACCCTGCACAGCCTGATGGAGGTGCAACACAACCCTGCTGTTTACTGTGCCATACCAGATCCTGTCCGTCTGTCTGGAAGTGTTCCGACGAACTATTCATGACAAAGTTTTCAAATGGGGCCTTTAATTACAACCACATTGCAGCAGTGGTCGGGGCAGGTAAGCACGGTGGGGTGGTGTGGCGGGCGCTGCGGGGGGGTCAGGGGATGTCAACTCACTGCCCCCACTCCACTCCACTGCACCTACTTGCACCGGCCGCGGCTGTCACATTGAGAGTACTCTCTGGGGCAGATGTACAAGCCCCTTGCGCCACTTTTGTTCACTTTTAACATGGGAAAAGTGACGCAGAAGTGGCACAAGGGGATTGCAAATCTGCCCCTATGTCATTTAAGAGAACCCGAACTTGTTAATAGTTGGTTCCTATACATGGTATATTCTAATCTAATATTTTAGGAGCACTGGAGTGCCACGTGACTGGGAGTTTTAATCCCTATGAGCCTAATGTCACCCCCTGTGTAAAGAGGCATCATATTCAATCAATCAATCAATCAATCAATCCATCAATCAATGGATCAGGATTTATAAAGCACAGCTAATCACCCAATAAGGTATCCAGGTGCTAGCAGGGCCCGGAGGCCTGGATTTGATCCATGTTAGATGCTCACAGTTGCTGTTTGTTCCTATGTGTGAGCCTGCTCGTCTGATGATGCCTGTGAAGGGAATGCGAGGATCACACAGTGCGCAGGGGGGTTATATCTTGCCACCAGCTCTCCGCTTCGAGCACCCCCTGTGCCCTCAAGAGGGTGACCAAGACACACTTCACGAGCACTCTGGAAGACAGACTATGGAGCCCAGCATGGACGTACCCCACACACCCCCTCTTACAAGCATCTACAGCGAGTTAGGTGAGGCAAATACAACCCATGAGAGGGGATCTGGTTACAAGCCAACTCGGATCATACGGTTTAAAAAACATACAAAACAGTCTCTGGAATGTGTGGAGAAAAGAGAACAGGAAACAAGAAAAGAAAAGAAACCATGAGGCTCAAGAACAACAGATTTACAACCCGGAGGCTCTGCTGTCGCAGGGACACAAGAAAGCAAACAACGTGTCGTCCAAACTTAGGGGCAGATTTACAATAATTGTTATTGTGCGCCACGGCTCTGCCACCATGGATGCGCTGTATTTAGAATGCTGCGCACCATGGGGCAAAAACGGCACAGATGCATGACGCATCTGTGCCGTAAATGCGGTGAATTACTGGAGTTGCATCGCAAGCGCGACGCAACTCCAGCAATGCTCTGGGGGGGGCCCTATCTTTACAATGCTGCGTCAATCCTTACGCCGGCTTCAAGCAGGCGCAGGGTTTTGACGCAGCTTGGGCCCAAAAGTGACTTAGTGAAATCTTGTAAATTTCACTCAGTCACTTTTGGAAGACGCTCCTGTCCCAGAATGCCCCCCCTGCGCTGGAACGCCTACTTCTGGCTCAGGGCTTTACAATGTGACGTGTCTCCCAGATGCGTCACATTGTAAATACCCAGCAGCATGGAGCATCTTTTGCGCCGCCACTGCGTCACAAAAGTGATGTAACGGCGGTGTAAAAGAGGCACAAGGGGCTTGTAAATCTGCCCCTTAGTCCTTGAAACAAACATGTCTTCTCACAACACATAAGGGGGAGAGAGAGAGAGAGAGAGAGAGAGAGGGAGGAGAAAGAGGGAGGAAGAGAAAGAAAGAGAGAGAGAGAGAAAGAGTGGGAGGAGAGAGAGAGTGTGTGTTTGTGTGCATGATTGTGTGGGTGTGTGCATGTTAGGTACTGTCACAGATCCCTGCATACCTTATTTTGTGTCTGTTGAGTGCATGTTACAAGTAAGTTATCTATCGTAGCCGTACTTGTAAAGCGCAGTCTTAGGGTCATTTGCACACCTCAGTAGAGCACAAGATGACTTTTGGTGGCAAGGAACAGACAAGCCTGGGGACCGCCATGTGAAAGACTGTGACACGTGTGTCCTGAATGGCAAAATGCAAACGGCGGTACCGTCATGTATGACCCAGCGGAAGTCTGCACATACCTCGGAGGAAGCTTTCATTGGACATTTCACATCCTTTGCTTTGATGGAGGGCACACCTGTTTTTCTGATATCTTAGATGGTTATTTATTGAAAAGGTTGCAGGTCAAAAGGTTCGAAAATGTGTGCACATGGACTGCTCTTAATTTCATACAAGAAGTGTTCATTCCGAGTATGTCAATGAGATCGTGCAAGCCATGGGACACAGCGTGTGTCAGCTAAGGCGACGAATGTCCTTGAGTTCATCCTTAAAGACTTCTCTGTACCATCCCAGAAGTAACAGGCTAGTTGAAAGAGTTAACTGAATGTTGAAAGATCAAATGCTTGGCCAATGGCATCGATTGGCGGTCTGTTATGAAGGACACGTGCGTGGTAGGAATCGCTCTCCCAGGTATTAAGACTGCGTCATCTTTCTCTCTTATGAGCCCATAGGACTATGAGAGCACACTAAAGGAATAATATGCCCTTTACACAACATAGCATTTGCTGATGCTGTAGTTGTAGCAGCCACTCTTGTTGATGATGTGCACTGGTCCTGCTTCCTCGGTGGCCAGCATCCCCTGGACAGTTTCCCCTCATACGTGCAGGTCATTGTAGACGTTTTCATCCATGTACTCCAACTCCTGGGAGGAAGAGAAGACACCTTTACTACACATCTGTCCACTGATATACCTTTACATCTGGTTGATAACATGTTGCATGCCATACATGTGCTGCTGGAGCTGATATCACATGTGCCTCATAACCAAGACATGTCTATAATGACATCATGTTACAGGGCAGCGGTCTCTGTGTGATCTCAGGCTCCATATGTGCCATGTGACTCTGATTCTTCCATTTCCCTCTTTTTCATTTCTGGACTCTGTTTCTGGCCCTTACCCCCTCTCTTCACTTGAATGGAGGGTCAGTGTATTGATAATCCCTTTTGTGAAATGCTTTTGTGTCTTACCTATGAGGCCCCCTATCCCTAGCGCTCCTACCCAGCCTTCTCAATGTACTCTTCCTATAGGTTCACCCTGCTGGGGTGTTGGTCATGTTTATGTTCCTACAGCCTTGTCTTCAAGAGTGTGCAGTTTACAGACAATGCAGATTCCACCATGAGCTTGGAATAAAACAGAATTTTCCCCTTTGGGGTTGTCACGTAGGGAATAGCACCTCAAGTTGGGAGTGAACCTCATTTACAGCTCGGGTCTCACGCTGGTCATGTGCTGTGCTCTGAGCCGCAGACTCACTCCTTTGTGGCCTCTTTGTGGTCCTTGCAGGGTTTGCACTTTATTAAGCATCTTGTAAAGTGCACTGCAACCCGCAAGGGCATCTTCTAGCGCTTGACACTGGGGCTTGCTATGGTGCGACCTTGACCTGGGATTACAGTTTAAAAACCCACGACGAGGGGTGGTAGGGTTGGAAGTCAGAAGGCTGCTTTGGGGGAAGCACCCATTGAAATCTCTGGGGCTGAGGTTAGGTCTCAACATGTGCCTACACCAAGTGATGTGGATTGGTGTCCTCTTCTTGAGAAGGTGTAAAAGAGATCTTTCTTATTGTCTCACTTACCGTGTACACGTGCTCCTCTTCTTGGGTCGGAGAGGCCTGGTCCTGTGAAGAAAGAAGAGTTGATACACCAGTCACTAAGCAAGTTAATGGTCCCCAAGAAAACAGAGCATTGTGTACCCAACCTCTAGCAAGCCACTGCAATCCTTCTTTTTCACATACGGTGAAGATTAGGGCAACACAATCATAGTAGGCAGGAACAGGTGAATACAGGTCCCTTATGATGGACACCAGCCAGATGATCATTCACTGAAGGAACAGCATGGTCATTTGGGAAGGCAGTATACAGGGGACCTGGGTCTTAAAAAGAAGGATCTCGATTATTAGGACTACGGAGTCGATCCACTGGTGTACATCTCAAGGACGGCTGGTGTGGCCAGTAGAGTATTCTTGCCTTGAATGAACATTGATCCCATACATGTTTGATGCACTCTCACAAGCATTGATTCAATACATGTTCGATGCACTCTCATCACCATGGATCCCTTACAGGTTTGATGCACTCTCATGACCATGGATCCCATACATGTTCGATGCACTCTCACAAGCACTGATCCCATACATGTTTGATGCACTCTCATGAGTATGGATCCCACACATGTTCGATGCACTCTCACAACCATGGATCCCATAGATGTTTGATGCACTCTCACAAGCATGGATCCCACACATGTTCGATGCACTCTCACAAGCAATGATCCCATACATATTCGATGCACTCTCACAAGCATTGATCCCATACATGTTCGATGCACTCTCACGACCATGGATCCCATAGATGTTCGATGCACTCTCACGACCATGGATCCCATACAGTTTTGATGCACTCTCACAAGCATGGATCCCATACAAGTTTGATGCACTCTCACAAGCATGGATCCCACACATGGTCGATGCACTCTCACAACCATGAATCCCATACATGTTCGATGCACTCCCAGGACCATAAATCATATTTGTATACAGCAAACTACTCACCCTTACGGGTCTCAAGAAGCTGGGGACCGTTGTGGAAATTAAGTGAGTTATTGTCCAGAGTCATATGGTGCTGAGCTGAGCTGCAGCCGGAGCCTGGGATCTAACCGTGAACCCTGTGCTCCGAAGTCGCTGTCCTGGCCACTGCACCACACCTCTCCCCTCCACACTCTCACGACCATGGATCCCATACAGTTTTGATGCACTCTCACAAGCATGGATCCCATACAAGTTTGATGCACTCTCACAAGCATGGATCCCACACATGTTCGATGCACTCTCATGAATCCCATACATGTTTGATGCACTCTCATGAGCATGGCTCACATACATGTTTGATGCGCTCTCACCAGCATGAATCCCATAGATGTTCGATGCACTCTCACCAGCATGAATCCCATAGATGTTCGATGCACTCTTACGAGCATGGATCCCATACATGTTTGATGCACTCTCACAAGCATGGATCCCATACATGTTGGATGCAATCTCCTGACCATGGATCCCATACAATTTTGATGCACTCTTACATGCATAGATCCCATACATGTTCGATGCACTCTCATGAGCATGGATCCCATAAATGTTTGATGCACTCTCACGAGCATGGATCCCATAAATGTTTGATGCACTCTCACAAGCATGGATTCCATACATGTTCAATGCACTCTCATGGGCATGGTTCCCACACATGTTCGATGCACTCTCATGAGCATGGATCCCACACATGTTCGATGTACTCTCATGAGCATGGATCCCACACATGTTCGATGCACTCTCACGAGCATGGATCCCACACATGTTTGATGCACTCTCATGAGCATGGATCCCACACATGTTTGATGCACTCTCATGAGCATGGATCCCACACATGTTCGATGCACTCTCATGAGCATCGATCCCACACATGTTCGATGCACTCTCATGAGCATGGATCCCACACATGTTCGATGCACTCTCATGAGCATGGATCTCACACATGTTCGATGCACTCTCACGAGCATGGATCCCACACATGTTTGATGCACTCTCATGAGCATGGATCCCACACATGTTTGATGCACTCTCATGAGCATGGATCCCACACATGTTCGATGCACTCTCATGAGCATGGATCCCATACATGTTTGGATCCCACACATGTTTGATGCACTCTCATGAGCATGGATCCCACACATGTTCGATGCACTCTCAGGAGCATGGATCCAACACATGTTCAATTCACTTTCACGAGCATGGATCCCACACATGTTTGATGTGCTCTCATACAGGAGAAGACTTGGAAGCATGTGCTGTCTGAGTAAACGTACTAAGATGCTGTGGTGAACTTCATGTGCGTGCGAAAGGTGAGGAGTTATGTAGTATTCCCACATCTAATACCTATATAATGTAAGGAACTATAAACCTAGTAAATAAAAATCAATGCAAAGAAAAAGCAGGACTTCCAAGCCTTCTCTTAAACCCTCTCTGTGGACAGATAGACAGATAAAAGCCAAATACGGAAGCTTGCAATGCCATTGAAAACATCTGGTGAGAGCCCAAACATCCTAGCTGTGCAAGGCGAGATGACAGGGGCCAGTATCCAGGGAAGGGAATGGTTTTCACAGCATTAAATGTAACATGATATGTAGACCTAGAAGCCAAACTCTGGCAATGTAGGGCACTTATAAATAAATATAAGTATTACTACTGTTAACACTAAACAGTCTTCAGTGACAGGGTCTGATGAAGGAAATACCACTAGAGGTGTCTCTTCTTGGAATACTACTGGAATTTATGCCCCTCCCTACTACTCTCACCTATGTATGTACACATGTGTGTGACACTGGTATAGTGTGAACATAGGGGCAGTGCTGCAGTTACCAATACTAACCAATAAATGTATAACATCCACTGGGTATAGATGTGATATGCAACGCATCACCCCACATAAAGAAGAAAACAGCAGATGCCACCTGCCATCCTCCACCACCGCCTTCTAACTCTCTCCTGTCCATCCCCAAATACAACCAAAAGATCCCAGGGGTTATTGCTCCTTCCTCCAGAGCTGCACCTCTAACCCTAAAGCACAAAGAGAAACACCAAGCGTTCCCTGGCAGTGTTTCCTATCTGGACCACTAACCCTCAAGCACAAACAGAAATATCACACATTTCCTAGCAGTGTTTCTCCTCCCCACCTTTACCCCTCAACCACAAACAGAAACAACAAGAATTTCCTGGCAGTGTTTCCCCTCCCGACCTCTAACCATCAAGCACAAAGAGAAACAACAAGTATTCCCTGGCAGTGTTTCTCCTCCCCACCTCTACCCCTCAACCACAAACAGAAACAACAAGAATTCCCTGGCAGTGTTTCCCCTCCCCACCTCTAACCACCAAGCACAAAGAGAAACAACACGTATTCCCTGGCAGTGTTTCTCCTCTCCACCTCTACCCCTCAACCACAAACAGAAACAACAAGAACTCCCTGGCAGTGTTTCTCCTCCCCACCTCTACCCCTCAACCACAAACAGAAACAACAAGAACTCCCTGGCAGTGTTTCCTCTCCCCACCTCTAACCATCAACCACAAACAGAAACAACAAGAACTCCCTCGCAGTGTTTCTCCTCCCCACCTTTAACCCTCAACCACAAACAGAAACAACAAGAATTTCCTGGCAGTGTTTCTTCGCTCCCACTTCTACCTCTCAAGCACAAACAGAAACACCAAGCATTTCCTGGCAGTGTTTCTCATCTCCACCTCTACCTCTCAAGCACAAAAAGAAACAACACGCATTCCCTGGCAGTGTTTCTCCTCCCCCACCTCTACCTCTCAACACAAACAGAAACACCAAGCATTCTCTGGCAGTGTTTCCCATCCCCACCTCTACCTCTCAAGCACAAACAGAAACACCAAGCATTCCCTGTCAGTGTTTCCCATCCCCACCTCTACCTCTCAATCACAAACACCAACAACAATAATTCCCTGGCAGTGTTGCCCCTCCCCACTTCTACTGTTCAAGCACAAACAGAAACAACAAGCATTCCCGGCAGTGTTTCTCCTTCCCCACCTCTACCTCTCAAGCACAAACAGACACAACAAGAATTCCCTGGAAGTGTTTCCCCTTCCCAACTCTATCACTCAAACACAAACACCAACAACAATAATTCCCTGGCAGTGTTTCCCCTCCCCACTTCTACTGCTCAAGCACAAACAGAAACAACAAGCATTCCCTGGCAGTGTTTCTTGTACCCACCTCCACCCCTCAAGCACAAAAAACACCAAGCATTTCCTGGTGGTGTTACTTGTCCCCGCCTCCACCCCTCAAGCACAAACAAACACCATGCCTTTCCTGGTGGTGTTTCTTGTCCCCGCCTCCACCCCTCAAGCACAAACAAACACCATGCCTTTCCTGGCGGTGTTTCTTGTCCCCACCTCCACCCCTCAAGCACACACAGAAACACCAAGAATTTCTTGGCAGCGTTTCTCATCACTACCCCTCAAGCCCAAAGAGAAACACCAAGCATTCCCGGCCAGTGTTTCTACACCCCAACTTTACCCCTCAAGCACAACAAGCATTCCCTGGCAGGGTTTTCCACAACCGGCTTGCTTCACCGTCTCTCAGAAACAAAAAGCTTGCAGGACTCTCCAGCCTCCTCCACTCAAACATGATCAAGTGTTATTACTCTATCCTCTTTCAGCTGCCACATGAGCCCTTCGCATCCACCACCCCAATCACAAAAAGTCCTGTCTGTTTCCATCGTTCCTCTGCCTACAAACCACATTATTAACATTGCTTTAAAGTCACACCTGGGCAGACCAGGGGGCATATTATCAAGGGGGTTTATCTCCGCTTTTTTGGCTTTAAAAGCCAAGAAAGCGGAGATAAAATTATCTCCCTATTACCTAGCTGTCGCTAACACCAGTTAGCAACAGCTAGTAGGAGATAACGACCATCTTGGGCCCCGCTTTGCATGTCAGTGATATTTATCACTAATGACATGCAAAGTGGGCGTGCCAAGATGTTAGCGACTGGAAACAGTCGCTAACATCGCTATCTCCTATTACCAACTTTTGGAGATATTTGCGCTAAGCGCGAATATCTCCAAAAGCTAACACCTGCCCCTGAGCAGTTCTTAGCCATGTTATCCAATGGGAGGTGGATAACACGGCTAAGAGCATTAGCTCGGTAATGCATGAATATCGCTGACTTTTCAGCGATATTCATGCATTGCGGGCGTTTTTTATCGCATTTGCGATAAACCTTGCTAATAGCAAGGTTTATCGGCGATAAAAATCGCCGATGTGCGGCGATAATTTTTGTCTCTAAACAAGTTAGAGACAAAAATTATCGCTAGTTGTTGGTAATATGCCCCCAGGTTCTTTGTGCACAGTAAAGGGACCTCTCATCAGCGTTCAACCAGATGCACTTATCTCCATAACATAGGATAGGAGGGCAATTTATAATATGATTAATATTCTATTTGGTTCACAATCCTGCTTATTGTTAGGATTTGTCTCATCTGCCTGAAAGATTGTGACATAATAGACATGGGCTCTTGGCTGTGAGCCCCGTCGCTTACCTTGGGCGGTTAAGGTTCTTGGCGGTGAGCTTTACTGCTAGCCTTGGGTGGGTAAGGCTCTTGGCTGTGAGCTTTGTCACTTACTTAGGGTGGGTAAGGCTCTTGGCTTAGTGTTTTGTCCCCTACTTTGGGTGGGTAAGGCTCTTGGCTGTGTGTGTTGTCCCCTACCTTGGGTGGGTAAGGCTTTTCGCTGTGTGTTTTGTCACTTACTGTGGGTGGGTAAGGCTCTTGGCTGTGAGCTTTGTCACTTACTTTGGGTCGGTACGGCTCTTGGCTGTGAGTTTTGTCACTTATGTTGGGTGGGTAAGGCTCTTGGCTGTGTGTTTTGTCACTTACTGTGGGTGGGTAAGGCTCTTGGCTGTGTGTTTTGTCGCTAACCTTGGGTGAGTAAGGCTCTTGGCTGTGTGTTTTGTCACTAACCTTGGGGTTGTAAGGCTCCTGGATGTGTGTTTTATCGCTAACCATGGGTTTTTAAGGTTCCTGACTGTGTGTTTTGTTGCTAAACTTTGGTGGGTAAGGCTCTTGGCAGTGTGTTTTGTCCCCTACTTTGGGTGGGTAAGGGTCTTGGCTGTGAGTGTTGTCACTTACTTTGGGTGGCTAAGGTTCTTGGCTGTGAGTTTTGTCACTTACTTTGGGTGGGTAAGTCTCTTGGCTGTGTGTTTTGTCCCCTACTTTGGGAGGGTAAGGCTCAAGGCTGTGTGTTGTCCCTTACTTTGGGTGGGTAAGGCTCTTGGCTGTGAGTTTTCTCATTTACTTTGGGTGGGTAATGCTCTTGGCTGTGAGTTTTGTCACTTACTTTGGGCGGGTAAGGCTTTTTGCTGTGTGTTTTGTCACTTACTGTGGGTGGGTAAGGCTCTTGGCTGTCTGTTTTGTCGCTAACCTTGAGTTTGTAAAGTTCCTGGCTATGAACATTGTCGCTTTCTTTAGGTGGGTAAGGCTCTTGGCTGAGGGTTTTGTCACTTACTTTGGGTGGGTAAGGCTCTTGGCTGTGGGTTTTGTCACTTACCTTGGGTGGGTAGGACTCTTGGCTGTGTGTTTTGTCGCTAACCTTGGGTTTCTAAGGTTCCTAGCTGTGTGTTTTGTATCTAACCTTGGGTTTGTAAGGTTCCTGGCTGTGTGTTTTGTAACTAACCTTGGGTGGGCAAGGCTCTTGGCTGTGTGTTTTGTCACTAACCTTGGGTTTGTAAGGTTCCTGGCTGTGTGTTTTGTAACTAACCTTGGGTGGGCAAGGCTCTTGGTTGTGTGTGTTGTTGCTAACCTTGGATTTGTAAGATTCCTGGCTGTGTGTTTTGTGGCTAACCGTGGGTGGGTAAGGTTCTTGGCTGTGTTTTTTGTCACTAACCTTGGGATTGTAAAGTTCCTGGCTGTGTGTTGTGTCGCTAACCATGGGTTTGTTAGGTACCTGGCTGTGTGTTTTGTTGCTAATCTTTGGTGGGTAAGGCTCTTGGCAGTGTGTTTTGTCCCCTACTTTGGGAGGGTAAGGCTCTTGGCTGTGTGTTTTGTCCTCTACTTTGGGTGGGCAAGGCTCTTGGCTGTGAGTGTTGTCACTTACTTTGGGTGGCTAAGGCTCTTGGCTCTGAGTTTTGTCACTTACTTTGGGTGGGTAAGGCTCTTGGCTGTGTGTTTTGTCCCCTAGTTTGGGAGGGTAAGGCTCAAGGCTGTGTGTTTTGTCCCTTACTTTGGTTCGGTACGGCTCTTGGCTGTGAGTTTTGTCATTTACTTTGGGTGGGTAAGGCTCTTGGCTGTGAGTTTTGTCACTTACTTTGGGTGGCTAAGGCTCTTGGCTCTGAGTTTTGTCACTTACTTTGGGCGGGTAAGGCTTTTCGCTGTGTGTTTTGTCACTTACTGTGGGTGGGTAAGGCTTTTGGCTGTCTGTTTTTTTTGTCGCTAACCTTAGGTTTGTAAAGTTCCTGGCTATGAACATTGTCGCTTTCTTTAGGTGGGTAAGGCTCTTGGCTGTTGGTTTTGTCACTTACTTTGGGTGGGTAAGGCTCTTGGCTGTGGGTTTTGTCACTTACGTTGGGTTTGTAAGGTTCCTGAATGTGTGTTTTGTATCTAACCTTGGGATTGTAAGGTTCCTGGCTGTGTGTTTTGTAACTAACCTTGGGTGGGCAAGGCTCTTGGCTGTGTGTGTTGTTGCTAACCTTGGATTTGTAAGATTCCTGGCTGTGTGATTTGTGGCTAACCTTGGGTGGGTAAGGCTCTTGGCTGTCTGTTTTGTCGCTAACCTTGGGTTTGTAAAGTTCCTGGCTATGAACATTGTCGCTTTCTTTAGGTGGGTAAGGCTCTTGGCTGTGAACTTTATCGCTGACCTTGGGTGGGTAAGGCTCTTGGCTGTGAGTTTTGTCACTTACTTTGGGTGGCTAAGGCTCTTGGCTGTGTGTTTTGTCGCTAACCTTGGGTTTGTAAGGTTCCTGGCTGTGTGTTTTGTCGCTAACCTTGGGTTTGTAAGGTTCCTGGCTGTGTGTTTTGTCACTTACTTTGGGTTGGTAGGGCTCTTGGCTGTGTGTTTTGTCGCTAACCTTGGGTTTGTAAGGTTCCTGGCTGTGTGTTTTGTCGCTAACCTTGGGTTTGTAAGGTTCCTGGCTGTGTGTTTTGTCTCTAACCTTGGGATCGTAATGTTACTGGCTGTGAACATTGTGCTTACCTTTGGTGGGAATGGCTCTTGGCCGTGAGCTTTGTCACTTACTTTGGGTGGGTAAGCTGGCATGCTCTCGTATTGACGTAGAGGGGCATGGATCTCGCTTGGATCGACGTACCCATCTGTACCAACACCTGGAAAATGAGAAGAGGAAGGGGGATTAAATAAACCCGACTAACAGCCCACACTGGAAGAGGTCAAGTTGTACACCCTGGCCCACTCTCTATTATTCCCAAGAAAGTAACCTTTTGAATTTAATTTAGTATTTGAGGAAGCCCTGGGTAGAATTTGGTAGAAGGAGGTTCTAGAGGTTGTCCAATCAATAGCAGTTTAGCCAAGGTGCCGACAGATCCAGGCAGAGGTGGGGACTAAGGCTGCCCACCCCTGTTTTACACCCCAAAATCAAGGTACATATGACTAAAAAAGGCGGAGGGTTTAGTTGGGAGTAAAGAATGCTTGGAAAGACCCCACTGTTCACGTACTGAGGCAGGAGCTCTAGGGTCATGATGCACGTGCTCTACTTCTGTTACTGCGAACTCTGCGCAATGTGTGTACAGTGATCTCGATGAGTGCTGCTCTGTACACAAGGGTGACTGGAGAACTCTGCATAATGCATGGCCCATAGTTCTTCTGCACAAATATAACCACAGAGTTCTGCTCAACTGGTCCCACCTCAGAGCTCTGCACAATGTGTGACCAAAGGTTACTGTGAATGCAGTGTTGTGCAGAAGTATGACTGTGAAACTCTGCATAACGCATCGCCGCAACGTTCTGCACAAGTATTACCACAGAGCTCAGCTGAACAGGTTTGACCTCAGAGCTCTGCACAGTGTGTGTCCAGAGATCTCGATGAGTGCTGCTCTGTACACAAGGGTGACTACAGAACTAAGCACAATACATGGCCCATAGTTCTTCTGCACAAATATAACCAAAGAAACATCTCTTAGGATTGCTTTTCCTTCCTGCACAACAACAATCCTTCATGCAATGGAGGGATCTTTGCTTCACGCTGGAAGGGTGCCTACATCGATGCTAGGCTTCTGAAACAGCGCAAGGGCATGCAGAAAGGTGTGGAAAAGTAAATTTTGCCATGTTCTGTGTCCCTACGTGTCATCCATCATATGTTATGTGTGCATGATTAAATATGCATATGTATTCCCCATGTCCGATTAATGACGCAATTACAGTTGTGTCCACTTCTAGTATGCCAGTTTCCAGTCCTCGTGAATACTACGAATATCAGGCCTATGTAAAGCTACGTTGCCACGTTTCTCAGTGTGCACGTTATTCCATTGTAAAGTCCCCGTTTCTAGGCCTCAAAAGGGCCTGGACACCAGATTCAGCTCCTGTCTCCTGAAGCCTCGCTGAGGAGCGATACAGCCCCCACCTGTATCCTCGACCCTTCACTTACTTCCTGCCTCGCAGTGCCCGGCCCAGCCTGGCTCAGTCTCTGAGTCTGCCAAAGAATATGTTATGATTCCAGTTATCAGTTCAGTCCTCCTTCTCTGCATTCCTAAGCTACTGAACTGCATCAATAGTTTCCGTCATTGTCTAGCCTTCACGTCTCCACGTTAGAGAAATACTGCATTTAATGGTCATTTAATATTCTTCATCACGCACTACATGTAGAATAATGCATGGTCCAGTCTCAGAATCACGTTAACTTTTCCCCTCCTAACTTCTAGTTTATATCAACATGTTCTCTAAACATCAGATACTAGATACTGTTTAGGTACATGTCGCCCTGACTCTCCAGACTTCAGTCTCTGCTCCTAGCACAGAGTTCATAGCCCCCAGCTTCTCCTAGTAACACGTCACTGCTAGTTTGCGCGCACCATCAGGTTAGAGGTCCCGGCTCCTTAGGTAGCCCCCTCCATGGTTTCCGCCCCATTCATGACATATCCTGTTACGTCTGCACCACATGTCTATGTATACGCCCCGTTACACCTACTTTCGCCCTTATCTTTCGCGACTGCTACGCGTCACACCTTCTGCTCCACCCACTGCTACGCCTACTGCAATGTAATGCTATGTGTTTGCGTTATGTATATATGCTCATGTATTGTTATTAAAAGTCAGCGCGCTCATCCCAGATTCAAGCCCCAGCAGCTGCTGGGCCCTGTCATCCTATTCCTATGCAGGTTGTCCTGTTCCTGTCCTTATGCTGTATTAAACCTGCAAAAACTCCTACTACCTCGAATCTTGACTCTTATTTATTGAGCTATCTGTTATGATATATGTCTAGTCAAAAAGAGAGGTATTATTTATTTATTTACCACATAATGGCGCCCGAACAGGGACTTGCCCTTTCCCCACGCGTCGGTGAAGCCACGCCGACCCCCTGACCCTCTGCAGTCGTGACGGAACTCTTCTGTGCACCGGCAGATATTTCTGCTTCAAGTATCCCTCAGGCCCACGGAGGAGACGGAGGAGGCGGTCCAGCATCCAAACGAGACGGTGGAGGAACGCGGCGAGTCCCGACCAGAGCCCAAGCCAAGAGTCCAAGGTCCGAGGTATCCGGAGGCCCACCCGTAACTGAAGTCCGAAGTTCGTCGTCCGTCGTCGTAGCAGTCCAGTCCAGTCCGAGGCTTCCGTTCTTGCTGCCCGGTGAGTACCATTACTGGGGTAGTATCTAGACAGGGTCAATCTAAATTGACTCTGGTCCGTGGGTTGGTGGTACACAGACTCACAAACGAAGTGTTCACCTAGGTGGATACGGGTCTTGATGCGTCCCTTTATGGGACCGGTATGTTCCGTACTGTTTCAGCAGTGCATCCAGTAACTCTAGTCTGTTCCGTTCTCGAGAAATTCTTGTGTTTCTGTTCTCGGTATTCCAGGTAATATTCTGTCCGAACTGTTATGTTATGATGTTGTTCAATGTATTTCCAATGTCGTGGTATGCCTGAATTGTTCTCCCAATTGTTATTGTTCCTCGTGTATTGTATTGTGTTCCGATTCAAGTTTACAATGTCTCTCTTTTCGAGATTACGTCAGCTAAGAACTAGAAAGGGTTTGTTAGAAGAAGCAGTTCCAGTTCCGCCTAGGGACAGTCCAGGTCATTTTATGTATCAGAAGCATGGCATAAACGCCATATTGTATCTAGATTTATGGGTAGAGTATACCAAACAGTTAGAAGAGAAGTATAGATGGCCCGTATCGGGTACATGGGATGCCGAGTGCATCATGCGAGTAGAAGAAGCATTATGGAAAAAGAAAGCCAGACAATCACAGAAAGATGCCATCGAGTTATGGCGCAAAGAAGCTCATAGAAGAACTGAAAAAGAAATCAGAAAGTCAGAATTAAGTAGAGAATCCTTAGAACAAGCACAAGAAAAAGAACTAATCGAGATAGGTGAACAAGTCAAAGCCGAACAGTCAGACAGACAGAGGCATGCCCTTATTAGGGGTATGTATCCTCTTCTTGCCGAGGGCTTGCCAAAAGCGACCCCAGAGGCATCCAGTAATTTCCCGCCACCATTAGTTCCGACCAAGCTACGTCACAAACAGACCGCAGCTGATATTTTCATTTCGTCCTATTTGGACGACACAGTCCCAGAATATGCAAATCCTGTTCGCGCTCCGCCAGTCCCTGTAAATCAGGCACTTCCCGCTCCTCCAGACACCGGAGTACCTGTTACGGTACCCCCGGTCCAGCCCGCCATACAAGTCCAGCCTACATTTCCATTTCCCACTCTGCCAGGGCGAAGAGCCTCAGTAGACGACTCCAGTTTAGGGGCCGCAGGAGGGGGTCCTCCTCAAACCCCGCCGCCACACAAGCGTTTAACGACAGCCGAATTACATGCACAAGCGTCACAGCGTACGCCTAGACATCAGACTGTAGCAGAAATAAGAAAATCCCTTGCCGAATGCGGCTATGATCCAGTCCCAGGCGAGGATAATATGGTTTTATATTCATTCCGCGTAAGAAAGGTGGCCGAGTATCTAGTCACCTTACCGAATATGAAAGAAGATCTAGACAGAATATATCGTTTCATCCGTACAGGGGATGATCCAGAAAGTATTAGCGAGGCCATGTCTCAAAGGAAAGCCGAGATCCAGCTCATGATATTAAAGTTTCTGATCAATTGTCTAATAAGAGAACAAGATTACCCGTCTAAAGATCAAGCCGAAATGAAAACCCTGACAAGGTGGAGTGATAATATAGCCGAGGGTAAGCACAAGACCGTCGGTGCTATGGAGAGTATGTACAAGAAAATCCGTAGAGAAATAATAAAGATACACGAACAACGTAAAGCAGCACAAGTAAGCGAGAAAGAAAGTAACTCTGATACTGAAGAGGTAGAGGACGAGAATCCCGCCAGAATAGCGTATGTAGGAAAATCTAGATTTCCAGATCGCCATTTACGCCTAGAACACAAGTCTATTTCTCATTCTCCAGCACCAGAACAAGGTTCTCTAGAACAAGTATTCCAAGCTACCGATCACATTCTGAAATCACGAATCGGTTACAGTGAGTTAAGTACCATGCATGAACAAGAACTAGCCCGATCAGCAGTCCGATGGATTACTGATTCTATCACTTTTCCAGACGAAATAGTGGCACAAATGTTTCTGAAAATGCCCCCAGCCGAACAACGACTGGTGGGTATGTATATGATCCAGCACCTCATTACTCTGTATGAGGGTCAGCACTCTGATCCAGGTCCGTTACACGATGTCCTGAACGAGTTACTCCAGTATAGATGGAAAGGTCTAGGTACCGATTTAATTAGTGTCATTCTAGAACAGCGTCACAAATATAGAACGTTTCTGAACCCACATTTTGTTCATGTCTCGCCCCCAGAAAGTAAACCATTTTACATGGAGAGACAGAATCCGTTACGAGAAGTCCACCCAGTTAAAGGAACGGGTGGCGAAATGCAGCGAGTGTTTGTTTACACCCCGATTACAAAGATGGAACTCCTCGAAATGAAGAAATTAATTCCCTGTCATGACAAAGATCCAGCAGGGTTCCATAGAGAATTAAAAGACATGCTCCGTATGGGAGAATACACTTACCCAGATATCATTAAAATGTTAAAGGTCCTGCTGCCCGCAGGGGTGTATGAAAAGCTCAAGGAAAAAGAATGGGAGGTGGGAGAGAAAAAGATCGATTGGGCAGTTCTAGAAGCTGAAGATAAGGCACGAGTACCAGGTACCGGTCTTGGAGATAAATGTAAAGAATTACCAGAATTATTAATACAAGTTTTACCCAGATTATTGACAACTAGAAAAGAAGACTGGGATGCAATCTCAGCCTGTAAACAGAAACAAGATGAGGATATTAGTGATTTTTATTCTAGATTTGAAAAATGTTTCAGCATCAACAGTGGCCTCAAGACAAGTAGTGAGTCATACCCTCACCTTTTTGTTACTAAATTAGTCGAGAATTCAAGCCCACAAATTAAAAATCGAGTTCTGAAAGTCGAAAGTACCTGGCAAGCTAATACCCCGTCCCAGATGTTGCAAATGCTTCAGTATCACCAGAATAGAATCAGAGAAGAGCAAGAACACGAGAGAAAACGTATGAAAGACACGAAAATGAAAGTACTAGTTGCACAATCTGTTCCTCAAGACAGTCAGAAGAGGGGTCCGAATCAAGCCAGTCATCCTGCAGCTCCCGTTAAAGGGAACTGCAATTATTGTAAACAGCCAGGTCATTTTATAAATGAGTGTGCAGTTCTGAAACACAACATAGCTACTGGTAAGACTAAAGAAAGACCACGTCCGCCTAGACAAGAACAAGTTTCACAGATTCCTCAGCCACAGAATGCACAACAGACAGTTCCAGCTCCGCAGCCTATCGCTGCAACACAGCACGTTACATCGCAGATGTACCAGTATGTACAGTCTGAGTATCCAGAGTACCAACAGTATTCATGAAACAGCCTAGAGAGGGAGGTAGGCTTGCCTCTCATCGAGATACCTGTAGATCAAGAAGGTCCCTATGTTCACAGTCAAGTATTAGGGAAAGACAGAAAGTTTTTGATCGATACAGGGGCAAGTAGGACCACAATTAGTCACGCCGAAGTTCCAGGGGCTCCGCTCTCAGGCTCAAGAAATGTTTCCCTTGGATTTTCAGGAAAGCCTATCGTAAATGAGATTTCAAAGCCAGTTACTCTAGAAGTAGGTCCATTGTCCCGCACTACTGATCTGTTACTTACTAAGTCATGTCCAGAAAACCTATTAGGCATTAAGACACTGAAAGAGTTAGGTGCAGTTATATGCTGTTCCCCAGAGGGAATACGATTGTTCCTACGTGACTTCAAGGGTCACTATGTATTACGAGATTTTGATTCAAGACTGTCTAATGTTCCGCAGCACTTATGGGCGCAAGGTCCAACTGATGTAGGTTACATGCAAATCACACCCTATCGTGTGACTCTCAAGCCAGGTATAGTGTTACCACGAATCAGACAGTACAGATTGCCACCAGAGGCTGTAGCAGCCTTATCCAAAATTATTGACGAGCTTATTGCTCAAGGAGTGGTTGTAGAAACTGACTCCAATGTATGTAATTCTCCGATCATTCCAGTCATGAAACGTACTGATCCAAATGCTCCCCCAGTATATCGATTAGTGATTGACCTACGAGAGCTTAATAAATGTATTATTCCTCAGTACCCAGTTGTCCCAGACATCTCTTCCCTATTGACAGCCATTGATTCCGAAGCCACGTTCTTCACTGTCATAGACCTCAAGAACGCATTTTTCAGTGTTCCTATTCATCCAGACAGCCAGTTCCTTTTCGGATTTTGTTTAAATGGAAGGAGCTATATGTTTACACGAGCTCCTCAAGGTTTCACAGAAAGTCCTAGTATTTACAGTCAAGCACTCAAGAGACAACTAGACAACATTCACATGCCAACTGACACTGCCCTGCTCCAGTATGTCGATGATCTACTGATCACAGCCCGTTCTGAACGTGCTTGCGAGCGAGCATCCCTTACAGTCTTGTATTTCCTAGCCGAGATGGGGCACAAGGTGTCCCCTTCTAAGCTTCAATTCTGTGTCCAGCAAGTGGTCTACTTAGGACACTTGCTGTCCAAGAGGGGTAGGCAGTTGACACCAGACCGTATCCAGCTGATAGCGAGTCTTCCTCAGCCCAAGACCCAGAAGGAGGTACGTGCTTTTATCGGCCTCACTTCTTACTGCAGACAATGGATTCCCCAGTATGCATTTCTAGCCAAACCACTGATACAGTTAACGACACAGGAGGCAGCCGCATCGACTGTTCTCCCTTGGACATCTGAACATACACTTAGTTTCAATGAGTTAAAGAAAGCTTTATGCCAAGCTCCAGTTCTAGCGACACCGAACTACAGTAAGCCTTTTACACTTTTTGTTACTGAACGCGAAGGTACAGCATTATCTGTTCTCACACAAGATCAAGCAGGACAATACAAGCCCTGTGCTTATTTTTCTAGCACGCTAGATCCAGTCGCCCAGGCTTTGCCTGCGTGCCTCAAGTCAGTTGCAGCCACAGCACTAGCTATCAGACAAAGTGATTCCATAGTTTTAGGACACTCTCTGACAGTACAAGTTCCACATTCTGTGGAAGTTCTTCTGAACCGAACACAAACTCAGCATTTGACCATTGCACGTATAACAGGTTATGAATTGACACTGTTCCAGCCTCACATAGAAATCAGACGCTGCAACATTTTAAATCCTGCTACACTGTTACCATCAGTTACTTCGAATCCTGACCCACATGACTGTGTGGAAGTAGTTAACATTACGACAAAGCCAAGACAAGATCTGACAGATACTCCGTTACCAGACCCCGACCTGACACTTTATGTGGATGGTTCATGCCTAAGAACTAGTACAGGAGAACTAGTCGCCGCGTATGCAGTGACTACTGACACTGAAGTTATTGAAACACACCGTATTGATACCCTGTCCGCTCAAGCAGCAGAGCTAGTTGCTCTGACACAAGCCTGTATACACGCCAAGAACTTGAAAGTTAATGTTTACACAGATTCACGCTACGCATTTGGAGTTGTACACGACTTCGGAGTGCTCTGGCAGGAGAGAGGTTTCCTGACTTCTCATGGAACCAAGATTCAGCATGGTCTCCTTATTCAAGCTCTGTTAGATGCCATACACTTACCGACATCTATCGCTATCATGAAATGCAAAGCACATACGAAAGTCACTGACATTATTTCCCAGGGTAACGATCTAGCAGATCACACCGCCAAGCTTACAGCACAGACTCCAGACATTCCAGTTAACATGACACATACTCCAGCTCCGACTACATGTATGACAGTTAAGGACCCTACACAAGATGTCATAGATATCCAGTTACATGCTACTCCCGATGAAATCAAGAAATGGTCCGAACAAGGAGGGGTCCAGACAGATCAAGGATGGTTAACGAAGGGTAGAGCCACATGGTTTCTCCCCGACTCTATGGTTCAAGTCATTATTAATACCGCACATAGTCCAGCACATTTAGGAGAAAAAGCTATGTTAGACAGTATCCAGAACATTTGGTTCAACAAGCATTTACGAGCTGCAGCTAAGCAGAAAGTCCGTACCTGTATGATATGTTGTCAGTTTAATCCAGGTAAAAGTGTCCCGGTGGAACAAGGTGGTTTCCAGCCCCCTGACCACCCTTTTGAAGTCCTCCAGATGGATTATATTCAGATGGAGCGATGTCGAGGTTTCAAGTATGTCCTTGTAGTTGTATGCGCTTTGTCCAGGTGGACAGAGGCATATCCAGTCCCAGATTACACAGCCGCGACCACTGCCAAGCAGTTGGTTCGTGAGTTCTTCCCCCGTTATGGACTCCCTAGAGTCGTATATTCTGATAACGGCCAGCCATTCTCATCTGAACTCATGAAGCATGTTTCCCTGTTATTAGGGTACCAGTGGAAGTTCCATTGTGTACGCCATCCTGAAGCAGCCGGTCTCGTAGAGAGACATAACCAGACCCTGAAAATCCGTATTGCAAAAGTGTGTAAAGAAAAAAGTGTGGACTGGCTAGTAGCTCTACCAGTCGCTTTATTTTATATGCGCATGGTCGCACATTCCAGATCAGGTCTGTCCCCGTATGAGGTCGTTTTCGGCCGCCCCCCAAACATGTGGGGTACTCCTAGACCCCGAAGTATTACCGATGTTTCAAGTAATATGCTGACAGATTACCTAGCTTCCTTGATGTCTGCCCTCAACTCATGTCGTTCACAGGTTGCTGCCGCATTTCCAGACAATACCGAGGTGGCACCGCACGAAATCGTTCCAGGATCCATGGTGATGGTCCGCAACTTTGACAGATCAAGTCCGCTGGAGCCTCGTTGGAAAGAGCCCCGACAGGTCCTCCTCACCACCCGTACAGCCGTGAAGTTGGAAGGACGCAAAGGCTGGGTGCACCTTTCTCATATTAAACTTTTTAATGGACTGAAACCCGTCTTAAAGAACATTTCCCAGGATTTGAAGGATTGCCAAGGCATTGTTCTCAAGGACTGTCCCGCAAAAGACATTGCTACAACCCCTCCCCTGTTAGAGAAAACTCCGCAACAGGAGTACAAGCTAAAACTTCGGTCTAGTAAAATAAGTCAGTCAGTTTGATTGTCTAAGTCCTCCCCTAGGTGAAACGGTTAGACTGTTTCTGACATGTATAAAATAGACCCCCATAGTGAGAGAGTTAGTCAAAACTCAATCCGATGTATCGTTTTTCTATGTTTCATATTGTTTTTCAGCCTTATGATTTCCTGCACCAGTTATGCATTTTACCTATGTTTCCCAGTTCTTCATGTAAATAAGTCTGCTAATGCTACAGTAGAGCACACGTTTAGTGATCTGCCTCCTCATGAACTCTCTTACCGCCTCGCCATGCGAAATAACTCATTTATCCGCATGTTACATTACTCACACCAGACCAGCAATGCCACTAATTGTTGGGTGTGTGGTCGACTCCCCCCTTTCCAGATACCGAAGGGAGTTCTGCCACTTTTTCCTTATCCATTTTCACATAATGGTTCGTGTGGAGCATGGTCCACGTTAACGTCATCCTCAACAGATATGTCTTTTCTTAACAGTACATGTTTTCCAGACAAGCAAGGTCTTCCCCACAGAACAGGGTTAGATCTAGAAAATGAAGTGTATAATTTAGGTAATTATTCTTCGAATTTCATGGTCTTGAATGTTCAGTCTGATACTACTCCAGACTTACCTGCTATTTCAGTACTACCAGTCAAAGGCGAATTATGTGTCCGAAATTATGGTTCTGTACATGTAGGACATAGTGAATGTACTACTATTGTCAAGTATAGTGACAGTGGGAAATCTATTTTCAAAGCTTCACGTCATTCTTATTTTATTTGTGGTCAAACTGCATATGTTCGTCTGCCCCTCGATTGGGAGGGAACCTGTTACATTGCCTTCCTACTGCCACCAGTTTTCCTAGCCCCACCTGATTATCATAGAAATACACATCTAGTACACATTAGACATAGAAGGGAGTCCCCAATTGTCGATTATACTGAAACTGCTCTAGAACAGTATACAGATTTCAACAGAGGTTTCTTTTTCTTTATAGGACCTATCCAGAATAGTAAACTAATCCGTAGGTTAACCAGAACCCTTGAAGCTGTAATAAATGAGACTGCCTCTGCTCTAGGTAACTTAACTGAAGAGCAATCTGCTATGAGATTTGTCGTTTTGCAAAATCGTCTCGTCCTTGACGTCATACTGGCCGATAGGGGCGGGGCTTGTAGAGTCATCGGATCTAGTTGCTGCATTTTCATTCCAAATAACGCGCCGTCTGTTTATTCAGCTATAACCAGACTCCATAAAATTGCCCATCTGATACACCAAGACCCAGGCACCTGGACATGGTCCGGTTGGTTCTGGAATATAATTTCCGCATGGGGATGGAAAATATTGTCCTTTCTAGGTATTGCAGTAGCGATCATATTCAGCTGCTGCCTCTGTATACAATGTGGCCCTGCGATTTGCGGCATTTATGCTACCTCTTGTATTCCTAGTCCCAAGCCCCGTTCTAAATCCCGTTCCAGGATAATTCGAGACGAGCAAATGATACTGTATGAAATGATAGATGGTATCATAAATATTGATGTTTCCAGATGGAAACGTAGTGACAAGGAGGGAATGTGGAAAAGTAAATTTTGCCATGTTCTGTGTCCCTACGTGTCATCCATCATATGTTATGTGTGCATGATTAAATATGCATATGTATTCCCCATGTCCGATTAATGACGCAATTACAGTTGTGTCCACTTCTAGTATGCCAGTTTCCAGTCCTCGTGAATACTACGAATATCAGGCCTATGTAAAGCTACGTTGCCACGTTTCTCAGTGTGCACGTTATTCCATTGTAAAGTCCCCGTTTCTAGGCCTCAAAAGGGCCTGGACACCAGATTCAGCTCCTGTCTCCTGAAGCCTCGCTGAGGAGCGATACAGCCCCCACCTGTATCCTCGACCCTTCACTTACTTCCTGCCTCGCAGTGCCCGGCCCAGCCTGGCTCAGTCTCTGAGTCTGCCAAAGAATATGTTATGATTCCAGTTATCAGTTCAGTCCTCCTTCTCTGCATTCCTAAGCTACTGAACTGCATCAATAGTTTCCGTCATTGTCTAGCCTTCACGTCTCCACGTTAGAGAAATACTGCATTTAATGGTCATTTAATATTCTTCATCACGCACTACATGTAGAATAATGCATGGTCCAGTCTCAGAATCACGTTAACTTTTCCCCTCCTAACTTCTAGTTTATATCAACATGTTCTCTAAACATCAGATACTAGATACTGTTTAGGTACATGTCGCCCTGACTCTCCAGACTTCAGTCTCTGCTCCTAGCACAGAGTTCATAGCCCCCAGCTTCTCCTAGTAACACGTCACTGCTAGTTTGCGCGCACCATCAGGTTAGAGGTCCCGGCTCCTTAGGTAGCCCCCTCCATGGTTTCCGCCCCATTCATGACATATCCTGTTACGTCTGCACCACATGTCTATGTATACGCCCCGTTACACCTACTTTCGCCCTTATCTTTCGCGACTGCTACGCGTCACACCTTCTGCTCCACCCACTGCTACGCCTACTGCAATGTAATGCTATGTGTTTGCGTTATGTATATATGCTCATGTATTGTTATTAAAAGTCAGCGCGCTCATCCCAGATCCAGCCCCAGCAGCTGCTGGGCCCTGTCATCCTATTCCTATGCAGGTTGTCCTGTTCCTGTCCTTATGCTGTATTAAACCTGCAAAAACTCCTACTACCTCGAATCTTGACTCTTATTTATTGAGCTATCTGTTATGATATATGTCTAGTCAAAAAGAGAGGTATTATTTATTTATTTACCACAAAGGACAGGAATGTACTGTAGTGCTCAAATATTGCGGCCCTTTCACCTTGGTGTAGCGGAGTGCAGCTAGCTGCATTCCTGCCCTTTCACCTCTGTGTGGGGGAGCACAGCTAGCTGCATTCCTGCCCTTTCACCTCTGTGTAGGGGATCGTAGCTAGGTGCATTCCTGCCCTTTCACATCGGTGTGGGGGAGCACAGCTATTTGCATTCTTGCCCTTTCACCTCGGTGTGGGTGAGTGCAGCTGTCTGCATTCCTGCCCTTTCACATCGGTGTGGGTGAGTTCAGCTAGCTGCATTGCTGCCCTTTCACCTCGGTGTGGGTGAGTGCAGCTATCTGCATTCTTGCCCTTTCATCTCGGTGTGGGTGAGTGCAGCTAGATGCATTCCTGCCCTTTCACCTCGGTGTGGATGAGTGCAGCTAGCTGCATTGCTGCCCTTTCACCTCGGTGTGGGGGAGCGCAGCTAGCTGCATTGCTGCCCTTTCACCTCGGTGTGGGGGAGCACAGCTAGCTGCATTCCTGCCCTTTCACCTCAGTGTACGGGAGCACAGCTAGCTGCATTCCTGCCCTTTCACCTCGGTGTGGGGGAGCACAGCTAGATGCATTCCTGCCCTTTTACCTCGGTGTGGGGGAGCACAGCTAGCTGCATTGCTGCCCTTTCACCTCGGTGTGGGGGAGCACAGCAAGCTGCATTCCTGCCCTTTCACCTCGGTGTGGGGGAGCGCAGCTAGCTTCATTGCTGCCCTTTCACCTCGGTGTGGGGGAGCACAGCTAGATGCATTCCTGCCCTTTCACCTCGGTGTGGGGGAGCACAGCTAGCTGCATTCCTGCCCTTTCACCTCAGTGTACGGGAGCACAGCTAGCTGCATTCCTGCCCTTTCACCTCGATGTGGGGGAGCACAGCTAGATGCATTCCTGCCCTTTCACCTCGGTGTGGGGGAGCACAGCTAGCTGCATTGCTGCCCTTTCACCTCGGTGTGGGGGAGCACAGCAAGCTGCATTCCTGCCCTTTCACCTCGGTGTGGGTGAGTGCAGCTAGCTGCATTGCTGCCCTTTCACCTTGGTGTGGGTGAGTGAGGCTAGCTGCATTGCTGCCCTTCCACCTTGGTGTAGGGGAGCCAAGCTAGGTACATTCCTGCCCTTCCACCTCAGTGTTAGGAAGCGCAGCTAGCTGCATTGCTGCCCTTTCACCTCGGTGTACGGGAGAACAGCTAGCTGCACTCCTGCCCTTTCACCTCGGTGTAGGGGAGCCAAGCTAGGTACATTCCTGCCCTTCCACCTCAGTGTTAGGAAGCACAGCTAGCTGCATTCCTGCTCTTTCACCTCGGTGTACGGGAGCCCAGCTAGCTGTATTCCTGCCCTTTCACCTTGGTTTGGGTGAGTGCAGCTAGCTGCATTGCTGCCCTTTCACCTTGGTGTGGGTGAGTGAGGCTAGCTGCATTGCTGCCCTTTCACCTCGGTGTAGGGGAGTGCAGCTAGCTGTATTCCTGCCCTTTCACCTCGGTGTGGGTGAGTGCAGCTAGCTGCATTGCTGCCATTTCACCTTGGTGTAGGGGAGCCAAGCTAGGTACATTCCTGCCCTTCCACCTCAGTGTTATGAAGCGCAGCTAGCTGCATTGCTGCCCTTTTACCTTGGTGTGAGTTAGCACAGCTAGCTGCATTGCTGCCCTTTCACCTCGGTGTACGGGAGAACAGTGAGCTGCATTCCTGCCCTTTCACCTCAGTGTAGAGTAGCACAGCTAGCTGCATTGCTGCCCTTTAACCTTGGCATGGGGAGCACAGCTAGCTACATTCCTGCCCTTTCACCTAGGTGTGGGGGAGCGCAGCTAGCTGCATTCCTGCCCTTTCACCTCGGTGGAGGGGAGCGCAGCTTGCTGCATTCCTGCCCTTTCACCTAGGTGTGGGGCAGCGCAGCTAGCTGCATTGCTGCCCTTTCACCTTGGTGTAGGGGAGCGCAGCTTGCTGCATTCCTGCCCTTTCACCTCGGTGTGGGGGAGCGCAGCTAGCTGCATTCCTGCCCTTTCACCTCGGTGTGGGGGAGCACAGCTAGCTGCATTCCTGCCCTTTCACCTCGGCGTGGGGGAGTGCATCTAGCTGCATTGCTGCCTTTCACCTCGGTGTAAAGGAGTGCAGTTAGCTGCATTGCTGCCCTTTCACCTTGGTGTGGGTGAGTGAGGCTAGCTACATTGCTACCCTTTCACCTTGGTGTGGGTGAGTGAGGCTAGCTGCATTCCTGCCCTTCCACCTCAGTGTTAGGAAGCGCACCTAGCTGCATTGCTGCACTTTCACCTCGGTGTACAGGAGAACAGCTAGCTGCATTGCTTCCCTTTCACCTCGGTGTATGGGAGAACAGCTAGCTGCATTGCTGCCCTTTCACCTCAGTGTACGGGAGAACAGCTAGTTGCATTGCTGCCCTTTCACCTTGGTGTAGGGGAGCACAGCTAGCTGCATTGCTGCCCTTTCACCGCAGTGTAGGGGAGAGCAGCTAGCTGCATTCCTGCCCTTTCACCTCGGTGTGGGGGAGCGCAGCTAGCTACATTCCTGCCCTTTCACCTCGGTGTGGGGGAGTGCAGCCAGCTGCATTTCTGCCCTTTCACCTCGGGGTGGGGGAGTGCAGCTAGCTGCATTGCTGCCCTTTCACCTCGGTGTAGAGGAGTGCAGTTAGCTGCATTGCTGCCCTTTCACCTTGGTGTAGGGGAGCCAAGCTAGGTACATTCCTGCCCTTCCACCTCAGTGTTAGGAAGCGCAGCGAGCTGCATTGCTGCCCTTTTACCTTGGTGTGAGGGAGCACAGCTAGCTGCATTGCTGCCCTTTCACCTCGGTGTACGGGAGAACAGCGAGCTGCATTGCTGCCCTTTCACCTCGGTGTACGGGAGCCCAGCTAGCTGCATTCCTGCCCTTTCACCTCACTGTAGAGTAGCACAGCTAGCTGCATTGCTGCCCTTTCACCTTGGTATGGGGAGCACATCTAGCTACATTCCTGCCCTTTCACCTAGGTGTGGGGGAGCGCAGCTAGCTGCATTCCTGCCCTTTCACCTCGGTGGAGGGGAGCGCAGCTTGCTGCATTCCTGCCCTTTCACCTAGGTGTGGGGCAGCGCAGCTAGCTGCATTGCTGCCCTTTCACCTTGGTGTAGGGGAGCGCAGCTTGCTGCATTCCTGCCCTTTCACCTCGGTGTGGGGGAGTGCAGCTAGCTGCATTCCTGCCCTTTCACCTCGGTGTGGGGGAGCACAGCTAGCTGCATTCCTGCCCTTTTACCTCGGCGTGGGGGAAAGCATCTAGCTGCATTGCTGCCTTTCACCTCGGTGTAAAGGAGTGCAGTTAGCTGCATTGCTGCCCTTTCACCTTGGTGTGGGTGAGTGAGGCTAGCTGCATTCCTGCCCTTCCACCTCAGTGTTAGGAAGCGCACCTAGCTGCATTGCTGCACTTTCACCTCGGTGTACGGGAGAACAGCTAGCTGCATTGCTTCCCTTTCACCTCGGTGTACGGGAGAACAGCTAGCTGCATTGCTGCCCTTTCACCTCAGTGTACGGGAGAACAGCTAGTTGCATTGCTGCCCTTTCGCCTTGGTGTACGGAAGCACAGCTAGCTGCATTGCTGCCCTTTTACCGCAGTGTAGGGGAGAGCAGCTAGCTGCATTCCTGCCCTTTCATCTCGGTGTGGGGGAGTGCAGCTAGCTGCATTTCTGCCTTTTCACCTCGGGGTGGGGGAGTGCAGCTAGCTGCATTGCTGCCCTTTCACCTCGGTGTAGAGGAGTGCAGTTAGCTGCATTGCTGCCCTTTCACCTTGGTGTGGGTGAGTGAGGCTAGCTGCATTGCTGCCCTTTCACCTCGGTGTAGGAGAGCCAAGCTAGGTACATTCCTGCCCATCCACCTCAGTGTTAGGAAGCGCAGCTAGCTGCATTGCTGCCCTTTCACCTCGGTGTACGGGAGAACAGCTAGCTGTATTCCTGCCCTTTCACCTCAGTGTACGGGAGCACAGCTAGCTGCATTGCTGCCCTTTCACCTTGGTGTAGAGGAGTGCAGTTAGCTGCATTGCTGCCCTTTCACCTTGGTGTAGGGGAGCCAAGCTAGGTACATTCCTGCCCTTCCACCTCAGTGTTAGGAAGCGCAGCTAGCTGCATTGCTGCCCTTTCACCTCGGTGTACGGGAGAACAGCTAGCTGTATTCCTGCCCTTTCACCTCGGTGTACGGGAGCACAGCTAGCTGCATTGCTGCCCTTTCACCTTGGTGTAGAGGAGTGCAGTTAGCTGCATTGCTGCCCTTTCACCTTGGTGTAGGGGAGCCAAGCTAGGTACATTCCTGCCCTTCCACCTCAGTGTACGGGAGCACAGCGAGCTGTATTCCTGCCCTTTCACCTCGGTGTACGGGAGCACAGCTAGCTGTATTGCTGCCCTGCCCCAAAATGACATAAATGAGGCCCAAAGTCTAGATATGAAATGCACCAAGCAGATTGCGGTGAGGCAAATGACAGGACATGACATTTGGAAGTAGTGAAAGCTTTCATTGAAGCTTGAAAACAAAACTGTAGTGAATAATACAAAATGTATTTTTTCGTGTCGTGTGCTGGCGTGGAACGGGCCTCATGCGGACTCACGTCGCACAACAACAATCGGGTTTGATGCTTCACAACTATGCTCATACAATTAAATTCCAGCAGGTCCATTCAGCCTTATATCATTATGAAGCTGATTAAAATTGTGCAATTAAGTTGTTTAACAATAAATAACTTCTAGCACTACCAAAATCTTTTTGTTCAATGTGCTTTACATACACATGTACATGACATTTTCTGAACCAGTTGGCTATGAGTACGCAGTTACTGTGCACACTAAGGGGATTCAAAAAAGCTATTATTTTTTAAATCAAGATAAACCTGTTTTCCTCACTTGGTCTGTGGTTGGGGAGTTTCAGATCCCTTCTTGGCGGTGGAAGAGGCTGGTTTCTGCGTCTCTTCAGCGACTTGCGACGTTTGTTGTAAAGGAGAATAACAGCCGTGGTTAGCAGCGCTGTTCCGATGACTGCTCCAACGACTGCTCCCGCAAGGACCCCTGCTGGTGAAAAGAGGGACCGCTCAGCTGCTAGTGAAGAAAAAGTGACAGGGGGCGCTGTCTGTAAGGAGTGTGCATGGCGAGCACAGTTCACAAACCGGCATCTGCGGGCTCACTTGGGAGCAGAGGACCTGATTAAAAATCGGCGGACAGGGTTACTTCTTCACAGTGGTGACGGATATCCCGTCCTCCAAAATATAAACCCCATTTAACTGCATCACGACAGTGACAGATCTATCCTAGGTGCAAATATATAAATCCCAGGATATCCTACAGGATTTATATTTCAGCGGACCGGATATCCGTCACCGTTGTCATGGAATAACCCATCCGCCGAGATCTGAATGAGACCCAGAGTTGCAAATGTCAATATTTTCAACAGGGCTCCTGGACGCAGGCTGTACTACTGAATATGGAGCAGATCATGGGAAGAATACCAAGCACAACATATACATTTATGTTCCTAATTCCATATCTATGCACCATGAAGCTATGTAGACTAGCACGATTCATACTTGAGGGGTGAGGTATACATTTTTTTACCTTTTGATTTTATGTCCTCGATATTAGGCATACCTCAATCTCTCAATTTAATATTTTAGGTGCACACAGAGAATTCATAATTATGACAACACACATGTGCAATGAAGAAAAAAAATCCTTTCATCCTATTATTCCGTGGGGGAAATAAATCCTCATGGACAAACCATTCGCCTGGTCCCCACAGATTATGAAGCATCTCCTTCCAAACATGGAGCTGAAAGAGAATTACTCCTGTTTAAAAGGGTGTACCTCAGGGTGGTAATGGCTCAGGAAGAACTTTGCCAAGACTCGTTAACTCTAGACTTTGTGGGTAAATTTGTGAACATTCCATGGCATCCCCATTTCTAGCCCCTGTGATTAAGCAGATATATTAATCAAACTATTCATTGCTCAACCAATTAATGAGTGGACGTTTATTTTTGGTGAATTCTTTGCACTCGTAGATCAACCCGTGTGTGTGTGTGTGTGAAGCTATAAACACAGAGGTAATGTTGCATATTGAACAAAGCAGCAGCACCATAAGTTACCAATAGAGGATGCAGAGACATGACACACAGAACAGTAGTAGTGGTTTGAAACAGCAGAGGGAGCACAAACACTACACAGACAACTGTAACACTGCGCAGAGCCAAGAACAAAACTCAGACAACTGTAACACTGCACAGAGGAGCAAGCACTACTCTCATAACACTGTGTAGAGCCAGCAGAGGGAGCACAAACACTACATTCAGAACTGTAACACTGCACAGAGCCAGCAGAGGGAGCATGGAGACTACATTCAGGACTGTAACACTGCAGAGAGCCAGCAGAGGGAGCACAAACACTGCAAACAGAACTGTAATACTGGAGAGAGCCAGCAGAGGGAGCACAACCACTGCAAACAGAACAGTAACACTGCAGAGAGCCAGCAGAGGGAGCAAGGACACTACATTCAGATGTTAAGACACAGAACGGTGTAGCTGGAATGACAGCGCCGCCAGGACCCTAACAAACTACAATCCCCAGAGCAAACACGCTGGGAACTAATTTACCCAGCATGCCGAGCGCGGCGCATGCGCACAGCACACGGGCGGAAGTGCCGGCATAAAATGGACTGCAGAAGCCGAGGCAGCCGTCGGATATTTCGAGTACACAGTAGGAATCTGTGCAACTTCCAAGGTGAGCCTTATTCCGGAGGAGCGTCTCTTTGCCGAGACTGCAGCGCATTTGACCTTGTCCCCGCTCAATGGTTTCGAGCAATTTCAGAACAGCGCGAAGCAGTGCCTCAGACGCCAGTCCCCGCTCGAGGGTTTTCAGCGCGAGGAGAAACGCAAAGCAGAGTCCCCGACCCCAGTCCCCGCTCGAGGGTTTCGAGCGCGAGGAGAAGCGCAAAGCAGAGTCCCCGACCCCAGTCCCCGCTCGAGGGTTTCGAGCACGAGGAGAAGCGCGAAGCAGCGCTTCAGACCCCAGTCCCCGCTCGAGGGTTTCGAGCGCGATGAAAAGCGCGAAGCAGCGCCTCTGTCCGCAGTCCCCGCTCGAGGGTATTCGAGCGCGAGGAAAAGCGCGATACAGCGCCTCAGACCCCAGTCCCCGTTCGAGGGTTTACATGAAGTTTGAACCAGTGCCCAAGGAGCACGCTGAGCTTCAGTCCCCGCTCGAGGGTTATCGAGCGCACTGAACCTGCGCATAAACAAACTAAGAAAGGGATTGGACCTTCCGTTTAAGTTTGTTTTCCAGTCACGCTCGAGGATTATCGAGCTGGCTAAGAACCTTGTTTTTCTATATATTACGCTGTTGCCCTCCGTTGGATGGTGTCGGGACCGACATCAATGCGGAGGACGATCTAACAAAGGAGTAGCGGACTCACCCCCTCTAACCGAACTCGAGTGGCATTGCCGGCCACTTCTTAGCACGGTGTCCTCTGTTGGGGAATGGCGGGACCGGCATTCGTGCAGAGGACGGTTGGACGGAGAGGAGTGTAGCCCACAGCATTTGTTGCTTGTTAGCGTATAGTGGAATCCACTTGTTTGATTAAAACAGGGTTTATCCCTAAAATAACAAGCATATTGGTGTCTGTACAGATCTTTAAGTTCAGAGAGTTCTACCTTTCTCAACCCCGGGGTACCAGGGGGTTACATAATATCCGACCTACGAACTTTAATCCATCTCCTGGTTGAGTAAGGAACATGGCCGCTATGGACGACGTATTGGCAGCCTTGCTTGACGTACTGACCGAACTAGCTGCGTCCCGTCAGGAAACTGCTGATTTGAAGGCTAGAATGGACCATTTGCAGAGGAATCCCTTCAATGCAGGGGCTCACAGCGCAGGCCAACAAGCTGCGGTAGTGGTGGAAATGCCGGTCACCATCCCGTTGGCCACACCAGAAAGATACAGCGGGGACCCGTCTACGGTTCAGGTGTTCATAACACAGGTGGCTCTTCATTTCTCTTGTAAACCTAAGTCCTTTCCGACAAATCAGGCGAGGGTGGCATTTATGATCTCGTATTTGGCTGGTAACGCTGCTCAATGGGCCGTGCCTTTGGTGAGCAGAGACGATCCCCTTCTGTACGATTGGGAAGCCTTTCAGGAAGAATTTGTCAAGGTGTTCGACAGGAGAGCAGATTCGTATACCGCAGACAGGGAACTACTACAGCTGAAACAGGGGTCCACGGGACTTGTACAGTATCTGAACGCGTTCAGGCGTCTTCTCGCCGAAACCAAATGGCCACCGGCCAAACAAACTGCGCTATTCCACCAGGGATTGAGCGAAGAGCTGAAGGACGTGATCGCGCAGATCGACCCGCAACCAGCGCATTGCGAAGACCTAATCAGCCTGGCACTGCGCCTAGAACATCGACTAAGCGAACGCCGTGGGGTTGGACCAAGGAAGGAGAAGCCCCCGTCCGCTTCGGGCCATCATGGGTCCAACGAACCGCTTCCGGCTCCTCGGAATGAACCCATGGATATAGGGGCTGTCAGGGCCAGTCTAACGGCGACGGAGAAAGAGTCCCGCAGGAAACAAGGCCTTTGTTTGTACTGCGGAAAGAAGGGGCCCTACGTCCGCGAGTGTCCGGCGAAACCAAAACCAGGCCGTTCCCGTCCCAGTCGACTGTCCACCGTGACAGTGGAAAAGGTGGCGGAAAACTAGCAGACTCCTGGAACAAAGAAGGGGATTCTTGGAGTCATGGATATATCCCTTCCATACAGTGGCACGACTTGACCAGTTCCCGTCATCTATTCATTCCGCTGAGTGTACGAGTGCAGGAGGAATGGGTCTCTGTCTCAGCAATGGTGGACTCTGGAGCCACGGGGTTGTTTATGGACGAGAAAGAAGCAGAACGTATCGGGGTCACGCTTCTACCCTGTTCGAGCCCAGAGGACGTTTATGCAGTGGATGGGCGCAGGTTGGTTTCGGGGCCCATCAGTCACCACACGGGGGATCTGGAGGTATGTTACGGACCACAACACCAGGAGGTCATGGACTTCAATTTCATCTGTGCCCCGCAGTATGGAGTCATCCTTGGGTTACCATGGCTGAAGAAACACAACCCTTCCATCGACTGGGAAACCCAGGACATACGGATGGACTCCCCTTACTGTTCACAGTTCTGCGGAGGGTCAACAGCGCACTCAGGAACGAAGAAGACACTGGGGTATGCGGTGGCCACGGCTGCCGAGAAAGAAGTGACACTCCCAAGAGCATATCAGGAATACCAGGACGTCTTTGATGATATGCAAGCGGAGACGCTTCCTCCACACAGGGTATATGACTGTCAGATCAATTTGATCCCTGGGGCCAGCATCCCTAGTGGGAGACTGTATGCGTTATCCGAGCCCGAGAACAACCACCTCCGTTCCTATTTGGACACAATGCTTAGGCTAGGGTTCATACGGCCATCAAGATCCCCGGCGGCCTCCCCTCTTTTTTTATCCCAAAAGCCAACGGAGAACTGCGCTCTTGCGTGGACTTTAGGGCATTGAACGCCATCACCGCCAAGAATAGATACCCCCTGCCGCTCATAAACGTACTCCTGGAACAAGTCAAGAACGCCAAGGTGTACACCAAGCTGGACTTGAAAGGGGAATACCACCTCGTCCGCATGCGTGGGGGTGACGAATGGAAGACAGCTTTCAGGACGAGATTCGGCCTCTTCGAATACAAAGTGATGCCCTTCGGGCTTTGTAATGCCCCTGCGGCGTTTCAGTTCTTCCTGAACGATGTGCTAAGAGACATATTGGACGTGTACGTCGTCGTCTATATAGACGACATACTAGTGTATTCCGATAACAACGAGGGCCATGTGAAGCACGTATCCTCGGTTCTACAGATACTACGGGAAAACTCCCTATACTGCAAGCTAAGCAAATGCGACTTCCACGTCACCTCAGTGGAGTTCTTGGGGGTGATGCTGAGTCCTAATGGCCAAACGCTGGCCGAAAGGAAAGTGAAGGCTGTGGTAGCCTGGCCGGCCCCTAAGTACGTTAAGGAAGTGCAGAGCTTTCTTGGCTTTGCCAACTTTTACCGGAGGTTCATCGAGGGGTTTTCTGGTATGGTGGCTCCCATCACCCATTTACTGAGGAAGTCGTCTACATTTTTGTGGGACTCAGAGGCACAGGGAGCCTTTGAGGCGTTGAAGAATACCTTCATCACTGCTCCTGTGCTGGCGCATCCCGACCCGGATCTACAGTACATCGTGGAAGCGGACGCCTCTGATCTGGCGGTAGGGGCCATCCTCTCACAAAGGAACAAGGGGACAGGAGTGCTACATCCGGTGGCTTTCATGTCCAGGAAGCTAAACGAGGCAGAGAGGAACTACCATGTAGCCGAGAAGGAGCTGTTGGCCATCAAGGACACCTTCACGGAATGGAGACACTTGCTGATGGGGGCCAGGCACCTGGTCACAGTGTTCACAGACCATAGGAATCTCCAATTCATGACAGCTGCCAGGCAACTGTCGCCGCGTCAGCTACGATGGATGCAGTTCTTCTCCGGTTTCCATTTCACCATCACGTACAGGCCAGGTACCAAGAATAAGAAAGCAGATGCTCTATCAAGACAGACCAGCAGTGCGGGGAGTCCGTCGCCGACCATCAGGTCCATCATCTCTCCGGGTGCCGTGGTAGGCGCGATACAGCCGGGGGCATTCCTCCGTGGAATCCAAAGAGGTGTCCGCACCTTCGAGTGGAGAACATGGCTTCGCCGACACGAAGAATGGAGGGTTGCGGACGGAATACCGGTGAAAGGCGGTTGCATTCTGGTTCCCACGGTTAAACTGAGGAAACAGGTGTTCGTGTGGTGTCACGAGTCACCTAGCGCAGGACACTTAGCGCTGGAGAAGACGGTGGACTATGTGTTGAGGCAATTCTGGTGGCCTTCAGTACGAGCTAATGTACGTGGATGGGTCACCACTTGCCCAGTGTGCGCTGCCATGAAATCAGATCATCAACGACCCCAGGGACTTCTACAACCACTAACAACCCCTGTACGACCATGGGAACGTATTTCATTGGACTTCATAGTAGGCATGCCGAAGGACCAGGGGTGTACCGCCATTCTCGTCATAGTGGATTACCTCACCAAGATGGGTCGGTTCATCGCCTGCAAAGGGGTACCAACGGCGGGTCAACTGGCTGTCACGCTCCTGAAATAGGTGGTGCGCGCCCATGGCCTACCCAGTGTGATCGTGTCGGACCGCGGATCGCAGTTCACGGCACGGTTCTGGAAATCTTGGTGTTCTGCTCTCCACGTGACTACGGCGTTATCCACCAGCTATCATCCCCAGACAGACGGCCAGACGGAACGTCTTAATCAAACACTGAAGCAGTATCTCCGCTGTTTTGTCGACCAGGGCAAGGAGGAGTGGGTGGATCAGCTGTGGCTTGCTGAAATCGCATACAATAATGCCACTCACAGCTCCACAAAGGTGTCGCCTTTTTACTGCAACTATGGTCACCATCCCAGGTTCCTGCCACTGGTTCATCCTGTGGCCAACTCTGGAGTGCCAGCAACCAACAGAAGGGTAGCTCACATCAAGAACACAATCTTAAGTACCAGACGATGTTTGGAGGAGGCCAAGGAGGCGTACAAGGCGAAGGCGGCCGGGTCCGCTTTACAGACCAGGGGATTACGTGTGGGTTTCCTCCAAGAACCTGAGATTTCGCAAGCACAGCGTGTTCCACCCTCGTTTCATCGGGCCTTACAGGATCAAGGCGTGCCTCAGCCCGGTGACTATGAAGTTGGAGCTACCGGCCAGCATGCGGATCCATCCGGTGTTTCACGTGTCACTGCTCAAACCGGCACGCTCGGCCAGAAGGTCTATCCCTTCTCCTGTATTGGTGGATGCCGACACAGAGTATGAGGTCGAAGGCATCAGGGATTCCAAATGGAGTAGGGGCAAGCTCTGGTATCTGGTAGCGTGGAAAGGTTATGGGCCGGAGGAACAATCGTGGGAGCCGGTGTCCGGGTTGTGCGCACCTCGATTGGTGTCCGCGTTTCACAGGAAACATCCGGACAAACTTGGCCCTGTTGAGGGGCCGTTGGTGGAAGGGGAATGTACTGTTAAGACACAGAACGGTGTAGCTGGAATGACAGCGCCGCCAGGACCCTAACAAACTACAATCCCCAGAGCAAACACGCTGGGAACTAATTTACCCAGCATGCCGAGCGCGGCGCATGCGCACAGCACACGGGCGGAAGTGCCGGCATAAAATGGACTGCAGAAGCCGAGGCAGCCGTTGGATATTTCGAGTACACAGTAGGAATCTGTGCAACTTCCAAGGTGAGCCTTATTCCGGAGGAGTGTCTCTTTGCCGAGACTGCAGCGCATTTGACCTTGTCCCCGCTCAATGGTTTCGAGCAATTTCAGAACAGCGCGAAGCAGTGCCTCAGACGCCAGTCCCCGCTCGAGGGTTTCGAGCGCGAGGAGAAGCGCAAAGCAGAGTCCCCGACCCCAGTCCCCGCTCGAGGGTTTCGAGCGCGAGGAGAAGCGCAAAGCAGAGTCCCCGACCCCAGTCCCCGCTCGAGGGTTTCGAGCGTGAGGAGAAGCGCGAAGCACCGCTTCAGACCCCAGTCCCCGCTCGAGGGTTTCGAGCGCGATGAAAAGCGCGAAGCAGCGCCTCTCACCGCAGTCCCCGCTCGAGGGTATTCGAGCGCGAGGAAAAGCGCGATACAGTGCCTCAGACCCCAGTCCCCGCTCGAGGGTTTACACAAAGTTTGAACCAGTGCCCAAGGAGCACGCTGAGCTTCAGTCACCGCTCGAGGGTTATCGAGCGCACTGAACCTGCGCATAAACAAACTAAGAAAGGGATTGGACCTTCCGTTTATGTTTGTTTTCTGGTCACACTCGTGGATTATCGAGCTGGCTAAGAACCTTGTTTTTCTATATATTACGCTGTTGCCCTCCGTTGGATGGTGTCGGGACCGACATCAATGCGGAGGACGATCTAACAAAGGAGTAGCGGACTCACCCCCTCTAACCGAACTGGAGTGGCATTGCCGGCCACTTCTTAGCACGGTGTCCTCTGTTGGGGAATGCCGGGACCGGCATTCGTGCAGAGGACGGTTGGACGGAGAGGAGTGTAGCCCACAGCATTTGTTGCTTGTTAGCGTATAGTGGAATCCACTTGTTTGATTAAAACAGGGTTTATCCCTAAAATAACAAGCATATTGGTGTCTGCACAGATCTTTAAGTTCAGAGAGTTCTACCTTTCTCAACCCCGGGGTACCAGGGGGTTACATAAGAACTGTAACACTGCAGCGAGCCAGCAGAGGGAGCAAGGACACTAAACTCAGAACTATAACACTGTGCAGAGCCAGCAGAGGGAACACAAACACTACTGCGCAGGGCCAGCAGAGGGAGCACAAACACTACTGCGCAAAGCCAGTAGAGGGAGCACAAACATTTCATTCAGAACTGTAACACTGCACAGAGCCAGCAGAGGGAGCACGATCACTACATTCAGAACTGTAAAACTGCAGAGAGCCAGCAGAGGGAGCAAAGACCCTAAACTCAGAACTATAACACTACGCAGAGCGAGCAGAGGGAGCACAAACACTACTGCGCAGAGCCAGCAGAGGGAGCACTAAAACTACATTCAGAACTGTAACACTGCGCAGAGCCAGCAGAGGGAGCACAAACACTACGTTCAGAACTGTAACACTGCGCAGAGCCAGCAGATGGAGCACGAACACTACACTCAGAACTCAAACACTGCGCAGAGCCAAGAACAAAACTCAGACAACAGTAACACTGCACTGAGCCAGCAGATGGAGCATGGAAACTACAGTCAGAACTATAACACTGCACAGAGCCTGCAGAAGGATCACAAACATGACTAGGAGAACTATAACACTGCAGAGAGCGCCCAGAGGGAGGAGCATGGACACTAAGCACAGAACTGAAACACTGCACAGACAACTGTAACACTGCACAGAGCAGCAAGCACTACTTTCAGAACTCTAACATTGTGCAGAGCCAGCAGAGGGAGCACGAACGCTGCAAACAGAAATGTAACACTGCACAGAGCCAGCAGAGGGAGTATGAACACGACACAGACAACTGTAACACTGTGCAGAGCCAGCAGAGGGAGCACGAACATTACATTCAGAACTGTAACACTGCACAGAGGCAGCAGAGGAAGCACATAAACTCCATTCAGAACTGTAACACTGCACAGAGCCAGCAGAGGGAGCACGAACACTACATTCAGAACTGTAACACTGCGCAGAGCCAGCAGAGGGAGCACGGACACTACAATCAGGACTGTAACACTGCAGAGAGCCAGCAGAGGGCGCAAAAACACTGCAAACAGAACAGTAACACTGCAGAGAGCCAGCAGAGGGAGCAAGGACACTAAACTCAGAACTATAACACTGTGCAGAGCCAGCAGAGGGAACACAAATACTACTGTGCAGAGCCAGCAGAGGGAGCAAGAACATTACATTCAGAACTGTAACACTGCACAGATCCAGCAGAGGGAGCACAAACACTACATTCAGAACTGTAACACTGCAGAGAGCCAGCAGAGGGAGCACAAACACTACTGCGCAGAGCCAGCAGAGGGAGCACAAAAACTACATTCAGAACTGTAACACTGCGCAGAGCCAGCAGAGGGAGCACGAACACTACATTCAGAACTGTAACACTGCGCAGAGCCAGCAGAGGGAGCACGAACACTACATTCTGAACGGTAACACTGCACAGAACCAGCAGATGGAGCATGAACACTACACTCAGAACTCAAACACTGCACAGAGCCAAGAACAAAACTCAGACAACAGTAACACTGCACTGAGCCAGCAGATGGAGCACACACACTACACTGAGAACTATAACACTGCACAGAGCCCACAAAGGGAGCATGGACACTACAGTCAGAACTGTAACACTGCACTGAGCCAGCAGATGGAGCATGGAAACTACAGTCAGAACTATAACACTGCACAGAGCCAGCAGAAGGATCATAAACACGACTAGGAGAACTATAACACTGCAGAGAGCGCCCAGAGGGAGCATGGACACTAAACACAGAACTGAAACACTGCACAGACAACTGTAACACTGCACAGAGCAGCAAGCACTACTTTCAGAACTCTAACATTGTGCAGAGCCAGCAGAGGGAGCACGAACGCTGCAAACAGAAATGTAACACTGCACAGAGCCAGCAGAGGGAGTTTGAACACGACACAGACAACTGTAACACTGTGCAGAGCCAGCAGAGGGAGCACGGACATTACATTCAGAACTGTAACACTGCACAGAGGCAGCAGAGGAAGCACATAAACTCCATTCAGAACTGTAACACTGCACAGAGCCAGCAGAAGGATCATAAACACGACTAGGAGAACTATAACACTGCAGAGAGCGCCCAGAGGGAGCATGGACACTAAACACAGAACTGAAACACTGCACAGACAACTGTAACACTGCACAGAGCAGCAAGCACTACTTTCAGAACTCTAACATTGTGCAGAGCCAGCAGAGGGAGCACGAACGCTGCAAACAGAACTGTAACACTGCACAGAGCCAGCAGAGGGAGTATGAACATGACACAGACAACTGTAACACTGTGCAGAGCCAGCAGAGGGAGCACAAACACTACATTCAGAACTGTAACACTGTGCAGAGCCAGCAGAGGGAGCACGGACACTACACTCAGGACTGGAAAACTGCAGAGAGCCAGCAGAGGGAGCAAAAACACTGCAAACAGAACAGTAACCCTGCAGAGAGACAGCAGAGGGAGCAAGGACACTAAACTCAGAACTATAACACTGTGCAGAGCCAGCAGAGGGAACACAAACACTACTGTGCAGAGCCAGCAGAGGGAGCACGAACACTACTGCGCAGAGCCAGTAGAGGGAGCACGAACATTACATTCAGAACTGCAACACTGCACAGAGCCAGCAGAGGGAGCACTAACACTACATTCAGAACTGTAACACTGCTCAGAGCCAGCAGAGGGAGCACAAACACTGCAAACAGAACTGTAACACTGCAGAGAGCCAGCAGAGAGAGCACAAACACTGTAAACAGAACAATAACACTGCAGAGAGCCAGTAGAGGGAGCAAGGACACTAAACTCAGAACTATAACACTGCGCAGAACCAGCAGAGGGAACACAAACACTGCAAACAGAACTGTAACACTGCAGAGAGCCAGCAGAGGGAGCAAGGACACTAAACTCAGAACTATAACACTGCGCAGAACCAGCAGAGGGAACACAAACACTGCAAACAGAACTGTAACACTGCAGAGAGCCAGCAGAGGGAGCAAGGACACTAAACTCAGAACTATAACTCTGCACAGAGCCAGCAGAGGAAACACAAACACTACTGCGCAGAGCCAGCAGAGGGAGCAAGAACATTACATTCAGAACTGTAACACTGCAGAGAGCCAGCAGAGGGAGCAAGGACACTACATTCAGAACTATAACACTGCACAGAGCCATGAACAAAACTCAGACAACTGTAACACTGCAGAGAGCCAGCAGAGAGAGCACAAACACTGCATTCAATCAGGCCCTAAGTGTGTGGCACAGGTAAGAGGAGTGGGCAGTGTCAGCTGAGGTAGTGGGCATTCCACTAGGAAGGTGGGTATTTCAGGAGGAAAGTGAGCTGCAGACTGCTGAAAAATCTTTTGGGCAGCTGCACTTATTTTAAACAAATTTAAGGACTGATTATACTGGTATGTCAAGTTATTTGAAAAGATCTCTGCTGGCCATGTGGTCCATTCATGCTCTAAAATTACCAAAAGTAAAAATAAATCATTAAAAATACCTTTCTCCCTGGTGTGCAGAGCACTCGGTGATATTGTCCTGTCAAGTCTTGGTCGACTCGTGGATTTTGAAGGGCGCTTGTCTGTTAAAAAGGAACCAAACGTTAATGGAGAATAGATTCAGGATCAAGAGAGGACAAGGAGCAGGTGTGTATATATACAAGGGATTATCGCCACCTGAACAACACCTATTTTGATGTTTTGGTGGCAATAACCCCATTGCCTTATTTACAAGGCGGCGTTAAGCTACTTAAAATGGCTTAACACACCTTGTAAATAATGCCCCTATTCACGCAGCATTTAGTGTGAAAGGGGTAGGCAATTGGTGTTGCAGTGGGCGTTCCACCACAACATCCATTGATTTTCTACGTTGCCCCCTATTTACAAGGCTGGCATAAATATGGGCCAGCGCAAAAAATAAGACCAGGAAAAACCTGGTCTTAAACTGTTGCAACAAGCAGAAATTATTAATTTCTCCTTGTTTTTGCTGTTTGTATGAGTGCTGCAGAATGCAGCACACATAGAAAGGGCAAATTGCCATTAGTGATTGTTCATGTGCAGGAAGGTGCCTCTTTCTGCACATAAACAATCATTAAATTATGATGAGTTACAACTTCTATATGTGCCGCATTCTGCAGCACACATACAAGTTACAAATGACACTTTCCTGCACATGAACAATCATTCCCTGCAACGCAGGCACCCTTGCACTCTGGTGCAAGGGTGCCTGCGTTGGCGCTAGGCAGCTAAATTTAGCACCCGCGCGGGGGAAACACAGGGCTATGCCGTATTATTGTGAATGTGGCACATCCTTGCGTTTTTAGAACGTCGGCGCACGGCATTATCAATTGTCGCATAACACCGCACTCCACCATTCTGTTGAAAATATGCCCCTTAGTGTAGGTAGGAAAGTGTAAGAGGAGCAGAGGTGTGTCAAGGCGCATCACAGAGGAGCAGGTGTGTAGATTTTTGAGTGTGGGAGAGGGAGAGGTGAATCATTGTCCATCTCAGATAAGCAGTTGTGCAGACTTGTGAGAGTTAGAGAGCAGTAGTGTGCCAATGTCTATTACAGAGAATCAGGTGTGTACTTTTATGAGTGTGAGTGGACTAAAGATGTGTCAAGGTGCATCAAAGAGGAGCAGGTGTGTAGATGTGTGAGAGGAACAAAAGTGTGTCAAGGTGCATCACAGAGAATCAGGTGTGTAGACTTGTGAAAGGACCAGAGATGTGTCAAGGCACATCACAGAGACACAGGTGTGTAGACTTGTGAGTGTGAGAGAATGAGAGGTGTGTCACGGTACACCACAGAGCAACAAATGTGTAGATTTGTGAGTGTGAGAGGAGCAGAGGTGTGTCAATGTACCTCACAGAGGTGCAGGTGTGTAGACTTGTGAGAGGATCAGAGGTGTGTCAATGTACATCACAGGGGAGCAGGTGTGTAGACTTATGAGTGTGAGAGGAGCAGAGGTGTGTCAATATCCATCACAGAGGAGCAGGTGTGTAGACGTACAAGAGGAGCAGAGGTGTGTCAATATCCATCACAGAGGAGCAGGTGTGTAGACTTGAGTGTGAGAGGAGCAGAGGTGTGTCAATGTCCATCACAGAGGAGCAGGTGTGTAGACGTACAAGAGGAGCAGAGGTGTGTCAATATCCATCACAGAGGAGCAGGTGTGTAGACGTACAAGAGGAGCAGAGGTGTGTCAATGCCCATCACAGAGGAGCAGGTGTGTAGACTTGTGAGTGGAGCAGAGGTGTTTCAATGCCCATCACAGAAGAGCAGGTGTGTAGACTTATGAGTGTGAGAGGAGCAGAGGTGTGTCAATATCCATCACAGAGGAGCAGGTGTGTAGACGTACAAGAGGAGCAGAGGTGTGTCAATATCCATCACAGAGGAGCAGGTGTGTAGACTTGAGTGTGAGAGGAGCAGAGGTGTGTCAATGTCCATCACAGAGGAGCAGGTGTTTAGACGTGAGTGTGAAAGGAGCAGAGGCGTGTCAATGTCCATCACAGAGGAGCAGGTGTGTAGACTTGTGAGAGGAGCAGAGGTGTGTCAATATCCATCACAGAGGAGCAGGTGTGTAGACGTACAAGAGGAGCAGAGGTGTGTCAATGTCCATCACAGAGGAGCAGGTGTGTAGACATGAGTGTGAGAGGAGCAGAGGTGTTTCAATGTCCATCACAGAGGAGCAGGTGTGTAGACTTGAGTGTGAGGGAGCAGAGGTGTGTCAATGTCCGTCAAAGAGGTGCAGTTGTGTAGACTTGTGAGAGGAGCAGAGGTGAGTCAATGTCTGTCACAGAGGAGCAGGTGTGTAGACTTGAGTGTGAGAGGAGCAGAGGTGCGTCAATGTCCATCACAGAGGAGCAGGTGTGTAGACTTGAGAGTGAGAGGAGCAGAGGTGTGTCAATGTCCGTCACAGAGAAGCAGGTGTGTAGACTTGAGTGTGAGAGGAGCAGAGGTGTGTCAATGTCCATCACAGAGGAGCAGGTGTGTAGACTTGAGTGTGCGAGGAGCAGAGGTGTGTCAATGTCCATCACAGAGGAGCAGGTGTGTAGACTTGAGTGTGAGAGGAGCAGAGGTGTGTCAATATCCATCACAGAGGAGCAAGTGTGTAGACTTGAGTGTGAGAGGAGCAGAGGTGTGTCAATGTCCATCACAGGGGAGCAGGTGTGTAGACTTGTGAGAGGAGCAGAGGTGTGTCAATGTCCGTCAAAGAGGTGCAGTTGTGTAGACTTGTGAGAGGAGCAGAGGTGTATCAATGTCGGTCACAGAGAAGCAGGTGTGTAGACTTGTGAGAGGAGGAGAGGTGAGTCAATGTCCATCACAAAGGAGCAGGTGTGTAGACTTGTGAGAGGAGCAGAGGTGTGTCAATGTCCATCACAGGGGAGCAGGTGTGTAGACATGAGTGTGAGAGGAGCAGAGGTGTGTCAATGTCCATCACAGAGGAGCAGGTGTGTAGACTTGAGTGTGAGAGGAGCAGAGGTGTGTCAATGTCCATCACAGAGGAGCAGGTGTGTAGACTTGAGTGTGAGAGGAGCAGAGGTGTGTCAATGTCCATCACAGAGGAGCAGGTGTGTAGACTTGAGTGTGAGAGGAGTAGAGGTGTGACCATGTCCGTCACAGAGGAGCAGGTGTGTAGACTTGTGAGAGGAGGAGAGGTGAGTCAATGTCCATCACAGAGGAGCAGGTGTGTCGACTTGTGAGAGGAGCAGAGGTGTGTCAATGTCCATCACAGGGGAGCAGGTGTGTAGACATGAGTGTGAGAGGAGCAGAGGTGTGTCAATGTCCATCACAGGGGAGCAGGTGTGTAGACATGAGTGTGAGAGGAGCAGAGGTGTGTCAATGTCCATCACAGAGGAGCAGGTGTGTAGACTTGAGTGTGAGGGAGCAGAGGTGTGTCAATGTCTGTCAAAGAGGTGCAGTTGTGTAGACTTGTGAGAGGAGCAGAGGTGTGTCAATGTCCGTCACAGAGGAGCAGGTGTGTAGACTTGAGTGTGAGAGGAGCAGAGGTGAGTCAATGTCCGTCACAGAGGAGCAGGTGTGTAGACTTATGAGTGTGAGGGAGCAGAGGTGTGTCAATGTCCGTCACAGAGGAGCAGGTGTGTAGACTTGTGAGAGGAGCAGAGGTGTGTCAATGTCTATCACGGAGGAGCAGGTGTGTAGACTTGAGAGAGGAGTAGAGGTGAGTCAATGTCCGTCACAGAGGAGCAGGTGTGTAGACTTGAGAGAGGAGCAGAGGTGAGTCAATGTCCGTCACAGAGGAGCAGGTGTGTAGACTTGTGAGAGGAGCAGAGGTGTGTCAATGTCCATCACTGAGGAGTAGGTGTGTAGACTTGTGAGAGGAGCAGAGGTGTGTCAATGTCCGTCAAAGAGGTGCAGTTGTGTAGACTTGTGAGAGGAGCAGAGGTGTATCAATGTCGGTCACAGAGAAGCAGGTGTGTAGACTTGTGAGAGGAGGAGAGGTGAGTCAATGTCCATTACAAAGGAGCAGGTGTGTAGACTTGTGAGAGGAGCAGAGGTGTGTCAATGTCCATCACAGGGGAGCAGGTGTGTAGACATGAGTGTGAGAGGAGCAGAGGTGTGTCAATGTCCATCACAGAGGAGCAGGTGTGTAGACTTGAGTGTGAGAGGAGCAGAGGTGTGTCAATGTCCATCACAGAGGAGCAGGTGTGTAGACTTGAGTGTGAGAGGAGCAGAGGTGTGTCAATGTCCATCACAGAGGAGCAGGTGTGTAGACTTGAGTGTGAGAGGAGTAGAGGTGTGTCAATGTCCGTCACTGAGGAGCAGGTGTGTAGACTTGTGAGAGGAGGAGAGGTGAGTCAATGTCCATCACAGAGGAGCAGGTGTGTCGACTTGTGAGAGGAGCAGAGGTGTGTCAATGTCCATCACAGGGGAGCAGGTGTGTAGACATGAGTGTGAGAGGAGCAGAGGTGTGTCAATGTCCATCACAGGGGAGCAGGTGTGTAGACATGAGTGTGAGAGGAGCAGAGGTGTGTCAATGTCCATCACAGAGGAGCAGGTGTGTAGACTTGAGTGTGAGGGAGCAGAGGTGTGTCAATGTCTGTCAAAGAGGTGCAGTTGTGTAGACTTGTGAGAGGAGCAGAGGTGTGTCAATGTCCGTCACAGAGGAGCAGGTGTGTAGACTTGAGTGTGAGAGGAGCAGAGGTGCGTCAATGTCCATCACAGAGGAGCAGGTGTGTAGACTTGAGAGTGAGAGGAGCAGAGGTGTGTCAATGTCCGTCACAGAGAAGCAGGTGTGTAGACTTGAGTGTGAGAGGAGCAGAGGTGTGTCAATGTCCATCACAGAGGAGCAGGTGTGTAGACTTGAGTGTGCGAGGAGCAGAGGTGTGTCAATGTCCATCACAGAGGAGCAGGTGTGTAGACTTGAGTGTGAGAGGAGCAGAGGTGTGTCAATATCCATCACAGAGGAGCAAGTGTGTAGACTTGAGTGTGAGAGGAGCAGAGGTGTGTCAATGTCCATCACAGGGGAGCAGGTGTGTAGACTTGTGAGAGGAGCAGAGGTGTGTCAATGTCCGTCAAAGAGGTGCAGTTGTGTAGACTTGTGAGAGGAGCAGAGGTGTATCAATGTCGGTCACAGAGAAGCAGGTGTGTAGACTTGTGAGAGGAGGAGAGGTGAGTCAATGTCCATCACAAAGGAGCAGGTGTGTAGACTTGTGAGAGGAGCAGAGGTGTGTCAATGTCCATCACAGGGGAGCAGGTGTGTAGACATGAGTGTGAGAGGAGCAGAGGTGTGTCAATGTCCATCACAGAGGAGCAGGTGTGTAGACTTGAGTGTGAGAGGAGCAGAGGTGTGTCAATGTCCATCACAGAGGAGCAGGTGTGTAGACTTGAGTGTGAGAGGAGCAGAGGTGTGTCAATGTCCATCACAGAGGAGCAGGTGTGTAGACTTGAGTGTGAGTGGAGTAGAGGTGTGACAATGTCCGTCACAGAGGAGCAGGTGTGTAGACTTGTGAGAGGAGGAGAGGTGAGTCAATGTCCATCACAGAGGAGCAGGTGTGTCGACTTGTGAGAGGAGCAGAGGTGTGTCAATGTCCATCACAGGGGAGCAGGTGTGTAGACATGAGTGTGAGAGGAGCAGAGGTGTGTCAATGTCCATCACAGGGGAGCAGGTGTGTAGACATGAGTGTGAGAGGAGCAGAGGTGTGTCAATGTCCATCACAGAGGAGCAGGTGTGTAGACTTGAGTGTGAGGGAGCAGAGGTGTGTCAATGTCTGTCAAAGAGGTGCAGTTGTGTAGACTTGTGAGAGGAGCAGAGGTGTGTCAATGTCCGTCACAGAGGAGCAGGTGTGTAGACTTGAGTGTGAGAGGAGCAGAGGTGAGTCAATGTCCGTCACAGAGGAGCAGGTGTGTAGACTTATGAGTGTGAGGGAGCAGAGGTGTGTCAATGTCCGTCACAGAGGAGCAGGTGTGTAGACTTGTGAGAGGAGCAGAGGTGTGTCAATGTCTATCACGGAGGAGCAGGTGTGTAGACTTGAGAGAGGAGTAGAGGTGAGTCAATGTCCGTCACAGAGGAGCAGGTGTGTAGACTTGAGAGAGGAGCAGAGGTGAGTCAATGTCCGTCACAGAGGAGCAGGTGTGTAGACTTGTGAGAGGAGCAGAGGTGTGTCAATGTCCATCACTGAGGAGTAGGTGTGTAGACTTGTGAGAGGAGCAGAGGTGTGTCAATGTCCGTCAAAGAGGTGCAGTTGTGTAGACTTGTGAGAGGAGCAGAGGTGTATCAATGTCGGTCACAGAGAAGCAGGTGTGTAGACTTGTGAGAGGAGGAGAGGTGAGTCAATGTCCATTACAAAGGAGCAGGTGTGTAGACTTGTGAGAGGAGCAGAGGTGTGTCAATGTCCATCACAGGGGAGCAGGTGTGTAGACATGAGTGTGAGAGGAGCAGAGGTGTGTCAATGTCCATCACAGAGGAGCAGGTGTGTAGACTTGAGTGTGAGAGGAGCAGAGGTGTGTCAATGTCCATCACAGAGGAGCAGGTGTGTAGACTTGAGTGTGAGAGGAGCAGAGGTGTGTCAATGTCCATCACAGAGGAGCAGGTGTGTAGACTTGAGTGTGAGAGGAGTAGAGGTGTGTCAATGTCCGTCACTGAGGAGCAGGTGTGTAGACTTGTGAGAGGAGGAGAGGTGAGTCAATGTCCATCACAGAGGAGCAGGTGTGTCGACTTGTGAGAGGAGCAGAGGTGTGTCAATGTCCATCACAGGGGAGCAGGTGTGTAGACATGAGTGTGAGAGGAGCAGAGGTGTGTCAATGTCCATCACAGGGGAGCAGGTGTGTAGACATGAGTGTGAGAGGAGCAGAGGTGTGTCAATGTCCATCACAGAGGAGCAGGTGTGTAGACTTGAGTGTGAGGGAGCAGAGGTGTGTCAATGTCTGTCAAAGAGGTGCAGTTGTGTAGACTTGTGAGAGGAGCAGAGGTGTGTCAATGTCCGTCACAGAGGAGCAGGTGTGTAGACTTGAGTGTGAGAGGAGCAGAGGTGCGTCAATGTCCATCACAGAGGAGCAGGTGTGTAGACTTGAGAGTGAGAGGAGCAGAGGTGTGTCAATGTCCGTCACAGAGAAGCAGGTGTGTAGACTTGAGTGTGAGAGGAGCAGAGGTGTGTCAATGTCCATCACAGAGGAGCAGGTGTGTAGACTTGAGTGTGCGAGGAGCAGAGGTGTGTCAATGTCCATCACAGAGGAGCAGGTGTGTAGACTTGAGTGTGAGAGGAGCAGAGGTGTGTCAATATCCATCACAGAGGAGCAAGTGTGTAGACTTGAGTGTGAGAGGAGCAGAGGTGTGTCAATGTCCATCACAGGGGAGCAGGTGTGTAGACTTGTGAGAGGAGCAGAGGTGTGTCAATGTCCGTCAAAGAGGTGCAGTTGTGTAGACTTGTGAGAGGAGCAGAGGTGTATCAATGTCGGTCACAGAGAAGCAGGTGTGTAGACTTGTGAGAGGAGGAGAGGTGAGTCAATGTCCATCACAAAGGAGCAGGTGTGTAGACTTGTGAGAGGAGCAGAGGTGTGTCAATGTCCATCACAGGGGAGCAGGTGTGTAGACATGAGTGTGAGAGGAGCAGAGGTGTGTCAATGTCCATCACAGAGGAGCAGGTGTGTAGACTTGAGTGTGAGAGGAGCAGAGGTGTGTCAATGTCCATCACAGAGGAGCAGGTGTGTAGACTTGAGTGTGAGAGGAGCAGAGGTGTGTCAATGTCCATCACAGAGGAGCAGGTGTGTAGACTTGAGTGTGAGAGGAGTAGAGGTGTGACAATGTCCGTCACAGAGGAGCAGGTGTGTAGACTTGTGAGAGGAGGAGAGGTGAGTCAATGTCCATCACAGAGGAGCAGGTGTGTCGACTTGTGAGAGGAGCAGAGGTGTGTCAATGTCCATCACAGGGGAGCAGGTGTGTAGACATGAGTGTGAGAGGAGCAGAGGTGTGTCAATGTCCATCACAGAGGAGCAGGTGTGTAGACTTGAGTGTGAGAGGAGTAGAGGTGTGACAATGTCCGTCACAGAGGAGCAGGTGTGTAGACTTGTGAGAGGAGCAGAGGTGTGTCAATGTCCATCACAGGGGAGCAGGTGTGTAGACATGAGTGTGAGAGGAGCAGAGGTGTGTCAATGTCCATCACAGGGGAGCAGGTGTGTAGACATGAGTGTGAGAGGAGCAGAGGTGTGTCAATGTCCATCACAGAGGAGCAGGTGTGTAGACTTGAGTGTGAGGGAGCAGAGGTGTGTCAATGTCTGTCAAAGAGGTGCAGTTGTGTAGACTTGTGAGAGGAGCAGAGGTGTGTCAATGTCCGTCACAGAGGAGCAGGTGTGTAGACTTGAGTGTGAGAGGAGCAGAGGTGAGTCAATGTCCGTCACAGAGGAGCAGGTGTGTAGACTTATGAGTGTGAGGGAGCAGAGGTGTGTCAATGTCCGTCACAGAGGAGCAGGTGTGTAGACTTGTGAGAGGAGCAGAGGTGTGTCAATGTCTATCACGGAGGAGCAGGTGTGTAGACTTGAGAGAGGAGTAGAGGTGAGTCAATGTCCGTCACAGAGGAGCAGGTGTGTAGACTTGAGAGAGGAGCAGAGGTGAGTCAATGTCCGTCACAGAGGAGCAGGTGTGTAGACTTGTGAGAGGAGCAGAGGTGTGTCAATGTCCATCACTGAGGAGTAGGTGTGTAGACTTGTGAGAGGAGCAGAGGTGTGTCAATGTCCGTCAAAGAGGTGCAGTTGTGTAGACTTGTGAGAGGAGCAGAGGTGTATCAATGTCGGTCACAGAGAAGCAGGTGTGTAGACTTGTGAGAGGAGGAGAGGTGAGTCAATGTCCATTACAAAGGAGCAGGTGTGTAGACTTGTGAGAGGAGCAGAGGTGTGTCAATGTCCATCACAGGGGAGCAGGTGTGTAGACATGAGTGTGAGAGGAGCAGAGGTGTGTCAATGTCCATCACAGAGGAGCAGGTGTGTAGACTTGAGTGTGAGAGGAGCAGAGGTGTGTCAATGTCCATCACAGAGGAGCAGGTGTGTAGACTTGAGTGTGAGAGGAGCAGAGGTGTGTCAATGTCCATCACAGAGGAGCAGGTGTGTAGACTTGAGTGTGAGAGGAGTAGAGGTGTGTCAATGTCCGTCACAGAGGAGCAGGTGTGTAGACTTGTGAGAGGAGGAGAGGTGAGTCAATGTCCATCACAGAGGAGCAGGTGTGTCGACTTGTGAGAGGAGCAGAGGTGTGTCAATGTCCATCACAGGGGAGCAGGTGTGTAGACATGAGTGTGAGAGGAGCAGAGGTGTGTCAATGTCCATCACAGGGGAGCAGGTGTGTAGACATGAGTGTGAGAGGAGCAGAGGTGTGTCAATGTCCATCACAGAGGAGCAGGTGTGTAGACTTGTGAGAGGAGCAGAGGTGTGTCAATGTCCATCACTGAGGAGTAGGTGTGTAGACTTGTGAGAGGAGCAGAGGTGTGTCAATGTCCGTCAAAGAGGTGCAGTTGTGTAGACTTGTGAGAGGAGCAGAGGTGTATCAATGTCGGTCACAGAGAAGCAGGTGTGTAGACTTGTGAGAGGAGGAGAGGTGAGTCAATGTCCATTACAAAGGAGCAGGTGTGTAGACTTGTGAGAGGAGCAGAGGTGTGTCAATGTCCATCACAGGGGAGCAGGTGTGTAGACATGAGTGTGAGAGGAGCAGAGGTGTGTCAATGTCCATCACAGAGGAGCAGGTGTGTAGACTTGAGTGTGAGAGGAGCAGAGGTGTGTCAATGTCCGTCAAAGAGGTGCAGTTGTGTAGACTTGTGAGAGGAGCAGAGGTGTATCAATGTCGGTCACAGAGAAGCAGGTGTGTAGACTTGTGAGAGGAGGAGAGGTGAGTCAATGTCCATTACAAAGGAGCAGGTGTGTAGACTTGTGAGAGGAGCAGAGGTGTGTCAATGTCCATCACAGGGGAGCAGGTGTGTAGACATGAGTGTGAGAGGAGCAGAGGTGTGTCAATGTCCATCACAGAGGAGCAGGTGTGTAGACTTGAGTGTGAGAGGAGCAGAGGTGTGTCAATGTCCATCACAGAGGAGCAGGTGTGTAGACTTGAGTGTGAGAGGAGCAGAGGTGTGTCAATGTCCATCACAGAGGAGCAGGTGTGTAGACTTGAGTGTGAGAGGAGTAGAGGTGTGTCAATGTCCGTCACAGAGGAGCAGGTGTGTAGACTTGTGAGAGGAGGAGAGGTGAGTCAATGTCCATCACAGAGGAGCAGGTGTGTCGACTTGTGAGAGGAGCAGAGGTGTGTCAATGTCCATCACAGGGGAGCAGGTGTGTAGACATGAGTGTGAGAGGAGCAGAGGTGTGTCAATGTCCATCACAGGGGAGCAGGTGTGTAGACATGAGTGTGAGAGGAGCAGAGGTGTGTCAATGTCCATCACAGAGGAGCAGGTGTGTAGACTTGAGTGTGAGGGAGCAGAGGTGTGTCAATGTCTGTCAAAGAGGTGCAGTTGTGTAGACTTGTGAGAGGAGCAGAGGTGTGTCAATGTCCGTCACATAGGAGCAGGTGTGTAGACTTGAGAGAGGAGCAGAGGTGAGTCAATGTCCGTCACAGAGGAGCAGGTGTGTAGACTTATGAGTGTGAGGGAGCAGAGGTGTGTCAATGTCCGTCACAGAGGAGCAGGTGTGTAGACTTGTGAGAGGAGCAGAGGTGTGTCAATGTCTATCACGGAGGAGCAGGTGTGTAGACTTGAGAGAGGAGTAGAGGTGAGTCAATGTCCGTCACAGAGGAGCAGGTGTGTAGACTTGAGAGAGGAGCAGAGGTGAGTCAATGTCCGTCACAGAGGAGCAGGTGTGTAGACTTGAGTGTGAGAGGAGCAGAGGTGTGTCAATGTCCGTCACAGAGGAGCAGGTGTGTAGACTTGAGTGTGAGAGGAGCAGAGGTGTGTCAATGTCCATCACAGGGGAGCAGGTGTGTGGACTTGAGTGTGAGAGGAGCAGAGGTGTGACAATGTGTATCAAAGAGTGTTTGTCAATGTGTATCAAAGAGTGTGAGAAGGTGAGGATGTGAGTATAATATAGTACAGTGTTCAGGTAGAAACAGCTCAGAGCAGGAGCCCGGTTGGTAAAGCTTCCATAAACACTGACCAAAGAGCATCAGGCGCATGCTGCTCTGCACTGGACCTGCCGGTGTCATCATCTTGACCGTGTAATCTCCTACGTCACTTGGTCTGAGGTTGGTAATCCGCAGGGATCCATTCTGCAGCATCAATTCTCTGCCAGTGTGCTTTGGTCCTGGGGATGCATTTTTTATAGGTCCATGGTTTGGCTTCTGTATAGTTACTTTGTCTGGCTTATATATAGGTCCATAGTTTGGCTTATGTATAGTTCCTTGGTCTGGCTCATATATAGGTCCATAGTTTGGCTTATCTATAGGTCTAATATTAGTCTTATTTAAAGGTCCAAAGGACGAAGTATTCGTTGGTCCAATGGTTGGCTTTTTTAAAGTTTCTAGTTTGTATATCAGGATCACGTTGACGGGAAATGTGGCATGTCCTGGCGCTCTGTACCAGGTCAAACTCTGAAAAGGCCCATGCAAGGAAACAGACAAGAGAACATCTCCTCCCGCAACGGGTGCCTGCGGGACCAGGGTGATGTGCACATGAGCTGCAGATTCTCGAATCCCAAAACTCAGTAGAGCTAGAAAGAGGAAAGAAAAGTTAGCAAATCTAAGAGAACTGTGTGAGTTCAAAGGTGAGCAAAACATCTATGACCTACGTGCAGATGCTGTTTCTCATGAGGCCAAGGTTATTCGAAGAGCATTGCATAGGCTAACATTGCATAGGTAGGAATAGGTGGCATAGAGGCATGTGAGGTGGTGTGCATGTTTTGGGGTCCACCTGTATCTATAGCATGCTCTGTAGGGTTAGCAGCAGCCAGAGCTTTCTCTCTCCACTTCTACTTGTGTCCCCCATTAACTGATCCTTGCAGTGAAGAAAAACTGTCCACCCCTTCCCACGTGCAGTGCTTGTCCTGTGGCTTGGACCCTCAGAACTGACATACAGAAACCAAGATTAGATTTCCCTTGTAACCAGCTGCTATGTAGCATCTTGAAAAGAAAAACACTTTGGGGCAGATTTACGACTTCTGGCGTATCTCTGCTAATGAGCATCTGCCCACCTGTGCGCCACCACTGATGCGCCGCACTTACAATGCGGCGCACCGTGGTGCTCGGATGGGCAGATGCGTGATGCATCTCCGGCGGAAATGCGGTGCATTGCAGCAGTTGCGTGGCAAGCGCGATGCAGCTCCAGCAATGCTGGGGGGTGCCGTTGTCTCTAACATGGTGTGTCAATCCTTACGCCTGCTCCAAGCAGCCGCAGGGTTTTGACGCACTATGGCCCTAAAAGTGACTGCAAAGGGGCAGATTTACAAGCCCCTTGCGCCTCTTTTACACCGCCGTTGTGTCACTTTGGTGACGCAGCATGGCCCTAAAAGTAGTTTAGATATTATGAGTGACGCAACATGCCCGTAATAGTTAATCTTGTAGATTTCACTCAGCCACTTTAAGGAGGCGTTCATGCGCCGGAACGCCCCCCCCCTCTTCACCAGAACGCCTACATGTGGTGCAGGGCTTTACAACTTGGCGCATCTCCCAGATGCGTCATGTTGTAAATACCCGCAGCATGGTGCTGGCTTTGCGCCACCGCTGCGTCACAAAAGTGACACAACGGAGGTGTAAAAGAGGCGCAAGGGGCTTGTAAATCTGCCCCTTTGAATTCATTCACACCCACCCAAAAGGTATTAGGTATCTTTGAATTTGCGGGATCAGATGAAGATCATTTACTCCAACTTGGATGCACGCTGCCATTGCAGCTTCACCAGACTTCACCTTTTCATGTCTGGAACTCCGCCCACCTTTGTCAAGACTGGCGAGGACCAGAGGCAGCAGACTTGGCTGACTCTCTTCTAAGACGATGGTCCATACACGCTGTTGGAGAACTGATAACACCCAAGAGCACCAGACCTGTTTCTTCAAACAACAGAGGGACCCCCATGGCCTGATTGGCTGCACCGAGCCTCTTCCTTGTGAGTGGCTGCACGACCCCCATTCCACACACTGTCATTGGTTGCTTCAGTCTATTGATCCCACTTCACCTGGAGAAGACATCTGTGATAAAGTTCTGGAACAACACTAGCAAATGGATAAACTATAGCTTATTGAGGTTTAGAAGCAGAACCACCAGCATGAGCACAGACAGGAAGTCAGATAATCATTTGTCAGCCTCTACAGTGAAACATTTGAAGCTTCACATTCTTTAAAATACCAGGGGGCATATTATCAAGGACCGGTGTTAAAATTATCAACGTTTTATCAGCCGGAAACTGTCGATAAAAAGGCGATAATGGGCTTGATAATATGCCCTTGTTAATTCCCATGGAAGCCCATGGAAGCCCATGTTCTGATGGTCCTGATGTGTGTGGACTGAAGAGCTGGTGGGCGAGGATTTGGAACAACAAAACTTAAAGAAATCAAAATTCACCCCATATTATGAAGTCTACTTGTATGGGTGTTATCAACTCACCGACATTCTGGGCATGAGCACTCTTGACATTTTGGTTAGATCATCTTGGGCACAGACAGTGACAGCACTTGGGAGGGATCACTCCAATCACTGAACACCCCTCTCATCCTTGTCCTGTATTCTATTTGAGGTCCACAAAACACCTACAGCCTGATTCATCAAAGACCCGTTTTGCGAGTCTTTAATAGAGATTCATAAGGAATCGCTATTAAGGACTTGCAAAATGGGATTCATGTAGGAATTGCAAAAAATATTGCGATTCCTACATGTTCCTTATTTGCGATTAGAAAATTGCTAATCGCAAATAAGGAATAGCTCCCCATGCATTCCTATGGGCCTACAGGCCCATAGGAATGAATGGGGAGTTATTCCTTATTTGCAATAATAATTTGCTAATCGCAAATAAGGATGCGATTTCAAGGGTGCAGGGGTGTCCAAAGGACACCCTGGAGCACCCCTGAAATGTAATCTACATTGGTGTTACGCACACACATGTCCAAAGGACATGTGTGTGTGTAACATGCAACTTAGAAAAATGCATTTAAATGCATTTTTCTAAGTTTTTGCTATTTACCGAGAGGTCTGACCTCTCGGTAAATAGCGGCCCAAAATTGCAATTTCGCAATTTTAAACTGATTCATGAATTGCATTTAAGGAATCTCAAATTGAGATTCCTTAAATGCAATTCTTCGCAAAAGTGCGAATTCTTTAATAGCGAATTTTGCATTTGGGATGACGAATCCCAAATGCAAAAATTGCACTCACAAAAGGCAAGATTCTGAGAATCCGGCCCTTTGCGAGTGCAATTTAGCTTGATGAATCAGGCTGCTACTCCCCAGAGTAGACGAGAGGAAGACCAGGGAGGAGGCAAAGAATGCAGAACCCAGTGGAGGCCTGGAAGAATGGACACAATTCAGGATGCCTTGAGAGGATAGGGAAGAGGGAACCAGCAAAGACCTGTGCGCTACTACAAATAAAAGAAAAAATAATAAACTTTTATTGGCTGTTGTGTCCCCACTGTGGTGGGGTCCAGAGACTAAACCCACCAACACGCCAATAGTTATCCTGGGTAGTGAACTTCTGTACTTCTGAGAACTCTAGACGCAAAACCCACTGTGAATTCTTCATCCCTGTTTTTCTGATAAACCATGGCATCTAAACCATAACCCCTAGCATCAACAATCAAACAAGTTGTAAGAAGATCAAATGATTTCAAAGCTTTAACACTCACAACTTCTAGTTTGATCTACTTGAAAAGCATGTTGTTACTCCTCATCCCAAGTAAAGGTCACATTTTTCTTCAAGACATTTACTGATTGGCCTGGTTCTGGATGCAGAATCGGGGATATAATAACATTCACTCAAACCTAAGAAAGACTTAACGCCAGTCTTTTCTGTAGTTGGTGACACTTCGAGGACAGCGTTGATTTACCAAGGTATTGGTTGAGTACCTTCATTTGTGATGAGGTTGATTAAGTATTGAAACCTGTTTTTCACAAAGTCATATATTTCTTCTGTCAGAACCACACCATGCCACCTGAAGACGGTAAGTGCTCTTCCCAAAATAACTCATGAACCTTTAGGGCTGCCACGGACTCAGTCCACGACATTGCTCCCTTGATGTGCTGCAGTCGAGAGCTGAGGAAATGATTTTTCCAAGATCGGTAAACACAACTTACCGTGTCTTCGCGATCTGGGAGCTGCGCCAGCAACTTAGGGCCAGATGTGGGTAACTTCCATTTACTGAGTCCTTAATAACGATTATTACCGAATCGCTATTAAGGACTCGCCAAATGGAATGTAGGTAGAACCGCTAAAATATTAGCGATTCCTTAACATTCCTTAATAACAAATCAGTAATTCCGATTTGTTATTAAGGAATACCTAGCCATTCATTCCTATGGGCTAGGTGGCCCATAGGAATGAATGGGAAGAGATTCACTATTAGCGATTCGGTATTACCGAATCGTTAATAGCTGGAGGTATTTCGAGGGTTGCACCCCTGAAATGTGCATGTGTGCACATGTGGCGCACATACTAAGGGCATGGATTGTGCCACATGGCACATAAAAAAAAGCAAAAAAAGTGCTTTTTTAAAGGAAATTGCTGCTTACCACCAAGTTGGTGGTAAATAGCAATTCCTTAAGGCTGAGCTGCACTGTTTTTAGTGCTACCTACATTGCATTTAAGGAATCGGTATTTCCGATTCCTTAAATGCAAGAGCAAAATAAGGAATCGCTATTTAGCAATTCCTTATTTTGCATGTAGGTTTAAAGTCACCTACATCGCAGAAATTTAACGAATTTCGGCGTTACCGACCAGTATTTAGCCACCTATATCTGGTCCTCAGAGACATCCATCAGGGCTGTTCAGAAGAGGACCTGTTCTGCCGGTTGTTGAAGCGCGGGGTGCGGTAAGCCCAACTTTTCCAAGCAGAGCTGGGCTGGCAGGTGCTCATGCAGAGGGTGCCCGCTGCACTGCTGAAAGTGCCTGTGCCGTGAGAGCAGGTGAGACGTAAACTAGACCCCTTGGACCCCAGGGAACTCGCTGCTTATGATGTTGAAGCACCATAGACGCGCTTGAATAAATCCTGAAGAGTCAAAGGGGTTCTGTTTACTATGGCTTAATAGTGTGCGTACCCTGGATGCACTACTGAATGGTAAATATCTCTGAGCCTAATTGTAAGAATCAATGCAGGAACTTGTAGAAAAGGATGATTTATTAACAGCACAGCATCAGCTACAGGCACATCAATGTTTAAGCAGCAACTGACACCATATAGTAGAATGCATCATTAGCAAAACTCTGTCAGGAACACAGAATGCTAGAAAGGATCTATGCAGCACATGCAGTTAAAGAAACAGTACAGATTGTAACACATCCCCCCTCTTAACAACAAAACAATGAGAGAAATGCATTACACAAAATCCTGGAAAGAATTTGGTCTCTTTCTGATACGCGAATTATCTTTGACCCTGGACGCCACAGATTGAGGAACAGAAGGAAAACAGGAATCGACATTGGAATCATCAACTTGATCATTTTGTAAAGGACATTTAGCAACCTTCCTAATATTCCAAACGTTACCATCTTGGGTGATGACTGAGTTACTAAAAACTCTTTTAACTTGAATAGGTCTGCCAAACTTACTCAAACCTTTGCTGACAAAGAAAGGTTTCTGAACTCTGACCCAATCACCCACACATATATCATGCTCTTTGGTTCTCCATTTACGGTTGTACCACACAGCAGATTTAGCTTGCTTGTCAACTACTTTATTAGCAACCTCCTGAATATCAACTACATCCTCACACACGCTTTTGCACTTCTCCTTAAGCCACCAAGGACATACGGATGACGCAGGATCTCTGCCTTTGAGCAACCTAAAAGGACTTACTTCTGTGGTGGTATGAGGGGTGATGCGATACATCCACAACTTTTCTCTTAACGCATTCAGCCAATTACCTTTTTCCTTAACAGCATCAACCACAAAACCTTTTAAAACTCTATTAAAACGCTCAACCTGTCCATTCTCATGTGGCTCGTACAAGGAAGTGCGAATATGTTTGATATTGCAAGAACGAAAGAAAGACTGCATCTCAGAAGAAACTAGCTGTACCCCATTATCTGACACTAAAACAGCAGGAGTACCCTCCCTTGCAAAAATCTCTTGGAAGAATGAAATAACAACCTCAGACGTCATCTTGGCAACAAATCTCACTTCTGGCCATTTAGAATGATAATCTATCATTACTAATGCAAAATGTGAGGTCTCTGGAAGAATGTGGAAAGGACCCGAGATATCAAAAGCTAATTTGCTCCATGGCATCACAGGCCATTCAACAGATTTAAGGGGGGGAATATGCAACTTTAACATTTTGTCTTTGGCACAACAATCAGGACAGTCCCTAACAGTTCGGTCAATGAAACGGTCCATCCCTGGCCACCAAAAATTTAGCCTAATCAAACGCTTCATGCTAGAAATACCAGGATGCGCTTTGTGTGCCAAATTTAAAATAAGTTCTTGAAAACCAGCAGGTGGAATACATTTATCAGATTTAAACACAAACTTCCCTTGAAAATGCAACTCATCAGCAACATTGAAAAATGGGAGTAAATCATCCCTGATCTTAGTTTTGTTTGGCCAACCCTCCATCATAAATTTACTGAGTAAAACAAACTTCTCATCCTTATCTTGACATTCCAACCAAAACTGTTCAGAAATATCCCTATATTGAGAAGACACAACATCAGATAAACTTAGTACAAAATCTAAGTCCTTCAAAACATTGACCTTGTCCTCTTTATTGTCAACCGGAAGACGTGACAAAAAGTCAGCCGTATAATTTAATTTGAGCCACTCTGCCTCTGAAGGATAACTGAACATTAAAGAACCCTTCTATATCAATCATGTATCCACTAAAACCTTCTGCTAAAATGTCTGATTGTTGCAAATTAATTAAATCACAAACATTGCTTAACTTCTCATTGAAGTAGTCTTTAGTGATGATGGTCCAGGGAGAACCAGAATCCACCATAAGCTCAATGGCAATTGAGAAAACATGAAAAATACACTTAGGTGATTTTCTTTTTGTTATTAGAGTACAACCACTTTGAATAATAGACACAACATAACCCCTCTCAGGAACTTGTTTTTCCTCCTCCACCTCCTTTAGAGAGGAAATTTTAGAAGGTGTCGTGCTGCTGGAGGGCGGACGTGATGATGGATTACCACGCCATTGTGTGTTGTAACGTCTTTCTCTACAGACACTACCATAATGTCCTACTCTACCGCAGATATTACAAGTTTTGTTTATGGCCGGGCAACCTTGAAATGATGCAATATGAGACCTGCTACCACATCTAAAACATGACCACGTATTATTTAACTCTTGTCTCCTATTGCCAGTGTTTATGGAATTTTTACTTTTTGGTTGATTGGATATAGTATTTCTCTCATTCCATTTAGCTCTAACAGCACATACTTCCTCTTCAGAAATGGTTTTACTAGGATTGGAACTTTGTTTATCCACAATGCCCATCCACTTTTCAGACAATTCAGTTGACTTAGCAATGGCAATAGTTTCCTCTAAATTGGGATCACCAATACACCACAATTTATCTTGAATCTTTTTGTTCCTAACATGCACAATAATCTGATCGCGGATCATTTCCTCGGCCATTGCACCGAAATTACAATGCAATGTTAGAGATCTTAAAGCTGTGAGAAAGTCATCAAAAGATTCTTCTTGTTTTTGTGCCCTGGTATAGAACTTAAAACGATTTAATGCTATATTGGCTGTAGGTTTAAATCTTTTTTCCAACCTACTGAGAGCCTCTGTATATACATTTAAGGAATCACCACTCCCTGAAGCAACTGTAATTTGTGGTAAAGTCCTAATAACTTCTTGGCCTTCTGAGCCAATACAATGTAACAGAATACTTTTTTTCCTTTCGGAACCCATACGTTCCCCATCAATAGCTCTCATGTAATTAAAGAATTCCTCCTTCCATCTAGACCAAGGCATGGGAGGGTCACCTTTTACTTGTAAAAACTTAGCTGGAGGATCGAACTGCATAATGCACTGGTTATTGTATGATCTTAATATATAATAAATGAGATATAAATATCACTCCTTTGTACCAGTGGCCAGTGAATAAATTGAATTGAACTGAAACTGAAAATATTTCTAAACTCCAAAGTATTATGTATGTATACAGTTATAACTGTGAACAACTAAAACATATTTATATAAAAGAAAACAAATTAAGAACATTAAGTATAATATAACCGTAATGGCTTAATAATACTCTCAAAACGATATTGATTCCATACAGAATGTAAAATAAGGACATAAATTTAGTCTTTGACCACGTCGTGAAACTGAACTTGTTCAAAATATCCAAACGCTGAAATGTAATTAATAAATAAATTACGTTGCGCCTTGAAAACGTAGATAAAACAGAATTTAAACGTACACTGCGCCTTCCAAATTAAGGAAACTCCTTCCCTTGCAGCTGCCGGTGAAAACTTCTCCGTTTATTGGTTGCTTGGAGACACCTGTAAACAAAATGGTGGCACGCAACGTAGATCACGTCAAAACAATGACGGAGATGCGTTAACACGTGATGACGCTCACGTAAGGTCCAGGCAGAGAGACGCGTGAAATGGAATCAGGCTTCCAGCTGATGCGGAGCACTTCAAGCAGCGTTCGGAAGAGAAGGTAAGAGACCGATGGATTCCTTGTCACTAAGAACTGCTGAGGCAACAGGGCGCTGTGACGTATTTCAAAGTAAGCAGATGCGCGTTGTGAAATATCTTGAAACGACGTATTCCAAAGCAGCCAGATGCGCGTTGTGACGTATCTCCAAGTAAGCAGATGCTCGAGCTGCTTGAACCGCCACAGCCACCGACAATTGAAAGATGCAAATGTCCAAAAGTGTTCAAAATACCCAAAAGTTGCCTCGACAAACTCCAGATTTCAGGCGCTATTAAAGAAATGATCTCAATTTAAGCTGGAGGGAATCCAGGTTTGAAGAAAGTAATCCAACACGTAGAAATATAATGAGAAATCCAAAATTTCCATAAAATAATCCAGAAACTCCGCTCCTGTGCTGTAGATGGCTGGAGTGGCTTTATCCTTGTCGCCAAATTTGTAAGAATCAATGCAGGAACTTGTAGAAAAGGATGATTTATTAACAGCACAGCATCAGCTACAGGCACATCAAAGTACAAGCAGCAACTGACACCATATAGTAGAATGCATCATTAGCAAAACTCTGTCAGGAACACAGAATGCTAGAAAGGATCTATGCAGCACATGCAGTTAAAGAAACAGTACAGATTGTAACACTAATATATAAAGGACGGTGGAACAGGGATTCGCCTGACAACTATGCGAGCCCGACGTCAAGGAGATTGTGGTTTTGCATTTGAATGCCGTATTCCTTTGCACGTGTAGAATTTAAAATAAATACTTATTTTTGTTTCAAAAGCAAGTATTTGGCTGGACATTGATTACTGTTTGTACTGTTTGCACAAAGAGTTATGAGTCATGTACACTGACCTGTATTTAAACTTCCCCCCTAGGGGCCTTGACTGCTCGACCGCAGCTACCGCTGGGCGTCAGGCCCAGTTGCCCCTCGGGTGCATGCTCTCCCTGCGCGAAGCTCCATAGCTCAGGCAGAACTCTGCTCGTGCTTCTGTCTGCCTCAGACCGCGGTTCTCACCCCAGCCTTCGCCCGCTGCTGCCTTAATTTCTTCACATTTTCCTTTCACTTTTTCTTTCAAATCCTGATGTGCTTTTCTCCCTCCTTCGCTTTCCTTTATTTTTAACCCTGTTCTATTCTGTGCACTACCAGCCGCAGCTGCCCCCGCTACCCCTCCGATTCCTGCGTCTTAGCGGTTCCCGCCTCCCAGCTGTCCCACCCTCCCTGACCTCTGCTTAATGGACACCGCTGCGCACTGAGTCAGGCTAAGCCCCTCGGGTGCCTGCTCTACCAGCGCCCAGCTCCATAGCTCAGGCAGTGCTCTGCCTGTGCTTCTGTCTGCCTCACACCTCGATTCTTGCCCCAGCCCTCGCCTGCTGCTGCCAAGATTTCTTAATTTCCTTCATTTTTTTATTTCTCTTTTTCTTTCAATTCCTGCTGTACTTTTCTCCCTCCTTCGCATTCCTTTATTTTCACCCCTGTTCCATTCTGTGCACTTTCCTACGCTGCTGCCCCGGCGGCCTCTCATGCGTCTTCCACTGGTTCCACCTCCCAGATGTCCCAACCGCGACCAGCACCAGGAGCCCTGGTCCTTCGACCTTCCCACGCTACAGCTCAGTCCATCTCCATGCACTCAAGGGTAGCAAGAAGAACAACAACTGCAAGCTCTCCACTCCCCTTGACACGCACAGCCCCTTCACCTGCCTAAACTGCCATCACTACTTCAACACTGCCATAGCCCAGGACCCTCCTCCACCGACCAGCAACATATACACCACAGACCATACCCTGCAATGCATCCTTCTCAATGTATGATCCATCCAAAGAGATGCCACAGAAATCTGGAGCCTCCTCGACAGAGGCTCTCCCGACGTTGCCTTTCTCACTGAAGCATGGACAAGCGCCACCTCGGGCCTAGACATCGCAATTGCCATCCCCGAAGGATGCTAAATCACTTGGAATGACAGTACTAACCGCCCCAAGGGTGGCATCACCCACAAGAACTACCTCCACCTGCACGCTCACTGAAGGGTCCACGGACCTGATGGAACACCTCCACCTACAGGTCAACCCAATTCAGGTCAACCCAACCACCACCCTACGAGGCACCCTCATCTACTGACCTCCCGGACCCTGCGCATCCTTCTCCGACTCCATCACCGACCTAATCACACCACATGCCATCACCTCCACACACTTCATACTGGTGGGAGACCTCAACTTCCACCTCGACAACCGCCAAGACCCTAATTCCATATCCCTCTTGGACAACCTTCACGTCATCAGACTCAACCAGATCGTACGAGAACCCTCGCACTCACCAGGACACACACTCAACCCTATCTTCTCAGCAATACACTCCATCTCCTTCAGCCACACCATTGAACTCCTGTGGACGGACCACCGCTGCATCCTCTTCACCTGCAAAGAAAAGATACCCTACAGATGCCCACCCCAGCTCAAATGCAGAAACTAGAGCAAAATATCCAACGAGCAAATGACCACCACCCTCAGTGACTCCGCGCACACCGCACCACAATGACCCCACTACCGCCGCCTGCACCCTACACAAATAGATCACTGACTGCGCAAACACCATCGCCCCCCTCAAGAAATCCTCCAATCCTCAAGACAAGAGGGCCAGCTGGTTCTCCACAGAACTGCGGGAATCCAGATGAACTTGCAGACATCTCTTAAAAAATAGAGGAACTCCAAAACCCGGCGGACTTCGACAACTATAAAACCGCCACCACTGCCCACAACAAACTCATCAGACCTTCATGGAAGAAGGCACTCCAGGACAGAATCCCCGCACATGCACATAAGCACACAACAGCAAGGAACTATTCGGCATCATCAAAGAGTTTCCCCAACCCAACAGCGAATCCACCGATATCCCACCCTCCCAGGACCTCTGCGACAAACTCAGCGCCTTCTTCCATCACAAAACCAAGACCATTTACGACAACTTTGACAAAAACAACCTCCACGAGGAACCCACACCCACCGCCTTCAGCACCGCTCAGCCCACACTGGACAGCTGGACCGCACTCAGCATCGAAGACACCCTAAAGATCATCAGGACCACCCACTCAGGGGCCCCCACAGACCCCTGCCCCCACCACATCTACCACATCATCTCCGCAATCTACAAAGAATCATCAATCGATCCTTCGAGACTGTTAGGAACTGGGGTTAGTCCTATGTCAGTGTCCATGGACCATCGTCACATGGTGTGAATTGCACGAATAAAATGTTGGTCCTACCTTACTTTCATTGCTTGATATTGCCTTTGTTTGGACCTCGGTATCTTGCTCCCTTGCTGCTGAGCTGTTGCATTGGATTCCTGTTCCCTGTGCGTTATTTTTGTGCTTATTACGCCCCTTTTTTGTCTCTCACGGGATCGTGGGAGATTCTGTGTTCGTGCCTTCCCTGATTTCCCTCGTAGGTAGATAGTTAGCCTTTTTGTTTTTATCCCTGGCTTTTTTCCTCCCTTTTTCTATTTCCTTCCCCGTTTTAGAATTCCAGCATGTGTTCTTTTTTTTTGTGTAACGTGAGCGGGGGCCCCCGCTCACGATTTAGGGCCTTTTTCCAACTCGTGCCCGTTTGTTATATACGGGAAAACGCTTTGCGTTTCCGTGTTCTTTTCTCGGGGCAGGGTGCTCGGTGCAGGGTGTTTTGCACGGGCGCCTTTCTGCCTCGTTTTGTGCGGAAGTGACGTTTTGGGTCACTCCGCTACTGGCTAGATTCACGAACACCGCTGAAGACACACGGAGAAATCGAGTGCCTCCTTCCAGTTACTGCCAGCCCAGTTTTTGGCATCATTGAAGGGTTTTTTTTACGTTTTGGCTGAGTGTTTGTTAAACTGAGCCCTAGGTTTTTTTCCCTTCATTTTGTGCTTCGTTTATTTGGCATTATAATAACAACTAAGGACACTGTGTATAAGTGTATAAGTGCCCCTGACTGGATATAATTTTATCTGAAGTTTCCAGTCCTTTCACGAAGCCAAGCCTGCACTTACAATTGGTAAGGAGAGGGTGCATGTTGGGGTGGGACATGGTCACCGACATTGAGACGTTATAGAGTCTGTGCAAACGGAGGTGTTGCTTTTTTCCTTGTTGTCCCTAGGTGCAGAAGCGTGAAGGAGGGAGCCGTGTCCTGTAGTTCTACAGGGTGGGAGACTTGGTGTCTCGTCATTATACCACCCTCTTTTCGGGTTCACTGGAGTGCTCACAGTGTGTTAATCCTGTGGGTCTCGGGTGGACAAGGGAAGGGGATTGGTGCATGCTACGCTCCTGCAGTGCTTGGGCTGAGCGGGGTCTAACAGAATATCAAGCCCACGTTTTTAGCACTGCCTGAGCAAGCATGGACGAGGACGGGAATGCATTAGGGGATGGTACAGGTCCTTCTATGCAGGACATTATGGGGGCAGTACAGACGTTACAGTCCCAGGTTCAGGAGTTACAGCAGGAGAATGCTGGGTTGAAACAGGAATTGGTGGCTGTTAGGGCCCGAGAACAGTTACAACACAGAGGAACCACTCCCGTTATTCACCCTGCAACCTTCCAGTATAGTGGGGGTACGGGACAAAGCGTGGTGAGTGGTAGCAACCCCATTAATGTGACAGTGTCATCTCCAGTTGCAGTTCCCTTAGCCCCCCCTGAGAGATTCACCGGAGATAGCAAGAAGTTTGGGATGTTTATGACCCAGTGTCAGCTACATTTTATGTGTAGACCGAGTGCCTTTCCTGACGACTCCGCCAAAGTTGCCTTTACGATCTCTTATCTGGCTGGTAACGCGGCTCAGTGGGCTATACCGTTGGTGGACAGCGACGATCGTGTGTTATATAACTACAACGCATTTAAAGAACTGATGCGGGGATTGTTTGCTAAGCATGCGTTTATGCAGGCTAGCGATGCAGAATTAATGAAGCTTCGGCAGGGCAGACAGGATTTGTTGTCATACATCGCCTCCTTCAACAGATTGATCTCTGAGACCCATTGGCCCACTGAAAAGAGGACATCAATATTCTATCAGGGTCTTTGTGAAGAGCTAAAGGATATTGTATCACAGGTGGTGGATCCGCCCGAAGATTGTGCGGCATTCATAGACCTTGTAGTGAAATTGAACCACAGGGTGTCTGAAAGGCGAGGTGAACGTAGTCGGTTTCAGGCATCTAGAGGTAGCTTTGTGAAAGCCGAAATAAAGGCCGTGGGGGAGAACAAGGCGATGCCTGAACCCATGGAACTAGGTGGAGTGAGGGGGCCTTTGGCTCCAGAGGAGAAAAAGAGAAGGAGAGAGAACAATCTGTGTCTGTATTGTGGTCAAGGAGGGCATTTCGCTCGGGAATGTCCTGTGAAGCCTTCTGGTGCGGGATTTAGCAAAAAGGTAGCATGTGTGCAGGTAGACCACAGGGTAGGTGGAGGACAGAGTAATCAGTATGAGGTTGTTGGATCCGTAGACCAAGCACCAAAACATTTCGTTATCAATGCCCAGTTATTACTTTCTATACAGGATCGTGTTTCCGTTTCAGTGTTGTTAGATTCTGGCGCTACCGGAAATTTCATGGACATCACTTTGGCAGGGAAGCTGGGAGTTCCGTGTCAGCTGAAAGACCAACCTGAGCCAGTAAGGGCGATTGATGGGACTGAGTTGACGTCGGGGTGTATCACCCGCCAGACTACTCCTCTGTGTCTCTTATGTGAGAACGGGCATTCTGAAAAGGTGGTATTTGATTTAATTGATGCCCCTTCCTTTGGATTGGTGTTGGGGGTACCATGGCTGCAGAAGCATAATCCCAGGATCGACTGGGTACAGAGACTGGTGACGTTGGATTCAGCACATTGTTTGAGACATTGTTATGCCATCGCAGGTGTACAGAACGATCCTTTGGTTTGCGCAGTGACAGATGGGGGTTCTGTCCCCCCTCAGTATATGGCATTTAAGGATGTTTTTGATAAGATACACGCCCAGGAACTACCCCCCAACAGGGCTTATGATTGTAAGATCGACCTGGTACCTGGGGTCTCCCTGCCTTGCAGCCGGGTGTATGCGTTGTCAGAGCCCGAAGAGGAGCATTTGAAAGAATACATCGATGAGATGTTACGGTTGGGGTTCATTCGTCCCTCTTCCTCTCCTGTATCATCTGCTATATTTTTCATTCCCAAGAAGGAGGGGACTTTGAGGGCATGTGTGGATTACAGGATTTTGAATGCGGCCACAGTGAAGAATAGGTACCCTCTCCCACTCATCTCCGTGTTGTTAGACCAGCTTCGCAAGGCTACCGTATTCACGAAATTGGATTTACGGGGAGCCTACCACCTGATAAGAGTGAGACCCGGAGATGAGTGGAAGACGGCTTTTAAGACCAAGTACGGTCTATTTGAATATACCGTAATGCCGTTTGGCTTATGTAATGCGCCGGCGGCATTTCAATTCTTCATTAATGAGGTTCTTGGTAAATATCTGGATCGCACAGTTATCGTCTATTTAGACGATATTCTTGTGTTTTCAGAAGTAAGGGCAGAACATACAGACCATGTACTCCAGGTGTTACAGACGCTCCAGGAACATCGTTTATATGCTAAACTAGAGAAATGTCAGTTTGACACCCAGGAGGTAGAGTTCCTTGGATTTATTATATCAGCGGAGGGGATCCGAATGGACCCGAAGAAGATACAGGCCATTGTGACCTGGCCCGTGCCTACATCAGTGAAACAGATCCAGGTACTCCTGGGTTTCGCCAATTTTTATCGGCGATTTATTTTGCATTTTTCAGATGTGGTATCACCGATGACTCGCCTGTTGAGGAAGGGGGTCCCCTTTGAGTGGACCAGTGAGACTCAGAGGTCTTTTCGGTCTTTGTTGGAGCATTTCACTTCGGCGCCTGTATTGGTGCATCCTGATCCTGCCCTGCCGTTCTTCGTAGAGACCGATGCTTCGATGTGTGCTGTGGGTGGGGTGTTATCCCAGCGTGATGAAACTACTGGTCATATGCATCCCATCGCATTTTTCTCAAAGACTTTGTTGCCCGCCGAACAGAACTATACGGTGGCTGAACGGGAATTGTTAGCTGTAAAACTGGCATTCGAGGAGTGGCGACACTATTTGTGGGGTGCCAGGCATGTTATCACCATTTACACTAACCATAAAAATCTTGAATATTTCCGTTCCGCTAGGGCATTAACACCTCGTCAGATGCGGTGGGTGTTATTCTTTAATGAATACGACTTTATCATCACCTACAGGCCGGCGGCCCAGCAGGTTAAATCGGATGCTCTTTCTCGGATTCATGGTGATCCTAAAAGTGATGGTCTTGTGAAGGAGGATAGGGCCATGATTGAGAGCGAACGGATTGTGGGGGTTACGGGTATGGATAATTTTCCCGTGCTGGTGAAAGAGCGATTGAAGCAGTTGGATTTGACTCCTTGGTTATCTGTGCCCCAGGTTACTATGAAAGAAGGGTTGTTGTATCATGGTGATAGGATGGTAATTCCTCCTTCTTTGCGGAATGAGGTCCTGGAATGGTGCCATTCATCTACATTGGTGGCACACCCAGGCATAAGGAAGACGAGAGACATGTGTATGCGGTGGTTTTGGTGGGACTCCATGATAAGTGATATTCAGGGATACGTGAGGGCTTGCCCTGTGTGTGCCATCAACAAGCCCTTGCATAGCAAACCTTCAGGGCTTTTGTGTCCTTTGGAGGTACCTCCTTCTCCATGGCATACTATAAGCATGGATTTTGTGACCGACTTACCGTTAGCCTCTGGTTATACCACCATAATGGTGGTGGTGGATCTATTCACCAAAATGGCCCATTTTATTCCGCTTTGTAAAATCCCTACGGCAAAGGAGATGGCTGTGGTCTTCCTGTCCTCGGTGGTACGTTTACATGGGCTGCCTGAGGTTATTATCTCTGATCGGGGAGCGCAGTTTGTGTCCCATTTTTGGACCGAGCTGTGTCTGGTACTGAAGACGGAGATACGTTTGTCCTCGGCATACCATCCTCAGTCTGATGGTCAGACTGAGCGTACTAATCAGACGATGGAACAATATCTGAGATGCCTGATTTCGTCTTTGTCGTGTGCATGGGTAGTAGCCCTACCCATTGCGGAGTTTGCCTATAACAACAGCCTACACTCCGCTTTGGGCATGACTCCATTCTATTGTTCGCTTGGATACCACCCTAGGGCGGTAGCTATTCAGCCCACGGGACGCGTGCCAGCCATTGACGATGTTTGTAGGCGACTGAGCGACATTTGGGGCTTGGCCCGGGAGAGCATGGTTGAAGCTAAAGCCGCTATGAAGGTACAGGCGGATAAACATCGGGCCCCAGCTCCTTCTTATAAGGCGGGCGATTTAGTGTGGTTGGCATCCCGTAATCTGAGGTTACAGGGGTCACGTAAACTGCAGCCCCGGTACGTGGGTCCCTTTCCAATAGTCCAGGTTATTAATACGGTTGCAATGAAGCTTGAGTTGCCACAGGACTATGGGGTGCACCCTGTGTTCCACACCTCATTGTTGAAACCCTATGTGCCCTCAGAACAAGTGTTGCCCCCGCCACCTCCCCTGACGATTAATGGACAGGAGGAATTCGAGGTGCATGCTATCCTCGATTCCAAACGGATCAGGGGCCGTCTTTTCTATCTGGTGGACTGGAAGGGGTATACACAGGAGGATCGGACTTGGGAGCCGGCTGGTGGGGTTCATGCCCCGCGGCTGGTTCGATTGTTTCATAGGCAGCATCCATTGAAACCCCGTCCTGTGGGGAGGGTCATAGGGGGGGGGTACTGTTAGGAACTGGGGTTAGTCCTATGTCAGTGTCCATGGACCATCGTCACATGGTGTGAATTGCACGAATAAAATGTTGGTCCTACCTTACTTTCATTGCTTGATATTGCCTTTGTTTGGACCTCGGTATCTTGCTCCCTTGCTGCTGAGCTGTTGCATTGGATTCCTGTTCCCTGTGCGTTATTTTTGTGCTCATTACGCCCCTTTTTTGTCTCTCACGGGATCGTGGGAGATTCTGTGTTCGTGCCTTCCCTGATTTCCCTCGTAGGTAGATAGTTAGCCTTTTTGTTTTTATCCCTGGCTTTTTTCCTCCCTTTTTCTATTTCCTTCCCCGTTTTAGAATTCCAGCGTGTGTTCTTTTGTTTTGTGTAACGTGAGCGGGGGCCCCCCGCTTTGCGTTTCCATGTTCTTTTCTCGGGGCAGGGTGCTCGGTGCAGGGTGTTTTGCACGGGCTCCTTTCTGCCTCGTTTTGTGCGGAAGTGACGTTTTGGGTCACTCCGCTACTGGCTAGATTCACGAACACCGCTGAAGACACACGGAGAAATCGAGTGCCTCCTTCCAGTTACTGCCAGCCCAGTTTTTGGCATCATTGAAGGGTTTTTTTTACGTTTTGGCTGAGTGTTTGTTAAACTGAGCCCTAGGTTTTTTTCCCTTCATTTTGTGCTTCGTTTATTTGGCATTATAATAACAACTAAGGACACTGTGTATAAGTGTATAAGTGCCCCTGACTGGATATAATTTTATCTGAAGTTTCCAGTCCTTTCACGAAGCCAAGCCTGCACTTACAATTGGTAAGGAGAGGGTGCATGTTGGGGTGGGACATGGTCACTGACATTGAGACGTTATAGAGTCTGTGCAAACGGAGGTGTTGCTTTTTTCCTTGTTGTCCCTAGGTGCAGAAGCGTGAAGGAGGGAGCCGTGTCCTGTAGTTCTACAGGGTGGGAGACTTGGTGTCTCGTCATTATACCACCCTCTTTTCGGGTTCACTGGAGTGCTCACAGTGTGTTAATCCTGTGGGTCTCGGGTGGACAAGGGAAGGGGATTGGTGCATGCTACGCTCCTGCAGTGCTTGGGCTGAGCGGGGTCTAACAGAGACCGCCTCCTTCCCTGACACCAGGAAACACGCCAAGGTCAACCATCGGTGGACCCCACCAACCTCAAGAACTACAGACCGATCTCCCTACTTCCATATCTGGCGAAAGTCCTTGAAAAAGAGGTCAACAGCCAACTTGCCTCCTTCATCGACGAAAACAACATCCTCGACTCTTCCCGATCAGCATCAGAAAAGAAACACAGCACAGAGACCACCTTCATCGCTGATGACATCTGCTCCCTCCTCGACAAAGGTGAGACTGTGACCCTCATCCGCCTGGACCTCTATGCGGCCTTCGACAAAGTCTCGTGCCGTACCCAAGCCTGCAGACTCCACAATGCAGGAATCCGAAACAAAGCCCTCAATTGGATCTGCTATTCCTCTCCGACAGAATACAGGGGGCAGACTTCCTCCTTTCATCTCAGAGCCCACGCTAACCACCTGCGGAGTCCCCCAAGGATCATCCATCAGCCCTACACTGTTCAATGTTTACATGGCCTCTCTTGCTCCCATCATCAGATCACATGGACTCAACATCGTATTGTACGCAGACGACATGCAACTAATCCTCTCACTGTCCAACAAACCCAACATCTCGCAACACAACTTTCGAGAAGGAATGGAAGCAGTCACCAGATGGATGAAGAATAGCTGCCTACAACTGAACACAGACAAAACCAAAGTCCTTATCATAGGCCCAAATCCTAATGCCTGGAGTGACACCTGGTGGCCCCCTGCCTGCGGGAAACCACCCCCACCTAAAGACCTCGCAAGCGATCTCGGAATCATCCTGAACTCCAAACTCAAAATGCACCGCCAGATCAACGCCGTCACCTCTTCCTGGGATCAACAATAATCTCACCCCGAACTCCAGATGATCCAGAACTGCCAGACTAGTCCTAAACCTACCGTGCCACTGCCACATCACCCAACATCTCTGGGCACTCCACTGGCTTCCCATTGAAAAGAGAATCACCTTCAAGCTTCTCACCCACACCCACAAAGCCCTCCATAACACCAGCCCGCCTACATTAACCATCACCTCTTGTTCCACGCACCCCCAAAGATCCCTCCGCTCAGCCCAGCTCTCCCTCGCAACAGTACCATGCATTAAGAAGACCAGAACAGGCGGACGCTCCTTTTCCTACCTTGAGGCTAAGGCATGGTACTCTCTCCGTCTCCACCTCCGCCAATACATCATATCTGTCCAAGTTCCTGAAGAAAATCAATATCTGGCTTTTCGATGAATCACCATGAGCGCCCAGCCTGCACGTACCCGATAGGACAGGGAACCCCTCTGCCCCCCTCCGACACCACCCCTGAGTACTGAGGAGCAGTGGGCACCCCCTATCAGCGCCTTGAGACCCATTCGGGTGAGTAGCTGCGCTTTACCAACCCTGATTGATTGATTGATTGAGTAGGGGCACTTGGCCCAGTTGACTAACCAGGATCTTTAGTAATCCGGGCCTCGGGACATCAGGAGTAAAAGGTCTCAACCACAACAGTTGCACCCTGTAGCTCCGTTGTGCTCCTCTGAAAAGGGATTTTACAATTGGTGGCAAGTGGTTGGGTGCCTAGCGTCTATGAGCCACGATACAGAGGTGGCGTTGTCCATTTCCAAACTGCATCAGTGCTGCAATAAGTCCAGTGTTCTGCTCCTGCGTCCCTAGATCACATGAAGAGTTTATGTAGGAACAGACAATGGAGGATTCCCAGGAGTAGGGACAGAAAGGTCCTTACTGATTTCATTAGGACCAGTTTAAGATACTGGGTGAAATAGAGGAGGCTGTAGCTGACTCTGGGGAGGGAATTATGAAAGGAACCCAGGAAGAGCGCGCCGTTGATCCACAGGCTCTAGGATCCCCTCATCCCAGATCTATCCCAGACACATGCAGGGTGTGTCCCCTAATGCATTGTACAGAGTTTCACCAAGACACTTGTCGCCTTTAGTTTCTGGAATATCTCAGGTGTCTATAACCCCTCAATATGTTAGGGTGCCACTATCCCCAATTGTAGGAGTAAACCTCTTGGGAGGCTTGAGTCTAGCAGTGACGCTGGGCTTGCAGTTGGCACTTACGAAAGCTAAGGCCAAGGAAGATAAGCCAGAGAGTTTGAGGGGGAGAAGCTAAGACTAGCTCACCCGGAGGGAGAGACAGGAGGAATGGGAATTGGAAGATAAATTCTGAGAGAGAGTGAGGAGAAATAGAGAGAAAGGGAGGAAAAACAGAGAGAGTGGGAAGAGAATCCGAGACAAAATGAAAGAGCGCCTAAACCAGAAAGACTAGCCTTTGAGAGAGAGTGAAACTTAGGATGGCAGCAATGACAGCTTCATCTACGATAAGTGACTCCACTAGTTTACATCCAGTTCAGGCCGGATTGTGGCCAACGTTCCAAAAGATCTTTGCATTGTATGTGTGGAAGGTCAGGATATTTTGGAATGGTTTGTGCACCAAAGAAGGCTCCTCTTTCTTGGGTTCTCAACCCCAAACATAACTCATGATGATTTTAGACCTTAATCCTCCAGACCAGGTGTTGGGCCATATGTATGTGTGTTGATATAAGGTTTTCAATAGTGACAACCTAGCCAAAAGGAAGCAGGTTACCGTAGAGGGTCAAAAACAAGCATAATGGCAATGAACAATAGGAGAGGTATCCGGGTGGTGGATGGTTAATGCAGTGTTAGGGCGTGTTCGCGACATAAGTGTGTGTCTTCAACTCTTTCCCAAATTGGAGAAGCGTTGGGGCAGCCCTTATGGATTTGGGGATGTTTTGTTTTTACTGAAGAGTTTCACCCCACTCGCCAGCTCCGCTCCACCGACCGCGCCCTCGTCAACGTCCCCCGCATCCGAAGAGTGACCGCCGGCGGCAGATCATTCTCCCACCTCACCGCCAAGACATGGAACACCCTCCCCATCCACCTGCGGCAGACCGAAGACCTCCTAACCTTCAGGAGACTCCTCAAGACCAGACTCTTCGAGCAGTAGCAGCGCCCCCCCCCACACCTAGCGCCTTGAGACCCTCATGGGTATGTAGTGCGCTCTATAAATACCATGATTGATATAGCCCTGGGAAGATCCGACGATGATGATGAAAACAGATTTAGAAACCACACAGATGCTCCTAGGGGTGTTCCGGTGATAACCCAACTGCCAAGTTACAAAGTGAATAGCCAGGTTTTTAACCCCTTCCTGAAAGCAGGTTCTGCAGTTTCCTGCCTCTGGTGCACTGGAAGAGAGTTCCATACAAACGGATTAAAAAAGGAAAAGGACCCTCCGCCAATCCTTGACAATCTCACTCTCCGCACTGTAGCCAAAGCAAAATGTGAGGACCGAAGGCTCCTCGCAGCATTGTAAAAAAAAATACGAGAAGCCAGATAGCATGGACCAATGTTGTGGGGAGCACGAAAAATCAGTACCAAGGTTTTGAACAAGATTATCTTCCTTCCTGGAGGCCAGTGCAGGGGGAAGAGGTGACTCGAGATCCCTGCTGTCTTTGGCAAATTCAATAAAAGTCCCACTCAGCATTTTGCATGACTTGAAGTCTATGGATGCCATATTCCGGAAGGCCAAGATACAAGGCATTGGCATAATCCAGGCGAGAGGTTATCAAGGCCTGGGAAACTGTTTTCCTGGCCGAGAAGGACAGAAAAAACTGAAACTTTTTCAGAGCCCGTAAGGTACCAAAGGACAAGCCAGTCACAGCACTAATCTGGGGTTGGAAGGACAGGCAGTCAAACTTAACTCCCAGGGTCCTGGCTGTGTCTGTGCAAGATACATTTGGAACAGAACCATCTGGCCAGCATGCCAACGAGCCAGTGGGCGCCACAGTCCTCAAAAAGAGAATTTTGGTTTTGTCTGTATTTAACATCAATTGTTTATGATGTAACCAGGAAAACACAGGTATCAGAGCGAATTGCATCGATACATGTTCACACCAAAATAACAAATTCCTATCAAATCAAGTCAGTGGTTGATTTTGAGGAAGGAAAAATAACAAGCAAGACGTATAGGGAGAGCGGGGGCAGAGAACCTGTCAAGTTAAGATTCCAGTTAAGGAGGAGATCCTTTAGCTGTTTCTTAAAACTCAAGAAGAAGAGGTTTGTCCTGATATGTCCTGGGATGGAGTTTCAGATTTTAGGGGCATTGCTTGAGAAAGAGGATGCCAGAGTTTTTTGTATGTGGGCTCTGGGCGGAATGGGGGGTGGGGTGCTTCTTAGGTTTCTCGTCTGACCTGCCTTTTGAGTTTTGAGACGAGGTAAGCAGGTTTTCCAGTGTGAAGGGCTTTATGAGTAAGACAAGCATTTCTGAAGCTGCAGCGAGCTTCAATCGGGAGCCAATTCAGTTCTTTCAGGTCAGGGATGATGTGGTCTACATTTTTTATTCCTGTGGCCATTCTCGATGCTGCATTGAGAGTGGTTTCATGGGGTGCACAGTGGGATTTAGAGCGTGCCGTGAGGGTTGTGTTCCCGTAGTCCAATCTAGAGAACATCAACGCTTGCGTGGCAGATAAGAAATCATTCAACAGTAGGTAGGGTTCGATTTTGTACAGAAGTTTCAGGTTGCAGAAGGCATTCTTTGCTTTATTCTTTATATGATCTTTCATGATCAGTTTCGAGTCCAGTGTGATTCCGAGAGATTTGATGGAATCAGCTAATTGCAGTCGAGAGTGTCAATGGAGTTTATCCACTCTTGCATCTGGGGGGACCGCTATGTCTTTGATACGAAGAAAACTTCTGTCTTATCTTTCTTGAATTTTAGGTGGTTGTAAGATAGCCGGTGTTGGACTTCTTTGAGGGTGGCATTTAATCAATGTATGTTGTCTAGCAGGGAGGTTTCCATGTAGAGCTGGGTGTCACCTGCCTATAGATGGAAGGGAATGTTTGCTTTGTTGAGGATAACGGTGAGGAGTTCCATGTAGATATTGAACAGTGCATTTCAGATAGTTTTGCAAATTTCTGCAAGTTACGAAGACTGGAGATCAATTTAGCAAAAACAAAATATATGGTCTTCAACCCTCTTCACACGACCCGTCCGAACCCTTCTCTGCAAGGCACCCCCTTGGAAAGAGTCAAGCTATTTCATTATTTGGAAGTTACCTTGTCAGAGAACTTTGAATGGTGTCCACAGTTGGATGAAGCAAGGCTCAGGTTAACGCAGGCAGTGGGCGACATAATGAAATTGTACAGAACCTCAGTTTTTAAGCCAGCCGCCCCTGTGGTGGAAATGTATAAAGCCCAAGAGAGGGGTGCCACGCTGTGCAGGGTGGAAATGTGGGTGCACTGCCCCACCGCTAATCTGATAAAGGTGGAGAATAACTCCATGCGGCTGCTCTTAGGCCTACCCTGTAGCACCTCCCTTACAACCCTTCGCGTGGAAATGGGAATGAGGCCCCTAGATGAAGAAATTGCCCTGAGACTTTTAACTTTCTGGTGGAGGATGTGGGTGACTCCAGAGCTAGCTGTTTACACGGCCGAACTAACCGAGCTCTTATCTATTTGTACCAGAAAAAAAATCTCTTGGCTGTGTCATATAAGGGATCTTGCCTTTGAGTTGGGCAAGTCGGACCTCTGGAGAACACCCGAGATAGCATGTGCCAAGATCTCCAGGTTGGACCTAATCAATTTGTATAGAACAGCTAAGTTAACGGCCATCCGAGAAATTGCCTCATCGGGTCGACTAACAGCAGAATTTTTATTAGTAAAAAATGTATACAGCAAGGAAACTTTTTTAGACATTGGCTAGGAAATTGTATGTGCAACTGAGATTGGGGACCCTTCCACTAGCAGCCCATACGAGCAAATGGGTGAGAAATTAAAAGGGTGAATGTCCTGCATGTAAACATAAGGAGGAGTCTGAATTACATGTCCTGCTCCTCTATCCTGCCTATCGGCTGCCGCGAAAGCGTTGGTTAATACAACTATGTAAGAATCTAGGCTTTGTGTGCTGCATAGAGGCCTACAGGGTTTTAAAGTATGACACTCACCCACCAATTGTCTTTGCTGTATCACGTTTTCTAAATAGTATGTGGCACATGCGCCGGGCTCACCTAAAGGAGATCGTATGGGGATGATCGAAGGTATGAACTCCCGTAGGATGAGCACATTTTTATCCATGCCCTTGGCTTTGCATCGTCGTCCCGCAACTTGACTCTTGTATAACTTTTAGAGTTTTTATCTGAGGATGGTTGTTTTTACTTGTTTTTTAACCAACATATGTTAGTAGTATGCATTTCTTTACATTTCTGCTGTACCCATGCACTGTGCACTTTGTTGCCTGTACTCGTGAGATGATTATTGTATATGAAGATGTCTGGCAGTTTCTACCGTTTTTAATTCATCTGTATATCAACTGTTTTATTTTTTGCACTTTTATGTCCCTAGAGGCCGAAATAAAGTATATATGGATGGATACTGAACAGCGCTGGGAGAGGACAGAGCCCGGGCTATTATTGTTATATCAGAAGTCTGGTTGCTTATTTTTATTAGTGGGGAGTGGTTTTGTAGGAAGGATGTGAACTAGGGGAGAGGATTTAGCCTAACGACTAGGGCGGTTTACCTCAAATCTGGGGAACTGGGATCGAGTCTCGGCAACTACATTCAACATCCTGTGATTCTGGGCATATTACTTGATCTCCCCTTGCCTACCAACACTGAATGTGTCCTTATGTAACGCAACTGGTGCTCATGTAAAGGTCCCGATACCTTTGGGTCAAATTTGCACTATATAAAACTTTGAAAAAAATCTAGCGTCTGACCACCCTATCCATAAAGATCCTTTTTTGGAGGGAATCCAGGAGGAGCTTGTGGCCAACTGTGCAGAACGCTGCCGATAGGTTTAGAAGCATGGGCAGGCATCATCGATCTGAGTCCAGGGGGTTGTGTAGGTCATCTACTATGTTTAAAGTAGCTGTTTCAAGGCTGCATCCTTTTCTGAAGCCCAATTGGTGACGGTCCACGTGGTTGTTACTTTCAATGCATTTGTTAATTGTGAGAGAACACATTTCTCTAGAGTTTTGGCTAAGAAGGGCAGATTGGAAACTGTTTTTTTGATCATGGTGTGACTCAACTGAGTCTGAGACAGTTTGGCATCACTCCAGTATCAGGCTCCTGTTTATAATCTTAGCCCGTAGGGGGATTGGTGCATGATTGGGTATTTTTGCCACGGAAGCTGGGAAGGGGTCTGCTCAACATCGTTGAGTTGTAGTGGGTTGTAAGTTTGGTTACTGAGAAGTTCTTTGATGAGGGGGTAGTAGGGATGCCATTGTTTCTTCAAGGTCCAGTACAGGAACTTGCCTTACCTGTCTCAACATTGGAGGGTTTTTCGAATACAAGTTAGTTGGGGAAGCGCTTTGTTGATGCAAAACAAAATGAAATAGTGGTCTGACCAGTCAACGGGGAGGAAGTTGTCAATAGTTAGTGTTTCTTCTTGAGCTCTGATAGCGTCTAGGTTTGAGCCTTTGTTGGGGGTTTGACATTTGCAATGCTGGCAGAGGTTCTTACTAAGTAAGAAGTCATTTAAGAATGGGATTAGAGTATTCCTTTCATCCTCCAGTGAAGTTTGAAGTTACCTATGATTATGTTATTGGCGTGTGAGAGTGAACAGTGTTATCAGCTCTGCTAGGTGTTCACAGAAGAAAAATGTGTTGGCTGGTGGGTGGTAGAGTAGTGTTGTCTACTCTACCACCCATTTTATGGTGGTGCTGAGATGTTCAAATGGTTGTAGGTGAAGGTGTCTGCTTCCACCGCGGTGATATTATTCTTGTAGATAATGGTGCGGCTTGCTTCCAGTACAGCAGTTCTTCCGTTCTCTCTTGATGACTGAAAACCCCGGAATGACTTGTGTGTCCATGATTGGACATGAGGATTCCTTTAGCCATGTTTCCGTGATGAATGCAGTGTCAATGTTGTGGTACAGGAGGGATTCTGCTAATTCTGTTGCACGTTTGGTTGCAGATCTGCAGTTTATGAGTACGCATTTCTTCTCTCTGTCTTTCTAAAGATCTTGAGGGGAGGAAGTCAAGGGTATATTGATGCCTGCTGGTGGTCTGCTGGGTCTTGTTGCTGGGGGATTTCTTCTTAGTCCTGTGATAGCCTGGATCTTAGAGGAGGGGTTGGTTCTATCAGGTGCCAGGTTGAAAGATCTGGCAAGCTCTGCCGCTCGCTCAGACACATCCTGGTGCTTGTTCTATTTGGTCTCTGAGCTTTGTTGTTGAGAGGCAGCCGTGTCGCTGTGCCTTGGTTCATCTCAGAAGTTGTCTGCCGCTGCATGTAGGGGGTGTGGGAGTGTTAGGCAGGATTGAGACATATGTTTAGGTACCTTGTGATATTGTTGAAACCCTGTAATACCTTCTCTAGTTGGTTTTCCATGCCTGTTAGTCGCTCCTTTAGCTTGGACATGTGCATTTGATTTAATGAGGCTGTATTGCGGGTGTGCGCTTCATATTGCTTCAGATCCGGATTGCATAGATGGAAAAAGCCTGCTGCTTTGTTTTTTTTTCTTTTTTCACACTTTCTTATCTGCAGTCTGATGGTGTTGAGGCTGAAGGGTGTGCTGAACACCTCCAGGGAAGGCGAGGGAACCTGCTTTTAAATCCTAAAATATTGTCAAATCCTTTGCAGCTCAAAAAACTTTAGATTTTACTTGCTTTTATCAAACCTAGCAATACGATAGAGTTTTACTCAAAGAACTCCAGAACAGAGATAGATAAAAACTCACTACACGCTTCTGAACACAAGAACTCTTACCAAAAACGCCCTGGCTTTCCATGACTTCATGGTTGTGCATCAAATGGATTTGGCCTTTGTTACAGGAACCTGAGCCGATGTCTCCTCCGAACCCGATCTCCTAGGGGCTTTCCCGGAGGGTTTTACAATCCTCAGCAAAGACAGAGGAGGGAAAAGAGGAGGAGGCATAGCGCTAATAACCATTCAAAACATGGTTTAAACCAATCTCAGGTAACACAGAGAGTGAAGCAGCAATTTTTTAAATTGGGTTTGATAGTCAGAACACTTTTAGTGGCACATTACCTTATCGCCCATCTAAAACTAAAAGTAGCTTTCTAAATTCAATAGGTCAACTTCTGGAGTACAAAGAAGGCCAGTCAAATTTCTCTATTTTGGGTGACTTTAATTTCCACCTGGAAAATAGTGCAGATATGGATACTGAAGAATAAGTTGACGCGTTACGCACTTTAGAGTCTGAGTGTTATTTTGAAGATTTTACATCTCAGCTTATTCATAATAAAATTGGCATGCGTTGTTTGAACAAAAAGGTGCAAGAAAAGCAATTAACACTTAAGAATCCCACACTCACAGAAAATATTGACATTCTCATAAGTAGTGAGATGCAAGGAGCTGACACGTAAGGAGCTGAGTGGGGTGTCTGTGGTTCAAGAAGGTGATCATTTTTCTCACAAGGGTCAAAGTAAAATGGTTAATGGGTACAGGGATGTAAAAGAAGGATTTTATACCCATATAAATGTGTTTCAGATGTGGGTATCCCAGGCATGCGGGCAATGGTCAGACTTGTCTGGTGAAGAATGTGAAATGCAGAATCTGTGGTAAGATGGTGCATTTTGCAAAGGTATGCCAACCTGTGAAAGACAAAGACAAGGTGAATTTGGTGCCCGACAGAGAGGTCAGAGGATGAGTGTAATGAAGAGAGGGATTTGGTACTGGTAGAACAAGTTGGTGAAACAGAGTGCGTTGATCCTTATGAAGATATAGTGCTGGATGGGATAGTCCTCAATCTGTTGATAGACTCAGGGGCGAGAATGACCATGGTCACCGACGAATTGTTTAAAAAAAAAACATGGGGAGAAAGAAGCTTACTGCCTCCTGATAGCAACCCAGTCACATATGAAGGGAATAAAATCAAACTCATGGCATATTTTGAATACCATATGAAATTTAAGGGCAAAGTCCTTTTTGGGAAAGTGTACATCGCAAGGAATGGATCGGATATACCTGGGTGGTACCGCCAGGGATGGTTTGGGGTGACTCCTAGGCCGGGGATGAAAATACAAGACTTGTTGGTAACAGATGACACTATGAATGAGCAAGAGGTTGGGGCGGAGGCCAGCAGTGTTTGGAGCAGTGCATTTAGAGAAATATTTTGTGACAAGCTTGGGAAGATTTTCGGTGTCAGGCACAGAATCAAAGTCTAAGCTGTGCCCACTGCAGTCAAGCACAACTCAAGGAATGTTCCTTCAGTATACGGGAAGAGTTCATGGAAATTCTCAAAAAGATGCAAGAAGATGGGGTTCATTGAACCCACTGATTCTTCATTTTGGTTATCTCCCTTGGTGATAGCAAGGAAGAACAAGCATTTGCAAAGCAACAGGACTCGCATTACTGAAAGTTTGAGCTATTGGTAAAACAACTCTCACTGCTGGAAGACAAGGCTCTATTCTCAGCCAGATCCCACACCTGGATGACCCTGAACTTTACAAAACATCTGCACCCCAAAAATACTTTAATCGGGGTTACCCTAAAACTCTCAAAATAAAGTTCTTAAAACACCACCTGGGCATTCTACCGTGCACCGAACATTGTCCACCATGGCAGAGGGCATGCTCACCAGGCATCTGCAGTCTGAGAAACACAAGCCCAGGAGACATTTTGCTCTTCATCAGCACATGCTCGGCGTTGGCGTAAGAGAGGACACAGCTACTAAAGATGCCGCTGAAGCAGTCAGGGATCCGCACCAGGCGACAAGCGGTGTTGGCATGTTTTGACTCGGGGGACACACAACTGAACTGCAGAGTGGACAAATTCCTCGAACTGGTGGAATTGAAAAATTGGACTCAACATAACAGGAGCGTAGAAGCCACTCCAGCATTAGGCGGACATTGAGGAACCCGACGTATCAATCGGAAGCGGCTTTCTAAAACTCAATTCTAACAACTCAACAAGAAAAAAAAGCCTACCAATGATGGGAAACTCGTCCTGCCCCTAGTCGTCAGGAACTATCTCCTGATCAGTACGCACTTTAGGCACTCCGCCATGTGGCTGTCTGGCACTATTGTTTCATACGATAGATGCACATCGCAGGTCACACTAACCATTATCATCACAGCTAAGCAGTACTGCAGGGCATACTTTTTGCGGCTCATCTTTTACTGTCACATTTTAATGGCACTCATCAATTGGTTTTGTCAGCCTTTTTGTATATTTGTAAGTAAGCACTGCACAGCACTTTTATCATGTGTATCAAGGTTTTTACCGACAGCACAAAACTGCACAATGGTTTTTATTAACTATGCATAATAAAAAGTAAACTTGGCACTTGAGGTATTGATGTCGCTGATAATAATGCAACAGCAGTAGCTTGAACTTTCAGTAATGTGAGACCTATTGCACATCAAACATCTTAGGGAAAGGCGCTGGCGCCACGATTGTTTCAAAAGTAAACAAATAGACATACAATTTTTTTTCTATTTCTTTACTTTGAGAATGAATGAATAACCCTGGGTGCCAGGACCAACCACAAGTGTTCCTGTGTGTCACGGTGAGTTGCAGGCTGGTTGGTAATTGGCACGGCTGGTATTGTAGTAGTAAGATACAGGGCAGGCACGGTGGGGACACGGATGGCACACCGCAGATCCATCCTCTCTGCCACCACCAACCTCCTGCCTCAGAGCCCTTACATGCCTTGGTTACCAGATTACTTCCTTTCAGATCTTGCCTCACCTCTTACAACGAATATGCCTCTTTAGGTCGCATCCCATTATCACGCGTGCTGTCACAACGCAGTCGTAACAACGACCTCGTTGTGACAACGCATATCATTACTCCACAAGTCGTTACAACGACTTGCGGAGGGGGGGGGCTCTGGATGTTGGAATAGTAAAATTTACTATTCCAACTCCAGTCTGTGCGGACTTTAGGGAAGGTGTTCGATTTTAAATCCAACACCTGCTCTCCCCCTCCGCAAGTCGGTGTAACGAGTTGTGGAGTAATGTATGCGTTGTCGCAACGCGGTCGTTATAACGACCGCGTTGTGACAGCATGCGGGGTCACGGATGCAGGGTGAAGGTGCTTTACCCTTACAACATGTTACACAGTTTGCACACTAGACAGCATGTTGGTCCATGCGGCTTTGAGGTGCCGGGTGCCTCATGCTGGTGTCAGCTGGGGGAGTTGCAGTGTTGGTGAAAAATGCAAAGTTCTGATTTAGTGTACCGAGCTTTGAACTAGTGGAACTAGAAAAGATTAAAAAATATCCCGGTGCAGGCGATGTTTACATGGCTGGTGCAGAACCAGCCGAAGCTGGAACATGTATGGCTACCATGACATGATTTAGGATGGAGCGAGTAGAGTCTGCCCCGAAGTAACCATGTATACTAGTAAACTCACTAGCTTTTCAGAGCATATGAGTGAATAAGACATGTTCATTTCTGTTGGCAAAAATGACTGAACATGTGCATTTGTATTTTCCTCATTAAATTACTCATATTTCCCTAAAGCGCTATAAAGCATAAAGTCTACACACTTCTTCGGTGTCCTTCGGTTTGTAGGAGGGCAGGCGTTTGTATCTATAGCTTTTTAATCTGGAGGAGTAATGGAGCAACTTGGTGAATTGGGGGTTCAAAGATGGTGGGGCACTCTCAAGAGAGGTAAGGGAAAACAGTCCTCGGAGCAGTTAAAACTAGGTTACTGCCCAATCATGACTGACAATTGCTGAAAAGAGCAGCCAACTATCTGTGATTCAAGGCAAGAGAGATCAGTTGATTTGTTTAAGCCATTTTCTCCCTGTTCTGTATTTATAAAGAGATAAGATTACCATTTAAGCAAAGATGATGCTTGTTCACTTCCACATCAGGGAAATATTTGCTGACACTAGGACTGAGTGTACAAAGCATCTAGTACCTGCTGAGGATACGTCCACTGAAGCAAGAGCCAGATGTGCACGCTGTCCAACTCTAACCGACATTAAGAGTCATCTGAAAATCAGATTGTGAGAAGTTGGCCTGGCATATGCTGTCCACTATTCTAGTGGGCACCTTGCACCAGTCCAAACGACCCTTATTGATGGTAGGGTAAAGACAACCTTAATAGAAAGCTATCCTAGTGGTAGCTGTGGAGAGCAGCCTTCAGACTAAGACTTGAAGGGGGTATATGGTCAAAATATCGAGTCCAAAATATCGAGTAACACAAATATCGACTCCAAAATATAGAATGGACAAAATATCGAATGGACAGAATATAGACATCAAAAATATTGTTTTTAAGGTAAGTAATGTAATATCGATTTTAAAAATATAGAAAGTCAAAATATCGAAGTACATAATATAGGTTATTAAAAATATCGAATTTTTAATAATTTCGAATTTTTTAAAGTGCTTTGTATGTTAGTATATGTGTGAAAAGTGTATATTTTTTGGTAATTTATTTTAAGTAATTCATTTTATGTTATTTAATTTTTGCGTAATTTAATTCTGTAGCGGGTTGTGGGTTTATAGGGGAATAGGGTGGGAAGTAATGTAATTATAATTAATTAAATATGTTAATTAATGTATTGGTATTTATTTTGAATAAATTGTTAAATAATTTTTAATTGGTAATTAATCTATTCTTTATTGATAATTAATTGTTATTAATTAATAATTATGTGAATAATATAAATTTATTTTCTGTAGAGGGTTGTGGGTTTATAGGGGAATAGGGTGGGTAGTAATTTAATTATAATTAATTAAATATGTAAATTTATTTATTGGTATTTACTTTGAATACATTGTTAATTAATTTTTAATTGGTAATTAATTAATTCTTAATTATTACTTAATTTTAATTAATTGATTAATTGATAATTATGTGAATAATATTAATGTATTTTCTGTAGCGGGTTGTGGGTTTATAGGGGAATAGGGTGGGAAGTAATTTAATTATAGTTAATTAAATATGTTAATTTATTTATTGTTATTTATTATGAATAAATTGTTAATTAATTTTTAATTGGTAATTTATTAATTCTGAATTGGTAATTAATTAATTCTTAATTGGTAATTCATTTTTATTAATTGATTAATTGATAATTGTGTGAATTATATTAATTTATTTTCAGTAGAGTGGGAATAGTAAAATTTACCTCTATGCTATCCAACGCTTTCCCTACTGTTGCACTCACTGGAGTGGGAATAGTAATTTTTACCCCTACGCTATCCAACGCCTTCCCTACTGTTGCACTCTCTGGAGTGGGAATAGTAATTTTTACCCCTACGCTATCCAACGTTTTCCCTACTGTTACACTCTTATCTTATCTTATCTTATCTTAGGGGAGACTTGTATAGCGCACTGACACCGAAAGGTTTCCTGGCGCTGGCTGAGTGCCGGTGAGATGGAGAGACGAAGGTCTAGCCAGTCTGTGTGAAGAGGTGAGTTTTCAAAAGTTTTCTAAAGGCCAGCAGGGAATTGGCAGATTTAAGAGGGAGAGGTAACTGGTTCCAGAGGACGGGGGCTAGGTAGGCAAATCTCTGACCGCCGTTTTTCTTTAAATTTGGTAGCAGGGACAGCTAGCAGGAGGCGATGGGAGGAACGAAGATTACGTGCCGGACGGTAGGGGATGACCAGTGATTTGAGAAAGGCAGGGGAGGTCCCGAACACAGCTTTGAAGGTCAAGCAGCCGATCTTGAATGCAGTCCTCTGCTCCACCGGCAGCCAGTGGAGTCTGTGAAGTAGAGGTCTCGCAGATTGCCACTTCGGGGTTTTATAGGCCAGCCTTGCCGCTTGGTTCAGTACAATCTGGAGCCTACTAAGGAGGAATTTAGGTAGGCCGTAGTACAGGGAGTTTGAAAAATCCAAGCGGGAGAGCACCAGGGCAATCAGGACTTGTATCAGGGCCTCTGGTGTCAAGAGATGGGAAACTTTCCTGATCTTTCTGAGCTGGAACATGCATGAAGACACGACCGCACCAATCTGAGGCTTAAGAGAAAGGTCAGAGTCAATTATAACCCCAAGGCTCTTTGCTGACTTAGCCGGGGCGGGCGGGGAGCCGAGCTCAGCTGGCCAGAACTGTGGGCCCCAGTGAGTGAGACTGTTTCCTGGAAGGAATAACTCGGTCTTCCCCGGGTTCAATTTAAACTGGTGGGAGTTCATCCAATGTTGGATGTGTAGCATCACTGCTTGACAATCGAGGGCTGTATTGGGGGTGTTCAGCGGAAAGATGATTTGCAGATCGTCTGCATAGTTAAAGACGGTGATATTCCACCTCTTCAAGGAAAAGATAAGCGGCTGAAGATAGAGATTAAACAGCAGAGGGGACTCTGTTGCACTCTCTGGAGTGGGAATAGTAATTTTTACCCCTAGTAATTTTTACCCCTACGCTATCCAACGCTTTCCCTACTGTTGCACTCTCTGGAGTGGGAATAGTAATTTTTACACTCCCGCTATCCTACGGTAATAATATTGTGCATTTATTATTAATATTATGTTAATATATATATATATATATGTTTTAACATATATGATTTTATGTTTTTTTAATAAGTTAAATTAATTATTTAATAAATTTTAAGGTAATTTAATTATTTGTAAGTATATTTTAGCTATTTATTTTTAATATTTTTTTAATTTTACATTATTTTTAAGAAATTCGATAGGAATTCAATATTTTGTCTGTCGATATTTTGGCATCGATATTTTGGGTAGTCTATATTTTGTCCCTCGATATTTAGTCAGTGATCCCTTGAAGGAATGTAAAGCAGCTTGTTTTACCAGCCTATAATCTCGTGAATGACCAAATGAAAGGAGACCCACACCAGGTATATATATAAAATATATGTATTTATTCTAAACACATCCCTATAGTCTCTTTATGAGGCTAGAGGCAAAAGTACATTCAGTAAACTTAATTAGCACACAGTAAATTAGCACAATATACGTTGAGCCCTAAGGGCGTACCAAACCATATATTAAGAAAGTGGTATAAGAACCACAACTTGCATAGACACAAAGCCTAGAGCCTGTAGAACCGCTGGGGCCACCAGGAACCACCCAAGGTAGTGACACAGAGGACCCACGGAGGACGAGCGCAGTGTGTGAACACAGCCACGAATCACCATTAACTTCTATTGGGAAAGTCATGGTTGGAATTTTAAAGGTAAAGGGCACTTAGAGGAGGACTTTGAGCAAACCCCTTTAGACTTAAGGGGTTCTAGGGCCAACATAAACAGGAGCACTGGAGTACCCGAGTTACCTCACCCAATGAAGCCGGGTGCATAGGTGTCTTTTGGTGTCGGGTTTTGTGGTCGTTTTCAATGGTGATCTGCTGCAAAGTGCTGCTGCTGAAGAAGTGGATGGTGCCGGTGTGATCCAAGCCTGGATCGAAGATGAGAAGAACCTGAAAGCAGAGGGGACAGAGTCTGGGTCACTTGCCAGTGACCAGGCCCACGATATTCGAATGCCCACCGATGTTGGGTGATTTCAGGTGAAGAAGGTGAAGCTTGACTCTTCCGCCACGAGGACCAGGAGGTGTTGATGACAACCAGGAGCTGGATTCTAGCTGTACCACAAAGGATGTCGAGTGCTGGGGTGTTGGTTTCCGGATTGGACCCAACAAGCTTTGGCAACAGCAACCCATCAAGAATCAAAGAAATGCTTTGGTGTGGACCAGCAAGGTCCAAGGGACTCACTACTTGGTAGGGAGTCAGAGCACGTCTTGAGCAACCAGAGAAGCCCAAGTAAGATCAGAATGGCCTCTGTGGGGTCCACCAGTTGACAGACTATGGATCGCAAAGGAGCCTTGAGCGGAAAAGCAAGAAGCAGACTCACGGAACACTCATGGAGTGTAGGCCCACAATCTTCAATGCAAATTGTGCTTGTGGCTTGGGCTACAAATAACCCAAAGCACAACTTCAGGAAAGCTCGGGAAGTTAATGCACTAGGAAATGTGCAAGGTGTCCAGGGGTTCCGGTTCCACATCACTCGTGAGAGCTGCGGGTCTCAGCTTTGCTGGGGAATCGGGTCGGCCTTAGAGAAGTCTGGAAATCCTCTTCCTGAGCTGCAATTACTTCAGAGTGTGTCGGGAGCTTTGGAGATGCAGACCGGCAAATGCTTCGTTGGTGCCTGCTTGAGCAGGGGAGTCACTCCTTGACCCCAAGGGAGATTATTCCATTCTCTAGTCTTAAATAGAGCGTTGAAGATCCAGGATTCAGTTTCAGAGTTTCGTCCAGGTGTAACCTAGAGTCCTGTTGCCAGGGGACCCTTACTTATACTAAGAAAAGGGGTTGGACATACTCTGTGGACCCACCTATGGGAGGGTCTGGAACCCATTTCCTTTGTCCAGTTTTGCACCAGAGCAGGGGCTGGTAGCCCCTGCAACCGGTTTGAACTGGGCTATGCACAGGGACACCAAATGTGCCCCCAGTGCTGTCTGAAAAGCACTCTCAGCGTGCCCCCACCCAGCCCCAATACACAAAAGCCTGTCTGGGAGGTGGTTACACCTCCCTGTGATGGGAAACCTATTGTCCAGGCCTCCCCTTCCGGAGTTTCATCCAGCAGCTGGAGGACAGACCCATGTCTGTGGCTGCAGCATCCATTTTGTGATGCCAGGGCTCCTTTAAACTATTATCGGTTAGACCAGTTTGTACATGTCTCTCCCTCTAGAAGGGTGGAATTCTATCCCCGCCACCAGGACTGGTGGGGGCGGGGGGTAGGATTCCAAGGTGTTTGACACCAAACACGACATGTTTCCATGCAGCCATTCCAAAGTTAGCATTTACCGCGAGGATATAATGCACTTAAGAGTATATGGTCTGGATGCATCACAGAACAGCCTAGAGGAATAGGCTCTGAAAGCTTCAGAGGGGCCCAGCTCATGCATGGACACCCACCCACACAAAACCAAGCACTCTGCCTTCAGGATTGATAAGGCCTGCCATAGGAGTGACTGATAGGCTCATCTGTGTCAGTTATTAAAGGTAGATATAGGTAACCTATATCTTAGAAAGGGGTGCAAGCACCACCTTACCCAGGCTGCAGTAGCAGTCCTGTGGTGTCATTTTGGAAGGCTTCCCAGGGGTGGCATTATACATGCTTCAGCCCCTTTTAGGCCTCTGGGGTACCTATACCCTTAGTACCTAAGGTACCGTATACTAGGGACTCACAAGAGTAGCCCAGTAGCCAAACTGGAGTGTACCTAAAGCACATGCAATCATTTTAGAGAGGAAGCAGCTAGGCTGGGGTCCTGGATAGCAGGGCCCCAGCCGGACTAAAGTCGAAACACAGTGAAACACCAGCAAAAAGTGGGGGTGACCATAGTAAGCAGATCCTGCTCTCCTACACAGATGTTTGACATATTTGCAGTTAGGGATGTCCGAACCCTTTAAGAGAACTGTAGATGCAGTTGTGTGCTGCATAACTCTAGAATACATCAATATATTTTAATTCCTTTATCTGTGAAACAGCGGATGATACATGTTGACAGATTTTCCCAGTCTGTTCACATTAGCCACACATGCCTGCATGCTCTAGATAAATCAGTTGCTGCTCTGCCCACTAGTGTATAGTTACATTTCCATAACATCCTGAGCTAATTAAAACAGCATGGGACTGAGAATAACCGAATCAAATTCGTCCGAAGCTATGCCATTTTCCAGAAACCCATCCATTCAACATAGCAGAAAGTGCAAACAAGAATGAACAGAATCCGGAGTTTGAGAGAGAGCAGGGACAGTTATCAGACGGCCACCTAAAGTAAACTATGAGCGTGGCGTCAGTGAAGAAAGACTCTGCACACAGCAAATGAAGCAGAGCAAAGAAAACACACACGCTTCTCACTAAAATGCAGGCCAACAGAAAAAAAGCTGTGTGAGCAAGGCAACCTTACAAAGCATCAAAGACCCCTGCAGCTGGGAACAGCGACTTGGGAGGGACCATCATCGCTGTAGAGTGTGATGGCCAAACAGAATGTTCTCTGAGTGGAATTGCCGGAAAGAGAGCTAAACACACAAAGGAGGGACATTTAAAGAAATACATTAACAAGCCAGCATTCTGAATGCCACAGATAACAACCAATGGCAATCAGTGGGTGTGCCAGAGCCCATAGAAGAGGATACAACAGGTCTTCCAGACAGCCCAAGCGCTGTGGAGGCCCGATCTAAAAATGCTCAATTGAAGGTTTGTTATGTTATGTTAAACTAGCTTATATAGTGCATGGCTACCCCAGCAACAGGGCGTCCCAGCGCTCGCAGACAGAACCAGTGGGAAAAGACACAGCAGGAAGGGCAGAGATGTATAGTCACTTTCAAGACTAGGCGTGTGCGACAGCCTCACTAAATGGAGGCGAAGAGCCAGGTTTTGATCTGTTTTCGAAAGTACCAATGATCTTGTGTGCTGCGCACCTCAAGTGGGATAGAATTCCATAGGGCAGGGGCCAGAGACCTGAAGGAGCGGCCTCCCGCTTCGCTCTTGCCCACCCTGGTCTGCCAACGCCCTCCACTCAACCGGCACAGACAGTGGTGAATGACTGTATTATTGGGGACCTAAATGGGACACCTTCATTCACCATCATTCACTCATCAATCCTCTAGAAGAAATGCAGTTTTGGATTTCCCTTTCGTGCGCTGCTCTTTCTTTCAGGGTTAATCAGACTTTGAGGTTTCATCAACTGTAGAAAGTCACCCTTGCCCTGGACCCCAAAGGATAGATACTTTTTAGAGACTCCCTGAGCTCAGTGGTTTTCTGTCAATCAATCGGGGAATTGTAAGTGCACTACTCACCCGTGAGGGTCTCAAGGTACTGACAGGGGGGGGGGGGGTCTGCAGATCTGTTTAGCCTAAGAGCCAGGTCTTGAGGTTTTCCTGAAGGTGTGCAGGGAGGGGTCGCGTCTGACGTCTGACGGTAGCTCGTTCCAGGTCTCGGCTGCGAAGTGAGAGAAGGATCTTCCGCCTGCTCTGGCTCTGTGGATGCGCGGGGTTTCGGCCAGTGCGAGGTTGGAGGATCGGAGGTTTCTTTTGGGTACGTGGAAGTTGATTCTGTTGTTGAGGTATTTGGATCCGTTGTTGTGAAGACATTTGTAGGCGTGAGTGAGGGTTTTGAAAGTGACTCTCTTCTCCACGAGGAGCCAGTGGAGTCTCTGCAGGTGTTGGCTGATGTATTCGAGTCGGGGGATGCCGAGGACGAGTCTGGCGGCGCTGTTCGGTATTGTCTGGAGTTTGCGGAGTAGGGACTTGTTGATGCCGGCTTAGAATGCGTTTCCATAGTCCAGTCTGCTGGTGATGAGTGCGTGGGTGGACGAGCCACAGGTGGTCTTAGTTCTCAGGTGACCTTCTCCTGCCGTATTTGATGACCTGGAAGGTCGGATACATTAAGTTGTGAGGACATCCTTTCGACCACCTACAAAGCCTCGAAGAGAAGAGTCCTCTTGGGTTTGTAACTGGGGCACCCGTGTTGAGGCCCCAACAATGGACCTGCCGCGACGGGGGAGCCAATGAACTCGGAGGCAAAAGGAGAAATTTAAGGTGGATACTCTGAGACACTTAGTAAAATTGGTAAAAACTTCAGAAACAATGCCAGCAGTGAGGCAACTATTAAAAGATTTACGATGAGATCGTCTGCAACACGAAAATAAATGTTGACAATAATTATTGGATCGATGTGTAGATGATTGCATCAATTTATGACTATTCAGGCTTTTTCCTATGAAATGTCCGTTCTTTTAACAAAGACGCGATGGCTCTTGCGGTGCAGATCTCCCAGGCGAGACAGAAGGTCTAAAGGTGATGGTGCGGATTCTCCGTGACTGACCCTCTGGCCTCAGTCACTCCATCCATGGACGAGCTCCTCCCATGGCCCGATGGGGTGGAGGCTTCAGAGTTAGGACTTCACTCCATTCGCCCTGTTTAGGGTCGATAGTCTGAATGGTTTTTTTTCCCTGAACGAAACAGAGACGAAAAAAACAAAATTACCCCAAACTCTCGGAGAAAATGCAACGGGTGTGTTTATCATTAGTGGTTTTATTTTACAAAAATAAATTCCCACTTTGGGACTTAGTTTTCGAAAAACAAAACACTTTTGAATAGTTTGATGTCCAGCTGACAGCTGCCACGCACCGTCCGTCAGACCTCCCATACATCGCCAGGGTTGGCGGCCCCTGTCTGGACAGGGTCCGGCTCGACTCGCAGTGTCTGGGTGGGAGGTTGCTCGTGATGGTGGAGGCGATGCGGTGAGGTGTGAGGGGGGCTCGGGCACCTGCTGCTGCTGCTGTTTGCAACCATCCATCCTGATACTTTCATGAATGTATAGAAGTGTTGTCAGGGTTGGATGTTGAGTCTGTGGTGCAGTTGGTTCAATATTTCCTTTAAATCTGGGGTTTAACCATCACTCTGTGATGGGATTGTACAGAACAGCTATTTCATGATGTGCGGATTCCAGTTTTTTATCAATTAAAGATCAGAGGGCGCCTGATCTCAGCCTGCACCCCCTCCAAAGGCACAACCTGCGAACTGTGGAGGAGGCATAGAGGCAAGACGAGCTGTCACTCAAGACTCCCTTCTGATCGATAGTAACTGCTCAGAGCCCTGGGAGGGCGTTAGAGTTCACAGCATGACCCTCTGCACAGGATCACACGTGGGCTCAGACTCCGGACGCCGAGCACCGCCTCGGTTTCCTCTGAAACACCAGCTGCTTCCTGCGATGGAAAGAAGGGTCAGACGCCTGGCGGAGTGGCTGAGGCGCAGGGGGCACTCGGTGCCTGCAGCACAGGGCAGGAGCTCTGGAGGGGGCTGCACTGGACGGGAGAGCAAGGGTGGCATGGGGCACTCGGTGCCTGCAGCAGAGGGTCAGGGAGGGGCTGCGCTGGATCTGGCTGCCACGTACATTGCTGCCCTGATGCCAGCTGGAAGAGGTCTCACTGCAGCCAGTGTTTCTCTGAGGTAACTGGGTGGGTTCTGCCATGCACCACGGGTGTGCCAGGGAGCAAGACTGATGCCCTCCAGACATGAGAGCAAAGCTGCTCTTCCAGACCCCGGATCTCAGGGGTGCGAGAATGAGCAGTTAAGGCTCACTCCAAGAGGGTCGGGACCTCAGAGCCAGGATGAAACACTAAATAACCAGGCAGTAGCGTGCAGTGGTGCAGCCGGTGCAGTCGCACCGGGGCCCAGAGGTGTGAAGGGCCCACTGAACCATGATTGTTGCTGGATTCCACATTTCAAACAGCATCATGGAGACCCCTTTCCTTCCTTGGACAAGAACCTGTGGCACCCTGGCCGTGCCCCTGTAAATACCCCCCAAAGACAGTGATGTCCAGTCTGTGCCTGTCTTTAACAGAAAAGGACCTTATTAACAGGTAAGAAAAATTCAACTGTTAATACAGTAAAATATACAAATAACACAATGTGCTGCCGGTTTAGGGGGCTCCCACACACCCCAAACAGGGCCTAGATAAAACCCCAAAGAGGGTCTGGTTACAACGCCAAACAGGTTAAACCCCAAAGAGGACCTAGATACAACGCCACACAGGGGCTCAATACAATCCCAAACAGGGCCTGGATACAACCCCACACAGGGCCTGGATACAACCCCACACAGGGCCTAGATACAACCCCACACAGGGCCTAGATACAACCCCACACAGGGCCTGGATACAACCCAACACAGGGCCTCCATACAATCCCAAACAGGGCCTGGATACAAACACACACAGGGCCTGGATACAACCCCACACAGGGCCTGGATACAACGCCACACAGGGGCTCAATACAACCCCACACAGGGCCTGGATACAACCCAACACAGGGCCTCCATACAATCCCAAACAGGGCCTGGATACAACCCCACACAGGGCCTGGATACAATCCCAAACAGGGCATGCATACAACCCCAGAAAGGGCCTGCATACAACCCCAAACAGGGCCTGGATACAACCCAACACAGGGCCTAGATACAACCCCAAACAGGGCCTGCATACAATCCCAAACAGGGCCTGGATACAACCCCACACAGGGCCTGGATACAACCCCACACAGGGGCTGAATACAACCCCAAACAGAGCCTGGATACAACCCCAAACAGGGCCTAGATACAACCCCACACAGGGCCTGGATACAACCACAAACAGGGCCTGGATACAACCCCACACAGGGCCTAGATACAACCCCACACAGGGCCTGGATACAACCACAAACAGGGCCTGGATACAACCACAAACAGGGCCTGTATACAACCCCACACAGGGCCTGGATACGACCCCACACAGGGTCTGGATACAACCCCACACAGAAGAAACCACCGCAATGGAGCGCACACCGCTATCCCCTCCTCCGGATCGCCCCTCGGGACTCTGGTACTTGTAGTTCAATAGTGGATCACCCAGGTGGGTGCAAGTCGAAGTTATCCCGAAACCCGAGCCATGTCTCGGGCGATACCCAAAAACCCGGGACATGTATCGGGTCTAGAGATTCATCAGTCCAACAAGTACCGACTTGCACCCACCTGGGTGATCCACTATTGAACTACAAGTACCAGAGTCCCGAGGGGCGATCCGGAGGAGGGGCTAGCGGTGTGCGCTCCATTGCGGTGGTTTCTACTAATTGGCTCCCTTGAGCTTTGAGCCGACGGGCTCCTGGATGCTGCCCTGCGTGCCGGTTCGGGCAACGAGGCCATTGACGGTTGTTTGGCGGCCTTCTCCTCCACCCCTAACCATTTCTCTACTGATGAGGGAAGTTATCCCGAAACCCGAGCCATGTCTCGGGCGATACCCAAAAACCCGGGACATGTATCGGGTCTAGAGATTCATCAGTCCAACAAGTACCGACTTGCACCCACCTGGGTGATCCACTATTGAACTACAAGTACCAGAGTCCCGAGGGGCGATCCGGAGGAGGGGCTAGCGGTGTGCGCTCCATTGCGGTGGTTTCTACAACCCCACACAGGGCCTGGATACAACCACAAACAGGGCCTGGATACAACCCCACACAGGGCCTGGATACAACCCCACACAGGGCCTGGATACAGCCCCGAACAGGGCCTGGATACAACCCCACATAGGGCCTGGATACAACCCCACACAGGGCCTGGATACAACCCCAAACAGGGCCTGGATAAAACCCCAAACATGGCCTGCATACAATCCCAAACAGGGCCTTGATACAACCCCAAACAAGGCCTGCGTACAATCCCAAACACGGCCTGGGTACAACCCCACACAGGGCCTGGATACAACCCCACACAGGCCTGGATACAACCCCACACAGCGCCTGGATACAACCACAAACAGGGCCTGGATACAACCACAAACAGGGCCTGGATACAACCCCACACAGGGCCTGGATACAACCCCACACAGGGCCTGGATACAACCCCACACAGGGCCTGGATACAACCCCACACAGGGCCTGGATACAACGCCACACAGGGGCTCAATAAAACCCCAAACAGGGCCTGGATACAACCCCACACAGGGCCTAGATACAATCCCAAACAGGGCCTGTATACAACCCCAAAAAGGGCCTGCATACAATCCCAAACAGGGCCTGGATACAACCCAACACAGGGCCTAGATACAACCCCAAACATGGCCTGGATACAATCCCAAACAGGGCCTGTATACAACCCCAAGCAAGGCCTGCGTACAATCCAAAACAGGGCCTGGGTACAACCCCACACATGGCCTGGATACAACCCCACACAGGCCCGGAAACAACCCCACACAGCGCCTGGATACAACCACAAACAGGGCCTGGATACAACCACAAACAGGGCCTGGATACAACCCCACACAGGGCCTGGATACAACCCCACACAGGGCCTGGATACAACCCCACACAGGGCCTGGATACAACCCCACACAGGGCCTGGATACAACGCCACACAGGGGCTCAATAAAACCCCAAACAGGGCCTGGATACAACCCCACACAGGGCCTAGATACAATCCCAAACAGGGCCTGTATACAACCCCAAAAAGGGCCTGCATACAATCCCAAACAGGGCCTGGATACAACCCAACACAGGGCCTAGATACAACCCCAAACATGGCCTGGATACAATCCCAAACAGGGCCTGTATACAACCCCAAGCAAGGCCTGCGTACAATCCAAAACAGGGCCTGGGTACAACCCCACACAGGGCCTGGATACAACCCCACACAGGCCTGGAAACAACCCCACACAGCGCCTGGATACAACCACAAACAGGGCCTGGATACAACCACAAACAGGGCCTGGATACAACCCCACACAGGGCCTGGATACAACCCCACACAGGGCCTGGATACAACCCCACACAGGGCCTGGATACAACCCCACACAGGGCCTGGATACAACCCCACACAGGGCCTGGATACAACCACACACAGGGCCTGGATACAACCCCACACAGGGCCTGGATACAACCCCACACAGGGCCTGGGTACAGCCCCACACAGGGCCTGGATACAACCCCACATAGGGCCTGGATACAACCACAAACAGGGCCTGGATACAACCCCACACAGGGCCTGGATACAACCCCACACAGGGCCTGGATACAACCCCACACAGGGCCTGGATACAACCCCAAACAGGGCCTGGATACAACCCCAAACAGGGCCTGCATACAACCCCACACAGGGCCTGGATACAACCCCAAACATCTACAGAGCTCCCTAGTGCTGGACACAAAGTTTCTGGTATCAGTTCCCACATAGCGACTGTTCTCCGATGAGCCTTTATTTGATCTGAGTGTGGAATCTGCAGATGATGGGATTCTGAATCAAAGGTACAGAGGAGGTCAAATGAGTGGTGCCTTCTTTTTTAAAAAGCCTTTGGGCTGAAGCCCATTATTCAAGGAACCAGGATGTTGACACTGGTGTTCGCTTGGGGACCATGTCCAGTCGAATGACATCCAGGATCTACTTACGGCTCCACTGGGCAAACTATGACATTTAATGTCACAGTTGAAAATAGTAGGCCTTCACCCTCCAGAGGCTTAAAGGTATCTTTAACTTTAGGGGCTTATATCTCAGGAAGGCAAGCTCTAAATCTAGGGCCCGATGTAGAGTTTGACTGACAGCGAACTCTATCACAACGGCGACTGAGTAGCCTGTGAGCCAAACTCTCTGTCCACCTGCCCAACTTTGAGTCGAACGGAGCACTGCGTTTGCCTCAATGGAGTAAAGTGTACTACCTCAGCATCACTCTTGCTCCGAAGGCCTAAGGGAGTGTGGGTCATTAAAGACAAGCCACCCAACCATCTGCCCCATTTAGTGTGGGTAGTAGGATGGTTTCTTTTTCTATGATTCCTTCACGAATATCCTGTCAGTGTGGCACAGCAAAGGTTTTTTTTTTTAAATAACCCCAACACCATGGGAGATAACCCCAATGGTGTTGCCGGCATTAGAGTTTACTTCTCCAACAAGTAATCCCTGCTTTGGTGTAAAATCTTTTAACCCCTTCCACGCGGCGCTCATGACGAGCCCTGCTCATCATGCGGCACGGTGGAGCTGTGCTCATGACGAACTGAGCTCATCACAACTCCGCCCACTCCCATGGAACGCCCGCACAGGAGGGGAATTAGCCCTTCGTGGGCGTTCCGCGGCGGTTATGACGAGCTCAGCCCGTCAAGAGCACAGCTCCACTGTGCCTCACGACGAGCTGAGCTCATCATAAGCATTGAAGGGGTTAAATGTTTGTGGGAAGTGTCCATCATTGGTGGCACACACACACCAAACTTCCATGTGGCTTTCTTTGAACCACCTTAATGGCAGTTTAAACAAGCCCGTAGCATTCAAGGCATGGTCAGCAGTGAACATTAAATTTGGTGGGCAGAGTAAAGACCTGTTTACTCCGTCCATGAACTCGACTCCTCAATCGGGCACTATTCCTTAATATCCTCCTGTCATCTGTATCAGTGTCCAGCTTCCTACTTCCTACTCCTTGTGTCCTACTCTGCTCCCTACCTCCTGCTCCTTGTCTCTTAATCCGCTCTTGGACACCGGCTCACTGTCTCCTACTCTCTACCTCCTGCTCCTTGTCCTCTATTCTGCTCTTGGCCACCTGCTCCCTATCACCTGCTCCTTGTCTCTTAACCTCTACCGCGCTAGCGGGTTTTCCCGCTGTGCGCTGAAATTTCGAAAATCGCGCGTTACGTGACAAAGCCAGCTCGTCATGCGCGTAGCGCAGGTAACGCCCATGACGAGCTGGCTTTGTCATCAGCGCTGAAGGGGTTAATACGCTCTTGGACACCTGCTCACTACCTCCTACTCTCTACCTCCTGCTGCTTGTCCTCTACTCCGCTGTCGGCCACCTGCTTCCTATCTCCTGCTCTCTACATCCTGTTTTGCCTTAAGGTGTCTGTTGTTGTTTCTAATGTGTCTTGACATTCATTTGTGTTGTATCTTGAAGCTTTTATTGAAGTGTCTGAAGTGTACTGAAGTTTCTGTTGAAGCATCTGAAATCTTGAAGTTTCTGTTGAAGTTTATGATGTGGATTGAACCCTAGGTTGAGGTTTCTAATGTCTTAACATTTCTGATAAGTTTTGAAGTTTCTGATGTATCTTGAAACTTTTGTTGAAGTTTCTGTTGTGATTTGAAGGTTCTGCCGAAGTTTCTGAAGTGTACTGAAATTTCTGTTGATGTTTCTTATCTTGCTCAGGAACTAGTGTTATCTGGAGGAAGCAGAAACTCCCGTTCTACCAGTGACCTCTAGCTCCAACCTGCCCATTTTTTAAAGAAAAAAACCTACAATCGGGCTTTCTCTGGGGCCGCACTAAGAATGTGGAACTCTCTCCCACCCGCCATCGGAAAAATGCCTTCTCTGGCACATTTCAAAATGGAGGCCAAAACTTACCTCATGAGAAAATTCCTCTCCTAGGGCCTCATTTATGAGGCCTTGCGTCAGTTTTGCGCTTCCGATGCGTCACTTTTTGTGACGCATCGGCGGCGTAAAACATGCCTCCTGATGCGCACTATTTACAAAGTGACGCATCTAAGCAGATGCGTCACTTTGTAAACCCCTGCGCTACATTATACCTGCGTCAGGTATAATGTATGCAGAGGGGGCGTTCACCCGCAAAAAGCCTCGTAATAGTGACGCAGTGAAATCTATGAGATTGCACTGCGTCAATTTTAGGACGCTGTTGCGGCAAAATCTTGCGGCTGCCTCACAGCAGGCGTAAGACTGACGCAAGCCCTTTCACATGGGGCTTTCCCCATGTGAAAGGAAGCATTGCTGGAGTTGCGTCACTTTTGTGACGCACTCCAGCAATGCGTCACTTTTGCGCCTACAGATACGTCAGAAATACTGACGTATCTGTAACTCCTTGCGACATGATGCGTCATATTATAAATATGACGCATCAATCATGTCTCAGGGAGAGCGCAGTGAAAAGTGACACATCGCTGTTTTCACGCAGCGATGCGTCACTTTTCATAAATGAGGCCCCTAATCTCTGCCTTCAACCACCACAGAGAGCCTGACTAAGCTAAGACCATCGCCTGGTCCTCAGATCACCTACTCACCCCACCAAGAAGCTGAGGGGTTTTGTACTGTTTAACCGCATCTGTAGCCACACACACATGTCCAGGCCCGGACTGGCCATAGCGGACACCGGGCAATCCCCCGGTGCCCTGCACGGGTGGGGGCCGGATTTGGGGCACTGGGGGCCGTTTTTGATACAGGGCCGTTGAAACAGCCCTGTAACAAAATCGGCCGAAAACCGGACCCGGCAAAGAGCTCGGCGGCACCTCCAACCCCCCCCGAGTGGGGAGGGGGGGCCGACCGAACACTTTGCCATGGCCGGTTGTGGTTCCCAGTCCGTCCCTGCACGTGCCCCTCTTTCCCCTATGTGCCCAGCACCCCTGCCCCTTCCAATCGTTCCGTATACTTCTGTATGTCTATGCCTTTTTGTTCACTTCTGTAAATTTTATTTTTGTAAACCTTGTAAAGCGCTCTGATACCCTCACGTGTCAAGTTTGCACTCTATAAAACACAAAAAAAAAAAAATTTAAAAATAAAATTCTGAAGTGTGCTGAATTTTCTGTTAAAGTTTCGGATGTCTTGAATTTTCTGATGAGCCTTGAAGCTTTTTTTGTTGAGATTTATGATGTGTGTTGTACATTCTGTTCATGTTTCTGAAGTGTGCTGAAGTTTCTATTAAAATTCTGAATTTTGTTTATCTTTCTGTTGAAGTTTAGGAAGTGTGCTGAAGTTTCTGTTGAAGTTTCTGATGTCTTGAATTCTGATGTATATTGCAGCTTCTGTTGACGTTTCTGATGCTTGTTGTACTTTTGGGTAAAATTTCTAAAGTTTTCTGAAATTTCTGTTGAAGTTTCTGAACTGTGCTGAATGTTCTGTTGAAGTTTGTAAAGTATGTTGAACTTTCTGTTGAAATTCCTGAAGTGTGTTGTGAATGTTTTGTTGAAGTATCCCTCCACAACACCGGACCCCAATACCTCAACGAAAGGGTCTCCTTCAACACACCAAAGAGAAGCCTCCGCTCCGCCAACCAACGAACATCTCCACACACCTGCACGGAGGGGGTCTGTGGCCCTCTCAGAGACATACAACTAGGAGGAAGGGTAAGGGGGTGAGAAGCTATTGTTGGAGAAATGCACTGGAGACAGTGGGGCATATTATCAAGGGGGTTTATCTCCGCTTTTTTGGCTTTAAAAGCCAGGAAAGCGGAGATAAAATTATCTCCCTATTACCTAGCTGTCGCTAACACCAGTTAGCGACAGCTAGTAGGAGATAGCGACCATCTTGGGCCCCGCTTTGCATGTCAGTGATATTTATCACTAATGACATGCAAAGTGGGCGTGCCAAGATGTTAGCGACTGGAAACAGTCGCTAATGTCGCTATCTCCTATTACCAACTTTTGGAGATATTCGCGCTAAGCGCAAATATCTCCAAAAACTAACACCTGCCCTGAGCAGTTCTTAGCCATGTTATCCAATGGGAGGTGGATAACATGGCTAAGAGCATTAGCTCGGTAATGCATGAATATCGCGGACTTTTCAGCGATATTCATGCATTGCGGCCGTTTTTTATCGCATTTGAGATAAACCTTGGTAATACCAAGGTTTATCTGCGATATAAATCGCCGCAGCTTAGCGGTAAAATTTTGTCTCTAACCAAGCAATAGCGATAATTATCGCTATTGCTTGGTAATATGCCCCAGTGACCCTTAGCAACTCAAGTTTATTGGGGTGCAGTAATCACACATGGTCATGTGGCCATAGATACGCACTGGGCCCCTCAGAGAACAGCCCCTCCCCGAGAACGAACTGGTTAAGATGGTATATTACATGGGCGGTGGGCGTCATCTGATTAAATGTCTGTACATAGGTATTAGTGCACACACGAGGGTCTCCCTACAAACACTGAAGACCCTGTGGGAACTGGATATGGGTAAAGACATGTCAGAGAAGGAATGGTCGATAGTGTTGGAACACCCCAGAAAGATCCCCCGCAATGCCAAATTCAAATTCATTCAAACAATGGTGCTGCACCGTGCATACTTAACCCCGAACAGACTGGACACGATGTTTCCCCAGACGCAGCACTCGGATGTATGACGTTACAACGCATACTTTTACAACGCCTACCTTTACATCGCAAGTTTTACAACGCATACCATTACAACGCATAATGCTTTTGGGCGCTGGATAGTGAATAGTTTAATTTACTATTCCAACTCCAGTCCCCGTGGATAGTAGGGAAGGTGTTGGATAGTACATTAAACCTATTCCCTATCCTAGAGCGCCCCCAGCGCTATGCGTTGTAATGGTTTGCTTTTGTAAAATTTGCGTTGTAATGGTAGTTCGTTGTAAAAGTTTTGTTGTAAAGGCTGTATACCGCAGCACTCACGCCCGAGGTGTCTCCTAGAAGGGGCGGGCTTTATACACATGATATGGGACTGCCCGAAAATACGGGGTTACTGGGATACAGTACGACACGTGACAGAATCGGTTACACAGCTTGCCATTACTGATACGCTAAGGGAGTGCATTTTGGGGCTCCATACTCATACCACCACATATAAAGTGCAACACCGGTTTGTAAACCTTGCATGTATTCTGGCTATTAGAACTATAACCATGTGGTGGAAATCCCGTAAACCCCCGGAAGTGCGCGCTTGGCACACAGAATTGTTACGCTGGGGCGGCGCGGCACTGCGCAGAGAAGAAGTCAGAGGCCTGCGTAAAAAAACCCGATCTCCCTTGAATGGGCAGTTATGTCGGAGGGAATGCAATCCCATGATTTGGAGTCTGTGACCTAGGTAGTGGTTGTCTGGTGCGGAAGTGACCCGTGTACTACGTGTGCCGAAGAGCAGAGTTGTGTCGTGGTGCAATGTTGTGTATGTGGAGCAGACACTCTTCCTGATGACAATTTTCGGGAAACATCCTTTACAACGCAAGTTTTACCACGCAGTGCCTTTACGACGCAACTTTTACAACGCAAACCATTACAACGCATTGCGCTGGGGGGGGCGCTCTAGGATAGGGAATAGGTTTCATTTACTGTCCAACACCTTCCCTAGCGTCCACGGGGACTGGAGTTGGAATAGTAAATTAAACTATTCACTATCCAGCGCCCAAAAGCACTATGCGTTGTAAAGGCATGCGTTGTAAAAACAGCGTTGTAAAGGCATACGTGGTAAAATCATGCGTTGTAATGGTATGCGTTGTAAAAACCGCGTTGTAAAAGCATGCGATGTAAAAGTATGCGTTGTAAAAACCGCGTTGTAAAAGCATGCGATGTAAAAGTATGCGTTGTAATGTCATACATCCACAATTTTCACTATGTTGTAGATGCAGCGGGTAAAGGATGCAGAGAGCGGGAACTTGTGGGAGGGGGCAGTTGGGGTGTTACTCTGGGTTGTATTGGAAGTATTGCTTTACACTAGAACGTCGATGATATACAACATGTCTGAATGTACAATAAGTAATGTAAAGCTGGAAACTCATGTACATACTTATGCAAATTGTGGATTCTGTGCTGGAACGCCTTGTAACAAAGACATTGGAACAATTGTACGGTTCACTACTAAAAAAACTCTATAAAATATGTTTAAGAAAAAAATATGGCCAAAGATGCTCATGCAGCAATCTCCCCACCCTATCTGTGTTACAATGAGCTGTATATATGGAACAAAACATAGAACTTACACAATGCAAGGCACATTACATTCCACATAAGGCCTCCTGGCATGGGCTAACAAGATCCTGGAATGTGAAGAAGGGAGCAGAGGCAAGAGGTGCAGATGGAGGGGCGTGAGGACACGTTTAGCCTCTGCTTGGTCGGTGCAACAGTAAAGATTAGCGCTAAGAGGCAGAGCCAGGCTCTAGAAGGGGAGGGGGGGAGTGCCTACACCCTCAAACAAGAGCATGAGAATGCATGTGTATGGTACATTATGAAGAAAGCAGAGTTAGCTCAGTGGGTAAAGGAGCTTGCAGCTGAGAATGTCATTTCTCCCACAGCCTTGACAGAATGACAGGCACTAATCCCCGCTGCCAGCCCATGGGTGGAGTGTAGTGACGCGCTGTGTGATCTCCTGGGGCGCTCCAGGGCTCATCTATTGTGCGGTTTGTGCAATCCATCAGCTGTGCTGACCTCTGACCCTTATCACCCCTCTCCGCACCTGGTCCTCAGCTCTCTTACCTGTGAGGAGGAGGGCCCAGATCCTGAGACCCCTCGCAGGGGGCACCGGGCTTCGGAAGACCCTCTGCATCTCGGATGTGATTGGTCAGGAATGGGACCAACTTCAGGAGCCAAACATCTCTGTAAATCAAAGGACAGGGGTGAGTCCGGCTCAAAGTTCTAAAGTAATTCCAGAATATCAAGCAGCTAACATACGCTGTCAGGCAGAGCTTCGTTCACGCAGTTACTTACAGCACTTACTCTTGGGCTGTGGACTTATGTTTCATGATCAGAATGTATCCCAAAACAAGTAAGAAGGTAGAACAAGGAGCAAAAAGCAGTAATCGAAATATAGGCAACAGCGAGAAAGGGAAAAGCTAGGGATGAAAAGGGATTGGCAAGAGTGAGAGAGAGAAATGACTGGCACTGTGGTGGAAGAAAGAAGCATGAGGTGGAATCGACAGCAGGCAGCTCTGGTCGAGCTCCTAAAGCACAGGTTGTGCCACTGCACTTATTTTGTAACAAATCATAGACTGCTGATCAGGGAAAAGAAAAGGATCTTCTAACTTTTAAACAAAATATGTCAGTTTCATGTGTGGAGGCCAGGCTTTTAAATACCCATTTCAAGTCGTAGGGCCTGATTTTGATGTCGGTCAGACCACCACCAACAGGTCATCAGTCGCAGTGCAACCGACTGACAGCCCATCGGTAAGACCGCTGCACTCGGCGGTCAGAGGTAAAGACCACCACCTCAGACAGGATCATCTGATCCCAACGGGGACCCGGTCGGAATAAGATCTCGAACAGAGGCGGCGCTGAAGCAGGCCCCGCCTTCGGGGTTACGATTCTCATTTCTGAAAGACTTTTCATGTTGAAAAGACGGACATGGAAAGACTGTCGGAAACTGACTTTGAGGGGCTCAAACCGGGCTCCCGTCCATCGTGGGTCACCTCAAAGTGGTCTTCTGAGAGCATCAAGGGGCGCTCGGATGGAGGCTGTGTGAATTCTCAATTGTTGGGGTAGGATTCATGGCCACCCACCTAACTTGGGGGCATATTACCAACAACTACCGATATTTATCGCTAAATGGGCTAAGCAAGGTTTTTTTTTATCGCCAAGCATCGCCGGATATTATTGCAGAGATTACGTGCTATTAGCAACGTTTATCTCGAAAGCGATAAAATATCCGGCGATAACAGCAAAATGCGTGAATATCGCTGAGAATACAGCGATATTCACGCATTAAAACCAATAGGGTCTTAGCCATAATATCCACCTCCCATTGGAAATAATGGCTAAAAACTGGTCTGAGCAGGCATTAGCTTTTGGAGATATTCGCGCTTAGTGCGAATATTTCCATCGCTACGCCTGCCTTGCTAATAGGCGATAGATATGTTAGCGACTGTTTTTAGTCGCTAACAGGTTGGGTACGCCCACTTTGCATGTCATTAGCGATACATATATCGCTGACATGCTAAGCGGGCCCCAAACCGCTCGCTATCGCCTACAAGCTGTCGTTAACTGCTGTTAGTGACAGCTTGGTAATAGGGCGATAAAATTATCGCCACTTAGCGGCCGAAAACAGCCGCTAAAGCGGCGATAATCTCTTCTCGCCCTCCTTGATAATAGGTTCTTCCTCAACATTTGCAACACACTCACTAAATATTCCGCATTTTCAATTGCGCAGGCTGTCCTTGTGTCATTCGCCCTAAGGAAGACCTGATGTGACCACCTTCAACGTACGCACTCTTCTGGGTCGAAACGTCACCGTGCTTGTCTAAATCCAAACCCTACTCTCTCCACTCCATGCGAAAGGTAAACTAAGTCCAAGTCCGATTGGAGATTCATGTACTTAGGGATGGATTACTTGTGAATAACCATTTTAAATTAGTTCAGCAGCGCTGTATATATTGTACTCACATTCAGCACTTTTTTGCACTTTTGTCACTCATTCACCATTTTCAAAATACATTTCTTTATTGCCTGTGCCAGCCATACTGTGTCATTTCTATGCCAAAAAAAGTAAACAAGCTTAAAAAGTGATCCATTGTTTAATACAGTCTTATGATTTATTCATGATTGGTGTGTGTTCCATGCTTTTTACTGTTCTTTTCTCTTTTTTCCCATTGATTGAGTGTAGGATCAATGGCTTTTCCCTGCACGTTCTATTATTTAATAAGTGTTAAAGCAATTGTGTACCCGACAGAACCACAAAGGTAGGCAGACATATGGTTAAACAACGCCACTAGTGCACGTGCAGGTAGGCAGGACTGCAGTGGCAGACCTGCCCCAGCACCATCCGTGTTGCCCGTTTGCGGTCCGGCGTGCAAGAGCAGGTCGAACCCCGGCACGCCCCTCTTTGGAGCCAGCAAGCACACCGGTCGGCAGTACCAGGCCGTTGACCCAAGTCTCAAGATCACTATTTCAGCCACACCAGGGTCCTCAGCCACCCTGGAAGGTGTCCCACTGGAGGGAGCAGAAATCCGAGGTAGGGAGAACCCACATGGGGATTCTTCCCTACGTGACAGGGGACTTGATGGTGACCCTACCTGGCCACTCACCTACCTTGAGCTCTCTCCTCAGAGCATATTCTGGAAAAGCTCTGGCAGTAGGGTAGGCCCCACCTTGATGTTAGCTCACTAGTATGGGATGCCAGCCTGAGCAGGTTACATGATTGGCAGGCGAGTCCAGTGGGGAGACAGACTATGCTGTGTCCCAAGGTGTGGCGCCGCGTCTAGGGCGACTGACTCCGGAATCTGGGGATCACGGTTCGATCACTGGCACCGGCGGCAGGTTAGCCCAGCACCATGTGACTCTGGGCAATAGCTCGCTTAATCTTCCCCACGGCCCCCAGCGCCTAGAGACCCTTACGGGTGATTGTACGCTTTAAAATAAAAAATAAACTACTAGCCAGTGCAGAACCCATCCAGGGTATGTAATGTACTTTTTTACAGGGCGCTCACAGCGACGACACCTAACCCAAATCACATAGACACCCCCTCTTAACCTGTACAGAAGGGGTCTTGTACTTTCCCACTGCAGTATGGTGAAAACTGGCCCAAAGTCCCAGGGTCAGGAACAATGAGCTGGCAAAGACTAGGAGGGCAAAAAGCGAAATATTTTGGGAAACTCTCCCGAAGAAGGCCCTGTCCAACAGTCAGTTACAAGGACTGAATCTTCGCAGAGCTGTACAGACCGTCAGTCACAGTGACAGCATGTTTACAGACCTGCCAGTTTATGTGAACTATCACTCAAAAGATTGCCACTCACTCAGACTGAATTTGTCTGGAGCCGTATAGACTGTCAGTCACTAAGGGGCAGATTTATGATAACTGGCGCATCCCCAGGGATGCGCCAGTTATTTTGCGCCACTGCTCTGCCACCCATGGTGCGCCGCATTTATGATGCGGCGCACCATGGGGCAAAAACGGCACAGATGCGTGACGCATCTGTGCCGTAAAGGTGGCGCATTGCTGGAGTTGCGTCGCAAGCGCGACGCAGCTCCAGCAAGGCTCGGTGGTGCCCATCTTAACAATGCTGCGTCAAGACCTACGCCTGCTTCAAGCAGGCGCAGGCTTTTGACGCAGCATTGGCCTGAAAGTGACTGAGTGAAATCTCATAGATTTCACTCAGCCACTTTTCCGAGGCGCACCTGCCCCGGAACGCCCCCCTGCGCCGGAACGCCCACAAGCGGCGCAGGGCTTTACAACGTGACGCATCTGCCTAGATGCGTCACGTTGTAAATCGTTCGTAGGGATGCGCCACGTTTACGCCGCCTTGCGTGACGCAACAGCGGCGTAAACGTGGCGCAAGGGCCTCATAAATCTGCCCCTAAGACTCTATCTCTATGGAGCTGTAGGGACTGTCAAACAGGGAGACCCCACTTCTTGCATTTGTGTGGATCTGTATGGAGCTCCAGTCACTGGGACATGGGGGCATATTACCAAGCAATAGCGATAATTATCGCTATTGCTTGGTTAGAGAGAAAATGTTACCGCTGAGCTGCGGCGATTTTAATCGCAGATAAACCTTGGTATTACCAAGGTTTATCGCAAATGCGATAAAAAACGGCCGCAATGCATGAATATCGCTGAAAAGTCAGCGATATTCATGCATTACCGAGCTAATGCTCTTAGCCATGTTATCCACCTCCCATTGGATAACATGGCTAAGAACTGCTCAGGGCAGGTGTTAGCTTCTGGAGATATTCGCGCTTAGCGCGAATATCTCCAAAAGTTGGTAATAGGAGATAGTTGGTAATAGGAGATAGCGATGTTAGCGACTGTTTCCAGTCTCTAACATCTTGGCACGCCCACTTTGCATGTCATTAGTGATAAATATCACTGACATGCAAAGCGGGGCCCAAGATGGTCGCTATCTCCTACTAGCTGTCGCTAACTGGTGTTAGCGACAGCTAGGTAATAGGGAGATAATTTTATCTCCGCTTTCTTGGCTTTCTTGGAGATAAACCCCCTTGATAATATGCCCCTATGTCTTTACATGCTTGTACGGGCTGTCGCTCACAAGGACTGTCTCTTAATGGAGCTGTATGGACTGCCAATAACAGGGACTTGTCTTTTATCGAGCTGTACAGACAGACACACACAGGGAATGTATCTTTACGGGCCACTATGGATCATCAATCACGAGAACTACATTTTCAGACTGTCGGTCACCATTATCACAGCTTTATAGCCCTGTGTGGGCTGTTAGTCACGGGAACTCAATTTTCATTGAGCTGTGCGGACTGTCAGTCTTCTGAGTCTGCATCTTTACAGACCTGTATGGACTGTTGCGAGTATTGGAAAAGTCGAAGTCAAAGTATACAAATATACATGTATGTATAAGACCAAGGTTGCATCATAAATATCAAATGTGCCCTTCATGAACTCTCCACCAATCCCGATTCAGAAATACGTGGACAAGCGGCTCTGAGTCCTAGGCCTGAGGTCACTGATTGACGGGTCACAGGTGTGGTGAAGCAGGCTCTGAGACCGAGGCCTGAGGTCACTGATTGACGGGTCACAGGTGTGGTGAAGCAGGCTCTGAGACCGAGGCCTGAGGTCACTGATTGACGGGTCACAGGTGTGGTGAAGCAGGCTCTGAGACCGAGGCCTGAGGTCACTGATTGACGGGTCACAGGTGTGGTGAAGCAGGCTCTGAGACCGAGGCCTGAGGTCACTGATTGACGGGTCACTGGTGGGGTGAAGCAGGCTCTGAGACCGAGGCCTGAGGTTACTGATTGACGGGTCACAGGTGTGGTGAAGCAGGCTCTGAGACCGAGGCCTGAGGTTACTGATTGACGGGTCACAGGTGGGGTGAAGCAGGCTCTGAGACCGAGGCCTGAGGTTACTGATTGAAGGGTCACAGGTGGGGTGAAGCAGGCTCTGAGTCCGAGGCATGAGGTCACTGATTGAAGGGTCACAGGTGGGGTGAAGCAGGCTCTGAGACCGAGGCCTGAGGTCACTGATTGACGGGTCACAGGTGTGGTGAAGCAGGCTCTGAGACCGAGGCCTGAGGTCACTGATTGACGGGTCACAGGTGGGGTGAAGCAGGCTCTGAGACCGAGGCCTGAGGTTACTGATTGAAGGGTCACAGGTGGGGTGAAGCAGGCTCTGAGACCGAGGCCTGAGGTCACTGATTGACGGGTCACAGGTGTGGTGAAGCAGGCTCTGAGACCTAGGCCTGAGGTCACTGATTGAAGGGTCACAGGTGGGGTGAAGCAGGCTCTGAGACCGAGGCCTGAGGTCACTGATTGACGGGTCACAGGTGGGGTGAAGCAGGCTCTGAGACCGAGGCCTGAGGTTACTGATTGAAGGGTCACAGGTGTGGTGAAGCAGGCTCTGAGACCGAGGCCTGAGGTTACTGATTGACGGGTCACCGGTGGGGTGAAGCAGGCTCTGAGACCGAGGCCTGAGGTCACTGATTGACGGGTCACAGGTGGGGTGAAGCAGGCTCTGAGACCGAGGCCTGAGGTTACTGATTGATGGGTCACAGGTGGGGTGAAGCAGGCTCTGAGACCGAGGCCTGAGGTCACTGATTGACGGGTCACAGGTGGGGTGAAGCAGGCTCTGAGACCGAGGCCTGAGGTCACTGATTGACGGGTCACAGGTGTGGTGAAGCAGGCTCTGAGACCTAGACCTGAGGTTACTGATTGAAGGGTCACAGGTGTGGTGAAGCAGGCTCTGAGACCGAGGCCTGAGGTTACTGATTGACGGGTCACAGGTGTGGTGAAGCAGGCTCTGAGACCTAGACCTGAGGTTACTGATTGAAGGGTCACAGGTGGGGTGAAGCAGGCTCTGAGACCGAGGCCTGAGGTCACTGATTGACGGGTCACTGGTGGGGTGAAGCAGGCTCTGAGACCTAGGCCTGAGGTTACTGATTGAAGGGTCACAGGTGGGGTGAAGCAGGCTCTGAGACCGAGGCCTGAGGTTACTGATTGACGGGTCACAGGTGGGGTGAAGCAGGCTCTGAGACCGAGGCATGAGGTCACTGATTGACGGGTCACTGGTGGGGTGAAGCAGGCTCTGAGACCGAGGCCTGAGGTCACTGATTGACAGGTCACAGGTGGGGTGAAGCAGGCTCTGAGACCGAGGCCTGAGGTTACTGATTGACGGGTCACTGGTGGGGTGAAGCAGGCTCTGAGACCGAGGCCTGAGGTCACTGATTGACAGGTCACAGGTGGGGTGAAGCAGGCTCTGAGACCGAGGCCTGAGGTTACTGATTGACGGGTCACAGGTGGGGTGAAGCAGGCTCTGAGACCGAGGCCTGAGGTCACTGATTGACGGGTCACTGGTGGGGTGAAGCAGGCTCTGAGTCCTAGGCCTGAGGTTACTGATTGACGGGTCACTGGTGGGGTGAAGCAGGCTCTGAGACCTAGGCCTGAGGTTACTGATTGAAGGGTCACAGGTGGGGTGAAGCAGGCTCTGAGACCGAGGCCTGAGGTCACTGATTGACGGGTCACTGGTGGGGTGAAGCAGGCTCTGAGACCGAGGCCTGAGGTCACTGATTGACGGGTCACTGGTGGGGTGAAGCAGGCTCTGAGACCGAGGCCTGAGGTTACTGATTGAAGGGTCACAGGTGGGGTGAAGCAGGCTCTGAGACCGAGGCCTGAGGTCACTGATTGACGGGTCACTGGTGGGGTGAAGCAGGCTCTGAGACCGAGGCCTGAGGTCACTGATTGAAGGGTCACAGGTGGGGTGAAGCAGGCTCTGAGACCGAGGCCTGAGGTCACTGATTGACGGGTCACAGGTGGGGTGAAGCAGGCTCTGAGACCGAGGCCTGAGGTCACTGATTGAAGGGTCACAGGTGGGGTGAAGCAGGCTCTGAGACCGAGGCCTGAGGTCACTGATTGACGGGTCACAGGTGTGGTGAAGCAGGCTCTGAGACCGAGGCCTGAGGTTACTGATTGACGGGTCACAGGTGGGGTGAAGCAGGCTCTGAGACCGAGGCCTGAGGTTACTGATTGAAGGGTCACAGGTGGGGTGAAGCAGGCTCTGAGACCGAGGCCTGAGGTCACTGATTGACGGGTCACTGGTGGGGTGAAGCAGGCTCTGAGACCGAGGCCTGAGGTTACTGATTGAAGGGTCACAGGTGGGGTGAAGCAGGCTCTGAGTCCTAGGCCTGAGGTTACTGATTGACAGGTCACAGGTGGGGTGAAGCAGGCTCTGAGACCGAGGCCTGAGGTCACTGATTGACGGGTCACAGGTGGGGTGAAGCAGGCTCTGAGACCGAGGCCTGAGGTCACTGATTGACAGGTCACAGGTGGGGTGAAGCAGGCTCTGAGACCGAGGCCTGAGGTTACTGATTGACAGGTCACAGGTGGGGTGAAGCAGGCTCTGAGACCGAGGCCTGAGGTCACTGATTGACGGGTCACTGGTGGGGTGAAGCAGGCTCTGAGACCGAGGCCTGAGGTCACTGATTGAAGGGTCACAGGTGTGGTGAAGCAGGCTCTGAGACCGAGGCCTGAGGTCACTGATTGACGGGTCACAGGTGTGGTGAAGCAGGCTCTGAGACCGAGGCCTGAGGTTACTGATTGACGGGTCACAGGTGTGGTGAAGCAGGCTCTGAGACCGAGGCCTGAGGTCACTGATTGACGGGTCACTGGTGGGGTGAAGCAGGCTCTGAGACCGAGGCCTGAGGTTACTGATTGAAGGGTCACAGGTGGGGTGAAGCAGGCTCTGAGACCGAGGCCTGAGGTCACTGATTGACGGGTCACAGGTGTGGTGAAGCAGGCTCTGAGACCGAGGCCTGAGGTTACTGATTGACGGGTCACAGGTGTGGTGAAGCAGGCTCTGAGACCGAGGCCTGAGGTTACTGATTGACGGGTCACAGGTGGGGTGAAGCAGGCTCTGAGACCGAGGCCTGAGGTTACTGATTGACGGGTCACAGGTGGGGTGAAGCAGGCTCTGAGACCGAGGCCTGAGGTCACTGATTGACGGGTCACTGGTGGGGTGAAGCAGGCTCTGAGACCGAGGCCTGAGGTCACTGATTGACGGGTCACAGGTGTGGTGAAGCAGGCTCTGAGACCGAGGCCTGAGGTTACTGATTGACGGGTCACAGGTGGGGTGAAGCAGGCTCTGAGACCGAGGCCTGAGGTTACTGATTGACGGGTCACAGGTGGGGTGAAGCAGGCTCTGAGACCGAGGCCTGAGGTCACTGATTGAAGGGTCACAGGTGGGGTGAAGCAGGCTCTGAGACCGAGGCATGAGGTCACTGATTGAAGGGTCACAGGTGTGGTGAAGCAGGCTCTGAGACCGAGGCCTGAGGTCACTGATTGACGGGTCACTGGTGGGGTGAAGCAGGCTCTGAGACCGAGGCCTGAGGTCACTGATTGAAGGGTCACAGGTGTGGTGAAGCAGGCTCTGAGACCGAGGCCTGAGGTCACTGATTGACGGGTCACAGGTGGGGTGAAGCAGGCTCTGAGACCGAGGCCTGAGGTTACTGATTGAAGGGTCACAGGTGGGGTGAAGCAGGCTCTGAGACCGAGGCCTGAGGTCACTGATTGAGGGGTCACAGGTGGGGTGAAGCAGGCTGTGAGACCGAGGCCTGAGGTTACTGATTGAAGGGTCACAGGTGGGGTGAAGCAGGCTCTGAGACCGAGGCCTGAGGTCACTGATTGAGGGGTCACAGGTGGGGTGAAGCAGGCTGTGAGACCTAGGCCTGAGGTTACTGATTGACGGGTCACTGGTGGGGTGAAGCAGGCTCTGAGACCGAGGCCTGAGGTCACTGATTGACGGGTCACAGGTGGGGTGAAGCAGGCTCTGAGACCGAGGCCTGAGGTTACTGATTGAAGGGTCACAGGTGGGGTGAAGCAGGCTCTGAGACCGAGGCCTGAGGTCACTGATTGACGGGTCACTGGTGGGGTGAAGCAGGCTCTGAGACCGAGGCCTGAGGTCACTGATTGACGGGTCACAGGTGGGGTGACATGTAATTGGCAGACAAACACGCAAACAGGAAACTCAAATCAATCCCACAGATAGGCGCAGCGACACCACAATGGTCCAGAGAGATTGGCCCCAATGAAGCACACATGGCCAGAGGGGTGCACGCAATCCCAAAAACATCATACATTCAGATGCCACACAGCGTTAGGAACACACAGCCAATCAGAACACAACACCTGCAGTATATGCAGCGACCATGCAGCCCGCATGCCGGGCTTCTGGACACGTTACTCACTGGCCCTCATTGTGTCCGTGCAAGGTCGAGACCCACCTGCATTTCTTATCAAGGGCCTTATTTATTACTCCAAAGACAAAACCTGCATTCAAATACCAAACAAGCGTTTTCAATGCAATAGGTCTCACAATTGCAAGACTTTAATCTATTGACATTGTAAACGATGATGCCTTTTATTTATGTGTTTTTCAAAGCAACACATACATAAAAGCCTCTGTCATTTCTAATGCTAGTAGCTCAAACTCTTACAAATGCGAGACCACTTTAATGGTGGTCGCGCCCCTTTCTTTAGACGCTGCTCGCCATATTCAGGTTACAGTGAGCCGCGTCTAAAGAAAGGGAGCCGCCAACATTAAAGTGAAACCACTTATGAGAGTGTAAGAAAAAAAAGCTTTTGTAGCACAGCCGCTAAAGTGAAAGTGGTCATGCTATAAATTAAATAAATACGCTCGGCTGCAAAAGTAAAACTAAATAATTAAATAAGAGCAGCCGCTATAGTTAGCGGATCGCACTGGGAATCAAAAAATACACGACTAATAACAATAGAAACGGTGGCGGCGTGCAGCGAGGTCATGGATGGAGTAGGAAAGATCATTAAAGTAAATTGCGCTCACCGACTAGATAATGAGTGTTAGACGGACCGGGAGGGTCGGCCGAGGATAAGGGGAGAGGTCTCCGGGGAGAGCCGTCTCCAGTGAATCGTACAGACAAGTAACTCCCCCCCCACAGACGGACACCACACAATGATAAAGTTCAACGATACTTTATAGGCAATTCTTCAAGTACGGTAGAATGGTACAAGGAGGTCTGGACTCAGGGGTCCCCTCTATTCTGGTCTCTGTTTGGGAAAAGGGTAGCGGGACAGTCTTGTTACCAAAGAGATGGAAATAGCTCTCAATCCTCGAGCTCGGTGGTGTAGATGAACGGGCCGCGGCGGAGCCAGCAGGTCCCGTGATGGATGAAGGAAGACGACGGTCCGCGGCAGAGCCAGCAGGTCCCGATGAAGGTGGTGGTTACAAACGGTCCGCGGCCACGCCAGCAGGTCCCGACGACGATGAAGGATAGGGTGGTTCCCAAAGCCGCGGCAGCGCCAGCAGGCAAGACGAGGGTGCACAAGACAGAGCTACGGCAGCGCCAGTAGTCCGTCAAGGATGAGTTCTTCTTTGCGTCTCTCGACTCCAAGATACAACTGTCGTCCGGCTCTGGAGCTGCCCCAGTTATAGGGCTGGTGTGCTTTGATGTCCGGACCCTCGCACTTGGAGGTCGGGAGGTCCGGGATGAGGGGGTTCAGACACCCAGCAGGGGGGTGGAGCCAGCGCCCGGGGAGGCGATGGGCGAGCGGTACTTGGCGGGGGAGAGCCATCGACACCTCTTGCTCCCATTGACTGACCAAGTAGCCCGCTCACCTCCTGGGTGGATGTTGGTGCCGGAATGTCTGAGGCCTGGCCAGGCCCAGGGTTGAGGTCGATCGGGGGCCAGGCGGCCTCGTGGTGGAGTGTCCAAGATGGCGCCCAGGATGGGCGCGCAGGCCGGTAGTGGGTCGGCCTACGCGGTCAACAGGTTCGAGTGTAGGGGTCCCTGCGGGGACGGTGGACGTGTAATGGTGGTGTGTGGTACTTGCGTGGCTGGTTCGGGCCTGGTTGGGCCGGGGGAGAGCGGCCCTTCATGTGGCCTGTCCAACATGCGTCCCCCCCAGCTGAAGGCGGGGAGAGTTACCCATTCTCTTGGGGACTCTTCTCGTCGAGGCGGAAGAACCGGGACAGGCCATCTGCGTTGGCGTGATCTGGCCCAGGCCGATGTTCAACTGTGAAGTCCATCCCTTGTAGGGAGATGGACCAGCGTAGTAACTTCGGGTTTTCCCCCCGCATCTGCATCAGCCACTGCAGGGGTCGGTGGTCGGTCTGTACCCGAAAGGGTGTGCCAAAAAGGTAGGGCCGGAGCTTCTTGAGGGCCCATACCACCGCAAAGGCCTCCCTCTCTATGGTGCTCCAGCGTTGTTCCCGGGGTAGGAGTCGCCGGCTGATGAAGGCCACCGGCTGATCACGGCCTTCGGTGTTCACTTGAGACAGGACTGCCCCAATGCCATGGTCGGAGGCATCCGTCTGGACGATGAACTCCCGGCTGTAGTCGGGGGCCTGGAGCACAGGGGCGGAGCACATGGCGGCTTTCAATTGTTCAAATGCAGCTTGACACTCTGGGGTCCAGTTGACTTTCTGGGGCTGATTTTTTGACGTGAGCTCTGTGAGGGGCCTCACGATAGTACCATAGTCTTTCACGAACCTTCGGTAATAGCCCGTGAGGCCCAGGAAGGCCCGTACCTCGGTCTGGGAATTGGGGGGCTGCCAGGACTGGATGGCGGCAATTTTTAGCTGCAGAGGGGCCACCAGGCCGCTTCCCACCTGGTGCCCGAGGTAGGTTACAGACCCTTGCCCAATTTGACATTTGCTGGCCTTGATCGTGAGGCCAGCTTGCTGAAGGGCGTGCAGCACTGCTCGGAGGTGGCGGAGGTGCTCGGACCACTGGTTGCTGTATACAGCGATGTCGTCTAGGTAGGCGGCGCTGAATCCTTCGAGCCCCGCCAGGACCTGATTGACGAGTCGTTGGAATGTTGCTGGGGCATTCTTCATGCCGAAGGGCATGACTGTGAAATGGTAATGGCCATCGGGAGTGGAGAAGGCAGAACGTTCTTGTGCCCGGGGTGTGAGGCCGATTTGCCAGTAGCCCGCCGTCAGGTCGAAGATACTGAGGTAGCGGGCAGCTCCCATGCGGTCGATTAGTTCATCTGCCCGGGGGATGGGATGTGCGTCTGTCCTGGTGACCGCATTCAAGCCCCGGTAGTCGACGCAGAACCGGAGTTCTGGTGTGGTGCCGGGGGCAGCTGCTTTGGGGACCAGTACTACAGGGCTGGCCCAGGGGCTGTCTGAGGGCTCGATGACCCCGAGCGTGAGCATTTTGGCTTCTTCCTCCTGGATGCAGGCCCGTACCCGATCTGGCACGCGGTAGGCCCGGTGGCGGATAGGGGGGCTGTCCCCCGTGTCCACATCGTGCGTACACCAGGAAGTGACACCTGGGGTGAGGGAGAACAGGCTGGCGACTTGTGACAGGAGAACTTGGCACTCCTGGCGTTGCTCTCGGGTGAGGGCCTCTGAGAGTCGGACCCCCTCTACGGAACCATCTTTCTCCCGCGTTCGTAGGAGGTCCGGGAGGGGCTCGGAGTCCTCTTCAGCCCCATTGTCTGTGGCCATCAGGAGGCTGAGTTCTGTCCGTACAAAGTGCGGTTTCAGTCTGTTAGCGTGGAGGACCCGGAGGGGGTTCCGGGAAGATTCCAAGTTGATGAGATAGGTAGCCGGACCCTTGCGCTCGACCACTTTGAAGGGCCCTGTCCACTTGTCTTGTAGGGCGCAGGGTTCGGTGGGGGACATCACCCATACCTGTTGCCCAGGTTCAAATTCGATGGAGGAGGCATTCCGGTCATACCACCTTTTCATGTCCTCTTGACTGGCCTCTAGGTTGGCTTTTGCTAGTCCTCGGAATCGCCGGGTCTGGTTGCGGAGTGTTAGGAGGTAGCGGAAAACATCTGGTGGGTTCTTTAGAGGGGGCATCTCCCAGCCTTCCTTAACTAGGCTGAGGGGCCCGCGCACGGGGTGTCCATATAGCAGTTCAAATGGGCTGAAGCCCAGGGACTTCTGGGGAACCTCTCGATATGCGAAGAGGAGGCACGGCAGCAGCACATCCCACTGGCGACGGAGGGGCTCTTCCAACCCCCCGATCATCCCTTTGAGCGTGCGGTTGAACCGCTCAACGAGGCCGTTTCCTTGAGGGTGATAGGGGGTCGTGAACCGGTAGGTAACCCCGCACTGTTGCCAGAGAGATTTCATATATTTCGAAATAAAGTTCGTGCCTCTGTCACTGACGACCTCCCGGGGGAAGCCCACCCGGGAGAAGATCCCCATCAGAGCCCGGCCGACTACCGGGGCTGTCACAGTCCGCAGGGGAACAGCCTCCGGGTAGCGGGTGGCGTGGTCCACTAGCACCAGGATGAATCGATGGCCTTGTTTTGTGCGCGGGTCCAGGGGCCCTACGATATCGATTCCGACCCTCTCGAACGGGGTGGTGACCACGGGAAAAGGTTGCAGGGGGGCTTTCAGTTTGCGGCCGCTCTTCCCACTGGCTTGGCACGTGGGGCAAGATCGGCAATGCTGGTGTACATTGTCCCTCATTTTGGGCCAGAAGAAGTGGGTCACCAGGCGGCTATAGGTTTTGTCTTGACCCAAGTGTCCTGCCAGGGGGACATCGTGGGCCAGGTTTAGCAGAAAGTCTCTAAAACGGAGGGGTACCACTAGGACTCGGCTGGCCCCCAGCTCCGCGATTCTTTGCTCACTGTACAGCAGATCATTGTCCCAGTAGACCCAGTGAGTTCCGGAGGTATCCCCTGCGCTTTGGGCTAGCGCTTGCTGGCGGAGTCCCTCGAGGGAGGGACAGGTCTTTTGTTCTTGGCGAAATTGTTCTTGCGTGGGCCCCCCCTCTTGAGGCCACTGGTCGAGGTTAGCGAGGTCTGGAGGTTGAGCTGGTTCGGGGGGGACGTCACGGTCGGTGGTTTCGGCGGGGGCGACCGGAGGCGGTGGCGCCGGCCATTCGAGTTCCTCTGGGCGGGTGTTGGCACGGGCGGTCATGGACCGGGTGGTGACGCACGCCCAGTCCGGGACGCCCAGCATCCCCAGGTGCTCTTTTCGTTCGACTGCTGCCCATGGAGAGCTTTCCAGGTCATTACCCAGGAGGCAGTCTACGGGGGCATCATCTCGGACCGTCACCTTCAACATGCCGGAGACCCCTCCCCATTCGAAGGGGACGCAGGCCATCCGACACAGACTTTCTGAGTTATCGGCTGAACGTACAGGGCAGAGAATGTTTGGTAAGTATTGTTCGGGGGTCACCAGGTGACAGCGGACGGCTGTTACACTGGCCCCAGTGTCACGAAGGGCTTCAGCCCGGCGTCCATTGATGCCCACCCATTGGCTGTACTTCTGGGTATTAGCGGGTAGGGGGACCCGCGGGACCATGTCTCTCCCCCCTAGGCAGGCGAGAGCCATGGCGGCTGGCTCCCATTCTTGGTGTTCCTGTTCATATTCTTCTTGTTCCTCTGAGATCTGTTCCTCCCCCAGAGCAGCAGCGGCTACTTGGCGGGGTCTTGGGCTCTGGTACTGGGGGCAGTTTGGGTCGTTTGCATAGTGTCCGACTCGTTGGCATCGATGGCAGGTAACATTGGCTCGATGTCCCGGTCGCGCTGGGGTGCTGCCCCGGTTGGCCGGGGGGGTGGGGCTGGTAGTGAGGGTGACCGGAGCGTTGCTTCTTCCGCGTCCTTGGCCTCCACCTCCTCGGGGACGGTGCTGACCATTGTTGTTCCGGTTCTGTTCGGAGGACCCATTTCGACTCACTCTGGTGATCTCCCACCGGTCTGCTTCGGCTGCGAGCTGCCGGGGATCCGTTAACTTGCTGTCGAGGAGGTGCTGACGAAGTTCAATGAAGCAATTGTTCGACAGATGCTCCCATACCATAAGATTGAACAGTTGTTCGTAGGTTGTGACCCTGCTTCCTTTGATCCAGCCCTCGAAGGCTCGGCTGAAGTAATTGACATAGTCCACCCAAGTTGTACCTGGGATGCGGGTGCAGTCTCGGAACCTCTGACGGTACATCTCGGGTGTGAGGCCATAGCGGGTGAGGAGTGCAGCTTTCATATGGTCATAGGAGGTCATCTGGTGGTCCGGGAGTTGCAGCAGGGCGTCGCGGCCCTCATTGAGGAATCTCCCCCACAGACCGGCCCCCCAATCGCTTCTATCGATCCGGTGTGCAGTCATAGCGATTTCGTAGGCCTTAAACCATTGCTGGATGTCGTCCTCTCGGAAGTATTCTCGAACGACATCCTTGGGGATGTGTACCTTCTTCTCTGTTGCCCCTGGAGTGTGGGGTTGCTCGGGCACCCCTGCTTCTTTATTCTGTTTGCGTAGGTCGATTTCAGCTAATTTCCGCTCATGTTCATATGCCAGTTTCTTTTCCTCGAGCTCCCTTTGTCTCTGTTTCTCCTCTCTTTCTTCTCGGAGACGCAGGTGCTCTAAGTTGATTTTCTGTTCGGCCAACTTTAGTTCAACGTCCATTTTGAGCCGGGCCATTTCCAGCTCGTGTAGTCGGGTTCTTTCTCGTTCCTGGATCTCGTCTGGCGAGAGACCCGTTCTTCGTTCTTCAGGGGCCATGGGGGTTTGTGCTGCGATGTCTTGATCGGGGGTTCCGGCAGCCCCGGTTTCTGCCCAAGATTCCAGGGCCTGCTTAAAGTCATCTTTGGTATTTAGTCCGGTGGTAGCGATACCTAATTCGATACAGAACTGTTTAAGTTCACGATGGCTGTACTCGTCCAATTTCTCCATCTGGAATTTCTCCGTTGATCCGCTGTCTTTAGTTGACATCGTGATTCGCCGTGGGGTGAGCTACTCTCTGTACGGTTTATGCGGTGATTCGTATCCCGTCGCTGGCCACCAATGTTAGACGGACCGGGAGGGTCGGCCGAGGATAAGGGGAGAGGTCTCCGGGGAGAGCCGTCTCCAGTGAATCGTACAGACAAGTAACTCCCCCCCCACAGACGGACACCACACAATGATAAAGTTCAACGATACTTTATAGGCAATTCTTCAAGTACGGTAGAATGGTACAAGGAGGTCTGGACTCAGGGGTCCCCTCTATTCTGGTCTCTGTTTGGGAAAAGGGTAGCGGGACAGTCTTGTTACCAAAGAGATGGAAATAGCTCTCAATCCTCGAGCTCGGTGGTGTAGATGAACGGGCCGCGGCGGAGCCAGCAGGTCCCGTGATGGATGAAGGAAGACGACGGTCCGCGGCAGAGCCAGCAGGTCCCGATGAAGGTGGTGGTTACAAACGGTCCGCGGCCACGCCAGCAGGTCCCGACGACGATGAAGGATAGGGTGGTTCCCAAAGCCGCGGCAGCGCCAGCAGGCAAGACGAGGGTGCACAAGACAGAGCTACGGCAGCGCCAGTAGTCCGTCAAGGATGAGTTCTTCTTTGCGTCTCTCGACTCCAAGATACAACTGTCGTCCGGCTCTGGAGCTGCCCCAGTTATAGGGCTGGTGTGCTTTGATGTCCGGACCCTCGCACTTGGAGGTCGGGAGGTCCGGGATGAGGGGGTTCAGACACCCAGCAGGGGGGTGGAGCCAGCGCCCGGGGAGGCGATGGGCGAGCGGTACTTGGCGGGGGAGAGCCATCGACACCTCTTGCTCCCATTGACTGACCAAGTAGCCCGCTCACCTCCTGGGTGGATGTTGGTGCCGGAATGTCTGAGGCCTGGCCAGGCCCAGGGTTGAGGTCGATCGGGGGCCAGGCGGCCTCGTGGTGGAGTGTCCAAGATGGCGCCCAGGATGGGCGCGCAGGCCGGTAGTGGGTCGGCCTACGCGGTCAACAGGTTCGAGTGTAGGGGTCCCTGCGGGGACGGTGGACGTGTAATGGTGGTGTGTGGTACTTGCGTGGCTGGTTCGGGCCTGGTTGGGCCGGGGGAGAGCGGCCCTTCATGTGGCCTGTCCAACAATGAGCAAAGATTTTCCTTTTTCTTTTTAGGAACACAATATTATTTAATCACAGAGTGCTCAAAAACATCGTAATGTACATTGCATGTATATATTACTTCACAAAAGGTTGTGGTGCCCAATGGTAGGGAAAGGGGAAGGGGAAGTGAAGTGAATGGAAGTGGTGAAAAATAAGGAACGGGACACAGGTCAAGCATACTTAATCACATGCAAACATATCTTTCAGCTGGCTTCCCAGGGGAGCCAGGCGTCGGTACATCAAATGTTACAATCATTTACATAGCCAGACTTCTGTAGACAGCAGTGTAAATCACAATCAGTCTTGACCACGTGCCCAGATGGGAACAGTCCAGCCTGAACTGCCAGGCCAGGATGCTTGTTTCCAGGTCAGGGAGGACCTGGCCTGGCAGTTCGGGCTGGTCTGTTCCCATTGGGTGCAGGGTCAGGAACGATTTGCGTATGTCTGGGTCCCAACTGGAATGGCATGGTGAGCAAAAAACTATGGATTTAGGCCCAGATCTCTGTACTGGGGTGAATGTAGGACATTGTTCTGCATCCTGTCAATCAATTGTTCGTTTTGCATTTAACACCAATACAGCATCTCTGCACTGGAGATTTTGCATATTGATGTCCTGTCACACTCCTGCTGACTTTGCACCAAGGTTGCTTTGCACACAAGTGTGCTTGTGTAACTAAGTGTGAGTTTGCTCCTAAATGTTTCTTTGCACCTCAGTGTGTCTCCTCACTTCTGCTGATGTTGCAACAGGGGTATTACTACACATAAGTTTGATTTTGCACCTAAAACTGATTTTGCATCTAAATGTGTTTTGTATCAAAATATTTTGTCTGTGCTCCTAACATTGTTTTTACACTCCTACTAATGTTAAGCCAAAGGTGATTTTGCACCCAAGGGTGCATTTGCACACTGGTATATGTGCTCCTAAAAGATTTCAGCACACAGCAACATAATAGACACATGTTACAGAAAGGGGCTTTGGGTGGGCTCCCTTCAGCCATTGGCTTGTAGGGGATCAGTCCCCTTAATTCACTGGCTTTCACAGTTGTCCATAGCAACACAAAAAGATGATGGATGGAATGCTGAACATTGTCAAACATTCACCCCTAGTCACAGATCTCAGTTAAATCTATTGTTCTTTAGCTCACTCCACCACCCCAGTTTAGACCCAGCTATATGCAAATCATTCTTGAGCCTGCGCCCAATGGAACAATCCAGCCCGAACTGCCAAGCCAGGTCCTCCCTGGACTGGAAACCAGGATCCAGGGACCGGTTTCGGGGTAACACCCTTCTTCAGCCAGAATAGCTTGACTCCAGTGGCGCAGTGAGCAAGGGACCCACATCTGGGCACACCTGGCTCTCTTAGGACGGCTATTGCAAAAACAACAAGGTGATGGATGAATGCTTGGAATAATCTCTGCCACTGGCAATCGCTCGGGCCGCATCCCAACCCATTGTTTTTTTGTCACACGTTTGTATCAGCCAACGCATTCTGCTGACATTACAACTGGAACCATTAGAGCCCTTTCTGTGCCTCTGTGGCCTTTGTTCCTTCCAGGGTCAAGACCCCGGTCATTCTCCTTTACAAGTGCTCCACTGGGCATGTAGGCCTAGATGTAGTTTTTTTTTATTTTACCACTTCTTAAATACCGAATTTTACCGATTCGGTATTTAAGAAGTGGTAAAATAGAGGGGGGGTGTAGGTATTACAGATTCGGTAAATACCGAATCGTTAAGATTCGGTGTTTACCAATTCTGTAAATACCGATTCGGTAATGCCCATTGATTCCTATGGGCCCTGAAGCCCATAGGAATCAATGGGCATTACCGAATCGGTATTTACTGAATCGGTAAATACCGATTCCAGCAAGGGTGCAGGGGGTGTCACTTTGACACCGACTAGCACCCCAAATACAGGCATGTTTGCCATGTGGCACACAGACATGCCCATGTCTGTCTGTCACATGGCATAGGTGTGCATGCACACATGTGCAAGCACACCTGGATTCGGTATTTTACCACCCAATTGGATTGGGTGGTAAAATACCGAATCTGAAAGGCCTTTGGGACTCAGAAGAGTCCCACCTACATCTAGAAGTTACCAAATCGGTAAAAATACCAAATCGGTAAAATTGGCCCCCTACATCCCAAAACCCCATTTACCGGTCGGTAACGGCCGAAATCGGCCGAAATCGGCCGTTACCGGCCGGTAAATGGCCACCTACATGTGGCCCGTAGTGCTTGGACCCACTGCTGTCCAGAGCACCCAGGGGCTCTTCCACTCGGCTGGGCTGGGCAGGTACCCTCCTGCCTGAATATGCAGCTCACGCAGTCCTTGGGGCGAGGACTAGCCCTGGGCATGGTCCATGGTGCACCGACCGTGCCCTGCAGCTCCTCTCACCGCTCTCAGTCCTGGTGAATCACATCCCAGTGAAGGGCTCTCTCCAGGGGCCCTGCACAGACACAGACTAGGCCTCAGCAGTGTTCTGCATGTCTCATGGTGAATAAAGACCCCTGAGGTGAACTGACTGACATAGTAGGATGACGCGGTAGGTGCTGATGCACCACTTACCGTTCAGAGTACCGTCAGGGGTAGTAAGCGCTATATAAATGCAATTACAATTACACTTCTATGTTCACCAAAACAACACATCTGGGAAGACACTTGTGTACATCTAGGGTTACCACCTTTCCAAGAGAAAAATACTGGCCTGTTGTAGTTGTTTTAAGAGTCTTCAAAGGCCTGAACACGATAATAATTTGGGCTTTAAACAAAATCGTATGCATTCATTTGTAACATGACTTCTCTGCCTTTGTCTACTTTATCAGTCAGGGATCGTTAACGCAGCTCTACAATACACTTACACGTGCTTTCTGTTTATATTTGCGGTTTGAACTATGTACAGATGTGGGTAAACAACTCCAGCTTCAGGAGATTCTGCTCATTTTTGTACCGCTGGGACAGGTCGGAAACCGGTCTGGTGGCAAATGTCTGCACACAAGCCGACAAACTCATCTGTGGAGTGCCTCAAGGCTCATCGCTCAGCCCCACCATCTTCAACACACACATGATCCCGCTTGGAAATTGGGTGATTGGCTGAGGGTGGGTGAAACCCTACTCAATCAGCAGCCACAGTTTCTGTCAGGGTGAAGTAACAAGCAAACACAAATGAACCCACGCTTAACCCTCCGGAAGCTTGGCACAAAGCAGTCCGGGTTACCTTAGAGGCAGTGAGTAAAGTATTTATGCAGAGCTTAAAACAGTAATAAAGTGATATCACAACACAAAAGAAACCCACACCAAATTATAAGATAACCCACCATATTGATTAAACCAAGTCAACTGATCGGGGTTTAATCCATCACCGTTCTTTAGCCCAATCAACCACCCCAGTTCAGACATGGCCGTATGCAAATCAGTCTGACCCTGTGCCTCATGGGAACAGTCCAGCCCGAAAGGCCAAGCCATGCCTTCCCTGGACCAGAAACAAGCTTCCGAGGACCGGTTTCTGGCATTCCAGCTGTCTTCAGCCCGGCTTGCTTGAATCCAGTGGCAAAGTGAGCAAGGGACTCACGTCTGAGCATACCCTGCCACACTTATGGCGACAAAGCGGTTCAAAAGGGGGTGGTGATGGACGGAGCATCTGAACCAATCAAACACTCACACCCAGTCAAAAGATCTGGGTTTGATCCATCACTATTCTTTAGCCCACTCTGCCACCCCAGTTCAGAGATGGCCATATGCAAATCAGTCTGACCCTGTGCCTCATGGGAACAGTCCAGCGTGAACTGCCAAGCCATGCCTTCCCTGGACCGGAAACAAGCTTCCGAGGACCGGTTTCTGGCATTTCAGCCGTCTTCAGCAAGGATAGCTTGAATCCAATGGCAAAGTGAGCAAGGGACTCACGTCTGAGCATGCCCTGCCACACTTATGGCGGCCAAAGCGGTACAAAAGGGGGTGGTGATGGACGGAGAATCTGAACCAATCAAACACTCACACCCAGTCAAAAGATCTGGGTTTAATCCATCACTATTCTTTAGCCCACTCTGCCACCCCAGTTCAGACATGGCTATATGCAAATCAGTCTGACCCTGTGCCTCATGGGAACAGTCCAGCCCGAACTGCCAAGCCATGTCTTCCCTGGACCGGAATCAAGCATCCTAGGACCGGTTTCCGGCATTTCAGCCGTCTTCAGCAAGGATAGCTTGAATCCAATGGCAAAGTGAGCAAGGGACTCACGTCTGAGCATACCCTGCCACACTTATGGCGACAAAGCGGTTCAAAAGGGGGTGGTGATGGACGGAGCATCTGAACCAATCAAACACTCACACCCAGTCAAAAGATCTGGGTTTGATCCATCATCGTTCTTTAGCCCACTCTGCCACCCCAGTTCAGAGATGGCCATATGCAAATCAGTCTGACCCTGTGCCTCATGGGAACAGTCCAGCCCGAACTGCCAAGCCATGCCTTCCCTGGACCGGAAACAAGCTTCCGAGGACCGGTTTCTGGCATTTCAGCCGTCTTCAGCAAGGATAGCTTGAATCCAATGGCAAAGTGAGCAAGGGACTCACGTCTGAGCATGCCCTGCCACACTTATGGCGGCCAAAGCGGTACAAAAGGGGGTGGTGATGGACGGAGAATCTGAACCAATCAAACACTCACACCCAGTCAAAAGATCTGGGTTTAATCCATCACTATTCTTTAGCCCACTCTGCCACCCCAGTTCAGACATGGCTATATGCAAATCAGTCTGACCCTGTGCCTCATGGGAACAGTCCAGCCTGAACTGCCAAGCCTGGTCTTCCCTGGACCGGAATCAAGCATCCTAGGACCAGTTTCTGGCATTACAGCCGTCTTCAGCCCGGCTTGCTTGAATCCAGTGGTAAAGTGAGCAAGGGACTCACGTCTGAGCATACCCTGCCACACGTATGGCGACAAAGCGGTTCAAAAGGGGGTGGTGATGGACGGAGCATCTGAACCAATCAAACACTCACACCCAGTCAAAAGATCTGGGTTTGATCCATCATCGTTCTTTAGCCTACTCTGCCACCCCAGTTCAGAGATGGCCATATGCAAATCAGTCTGACCCTGTGCCTCATGGGAACAGTCCAGCCCGAACTGCCAAGCCATGCCTTCCCTGGACCGGAAACAAGCTTCCGAGGACCGGTTTCTGGCATTCCAGTTGTCTTCAGCCCGGCTTGCTTGAATCCAGTGGCAAAGTGAGCAAGGGACTCACGTCTGAGCATACCCTGCCACACTTATGGCGGCCAAAGCGGTACAAAAGGGGGTGGTGATGGACAGAGTATCTGAACCAATCAAACACTCACACCCAGTCAAAAGATCTGGGTTTGATCCATCACCGTTCTTTAGCCCACTCTGCTACCCCAGTTCAGACATGGCTATATGCAAATCAGTCTGACCCTGTCTGACCCTGTGCCTCATGGGAACAGTCCAGCCCGTACTGCCAAGCCATGCCTTCCCTGGACCGGAAACAAGCTTCTGAGGACCGGTTTCTGGCATTACAGCCGTCTTCAGCCCGACTTGCTTGAATCCAATGGCAAGGTGAGCAAGGGACTCACGTCTGAGCATACCCTGCCACACTTATGGCGGCCAAAGCGGTACAAAAGGGGGTGGTGATGGACGGAGCATCTGAACCAATCAAACACTCACACCCAGTCAAAAGATCTGGGTTTAATCCATCACCGTTCTTTAGCCCACTCTGCCACCCTAGTTCAGACATGGCTATATGCAAATCAGTCTGACCCTGTGCCTCATGGGAACAGTCCAGCCCGAACTGCCAAGCCATGCCTTCCCTGGACCGGAAACAAGCTTCCGAGGACCGGTTTCTGCCATTACAGCCGTCTTCAGCCCAGCTTGCTTGAATCCAATGGCAAAGTGAACAAGGGACTCACGTCTGAGCATACCCTGCCACACTTAGGGGGAACAGAGCAATAGCAAAGGGGATGATGGACGCTGGCTGACAGCAGGAGAGTAGAGGCCTGGGAGGCAATCACTCTGCCTAGTGTAGCGCTCCCTGCCAAGGAGTGCTGGTTGTAGGTGCTGGGCCAGGAGAGGGCGTCGGCTGCCTCCCTCTGCCACCGTCAACCGATTGCTAAATGTGTTTATTTCCACGCTTGCAAGTGAAATTCAACTGAACCACCAATGCTGCTGCAGCGTGGGCGCGGGTCTGCATCGTCCCGCCCTGTCACACCTCACACTTGGACAAAGTTCAGGCTATATAAAAGTGAAAAAAAAGCAACAGCATGTCCCATCCCTCCTCACGCGAATATCAAAGTGATGACGTCACCAATGTAATGTCCGTAATGAAAGGAGTTTGCACTCCTCACTGTAAGGCCTATTTACAACCATCTTGCGTGGGTTTGTATCACAAAAGTGACACAAAACAAGAAAAAATATTTATTTTGAATTTACTTTCCAACCCAAAACTTGTTTTTCAATGGAAAATTGCCAGTTGGTAATGGAAAGCAAGGCTTAGCGCTGCTTCGCGTTACACTGTGTCCTTTCATTGGGGCGGTCCCATGCACCACGCATGGATTGGGGAGGGTTTTGCACCGAAAAATAACATCTCTTGAGGTGGGCATAACAATTAGAAATGCTTTTATTTTGTCTAACACTTCCCACTTTGCATGTGTGCCGCACTGTACATCACACCCCCAAATTGGGAGAACGTCTAACACTGCTCTAAGTATGGTATTTCCTACTAGACGGGGAACCTCCATGTACTAAACCTGTGCTAGATATGAAGCAGACACCCTTGCACTATGGTACAAACGATGGCGCTGACACCCTTGTACTATGGTACAAAAGTGTGCGTGGCGCTCGGCAGTCTGATTATGCGCTGCGAGAGAGCAGGAAACTGCCAAATCCTAGTAGATTCAACGCTTTCCTGCTCTCCATCTCTCAAGCAAGGCTGCTGCGCGGCACTGAGTGACACCTTTGTACATCTGGATCCAAGGAGAATGAGACACTCCACCCTGTAGCCAACATTCAGACACTGCAGGACTCATCTTCAGTCTGACAATTTGAGCTCTCCACCACTTGTCAATACTCTGACATAGCATGACTCTGCACCAATCCTCTTTACTATAGGAAACAGGACTCTCCGCCCTTCAGCCTCACCCTCAGAAACAGGACTCCCCACCACTCTTCAACACCCTGACATAGCATGATCATCCACCCCTATCTTTACCCTCAGAAACAGGACTCCCCACCACTCTTCAACACCCTGACATAGCATGATCATCCACCCCTATCTTTACCCTCAGAAACAGGACTCTCCACCACTCTTCAACACCCTGACATAGCAGGATCATCCACCCTTATCTTTACCCTCAGAAACAGGACTTTCCACCGCTCTTCAACACCCTGACATAGCAGGATCATCCACCCTTATCTTTACCCTCAGAATCAGGTCTCTCGGCACCCGTCTGTACCCTGACATAGCAGGATCATCCACCCCTATCTTTACCCTCAGAATCAGGTCTCTCGGCACCCGTCTGTACCCTGACATATCAGGATCCTCGACCCCTCATCTTCGCACTTAGAAACAGTACTCTCCACCTTCTCTTCAACACTCTGACATAGGAGGACTCTCCACATCTCATCTTCAACCTAGGAAACAGGACTCTCCACCCCTCGTCAGCAACCAGACATAGGTGGACTCTCCACCCCAAACGTAACCCTCAGAAATAGGTCTATCGGCTTCTCATTTGCACCCTGACATAATAGAACTCTTGACCCTCATCTTCACCCTAGGAAATAGGACGCTCCACCCCATCTTCATCATCAGAAGCTGGTCTCTAGGCCACTCTTCAGCACCTTGGAATAGGAGAACTCTCCAACCCGCATCTTCAGCCTGAGAAATCAAACTCTCCACCTCTCATCAACACCCTGACACAGCAGGATCTTCCACCCCTCATCTTCAATCTCTGAAACAGGACTCTCCACCTTCTCTTTAGCACTCTGACATTGGAGGAGCAGCCATCCGTCACCTTCATCCCTGGAAACAGGACTCTCCACTAGGCCTGGTCGGTGAACTCCGCTCTGTTCGCGGAGTTTGCAGTGTTTTCTGCACTACGTGCTCCGCTGAGCTTGCGGAGTGCTGGAAACTCTGCTTTTAGTAGTATAGTGGGGTTGTTCCCCTCTGTTGCTCGTGAATGGTAGGATTGCGAGTGCGAGCTGCCACTCGGCTAGAATTTCTACCCGAGCAGCAGGAACACCAGCAAAAACGGCAGTTCCCACTGCACTCCACCACTTGCGGAACTCTGCGGATGTTGTTTGTCACTTCGTGGAGTTCTGCGTCGCAAAACTCTGTGATCACCGCCCATGCCTGCTCTCCACCCCTCAGCGTCACCCTTCAAAATAGGTCCCCGGACCCTAGACTGCACCCTGACATTGGAAAACTCTCCAAACCACACATTCAGCCTGAGAAGCGGGACTCTCCACCCTCTCTTCAGCACTCTGAAATAGGAGGACTCTCCAACCCTCATCTTCACCCTGACAACAGGACTCTGCACCCCTCTTCGACACCCTGACATTGGAAGACCCTCAATCCTTCATCTTCACCCTGACAAGACTCTTAGCTCTTCGTCAACACCTCGGCATATGAGGACCCTCAATCTGTCACTCTTAACCCTCATCTTCACCCTCAGAAAGAGGACTCTCCACCCCTTTCATCAACACTCAGACATAAGAAGACTCTCCACCCTTCAATGTCACCCTCAGAAAGAGGTCTCTCGGCCCCTTGTCTGAACCCTGACATGATAGAATTCTCCAAGTCTCATCTTCACCCTAGGAAATAGGACTCTGCACCTCTCATCTTCACTCTCACAAATAGGTCATCATGAGAAAGAGGACTTTCCACCTGTCGTCAACACTCAGACATAGGCAGACTCTCCAACCCTCATTGTCACCTTGACAAACAGGACTCTCCATCACTTGTCAACACCGATAGATAGTAGGACCCTTCGCCTGTCATTGTCACCATGAGAAACAGGACTCTCCACCCCTCATCAACACTCAGACATAGATGGATCCTTCACCTGTCATTGTCACTATGAGAAACAGGACTCTCCAGCCCTCATCAACACTCTGCCATAGGATGACTAATCAATCCTCATCTTAACCCTCAGGAAAAAGGACTCTCGGCCCAGCGTCAACAACCTGACATAGGAGGATTCTTCACCCTGAGAAACATGAGTCTCCACCCCTTGTCAACACTCAGACAATATGAAGACTCTCCGCCACTCAACGTCACTCTCAGAAACAAGTCTCTCCACCCCTCATCAACACTCTGACATAGGATGACCCTCCACACCTCAGATATAGCAGGACTCTCCACCCTACATCTTCACCCTGAGAAACAGGACTCTTTGCCCCTTGTCAGCACTCAGACATAGCAGGACCCGCTCCCTCATTTTCACCCTGGAAAACAGGAATCTTCACCCCTAGTCAACACCCTGACACAGGAGAACTCTCCACCCCTCATCTTCATCCTGTAAAACACATGTCTCTGCCCCCTCGTCAGCACTATGACATAGGGGACTCTCCACTCCTCATCTTCACCCTCAGAAACAGGACTCTCTGCCCTTCATCAACAACCTGCCATAGGAGGACTCCCCACCCATCATCAACCTCCTGACATAGGAGGACTCCCCACCCATCGTCAACCTCCTGACATAGGAGGACTCCCCACCTCACATCTTTAACCTGAGAAACAGGACTCTCCACCTGTTGTCAGCACTCAGATAAAGCAGGACTCTCCACCCCTCATCAACATGCTGACATAGGAGGACTCTCCACCCCTCATCTTCACCCTGAGAAACAGAACTCTTTGCCCCTTGTCAGCACTCAGACATAAGAAGACTCTCAACCACTCAACGTCACTCTCAGAAACAAGGCTCTCCACCCCTCATCAACACTCTGACATAGGAGGACTCTCCACCCTTCATCTTCATCCTGTGAAACACGTGTCTCTGCCCCCTCGTCAGCACTATGACATAGGGGACTCTCCACTCCTCATCTTCACCCAGAGAAACAGGACTCTCCGCCCCTTGTCAACATCCTGACATAGGAGGACTTTCACTCATCATCTTCACCCTCAGAAACAGGACTCCCCACTCCTCATCTGCACTCAGATATAGCAGGACCCTCCACCTCACATCTGCACACTGAGAAACAGGACTCTCCGCTCATTGTCAGCACTCAGATAAAGCAGGACTCTCCACCCCTCTTCTACATGCTAACATAGGAGGACTCTCCACCCTTCATCTTCACACTAAGAAACATGAGTCTCCACCCCTTGTCAGCACTCAGACATAAAAAACTCTCCACCACTCAACGTCACTCTCAGAAACAAGTCTGTCCACCCCTCATCAACACTCAGACATAGGATGACCCTCCACACCTCAGATATAGCAGGACTCTCCACCCTACATCTTCACCCTGAGAAACAGGACTCTTTGCCCCTTGTCAGCACTCAGACAGAGCAGGACCCGCTCCCTCATTTTCACCCTGGAAAACAGGAATCTTCACCCCTAGTCAACACCCTGACACAGGAGAACTCTCCACCCCTCATCTTCACCCTCAGAAACAGGACTCTCCGCCCTTCATCAACAACCTGCCATAGGAGGACTCCCCACCTCACATCTTTAACCTGAGAAACAGGACTCTCCGCTCATTGTCAGCACTCAGATAAAGCAGGACTCTCCACCCCTCATCAACATGCTGACATAGGAGGACTCTCCACCCCTCATCTTCACCCTGAGAAACAGAACTCTTTGCCCCTTGTCAGCACTCAGACATAAGAAGACTCTCAACCACTCAACGTCACTCTCAGAAACAAGGCTCTCCACCCCTCATCAACACTCTGACATAGGAGGACTCTCCACCCTTCATCTTCATCCTGTGAAACACGTGTCTCTGCCCCCTCGTCAGCACTCTGACATAGGGGACTCTCCACTCCTCATCTTCACCCTCAGAAGCAGGACTCTCGGCCCTTCATCAACAACCTGACATAGGAGGACTCCCCACCCATCATCAACCTCCTGACATAGGAGGACCCTCAATCCTTCATCTTCACCCTGGCAAACAAGACTGTCCCCCTTCATCAACAACCTGACATAGGAAGGCCCCAGCTCCCTCATCTTCACCCTGAAAAAGGGAACTCTTGGCCACTCATCAACACCCTGACTTAGGAAAACTCTCCAAGCCTCATCTTCACCCTCAGAAACAGAAGCGTCTTGATCTTGTCAGCACCCTGACATAGGAGGATCCTCCACGCCTCATCTCCAACCTGAGAAACAGGACTTTCCACCCTCTCTTTACATCTCAAACATAGGAGGACTCTCCACCCTCATCTTCACACTGAGAAACAGGAATCTCCACCCCTCGTCAGCAACCTGACATAGGAGGACCATTCACTCCTCATTGTCACCCTTGGAAACAGAACTCACTGCCCCTCATTAACACTCTAACATAGGAGGACTCCCCAATCCTCAGCTTTCCCCTTTGTAAAAAGGACTATCATCTCCTCATCAACACTCTGACATAGGAGGATTCTCTACCCCTCAAAATCACCCTGAGAAACAGGAGTCTCCACCCCTCGTCAGCACTCAGATATACAAATACTCTCCACCCCTCAAGGTCAACCTCAGAAACAGGTCACATAATAAAACTACCACACAGCACTACAGATCACAACCCTGGAACTACACATCAGATCACAACCCTGAAGCCACACAGCAGATCACAACCCTGGAACCACACAGCACCACACATCACAACCCTGGAACCACACAACACTTCACAACCCTGAAAACACACAGCACTGTAGATCACAACCCTGGAACCACACAGCACAACATATCGCAACACTGGAAACACACAGCACTACAAACCACAACCCAGGAACCACACATCAGATCACAACCCTGGAACCACACAACACTTCACAACCCTGGAACAACACAGCAGATCACAACCCTGGATACGCACAGCAGATCACAACCGGGAGCGACACAGCACATCACAACCCTGGAAACACACAGCACTTCAGATCACAACCCAGGAACCACACAGCAGATCACAACCCTGGAACCACACAACACTTCACAACCCTGGAACAACACAGCAGATCACAACCCTGGAAACGCACAGCAGATCACAACCCGGGAGCCACACAGCAGATCACAACACTGGAACCACACAGCAGATCACAACCCTGGAAACACAAAGCACTACAGATCACAACCCTGGAACCACAAAGCACTACAGATCACAACCCTGGAACCACACAGCACCACACATCACAACCCTGGAACCACACAACACTTTACAACCCTGAAAACACACAGCACTGTAGATCACAACTCTGGAACCACACAGCACAACAGATCGCAACACTGAAACACACAGCACTACAAATCACAGCCCTGGAACCACACAGCAGACCACCGCCCTGGATCCACACAGCATTACAGATCACAACCCTAGAACCACACAGCACCACAGATCACAACCCTGGAACCACACAGCACTACAGATCACAACCCTGGAGCGACACAGCAGTTCACAACCCTGGAACCACACAGCACTACAGATCACAACCCTGGAGCGACACAGCAGATCACAACCCTGAAGCCACTCAGCAGATCACAACCCTGGAAACACACAGCACTTCAGATCACAACCCAGGAACCACACAGCAGATCACAACCCTGGAACCACATAACACTTCACAACCCTGGAACAACACAGCAGATCACAACCTTGGAAACGCACAGCACATCACAACCCGGGAGCCACACAGCAGATCACAACACTGGAATCACACAGCAGATCACAACCCTGGAAACACAAAGCACTACAGATCACAACCCTGGAACCACAAAGCACTACAGATCACAACCCTGGAACCACACAGCACCACACATCACAACCCTGGAACCACACAACACTTCACAACCCTGAAAACAGAGAGCACTGTAGATCACAACTCTGGAACCACACAGCACAACAGATCGCAACACTGGAAACACACAGCACTACAAATCACAACCATGGAACCACACAGCAGACCACAGCCCTGGAACCACAAAACATTACAGATCACAACCCTAGAACCACAGAGCAGATCACAACCCTGGAACCACACCCCACTTCACAACCCTGGAACAACACAGCAGATCACAACCCTGGAACCACACAGCACTACAGATCACAACCCTGGAACCACAAAGCACTACAGATCACAACCCTGGAGCCACACGACGGATCACAACCCTGGAACCACTCAGCACCACACATCACAACCCTGGAACCACACAACACTTCACAACCCTGAAAACAGACAGCACTATAGATCATAACTCTGGAACCACACATCACAACAGATCGCAACACTGGAAAGACACAGCACTACAAATCACAACCATGGAACCACACAGCAGACCACTGCCCTGGAACCACACAGCACCACAGATCACAACCCTGGAGCGACACAGCAGATCACAACCCTGGAACCACACAGCACTACAGATCCTAACCCTGGAGCGACACAGCAGATCAGAACCCTGGAACCACACAGCACTTCAGATCACAACCCTGGAGTGACACAGCAGATCACAGCCCTGAAGCCACACAGCAGATCACAACCCTGGAAACACACAGCACTTCAGATCACAACCCAGGAACCACACAGCAGATCACAACCCTGGAACCACACAACACTTCACAACCCTCGAACAACACAGCAGATCACAACCCTGGAAACGCACAGAAGATCACAACCCGGGAGCCACACAGCAGATCACAACACTGGAACCACACAGCAAATCACAAACCTGGAAACACAAAGCACTACAGATCACAACCCTGGAACCACAAAGCACTACAGATCACAACCCTGGAACTACACAGCACCACACATCACAACCCTGGAGCCACACAAAAACTTCACAACCCTGAAACTACACAGCACTGTAGATCACAACTCTGGAACCACACAGCACAACATATCACAACACTGGAAACACACAGCACTACAAATCACAACCCAGTAACCACACAGCAGATCACAACCCTAGAAACACACAGCACTTCAGATCACAACCCAGGAACCACACAGCAGATCACAACCCTGGAACCACACAACACTTCACAACCCTGGAACCACACAGCAGATCACAACAGTGGATCCTCACAGTACTACAGATCACAACCCTGGAAACACAAAGCACTACAGATCACAACCCTGGAGCCACACAGCGGATCACAACCCTGGAACCACACAGCACTACATGTCAACACCCCGGAACCACACAACACTTCACAACCCTGAAAACACACAGCAGATCACAATCCTGGATCCACACAGCACTATAGATCAGAACCCTGGAACCCCACAGCACTGCAGATCACAGCCCTGGAACCACACAACACTTCACAACCCTGAAAACACACAGCAGATCACAACCCTGGATCCACACAGCACTATAGATCAGAACCCTGGAACCCCACAGCGCTACAGATCACAACCCTTGAGCCACACAGCAGACACAGTGATCCACGAAATATTAGCCGTTAGACTTGCAAAGTTGGGGATCCGAGAGTCTGCCCTCTCACTGGGCCCGATTCACAGAACTAACTTAAGACAAAATCCTAAACTTACTACTTTTGGTATTCACAGAAGTTAGGATTTTGTCTTAAGTTTGTCTTAAGACAGACTTAATACAGACTTAAGACAAAATTCTAACTTAAGTCTATCTTAAGTCTGTCTTAAGTCTGTCTTAAGTCTGTCTTAAGACAAACTTAGGACAAAATCCTAACTTCTGTGAATACCAAAAGTAGTAACTTTAGGATTTTGTCTTAAGTTAGTTCCGTTGAATTGGGAGCCTTTGCATCCAAACCCCTCAAACTGCCTTGTAGGGTTCCTCAGGGCTCGTCTCTGAGCCCTACGCTATTTAATGTACATGTGGCTCCTCTCCCTTCAACGGCAGTCTGGGTTTTCTGTCATCTCTTTCGCAGACGACACACAGCTGGTGGTGTCAGTCTCAAGCAATGTGGAGGAGACAGCCGACTGATTTAAGAGTTTGTGCCACAAGTCAACCAATGGATGCAGTCTAACTGCTTGAAACTGAACAGCGGAAAGACCGAGGTCCCGCTGATGGGCGCCAATACAACCTTGTGGTCGCCCAGGTGGTGGCCTGCTGATCTGGGAGATTGTCCTACCCCAGTGCCTAACGTTAAACTCCTTGGAGGCATCTTCGATGACAAATTAACATTTAGTAAACAGAACAACAAGCTCTCCTCCACTATCTGGTTCATTCTAAAAATGATTAGAAAAATCCGCCCATTTATTTCTCCTGATGCAATTAAAACCTTGGTCACAGCATTAGCCCTTTCCAGATTGGACTATGGGAATGCACTATACCTGGGAATTCAATCCCAGCATCTAATAAAACTGCAACGTTTACAGAACGCTGCTGCGAGATTTGTACTAGGCATCCCTAGGTTTCAATCAGTTTCTCACAGTTTAAGAACCCTTCATTGGCTCCCCATGAAAAAACGGATTGAGTTTAAATCTCAATGTCTAGCCTTCAAAGCTTTGCATGGCTCCACCCCCTCGGCCTGGGACGACTCCTGGTGGCCGTCCGCATTAGGAACAGCTCCAACACCCACCGGCCATGCACGCAACCTAGGGTTCATCCTCGACTCCACTCTCTCCATGACTAAACAAGTCAACGCCGTCTCCTCCTCCTGCTTCAACACCCTCCGCATGCTGCGCAAGATCTACAGGTGGATCCCGACCGAAACAAGAAGAACGGTCACCCAGGCCCTGGTCAGCAGCAGGCTGAACTACGGAAACACCCTCTACCCAGGAGCCTCGGCCAAACTCCTAAAACGACTGCAACGCGTACAGAACACCTCTGCACGCCTGATCCGCGACATCCCTCGCCGCAGCCACACCACACCCCACCTGAGAGACCTGTATGGGAACCACGTAGCACTATAGTTCACAACCCTGGCACCACATAGCACTACAAATCACAACCCGGGAGCCACACAGCGGATCACAACCCTGCAACCACACAGCACTTCATATCACAACCCTGGAACCGTACAGCAGATCACAACCCTGGAACCACACAGCACCACAGATCACAACCCCTGAACCACACAGCAAATCACAGGCCTGGAACCACACAGCACCACAGATCACAACCCTGGAACCGTACAGCAGATCACAACCCTGGAACCACACAGCAGATCACAACCCTGGACCCACACAGCACTAAAGATCACAACCCCTGAACCACACAGGAAATCACAGGCCTGGGACGACACAGCACTACATATCAGAAGCCTGGAACCACACAGCACTACCAATCACTACCCTGAAAACATACAGCGATACTGATCACAACCCAAGAGCCACACAGCAAATCACAACCCTGAAACCACACAGCAGATCACAACCCTGGATTCACATAGCTGTGCCAATCAAAACCCTGGATCTACACAGCACCACAGATCACAACTAACTAGTATTAGTGTAATCATTCACAAAGTGACTGCAGTAAATTAATGCATGCTTTTCTTGAGATCACACAACTGATTGGTAGACCCAACAAGAACAACTTGATTAACCTCTATCCGTGGGTCCTGGAGTCGCGCACTACTGGCCGAAAAGTGCTTCAGCGCCTCGTCAGGGGTAGGAAGCACTATTAAAGTACAATTGCAGGGTGTGGTGAGTGTTGTGATGATCATGGTGGTCACACGGTGCCCTCATGTTGGTGTATCTGTGATAGTGAGAGTGGCACTTGCTGTGCCCTCACTCTGCGCTCGGCGTGTTACACAGCTGAACAGTTGTGATTAAATGAAAGGACTCACCTGCCTGCCCTAGCCGACTCCACACCTCAGTGCACCAGTGAATGTGGGAGTGCACACGCGCCAGGCTCTCCTCAGTGCACAAGTGAATGTGGGCGTGCACACGCGCCAGGTTCTTCTCAGTGCACCAGTGTATGTGGGAGTGCAGACGTGCCAGGTTCTCCTCAGTGCACCACTGAGTGTGGAAGTCACACGCACCAGGTTCTCCTCAGTGCACTTGAGAATGTGGGCATGCACACGTGCCAGGCTCTCGTCAGTGCACTTGTGAATGTGGGCATGCACACGCGCCAGGTTCTCCTCAGTGCACTTGTGAAAGGGGAGTGCACACGCGCCAGGTTCTCCACAGTACACCAGCGAATGTGGGAGTGCACACGTGTCAGGTTCTCCTCAGTGCACGTGTGAATGTAAGCGTGCACACGCGCCAGGCTCTCCTCAGTGCACTTGTGAATGTGGAAGTGCACACGCGCCAGGTTCTCCTCAGTGCAATTATGAAAAGGGAGTGCACACGCGCCAAGCTCTCCTCAGTGCACCAGTGAATGTGGGCGTGCACACGCGCCAGGTTCTCCTCAGTGCACTTGTGAAAAGGGAGTGCACATGCGCCAGGTTCTCCTCAGTGCACTTGTGAAGGGGGAGTGCACACACGCCAGGTTCTCCTCAGTGCACTTGTGAATGTGGGAGTGCACACGCGCCAGGTTCTCCTCAGTGCACTTGTGAATGTGGGAGTGCACACGCGCCAGGCTCTCCTCAGTGCACTTGTGAATGTGGGAGTGCAAACACGCCAGGTTCTCCTCAGTGCACTTGTGAAGGGGGAGTGCACACGCGCCAGGTTCTCCTCAGTGCACTTGTGAATGTGGGAGTGCACACGCGCCAGGTACTCCTCAGTGCACTTGTGAATGTGGGAGTGCACACGCGCCAGGCTCTCCTCAGTGCACTTGTGAAGGGGGAGTGCACAAGCGCAAGGTTCTCCTCAGTGCACTTGTGAATGTGGGAGTGCACACGCGCCAGGTACTCCTCAGTGCACTTGTGAATGTGGGAGTGCACACGCGCCAGGCTCTCCTCAGTGCACTTGTGAAGGGGGAGTGCACAAGCGCAAGGTTCTCCTCAGTGCACTTGTGAATGTGGGAGTGCACACGCGCTAGGCTCTCTTCAGTGCACTTGTGAAGGGGGAGTGCACACGCGCCAGGTTCTCCTCAGTGCACTTGTGAATGTGGGAGTGCACACGCGCCAGGTTCTCCTCAGTGCACTTGTGAATGTGGGAGTGCACACGCGCCAGGCTCTCCTCAGTGCACTTGTGAAGGGGGAGTGCACACGCGCCAGGTTCTCCTCAGTGCACTTGTGAAGGGGGAGTGCACACGCGCCAGGCTCTCCTCAGTGCACTTGTGAAGGGGGAGTGCACACGCGCCAGGTTCTCCTCAGTGCACTTGTGAAGGGGGAGTGCACACGCGCCAGGCTCTCCTCAGTGCACTTGTGAAGGGGGAGTGCACACGCGCCAGGTTCTCCTCAGTGCACTTGTGAAGGGGGAATGCACACGCGCCAGGCTCTCCTCAGTGCACTTGTGAAGGGGGAGTGCACACGCGCCAGGCTCTCCTCAGTGCACTTGTGAAGGGGGAGTGCACACGCGCCAGGTTCTCCTCAGTGCACTTGTGAAGGGGGAATGCACACGCGCCAGGCTCTCCTCAGTGCACTTGTGAAGGGGGAGTGCACACGCGCCAGGTTCGTCTTGTGCCCTCAGCAGGGCTCCGGAGATCCGTGCCAGTGATGGTGGGTGTGATGCCACCAGCCTGTCCTTGGTGTACCCTCACTGTGCCCTCGAGTGGAGTCACCGGTGGGCCTGTTCCAGTGGTACCCTCTCTCTTGCAGCACCTCTACAGAGACTCTCCTCATAGACTGAGCTCCCGTGGCCTCTCCGCAGAGGCTGACACCTCCTGGCCTCTCTGCAGACACTGACACCCCGTGGCATCTCCGCATTCAGTGGGCTCCCGGCCTCTCTGCCCAGACTGAGCTCTTGGCCTCTCTGCAGAGACTGAGCTCTCCTGACCTCTCCGCAGAAACTGAGCTCCCGGCCTCTCTGCCCAGACTGAGCTCTTGGCCTCTCCGCAGAGACTGACACCCCGTGGCCTCTCTGTAGACTGAGCTCTTGGCCTCTCTGCAGACACTGGGCTCCTGGCCTCCCTGGCCTCTCTGTAGACTGACACCTCTTGGCCTCTCCTCGTTCACTGGGCTCCTGGCCTCTCTGGCCCTCCCTCAGTTCCCGTCCCTCCCCGGTGCCTCCGCCCTGCTTCCCGCTCAGGAGGGGCCCCTGGCTCGGATCCAGCCCCTCTGGCATCTCACACATGTCCCTTCCTGTCCCTTCCTGTCCTCGGAGAGGCCCCGCCCTCTGCTCGCCATACCAGACACACACGGGAGGGGGGGGGGCGAATCCACAGAGGACGCAAAAGACCTCAACTACGAACGAGTGGAGCAGCCCCCAGTCAGGAGTGTGCAGTTGGGGGCCCCCAGTCAGGAGTGTGCAGTTGAGGGGGCCCCAGTCAGGAGTGTGCAGTTGGGGGCCCCAGTCAGGAGTGTGCAGTTGGGGGGGGCCCAGTCAGGAGTGTGCAGTTGGGGGGGGCAGTCAGGAGTGTGCAGTTGGGGGCCCCCAGTCAGGAGTGTGCAGTTGGGGGCCCCCAGTCAGGAGTGTGCAGTTGGGGGCCCCAGTCAGGAGTGTGCAGTTGGGAGGGCCCCCAGTCAGGAGTGTGCAGTTGGGGGGGCCCCAGTCAGGAGTGTGCAGTTGGGAGGGCCCCAGTCAGGAGTGTGCAGTTGGGGGGGCCCCAGTCAGGAGTGTGCAGTTGGGAGGGCCCCCAGTCAGGAGTGTGCAGTTGGGAGGGCCCCAGTCAGGAGTGTGCAGTTGGGAGGGCCCCAGTCAGGAGTGTGCAGTTGGGAGGGCCCCAGTCAGGAGTGTGCAGTTGAGGGGGCCCCAGTCAGGAGTGTGCAGTTGGGGGGGCCCCAGTCAGGAGTGTGCAGTTGGGAGGGCCCCAGTCAGGAATGTGCAGTTGGGGGGGGGCAGTCAGGAGTGTGCAGTTGGGGGCCCCCAGTCAGGAGTGTGCAGTTGGGGGGGCCCCAGTCAGGAATGTGCAGTTGGGGGGGCCCCAGTCAGGAGTGTGCAGTTGAGGGGGCCCCAGTCAGGAGTGTGCAGTTGGGGGGCCCCAGTCAGGAGTGTGCAGTTGGGGGGCCCCAGTCAGGAATGTGCAGTTGGGGGGGGCCAGTCAGGAGTGTGCAGTTGAGGGGGCCCCAGTCAGGAGTGTGCAGTTGAGGGGGCCCCAGTCAGGAGTGTGCAGTTGGGGGGCCCCAGTCAGGAGTGTGCAGTTGGGGGGCCCCAGTCAGGAATGTGCAGTTGGGGGGGGCCAGTCAGGAGTGTGCAGTTGGGGGCCCCCAGTCAGGAGTGTGCAGTTGGGGGGCCCCAGTCAGGAGTGTGCAGTTGGGGGGCCCCAGTCAGGAATGTGCAGTTGGGGGCCCCCAGTCACGAGTGTGCAGTTGGGGGGGCCCCAGTCAGGAGTGTGCAGTTGGGGGCCCCCAGTCAGGAGTGTGCATTTGGGGGGGCCCCAGTCAGGAGTGTGCAGTTGGGAGGGCCCCAGTCAGGAGTGTGCAGTTGGGGGGCCCCAGTCAGGAGTGTGCAGTTGGGGGGGCCCCAGTCAGGAGTGTACAGTTGGGGGGGCCCCAGTCAGGGGTGTGCAGTTGGGGGGGCCCAGTCAGGAATGTGCAGTTGGGGGGGCAGTCAGGAGTGTGCAGTTGGGGGGGGCCCAGTCATGAGTGTGCAGTTGGGGCCCCCCAGTCAGGAGTGTGCAGTTGGGGGGGCCCCAGTCAGGAGTGTGCAGTTGGGAGGGCCCCCAGTCAGGAGTGTACAGTTGGGAGGGCCCCAGTCAGGAATGTGCAGTTGGGGGGGGGGCAGTCAGGAGTGTACAGTTGGGGGGCCCAGTCAGGAATGTGCAGTTGAGGGGGGGCAGTCAGGAGTGTACAGTTGGGAGGGCCCCAGTCAGGAATGTGCAGTTGGGGGGGGGGGCAGTCAGGAGTGTACAGTTGGGAGGGCCCCAGTCAGGAGTGTGCAGTTGGGGGGGCCCCAGTCAGGAGTGTACAGTTGGGGGGGCCCAGTCAGGAATGTGCAGTTGGGAGGGCCCCAGTCAGGAGTGTGCAGTTGAGGGGGCCCCAGTCAGGAGTGTGCAGTTGGGGGGGCCCAGTCAGGAATGTGCAGTTGGGAGGGCCCCAGTCAGGAGTGTGCAGTTGGGGGGGACCCAGTCAGGAGTGTACAGTTGGGAGGGCCCCAGTCAGGAATGTGCAGTGGGGGGGGGCAGTCAGGAGTGTGCAGTTGGGGGGCCCAGTCATGAGTGTGCAGTTGGGGGCCCCCAGTCAGGAGTGTGCAGTTGGGAGGGCCCCAGTCAGGAGTGTGCAGTTGGGAGGCCCCCAGTCAGGAGTGTGCAGTTGGGAGGGCCCCAGTCAGGAGTGTGCAGTTGGGAGGGCCCCAGTCAGGAGTGTGCAGTTGGGAGGGCCCCAGTCAGGAGTGTGCAGTTGGGAGGGCCCCAGTCAGGAGTGTGCAGTTGGGGGGGCCCCAGTCAGGAATGTGCAGTTGGGGGGGCCCCAGTCAGGAGTGTGCAGTTGAGGGGGCCCCAGTCAGGAGTGTGCAGTTGGGGGGCCCCAGTCAGGAGTGTGCAGTTGGGGGGCCCCAGTCAGGAATGTGCAGTTGGGGGGGGCCAGTCAGGAGTGTGCAGTTGAGGGGGCCCCAGTCAGGAGTGTGCAGTTGAGGGGGCCCCAGTCAGGAGTGTGCAGTTGGGGGGCCCCAGTCAGGAGTGTGCAGTTGGGGGGCCCCAGTCAGGAATGTGCAGTTGGGGGGGGCCAGTCAGGAGTGTGCAGTTGGGGGCCCCCAGTCAGGAGTGTGCAGTTGGGGGGCCCCAGTCAGGAGTGTGCAGTTGGGGGGCCCCAGTCAGGAATGTGCAGTTGGGGGCCCCCAGTCAGGAGTGTGCAGTTGGGGGGGCCCCAGTCAGGAGTGTGCAGTTGGGGGCCCCCAGTCAGGAGTGTGCAGTTGGGGGGGCCCCAGTCAGGAGTGTGCAGTTGGGAGGGCCCCAGTCAGGAGTGTGCAGTTGGGGGGCCCCAGTCAGGAGTGTGCAGTTGGGGGGGCCCCAGTCAGGAGTGTGCAGTTGGGGGGGCCCCAGTCAGGAGTGTGCAGTTGGGGGGGCCCAGTCAGGAATGTGCAGTTGGGGGGGCAGTCAGGAGTGTGCAGTTGGGGGGGGCCCAGTCATGAGTGTGCAGTTGGGGCCCCCCAGTCAGGAGTGTGCAGTTGGGGGGGGCCCAGTCAGGAGTGTGCAGTTGGGAGGGCCCCCAGTCAGGAGTGTACAGTTGGGAGGGCCCCAGTCAGGAATGTGCAGTTGGGGGGGGGGCAGTCAGGAGTGTACAGTTGGGGGGCCCAGTCAGGAATGTGCAGTTGAGGGGGGGCAGTCAGGAGTGTACAGTTGGGAGGGCCCCAGTCAGGAATGTGCAGTTGGGGGGGGGCAGTCAGGAGTGTACAGTTGGGAGGGCCCCAGTCAGGAGTGTGCAGTTGGGGGGGCCCCAGTCAGGAGTGTACAGTTGGGGGGGCCCAGTCAGGAATGTGCAGTTGGGAGGGCCCCAGTCAGGAGTGTGCAGTTGAGGGGGCCCCAGTCAGGAGTGTGCAGTTGGGGGGGCCCAGTCAAGAATGTGCAGTTGGGAGGGCCCCAGTCAGGAGTGTGCAGTTGGGGGGGACCCAGTCAGGAGTGTACAGTTGGGAGGGCCCCAGTCAGGAATGTGCAGTGGGGGGGGGCAGTCAGGAGTGTGCAGTTGGGGGGCCCAGTCATGAGTGTGCAGTTGGGGGCCCCCAGTCAGGAGTGTGCAGTTGGGAGGGCCCCAGTCAGGAGTGTGCAGTTGGGAGGCCCCCAGTCAGGAGTGTGCAGTTGAGGGGGCCCCCAGGCAGGAGTGTGCAGTTGGGGGCCCCCAGTCAGGAGTGTGCAGTTGAGGGGACCCCCAGTCAGCAGTTTGCAGTTGGGGGCCCCCAGTCAGGAGTGTGCAGTTGAGGGGACCCCCAGTCAGCAGTTTGCAGTTGGAGGGTGCCCCAGTCAGGAATGTGCAGTTGAGGGGGCCCCAGTCAGGAGTGTGCAGTTGAGGGGGCCCCAGTCAGGAGTGTGCAGTTGGGGGCCCCCAGTCAGGAGTGTGCAGTTGTGGGGCCCCCAGTCAGGAATGTGCAGTTGGGGGGGCAGTCAGGAGTGTGCAGTTGGGGGGGCCGAGTCATGAGTGTGCAGTTGGGGGCCCCCAGTCAGGAGTGTGCAGTTGGAAGGGCCCCAGTCAGGAGTGTGCAGTTGGGAGGCCCCCAGTCAGGAGTGTGCAGTTAAGGGGGCCCCCAGTCAGGAGTGTGCAGTTGGGGGCCCCCAGTCAGGAGTGTGCAGTTGAGGGAACCCCCAGTCAACAGTTTGCAGTTGGGGGCCCCCAGTCAGGAGTGTGCAGTTGAGGGGACCCCCAGTCAGCAGTTTGCAGTTGGGGGCCCCCAGGCAGGAGTGTGCAGTTGAGGGGGGCGCCCAGTCAGGAGTGTGCAGTTGGGGGCTCCAGTCCGGAGTGTGCAGTTGGGAGGGCCCCCAGTCAGGAGTGTGCAGTTGGGAGGGCCCAAGCCCGGAGTGTGCAGTTGGGAGGGCCCCCAGTCAGGAGTGTGCAGTTGGGAGGGCCCCCAGTCAGGAGTGTGCAGTTGGGGCCCCCAGTCAGGAGTGTGCAGTTGAGGGGGCTCTCAGTCAGGAGTGTGCAGTTGGGGGGCCCCCAGCCAGGAGTTTGCAGTTGGGGCCCCCAGTCAGGAGTGTGCAGTTGAGGGGGCTCTCAGTCAGGAGTGTGCAGTTGGGGGCCCCCAGTCAGGAGTGTGCAGTTGGGAGGGCCCCAGTCAGGAGTGTGCAGTTGGGGGCCCCCAGTCAGGAGTGTGCAGTTGTGGGGCCCCCAGTCAGGAATGTGCAGTTGGGGGGGGCAGTCAGGAGTGTGCAGTTGGGGGGGCCCAGTCATGAGTGTGCAGTTGGGGGCCCCCAGTCAGGAGTGTGCAGTTGGGAGGGCCCCAGTCAGGAGTGTGCAGTTGGGAGGCCCCCAGTCAGGAGTGTGCAGTTAAGGGGGCCCCCAGTCAGGAGTGTGCAGTTGGGGGCCCCCAGTCAGGAGTGTGCAGTTGAGGGAACCCCCAGTCAGCAGTTTGCAGTTGGGGGCTCCCAGTCAGGAGTGTGCAGTTGAGGGGACCCCCAGTCAGCAGTTTGCAGTTGGGGGCCCCCAGGCAGGAGTGTGCAGTTGAGGGGGGCGCCCAGTCAGGAGTGTGCAGTTGGGGGCTCCAGTCCGGAGTGTGCAGTTGGGAGGGCCCCCAGTCAGGAGTGTACAGTTGGGAGGGCCCCAGTCAGGAATGTGCAGTTGGGGGGGGGCAGTCAGGAGTGTACAGTTGGGGGGGCCCAGTCAGGAATGTGCAGTTGGGGGGGGGGCAGTCAGGAGTGTACAGTTGGGAGGGCCCCAGTTAGGAATGTGCAGTTGGGGGGGGGCAGTCAGGTGTGTACAGTTGGGAGGGCCCCAGTCAGGAGTGTGCAGTTGGGGGGCCCCAGTCAGGAGTGTACAGTTGGGGGGGCCCAGTCAGGAATGTGCAGTTGGGAGGGCCCCAGTCAGGAGTGTGCAGTTGAGGGGGCCCCAGTCAGGAGTGTGCAGTTGGGGGGGCCCAGTCAGGAATGTGCAGTTGGGAGGGCCCCAGTCAGGAGTGTGCAGTTGGGGGGGACCCAGTCAGGAGTGTACAGTTGGGAGGGCCCCAGTCAGGAATGTGCAGTGGGGGGGGGGGCAGTCAGGAGTGTGCAGTTGGGGGGCCCAGTCATGAGTGTGCAGTTGGGGGCCCCCAGTCAGGAGTGTGCAGTTGGGAGGGCCCCAGTCAGGAGTGTGCAGTTGAGGGGGCCCCCAGGCAGGAGTGTGCAGTTGGGGGCCCCCAGTCAGGAATGTGCAGTTGGGGGGGCAGTCAGGAGTGTGCAGTTGGGGGGGGCAGTCATGAGTGTGCAGTTGGGGGCCCCCAGTCAGGAGTGTGCAGTTGGGAGGGCCCCAGTCAGGAGTGTGCAGTTGGGAGGCCCCCAGTCAGGAGTGTGCAGTTAAGGGGGCCCCCAGTCAGGAGTGTGCAGTTGGGGGCCCCCAGTCAGGAGTGTGCAGTTGAGGGAACCCCCAGTCAGCAGTTTGCAGTTGGGGGCCCCCAGTCAGGAGTGTGCAGTTGAGGGGACCCCCAGTCAGCAGTTTGCAGTTGGGGGGCCCCAGGCAGGAGTGTGCAGTTGAGGGGGGCGCCCAGTCAGGAGTGTGCAGTTGGGGGCTCCAGTCTGGAGTGTGCAGTTGGGAGGGCCCCCAGTCAGGAGTGTGCAGTTGGGAGGGCCCAAGCCCGGAGTGTGCAGTTGGGAGGGCCCCCAGTCAGGAGTGTGCAGTTGGGAGGGCCCCCAGTCAGGAGTGTGCAGTTGGGGCCCCCAGTCAGGAGTGTGCAGTTGAGGGGGCTCTCAGTCAGGAGTGTGCAGTTGGGGGGCCCCCAGCCAGGAGTTTGCAGTTGGGGCCCCCAGTCAGGAGTGTGCAGTTGAGGGGGCTCTCAGTCAGGAGTGTGCAGTTGGGGGCCCCCAGTCAGGAGTGTGCAGTTGGGAGGGCCCCAGTCAGGAGTGTGCAGTTGGGGGCCCCCAGTCAGGAGTGTGCAGTTGTGGGGCCCCCAGTCAGGAATGTGCAGTTGGGGGGGGCAGTCAGGAGTGTGCAGTTGGGGGGGCCCAGTCATGAGTGTGCAGTTGGGGGCCCCCAGTCAGGAGTGTGCAGTTGGGAGGGCCCCAGTCAGGAGTGTGCAGTTGGGAGGCCCCCAGTCAGGAGTGTGCAGTTAAGGGGGCCCCCAGTCAGGAGTGTGCAGTTGGGGGCCCCCAGTCAGGAGTGTGCAGTTGAGGGAACCCCCAGTCAGCAGTTTGCAGTTGGGGGCCCCCAGTCAGGAGTGTGCAGTTGAGGGGACCCCCAGTCAGCAGTTTGCAGTTGGGGGCCCCCAGGCAGGAGTGTGCAGTTGAGGGGGGCGCCCAGTCAGGAGTGTGCAGTTGGGGGCTCCAGTCCGGAGTGTGCAGTTGGGAGGGCCCCCAGTCAGGAGTGTGCAGTTGGGAGGGCCCAAGCCCGGAGTGTGCAGTTGGGAGGGCCCCCAGTCAGGAGTGTGCAGTTGGGAGGGCCCCCAGTCAGGAGTGTGCAGTTGGGGCCCCCAGTCAGGAGTGTGCAGTTGAGGGGGCTCTCAGTCAGGAGTGTGCAGTTGGGGGGCCCCCAGCCAGGAGTTTGCAGTTGGGAGGCCCCCAGTCATGAGTGTGCAGTTGAGGGGGCTCTCAGTCAGGAGTGTGCAGTTGGGGGCTCCAGCCAGGAGTGTCCTCGGGGTAGGGAGGGGGGGTCAGGTCGGACGCGGCATCTTGCACATGGTGATGTTTCAGAGCCCGGATTCTTTTTGTTTGGGTGTTTTTGGTGCAGAGGTGACGTGGGCGACGAGCAGCGCATTGAAGCAGCTCAGCGAGCTATCCTCAGGGGCATCTTACATCAGAGGCTCCAGCGCCCTGACGCAACCCGTGGGCAGAGGACTCCCCAGAGGTGCAGCCGGGGGTGAAACCACCAGAGCTTGGAAGAACCCCCTGGGAGCCGGAAGTCCTCTTGCAACAGTCTGACGTCACATGCCAGGGCACACGGAGCATTACAAGGCCCAGTGGAGCTGTCACAACTGCAGCGTGGGATCAAAGACAGCTTGAAGGACCCCACCCCCAGGATTATTCCAGAATAGCAAAGCTCCGGGCACAGGTTGAAGTGCAGAGGGCCCGTGACACGGACGAACCCTCAAAAGATAGCTCCAGAGGTTCGGGTTCAGTTGGTTAGTACTTCGAGGAGTCGGAGTAAACACAAGCCCCATTGAGGATTGAGAGCCATGCTGCGGTAAAACACCAACGCACACGGGTTATAATGATAGAAGGCAGAAGCACAAACAACATATTGCAAGTACCATCGGCTCCAGGATAATCAATGCAGCCCAGAAATGCACGTGCTGGGGGGTCGGGTCACAGAAACAGCGGGAACCGCCGCCCAGAGCAAGGAGCTGCCAGAACAGAGGGTCTGGTAAACTCGAACAACTTACAAATCCACCCCCACAGTGGGCATCAGAACGGCCACTCAACCAGCACTCCAGTACGGGCATCCACTGGTGGAGAAGTGTGGCTCAATGGTTAGAGCGGCAGACCCTGATGCAGAGGTCTGGCACGGGACCAGGGTTCAATTCCCGCCTCGGCGGGTCTTGGGCTCAATCTCCCCGGACCTGATAATTCTCGCCTCGATGCCTATTCCAATCATGGGTCCCACTCTGCAACTCTGGGCAATAGCTTGCTTAATCTCCACAACGGCCCCCACAACGCTAAGGATGCCTGGCCTCCACCTTGGGGGTGCCCAGGAGTGGACACCTCACAGGGAAAGCCAGGATGGGTTCCACAGCGGTATTCGTACAAGCGCCTTGAGACCCTTGCGGGTGAGTAGTGCGCTATACAAGTATCAATTTACATTACATTTTACTGGCGCATGTTCTGAAATCCTAGGGGCAGATTTACGAAGGCCTTCCGCCGCCGGTGCGTCATTTTTAACATGGGAAAAAGTGACGCACCGGCGGCGCAGGGCCTTCATAAATAGAGTTTATTTATATATATATATAGAGTGGGTTATATATATATATATTATATATATATATATAACTAGAGCGGCTCGAAGTGCGGCCTATAAAAAAATCTTTCTACTCCCAAAACACCTTTCCAGGGCGAGACTGAGGCTGCAGCTCGGGCTGGTTAAACAATCATTAACCCCTGAGGCCGACTTTCTAAAATATTATATTTGAATTCTAAAATCTCAGAGGGAATCCTTACAGAGACACTCACCATGGAATAAGCAGCTTCCAAGAGCCAGGGCCTCCATTGAAATAAACAAGCCAGCACTCACTCTCCCCTGCACTTCATACTCATCTGGAAATCGCGTGTCAATAAACAATTCCAGCTCGTCTCGTTCCAGCAAGACCAGGCCACATAAAAAACCTTATCTTTCCTGACCCCGCTGAATGACTCCTATTCAGTAAACAAACCTCATCCCTACCTTACCGCCCCATGATTGCCTGCACTTCCAATTCCGGATTTCGGCAGGGCCTGGGCAAACCAACACACTGAAAGTTCAAGTTCAAGTTCAAGTTCAAGAATTTGTATAGCACACTACTCACCCAGAGGGTCTCAAGGCGCTTGGGGAGGGGGGTTCATTATTTATCGAATAGCCAGGTTTTAAGTTCTTTTCTGAAGGAGATGTGGTTCTGTGTAAGGCGGAGGTGAGTAGGGAGTGAGTTCCAGATCTTGGCCGCCAATAGGAGAAGGATCTACCTCCCATGGTGGATCTTTGGATACGCGGAACTGCGGCGAGGCCTTGATTGGATGATCTTAGATGGCGGGTGGGTGTGTAGAAGGATAGTCGAGAGTTGAGGCATTCGGGCCCTAGTTTGTAGAGGGCCTTGTGTGCGTGAGTGAGGAGACGGAATGTTATTCTATTGTTGTCGGGAAGCCAGTGGAGGTCTTTCAGGTGGCCGGTAATGTGATCTTGTTGAGGGATATCTAAAATGAGTCTCGCTGATGCGTTTTGGATGCGTTGGAGTTTCTTCTGTAATTTGGCGGTAATTCCGGCGTAGAGGGTGTTTCCGTAGTCGAGTCGACTCGTCACCAGTGCGTGGGTGACAGTTTTTCGTGTCTCGGCAGGAATCCAATGGAAGATTTTTTTGAGCATACGAAGTACGTTGAAGCAAGAGGATGAGACGGCGTTGACTTGTTTGGTCATTGAAAGGGAGGAGTCTAGGATGAATCCAAGGTTGCGTGCGTGGTCCGTGGGTATGGGTGCTGAGCCCAGCTCTGAGGGCCACCATGAGTCGTCCCAGGCAGAGGGGGTTGGTCCTAGGATGAGCACTTCCATTTTGTCTTTTGAAAGAGCATGTCGAGTGAGTGACTACACGTGTGAATCATGGCTACACCTCCTGTGCTGTTGCCCGACCGTAGTCACAGAAAGGAGGATTCTTCTCAGAGAACTGTGCCTGAGAGAAAAAGTAACCACCTGCCATGAGGCCGCTGCAGTATGTTTCGCACAAAAAGAACCTCACATCCTGGCCCGCTGCGGAAGATTTGTACAATCTATTAGAGGTGCTATGTACTCTGGAACTGCACCGACCCCCACCCCTTGTAAGGTCCAACCGTTGATAGCGGGACTATTTTAAAAAACACAGGACCGTGAAAGAATACTCTCCAACACAGTCGAAAAGCACACGCACTCTATAAGAGAAAGAGTGTCAACGTGCGGAATGGTAACAAAATAACATCCCGCAGACTTGAGGAGCCAGACGGGTGATACTTTCACAGGGGACCAGACAAAGAACAACGGCCAACAGCAAACATGTGAAGACGCCCTGAGTCCAACGTCAGGGCTCAACTTTTGCACCTTACCAGAGTTTTTAACTTCTAGGAATTGTCTTTTTCCTTTAATGTTTTTATTGTAATGCAATGGTTTTCATTAACTTATGCAAATAAATTCAAATTCACTGGTTATGGTTTTAACTCGTTAAGTGCTGCCATCGGCTGTTGAACGTTCAGAGCACTACCTGGCTGGTGCTGCGCACGTTCAACGGCCGACGCAGCCCCGCCCGTTTTTTAAAAAGGCTGCACTGCCGCAAAATCGTGGCAGCGGCCAATGGGTTAAAAAAGTCTTACCTTTAATGCCGATGGATTTACGTAAAACACTGATCCTAGAGTATTGTGACACCCTAAACCTGGGATCAAACAAGAGAACCCTACGCAAACTACAGTCACTTCTAAATGCCGCCGCACATTCACTGCTTAAAATTCAGAAATTTAGTCCGGTGTCCCAAGTGTTTGGGCTGGCTGCCGTACACACGAGGCTCCAATACGAGTCCCTGCATGTTGTTCACAAGGCCCTCTATGGCACCAGCCCTGCCCGCTTGAGTACATTCATCCCATGGTCCGTCCCACAAAGCAACTTCAGATCATCAACTGGTTGTCTGTCAGTCATCTCGATAAAGACCGTAAAATGGCGGCGGGGGGGGGGGGGGGCAGAAGCTTCTTCCATCTTGCCTGTGAACTCTGGAACACGTTGCCTCTAACACTGAGGATCCAAACCAACAGACAAATGTTTAGAAAATCTTTAAAAACATGTTTTTTTGTTCCTAAGCCGTAAGCCTGTGCTTTTCCCTCTGCTCGATCACAAAGGCAGCCCTAGCGCTAAGACGCCTCGGCATACATGCGTTTTTATAAAACTTTCATTCATTCATTCACTATCAAGCCCTGAGTTTGATGAATAAAATATTTGTCTGTGATGCACATTAGTGCCAGCTGCCCTCTGGCGCTGCCACCAGTGACCACTGGTTATGGTTTAAAAACCTCTTCCGCCAGTCATGTTTCTGACCTCATGGGGCGAGAGCCAGCGCTCTCTATACACAGAGACAGACCCTGCTCTGGGCGGAGGCGCTTCACACCTCTTCCAGGACAGGATGGCCTTCCTGGGTGGAAAGCTTCAAGGCAATGCTGCCTTTGAAATCCATCACAGGATTTCCCAGATAGTGGGGGAAGCCAAGCCCCCTTTCCTGCTACACTATGGCAGGAGAAAAGGCAGGACAATTAGTTAGTTTAGGAGGAGGGTCCCCACTTAGCCTCCAACTCCTCTAGGGTGGGGAGGCGATGGGAACCCCTCTCTTGGAATTCCACCATCTTGAGATGGTGAGAAAAACTCTAATTAGGGCTAAGGTACTACCTCTTCCCAAAGGACGTGGTCACTAGAGGGTGTAGATACCCTAAAGGTAAGTAGCCCATTGGCTACTCCCTGTCTCCCCTTGTAACACCCTAAATTGACTATTTAAGTGGCGCCCCAAGACCTGAACATCAGATTTCATGGACAAGAGAAGACTAGAACAGAAGAAGACGCGCTGATTTAGAACTGAAGCCCCGTTGCAAAAGCGAAAGGCACCAAAGCCTGCCTGATGCTCTGAGGACTCAACAATCACTGTTGCTGTATCATCTTGAAACCTGAAAGAACTACAAGAACACCGGAGCACCTACAGCCTTAAAAAAACACTGTGAATCTCCCTTTGAGTGAAGGTGTCACTCCCCTGCACACCACAGCCACTGATCCCATAAAGTTCAGTTTGTCGACTTGCTGTCCCCAACGACCTCGATAAAGCACTGAAGCAAGAAAGGGCTCAACAGCTCCAGAGGGTCAGATCTAACTTCCCACCAAGTTTGGAGGCACCAGGACCTACCAGAGTCGTGGCGTACCAATACCCGAAGTTCTGGACCCCAACAGCAAATACCAGGAAGAAGAGTCCACTCTGGACTTCCAGTACCAGAATTGGACTTGATTGCAACATCGACCCAAAACAAGAAGGTAAACTTCGTGAAAGCATTGCCTGAATTTCTAAGCAAATTTCTGTTTTTTCCTCATTGTTTCCTATTGTGCGTAATTGTGCGTAGAAGTGATATATTTTTCAAACTTTGCAAAATCATATTTCCGAAAGTACATACCATAGAACTGTGTTTATGGCATTAAAATATATATGAACACCAATATTATTTCTACAAATTGGTCTTGAATTTATTCTTGAGTGTGTGTTTCATTTATTGGCTCCGTGAGTACAACACATGCTTAGCACTACCCTATGATACTCCCAACTGCTCGGCCACACTACCACAAAAAGAGAGTTAGTCTGATCTACTTTGACCTCTGCATGCCCTTTGGGGATCTCTCACACTCTCTGCATAGTTTACTTCATTTTAGTGCACTGTACAGAGAGTCGGCTTCCTACATTGGTGGGTCAGTGGTGGGGCACACAACTTTGCATTTGCTCTACCACTTTGACAATAAGTGACCACATGAGTAAATCCCAAAAATTGTTTCTAAATAGCCTAATTTTCGATTGGCCTATTTTTTCTATATTTAAAAAAAAAAAACTGCTAAAGCCTTTGTTAAGTCCCTGAAACTAAGTGGTTAGAAAGTCAAAAGTCAGTGCTTTAGCTAAGACAAAAGTATTCAGTGATAGTTATTTTTGTAACTTCATAAAATGGTCCCAGCTTTAGTAAAATAATGCCTGATTCCGATATCCAGGCCCAGGAGCTCGACCTGACCCCTTCCATGGACCTGAGCCAGGTTCAATGCAGGGCCATCTGTAAGGACTGTGGAATCAAAACAGGCAAACGTCCTAAAAAGGACTATTGCAGACAACTGAGAGCTCAATCTGCGAGAGATCACCCAGAACTGCTGCCCAGTCTGAGGATGAAGATAATACCAGTGAAGGTGATGCTGAGGATGGAGGAGTCAGTCCCTTCAAGCACAACTGAGACCCCCTCAGATGAGGACCGCATGCCAGAAAAATTGACCAGGAGACTGAACTTAGAAGCTCAGCTCCTGGAAATAGAAAGACAAAGAAAAGAGAAGGGCCTAGAACCTATCTCAGGTGGCAGCATACAAGTAGGGAGAGTGGAAGTTCCTATGACTCAAAACTCGACAAAGAAATTGGACCTCACTATTCAAGTCAAGTCAAGAGTCAAGTTAATTTTATTTGATTTAGTGGAGAACCACGAATATTCAGTACATAACATAACATTTTTAAACAATTTTGTTAAAAAGGAAGGTTTTTCATTCTAATACAAAGTTAAAATAGGTTTTAAAAATTTGTATAGATTGTAGCAGACAAACTCATTTGGAGGAGCCTTACATAGTATGATCAATTCCTTTACCGAGTTAATTCTACATTTTGTATAGATTTGTTGAAAAAATCTTTTCCTTGCCTTTACCACTTTCGCATTTGGGCAAATGAACAACAAATGTTCCATGTCCTGCTCCTAACCATTACACAAATTACAGATAGTCCTTGTTTTTTCTTTTGGTAGCCACCTATACGTATAAGATTTTAAAGGAAGTATCCCAAATCGAAGCAGCACAATTGATCTCCTGACCCCGTGCTTTAAATTAAAGTTAATCTACTGTTGTATTTTCTTAAAAACTATAGTTTCTGTGGATTTCTTATATATAGACAATTTAATGCAGTATTGAGATTCTAGATCAAAGCTGAGTCTCTGGGTAAAATGTTTTAAAAAGAGCTTCAGCTGAGCAGGTGTCCACGATTGTAACAAATTAATATTGACACTTTCGGGCACATGCATCATTGGTTTTTGCATTCGCAAACGGTGCGAATCGGTAAAATCGGCCGTTTGCGAATGCAAAAACCATTTGTGGGATGCATCAAAGTTGTTTGCACAATTCGCATTTTTTAGCATTTCTAAAAAATGCGAATGCATTTAAGGAATCGCATTTGTGCGATTCCTTAAATGGAATGCATCATTTTTTTAAAAATTGCAAAAATGGAAATTGGAAGTGCAAATTAACACGAGGTTGACCCTCGTGTTAATTTGCGAAAATTTAAAAAAAAACAAAAAAATGAATTTTTTTAACTTGCATGTTACAGACACACATGTCCTTAGGACATGTGTGTGTGAAACATCCACTTAAAAATAAATTTCAGGGGTGCAGGGGGGGGTCCTTTGGACCCCCCCCTGCACCCATGGAATGCATCAACATTATGCGAATTCTAATTTGCAAATTCACAATTCCCATTGATTCCTATGGGCCTTTTGGCCGATAGGAATCAATGGGAAATGCGAATTAGCAAATTAGAAATCGCATAATATTTGCGAATCGGTAAAAAATACGAATTTTACCGAATCGCAAATATTATGTTAAAATATTCATGCATCCCGTTTTGCAAATTCCGAATTGCGATTCGCTATTTTTCGCAATTTGGAATTCGCAAACGGCCGGGAGGATGCATGTGGCCGTTTATAACTTAAAAGCAGTTAAAATATTCTTTGAAAATACAAAATTCGAAGATTCTCTTTCAAATGTTGCTGTTTTAAGAAGAGATCGAAGCGTTCCTTCTTCCGCATGGAGGACATTATATGCCCATCTAAAGATATTGGTAATTCCTCTGGCATAGGAGCTGGTTAATGAGAACTCGAGGCGGAGAGCTTGTACCGGTACAGCTTGAGACAGCTTTGTTAGCTTCCGTAAGATCTTCCCGTCTTTTAGGTCCAGATAGTTCCATTGGCTTATTGGGATGTATTCGAGAGCATATGACAGCACTGGTGGAATCTTGGCGCTGTATATCTGAAGCAGAGAAGAAAAGTGTCTTTGTCCAGTTGAAGCATATAAACGTGAAAGTGCCCCCACATGAACGTCAGATTTGTGAATCAAATTCTGAGTATGGGGCATGTTTTGTAGAGACTATGTGAAGATTCGACCTAAATAGGTATATTCATTTGCCACTTCCAATGATTTTCCCCCTAAAGTCCAGTTGAATTTGGTACTCTGTTTCTTTCCTGAAAACAGAACTATTTTTGTTTTTGCGATATTCGGTATTAAATAGTTTTCCTCTGTGTAGTTGTGGAGTGCTTGGAGGCTTCTTTGCAGACCAAATGGTTTTAGATCTAAAATAATTTCATCGTCTGCATACATCATGGTATGAATTTTATGGAGGGCAATTTTAGGTGGAAAGTTGCATATCTGTTTAAAGCATTTAGGCAGGTCGCTGAGATAAAGGGAAAATAATGGAGGAGCAAGAAGACATCCTTGCCTAAGGCTGTTTGGAGTCGGGATAGGGCTTGTTGTGAGACCCTTTTCCCTCCCCATTTGAACCTGACACCAAGTCCCGGAATGTAATGATGTTATTATATGAAGTAATTTATCCAGGATACCCATTTTTCTCAGTTTTCTCCAGAGTGTTCCTCTATCGACTCTATCAAATGCGGTGGTAAAGTCAATAAAAGCAGCATAGACGACCTGGGATTTTATTGCCACATATTTGTCTAAGATGGTTTGTAGCACAGCAATATTATCAATGACCGAGTGCTTTGGTCTGAATCCAGCTTGATATAGGGGGATTAGACCTGATGAAAAAGCCCAGTCCTTAAGATGGTCTAATACTGCTGCTGTGAAGTTCTTTCCTGTTGCATTTGCCACTTCCAATGATTTTCCCCCTAAAGTCCAGTTGAATTTGGCACTCTGTTTCTTTCCTGAAAACGGAACTATTTTTGTTTTTGCGATATTCGGTATTAAATAGTTTTCCTCTGTGTAGTTGTCGAGTGCTTGGAGGATTCTTTGCAGACCAAATGGTGTTAGATCTAAAATGATTTCATCGTCTGCATACATCATGGTATGAATTTTATGGAGGGCAATTTTAGGTGGAAAGTTGCATATCTGTTTAAAGCATTTAGGCAGGTCGCTGAGATAAAGGGAAAATAATGGTGGAGCAAGAAGACATCCTTTCCTAAGGCTGTTTGGAGTCGGGATAGGGCTTGTTGTGAGACCCTTTTCCCTCCCCATTTGAACCTGACACCAAGTCCCGGAATGTAATGATGTTATTATATGAAGTAATTTATCCGGGATACCCATTTTGCGGAGTTTTCTCCAGAGTGTTCCTCTATCGACTCTATCAAATGCGGTGGTAAAGTCAATAAAAGCAGCATAGACGACCTGGGATTTTATTGCCACATATTTGTCTAAGATGGTTTGTAGCACAGCAATATTATCAATGACCGAGTGCTTTGGTCTGAATCCAGCTTGATATAGGGGGATTAGACCTGATGAAAAAGCCCAGTCCTTAAGATGGTCTAATACTGCTTCTGTGAAGATCTTTCCTGTTGCATCTAGAAGGGCTATCTGCCTGTAGTTGACTGGATACAGCCTTGAACCCTTTTTGTGTATGGGTATTATGATACTCCCCCTCACTATTCACATGGTGCTGACATCACCAAATGGGTTACTGCATTTGAGAGAGCCTGTGTAGGGAGCAAAGTAGCCAGGACACATTAGGCTTATCTCTTGTGGGAACTGTTCTCAGAAGAATGCAACAATAGACTCCTGACATTGCGTTAAAAAGTAGCTGCGTCTTATGACCTCATGAAGGGTACCCTAACGGAGGGCTCTGGACTCACCACTGAAGAGTCTAGAATAAGATTCAGGGAGACTTGAAAAACCCAGACTCAGTCCTGGATGGAATTCATTGACTTTTCAGTAAAAACACTGGGTGGCTGGTTAACAGGTAACAATGCGAATGACTATGAAATGCTTTACAAAGTAATTATAAAAGTACACCTTTTAAGCAATTGTTTCTGGAAAAAGTTGTGTCAATATCTAGTAGACTTTAGGTCGGTCTCTCCACAAGAATTTGGTAAGAAGGCTGGTCATTAGGTCAGACCCAGAGTGACCAGGACTAGGTATGATGAGGGTGACCAGAAAACAGAGGCCAGAAAGACTTACCTGTAAGAACAAGTGGATCACTCTGAAAAAGGTAAAAGTAAGGAGTCTCCAAAAGTCTGTCCAGGAGGGCGTGCCAGTGACCCTCCACAAAAATAATGGGTACATTGGTAAGGACTGGGAATCCCAGAAGGCTTGGTGCCTTAACTGTAAGGAGACAAGACACCAAGTCAAGGACCCCTGTTCTCTCAAGAACAAACATACTAGTACACCGTCAGGGGTTGTTAGTGTTGCTTCAGAGGGTAACTCCTCAGATGAGGAAGTCCTCTTAGCCTTCAACTGGGAAATGGGCCCCAAAGGTGAGCTAAACATCCTAGAGGGGAGTAAAAAACTGTAAACTTCGTACTTGTATAGCGCACTTATACCCTGAGGCCTCTAGGCGCAGTACGTATACCGCTGTGGAACCCTTCCTGGCTTTTCCCTGTGAAGTGCCCACTCCTGGGCACCTGGAATGTGAAGGCTGGCATCCCATTGCTGTTGGGGCCGTTGTGCAGATTAAGCAAGCTATTGCCCAGAGTTGCAGAGTGGGACCCATGATTAGACTAGGCACCGAGGTGAGAATTATCAGGTTCAAGGAACTTGAGCCCAAGACCCGCCGAGGCAGGAATTGAACCCTGGTCCCAGGCAAGACCTCAGCATCAGGGTCTGCCACTCTAACCATTGAGCCGCACTTCTCCACTACCACTACCTGAGTGAGTGGAATCCCAGCCACTGCACTGAGGGATAACTGTGCCAGCCACACTGTGGTGCATGACAGGTTGGTACTCTCAAACCAGTATATCCTAGGTGAGAGAAAAAGAGAACAGGCTATCTCAGGGGAGGTCACTGTTAGGCCTGTGGCTTTAGTGGCCCTAGAAAAAGCTGTGCCCCTTAGTTGGCGAAGGATGGTACTCAGTAAAGACATCCATCTTGGCTGTCTCCTTGGGAACGACCACCCATATATTGGAATAATTTGGTTACTGTCGCACCCTAAGAAAGACCCTGACCCAAGAGGCTGGGAGTACCTAGCGTCACTATTTCTTGGATAATATTATTGATATGGCATGCCCGCCGGCTGAATTACAGGATGTGGGCAGAGTATGGCTAGCATGGCCACCGTTGAGAGGCCTGCCCTGACTTGGAAAGCTTTATTTGAACAGCCAGGGTTTATAGGGGTAATATACCTTTGCACACTGTGCTGATAGAAACGAAAAGGAGAAGGCAAGTTGCTTACTGAAGTGATCCCTGGGTTTTAATATGAGCGGCACCTCCTTTGACAGGATACTGATGCCAAAATGGCTCTGCCACACATGGAATTTTCCTTTAAAGGCGCCTGAAGGGTACATTGGTACAGTTAAACCACGGGGATCGTTTAACCATTCATGACAAATTGAAGGAGTGTGACTGTTAGAAATGGGGATCTCTGGTTGGCTAAGGCTTGCGCCAAAGCCAGGCAGAGACCACCACTCTAGTCAGGGCAAGGGAGTTACACGCCAAAATAACCCCTGCTCACCCCCTTGGTAGCTTGGCACGAGCAGTTAGGCTTATCCCGGTGGCGATGTGTAAAGCGTTCGCACAATACACACAGTAACAACATACTAGGCACACCACAAAAGGAACTCCACACAAGGTTATATATAAAAATAGCCTTTTTATCATCATAAAACACATTAGATCGTAATCAGACAATGTACACTGTGCCAACTGGCACGGGCAATATTTACAGGGGATTATTTACACATGACAGGGCCACGTGGGCCACTGTCAGAATCCTCACATGGTAAAAATAGCAAAAGTAAAAATATATCATGAACTTAGAACACAGCCAGTAATCACTGGCAGACACTATACTCAGCGTCAACCTGTAACATATATCATATTATGGACAGTATCACCTAAGGCAAGAACTCTATTCTGCAACAACCTCATAAGCCTAAACCTAGTAGACTATACTCTCCTAAGCATAACTCGCAATAGGAAACAAACTCACTAACATAACCTGCAGTAGGGAATAAATCAAACCTAGACCACAGCAGAGAATCAAATAAAACATAAGACAGTAGGTAAAACCTAATACTCATAAAATCACATCCATAAGCATAAATCAAGGTGCATAAGACATATCATAGACATTACATTTCCTAACACCTACATAAATCACACTAGGGCCTGGCGCCCTACAAACCTAATAGTCCCCTGGGCCAACTGGCCATGTATAAGGGGCTCAAATGCCCTCTGTCCAAAGTTAGGGTGCTCTGCCTGTGCAGCAAGAGTCAAGGGTGCGCACTTTGCGCAAACCTAAACGTGGCAGCTGCCCACTACTTGCTGGGCAGCTTTGAATCTTAAATGAAGGCCTAAAAGTAGCAGCTGGCACTAAGTGCTGCACAGCTGTGAAAGATGGGGACGAAGGAGTCCGTCTCACTCCTGACTTAAAACATGTCCCCTTAAAAAAGCAAGGCCTAAACGCAGCAGCTGCCCACTACTTGCTGGGCAGCTGGAAAAGTTAAAATGCGGCATGGGCTCTCACTGGCCCTTGAAACAATCTTGGTCAAATGTTTGGAGACATCTGGCGCTGAAAATAATTATGTCCCCTGGAGCACACTGGCTCCTAAAATCATCAGGCCACAATAGGGAAAAAGAACTTGACCCCAAAAATGTGGAACTGGCCCTGTGCCTCAAAGGGCACTACACTGGGAAAGAACACGGGGCTTGTAACTAACTTTGTCCCCAACATTGGAGCCATCTAGGCTCTGGAAATCACTATGCCATCAATGAGCCACGGGCAGCTGAAAGCAATGATGCCCCCAAGCCCCTCACGGGGACTTTAAAACAAATGGTGGCACCATCAATAGTCCCCTCTTAGCCCCCAGCCCTTTCTGACTCACCGCCGTCACCGGGCTGCTCTATGAGGACTCCTCTCCAAGGACTGGCGCCACTCCGGTTGTGCGGCGGGGGCAGGCACCGACAATGTGCCTCGAGCCCCCTCCACCTCAGACGCTATGGGCTGCGGCGCTTGCGGGGCTCTCTCCACTAATGGGAGCCCTGCCTCACCAGGTGCCCTGCTTCACCCGGTCCCCATCTCGGGACCGGGACTTCAGTATGGAGCCAGCAAGGCTCCAGGCTGCCTCCTTCTCTTCTGGCTGGATTTCAGGCCCCGCCCACGTCACGGGTGGAGGTGCCTGACTTCCGGTTAGGCCACACGTGCCGCGGCGGTGATTCTTCTCAGCGGGCACAATGAGGGGTAGGCTCCCTGTAAATTGAAAATAGGGAGCGGGGTGGGCACCCACTCACGCAACAAGGGCAAAGTCACGGGGTAGGCACTTGCACAATTTAAATAAAAATAAGCACGCCGGCCATGCGGGGTGAGCACCCATAATGGACTCAAATAAGCGGGGTGGGCACCCGCATTATTATAAAATAAAACAAAGACGCAGGGTGTGCACCTGCGCACTAAAATTAAAACAAGCGGCTGTTGGAAATGGGATCCCCGGCTGGCCAGGGCTTTCGCCAAAGTCAGTCAGAGACCACCACTACCAAGTCAGGGCAAGGGAGTTTCACGCCAAGATAACCCCTGCTCACCCTCTAGGTAACGTGACGCGAGCAGCAAGGCTAAACTTGGAGGCAATGTAGGCTAAGTATTTGCGCACGCACCCCAGCAACAACACCCAGAGGCCCACCACAAAGGAAACTCCACACAAGGTTATATAAAAATAGCCTTTGTATTACACCAAAACACATTAGATAAAACACATACTTTACAATGTGCCAGAGGCACGGGCAGAATTTACAGGGGATATTTACAAGACAGGGCCACCTGGACCACTGTCAGGAAGCAGAAGTAACACTTTCAGAAATAGCACTTTTGCGTGTAAAATCTTTAGCACAAAATAGCACACAACCAGTATCTACTGGTAACCAGGATCTCACTAGCACCACCTGCACTAGGGAGAAAACAACCACCTACACATCACAATACCTGTAGGGGTGTAAGAACATAACACATGATGCAATGCATAACATTCATTCAGAGGTGTAAAGGCACATGACGCATAAACAATACATTCAGAGGTGCATAGAAAGTACAATTGCGCCAAACCCACGTAAGTCACCACCTGTGACTGTCCCTAGGCCCTCTGGCCTTGTTGGGGCTAGGACGCCCTGTGTCCAAAGTGTCAGGGTCCTAAACGTGGCAGTTGCCCACAAAGTGATGGGCAACTGGTGCAAGAAGGTTTGAGCCTTCCAGGGCTCAAAAACAACAATGGGGCCACCTGAGCCTCTCTGGCTCTGAATAACACAATGTCCCCCTGAGCCTCTCTGGCTCTGAATAACACAATGTCCCCTGAGCCTCTCTGGGCTCCTGCAAGAATTGCACTCAAGAGCCTCTGTGGCTCTTAACACTGGGGCGCCTTGGGGGAGCCTCTCAGGGCTCTTAAACCACAAAGATGCAGCCTCACTGGGCTGTTGGGGTCCCTCACGGGGGACCCGGGAACACTGGGGGTGCCTCGAGCCTCTCACTAGGCTACGAACACCAAATGCCCTCCTTGAGCCTCGGGGCTCGCAACAGAAAATGCCCCTGAGCCTCGCAGGCTCTGAACACCGGAGGTGGGGGGGGCACGGGCACCGACAATGTGCCCCGACAGGGTAGAGCCTCCCCGGCTCTAAACACATGCCCCCTGAGCCTCCCCCTGCCCGTGCACACTCACCGGGCTCTCAGGTGGATGCTCCTCCGGATTCTCAGCTGCTGGGGCGGGTCGTCTTCGCTGGCTGCGGGGCTCTCCCTTCACTCAGGGAGCCTCGCAGCAGACGCCGGCTGCAGGATTCTTCCTCCCCGGCTGCTGCTGGAGTCTGGGGCTCTCTCCTCACTTGGGAGCCCCGGGCAGGAAAGGCAGGCTGCTTCCGGCTGTCCCGCAGTCCCGCCCACGGGTTGCCTGGCTTCCGGCCGGGCAGCCAATCGCAGCGCGGCCCCTCGCAGGGAGGCGGGCACTTCCGGGTCGCACTTGGCAGCGGCCCGGCAACGTTTTTAAACACCCCGGGCTGCGGCGGTGAATCTCGAGGGGCAATGCCGGGTGGGCACCGGCCTTAAATTAAATTAAGAAGCGAGGTGGGCACTCGCAAATTCAAATAAAGGGGCACAGCCCAAAAAGGGCAATAACAACAGCTACAGGTGCGGCGTGGGCAGCCGCGAACCGGCGGCAACACGCAGGGTGGCCCCTGCTTTCCCCACGCAAAATGCGGGGCGGGAAAGCGCGATCGGCAAGCGAACAGGCAAATGCCGGGTGGGCACCGGCCTCCAGCAGACCACGCGCTCCCAAGCGCCAGGGGCATCAATAAAGCGCTCTCAGCGCTAGGAACAGAGTCACAGCGCTCCCAAGCGCTACAAGTGGAAAGTAAAGCGCTCCAAGCGCTATAAGCAAAAGAAAAGCGCTCTCAAGCGCTAGGGAGCACTCAGTTCAGCAACAAAGTCCTTGTAGGCTGGCAGGGGGGCAAGGCTGGGCCCAGAGCCAGCACACTGGGTCTCCAGGCAGGGAGACACCCCAAGTGGCGGTCCTCTGGCCCAGCGGCAGCAACAGCCCCCTCAGGATCCTGGAAAAGAGAGAACAACTTCAGTGGGGACACAGCCCCATTTTTATACAGTATTTCCCTTTGTCTGAAGGTGCAGGGTGGGGGCGGAACCAGTCGCAGCTGGTTCTTGAGTACTCTGTTTACCTCAACCACCCTCTCTATTCACTGGCAGGGCTTGGGTCATTAGACACACCACAGGGGGGCGGAGCCAGCATTGTGTGGGGAAAACCCAGCCCATCCAGGACACAGGTACACTCCTCCCACACATCACTCATGCTAATCTCCCACTCACCACCGGGCAGACCCATCCAGACTTCCTGGAGCCTGGCATGCCAGCCAGCTCCAGCCAATCACACGCCAGCACCCTCACAGCACACGTACAGCCATGTCTAGAAATGGCGCTTCCCTACTAGACACATACATGCTGCATACACCATCTCGCAGCATTCACTCTCACGAGTTCACACATACCAGACTCAAGCCTGTACACCCCACGCATCAGGAACTACTAGGGACACATACATTCCTCATGCATTCCTATGGGCAGGCAGGCCTAGCTCAGCACATGCACTCAGAGTGCGCACGCACTTTCCACTGGGACACAGTGAAAGTGCGCAGAATCCCAAAAATCACCATCACCAGGTCACCATTTCACGCAAAAAGTCTAGGGGTGAACCTGCCATAAGGGCCAAAGTCCAACACAACCCCCTTCCAGCCAAAACGCAGGGGAGACCAATCACCACCGTGATGGACTTCCCTGCTTGGGGCGATAGAACACGGACGCAGGCCCGCAACTGCAGGGACACCCTCCTGTTCTACGCCACGGTGAACCCATGGGATTCCTTCCAGAACCACTATCCGGACCAACTGGGCTACCCCACTGGTACTCCCGAGCGGTCCGCGGCCAGGACCAGGCCCTGGGCCACCCAGGTGCCACTGGTCCTTGCCAATTCGCAGAGCGGGGGGTAGTAACCCCTGGCACATAGCGGCCATTTTCCACTCTTCCTGTCTGCAAGACAGGACTAGACTTCCACTGGTTCTCCAGCCTAGGGTCTACACCCTCAGGCGGACCAGGAGTCTCAGGGAAGGCTCTCCTCCCCCTACCTCTTCTTCTAGGGTTCCTCCTCCCTCTGCGAGGGGTACCATTACAACGCCACTCCAACCCAGGGTTTAACCCCTCAGGTTGCACCAGGGTCAGAGGTGGGCTCTCCCACCCTCTGCACCCCCTTCCAGAGGTCTGCCCTCTCCCACCTGGAGAAGTTCCTCTGGAAGAAGAACCGGTCAGGACACTGGTTACAGTCGTCCTACCCTTCAGGTCAGGCTGATCCTGAACCTGGCCTTCCAACCTCTGGTCTAAAACCTTCGGTGGAACAATTGCCTGGCACTCCAGGACTTCTGGGGACTTACACTCCATCCCCCTGAGGCTAACAAATGAGACATATGTTGTGTGACTGTCTGTCTGGCGCAGATCTCCCGTCCCCTGTCCACCTGACAGTGCGTGACGATCCCCCAGACCAGAAGTGGCGCCACCCGGGTCCCCCCGAGAAGATCTAGCCCAACTGGCTAGTCTCTGGTCCACTGGTGCATCCACTGGGAAACTCATCCCCCAATCACTCCTCACTCTGGACTCCTGTACCCTCCCTACCGGAGCGGTACTGCCAGACTCTAGAACCACAGGAGCTCTGGTTACAGACGCTCCAGGTCCTCTACTCACTGGGAGATCTTCCTCAAATGGACTAACAGGACAGCCTAGGTCCCCAACCTGGTGTTCCCTACAGAAACCATCCAAGTCCTGAGGCAGGGCTTCGGGCGTCTGGGGAACCTCGGTCTCCCCCTCACTCCTGCTCCACTGAGCCAGGCAGTGAGCCCCTACACCCTCCTCGCTATCCTGGGACCTAGCTGGGCTACACTGAGCCTCTTCCACCACGCTGGGCTGGAAGATACCTGAACCACTACTTTTGGAGTCACTCCCTAATGACCCTAGAGAACCTTTATCACTCTCCCAGCGCTCTGCTTCCTCAGCAAGCGCCCAAGGACTAAGGGATTCAGACTTCAACAGGTGCTGGCGCAACTCTGGACAAACAACACTGAGCAACTGCTCCTTGAGAAACATATTCAGCACTCCGTCTTTCTCATCATCCGAGCTAGCCGCCAGCCAATCCCACATTGCATCAGAACAGTCATCCACAAAAAAAACCCACTTCTGTTGAGGCGGTTTCCTACTGCCCCTGAACTTCAACCTTAACTCCTCCTCTTGGGAACAAGGGACCATACGTTGGGCACGGGGTAGGGGACTTTCTGCACTGAAGTCTAAATAGCTGCCACCACTGGACTCAGCCCTCCCCGGGGAATCCAGAAAATTAAAACTGCGCGCAGGGGATAGTCTATCCTCCAGAGCTACTTTGCCCCTGGTGGAGGCCCTCTCAGCCTCCTCTATCCTTTCCTGCGCTAAGACCATCTCGGTCTCGAGCTGTTGCTTCCTAAGCTCCAGCTGCGCCATAGCCTGGGCATGCTCCAACCTGAGCTTTTCTAAAGCCAGCTGGTGCTCCCTTTCTCTCCTCCTATCTTCCAGCTCCTCTGGGGACAGGGAAAGGTATGAGGCGCTGCCTCCTACACTGGACCCAGCAAGGGACTCCCTATCTATGGGGTCTCTACTCTCTACTGGCGTCCAGGTGCTGTCATCTTCTTCCTCCTCTTCTGAATCTTCAGGGCTCCCGACAGACCCACCACCCTCCTGGTGTGGGGCCCGGGCCCTTTCCTCACTGCGCTCAAGATCCCATTGATCCTCTTGCCATTTGACCATGCATCTCCTAAGTGCATACCATCCTGACTGATCCACCCCATGCCTCTCTCTTCACAGAACTTTCTCAGCTCCCACACACCGTATGTGGCTAGATCATTGAAATAAAAAACCAGCTCCATTCTGGCAGACGTTCTAGGGACAAGATTACACAGGGAACCTAGGGGTCTGAGCTAACACAGGAGTACACAATTCACAAAGGTATCAGCAAGCTCTCTACCCCAGAGAACTCACACTCACTTGCCTAGTGCCACACACCATTCATCCACACACAACCCTCCCCTCGGACTGGTAAGGCAGTTTCTACCACCCCTGATTCCTCAACCTGACCACAAGTGACACAGGTACCGACTCTGGGCGCAGGGTAGGGGACAAATGTACTGACACAATTGCACAATGATACCTTCAGGAGAAGAAAATATGAAACTTCCAAAAAAAAACAATCCCCTAAAATGTGGTCATCTAAAATGCAGAGTTTTGTGGTGCAGTCAGCCGCTACTAAGGTACAAGGCAAACACAAATCCTTATCCTCACCGCTTGCCGCCAATGTTGGAAATGGGATCCCCGGCTGGCCAGGGCTTTCGCCAAAGTCAGTCAGAGACCACCACTACCAAGTCAGGGCAAGGGAGTTACACGCCAAGATAACCCCTGCTCACCCTCTAGGTAACGTGGCGCGAGCAGCAAGGCTAAACTTGGAGGCGATGTAGGCTAAGTATTTGCGCACGCACCCCAGCAACAACAACCAAAGGCCCACCACAAAGGAAACTCCACACAAGGTTATATAAAAATAGCCTTTGTATTACACCAAAACACATTAGATAAAACACATACTTTACAATGTGCCAGAGGCACGGGCAGAATTTACAGGGGATATTTACAAGACAGGGCCACCTGGACCACTGTCAGGAAGCAGAAGTAACACTTTCAGAAATAGCACTTTTGCGTGTAAAATCTTTAGCACAAAATAGCACACAACCAGTATCTACTGGTAACCAGGATCTCACTAGCACCACCTGTACTAGGGAGAAAACAACCACCTACACATCACAATACCTGTAGGGGTGTAAGAACATAACACATGATGCAATGCATAACATTCATTCAGAGGTGTAAAGGCACATGACGCATAAACAATACATTCAGAGGTGCATAGAAAGTACAATTGCGCCAAACCCACGTAAGTCACCACCTGTGACTGTCCCTAGGCCCTCTGGCCTTGTTGGGGCTAGGACGCCCTGTGTCCAAAGTGCCAGGGTCCTAAACGTGGCAGTTGCCCACAAAGTGCTGGGCAACTGGTGCAAGAAGGTTTGAGCCTTCCAGGGCTCAAAAACAACAATGAGGCCACCTGAGCCTCTCTGGCTCTGAATAACACAATGTCCCCCTGAGCCTCTGTGGCTCTGAATAACACAATGTCCCCCTGAGCCTCTCTGGGCTCCTGCAAGAATTGCACTCAAGAGCCTCTGTGGCTCTTAACACTGGGGCGCCTTGGGGGAGCCTCTCAGGGCTCTTAAACCACAAAGATGCAGCCTCACTGGGCTGTTGGGGTCCCTCACGGGGGACCCGGGAACACTGGGGGTGCCTCGAGCCTCTCACTAGGCTCCGAACACCAAATGCCCTCCTTGAGCCTCGGGGCTCGCAACAGAAAATGCCCCTGAGCCTCGCAGGCTCTGAACACCGGAGGTGGGGGGGCGCGGGCACCGACAATGTGCCCCGACAGGGTAGAGCCTCCCCGGCTCTAAACAAATGCCCCCTGAGCCTCCCCCTGCCCGTGCACACTCACCGGGCTCTCAGGTGGAGGCTCCTCCGGATTCTCAGCTGCTGGGGCGGGTCGTCTTCGCTGGCTGCGGGGCTCTCCCTTCACTCAGGGAGCCTCGCAGCAGACGCCGGCTGCAGGATTCTTTCCTCCCCGGTTGCTGCAGGAGTCCGGGGCTCTCTCCTCACTTGGGAGCCCCGGGCAGGAAAGGCAGGCTGCTTCCGGCTGTCCCGCAGTCCCGCCCATGGGTTGCCTGGCTTCCGGCCGGGCAGCCAAACGCAGCGCGGCCCCTCGCAGGGAGGCGGGCACTTCCGGGTCGCACTTGGCAGCGGCCCGGCAACATTTTTAAACACCCCGGGCTGCGGCGGTGAATCTCGAGGGGCAATGCCGGTTGGGCATCGGCCTTAAATTAAATTAAGAAGCGAGGTGGGCACTCGCAAATTCAAATAAAGGGGCACAGCCCAAAAAGGGCAATAACAACAGCCACAGGTGCGGCGTGGGCAGCCACGAACCGGCGGCAACACGCAGGGTGGCCCCTGCTTTCCCCACGCAAAATGCGGGGCGGGAAAGCGCGATCGGCAAGCGAACAGGCAAATGCTGGGTGGGCACCGGCCTCCAGCAGACCACGCGCTCCCAAGCGCCAGGGGCATCAATAAAGTGCTCTCAGCGCTAGGAACAGGGTCACAGCGCTCCCAAGCGCTACAAGTGGAAAGTAAAGCGCTCCAAGCGCTATAAGCAAAAGAAAAGCGCTCTCAAGCGCTAGGGAGCACTCAGTTCAGCAACAAAGTCCTTGTAGGCTGGCAGGGGGGCAAGGCTGGGCCCAGAGCCAGCACACTGGGTCTCCAGGCAGGGAGACACCCCAAGTGGCGGTCCTCTGGCCCAGCGGCAGCAACAGCCCCCTCAGGATCCTGGAAAAGAGAGAACAACTTCAGTGGGGACACAGCCCCATTTTTATACAGTATTTCCCTTTGTCTGAAGGTGCAGGGTGAGGGCGGAACCAGTCACAGCTGGTTCTTGAGTACTCTGTTTACCTCAACCACCCTCTCTATTCACTGGCAGGGCTTGGGTCATTAGACACACCACAGGGGGGCGGAGCCAGCATTGTGTGGGGAAAACCCAGCCCATCCAGGACACAGGTACACTCCTCCCACACATCACTCATGCTAATCTCCCACTCACCACCGGGCAGACCCATCCAGACTTCCTGGAGCCTGGCATGCTAGCCAGCTCCAGCCAATCACACGCCAGCACCCTCACAGCACACGTACAGCCATGTCTAGAAATGGCGCTTTCCTACTAGACACATACATGCTGCATACACCATCTCGCAGCATTCACTCTCACGAGTTCACACATACCAGACTCAAGCCTGTACACCCCACGCATCAGGAACTACTAGGGACACATACATTCCCCATGCATTCCTATGGGCGGGCAGGCCTAGCTCAGCACATGCACTCAGAGTGCGCACGCACTTTCCACTGGGACACAGTGAAAGTGCGCAGAATCCCAAAAATCACCATCACCAGGTCACCATTTCACGCAAAAAGTCTAGGGGTGAACCTGCCCTAAGGGCCAAAGTCCAACAGCGGCCATAACGCAGGGTGGGCACCCGCAACCAAATATAAAAATAAGCGGGGTGGGCACCCGCATTGAGAAAAAGGCATCGCAGGGGAATCCCTACACAGGGGACCCCCTTAGAGGGCTGCAGCACCACGATGTGAAGCCCACACTCCCCCCTGCAGCATCAAAGAGCCAGGTGCCCTTAGAAGTGAAAGTGAAGCGCTCCCAGGGCGCAGGAAGTAGCACCAAGTCCTCAAGGATAAAAAATGAGGCCAAAGTCTTTCCAAAGTCCTAGAAATAACAAGCAAAGCAGAAGGGTCCCAATAAGTCCTCCAGGCATCCAGGGGCAGGGGAGAGCCCAGGGAGGCAAGCCCTCCCCTGGGCTCCAGCAGCAGCACACCTCTGGCAGATTCAGCACTCAGGTACAGACCATGTTACATGGGGTCACAGCCCCTTCTTTTATACACCTTTTTCCTTTGTTTTAACAGTGTAGGCAATGGGAGAACCAGATACAACTGGTTAAGGAGCATTTTGTTTTGCTCAGCTCCTCTCTCCCTTTCACAAGGCAGGCCAGGGACATTAGGCGCACCCCAGGGGGTGGAGCCATCATTGTGGAGGGAAGGCCCAGCCCTATTCAGGTCCCAGGTGCAACTTCTCCCTCCCATCTGCATGCAGATCTCCCCATTCACCACCGGGCAGACCCATCCTGGCTCCTGGAGCCAAGCACACCAGCCAGCCCCTGTCACTCACAAGCCAGACAGGAAATTCACATCTCAGAGCAGATAGAAATGCCAACGTCCAAAAGTGGCATTTCTAAAATAACCAGAATAAATCTGTGCATACTATTGCGCAGCATTTATTCTCATGAGTTCATACATCCTAAACTCGCCCATGTACTCCTCTCATATCAGATATTACTGTGGGCACACATAACCCCCATGCATTCCTATGGGAGGGCAGGATACTCTCACCACACGTACTCAGAGTGCGCCCGCACTCTACACTGGGCCACCGTGCTAAAGTGCGCCGAGGCCTAGAATCACTACCACCATGCCAGAGTCTAAAGGCAAAAAGTTTAGGGGTGAACCTGCCAAAAAGGCCCAAGTCCAACAGTGACTATGTACTCCAGCAATTGTGAAGCATTATGGGAGTTGTGGTCCAGAGAATTACAGGTAATTGAGGAAGTGAACTCAGTATTTGAATTTGAGAATGCGAAGTGATGCACTTTCAGTGGATTTCACAATGCATCAAACATAAAAATATATACTGAGTTCAAGGAGTTCATCTAATTATAATGTTTCGACAACTTGATGCCTTAATCCTTCCTCACTGTTTACAGTTAGGTTTAAAAACATCAAACAAGTTCCCCCCCCCATTCCCTACAAATGATTAAGACTCGTCGAAGTCGAAACTCGCGATTCAGTGAATATTGCGTAGCTTGACATAGAAGGAAGATCTTTCATTGGAGCACTTTGGATGGTCCCGGCTGCATGACACTGGAGGTGGTGCTTGTGTTCTCTTGGAATAATTTGGTGACTGACTCGCCCTGAAAGGCCCCGCCCCGAGGGGCTGGGTGTCCCTAGAGTCACTGTTTCTTGGATTATATATATAAAGTATATATATTTTTTTCTTTTAGGTATATTATTATATGTAAAAAAAATGTAAAATATATTAAAATTATTAGTTTAATATATGTATTAAATGTATTAGTTATATATATGTGTGTTTAATGTTTTTTAAATAAGTATAACAGTTATATATATTATTAAATTAATGAAATGCATTTAATTGATATTATATTGCTGTTACTTTTTAATATATTTAATATTTATTAGTTATGTGCTTGCATCGTCGGCCAATGGGCAATTAAATGTCTGGTGCATCGCACCAGGGTTTTTTTTTTTTTACAGCTGCTGCGATCCACGGCTAGGAATCCCGACCAGACACCAGGGATGTCTTTGGGGGGGTCGGCCTTCGTAGTGATGGGTATCCCCCCCCCAGGGGCACATGATTTAATTAATTTACTTGGCTTTCCCTGGGGGGTGCGATCGCCCCCAAAAAGGAAAGAAAAACAACCTAGTTTTTTCTTCAAAATGGCGACGATATAGGCATGGGTTGGTCCTTCTGCTCAGTGGCCGACCCCCTGTGGGGAAAATGCAATCGTTTAGGGGGGCATATTTGAAAGTTAATTTACCTGGCTTTCCCTGGGGGGCGCGATCGCCCCCCAAATATTAAAAAAAAAAGTTTTAAAAAAAATGGTAGTGATATTGGCAGGGGGTCGGTCCTTCTGTTCAGTGGCCCACCCCCTGTGGAGGCAATTATTTATTAAGAAAAATATGGGCATTTCTGTGGGGTCCACCGTTGGCTCCCAGGGGAGCCATAGGCATGCACATAGGAAAGTGCACATGTAAAGAGGTTAGTGGGTTACTGCTTCTGTGCCCTTTTGTTTTTCGTGCTTTTATTGGTCTAAACAGTCATACTAATGCTGCATGTAAACTTCAGTGGCTATGTTAGAGCTTTATGTTTTTTTGCCCAGTCTTTCATCATTTAATCTTGTGAAAATATGTTCATTTGGGTAGAAAATAATTCTTATTATGAAAGAGAACCTCTAACAATGATGGTACGTTTTAAAATCTGGATTTGTGCTTTCCTAGAATAAGGACTCGAACTATATCGACTGCCAGTATAGATGGCATGTTACTGCTACATTACACCATGTCCTGTCTGATGTAGCATTTCCTATAAACTGATGTACGAATGTCTTTGTGCAATGTGTGTGTGGTGTAAAGTGCTCTGACAACGTACACTGGTGTGAGTGTTGCTGTAAAACTAAATGAATCTGAGAGACAGTGGTTATTGAGACTTGAGGGGCGCTGTTACATGGTGCTAGTGAAGGAATCCATGGCGGAGGTGGTCATTTGTGGGGCACCAACAGACATTGTCGCACAGTGCGCCGCCAGCGCTAATGCCGGCCATGGAGTGAATGATATATATATATGTATCTATATACATATATATATTCACTGAAAAAACCATAGGTTTCAGGGCTGTTATAGTTAGCTGGACATTTCACTCGTACAAAACCATTGAACGTCCTCCGTTATAGTTAGTTGTACTAACTATAACTCGCGCGCCTGCAATGCACTGCTGATGATGTCACATATTACATCATTCATGACATGGTCAGTGACATCACTGTGGGTGCTCCAAACTTTAATGATTTAACGATGTATTAGGCAGATCAAAAGATGCCAAAACATTATCAGGACAGGGCGGTGATTTAGTGAGGCTGTTGCCAATTCTATCTATGCCCTTATCTGTAAGGAATCTGAAGACTGTCTGTACCTTATCTTCGAAAAACGTTGAGAGTTGGTTTCAGAATTCCACACTGTTATTTCCTTTTGATGTTTCAGGTAATTGAACTAGCTTCTTTAGAGTTGCAAAGAGTAGTTTGCTAGACGGGAAATGCGATGAGTAGTGATTACTGCTAACACTATGGCTTTATGGTTGGACCATGTGATTGGCAGGACATCATGGATTTTTAAGGTGAGGGTTTGATGTAAAAATTCCATCTAGGGTATGGCCAGTATCGTGTGTGGGATGCTTGACCAGCTGCTCCAGCAAGGCACCGGCCATCAACTCCACAATGGAGGCTGTATTATGATCTTCTAGATCTTCTAGATCTTCTAGATGGTAGTTGAAATCACCTAGGATTGGGAAATCCTCCAATTCAATACTTGATTCTATAATGGGGCTAATGATTTCTATAAATATATTTTTTGCCACCGGAGGTCGGTACAGTAATGTTCCTCTGAACGTATAGTTATCGCTCTAAGTGTTTCTAAAGGATAGTAATTTGCAATCTGTTTATTGGCAGAGAATCTTTAAGAATGATCGCTAGACCTCCTCCTAGTTTGTTTTATCTGTCATTTCTGGTTATTGTAAATCCTGCTGGAACAGCTAGAGCTAAATTGAAGTCAGAGGTGTGATCTGCCCAGGTTTCTGTCACAAAAGCCATATACATTTTGTGTGCTATCAACAGCTCCGTAAATTCCAACTTGTGTTTCATAGGAGACCTGGTATTAATGAGCAAGCCTAAGATTGTTTTGGGTGCAGATAATTGATGCAATGGTGTGGATGCACACTAGTGCATGCTCTTACTTTCTGAAATAACATTTCTGAAGAGGAGTGCACACATGAATTGGGCTCCTTAAATAAATCAAGCAGAGGACATACAGGAGTTTTGCTAGGCCGATTAAGACTCAGAAGAGCACTATCTGAATAGGTCAATCTGAGTCCCTCCTTTGGGATGGATCGGGCAGGGGTTATGGCCCTGGGCCAGGCCCAGGCGTGGACGGGCGCAGACGGGCTGGCCTTTGGCAGTTCGGGCTGGACTGTTCCCATGGGGCACAGGGTCAAGACTGATTTGCATATGGCTGGGTTCAAACTGGAATGGCATGGTGACCAAAAATGTTTTGGCCCAGATCTCTGTAGTGGGGTGAATGTATGACATTGTTCTGAATTCTGTCCATCAGCTGTTGTTTTTGCATTTGGCGCGGCTTCTGGCATCCTACCTATGTAGAGATTAGCCACAGGAAACTGGCGCGCATATACCAGCTGCCCACTTTGACCCGGAAGAACAATTCCAGGTGTTTCCGGTTCACTAAGCCCTCCACAACAATCGGCACAGCCGTGGTGGAACGAGGCCTTGAACCGGAAGACAGCTATCGAATATGTGAGTAATTAGCTGGTTTCAGTCTACTGATAGCAATCAAATGCCTTGGGATATGTTATAAAATAAGAAGCTGCTGGTTAAAAAAAATTCTGCTGATTAAAAGAAAGCTCAGGATGATAAAAGACTTAAAAAAACACAGGAATTAAGCACATTACTAACAAGGATTAAAAAGCTATACGTCCTATGCGTCAATGCACAATATAGTCAGAAATAAGTAAGGACAAAATGAAATGCGGTAAACCTACCACTGGTGGTTAACTAAGAGGAGAATAAGATAAAGAGAGAGAAGGGTTTTAAAGAGAATGGTGAAAACAACATGAGACTTGAATATGTGTGAAAGGAAGTTTTGGGATAAGAATGTGTGATAGAGAGTGTTGAGGCAGAGGAATAGTAAGGTGTGTAGAAGTTAAGCTAATTGAGAGTCACAAAAAGTGCGGAAGGTTGAAAAGGTGTCAGAAAATGGAGGAAACTGAAGGGCGCGAAAAGTTATGGGTATATTATCAAGGACGGCGTTAAAATTATCGCTGCTTTAGCGGCAGGAAACTGCCGCTAAAGTGGCGATAATGGGCTTGATAATATGCCCTTGAGAATTCCAATAGAAGTCCATGTTCTGGGGTGAACATGGGCTTCTATTGGAATTCTCTACGGCCTATTATCTAGCCCATTATCACCGCTTTAGCAGCAGTTTCTTGCCGGCTAAAGCAGCGATAATTTTAACACTGTTTCTTGAGAATATGCCCCTCAGTGTCTAATAGGAAAGCGAATGGAGGTTGTGTGAGGTTGGGGAAGGGGTAAGTAAACGAAGCATAGCTGATGAATGTGAGAAGAAAAAAGAGGATGAATGATAGAGAAGGGCTAATTTTTAAACATTATTGTTTTTCCCAGAGATTACGAGCACACAGTCATATTTCATATCAATAACATATAAACACAATATAGAGAACAAATTAATTAGAATTTGTGATTAATTTGTTTTCCTGATACTAAGTAGGATAAAAAGGACAGCATAAAAATGTATAGTAACCCCATAATCCATGCATACTGCAATAACTACAATAACTAAAATTAATATAAAAGCAAAAAGGGCTGATCTCCTAACCTGGTTAAGCTTATGCCTACATGAGATAGGGACTTATATAAATCAATGAATAAGTGAGCAAAAATCCATCAATCATGAGGGATCTGGGTCTTTCCATCTTGTTGCGATTAGCAACCTAGCAACTGCTAATCCAAGTGATATGTATAGATCTGTGTCTCCCTTCTGTGGTTTCCTAGCGCAACTTGTTTTGGTGTTCTTAGGGTTGTGCTGGTGTTCGGTCCAATAGAACTTTACAAATATGCTTTATTCTACAGTGAGACCAATTAATCACCTCTAAAGGAGGGATTTTATCCAGGGAATAAATATCTGCCTTAAACAATTCCTTTACCTGTAAATGTTTAAGCTATTTCAGAGTCCTGCTGCTGGTCTAAAAATGAACATAATTGACCTGCCGAAAACGTATCCCCTATTCGAATAAGACCAAGTTGCTCCTATTGCATTCCCATTACATCATAAAAAAGAAGCGGGAAAAGCGCAGATCGCCACAGAGGTGTATATTTGCTATAGTTTTGAATCTTCATTAATTTATGCACCTCACTCCATACTCTCAAGGCATTAATCACACTCTTAAATTGAACTTTTTTAGAGTAGATTAGCTCTAGTTGTCGAAGCAAAGATTCCCTCTATTTAACAGCCTTTCCCTCGTACCCCATGGGATATGTGTCTCTTGTTGATATATTATATTGGGGGGCACTGATCTAATAATCTCACCTCTCCTAAACCGCTTGGCCTTATCTTTAAAATCACCCACATTGACTGCATATATAGTTATTCTACCCATTTGGTATCTAAGAAAGTGCCATTCTATTTATTCGCTTGATTGTGCTTCTCCAATATTCCAGAAAACCATATTTGGCCCTTTGCTGCTTTTTCCAATATGCAACTCCCTACCCACAATCCCCCCAGCTGCTTCCACTGCACCCCAAGCCCCTATAAACCAACACCCACTCCTACTCTGAAGCTACCTTCCTCATCCCCCATCTCTTCCCAGAACCAGTAACCCGTCCTCCCTTCCCTCCGGACCATGAAAATCCTTCAGATCACTCCTTAGTCTGTGTGAGATGAAAGCAGCCTCTCCGACCAGTGGACTGATTAATACAAACTAACCATGTATTCACCTTATTCTTAGACCCCCTCTATTCAATTAGTAAAAATACCCTAATCAAAATATTTTTGGCGCCACCCGCTCCCTTATTAACTCTTTGAAACAAAGATATGACGCAAAAGAAAAAAGAAGATCATAAAGAAAGGGAAGGCTCTAAAGGAGATAGATGAGCAGCTCCAGCTGGCCTAGGAGTCCCCCACTTATACCCTAGTCACCATTTAAAGTGAAGAACCATGCCTGATTCTCTCAGACCACCTTCACATATGCAGGATTTGGTAAATACAACTGCGCCCCCTTGTCTTGAAATTGTTTGATTAATTGCTGCAAGGGCTACCTCCTTTCAGGCCTGACAGAATGAAATGTCTCCACTGATCTGCTTAACTTCAGGCTTGGTCTTCTTGAAAATTGATTGTCCCAGGATAAAATTCCCTAAATATCCCAGAGTAACTCACTGCTTTGATTCATCTCTCACAGGCTGTTTTAAGACAAAGAGCACCATGTGAGCACATTGAACCTCTTTGGACCAATTGCATCCTTTTAGATCTGGAAAGACTGTCTGTAGGAAATCCACCATATATACGGGAACATCTGATACCTCCTTACCATCTGGCATTCCCAAAACCAACAATTTGCTACCTCATTGCCGGTTTCTCATAATCCTCAAAGTTCTATTGAATGTCTATAAGCAGTGATGCATGAGCCTCTGTCTGCCAGCATGTACCATCCAAACCAATTACAATGACAGAGCCTCTTGTTGCGAGAGGCATTCACATATAGCATTACATGCCTTGGCTACCTTTCTGACCACCCCCTGAAATTTACGTATTGCAGCTTGAGACTTGCAGCCATCCTGCCGTGTTTCCTCTCGATGTGACATAACACATTGAAGAATGGTGTCCAATGTAGGAGTGTTTGAGCTGAAGGTATCTTGGGGGTGCAGTCAGGCTGGCACTCAGCTGCTTCGCTAGTGAGTAATTCCATTTCAAATCTTTACCACCGATACTTGTTGCCCCACCTTCTTCAACACTTTACATGCTGTCATGGCAGAAGCACCTCCATTTGTGTGTGGAGTACTTACCATTGGTCGGCTTTGATAGAGCAGGGTTTCGCAAAAATTAAACCTGCTTAAATTAAGTACCCCCATAATATGTACTAACAATAAGTAGATATAGTAAAACTAACGTACACCCAACATAAATACGGCGGACTGCTTTGCTCATGCCTGAACTAATACCTAAATAAATTGGTGGTTTAAAAGAAGTTGCATGAATAGGCTGCATGTGTTCCAGTATTTTGCCTATCACATCTTGCTTTAAAGTAACAATGCCGCTGTTGCACTATGCCTATGCTAGGTAACGTTAAAGGGGAATAGTGGGAGGTGGGTGGTAAACAGTGAAGGTTTCATTGTCATATAATTAATAAATGATCATTTCCATCTATTATAGTGTGCTGAATGGAGCCTCCATCTTCCTTAACTTGTCCAAGGTGGGAGGGGGAAGCTTCAGTGAGTGATCCGGTTCTGACTCGAAGCAAAAAAAATGTGCTCAGCACCGCAGATGACATGAAGGAGTGAAGGTCAGGATGTCAAACGACTGCCAACGACTGTACCCGAGCATTGGACCGGAGATGTGCTCAGCGAAAATGTTAAACATATGAAAGAAAACGTTATAAAATCGTATCTTGCACGGGGAACATGTTAATAAACTAAAATTCAGGCCATGGGAATTAATTTTACACTGAAGTTGTTGAATAGAATGTGAAATCATGGTAGCGTGACCACACCACCTCCCAAGCCCACCAATCACTGCACAAGTTTCCTGTTATTTTCCAACATTAGTGCGATGTCCATGTAGAATTTAGGATGTATCTGGGGTGCATTTAGGGGTGTGGTTTAGAGCTTAGGCTGACAGGAAGAAAGAGGGGAGATGCGTCGCTGTCCGTCAGTTTGCAGAGAGGACTAGCTGTTCCTGACCTGTGCTGTTACTGTCCCTATATCCTCTGCTGCCTGATTCTGTTTTGAGGAACCCCCACCATTTCCTAGGCCGAGGGGGTGGTTTTCCTACAGACCAATAGGTTTGTGTTCAGTCTAATTCGTTCTCTGAATTTTACCTATTGATGTTTTTTGTCTCTGGATCTTTTGTCTCTCCACCTATCCACTCTGTCAATAAATTATTGATACGTATAATTTAGATAAATCTATTGTCTCTTCATCTATCCCTCCGTTAGGTATATTATGTTGGCATAAATAATTTTGCTGAATCTTTTGTCTCTTACGCTATCCACTCCGTCATTGCATAAAGTCATTGTTTAATGAGTTTGAACAATTTTATATAATTGATTCCTTCGTGAAGTTCAGGAAAGTTGATATTAAAAGGATTAGATATTAGAAGACCTTCAAATGGATCCCCCCCGACTGCAGTAAAACCATCACCCACACACTCATTAACAGCAGACTAGACTACGGCAACGCCCTCTATGCCAGAATCAACAAAACTCTTCTACGCAAGCTCCAATCCATCCAGAACGCCGCAGCTATCCCTGTTCTAGGGACACCACGCAACAAACATATGACCCAACACCTACGAAGCCTCCACTGGCTCCCCATCGAGGAGAGGGTCACTGTAAAACTTCTCACCCATGCCTACAAATCCCTCAACAACATCAGACCCAAATACCTCAACGACTGAGTATGTTTCCATGTATCCAAGAGACATCTCCGCTCTGCCGACCTCGCCCTGGCAGAGGTCTCCCGCATCCGCAGAAGCAGAGCCGCGAGAGAGCGTTCTCCTACATCGCAGCCAGAACCTGGAACAAGCTCCTTGTCAACATCAGGCGCTCCCAACCCTCCACACGTTCAGGAAGGACCTCAAGATCTGGATCTTCGACTGACCCGGAGCTGTTTGCTCCCCCCCCAGCACCTTGAGACCCTCACGGGTGAGTAGCGTGCTCTATTAACCACTGATTGATTGATTGATTAAGAATGTCTCATTTGAATTTATAAAGAGAAAGAACTGTTGAAACGTATAAATTGACCCCAGCGCATCAGGGATTTGGGTGAATGTATTTGGGCCATTGTAGTGTGATGTTGTTTAGTATTGATCCCTGATCAATTATTGGTATTGGCGTTGGATCAGCTTCACAACCACACTCATTTCCTTGCTTCTTATTGGTCAGCTGCTGTAGAATTCCTTCCTCTTCATGTGGTTGACCCTCCCCTAGAGCATGGACACATTACTTGTGACCTTCTACTGCTCATTGTCTAGGCGCCATTTTTTACTCTGCATCTGTATGAATTTGGCATAATGTGCAAAAATTAAAATGTTATTTAAGATAAAATCTCAGAAACTGTTTTTCATATGCAACCTTGATAATTGAGGAAATAGCTATTAATGGACAAGGGCTTGCACCAGTCAGAGGCTTTTGGGTAAAGGAGTGATGCACCAGCTCAATCATAAAACAAGAGGTGATCTCAGCTTCTAGGGTGAGCCTCTCCAACCCTGAATCTAGGAAGGCCTCAGGATGCGTACCTTCTGTTCCCTAGGGTAGGCCCACAAACATCAGAATAATGCGGTGTGAGCAGCCCTTTGCATCCTCAGCATGTGCAGTCAGGTTGCTAGTAGTTTGCTGTAGCTGCTGCACTATCTTAGCAGGGTCACCTCAACAACCACTGCTCCTATCTCTGTCTTGATTGACAGTCTAGAGGCTTGGATACCCTGGATGATTTGATCTGTGGATGCATTTGGCTGGGACTTTGCTGGTGCCGGAGAACTCAGCAAGGACTCCTACAATATTCCCGCAGGGATGCGAAGCGCCTTACTTTAGTTGTCCATCTTTCCTTGCTTGGGGATTGCATTGTGGACCTGACCCTCTCTGCAGGGTCACAACAACATTTTACCTTCACCCTCCGCTTTTGCTGAATCCATTTTTGCTGTCCTTAGGACTGTGCACTTTAGGACTGCTAACCAGTGCTAAAATGTTTATGCCCTCTCCTTAACCCCTTCCATGCTCAGGACGAGCTCAGCTTGTCATGCAGTACAGTGCTCCTGTGCTCATGACGAGCTGAGCTCGTCATGACCACACCCGTTTTGATTGCTGTCCAGCACAGGAGGGGAAACTTGCAAGCAGCGATGTGGTTAAAACATGGTAACTGCTAGAATTTGTGGTTTTGGTTGTATAGGGTATGCACCTAAGCCAGGCAGAACCCACCACTCTAGCCAGGGTAAGTAAGTTACTCACCTAAGGTAACCCCTGCACACCCCCTTGGTAGCTTAGTATAGAGCAGTGAGGCGTATCCCAGAGGCAATGTGTAAAGTATTTGCACACACACACACTTACTAGTACAGTGAACATATTGCAAAAGGACTCCACACCAGTTTTGAAAATATGCAATATGTATCTGAATCAAACAAAACCAAATCATCAAACATACAACATACACAAATCAAGATATCACTTTTTAAAGATTGAAACAAGTATAGTTTTTAGAAATCAAAGATTTAATTTAATTGTGGGTTTATATAGCGCTAGAATCAACTCCCGGAGGAGTATCTCCGCGCTTCGACCTCTGGGGAACCCGTCCTGGCTCACCCTGAGAGATGGTCCCTAATGGGTATCTCTAAGGTGCGACCAAGCATCCCCGGCGGTCTGGGGGGCCGTTGTGAAGATGAGGCAAGCTAATGCCCAGAGTTGCCGAGTGTGGTCCCTGACTGGAGTAGGCACCGAGGCGAGAATTATCGAGCCCGCTGACCCTGGTCCACGACCCTGCCGCGTCGGGAATCGAACCCTGGTCCCGGGCCGTCCTCTGCTTACGGGTCTGCCGCCTCTAACCAGTGAGCCACACCACTCCACAAAGATAGCTCCAACTTGGGTTATTTGGTCGTGGTAGATGACTCCACAAACACAGTCTGACCTTGATGGAGCGGGGGCCAGTTACGGAGTTGGCAGACCCTGGTGCAGTACCTTGAAGGTGTTGGGAAAACATAGACTTTGCACAACACAGGGGAGGTGAGGCATTGAGGAGGCCAGTGCGGCGTTGGTTACCGCCATGAAGGGGGGGTGATGCATCGGTTCCTTACTGCTGCAGGGGAGGTGATGGTGTGGTAGCTGGTGTGGTACCCCTGTTCCTTACTGTGGAATGGCATCGAGGAGGTGTAGAAGGTCAAGCCACGAGGCTTCATCTCCACTGTGTTGATGCAGAATCACTGGTGTCGGCTGAGCGAAGCGGTGGTGTAAGTCAGGGCAATGCGTCTTGTTCATCACATGTTGTGCCCTCAGCTCCTGTGCGGGCAGCGTCATCGATGATGGCATTGGAGTCGATAGGTTGCTGTCATCAGCAACCAGGAATATGGTGTAAGATGGGGCGATGCATTGTGCTCTTCACAAGCAGTGCCCTCGGCTGAGGTGAAGGGAGCTGTGTCGATGACGGTATTTATCTTGAGTTGCAGCACAAACTACTTGACTGCAAGGGCCCAGGAACTGGATTTGGCCCCACCTGGCAAGACAGGACCCTTATCAGAAGAGCTGGTAGCAAGAACAGGTGACATCTTTGATGGCCCTGAGACTTCCTAACAGGTGGCAAGCAAAACTCAAGGCGTTGGAGGACCTTCTGGGGCACGGTAGGCTACAAAGACAGGTTGACGGTTGCTAAGATTTATGTGTCCAAAAAGGGGAACAATATTCTGGGGTGGCAAGACCAAAAAGAGCTAGGCATCTATCTCAATCCTAACAAGAATCCCCAGATACTAGGACAGGAGGTGGAGAAGACCCTGGTGGGGATAGAGGAAGAGTTTAAGGAGGTCTTCGCAGGGAAATTAGGATGTCTCAGAAACTGTTCCCACAGAATAAAGCTCAAGGAAAATTCCAAGCCCGTTTCAGCCAAAGTTAGAAATCTCCCCATTTCCATTCAAGAGGCTGTGAAGGAGGAGTTGGAGAAGTTGTGCAGGTTGGAGGTGTTCGAACCAATAGAAGCCACTGAGTGGTTGGCACCAATAGTCGCAGCCAAGAAGGGGGATGGGTCTGTGTGATTATGCATTGATCTCAGGGCATTAAGCAAGGAAGTCCTAGTCGGAAAGTATCCCCTTCTGAACATTTCACAAATGATGAGCACGTTGGAGAGAGCAAAAGTATTCACCACACTGGATCTCACCTCAGCTTACTGCCAAGTCAGGCTCCACCCTTACTCGCAAGAACTCACAGCATTCATTACGTCCATGGGAGCATACATATTCAAGTGGATGCCTTTTGGACTAGTCTCTGCCGCGTCAGTTTTTCAAAGGATAATGAGCAACCTCCTTAAGGGCATTCCTGGGGTAATGTGCTACCAGGACTATGTGCTGGTCTTCGGGGAGGATGGAAAACAACATGAGATCAGGCTGAGGCAGGTTCTGGAAAGATTCAAATAACAAGGACTCACAGTGAAAAAGGAAAAGTGCAAGATTGGCTGTGCTGAAAAAGAAAGAGGTAATTCACCCCAAAGCAGATCTACAAAACACTATCATCAACCTCGCACCACCCAAAAACAAAGATGACATAAAATCATTCATGGGGATGGTGGAATTTTAAAGCAAGTTTGTGCAGAACTTTGCCAGATGCACATATGCCATATGCAACCTACTCAGAAAAGGGGTAAATTTCAAGTGGTGCTTGGATTGCCAGAAGGAGTTTGAAGATACGAAAAAGGCACTAGCCGAAGCCACGAGACTTAAATCTTTTATACATGGCAGGAAGACAGTGCTGACCACCGATGCAAGTTTGAAAGGATTGGGAGCGGTCCTCGTGCAGATCGGTGAAAGAGGGGAAGAAACGATAGCGTTTGCATCGCGCTCGCTCCGCAAGGCCAAGTTCAATTACTCGGTAATCGAGAAAGAAGCGCTAGCGGTGCATTGGGCGATAAACAAATTCAGAGACTTCATGTGGTGAATGAAGTTTAACCTGAGGACAGATCATAAGCCCCTGGTCCAAGTCTTCAGCAAGAAAGAGCTAGACTCCATTTCAAGCAGGATCAGACGATGGGTCGTGACCCTCCAAGAGTACACGTTCGAGGTGGAATACGTACCTGGAGTAAGGAACCTGCCAGCTGACTGTATTTCTCACCTGGTGAGTGAGGTGAGGGAGGAAGCAATCGTTGGAGAGGAGGATGATGAGGATGATAAAGAGATGCAGGTGGAGAATTGGTGCATCGTCACTCAAGGAGCCATCGAAAAAAGAAGCTGGAAGGAAGCTCTCAGAGCTGATGTGCTCCTACAAGAAGTTTGTGAGAAGACAAAGGAAAGTTGGAAGGACCATGATAAGCAGGAAGAGACACTAAGACCATTCTGGATGGTCAGAAACGAACTATCATTCACAGATGATTGTCTGTTCAGGGGTACAAGGCTGGTCCCACCCGAGACCTTAAGAGAGTGTCTGGCCCATGAGGGGCACTTGGGAGTTACCAAAACCAAACAAAGGTTGCGGCCAGACTACTGGTGGCCCAACATGGATATCGAAATTGAGAGCAAAATAAGAGACTGTGTACCATGCTCCGCCAGTGACAAGGTTCTAAAACAGCACACACATCCCATGCAGTGCAGGCCACTCCCTGTGGGTCCATGGGTGGATGCGGCTTTGGACATTGTGGTCCCATTGACCGGAAAACATCGTACACCTTACATCATGGTACTCATAGATTTATACTCCAGGCGGCCAGAGGTGAAATTTGTGTCTGAGATCACCACGAGGGTTGTCACAGATTTTCTACAAGAGGTGTTCCTCAGGGAAAGTTTGCCAAGTAGCTTATTGACGGACAATGGGGTGCAACTCTGCTCTAAAGAAATGAGAGTTTTCCTAGAGAATAATGGGATTGTACACAAGCGGTGTGCACTGTATCAGCCAGAGACAAATGGTATGGTCGAACGATTCAACAAGACCATCAAAGAGGGGATCCAGCTAGCGAGGGCTATTGGGCTGAGTTGGAAGGATGAGGTAGTGAAACGTCTAGAGGCCCACAGGCTGACCCCTCATCAAACCACAGGCATCACGCCATTCGAACTGCTTAGAGCTAGAAAACCCAACACAAGGCTAGTACCAGGGTGGATGGAGTGGTACAAAAGTTGGACAGGCCACTCTAGAGAGTCACAGTGGTGAGACAGAGAACACGCCTTGAGGGACAGGAAGACCAGGTTCGATAGGCTACATACCATCAAAGACGTGAGGTTCCAAGTAGGAGCTATGGTCAAAATTAAAGCACCCACTGGCAGAGCAGATTGGTCCGAGTTCACTAGACCCACCAAGGTTGTAAAGGTATTTAAGAATGCTGTCAAAACTCAAGAGGGGAAGATTTGGAACTTGTGGAGGGGGGTAAGGTACACTGCTCCCATGGTGGACAGCGTCAACACACCAAGGGGTGGGAGTGAATCCCAGAGAATGGGTGACCCGCCCTAGCCGGGGTGTTCAGGACAGGCCAACTCTCTCCCCAGGTCTAGCCACGGGGTGGTTGGCCGCCCGAGATACTTGGAACATTATGTCACTAAATAATCATTCTTGTGCATTCAGTTCATACTGTGTTCAATTGTTCCTTGGTTGTGTAAAGGAGGGGGATGTGTGGTATCTTCTTCCTTAGGGGGAATCCTGACCTTGCCACTCACCCCCTCCTCTAGTTTCACATTGGTTGACACCACTGTGACATGCTTTAGAATGTCACAGTGGCGAACGTTCAGAGGCGAGCTCCCTGCGAGGAGTGTGAGAAGGAGAGTCAAGACTACAGCTGTGGCTGGGGTCCTTTCGCTGTAACTCAAGAAATAAACCCAGACTTCTTATCAGTGGCGTAACGAAACTTGAGGGGGCCCCCCTTCAAAGTATGTGGAGGGGCCCCCTCCAGACTCAATCGGGAGCTCTTCAGACAGACTACTGTGCTGAGGGGGCTCCCTGGAGCTTGGGGGTTACAGGGGCCTGTGTTACCCCACTGCAAACATCCCCAGAGACCAACACACACTATCACACAATGACTAAGTTCACAATCAAATACCCAAAGGTATACACGCTACCAGCTACCCAGAGACCAACAAACACTATCACACAATGACTAAACCCACCATCAAACACCCAAAGGTAATCTATGCTACCAGCTACCCAGAGACCAACAAACACTGTCACACAATTACTAAACCCAACCGTCAAACACACCCAGAGACCAACAAACACTATCACAGTAATATATGCTACCAGCTGCCCAGAAACCGACAAACACTATCCCACAATGAACAAACCCACCATCAAACACCCAAAGGTAATATACGCTACCAGCAACTCAGAGACCAACAAACACTATCACAGAATGACTAAATCTACCATCAAACACCAAAAAGTAACATACGCTACCATCCACCCTGAGTCCAATAAACACTAAAGCACAATGACATCAAGAGTTTAGCCATTGATATTAGAAATCAGCAGTTATGTCAGACATCCAAATTGCAATGTGTTCTACAAGGTACTGAGTCAATAATACACACTGTCATACACCTAGACATGACAGAGACTATCAAACACAAACAAGCCAACTCAATGCCTACCACCAGACGCATAAACACCAGTGGATACTATCAGAAAATGGATGACTAAGAAACAGACTCTAGATAAAGACAGATCAACAAGCAGATCAACAAACAGTATTAGACAATGCAAAGAATAACAGACATATTTAGAGATAAAGATCAAATTAGACACAGACCACTAGAAACTATCACAGTCGGAGGTTAACAGTCAGTAAAAAGTCAAAAGAGAAGCATTGAGGCACCCTTGGCGTCAACCAAACACACAGACTGAAAAACACAGCACTCAGGCAGCAAGGACCTAGCAGACACAATCAAGTTCAAAGAGACCCAAACACACCATCAGACACTCTGAAAACAACACACGCTCTCAGTTACCCAGAGACGAATCAACACTAACAAACACCCATTGTAAAACAGACACTGTCAGAAACCCAGAGACGAACCAACACTGTCAACTAACCACAGACAAACAGACACTGTCAGAAACCCAGATACGAACCAACACTGTCAACTAACCATAGACAAACAGACACTGTCAGAGACACCCAGAGACAAACCAACACTGTCAACTAACCATAGACAAATAGACACTGTCAGAGACACCCAGAGAAGAACCAACACTGTCAACTAACCATAGACAAATAGACACTGTCAGAGACACCCAGAGAAGAACCAACACTGTCAACTATCCATAGACATTCAGACACTGTCAGACACCCAGAGACAAACCAACACTGTCAACTAACCATAGACAAACAGACACTGTCAGAGACACCCAGAGAAGAACCAACACTGTTAACTAACCATAGACAAACAGACACTGTCAGACACCCAGAGACTAACCAACACTGTCAACTAACCATAGACAAACAGACACTGTCAGACACCCAGAGACGAACCAACACTGTTAACTAACCATAGACAAACAGACACTGTCAGACACCCAGAGACTAACCAACACTGTCAACTATCCATAGACATTCAGACACTGTCAGACACCCAGAGACAAACCAACACTGTCAACTAACCATAGACAAACAGACACTGTCAGAGACACCCAGAGAAGAACCAACACTGTTAACTAACCATAGACAAACAGACACTGTCAGACACCCAGAGACTAACCAACACTGTCAACTAACCATAGACAAACAGACACTGTCAGACACCCAGAGACGAACCAACACTGTCAACTAACCATAGACAAACAGACACTGTCAGACACCCAGAGACGAACCAACACTGTCAACTAACCATAGACAAACAGACACTGCAATTTACTCAGAGAGAAACTGTCCATATCAAATACCTATTGACAAACAGACGCTGTCAGAAACCCAGAGATGAACCAACACTGTCAACTAACCATAGACAAACAGACACTGTCAGACACCCAGAGACGAACCAACACTGTCAACTAACCATAGACAAACAGGCACAGTCAGACACTCAGAGACGAACCAACACTGTCAACTAACCATAGACAAACAGACACTGTCAGACACCCAGAGACGTAGCAACACTGTCAACTAACCATAGACAGACAGACACTGTCAGACACCCAGAGATGACCCAACACTGTCAACTAACCATGGACAAACAGACACTGTCAGACACCAAGAGACGTAGCAACACTGTCAACTAACCATAGACAGACAGACACTGTCAGACACCCAGAGATGACCCAACACTGTCAACTAACCATGGACAAACAGACACTGTCAGACACCAAGAGACGTAGCAACACTGTCAACTAACCATAGACAGACAGACACTGTCAGACACCCAGAGATGACCCAACACTGTCAACTAACCATGGACAAACAGACACTGTCAGACACCAAGAGACGTAGCAACACTGTCAACTAACCATAGACAGACAGACACTGTCAGACACCCAGAGATGAACCAACACTGTCAACTAACCATGGACAAACAGACACTGTCAGACACCAAGAGACGTAGCAACACTGTCAACTAACCATAGACAGACAGACACTGTCAGACACCCAGAGATGAACCAACACTGTCAACTAACCATGGACAAACAGACACTGTCAGACACCCAGAGATGAACCAACACTGCCAACTAACCATAGACAGACACTGTAAATTACTCAGAGATAAACCATCACTATCTAATACACATAGACAAATAGACACTGTCGGACACAGAGATGAACCGTCACTATCAAATTCACATAGACAGACACTGTGAGACACCCAGAGATAAACAGTCAATATCAAATCGTCATAGACAAACAAACACTGTCAGACACCCAGAGATAAACCATTACTAATAACTACCCATAGAAAAACAGACACTGTCAGCCATCCAGAGATAAACCGTCAGTACCAAATACCCATAGACAGACACGGTCAGACACCCAGAGATGGTCTGTTTCTATCAAGTACCAGTAAACAAACAGATGTTGTCAAACACCCCGGGATGAACCAACACTATCAAAAGTCCCAAATATTGTGCAGCGGAGGGTTGATGCTTTCGAGGATAGTGGCGGAGAAGGGAAAGGGTGGACGGCGGTGTGTAGAGTGCTTGGTAGACCAGAGGGTTCACATAAGTCCCTGTAACTCCTTCGGTGCAGAGAGGGGGTGCCTTCAAGGGCCTCATTCAGCTCAAAGCCGATGTGTGTTTGGGAGACATTGGTGACTCGAGTCCCTTATCACATTCAGGAGGAGGGGGGGGCGTCATTCTGCATTGTGACTTCAGGGGCTGGAACCAGGGCTCTGTGAAGAAGAAACTGTGAAAAGGACCAACAGTGGCCTTTGGCTGCTTGTCTGCAGCGGGAGGGGGGGGGCAGGTCGTCTGGTGTCCTTTGCTTCTTCTGACCAGCTGTGTACAATTACTTAAACCCTGTTTACTTTTGATGACTCCAGGGGAAGGCATCTTGTGACTTGACCCCAGTGACGCCAGTGACGCTCTTGCTGGTGCACAGCAGGAGAGGATGAAGGGCGAAGCGGCAGTCAGTCCATGTTTTGCAGCACACACGTGTATGGAAACATATGCTTCACTTACACACTAACAGTGCAAAACATTTCAAAAGAAAACGGCAACTTTGACAGCAGTGGTGTGAGGGAGAGGAGGTGGAAGAGTGGGGTGGAGAATGAAGTTTGGGTTGGGGAGGGCAGAGGATGAAGAGTGAGTGACCCGGGAACGAGGGAGAGGGCAAGGGTGTCCCTCACAGCTCACTCACCGCCTCCTCTGGTGCCTTGAGGACAAGGAGTGAGGGCAGGGTGTCTCTCACAGCTCACTCGCCTCCTCTGGTGCCTTGAGGCCCAGGAGTGAGGGCAGGGTGTCTCTCACAGCTCACTCGCCTCCTCTGGTGCCTTGAGGCCCAGGAGTGAGGGCAGGGTGTCCCTCACAGCTCACTCGCCTCCTCTGGTGCCTTGAGGCCCAGGAGTGAGGGCAGGGTGTCCCTCACAGCTCACGCGCCTCCTCTGGTGCCTTGAGGCCCAGGAGTGAGGGCAGGGTGTCTCTCACAGCTCACTCACCGCCTCCTCTGGTGCCTTGAGGCCCAGGAGTGAGGGCAGGGTGTCCCTCACAGCTCACTCACCGCCTCCTCTGGTGCCTTGAGGCCCAGGAGTGAGGGCAGGGTGTCCCTCACAGCTCACTCACCGCCTCCTCTGGTGCCTTGAGGCCCAGGAGTGAGGGCAGGGTGTCTCTCACAGCTCACTCGCCTCCTCTGGTGCCTTGAGGCCCAGGAGTGAGGGCAGGGTGTCTCTCACAGCTCACTCGCCTCCTCTGGTGCCTTGCGGCCCAGGAGTGAGGGCAGGGTGTCTCTCACAGCTCACTCGCCTCCTCTGGTGCCTTGAGGCCCAGGAGTGAGGGCAGGGTGTCCCTCACAGCTCACTCGCCTCCTCTGGTGCCTTGAGGCCCAGGAGTGAGGGCAGGGTGTCCCTCACAGCTCACGCGCCTCCTCTGGTGCCTTGAGGCCCAGGAGTGAGGGCAGGGTGTCTCTCACAGCTCACTCACCGCCTCCTCTGGTGCCTTGAGGCCCAGGAGTGAGGGCAGGGTGTCCCTCACAGCTCACTCACCGCCTCCTCTGGTGCCTTGAGGCCCAGGAGTGAGGGCAGGGTGTCCCTCACAGCTCACTCACCGCCTCCTCTGGTGCCATGAGGCCCAGGAGTGAGGGCAGGGTGTCCCTCACAGCTCACTCGCCTCCTCTGGTGCCTTGAGGCCCAGGAGTGAGGGCAGGGTGTCTCTCACAGCTCACTCGCCTCCTCTGGTGCCTTGAGGCCCAGGAGTGAGGGCAGGGTGTCTCTCACAGCTCACTCGCCTCCTCTGGTGCCTTGAGGCCCAGGAGTGAGGGCAGGGTGTCTCTCACAGCTCACTCACCGCCTCCTCTGGTGCCTTGAGGCCCAGGAGTGAGGGCAGGGTGTCTCTCACAGCTCACTCGCCTCCTCTGGTGCCTTGAGGCCCAGGAGTGAGGGCAGGGTGTCCCTCACAGCTCACTCGCCTCCTCTGGTGCCTTGAGGCCCAGGAGTGAGGGCAGGGTGTCTCTCACAGCTCACTCGCCTCCTCTGGTGCCTTGAGGCCCAGGAGTGAGGGCAGGGTGTCTCTCACAGCTCACTCGCCTCCTCTGGTGCCTTGAGGCCCAGGAGTGAGGGCAGGGTGTCTCTCACAGCTCACTCGCCTCCTCTGGTGCCTTGAGGCCCAGGAGTGAGGGCAGGGTGTCCCTCACAGCTCACTCGCCTCCTCTGGTGCCTTGAGGCCCAGGAGTGAGGGCAGGGTGTCTCTCACAGCTCACTCACCGCCTCCTCTGGTGCCTTGAGGCCCAGGAGTGAGGGCAGGGTGTCTCTCACAGCTCACTCGCCTCCTCTGGTGCCTTGAGGCCCAGGAGTGAGGGCAGGGTGTCTCTCACAGCTCACTCGCCTCCTCTGGTGCCTTGAGGCCCAGGAGTGAGGGCAGGGTGTCTCTCACAGCTCACTCACCGCCTCCTCTGGTGCCTTGAGGCCCAGGAGTGAGGGCAGGGTGTCTCTCACAGCTCACTCACCGCCTCCTCTGGTGCCTTGAGGCCCAGGAGTGAGGGCAGGGTGACTCTCACAGCTCACTCACCGCCTCCTCTGGTGCCTTGAGGCCCAGGAGTGAGGGCAGGGTGTCTCTCACAGCTCACTCGCCTTCTCTGCGGCTCGGCTCGGTAGCTGGTGATGTCCGCAGAGTGAGACCCTCAGAGGCCTGCACAGAGCATCCTTCGACTCTGAGGGTCCGAGTCCACTCCGGCGAGTACAGCTCACAGTTCACACCCGTCCTCAGAACAGGGGTCCCTTGAGCCCTCACCCCACTGCCTGGAATCGGAAGAGCTCTCCTGGCTGGTGTAGCAGTCCCGGCTCCAGAGAGGCCAGGCCGGGGCAAAGGCTGCGCCTGCGTGCTGCTGTGTACACCATTTAATTTATTAAGAGGTGGGGGGGGGGGGATTTGGGGCAGGGCCCCCCCCCAACGCGGGGGCCGCGGGGGCCTGTGTTACGCCCCTGCTTCTTATATCAGTGTCTCCTGTGTCCCTGAATGCTTTAACGATTTTACAAGAGACTTCAAGGAGTCGCAGTCATTTTACAACACAAACCGCTATATGTATCAAGCTATTTAGCATTCGCAAAGGCCGAAATTCTGCGAATTTCGGCCTTTGCGAATGCTAAATAGACAAATGGAATGTATCAAACAAGTTTGATGCAAAATAAGGATTAGCAAAATTTGCTAATCCTTATTTTGCGATTGCACTTAAGGAATTGCAAATTTTGCGATTCCTTAAATGCAATGTATCAAACAAATAAAATGCAAAAAATGCCATTAAGGAGTAGCAAATTACCACCAACTTCTAGTTGGTGGTAATTTGCGAATTCTTATCAAAAATCTTTTTTGATAAAAACCAAAGGTGCCATATGACGCCCATACATGCCCTTAGGGCATGTATGTGCGCCATATGCCCCCAAATGTCTTTTTCAGGGGTGCAGCAGGGTGTTCTTGAGACACCCCTGCACCCTTGGAAACATCCCTAATTTGCGATCAGCAAAGTGCTAATTGCAAATTGCACTTTCATTCCTATGGGCCTCCTGGCCCATGGAAATGAAGGGGTAATTTGCGATTGACAATTTGCTAATCTCAAATTAAGGAATGCTAAGGAATCGCTATTGGAAAGCGATTTTGTACATACATACCGTTTTGCATTTCCTAAATAGCGATTCCTTAAAATTCGCTATTTAGGAAATGCAAAATGGTTTGTTGATACATATAGCGGAAAGTGTGACTTGTATTTTTGTTATTGTTCTGCATGAAAATGTTCATAGCTGTCGACATGATTTTTCCCCATTTTCTGCCCTGTGTTGTGCTTCCATCTACTGCCAAGATGAAATATGACGTTTATGTAATTGAAATGAATTTTTTTTAGTCTACGTTCTGTTTCGTACATCAGGCATGTTAGGGATGAGAGATTTCTACAGTAGTGTCTTTGCCTTGCCAGTACTATGTATGTAATGTTTAGTATCCATGCTTGATGGATTTACGCTTAAAATGAATGTGCCAGCTTCCACAGTTTAGGTTTTGCTTCTTTATGGAAGTCTTTGTCTAGTTTATTATAGTGGGTAGCCGTTCTATATTATCCCTTACATTAGGGACGGGCATTGGTTTGGGTACGAGTCCCTTTCCCATAAATAATTACACACGACCCCTGGTGGTGGGTATTATGAGCTCTTTTCACATACAGCTAGATTCATCAAAGTCCTGTTTTGCGAGTCTGTAATAGCGATTCATAAGGAATCGCTATTAAGGACTTGCAAAACGGGATTCATGTAGGAATCGCAAAATAAATTGCAATTCCTACAGCTTCCTTATTTGCGATTAGCAAATTGCTAATCGCAAATAAGGAATAACTCCCCATTCATTCCTATGGGCCAAAGGCCTAAAGGCCCATAGGAATGAATGGGGAGTTGTTCCTTATTTGCAATTAGCAATTTGCTAATCGCAAATAAGGAGGCGATTTCAAGGGTGCAGGGGTGTCCGAAGGACACCCTGTAGCACCCCTGAAATGCAAATGTACACATGTGTTGCGCACACACATGTCCAAAGGACATGTGTGTGTGTAACATGCAACTTAGAAAAATGCACTGAAGTGCATTTTTCTATGTTTTCGCTATTTACCACGAAGTTACAATTCGTGGTAAATAGCGGCCAAAAATTGCAAATTCGCAAATTAAAATTGGTTAATGAATTGCATTTAAGGAATCTCAAATAGAGATTCCTTAAATGCAATTCCTCGCAAATATGCGATTTCGCAATTAGCGATTTTTGCATTTGGGATGATGAATCCCAAATGCAAAAATTGCACTCGCAAAGGGCCAGATTCTCAGAATCTGGCCCTTTGCGATCGCAATTTCCTTTCATGAATCTAGCTGTAAGTGTTCAATTTAGCACGCAGCCTCTACATTGGGGGAGGTTCATGAGTGTCTTTCACTTTTACAGTTGTTTGTTCTGTACTATTTAGTAACCCTGACACGGGGTATGTTTATCGGGCCTCCACCGAATAACATACCAGGTAGCCCTTACACTAGGTTGGTTTTGTTTCATGGATACAATTTCCATTTACAGTTGTTTATTTAGTAACCCTGACACGGGGTATGTTTATCAGTTCTCCGCTGATTAACATAACAGGTAACCTTTACACTTGGTTGGGTTTGTTTCATGGATACAATTTCCATTTACAGATGTTTATTTAGTACCCTGATATGGGGTATGTTTATCGGGTCTCTGCCGATTAACATAACAGGTAGCCCTTACTCTGGGTTGGTTTAATACTTGGGTAAGATTCCCATTTACAGTTGTTTACTAGGTAACCCCTACGCAGGGTATGTTATGGGGATTTCTCCAATCTACATTTCATGTAACTCTTACACTGAGTGGGTTTTGGGTTTATGGATACGGTTCCCCAACACAGGGTGTGTGGTTCTGAAAAATCTAGATTCATAATAGTTCTGGACTCGAGAATAAAAACTTCGTCGAAATAGGACGAATTTGGTATCAAAAGACCGAGAATGACGAGTACATCAAGTACATGTATTTTCGGCGTATTCGAGTGACGATTTCACCTCGAAATCGTCATTTACATTCTAAACCCTTAGCTGCATGTTGCCCTTTACATAGGCCTTAATCCAGTTGAATTTGATTCCACAAGGACACATACTCCTTAATCGACTTCTTCCTGACCCCAGTACAAGTTAGAACCATTGCCCCAGGCCGAACTCGTTAGGTCAGTTCCCTCCCAGTGGCCGAACAAGATAGCATCTAAGCTCAACCAGCCATAAAACCATTTCAGCGCGCACACCTGCCATATCTCGCTCACATCTTTCTCCACTCCTTTTCTTCACTTCCTTTATGATGGGGAGGTGACCATTTTTATTAGGGGTACAGCGATATCTGATGAAATGTTGGGCCTTGCCGGATGATTTGTTATGGACAGCACGACGTGAAATATGTACATGTCATCATGACTCTGCTTTTCTTTTGTAATCAGTAACCATAAATGAAATACCACGAATCCAAGGAATGTTTTGCCCAAGGCTGAATATTATGTATAAGAAGAGAAGCCTAACTTCGTGAAAGTGTGCAGTCTCCTGAATATACTCGTATCGTACTTCTAGGACCCTGTCACCTTGGTTGCAGCCAATAAACTAATCTTTGACTTCACCTGGAAGACTCTGAAGTTTCTGTAGGTCTGACTCAGGAGAACCCGAGGTCTCTGGGTGTTGATCCCCTGGCACCGCTGGGTTACCGGTTCTGTACCGGTTCTTAAAAACCCAGTACCTCAGGTGTATTTACATAGTTTATGGTCCCATATTCATGTATAAAATCTTACTAGACTGTATGGGTCACAGTCCCTAGTGTTAGTACCTCATATGAGGGGTGGAAGTTTGGTTTTTAGCTCCTCTTTCACAGCAAATGTAAGTTTCCTTACATGAGGAATCTTGTCCATTGATTTGTTCCCTTTCAGAAGGGATTGTAGTTGCAGGTTTGTTTTTGACCTCTGCAATTTACAAGGAACTTTGTTCATTATATTTATTGGGAGAGGATGGGTTATTTTACTCCATTGATGTTCGTAAGGCATCCATTCTCTCTGTTTTGAATAGCTCTGACCCTCCTGTGATGTTTATTTTATTTCACCTCCCTGTGTTTTGAACTATTTCTTGTTTCTGTACATTTCTGTGGATAGTTCTTCTTATACAGTATTGTTACTTTTTGTTTTCTTTTAAAAGGAAAGGGATGTGTTATGCCCTGCATAGTTATTCTATTTTCCACACTTCACCCTTTCTTCCTGCTGCTCAGCCAATGTGCATGTTTACTGTAGAATGGTGGGAGTGCAGTGATGCATGGAATGTTGGGTGTCTGGGTGAGTGAGGAATGACAGAGAGAGAGAGAGAGGGGCTGAGCAGCAGGCAGGCTGCTCCTGGTGGGGTTTGCTACTACAAGGGGGTTCCTTCTACCTGGAACTAATGGCTAATCTACTTATACTTCACCTGTTACCTGGACTACCTGTCCTTTTTACTTACCAGCCATCTGGATGTACTTGAACCGACTACAGATGTAAGGTACATGTTAAATCTACTTGGCTACCAGTGTCTACTTCTACCACAGAGCACAACATGTTCATGAAACAAATAATAGAAGCACTGGGATGGTGTTGTATGCAGAAGAGGGGATACTCTGCCCGGATCACACTTCACGAGCTTCGGGTTTACTATAACCTGATGACGACTAAGGGGTACCCTTGATAAAGACCGGCCAAACCTTGGATTCTAGTACGAGGGAGAGAAGAAAAAAACACAAATCTTGGATTAAAAAAACATATAAACAGCTATGTGATGCTGCTACTTTCTTGAACAAATAAGGAATGGAACTCGTAGAAAACACTTTCATAACTGGGGACCAATAGATCCCAGTCATACAGATAGGATAACTGGAGGTGGCACCCAAGGTTGGAGAACCAGTACATCTCCTAGAGGACAACACGTTTGAGCCCTGAAGAAGTCCTTGACAGGACGAAACGCGTTGGCTACTGTGAAGAAAGAAATCATAATGAAGGAATATGTAAACTAAGATATTGTGGTGCAACTGTTTACTTACTTTTTATTGTGTGCGGATCAGATCTCTAATGTAATTGCTTGCTGTGAAAGTTTTTCACTGCTTAAGGAAACTAAGGGCTCTTGTTTCCTCTGATCATCGCACCAAGAGCCAATATTTCCCAAGCAAGAAATAGGTGCGGCATTGTATAGAAGACCTCTTTTGTAAATCTTTAAATAATAGAAAGACTATTGCATTCATCTGAAGTCTAACTAAATGCCTCTTTAGACTCCCTAGTGGAAACCACTAAAGCAGAGGAAGTCCCCGACTACTGCAATCCCTTTCTTTAACTCTCCAAGCAAACTGACAAAGTCTCCAATAGAACATGGAGAGGTGAGAATTTATCAAACTGCAAGGATCACAGACAAGATCCAATCTGTCACACAGTAAATCACACCAGTCGAGGCCAAAGGGGATTAATCAGGATTACATCCATCCCGTTCCTGACACAGCCAGCTCAATACTTTGATAAGACGGCAAAGTGTAGAAATGAATAAAGCATAAGAGATGGATAGGAGAAGACAGGGTATTCACTCCCAACACTCATACTTAAGAAAGGAATCGCTAAAGATACTCCCTGCTGGAAGTTGTAAACAGGTCCACAGGGGGACCAGAACCTCCTTCAAACCCCTGCAATGGTTGTCAGGACATTGTGAGATGGAGAGAACAGCTTTCCAGATGGTTCCCTGCCACATCATCTAAAGCCTCATGGCTGGAAGTTGACTGGACATGAAGATGCAACATCAGTACTAGAAATTGCCCACTGCTTCTTTAGCCACATTAACGTCTTAATCGTGGCGGCAATTCCGGTGTGGGCATTCTATAGAGTGGGCGGGGCTGCGACGGCCGTTGGCCATTCGCAGCACTAGGGAGGGAGTGCTCCCGTCGGCCAACAGGGGGTTAATTGGAGCCCATGATGTTTTGTGTTCAATTTTAGACAGCCATCAAAGCGTGTGCCTTTCGCATGAAATCTGCTATTTCTGTTCGGTAACTGATCGTTTTTCTACAACGAAAGCACATTGTCAGGTATTCTGCAAAATAAGAGGCTTCTTTATTTCCAATGATGGCCCACCCCAACATTTACTGTATAGTACTAACACTAAACATTCTTGCTTATTTGAAACAACGTCATAGCCTTACTGTGATGGCAGCACAGCATGTACCGAGCAACATATAGCTTTATTCTGGGTTGTTTTTATACACGGCACATTGTACCTCCAAGTCAATAAAATATTGCAACTTATTGAGACGTTCCAGGGCCACATAGATATATAGGGATCAAAGATAAATGCCTTTAAAGGTCATGGAAAAGAGAATTTCTCTGCCTTCAATATGTACTTAGTTGATGAAACATAATTCCACAATTCATGCCCTGTTACAAACCTGGCTTGTAGGAGGATTCAGTGTGATAATATTACCATAGTTACTTAAAACCTTAGCATCAAGACACATCATTAACATTTTGTAAAAGTAATATATAAAAAAAGAATAGTTAAAAATGGTGTTTTTGATATTAGTTTTTATGCATCTTTTAGGGGTGTGGCCTTTTTGCATAGTGTTGTTGTGCTGTGTGGCCACTGCTTAGGGGTTAGTGCGACATGAAGTCCAATGATATCCTCAAGAGAGCTTTAGGTGTACCCGATAGTTTTTTTGCCGAACCACTGACATAATATCGGCACTACTAATAGCGACCTACAAAATTATTGACACACCAATATCGACCACAAAAATATCAACATCCTATACTTACTTAAAAAAATACACAAGTATTGAAAATTAAATATCGCCAGTAATAACATTGATACATCTAATATAGAAAACTAAAATATTGCAAACAATAATATTGTTAACATTAAATAAACATACATAATGACAAAAATATCAAAAGCAAAAATATAGAACACATAATTATCATAAACACACAAATATTGAAACCTTAAAAATAATAACATGAATGCAACACATAACATTAGCAAAATAATAAATTATACAAACACACACAATATAATCACACTTTAAAAATCAAATATTAAAATAAAACACCACTACAACATATGTATCAGAGCTCACATCATAAAATAAAAAATGACTTACAAATGCATGAGAGACAGGCCCCACTGTTAGACTGGTGCTACTGCAAACCACAACTAGTTTACTGAGGACATTACTGTATGTAATTGATTGTTTAAATTGCTCTCTGATTTCCCTGCCTATATATCTGTTCTATTCTCACAAGCACACTCTTTTTTCACATTCCCCCTGGAGCAGCCCTCTTTTTTTGTTTTGAAGCATTGTCTACAGTGATCTGTTATAATAACTGTGAGATTATAGTCACTATTGTAGCTATTTATGGTGCATGTGTGTCATTTTGAGTATATACTTAATTAAGGTGAGAAATAACTGGGGTACATTTATGATGCAACTTAATTTCTATGAGTACCATGTTTATAGATTTTGACTTAATGAATACCTTCCCAAAGAAAATAGTCTAGGACCATTGTTTCCTATACCGATCATTACTGAGGTCCGCGGACTAGTATGGGTCACCCCATTATTATATATTGACCTTAGGGCATAGCATCTCTCCAGCTCTTTACCTCTATGCAGTTTGCTCTGCCAGGCATAGAAAGTGGGTAAAGTCTTACTTCGCCAATTCTGGAGAATTCATGATCTTGCCACTAGAGCAGATTTACATAAACATTCCTCTTGTTTTCTATTTGTCGTTATGTTTGGTGATAGAGTCCTGTATATTAACCATTTTGTATAGAATTGCATTCTCCTAAAATTGGCGCCTCTTATTAATGTCGCATTAAATATAATGTATTCTAGACCGCTCTTGAGATCTGGAGGTCTTCTTTCTCCTGCCATTTGTCTCTGGCTTTTTCATAGACAGTAGAGGTCTTATTTTCATAAAAGATTTTAACCCAGCTACTTATTGAGCGCTTCTTCGTTGTTTCTAGTAGCGCCTCACTGAGGGGCTCATTACGATGGTGGGCGGACATGAGTCCGCCCGCCATCGTTGCGGTGAGTGGGACCGCCCGCCACACAAGCAGCGGTCTCACTACTGCAATTAGGATGGCGGGCGCATCCAGGGCATTTAACATTGCGGACGGTGCTGCTGGCTGCAGGACTGTATGCAATGTCAAAATGACATGCTGTGCATTTCCCTGCACTATGTGGCTGGCACCATGCGGTGCCTGCCATGCAGTGCACGGAAATGCAAGGTGGTACCATTGGTACCCCCTAGTGCAGCAACACCTCCCCTAAGACAGAGGGGGCCCGCAACGGGCCCCCGAATCCATCCTGCATTGTAATCTGGCGGGCAGGGCCTGCTAGGCACCGCCACCATTGTTGGCAACCTGCACCATTCGCCAGGCAATCAGAAAGATTGCCTTTGGTGGTAAAGTGGCGGACGGACTTTCCGTCCGCCGGGGTATACCCACCGTCATCCTAATTGGGTGGTGGGTAAATCGCTATGTGATGTTGGAAGGACCGCTGCCGCCGGCCCTGTGGTGGTGGTCCTTCTGCCATCCTAATCAGCCCCTAAGTTCTTATCTTGCTCTTAGTGCTGTTGAATCAATATTTTCTAAAAAGTGCTTGATTTGAATAAATAACCACTTAAAGCATATCTATAGAATGAAGTAGCCCATTCTCTATTCCATTTTTTTCAGGAATCTGAATTAAGAAAGTCTCCCACGTGTCTGTACCCATTCTCCTCCCACTTCTTTAATACACCAGGTTACAACAGCCTGTCTTCCATGGCATATAGAGCGACCAAACATGTAGGGCCATTTATCGAAGGAATTCCATAATACTTTGACAGTTTAGCTTTTTATTTTAGAAAGCACTGGAGAAACTTGTATCGTACTTTCTTAGGGTTCTTCACTATTGTAATCGGATCCGCAATTATATTTTTGTTCAATATTGTTATCATAAAAAATTATCCATAGCTCGCAAATTAAAATGTTTATGGAACCTGTGCTTATTATGTGCAAAATTTGCGTAGTAGTATTCTCTCAGGTTTGGGAGAGCTAACCTTCCCTCCTCGTTTGGGTAGCTTAAAGTCGCTAGAGCTAGTCTTGGTACCTTCTTGGCCAATTTGAAAGATGAGGATAGACCATCTAGTTCTTTAAAAAAGGATGTTTGTAGTGCATATGAGATTTCTGAAAATAAAGAAATACATAATGGTAAAATTGTCATTCGTAAAAGTGCCACCCGGCCTATTATTGAAATTGGAAGTCGATTCCATTTTGCTAATAGGAGCTTAACATTTTTGCACTAAAAGGACATGATTTAATGTAGATAGCTCATTGACTCTTTCCGACACATAAATCCCTAAATACCTCTTGGGCCTGGGTTTATGTAACAACTGGAAAATTGGTAGTAGTGTCTTACCTAAGCAGTTACATGTTAAAATGTCTATCTTAACATTATTTATTTGATAGCCACCCAGTGCTTGAAATGCTGAAAACATCCCCAGTATTTCCTTTTGAATGTTCTCCCCAGGTTTGAGAAATAGAACAATATCATCGCCATAACGCTTTATATTAGTTTTGCCTTGTAAAGGTCAAGTTTGTAGCACTTTTTGCCTGATGGCTATTGCCACGGGCTCTATGAATAAGGCAAAAAGAATTGAAGATAGGGGATACACCTGCCTTGTACCCCTACTTATTCTACAGCCACCTACATTTCTAGAATTAATTCTTATTTGTGCCATCGAGTCCTTATACAAAATTTTCACTATATGCATAGAACTTTCTGTAAAACCAAATCTAGCGAGAATTAAAAAAAGAAACTCCCAGGACACCAGATGAAAAGCTTTCTCAGCATCTATTTGCTCTCCCCATATGTCTTGTGGAGGTAGGCCATATTAGCCATGTCACCTTGTAAATAGTAACGTTTCTACATTTCTAACTTCGCCTGTATCCGCTCCTGTTTTGAGTTTTTCTATTGCGTGAGTTTTACGTTTGTTGTTCAGTCCATTGGTGTAAAGATAGAGTAGTGTAAGTTGTTCTTTACCTGTTACTTAATGGTAGATGAACTAAATTGACTTGTACTGTTATGAACAAATACTGTAAACACATAGGGGGCGATTAGGATGGCGGGCGGATCGCCACCGCCGGCCTGGTGGTGGTGATCCGCTCACCATCCCAACCTGATTTACCCCGGCATGTTATAATGGCAGGGGGTATTGCAGCAGACGCAAAGTGCGTCCACTACCTTGACGCCGGTCGGCAATTGTTCCGATTGCCAGCCAGGCGGAATGGGGCCTTCATATGGTCTTATTAGGATGTGTGTTTTCAAAGGCATTTCCATGGTGGCAAGGCACCATGGAAAGGCTGGCGGGGAATTGCTTTGGGGGCCTGTTGCGGTCCACCAGGGGTTGGGGTGAGGGGCTGCACTTGGGGAGTACCTGTGGTACCCACCTACATTGCCATGCACAAGGTGGCAGGCACTGTGCTGCGCCTGCCACGTTGTGCATGGCAATGCACAACATGCCATTTTGGCATTGCAGCGGGTGCTGCTCACAGCAGCACCCGCCGCAATGTCAAGATTGCGGAATGGGACCGCCAGGGTGGCGGTCGCATCCGAATCAGTGGTGCGGGACCGCCACACATCTGGTGGCCGGTCCCAGCACTGCTAGGGTGGCGGGCGGGTGAAATTCCGCCCACCATCCTAATAACCCCGACAGACCCCCATCCTCTCAGAAAGTGCTGCATGCTTGCACAGCTTCATATTTTGAATATATTCCATCCAGTTAAATACCATACCATCTGAGATACAACCCTTATAGGTCAAAACTACATCTGAAATTCATAAAGTGACACAAGTAGTTTTTAAATAAAGTGGCGTGTGCCTTCTTTTTACCCCCTCCCTGTGTTGCCAATTCCCTGTTCCATGTGCCAACTTAAGATTTGACCTATGTGTCCTAATTTGTATCATCCCGCAATGTATTTAAGCACTTATGGTTGAACCCTCTTTTTGTTTGCCTCACCCCCACCACCTCTCACTCTGCTCCCCTCCCCTGAAGGACAGAATTATACACCGGTGCCCCCACTTGTCCCTGGATGCTATTGTGTTGCATCCTTTTGCACCCTCCGGCTCTTCCCCCACTTGCCGAGTGCTGTTAAGCATACTTCCTCCCGCCCAACAAGTGATCAAACCTTTCAATTGAGACTGGCTACTTGGATTATGCCCCCCCTTCAAGGCTGAGCCACACTTTTCCCCGCCAGCCAGTTTTGATAACAACAGTTGAGCTTCCTGAGTATCTATAAAGACTTGGAATTTTCCTTCAGCTAGAACTTTAAGTTTCGCTTGATGCACTATCAAGGCCAGAGCCCCCCTTTCTTTAAACAAGTCAATCCTCTTGACAAATTATTTTCATTTCCTTGGTGATGCTGCAGACATATCAGAAAATATCTTAAATTGAGGAATTTCTGCAGTGGAGAAGGATCTCTTCATTATAGCAGCACTTAATATTCTTTCCTTGACCCTAAAACTGCAAAATTGAGTACTATGGTCCCTGGGAATTTTGCATGTGATTGTCTCTGCGCTGGGACTCTATGGGCTATGGTGATCATAAGGTCCCCTTCTAACTCCGACATTACTTTCTTCAGCAGTGAGTCAGCCCATTGAGTCACCTGCGTGCCTTCGCATCCTTCCGGAATCCCCACTAGACACAGGTTTGAACACCTCTTATAGTTCTGAAGCTTCAATTCTGCCAGGCTCTTGCTTTTATCCAGATTTAACACATCTTGCTGTTTGGCAGATAACAGCTCCTACCCACCTTGATACATGGCCTGTAAATATCACATGGAAAGGAAACAAACATCTTGAATGAGCTACAAATTGAGGTGTATAAAACAGTGTACTGCCTCCCCAAAGCAGCCTCTCCACCACAGGTGTGTCAGGAATTTGGACTCCAGAATCAGAAATTCAAAAGAGTCAATACCTTTATAAAACTGTGCTGGAAACTCCACACATCAGAAAGTGGATCAATGAATAACCTATGCTGGGTAGAGATCAAGACACAGATGGAGCAAAAGCAATCTAATTCACTCATTTGGGGAAAACATTAGTTGAATTAGGAATCCAAGAAGCATGGGACAGCAAGATGGACAGAGCAGCATTCACAAGGCTAAGCAATGTCACAGCAAAGAAACAGACGCTTTTGGAAGATAAAGACTTCCTGGTTAAACGGCAACATGCTTGGACTGTGCTAAAGTCATACACCTACTTCAAGCAGCAAGGATACGTCTCAGCGCGTCTCCATCAGCCATAAAAAGGAGTTTTACATTGTATTGTCTAGGATCTCATGATTCAAAAGATCCTTTTCCAACAGGGAAGGGCAGGAAGCAAAACACAAACTGCAGTTTATGCGGCTACAGAACAGAATCTATAAGTCACCTGATGTGTAATGTCATTTGGCGTGGGGTAGCGGGGCAGTCTACCCGCGGCGGAGAGGTCACGTTAGCTCTGGCGTGTGTCGTCATACGCCAGCTACAAATAAAGGGGGCGTGGTCCGGCGAGTCAGTCAGAGCTACGAAGAAAGCACAGAAAGGTGTCCTGCCTGATTATTATTGCCGAAGCGCTGCTGCCACATGCGCAAGCGTCCCCAACACCCCCACGACACTGGCAACAAGGGGCAGAAACGACCGCATGTGGTGCTGGGTAATCACCTTAATTGGCTAGTGATTGAGGCCTTCTATATGCCTTTGATCTGGGCTCTAAGCCCACAGAGTGTGACCTGGCCTTTTGCTGGCCTGCTGGGTGCCCCAGAGCGAGTCTGCTGTGTCTGTGGCAGCCCCTGACGCCCCTGAAGGTGCCTTACATGAGAGGTAGGCCCTTCCTGCACACCCGGAGGAGCCCACGCCTGAGTGTGCCCTTGCACCCTGCTACAAAAAATAAGGAAAGGAAAGAAGAAGGAGAAGAGGGAGGAAAGGCACCACGCTGAAGCTGAGGACATACAGGCCGCAGTAGAAGCCCCAGACAACATCACCGTCACCCTCGGCCAGGCAGCTGCGAGTGCGCCCAGGAGGTAAGCAGTGCACGTTCCGCGAGGTGTGACTGCGTTTGCGCCAAGATGGTGTTGATCCCCGTCATTGAGCCCTCCATGGTGGACGGAGCACCCTCCTCCCTTGCTCCGAGATGGAGAGACTAGACCAATCGCCTCCAGATCTACTTTGAAGGGGCGTGCATAGCCCGGCAAAGGCGCAGAGCCCTACTCCTCCACCTCGGAGGCACAGACATCCACCGCATCTACCAAACCCTAGTGGAAGCCACACCCAAAACATATTTCACGCTTCTCAATGCCATAAACGCACACTTCGAGCCGATGGCGAACAGAGTCTACGAGAGGTTCATTTTTTGCCAGGCCAAGCAAGAAGCAGAGGAATCGTTGGATGCATTCCACGGACGATTAAAGGAGCTGGCCAGCACGTGCGGATTCCGCGACGAACAGGAAGAAATTCGAGGTCAGATAAATCAAGAGTGCTACTCATCCAAACTCAGTGTAAACATTCTTCTGGAAGACGGCAAGCCGCTAGCGGACATCCTCACCCTGGGCCGATCAAAGGAACTGTCGCAAGCCAGAGCTTCTCACATTGAAGCGGCCCTCCACCGACCCATCAAGATGGAACAAGTCAATATGGTGGAGAAGGCGAACGTGGTGAGGCTGAAAGTGCGCCAAAACGCAGGGAGAAGACAGCCGGACAAGAAGAAGGAATGCGGCTACTGCTGAGGCCCACCCCATCGCATGCAAGACTGCGTTGCAAGAGGAAAGAAGTGCAGTGCGTGTGGGTGGATTAACCACTTCATGGCGGTATGCCGGTCAGCAAAATCAAAGAAGGAAGCAGCACAGACTGTAGCTGAAGAACGAGACAGTGAAGATATGGATGACAATGTGGGTGACTACCCGGTCCACTATGTGTTTGCAGTTGATCAGCCACGACGGAAGAGACGACAACTTCCAAAGTGCAGAATCAAAGTCCACCATCAGGAGGTGAGAGCCACTATTGACACTGGAGCCTCAATTGAACTAATGGCTGCCAATGTATACAACCAACTAAGTACACGCCCACCCCTATGAGAGGCAAGGATCAGAGTATTTGCGTACAGCAAGAAGACACCCATCCCGCTCATGAGGTGCTTCAAGACTGAACTGCAACATCAAGATCTCAAGATCCCCACTACAGTGTACGTGACAAAGGAAGGCAACGGTATGCTAATAAGTGGACAATCAGCTGAAGAGCTGAGGCTAATATAATTCGCCATGGCAGTACAGGAAGAAGAACTATAGGCCATCATAGAGGAGTTCGAAGACGTCTTCAAAGGCATTGGATGCCTGAAAGGGAAAGAAGTCTCTCTCCATATCGACCCGTCAGTCCAACCGGTGGCACTGAGGCACAAGCGTATAGCATTCCACCTGTGGAAGAAGGTTGAGGAAGATTAGGAGACACTGGAGAAGCAAGGTATTATTGAAAAGGTCAGTGAACCCACCCCGTGGGTGTCCCTGATCGTAGTGGCACGGAAACCGAAACAGCGGGGGCAAATCCGCATCTAGATGGACATGCGCCTCCCAAACGCCGCGGTGAAGAGGGAGCATCACCTGACCCCGACCATCGACGACATACTGGGAGAACTGAACGGCGCGAGGTGGTTCTCGAAGATGGCCCTTTTGTCTGGTTATCACCAACTACCACTACAGCTGGACTCCCGATACATCACCACCTTCTCTACACACGTCGGTCTCAGGAGATACTGACGGCTCAATTTCGTAATCTCGAGTGTAGCAGAGGTGTTTCAAAACAACATCCGTGAAGTCCTCAGCGGACTCCCAGGGGTTGTGAATGCAAGTGATGACTTATTCATCTACCCGTCATCAATAGAAGATCACCACAGGAGACTGCGGGGGGTCCTCCAAAGGATCAAAGAATCCAGATTGACCCTGCAGAGAGAGAGTGCCAATTCTTAAAGAACAAGATCAGCTTATTTGGCTACACCTTCTTGGACCAAGGAGTGGCCCCAGATCCAGAGAAGGTGCGAGATGTACAAGAAGCCCCTGCACCATCTAACATCTCGGAAATTAGAAGCTTCCTGAGAATGGTGAACTTTTGTGGACGTTTCGTCCCCGACCTGTCCAATCTCACGAAGCCCATCAGGGAACTTACGAAATCCTCCACCACTTGGTAGTGGGGCCCCGAACAGGAACAGGCCTTCAAATCTACTAGATCAGCCCTATCGGCAGATACGACACTGTCATACTTCAGCCAAACCAGATCTACCAACGTCGCAGTGGACGCCAGCCCATATGGGCTCGGAGCTGTGCTCACACAATTAAAAGAAAATGGAGAATGGGCCCCGATAGCTTACGCAAGCCGTTCACTGACGGACACGGAACAGACATACTCGCAAATAGAGTGAGAAGTGATTGCCATCCACTGTCGACACTTCCACGTCTATGTATTTGGCCATCCATTCACAGTATCCACAGACCATAAACCCCTCATTCCCCTGTTTCAAGGGTCAGCGTCTAAACCTCCACCGAGGATTGAAAAATGGATCCTTCAACTGCAGGGATATGACTATCGGGTGGAGTACAAACTGGCTCATCCAATCCAGCAGACTACCTCTCGAGGCATCCCCGAGCGGCCACCAAAGCAGAGAAAGAGGATGCGGGAGACACTGAAGAATATGTCAGGCTTGTATTGGAAAGATCCCGACCTCTGCCTATTAGCCTTGAGGCTATTGTCGAAGCCACCCGGAATGATGAATGCCTACAACTGACCGTAAACGCAGTCCAATCGAATGACTGGCGCCCGATTCACTCCACCATGATCAGATGGACGCCGCAAGCAAAGGCTGTTTTGGAATCAATGGTGCAGGTCAAAGAGGAACTTTCGGTTGACAGCCGAGGCTGTCTGCTCCAAGGGCCATGACTGGTGATGCCATTGAGCCTGACTCAGCAAGCAGTAGACCTCGCACACCGGGGACATCAAGGCATGGTGAAGACCAAGAGCCGGCTGAGAGCTAAGGTGTGGTTCCCAGGAATGGACACACTGGTTGAACAGACCGTCAGAACATGCACATGGTACCAAGCAGCAGGGCAACCAGATCGCACTCACCCTGTCATCATGGAAGACAACCCCCAACAGCCATGGGAGTGCGTGAGTGTAGACTTTGGACAGCTCCCAGATAGACGCTATGCACTGGTGATCATCGACGATTTCACAAAGTATCCGGAGGTTGAAATTGTGGGGAGTCAGACGGCCATGGAGGTCATTACCAAGTTCGAGAAGACCATTGCTACTCACGGAATATTCTAAGTGGTGAAGACAGACAACGGTCTACCCTTCCATGGACAAGAGTTCGCGGACTATCTAAAGACCTGGGGAATTCAGCACCGGAAGGTGACCCGGCGCTGGGCCCAAGCCAATAGGGAAGTAGAGAGGTTCATGCGTACTCTCAACAACGAGGGGCAGAAACAATACGCATAGCTCATGCCGATGGGCCACCGCTGGAGAGGGCCATATACAGTTTCCTGTGGGAATACAGTTTGACACCCCATCTCACAACCGAGGCAGCCCCGGGACCGGCGACCATGGGCCAAGTAGTGAGAGACACCATCCCGCATCATCCAAGCTGGACCCCATCCCAGATCGACGCTGGAAAGACCGTAGCCAAACCGGACCAACTCCAATGACCAGGCCAGTGCCAGACGACGGCCCGGAAATTTGTCATTCAACTGCGAGACAAGGTACACATCATGGATAGATTGGGAGCAAATTCCGGCTTCCATTGGAGCATAAACCTTGGACAGTCATCCGCAAAGCCGGCACCATGGTAACAGCCCGGAGAGGAACAGAAGTAGTCACTCGCAACATCTCTTTCTTCAAGAAGGTGCACACCGGAACTCCGGAACTGCAGGCGTCCGACTACCCGGAGGCCAGGCCGCGTCAACCAGCGGCGGAAGAGGGCCCAGAGGGGCAATGAATACCCCCCACTGAGAATGAGAACATGCTAGACCAGGACACTCTCCCACTACCGTTAACGCCAGTGGGGAGTCTGCCGAGTTCTCCTGCGAGATCCTTGGAGAGTGAAGCCTCGCAAGGAATGACCCCATCACTGCCATCCTCACTGGGAGAACACTCCAGGTACAGACTGAGAAGAAACCCGGCTCCATCCTCCAGATTGGCCGACTTCATGGTGTGACGATCCTGGGACTGAAATTCTAGTGACTAGTAACAGATCCAACTGATCACTATTTGTTTTGTTTTGTTTGTGTATTTAATAAAGGTTAGAAGGAATGTAATGTCCTCCGACGCGGGGTAGAAGGGCAGACTACCCGCGCCGGAGAGGTCACGTTAGCGCTGGCGCGTGTTGTCACGCACCAGCTACAAATAAAGGGGGCGTGGCCCGGCGAGTCAGTCGGAGCTACGAAGAAAGCACAGAAAGGTATCCTGCCTAATTATTATTAATGCAGCACTGCTGCCACGTGCGTGAGCGGCCCCCACACCCCCACGACAGGGTCCAGTCCTGGAGGTATGCATGCACGTGCATGAGGCCTGCCCCGCCCAACTAACCTCTGCATCAGTTGCCTTCGCCCTTATTGGGTCTACAAGCTCGCACAATACTCTCAAGACAGCCGAACCCACCGGTGTTCCCCTTGGTGACGGTGGGCATTTGCGCTGCTGGCTTGCTTTCTGCAGCATGTACCATGGGGGAATCGCTTCTGCCGCTGGAGGTGTGGCTCTTCCAACTGACACAGGCACAATATGTATCCCCAAGCCCGATCTCTGCTACTGGGGAGGATGAGAATGAGAGAAGGATAATAAAAACAAAAGGAGAAGGGGGGGCTGGAGAGATGAAGCACAGCATAATAGTTGAAGGTGGGAATGACCCGGAGTGGTAGAAGGCCTATCCCAAAGAGAACGCAACGTGATCCCCGCTCTCTGAGGCATCTTTGGTGACTGAGCTGAGATTGGAGGGTCTTCGGAGAACCTCACACAGCTGCTCAGCCATGTAATAATGAGCAGGGGACTGGGAGGGACACGCTTAAGGCAGTATGGGGGTCACATCGGGGCCAGACCTGGCGGTACACACGCATGTGCACATGAGGCCTTTCCTGCTCCTTTAACCTCTACACCAGTTGCCTCCGCCCTTGCAGGGCCCACAAGTCTGTATAATACTACTTAGATGGCTGAACGCTCCTGTGTTCCCCTTGGTGACGGTGTGCTTCTTCGGCAGCGGCTGGCCTCCTATGACAGGGCTATCAGAGGAATCTCTTCTGCTGCTGGAGGTGCAGCCCGCTCACCTGATGCAGCCACAAACTGTATCCTCCAAATAAAACTCTGCAACTAGTGTGACTAGTGAAAAATAATAAAACAGATTGAAGCAAAAGAAAACACATGGAATGCACATTATGGTTAGGAATTACCAAATAAAGGTTTTTATGAGTTGACAAAAGGTCTCCCACCAGATGTCAATAGGAACATCACCCATTGTTTCTTTAACTTTATTCAATGGCTCAAGGTCACAGTGGATTACCCTTTTCATAAGGCAACAGCCTTTTTTAGGAGTTGAGCTATTATCCCTAAAGGAACAATGTTCAACCAATATTTTGTCATGTTTTTATCATGTTGGTAAAAAAATGAGGAGTTAGTGAATGTGGATAAGAAAGATTGATGAAAGTAGCTGGAACAGATTCACTGAGTGTAGTTGCTCTCTTAGAAGATGAATGATGTCATGGAAACTCTTTGATCTCAGTAAGTCAGAAGAAGTTTCACTGTTATATTTGTTTTTAAGTATAATCATTCCTGAAATTTACTTAGGAGTCAATTCCTTTCTGTGTAATTATATTATTTGTATTGCTCTTCTAATAGAGCGTGTGTACCTCATCGTTTTTGGAAGGGAAAGAAACCCTTGTTGATGCCAAGGTACAACTTTTGTTTGCGGTAAACATATTTAAAATTGGTATTTGGATTTGGGCATATGGGCCAGCAATGAACAGGCTGCAGAGCTCTTGTGACTGTATTTCCTTCTAAAACGTTGTCATGGACTATTTGTAATTTTTATCTATAATGTAAAAGTTTTCAGCGACTTGTAAACAGTGGATCAAAAATGTGACCTCACTCACTGAGAATGTCTTTTACTTTAGTAAATGTAACTCCTGTGTACAATTTACTTTTGGTGATCCTAATGGAAAAATACATAAGCACTAAAGAACTCAAATAGACTGACATGCTCCCGCATCTCACAGGAAGAGACTGCGGATTGGTCATTTAGTTTGTGAGAAAGTCCCTGGCAGCAGGTAATGCAAGCTCTATAAAATATTCATCTCAACATACCATAAAGTAATCTTTAGGCAAGTAATTACTGATGAACATTAAAATAACCTGAGTAGAAATAACTTCCCTGTATTGAAGCCAGTGAGCAAACGAGTGGACACAATGTACCCCAAGGTGGTCTTTGGACTTTACTGACAAGAGCCTTATAAATGAGGCAAAATGGTGCACACTTTTCTACCAAGATACACTTCAACTATGCAGCTTCTACTATGAACTCTGAGTTGGTGCTCATGAAATATTATTTAACTGCTATGTTGTTGCCCTCATTTTGCCAATGATCGCCAACGTCTACTGGTCCCAGTCTATCGGCAAAAGTTACTGAGATATTGCAGGGAAGCATCTGATTTGTGCTTCAGTAACAATTCAGCCCAAGTTCTAGCAAGGGCTGGGAAGTTTGTTAACATTATTTTAACCGCACTACATAATGTCCAGAGCTAAGAAAATAACAAGTGAACAAATGAACGTTGAAGAAAGTTAACCATTAGTAATAAGCTTGTGACATTTTTGCTATTTTTTTTCATACTTTACACTTCCCTTTTGGACTAAACGGCTAATTGTGATATCCAGCCATCAACCTGAAATGCTTCTTGTGGAATTGACATTTATTTCATATTGCCAGATTTTATAAATGTGTATACAATTTTGTAATCCTTACATTTTATTAAGTATCAATATGATGTTTGTATGTTATGGTTTTAATTAATTGTATAATAAAATAAACTAGCTGTAATAGGCGTAGGGCAGAAGGAGGTATGATGGAATGAGTGGGAGAAGGGAGACATATGGAGGGTAGACGGCATAATAATAGAATAAAGTCCACAGAATATCAAATGGCCTACATCGTTTTTTCGCTCACCATGCCATTCCAGTTTGAACCCAGCCATATGCAAATCAGTCTTGACCCTGTGCCCCATGGGAACAGTCGAGCCCAAACTGATAGCCAGAAACCGGTCCTAGGATGCTTGATTCTGTTCCAGGGACGACATGGCTTGGCAGTTCGGTCTGGACTGTTTCCATGAGGTAGAGGGTCAAGACTGATTTGCATATGGCCATGTCTTAACTGGGGTGGCGTGGTGAGCAAAATAATGATGGATTAAACCCATATCTGTGACTGGGGGTGAATGTTTTGCCAAAGTGCAACATTCCCTCCATCACCTTGTGTGTTTTGCTGTTCACCCTATGTGGGAAGGGTGTGCCCAGACATGGGTGCCGTGCTCACTGCGCCACTGGAGTCAAGCTATCCTGGCTGAAGACGGATGATAGCCAGAAACCGGTCCTAGGATGCATGATTCCTGTCCAGGGAAGACATGGCTTGGCAGTTCGGTCTGGACTGTTTCCATGAGGCACAGGGTCAAGACTGATTTGCATATGGCCATATCTGAACTGGGGTGGCGTGGTGAGCAAAATAACGATGGATTAAACCCAGATCTGTGACTGGGGGTGAATGTTTTGCCAATGTGCAGCATTCCATCCATTCCTTGTGTGTTTTGCTGTTCACCCTATGTGGAAAGGGTATGCCCAGATGTGGGTCACGTGCTCACTGCGCCACTGGAGTCAAGCTATCCTGGCTGAAGACAGCTGATAGCCAGAAACTGGTCCTAGGATGCTTGATTCCAGTCCGGGGAAGACATGGCTTGGTAGTTCGGTCTGGACTGTTACCATGAGGCACAGGGTCAAGACTGATTTGCATATGGCCATGTCTTAACTGGGGTGGCGTGGTGAGCAAAATAATGATGGATTAAACCCATATCTGTGACTGGGGGTGAATGTTTTGCCAAAGTGCAACATTCCGTCCATCACCTTGTGTGTTTTGCTGTTCACCCTATGTGGGAAGGGTGTGCCCAGACATGGGTGCCGTGCTCACTGCGCCACTGGAGTCAAGCTATCCTGGCTGAAGACGGATGATAGCCAGAAACCGGTCCTAGGATGCTTGATTCCTGTCCAGGGAAGACATGGCTTGGCAGTTCGGTCTGGACTGTTTCCATGAGGCACAGGGTCAAGACTGATTTGCATATGGCCAAATCTGAACTGGGGTGGTGTGGTGAGCAAAATAACGATGGATTAAACCCAGATCTGTGACTGTGGGTGAATGTTTTGCCAATGTGCAGCATTCCATCCATTCCTTGTGTGTTTTGCTGTTCACCCTATGTGGAAAGGGTATGCCCAGATGTGGGTCCCGTGCTCACTGCGCCACTGGAGTCAAGCTATCCTGGCTGAAGACAGCTGATAGCCAGAAACTGGTCCTAGGATGCTTGATTCCAGTCCGGGGAAGACATGGCTTGGTAGTTCGGTCTGGACTGTTACCATGAGGCACAGGGTCAAGACTGATTTGCATATGGCCATGTCTGAACTGGGATGGCGTGGTGAGCAAAATAACAATGGATTAAACCCAGATCTGTGACTGGGGGATGCATGTTTTGCCAATGTGCAACAATACGTGTATCACCTTGTGTGTTTTGCTGTTTACCCCACACCAAAGCAGGAGCAGAAAAATAAAATTATAATAATGCAGAGCAGTGGGGAGATGCTCCGCTGCCTTAGCGGAGGAGTCACAGCGGCACAATCCTTACATAGCCTTTTTGGCTGAGCCACACGATCTAGCTGGGCTAACACAAGGTTCTAACCAGCCTGTCTTCACTAGGTAACTCCAATCCCATCATCCACCCACTAAACATGTCTAAACAACACACAGCCTTTAAAATAAAACATGTCCTTGTGGTTCTTACACTGGACCCCACATTACCTCCTCATCCATCTTCCATGATCCAGTACCTACCTTCAGAACCATTTCCCTATCACCAGAACCCACCTTAATCATTGGAGTCTAGACAAAATATTGAGTTTAAAATATTTGAGATGTCATCAGTGATGTCACTGACCATGTCATGAATGATGAAATATGTGCAGTTCATTGCGGGTGCCCAAGTTATAGTTAGCTCAACTAACTATAACAGCCAAATTTCTCTGTTTTGTATGAGTGAAATGTCCAAATAACTATCACGTCCCTGAAACCTGTGTTTTTTCAGTGAATTACAAAGGTTTTTTAAATGATAATTTCCAACTATAACGCCCCTGAAACCTATGGTTTTGTCAGTGAATTTCAAATGATTTTGAATGCTAATTTTGAACTATACCGTCCCTGAAACCTATGGTTTTGTCAGTGAATTTCAAAGGTTTTTTAAATGCTAATTTCTAACTAATACGTCACTGAAACCTATGTTTTTTTCAGTGAATTTCAAAGGTTTTTTAAATGCTAATTTCTAACTATAATGTCCTTGAAACCTATAGTTTTTCAGTGAATGTCAAAGGTTTTTGAAATGCTAATTTCTAACTATAATGACTCTGAAAACTATGGCTTTTTCAGTGAATTTCAAAGGTTTCTTCAATGCTTATTTCTAACAATAAGGTCCCTGAAACCTATGTTTTTTTTCAATGAATTTCAAAGGTTTTTCAACTGCTAATTTCTAACTATAATGACTCTGAAACCTATGTTTCTTTCAGTGAATTTCAAAGGTTTCTTAAATGCTTATTTCTAACTATAACGTCCCTGAAACCTATGGCTTTTTCAGAGAATTTCAAAGGTTTCTTAAACGATTATTTCTAACTATAAGGTCCCTGAAACCTATGCTTTTTTCAGTGAATTTCAAAGGTTTTTTAAATGTTAAATTCTAACTATAACATCACTGAAACCTATTGTTCTTTCAGTGAATTTCAAAGGTTTTATAAATGCTAATTGCTTACTATATTGTCCCTGAAACCTATGGTTTTTTCAGTGAATTTCAAAGGTTTTTCAAGTGCTAATTTCTAACTATAATGACTCTGAAACCTATGTTTTTTTTCAGTGAATTTCAAAGGTTTCTTAAATACTTATTTCTAACTATAAGGTCCCTGCAACCTATGCTTTTTTCAGTGAATTTCAAAGGTTTTATAAATGCTAATTGCTAACTATAATGTCCCTGAAACCTATGTTTTTTTCAGTTTTTTCCAAACATTTTTAAATGTTAATTTCTAACTACAATGTCCTTAAGACCTGTTTTTTTTTCACTGAATTTCAAAGGGTTTTTAAATGCTAATTTCTAACTACAACATCTATGAAACTATGTTTTTTCCAGTGAAGGTTTTTTGAATGCTAATTTCCAACTATATTGTCCCTGAAACCTTTAGTTTTTACATTGATTTTTTAAAGGTTTTTTACATGCTAATTTCAAACTATAATGTCCCTGAATCCTATGGTTTGTTCAGGGAATTTCTAAAAATTTTTGAATGCTAATTTCTATCTACAACATCCCTGAAACCTATGGTTTTTACAGTAATTATTTTAAGGTTTTTTAAATACTAATTTCTAACTATAATGACTCTGAAACCTATGTTTCTTTCAGTGAATTTCAAAGGTTTCTTAATGCTTATTTCTAACTATAACGTCCCTGAAACCTATGGCTTTTTCAGAGAATTTCAAAGGTTTCTTAAACGATTATTTCTAACTATAAGGTCCCTGAAACCTATGCTTTTTTCAGTGAATTTCAAAGGTTTTTTAAATGTTAAATTCTAACTATAACATCACTGAAACCTATTGTTCTTTCAGTGAATTTCAAAGGTTTTATAAATGCTAATTGCTTACTATATTGTCCCTGAAACCTATGGTTTTTTCAGTGAATTTCAAAGGTTTTTCAAGTGCTAATTTCTAACTATAATGACTCTGAAACCTATGTTTTTTTCAGTGAATTTCAAAGGTTTCTTAAATACTTATTTCTAACTATAAGGTCCCTGCAACCTATGCTTTTTTCAGTGAATTTCAAAGGTTTTATAAATGCTAATTGCTAACTATAATGTCCCTGAAACCTATGTTTTTTTCAGTTTTTTCCAAACATTTTTAAATGTTAATTTCTAACTACAATGTCCTTAAGACCTGTTTTTTTTCACTGAATTTCAAAGGGTTTTTAAATGCTAATTTCTAACTACAACATCTATGAAACTATGTTTTTTCCAGTGAAGGTTTTTTGAATGCTAATTTCCAACTATATTGTCCCTGAAACCTTTAGTTTTTACATTGATTTTTTAAAGGTTTTTTACATGCTAATTTCAAACTATAATGTCCCTGAATCCTATGGTTTGTTCAGGGAATTTTATAATAATGCAGAGCAGTGGGGAGATGCTCCGCTGCCTTAGCGGAGGAGCCACAGCGGCACAATCCTTACATAGCCTTTTTGGCTGAGCCACACGATCTAGCTGGGCTAACACAAGGTTCTAACCAGCCTGTCTTCACTAGGTAACTTCAATCCCATCATCCACCCACTAAACATGTCTAAACAACACACAGCCTTTAAAATAAAACATGTCCTTGTGGTTCTTACACTGGACCCCACATTACCTCCTCATCCATCTTCCATGATCCAGTACCTACCTTCAGAACCATTTCCCTATCACCAGAACCCACCTTAATCATTGGAGTCTAGACAAAATATTGAGTTTAAAATATTTGAGATGTCATCAGTGATGTCACTGACCATGTCATGAATGATGAAATATGTGCAGTTCATTGCGGGTGCCCAAGTTATAGTTAGCTCAACTAACTATAACAGCCAAATTTCTCTGTTTTGTATGAGTGAAATGTCCAAATAACTATCACGTCCCTGAAACCTGTGTTTTTTCAGTGAATTACAAAGGTTTTTTAAATGATAATTTCCAACTATAACGCCCCTGAAACCTATGGTTTTGTCAGTGAATTTCAAATGATTTTGAATGCTAATTTTGAACTATACCGTCCCTGAAACCTATGGTTTTGTCAGTGAATTTCAAAGGTTTTTAAAATGCTAATTTCTAACTAATACGTCACTGAAACCTATGTTTTTTTCAGTGAATTTCAAAGGTTTTTTAAATGCTAATTTCTAACTATAATGTCCTTGAAACCTATAGTTTTTCAGTGAATGTCAAAGGTTTTTGAAATGCTAATTTTTAACTATAATGACTCTGAAAACTATGGCTTTTTCAGTGAATTTCAAAGGTTTCTTAAATGCTTATTTCTAACTATAACGTCCCTGAAACCTATGGCTTTTTCAGAGAATTTCAAAGGTTTCTTAAACGATTATTTCTAACTATAAGGTCCCTGAAACCTATGCTTTTTTCAGTGAATTTCAAAGGTTTTTTAAATGTTAAATTCTAACTATAACATCACTGAAACCTATTGTTCTTTCAGTGAATTTCAAAGGTTTTATAAATGCTAATTGCTTACTATATTGTCCCTGAAACCTATGGTTTTTTCAGTGAATTTCAAAGGTTTTTCAAGTGCTAATTTCTGACTATAATGACTCTGAAACCTATGTTTTTTTCAGTGAATTTCAAAGGTTTCTTAAATACTTATTTCTAACTATAAGGTCCCTGCAACCTATGCTTTTTTCAGTGAATTTCAAAGGTTTTATAAATGCTAATTGCTAACTATAATGTCCCTGAAACCTATGTTTTTTTCAGTTTTTTCCAAACATTTTTAAATGTTAATTTCTAACTACAATGTCCTTAAGACCTGTTTTTTTTTCACTGAATTTCAAAGGGTTTTTAAATGCTAATTTCTAACTACAACATCTATGAAACTATGTTTTTTCCAGTGAAGGTTTTTTGAATGCTAATTTCCAACTATATTGTCCCTGAAACCTTTAGTTTTTACATTGATTTTTTAAAGGTTTTTTACATGCTAATTTCAAACTATAATGTCCCTGAATCCTATGGTTTGTTCAGGGAATTTCTAAAAATTTTTGAATGCTAATTTCTATCTACAACATCCCTGAAACCTATGGTTTTTACAGTAATTATTTTAAGGTTTTTTAAATACTAATTTCTAACTATAATGACTCTGAAACCTATGTTTCTTTCAGTGAATTTCAAAGGTTTCTTAAATGCTTATTTCTAACTATAACGTCCCTGAAACCTATGGCTTTTTCAGTGACTTTCAAAGGTTTCTTAAACGCTTATTTCTAACTATAAGATCCCTGAAACATATGCTTTTTTCAGTGAATTTCAAAGGTTTTATAAATGCTTATTGCTAACTATAATGTCCCTGAAACCTATGTTTTTTTCAGTGTTTTCCAAATATTTTTTAATGTTAATTTCTAACTACAATGTCCTTAAGACCTATGTTTTTTTCACTGAATTTCAAAGGTTTTTTAATGCTAATTTTTAACAATAAAGTCCCTGAAACCTAAGGTTTTTTCAATGAATTTCAAAGGGTTTTTAAATGCTAATTTCTAACTACAACATCTCTGAAACTATGTTTTTTCCAGTGAATTTCAAAGGTTTTTTGAATGCTAATTTCCAACTATATTGTCCCTGAAACCTTTGGTTTTTACATTGTTTTTTTAAAGGTTTCTTAAATGCTTATTTCTAACTATAACGTCCCTGAAACCTATGGCTTTTTCAGAGAATTTCAAAGGTTTCTTAAACGATTATTTCTAACTATAAGGTCCCTGAAACCTATGCTTTTTTCAGTGAATTTCAAAGGTTTTTTAAATGTTAAATTCTAACTATAACATCACTGAAACCTATTGTTCTTTCAGTGAATTTCAAAGGTTTTATAAATGCTAATTGCTTACTATATTGTCCCTGAAACCTATGGTTTTTTCAGTGAATTTCAAAGGTTTTTCAAGTGCTAATTTCTAACTATAATGACTCTGAAACCTATGTTTTTTTCAGTGAATTTCAAAGGTTTCTTAAATACTTATTTCTAACTATAAGGTCCCTGCAACCTATGCTTTTTTCAGTGAATTTCAAAGGTTTTATAAATGCTAATTGCTAACTATAATGTCCCTGAAACCTATGTTTTTTTCAGTTTTTTCCAAACATTTTTAAATGTTAATTTCTAACTACAATGTCCTTAAGACCTGTTTTTTTTCACTGAATTTCAAAGGGTTTTTAAATGCTAATTTCTAACTACAACATCTATGAAACTATGTTTTTTCCAGTGAAGGTTTTTTGAATGCTAATTTCCAACTATATTGTCCCTGAAACCTTTAGTTTTTACATTGATTTTTTAAAGGTTTTTTACATGCTAATTTCAAACTATAATGTCCCTGAATCCTATGGTTTGTTCAGGGAATTTCTAAAATTTTTTGAATGCTAATTTCTATCTACAACATCCCTGAAACCTATGGTTTTTACAGTAATTATTTTAAGGTTTTTTTAAATACTAATTTCTAACTATAATGACTCTGAAACCTATGTTTCTTTCAGTGAATTTCAAAGGTTTCTTAAATGCTTATTTCTAACTATAACGTCCCTGAAACCTATGGCTTTTTCAGTGACTTTCAAAGGTTTCTTAAACGCTTATTTCTAACTATAAGATCCCTGAAACATATGCTTTTTTCAGTGAATTTCAAAGGTTTTATAAATGCTTATTGCTAACTATAATGTCCCTGAAATCTATGTTTTTTTCAGTGTTTTCCAAATATTTTTTAATGTTAATTTCTAACTACAATGTCCTTAAGACCTATGTTTTTTTCACTGAATTTCAAAGGTTTTTAATGCTAATTTTTAACAATAAAGTCCCTGAAACCTAAGGTTTTTTCAATGAATTTCAAAGGGTTTTTAAATGCTAATTTCTAACTACAACATCTCTGAAACTATGTTTTTTCCAGTGAATTTCAAAGGTTTTTTGAATGCTAATTTCCAACTATATTGTCCCTGAAACCTTTGGTTTTTACATTGTTTTTTTAAAGGTTTTTTACATGCTAATTTCGAACTATAATGTCCCCGAATCCTATGGTTTGTTCAGTGAATTTCTAACGTTTTTTTTAATGCTAATTTCTAACTACAACATCCCTGAAACCTATGGTTTTTACAGTAATTATTTTAAGGTTTTTTAAATGCTAATTTCTAACTATAATGTTCCTGAATCCCATGGTTTTTGCAGTGAATTTCTAAGTTTTTTAAATGTTAATTACTAACTATAACGTACCTGAAATCTTTGTTTTTTCAGTGAATTTCTAACGATTTTTCTTACTACAACGTCCCTGAAACCTATGTTTTTTTCAGTCATTTTGAACGGTTTTTTATGTTAATTTCAAATTACAACATACCTGAAACCTATGGTTTTTACAGTGATTTTTTAAAGGTTTCTTAAATGCTAATTTCTAACTAATTTGTCCCTGAATCCTATTGTTTTTTCAGTGAATTGCAAAGGTTTGTTGAATGCTTTGGTTTTTTAAGTGATTTTTTAAGGTTTTTTGAATACTAATTTCTAACTATAACGTTTCTTAATCCTATGTTTTTTCAGCGAATTTCTCAGGTTATTTCTAACTACAATGTCTCTGAAACCTATGGTTTTTTCAGTGATTTTCAAAGGTTTTTTGAATGTTAATTCGTAACTACAACATCCCTGAAACATTTGGGTTTTCCAGTCAATTTCAAAAGTTTTTTTAATGCTAATTTCTAACTATAATGTCCTTGAAACCAATGGTTTTTCAGTGAATTTCCAAGATTTTTGAATGCTAGTTTCTAACTATAAAGTCCCTGAAACCTATGGTTCTTACCGTGAATTTCAAAGGTTTTTCAATGCTAAATTCTCTAACTATAACCTCCCTGAAACCTATGGTTTTTACTGTGAATTTTTTAAGGTTTTTTAAATGCTAATTTCTAACTACAATGTCCCCGAAACCTATGTTTTTTTCAGTAAATTTCAAAGATATTTTAATGCTTATTTCTATCTACAACGTCCCAGAAACCTATGGTTTTTACAGTAATTTTTTAAAAGGTTTTTTTAATGCTAATTTCTAACTATAATGTTCCAGAATCCTCTGGTTTTTTCAGTGAATTTCAAAGGTTTTTTGAATGCTAGTTGCTATCTAAAATGTTCAAGAAACCTTTGGTTTTTTAAGTGATTTTTTTAAAGGTTTTTTGAATACTAATTTCTAACTGTAACGTTCCTTAATCCTATTTTTTTTAGTGAATTTCTAAGGTTTTTTCTAACTACCATGTCCCTGAAACCTATGGTTTTTTCAGTAATTTTCAAAGGTTTTTTGAATGTTAATTCCTAACTACAACGTCCCTGAAACCTTTGGTCTTTCCAGTCAATTTCAAAAGTTTTTTTAATGCTAATTTTTAACTATAATGTCCTTAAAACCATTGGTTTTTCAGTGAATTTCAAATGTTTTGTGAATGCTAGTTTCTATCTAAAATGTTCAAGAAACCTTCTGTTTTTTAAGTGATTTTTTTAAAGGATTTTTTAATACTAATTTCTAACTAGAACGTTCCTTAATCCTAGGTTTTTTGCTGTGAATTTCTAAGGTTTTTTTTACTACAATGTCCCTGAAACCTATGTTTTTTTCAGTGATTTTCAAAGGTTTTCTTAATATAAATTCCTTACTACAATGTCCCTGAAACATTTGTTTTTTCCAGTCAATTTCAAAGGTTTTTTTATGCAAATTTGTAACTATAATGTCCTTGAAACCAATGGTTTTTCATTGAATTTCTAACGTTTTTGAATGCTAGTGTCTAACTGTAACGTCCCTGAAACCTATGGTTCTTACTGTAAATTTCAAAGGTTTTTCAATGCTAATTTCTCTATCTATAACCTCCCTGAAAGCTCTTGTTTTTACTGTGAATTTTTTAAATGCTAATTTCTAACTAAAAAGTCCCCGAAACCTATGTTTTTTTCAGTAAATTTCAAAGATATTTTAATGCTTATTTCTATCTACAACGTCCCAGAAACCTATGGTTTTTACAGTAATTTTTTAAAAGGTTTTTTTAATGCTAATTTCTAACTATAATGTTCCTGAATCCTATGTTTTTTTCAGTGAATTTCAAAGGTTTTTTGAATGCTAGTTGCTATCTAAAATGTTCAAGAAACCTTTGGTTTTTTAAGTGATTTTTTTAAAGGTTTTTTGAATACTAATTTTTTAACTGTAACGTTCCTTAATCCTATTTTTTTTAGTGAATTTCTAAGGTTTTTTCTAATTACCATGTCCCTGAAACCTTTGGTCTTTCCAGTCAATTTCAAAAGTTTTTTTAATGCTAATTTTTAACTATAATGTCCTTAAAACCAATGGTTTTTCAGTGAATTTAAAAGGTTTTTTGAATGCTAGTTTCTATCTAAAATGTTCAAGAAACCTTCTGTTTTTTAAGTGATTTTTTTAAAGGATTTTTTAATACTAATTTCTAACTATAACGTTCCTTAATCCTTGGTTTTTTTCAGTGAATTTCAAAGTTTTTTTTTTACTACAATGCCCTGAAACCTATGGTTTTTTCAGTGATTTTCAAAGGTTTTTTGAATATAAATTCCTTACTACAATGTCCCTGAAACATTTGGTTTTTCCAGTCAATTTCAAAGGTTTTTTTATGCTAATTTTTAACTATAATGTCCTTGAAACGAATGGTTTTTCAGTGAATTTCTAACGTTTTTGAATGCTAGTTTCGAACTATAACGTCCCTGAAACCTATGGTTCTTACTGTAAATTTCAAAGGTTTTTCAATGCTAATTTCTCTATCTATAACCTCCCTGAAAGCTTTTGTTTTTACTGTGAATTTTTTAAATGCTAATTTCTAACTAAAAAGTCCCTGAATCCTATGTTTTTTAGTGAATATCAAAGGTTTTGTGAATGCTAATTTCTAACTACAACGTCCCCAAAACCTATGGGTTTTACAGTAATGTTTTTTAAAGGTTTTTTTTAATGCTAATGTCTAACTATAATGTTCCTGAAACCTATGTTTTTTTCAGTGAATTTCAAAGGTTTTTTGAATGCTAGTTTCTAACTAAAATGTTCAAGAAACCTTTCGTTTTTAAAGTGATTTTTTAAAATGTTTTTTAAATGCTAATTTCTAACTATAACATCCCTGAATCCTATGTTTTTTCAGTGGATTTCTAAGGTTTATTCTAATTACAATGTCTCTGAAACCTATGGTTTTTCAGTGATTTTCAAAGGTTTTTTGAATGTTAATTCCAAACTACAACATCCCCGAAACCTATGTTTTTTTCAGTAAATTTCAAAGGTATATTTTTATTGCTTATTTCTATCTACAACGTCCCAGAAACTTATGATTTTACAGTAATTTTTTTGAAGGTTTTTTAATGCTAATTTCTAACTATAATGTTCCTGAATCCAATGGTTTTTTTCAGTGAATTTCAAAGGTTTTTTGAATGCTAATTTCTAACTAAAATGTTCAAGAACCCCGGCACCCAGCTGATCCTCTCCCTCACCAGAGACCCCGACACCGCCAGAACCAGCCTACACGAAGGGATGAAAGACGTCGCCGAGTGGATGAAGAACAGCCGCCTGAAACTGGACTCAGACAAGATGGAAGTCTTCATCCTGGGACCATCGCCCTCCGCCTGGGACGACTCCTGGTGGCCCCCAGCCCTGGGCACCGCCCCCAAGCCAACAGACCACGCACGCAACCTGGGCTTCATCCTGGACTCCTCCCTCTCGATGACCAGACAAGTCAACGCCGTCTCCTCATCATGCTTTCCCACCCTTCGCATGCTCCGCAAAATCTTCCGATGGATCCCGACCGAAACCAGGAAGACGGTCACCCAGGCCCTCGTCACCAGCTGACTGGACTACGGAAACACCCTCTACGCCGGAACCACAGACAAGCTACAGAAAAGACTCCAACGCATCCAGAACGCCTCCGCCCGACTCATCCTGGACATCCCCCGATGCAACCACATCTCCGGCCACCTGAGGGACCTGCACTGGCTCCCCGTCAACAAGAGGATCACGTTCAGGCTCCTCACCCACGCACACAAGTCTCTCCACGACCTGGGCCCCAAGTACCTCAATGACCGCCTGACCTTCTACACGCCCACCCGCCAGCTACGGTCTACTAGCCTCGCCCTTGCCGCCGTACCACGCATCCGAAGAGCCACCGCCGGAGGCAGATCCTTCTCCTACCTGGCGGCCAAGACATGGAACTCCCTCCCCATTCACCTTTGGCTGACCCAGGACCACCTCGCCTTCAGGAGACAACTCAAGACCTGGCTGTTCGAGCAGTAGCGGACCCCTTCCCCCCAAGTGCCTTGAGACCCTTCCGGGTGAGTAGTGCGCTATACAAGTGTCATGATTGATTGATTGATTGATTGAAGAAACCTTTGGTTTTTAACGAGATTTTTTAAAGGTTTTTTAAATGCTAATTTCTAATTATAACATCCCTGAATCCTATGTTTTTTCAGTGAATTTCTAAGGTTTATTCTAATTACAATGTCCCTGAAACCTATGGTTTTTTCTGTGATTTTTAAAGGTTTTTTGAATGTTAATTCCTAACTACAACGTCCTTGAAACCCATGGTTTTTTAAGTGATTTCCAAAGGTATTTTTAATGTTAATTTCTAACTATAACGCCCCAGAAACCTATTTTTTTTTAGTTAATTTCAAAGGTTTTTTGAATATTAATTTCTAACTATAACATCCCTGAAACCTCTGATTTTTCCAGTGAATTTCAAAAACATTTTAAATGCTAATTTCTTACTATAATGTCCTTGAAACCAATGGTTTATTCAGTGATTTTCAAAGGTTTTTTGAATGTTAATTCCTAACTACAACCTCCCTGAAACCTATGTTTATTTCAGTAAATTTCAAAGGTATTTTTAATGCTTATTTCTATCTACAACATCCCAGGACACTATGGTTTTTACAGTCATTATTTAAAGGTTTTTTAATGCTAATTTCTAGCTATAATGTTCCTGAATCCTATGGTTTTTTTCAGTGAATTTCAAAGGTTTTTTGAATGCTAATTTCTAACTAAAATGTTCAAGAAACCTTTGGTTTTTAAAGGTTTTTTAAATGCTAATTTCTAACTATAACATCCCTGAATCCAATGTTTTTTCAGTGAATTTCTAAGGTTTATTCTAATTACAATGTCACTGAAACCTATGGTTTTTTCAGTGATTTTCAATGTTTTTTTGAATGGTAATTCCTAACTACAATGTCCCTGAAACCTATGTTTTTTTCAGTGATTTTCAATTTTTTTTTAATGTTAATTTCTTACTATACCGCCCCTGAAACCTATGGTGTTTTTTAGTTAATTTCAAAGTTTTTTTAAATATTAATTTCTAACTATAACATCCCTGAAACCTTTGGTTTTGCCAGTGAATTTCAAAAGTTTTATAATGCTAATTTCTTACTACAATGTCCATGAAACCAATGGTTATGTCAGTGAATTTCTAAGGTTTTTTGAATGCTAGTTTCTAACTATAACGTCCCTGAAACCTATGGTTCTTACCATGAATTTCAAAAGCTTTTCAATGCTAATTTCTCTAACAATAACCTCCCTGAAACCTACGGTTTTTACTGTGAATTTTTTAAAGTTTTTTAAATGCTAATTTCTAACTATAAAGTCCCTGAATCCTATGTTTTTTTTAGTGAATTTCAAAGGTTTTTAGAATGTTAATTTCCAACTACAACGTCCCTGAAACCTATTGTTATTTCAGTGAATTTCAACGGTTTTTTAAATGCTAATTTCCAACTGCAACTTCCCTGAAACCTATGTTTTTATCTGTGAATTTTAAAGGCTTTTTGAATGCTAATTTCTAACTATAACGTCCCTGAAACCTATGGTTTTCTCAATGATTTTTAAAGCTTTATTGAATGCTAATTTCTATCTATAACGTCCCTGAAACCTATGTTTTTTTGTCAATGAATTTCAAAGCTTTTTTGAATGCTAATTTCTAACTGTAATGTCCCTGAAACCTATGGGTTTTTCAGTGAATTTCAATGGTTTTTAAAATAATAATTTCAAACTATAATGTTCCTGAAACCATTTGGATTTTTCTTTGAATTTCAAATTTTTTTTAATGCTAATTTCTAACTACAACTTCCCTGATACCTATGTTTTTATTTGTGAATTTTAAAGTTTTTTTTAATGCTAGTTTCTAACTATAACATCCTTGAAACCTATTGTTTTTTCAGTGAATTTCAAAGGTTTTTTAAATGCTAATACCTAACTATAATGTCCCTGAAACCTATGATTTTTTCAGTGAATTTCAAATGTTTCTTAAATGCTTATTTCGAACTTTAATGTCCCTGAAACCTATGTTTTTTTCAGTAAATGTCTAAGTAGTATTGTCCTATTCATCATTAAAACTCTTTTCAAACTTTACCTCTACGTACAGAAAATGAAACCAATTTTTTTTACGTATTGTATTTCACAAATTACACTGTTACCTTTTAAGGACTACATCATAATTTAACATTTACATAACATTTTATTTTCCCTTTTTTGCTTTTCTCAGATTCCACTTAACTTCACTATACGCAGTGATGTTAATATAGTATAATCATGAAACAGCAGGAAAAAAAACCCAATAAACTACATTGAAAAAAACAAAACAAATGAGTGTACAACATTATTTGCAATATCTGTACCTATATTTGTTCTTCCTTACAATTTTTTTCATTACATCCTTCTTCTACAGGATGCCTTTTATTTAACTCAACATTTTCAAAATGCACATAAATTTACATCTCCTACAATATACAGAACAAATATGTAAACTATTTTCATTTCAATGCAATATTTCCAAATGCAATACCAATCAGTACAAATAATAGTCCCAACACTAGTTATAATTAGTAATTGTTTCCAGTGCTCTCTACTTACTGTTGACATTTTCCCAAAAGGCCACATAATGTATTCTTATTTTTATTGGTTTTTAAAATTTCGAATATGAATTTGTTAAAGCATGTTTATATCTTGCCAATAGGCCGAATTATGTATTCAAAACTTAGTCTTCAAAAATATCAAATATGAATTTGGTATTTCATAAGACAATCTGCGTTTTATTCGTAAGGCAATCTGGGTTTGTTTCCAAATGTGCATCATTGCAATGTGTCCAACCTTTATAACACTTTAAAAACACAGTATAGTTTACAGATGTCTTAGTAGGTCCAGCATGGAAATTAATAACCACTGTTGTAAAAATTCTTCCAGAAATAGATATTTGACTGGCAATAACATTTTTAATTCTGGTTTCTAGTTTTCTTCCATTTACTCTACAATGTTGTAGCATGAAAATCAGATATTTTCCATATCTTTCTATTCGTAATGTAGAGAACATCTCTGATTTACAAAGACAACATTTCATATCATGATTTGCTGCTTTTACTAGTTTGGTAAAAGCTTCAGATTTGCAGTCAGGCATTGTTAAGTATATGAATCAGTCTGTGTTGAGTACAGTGATTAAAGTTAATGAACACTGTCCACATTTTGATCCCATTTGTAACTTAGTCCAAATAAGTTTTTAATCTATATTACTTCATCTTCTAATACTCCAAGTATAACTTACAGAAATTTGTGTGCATCTTGTTGTATATTAAGACTGAAGGTCAAAGAACCAGTAAATATATCCAAGAGTTGGTGAATGCTACATGCAGTATGGATCTTACGTCTGTCAGTTGTCAATTGTTTAAATACATTATAAAGTGCAGAACATAATCTTTTTCCTGATTTGTCATAATTTCATGATGAAGATCTGGTAGGTAAAATACAACATTCAGAATAACATTACCATAGCAGTTCATACATGAACTATTTTCCAATTGGTATCCCACAACGTCATCAACACTTCCCATTTTCTGTTTTTTACACCTTTTCCTTTCTATTTGATTTTTTTATGCTTTTCAACCACACTTGATTCTTTAACATATTTTCATTTTGAACACAGAACATGTTTCTCATAAATGGGATATTCACCTACACTTGGTACATAAAGTCTTAAAAATTATACTCTCTTACACAATTTACATCAGCATTAATCTTGTTGTCATCAATATCAATCAAATAAAAACCAGACAACATTCTAACTCGAGATAATGCAACTTATGCCTATCCCTCTTTGAACACAGTACCTCCAATATTTACTAAAGCACTGTCTACACTTAAAGCTTGAAATTTATGAATAGTTACTGCATATGCTAAATATAAAGGAAACTGTTTTCTGTGAACATACACGTCTTTTACCAGCAACAAACATGCAGCACAACACCAACTCTATCTAACCTCTGTAATCTGATCAAATTTTATTTTCAAGAATTCAATTCCATCTCTGTTCTGATATTTTACAAAATCAACAACTTTCCCCATTGCTCCATTTATTAAACCTTCTTCTACATTCAAATTACGCCGCAAAATTACCCAACAGTTTATACGTACATCTAAAGTTCTTTCTAAGCCAGCAGGTTTAGATACAGACTTTTCCAAAGAATGCAATTTAGTCTGTACTTTCTCTGAAAGAAGAATGGTCACTCTCTGATGCTTTATGTTATCAATAGCTTCAATGTGAACTATTTCTTTGTTGTTCTAATTTAAGAAGCTCTTGATTAAATTTAAAACACTCTTGCAGTGTAGGCATTAGGCAAACTATTGACTTATTTTCTCCAATCTTCTTATACATTACTTCAGCTGCTGTGTTTTCAGTTGTAAACAAGCTCCTTAGTAGCTGACTTTCTAAAACGTTTTTACCATGTTTTGATAGGACACCAATTCTTATATCTGTCAGAATATTTTCATAATCTTCATCAGTTGCTTGTCGCATATTCTTTATAGGTTCTTTGTTCTCAAAATGTTACCATGTATTCACATTTCCAATACTTCCCAAACATTTCCAAGTGTCTTCATGCACACGTGTTTTAAAAACTGGTTGTCCTTTTACAGGAGTTAGTTATATTAGATCTCCAAATACAATTACATGATTTCCTCCAAAGAGAACATCGTAATCTGGTTTTAAAACCTGTTGCATTCTCAAGTATACAAAGGCAAGCATTACGTTTGAGACCATGCTCACCTCATTAATGATTAGAAGTTTCATTTTCTTCAGCACTCTTGACACTTTATAGGAAGAATCTCCAGACAACTTCTTATATTCTAATTTATTATCATGTTTAACTGGTAACATAAGTGATCTATATAAAGTAATTATTTTAAGATTGTGAGCTGCTATTCCAGTCGGAGCTGTTACAACACAAGATAAATGTGAATCTGTAGTTTTTTGTAGATGACTGGCAAAACTTTAATTAAAAAACTTTTACCTGTTCCAGCTTTACAACTGATGTACATAAGAATAGGTTTAAATGATGAACATATACATCCATTTTTTTCATGCAACAGACCATGTTATATCTGTTCTGTCACTTGTAGATATATTTCTTTCTGTTCAATATTTAGTTGTTCTTCTAAGTTTTCCAATATAGTATTCTCCTGTTGTGCTTGTTGCATTGCAATTTCAATATTGGTTGTCCCAGTGGATCTTGACTAGCTGGACGAGAACTTTGACTATCTTGAGAAGTGTTGTTAGCTATTTCAGCTGTAATAGTCTTTTCTTGTTCAATTTCATCATTTAACATTTTTGGATATGTAGGGTAAATTGTACATGCAATGAAATATTTACATGCATTAAATAAATCTTCATAGCAGCCAAAATGTCCAAGTAATTTAGTTTTACTACGTCATGGCTTGAACAGTTGCAAAAGTGCTAAATTGAAAATTTCTATCCTATCTGAAGTTCTGCAACTGAGTTTTCTGTGGTTAATAAGATTTTCTTTGGCATATTTTACTAAACAACCGTCACTTCCAATTATTGTATATTTTCTTGTTTTAAATTATGTCTAACATTTCTTTTAAAGCTATAATTTTGAAGTATTTCATACAGACATAGCTCTTCCCGATGTGGACTCCTTTTGGGATAGTATGTATCCAACATATTAGTTTTAATAATTTCTGTACTGTCTGGTTCAGTCACTGATAAATATTCAATTTCTACTAATGTTTTCAGCACTCCATTTCATATGCAGGCAAGACCTAAACTTACCCAAATGATTCCTCGTCACTTTAAATATAAACTGGAAGAGCACAAGCGATCCGAACATTCATAGGATCTTATTTGTCTGTGGGAAAGCATTTTCAAGCTTAAGCAGATTTATGCTAAGGCTCTTCTTTTGTGAAATGTCTTCCCACATTTCTTTCATCTCTGTCTTTTCTGATTTCATTATATATGATATAACATTGCGTGCAACGGCGATAGATTATCTGCAACATATTGAATGTCCATGTTTGCATTCCACATTTTCAAAATAACTGAATTATAGTCATTAATATACTTTGACAGTTCTGTTCTTTTTAAGTTTAACATATTCTTTGGAGAATTCCGAGATATTGTATGCCTAATAAGCAGACATTAAAGAATTTACTGTTCCTTTAGAAATTAATGGGCGTGGGAAGCCAAACCGACACTTGGTATAAAATTTTCCTTTAGACTTGTATTTTAGTTGAAACTTGAAAGTACTTTCCACAACGGTGACTTTGGAAATGTAAAACTTGTTGTCTCAAGCTTTTTTCTCCTCCTTCACTTGGATTCTCACAGGTAACATACTGTTTGATCAAAGACAATACCATTTCGACAGTATCCGTTCCAAATTTCTGAGCATTCCTTATCCATAATAGCATGTGTATATGTGGAGCACCTCTCGCTTGATACTCTTTTCACCAAAAAGAATCAATAACTTCTCCAAGAGGACAATTATTTTTATTACAGAAAAAAGACATCATAGCTTGAAACCTACAATAAAAATACATGCACACATTTACAGGATCCAACGAACACAGTTCTCCAGGTGTCATCATTTCAATATTTTTTATATTTGAATTTTCTTCTCATAGAAATTCAAGTAAATCTTCCCATGCATACTCCGCACAGCTAAGTGTTACAAACCATGTTGGTGTACCTAAGTTTTTTAACATACACTTAAGTTCACCATGATGATGAAACCAATCATTGGTTCCACATTGACATGCCATCAAATTATTTAACTGTGCTTCTAAATTTACATCTGTTCATATAACTATGTCCATGTATTATTTGGCTGAAACAAGTGATTGATGAACTCCCGTTTTAAGTAAGTGGTTCACTGCATACAAAAGAGAAGACTAATCACTTTCAAACAAGAAGTGAAATACATATAATGCACTGTTGAAATGTAGGATCTTCAGAGTATAATCTTGTTGAGCGATATTCTGAAGCTGGAATCCATACAGGTCACTCATCAAACCGTCCACCTTGTCCAGTGGGGAGCGGCTGTGGAAAACAATAAGATTCTAAGCATTTCTCCCATACACTCATTGGAGTCCCCTTTGCTTTTTTCCTTTGAAATAACTCAATGCTGTTTCCTATTACTTCTTTTGAATGTAGAGGACATAGTGTGTAATGTTTATAAATCTCTTCACTCCTCGACTTGGCCACTTTCTCTATTTGTCCACTTGAAATTTCTGTTCAATCTTCTAAACTTATTACCTGTTCATCAACATTTACAGTTTTATAATACATTGTATTCACTACAAGATATAATGTAGCCTTTTAAAGTTTATGTACATCTACAAACTCTTGCCATATTTTATGACTCTTTGTTGGTACACCGTTTACTAGTATAACTACTAGCTCATTTTCCTCTCTGTCTCCACCAACCGTTTTAATATTTTTCTTAAAAACTAAAGGTAAGAACACAACTCTTCCTTTCAGACCTCTTTGTAAGTCTGTTGATGGCAGCTTACCTGTTTTAGGCTCCACGTGAATTATAGCTTGAAACAGGTGAACAGAAGGAATGAGATCTGATTCATATGTATTCAAATCTGTCAGTTCCTCTGGAATATGTACTAATTCTAGGTTGTTATGTACTCCTCTTGCTGGCATTTTGTTCTCTTCTAATTTGTTATAAGAATATTTGCAAATACGTTGAACAGTACCCAACTCAAATCGAACTTTCACCAACAAGTAACCTCCAAATAGCTGCCACCTATCATTGTTCTCCTTTTCACTTTTTTAAACACAAATTAACATTCCTAATTTGACTTTTATAATGAGTACATTGACAATAAATACAAACATAGTTTGGTTTTTCAGAACACACTGTCTTAAACTTTCTCATTTCTTCTTCAAACTGATCAATGCTAATCTCTTTCCCATGTTCTTCAACATCTGCAGTTGTAAAGCTCTCAGTTTCTACACACTGCTGTTCTGAACCAAAAACACAAACTCAATTTCAGCATCACATTTTTTCTACACCTGATAAAAGACCGTATAAAAGAGCTGTGTTTAGTTCACTTAAACATAATGCAGGAGAATTTACATAGTACACTTTCCTTACAAACCTTTGCATTCCTGAGTGGTGTTCTCCTAACATTCTTAAGTAATGAAAAGTACTTTTACACACTTTTCTTGAAAGACAAGCCAGAGAATGTCCATACTTCTTAGTATATTTTCTTACATTACATAGATCTAATCCTTGTAACAACCTAATCTTCTGTTTAACACTTTTCTGTGCATATTGTTGTAAAACATTTCACATTATATCAATAGATTCCTGTCAAATACTGCAAATACTGCTACAATCCCACTTATCTACAGTAGCTTGTGTGTAATTCCCTTGCACTTCTTCAGCTATTCATTCTTTTCCACTCATAACAACTAATTCTTCTTTTGGAATGGGACAACCATTCCTAAATTTTGCAACAGTGACCTCAAGTATCAACTGCAAATTGTAAATCAGTTTGTTGAAAGTAATTTTTTTCATTAAAGGTGACACCTTGGGACCAAATATTGGATGTGATTCGTCAAATTTGGCATATCCCGGAAACTGAAGCAATTAAACAATGAACTGACAGAATGGGCAAAGAAGTGGTGAGAAATCTGGAGCATCACAGCCTTTGAGTCTTCAATGGCCGGGTGGGTCCGGACATTCCAGCTCAATCGGGGGCTAAGAGGAATCGTTCCATGCGGAGGGGGTGGAGCCCAGGATGAGGACTTCTGTTTTTTCAGAGATGAGTTTCAGGCAGCTGTTCTTCATCCAGTTGGCAACGGCTTTCATCCCTTCTTGGAAGTTTTGTTTGCTGATGTTAGCTTCATTGGTGGGTGAGAGGATAAGCTATGTGTCGTCAGCATAAGTGATAATGCTGAGCCCATGGTTCCTGAAGATGGTTACAAGGGAGCCATGTAGATATTGAAGAGGGTGGGGGTGAGGGAGGAGACATGAGCCCTGGGGCACTCCACAGTTGGTGTCTGTCAGTCCAGAAAGATAGAGCGGGTGTCTGACCTGTTGGGTTCTGCTCGTGAGGAATGAGCATATCCAGTCGAGGGTATTGTTGCACTTGCCAGCGTCGTGGAGTCTTGTAGCTAGAGTACGGTGTGAGACAGTGTTGAAAGCAGCTGAGATGTCCAGAAGGATGAGGGTTGCTGTTTTGCCCCGCTCGAGGAGTGAGCTGATGTCATTGGTGGCAGCAGGAAGAGTGGTCTCAGTGCTGTGGTTGCTGAAGAATCTGTATTCGGAGATGTCCAGGACATTGTTAGCATCAATGAAGTTTGCAAGCAAATATGGGTCTACAACAAATGTGTTGTTTATGCATTCCATTACATTGCGGTTGTTACAATGACCGCGTTGTTTCAATGCAATCCATTACATCGCAAGTTATTTCAATGACTTGTTGTAGGGGGCGCGATGGACTTAGGACTACTATAATTTACTATTCCAACTCCAGCATGTTCAACAGTAGGGAAGGTGTTGGAATAGTAAATTATACTATTCCTTAGTTTAGCACGCCCCAAAAGCACGTCATTGAAACAACTTGCGATGTAATGAATTGCGTCAAAACAATGAGTTTGTTGTAATGACCGCATTGTAATGGAGGCATGTTGTGGAAACAGCAATGTAAACGCTGTTTTCCTTGTTAGCTGGGTGTTGATGTCCTTTTTGACAACTTTGGCTGTGAATGGAAGCAGGAGATCGGCCGCAGGTTTTTGAGGTCTGTTGGGTTGTTTGATGGTTTCTACAGGAAGGGGTTGACCTCGGTGTGTTTCCAATCATCGGGGTAGGTGGCGGTCTCGAGGGAGCAGCTGATCGTCCGACATAGTTTGGGTGCGATGGCCAAGGTGGCTTTGTGGAAGATGTAGGATGGGCAGAGGTCTAAGGATGCCCCAGAGTGGATGCTTTTCATGGTCTTCAAGATGTCTTTTGCTGTGAGTGGGGTCCAATTGAGTAGGGTTTGAAAGGTGGCGTGGCTTGGAGTGGGAGCAGGTGCGATGTGGAGTTCATGGTTTCAAAGTTGACGTAGATCATTTTGATCTTAAGGTGGAAGAAGATGCTGAGGGTGGGACATCTGTTGTTTTGCTGCAGAGTTTGGTGAATTCCTTTGAATTATGGTGGGAGACACTTGGTTATCCATTACCTCATTGTCCATAAGTCATTCCACAGCTTCTAAGTCGCTCAGGATGGAGAACCTATTTAAACAGGGAGCATGATCAGATGCAGGCCACAGGGGCTTGGCTTTGTGCTGGAAGGAGGAGAGGTGGTCTGTAGAAAAAACCAAAAGGGAGAGTTACCACCTTTGTTTCAGCAGGTTTGTGAGGTGGCTTGGTGCTCAAGATGTCAGGTACACATAAAGACCTGCGAAAATATAAACCGGCACAATCACATTCAGTAACTTTCTTGGACTGCCCCACCCATCCCACCCTTCTGGCCATTATAATTTCATTCAATCCCCATGCATTAAAATGCTTATGCTTAGCTTGGAGAGCCAAACTTGTTGCATAATTCTTACCAAGACTCATGCTGCCCAACCTTCAGCAGAGGAACCTCGGCCAGAATCAGGACAAAGGGATAGGCTGCAAGGGGAAGGCTCAGATAGTCAGGGAACGAGGCGTGTTAATAACTACCAGTGGCCAGTATGGGTGGGCAATGGGGATTGTGTTGATCTGTGGGTGAGCACCAGTTTGAGTTACTCCACTGTCCTGGTGAGCGACAAATGAGGATGGTCTAGAGGTCTTCTCGGCTAGCTAGATAGGAACAGTGGTACCAGTAAGATGGTCGCTTGTGCACTTTATGTGTTCATGCAAAAAATTATGGAAGGCAGGAAGCACTGAGTTTTCAAAGATTAACTATATGGGTCATCACTGTTTTACTTTGTCACTTCGATTTTCCCAAATGTATTGCATAATGCCTCAAAGGTCAGGGATTCCAGGAGTGGTATGTTGTCAGTCTGGCATTCTGTATTTTTGAGCCAGAGACATGGGCACTGGTTGGATCCATGTGAGCAGTTGGTTTATAAGGGTTTTGGAAACTGGGGTTGTTTGTTCTTGCTGCACTCATTCTTTCCAGGTTATCTTTTTCTCTTAACCACTAAAATAGGCTCATGTTACTGGAATGGGTGTCTGCCCAGTGATGCCTCTGGATGGAGTGCTGTTTCAGGTCTAATGACCAGAGCAGTGGAGACTGGGACCGGGGCGACCCTCACTTCAGAGTTACTGGTGCTTGCAATATCTGAGTCGAGACAAGGACTCAACATCGGTCCACAGTCAAGAAAAAGTCTAGGTTCAGTCAATTCAATCTCATTGCTTACAATCTTGACAACCCACTCCAGTATGCTTTTGATCAAAACAGAAGGGCGGGCAACATTACCACCATCTTTATGTTTTCCCATGGTTATCCGTCAAAGAGGCACATTATCAAGTTTGTCGTTAAAAATGATTGCCAGTTTAGCGGCAGGAAGCTGCTGATAAAATGGCGATAATGGGCTTGATAATATGCCCTTGAGAATTCCAATAGAAGTCCATGTTCAGGTGTGAACATGGGCTTCTATTGGAATTCTCCAGGGCATATTATCAAGTCCATTATCGCTGCTTTAGCATCAGTTTTCTGCCGCTAAACCAGCAATAATCTTAACGCCGTTTTTGATAATATGCCCCAAAGTGTTTGCCGTTGGCAACCAAGCCAACCAAGCCACCAGACCAGGTTCTAGGAAGGAAGAAAAAGGCCCTATCTCAGCAATGCTGCAAAATGTCCCAACTGCATGGAGTAGTCAGGAAGGTCAAAGGGGTCAATCTGACAAACTGGGAGTGTCTTAAAAGTGTCCAGCTCTTGCAACAGTAAGAAAAGTAAACTGAAACTTACCTCTGCCCATGTTCCTGCCACCGCCACACCACATGCACAGCTTAGTTCAAGAAGATTGGAAGTCTGGAAGTGGATCACCTATTATCAGACTTAACAATCTGAGATCAGTACTCTGCACTAGAACGCTCTGCAGCGGAAGACTTGAATGTAGGTGACTCGCTCCTCTCCCTCGAGCTGAGTGGTCGCTCCCCAGTGTCCCTCTGAAGACATTCGGTATCGTTGTGCCGCTTTGCATTCCATAACTGCATTACTATTTTTGCCTGCTGTTTGCCGGATCGCCGCCTAGCTTTATCTGCACTTTTAATAGTTAACTTTGCTGATTTCACCCTGTTTGCGCGTTGTGCCGCTTTGAATTCCAGTACTGCGTTATTATTTCTGCCTGCTGTCTGCCTGATCGCCGCTTAGCTTTACTTGCACTTTTAATAGTTATTTCTGCTGATTTCACTCTGTTTGCGCGTTTGCTGTGCTCCCCCCTCCGCCTCCATTTTGTTTGTTGTTGTCGTCGTCTGTAGCCCGCCCCGCCTCCCAGCTGAGCCGCCCTCGCCCCTCCCCCTCCACTATCCATATATGACAGTAGTTACCACGCGCAGCGTTCACGCGCAGCGATCGCGCCCCAGTTGCGCCGAAGGTGCGCCAAAGGTAAGCCCGTCTACGCCCGTCCGCGCCTGTACCGCGCCCAGCGCCAGACCCCCTGGTCCTCGCAGTTCCCAGCCCTCCCGCATTACCTACGATGCCACCACCCTCCTAGCCCTTAACCCCGGCCGTCCCCCCAACTGCGTCCAAGCCGCTCCTGGACACACCCATGGACCTTTCTCATGCTACTCCTGCAAATTCTTCTGCACCGTCAGCCACTCCGCTACGTTCACACCTCAGATTCCCGACACCAACCACCTACAATGCATCTTGCTCAACACCCGATCGATCCACAAGCACGCCATTGACCTATGGAATCTACTAGACACCTTCTCTCCGGACGTCGCCTTCCTTACTGAAACATGGATGAACGCCTCCTCCGCCCCAGACATCACCATTGCCATCCCAGAAGATTATAAGATCATACGCAAGGACCATACCGGCCACACAGGAGGAGGAATCGCTATCGTCCATAAGAAATCCATCCAAATCTCTACCAGCTCTGACGTCAACCTCGCTATCTCTGAACACCTTCACTTCCAGATCCACATCGACCCCAAGACCACACTCAGAGGCACCCTCCTTTACAGGCCTCCAGGACCCCGCGCACAATTTAGTGAGGACATCACGGACTTCATCACTCCACACGCGCTCCCCTCCAAAGATTACATCCTTCTAGGAGACCTCAACTTTCACCTTGAAAAGAACAACGACCGCAACTCCACCACCCTGCTGGACAACCTCGCCAACCTCGGACTTAAACAACAGGTCACTTCCCCCACCCACATCGCAGGTCACACTCTCGACCCTATCTTCACCTCCAGCAATCATGTCTCCTTCAGCCACACCACGAATCTCCTTTGGACTGACCACAGCTGCGTTCACTTTACCTACAACAAGCCCAAACCCAACAACCACCCCCAACCAACTCTGCAAAGAAACTGGAACAAAATCACCATCGACCAGATCTCTTCATCGCTTCTTCAAAACCCCCCAGCCCACTCCTCAAACCCCGACCAAGCTGCCACCAACCTCACCCTATGGCTATCCAACAGCGCCGACATCCTAGCACCACTGAAAAAACGACAAAGCAAACTTGGCAGCAAGAAGGCCTCATGGTTCAACGATGATCTTAAGAAATCCAAGAAACTCTGCCGCTCCCTTGAGAAGGCCTGGAAAAAAGACCCAACCACCAGCACCAAGGACGCCTTCAAAAACGCCACCCGCATACACCATCAACTGATCCGAAAGGCCAAGAAAACTGCATTCAAGGAACGACTAGATAGCAACGCCCACAACAGCAAGGAACTTTTCAACATCGTCAAGGAATTTACCAATCCCTCGGCCAACTCTAACGACATCACCCCCTCTCAAGCCCTCTGCGACTCCCTAGCCTCATTCTTCCACAACAAAATTGCAGACATCCACAACAGCTTCGACAACCAACCCGGAGACCAACCCACCCAACCATCTGCTGGACCTTCACCCCCCTCAAACATCCTTAATGACTGGAACACAATCTCCACTGAGGACACCATCTGCCTGATGAACTCCATCCACTCAGGATCCCCCACAGACCCATGCCCTCACCACATCTTCAACAAAGCAGACTCCATCATAGCACCGCACCTCCGAGACGTCATCAACTGCTCCTTCAAATCCGCCATCTTCCCGGAAAGCTGGAAACACGCTGAACTCAGCGCCCTTCTGAAAAAACCCACAGCGGACCCCACCGAACTCAAAAATTACCGCCCCATCTCGCTCCTTCCATTCCCGGCCAAAGTCATCGAGAAAGCTGTCAACAACCAGCTAGCCGCCTTCCTCGAAGCCAACAAATCCCTCGACTCCTCACAGTCCGGCTTCCGAGCCAAACACAGCACCGAGACCGCCCTCATCGCAGCAACAGACGACATTCGAACACTACTGGACAATGGAGACACAGTCGCCCTCATCCTCCTCGACCTCTCCGCAGCCTTTGACACAGTCTGCCATAGCACCCTTCTACAGCGCCTCAGAAACATCGGAATCCAAGGAAAAGCACTGGAATGGATCACCTCGTTCCTCACCGGAAGAACCCAGAAAGTCCGCCTCCCACCATTCAAGTCAGAGGCCACTGAAGTCATCTGCGGCGTACCACAAGGATCTTCACTCAGCCCCACCCTTTTCAACGTATACATGAGCCCCCTCGCGACCATCGCCCGCCAACACAACCTCAACATCATCTCCTACGCGGATGACACTCAACTGATCCTATCACTCACCAATGACCCTAGCACCGCCAAAACTAACCTACACGAAGGAATGAAAGAAGTAGCCGAATGGATGAAACACAGCCGTCTGAAACTGAACTCTGATAAAACAGAAGTCCTCATCTTAGGTACCTCCCCCTCCGCATGGGACGACTCTTGGTGGCCAGAAGCCCTTGGAAAAGCACCCATCCCGACAGACCACGCACGGAACCTGGGCGTCATCCTGGATTCCTCTCTTTCAATGAACAGACAGGTCAACGCCGTCTCCTCGTCCTGCTTCAACATTCTTCGCATGCTCAAAAAAACATTTAGTTGGATCCCCACCGAAACTAGGAAAACGGTCACCCACGCTCTGGTCACAAGCCGACTGGACTATGGAAACACCCTCTACGCCGGGCCTACCGCTAAACTCCAGAAAAAACTCCAACGAATCCAAAACGCCTCAGCCAGGCTCATATTAGACATCTCGCGTAAAGAACATATCTCTGGTCACCTGAAAAACCTCCACTGGCTTCCCGTCAATAAGAGGATCACTTTCCGGCTCCTAACCCACGCACACAAGGCACTCTATGAAATCGGACCAGAATGCCTCAACACACGACTGTCCTTCTACACCCCCCCCCGCCAGCTTCGATCTTCCAACCAAGCCCTTGCCACTGTACCTCGCATCAACAAGACCACCATGGGAGGTAGATCCTTCTCCTACCTGGCAGCTAAAACCTGGAACTCACTTCCCACTTACCTTCGCCTTACCCAGAACCACCTAGCATTCAGAAAGCAACTTAAAACGTGGATATTTGACATGTAATTCCCCACCCCTCCTTAAGCGCCTTGAGACCCTCTGGGTATGTAGTGCGCTATATAAATCCTTTGACTTGACTTGACTTGACTCTCTTATATTATTTTGGTAGACCACCTTTCGTAGACTCTGACCAGTAACCACACTTCTGCCTATTCAACTCTGCTGTCAGGCATCAAGCTGGCACCAAGCGGGCACCAAGCAGGTAGTAAGTAGTGGGCGCCTGTTGGGGTTGGCCCTTTTTTGCAGGGTCGTCCCAGAATTTTTTGCCTACCTCCTGTTTTTTCTGACCTGTTGTTGGTGGTTTTTAAGTATGGGCTGAAAATCCGTTCCGCTGGCGGAATTTGCGGATTTTTTTTTTCACATACATTTATTTACCCAACGAGGTAGCACTTACTGATTAGCCAGTAGAAAGTATTCCAGTTGAGTAGAGGTATGGCCAAAAATGGTGGCATCTTCGTGGATAAATATGCAGGCAGGATTTATTCTGGCACGATGCTCCTGTCACAAAAATTAAACCTCAACAGGAAGCACTTACAGATATAAATAAAGCAGGTACCCGAGTTGAAGCTCAAATTCAGGAACGCATTATAATCAGCCCAAAAACCTAGTGAGCACGGTCGAGGCTATGCAGGTGTGCTTTCTCCCCAGCTGTAATCATTGATGGAGGTCTTTGCATCCACGAGTTTCTCGAGCGCAATCCCCGTGTTCTTCCTGTGACCAGGAGGCTGCTTTCTCCTCATCTGCTGCTCTGATCAGCCTCTGACCCTTCATAAACAAGAGGCATGTGAACTCGCATAGAAGCCTCGCGGGTTTGGCCCCGCACCACACACACACACACTACGGTATGCAACATCTTCCCGCCCTTTTCCCCACTGTGATGGACAGCTCACTCGAGGGACCTCGGCGCCTGTCGGCGCAGTGGCAAAGGTACAGACACACGTGGTCACTGTAGACAACTCTTCTGGCCCTTTACGCAGCTGTAGTGTAGGAAAAGCACTATACATTTACCCAATTTGTGCAAATCCGTGAGTTCACGAATTTTTTCGCAAACTCGCTGATTTTTTTGAGATTTCGCGATATTTCACGGACCGCAAATCGGCAAAATTTGCCCATACTTAGTGCTTTTATGACTCTGGGTACTTAATCATCGATGTGACGTGGCACATAAAGTGGTTGCCACATCTGTAACTCCCCTTTTAGTACATATCAGTCACTACTAAGTTAGGCCCTAGCTAGCCCTCTGGGCAGTGTGTGGTGTAGGTAAAGGTAGGGCATGTGCCTTAACTGTGTGGCATGTCCTGGTAGTGACAAACAACCTATTCGGTTTCTCATTGCTGTGAGGCTGCCCTCTCATATGGATGCATTGTGGATTCCCTGATATGTGCTTCAGTGGTAATTTCTGACATGAGAGGGGTAGCATGATCAAATTTAGTTTGTTTGGAATACTAGTGATAAATCCTGCTTATTGATGCAAGCAGAATTATAATTTCTATTTTAGAAAGGCCACTTTTAGAAGTGGGCATTTCTGTGTGTTATATGTCTTTGTGCCTTGCTGATGTGTATTGACCATCTGGTTCTGAATGACTGGAGAGAGGGAATGTGCATTCACTCCAGCCAGTCCCTTGGGGATTGTGGTGTGCCCTGCCCGCGTGACTCAGCGCTAAGTTGAATAGGCCTGGTCTGCATTTGGAGTGGTGGGAGGAGTAGCACCTGTACCTGAATAGGGCTGTGCCAGCCTTCCACAATGGTGGCTCCATCCTCTGTGGTGTGTCTGGAGCCAAGGCTTACACTAACAATGGAGGTGGTAGTGCATTTGTAAAGATATGATAAAGTGCCCCCAGCACTGGTTTGGACTGGGCTCAGAGCCCTGTGCCAGGGGAAAGAGCAAAGGGTACACAGACATAATATCGACTCCAAAATATCGTTTGGACATATTATCGACTCCAAAATATCGTTTGGAGAAAATATCGACAGGACAGAATATCGACAGCCAAAATATCGTTTTTAAGGTAAGTGAAGTAATATCGTTTTTAAGGTAAGTGAAGTAATATCGTTTTTATTTTTAGGGTTGGGGTTTTTGGGTAAAGGGGTATTTTTAGGGTTCAGGGTCAGTTTTGGGTTTTTGGGTAAAGGGGTATTTTTAGGGTTCAGGGTCAGTTTTGGGTTTTTGGGTAAAGGGGTATTTTTAGGGTTCAGGGTCAGTTTTCAGTTTTTGGGCAAAGGGGTATTTTTAGGGTTCAGGGTCAGTTTTCAGTTTTTGGGTAAAGGGGTATTTTTAGGGTTCAGGGTCAGTTTTAAGTTTTTGGGTAAAGGGGTATTTTTAGGGTTCAGGGTCAGTTTTCTGTTTTTGGGTAAAGGGTTATTTTTAGGGTTCAGGGTCAGTTTTCAGTTTTGGGGTATTATTTTATTATATTTTATTACTATATATATATGTTTAGTAAATATGAAATAAAAAAATATTTATTTAACTTTCATTAATTATTTAATTATTATAAGTTAATTTAAATAATTTTAAGTATATTTTAGTAATTAATTATTAATATTAATTTAATTTAACACTGTTTTTAGTAAATACGATATTTTTTACAACTATATTTTTGTAAACTATATTTTTAACTCGATATTTTTGTACTTACCTGTTTGTAGATAGAAACTCGATATTTTGACTGTCGATATTTTCTCAACGATATTTTTGATGGTCGATATTCTGTCCGTCTATATTCTTTCAGTGATCCAGAGCAAAGACATATGAACTATAAGTATTGGGGCTGTGACCCCATGTCTGTTGAGCTCGCTCGGAACTTGGGAGAAGACACTGCGTGGGCCCTGGAGGAACCACCATTGAACTGGACTGTAGAAAGGGCAGACCTGATGCCTTTTTGTGGCTAGGGGAGGGACTACCACTCTGCCTAATAGAATCCTTGTGCTGGCCTCCCTAAGGACAATGTGCTAGTGTGTCCCTGCGGTCTCCAATTGCTGTGGGCTTGCCCTATCTGCTTTTTGGCAGCGCGTGGTGTTAGGTTTCAAAAATCCTTTTTCATTATACATTTGTTCTATGCTATATTAGGTTAGCAGTGTGCGGCTAAATTAGGCATCATTCATATTCCTTTTATGCAACCCACTGAGTTTTCCCTGCAATGTGTAAGCTTCAGTTAGCACGTATGACTCAATTTTTTATTTTGTAATCACTATTAGGCTGTGTCTGAACTAGGCCTCATTATTGGTATTGGTTTTGCTTGCCTCAGAAGAACATTGTATTCAGTTATTATTTTCCCTTTCTGTTCAAGGTTGGATTATGACTTACTAATGAATAGGCCATTCTGCCCTTGCATGCCTATCCCTGTGTGTAACTCTGCTCCCACTTTAGAAGACACCGAGCCCCAGCAAGGCAACCTTGAAATAGTGATAGCGTGTACCCATCTAGCAGGTGGTAGCCCATCCTTCTGTGCCTTCTTTGTTCATGTTCGGCCTAAGCCGGTAACTTTCCACAGTGGGCGTGGTTGGGAGTTCTTGGAGGAATGATTATGCATAGCAGACTGTTGAGGGGTCAGTCCCTTGGCAGACATCTCAGGGTACAGGTCAGATTGGACTTCTCAGCAGAGTACTACTAATAAATACCTGTTTGTATTCTCTACTGTCTGCCCAATTCTTCATTTGTTTGGAAGGCAATTAGGTGGTTTTAGATGACACGGGAGACTCTTTTCGCCCGCAATCAGGCTGAGGGGTCGAGGTTGCGTTCAGTCGGGAAGGTGCATCGGGGATCCCCACACGATAAGAGCTAGGTTCTTTTGGCTGCCCCACGTGTGGGCAGCTCCTCGTCTAGTGATCACCGGCTGGAGTTAACCTTTTGGTCCGAAGTGTCGGCAGTGGAGAATACCTTGGCTCGACCTGAGTGCACCAGGTGAGTGATTTGATTCTTGGAAAAATGTGGAACAATGCTTGAATGGCACAAGCCTATGGGATGTGTCTTGGTACTTACCATGGCGCAGTCTGTCTGTGAGTGTTTTGCGTGAATATTGTGCATGGTCAGTTTGTTTTTGGTACGGTCTGAGGACTGTCCTTTTTGGAGAAAAAATAGAAGGCACTTGCAATTGCTTTACCAGGCAAAATAATGAATTTGGCTCCTTTGTGAAACTGCCTGGAATGAGTTTCTTTTTGTCATTGTTGATCTGCAGATGCATGATTGGAAGAAGATCAGCCAGCACAAATAATAGTAATAATATATATATATATATTTTTTTGTTGGATAGGATGAATGGTTTGAGGAAGGACGAAAGAATGCATAATGGAGGAAGAATGTGAAATAAGACAGTTAACCCTTTGGATGCGTCCAAAATTTTCCCACAGTGTGGGAAAATTTCACGCGTGTGTAAATCAGCCATTCGATGCACATGCCACCTGTAATGTCGGACGGATGGGGCTCAAGTAATTCATTCATGATCGCTTTGAGTGTGTTGAATTTAGATTTGCCATCATTATAGAATGTGAATTTAATTTAATTTGAAAAATGGGTTGTGAATTGAGGTAATATATATATTTGTGCTGAGCAGACATTTAAAAATGCAGTAGGAGAGATGAAGTACACAGTTCGTGATTCAGTTTGGTTTGGCAGGCTTACTGCGACCTCCAAGATAAAAAAGGAATTCCAAAGGAGGGTTCTCATTGGACAGGGAGGCGCAGAGCAGCAGACAGGGAAGTGTGAACAGAAGAAAATGAACTTGAGAGGCAGACAGATTTAGATTTAGAAGGAAAAAATGTGATGTTATAAAGAAGGTTTGCTCAGAAAAGTTGCTTGCAGGGAACGAAAGTAAGTTACAATGTGTTGTTTCACAAGCAGAAATAAAAGGTGCTCAGGAGTTTTTCGAGCTCAGATGCTCCCTCAAAATATGGAAATGCTAAAATTAATTTGAATAAGTTGCCAAGCCCAAATGTGAATTATTTTCAGAAAGTAAATAAGAGCACGTTTCAACAGGTTGCTGTATTTGAAGATGATGTTTTTTGGGGTGCACAGACATAATATCGACTACATAATATCGTTTGGACATAATATCGACTCCAAAATATCGTTTGGAGAAAATATCGACAGGAGAGAATATCGACAGCCAAAATATCGTTTTTAAGGTAAGTGAAGTAATATCATTTTTAAGGTAAGTGAAGTAATATTGTTTTTATTTTTAGGGTTCAGGGTCAGTTTTGGGTTTTTGGGTAAAGTGGTATTTTTAGGGTTCAGGGTCAGTTTTGGGTTTTTGGGTAAAGGGGTATTTTTAGGGTTCAGGGTCAGTTTTGGGTTTTTGGGTAAAGGGGTATTTTTTAGGGTTCAGGGTCAGTTTTCAGTTTTTGGGCAAAGGGGTATTTTTAGGGTTCAGGGTCAGTTTTCAGTTTTTGGGTAAAGGGGTATTTTTAGGGTTCAGGGTCAGTTTTCAGTTTTTGGGTAAAGGGGTATTTTTTGGGTTCAGGGTCAGTTTTCAGTTTTTGGGTAAAGGGGTATTTTTAGGGTTCAGGGTCAGTTTTCAGTTTTTGGGTAAAGGGGCATTTTTAGGGTTCAGGGTCAGTTTTCAGTTTTTGGGTATTATTTTATTATATTTTATTACTATATATATATGTTTAATAAATATGAAATAAAAAAATATTTATTTAACTTTCATTAATTATTTAATTATTATAAGTTAATTTAAGTAATTTTAAGTATATTTTAGTAATTAATTATTAATATTAATTTAATTTAACACTGTTTTTAGTAAATACGATATTTTTTACAACTATATTTTTGTAAACAATATTTTGTACTCGATATTTTTGTACTTACCTGTTTGTACATAAAAACTCGATATTTTTGCTGTAGATATTTTTTCCTTGATATTTTGGGTAGTCGATATTTTGGTAGTCGATATTCTTTCAGTGATCCGTTTTTTGGCTCTAACATTTCTGGCATTACCAAGTCCATTGTGGCAACTGTGAAAGGTCCAGATTTCCCCACATAGGAAGGAATATCAAAGTTGTAAGAGTTTTAAAAGAGAAAATACAAAGTCAGTTAGAGAGAGGGTTGCTGCAACAATAGGCTCATTTTAGAAAGGTTCCCAATTTGTTATTTGTGGGCTGACGGGAAAAGTTAAGTTTTTGAAACAACAAAAAAAGAGAACACATTACTGTACACCAAATGGTGTTAAATATCAGATTCCTGATGAGTATGTACAGTTTAAAAGGGCTCAGCAGGAGACAGCCATAGTATTGTTTTCAGAAATGAAAGTTGGCAAATATACCCCTGATTTTATTGCTTTAGAGACTGGATGCAAATGGAGGAATGTGCGTGAGCTTCTTAGAAGGGGGGATTTGATTGTTTGTAGATCCTTTTTTCCTGTGTTTTTGCAATAGCGACCAGGTTGTAGACATTTGTAAGTATTTGGTCTACACTGCCTCTTTCTGTTACATATTCAACATAGCATAGTGTAATGCATGTTTTGGTGGGTGTTTCAGAAGCATTCGTTGTAACACATGTCTGGGCTCTCTTGCTCTGATCATTGGTCCTTTTTACAGTGAATTTTCTATTTCAGTTCATGCCTAGTTGTGGTGAGCATGTGATGGATGTGGCATCCTACTAGTGCTGCTCTCAGACAGGTGAATGTCTGATGATGGGCACTAATGTAAGTAATGAATAGCGTTTGACCCCCTCCACTGAGTTTTGCGGACGTGACATCCACTTTATGGGCAACAGGAAATGTAGAGCTGGGATTCCTACAGATTTCATGAGCCTTGTTGTATATGATGCAGAATTTGGTTGAGAAAGGTGTTAGTAGTGCTTCTTAGGACTAAACAGAGCGACAGAGCATCCATAAAAATGTTTAAAAGGGGTAGATACTTGCTCATCGTTTCAGACACACAGCAAGGTTGTAGTGACAGTACAGTTAAATAGTGTTGGACATGGCATCCTTGTTGTGGTTTTCCCTGATCTTTTGCCTCTTCCTCCTATGTTTTTGATGCTGTGCTGGATTTAGTTTCTGCCGGCGTAGATGCTTTGGGCATTTTGCCGCTGCTGGTCAGTGTTACAGTGCAAGTGCTTCTTGTGTAACGTGATATTGTGCTTGTTTCTCCCTGATTTGCATATTTTGTTTTGCCAGTAGATCCATAGTGAAGTCTAGAGGTGGTTGATCGGGTGCTACTGGTGAGCTTGTGGTGCTGATTGTTGCGCCCACATGATTGGCCCGGAAAAGCCGTGTCGGGCCTGCCACCGCAGTACCTGCTTGCAGTTTGTACATAGGGCACCCCTATAGTGGGCTCAGGGTACCCCCCTGGGCGCGGTGCGGTGTGTATGAGGCGCGGGATGTGTGCTGGTGTGTGTGGCATGTCCTGGTGGTAAAATGCTGCCAGTTTCGTTTTTTTCACTATTGAAAGGCTTTCTTGCCCATAGGACAGAATTGGGAAGGCTTTGTAAGATTTTACAAGAATATCTTCCCATAGGGATAAGAGGGAAATTGGGGTCTGGTAATCCCTGAATTCAGGAGTTAATAATACATCTTTTGGTAAGAATGTTTTTTAAAGTCTGTGTTTGAAAGTAGCACTTTTAGGAAGTGGCTATTTTTTGGTTCAGTTTTTCAGTGTGTTTCTGTCTGTTTGTGGATTGACTGATGGTTTCAGTGTGAGAGAGACCGAGGATGTACTATTGGTGTAGTATGCTTTGTGGTATTTACACTGTGTTGCTGTGAGTGGGTGCAAATGCTTTTCACATTGCCTATTTGCCTTTCGATGAGCTTGTCTGCTTGTGCCAAGCTACTAAGGGGGTGAGTAGGGGTTACCTAAGTTTGTCTCCCCCTTACTCTGACTGGTAGAAATGGTCCCTGTTTGGACAGAGGTACCTACCTCTGCCAACTAGAGACCCCCATATCTAACAAATTGATCTTGTGTTTAGCTTTGAATGGCTAGGGAGTCAGCTTTTAAAAGGGGTAAGTATTGTCGACAGGAGGTCACCTGCTTAGGTCAAATACTGTTGAAGGGGGATAGGAGATTAGCTCTTTGGCTAACTAACACATTAAATGTGGTGCATGAGGTGCATGAAGTAGACTTTTGGACAACCAACAAAGTGTGCTTTTCATTGACTTCTGTTCTTGGTACATATATTGTTGTGTGAGATTTTGTATTGTAAATACAAAAGACTGTTTGTCATGGGCGTTTTCTGTCATTGACGCTATCACAGGAGCCCTCCAGAGAGGTCTAGGAACGGTCATGCTGGTGGCTGTCTCCATAAGACAATCGGTTGGACTCGCTTAGCCACTAATTTCCCAGATATGGTACTCCATGCTGTGAACATGTCCTTGAATAAAAAGAGATTCAGCACCTCACCAGTATACGTCTATCTGGCCACAAAAAAGTACAGTTGGGGAAAATTGTCATGATTAAACTTGTGTCATCTTGAAGTCAGCCATGTTACTGTCCCTCCTTTCTGTAAATTGATAGAATTTGAATTGAAAAGGAGATGAAAGGACGGGTAGACTAGATTAATGTTCCCTTATCTGATCCTTAACCCCTTCGATGCTGATGACGAGCTGAGCTCGTCATCAGCTACGGCGCTGATACGCGGTTAATGTAATACGCGTTAATACGCGATAAATGTAACGCGGCTTTTTGAAAAATCCAGCGCACAGCGGGAAAACCGCTAGCGCGCAAGTGGTTAAGGAGAACTATAGGTTGATGGCCCTTGTTTAAATTCCCAGGTGGCATCACCTCTATTGCTTACAATACCAAAACATTACATACAGTTGTAGAGACATCACAAGTCCCTTATCAGTTAGCCCATGTAACTGGGTTGTGAATTATAAGTAAGTGTAATGCCCACTAGAAAGTAACTGATGATGTGGGAAGGGAAAATATTTGAAGATAAGGCATTTCTTTACCTTGCATGTCAAGTTTATTAATAGTGGCTAACTGTTTGAGAGCATATAGCTCACAAGAGCTTGTTTGGAACAATAACTTGTGCTAGGGAACTCATGTATTTGCTATTTTATTTATTTATTTATTTATTTTAGAGGTTTTATATAGCGCTGGCAGGACCCAAAGGTATCAGAGCGCTTTACATGATAGAGCTGGTTACGGTAATAGACACATTACAGCATAAAAGAATAACAAAAAAAATTAGATCACTTTACAAGACTGAGATAAATAAGGTAAAAACAAAATTACAACGTTTACAACATCATTATAGGACAAACAGCAGGTGAGACAGAGAATAACAAAAGGCTTGAGGTTATACATATCCTGTAAACAGAAACTCGGAGAAAAGAGTTGAAACACCTCTAAGATATGGAAAAGCGAGTTTAAAGCGCAGGTAGAGATCCCCAATATTTATTGAGAAGGTGGATTTTGAGATCTTTTTTAAAGCTGGTGTCGGAAGGGTTGCATCGTAGGTCTTTGGGGAGGGCATTCTAGATGTAGGGGGCATTTTCAGAGAAGGAACGAGATTGAGTGGATTTATTTTTTAGCAGGGGTGGGACAAGGACTATATTATGCTTAATTTGTCAGTTATTTATGTAATTAGAATGTCTGTCAAATTAGCAATTTAACATTTTCATGCCACAACTATAACATGAGAGCATGGCCACAAATGCAATATTTATGTTGGCTTTACTTGGAAACATAATTCTAGAGGTGTCTACAGAGCTGCAGTGAAGGATCACAAAGTAGAAGATGTGTTGTGATCTCTATGATTTATCGAACACAAGCTTGCTAAGACAAGAAACACAATAAAGACATTGCTTTGAAATTTACTTTTTGAGGTTCTTCAGATGAATAATATAGGAATGGACAGATGCAATGACTGAAAGTATGTCCGGATTGTTCTGTCAGGGCCTAGTAAATGAATTAAGGCTTACCACACTAATTGGTGTTGGGAGGAAAAAAAATGGTATAAAGTTTTATCCTTGCCAGTTAACTGAAAGTTCTAATGTTATTCACTAATAGGTCCGGGATGCCCTGCAGTCACGGTAGAAGGGCCTGGACATGATGCACAGCCTGGTTGCTTGTAATGGACCACAATTATGAATATGACTGGGGCTGCACTGCTGAGCAAAAAAGTGCTGCAAAGGCAGTACCACCAAAAAATAAAAGGAAGAAGGGCTATCCAGGAACACCAGCATGCTGATCCACCTGTGTTTGAATTCCAGCCCTGTCAGCCCGGCCTGTGGGCTCAGCTGTGTTTGAGCCTCTGCCCCCTGGTCCTCTTGAGTCTGACCCCATGTTGTCCATGACCCCCCTGTAACCGGAGTATTGAGGCACAATTTGCGCCCCGACGGAAGGACAGTGCACCAGAGGGAAAGTTGAATGAGTAGGGATGGACTTCATTGATGAATAATAGAAATATTGTAGGGATGGACTTCATGGATGAAGCATAGGGTGCAGTTACCCTGCCTAAGGTGCCAGCAACAGAGCATGGTAAGGGAGATTGCTGCACTGGCCTGGACACTGGACAGGATTAGTTGAGGGTGTCCTCCCATCTTTGTGATGTTTTAATTATACTGCTTGTGATGTACCTTTTTTATGTACTTTGAATAATGTATGATCTGTATACTTTTATGACCTTATCAATTAAGATCGAATAAAGTTATTAACCATCCAAACCCTGGCCTGAACACTGGACAGGATTAGTTGAGGGTGTCCTCCCAGGAGGGAGGGTGCCCTATCCTGAGTGAAGAGGACTTTTCAAGAAAGAGCTAGACGAGTAGCTCCACCGCCGGTGCTCAACAGCACTTACGCCCGATGTACAATAGATGCTTGCCAGTGATGGATCTTTGAGAGACACTGGAAAGAAGAGTTTTGCCCATCTTCTTGTTTCCTGGTCGCCAATTCCATTGTGTTGCATTTCTCCCCCAATCACCATATATCCAATTGGTCACCCAACTGATGAGGAAAATAGCCCTTTGCACCTCCCTGCCCAGAGCGGGGTTGGTACACAAAAAGAGCATGTTAAATCCAAAGATGTTATTGCACAAATATTAGTGTTAGGGATATCCTACTCTCTGAATGAGAAGTATTCTGTGTACACCTAAGTTGGTAGAGCACCTGTTTCTCTTGTGAACATGTTTGTTACTTTGGCTTCTCTCACAGGGGAACAATGGATGACATAAACTGATAATACAGGTGCTCAGATTGGTGCACCTTCAATTCTGATCTCCTCTTCCAGATGACATTTATAGATTTCCGTGATGCAAATGAATGTGTACTCAGCTATCCAGACATTACATAGAATTGTATCCGATATTCATCAAGACAATGGTCCATAGTCCTTGACAGGGTAGTTTTGGGACCTGATATCATCCTGTAGTTGGAAGATACTTCTTTTTCTAGTCGCCATCGTAGGTGTTGTCGTCACATGTTGTCTATGTGTTAATTGACTTCCAGCATGTTGCACCTATTGTGTGGGTAAAAAAACCCCTACCCCTAAATTGCCAGGCCGTGATGATAACGATTCTGTTATGATGATGCAAGAAATACAGAACATGATGCAAATTGATGAGGGTATTTTTGAATATTAGATAGGTACACAAAAAGAGCATGTTAAATCCAAAGATGTTATTGCACAAATATTAGTGTTAGGGATATCCTACTCACTGTCCCTTTATCTTTTGTGTGAACTGCAAGACATCTCGAGCTACACATTCGCTCATTAAAGGACAGAAGGTTCATTATTTCAACTATGGATCAAGCAAAACTTAACAGAATTGTTTTTTTCTTTGCCTCCTGATACTTTTAGTCTTGTCTACCCGCTTATAAATTCAGTAGCATCACATAGCATCACAGCAAAATGCAAAGAAAAATACTGGACTAGAAAAGATACTCGTAAATGAACCTGGTAATCTTACACAGACTTAGTAATGGGGCCCACACAACACAGGCACAGCATCACTCAGCATAAGAGCAGCATCACTCAGCATCACTCAGCACCACCACAGCACCACTCAGCATCACCACAGCATGACTCAGCACCACCACAGCATCACTCAGCACCACCACAGCATCACTCAGCACCACCACAGCACCACCACAGCATGTCTCAGCACCACCACAGCATCACTCAGCACCACCACAGCATCACTCAGCACCACCACAGCACCACTCAGCACCACCACAGCATGACTCAGCACCACCACAGCATCACTCAGCACCACCACAGCATCACTCAGCACCACCACAGCATCACTCAGCACCACCACAGCATCACTCAGCACAACAGCAGCATCATTCAGCACCACCACAGCATCACTGAGCATAACAGCAGCATCACTCAGCGCCACAACAGCATCACTCAGCGCCACCACAGCATCACTCAGAAACAGGCAGAAACAAGTTTCCAGCAGTGCAAGAACAAAAGAAAACTGAGGAAATGTTTTATTGTAAATACTTTTTTTAATATGGTCATTATTAAAACTTTTCAGCAAGCTGCACAGCAGCCACACTTCTCTACAGCACAGCTTAAAGACATTGACAAAGTCAATAGCTCTGGCTAAACACTTATAAGGCCCCAAAGGCGAGACCTATTGGCTATGCCAATGCTTGTTTATTTTGAGAGGGAGAGTACCAGCACTTTTTAATTCTGAGAGGGAGAGTACGGGCACATTTAAAGGGTGAAGTAATACGTTTAATTGGAAAGACAAGAAGCAAGCAGGTACTCTGGTTCAGAGTACCTGCACTTCTATTTTTCCATTTCAAGTACTGCCCGGAAGGATATGTGCCCAGGGTAAGGGGGCTCTCCCAGTTAGTCTACTGAGTGTGCCTGCCAAGGTCTGTAGCTTCCCTACAGCTCACATGATTTTATTCCAATATACCCAATGCCACCTGTCATCCTTCCAAGGTTGAGTAAGTGACTTGTAATATCCGGCTGTTTATATATTGCATCATACATCAGTGGGTAATTTGTAAAATAAAAGTGTTCATTGTGAGCCTGCCAAGGTGCAGTAGAAGTAGGGCTGTCTAGTCCAGCTTCCACTCCATCTCATGCTTTTTCCCTCCACTACCATCCACTCCTTTCTCCTTACTTCACTTTCCCACATTATTTTCTTGTCCCTGCTTTCTCACTCTTTCTCTGTCTCTCTTTTCCTCATTCTTTCCTACTTTTCTAGATTTCTTTCTCATGATCTGGGTCACGTTCTGATGGAGAAACATAAGTACTGTTCCCCAAAAGTGAATACCGATGCCCATCGCCTGAAAACACATGGCACAAATTAAGCAGTGCTCATACCATTATTTAACCTCCTTCTATGCGTTTCCCACTTTATATAAGAACCGAGACAGTGGAAAAGAGGCTCAAGATCACACAGTGTGATTGATTGAGGAATGCCTGAATAGAATCCAGGTCGTGTGGATCTACAGTTGTCAACACAGTGACTATACCATATTTCATCACTTATAATAACACCTGATTTTTAAAATGGCAGTATTTAAGGCAGCAATTTCTGTATTAAACAGAACGTAATTTTTTTTTTTTTCTGAAAAATGGAGAATGGTGGACCATTTGGGGGCCCTGGGGCTGGATCACATAAATGTATTTCCATGAATAAGAAGGCCTGCTAAATCCAAGCCAAACAACTGTACCGGCGATGTAGGTATGTTTCAAAAAAAAGTTTTTGTTTACATTAAGCGCATGAACACTCTCAGAACTCAGGATTTGATGCACTAGGGCTAGAAATTCCTGTCACAGCTGAAAAGTCAACCTTACAGCCATCTTCACGAGCCTCATCTCCAGATAAGCTGCCCCGGAACAGTCTCTCTGGCACCCCACCACATTCAACATGGGAGACCCCTTCAAAGCAGCGATAGGGCGCAAAACCATGCAAAATATGTTGATTGGCCCATGAGCTCCCCGGAAACCGCATCATATTTGCTCCGCCATTAACATAGCAGCAAATAACCCCCCTCTGTGTTAATGTCAGTATATTTATGGTTTATTCTATGTATGGAACCTTCACTTCTAATGGCAGTATATTTCTGGCTTATTTCAAGTGTCTGGATCCTCTGTTAATGACATTGGATTTCTTACTCAATTCCAGAGTCCTCACTTATAATGAGCTTGTACTGCTGGCTTGTTTCCAGTGTAGCAGATCCTCACTTTTAATGGCGGTGTATATCTAGCTTATTTCCAGTTTCTCCCTCCTCGCCCTTTCTAGCAGTGTATCTCTAGCTTATTTCCAGTGGCCCTCACTGTTAATGGCAGTGGGTTACTGGCTTGTTTCCACCGTTTGGAGTCTTATGCTTTTCTAAACCTGAAGTGTAGCTAATTCATGTCATGACGTGTGTTTCCAAATAGCAAATCTGCCTTAAGCACCTTAACATGGCGCTGTATGTGTGGAAATGCACCATCTTTTCAGTTTTTTAAGCTAAAGTTTGTAGTGATATTTGGTGCTGCACACACGCCCGGCTTGTTCCTGGCGCACATAGCCATGGCTTCAGCGCACAGAGACCCTACACTGCCGCACACAGCGGGAAAAAATTAGAGGGAACATTGGCTGCGGATAGGAATAGCCCTATTCTGGTGTAGGTGTCAGCCCCTCCCTCCTATCACGTTTAATGAAGTCTTCTCAGTGCAGTGCTATAATTTGACTTGATAATGTCAAAACTTTCAAATGTTAAAAAGATACACTTTTTTGATTTTGCAGTCCTGCCAAGTAGCCCTCATTAGTGGTCCGACTTGTGCTGGTGTCTGCATCAACACACCAGAATGCTTTATTCACTCAAGCTATAGCACCCCTGGGCCATAACCACCCTGTGTGCTGTATGGGTAGCTGCATTTAAGCAGCAAGCATGCTGGCAGTACGTGCATCGTGGATGGCAGGCAGTCAGTCCCACTTATTTTCTTGGCTCAATCAAATTTCGGCACTGCCTGGAAACCTATAATCACAAATCTCTTGCCAAACCGGCTGCTTTCATGAGTGTAAAACACTTTCTCCAGTTAGTATAAGTCATAAACAAAAATAATTCCAGACCCATCTGCCAGACAGTCCCCCAAGTGGAACCAAGGGGTGGCATTTTACCAACTGTTGTTTTCTGGAATGGCGATGGACTTTAGGCTGCTTTGAGGGGGGCAGTGGCCTTGGTGCTGAACGTTTTCAACCTTGGGGTCCGTTGGTTGGACATTATCACTGACTTACCTGCCTCCTGTCTCTCCAGCTCCCTGAATGTAGCTGTTGTAAAACCTAAACTCACCATCCCTCCTCTAGTCACATCAGGTGTTCCCACACCTCTGCTCACTACACCAACAGGATTCTAGAGTTCGGCCTGCGCCACAGGCACTCACTGCAATGTACACACACTCAAACGTGCACACACGTGCGTTCACATTGATTTATGTTTAAAAATGCGCATGCACTTCTTTGCAGAAACAGGCAACTCTTCACAAAATTGCACACATCACCGTGCTTTCAGAGACCCAGGAGCTCACTTGCACTCATGCATATTCCATTAAAAAACAAATGAATGTATCATTTTAAATGTTTGTTTTCATTTGTTTTGTGTACAGGAAGCACATTTGCTAGAAACTTTACACAAATGCAATATAATTGTTGGTAAAAATTCTTGTTTAATTCTTTTAGCACTTGAGAAATTGGAGTTAAGACATTCAAGTACTGAGAGATATTGAAAGAGAACACGTGGTGGCTTTAGCTCTGCTGCAATAGGACCTTGATTGAAACTCAGCCTCCTGGTCCTTGATCTCAAGCCACACGGTCGGACATGCTTCTCTAATTATGGGAAAGGTCCACATTCAGCTGTATATGGGGGGCAACTGTGTGGTCTTTAGGTGTGAAGACCGGTTGGTTTATCACAGCAGAACAGTGCAGAGAGTATGAGGTTGTGGCGAGTTAAAAGTTCAAGGGAATAATTTTGTGTTTTTTATTACTACTTAGGAAAATTCCCAAAATATTGATTTTTAAATCTTTTATAATTGTATTCATTCTTTCATGTATCTAACTGTATCCCAATAATCCCTTACTATCCCTAAATGCTTCCAATCCCTAAAGCCCTTAAACCCCAAACTGCCCATAAATCATATCCTTTCTTGATGATTAAGAAAATTTACTACTATTTAATACTACCCTGATTCAAAATAGCCCTCTGCTACTCCAAGTATGTTTCTTTGTGGACGTTTATGCACCTTAGTTATGTGTTTTCTATTGGGTAGAGCCAGAGCAGTGTTGATTAGTACCCTAGCCCCCTTCAGAAGTCAGACGTGCTAGGCAACCCAGAAATTCTCTGAAAAAATGTGTGAGTTTTCTTTTATGAATGTCTATAAGAACTGAATTTGCAGTCCATTTATCATGGAAATAGTGCTGAAAATGGCACCAAAAAGACACCAATTTTAAAAAGAAATTTCGGAGTAGAGAACCCCCGTGGAACTTCCGTTATTGCCTTCAGTCTCGGTTGCTACTCTCGCTCGCTTGCATTCGTTGATTCCTTATGCATACACCACACCAGTTTAAAATACTGCCAGCCGTCACTGTTCAACATTGCATTGTACACAGAGCATTCCTTAGGCCAGCGTGAATACAGAAGATATATGGGTGTGAGTCCACATGCCCTAGGTGTGGCACAATACCGCAGATATGGGGCATATGTTTTGGAACTTACCGGAGGTGAGGTTACTGTGAGAGGCAGTTATGGACACCTTGCTGGCAGTCACGGGAAAGTGTCACCTCTACACTATAGAGGCAGGCCTGATGGGGCTGTACGGGCACAGGAGAAAGGGAGGTACCACTGATAGATGTATTGACTTAGCTCTGATTATGACCAAGAGAACTGTAGCCATGAACTGCAAGGTGATGTGCCTTCTGGGCTTGCCCTATTGATATGTGGCAAAGTTGAAGTGGAGCTGGGCAGTATCTGTGGCACTCTGCAGGGAGGAGGTCAGTGGGTTGCACAGCGTTCTCATGGCATTGGAATGTGATGCCCTCACTCAAGACCTGCAGGTCCTCTCGAAGGGCCGGAGGGAGAGGAGATGAAGGAGGCGATTGATTGCTCACTGTGAACCAACACATATACCCATAGTGACCCCCACCACTTTCCCTTCCTCTCTACCCCTTCTACTTGTGTCCTTCTCTTCTCCCCATTATGTTATCAAGGTCCTGAGTCTACGATCTCTCTTATACTGTTGCGTGCCCTCGCGTGCCTTAATGCTGACGGGCTGTGGCCTGGTGTGCTCTCTGCCAGCAGAGTGGTGCAGTGGATGCTTCCAGCCTGTGCCATGGACCTCTGCTCTTCTGGACACATAGCTCTTGAATGAAACACTGTTAGTGTCCTGCTGTTTACCTGTGTTGCATATGATGCTTATTGCACATAAGAAAAGGAACTAATATCTACTCTCACAACTGGCATTGCTGTATACACTACTTTGAACCAATGTGAAAATGTGTTCTCTGTCTGCACACATTGTCATACTGAATTACCAGCATTTTCTACAATTCATTCTTAAAATCAATGAAATTGTTTAAAAAAAGGAAACTCCAAACCTGCCTCTGTTCCTCTACACATCCTCCCCCTCGACTCAACACACTTAACTTGGGTAGTTGGTGAATCTCTTGATAATGCTCTTTCACATTTTCCATTTATGCCTTAGAAGAAATGGTTTTAATCAGATGAAATTGTTTGTCTTTTCTCAAAACAATGATGTGGCAGCTTTATAATCTCCAGTAAAGAGCTGCAAAGTGTGAGAGTGTGATGTGGAAGGCCTTGTTTTCTGTTTTGGCTTTTACCAGATTTGGTATTCCCAATAAAGCTTTTGATGAGCTTCAGTTCTATGTGAACCTCCCGAGACAACCTAAAATGTATGATTTGCTACATACTATTGTCCCCATTATTTTTAAAGCAGACACCTTGTTGAAAATCACCAAAAATGCATTGTATATATATTAATCTGTTTCCACATTCTATCATTTACACCACAGATTCTGTAGGAACTGCTCCCCCAGGTCCCATAACTGTTTTCCCCTTTTGTGTTCTTATTACTTGGGCTAATTTTCACCAAATCAAACATTTGGGTGGGTGTTTTAAGCTAATCCATGACATTATTAAGCCTGAAAACAATGTTTCTGTTTTCTCCAGTGACAGGTTCAACATCCGCGTCACAAAACTGAAATCCTGTTCATCTTCTGGGACATTTTCCAGTAAAGGTCATTTCTCTTGCTGTTGCATCACATCCTTTGCAAATATTTACTCTCCCATTCATTTGGATTCCATTGTTTGCCTTTTAAACACACTTGTAAATGGTAAAACATTTTTATTGGAGGTGGAGTTCATTCTATTCTTTAACCTACATTTAAAAGATCAACAGCTCAGGTGTCTCCATCTAAGGGGGCCAAAGCCTGCTCCGAGGAAAAGATGCAATCTGTCTTACTGAACTGCACCCTTCTTACCACACATGAATATAAAGAAAACACATAGGTACTAAATTGAAAATATCAGAGGAGATATGAGAAATAGATGACAGAAATACCAGATGTGATTTTTACCAAACTGTGGGCTTTCGGGCGGGTTGTCCAATAAACTCACGGATACGGGGTTGCGAGGCAAAGAGGGTTTTATTATTTTATAAAGCCTCCGCTTTTGTACTGGTACTCGATAGAAAGGCAAAGGATTGTCAATGTCCTCTTTAGCTTGTTTGGTTGTTCCCAGTCTCCGACTTTCCCGATGCCTTCTGGTCGTTGTAGGCTTTGCCTCCGCCGTCTTGTCTCTCGTTCCAGGTTCGGCAAAACAAAGAAACAGAAACAAAGAAAACCACTATTAGATCGCGGTTTTGGGGTGGTTGTCAGGGAAGGGAAGTGAGGGACCACACGTGCTCGTTTTTCTCAAAGTGCCGGTGAGGTGAAGGGAAGGTAACGTGCACTGAGGGTCGGTTGCTTGGTCTTACGGGGGTTTACCCCACTTACGTCCCGCCCACCCCGTGAACCTTGACCGTACCTGCTCGAGCCACACTTCATGTGAAGTGTGGCTGGGCGATGCGCCTCCTCGTTGGCCTCCCGGCTTGTCGTGGTTGTCACGAGTCTTTCTCCCCTCGGTTTCCCAGGTCCGTTGTCCGCTGTCTCCGTGGTCACTGGGCTCCGTCCTCCGATGTTCCTCTAACGCCTCTTCTCTCCGCTGGTCCGCTCTCCAGTCCGCTCCCGGTCTCCTCGTCTGCTCACCCGCCTCCTCCAGCTGATGTTCCTTGCTTCCGTCCTCTCCCGTCCTCCACTGCTCACACGCCTCCTCCAGCTGATGTTCCTTGCTTCCGTCCTCTCCCGTCCTCCACTGCTCACACGCCTCCTCCAGCTGATGTTCCTTGCTTCCGTCCTCTCCCGTCCTCCACTGCTCACACGCCTCCTCCTCGTCTTCGGTTCTCCTCCACTCCGCTCCTCGCTCACGCCACCACTCTCCGCTCCCTCCGGGTGTAAAACACACCTGGGATCTGTTTGGGCGCACCTTTACCTCCTGTGGGGGGGTGGTCTCCGGCTCCAGCTCCGCCCAGTTAAAGAAACACGGCTCCTCCGCTTCTCGGGACATGTTGGGCCAGTCCGTTACGGGTTTCCAGGCGTCTGCGTGCTGGGTGACAAAAGAGGACACAGGTAAAGGTAAGCCGGGAGGACCCGGGTCCGGGTCCTCCATGTCACACAAACCAATAAGCGACCTTTGACCCTGTCACCAGGAAGGTCGCTCCCTTCACCGCCGCGCAGCCCCCTGTGTGACCTTTGATCCGCTGCCACTGCCGCCCCTGTTAGCCCGCCTGCATCACTGCTGAGTACTATTCTGTTATTGTTTTTGCATCTGTGTCCATTTTGCCTTCTGTACACCTGTGCCCATTTTCTCACCCTTGTGACCCCTTTCTTTTTTGTTCCCTCGCCTTCCGTGTCCCCTGCCGTTGTCCCATCCCTGTGCCCCCGCCCCCTTGTCTCCCATTGGCCGCCCCGCTCCCACCTCCCAGCTGCTCCTCCCTCCCTCTGCTCCTCATATGGAGGCCGCACGCAGCAGCCGCACCGCTGGTGCGCCAAAGGCGTGCCAAAGGCAAGCCCACTGCGCCCATCCACGCCTGGACCGTGCCTAGCGCCAGAACCCCTAGTCCCAGCCAATGCCAGGAACCCCGACTGAGATACTACACAGCTGCCCTCAACGCACTCAACACCGGACGACCACCCACTTATTATCAAGCCACCCGAATCACACCCCCGGACCCTTCACCTGCCTAGCCTGCAAATTCACCAGCCTCCGAACATGCACACCGCCCGCCGGACCTAACATCAACAACAACCACCTCAAGTGCATCCTCCTCAACACCCGCTCCATCCACAAGCACGCCATCGAACTCTGGGACCTCCTCGACACAACAGCACCGGACGTCGCCTTCCTAACGGAAACCTGGATGAATGCCTCCTCGGCCCCCGACATCGCCATAGCCATCCCGAACGGCTACAAGATCACCCGGAAGGACCGCGTCAACCAAACAGGAGGAGGAATCGCCATCATCTACAGAAACACCATCAGCGTCACGACCAACGCCGAAGACACACTCTCTGCCGTCGAACACCTACACTTCCAGATCCTCACCTACTCCAAAACCACACTCAGAGGAACCCGTATCTACAGACCGCCGGGCCTGCGCTCACAATTCAGCTAAACCATCGCCGACTTCGTCAGCCCGCACGCACTAACCTCACCGAATACATCCTCCTAGGGGACCTGAACTTCCACCTGGAGAACAACAACGGCAACAACACCACCACCCTGCTCGACAACCTCGCCAACCTCGGACTCAAGCAACTGGTGAAACCCCAAACACCCACTACACCGGCCACACGTTGGACCCCATCTTCTCCGCCAGCAACCACATCTCCTTCAGCCACTAAACAGGACTACACTGGACCGACCACAGCTGCATCCACTTCACATTCACGAAGACTACATCCCACCAACGCACACCTCAGATCCCCCGCAGATGCTGGAGCAAAGTCACCGCAGACCAGCTAAGCACATCACTGAGCCAGAACCCACCAGCCGACACCTCTGACACCAACGACGCAGCCCACAATCTCGCACAGTGGATCAACAACTGCGCCGACAACCTTGCTCCACTGAAGAACCCCCCAGGCAAGACCAGCAACAGGAAAACCACATGACTCACCTACGCCCTGAAAGACTCAAAGAAATCCTGCCGTACTCTCGAAAAAACCTGGCGCCACAAAAGGACGACAGAAAACATGAAAACCCTCAAGAATGCCACTCGCGCACACCACCAGCTGATCCTTACCACCAAAAGGACATCGTTCAAAGAGCGGCTGGACAACAACACCCACAACAGCAAGCAACTCTTCAACATGGTAAAAGAGCTCTCCAACCCCAGCAACAACGACATCACACGTCGCAAGACCTCTGCAACTCCCTTGCCACGTTCTTCTACCGCGAGATCGCAGATTTACACGACAGCTTTGACGCCCAGAATCCGCCTCCAGTCACCAAACCAACGACCCCCACCACCATCCTCAGCACCTGGACCCCCATCAGCACAGAAGACACCACCCACGTCATGAACACCATCCACTCTGGCTCTTCCTCTGACCCATGCCCCCATCACATCTACAACAAAGCCGACACCATCATCGCACCCCACCTCCGTAACATCATAAACAACTCTTTCGCGTCAGCCACCTTCCCAGAGAGCTGGAAGCACGCAGAGATCAACGGCCTTCTGAAAAAACCCACAGCGGACCCTAAAGACCTCAAGAACTTCAGCCCCATCTCTCTTCTTCCCTTCCCGGCATAAGTCATTGTGAAGACCGTCAATAAACAGCTGACTGCTTTCCTTGAGGCAAACAACTCGCTCGACCCATCCCAGTCCGGATTTTGAGCCAACCACAGCACCGAGACCGCCCTCACCGCAGCCACCGACGACATCAGGCCCCTGATGGACAACTGGGAGACAACCGCCCTCATCCTCCTAGACCTCTCAGCCGCATTTGATACCGTCTGCCACCGCACCCTAACAACCCGCCTCTACAACACTGGGATCCAAGGCAAAAGCGCTGGACTGGATCACCTCGTTCCTCTCTAACAGAATCCAGAGAGTCCGCCTCCTGCCTTTCCGGGGCCACCAAGATCATCTGCGGCGTACCCTAAGGCTCCTTGCTCAGCCCAACCTTCTTCAATATCTACATGAGCCCCCTCACCGCCATCGCACGCCAACACAATCTCAACATCATCTCCTACGCCGACGATACCCAGCTGATGCTCTCCCCCACCAAAGACCCAGTCACCGCCAAAACCAACCTCCAGGAAGCAATGAAAGACGTCGCAGAATGGATGAAGCTCAGTCGGCTGAAACTGAACTCAGACAAGACGGAGGTCCTCATCCTCGGACAAACCCCATCCGCCTGGGACAACTCCTCGTGGCCCATGACACTGGGCACCGCACCGACACCCACGGAACACGCACGCAACCTGGGATTCATCCTGGACTCCTCCCTCACGATGACCAAACAAGTCAACGCCATCTCATCCTCATGCTTCAATGCCCTGCGCCTGCTCCGAAAGATCTTCCGGTGGATCCCCACCGAAACCAGAAAGCCGGTCACCCAGGCCCTTGTCACCAGCCGACTGGAATACGGAAACGCCCTTTACGCAGGAACCACAGCCAAACTTCAGAAACGTCTTCAGCACATACAGAAAGCCTCCACGTGACTCATCCTCGACATCCCTCGCCACAGCCACATATCTGCCCACCTCAGAGACCTGAACTGGCTCCCTGTCAGCAAGAGGATCACGTTCAGACTCCTCACCCACGCACACAAAGCACTCCATGACATGGGCCCTGAATACCTCAACAACCGCCTCTCGTTCTACACTCCTACCTGCCAGCTCCGCTCCACCAGCCTCGCCCTCGCCACCACGGGAGGAAGATCATTCTCCTACCTGGCCGCCAAGACATGGAACTCCCTCCCCGCACACCTACGACTGACCCAGGACCATCTCACCTTCAGGAGACACCTCAAGACCTGGCTATTCGAGCAGTAGCGCCCCCCCCTTCAGTGCCTTGAAACCCTCGCGGGTGAGTAGCGCGCTTTATAAATGTATTGATTGATTGATTGAATAAGCTCGCAAGAGAGCTCATTTACTTGTTAAATAGCTCCCTACCTGCACTTAAAAGCTATGATGGAATGAGTGGGAGAAGGAAGACTTATGGAGGGGAGAAGGCAAAATAATGGAATAAAGTCCCCAGAATATCAAATGACAGTAAAATAATTGTTCAATGCTCCAGAACGCATTTTCAAGCTTCCTGTAGCACCATTGGTTCATTCTCAAAGGTTCATGCCCCAAACACAAGTTAGGTGCAGAATAATAATCATTGGTAGTGCAAATCCCACCACCAACTAGTAAAATAAATGGTGTTGGGTTTGTGCCTTTCTAGATGGAGACTGCTAACACAATAATATAGCAGATGTGGTGGAATGTCTGCGTGAATACAGTTGCTAAGGTGGGCTGATTTGTGGGCATTTCTGAGTTGGTTCAGCAGCAAAACCTGTTCGACGCCCCTACGTTTGAAAATCATCTGTTTCACCAATAGTTGGCAAGCAGTTCCCGCCCAGAAAACAAGTGCATATTCAGCCCAGTCAAGGGAATTATTCATTTTGTTTTGCGGTATGAAGGGAGCACCTCAAATTGAAATGGGGACAAACTTTCTCTTTGTGGAAAATATTGCTCACATTTAGAAAGTAACACTTGTAATAGTCTTTGCTATCCCATTTCTACTGACTGAAAGTACACACATGCTTTGCCACATGTGCAGATACCTTTATCAAGTGAGCACTCTTGAAACTGTGCAAGAGCTACAGACTTGTAGCTTCATCACTTGAATATTCTCATAAATTAAAAAAGAACAGTTATTTGCACAAAACTCTGGAATAGATGGGCTATAATAGTGCAATGATGCTACAGCCACAGGTATAGTAATACTCTACTGTAAAATGTGCAAGGCAAAAGAAGTGATCCCTGCAGACTAAGCCTACTGTAAGTCAAGGATGGGAGATAGGAGAGCCATAATAAAGAGATAAAAGAGCCTGATTATATGTTAGCCCATAGGTAGTTATATATAATTAAAATTGAATAGCACAAAACGTCAATGGAAGTGATTCAGAAGTTCCCACAAGCTTGATTTTGAATCTCCTCTGTGACCTATAGGACCTTTTCCATTCTACTTTTTGGAAGTCACAGAGTGTCATTGTCTTAGTTACAGGACAGGGTCAAATATAAGCAACATTTGAGTATCAGTTCTACCATGAGAGCTGGTAGGTCGCGCATACTTACACACCTTGAACTTGAATAAAGTTGAGTACAGTGGCTTCCAGTTCTTTTCAGACTGAGGATGTGGATCCACTGTCTAAGGTTTCAGAAACGCTTTGGGTTGGCTCTTTTTCAGGTGTCCTTTTCTGGCTGTTCCTCAGGCACATCCTTTGTGCAAGGTTCTAGCACGCACAACAGGTAACAACAATGCAGGCTCCAAGCAGGAGTAGACAAAATAGGGGCCCACTGAAGTGTGAGATCTTGGCACTGGCTAGCATCAGCCTTCTTGAAGCATTATTCAAGGGCATAGAAAAAGCTGCCTCACTTTGAACAACTCAACACAGTCTCTTATCCATCTTAAAGTAACTGGGTCTCCATCCTTGCATCACGGGAAGGTGGCCAATGCACATCCACTGTCGGGGGAAGTTGTATCTACCTTCCCTCTTCTTCCACGCTAAAGCAGGAGCCAACTAACATAGATTGCACTGGCCCAGTGCTCAGACTCTGACCAAACATTGAGTCCTACTATCATACATGTGCCATGCTCTCACTACACATCTATGCACTCAACGTGCACATAATGTCAGTGCAAAGTCCTGGAGATGAAATAACTGAGACCTTTATACAATATTAGTTACTACAGCACTCTGACCGTGACAGAAAGAAAAAGATGTGGCACTACAAAGATTAATATAAATCACAAGCTGTCATCATTGCTTTATGTGATTTGCCCGGGGCATGGACATACATCCACTACCTGCTTTGAGGGCACACTCGGTGCACGCTTCCAAGCCACGAATACGGTTTGGGAACTTGCATTACTGAGAACAGCTCTAACTAACCGCACACAAGGCTAGCATGATGCTGGGGCCAAAGAGTAAGTCAAGACTATGAATGCATTTGTGCACTCAGTGTAGTAATACAGGCTCTTTGACCATTCAGATGACAATCGTGGTCCAAACATGTGAGAACATATGGAGTTCATCATTTCACACTAGACTAATGATGTGCATTCTGTTAGTAGATCCAGGGTAATCAGAACTCTGAGTTATTTTAGTAATCGTTCTATGACTTATAATGACCAGCTGGAATGTATTGCTGCCCTATGAATTTTGCCAGCTAACCCCTACTTTAGCGCCTTAGTTTGCGATTACCGGTCACCTAGGCACCGTAATAATTTTAGACATATGTTCTGTTTGCCAAAAGATAACACATCTTTAAGTGGTCAGGCATGCAACATCACACTATTTAGTTAGTCTCAAAATGCCCTGGCAACACTCAGACAGACTTACTGACTTTGTTAAAGAGGCACAACATCAAATATAAAAGAGTCGGCCTATTGGCTTTATCAAGGGGTGAGCACATCAATATATATAAATCATATCTATCATGTTTCTCCAAAAATGACCACTATTTTAAATGAAATATATAGTTCAATATTTTACACAATGAAATGTTTATTAATAGTGATTATTTAAAAAAAAAGTTTTAATAAACAAATTAAAACAACATGCCTGGGTCTCCATCCTCGAGGCACAAGACATACTGTTCAATAAACTCACACCGGTTCGCACAAACTATTCTAGATCCCCGGCCCATCACATTCAAAGAGATAAGCTGGACCTTCCTGGGAATACCTGGAACAACAATGGTTGGATAAAATTTAAGATTCTCTGGCTGACCTTCAAGACTATGAGAGGTATGGGAAAATCTATTGTGAACTATAAACTAATCAATCCGGGTTGGAAAAGCACAACACCTCACTCGTGAGGGTCTAAAGGCGCTGGGGGGGGGGGGCTCCATTGAGTGCTGGGGTCATCCATAGAGCCAGGTCTTGAGGTCCTTCCTGAACTGGGACAGTGTGGGGCTTGCTGTAGGTGGAGGGTGGGGGTTGTTCCATGCCTTGGCTATATTGTATTGGTATTTGTTAAGCACATAAATCACCCTTAGGTCTCATAGCGCTACCTTGTACTCAGGAACCGGGGGAACGAGGAGAGGGAGAACTGGTGGGGGAAGGGACTTGGAATAGCAAGGTTTTGTGGGATCTGCGGAATTACTTATGGTCGATTTCCATATGGAGGTGTGTGGGCAAAGTGTTCCATGTCATAGGGGCAATTTTGGAGAATGATCTGCCGACATTCATGATGGTGCGGATTTTATGTACAGTTAAAAGTTGTTTGCTGGCAGATCGAAGGGTTCTTATTGGTTGGTATTTTATTAGTTTCTTTACTAGTTATTGATGCCGCTTTCTGTTAAGAGTTTTGTGTACCAGACGGCATCGTTTAAAGGTGATCCGCTTTCTGATGGGAAGCCAGTGAAGGGTCTGCTGTATTCTGCAGGACCTGGAGCTTTGTCAAATGTACTTCATATGTGGATGCCGGTAGGGCATTGCCATAGTCCAGGCGGCTTATGATTAGTCCCTGATTAGTGCATGAGGACAATGGGATCCATTTCAAGATTTTTCTGAAGCTATGATTAGTCCATAGCATGTGCGATTGACGTGATCAGACATCGCAAGTTTATTGTCTATTATCACTCGTAGATTGCGGGCCGCCGTCTTAGGTGAAGGGCAGTGGCCTACGGTAGACGGCCACCGGTCATTGATACACAACTTATGTGCATCTCCAAAGAGTATAATCTCTGTTTTACCATATAGATGATTATTTGCCATCCAAGCATTGATGTCGGCCTTAATTGCTTAAATCTGTGTTTTGTGGTGTTAGGATCAGGTCTAAGGGTAATTAACAAATGAGTGTCGTTAAGTTACGACACTGTATCAAAGTCATGGGCTTAGATTATCTAGGCTAAAACTGATAGTTACAGATTAAAAAGTGTGGGGATTAGAATGGATACCTAGGGAACCCCCTTGTTGATGGACTGGCTACTGGACGGGAAGGCTCCTATTTGGACTTTGAATGTGTGTCTGTCAGGTAGCTCCTGAGCCAGCTCAAAGCGGGGCCCTCGACACCAAGCTCCCACAAGCAGTCCAAAAGAATGCAATGGGAGATGGTGTCGAAAGCTGCCAACAGGTCAAGTACGACCAAGATGGCAGATTGTCTGGCATTAAGGGAGAGTCTGATGTTATCGACTATGTCTAGTAAGGCCGTTTCGGTGCTTTGGAATGTCCAGAACCAAGATTGAGAGAAGTCCAGCAGGTTGTTGCTTTCTAGGTGTTTGGATATTTGATCGTTTACCAGTGATTCCCGGACTTTTCCAAAGAGAGGCAGGAGAGAGATTGGCCGGTAATTGTTGTGCTGTTTTGGGTCAGCATTGGAATTTTTTAGGATGGGTCTGACTATGGCCTCTTCCCAGATTGAAGACACGGTGGACAGAGATAGTGAATGATTGAATAGTTTGGTCAGACTGGGCAAAAGAGCTGGTCTGATTTGGGATATAATCTGGGAGGAGGCTGGATCTGAGGGGAGCCAGAATTAATCCTTGTGAGGGTGGTTGAGACTTCATCGTCAGTGACTAAGCGGAATTCTCTAAGAAGGTTGGAGTGTGGGAGGAGATAGTCATAGTTTCTCTCTGAAGGTGGTGTACCAGTTGGTTTGGGAAAGAGTTTATCAATGATATTAATTTTGTTCACAAAGAAGCCCGAAAGAGAGTCAACCCACTCCTGTGAGGCAATCTGAGTTGGTTGACAAGAGGGGGGATTAGTGAATTTGTTCAGGATTCTATACAGTTTTTTGTCGGGGTTGGATACCTGATTGATTCGATCACGAGGTAGGATTCTTTGGCTGCCACTATGTGGTCCATATAGCGCTGGTGTGTTATTTTATAGTCCTGTTTATCTGCGACATTTTCTATGTCTCCATCTGCGTTCTGCCTCTTGGCAGCTAGTTTGTACATTTTTAGATCTGGAGTAAACCAGGGGGAGAGTTTATGAGGGCATTTGACATGTTTTATCAGGGCGATTTTGTCAAGGGTCAGGCTGATAGCTTGCTCGAGGGATTTGGCTGCCTCATTGGGGAGGTCGAGTTCTGATGATGAAAGGGGGGCAAAATGTGCAAAAAAGGAAACTAAGTTTATTTTATTCCAGGACCTGATTAGCCTTGATTCTTTCAAGGGGTCTTGTTGGGTTGGTATACCCAGTATTTGAAATTTTAATACATGGTGGTCAGACCATAGGACTGGGATTGGTTGGTTGACCTTCACCTGGGTAGAGTTGGTGAATAGAAGATCTAAGGTATGACCAGCTATGTGGGTGGGACCAGTCACCAGTTGATTGAGGCCTAGAGTGTTTAAGCTGGAAACAAGACCATCTAAATATGGATCGGAAAGAAGTTCTGCACATCATTAAAAATCCCCCAAAAGGAGAAAGTTGTCAGCAGCCAGGTCATGTGATGCATTTGCCTCTGTTAGATGGGTAGAAAAGTGAGTCTTATTGCCAGGGGGTCGATAGAGTAGGGTGCCACCCCAGGGCCCCTTTCTGATACTGTTTATTTAAAAAATACAGATTTCACCCCAATCTGTTTGGAGGGTGTCAATAATGTATACGTTGGTATTGGCCCTAATAGCTATAGCCATGCCTCTGTCTCTTTTATCTTTTCTGTCTAATCTGGTCAGCTGATAGTTCTGGGGGAGGGTTAAGGAGATATCGGCTTTTGCGAAGACTCGTGGAGCCATGTCTCGGTGATGAAAAAGAGGTCTGGTTTCTCTGAGTCCAGTAGAGATCATATTTGCAGAGCGTGTGTTTGGAGAGAGCGGGCTTTGCAGTCTAAGCCTGTTAGGTTGTTATGAATAGAAGTTATTGTACTATTAGCAGGTTTTCTGAGGCATAGACTTACTGTTGTAGAGGGTTAACCATTGTATGAGGAATGTTTTTGAATAGTGGGGCCCTTAGTCGCGTGAAAGGGGATGACGCCTACCACAGGGGGATATTTTATTGAGCGAGTCAAGCTTTTGACTAGAGTACTGATGTAATCGAAGATAAATGGTCATGGAAGCCATAAGAGTAGTTAAGGTATTTTAATAGAAGTAGAGAGTAAAAGCTCGTGTTTCCATTGAAGACTCAGGAGCAACTGGCAGGAAGAGAATGCAAGAGCATTAAGTTGCATCGTGACATCAGCAAAGATAGAATGTTCTATTTAAAGGGAAAATGCAAAATAAGAGAATACAACTTATCCTCCATCCTTCCAGTCAAAAGTAAAAGAAACAAACAAAAGAAAGAGAAAAAAAAACACAGAACATATGCCCACACTTTCCATACCCGAACTTAATGGCACACAAAATCTTGAAGATAACTGGGTTGCCTCCTGATCCTTTGAGGCAAAATACGGGTGTCACCACCAATGGTGTCTCCATCTTCATTCGCTTGCCCAGGAATAGGATGAGACTGTAGACCACCAGAATTGTCATTTTTCCCTTTCTTGTAGAGGGCAACCCTCCTCAAATTCCCGTGTTCGCCATTATAAAGTGTCACAAATTTGTCATGGACTGACTTAATTTTGAAAGGACCTCTGAACTTGGAAAGACCCAGACCTACACGACCAGGTTTAACTTTTACCCAATCATTCACTGCTAACCTTTTCTCATTCAACCTATCACAAACTTTAGACGAACCGCCACCCAAATCCGCCAAACCAATGCACTCTTTCATCCAAGCCGGAACTAGTTTGGTACCAGCCAACCGTCCCCTCATCATGTCGAACGGAACTTTACCGGTAACACCGTACTCCGTTGTCCTGTACGCCCAAACTAAATCATTCACCATGTCTCTTACACACCCACCAGAACTCACAGCCATCTGGATGGCACCCTTCACCATTCTGTTAGCCCTCTCAATGACACCATTCCCCTGTGGATTGTACAATGAGGTCCTGGCGTGAACAATACCACATGCATCCAGAAATTTAACCATATCCTCTGAAACCAATTGGGTTCCATTATCAGTAATGAGTCTAACAGGGTAACCCTCCTCCCTGAAAACTTCAGACAACAAGTTGATTGTGGATTTTGTTGTTATCTTCTTAGTAAATTTCACCACCAACCACTTGGAAGTGAAATCAATCATGACAAACCCAAATTTCATGTCTTGACTCAAAGAATGAAATGGACCAATAAAGTCGAGGCAAACAGTATGCCAGGGCAAATTCGGATTATCAATTTTCCCAACATCACCCTGACATCCAACTCTCAATCTCTTCTCACTCTCGAAGCACTCTGCGCACCTCTCAACCCACTCAGAGACCTGCTGGTCCATACCTGGCCACCAGAAGAACTCTTTAATTCTCCTCTTCGTAAGTGATTGCCCAAGGTGTCCCTCGTGTGCCAACTTAAACAAGATAAACCTTAATTCCTGAGGCGGAATGAATTTGTCATCCTTCATAATGACATTTCCCTCAACATCTAGAATGGAGAATTCCTGTAAAATCTTCACATAGGGACGTACACCCAAAGGTAGGGTACTCTCTCTCCTAGAACCTTTCACAATTAATTCCCTCACACACCTCAACACCTCATCATTGGCCATACAAGAATTCCATTTGCTCCTATTGATAGCACCAGTACAAATATCCACCAATTCATTTATAGCTGCTACAGATCCCTCCGATTGCATAGCTTCAACACCCAATTTGTCTACAACCTCCCAAGGTAAGGGAAGCCTAGACAAGCCATCCACCTGAGAATTCCTCCACCCAGAACTATATTCTACCCTATACAAGAACTCTTGAAGCCTAGCAGCTAATCTAGCTAACCTCGCTGACCCTTTTCCTGCACCACCCGGAGATAGCAATTTGAGCAAGGGTTTATGGTCTGTCAACAACCTAAACTCAAACCCCCACAAGTACATTCTGAAGTACTCGCAACCCCAAGCGGCTGCCAATGCCTCAATAATAGAATAATAGAATAATTCCTTTCTGAACTGGTAAGTGTCCTTGACGCAAAAGCTACTGTCTTCAAACCCGAATCATGTTCCTGCACTAACACTGCACCAATACCAACGGCACTGGCATCAACAGTCAACACCGACTTTAGCTTAGTATCAAATGGGGTTAAGATTTTAGCCTCACATATCGCCTTCTTGATGTTAACAAAACACTCATCCTGCTCATCAGCCCACACAAACTTGCACCCCTTACTTAGTAACAACTTAATCTTCTCTGTCCTCGCTGCAAAATTCCCCACAAACTTCGCATAGTATTCAATAAGACCAAAGAATGATCTTAATTGATCCTTATCACAGGGTGCAGGTGCATTCCTTATTGACTCTAAAAGATCCCTCTTGGGCCTCACACCACTTGCAGAGAGAGTGTACCCCAAATACTCTACTTCCTCTACTGCAAACTTGCACTTCTCTTTCCTTAGGGTTAATCCTGACTGCTCCATTCTATTCAGAACCTCCTTCAAAATCTGATTGTGCTGCTCAATCGTCTCTCCGAACAAAAGAACGTCATCATGAAAATACACAACGTTACCTATCCCCTTCAAAACTGATCCCATCATCCTCTGAATAACCCCTGCCGCAGACGCGAGACCAAAGGTCATACGGGTAAACTGGTAAACCCCCTCAGTAGTGATAAATGCAGTCAACGCCTTTGAATCCTTGTGCAACTTTATTTGATGGTACGCACTTCGTAAATCCAGTTTCGTGAAAAACCTACCACCCTTTAATGATAAAATTCATTCATTAATATTTGGTAGTTGAAAATTATCCACAACAATATTCTGATTGAGTATGCGAAGATCCACACAGAATCTAAATTTGCTATCCGATTTGGTCGTGATCACGACTGGCGAAACCCGAGGTGAAATTTCTATCTGTTCAATCACACCGTGCTCAAGCATATCATCTAGCATTTTCCTCACTTCTTGTCTTGCTATAAAAGGCACTTTCCTCACTTTGTGCTGCATCGGAACTGCATCCTCTCTAAGTACTATCTTATGTACATACCCTTTCAATTCACCAATACGTTCAGCAAACAAGTCTGGCATGCCTTCAACTATCATTTCAGCAGTCATCTCAGCTACAACCATTACCTGCTGTGTTGCTCTAGGATCAATGACAATGTGAAGGTCATATAGGTGACCCCAACCCAAAATTGCTGGTCCAGAACTAGCAACGTACACTTTCCCATTAACAGATCGTCCCTGAAACCTAATCTCAGCTTCCATGTACCCCAAAAAATCAAAACATTCCCCCTTGGTATCCACAAGGATTGATGTCTTTAGGTAACAAAACAGTTCCCACCCAATTCTGCTTGAATAAGGATTCTGGAACTATTGTCCAAAACGAACCTGGGTTAACCATTAGTTCAACAACTTTATTATTGATGTTGAAGTTAGCTTTAGGCCTATTTTTCCTCCCAGGATCTATTCGTTGCGCATCTAAACATAATATTTTTTCCGCACCTTCCACATTGTCTTGCACACTCATCTCAGGCATTACTTCAACAATCGCTACCTTGTCATTATTTGACATTTTACACATCCTCGAGAAGTGACCCCTCTTTCCACACTTCCTACATTCTTTATCGATAGCAAAGCAACGCTTATATTCTGCACCATGATAGGTGCTGCCACACCTGCTACACATCCTCACTTGATATCTCCCTTTGTCCCCACTGTTGTATCCTCCGTAACTTCTTTTTTCAGTTTAAGTTGGCACACGAGGGACACCTTGGGCAATCACTGTAAAATTCGCGATAAAAAGTGAATACTTAATTTCCAAGTTTCATTCACCAACTCGACGAGAGTCAACGTAATATTTTTAAAAGTAAACCTACCCACGAGCTGCTGTCTCAGCGTCTAGTAGCGCGCATCCATTGTTGTCCTTTCACGTAGTTATGACACGCATGCGCACCAAAGCTAAGCGTGTACGACGTCAGAAACGTGTTGCCAGCGTAAAAAAACGTGCGTGCGGCTATTTTGGATGCAATCTTTGTTACTTAGGAACCGGACGAGCTGGCGTGAGGTAGGAAATACATTTTTATGAGAAAATAATTCACTGCGTTTCTTACGATAATCTTCATTTGAAGTGAATGAAATACATTTTATTTTATTTATTTTTTTTTTTTTTTGGTTAAAAACTTTTATTGAGCAACAAAATCATGTTTACAGAAATGGGCCTACAACCGCACGGGCTGGCCGCTAAGATCGACGCACAATGTGATAAAAACCAATGATCGCCACTCCGGCGGTCAGGCACAAACCGGATACAAGATGTCGCCCACAATATAAACAAGATAAGGCAATTTTCTTTTTTGAACACACCAAAAACAACAAACATCAAAAAAGGCGAATGCGTAATAAACAGAGTCAGCCCTGAAGGGGGGGGGGGGGGGGGGGGGGAAACCCACTAATCAGGAATACGAAATCACAATCAGTAGGATAAGGCAAGGTGGGGGGACAGCAGGGAGGTCAATCAAATCAAAGGACAGTATACGAAATTTCAGAAACGCCAGCCTAGGGAGATAAGGTAACATCAGGGGCTTCCACCAGTGGAGGAGCACAAATATCTCGCGATAGGCGTTCCACTGACACCAGATCTTCGTCCATGCCCTAGGTCTGCCCCTGGCTGTGTGTTGGAAATGGGATCCCTGGCTGGCCAGGGCTTTCGCCAAAGTCAGTCAGAGACCACCACTCCCAAGTCAGGGCAAGGGAGTTACACGCCAAGATAACCCCTACTCACCCTCTAGGTAACGTGGCGCGAGCAGCAAGGCTAAACTTGGAGGCGATGTAGGTTAAGTATCTGCGCACGCACCCCAGCAACAAAACCCAAAGGCCCACCACAAAGGAAACTCCACACAAGGTTATATAAAAATAGCCTTTGTATTACACCAAAACACATTTAGATAAAACACACTTTACAATGTGCCAGAGGCACGGGCAGAATTTACAAGGGATTATTTACAAGACAGGGCCACCTGGACCACTGTCAGGAATAGCACTTTCTGAACGTAGAATACAATACTTGTAGGCCTAGAACTTAGAACATAGCCTATCAGACAGTACCTTCCGTCCTGGTTGCACGGGATAATGCGAGTGACCTCCTTAGTAAGCTTGGGCGCGGCTCAGGGGAGAGCGGCGCTGCTCGAGGCTTGGACGGGCTGCCGGCACGGTACAAGCGTTTCTCTGGGGCGACCAATGTGTGCGGCTCAGAAGAGGAGGGGGAAGGCAGGATGCGGGCGACCCAGCGAAGCGGCGCGGCTCAGGGGAGAGCGGCGCTGCTCGAGGCTTGGACGGGCTGCCGGCACGAGCTGCCGAGGGGAACGAGCAAGGCACACTTCAGCGAGGCCCCAGGGGCCAAGGGAGATCAGACAAGTCCCAGCAATTTGGCAGGGAAGGCACCATAGAGTCCACTGCTCCTGGGACTCTGGTCAGGGGGCAAGCTTAATATCAAGCCCTTGGGATCACTTATAACAGAAGATGACTGTAACACAAAATAGGACATAAAGCACACAACCAGTACCCACTGGTAACTGGTAAGTCCCCCCTACACAATCCTAACCACCCTAGGAACAGGTCACGCAGGGAACCAGGACCTTACTAGCACCACCTGCACTAGCAAGAACAACCACCTCAGTATCACAATACAAGTAGGGGCATAGACCTGGGGACAAAACACATGATGCAATGCATAACATTCATTCAGAGGTGTAAGAGAACCAAGGCACATGATGTATCAACAACACATTTAGCGGTGCAGCAAAGAGCACTTTGCAGAAATCACAGTAACATGAACTTACATCAAAGTCCAGGGTCCAGGTTGCGCCACTGCGCCAAAACCTAAAGGTAACAGTAGCAAAATCCACATTAGTCACCAACTGTGACTTTCCCTAGGCCAACTGGCCTTGTTGGGGCTAGGACGCCCTGTGTCTCAGAGTCAGGGCAGGCTGTAATAAGCCAAATGTACACCAGCCTAAACGTGGCAGTTGCCCACAAAGTGCTGGGCAACTGGTGAGAATGGTGGGGACAACGTTGGAGCCTGCCAGGCCCTGAACAAATAAAATGTTCACCTGAGCCTCTCAGGGCTCGTAAAACTACTGTGCCCCCTTGAGCCTCTGTGGCTCGCCAAACAGAGAAATGCCGCCTGGAGCCCTCGTGGCTCTGAGAACAACTGTGGCAGGGGTTGGCCCTCTGGGGGAGCCTCGCAGCGCTCCAAACCAACAATGCCCCCACGAGCCTCTCTGGGCCCGTCACTATCGTAGGAGTCCCTCCCGGGGGACTCGAAATAAAGACAATTGGGCCCCTGAGCCTCTCCGGGCTCCTTCACAAGATGCTGCCTGCTTTGCTGGAGTCCCCCTCCTGGGGACTCAAAACGACACTGGCCCTTTCACTGGAGGGGAGGGGCGGGCACCGGTAATATGCCCCGACGCCCCCCCTCTTCTGGGAAAAACTCACCGGTCTCTTCTCCGGCGCTGCTCTTCTCCTCTGGGCAGGGTTCTCCGGTGCTGCACTTTGCTGGCTGCCCCGGGGCTCTCTCTCCACATCACGGGAGCCCCGGGCGGCCATCGCTCAGCCTCATTCTCCTCCCGGTCGACGGCGGCAGGCAGCCAATCGTGGCGCGGTGGCGGGCGGGACTTCCCTCCAAAACCGGAAGTCCCGCCCCGCGTCAGGCACCGTAGTGCCTGGCTTCCTGTTTGGCAGCGCTCGGGCCGCGACGGTGAAAACTGGGCTTTTAAGAGGGGTGGACACCCTCGAGACCAAAAGTAACCAGTGAAGCGAGGTGGGCACTCGCAAAGGGCGCCATAATCGGGGTGGCACCCGTCAATTAGGAATAAAGTGCAACGAAGCACTCGGGGTACCAAAAAGGGCAGGAGCGCTTCCCTCAGAGGGAAAACGACAGCGCTCTGCCCAGGCAGGCAAATAAAAGCGCTCCCAGCGCTAAAGGAGAATAAAAGGGCTCTCAAGCCAAAGTTGAAAGCGCTCCTCCATGCTAGGGCCTCACACGTCCAGCAAAGAGTCCTTCATGAAATGCAGCAGGTAGGGGGGCAAGGCTTCCAGGCCAGGAAGGAGGGTCCACCAGGAGTCCATCAGCAAGCCAGGGTCTGGGCAGGGCCCAGGGAGGCAAGCCTTGCCCTGGGCCCAAGCAGCAGCACGCCCCTGGCAGATTCAAGTCAGCAACCAGAACATTTTCATGGGGTCACAGCCCCTCTTTTATACACCTTTCTCTTTTGTCTGTAGGTGCAGGGTGGGGGCAGAACCAGTTGCAGCCGGTCTGTGAGCACTGTTGATGACTCAACCACCCCTTTCATTCATCAGGCAGGCTAGGGTCATCAGTCGCACCACAGGGGGCGGAGCCAGCATTGTGTGGGGGAAACTCAGCCTCATTCAGGACACAGGCGCAGCCCCTCCCTCACATCAGCATGCTAATCTCTCCATTCACCACCGGGGCAGACCCACACAGACTTCCTGGAGCCTGGCATCCCATCCAGCTCCAGCCAATCACACGCCAGGCATATTTTACACTAATATGTCAACTCCTAGAAGTGGCGCTTCCGCACAAGACACATACACGCCGCACATACCGTTGCGCAGCATTCACTCTCACGAGTTCGCACATACCAAACTTAAGCATGCACGCCTCACGCATCAGGAACTACCAGGGACACAGACATTCCCCATGCATTCCTATGGGAGGGCAGGCCAGTCTCACTCCACGCACTCAGGGAGCGCACGCACTTTACCCTGCGCCACAGTGTCAAAGTGCGCAAAGACCAGAAATCACTATAATTTCAAGGCAAAAAGTTCAGGGGTGACCCTGCCAGAAGGCCCAAGTCCAACACTGTGTAAAAAGTCTTTTCGCGGAACATAGACCAGTCCATGTTTTCTTCCCACACAGAGACAGTGGGGGGCCTGTGTGAGCCCCAAAGTTGCGCTATTTCCCGCTTCGCAACCATATAGCCCAGGGTCGCCCATCTGGTCTGGGCCACCGAATAGTCGGTAGGTTCCCACACATTCAACAAGCATCTCCGAACCTCCGACACCAGGGCAATTCCAGTCACATCAGCCATCACCGCAAGCACCTCAGTCCAATAGGCAGCCACCCTCGGACACTCCCAAACAATGTGAAGAAACGTAGCACTCAACCCACACCCCCGCTTGCATAGGCCATCCGGGGAAAAACCCATCGCAACCAAACGAGGACCAGTAACATACACCCGGTGGAGGATCTTGAGCTGGACCAGACGGAGACGGGCAGGAATGGCGACCTCTTTCGGAGAAGATAGTGCCGACTGCCAATCCTCGTCATCCAATTCCAGCCCGTCGCCGACCCATGCCTCTCTAAGTCGAACCAGCAAGTCAGCGCGATTGTGAATCAGCTTCTTATAAATCAAGGAGATAGTGCTATCAGGGAGATGACCGTCCAGGATACGATCTTCGAGGGGGGAGGACTCGGGGATGGCGGTACCGGAAGTCAGTACAGAAGTGAGGGCATGACGGACCTGTAAATATCTAAAAAATTCTCTATCACTCAGGTCATAATCATTCCGAAGGGCCTCGAAGGACTTCACCGCTCCATTCGCACACACGTCATGCACTCTACAGATCCCAATCATGTCCCAGCGGTCAAACCCCTTCGTCGTCCAGAGACATCCCAGACGCTCAGATGCATAAAGCGGAGTCGCCAGCGTCACTCGTTCATCCCACCCCAAGCTCACATTCGCAGCGCGCCATACACTAACCGCAATCCTGGTCGGTCCCGTAAGATGGCGCCCAGCCGACCTAGAATAAAGCGCTCTATTAAAATCCCCACCCGGCAGTTGGAGTCTGTCCATTTCAAAGGCCGGATCCGGGGAATACATTGAGTGGTTAATGGCAGACAGTTGGGTAGCCCAATAATATCTCCTGATATCAGGAAGCGCTATGCCCCCGTCATACCAAGGGATGGTGAGCTTCGCAAGGGCAATACGTGGACGCCCGTCCCAAATCAGTTGCCTTTGTAGACTCTCGACCTCTCGGAAATAAGTAGCGGGGATATCATCATAGGAATTCTGGAGTGCGTAAAGGAATCGCGGCAAGGACATCATCTTGAAAAGGGCTGCTCTGCCCAGCGGTGACAAGGGTAATTTACGCCAGCGAGCCACGTCCAGCCTAAGTCTATGAAGCGGGGGAAGGAGATTACGTTCAAACCGGAGCGACGAATCCAGTGTAATAAAAACCCCCAGATATTTGAAACCGGACTGAACAACCTGGATGGGAAATCTATTCGGCAACGGGGGCAAATCACCCGAAATAACATAGACACAGGATTTAGCCCAGTTTATAATCAAACCAGAATTCTTGCCAAACGAGGTGAGAACGTCAAATAAGACATTTAAAGATTTACGCGGGGAAGTAAGATAAAGAAGAATGTCGTCCGCGTAAAGCGAGACACGATCCTCAAAATCTGGGGACCAACGTATACCCTTGAGAGAAGGCTCCCAGTGAAGCCACGCAGCTAGCGGCTCTAACGCGAGAGCAAAAAGCAATGGAGACAAGGGGCACCCCTGTCTGGTCTCCCTACCGAGGGAAAAGGGAACCGAAACTCGACCGTTAACCACGACCTGTGCCAGGGGGTCGGTATACAGCAGCTTCACCCATCCGATAAACCCCGGGCCAAAACCAAACTTCTCAAGAGCCGCCCAAAGGTAGGGCCACTCTATCGTGTCGAAGGCCATCGAGGCGTCCAACGAAGCCAAAATGGCCGGCTCCGTCAGAAGCCCCGCCCTCGCGATGGCTCCATGAAGGCGACGCAAATTAAGAGCTGTGTTACGGTGCGGGATGAATCCGGATTGGTCCGGATGAATCAAGTCACTAATGACCGTTAGGAGGCGAGTAGCCAAGATCTTGGCAAGAACCTTAGGCTCAACATTTAACAGGGAGATGGGTCTATATGACGAACAAAGATCCCGGGGCTTACCATCTTTAGGAATTACCACAATCGTAGCCAGGCGCTGGTCATAAGGGAGAGCACCCCGCTCACGAGACTCCGAAAACATTGTTCGAAGATAGGGCGCAATCTTATCAGGACGCAGTTTGTATAACTCAATTGGCAAACCGTTCGGGCCCAAAGCCTTGCCGGAACGGAGAGAGCGAATTGCAGTCGCTATTTCGTCCGTAGAGAACGAGCCCTCCATAGAGTCCCGCTCCAGATCAGAGAGGCAGGGCAAAGCTATGTCGCGCAGCAAAAGGCGAGAGTCGTCTGCATCCCTTTCCGACACTGGGGAGTAAACCGCACGAAAATAGTCCGCAAAACATTCCACTATTTCAACCGGGTCCGTCACTTTCACACCATTCAAAGTCTGAATCACAGGCACTACTCGATTTGCCCTCTCCTTCTTGTCCAACCAGGCAAGCAATTTACCCGCTTTGTCCCCAACATCATACAGACGACCCTGTTGCTCTCTAAACATCATTTTGGCCGCATCTGTGACCAGAGACTTATAGGCAAATTGCTTCAGACCCAGGGCATGGAGTTTGTCACGAGTAACACTCGATTCCAGGTCAGCCTCCATTTCAAGTATTTCCATCTCAAGGTCCACCACCTCCTGATTCCTCGCCTTTTTGGTTTCAGCAATGAGAGACAGGGCCTGCCCACGAATTACTGTCTTAAAAGCCTCCCATAGGGACACCGCAGAGGAGACAGACCCCTCGTTTTCTAAAAAGTAGTCGTCCAGGGACTTAATCAATTGACTACGAGTCTCAGGGGAGGTCAGGTACCAAGGGTTGATAGGAGCCACCCGGCCCGCCGCCTCCACCCCCACATCAAAACAAAGCCAGAGTGGAGAATGGTCTGAGATGCCCCGGGGGAGGTGTCTAATCTCCCGGACAGCCGATGACTGTGCAGCTGGCATGAGGAAGTAATCCAGTCTAGATAAACTCCCATGGGCCCCAGAATGGAAAGTATACTGAAGCTGAGTGGGGTGCATAAGTCTCCAACAGTCCACCAAACCAAAAGTATCCAAAAAGCCACCCAGCCACAATTGGGCCGAAGGAGTATCCCTAGGGGGGTAACAATCACTCAGACCGGAGAGGACAGAGTTAAAGTCACCAGCCATGAAAAGAGCACCATCAGTGAGTTCCAACAGCACTCGGCCCAAATCGGAGAAGGTAGAGGTCTGCAGGCCGGGGGGCACATAGACGGTGAACAGGGAAAGGGTCCGGCCCTCGTATCGTCCCACGAGGACGGCATAACGCCCCCGATCATCAAGGATTACATCATCTATCGCAAGGGGAAGGGAAGCCCGGACAAGGATACCCACCCCCCTGGAACCCGTTGTAAACCCTGAGTGCGCGACAAGACGATAGCCCCACCTATTCATTGCACGACAAGTATTACCCACTAGATGTGTCTGCTGCAGAAAGACAATATCGGGAGACAAACGTCGCAGGCATCGCAACACCACCCCCCGTTTTATACGATCCCCTAGACCATTGACATTCCACGAAATAAACCTCAACCCGCTACCCCCCATTCCACAAAGCAATGCAGGAACCATCCCCCAATGAGCATGACACTGAAAATTCAATTATCAAGATAGAATCGCCTTCAAAAAACAAAACACAAACCACAAACACCCCACCAACCCACCCCCCAACATCCAAGAAAACACCCCCCACCCTGCACCCCTGCAGTAAACAAAAAAACCACCCCAACATGCAGTGTGCCTGTCGCCCAAAAACCCCCGTTCTACAAAAAGACCCCGGAGGAGGAAAAGGCCCTGTCCCACCCGCCACCCCGACAGAGATAAAGAAAGAAGAGAATACACAGAAAATAGAGGCGCTCAAGTACAGAACCCAGAAAGAAATTACATGATACGGAGACAGGGGCCCAGACAACAAGTTCAGCTCTCTACACCACCCTCGGCACCACCCGGGTGCTCGGTGGGCTCAGTCAAAGTAGGCCGGTCCGGCAGAGAGTCCAGCCAGTCATTTACCGAATCAGGTCGATCAAAGAAGAGGGTCCGTTCATTGTACTCAACTCGTAGCCTGGTAGGAAAAAGCATGGCGTATCTCAGACCCAAGTCCCGAAGACGCTTCTTGACTCCACGGAAGCCCATTCGCTGTCTCTGCACAAGCTGTGAGAAGTCCGGGTAAAAGTTCACCGAGGCATTTTCGAAGGCCACCGGGCCCTTAACCCTCGAGGCCTGCAGGATAGCGTCTCGGTCCCTATAATGAAAAAGTTTTGCGACAATGGGCCTCGGCGGGGCGCCCGTCTTGCCCTGGCCACCCGGAACGCGATGGGCACGTTCCACCGCAAAGAATTTGCTCAATCCAGATGGAGAAAGGTAGTTTTGTATCAAGTCCTCAACCAGGAGATCAACAGAATGTGGATCAGGAATTTCCGGAACACCATCCACACGCACGTTGCAACGCCGTGCTCTGTTTTCAAAATCCTCCAAGCGCTGAGTCATGAAATCGTTCACCTTTCTGAGGTTGCCGATCTCCGTCTGTATCTCCGAGACGTCGGCCGTGAGGCTAGATGACTTGAGGTCCAATGACTTCACCTTCTCATTGGTTTTAGATAAGTCGGCCCGAATCAAGGTCACATCAATAGCCACAGTATCAATTTTGTGGGCCAAAGCTTCATACTGTTGGCCGATGGTTTCTCTCATGCCGGAGATGGCGCCCATGATGTCCTGCAGGGACGGCTCCGCCGAAGCCTCCAAAGGGTGCCCCACTGCACTCAGGCCAGGCAAGGTGGCACCGGGGGACCCCTTCGATTGTGTGTACCGGTCCATGATATTAGACTGGACCGGGCCTCCGCGAAGGGGCATCTTGGTCTTCCGCCTCTCTTGGTCCCCTCTGCCAGTCATAGTGTAGACCACGTCCCCAAGGGACCCACGCGACCTGGTGAAAATGGCCGCAGGAAGACAGGGCGCCGGAGCCAAAAGTCAGCAGCGAGGGCACCTCGAGGTGTGAACCGGCCCGGAAGGATACGAAGCAGGCAAAAGGTGCAACTGCGACCTCGTGCCGCTGGACTCAGCACCGGCCAGACACCTCCGCTGGAAGACGTAGTCTGAGTCAGAATCGAAACCGAAAGTTAAGAGGGGGACCCATAAGTCGAGTCTCCCTGCCGCTGTTGTTCAACTCAGACACGGCAGCAGAGCCTCACCAAGACCCGGGCGCACCACCAGGGCGGGCCCGGAAAGTTCGAGTCGACGTAGCTTCGGTGCCCCTGGTCCAATTCGAAATCCAAAAACAATATTAAGATCAGCCCAGGTTCCTCTTCATGAGTCCTTGTAATGATTCAGGATAAGTTCAGGATATCATGCCGGGGGTGGCGGGGGTCCGGAGAGCGCTGTGCTCACGCGGCCATCACGGATGCTCGCCAAGCTCCTGATGAAATACATTTTAAACTTTGGTGGAAGCTTACTGTTGAATACATTTTTTGTGACAGTTGGAGAACTTTACTAGAAGTACTTGAAGGTGCTCTAGTGTGTTGTGTTTCTCTGAATAAACTACTTTCGAAGTGAATGAAACACATTTTGGAAGCTCACTGTGGAATATATTTATAGTGAAAGTTTGAGAACTTTATTGGAAATACTTGAAAGTGCTCTTGTCTGGAATATCTATCAGAAATACTATGGAGAATCCATGTGTAATTACACCTCCTATGTTTCTACAACAAAGTGGAGAACCACCCATAGAGTGGGATGAATGGATTGATATTTTCGAAAACTACATAGAAGCCCTTGATGGTAAAGACTTTAGCGCTACAAGAAAGAAAGCATTACTTTTAAGTGTCCTTGGAAAAGAAGGTCAGCATGCTTTCAAATATTTACCGCTGGGTTTGAGCCAAGATGGTAGAGCTATTAACAATGTTTATACAGAGGCTAAGGCAAGAATGAAGAAACAATATTCAAAAGAGGTGAATATTGTCATGGCGAGACATAAGTTTTATACTCAACCGCAGAGAGCTGAGGAGTCTGTTGACTAATTTGTGACTAGATTACGAGAACTTTCCTTAAAGTGCAATTTTGGAGAGATGAGGGACGAGATGATAAGAGATCAATTGATCGTTCAATGTAAAAACCAGAAAATGCAGGAAAAACTTTGGGCGGCAATAAATCCCACTCTGCAAGCTGCGATAGACATAGCTACGGTTGTTGAGGAATCTACTGCGTGTATGAAAGAAATGGAGAAGAAAGAGACTTCGAGAGAGAGTGGGGGTGGGTCAGTCTCGTCTGTTGCTAAAACTGAAGTTGCTGTAATGAACAAAAAGGGGTTTGAAGCAAACGACAAAATTGAGAAATGAAGTTACGGAGGATACAACTGTGGGGAGAAAGGGAGATATCAAGTGAGGATGTGTAGCAGGTGTGGCAGCACCTATCATGGTGCAGATTATAAGCGTTGCTTTGCTATCGATAAAGAATGTAGGAAGTGTGGAAAGAGGGGTCACTTCTCGAGGATGTGTAAAATGTCAAATAATGACAAGGTAGCGATTGTTGAAGTAATGCCTGAGATGAGTGTGCAAGACAATGTGGGAGGTGCGGATAAAATATTATGTTTAGATGAGATGAATGCACAACGAATGGATCCTGGGAGGAAAAATAGGCTTAAGCTAACTTCAACATCAATAATAAAGTTGTTGAACTAATGGTTAACCCAGGTTCGTTTTGGACAATAGTTCCAGAATCCTTATTCAAGCAGAATTGGGTGGGAACTGTTTTGTTACCTAAAGACATCAATCCTTCTGGATACCAAGGGGGAATGTTTTGATTTTTTGGGGTACATGGAAGCTGAGATTAGGTTTCAGGGATGATCTGTTAATGGGAAAGTGTACGTTGCTAGTTCTGGACCAGCAATTTTGGGTTGGGGTCACCTATATGACCTTCACATTGTCATTGATCCTAGAGCGACACAGCAGGTAATGGTTGTAGCTGAGATGACTGCTGAAATGATAGTTGAAGGCATGCCAGACTTGTTTGCTGAACGTATTGGTGAATTGAAAGGGTATGTACATAAGATAGTACTTAGAGAGGATGCAGTTCCGATGCAGCACAAAGAGAGGAAAGTGCCTTTTATAGCAAGACAAGGAGCGCTACTAGACGCTGAGACAGCAGCTCGTAGGTATGTTTACTTTTAAAAATATTACGTTGACTCTCATCGAGTTGGTGAATGAAACTTGGAAATTAAGTATTCTCTTTTTATCGCGAATTTTACACTGACTTTGTACTCGGATTCTCATTAAATGTTAATAAAAGTCCCAGTCACGATACAAACAAAAAAAAAATGCTCACCAGAAGGTATTTGTTGGAAGGCTGAAAGGCTCTTGTACTTTTAAAGAAATGAACATCTCCTTCAAAATCCTCGTTGAAGTTAAAGATCGTTTTCCAGAACATCCGCCTCTAAATCCTTATCCTTAGATAGGAAGGTACTTCCTTTTCCACGCGTTTTTCTTGGTTCTTTTCCCACCAGTCGAGTTTTCTCTACAAAACTCACTCTGCACTACACTTGCTCCATAAGCCAATCGCCGCCATCTGATGTAATCGAAGATAAATGTCATGGAAGCCATAAGAGTAGTTAAGGTATTTTAATAGAAGTACAGAGTAAAAGCTGGTGTTCCCATTGAAGACTCAGGAGCAACTGGCAGAAAGAGAATGCAAGAGCATTAAGTTGCATCATGACATCAGCAAAGATAGAATGTTCTATTTAAAGGGAAAATGCAAAATAAGAGAATACAACAAGTACCTTATTATAGCCATAGAGGGGCTAAGAGGTGGCAAAACTGGCAGAGTGGCCGGTGGCGGTCATGTGCGGACGGGTGCAGACGGGCTTGCCTTTGGTGCACCATCGGCATGACGCTGCACCCTTCCGCTCTGTGCACTTCCTTAAGAGTGACTGGAAGTGGGGGGGACTGCAACAGCATGTGGAGAGCTGACCTCTTGTGCTCAGAGGTTACTGAGGGCTAAAAATGGTAGTGCTTTAACCCTCCGCACAAACAGCACTTGCGCGACGGACCAGGGCAGCGCAGCCTAGAACAGGTGAGCAACGCGTTAAAAGAGTTAAAAAATGTGGCTGAAGACCAGCAACTAGGTCTGACCTGTCTTCGTTCGAGTTTCTGTTTCTGAGTACGCTGTGCGTTCACTTCTGCACACTTCCTTAAGAGTGACTGGAAGTAGGTAGAGGATGGAGGAGTCTGGCTCAATGGTTAGAGCGGCAGACCCTGACGCAGAGGTCTGGCCCGGACTAGGGTTCAATTCCCACCTTGGCGTGTCTTGGGCTCAATTTCCTCGGACCTGACAATTCTCGCCTCGGTGCCTACTCTAATCATGGGCCCCACGCTGCAACTCTGGGCAATAGCTTGCTTAGCCTCCACACCGGCCCCAAGAGCACTAGGATGCCTGGCTTCACGTTGGGGGTGCCCAGGAGTGGACACCTCACAGGGAAAGCCAGGAAGGGTTCCACAGCGGTATGAGTAATAGCGCCAGGAAACCGCTTGGTGGCAGTGCGCTCTACTAATACCTTAACATTTACATTTAGGCAGGACTGCAACAGCTTGTGGAGCTCTGACCTCTTGTGTTCAGAGGTTACTGAGGGTTAAAAATGGTGGTGCTTTTACCCTCCGGAAAAAAGGCACTTGCCGCAACAGGCCAGGGCAGCACGGCGCAGAACAGGAGAGCGGCATGTTCTCGCCCCTTTTTTCCTTTCTCCTGTGTGCCCTGATGAAGGTCTGGCCCTAGATTGGGCCGAGCACCGAAACGCGCGTTGACACCTCAAGTCTGTCCTGACACGTGATCATCTAGTCTCCTATGTGCTCTTGGGAGACGTTCTCAGGACCGCATTCATCGTTTAACATCTGGCAACTGTAGTTTGATATGTATTTGATGCTTGAAGGGTGTGTGAGTATGTCTGGATTTTGCTGAAGTATTGGATGATTGAAGAGCGAGTGGAGATTTTTAAGTCTTAATGAATGTGTGAAGGGATGAATGGGATGTTGATTGAATGATACGACCACCTTGGTATCGCCATATGCATGTTTTGTCACCTATGTTATTACTTTCTGTAAAAAAATATATATTCATACAAAAGAAATGAAATAAAAAATGAATCTTGTTTTATAATGATCTGGTGTTGGAAAGTTTGATTTGCCTCTGGTCTTATTGAGCTCATTACTGCGAATTTAATGGAAGGACCCTAGTCGGGCCTGGTGTATCAGAAAGGGCATTCTGTTTGGTTTCTCCTTATAGTGCAGAGAAGCTGGCACCGGTTGAGTCAATATTGATTGGTCCCAGTGCCAAGAATCTCTCTGGTACACGTGTCACGTGACCTGACATGAGACCTGCTGGGAGGAGGCTGGCTGCTCGCCTCCGGTATAAACATAGGAGCTGTGGGCTGACAGCCCCACCCTGAGACTGAACCTTGTGTGCCCAGGATCACACCTCGGTGCCAGCCACCCCTCGCCATGAAGGTCGCTCTGGCTCTAGTGCTGGTGGCAGTCAGCTGCTCCCTGGGTGAGTGTCCTTCCTGGGCTCAGGGGGAGGGGGTGAGAGAGGGGGCTCTGAATGGACCTGTATTTGAATAAATAACAAATCATAACATTCCTCAGCGCAGCCCCAGGACTCAGTAATATCTGTGGAAGCGAGAGGTATAGAGACCCCCCCACAAAATAAACAGTCCCATCTCTGCTGGAGGGGATTCTTTTTAAAGTAAATGTAAAGCTCTTTAGTTTCTTCATTTATATGTTTCTTTACATGTTTCAGTTTTCGTCTTCAATGTCCCTCACCCTCATAAGTGAGAGGGGGCGTGGCTGGAGAGGTGAGGTCAGGGTGGGGATTTTGAAAGTACATTGTTATTTAAACCCCCTCATACTTTTGAATTTGTGGCACATTCTCAAGTGTTGTTTTTGTTTTTTTAACAATGTGGGAAAGAAAATTGATGGTAGTATTCCAAATCTAGTTTCAAAATACTCTCTGGAGCCATTCCTTCTCTATTCCTCATTTAGCCCTTTGCTGAGTAAATACAACACCGATTGGTGATTTTATGATCAGAAATACAACAATTGCTTCAGGGCTTTGTACTCAAAACACAGAAGAGGCTGCCTTTAACAAATATATTAAAATGTAAGTACGACTGCTCCCACGAGCCAGACAGATACAACCACGATGCAAGCTGCCAGGCTCTTACTTACAGGCACTAAACACATGTCTGAGGCAGCTAAGAGTTTACAATAAAAGCCAGAGGATAGCTCAGGGGGTTTGCTGCAGAGGAGGTATCTCGGGGCTGCACCCTCGGTTCCCATGGAGACCAGAGAGGAGGGGCTACAAGGACTGTTTTGAGGAACCTTCAGAGATGGCTGAAGTGCTGGAGAGGACACATACATACATTAAATGGCAGGCAAGTGAATATGCAAATTAGTAAACAGTATAGTTTGCCTGGAATGTAAAGTTACATTTAAAAGGAAAAAAGACGAGTCATCTGGCAGCAGGTGCAACCAGTTCATTCATTAAGTAGAAGTCACCATTGACTGATAACAACACACAACAAACAAATAGGATTGCTCCCATCAAAAACACACAGACACATTCACAATTTAAATTTCTTTCGAATGTCTTAAAATAGCTGTTTCCGGTGGTCCTAGTGACACATTTAAAGCAAGTTGATGAAAACCTCTTTAGGAGTGGTTAAAGTTTACTAGGCGGCCAGATTTTAAGGGCAATGCCAATATATCAGGGTCAAAATCAAGGTAAAGTAAACATGAAAACTCAGATTTCTGGGTTTGGCACCAGCAACAATAGGGCTTTGGGGGGGGCGGCCGACCAGCGGGAGGCCTGCCACCCCCGGGGGGGGGGGGGGGGGGGTTTGGGGCCGGGGGAGGGGAGGGATAGAGCCAGCACCGTACTTGGGCTGGTATTGGGCTAGTTAGTAGCCTTGGGCTGGGGTTGGGCTAGTTTTGGGCTGCTTTTGGGCTGGCCCCCTTTAAAACCGGACATTTTGTGTTATAGGTCACCATTTGGTGGCTGGTGACACAGCAGCCGGGCGGGGGTTATGGCGGAGGTAATTATTTTCCCACCCTCCCTCCCTGTGTTTTCGATCAGTTGATGGGTGGGTTTCAAGTGTGGGGTCTGGGGGGGCGGGGAGAGGGGTGATTGCTTTTCTTCAGGGTGTAGGAGGGGTTTTGTGGTGTGCGGTGGTTTTGGAAGGAGTTTTCTTGGGGGCCGGTGCATCTGGTTTTTTGCTCGATGGTTGTGGGTGTGGTTGTGTCGCTGGAGCAGGTGTGGGGTGATGTTCTGCCTTTGGGGCGGTTCTTCCTACTATATGGGGGAAGTGTAGGAGATCTGTTGTTGGATTATCGGGGGGTAGGTCAAGCATAATAAAGGATTTAGCCAGGTGGAGAGGCAAATTGACGTTTCTGCTAATTGTTTACTGTATTTGGATTGGGGGAACCAGTTAGGGGAGGAGGTGGGGGGATTGTCAAGAAATTGCATATTTAGAGAGGTATAGTTTTGTACGGCGCAGGCCAAGGGTTTTCGTTGTTTAAGGTGCACCTGCTTCCAATAAAGCGGCCTTTATCACACCTAATTTTGAGTTTTGGGTCGGTGCTGTTTTCCTCCCCCCCCCTCCCCCGTTTGGCCCCAAATAGTGCTTTGCTATTTAGGGTGTGCTATGTACGGTGGGACGCATTACACCCCTCCTTTGGTTTGGGTTGCGCATGCGATTACTACTACAGGGATTTTATTGGCCAAGTATTTTTGACCTTCCTTGAGGCATGTCTTTGAATGATACCTGTGTGCTGCCGCTCTCCTATTGGAGAACACTGGGACACGTGCTTGTCTAGGCTCCGCCTCCTCCCCTCACCTCCATCATTAACCCTCAAGCACAGCAGCCCCAGCAGGTGGCGCCCTTCGAGCCTGTCTGCTCGAGGACAAATCCAACAAAGAGCCATGAGTAAGACTAAATGGCAAGGTTGATAATTCTCCCAAAGTACATTAGCTGTTTTTATGAAATTGTGAGCCGCCCCCTGAAAGTCATCCACTGGTGTGGTCTGCATAATAAACAGCACATTTTGTGAAATGCATATTATAATTCCAAACCTCCTCTACATTAAAAAATGTACATTGTACATGGAATGATGCTGCCCAAAGTGACAAATACATGTGTTGCCCCCTCTTTAACCTGGCTGTTTCCTAAGGTTTAGCCTTTAGTTTCCTAACTACCGCCTCTTTGCCACCTCATTGGAGCCTTAGCACCAGGATGCCTGTAAGGTGATAGTGCGCTCTATAAGTTCAATAAATAAATGAAATAAAATAAATAAACTTAGTAATCCCTGCCCTCATATCTTCCTACAAGGTTTAATGCATTGTGGACCCTTTAGAAGCATCAGCTGCAAGGTGGGCAGAGACATCTTCAAGCCCCAGACAAGTAGAACCCCCAGACCCATGTACAGCAGCCCCAGAGAGCAGCCCCCATGCAGGACACCCAGACCCATGTACAGCAGCCCCACAGAGCCGGCACCCATGCAGGACACCCAGACCCATGTACAGCAGCCCCACAGAGCAGGCACCCATGCAGGACACCCAGACCCATGTACAGCAGCCCCACAGAGCAGGCACCCATGCAGGACACCCAGACCCATGTACAGCAGCCCCACAGAGCAGCACCCACGCAGGACACACAGACCCATGTACAGCAGCCCCAGAGAGCAGCACCCATGCAGGACACCCAGACCCATGTACATCAGCCCCACAGAGCAGGCACCCATGCAGGACACCCAGACCCATGTACAGCAGCCCCACAGAGCAGGCACCCATGCAGGACACCAAGACACATGTACAGCAGCCCCACAGAGCAGGCACACATGCAGGACACCCAGACCCATGTACTGCAGCCCCACAGAGCAGGCACCCATGCAGGACACCCAGACCCATGTACAGCAGCCCCACAGAGCAGGCACCCATGCAGAACACCCAGACCCATGTACAGCAGCCCCACAGAGCAGCACCTATGCAGGACACCCAGACCCATGTACAGCAGCCCCAGAGAGCAGGCACCCATGCAGGACACCCAGACCCATGTACAGCAGCCCCACAGAGCAGGCACCCATGCAGAACACCCAGAGCCATGTACAGCAGCCCCAGAGAGCAGGCACCAATGCAGGACACCCAGAGCCATGTACAGCAGCCCCACAGAGCAGTCACCCATGCAGGACACCCAGACCCATGTACAGCAGCCCCGGAGAGCAGGCACCCATGCAGGACACCAAGACACATGTACAGCAGCCCCACAGAGCAGGCCCCATGCAGGACACCCAGACCCATGTACAGCAGCCCCACAGAGCAGGCACCCATGGAGGACACCCAGACCCATGTACAGCAGCCCCACAGAGCAGGCACCCATGCAGGACACCAAGACCCATGTACAGCAGCCCCAAAGAGCAGGCACCCATGCAGCACACCCAGACCCATGTACAGCAGCCCCAGAGAGCAGGCACCCATGCAGCACACCCAGACCCATGTAGAGCAGCCCCAGAGAGCAGGCACCATGCAGGACACCCAGACCCATGTACAGCAGCCCCACAGAGCAGCCCCATGCAGAACACCCAGACCCATGTACAGCAGCCCCACAGAGCCGGCACCCATGCAGGACACCCAGACCCATGTACAGCAGCCCCAGAGAGCAGGCACCCATGCAGCACACCCAGACCCATGTAGAGCAGCCCCAGAGAGCAGCCCCCATGCAGAACACCCAGACCCATGTACAGCAGCCCCACAGAGCCGGCACCCATGCAGAACACCCAGACCCATGTACAGCAGCCCCACAGAGCAGCACCCATGCAGCACACAGAGCCATGTACAGCAGCCCCACAGAGCAGGCACCCATGCAGGACACCCAGACCCATGTACAGCAGCCCCAGAGAGCAGGCACCCATGCAGGACACCCAGACCCATGTACAGCAGCCCCACAGAGCAGGCACCCATGCAGGACACCCAGACCCATGTACAGCAGCCCCACAGAGCAGCACCCACGCAGGACACACAGACCCATGTACAGCAGCCCCAGAGAGCAGGCACCCATGCAGGACACCCAGACCCATGTACATCAGCCCCACAGAGCAGGCACCCATGCAGGACACCCAGACCCATGTACAGCAGACCCAGAGAGCAGGCACCCATGCAGAACACACAGGCCCATGTACAGCAGCCCCACAGAGCAGCACCCATGCAGGACACCCAGACCCATGTACAGCAGACCCAGAGAGCAGGCACCCATGCAGGACACACAGGCCCATGTACAGCAGCCCCACAGAGCAGGTACCCATGCAGGACACCCGGACACATGTACAGCAGCCCCACAGAGCAGCACCCATGCAGGACACCCAGACCCATGTACTGCAGCCTCACAGTGGAGGCACCCATGCAGGACACACAGACCCATGTACAGCAGCCCCACAGAGCAGGCACCCATGCAGGACACCCAGACCCATGTACTGCAGCCTCACAGTGGAGGCACCCATGCAGGACACACAGGCCCATGTACAGCAGCCCCACAGAGCAGCACCCATGCAGGACACCCAGACCCATGTACAGCAGCCCCACAGAGCAGGCACCCATGCAGGACACACAGACCCATGTACAGCAGCCCCACAGAGCAGCCCCATGCAGGACACCCAGACCCATGTACAGCAGCCCCACAGAGCACCACCCATGCAGGACGCCCAGACCCATGTACAGCAGCCCCACAGAGCAGCCCCATGCAGGACACCCAGACTCATGTACAGCAGCCCCACAGAGCAGCACCCATGCAGGACACCCAGACCCATGTACAGCAGCCCCACAGAGCAGCACCCATGCAGGACACCCAGACCCATGTACTGCAGCCCCACAGAGCAGGCACCCATGCAGAACACCCAGACTCATGTACAGCAGCCCCACAGAGCAGCACCCATGCAGGACACCCAGACCCATGTACAGCAGCCCCACAGAGCAGGCCCCATGCAGGACACCCAGAGCCATGTACAGCAGCCCCAGAGAGCAGGCACCCATGCAGGACACCCAGACCCATGTACAGCAGCCCCACAGAGCAGCCCCCATGCAGGACACCCAGACCCAAGTACAGCAGCCCCAGAGAGCACCACCCATGCAGGTCACCCAGACCCATGTACAGCAGCCCCAGAGAGCAGGCCCCATGCAGGACACCCAGACCCAAGTACAGCAGCCCCAGAGAGCAGGCCCCATGCAGGACACCCAGACCCATGTACAGCAGCCCCAGAGAGCAGCCCCCATGCAGGACACCCAGACCCAAGTACAGCAGCCCCACAGAGCAGCCCCCATGCAGGACACCCAGACCCATGTACAGCAGCTCCACAGAGCAGCACCCATGCAGGACACCCAGACCCATGTACAGCAGCCCCAGAGAGCACCACCCATGCAGGACACCCAGACCCATGTACAGCAGCCCCACAGAGCAGGCACCCATGCAGGACACCCAGACCCATGTACAGCAGCCCCACAGAGCAGGCACACATGCAGGACACCCAGACCCATGTACAGCAGTCCCACAGAGCAGGCACCCATGCAGGACACCAAGACCCATGTACAGCAGCCCCAGGGAACAGGCACACATGCAGGACACTCAGACCCATGTACAGCAGTCCCACAGAGCAGGCACCCATGCAGGACACCAAGACCCATGTACAGCAGCCCCAGGGAACAGGCACCCATGCAGGACACCCAGACCCATGTACAGCAGCCCCACAGAGCAGCACCAATGCAGGACACCCAGACCCATGTACAGCAGTCCCACAGAGCAGGCACCCATGCAGGACACCAAGACCCATGTACAGCAGCCCCAGGGAACAGGCACACATGCAGGACACTCAGACCCATGTACAGCAGCCCCACAGAGCAGGCACCCATGCAGGACACCCAGACCCATGTACAGCAGCCCCACAGAGCAGCACCAATGCAGGACACCCAGACCCATGTACAGCAGCCCCACAGAGCAGGCACCCATGCAGGACACCCAGACCCATGTACAGCAGCCTCACAGAGCAGGCACCCATGCAGGACACCCAGACCCATGTACAGCAGCCCCACAGAGCAGCACCAATGCAGGACACCCAGACCCATGTACAGCAGCCCCACAGAGCAGGCACCCATGCAGGACACCCAGACCCATGTACAGCAGCCCCAGAGAGCAGCACCCATGCAGGACACCCAGACCCATGTACAGCAGCCCCAGAGAGCAGGCACCATGCAGGACACCCAGACCCATGTACAGCAGCCCCACAGAGCCGGCACCCATGCAGGACACCCAGACCCATGTACAGCAGCCCCACAGAGCAGTCACCCATGCAGGACACCCAGACCCATGTACAGCAGCCCCACAGAGCAGGCACCCATGCAGGACACATAGACCCCTGTACAGCAGCCCCACAGAGCAGCCACCCATGCAGGACACCCAGACCCATGTACAGCAGCCCCACAGAGCAGGCCCCCATGCAGAACACACATAGCCATGTACAGCAGCCCCAGAGAGCAGGCACCCATGCAGGACACCCAGACCCATGTACAGCAGCTCCAGAGAGCAGCACCCATGCAGGACACCCAGACCCATGTACAGCAGCCCCAGAGAGCAGGCACCCATGCAGGACACACAGACCCATGTACAGCAGCCCCACAGAGCAGGGCCCCATGCAGAACACCCATACCCATGTACAGCAGCCCCAGAGAGCAGGCACCCATGCAGGACACCCAGACCCATGTGCAGCAGCCCCACAGAGCAGCACCCATGCAGGACACCCAGACCCATGTACAGCAGCCCCACAGAGCAGGCACCCATGCAGGACTCCCAGAGCCATGTACAGCAGCCCAGAGAGCAGGCACCCATGCAGGACACCCAGACCCGTGTAGAGCAGCCCCCATGCAGGACACCCCGACCCATGTACAGCAGCCCCACAGAGCAGGCACCCATGCAGGACACACAGACCCATGTACAGCAGCCCCACAGAGCAGGCACCCATGCAGAACACCCAGACCCATGTACAGCAGCCTCACAGAGCAGGCACCCATGCAGGACACACAGACCCATGTACAGCAGCCCCAGAGAGCAGGCACCCATGCAGGACACCCAGACCCATGTACAGCAGCCCCAGAGAGCAGGCACCCATGCAGGACACACAGACCAATGTACAGCAGCCCCAGAGAGCACCACCCATGCAGGACACCCAGACCCATGTACAGCAGCCCCAGAGAGCAGGCACCCATGCAGAACGCCAAGACCCATGTACAGCAGCCCCAGAGAGCAGGCACCCATGCAGAACACCCATACCCATGTACAGCAGCCCCAGAGAGCAGGCACCCATGCAGGACACCCAGACCCATGTACAGCAGCCCCAGAGAGCAGGCACCCATGCAGAACGCCAAGACCCATGTACAGCAGCCCCACAGAGCAGGCCCCCATGCAGAACACCCAGACCCATGTACAGCAGCCCCAGAGAGCAGGCACCCATGCAGGACACCCAGACCCATGTACAGCAGCCCCAGAGAGCAGGCACCCATGCAGGACACCCAGACCCATGTACAACATCCCCACAGAGCAGGCACCCATGCAGGACACCCAGACCCATGTACAGCAGCCCCAGAGAGCAGGCACCCATGCAGGACACCCAGACCCATGTACAGCAGCCCCAGAGAGCAGGCACCCATGCAGGACACCCAGACCCATGTACAGCAGCCCCAGAGAGCAGGCACCCATGCAGGACACCCAGACACATGTACAGCAGCCCCACAGAGCAGGCACCCATGCAGGACACCCAGACCCATGTACAACATCCCCACAGAGCAGCCACCCATGCAGAACACACAGACCCATGTACAGCAGCCCCACAGAGCAGCACCCATGCAGGACACCCAGACCCATGTACAGCAGTCCCAGAGAACAGCCCCCATGCAGGACACCCAGACCCATGTACAGCAGTCCCAGAGAACAGCCCCCATGCAGGACACCCAGACCCATGTACAGCAGCCCCACAGAGCAGGCACCCATGCAGAACACCCAGACCCATGTACAGCAGCCCCACAGAGCAGGCACCCATGCAGGACACCCAGACCCATGTACAGCAGTCCCACAGAGCAGGCACCCATGCAGAACACCCAGACCCATGTACAGCAGCCTCACAGAGCAGGCACCCATGCCGGACACCCAGACCCATGTACAGCAGCCTCACAGAGCAGGCACCCATGCAGGACACCCAGACCCATGTACAGCAGCCCCACAGAGCAGGCACCCATTCAGGACACCCAGCCCCATGTACAGCAGCCCCACAGAGCAGGCACCCATGCAGGACACCCAGAACCATGTACAGCAGCCCCACAGAGCAGGCACACATGCAGGACACCCAGACCCATGTACAGCAGCCTCACAGAGCAGGCACCCATGCAGGACACCCTGACCCATGTATAGCAGCCCCACAGAGCAGGCACCCATGCAGAACACCCAGACCCATGTACAGCAGCCCCAGAGAGCAGGCACCCATGGAGGACACCCAGACCCATGTACAGCAGCCCCACAGAGCAGGCACCCATGGAGGACACCCAGACCCATGTACAGCAGACCCACAGAGCAGCACCCATGCAGAACACACAGGCCCATGTACAGCAGCCCCACAGAGCACCACCCATGCAGGACACCCAGACACATGTACAGCAGCCCCACAGAGCAGCCCCCATGCAGGACACCCAGACCCATGTACAGCAGCCCCACAGAGCAGGCACCCATGCAGGACACCCAGACCCATGTACAGCAGCCCCACAGAGCCGCCACCCATGCAGGACACCCAGACCCATGTACAGCAGCCCCAGAGAGCAGGCACCCATGCAGAACACCCAGACCCATGTAAAGCAGCCCCACAGAGCAGCACCAATGCAGGACACCCAGACCCATGTACAGCAGCCCCACAGAGCAGCACCCATGCAGGACACCCAGACCCATGTACAGCAGCCCCAGAGAGCAGGCACCCATGCAGGACACCCAGACCCATGTACAGCGGCCCCACAGAGCAGGCACCCATGCAAGACACCCAAACCCTTGTACAGCAGCCCCACAGAGCAGGCACCCATGCAGGACATCCAGACCCATGTACAGCAGCCCCAGAGAGCAGCACCCATGCAGGACACCCAGACCCATGTACAGCAGCCCCAGGGAGCAGGCACCCATGCAGGACACCCAGACCCATGTACAGCAGCCCCAGAGAGCAGCCCCCATGCAGGACACCCCGACCCATGTACAGCAGCCTCACAGTGGAGGCACCCATGCAGGACACCAAGACCCATGTACAGCAGCCCCAGGGAACAGGCACCCATGCAGGACACCCAGACCCATGTACAGCAGCCCCACAGAGCAGGCACCCTTGCACGACACCCAGACCCATGTACTGCAGTCCCACAGAGCAGGCACCCGTGCAGGACACCCAGACCCATGTACAGCAGCCCCACAGAGCAGGCACCCATGCAGGACACCCAGACCCATGTACAGCAGCCCCACAGAGCAGGCACCCATGCAGGACACCCAGACCCATGTACAGCAGTCCCACAGAGCAGGCACCCATGCAGGACACCCAGACCCATGTACAGCAGCCCCACAGAGCAGGCACCCATGCAGGACACCCAGACCCATGTACAGCAGCCTCACAGAGCAGGCACCCATGCAGGACACCCAGACCCATGTACAGCAGCCCCACAGAGCAGGCACCCATGCAGGACAACCAGACCCATGTACAGCAGCCCCACAGAGCAGGCACCCATGCAGGACACCCAGACCCATGTACAGCAGCCCCACAGATCAGGCACCCATGCAGGACACCCAGACCCATGTACAACAGCCCCACAGAGCAGGCACCCATGCAGGACACCCAGACCCATGTACAGCAGCCCCACAGAGCAGCACCAATGCAGGACACCCAGACCCATGTACAGCAGCCCCACAGAGCAGCACCCATGCAAGACACCCAGACCCTTGTACATCAGCCCCACAGAGCAGGCACCCATGCAGGACACACAGACCCATGTACAGCAGCCCCACAGAGCAGCACCAATGCAGGACACCCAGACCCATGTACAGCAGCCCCACAGAGCAGGCACCCATGCAGGACACCCAGACCCATGTACAGCAGCCCCAGAGAGCAGACCCCATGCAGAACACAGAGCCATGTACAGCAGCCCCACAGAGCAGGCACCCATGCAGGACACCCAGACCCATGTACAGCAGCCCCACAGAGCAGGCACCCTTGCAGGACACCCAGACCCATGTACAGCAGCCCCAGAGAGCACCACCCATGCAGGACACCCAGACCCATGTACAGCAGCCCCACAGAGCAGGCACCCATGCAGGACACCCAGACCCATGTACAGCAGCCCCAGAGAGCAGGCACCCATGCAGGACACCCAGACCCATGTACAGCAGCCCCACAGAGCACCACCCATGCAGGACACCCCGACCCATGTACAGCAGCCCCAGAGAGCAGGCACCCATGCAGGACACCCAGACCCATGTACAGCAGCCCCACAGAGCAGGCACCCATGCAGGACACCCAGACCCATGTACAGCAGCCCCACAGAGCAGCACCCATGCAAGACACCCAGACCCTTGTACAGCAGCCCCACAGAGCAGCACCCATGCAGGACACACAGACCCATGTACAGCAGCCCCAGAGAGCAGGCACCCATGAAGGACACCCAGACCCATGTACAGCAGCCCCAGAGAGCAGGCACCCATGCAAGGCACCCAGACCCATGTACAGCAGCCCCACAGAGCAGGCACCCATGAAGGACACCCAGACCCATGTACAGCAGCCCTACAGAGCAGGCACCATGCAGGACACCCAGACCCATGTACAGCAGCCCCACAGAGCAGCACCCATGCAGGACACCCAGACCCATGTACAGCAGCCCCACAGAGCAGGCACCCATGCAGAACCCCCAGACCCATGTTCAGCAGCCCCACAGAGCAGGCACCCAGGCAGAACACACAGCACTTCAGCACAGAGCAGGCACCCATGCAGGACACCCAGACCCATGTACAGCAGCCCCACAGAGCAGAGACCCATGCCGGACACACAGCAGACCCATGTACAGCAGCCCTAGAGAGCAGGCCCCATGCAGGATACCCAGACCCATGTACAGCAGCCCCGCAGAGCAGGCACCCATGCAAGACACCCAGACCCATGTACAGCAGCCCCACAGAGCAGGCACCCATGCAGGACACCCAGACCCATGTACAGCAGCCCCACAGAGCAGGCACCCATGCAGGACACCCAGACCCATGTACAGCAGCCCCAGGGAGCAGCCCCCATGCAGGACACCCAGACCCATGTACAGCAGCCCCACAGAGCAGGCACCCATGCAGGACACCCAGACCCATGTACAGCAGCCCCACAGAGCAGGAACCCATGCAGGACACCCAGACCCATGTACAGCAGCCCCAGAGAGCAGGCACCCATGCAGGACACCCAGACCAATGTACAGCAGCCCCACAGAGCAGCCCCCATGCAGGACACCCAGACCCATGTACAGCAGCCCCACAGAGCAGGCACCCTTGCAGGACACACAGACCCATGTACAGCAGCCCCAGAGAGCAGCCCCCATGCAGGACACCCAGACCCATGTACAGCAGCCCCACAGAGCAGGCACCCATGCAGGACACCCAGACCCGTGTACAGCAGCCCCACAGAGCAGCCCCCATACAGAACACCTAGACCCATGTACAGCAGCCCCACAGAGCAGGCACCCATGCAGGACACCCAGACCCGTGTACAGCAGCCCCACAGAGCAGCCCCCATACAGAACACCTAGACCCATGTACAGCAGCCCCACAGAGCAGGCACCCATGCAGGACACACTGACCCATGTACAGCAGCCCCACAGAGCAGCACCCTTGCAGGACACACAGACCCATGTACAGCAGCCCCAGAGAGCAGGCACCCATGCAGGACACACAGACCCATGTACAGCAGCCCCACAGAGCAGGCACCCATGCAGGACACCCAGACCCATGTACAGCAACCCCACAGAGCAGCACCCATGCAGGACACCCAGACCCATGTACAGCAGCCCCAGAGAGCAGCACCCATGCAGGACACCCAGACCCATGTACAGCAGCCCCACAGAGCAGGCACCCATGCAGGACACACTGACCCATGTACAGCAGCCCCACAGAGCAGCACCCTTGCAGGACACACAGACCCATGTACAGCAGCCCCAGAGAGCAGCCCCCATACAGAACACCTAGACCCATGTACAGCAGCCCCACAGAGCAGGCACCCATGCAGGACACCCAGACCCATGTACAGCAGCCCCACAGAGCAGGCACCCATGCAGGACACCCAGACCCGTGTACAGCAGCCCCAGAGAGCAGGCCCCCATGAAGGACACCCAGACCCATGTACAGCAGCCCCACAGAGCAGGCACCCATGCAGGACACACAGACCCATGTACTGCAGCCCCACAGAGCAGGCACCCATGCAGGACACCCAGACCCATGTACTGCAGCCCCACAGAGCAGGCACCCATGCAGGACACCCAGACCCATTTACAGCAGCCCCAGAGAGCAGCACCCATGCAGTACACCCAGACCCATGTACAGCAGCCCCAGAGAGCAGGCACCAATGCAGGACACCCAGACCCATGTACAGCAGCCCCACAGAGCAGGCACCCATGCAGGACACCCAGACCCATGTACAGCAGCCCCACAGAGCAGGCACCCATACAGGACACCCAGACCCATGTACAGCAGCCCCACAGGGCAGGCCCCATGCGGGACACCCAGACCCATGTACAGCAGCCCCACAGAGCAGGCACCCATGCAGGACACCCAGACCGATGTACAGCAGCCCCACAGAGCAGGCACCCATGCAGAACACCCAGACCCATGTACAGCAGCCCCAGAGAGCAGACCCCATGCAGAACACACAGACCCATGTACAGCAGCCCCGGAGAGCAGGCACACATGCAGAACACACAGACCCATGTACAGCAGACCCACAGAGCAGGCACCCATGCAGGACACCCAGACCCATGTACAGCAGCCCCAGAGAGCAGCACCCATGCAGGACACCCAGACCCATGTACAGCAGCCCCAGAGACCAGGCACCCATGCAGGACACCCAGACCCATGTACAGCAGCCCCAGAGAGCAGCACCAATGCAGGACACACAGACCCATGTACAGCAGCCCCACAGAGCAGGCACCCATGCAGGACACCCAGACCCATGTACAGCAGCCCCAGAGAGCACCACCCATGCAGGACACCCAGACCCATGTACAGCAGCCCCACAGAGCAGGCACACATGCAGGACACCCAGACCCATTTACAGCAGCCCCAGAGAGCAGCACCCATGCAGTACACCCAGACCCATGTACAGCAGCCCCACAGAGCAGCACCCATGCAGGACACCCAGACCCATGTACAGCAGCCCCACAGAGCAGCACCCTTGCAGGACACACAGACCCATGTACTGCAGCCCCACAGAGCAGGCACCCATGCAGGACACCCAGACCCATGTACAGCAGCTTCACAGAGCAGGCACCCATGCAGGACACCCAGACCCATGTACAGCAGCCCCACAGAGCAGGCATCCATGCAGGACACCCCGACCCATGTACAGCAGCCCCAGAGAGCAGCCCCATGCAGAACACCCAGACCCATGTCCAGCAGCCCCACAGAGCAGCACCCATGCAGGACACCCAGAGCCATGAACAGCAGCCCCACAGAGCAGGCACCCATGGAGGACACACAGACCCATGTACAGCAGCCCCAGGGAGCAGCACCCATGCAGAACACCCAGACCCACAGCCCCAGAGAGCAGCACCCATGCAGTACACCCCGACCCATGTACAGCAGCCCCCCAGAGCAGGCACCCATGCAGAACACCCAGACCCATGTACAGCAGCCCCACAGAGCAGGCACCCATGCAGGACACCCAGACCCATGTACAGCAGTCCCAGAGAGCAGCCACGCATGCAGGACACCCAGACCCATGTACAGCAGCCCCACAGAGCAGGCACCCATGCAGGACACCCAGACCCATGTACAGCAGTCCCACAGAGCAGGCACCCATGCAGAACACACAGGCCCATGTACAGCAGCCCCACAGAGCAGGCACCCATGCAGGACACCCAGACCCATGTACAGCAGTCCCACAGAGCAGGCACCCATGCAGGACACCCAGACCCATGTACAGCAGCCCCACAGAGCAGGCACCCATGCAGAACACCCAGACCCATGTACAGCAGCCTCACAGAGCAGGCACCCATGCCGGACACCCAGACCCATGTACAGCAGCCCCAGAGAGCAGGCACCCATGCAGAACACCCAGACCCATGTACAGCAGTCCCACAGAGCAGGCACCCATTCAGGACACCCAGACCCTTGTACAGCAGCCCCACAGAGCAGCACCCATGCAGGACACCCAGCCCCATGTACAGCAGCCCCGCAGAGCAGGCACCCATGCAGGACACCCTGACCCATGTACAGCAGCCCCAGAGAGCAGGCACCATGCAGGACACCCAGACCCATGTACAGCAGCCCCACAGAGCAGCACCCATGCAGGACACCCAGACCCATGTACAGCAGCCCCAGAGAGCAGGCACCATGCAGGACACCCAGACCCATGTACAGCAGCCCCACAGAGCAGCACCCATGCAGGACACCCAGACCCATGTACAGCAGCCCCAGAGAGCAGGCACCCATGCAAGACACCCAGACCCATGTACAGCAGCCCCAGAGAGCAGGCACCCATGCAAGACACCCAGACCCATGTACAGCAGCCCCACAGAGCAGGCACCCATGGAGGACACCCAGACCCATGTACAGCAGCCCCACAGAGCAGGCACCCATGCAGGACACCCAGACCCATGCACAGCAGCCCCAGAGAGCAGCACCCATGCAGGACACCCAGACCCATGTACAGCAGCCCCACAGAGCAGCACCCATGCAGGACACCCAGAGCCATGTACAGCAGCCCCAGAGATCAGGCACCCATGCAGAACACACAGCACTTCAGCACAGAGCACCACAGTTAAACAGATCCTCACTCAGGATACATTGAAGTCCTATTAGCCCCTCACATAAGAGATGTGGTAATTACAGGTGAGGACAAGAAAACACAGAAGAAAACACATTCTTCAACGTTATTTGCAAAACGTATTTCTGTTTGTGATTGTGCTAAATATGTGTTTTCCATCTGGTATTGTAGATCTTGTGTCTTCTCGAGTTGTTGATGGTAACCCAAAGGAAAGTCTGAAGACATTGAAGCAATTGGTATGAACTTTTAAAGTTACATTATATTTTAAGAACAATCTTCTACTTTTTAATGGATGACCTACATTTATGGGAAATAAATATTTAATATTGTTTTGCCAACCAACAGTATTCCTGTATGTGTTTGAGGATGGATGGGGTTGGTTGGTATTGTATAATATATTGTATTATATATTATCATGGCACTCATGACAACTGACCTGGGTGGGGGGGGTGGACTAAACTGCAGGGGCCATTATGAGTATTCTTGTATTTGGAATGGGAGTTACTGCTGCCACAAACACAGGACCCACTGAGCCTCGCTTTTAAATCCCGTGGTGAGCTGAGACTAAGGCTGGAAGCATCTGGAGCAGACAGATGTGGCCTCTGCCTGAGGGCAAGAAACAAGTCCAGCCATCACCTGCAACACTGTAGGAGCTAGCCACCCTCCCTCCCGTCTCCTCTCAAGAGATTGCTCATAAATTTTACAGAGTCTTTCTTAAACAAATACTCCCGGTCTATTGCTCTGGACAATTCTTTTCCCTGCATTTTAAGTACGCTCTTTATTACATTCATTTTTTAATGTCTTCGGGTCTATTTTCACCTTCAGGTGGTCACAAATGGACTGAAGTTTACTTCTTGTGGTTTTAGCCCATTTTAGCTCACTCACTTGAATTTCTTTCATACACCATTGAGATACCCTAGGGACCTCCCCAAAACCCAAACGATTCCAAAATCGGAGTAGACTTTGTTGCACCTCAACATTCCACGCAGTCAGACCCGCTTCCAGTCGGACTGCCTGGATCATTGCCGAGCTCGGGGGGGCACAATAAAGATTTTAAACATTTCCCCTCCTCTTTATCCCAGAAGCTATTACCATCCATACAAAGAATTTCTGAACCGTATTGGAGTTGCGGGGGAATCATTGCTTTAAAGACCATCAATAGGGGTTTGTGGTACATATCTCCATAACTGCGGTTAAATCTTTTCAGCCCACATACCACCAGTTGAGCTTTTAGTTTCTCTGCCTCAAGATGCCTACCCCACTACAACACATTTGTAAACCATATTCCAAGATATTTATATTCATTTACAATTTCTAGTTTGGTTTGGCCCAGATACCAATTGCACTTCGAATTTCTCTCCCCGAAGCACAACATTTTTGTTTTGTCCATGGGGTCCCCAGGTCAAGAACAGAGCAACTGCCCTAGCAAGAACTTCTGCAGCCCTTCAGGGGTTCTCCAAAAAACGTCCCTATTCTATTGGGACTATCGACCGCCGCTCCACCCACTCCTTTAATCTACCAAGGATTATTTTTGAAAATACTTTTTCTCCAATGTCCAGCAGGTTAATTAACCTGTAGTTCATTGGATCCTTCGTATCTCCCTTTTCATGTAATGGTCTAATTATTGACCCTCTCCAGGATTTAGGAATACAACCGGAGTCTACAATGGCCGTGAACATGTGCGATAGGAAACCAGCCCACCAATCTATTTGAGTTTTATTTAAGATGGCTGGAAGGTTATCTGGTCCTGCTGCACGAGATAAATTCATCTTCTTGATTGTTTCTTTATTTATCTCTGTATTAAAAGCTGCTTTTAACTCTTCTATGGAGACTGTCCAGATCGATTGTTCCTTATTTTGTTTCCAGGTTCCTATTTGCTTTGTATAAATTACCCAAGTAGTTTACCCAAGCCGCCTCTTCCACAACACAGCTCATATTTCCCGGTGTCTTTATGGGGCCTCATGTATCTACCTCGAGAACCCTTTTATATTTTTAGTTTCTATTGTTTCTAGTAGGTTTCCCCAACATTTTTCTTTAAAAATCCTTTTCTGCGTTCTTACTAAGGATTTATATTCTTTCTTCAAGTTGAGCAGGATCGCTAAGTTTTTTACTTCATAGCGTATCCTCTGCCTCCATTCTATTTTCCGAATAGCCCTTTTTTTTATTCCTACAGGCAAGATTAAGGGCCAGATGTAGGTAGCCAAATACCGGTCGATAACGGCCTAATTCGGCCGTTACCGACCGGTATTTGGCTTTTGACATGTAGGGGGAAGGAAACAGGCCAATTCGGTAATTTTACCGATTCGGTAAATATACCGGTCGGTAAATTTACCGACCGGTATTTTTACAGAATCGGTAAAATTGAGATGTAGGTGGGACTCTTCTGAGTCCCACAAGCCCTACAAATTCGGTATTTTACCATCAAATTCAATTTGATGGTAAAATACCGATTCAGGTGTGCATGCACATGTGTGCATGCACACCTCTGCCATATGACAGGCAGACCTGCCCTTAGGGCAGGTATGCCTGCCACATGGCCCCCAAACCTTTTTTGGGGGTGCTAGAGGGTGTCAAAGTGACACCCCCTGCACCCTTGTCAAAATCGGTATTTACCGATTCGGTAATTACCGAATCGGTAATGCCCATTCATTCCTATGGGCTACAAAGCCCATAGGAATGATTGGGCATTACCGGTCGGTAAATGCACATCTGGATTTACCTACATCTCGGTACTTCTATTTTACCACTTCTTAAATACCGAATCGGTATGATTCGGTATTTAAGAGGTGGTAAAATAAAATTACCTACATCTGGCCCTAAATCACCTGGGTTGCCTTCCTTGGTTATGTTGTTCTTTTACCTTAGCCTGTTTCTTATCATTTAGATGCACTCTGAGGCATTGTACCGCCTGTACAATTTTGTCCACGTACCATATTACCTGCTGTCCTTCAACACTATCCTTCGTTAGGTTTTGTTGAAAGTTTACTAATTTCTTAACATATTCTTCCGTCAGTTTTGTAGTCAGGCGCTTGGGGTATTCCACATTTTGGGGGATGACTCTCTCCCATGGGATTGAAGGTCCTCTTAAACATTCATAAAACAAAGCATTATGGTCACTATCCGTGCGCTTGATTATCCGGAACTTATTTACCATAACATAGTTCCAAGCTTGAACAAAAACATGGGGCCTTATTTATGAAAAGTGACGCATCGCTGCGTGAAAACAGCGATGCGTCACTTTTCACTGCGCTCCTCCTGCGACATGATTGATGCGTCATATTTATAATATGACGCATCATGTCGCAAGGAGTTACAGATACGTCAGTATTTCTGACGTATCTGTAAGCGCAAAAGTCACGCATTGCTGGGTTGTGTCACAAAAGTGACGCAACTCCAGCAATGCGTCCTTTCACATGGGAAAGCCCCATGTGAAAGGGCTTGCGTCAGTCTTACGCCTGATGTGAGGCAGGCGCAAGATTTTGACGCACCAGCGTCCTAAAAGTGACGCAGTGAAATCTCATAGATTTCACTGCATCGCTATTACGAGGCTTTTTGCGGGTGAACGCCCCCTTTGCATACATTATACCTGACGCAGGTAAAATGTAGCGCAGGGGTTTACAAAGTGACACATCTGCTTAGATTGTAAATAGTGCGCAACACGACGCATGTTTTACGCCGCCGATGCGTCACAAAAAGTGACGCATCGGAAGCGCAAAACTGACGCACGGCTTCATAAATGAGGCCCAAGGTCTATAGGCACTGTTGATTCCCTACTCTAAAAGTCCGTGTTGCTGGGCGGTCTGGGTCCAACCTGCCATTTAAGCATATTAATCCTGTGGAACCCAGAAACTTCCCTAATGCTTCATCCTGATTGGTAGTTACACACATGGGAAATTTTGCTGAACCTATATTATTAGAGCTCAAAATTTCCTCGAACCAATGATCTATCTTTTCATAATTTAGTTTGTGATTAAAATCGCCCATCATCACCATTACCTCTATTCCATACATTTCATTTAAATTGATTAGCCCCATTTCTGTATCATATTCTTTTTGAGAACTCCATTGTATATATACATTTATAATGATCTGCTTCTCCTCTTTCCCTTCGCTGCTCGAATGGTATACCTTACAAACCAACAACCATTTCCATGATGTGCTGATTAACTTAACCTTTTTCGCTAGCCTGGTTGAAGTGAGAGTCATAATCCCACCCGACGGGCGCCCACATTTTTTTATTTTACTGGCTGGCTTATGAATTTGAACAAACCCTTCAACCACTGGGGTGTTGCCGCATAGCCATGTTTCCTGCAAACAAATATTATCAACATACTGTGCAACGTGGTTTAAACTATCCACCTTTGTTTGCCCTCCCAATCCATTTATTGTTCCATGATATTATTCTCAGGCTATGCGACAACTCAGTGTCCTAATCGATTTCACAAAGGTACCCTGATTCATTCAAACCCCATGAGGATGTACTTAGGATACTATTATCCGAGCCCCAATTGCCCCAGTTTTTATTAGGCTCCAGGTTCTCTACAGCTATGGTAATATTTGCCTTCTCGCCACGCCCCCCTGCTACCAACTTCACCTGCCTTACCCCCAAACCTGCATGGAATCTCAGGAAGTCTCCCTCTCGCTGTTTCCCTTTTTCAACTTCTACTTCGGGGATTATTCTTATACCCTCTTTTAAGATCTCCTTCTCAGCTTTCTGAATGGCTGCCTTAACCAGACCTGAGTAGACTTGGACTTTTGTATATTCAACGCCTTTAATATTACTACTGAACCCAACCTGTCTCAAATCCTTGGTACCAATTTCTTTTAAACTTGAACATTTTGCAAAGGAAAATAAAACACCAGATACCCCGGCAGAGCGGGGGAGACCATAGAACTTACCTGCCACGCCGATACTGCCAGGGACACCAAGGACGCCAAGCCGCCACCGCCGAGAGTCACTCTGCCCTTAAGCATCGCGCCGCCGCTCTGGGAACCACAACACCCGGCAGGCCTCGCGGCGGCGCGGAATTGACGCGGAAGGAGAGCGCCGCTGGCGCCATAAAACACCAGACACCCCGGCAGAGCGGGGGAGACCATAGAACTTACCTGCCACGCCGATACTGCCAGGGACACCAAGGACGCCAAGCCGCCACCGCCGAGAGTCACTCTGCCCTTAAGCATTGCGCCGCCGCTCCGGGAACCACAACACCCGGCAGGCCTCGCGGCGGCACGGAATTGACGCGGAAGGAGAGCGCCGCTGGCGCCATAAAACACCAGACACCCCCGCGTCGCGGGACGTGAGCGGGACGCCCGGGGCTAAGCCCGGGCAAAGGGTGGGCCCTCTACGGCCCTAAGCGGCAGGAGGCGACAGGACCAGGGCCAGAATCGCTGTCGGCCTCTTGAGGCAATCGGACTAACCAAGTAAGGCACTGTTGTTTTGTCACGCCCACATAAGAGTGTGGAGACTGCTCCCTGGGTGTAGGGGCAGGATGCCTAAAAGAGGCGTGGTCACTGCCACAAACACTATGGAAAATTATTTGGTTCAAACTGTGCAGAAAATAAACACACAGAGAAGAGAATCTTTGGGGTTGAGCCAGTCACCAGACCTACAATGCTTGACCCCTAGTATATTGCCTCCAACTGACGATATTATATCCTTGGAAACTGATCCAGAGGCTTGTCCAGCCCTCTCCATCAACCAGGGTAGCCGCAATCAAACTGAGATTATAGTGCATGCCCCCGAGGCACTTATTGCGGACCCAGTGAACAACATAGACAGTGACTCGGAACAGGAGGTTCAGTCCGGTCTCTCTGATGAGGATCAGTCTCTAATCGACCATGCCCCCCGGATAGAACATTCTGGTGCTAAAACCCAGTCAAAACGACCAGGGCTAAGGTCGGGGTCAAGGAGGAAGAGGGCAATTACTCCCAAGGATAAGTTAAAGGAAAAAGGAGAGGGGAGAGTAAAATCTAGCGTTCAAGATGATTTGCTTGCAAAAATTGCTGAGTTGATTGATATCAAAATTAGAGCTATTATTAAACCTCTAGTAGCAAAGATAGATAAATTACTAACTGAGGTTAAAAAGCTAGGTGGGCAGCAGTATAAGTTAGTTGAGGGTGTTGAAAATATTACCACGCTGGTTGGAAATATGGCCAACAATACTGGGGAGCATGCAGATGCAGATGATGTTGGTGAAGGAATAGAGGATCTGTTGCCTAATAATCCCCTAATACAGCCCTCACTATCAAGTGCCGACAATTTAGGTGGTAACGGGGATGGCTCCTTAAGAGTTGATATCCCCTTAGCGCAAGTCCACACAACTGACCCTTTACAATTTATAGTTGAAGCTTCACCTGTTGTTCTTGTATTAGCAAATATCCCCCCCTTGCAACCAGGCATAGTTGAAACTACTACTTCCTTGTCAAAGAAGGCATTGCAATGGCTCACAAATAATGTGAGACTAGCCCGGGGAGGGGATCAGCAATTGGCTCAAGAGATTAAAACTGCAAAAAGGGTATCCTGGCTGGGTAACCGCCCCAAAAAATTTAAAGGGGATTGTGTGGCAGTGAGTTTTTCACATGCAGGTGTCCTTCCTAACATCCTTACCAACGTACTCCCGCCCCAGCGCAGGCAGGGCACTGTTGTCCCATTAACTTTAAAATTCTTTTACGGAGAACAACAGAATGTTACCTACCCTAGGATTCCTGCATTTGGGTGGGATAATAATAGGGACACAAATAACAGATGGGGCCAAGATCAACATCGAAACATCAAATATCACTCACCTCATCCAGTTCATCATAATCCCTTTGTACAACCTTTATTGCTGTCTAACCGCTATGCTCCTCTATCCTTTTTGGACCAAAATGATTGACTTTCACCTGCACATATAAGCTACGATGAGAAACAGGTAGAAGTATTTAGTATCCTTACCTGGAACATTGCAGGAATTAAGACCAAAGTAGGAAATGTGGCATGGGTAGACTTGATGACAAGGTATGATATAATTGCCTTGCAGGAAACCTGGGATATAAATAACAGTTTTTCTTTAGATGGATATAGTCATTTCTGTATCCCTGCAGTAGCTAGCGTTGCTGGCAGAGCCAAGGGAGGCCTGTTAAGCCTCTTTAAAACAGACATTAATGGCCGTCTAAAGAAATGTGATTCAGGTTCCGAACAATGTCTAATAGTTGAACTTTCGTCGGCAGATTCTCCCAATATTTTATTTATAATTTTTTATAATTCCAATGCATCTGACTGTACTCTCTATAGCCTAGATAGATTGGATCAATTTTTGTCAGTCTATAGTGAAAATGTTCACTCTTTTGAAATCATCTTTTTGGGTGATTTCAATATACACCCGTGTTTATCAATGTGTGTTTGCGATGAAGTAGATTCCCCCCAGTACTGTACACCTATCCATCTTGAACACAATAAACAGGGGGAGTGTCTAGAGAACTTTTTAGCAGGATGGAATCTATATGAGTCTGGGTGTGGGGAAGGGGGGGCTAGATTATCTACATTTAAGGGAACAGACAATGGCTCTATTATTGATTATATTTTTATTTCATTGTGTTTTTTAGATAAGGTTTTAATGTATAAAACTGTGGTTTCTGTCTTTAGTGATCACAATCCTGTCTCCTTGGATATAGTAACCACTGGTTTACTAAGGCGTAAACATGGCCCTAGTATTAGCTCACATGCATTTAAACTTAAAGATCAGGGACGCAGATTAAAGTGGGATAACATCAACCCTGAACCCTTTGTACAAGAGGTACTCGCTGACGCTGAGGACGAAGTTGGTGTGTGCCTATCTAGTAAGGCTGAAAACAGAGAAGTGATACTTGCCTTTGGTAGTATTTGTAGTAAGATTAACCACCGTCTGTCTATTGTTTCTAAACCCAAGACAGAGCCCATTAGAAGATGGTTTGATCATAAATGTTCAAAAACACATTCTGCACTACTAAATGCTTTGAAGGCTGTACCAAAAGATTGTGTACTTATCACTACATGCAGAGCTCAGTACAAGAAAACTATAGCAGACAGGAAAAAAGAGATTAAAGATGAAGCCTGGATCCAGCTCCTAGACCCAGCAATACTGAAAAACAGTGGAAAATTTTGGAAAGTTGTCAACCAACCTCTTTTTACAGGGGAGGAGAATTCCCCCCTTGAAACAAATATATCTGACGAAGGTTGGATTAAACACTTTAGTGACATATATTCCAGTCATACTAGCGGAGCTCTTGGGGCTCGTGAGGATGACTTTAAAGCTACTGGGACTCATTTGCACTTTGAGACGTTGGAAGTTTTACATGCTATAGATTGTACCATAAAGAAAAAGGCCCCAGGACCCGATGGGGTTCCTGCGGATGCCTTTAAATGCTTCCCCAATTTTTGGTCTAGACTACTTTGCAGGGTTTTTAATGCATTAAGCCATGACAATATACCTAAATCATGGAAAACATCTATAATCATCCCTGTGTTTAAAAAAGGGAATAGGCAGGACCCTGCTTGTTATAGACCAATCTCATTGATTGACTCTTCAGTTAAGATTCTAGGAAGAGTCATTTTAGTGAAATTAAATGAATGGGTTGCCGAAAATAGTATCCTTACGAATGTGCAATATGGTTTTAGACCTAAAAGAAGTACCCAGGACCAATGCCTTAATCTCCACTTGCTGATTGAAAAATATACCAGGGCTAAGGAGGGGTCCATGTACCTTGGGTTCATGGACCTCTCCTCTGCTTTTGATCTGGTCAACAGATCAAAGCTCTGGGTAAAATTGCTGGAAATGGGTCTGGATAGGACTATAGTTAATCTCTTGGCTGATTTGCACTCGGGTTTAACTGCTAAAATTAGAGTCACCACGAGAGGCAGGTGCACCGACGCCTTTGCTTCTGAGAGAGGTGTTAGACAGGGGTGCATTTTGGCTCCCCTGTTGTTCACTCTATATGTAAATGCTCTGGAGCCGGCTCTTAGGGATGTGACCCCGAATATTCCGCGTGCAGGGGAACAGGGGATTCCTGTCCTCCTCTACGCGGATGACGCGGTCCTCCTTGCGCGTACTGGGGTGGGTCTCCAGCGCCTCTTGGATGCTTTTGAAACTTTCATGACCTCACTAGATTTGAAAATAAACTCAAAGAAATCTCAAATTATGCTCATGGGAAGAGTAGCAAGGACAAATTGTCATAAAACTTTCCTGTGTGGGCAGGAGAAGCTTGCCCGAGTAACTACCTTCCCCTACTTGGGAATCACATTTGATGAGAAGGGTAATTGGGGTCCCCAGGTCAAGAACAGAGCAACTGCCCTAGCAAGAACTTCTGCAGCCCTTCAGGGGTTCTCCAAAAAACTTGGGGCTAGGCCATTCATAGCCATATTGAAAATCTATAAGGCCAAATGTATCTCGGTGGCAACTTATGGAAGTTCTATTTGGGGATATAGGGGGCTGGATTCCCTACAAATGATGGAAAACAAATTTTTTAGATCTCTCCTTGGTGTTCCGCAATCAACCTCGTCCTACACCGTTCATATGGAAGTAGGGGAAGGTTACATCATTGATTTGATAAAAATAGCACCTCTAGTAGCATGGCTGAGGTTGTGGCTCAATGATGAAATTCCCTTAAACCATATTATTTTGAAAGATTGTTTGTGTTTGGACAAAGCCAATAACATCAAGTGGCTGACTTACATCAAGGATAGCTTTTCCAGGCTGGGGAGGCCAGAGCTTTATTCTGAAATATGATCTATAACATTTGAAGATATCGCACTTACAAAATGTGCAATGAGAGAGCTTTTATCTCTGGAGAGAGAAGAGTGTGAGCTAAGAAAAGTTAGTGTCAGGACTAGTCTAATGTTACTCATACCTGACGGCCCAGAAAATTATTTGAATGTGGTGACTCACCCCTAACACAGGTTTATTTTAACTCGTTTTCGCATGAACTTGATTCATTTTAACCTTGGTTTTTATCCTGTTTGGAGCACTCCAGAAAAGGCGTTACCATGTTCTTGTGATCACTTCTCCGAACAAAATACTATGCACTTTGTGATGTTTTGTAGTCACTACAATGATGCTAGGAGAAAGTTCATAGTGCCAATTCTTAAGACGGAGGGTTTCATTCAAGTTAAACCTGCCCTTATTTTCTTACAGCTTTTACAGACACCCAGGATCATGTTTTATGTGGCTAGTTTCCTGGTGAGTGCCATCAGGAGCAGGAATATTAGATTAAAAAATGTGGTTACCCCCTTAAGCAGCATAGACTATGCACTACATTAAGGCACTTTGTTCTAGATCATGGTTTTTAATCAGGGCATATTTGGTCCTTGTTATGTCTGTCCTGCTGGAGTTTTCCTTTTTTAGTAGTAGTTGTACTTAGTTTTAGCACTCTTGCACTTTATAATCCACGCTGATATGAATTGTAAATACGCAGTGTGGATCTTATTTTTACTGTTTTTAACTGTTTTTTATGCATGAATTTCTTGTATATGTATTTTTGTGTAATATGTATTTTGCCATTGTCCTTATATGATATTAAGTTATCGCAATAAAGTATTTTGACTGACTGACTGGCTGCCTTAACCAGACCTGAGTAGACTTGGACTTTTGTATATTCAACGCCTTTAATATTACTACTGAACCCAACCTGTCTCAAATCCTTGGTACCAATTTCTTTTAAACTTGAACATTTTGCAAAGGAAAATAAGAGCTGTGAGCGATTTAGGGGGACAAACTTCCTTTGTTTTTTTCTCCCCGTCACTTGATCGGCCGGTTTAAAGTAAATCCACATTTTATTCTTACTGAGCTTATCTGAGGGAATTTTTGCGTCCCAATCTCCACTTCTCTGCCATTCATTCTTTTTAAGAAAAGTGTTTGTTCTTCTTCCTTCTATTGCTGAGTTTCTAGGGTATTCTTTCCCTCCTAGCTTATCTCCTTTAATTTTTAGACTCTGATCTTCCCTACAGGATTTGCGCGTGCATTTCCGCCGTACCATTTTCCCTTCCACATCTGCTACTACTCCTACAGACCCAATTTGCCTCTCTATATGGCTTCCTTCCATTTTGTTATTTCGCAGCATTCCATTTCCATAAGATTGTTCCCTAGTCTGAAATTCCTTGCCCTTCTTTTTTATTAGTGGTGCTTTCTTTCTTCCATATGTGTGAGTAGGTCTTTTATGAGAATATCTGTGGGACAGGCGTTTTGTCCAGGGAAAATGTCCCCGTCTCCTTACCAGCATTGGCCATCTGGAAATGTACACATCGGACTGAGCCCTACCCTCTGTAGTCGCCCCTGTGTGCCCTTCAGTGCTACCTTCTATTAAGGGGTGTAGTACTGGTCTAACCATTGTTGGCATCTGCCCCCTTATCCCCTGTAGTTCTTCTACCATTTTCTTAAACTGTATTTCATGGCTACAGGGAATTATTTAGTACTGAAACTTCTAACAGTCCTTGCAACATTTTTTGCAGCACTAGCATAATGTCCAACATAGAGGTAGAAGATGATGTCGTAATATCTAAGCCCGGCGTGCCATTCCGTAATATTTCATTTACAGAGTCCATGATCTTAGAGCTTTAGTTTCCTTCAAGGGCTTCGCTTCTTTCAAAAACAGTTCTTGAGGCAGAGTTTGTCAAATCAATACTTGCCCCTTCATCTTTAGACCCATTCTCTACCGATATCACATTCTCAATCCCCAACGAGGAAAATATCTGAGGCGAAGATGAAAGTCTTGGCTCCAAAGGAATGCCAATTTGACTTACATCACTCTGTGTGAGGGAGGAATCAACAATCTCCATGACATCCTCTACACTTGGTTGTTCCTTGTCACTTTCTTGATCATGACCTTTTACCGGAGTAAGTGTCCTCTTAAAGTGCTTCCCCACAAAGTCCTTTATAGAATTGGACATTAGGCCACCTCCTTTTGTTTTATCAACTATGATGGGTTTCTTTGTGATTTTCCTCACCTCCCTTTTCTCATTTCCCACTGGATTATTCGTGGGCGCCTCTTCCAGCCCTTCTTCAATTAGCGTCACCTCCAGCTCCCCACTTTGTTTTGTTGATTCTTTACATATTTTTCTTGGCTTTGTCTTCCTTGGCGCCATTCCAATTGGGGCCTCAATATATACTGTGTCTTGATAGTAAGATAATATAGGATACGACTATTTGTAGGTTTTGCCCGCCAAAGCAGTGTAAACTCTCAAACAGTCGGCTCTACCTCCTTACCCCATACAGTTCATCAGATCGTCAGTTCTAAAAATCAATTAGCCTCCTGGTCTTCCTGCTCTTCCTGTGCTTTCTATTCTCAAGCCAGGTCTAGAGTTTCAATAGACATGATTTTAATACTTTTGGTTAATTAAAAAACACTAAAAGCACTTACCTCCCCTGTGTGCTCACTGGCTGACCGCGGGCCTTCTTAAACTAGTTTTACCACAGTATAATTGTTTCTAGATACTAGCTAAGGTCTTATCTGGTTGTATTCAGACCTCACTGGTCCCCTTAAAAACAGGTGTTTTCCCCAAGGGTGAATCGCTTTTCCCACTGCCTTTCCACAGTGCTGCCGCCGCTGCCACCGCTGATTCTCGCCAGGGCCCCCAGCTCCCTCCTCCGGATCTGCTAATCACAGTACCTCCAGAGGACTCACTTGCGGGAGATCCCCACTGAGGGTCCGCTCTTGAGTTACAGCCTCCCTCTCCTCACAGTGTCGGCGGTTCCAGATGACGATTATACGGACCCCCGAGTGTACCTCCAGTGTGCCTCACAGGTCTCACAGATTTGCGCTCTTATTATCGGCGCTTTTTCCGGACCTTTCAGCAACCAACGGTGATTATATGATGATTGTACCCGGAGCACCCGACTTCCGTGCTTCCCGCTAGATCTCTCACTTCCTTCGTTGTACGTCGCAAGTCGTCACGTTGCCGCCTCGTCAGCCACTACCTCGTCAGCCACAGCAACACAGGGGGAGTCAGCGGGCACCTGCACGTAAACAATATTAAAAAAAAGAAAATTACATTTTGTAACTTCTATGTGTGCTGCATTAAGCAGAAAACTTAGAAGTGGCAAAACGCCATCTAAATATTGTTTAATTGCAGGAAGGTGCAAGAGCGCCTGCGTTGGTGCTAGGCTGCTAAATTTAACGCCTGCACAGGGAGACACACAGGGCTGCATCATATTGTTGTAAATATGGTGCAGTCCTGCGTTTCAGAAGTGGCGGAGCGTGGCGTTAAGCCAAGGAGACAAATGCCAAGCTCTTCCACTTCATTGTAAAAATGCTCCTTAGTATTTTTACTTCTAGTATGAGGAGCAAGAACTGGAGTAAGGTCAGGTTCCTAAGTGGTTCCAGTAGTGGCACATGTATCCAGTGTATATACTGTCGACATGGTGATTATCGGTTCAGTGACTTTCGGGAATGTTAGTCCCAGCGTCTTGAGGGAATGTTAGTCCCATTTACATAATAAAAAAGGGAGAGGCCAACATTATGCCATGAATCAGAAGTGTGCGACTGAGATTGCTTTAGTGCACACAGGGCTCATATGGCTGCTTGTTGTTCAGCTTTGTGATTCAGAGGAAGCGCTGATCCTAATGCATGAAGGGTTGCTACCCTGCGGTAGGACACGCAAGAGGTTTCTTGAGACATGGAGTTTGATATAGAGCACAGAGCGAACGTGGTATGCGTTTTTTTTGTAATTGAATATTGGAAGGTTTTATATCTCTAAATTTAGAGTTGTAAAACAGGTTGTTTAATCTTTCTTGCTTGATAGCATATACAGCAATTGACTCTCAAGTGAGTCCTAGAGGTTATCAATGGACATATAACAAATGTAGGTTTTCGCAGGTATGTGTACACATGCTATATAGTTTTGGCTTAGTGAAAGCGGGTACTTACACCCTTCATTGGTGCTTTACAGTCGGTTATTTCCACAGAGTGCGGCACAGAAGAACGTGTGTTTCAGAATTTCCAGGAGAAGGTGTAGTGACATAGATCTTCCTGGGATAATGAGTACTTACGAGCTAAGTAGCACACTCATTTGCTAAACTATGTTGGCCACTACTTTTTGAAGGGCATCATGATTAGATATTAAGACCATGCTTGTGATCACAAATTGATTTGCAACTACAGAGAGGAGATTGATGCATGGTTTCTGTTTTCTCTCTTACCTTTTTTCGGGTTACCTCAACCACATTGTCAGGATTGTATACACAGGTTCTTTCATCTTTTGGGCAGTATAGAGTACATTATTCTGTATTCAGGCAGGGGAGCATTTACACCATTGATCCAAGAATAATTATCCTTGAATTTCCAAATAAAACAAGCATTTTAAATGGAGTTGAAATGCCATTGGGTTGTGATATTTCCTTCCACCTTAATGTTATGTTATGTTACGTGGGAATTTGTATAGCGCACGTACACCAACAGGTTTCTTGGCACTGTCGAAGTGATAGACGAATGCAGCTTTAAGCCCGAGACAGCTAATTGTAGGCCACGTTGAAGAGCCATGTCTTTAGCTGTTTTCTGAACCACAGATAGTCTCCCTCAAGCCTGAGGGAAGCAGAGAAAGCATTCCAGATCATGGGACCCAAGAAAGAAAACCTAGTCACACCTACGCGTTTGCGACGGATTCTGGGCACCATCAAAAGCTTCCGGTGCGAGGATCTCAAAGTCCGCTTGGGAAGGTGTTTATTGATCAGGGAGACAATGAATCTTGGGCCGGTGTCTTGGATAGCTCTGAAGAGTATACAGCCAGCTTTGAACAAGGCTCATTGCTCCACTGGGAGCCAGTGGAGGTCTCTGAGCAGGGGATGATATGACATTGCCTGTCCTTAAGATAGAGGATTCTTGCCGCTTGATTTTGAATCATCTGCAGGCGATCTCTCGGGAATTGTGGGAGACCAATGTAGAGGACATACCCATAATCGATTTTGGAAATGATTAGGGCAATAGCAATTTGGGTGATGGCCTCCTTACTATAATAAGTCGGATCTTGCGCAGTATGCGAAATTGGACAAAGCATGACGATGTCACCGAGACAATTTGGGTGCTCATGGAGAGGTCAGCATCAATATGAAGACAAATACTTTTTATCGCAGATTTAGGGGTGGGGGCCACACCTAGATTAGGGGGCCAATAGGAGGGAGCCCAGTAGTCAGGTTTACTGTGGGGAACAATGATCTCGTTTTTTTCCGAATTCCACTTTAGCTGATTTTCATTCATCCACGTTTTGACATACAGCATAGACCTCTTGACAAAGTACATGGATTCTGTAGATTTGTCAAGGGTGAAAATAAGCTGCATGTCATCTGCGTAGTTTAAGATTTTTACACCCATCTGATGTATACCTGAGAACAGGGGGTGTATATAGATATTAAAAAGAATTGGCAAAAGGGAGGAGCCCTGAGGAACAGTTCAGGTCTACCATTCTAGATTTGAAGGGTGATAGCCACACTGACTGTTGATGGGCCTCCAAAAATGAGCCGAACCAGGGAAGTGCCGAGCCCCGAACAGAATTTTGTGTTTCACGGTGTGAAATGCCACAGACAGGTCAAGGAGGATCAGGTCCTGAGTGTGATCCATGACGGCCTGTCCCTTGAGGTCGTCCAGTACTGATAGAATCAATGCTTTGGTGGAATGTGCGGAACGGACACCTGCCTGATGGTTGTCCAGGAATGTAGTAGTTTCCAGAAAAGAGCTAAGGCAAGTGGCCACATGGGTCTCCAACACTTTCGCCGGGAAAAGGAGAAGAGAAATGGGTCTGTAGTTCTCCAATTTATTGGGAACTATGCCTTGCTTTTTTTAAGTAGAACGACCACTGCTTCTTTAAAAGCAAGTGGTACAATGCCAAGGGACAAAGAGTGATTCAAAAATTTGAGAAATATATCAGGGAAGGACCAATAGATTGCTATTGAGACGTAAATGGGACAGTCCTCCTTAGGTGAGCCTGATTTGATCCTAACTATGAGGTCCAAGAAACATTTCTTATCCATCAAGGGGAAGGAGTTGAGAACGCAATGATTGGGAAGATCCCTGTTGTTTTGGGAGCCACAGTTGGTGGGGGCAATGGAATTTTGAATGTACTTTATTTTATCTAAGAAAAAGGAATTCAGGTCATTGCAAAGTACCTGACTAGGCACAAAGGATGGGGTCACACGGCTTGGGTTAGAGAGTTTTTTACTATCATAAAGATTTCTGTTGAACCATTATCGGAATCGAGTACCCTGTTCATAAAGACGACTCTCTTAGCCTCCAGTATAGCCGCCTTATACTGATAAAGATTGGTGGTATAATCAAGTTTATCTTTCGCTTTGTAGGTTTTCCTCCACTTCCGCTCAGCTTGGCGTACTTAGAGTTTAATGGTTTTAAGATCTTTGTTAAACCATTTGGCAGCTTCATGTTGCCTGGGGCGGTAGGTTTTGGTCTGTAAAGGAACATGGAGATTAAAAGCCTTCCTTTGCCAGGCGGAAATCTCTCTCTCCCATTTATCTGGATTACCTTCCGATACCGGCTGCTCCCTAGACAGAGTTTCTACTAGTTTACCAGCTCAACCAGATTCCAGGTTCTAAAAGTGCTTTTTGAGTGAGAGGGGTTAGAACTCAGCGGGGGAGCAAGCTGATTATAACTGATGATAGAGTGGTCAGACCAAGTGCAGGGTTGTACTGCCAGGTTAGTCAGGTTGACATTAATTGACCACACTTGATCGAGGGAATGGCCCTTAAAGTGCGTGGTGGAGTCAATGTGTTGAGTGAGGTTTAGACAAGCAAGGGGCTCAGAAAGATCCCTGGAAGATTTTCCCTCACCATTTTTCACAGTGGCCCCTGAAGAAGGGATTCTCATCCTGAAATGCATTGGGCAGGCAACGAATACACGGATTGAAACAAAACCTTAAATTTTTAAATAAGCCACTTTATGTGTTTCTTCGTTATTATTTATGTTTAAAACAGAAAGTCGCAGTTGTTAAATTTAATACCACTGAATGAATATCTTTGACATTGATGATTGATGAATTGTAAAATTGAAGAATGAATATAAATGAGAAAGTGATACAGTAATTCTAGAATTGTTTACAATTGTCCTGATTATAAAAAAATGTGACCAGGCTACGAGTGACCAGTGACACTTGGAATAGAGAAGTATAACTATAGGTGTGCAAGGCAGCCACACGTCCCTGACCAGCACGTCAATACATTAAAAAGGCATTTAAACGTCATAAATTGTTCCCGCATGATACCTTAAAACAGGTGTCGCCATAGCATTGAAGGAGCCAGGATCCATGTTCTAGATCTGCTCTGGAACCCTAGGCTGATCATCCATCACAGTGGCAATGAACTATGACTCCAAAGAATCACAGACTCCCAAATTGATTTTGTTAATTTAATATGAAGCCCAGAACAGTTGAACATACAAGCACCTCATAATGAGGGTGTGGAGACACATTTTAACTAATTCAAAACCAAACCTATGAGAAATTAAGACAGTGCAAAATGTACATAATAATCAATTCCAGAATCAGGATACAGAGGATGATGGCTCCAATATCGATATTCCCCTTAATTGAAGATTCATAGGTATAAAGCACTAGTCTCTCCCTACTCTACCACTAGCGTGACACCTACTTAGCATTTCCCAAGGCACATTCTATAAAGGTGTCACCACGTGAAGGCCTCCTAAGAAGTGCACTCACGTTGCATGGGTCAACCTGCATAAAGCTACAGAGCTCGTTCTAAGATGCGCTCTCTATCAAAGAAATGTCGTGCAGGCCTCAGCCAGACCCGCTAGTTCAAGGGGTTTGCCCTTCTGCGCACGAAGTCCTCAGACCCAAAGGAAAAAGTTGGCACGGAAACTGAATTGCAAAACATAGAATTTATTATACTTCATGAAGTGGTGCTAAAGTTCAACCAGTACCCTTCGGCACTGCGAGAAGTAGCACAAAGGGCTACCGGACACATGGTTTATTTATACCCACACAGGGGCTCAAAAGAAGGCGGTACAAAGCACAAGAGCACATTTCATGTCCATACAAGGCAATATCAAGAGGCACAATCGATCAGTGGGAGGCGTTAACAGTCTTGGGGTCTCGGTAAACACATTCCAATCCAGGGCTAATCATTGGCAGATGTGGACCCTAACGGTCAGCAGCGAAACACAGAGATGCTATTATTAACCTGTTGCCGGGCAGATTCAAAGGCCATGAGCAGAAAGATAGGACAACGCACATGGTCGGCACGAGGCAGCATGTGGCAGACAAAATGGCTGCCGCAGATCCAAAATGGATGCTCCAGATGTCGAGACAACAGCTAGAACTCGGATGTCTTTTGCTAACGCTCAACCTAATCGCTGCCAAACTACAACAGACGACCCTTTTAGCGTTAGCTGAAGACATATGCTCTTTTTGGGTAATCTGTGCATTCATCTCGTATATCTATGCACATTATACTTGTCACCTCTTTATCTGACAATTGTTGCGCTTTTATGGCATTTCGTTTCGATGGTATACAAGCAGTTATATACATAGAACATAGCATTGGACCACAATGTATACACATACAACAGGTGAAAATGAACGCAGCTGCAATACACCGAAAAGTCAATAATTTCCAACCCCAAGCGGAAATCAAAGCCCAAAAACATCCAGCAAATGTCCAGGTACCGTTTTTCTCATAATTATCAGGGGCTATCTTATGTAGTTTACAAATTGCTTCATATACAGAAGGCAAATTGTCTGGAATGTAAACGCAACAACTACTTCCGATGATTTTACATGCTCCTCCTCTATCTGCTAACATAACATCCAGAACCATTCGGTTCTGCAGAGTTACAATTCTAGCAACTTGCAGTTCCTCAGTAATATTGCCAAGTGCTACTGCTGTTTCATTAGTGACAGCTTCTACAACTCTAGTTAATCGTCGTATTTTCCTGCTGTTTAATGCAGCTCCTACAAACGAGAACAGGCCTAAATTGATGTCAACATATTGCTGTAGACTAGTGTCTGTCTGATCGACATCATCAACTCGGATTGTTTGTTTATAACGGTTCATAGAAATATTTTGAAACAGTTTAAAATCTCGGTGGTAAGAAGCAGGTGCAAGAAAAACAGGTGGCAACAGAAAAGATACATAACAAATGCCAGACCACCCTATAGGTAATCTATGATATCCATAACTACCACATACTAGATATGTGTTATGTGAGGCTAAAAAAGTACTGTCATTTATTCCATCTATATTTAATACAACAACACAATCACTATTTCCTACTGGAATTCGGCCAGTACTTTGTACACAGAGGTTAGCTCTGGTTTGTGTTACAGTAATTACAGATTCATTACTCGTAGTAGAGTCTCTTGTATGGGTGAAAACATAAGGCATGGAAGCATTGTCCGGCCGATATTCTTCTCATTCCCATATAGTTCCATTCGCTTGAGGATAACCATGTTCATCTTGGTAACACTCTTTATTCAAACGAAAGAGAAGTCCACCTACTGCAGGTTTTCTGTTCGAAAAGAGAAGAGTGTACCAGGCTCGACAAGAACCATTGTGCGAAAAAGGAAGTGGAATAAACGGCATTCCACCTTCCTTCTGATGAGCTGGAAGCATGCCACAAATCCAGCAGTTTGTAACATTAGTGGCGTCATGTGTATGGTGGAGCATTTGAACAAAAGTGTTATTCAAATAAGATTCTCGATGCTTATGCTCATGATAGGGAAGAGAAAAATGTTGATGCTCTTCCGGAATCGGAGTAGTAGGAACCACAAAGAATGTCCGGGCAGGACTCACCCTCTCAACACACCAGGTGATTGCTGCTATAACAGTTAGAACAACAAAAACACTTAATACTCCTAAAATCTTCTTCTTAGTAGCATTCATAGTCACAAAGCTAAATCTTCAAAACTAAAAAATGAAAAAAAACAAAAAAATAGTCCATGAGCTCTTTACTCTGGGCAGACGTTGGTTTCTTCGCCACAGACCAAGACAGGTGTCACTACACTACGCAGGGCTGATCCCCCTCCCTTGTCATATCGGCTCTCAGTTTCCACTACCCAGAGCGGTTGCTCAACCAGTCTCGCAACAAAAAGAACTGCAAATCACTTTCTTGCTCTAAAATTATATCGCGCTGCTCCAGGAGTTGTCTGGTCCGGGAAGAACTCCACAGATCCTTCAGGTGATACAGTAGGGCCTTTCTCCGTAGTCAAGATCTCTCGATGTTCAGTCAGCACAGCAGGTTCCACCAGGGTCGGCAGAACTTTTCGGCAGTGGGTACTATGGACCCAGTTCTTCTTGTTGGTCACCCTGACCGCTGTTATCGTGGCGAGGAGTACTTGCTCTGGTCCACGCCACCTTGGTTCCAAGCTGCTTGACCTCTCGAAGACTTTCAGCATGACAAAGTCTCCGGGACGGAGTTCATGGCCTTCACCTTGGGATTTATCAGGGAGTGCTTCTCGAACCTGTTGATGAATAGAAACCAAGCTGTCAGTTAATTGTGCCAAATAGTCATTCATTAAAACACAAGGTACATCATACACAGAACTTGGTTTCGGGACTCCCCAGATATTCATAGGACGTCCGAATACCACCTCGTACGGGGTAAGACCCGTTCTAGAATGTGGTACTGATCTGATGGACAACAATGCCAATGGCAGCGCATCTGGCCAAGTCAGATTCGTGGAGGCTTGAATTTTCGCGAGTTTGAGCTTGAGAGTACAATTATACCTCTCCACCAATCCTGCAGATTGTGGATGGAACACAGCATGGAACTTTTGCTTAATTACTAATCCTTTCAGGACATACTTGATAACTTCCCCGACAAAATGAGGTCCATTATCATTCCATAAAAGTCTGCAAACACCGAACCTCGGGAAGAACTCCTTCAGTAGCACCTTAGCAGTAATAATAGCAGTATTATCTTTCGTAGGGTATGCCTCAATCCATTTACTGAAGGCACAAACCACCACTAGAACATACTTCAAATTATTACACCGCTCAAGCTGAATGTAGTCCATTTGCAGGACTTCAAAAGGTGCGGTTGGTGTGACAAACCCTCCAGACGGAACTCGTGTCCCCTTTCCAGGATTGTATTGTAAACAAATCAAGCAGGACTGTACTATTCTCTTAGCTGTGTTGGCAATCTCAGGATGCTCTCAAACTCGCTTAAGCATTTTCGTTATCGCAAAAGCTCCAACATGCACTACTCCATGTGCCATCTGAACCATAGGTTGCACGAAAGCTATAGGCAGCTTCCATCGATCCATCTGCTTGTTTCTTCAACAACCTTCATCATCTAACTCTCCTTCTCTAGACCATTGTTCACGTTCCTTGTCAGAAGCTGTCTTCTGTATTTCTCACACTTCCTGCCTAGCATCATGCCATCTTTCAGCTTGTGACTTCACTACATACATAGAAGTGGTGTTCCTCTGCATTGCAGTCTCACGTGCTATACGATCTACAAAAGCATTTCCTTGTCCAATTTTGTCTGTGACTTTCTTATGTGCGCTACACTTCACTATGGCAATTTTCTTCGGTAACGTCAATGCAGTCAAGAGATTTTGCACTAAATCTCCATGCATTATCTGCACTCCATGAGATGTAAGAAAGCCTCTTTCCTTCCAGAGTAGGCCAAAATCGTGCACTACTCCAAAAGCATAGTGGCTATCTGTGTAAATATTTACGCACAAACCAGCACTGAGCTCACATGCTCGCATCAACGCTATCAATTCAGCTGCTTGAGCCGATTTCTGTGGTATGCGAGCTGTCTGCACTACTGTCTCAAGCGTGGTAATTGCAAATGCGGCTGAGGTCGTACCATCTGGCAATTTCAAACAGGACCCATCAACCCACAATTCACCATCTACATCTGGAAGGGGCGTATCCTGTAAATCAATACGACCCTTTGTCTGTTCTTCAGTCAGAAAAATACAATCATGCGTTTCTTGTGGCTGGGACTGAGTCACCGGATATGACAACAATGTGGCTGGGTTCAGAGTTGCACATCTCTTCAATGTAATGTGGGGGGCTAGCAATGTCAGTTCATATCCTGTAAGACGAGCACTAGTCAAGTGCTGTGTCTTTGTCTGATTCAGAAGGGCATCAACAGCATGCGGCACTAGCACCAACAATTTGTGTGACACAACTATCCCTTCACTCTGTCGAATAGACACTGCTGTTGCTGCAACTGAACGAAAGCATCCAGGTAATGCTCTAGCAACAGGGTCAAGAACTGCAGAAAAGTATGCACACGGACGTTGCTTGTCACCGTGTAACTGGACCAACACTGATAATGCACAACCATCTTTTTCGTGCACGTAAAGCGTGAAAATCTTGGTGTAATCTGGTGTACCTAACACTGGTGCTGAACAAAGGGCTTTTCGTAATTGTCGAAAAGCACTTTCACATTCATCTGTCCATGGAAGAGGTACTGGGGTATCTTTCGTCAAAAGTGCTAACAGGGGCTTAACAATGTGTGAAAATCCCAAAATCCACTGTCTACAAAACGAAGTAAGACCTAAAAATGCACGTACTGCTTTCTGTGTGGTAGGAACTGGCATGTCTAAATTTGCTTGTATGCGATCTGATGTCAATGCACGTCCCTCCTTAGGCAAAAGGTGGCCTAAGTAGGTTACCTTTGGTCTACAGTATTGCAGCTTCTTTCGAGAGACTTTGTGATGGTGTGTAGCAAGAAAAGAAAGCAAAGATAAAGTACATTTTTCACACTGCTCCGGTGTGTCGGCCGCCAACAAGATGTTATCAACATATTGTATGAGAGCCACACCGTCGAGCAGTACAAAAGAATCAAGTTCCCTCTTCAATGCTTGCCTATAAATACTCGGACTTTCATTATAGCCCTAAGGAACTCTACAAAACCTATACGCTCGATTATTCAAAGTGAAACCGAACAGATATCGGCTATCAGGATGAATAGGGATCGAAAAGAACGTGTTCTTCAGGTCAATTACAGTGAATGTAGTAGCAGTTGGGGGGACTAAAGTAAGAAGTGTCGTGAGGTCAGAAACCACAGGGTATTGTGGTACAACTATCTTATTAACTTCTCTCAAATCAATAATAAATCTGTAAACTTGTGTGTCAGTGTCTCTCTTCAAAATCGGAAGAATCGGACTATTGCAAACATTGTATGGGACTTCCTCAACAACCCCAACTCGTATCAGATCATGTACAATTCGTATGAGTGCTTCTTCACCCTCCTGTGAAATGCGATACTGTGGCAAACGAGGCAACACAGCTCCCTCCTTGACACTAATCTGGATCGGAAGAATGGTCATCTGACCCACATCAGTGTCTGAGGTAGCCCATAAAGATTCAGGAAGGGAGGCTAATGCAACGTCTTCCTGAACCAGGCAAATTCGATCAAATTCAATGTAACTATCATTCAGAATAACTCGTACCCCTTCAGGAAAACATCGTATAGTAGCTCTAAAATACTTCAACATATCAAGGCCCAAAATGTTGTCTGGAGTATTAGGGGAGAGCAAAAATGGGCATGGAGCATTGAATTTGTCAACATAAAATGGGAGTGGCTGGGACAATGGGCTAAGGGAAGGTGTTCCATCAAAACCTATCGAACTAATAGTTGTGCCAGACAGGGGAGCCCTCGGAACCAATTGTTTAGACAAATCGCTACAGGTAGCTCCTGTATCGACCAGAAACCGATCAGTAGAGCCCAAAACATGTGCTGTAACATAGGGACCCGTCTGATCTACCGGAACTTCAACTGATTCCTTACCCCATCCTACGCAATCCTATGCATGAGCAGAATCGTACAAATCAGGCTGAACATAATCAGACATTTGACATTGATTTCGCCTATCAAATGTGTTCAGTCTCTGCTGTGGGCGTGCATTCATGTCGGATCGGGCACGATCAGTCAGATTACCTCGAGGTGCCGAGAAACCTGAACCAGTTCTCCCTTGACCCCGCCCCCTAACATCCTGTGGAGAACGTAACACAGGGCAATTTCGCACCCAATGGCCAATCTGCTTACAATACGCGCATTGATTTGAAGACACATCCGAACGACCATAGGGAGTATAGAGAGGCGGTCGTCCACCTCTATCATAGTTTCTATCAGGGCCCCTATCATAACCTCTAGAAGGCGGACCATACACTTGGGCCAACATAACTTTCGTTTTCAACTCTTTTGATTTCTTGTCCTCGGTCCCCTTCGCCTCCGCCTCTTGGCACTCATAATACTGAGCCATCGTCAAAACAGAGGCCGGAGAGGACGTAGTCCAAGAACTCTCACTAGCTTTTAGGCGAATTGCTATGCCAGAAAATAGATTCGAAACATATTTATCGACAAACAGATATCTGCCGGTATCAACGGTAAGGGACTTACCGCTAAAATCATGAAAAGCTTCCTCAAAACGCGTAAACAAATCGGAAACCTATTTATCTGTCTTTTGTGTACAGGACGCTAAAACAGTCCAATCAATCTTTTTAGGGGGAATAATCGTTTTATGCTTAGTCAAAATAGCAGCAGGAAGATCTAATATTAGCTGATGCGGTTTTTGGGCGGGCTCTCTATCCACATCCGTGCGCTCTATCTCCTTCCATTCAGCACCAAGAACAGCACGATCATCAATGTTATGAACGGTCCTCCACATATCTGGGGGCAAAATAAGACCAAAAAACAAATCTATATCACATAAGGTCATAACACAAGAATTTAGAGCACCCTCAACTTCTTCGTAAAAGGCGGCTGGGTTTTTACGTGGGTCAGGTAACGCATTTTTAAGCGCCATTACATCTGTTCTATTCCAGGGAGTGTATACCCAATTATAAATAAAATATCCCTTAGCATCGACAGAAGTTTTATCATCGTTATCCCCTGTTCCTTTAGGAGGAACATACAATGTCGCGGCTTCCCACATAGGTTTCATGACAACTGGTAATCTCTTATCTGTCACGAAGATAGGGTGCATCGGCTCTCCAGGCGGATTAGTCTGTGGAGCGGTATCCGCAGGCTTTTTCTGTTCCTTCAGATATCTCACCTCATTCCGTATTTTAACCAGCCGTCTAATCATATCTTCCACCTGGGTAAAAACAAAGAGACCGTCACGTAACTGTTTATGATCAGTTGCAATATCAACAGGTTCTAATGTTGGGGAACATTTACGATACATTTCTACAACTTCATCAGCAAACATTGCAGTGAAATATATCTGTTCCTTTTCCGACCAATCCTTAATAATAGCAAGAAGATCGGAAGCAGGATCAATGCTACGTAATGCTTTCCGAGCAGATTGTCTGATCTGGGCCGACCGTTCAGTTGACAACATCGATCGGGTGTCCCGCGCTTTCTGCTGTCCCGAATCAGAATCCTCATCGTCCCCGGACGGAGCACACAGAATGATATACGGAGGTGGAGGTCGATCTAATAACAAGAAATCATCGTGTGGTTTATTAAGGACAGGATAAAGAGGCTGACGGACAGGATATTGGCCAGATATCTGTAACCTTCGTTCTTTCTCCTCTCGTTCCTGTAGTCCTTTCGCTTCTTTCTTTCTTAACTCCAGCGCTTTCTCATACACAGTCTTTCGCTGTTCTTTTTCAATCAACGCTTGCTCACGCTTCTCTTGCTGCCGTACTTCTTTCTCCCACATTCGCAAACTCTCAAACATATCATGCCTAGACTTTCGCTCAAACAAACATTGCTCCACATATTCAACATTTCGCGCATCAAACGACCCATACAATGGCCAACGTAACTCAGGATTCTTCTTTGTGTATTTATGCCACAATGTGCTGTACATTATGGCAGAAAGACCATACTTCACATACATATCTCGATAAGGAGTCCCCTCGGGGGGAGCCGGCTGCGATTCCTCAAGTCGTAAACTGGTACCACCAAACAGCAGCACATCTTCCGAAGTGCGCGACAAACAGACATGCTCAAAAATAGTCCAAGATATACACTACTATAGGGAAAGAGCGCTTAAAGTACTTTCTTAGTACGTTGCGCTATACAAATCAAAGCGGAGACAAGAAACTCGATGCTATGTCTGCCTATATGAGTTGCAACACATATATACACAATCATATCAAACAATCAAAGTAGACGTCTATCCCAAAGTCAAACGTGCCACAATAAGCGTCCTTATCATACGTGGCACTCCAAAGGCCAAGGCCTACAACAGGCGCCGTAAAACGGCTCTTACCAATCATAGGCCGTCCAGATTCCAACTGCCAAGTTCTAAATTCGACCAAACGGTCACTGCACGGCAGACCAGCAGAAGAGGTCTCAGTCGGGGACCGGCGCCGCCTGGATGGTCGGATCGGAAAGTAGGGAAGAAACACCGTGGATGCCAAGACACGGGTCTCCTCTGGCAGCGATCGCGTCCTCAGCGAAGTTCCGAACCTTCGTCACGACCAATCCTTCGGGCATCCGAGTCGCCGATGAGCCCCACGTGCCGGGCGCCAATTTGTCGTGCAGGCCTCAGCCAGACCCGCTAGTGCAAGGGGTTCGCCCTTCTGCGCACAAAGTCCTCAGACCCAAAGGAAAAAGTTGGCACGGAAACTGGAATTGCAAAACATAGAATCTATTATACTTCATGAAGTGGTGCTAAAGTTCAACCAGTACCCTTCTGCACTGCAAGAAGTAGCACAAAGGGCTACCGGACACATGGTTTATTTATACCAACACAGGGGCTCAAAAGAAGGCAGTACAAAGCACAAGAGCACATTTCATGTCCATACAAGGCAATATCGAGAGGCACAATCGATCAGTGGGAGGAGTTAACAGTCTTGGGGTCTCGGCTAACACATTCCAATCCAAGGCTAATCATTGGAAGATGTGGACCCTAACGGTCAGCCGCGAAACACAGAGATGCTATTATTAGCCTGTTGCCGGGCAGATTCAAAGGCCATGAGCAGAAAGATAGGACAACGCACATGGTCGGCACGAGGCAGCATGTGGCAGACAAAATGGCTGCCGCAGATCCAAAATGGATGCTCCAGATGTCAAGACAACAGCTAGAACTCGGATGTCTTTTGCTAACGCTCAACCTAATCCAAATCCAACATGTACATTAAATTTACTCGCCGAGGGACACAGTGTGTGAGGATTGTGCCGGGTCCTGACGGGAGTCGCAGGAGCGGAGACCCGTGGCATTTCCGCCGCTGTATTCCCGTCGCCCGCCGCCGCACCTTCAAGACCTACGGTGCAGCCGCTGAGTGGCGTGCGGGACTACATTTCCCAGCATCCCGGGCGGCCTGCTGCCGCGTATGCCCAATCGAAGGCTGGGCTGGGCCAGCCCTCTAACTGCTACTTCCCCGGGTAAGCGTTTCGTATTCTATTCATCTCGCTTTTGATAACATCTGATATCCTCAGTGGCCATGGAGGGTCAGCGTTGTTTAACACCTGCTCCCGCAGGGGGCAGACCTACTGGGACTCTAGATGACTTTTTTACCAGAGCAGCCGGAGTCTTGGGCAGAGAAATTGCTTTGACAGAGAAACGACTGTCTATTGAACTTTTGAGTGCTAAACGCTCCTCTATAGGTGGCCTGATAAATGCAGTCTCACCAGCCAACACTGTACCAACTACCCTACTTTCCTGTAGCCCCATTGACCTAGAAAAACTGGACTTACAATTTGATTACCTCTCTGGGGGCGAAGTTGCACCTTCCCTGAATATATCTTCTAGTAGCACTGCTTCATCAGAGGGGTTTTATCCAATTGAGCCAAGGAAAAGCCTCCAGCCACCAGATATTCCACTGGTATTGGATAATGTTCCACCATGCTCTAAGCTAAAAGGGAAAAGGAAGAGGAGTGGGGGACGTCACGTTGGCAGAAAACCCAAGGTTTCTAGAACTTCCAGCTGTCCGAGTACTACTATGTTAAAGAAACCTAGGAATACATTTAAAAAATTGAAAAAATCCACCACAATCCCCCCTGTCGCTAGCGCCAATACTAAACAGAAGGCAAATATAACTACAGAACTCAAGGAAGGGGAAGAACTAGTGTTATCCTTCCAAAACCTGACGCATCTATTACGTTCGTTTACTCTACCCCTGATTGAGAGACTCAAAATTATTGATAGTAAGATTGATGCCCTTAGTGAGCTCGCTAATGATAATACACGCAGACTTGATATATTAACACTACCCAAGTCTGTTTCTGCAAAGGGGAACACGTCTAGTATTAATTCGCACCCTAAAGCGTCTACTTCACTTTCTATAAACAAGACACACTCAGGTTGCAAAAGAAACACTACTCAAGGTCTGCCCCCACTAGTGAGTAAACCTCAAGAACAAAACTTACTCACAACACAAACACCAGATTTAGATAAGAACAAGGATAGGGGGAAGGAAACCACTGAACTAAACCTAAGAAGTACGGCGTCCCTACCAGTAATAAATCTTCCGCCAGAATCAGCACCTCTGGTACTGGTGCTAGCGAATGTTCCTGCTTTGAATGAGGGCTCAAGGGAAAATTTTGTTCAACTAAAAAATAAGGTAGTTCATTGGATCACTAATAATACATCTGAGGGAAATAATATCTGGCAAGACTTAATTATGGTCCGCAGAGTATCTTGGATAGGGAGAACAAAAAAGAATAAATTAGGGGACTGTATTGTCCTGAATTTTAAAAGACCTGACCCTGTCAAACATATATTGAGTGAGGTGTTGTTTCATGCTAAGTTACAAAAAAGGTCTATCGAGATTCACCCACTAGAATATTTTTATAGAGAGCTGAATGGATCTAATCCCAGCAGAGAAAACAAACTGAGTTATAATAGATACGTACAAAGACCAACCAGACAGGGATGGGAATATCCTAAATCCTTTTCATATCAACAACATAGAGGTTCGAATGGACAAACCCCCAGTTTTGAAGGGGTAAACCGCTACTCGGCTTTGATGGGGCTAGAGGGAGTCGATTGACGACGAACCATTGCAGATAGAGAGGATGTATGTACGGATTTAGAATCAGTGGTAGTACAAGATGGGGAACAGAGTGTGTGCGGACCATATAAGGAAAAATCCATGAAGGAGCACCTTGAGGCTCCTATCTTGATAAGGACTGAACTTCTAACGGCACAAAGCGAGATTGTCTGCACTCCAGAAAATACGCCCAAAGATCTCCCTGAAGAATCTCCGCAGAAAGGAACTAGGGTTGCTTTTTGGAACATTGCTGGTCTTCTTTCAAAGCTAAACAATCCTTATTGGTTGGATTTTATTAAAGACATAGATATTCTCTGCCTACAGGAGACCTGGTCGCGTGAAGCAATTCACATTAACGGCTTCAAAACATTCTTTGTACCAGCAAGCCCTTCTAGACATGGGAGGTGTAAAGGTGGATTGACTGTTTATGTTTCAAACCTATTAAAGGTATCCTCTTTGAAATTAGTAGGCTCATCTAGCGAGTTTCAAATTGTGGATATACAGGTGACCGACAAGGTGAAGTAATTATCACCAACATGTATAACAATATGGAAAAAGGGTTGGTAAATAACATGATATACTCCCTTAATAAGGAAATCAGAACGCTCATGGACAATACAGCTGGGGACTCTATTCTGATTTGGGGAGGTGATTTCAATCATCATCTATGTAAACAGTATTTAAGTGGATGTGGGGACCATGAAATGTATAAGTCGGAAAATCAACCCCATTTTCAGCACAATAATGGAGGTGACGCCTTTAACGACATGATGGCGTCACACGATTTGGGTTTTGTCAATTTGTTATGTAGCCCACCAGTAGAATTTAGCCCCACCTATGTGGGAAGAGGGCATAGTACTCTGATAGACTTTGTAACTATTACCAATTCGCACTCAAATTGTTTAACCGACTTTGATACCCACATTGTAGGCTTGAGCGACCACCTCCCTCTTTGTTTTGGATTACATCTTCCTGTAAATAGAGATAGCTACATGATTGAAAGATTGGCCTGGACAAATAATTGTGTTTTAAATAGACAGAACGGTTATGCCCTTAAGTGGTCAATGACCAATCCAGAAGTAATAAATAGTAAAATAATTAAACAAGCACTTGTACCCATCACCAGATGTCTTGAGGACGAGGTTGTACATACAGAGGTTTTGGACTGTTTTTCTGATATTACTAGAATTATTCAAACGAACCTTATACGCCCAGCGGGAAATAGGAAATTCCCTAAAAATGGGTGGTTTGACTCAATATGCTCGAAAACTCATGTACAACTCAAGAGAGCATTGAGTAAAAACCCAAGAAACCAAGCAGAAATAACCCAGTGTAGGCGAAATTACAATATGGCAAGAAAGGCACGGAAACGTGCTATCAAAAACGAAGCGTGGGTAAACCTACACGAGGCTTCTTTGAAAAGGGATAGCTGTGCCTTTTGGACGGCAGTGAAGGCCCCGTTTTTTAATCTAGCAGACAATGCAAAATTGGAAGTGGCAATAGCAGAAGATGCCTGGATAGACTTTTTTGCTGAGGTCTATAATCCGGGAGGAGTGCATAAACTGGCTATTATACCTGAAAATTCAACAGGACATGGCAAGGTCGGTTTCGCATCAATTAATCTACAGGTATCTGTAACTGAAATACAGGTTGCCATAGCCCAGAGCAGGGGTAATAAAGCACCAGGTGCTAATGGTATTCCTATTGATTTATTTAAACATCAGCCCGAGTTATGGTCACCGTTACTTAAGCGAGTCTTTGATGCGAGCTGTGATCAGGGTTTTATTGAAACCTGGGCAGAATCTATAATCATTCCCATATTTAAAAAAAGTGACCGGGAAAATCCCGCCTGTTATCGCCCAATATCCCTCCTGGATTCTTTTATGAAAGTTATCGGGAGGGTAGTCTTAAATCGTCTTCAACAACGGGCGGATGACGAAATTTTTTTATCCCCTGTACAATATGGTTTTAGGGAGGGCCGTGGTACCGTAGAACAGGTTTTAAATTTCACTATGCTCCTAGGAAAAAATACCCAATCCAAGGAGGGCAAGCTTTATGCCGTGTTCGTTGACTTAAGTGCGGCGTTTGATTGCGTCATACATGACCGCTTATGGGAGATCCTGAGGGATTTGAAGGTGGATGAAACGTTAATTTCATTTTTGAGACAACTTTATGCCGGAGCTAAGGCTAAAGTGAGGTTCGGCACACAAGGTGAATGTACCAAGTCCTTTCCTGTAAAGAGGGGAGTGAGGCAAGGGTGCGTTCTAGCCCCATTTCTTTTCAACCTGTACACCAATGATTTAGAAAAGGAATTAGAGGCTAAAGTGCGCGACTCTCCATAGGCAAACCACCAACAACTTGCGTCCCTCTTATATGCAGACGACGCCGTGATTATGTCACCGACCCAAGTAGGATTACAGGTGGCTCTGGACACTTATTTAGATTTTATGAATCGTAGGGGTCTAAAACTTAACGTGTCAAAAACATTTGTAATGACGAGTGGTAGATCTGGGAATAAAGTTTGTCGTCTGTTTGCCGTGAAGGAAAAAATAGCAACTACTAAATCCTTTTCCTACCTGGGCATTGTACTTGAAGAAACTGGGTCTTGGGGGTTAGCCATCAGAAATAGGTTCCTGATGTTTAAGAGAGCTACTGCGGCACTTATGTCATTCGCGAAAAAAATGGGTAAGAGACCTCCAGAAATTTTGCTCAAAATCTACCAGGCCAAGTGTATTAGCACAGCAACATATGGTGCAGGTATCTGGGGAATCGAAAAGTGCAGTCAGATACAAAAGGTCGAGAATGCGTTCTTAAGATTCATTCTGGCCACTCCTGCAAGCTCCCCAGTATTCAATTGTCATGCTGAGTTGGGGATCCGTTATATTATTGACCTGATCAGTATGCAACCTGTTTTGCTCTGGCACCGAATTTGGACCACACCCGAGCTCGCGCTAAATAGAGATATTATTAAAGACTGTATGAGCTTGGATAAGGCCAACAAGATACCCTGGCTGATGTATATTTTTAAATTTACCAGGGATCTAGGAAGACCAGAGTTCTACCAACAACCTGATTCATTACTTAAGATATCTAGAAAATCTCTGAAGCAGCTGTGTTGGTACCATGTTGAATCCCTGAGACTAGGTGTGGTAATGAATAAAAAGCTAGTAATGCAGCATCAGCTCAGCGTAGTCACATATAGCATTCAGCCCTATTTAATATGGTGCTTGGAGGCATTTGATCGATATCTGCTGACAAGATTTAGGTTTGATATATTTTTTCGTTTAATTTCTTTCCCGAAAGTAAATGACGGGGGAAGAAATCTGTGTAAATGCCCATGTGACAATGTATCTACTCAATCCACGTTACATGCTATATGCTTCTGTAAACTTTATATATTGGAAAGGTCCAGATGGATCAAACCATTTTTAACAAAATATGGTACTTGGAGGCAATGCCGCCCAGCTTTGCTATTCCTGCTATCCTTGAATGATGTGACTTGTGTAGCTGTCATGCTGGGTTTCTTGAAAAGTATGTTAAAAAAACAGAAAAGCTTAACTTTATGCTAAAATGTATGCATTCTAATTTATATTGTGATTGTAATGAATATGTTGCTTTTATGATTTTATGTGTTTTAAAGTCGAATAAAGCTTTTTCAAACACTAGCGAGTCTAATGCAAGAGCTTCCAGGGGAAAAATAAAATTCAAGCCTACAGAAATCGGTCAACATAAGAAATGGCAGAAGGCCTCATGAAGTTATACATATAAAATGAACATTAACACTGAGCACATCTGTTAACACGTTACATAAGTGCATCAAATATGTGAGTAAATGTCAGCATCATGTACATATTCTACATCTTAATGTTTTCAACTGAACACACATAGATGGAACATTGGTTCCTTCATGTTTACATTGAAAATATCCCTAACACATCACCCTTCTTGTTATTACAATTCACTTCCTAGTGACCTAATGTTAACACAATAAAGCCTTCTAAGCGAGTGTGAATTACCCATGATTATAAAGCACCCCTATAAATGAAAGAGCGAAATATGCGCTCTAACAATCCCCTGTCTGATGACAGGTGTCATTCCACCTATACTACAATTCCATGTAAAAAGAACCGATCTAAACAGATGTTGTGGCCAGTATTTCATTCAGAAATCTCTCGAAGCTCTAGATTAGCATAGTGACTATCTGGCGTGTCTCCATTCTCCTTTCTCGCAGTCTAAGATAATTTTCAGCTTCTTTGGACCAATGCCCCTTGTAAGCCTTCACTGGTCCCATCAGCAAGATGATACAAAGCACAACTAGTACTATTGGTTTTAAGATAAAACCAAGAATTCCATTTCCAAGGCTTGCAAACCAACTTCCAATTTTACCAAATCCTTTCCCAACTTTGCTCCAAACTCCCTCAGTTGCCAAATCATGTATCTCAGTGATGTTACTTATATACTTCCTCAGATCCTTGCTATAGTCTGGGATATACGTAGAGCACTGTTGAATCCTCAGCATTTTACAGTCTCCACCTTCTTTTGCCAATAATACGTCTAAAGCAAGAGGGGGTATGCATCACCATAACTCTTATTGAAACCATCTCTCCATCTATGAGTAGCAATGACTGAGCTGTATTGGCTGCCAACTCATCCACTGTAGTTGACAAACTTCTAATCTTAATGCCATTATAGGCCACTCCTAAACTGGGCATCGTTGCTCCAAACTCATCCCCTGCAATCACTCCTGCACTGGTTTCCCTCTATGTGTTAACTTCCCTTCCAAACATTTTGGAAGACAAGGAAGGCAGAGCGTGCGGTAACAACATCCGGGTGGTAAATTTCCCAGAAGGCATGGAGGGGAAATCAGTGCACCTCTTCCTTGAAGTCTTAATCGTTAATGTGCTCAAGCCCAAACTCTTGTCCAATTTGTTCTCCATAGAATGAGCACACCGGGCACTGGTACCCCCGCCCAAGCCCTGAGACTCCCCCGACACAGTCATAGCCCTCTTACTAAACTACAGTAAGCATGGGTGGAAAATTCGTTCCGCTCGCGGAATTTGCGGATTTTTGGCAATTTCGTGAATCGCGCTAAATTGTCCAAAAATCCGCAATTCGCGAGTAGGCAAATTTATTTTGCTTGTTCGCGCTACAAAAATACAGTCTCGCGCGCACGGCGTTGACTTACCGTGATTCTAAGTTCGCCGAGTTGTTTTCCTCCCGGTTTGCGTGCGCTGTGCCATTTTGGATCTGGCTGCGTGATCGCGCGAGACTTTTGGACCGAGAGTATGTAATGGAGTCCTGCCATCTTGCACTGCAAGACTTTGAGAATGCGAATACATCATAAGGGCCCGCAATCACATATAGCGAGAATAAACAATAGCGAATAAGTAGATGCGACACGCAGCTGACATCCGGCGGGAAATTTGAACAGCTCGCTTTCCCGAAGACTCAAAAATTCAAAGCCGTGGTGAAAAAAATCTTGCAAAATCGCAAAAATAAAAAATCCGCAATCCCACGAAAGTTCGCATATTTTGCGAACCGTGAATACGCTTTCATGCAATTCGCATACCGCAAATTCAAAAAAATTTCCCTATACTTAAACTACAGGGACAGGGATGCAATCCTGCAAGCCGCACGTTGGCATGGTGACCTCCAATACGAAAACGCAACCATCTGACTCTTCCCTAACTTCCTGCTCCAAGTTCAGTGAGTAAGATGCACCTTTTATGCAGTGAAACGGACCCCTCATGAGATAAGAATCTCATGAGGGGATATTCCAGTTCTCCTGTCTGGAATACTGCGCAAACTCATCAACACCAAAGGTAACGCATCAGGCCAATTCAGAGATATCAAAGAGCACACCTTTGCTATACTCATCTTCAGATTCCTGTTTATTTGTTCCACCACGCCTGACACCTCCGGCCTGTAGCTATGGTGTAATTTATTTTTTCGCGCGCGCTCTGTCTTCCTGGTCTTCCCGCCTAGTCAAGATTTCTGTCTGGTTTTTGGTTAACATTGACATTTGTTCCTCCAGGCGCTTCATTTTGGACTGTAGGCACCCTATACTTACTTAGGCTGTCGACATTTTGTCAGCGAGCTTCAGAAAATCCACCCTAAGTAAGTTGACTTCCTCCCTTACGGCGTCGAGTTTTGGTTCCGGAGTGCCCCCCAGGTCTCTGATTGCCAACATTATGTCTCTTAGTGAAGGGTCAGGGGCTTGGTCTTCTTCTCCGGCTGGCATTGTGGTAGTGGTCGCACCACTTTCATGGCCCACTGCCATGGAATAATTGTCCATTTGATTGACCGGGCCTGCTCCTCTGCCCTTATTTCAAACCATTGCTGTTGCCTTCCGGTTGTCGCTGGCGGCCCGTTAGTGGAGCTTGGTGCAGTGATTGATTTCTTCCCCTTCATCCCTGTAGGAGTCAGCTAACTGGTAGCCCTCGTTATTGTGCTTTTCCCCGTCAGGTGGGGCTTGTGTTTAACTCTGCCAATCTGCACACTATCTCCACTCAGGGAGGTGGCGCTTTCCATAATTCTGTCCAATTTACCTGAGTTTATGGGTTGCCCCATGGCACGGGCTCCTAGGGCCAATTGTTTGTCCAAGAGATTTTAGAGGGTAGGAAAGGATACGAGAGGGACGCCCACTGCGAATTCCATCTGCTTCCTTCGTCTGGGTGTGATGGGCAGCATTTCTGGGCCTTTGCTACTTATTTGGGTCTTTATTCTGTGTTGCTGAGTGCAACCGTGGGCCTCGCGGCTGTAGGACCTCTGAGTTTTAAGGACTGGGTTAGCCGCCTTCCTGCTCGCCCGCCTGTCTCTTCCCGGCAGTGGTAACCCTCTGATCTTCTTTGTGGTGGTGTGGCTGTTCTGGATCGCTTCCGCGGGCTTAGGTGTAGTTATTAGGCCTTTACCATGGCCTGCGGCACCCAAGCATTCAGGAGCCCTCAAGATTACTTTCTCTGTTTGCCTCTTGCCCCATGTGAGAAGCTCCCAGCTCGGGACTCTGCTGTCAGTGCTCTCTTTTGCACTGGACTGGTTTGTGGCCGCTCGCTCGGCCAGGCCTCTTCAATGGGTTTATGGGGGGACCTGGCGGTATGCGGCCACTGTACCTTCTCAAAGCATGGTGCCGCCCGGATCCTGCGTATCGGGTGAGCTGCAGACTTTTCCTGTCTGTCTCTGTGTTCCAGTGAGAGGAAAGTGTGTTAGTGCGGCCTGTGCCTACCTTGACTCAATCAGCTGGTTTAGGGTTTTCGGGCCTCCGGGCAGCATCCCCAGTGACAGGCCAGAGTGGATCTCAACCACGCTCACGACGATTCTCTCTCCTGCCTCTGGTCAGGGTCTGGCGGGTCAGTGCCCAACTCTGTGATCTCTGTGGACTCCACTTCCGCTGTGTTGGTGAAGTCGTTCTGTGGCACCAGACTGGTGGTGCGAGCCTCTACGCCCGTCTCTAGCAAGTGGGCGGCACCATGTTGTATGCACACTTTTTTCCGGCCTCCCTATTTTGTACGGTATTTAGCGTCTGATGGGATCATTTTTAGCAGCAAAATGTGGATCTCACTTCCTGCCCTCTTCTTACCACTAATGTCCTCAATTTGAGTCGGATCATGATGGATCAGCCAGGGCTACAAGCTGGCAAGTGGCGCAGCCCGGTTAATGTGCGGCCATATTCACTGGCTGCTGTCCATGTCCACCCATGGTGTACTCTTTGATCGACATTCAAGGCAGTGAACAGTAGCTTCATAATCTCACTGTGAAAGTGATGTCCTCTATCTGATTCCAATGAAGTTGGAAACCAGCACCTTGAAATCAACTCTCTTAGCAACAACTTGGCTACTGTAAGGCTATCATACCTTCTAGTCGGTTGCGGTTCCAACCACAGTGAAAAGATTCACACTACAACAAGAATGTATCTCAAGCCATTGCACCTGGGCATCTCTATTAAGTCGAGATGTATTCGGTTGAAAGGACCTCCCAATCTCCCAATGTGACTGAAGGCAATGACAGTTTTCTTACAAACATTCATCTGTTGACATGTGAAACACCGATGACACACTGCATCCACAACCACATGAAACCTCGGGTTAAATCACATCTGTCTGAACACTCACACCATTGCATCTCTCCAAATGTGAACTGCTCCATGAATATGTCTCACCATAGGATTCAGTAAACAGTTGGTTAACACTGCTCTACCATCAGGTGAAACCCAAATACCATCTCTCTTTTCAGAGCCTGTTCTGACCCGACCAGCCTGTTCTTGATCAGACACTTCTCCCTGCAGATGCCTGACCTCATCCCAGGTATTAGCTATGGCTAACATCACGCTGAGCTCAGTTCTTTCTATGCTCTCGCCTGAATATTCTCAGTTAAATATGAATGCATGAGTTGCACAAAAGCAGATGACTTTGTCTGCATACTGGTTTACAACCATCACAAAATCCTCCCCTTTTCCATGGGCAGCACATTTCACAACTGCCACTTTCTTCAGTCGCTGCAAAGCTTTTAACAGTTGTCTCACATACTCCCCCATCCTGATAGGGGATCCTGATGATGTTAAGAACACCCTATGTGACCATAGCTGTCCGAAGTTATGAACCACATCAAAACTGTATTGGCGATCAGTGGAGATTGTGACTGGGATTTGATCGGAAACAAGAGATGCACGGGTCAAGGCAATGATTTCAGCTACTTGTGTTAAATATACTCCCTGTAAACATGCAGCTTCCACAACTCCAGAAATGGCACAAACGGATGTATGTCGTTACTATGCATGCTTTTACAGCGCATGCCTTTACCACGCAGGTTTTACAACGCAAGTCGTTACAACGACTTGCGTTGGGGGCGCTGGATAGTGAATAGTTTAATTTACTATTCCAACTCCAGTCCCCGTGGATAGTAGGGAAGGTTTTGGATAGTAAATTAAACTATTCCCTATCCTACAGCGCCCCCCAGCGCAAGTCGTTGTAACGACTTGCGTTGTAAAAGTTGCGTGGTAAAGGTACTGTGTGGTAAGAGTTGCATTGTAAACGCTGTTCTCCGGTACAAACAACAAAAGCTGCTCTCAAGTAACCCTCAGTGTCTCTTAAGAATGAGCAATCAAAAAAAAGGACTTGGTCAAATTCAGGTAAAGGCTTATCGGCAGTGTTGGGTCTTGGTTTGGTACAAAGTTCAGTCACATCCAGACAGTCATGGTCCTCACAATATTCTCTATCAACACTTGGAGTAGGCATCAAGTAGCAGGATTTAACACAGATTACCTCTTCAAGGTGATATTCTTGGCAGCCAACAAGATCCTCTCATACGTAGTGAGCCTATTATTCGTCAAGTGATGCATTTTGGTTCTCCTCATCAGGAGCTCAAATGAATGTGGAACATAAACAGTAAGAAGGTGACCGATCACAATACTTTAATACCTTTCAATTCTGACACCTGTTGCAGCATGGGATCTGAGATACCGGGCAATGCTGAAGCAGCAAGATCTAATCTTGCAGAGAAATTGGCCACTGGTCTACGGATACCTCACTTGTCTGGGTGAGTACAGATAGAACACAACCCTCCCTCTTGCAGCAGAATAATGAAAATTCTTTGTTGCAATCAGGCATTATTAGAGCTGGAGCATGACACAAACTTTATCTCAGCTCCAAGAAAGCAACCAAACAATCGTTATCCCAGGGTACTGGTTCACTTGCATCTTGATGTGTGTCAATCTCTGTAAGTGCTTCACCTCCAATGAGAAGTTTGGAATCCATTGTTGGCAGTAGCCAACCAATCCCAGAATTTTTTTTATTTGTGTAAAAATTCTAGTTTCTTTTTGTGTGGTAGGCGCATTCATTTTCATGATCGCCTCAATGCGGTCTGGATTACACCTTTCTCTTACCTTACTCAATGCGATCACTCAAATACTGAACTTCAGGCAAGAAGTGCTGAATTTTGCTTGGAGATACCTTGTGTCCATTTTATGCCAAATAGTTCAAAATAGCAATGGTATCATCCCTACAAGCCTCTTCTGATTCTGATGGAATCAAGAGGTTGTCAATATATTGCACAAGCACTAAACTCTGTGGCAGCACCAAGCTCTCAAGGTTCTTTTTCAAAATCTTATTAAAGATGGATGGGCTTTCAGTATACCCTTGTGGAATAAGACACCATGTTAACACACAGTTCTACAGCCGGAAAGCAAATAAAAATCAACTTTCCTCAAGTATTGAGATTAAAAAGAACACTTGGCACAAGGTAATCACAGTGAACCATTCAGCCTCACAAGGAATTTGGAACAAGATCACAGACGGATTTGGTACATCGGGAAAACATGGAATCACAATCAAATGGATTTTCCTCAAATCTTGTACTATGCGATATTTACTGCTCGGTTTCAGTAACCCAATTATAGGCAAATTGCACGGACTTCCCATTATCTCCTTCAAGATGCCCTGCCAAATCATAGAATCAATCACAGGTGTAATCCTTGCCAACATTTCCAGAATAAGGTTGTACGGGGCGTTCTTGGAAATTCCGCATTTGGCTTGATCTGTTTGTGAACTGGCTCAATTCCTCGAATCAATCATATCTCTTCCCTTGTGAAGTCCCACACCATGGGAGATATGGTGTCTCTCAAGTTCCATGGCATGTCATCCACTGTCAGTACTGGAAACATGTCTGCACACTGGTTCTGGTTTGCCAATTTGAATGCAATGTCATCATAATTAGTCTGTAGTTCTACTCCCTTGGGCGTCCAATAGATGGTGCAATCCAGCTTGCACAAGAGGTCTCGTCCTAACACGCAGATTGGTATTGATCCTGGTTCCTATTTTCATGGGTATTTTTTCAGTCAATGGATTAGTCATTCTCCTATTGGCAACTCCTATACCTTGGATCGATTGTCCCAAGAGGGATAGGTTTGGGACTGCTACGGATCTCACAGTAGAACGGGTAGCACCAGTACCAATCAAAAATGTAATGGGGTGATCGCCTACATCTGCCTCCAGGTACAATCCACTCTGGTCTACCGTCAAGACTGGTCCAAGGGTACAGTCTTCCTCCCCCTTTAGGCACCGTCATTGTGACAGGTCCTGTCGAATCCGTCTAGAGTTTCCATAAAAGGCATTCGATGATACGCTTGGTTACTCTGCGTAATTCTCGCAGGTTGGGGTACTTGCACTAGCTGGTTCTTATCTCCTCCTTTAAAGGATCTGGGTCTTTTGACTGTGTTTATAACATTAGGCACCTGTGCAATCTCTCCTTCTTGCAACTGATGTGCTGGATTTAATCTACGCTTGCTCTTCCAATTCCCGATTTTGTAACAATAATGACAAGCACTTGTTTTCTTTAGCATGTTAATGTCTACACCTGTCTTGGGGTCGGTACCCTTCCCTTTCCCCTGTCCGGCATTGTGCAGAACCTTCTAAACCCCTCCTTGGTTGTTTCCCTGATTCTGACCTAAGGTTCATCCATTTGTCTTTGCCTGATCCACTCTATTCACATTTCTCATCTCTCATTACTACAATATCTGACGTACTGCAGGATCTTGTCCACCGACTTTTTCTGCCAGTAGATTAAAAGCTGTTGACTAATCTCTGGTCTCAGTCCTAAGACAAATTTCAAACAAACTGTCCATTATCTCTCAAGTCAAGAGTATCTAACCCACTGTACTGCTTGAAGGGTTGCATGAGCCGTTCATAGTAGGCTCCTGGGTGATTCAATTTATCTTAACCCAAACGATATCCTGTGGGTATATTTTAGACAGCAGCCATGTCATTACCTGTATGAACTCTTTCATGACCGAAGGTGAAGGACCGTAAGTTAAAGGATCCCTAGCTGAGTCAATAAAAGGCCTATCAATAGCAATAGCAATAGCAATTTTACATGCAGAACCACAAGTCACTAGAAACCACAATGTCAAACAATGTGTTCCAAGGCTCAAACCCTCCGCTTGGCACCTCTCGCGATGGTTAAGCCTCAACTCTTGGTATCCCCCTCCTGGACGAGGCATATCTCCTGTTACCTTCCTAACACACTTTTTCTTTGACCATCGTTCCTCCCATTTGTCAAGCATGCTCCATGCATGTATCCCTATGACCAGCTCCTGGATATATGTGTTTTCCCCTCTAATTCCTGATCACTGTAATTTAACCTATGATTTCCCTGTAACATCTTCGTTTTAGACGGATCTACATCATTATTGGGCCAATTCTGTTAATTTCTCATGTGCTCGCCTTGCTTTACGATTGCCAACCTATCCACACACAGTAGTTCTTCCTGTTCATACAGCTCTATCTTTTCTAAAGGCTAGTTCCTACTGATTATTACATCCCCCTCTGCTTTCAACCTCACTATGTCTAGCAATTTTGCCTTTATTGCAGCCTTGATTGTGCCCTGACTCGACATGTTACTTTGCCCTTCTCCCTCACCACTCCAATTTCTTTGCCATTTTTACGAAGTTGGGGCCTACAAAACATGCTGATTTCCAGCAGTTTCCTTCCAACCCTCCAACCTTTGGTATCCTTCCCATGGGTCCCCTTACTGGAGCTTCCAACATTCTCAAATCTGAATTTGAGTTTGCCAATGACACAGATCGTATAGTATTAGACCCAACCCGAACTCTCGAAGGATCTGTAGTTGCTGGCAATGGTGTACTATTTTCTACATGCATCAATAATGGGTTGTTTCCATTCACTGTCACATTTCATTTCTGAGCTGACCCTTCCTCCCAACCCTGGCTTTTGTTGACAAGCATTTTCCACTAAACTGGGGTTATACACAGAAACTACAGGTCCAATGGTGGCCGGTAACATAAGGGCGTCCAGTAACCGTAAAGCAGCATTGACTCCGCTTAACTCTGCACCTCCTAACACTGGTATCCCTGTTTCTTCTGTTCTTATTGAATTCCTCCCCACTACCCTGCACTAGGGCCTGTCTGTAACATTCCCACTCTTTCCATACTCACTGCATTTGCCAGTTCTCATCGACCTTCTTCTGAATGTGGATTATAACGTGGAGGACGCTCTGCTAAGAGTTTGTCTAGGAAGATGCCATCAGTGTCTCTCTCGCATCATTTCCATTTTGTCCTCCATTCCTATTCCGAGGATCTCCCTCTTTCACTAGTAATGCGTACAATCTCTCTCCCTCGATGGAGTCTACCTTCCATCACTTTAGTTGTGCATCTCATTGTGGATATGCTTTCATTGCCTTTCTTATCTTTCCCTGTTCTTTACCTGAGCTGCTTGCATCCACGCATCTAATGCCTCAAACTGTGTTGGTTCACGTTTACTTACCCAATCACAACTCTGTAATTATCTGCCTTTCTAATACATCAATAGAATTCCAGTCACTCAAGAACATTCACGCACAGCAAACCTCAGCCTGTGCTGTTTACCCGAATAAATATAGTCTACCCCTGTATAAAAAGTTTACCATATTATTCTAACATGTCCCACTCACACAAAGTTCCCTGTCTCAGGTGGATTGCCGATGACATCTTAAGACAACACTTCAAACCAGTGGCCAGACAATCACAACAAACTGGTGTCTTTTACATCACTAAATATATCCCGGAATCTTCAGCCACTTCGGGGTCAGAAACTCAAAACAAAATTCTTGGACCATGTCCGGCCCAAAACCACATTCACTCGACTTTCACACAAACTCCGCCAGACATCCTACAATCAGCACACTCCCACAATATAAGACACAATGCATCCCTATTGTTACTCACTCCTCCGTTTACCGCTTTTCTTGCCGCACCATCATTCTCCGTCGGTCCCCACCAAAATCCGTTGTTCTTTGCTCTCAGTCATTGGGATCTATTTTGGGGTTCTAGGGAGCTAGGTCTTTTCTAGAGTTTTCTAGATTCTCCCTTCACCTCATGTGACAACCATCCTACACTGCTACTAACTGAAGGAGCCGGGTTCCAAGTTCTAGATCTACTCTAGTACCCCAGACCAATGTCTCTTTTTGTCAGCATGGAAGTGTGGAGGGGAGGAAAATCATTAGCCAATCAGCCATTACAGTTCCAATGAACGCCAAAGAATCACAGACTCTCAAATAGATTTTGTTCATTTATTACAAAGCCAGGAACAGTTGGAAATACAAGCACCTCAAAATGAAGGTGTAGAGACACATTGGAATTATTGCAAAGCCAAACCTAATAGTGAAATTAAGACGGTGCAACATGCACAGAATAATCAATATCAGGATGCAGAGGATGATGGCTCCAATATCGATATTCCCCTTCATTGGAGATTCGCAGGTATGCAGCATTATTCTGTCCCTACTCTACCACTAGCATATCATCCATACTTAGCATTTCCCAAGGCAAGTTCTATAAAGGTATCAGCACGTGAAGGCTTTCTAAGAAGTCCGCTAATGTTGAATGGGTCAACTAGCATAAAGCTACTGAGCTCGTTCTAAGATGCTCTGTCTCTCAAAGCAATGTAGAAGTCCCCGGACTCTGACCCTAACATAGATACTTCTCCTTCTGGTAGTATCCAAAGATCCATTGCCATCCATTCAAGCCACCTCCTTGTAGGTAACTTTCCACACAGCAGCGATGCTCCTGGGTCTTGGCTAGACAACCTTAATTCCCAGGTTCACTCCGATGAGAAAGTACAACAGTTATTTTATATCAGTATTGCTGTTCAATGTATCCACTCCTCCCTAAGCCTAACTCCTAAAACAAACACATTATTCTAGCCAACAAGGATGAATTTCTCCACCTGCAACAGAACGAACAAATCCAACATGTGCATGAAATTCACTAGTGAGTCTAATGCGAGAACTTCCAGGGGAAAATACAATACAGACCTACAGAAATTGGTCAACATACCAAAGGGCAGTAGGCCTCATGAAGTTACACATACAAAATGAACGTTATCACTGAGCACATCTGTTAACACGTTACATAAGTGCATCAAATACATGAGTAAATGTCAGCATCATCTACATATTATTCATGTTAATGTTTTCAACTAACCACACATAGTTGAAAAGTTATTTTTTTCACGTTTACATTGAAAATTTCCCTAACACATCATCCTTTATGTTATTACATTTCAGATCCTAGTGACCTAACATTAACACAATAAAGGATTAAATGTGGGTGCGAACAACCTATGAATATAATGGAACCCTACAAATGAAAGAGCAAAATTTGTGCTCTTTCACAATTCTTTTACAGCATTTTTACTCTCCAACAAACACACCCTTGTTCCACAGTGCATGGGTGTGTGTGTTCTCTGAAACATGGGTTTTATGCTGAAAGGTGTCCCTTCCAGTACAAAACTATGCTTTAAGGCTTATCACACTTTGTATGTATGCTGTACACTGTAGCACACATGCAAAGTTTGAGAAATGGGGAAAATAGTTCTCCTTGTTACACCTGCCTCAAAGAGGCATACATTGTTGGTACAAGTTCTGGTCTATTTATAGGTAAAACTTCTGGAATGTCCTCTTGATTCAAAATACCAGTAGCACAACATTGCCTTACTTTAGGACACAACCAAATGTATATCTTGATTTGTGTTGGATAGTAAATCCCCTCCAACACTTTGTGATATGTTTGTGTCACAGTCCAGGCGCAAAAGTTCCTAAACCTCTCCCTGACTGTCGGTACATATGAATGAGTGAGAAGGCAAGAGATTAAAATTGAATTCAATTGAGGGAGATTGAATAAGAATGAGTGTAAGGGAATGCAAGAGAGGGTGAGTATGAGTGAGGGAATGAGTGTGAGTGTTTTAAGATACGTGTGAGAGAGGATATGGAAGGTAATTATTATCTTATAGAGACCCCAAGGCAATATGCTGTTCCTGGCACACTTGCAGCAATTCTTATTAAGGCAGACACCTGTGATAAAATACTGTCACTTGCACACTGTGGGATCATTCTTGGTATAAAGGGCACCAATAGTAAATTCATTGGTACTGGAATACTAGACATAATTTGTGGCACACAGGGCATACATTGATAAATACTGGTATACACATGGACACTAGTTGCAGAATGCAGGTACTAGCACACCAAGGAACGTTTGGGAATGAAGGTGGACAACCTGACATATGGAAGGGTAATACAATTCTGGTCCTCAAATACTGTCATTGTTGACATAAGGTTTCTCTATGGTATAAGGGTGGAATAAATTGCATAATTTTAGCACTGCATATCCTTTGTTATTCTTGTCATAAGGGGGCACCCATCGAATATGGGGCATCCATGCGAAAATGCTGGCCCAGGCACAATGGAGGTAATGTTTGACATACGGGGGCACCCATACCATATTTTAGATTGGCACACCATGAACAAAGTTGAATATTTAAGGAGGGCCGTTTCTGCACCTATGGCATTTTAGCAATTTTATGTGGAAATTGTGCTGAGACATTTTTCTCATGGGGTGAAGCCCACAAGAAGCAGGCTGGATTATTCACTTTCCTTACTCAGCTAAGCTAGGCCAAGTATTATGCTCAGAATTTTCAAAGATAGATCAAGTCATCAGCACCATAATATAGATTGTATCTAAAATAGACATTTGTCTGTTGTATTCTGTTATACTAATCACGTTATTATGGCACTTCCACGATGTCATGTGCTATGATGATAGCATCATGTGACATACCTTTCTGGAAAAACCAGGGTCAGGGGTTATATTATGTCACGTCCTGTGATGTCATTAAGAGCAAAGGTTATGTGATGTCACTTCTGCTATCCCTGGCATTTTGGTGAATCAAAGTCCATGCTCTTCACCCTCAGGCATCCCCTGCACCTCACCCTCCAACCCCTGGAGTAACATTTCTAGGTCCTGCCAAAGCCCAGAGAGGACCAGTGTCTTCCCTCCCATGTGCCCACTTCCTTCTACAAGCAGGAAACAGTCACCAGCAGTGACAGAGCCCAAGGCTAACAAATGGCTATTTATGCCCTGCATGCTGTGCCTATGCCACCCTCCCCGGTGTGCAGGACCAGACCAGTGCCATGAACAGACACCTCATGCTGACAGGGCTCCCATGAGAAGGAAGGACAGGATGGGCAGAGCAAACAAATCCCCCCAAGATGACTCCTATCCTGCTCTGCATCCTCCTATCTACCCACCTGCCACCAATGACCCACGTGTTTCCCCAAAGGTCTGACACCTATTTACCACTGGCCCGCAATTTGTAAATGTAAGCAGATTTGTGATTGGTATGCACACTGTTAGGGGGGAAAACATGGATTTAGACCTGGTATTCCTGGGCCTGCATAATAATCCCTATTGCAGAGGAATAGATCATGGGCACAGGACATAGATGCATGGATACTGGCCACATTTCGAGATTCTCCCCCCCTCCCCCCACATCAATCTCCTCACAGCTGAAACCTTGCATTGCATAATGATGGCATGCATGTTCTTCTTTAATATATCATCAGCACAATGTAAATTATAGCTTCCTTTGATGCTATCTTCATCTGTTTCCCTTTGGGAGCCTTCCTCAGAGCCTTTGCTGCTACCCCTTTGGCTTCCTCATTACAGCTTTTGGTCCACACTTGCTTCCTGTTTTTAATTTGAATGTCATGTATCAGCATTACCTTATAGAATATAGAATATCATGGTCTGTATACTGTGGGCCTGATTCACAATGGTAAACTTACACATCTTGGGTAAGCTGACGCTTGTTTGGAATGCACAAGACTGCAATTTAATCATTAGTTTATGAGTGTGGAGAGTGGAGACTCAGCAGTCAGGGAGGAGATCTCAGCTCCTAAAAAGTTAGGCATATCAGATAGTTTTACATAAGAAGTTCTCAAGCCTTAACACTCATATACTTACTATTAAAAAGCACTTTTGTAAATTCCAAATAAACGTAAACTTACACAAGAGTGTAAGTTTGCCTTTGTGAATCAGGCCCTGCATTCTTTAAAAAGCAAAGTAATAGCTACATAAAATAGGTATTTATTAGGAGAAGTAGGAAGCAATGTGCTATGGTGAATATCTTTCTCCACAGGTGTGTAGGTATCAATAGAGCAGCTTGTGAGGTTTAACCAGGCTCCCTAGATTAGATGGGCTCATGCCGCCCCAATTAATGACATGGGCCTCTCAATTTTTACTACAAAGCTAGGGGACGAGGGGTGCACTTTCTTTGCTTGCAGTTCAGCCCCTGGAAACCTTTCCACTCCTTGTCTACATGTAAAGCAACCTGAAATGAATGGTATTTAGAGGAAGCCAGTGTTTTGCCTTCAAAGCTGGCAGACAAGTTCTCTGCCTGGGGCTGGGCAGTAAATTCCGTTCCGCTTGCGGAATTTGCAAAATTTGGAATTGCGGAATTTTTTGATTGTTCGCGCTTTCAAAATGCGTTTTAGCAAGATATTTCACCCCGAGCACACAAACAGCGTTCGCGAACAGGAAAAAAGCATCACGAATGGATGGAACAAGCAATTCTGCATGTTTGCTGAACTTTTGCGTGCTCACAGAGATTTTTTACCATTTTGTAGAGCTTTGCTTAGCGCGACTATGCAAATTGCGCCCACCCCTAATTGCAACCCAGCATAAACTGAGGGGTTCACTTGACACTGAGAAGCACTGCCTGTTGGCCTTGGAAATACAGGAAAAAGATGCAACCAGAGTAACAATATGCAAACAGGAGCCACAGAAAATTATAAAAGCATGCAAACTAACCAGAACAAATAATACTAAACAAAATATTCAAATACTGAACCATCACACAGCTATCAGCATTTGGGTAACTATTTAACTTGACACATTCTTTAATAAAATTCCACTGAGAATATTTTGCGTTTATCTCTCTACATACAGAAAAGGAAACTGTTTTACTGTTACCACAGAGTGGGAACCAGCTGGGCTCGGGTTCTGGTAGCCATTCTGATGTCAGCACCCACTCATTGTTGCCCCCATCAATTCTCATTCCAATGGCATCCCAGTGCAGTGTACCAGCATCACTTTGGATTGGCTTTGAATTCTACTTTTTCTGTTTGTGCAATCTGTTTCTGACAGCTTGCTTTAGGAGCCAAATAGAGAATTCCTGCTTCAGCAGCTCAGCAACGCAAACAAGATATGTCACTTCACAAATTGCCAGAAAAAAACCCTGAAATTGCAGAATGTTTTTGAATTTCTCAAGCTCTGTTTTCTGATAAGAAAAGGGGGTGTATGCATGCTGTGTAGGAATTGCAGGTTTAAGATTGCATGTGTGTGTTTGTATATATATATATATATATATATATATATATATATATATATATATATATATATATATATATATATATCTATATTACCTTCTGGCGATAGCCAGTAGGTATATATAGTTAGGATTGTTTTCCATAGGGAAATCGCAACATTCTATTGGGAATAACTTTGGCGCCGGTTGAGGAATCTTCCTGAAATTTCCCTTAACTTTGCCTCGCGGCGCTCCGCTCCTTCCCTGAAAGTTTTGGGGGGATTCGTCAAGCGGGGGCCGAGATAAAAGGAGGGTCCAAAAACGTGTTTTCCCCATGTTAATTTCCATAGGGCGGTTGGACTCACTTTTAGCCCGAACGGCTGAATGGTTTTCCACCAAACTTGGCAAAATTGTAGGGACTGGTAGCCCGATGTGCCTTTGCTATGTCTCAAGATATGTGCTCCAGTGGTTTTTATGAAAATTAACTTTGAAAAAATATATATTGGGCTACATTGGGCTATATATATGTTAGAGCCCAAATGTAGCCCAATGTAGCCCAATGTAGCCCAATGTAGCCCAATGTAGCCCAAAGATGGCCACCAGAGACAAAAAAAACAAATGTAGCCCAAATATCAGCCAGATGTAGCCCAACTATAGCCCAATGACAGAATGTCCCAGAGTGTTCTAAAGAACAACTAGAGCGCCAACAGTCTTACTTATGACAAAAGTATGGAACACCTGAAGTCATCTTGATTGGAATAACGTGTTAACACTTAAAACATTTAATTTGCAAAGGAACAAAATGAGGGGGTTCATTTTGCCATAGAAATTATGATTAGTGCTGAAGAAAGAAAAATTAGGGCACATTTTGAGTGACTTCTCAAATCCTCTTATATTTCATTTAAAAAATTCTGATATGCAGCCTCCCAAGATGGCCACCAGAGACAAAAGAGCTCAAATGTAGCCCAAATATCAGCCAGATGTAGCCCAACTATAGCCCAATGACAGAATGTCCCAGAGTGTTCTAAAGAACAAATAGAACGCTAACAGTCTTACTTATGACAAAATTATGGCACACCTGAAGTCATCTTGATTGGAATAAAGTGGTAACACTTAATACATTTAATTTGAAAAGGAACAAAATGAGGGGTTTCATTTTGCCATAGAAATTTTATATTACCTACTGGCGATAGCCAGTAGGTATATATAGTTAGGATTGTTTTCCATAGGGAAATCGCAACATTCTATTGGGAATAACTTTGGGTCCGGTTGAGGAATCTTCCTGAAATTTTCCTTAACTTTGCCTCGCGGCGCTCCGCTCCTTCCCTGGAAGTTTGGGGGGGATTCGTCAAGCGGGGGCCGAGATAAAAGGGGGTCCCAAAACGTGTTTTCCCCATGTTAATTTCCTTAGGGCGGTTGGACTCACTTTTAGCCCGAACGGCTGAATGGTTTTCCACCAAACTTGGCAAAATTGTAGGGACTGGTAGCCCGATGTGCCTTTGCTATGTCTCAAGATATGTGCTCCAGTGGTTTTTACGAAAATTAACTTTGAAAAAATATATATTGGGCTACATTGGGCTATATATATGTTAGAGCCCAAATGTAGCCCAATGTAGCCCAATGTAGCACAATGTAGCACAAAGATGGCCACCAGAGACAAAAAAAACAAATGTAGCCCAAATATCAGCCAGATGTAGCCCAACTATAGCCCAATGACAGAATGTCCCATAGTGTTCTAAAAACCAACTAGAGCGCTAACAGTCTTACTTATGACAAAAGTATGGCACACCTGAAGTCATCTTGATTGGAATAAAGTGTTAACACTTAAAACATTTAATTTGCAAAGGAACAAAATGAGGGGGTTCATTTTGCCATAGAAATTATCATTAGTGCTGAAGAAAGAAAAATTAGGGCACATTTTGAGTGACTTCTCAAATCCTCTTATATTTCATTAAATACATTCTGATATGCAGTCTCCCAAGATGGCCACCAGAGACAAAAGAGCCCAAATGTAGCCCAAATATCAGCCAGATGTAGCCCAACTATAGCCCAATGACAGAATGTCCCAGAGTGTTCTAAAGGACAACTAGAACGCTAACAGTCTTACTTATGACAAAAGTATGGCACACCTGAAGTCATCTTGATTGGAATAAAGTGGTAACACTTAATACATTTAATTTGAAAAGGAACAAAATGAGGGGTTTCATTTTCCATATAAATTTTATATATATATATATATATATTCACTGAAAAAACCATAGGTTACACACCAGTTATAGTTAGGAATTAGCATTTAAAAAACCTTTGAAATTCACTGAAAAAACCATAGGTTTCACACCAGTTATAGTTAGCTGGAAATTTTTCTCGCATAAAACCATTGAAATTCCCACGTTATAGTTAGTTGGACTCACTATAACTTGCACGTCTGCAACGCACTGCTGATGACGTCACATATTACATCACTCATGCATATATTTAAATATTTAAACATTACTCGCTAATATATGTATTCACTAAGATACACTTAATAAGCCAGTTAACCAATCAATTTTTTTTTTAAAACACTGAAAAAACCATAGGTTTCAGGCCTTATATAGTTAGGAATTAGCATTTAAAAAACCTTTGAAATTCACTGAAAAAACCATTGGTTTCAGGCCTTATATAGTTAGGAATTAGCATTTAAAAAACCTTTGAAATTCACTGAAAAAAACATAGGTTTCAGGCCTTATATAGTTAGGAATCAGCATTTAAAAAAACCTTTGAAATTCACTGAAAAAAACATAGGTTTCAGGCCTTATATAGTTAGGAATTAGCATTTAAAAAAACCTTTGACATTCACTGAAAAAACCATAGGTTTCAGGAGTTATATAGTTAGGAATTCGTTTTTAAAATTCACTCAAAAAACTATGTTTTAGTGGTGTTATAGTTAGCTGGACATTTTACTCATACAAAACCAATGAAATTGCTCCTATATAGTTAGTTGTACCAACTATATTTCGCGTACCCGCAATCCACTGCTGATGATGTCACATATTAGATCATTCATGACATGGTCAGTGACATCACTGATGACATCATCCACGTGACAATCACATACACCTTTTCATACACTATTACAATTTTTCATCACTGTTTGTAAAATACAGAGTATCATATTTAAATCCATTGTCACAGCAATACAAGCATCTAAAAATCCACTCAGTGATTCATAGATGTATACACACATCTAATCACTTACATATGGATTCACTCATACATGCTGTCAATGAACAATAGAACACTATCAAAAATACTTATACATCTATATCGACATTAAAGATCAGCACGCATCCTATTCACATATGAAGTCATCCTACTCACTTATGCAAACAATGGATCATACTTACATATTTACTTAGCAAAACACTTATACAAACACCACTTCTTCTATTCATTTAGATAGTAAGTCATACTTAGTGAATTATAAAATCATTATTACAAGTATACAGTTATCCATACAGTCACTCACACAATCATTGTGTCTTATGTATACTTATTTATATACAACAACTGACACATACACTGCCTTTTATTTTTCTAGTTTGTTGGACCTGTACCTTTGAGAAATATATTTGCTCATCACCACACCCATAAAGAGAATCCCTCACCCAAACTGTTAGAACATGTAGTTTTAACTTCATATATCTACTGAATCAACTATTCACACATCTTTGGACAGTCACACACCCCCCACCGAACCACACACACTTTCACACTCCCATACAAATACTCAGTTAACTAATCAATAACTAATATAGACTTTCACAAAGCTAGTAACCAACTGTAGAATCAGTTTACACAACAACTGACAAAGTGATACAGAGATTCACACAGTTTAGTCACTATCCACTATATTTAGTGAGACATTATAAATTGGTCAAGTAAACAGTCAATTACACTGCTACTAAATCCTCCATCCAAATATTTATTTATATTTATCCACTCATTCTTCAATGTAAATTGCTATAAATATAAAGCATATTTAAATAACAAAGCAAACCACATTCACTGGATGATGTCATCCGTGATGTCATCAGTGATGTCATTTGAGATGTCATCAGTGATGTCACTGACCATGTCATGAATGATCTAATATGTGACATCATCAGCAGTGGATTGCGGGTGCGCGAAATATAGTTAGTACAACTAACTATATAGGAGCAATTTCATTGGTTTTGTATGAGTAAAATGTCCAGCTAACTATAACACCACTAAAACTTATAGTTTTTTGAGTGAATTTTAAAAACTAATTCCTAACTATATAACTCCTGAAACCTATGGTTTTTTCAGTGAATATATATATAGATATATATATATTCACTGAAAAAACATAGGTTCTACACACGTTATAGTTAGGAAATAGCATTTACAAAATATTTACTTTTTTAAAAAGACACACATTCACTGGATGGTGTCATCAGTGATGTCATGAGTGATGTCACTGACCATGTCATGAGTGATGTAATATGTGAGGTCATCAGCAGTGCATTGCACGCGCAAGTTATAGTGAGTCCAACTAACTATAACGTGGGAATTTCATTGGTTTTATGCGAGTAAAATTTCCAGCTAACTATAACTGGTGTCAAACCTATGTTTTTTTCAGTGAATTTCATAGGTTTTTTAAATGCTACTTCCTAACTCTAACGTATGTAAAACCTATGGTTTTTTCAGTGAATTTCATAGGTTTTTTAAATGCTACTTCCTAACTATAACGTGTGTAAAACCTATGGTTTTTTCAGTGAATTTCAAAGGTTTTTTAAATGCTAATTGTTAACTATATCTTGACTGTAACCTATAGTTTTATCAATGAATTTCGACAAATGTTTTTATCCGAAAAAAAGTTTTCTTGACTCGCAGAGTTGTTTAGGGACTCCTTCTAAAGCTCTAGAGGATTAGGGGGTGTCTACCTTGCCTTCTTTTTAACATTTTGAAACTTGTCTGTAAATGGAGGAGAACGCCTTTTTAAATTTCGTGCGCGACCGGGTACGCGCACCCCGGTATTTTTTTAAGAATAAAAAAAGTATTATAGTTCATTAATATTCTTCTTGGGGCCCCCTGAGTAGGTGTACAAGATCAGGGAGTGTCTACCTTTCCTCCTTTTGACTTTTTGAAACTTCATTAAATTAGACCGATACTTCCAAATGACGTACGTGACCGAATACTGTCACCGCGTACACGTCCTAATGCGCGCATGTCTAGTCATGTGACTCGAAAACAACACTTCCTATTGGTTCACAGTAGTTTCTATTCTGGAATTTTCCAGAACCCCACCCACTTCCCTCACAATCTTTTTTCCTCTCAAGGGAGAAGAGCCTCTTACATCTTTCCGAAGAGTTTGGTGAAATGTCTGCCGCACAGAATTCATCTTCTGAATCTGAGGAAAATTATCGACTACCTTTATCAAAAAGGAAGGAATCTTTCATCTGGCAATTTTTTACTTATCCTAAGGAGCTAAAAAAAGTGAATGCTCCGAAAGTTACTTGCACAATATGTGACGCAGTTCGTTCAAGAGGAAATCCTTTGAAAAAGTATTCCTTTTCGATACATACGATGTTGAGGCATGTCAGACAACTGCATCCTGTGAAATTTTCACAGGCTTCTACAAGAGCTCTGGCAACACAACTACCACCAGCTGTGGCCAGCACATCATCTGGAAGACGACCTGCATCTCCATCCACTGCACGGTTGGACTTGAGACCATATTTGTCATCAGTGCATATGAAATGCAACTTGTGTTCAGAAATGATTGTGTACGGAGAGCAGAGCCTCACTCTTAGAATTAATGAACATCAATGCTCCGAAAGAAGATGATTTTTTTACAATTTATTTTGTTCCTGTTTAACAGTTTTACAGTTCAAAATTTCGGCTCCAGTTTAAAAAATCAAAAACAATATAAAACTTGTTAAAAAAAAAACACAAAACTACAAAACAAAAAAAAAAGTTCTTTTCAGAACTAACTCATTGTACCAAAAAGAGCTGCATTCACAAGCTGAAGTATCGCCGCTTTCTCAGCACAATTATTCAAAAAAGCGGCGATACTTGGGGCATATTATGAAGAAGACGTGTTACGTTTTCGTCGCTTTTATCGGCACGACACTGCCGATAAAGCGACGATAATGGCCTTCATAATATGTTCTATGAATTCCAATCGAAACCTATGTTAGATGTATTTATATCTAACATTACGTTCGATTGCAATTCATAGAGCATATTATCAAGGCCGTTTTCGCCCCTATATAGGCAGTTTCCTGCCGATAAAAGCGGCGAAAATGTTTTGCGTATCCTTGTAAATATTCCCCAGCACCTTTTTGAAAACGTCATTACAACGCCTGCCGAAAGACCACTTTGCATGTCTGCCGCACAGAAAGTTAATGACATGCAAAGTGGGCGTACGTCAAACCACATGCAAAATGTGGTTGGAGGGGAAAAGACCCTATCACGAACACAGGCGTTCCGAGAAAAAGAGTTGGTATAAACTTGTTTATCGTACGACTGCCAAGGCCTGCTCTGATCAAGCATTCGGCAGCGTTAACATGGGGGTGTGGAAAATAAAACTGAATCCACCCCTCCCCTAATTACAAGGCACACATTAGTGCGTGAATACAACGCATGTTTTCATGCAGTAATGTTAACTGCCGCCGGCTGTTACAGGATTTACTATCACATATGTGTTCGCAATGATAATAACGCACTAACACCGTGGAAAATTCTGGCAGTAGCCGCCGAAAGTCAAATGTGCGATCTTCGGGGCATATTACCAACAACTAGCGATAATTATCACTATGCTGGTTTAGCTGCGATATTTTTATCGCCGAGCTGCGGCGATTTTTATCGCTTAGGAGTCTTGCTATTATGAAGGTTTATCTCCTAAGCCTGTGGTCCCAAACTGTGCATCGCGGCTTCCCCGTGCGCCGTAATGAGGTGCCAAGGGCGCCGCGCACACTAGAGTGACCAACCGTCCGTAAATTCCACGGACGTCCCTACCCTGTTATATGTAATTGTGGCCATCACAGGGAGCAGCGCTGCTCCCCTGTGAGAGGCCTCACCCCGCTGCTGGAACGACCTCGCACTCCTCCAGGAGCACAGGAGCAGCCCCTCCCGCCCATTGAAATTCTGTATGGGACTGATTGCCACTAACTGAATGAGAATGGGGGAGTCAGGAGTGTTCAAGCATTTGGCGCTCCTCCTGCCTCAACGTACAGAAGGGATTCTGTTAGATTAAAAAAAGTAAAACGCCCACGCTGCAATGTTAGAAAACACTTCATTTAAAGAAGGCTATCAAATAAGTTTAAAAGAACAGGTTAACGTTCTTTCATTGTCTCATCATTTTTGAACAGAAGTATTTTCAATATTATATTCAACAATGCCATGGTTGCTGCTTTTGTATTTGAAAGAACTAGCAACCATTGACAAAGCCAATAGTCCTGGCTTGTTGTTGGTGTAAAGATACTTGCTCTATTATATATCTGCATGCGATGACACAAACAACATAACACCAGTCGGCCGCAAAACTATGCTAAACGCAGATTTTTAGCTTAGGTGTTTTAAACTGCCCTCGGAATTACATCCAACCCCCCCTTTGAAGAGACCCCCCCATTTTTTTAACCCTGCTTAAAGCCCTGGAAACAACACCATTTTACAGTAACCTCACATACTGGCACTGTACATCATCTGTGACTCATAACTTCTACGTTTTCAGTCTGCCTATGTACCGAGGCATTGTGAACTCTCCCGCACCGCACCCCACCCCTTGCTGTAGTTTGTTCTTCATAGGCCTCTTCTCCCTCCAACTCTGCAGACAAAGGCTCAGCTCATAATGTGGAAAGGTGGGTGAGTAAATAAGTATGGAATGTCTGAATGGCTGGATGGATTACTGAAAGGATGAATAGACGAATGAAAGGGGAATGGATATATAATCAAAGAAAAGATGGATGGATAAGCGAATGAGTGGAAGTATAGATGAGAGAAAAGATAAATAGATGGATGTATGGCTGGAAGGGTGGAGGAATGGGTAAAAGGATGGATGGGTGTGTTAAAGGAAGGATAGATGAGTAAAAGGGCACCTGATGAATGAGTGAATTGGTGGATGGGTGTGTGAAAGGATAGATGGATGAATGAATAAAAGGGTAGATGATGGGCAAGTGAATGCGTGGATGGATTATTTGATAAGTGAAATGGTGAATGGATGGATGAATGAAAGGGTGCATCTAAGGATTGATAAGTTAGTAAACGGGGGTAGATGGACAAAAGCATGGATACATCAGTGAAGTGAAAGGGTGCATGGATGAGAGAGCGGATGGCTGGATCAGTGAACGGTTGGTTGGATGAGTGAAAGAATGCGCCCCAATTACTTTAAGGAAAATAACAGGAGGTACATACCATCCACCCACCGGTAAAACAAATGGATGGGGAGCCACGGCCAACTGCCGAGTAGGTCAAGGGAACCACAGGTCAAAAAAGTTTGCGAACCACTGTCCTAAGCGATAATAATCGGTCAAAATGCATGAATATTGCTGTAAATTCAGCGATATTCATGCATTACCGAGCTACTGCTCTTAGTCATGTTATCCTCCTACCATTAGATAACATAGGTAAGAACTGCTCAGGGGCACGTGTTAGCTTTTGGAGATATTCGCGCTTAGCGCAAATATCTCCAAAAGTGGGTAATAAGAGATAGCAATGTTAGCAACTCTTTCCAGTCGTTAACATGTTGGCATGCTTACTTTGCATGTCATTAGTGATAAATATCACTGACAAGCAAAGCAGGGCACAAGATGGTCGCTATCTCCTACTAGATGTCGCTAACTGGTGTTAGCTACAGCTACGTACTAGAGAGATAATTTTATCTCCACTTTCTTGGCTTTTAAAGCCAAAAAAGCAGACCATGTTCTGATACGCATCTTTAACTAGTTTATTAAAGGACACTGTTTTACAATCTGGTAATGTTAAATATATGAATCGTTCTGTCTGTATTTCAGTACTACTTGAAAATGAACAATTATCGCAATTATGTTCCCATTTATAAGAAAGGCCAAGAAAAACTATCAATATCTACACCTTCATCTTCCAAAACTGTAAGCATATACATAATAAATTCCTGACAATCTTGCTGAATATTCTGAGAAAATTGATTTAGTCCTGCACATATATCTAAAACATTCCTTAGTTCTGAAACACTTGCTACTTCACTATTACCACTGCCACATTTTTCAAAGACAGAATTTAACGAACATTAAAATGTTTGCTCCCGATTTTGTACAATCTGTTGCTGTAAATTTTTTAGAAAAAAAACAACATTCACCACTACATTTGCATAGCAGTTGACACCAGACCTGTTTTCAAACTAAAATCCAACAATCTCTTCAATACTAACCTTTTTCTTACGGCTACCAATGACAGCTTCATCTTTTTTTCTTCGTTTTTCTACTACTTCACTACATTTTTCCTCAATTCTCCTTTTTTGACCAACCATACACTTTTGAATTAAAGGATATTGAGGTAAACTTGGAGCATATTCTCTTCTTAACCTATTATACTCCTTCACACAATTTAAATCTGCACTAATCTTTGTCTCATCAAAATCAATTAGATAAAGTCCAGATAAAGTTCTAACTCGAGATAAAGCAACATACGCCATACCCTCTTTGAATACAGTGCTTCCAATATTTACCAAAGCACAATCTACACTTAAACCTTGAGATTTGTGAATAGTCACTGCATATGCCAAACAAATTGGAAATTGCTTCCGACGGACATATAAGTCTTTCACAAGCAAAAAACGAGTTGAACAGCGACTGAATTGTTGAACTTCCTCAATTCCATCAAATTTGATTCTTAAAAATTCAATCTCACCTCTATTTGGGTAATTCACAAAACCAACAATATTACCCATTGCTCCATTCACCAAACGTCTTTCAACATGTAAATTTCTCCGTAATATAATACGACAATTTAAACATACATACAGATTATTTTCTAAGCCAGCAGTTTTAGATATAGATTTCTGAAGAGAATCCAATTTTAACTTCAACTTTTCAGACAAAACAATAGTACTTCCTTCATGCTCTATTCTATCTTTAGCTTCCAGTTTTTTAATTTCTTGATTTTCTAACTTCAAAATTTTTTCATTGAAAACCGAACATTCTTTTAGAGTTGGCATCAAACATATGACTGACTTATCTTCTACCTCTTTACTATATATTTTCTCAGGTACATTATCTTCATTGGGAAACAACTTGGAAAGTAATCGTGTTTGTAGAGTTTCTTTCGCATCTTCAGTTAGTTTTCCAAAAAATAAATAATGAATTACCGGTACTATTTTTCTATGCATTAACTAAAACAGATAGCTCAATAAATAAGAGGCAGGATCCGTGATATCTGAGTCAGAATGGGCTTTAATCAGATGGCTCGAGCCTAAAGACCATGAAGTGGCATGCAATGGAATGGAATGGCAGCTGCAACGTCTTATTAACATTACACAGTATATATAGTAAAACAGTACAATTGCATTGCATACAGTAGGCGTAACAAGTGACAAACGTAAGATAAGAACATATGGACGTACAAAGAAGGCGTGCACAGGGCGTGCATGGAGACATGTGATGAAAACGTCACAGAAGTGTCATAAATGGGTGGATACATGGAGGGGGCTACCTGGGCAGCTGGAACCTTTAACCTACTGGTGCGCGCAAACGGGCCATGACGTGTAACTAGGGAGAGCTGGGGCTCTGACTTCTGCACTAAAAGAGGAGACTAAAGTCTGGGATGTCAGGACGACATGTACCTATAGCATATCTGGTATCTGGTGTTTGGAGTACATGTTGATTGAATCTAAAAGTCATCAGAGCAAAGGCTACTTGACACTAAGGCTGGTGCATGCATATATTCTACATGTATTGCGTGTGCTATGAATCTTCTATGGATATTAATTCAGTAATTCTCTTGCATGGAGACAGGAAGACTAGACTATAGCTGAAGATGTTTATGCGGTTCGTTAGCTTAGGAATGTGAAGCCGGGGAGCCGAACTGATAACTAGAGGCATAACATATTCTTGGCAGACAGGCAGGCAGGACCGCGCTGCTTGGAAGAAAGTAAGCGAAGGGTCAGGGATGCGGGAGGGGCTGTATCGCTCCTCGGAGTGGTTTCAGGAGACTGGAGCTTGAATCTGGTGTCCGGGCCCTTTGAGGCCTAGAAACGGGGACAACTCGATGAATTAACGTGCACAATGTAAGACGTTGGCAACATAGGCCTAATACTCGTTGTTTTCACGAGGACTGGATAACTGGCATACTAACGTTGGACAAAACTATAATTGCATCTTTATTCGGTCAAGGGGGAACATATGCATATCGATCATGCACATATAACATATAATGGGGAACACGTAGGGACACATGACAAGGCAAAATTCAATTTTCCTCATTCCCTCCTTGTGCCCTACGTTTCCTTCAGGAAACATCAATATTCATGATACCATCTATCTGTTCATATAGCATCATTTGCTCGTCTCGAATCTTCTTGGAACGGGACTTAGGACTAGGAATACAAGAGGTAGCGCACAAGCCGCAAATCGCAGGGCCACATTGTAAACATAGACAACAACTGAATATGATCATTACTACTATTCCTAGGAATGACAATACTTTCCATCCCCAGGCAGATATTATACTCCAGAGCCAACCGGACCATGTCCAGGTGCCTGGATTCTGGTGTAACTGATGGGCTATGTTGTGAAGTCTGATTATAGCTGAATAAACAGACGGCGCGTTATTAGGAATGAAAATGCAGCAACTAGATCCGATGACTCTACAAGCTCCGCCCCTATCGGCCAGTATGACGTCAAGAATAAGGCGGTTTTGAAGGACTACAAATCTCATAGCAGATTGTTCTTCAGTTAAGTTACCTAGAGCGGAAGTAGTCTCATTCACTACTGCTTCAAGGGTTCTGGTTAGCCTACGTATTAGCTTACTATTTTGGACAGGACCTATGAAGAAAAAGAAACCTTTATTGAAGTCTGTATACTGTTCTAAGGCAGTTTCAGTTTGATCGACAATTGGGGACTCAGTCTCCCTTCTATGTCTAACGTGTACTAGATGTGTATTTCTGTGATAATCGGATGGGGCTAGGAAAACTGGTGGCAGTAGGAAGGCAATGTAACATGTTCCATCCCAATCGAGGGGCAGACGAACATATGCGGTCTGACCACACACAAAATACGAATGACGTGAGGCTCTGAAATTAGATTTCCCACTGTCACTATACTCGACCACAGTAGTACAATCACTATGTCCTAGATGTACTGAACCATTCTTTCTGACACATAATTCGCCTTTCACTGGTAGGACTGTAATAGCAGGTAAATCTGGAGTAGTCTCGGACTGAACATTCAAAACCATGAAATTCGAGGAATAATTACCTAGATCATATACTTCATTTTCTAGATCTAACCCTGTTCTATGGGAAAGTCCTTCCTTGTCTGGGAAACATGTTCTATTCAAAAGGGACTTATCGTCTGAGGATGACGTTATCGTAAACCATGCTCCACACGAACCATTGTGTGAAAACGGATAGGGAAAGAGTGGCAGAACTCCCTTCGGTGTCTGGAAAGGGGGGAGTCGACCACACACCCAACAATTAGTGGCATTGCTAGTCTGGTGTGCATAGTGTAACATTCGGATAAAAGTATTGTTGCGCATGGCAAGTCTGTAGGATAACTCGTGAGGAGGTAGTTCACTAAAGGTGTGCTCTACTGTATCATTAGAAGACAAATGTACATGTGAATCAATAGGAGGAAAATATACATGTAAAACATAACTTATGCATGTAACCGTAAGACTCAGAAATAACATAAACAGTAACGTGATTACGCATCTGCTGCGCACATTTTTACAGTAACGTATTTTCTTGGAGTTTCGACTAACTCTCTCACTATGGGGGTCTATCTCATACATGTCAGGAACCTGTCTAACCGCTTCACCCGAGAGGGACTTAAACAATTAAACTGTCTGACTTGCTAGACCTTAGTTTCATTTTATACTCCTGCTGCGGAGTTTTCTCTAACAGGGGGAGTTTAGAGTCAGTATCTGGGCAGTCCTTGAAAAAAGTCTTTGGACGGAGTCCATGAAAACGTTTAACGTGACTGGAGTGGAGCCATCCTTTGCGGCCCTCCACTTTGACGGCGGTCCTTGTGGTCATCAGAACAAGCTTCGGCTCTTTCCAGCGGGGCTCCAGCGGACTTGAACGATCAAAATTCCGGATCAAAACCAGATCACCTGGAACGACCTCGTGCGGTTTCACTTGGGTGTTGTCTGGAAAAGCAGCCGCAACCTGTGAACGACAAGAGAGTAGTGCAGACATCAAGGAAGCTAGGTAATCTGTCAGCATATTACTGTCAACATCAGTTATTTTACGTGGCATTGGTGTACCCCACATGTTCGGGGGACGACCGAAAACAACCTCAAAAGGTGACAGACCTGAACGGGAGTGAGCGACCATTCTCATGTAAAAAAGGGCGACTGGCAGAGCTACCATCCAATCTACGCCTTTTTCTGCGCAAACCTTTGCAATGCTGATTTTCAGAGTCTGATTATGTCTCTCGACGAGGCCAGCTGCCTCGGGGTGTCGTACACAATGGAACTTCCACTGGTACCCTAACAGAAGAGATACTTGTTTCATGAGTTCGGATGAGAATGGTTGGCCGTTGTCCAAACATACGACCCTGGGCAAACCATAGCGAGGAAAATACTCACAAACCAACTGCCTGGCAGTGGTCGCGGCAGTGTAATCTGGGACTGGGTATGCTTCCGTCCATCTGGACAAAGCGCATACAACTACGGGGACATACTTGAAACCTCGACATCGATCCATCTGAATATAATCCATCTGGAGGACTTCAAAAGGGTGGTCAGGAGGATGGAATCCACCTTGTTCCACCGGAACACCTTTACCTGGATTGAACTGACAACATATCATGCGGGTACGTACTTTCTGTTTAGCTGCTGCTCGTAAATGCTTGTTAAACCAAATGTTCTGGATGCTGTCTAACATGGCTTTCTCTCCTAAATGTGCTGGACTATGTGCGGTGTTAATAATGACTTGAACCATAGAGTCGGGGAGAAACCATGTGGCTTTTCCCTTCGTCAACCATCCTTGATCTGTCTGGACCCCTCCTTGTTCAGACCATTTCTTGATTTCATCGGGAGTAGCATGTGACTGTATGTCTAGTACATCTCGTGTAGGGTCTTTAACTGTCATACAAGTAGTCTGATCTGGAATATGTATCTTGATCGTGTTAACTGGAATGTCTGGAGTCTGGGCTGTAAGCTTGGCTGTTCGATCTGCTAGATCGTTACCTTGAGAAATGGTGTCAGTGGCTTTCGTATGTGCTTTGCACTTCATAATGGCAATGTCTTTCGGTAAATGTATTGCTTCTAACAGAGCTTGAATGAGGGGGCCATGCTGAATCTTGGCTCCATGAGAGGTCATGAAACCTCTTTCTTGCCAGAGTACTCCAAAGTCGTGAACGACTCCGAATGCATAACGTGAATCTGTATATATGTTTACTTTCAGGTTCTTAGCTCGTATGCAGGCTTGGGTCAGAGCAACGAGCTCTGCTGCTTGAGCAGACAAGGTGTCAATACGATGTGTTTCTATGACTTCAGTTTCAGTAGTCACTGCATACGCGGCAACTAGTTCTCCTCTACTTGTTCTCATACATGAACCATCCACATAAAGTGTCAGGTCGGGATCAGGTAATGCAATGTCAGTCAAGTCTTGTCTTGGCTTCGTCATGGTGTTAATAACTTCCACACAGTCATGTGTGGCAGGATTCGATGTAATCGAGGGTAACAGTGTAGCAGGATTCAAAATGTTGCAGCGTCTGATTTCTATGTGTGGCTGAAATAGTGTCAGTTCATATCCTGTTAATCGTGCAATTGTCAAGTGCTGAGTCTGTGTTCGGTTTAAAAGAACTTCCACAGAGTGTGGAACTTGTACTGTCAGGGAGTGTCCTAACACTATGGAATCACTTTGTCTGATAGCTAGAGCTGTGGCTGCAACTGACTTGAGGCACGCAGGCAAAGCCTGGGCTACTGGATCTAATGTGCTAGAAAAATAAGCACAAGGCTTGTGTTGTCCTGCTTGATCTTGTGTGAGGACAGATAATGCTGTACCATCACGTTCAGTAACAAAAAGTGTAAAAGGCTTACTGTAGTTTGGTGTCGCTAACACAGGTGCATTACATAAAGCTTTCTTTAACTCGTTAAAAACAAGTGTATGTTCCTGGGTCCAAGGGAGGACAGTCGATGTCGCTGCCTCCTGTGTCGTTAACTGTATCAGTGGTTTAGCTAGATATGCATACTGAGGAATCCATTGTCTGCAGTAAGAAGTGAGGCCGATAAAAGCTCGTACCTCCTTCTGTGTCTTGGGCTGTGGAAGATGTGCTATTAACAGGATGCGGTCAGGTGTCAACTGTCTACCCCTCTTGGACAGTAAGTGTCCAAGGTATACCACTTGCTGGACACAGAATTGTAGTTTGGAAGGGGACACCTTGTGCCCCATTTCGGCCAGAAAATACAAGACTGTAAGTGACGCACATTCGCAGTCACGTTCTGTACGGGCTGTGAATAATAGATCATCGACATACTGAAGCAGGGCAGTGTCAGTTGGCATGTGAATACTGTCTAGTTGTCTTTTAAGTGCTTGACTGTAAATACTAGGACTTTCCGTGAAACCTTGAGGAGCTCGTGTGAATTTATAGCTTCTTCCATTTAAACAGAATCCGAAAAGAAAACGGCTGTCTGGATGAATGGGGACACTAAAGAATGCATTCTTGAGATCAATAACAGTAAAGAACGTAGCTTCAGAATCAATGGCTGTCAATAGGGAAGAGATATCTGGAACTACAGGGTACTGGGGTATGATACATTTATTAAGTTCTCGAAGATCAATCACTAATCGATAAACTGGAGGTGCATTTGAGTCAGTACGTTTAAGAATCGGAATGATAGGAGAATTACATATATTAGAGTCAGTTTCTACAACCACTCCTTGAGCAATAAGCTCGTCAATAATTTTCGATAAGGCTGCTACAGCCTCAGGTGGCAATTTGTACTGTCGGATTCGTGGTAATACAACACCTTGCTTCAGAGTGACACGATAGGGTGTAATGTGCATACAACCTACATCAGTTGGACCTTGCGCCCATAAATGCTGTGGTACATTCAGTAATCTTGGATCAAAATCACGTAATACATAATGACCTTTAAAATCACGTAAAAACAATCTCACTCCTTCTGGGGAACAGCATATTACCGCTCCTAATTCTTTCAATGTTTTAATACCAAGTAAATTTTCGGGACAGGATTTCGTAAGTAACAAGTCTGTAGTTCGGGACAATGGACCAACTTCTAGGGAAACTGGTTTCGATATTTCATTAACAATAGGCTTTCCTGAAAATCCCAGGGAAACGTTTCTTGAGCCTGAGAGTGGAGCCCCTGGAACCTCGTCATGACTGATGGTAGTCCTACTTGCCCCTGTATCAATCAGAAACTTTCTGTCTTTCCCTAATACCTGACTGTGTACATAGGGACCCTCTTGATCTACAGGAACCTCGATGAGAGGCAAGCCAACCTCCCTCTCTAGGCTGTTTCATGAATACTGCTGATATTCTGGATAATCTGACTGTGCGTACTGGTACATCTGTTGTGTAACGTGTTGTGTAGCAGCTATAGGCTGCGGTACTGTAACTGTCTGTTGTGCGTTCTGCGGTGGTTGCGAATTCTGCGGAACATGTTCTTGTCTAGGAGGACGTGGTCTCTCTTTCGTCTTACCTGTAGCTATGTTGTGTTTCAGAACTGCACATTCGTTTATATAATGACCTGGCTGTTTACAGTAATTGCAGGTCCCTTTAACAGGAGCTGCAGAATGACTAGTCTGATTCGGACCCCTCTTCTGACTATCTGGTTGAACAGACTGTGCAACTAGTACTTTCATTTTCGTGTCTTTCATACGTCTCCTTTCGTGTTCTTGCTCTTCCCTGATTCTATTCTGGTGATATTGTAGCATCTGGAGCATTTGCGACGGGGTATTAGCTTGCCAAGTACTCTCGACTTTTAATACTCTATTTTTAACTTGCGGTAAAGAATTCTCAACTAGTTTGGTAACAAAAAGATGTGGATACGACTCACTACTTGTTTTCAGACCGCTATTAATAATGAAACATTTCTCAAATCTGGAATAAAAATCACTAGTGTCTTCGTCTTGTTTCTGTTTACAGGCTGAGATGGCATCCCAATCTTCCTTTTTCGTGGCTAGTAATCTTGGCAAGACTTGTATTAACAGTTCGGGCAATTCTTTGGCTTTATCCCCAAGACCAGTACCTGGGACTCGTGCATTATCTTCGTTCTCTAACGCGGTCCAATCTATCTTTTTCTCTCCCACCTCCCATTCTTTTTCTTTCAGTTTTTCATATATGCCCGCAGGCAACAGGACCTTTAACATTTTGATGATATCAGGATACGTGTATTCTCCCATACGGAGCATGTCTTTTAATTCGCGATGGAACCCTGCTGGATCTTTATCGTGACAGGGTATTAACTTTTTCATTTCTAGTAGTTCTATTTTCGTGATAGGGGTGTAAACAAATACTCGTTCGAGGTTACCTCCCGCTCCCTTCACTGGATGTACTTCTCGTAACGGATTCTGTCTGTCTATGTAGAACGGAGGTGAAACAGGAACAAAATGCGGAGTCAGGAACGTTCTGTATTTGTGGCGCTGTTCTAAAATGACACTAATTAAATCGGTACCTAGACCTTTCCATCTGTTTAGGAGCAACTCGTTCAATACAGTATATAAGGGACCTGGATCAGAATGCTGACTCTCGTACAGTGTGATGAGGTGCTGGATCATGTACATACCCACCAGTCGCTGCTCGGCTGGGGGCAGTTTCAGAAACATTTGGGCCACTACTTTGTCTGGAAACGTGGCAGAATCACTAACCCATCGGACTGCTGATCGGGCTAGTTCTTGTTCATGCATGGTACTAAGCTCACTGTAACCTATTCGTAGTTTCAGAACTTTATCTGTAGCCTGGAATACTTGTTCAAGAGAACACTGTTCTGGTACGGGAGGAGGAAAAACTTTCTTGTAATCTAGGCGTGTGTGTCTATCGGAAAGTCTCGTTCTACCTACATACGCTATTCTAGTGGGAATCTCGCTGTCTACCTCTCCGTTTGAAGAGTCATTCTCTTTCTCAGCTACTCTCATTTCTTCCTCCTTTTGGTGTATACTTATAATTTCTTTACGAATCCTTTTGTACATAGATTCTACACAATTTTGTGTTCTGTGTTTTCCTTCTGCTATATTGTCACTCCATCTTGTCAGGACTTTCATATCTTCCTTGTTTTTATCAGGATAATCCTGTTCTCTTATTAAACAATTTATCAGAAATTGCAAAATCATGCCTTGAATCTTGACTTTCCTGTGTGCCATAGCTTCGTGAATACTTTCTGGATTCTCCCCTGTTTGAATAAAGTGGTATATTCTGTCTAGATGTGGTTCCATATTTGATATGGTAACCAAGAAGCTTGCAACTCGTCGTAAACGTATGGAATATATTAACATGCTATCTTCACCTGGCACGGGATCATATCTACAATCAGGTCCGCACTCTGTAAGATACTTTCTGAGGGCGTCATACGTAGCCAGCTTTGGCGTACGCTGTAACGATACATCTCTCAGCGTCCGTCGCCTTGTTTGAGGCGGGGTGGTAGGAGCACCTCCCCCTGCCCCTCCTGAACTGGAATCGTCAATTAATACTGGATTTGCGGCTGCTGGTAACGTGACTGGTACAGTAGGGATACGTAATGTGGGTTGATCCTGGGGGACTGGCGCATGGACAGGACCAACGACTGGAGGCACAGGAATTACATTATTAACAGGGGGCTGGACATGAACTTGGACTGGCGGGGTAGGATCTGTATTAGCATATTCTGGGACAGTGTCGTCTAAATAGGAAGAAAGAAAAATTTCGGCTGCAGTCGGTTTATGACGCAGCTTAGTCGGAACCAAGGGTGGCGGTAAATTATGGAGTGCTTCCGGGGTCGCCTTCGGCAAACCCTCGGCGAGAAGAGGATACATACCTTTAATAAGGGCATTTCTCTGTCTGTCTGACTGTTCTGCTCTAACTCGTTCACCTTCTTCTAGTAGTTCCCTTTCTTGGGCTTTTTCGGAGGATTCTCTACTTAATTCTGCTTTTCTGAATTCTTTCTCTGTTCTTTTATGAGATTCTTTACGCCATAACTCTATGGCATCTTTCTGGGATTGTCTGGCTTTCTTTTTCCATAATGCTTCTTCTACTCTCATGATGCACTCAGCATCCCATGTTCCTGAAACAGGCCATCTATATTTCTCTTCGAGATGTTTGGTATAGTCCACCCATAAATCTAGATACAGTATGGCATCTAAGCCATGCTTATGATACATGAAATGTCCAGGACTGTCCCTGGGAGGGACAGGAACTGATTCTTCGAGTAACCCTTTTCTCGTTTTTATCTGACGTAGTTTCGAAAACAGCGGCATATTTGAACCGTACTTGAACTTGAACACAATACACAATGAACACAGTAATGAATAGCAAAACAATCATTCATACCACGACATCAAGAACATATTAATAACAGTTCGAACAGAATACTACCTGATACATTGAAAACACAATACTTGAATTTCTCGAGAACGGACTTACTGGATGCACTGCTAAAACAGTACAGAACATACCGGTCTCCCAAAGAGACACGTCATACCGTATCCACCTAGGTGAACACGTCGGACCGGATCTGTGTACCCAAACCCGTCGGACCGGGCACAAATTAATGAACACCCGTCTAGATACCCCCAGCAACGGTACTCACCGGGAAGCAAAACTGAAGGCCTCGGACTGGACTGGACTGCTACGACGTCTTGTTACGGCTACACACTACGCATGCGCCTCGGGCTTCGGGCTTCGGATACAGGTGGGCCTCCGGATACCTCGGACCTTGCTCTCTCGACTTGGGCTCTGGTCGGAACGACCCGCCTTCCTCACCACCTCGTCTGGATGCCGGACCGCAGTCTCCGTCTCCTCCGTGGGCCTGAGGGAGACTCGAGCAGAAATATCTGCAGGTGCGCAGTAGAGGTCCGTCACGGCTGTAGAAGGGTCAGGGGGCCTGCGTTACATCGCAGCGCGTGGGGAAGAGGCTCGTCCCTATTCGGGCGCCATTTTATGTGGTAAATAAATAATTAATTACCGGTACTATTTTTCTATGCATTAACTAAAACAGATAGCTCAATAAATAAGAGGCAGGATCCGTGATATCTGAGTCAGAATGGGCTTTAATCAGATGGCTCGAGCCTAAAGACCATGAAGTGGCATGCAATGGAATGGAATGGCAGCTGCAACGTCTTATTAACATTACACAGTATATATAGTAAAACAGTACAATTGCATTGCATACAGTAGGCGTAACAAGTGACAAACGTAAGATAAGAACATATGGACGTACAAAGAAGGCGTGCACAGGGCGTGCACGGAGACATGTGATGAAAACGTCACAGAAGTGTCATAAATGGGTGGATACATGGAGGGGGCTACCTGGGCAGCTGGAACCTTTAACCTACTGGTGCGCGCAAACGGGCCATGACGTGTAACTAGGGAGAGCTGGGGCTCTGACTTCTGCACTAAAAGAGGAGACTAAAGTCTGGGATGTCAGGACGACATGTACCTATAGCATATCTGGTATCTGGTGTTTGGAGTACATGTTGATTGAATCTAAAAGTCATCAGAGCAAAGGCTACTTGACACTAAGGCTGGTGCATGCATATATTCTACATGTATTGCGTGTGCTATGAATCTTCTATGGATATTAATTCAGTAATTCTCTTGCATGGAGACAGGAAGACTAGACTATAGCTGAAGATGTTTATGCGGTTCGTTAGCTTAGGAATGTGAAGCCGGGGAGCCGAACTGATAACTAGAGGCATAACATATTCTTGGCAGACAGGCAGGCAGGCCAGGCCGGGCACCGCGCTGCTTGGCAGAAAGTAAGCGAAGGGTCAGGGATGCGGGAGGGGCTGTATCGCTCCTCGGAGTGGTTTCAGGAGACTGGAGCTTGAATCTGGTGTCCGGGCCCTTTGAGGCCTAGAAACGGGGACAACTCGATGAATTAACGTGCACAATGTAAGACGTTGGCAACATAGGCCTAATACTCGTTGTTTTCACGAGGACTGGATAACTGGCATACTAACGTTGGACACAACTATAATTGCGCCTTTATTCGGTCAAGGGGGAACATATGCATATCGATCATGCACATATAACATATAATGGGGAACACGTAGGGACACATGACAAGGCAAAATTCAATTTTCCTCACTTATATCTTGAAGAATATTCCCATATTTAGTATCCTTTGCCTGTCGCATATTTTGAATCAGTTCAGTATATTTGAAATGTGACCATATATTAACATTTCCAATACTGTATGTATGTATGTATTTTAATGCTTATTAAGCGCAGCTGTCACCCAGCGGGTATCCTGGCGCTGAGATCAGTTCCACCATCTGGTCTACAATTTATTCTGCTCTAGGGAAGAGATAAGTTTTAAGGTCCCTTTTAAATGAACTCAGATTTTGTCTGCTCCTCAGTGTTAAAGGTAAAGTGTTCCACATTGTGGCGGCCGTAAAACTGAAGGCGCGGCCGCCCATTCTCACTCTGTTTATTCTTGGGATTTTCACTAAGAAAGCTGAGGCGGATCTCAGAGGTCTGGCAGCCTGATACCACGAAAAAAGGTTTTGCAGTGGTATTGGTCCTTGACCATGCAGAGCTCCAAAAATCAGGCATAGGGCCTTATAGGAGATCCTCTGCTGGACCGGTAACCAATGTAAGACTGCCAGAGCTCCGGCAGAAGAGGCCAAGCGAGGCAAGGACAGGGCTAGTTTAGCCGCCATATTTTGAACCCTTTGTAATTTAAGGATCAAGATCTTTGGGGCTCCTAGAAGTAGTGCGTTGCAGTAGTCCAACCTACTGAGAATGGTACTACGCACTACTTCTACTCTGGCTTCCCGCGGGAGAAGCGGCAGTATCTTCCGTAGAGCACGGAGCAGACCCATACATGTCCCAACAGTCCTGTTCACCGAGACATCCAGTTGCAGGTTCGATTCAAACATGACTCCCAGATTACGGGCCGAGTCTGCCGCCTCCACCGAGCCTGGAATGGAAATAGGCCAAAAGTCTTCCGGCAATGGGCGAGGGAGTCGGTCTGAAGAGCAGTGCAATATCTCCGTCTTTGCGCCATTGAATTGGAGTGAATTGGCTTGCAACCACTCTGCTGTGGCCGACATACACTGATGGAAAGTGTCCCTCGACACTGCCTCCGAACCCTCAAAAGAAAAAATCAATTGGGTATCATCGGCATAATTGGGACACTATTGTGCAAAGCTACACATGCTAAACGGAGGATTTTAGCGCCATCAGCGAGTCAGAGCAGCTCACCTTCTTCTTTTCCCGGCACCAGTCTACCTCTCGGCGCACCCGCTCCGCGGGTGCCCCATCGCCTGTTTCGAAGGGGGAAAGTCATCTCTCGCCGGTTGTGAGGAGCATTGAGGCAGTAAGGCGGTAAGCGGCACCGGGCGTGTGGCTGCAGCGGGGCTGCGAGCCACACGCCCGGTGTCCCTTCAGGGACTTCAATTCCCAGAAGTCCCTGCTAGACCTTCCGGTCCGCTCTCCCTGCTGGCCCGCCCCCCGCCCTCCTGAGGCCTCAAAACACCAGCTTCCAGGCCAAGCAAGTGGGACACTATTGTGCAAAGCTACACATGCTAAACGGAGGATTTTAGCGCCATCAGCGAGTCAGAGCAGCTCACCTTCTTCTTTTCCCGGCACCAGTCTACCTCTCGGCGCACCCGCTCCGCGGGTGCCCCATCGCCTGTTTCGAAGGGGGAAAGTCATCTCTCGCCGGTTGTGAGGAGCATTGAGGCAGTAAGGCGGTAAGCGGCACCGGGCGTGTGGCTGCAGCGGGGCTGCGAGCGTCAGGGACTTCAATTCCCAGAAGTCCCTGCTAGACCTTCCGGTCCGCTCTCCCTGCTGGCCCGCCCCCCGCCCTCCTGAGGCCTCAAAACACCAGCTTCCAGGCCAAGCAAGTGGGACACTATTGTGCAAAGCTACACATGCTAAACGGAGGATTTTAGCGCCATCAGCGAGTCAGAGCAGCTCACCTTCTTCTTTTCCCGGCACCAGTCTACCTCTCGGCGCACCCGCTCCGCGGGTGCCCCATCGCCTGTTTCGAAGGGGGAAAGTCATCTCTCGCCGGTTGTGAGGAGCATTGAGGCAGTAAGGCGGTAAGCGGCACCGGGCGTGTGGCTGCAGCGGGGCTGCGAGCGTCAGGGACTTCAATTCCCAGAAGTCCCTGCTAGACCTTCCGGTCCGCTCTCCCTGCTGGCCCGCCCCCCGCCCTCCTGAGGCCTCAAAACACCAGCCTACTCCCGCAGCGCGGGACGCAGCCCGGGCTAAGACTGGGCAAAGACAGGGCCGTTTTAGGCCGTTAGAGACCGTTTAAGACCGGACCGGGCCACATCTCTTGGTTTTTACTTTTTGAGTATTCCCTGCTAGTATACTTGATTTTAAATCTTATTTATTGTAATATCTCTTCCCCACAATGTCATCACGTGAAACTCGGAGCAAGGCAACTAAGATCCCCAAAAAAGCTACGGGCACCCTAGATGACTTTATCACCAGGACCAGCCTCTCTATTGATAATGAAATAACTAAATTACAGCACAAAGTATCAACAGAACTTGAATGTGCTAGGAGGCTTTCAACTGAATTGGCGCTTAGGAAAAAATCTTCCCTAGGCAGCATTGCCCTTTCTAAAACTCCTGAACGCATTTCTGGTCCAAAACCAATCATAGCCCTAGTCGAGGTACATGCAACAGCAGAGGAATTAACTCCCTCCACCTCCCATGAAACTCATGAGTCTTCAGCTAGGGCTGAGTCAGGAAGCCCATCACAGTTGACACTCTCAAAGGAGAGTGCTGAGGTCCTTTTAGATGGGGCGTCCTGTAAGTCATCAGAAGAGATGACTCCTAATGTAAGCGCATCATCCAACTCTAGGAAGCAAGAGGAGGCAGAGTCCCTCAAAAGTAAATCACCTATCAATGCACCAATAAAGCACAAAAGAAAGCGCAAACATCTAACCGCTTTCGCTAGGAAAAAAGTTAAAGTAGCACATAGACATAACATCAAGAGTGGTACTTTAAATACTTTAAATACTCCTATCGTAACTTCCGAGATCACCGTCCAAGATGTAGCACCAGTAAATGCAGACAACACTAACAACAGCATAGATGAACAAATCTCCAGTACTATGTCTGACCACTTAGGTAGCGAGGGGCAAAGAGTCTCCTGTGACACAGTAGAACAAGATGGTGGAAGAGAAGAATTTTTAAAAATAGTATGGGAGACGCTTAAGAGACTACTCAAACCACTGGAAACTAGGTTAACTGGAATCGAGAATCAACTTCTTGAGGTCGAGAAAAGTGTTATCACTCTTTCAAGCATAAGTCTTAACTGCACTGAAGTACCTCCCGTTCCCGTCCCGGTCATATTAAAAAATTCACATATCAGTCCATTGGACATGCAGCAAAATAAGGTGGGGGTAGTAAACAATACAAATACTACTCAAGCAACTAGCACTATAATCCGACAGAATCCAACCCCCTCAACTTCATTAGCTGTAAATACCACTAGCAAACCTATGCAGAAAAACCAGGTTCACACTAACACTCTCCTACCACAAATTCCTTCTTCCTCTCACTCTTTCAATCAGAGTGTATTAGCCCAAAATAAACCTCAATCTAATCCCCCTGTCTACCCCTTTACTACCCCTGCAGGCATCAAACCCATGCCCGACAAAATCCCTGTAAATGTCATCCATAAGTCAAATTATCAGTCTAATCACACTCGCGATAATTTTAGAGGAGGGTACATAGATTTACCACCTGATGCTAGTACATTTGTAGCTGTTCTTACAGGGGTACCAGAACTGGATAGTCAATATGAAGAAAATTTCCAATCACTAAAAAATAAAGTGATTTTTTGGCTAAATAAATATAAACCCATTCCAAACCAGATGAAAAGTAAGATTCTTATGGTTAGGAGGGTACCATGGGTAGGGCCATCTGTAAAATCAATCACGGGCGATTGCATTATCATATCCTTTGAAGAACCCCAGAGTGCCGAGCAAATTTGCAATTGGAAATCATATGGTATGAATCCACCTATTGAAGCCAGACCTCTATCATTTTTCTACCCTCCACCAAGACCTATTCACCACGGCCCTAATTGGAACCTTGTTAACCAGCACTATGGTAGCGCTCCTAATTTGGCTAGACATGGTGATTATAACATGTGGTCTGGTACTCCAAACTTAGGCAGATATGGTGATTATAATATATGGTCGGGCATTCCTATTTCCAATAGATTTAATTGTCTAGAAGCTGTGGATTGACTTGCCACTGTCCCATACTGTATCTATGAACTATATGATGCCTTTTGTAGATTAAGTGAAGGTTATTCCAAGCCTGACTTTGTTTATGAATTATATGATGCCTTCTGTAGATTGGTTATTGGCTATCCCAAAACAAAAAATGTCGTACACTTGCTTGATGATGACTTGGTTAAAAGGAATATGCTGCATAGGTCCAAATTAGTACCACAGAAAACGGAATCATTCAACATGTCTGAGAATGTACGCCATTGCACAACGGTGGGTGGTCGGGATGGGAATGCAATCACTGTAGCTAGAGGAACAGTAAAGGCTGCAGAAAAAGTGACAACAAATTTGCAAGTTGGCAACCGGCCCAATGATTGTGTAGTTGATTCCAGCTCTGCCATCCGGAGTACTGATCCTTGCTTACTTATCCTATCATGGAACATCGCAGGTGTCCATAAGAATTTAAAAGATCCCGAGTGGGCAAATTACATTGACACCAGTGATATTTGTCTACTACAGGAAACTTGGGCTATGGAAGTACCTCATCGGGTAGGATACAAAACCTTTGGCATTAGGGCTGTTCAGTCTGACAGAGGAAGACCATCAGGGGGTCTACTAATTTGGCTAAAAATCACCTTGGCCATGCAGGTGGAAATTGTGAATACAGGTTCTTTGGACATTTTAGCCCTAAGGATCACTCCCCCGTGTGGCATTGAATGGTTTATTGTTAATGTCTATAATAGACCAACCAGCCACACAAAAGTTTCGGTAACATTTGAGGCACTGGAACTACTGTTGAAGAATGTAATTGGAGATGTCCCGGTCATCTTGGGAGGAGATCTAAATTGTAATTTTGAACCTGTTTTGGGCATCTCTGAAGTCTTCGAGGATGAGGATTCAGCATATAACATCCCCCAGCTTGAAACCACCAAATTTGTCAAATATTCGACATTGGCCAGCCAATTACTAAGACTTTCTGCGGACCACGGCCTAAGAGCAGGTAATGGCCGACTCCCATCGGACCTGCAAAAAAAACCCACCTTCTCTAAAGCTAAAAGCAATTTAGATTTTATACTTGTTTCTCTTAGCATTTGGCACTTTGTGATAGATCTGGAAGTTGTAAGCAGGGGGGAAAGTGATCATTACCCCTTGGAACTTTACATCAACAAGAAAATGGTCAGTGATACCGCTCCAATTACAACAGAATCTACCCAAGTCAGCTTATGTGAGGACGTCCATATACATAATAACAGACGTGCAGTAAGATGGCCACGTGTTTTGGCGGATGGTAATGTGCTAGCATCGGTTTATTCTCTTTTTGAACAAACATTTACACATATTGTTGACCATGCCTTCCTACCGGAACACTTTGAACATTTTATTGATCTACACAAAGTCTTTTTTTCTGAATTAAAAAAGCTTTTATCAAAAATGCCGAAAAAGAAACAGCAAAACCACAGAATGGCCAACCATGGAAAGTTATGGTATGGTCATTCGTGCAGAACTGCCAAATCAAATCTATTGCTTGCCATTAAAACTAAATCCAAAGAAGAAGTAAAATCTGCAAGGGTGGAATACAAACGTACATTAGAAACATCTAAAAAACTCTGGGAGGAATCAATCTGGGCTGAAATGTTACTTGCTGCAAAAACCAATGATAATGTTGGCTTCTGGAGATTGGTGGCTAATGGGGGGCATGCTGGGAGAGCCGTGAAAGACGTATTTCTAGATGAGATGACCTGGGTAACCCATTTTACAAACCTCTACAAACAGTTCGACAGTGAAAGCCAATGGAACTTAAAGTCCTTTTTCCCTATTGAACCCCTCAACTTCACATTGGAGGAGACTACAAGGGCGATCAATGACCTTAAAAATTCAAAAGCCCCTGGCCCGGACAGAATACCGGGGGATCTCTATAAGCACGAAGTTGATGTCTGGGCCCCTTATCTGAACCGTTTGTTTAATGCCCTATCGTCAAGTTGCAACTTTCCAGATAGCTGGCGGGCAGCGGAGGTTGTGTTAATATTTAAAAAGGGGGACAGAATGACACCGTCCAATTACAGACCAATTAGTCTGATGGACACACTCCAAAAATTATATGCAAAACACCTCCTGTACAGAATTAATGATTGGCTTGAAGCTACGAAGATAATTTCCAAATTCCAAGCTGGCTTTCGGAGTAAAACCAGTACAACAGACCAAATCTTTCGATTCTGTTGTCTGATTTGGAAATATGTTCAGTTGAAAAAAGGTCATCTGTATGTAGCCTTCGTCGATCTGAGGGCTGCATTTGACTTAGTCCCACGGAGTTTACTTTGGAAATCCTTGCAAAAAACTGGGTTGCCGGGATGTATTTTAACTCAAATAGTAGAGCTGCATGCTGACAATTTTGCTAATATTAGGTGGGGCCCCAACGGCGAGTTATCTCGTAACATTCCTATTGAACGTGGGGTTCGCCAGGGATGTGTCCTGGCTCCTACCCTATTCTCCCTGTTTATTAATGATGTCCCTGATTATTTAAATACTTGTGTTAATGATTCACCGCAGCTTAATGGTGTAAGGGTGCCTGCGCTGCTTTTTGCAGACGACACCATACTTATATCCCAAACAAAAAAGGGCCTTCAGGCACTCCTTAATTCCTTTAGCAGCTATTGCAAGACAAAGGGCTTGGAAATCAATGCAAATAAAACAAAATGTATGTCATTGAATCCCAGTATGCCAGACAGAGGGCTTTTGACTCTGAACAACCAAAAATTAGATACTGTGGATAACTTTTCCTATTTGGGTGTTGTACTAGATTCTAAACAAAGCTGGAAACCCCAAATCGAGAAAAGTAAAATAACATACGCCCAAAATGTCAAACCAATCTTATGCAAAATGAATTCTAGCACAAGCAAAAGTGTAACCCCGGTTTTAGAACTTTTTAAATTCAAAATACAGTCTGCTGTACTATATGGAGCAGAGATATGGGGCCCATGGGCAAGGAATAGTTTTCAAATTATGGATAACAAATTCATGCGGGCTTCTGTGAGGGTCCCCACTAGTACTCCCCTTTTACCACTCCAACTGGACTTAAATTTTAGGAGAACAGATCATTTAGCAATCTTGAGGCCTTTATTATTCTGGGTCAGGCTTTGGACTACCCCCGAGTTGATAGATTACAGAAACGGCCTGCAAGAATTGATGCTGCTTGATACTTTTAATTCCATCACTTGGCTAGTGCATATTAAAAAATGGCTTGCACTTTTGGGCCTATACTCAATGTGGGAGACTCCAGATAAAATGCCCACTTTTTCTAAACTAGTAGTCAAGCGAGCTTTCTGGACCCACATTAGCAGGGAGTTAGTAGTTGGAGTTAGTGTTGGTTCAGCAGTCCAGGCTTTTTTATTATTTAAGGACGAGCCTTGTTTCGAGCCATTCCTGGACGAGATAGAGCCACCCATTGCGAAAACTCTCTTCCTAAAGTTTAGATATGGGATACTCATGCTGAATTACAACACTGAAAGATGGGCACAAAAAAGATTAGGAGCCTTGGCTGTTAAAACCAAGTGCTGCCCCATGTGCTCCATTAACTGCCCCGAGAATGAGCAACATATGCTTTTTGTTTGTAGTGCATATACGAAGCCGAGAAAGAAATGGTTGAAACCAATGTGTAACCTTCTAGGGACTAGGTCCTGTTTAATAGCTTTTAGGATCATGAAAAGTAATTCAAATCAGTTTGTTGTATTCAGTGTGAGTAAATTTCTATATTCTGTTTACATAATTAGAAAAAAACAGGGACATTGTCTTTAAGTTGGAAATTTTACATGTTTTCTTAACCCTCGCATTGTGATAAAATTTTTAATGAAATATAATGTGCGATCTTCCATGTAAAATGAAATGTAAAGATGAACTAATGTTTGATTTTATATGTATGTATGTGACTTTTATGGCCAAATAGGCCGAAATAAAGTAATAATAATAATAATAATAATTGATGACTTGAATACCGAAAGACCTTATTAGGTGTATCAGGGGCTGGAGGTACAAATTAAAGAGAATCGGACTTATCGCCGACCCCTGGGGGACACCCTGGTTCACCTGGCGAATGGCAGAACGGAAAGGTGGTAGTGTTACTGACTGTTGTCTGTTATCCAGATATGATGATAACCAGGCTAGTGCCGAGCCCGTTATTCCCGCATTACAGAGACGGCCCAGAAGGACCTCATGGTTCACCGTGTCGAACGCGGCCGACATGTCAAGCAGCACTAAAAATGCTGACTTGCCCCTGTCGACACGCGTTCGCAGATCATTCAACACGGTAACCAAAGCCGTCTCAGTACCGTGGCCCGGTCTGAAGCCAAATTGAGCTACATCCAGACTGGAGTTGGATTCCAGGAAGTTGACCAAGGCTCTCGTAACCCACTTCTCTAAGATCTTTATCGCGAATGGTAACAGCGAAATAGGCCTATAATTGGCTGGACAGAGGGGGTCCAAAGTAGCCTTTTTTAGCAAAGGTGTTACAGTTGCTAACTTCCAGCAGTCTGGTACAGATGCAGTAGCTAACGATTGGCAACAGATTGAATGGAGCGGGGGAAACAGCTCGCCGTGGAAGGCCTTCCAGATCTTGTGCGGCATGGGATCAAGAGGAGAGCCAGATGATACACAGTTAGCCAGAGCACAAAACTCCTCCAATGAGGGTATTGGAAGGCTCGGCAGTTGACAGGCAGACTCCTTGTTCTTAATTGCCTCAGAAGCCGGGTGGCCGGGGGACACAGAGGGACAGGACCCAAATGGCATAGGCTGCGTAGAAACCTCAAAGCCCTTCAGAATGTTCCTAATTTTGTCACTGCCCAGGCACTTTCTGGTGTCTTCATGTGTAACAGTTTCAAATACAGGTTGTCCTTTCACAGGAGTTAGTTGCAGTAGATCTCCAAAAACTATGACATGTTTGCCTCCAAATAACACATCATAGTCTGTTTTAAGTATCTGTTGCACTCTTAAATGCACAAAAGCAAGCATTAAATTGGATACCATGCTTACCTCATCAATAATGAGAAGTTTCATTTCTTTAAGGACTCTAGAAACTTCATAACAAGCTTCTCCAGATAGCTTGTGATATTGTAATTTATTTTCATGTTCAACTGGCAGCATCAGTAAACGATGTAAAGTAATACCTTTAATATTATATGCTGCCAATCCAGTTGGAGCAGTAACAACACCAGACAGTGTTGACTGAGTTCTTTGCTGTAGATATGTAGTAATTCCTTTAATTAGAAAACTTTTACCAGTTCCAGCTTCTCCACTTACATATAGTCAAATAGGTTCAAATGACATATATGAGCATTCTTTTTTCTCATGACGAAAACCATGCTCAATGTGCTCTGTCACTTCATCATATATCTGTCTTTGCTCACGATTAAGTTGCTTCTCCAATTCTTCTAAGTTTATTATATCCTCTTGAGCTTGCTGCATTGCTCTTTCCACCTCATCCATGGCAGTGGCTGCTTCATTTTGGATAATTGGTTGTCCCAGTGGATCTTGACTCAACGAAGCAGAACTTTGACTATCTTGAGAACTGTCTCTAGCAATCTCTGCTGCAATTCTTGCTTCTTGCTCTATTTCGTTGTTCAACATTTGGAGATAATTACTAAAAACAGGACATTCTATACTACTTTTAGATGCGTTAAATGAATCTTCATAACTATGAAAGTCACCAAGTAGTTCCTCTTCTGTACGCCATGGTTTAAAGAGTTGCAAAAGAGCTAAATAGTAAAATTCTCTTTTGTCAGGACTTTCGCAACTCAGTTTTCGGTGATTAATCAAGTGTCCTTTTCTTTGTTTCACCAGGCATCCTTCATGTCCAATTACAGCATATACACCTTTATCAATATTCTCTGTAATATTAATATTCCTTTTAAAACTGTATTTTTCAAGTATTTCATACAGACAAATGTTTTCAAGCAGAGTACTTCTATTTGGATAGTATGTATCCAACATATTTGTTTTCGGAATGTCTGTACTGTTTGGTTCTTTCTGTGCGAAATATTCAATTTCTTGCACAGGCTTCAAAACACGGTTTCGTGTTTCTGCAAGACCTAAACTCACCCACAGGATAGTTTTAGATTTCGCATAAAGACTTGCTGATGATAATCGATCACAACATTCATATGCTCCAATTTCTCGATGAGATAACATCTTCAAACTGTACGTATACAATTTCTTGCTTAGGCTCTTTTCATGAGAAATGTCTTCCCACATCTCCTTTAGTTCCGTCGTTTCAGATTTCGTGATGTAAGACGTTACATATCGAGCCACAGCAATAGAGTTGTCCGCAACATATTGTATATCCATGTTAGCATTCCACATGGACAAAAGGACTGGGTTATAGACATTTATATATTTGGACTCTTCACCTCTTCTTAAATTGTACGTATTTTTGGGTGATCTTCTTGTGATATTATGTCGCAAAGATGACATAAAATTGTTGACTCTTCCTTTTGAAAGCAAATCCAAAACGACATTTGGTATAGAATTTATTCTTTGATTTAAATTTTCGCCGACAATATTTTCCACAACGATGTCTTTGAAAGCGTAACACTTTTCCTCTTAAGTCCTTATCAGTTGTACTGTTAGGTATCTCACAAGTGGCATATTGTTCAATAAAAGACAGTACAGTGTCATCCGAGTCTGTTCCAAATTTGGGAGCATCCTTGATCCATAATAGCATATGAATATGAGGAGCACCTCTCGCTTGATACTCTTTTCTCCAAAAGAAATCCAGAACTTCACCAAGAGGTGGATTTTTCTTGTTTGTAATAAAAGACATCATAGCTTCAAATTTATGATTAAAATATCTGCAAACATTAACAGGATCCAACGAACACAGTTCTCCAGGTGTCTTGTAGTTTATATTTTCTATATTTGCATTCGCCTCCCGAAGAAATTCAAGTAAATCTTCCCAAGCATACTCTGCACAGCTTAGAGTTAAAAACCATGCAGGTGCTCCTAAGTTTCTTAGCATGCATTTCAAATCTCCATGACAACGGTACCAATACTCATTAGTACCACGCTGACATGCCATTAAATTAATAAGGTGAGAATCCAAAACACTGTCTTTCTGTTGCACTTTATCCATAAATTCCTTTGCTGAAACATTTTGCAGATGCACTCCACTTTTTAAGATATGGTTTACTGCATAAGTAAGACCAGATAAGTCACTCTCAAACAGAAGATGAAACAAATATGGAATACATTGACGAAATCTCGAATCTTCTGCATATAATCTTGCTGTCCGGTACTCAGAGGCAGGAATCTGCATAGGTCGATCATCATATCGTGCACCTTCACCTGTTGGGAATAACTGTGGGAAACAACGACCTTCCAAACTTTCTTCCCATACACTAATAGGACTTCCTTTTGCTTTTTTCATCTGAAATAATTCAATAGCATTCCCTATTTCTTCTTTGGAATGCAGTGGATGAACACTGTAATGTTCATAAATTTCTTCACTTCTGGACAAGTCGACTTTTTCAATTTGTCCAATAGACAAATCATTATCCTCTTCTTCACTTACTTCATCTTCTTCTACATATACATTTTTATAGTATTTATTGTTTTTGACTAAATACAACGTTGCCTTTTTGACTTTCCTAACATCCACTAAATCTTGCCAGATTTTCTTACTCTTTGTAGGTACACCATTAACTAGAATAACTAGAGGTTCCTCTTCTACATTTTCAACACCAATTGTCTCCATATTTTTTTTTTAATCAAGTGGCAAATATACAACTCTACCCTTTAATCCTCTTTGTAAATCTGAAGGATTTAATTTTCCAGTCTTAGGCTCCATACAAACAATAGCCTGAAAAGGATGTACACATTGAATCAGAATAGTCTCATAAGTATTTAAATCCTTCAGTACCGATGGAATATTTATCAACTCAAGGGGGCATATTATCAAGGAGGTTTATCTCCGCTTTTTTGGCTTTAAAAGCCAAGAAAGCGGAGATAAAATTATCTCCCTATTACCAAGCTGTCGCTAACACCAGTTAGCGACAGCTAATAGGAGATAGCGAACATCTTGGGCCCCGCTTTGCATGTCAGTGATATTTATCACTAATGACATGCAAAGTGGGCATGCCAAGATGTTAGCGACTGGAAACAGTCGCTAACATCGCTATCTCCTATTACCAACTTTTGGAGATATTCGCGCTAAGCGCGAATATCTCCAAAAGCTAACACCTGCCCTGAGCAGTTCTTAGCCATGTTAACCAATGGAGGTGGATAACATGGCTAAGAGCATTTGCTCGATAATGCATGAATATCGCTGACTTTTCAGCGATATTCATGCATTGCGGCCGTTTTTTATCGCATTTGCGATAAACCTTGCTAATAGCAAGGTTTATCTGCGATAAAAATCGCCGATGTGCGGCGATAATTTTTGTCTCTAAACAAGTTAGAGACAAAAATTATCTCTATTGGTTGGTAATATGCCCCAAGATTATTATATACAGCTCTTGCAGGCATTCTATTTTCATTTAATTTATTATAACAATATTTACAAATACGTTGCTCAAAACCCAAATCAAAATAGTTTTCTACCAACAAATAAGTCGCAAAATCTTTCCACTGACTATTATTTTCATCTTCACTTTTTAAATATAAATCAACTAACCTAGTTTGACTTTTGTAATGAATGCGTCGACAACACACACATGGAAAATTTGGTTTTTCACCTGCAATGACCTTAAACTTTGTTATTTCCTGTTCAAAATCTTCAGTATTAAAATTCCCGACATTTTCAAACACATTTCCTTCTATAACTATATCAGTTTCTGCATTGTCTTCATCTCGACCAAAATAACTTACCTCAATTTCTGCACAAATCCTCTTAACATCTAATTGACATCCATGCAAAAGAGCACTATTTAACTCTTTAAGTTTAAGTGCTGGACTTTTTACATAATACATCTTTCTCACTAATTTTCTCATTTTGGTATGATGCACTGCTAACATCCTGAAGTGATGAAAAACACTCTGGCATATTTTTTTAGAAAGACAAGCCAGAGAATGGCCTTGCAGACCTATTTTTTCTCTCACTCTGCAACGGTCTATTTCTTGCAACATTACAATCTTTTTTTTTAGACTTTTCTTAGTGTACTTACGTAAGAAATTGCGAAACAAATCAATTGAATCCTGTCGTACACTGCAAATACTACTACAATTCCAAGTGTAAACAGGAACAATAACACGTCCCAGTAAAACTTCTCCAGCTATCACCTCTCCTGCATTTCTAACCACAATTTTCTCCTTCTCAATAGGACAACCATCCTTCACCTCATATGCTCGACCACTGGTGTCAACTGCATGCAACAAATCGTTACTTTGAAAGTAACTCTCTTCATTAAAAAATGGCTCAGAATTTGAAGTATGCATCCATTTCCCAGAAAACACTTTACAAAAATTACTTCTATTTATGTGTCTCTTCCATTTACTCTTAGCTTTTAAAACTCTGATTGCCTTATTTAGTGTATTTATTCTATTAATTACTAAAATAAATTACAAAAAATTGTCTCAAACGTGCGCTCAACAACATCCTCTATATATTTTTTCTTCTTATAAAAAGCAGATTTCCTTTTAGAAACTTTTTCCTTTTTTAATAAATTCGAAACCACTGTGTTATAAAACATACGCTTCCTGATTTCCGCAAACTGATTAGTACGTCTTTTACTGTACATTTTTTCCTCACCGCTGATTTCAGAAACATTTTTCAATTTTCTCGCATTTCTCCTTGTACATACTGACAACTGTTTTTCCTTTTGAACATTATCCAATTTACTTTTCGTTTGAGACAACTTTTTTATGAAATCCTTGCTGCTCTTACCCGGTGCACTCTTGTTTTTATCCGTCCTTTGTCTATTAGGTAATTCTTCTAATTCTTTCCTCTTCAAATGGTATGTCCGTTTATACAGCTTTCTTTTTTCATTTCTGGTCGGCATACGATTAATGTTTTTGATAAAAATGACAATCTGTTAAGAAAAAAGTTAAAAAATATTATAGACCTCTACTAGCATATAACATAGAAATTATAACCACTAGTTTATACTATAAGTAGAATAAAGACAAAGAAACAGTCTTGAACAGAGTAGGAAATCCTGTAGTGAATGTTGGTTCTAAATTTATGACAGTCCATAGCTGTGTCAGCATTATAGACGTATTTTCAGGTTCTAATTTTTCAGGCATATGAACACTACACTAATTTTCAAGCACTGTAGGTGATCCTAGTGCTTTTAATTTTTTTGACTATAATCTCCTATACACTTCATGAAAACATTTATTCTCATTCTCAGAAAGCAGATCAACAACGAATAGTACAAGAAAACTGCCTTCAAGAATATTTTTCTATCAAAAATAATTTTATTCATTTAAAAGTTCATATTCTATAATGACTTGTAGCATAATCTCATCAGGTACTTCTTCATTTTCAAAATTTTTATCATCCAAATTCTGTTCTTCCCCTTCCACCAATTCTAAGTAAGCACTGTCGAAAGTATTGTCCATAAAGTCCTCATTTTCTGTCTCAATTTCCTCTTCAAATACTCCATCTAGTAATTGCTCTATCAATTCATTAGCAATTTCAAAATGTAAATAAATGTGGTCGGAGTAATATTCCATTTTAGGAATCTTTTTGTTTCTTGTGTAGCCTTTTAAAAAAATATAAAGACTAAATTATATCTTTTTCATGAATAGTTAACAAAAAGTTCATACATTTTCATACTTTGTAACACATTAACTACATGGATTAAGATCGCATCTTCCTCTTGTTTGAAAACAAACTGACACTATGATCCTAGACGTTAACACTATCCCTTTTAATTTTTTAAAATAAATTCTGCTGTAAAAAGACATTTTACTGTGAAATTTGTTTTTAGGTTTTCTGGACTGTAGAACTGTTGATAGACTTTATAATTTATTTTTAGGGATCTATTTTCTGAGTTCACCACTACAAACCGCTATTTAAACTGTATACAGACTGAAGGGGGGCTCACAATGTACAAATGAAAACATTCACTAAACAGATTACTACTTCCCACAGAGACAGTTGCTTTTACTTTTCAACAGCATACTCAGAATGTGAATTTCATCGTATGTACAAAATTTCATGCTAAGCATGAGGAACCACATCATAATACACCTCTGCAAATGCATATAAAAGGGTGCAAAAGGATAGTACAGTCACAGACATGCAGAAAAAAATGGCCATCACACCAACAGCCATATCTCAATGCGTCACTTCTCCACTAGTCACAACTAGGCAGTGTCAAAAGTATCAATACCACACATAATCTACCTGCAGTTTCTGAACGTGTCTCTATCGGGCTCTGTTTTTTGCTCTGCCACTTTTTCTTGAACTACTGCAACAGCAGGCTGTCACTACAGGCCGGCTAAAAAAACAGTCTGCCTATACCAGGGCTCAAAAGTGCAGCCCGATAGACACCGAGCCTAGCTTTAAGAAACTGCCTCTGCTCAGACCCGAAAAGACCCGGCCAACTTAAAGCCCTGAAACTATCTTAATGTCTCCTCTCTCTTTGCACCTTTAAATTTGACTTTCAAACCACGTTTGCTTTCCATGACACACGCTTCTTTTTCGGTGTTCCACATTCAACGCCTAGACACTTTACCCTTTTTAGTATCAGAAGCCGCAGCTGCAACATGGCTAATCCACAAATTCTTTAGTCTATCTTTTACGCTTTTTCAGTGTTCAAATTCCATAAATTATTTTCACATAAATAGATACGAGCGGCTCAGTACCTCCTACTGGCATGAAACCAAATCGCTCCCTTTCACTTACAAATTCCTTAGAGACGGCAAACAAATTATATCTGTATAGACATGAGTGTACTCAAACATGGGATTAGTCGTTCACATCCAGGCACTTCCAATTGCATGACTTATTTAACTGGAACCACTGTAATGTTGCATGTGTTTTGAAAGGTACACCGGTGCCTGCTATAATGCAGACTTTTACCTTATTGCTCAACAGTGGTTATTTATTTTCAAGCAATGAGAATTGCTATGAGTTATTAAACGACAAACCTTACGCTGTAATAGTCACTCTGCATATGCTTCCCTGTAAGAATGTAGTTTAAACACCCCCGCATAAGAACCTTGATGTTTCCATCTGGCCGCGAATTCCGGCCTTGAATTCAAAGTTCAATCACAAGACATGAACAAGAGCCTTATTGTAACAAAAACAAGTTACCCTAGCATCTGTTCACAAACATATCTCCTTCACTTAGCTAACACTCGCCGAAAAGTGTATATCTTATTAAATAGTGACCTTCCTTTACAATTTGCTGAGGTGACTCCCATATTCTTTAACGCATCCTCCACTTCACGGCTGGCCTATTTTTTTTATAAGTACTGAGCAATGGTTTAGTGACTTCTTTGCCCGAAATGATTTGAAGTCATTCTGCTACTCCATATTCTCCGACCTACGTTTGTAGACTTCCTGATCTACTACCAGTGGCTGCTACTTTTGTGTTCCTATTTTGTTTTTTACAAAATGGATGTCCGTCCTGTCTTCGCAAACGAGCCGGAGCACTTAGAACTGTTTCGCCACAGGATGCTTGAGTACTATGGCATCATGCCACTCGCGACTTTGAGTGCATCATATGGATTATCATTTCGATTTTCCTATTTCACCTGTGTGTAGCCTGTATTTCATTGCCTGAGCTGTGATTTCATGTGGGCCCTGGACTTATGTCTCTGCAACTTGGAATCTCCTGAAGTGAATTACAATCATCTCATGAATCTGTTAATTGATCATGAACATCTTTGTTCCGATGCAGGAATTATGGCCTTTGCAGCGATACATGGAGTTCTGGGTCATTGGAATATATTTGCAGCGGCGCAAGATTTCTTGGCACACAGCTACATTGAAAAGTCACAGAGTTGTCCTCTGATGGTACTAGAGGCTCCGGTAATTGAAGAGCATGTATGTTCTTTTCCTCTTTTCAATTGGATGGCTGATGTGTTTTAGGATGATAACAGTGACTTCCTTTTTTGAAGCGGTTGCTGCTTATTTTGCCTACTCAGTTGTAGGATGACTATTATGCAAGCCATTGACGTCTTAATTTTTTTTCCCTCCCTATCTTTCTCACGTTTTTGGGACTTCTTTTTTTATATAAACAGACCTATTGGCTTTACTAACAGTGGACATTACAATTCCGTGCTGGTCAGATTTTCGTGTTTTATGTGGACTAAATTTTTTTTCCTCACCTGCTCGATTTTGAACTGAACATTTCATTGAACTCTAATTTCAACAATTCACTTGCTTATCTTATCTTATCTTATTTGAAACGAACTCGAAGCAAGGCAGGGTAATACATGATTAAATGTGCCCTGATAAATGTGTAAAGTTAGCATGAGTTTTTTATAAGTTTAAACGCCATTTTCCCTTTCTGCTCCTTATTTGCGCCTCACACACATCTGCTGCTTTACTTTTCTGCCTAGTGAAAGTTTTTGGATTCATACGAGAAAAATATGTTGTTACACTGATATTACCCTTGCTTTTCGAGCTGTATCTGACATCGAGTACTGAAACCTTCAAAAGATATCTCAATACAGTAGTTGTTCTGAACACTGATTTTCGAACGTCCCTACAGATAACATACATGCAGCTCCAGCCAAGTTCTTGCTTTTGGCGCGTTTTTTATTTCCTTACACAATACCATAACACAAACTTGATAGTGCTTCGCATGCAGAGAACTGATTGTTAATGAAGTGATGTCTAACCACTAGCATTTTCATATATGGTTGCTGAACTTAAAGTCAAAACACACCTACTTAGATTTAATATAATTTAATATACTTGCTCAGGAGGGTGTAGAATATGTTTTGTTAAACCCTATTCATTTTGCATCATACTATGCTTGCACCGTCTGTGTTCTATGGACTAGTAACTATGCCGATTACTTTGTTTTTTATAATATCTTTACGCGTATTAGATAATAAACTTCGCTTCAAAGCACTGCATTAGTGAATAAACATTTCAAATATACACGTTCCCTCTTTTAATCCATATTGTGAACTGAAATTATTGTATACTGAAAATGTATTCATGTGTTCGACGTAACCTCAGCTGTACTAAGTTCATGTTTTCTTTTGTCGACCTGAGTTACTCATACTGCAACCCATTGGCCTGTGACGGCCCGTCAAGCCTTTCTTAGCGGGTCGCGGACCATGCAAACAATCGTACCTCTGGTAAAAAAATAATTTATTACTGTTACCAAGCACTGCCGCAGTTGCGCTTCACTCACACTGATAATCACTGCTCCCCCGCTTCTACAGAGCAGACGCTATGTCGTATTTCACTACTTATCACCCTTTCATCTCCACTATAACAAACACTTCTCCGCCAGCCACCAGAGAACAGAGTGGAAAAACAAACGGACTAAGTAGTGAAATACGACAAACCCTCTGCTCTGTGGAGCCGAGCGAGCGGTAATTGTGAAAGTAGACATTCACTAGCGCTTCAAAAAAGCATCTCAATTATATAAATAGTGTTTAGATAACCTGCCAAATACTTTGATACGAATATCTGTGTGTGCCTGCATAGCAAACTTCCTCAGCCCAGACTGAACCCAGACACAGACAGACACACACACACTAAGATAACACAGAGCAACGGATACGGAAAGCAGCAGGGAGATGAAGATGGAGTCACACGGCAGGAGGGAGAGAGATCTATATATACTCGGTCTGCTACCTCAATGTATGAAGGCATGTACTCCACGAACATATGTACAACCTCATGGTCACGAGTTTTCATTTTATTTCACTCGGCCCCCTCCCCTTCTCACCCCACCCCCACCAATGCAGCCCTCGACCACAAACCACACTGTAATTTTATCCTCCGACATAAAGTTTATAAATACCTTAAGCATTAGCACTTTTTGACGACGGTATCACATATAATCTACCATTTTTCTCTCTACCTGCATTATCTGTGTCTCTGCTAATACCATTTTTTCATCTCCAAACCAACTTTACAGATTATACGGAAACGCTCCCAAATCACTCAAATAATTACTGTCTATTTTAAACATATTTTATATACCATTTATTCAGTATACCAAAAATATATGCAAAACTATAATTCACACTTGAAAGAAAGTGAAGAAAGGGCGCGCAACCCCCATTAAATTCACAGGACTTCAGCCCCCCCCTTCCGTCTGCTGTAGAAGCCCAAGATAACATACATCCCAGATACACACAGAGCCGCACCTGAACGTTTCACATCTCTATAAAGAACCATTTGAATGTTAATTAGGCCTTGCAGTTGTTTTACCCCTTCTAAATGCCCCTGCAGCTTTACTCTGCCTACTGATTAAACGTTCATGTCCCCCTAACAAAATTTTTTTTGTTCCCCCCCCCCGAAATTTCGTTCCAGTTCCGTCTCTGACTGACAGTGAATAAAAAGAACTTACAGTAAGGGATAACATAAGAACATGACTGAAGACCACTGAGCTTAATCAATTTTATTAATCGAAATTTAAAACTAATAATTGCAAACAAATAATGTATATAAAGAGTGATGAAACTAAATGGAACAGTGCCAAAGTCAAAAATGAGGTTATTTAGAGACTGTGAGGGAAATATACAATTATACTGACCGAACCACATTTTACGGTGCATCGCAAAAGAAACAGTTAGAGACTCACCTTTACCAATGCTTTATAAGATGTAGAACAATGACAGTCACAAAACAGATATTCGTTTGACGGAACTCTCGGTAATGCTTCTATCACTGCAACCAAAGATTAATGGCACAGATTTCCTCTCAATACACACTCATATATGTCTCTTCAACCAATCATATTTGTTCCCGCACAATTTTAAAATCAAATTAACATTTCAGTTGGTTATCCCTTTCAATATTTTCAAAGTTCATTCTTTCATTGATAAATGTATTGAGGTCATAGACCATAAAAGCACAGATAAAATATGTACATACACAAGGTAAAATAGATAAATAATTAAGAGTACATGGTTTAAAAATTATTGAACAGTAAGTTATCAAAAGAAAGCTAGAAAACGTCACTTAAGTCACAAAGTCACATAAAGGTCACCCTTCACCCTCTGCCTTCTCTGGCTTTTACCATGGTAACAGCTCATTCTGCACCTGGCTGAAGGCACAGGTCAAAAGTTCATATCTCAACGTTCTAAATCAAAGCAACAAGGCTCATTTCCCTCCAAACACACCTGCCTATCCACTGTTTTTTTACATTTCATTTTTTTTCACGACCAATAGTAGTTTTCGTTTAAAAAAAAGATAACATGCAAAGTAGTGTTCAATCTTGAGGTATAAGAATCAACCAATCATTTTTAGTTTTTCAACAACACCAAACTTCATCCACTTTTTTATCCTGACTTTCAGCTTCTAACTGCCATTCCACTTCCAGAACCCATCGGAGTACTACTGCATCTGCCTTGAAAATGAAGGTTTGGCTTGTAGGACACAGCTATATTCACTGGAGTGAAAAATATGCAGCAAACAGACGAATTTCCAACCTTGACTTTCCAAATGTGCACATTACGTGGATTGGACAAAGAGGATTGAGATGTCACCAATTGATACCATTGGTGAAAACTTTTATGCATCTCCCTGAACCTAACCTTATCATTGTGCACTGTGGTGGGAATGATCTAGGCACATTGACTGGGGTAGGTCTGGAAATGCTTCTAAAGGACACCTTTCGTCAATTGATGACACTTTTTCATCGAACTGTCTTGGTGTATTCCAATATATGCCAAAGACAGAAATGGAATTGGTCCAATCAACATTGTCCACAGATTGAGAAAGCAAGGAAACATGTAAATAAATCTGTTTCTGCTTTCCTCAGAGAATATAGCATGGGTTCTATATACAACAACAACTTGCGTTACAACATGCAAGGCATCTATAGGAGAGATGGTGTTCATTTCACTGATGAGGGAAATAGAATCTTCCTCTGTAACATGAGACTCTGCATCGGTACCTACTTATAAGTGCAGAAAAAACTCAATCAACACAAGGGCTCTTTTAAGAGCCACCTTACATCTAAACACTCAAACTTGTAATTTATCTCCATCTTTATTTATTTTTTTGTTCGCCGTGCGCGACTGGGTGCGAGCACCCCGCAACTTTTTTGCAAAAAAAAGCTACTTTTCCACTTTCGGCGTCCTTAATAAACCCCTGAGGAAACCTACAAGATCAAACAGTCTCCACCCTGCTCCCTTTCCATGCTCTCCACTATAGTTTTTCACAGTCTTGTGAATAGGGGTGCACTACCGAGTGCGCACACCCCGCAACGTTTTTAAAAAAATATATATATATTTTCGCGTTCAGGGTCCTTACTGCACCCCCTGAGAAAAGCTACCCGGCCAGACAATCTCTACCTTCTCCCGTTTCCATGTTCTAACCCTTTGTTCTGTACAATATATTCACTCGCACTAACAAAATGGCGGTCAACACTTCCTGATTTCCTCCGAATCGAATGTTGACAGACGTTAAACAGCAAATCAAAATTCCGCTCGCGCACAGCCGCATTACTGCGCGCACCCGTGCGCGCTTACAGATATATAATTGAATTCAACTTTAATTTTCTCAGCAACTACTGAACAGATTTACACCATTCAAAGAAAAGCGTAATCTGCGAGCCGGACTCTACCTTTCTACCAAATTTCTTATAAATCCATTCAGCCGTTCGAGCTGTAGCCGTGTCTAAACGTCCTATGGAAAATAACATGGGGAAAACACGTTTTGGGACCCCCCTTTTATCTCAGCCCCCACTTGACGAATCCCCCCAAACTTTCAGGGAAGGAGCGGAGCAGAGCAGGCCATCTTCTTTAAAAAATTCGCAAAGATTCGTCCACCGGCGCCAAAGTTATTCTCAATAGAATGCTGCGGATTTCCTATGGATACTAGGTCCTAACTATAACTACCTACTGGCGACCGCCAGTAGATAATATATGTATATATACATATATATATATATATATATATATTACCTACTGGCGGTCGCCAGTAGGTAGTTATAGTTAGGACCTAGTTTCCATAGGAAATCCGCAACATTCTATTGGGAATAACTTTAGCGCCGGTGGATGAATCTTCACGAATTTCTCAAAGAAGATGGCCCGCTCCTTCCCAGAAAGCCCCAGGAAGATTCGTCAAGCGGGGGCCGAGAAAAAAGGGCGGTCCCAAAAGTTTTTTCCCCATGTTAATTTCCATAGGACGATTAGACACGGCCACAGTCCAAACCGCTGAACGGAATTACATCAAATTTGGCAAAATGGTAGAGTCTAATTCGCAGATCGCCCTTTTGTTTAAATGGTGTAAATCCCTCCAGTAAATGTTGAGAAAATCGAATTAAAAAAAAACTATATATCTATAAGCGCGTACCATACGCGTATCATGCTCGCACGGTACGCGTACAGTACGCGTACCTTCGCATGCGCGAGCTGTATGCTGATTGGCTGCCACTGTCTGTCAACACTCCAAAAATTGTGAACAGCCATCTTGTGCCTTGGTAGACTGAGGCACAGGAAAGCAGAAAAACAAACATGTAGAACTCAAAAAGGGGGCAGGGTAGAAGCACCCTGACCCCCTAGGCCTGCTCAGGCGGTCCCACAAGAACCCCCAAGGCCCCCAATTTTTTTTATATTTTTCAAAATTTTTTTGGGGGGGCCTTGGGGGTCCTTCTGGGACCCCCTGCGCAGGCTCAGGGGGTCAGGGTGCTTCTACCCTGCCCCCTTTGCATGTTTTCCACCTTTGTTTCACTGCTTTCTTGTGCCTTGGTTCTACCGAGGAACAAGATGGTTGCCAACACTTCCTGGTTTGGAGTGTTGACAGACAGTGGCAGCCAATCAGCATGCCTTCCCGAGAAAGCTGCATGCTCATTGGCTGTCAACACTTCTAACCAGGAAGTGTTGGCATCCATCTTGTGCTCGGTAGACCGAGGCACAAGAAAGCAGAAAAACAAACGTGTAGAACACAAAAAGGGGGCAGGGTTGACACACCCTGACCCCCTAGGCCTGCCCAGGTGGTCCCACAAGGACAAAAAAGGCCCAACATTTTTTTTTTTAAACCCGGTCTGTTTTTTTTCAATTACCCCCGGAGAGACCAAATCGTGGAGGCATAGTGATAAAGAAGTGTGGGAGGTCCCCAATCCCCCCCACACTGCCTCGGGGACCGCCACACCCCAGGGCAAAGCAACGCAGCTCCTTGGCGCATACTGGAGGCTCATGGTGGGCTAGTTGGCCCCCAGGGACCCTCAGTATGCAAGGGGAATTAGTTCCCCCTCTGCAAATGCGCCAGGGGGCTGCGTTGTAGAGAGGTGTAAAAAGGGGCATAGCCTCATTACACCTCTCTGCAATGCAGCCCCCTGGCGCATACTGGACTTTCCAGGTGGACTAGTTGGCCCCCAGGGACCCCTAGTATGCAAGGGGAATTAGTTCCCCCTCTGCAAACGCGCCAGGTGGGAAAACATTTTTTTTCTATTTCTATTTAAAATATGTATTGTAATAAAAAAATATCTAAAAATAAATATTTTAAAATAATGTAGTAAATCAGTATAAAAATATATAACAATTAATACATTTTAAAATTATCATTTACAAAACCATTGAAATTCACTGAAAAAAACCATAGGTTTCAGCCACGTTATAGTTAGGAATTACCATTTAAAAAACCTTTGAAATTCACTGAAAAAACAATAGGTTTCAGCCACGTTATAGTTAGGAATTAGCATTTAAAAAAACTTGCAAATTCACTGAAAAAACATAGGTTTGACACACGTTATAGTTAGGAATTAGCATTTAAAAAACCTTTGAAATTCACTGAAAATACCATAGGTTTCACACCAGTTATAGTTATGAATTAGCATTTAAAAAACCTTATAGTTAGCTGGACATTTTACTCATACAAAACCATTAAAATTCCCCCGTTATAATTAGTTATTTTCACTATAACTCGCGCGCCCGCAATCCACTGCTGATGATGTCACATATTACATCAGTCATGACATGGTCAGTGACATCACTTATGACATCACTGATGACATCTCAAATGACATCACTGATGACATCACTGATGACATCTTCCATGTGACAATGAAATACCCCTCATCACACATTAGTATAATATTTTTCACTTACTGTAAAATAGAAAGTGCCCTATTTCAAACCATTGACACACCAATAGTATTTTCTAAACAGCCACTCATGAATCAAAGATCTATACACACACTTAATCACTTACCTATAGATTCAGTGTTATTTGCAGTGAATAATTAATAGAAAACTAACAAATATACTAATACGCCTATTCCAACATTACACACCAGCACACATTGTATTCACTTTAAAAAATATCTTATTGACTTATGCAAACAATGGATCATACTTACATTTACTCATCAACACACTTATACAAACACCACTTCATCTATTCTTCTCTTCACTTAGTGTGTTACAAAATGACTATTAGAAATATACAGTTATCCATACAGTGACTAATACAATCACTAAGTCTTAGGTTTACTTAATTAGATATAACTGTAACATACACTGCTTTTTTCCAATTATATTGGAGATATACTATTGAGAGACATACTTCATCACCACCACACCCATAAACATATACACTCACTGAAAAAAGTGTTAAAACATGTAGTCCTAATCTCATTTAGCTACTAAATGAACTAATCACACATTTTTAGGCAACTACACCCCCCACCAAACCACATAGATATTCATTTACTCATACAAATACTCAGTTAAGAAACCAATAACAAATATAGTCTTAAATATACCATTTAAGACAAATCAATAAAGACTTTCACACAGTTTAAAAACTACAGATTATATATAGTGAGACTCTACAAATTAGTCAAGGAAACAATCACTGACACTGTTACTAAATCCACCATCCACATATTTATATTTATATATCCACTCATTCTTCAATACAAAGTAGTGTATTTATAATACATATTTAAATATCAAAGCAAACAACATTCACTGGATGATGTCATAAGTGATGTCATCAGTGATGTCACTGACCATGTCATGACTGATGTAATATTTGACATCATCAGCAGTGGATTGCTGGCGCGCAAGTTATAGTGAGAACAACTAACTATAACGGGGGAATTTCAATGGTTTTGTATGAGTAAAATGTCCAGCTAACTATAACTGGTGTAAAATCTATGGTATGTATATATATTATCTACTGGGACCTTCCTCATGTCCCTTTTGGAACCTTTGACAAACTCAAAATTCATGACCTTGCAATGGAAAAAGAGTGGGGGCCGCCAGTAGATAGTTATAGTTAGGACCTAGTTTCCATAGTTTTTTGTTTTCCCAATTACTTTGGCGCCGGATAACGAATCTTTGCGGAATTTTTAAAACTTGTGGGACGCTCCGGTCAGCTCCTGTCTTGAAAGTTGTGGGGTGATTTGGCAAGCGGGGGCCGAAAAAAAGGGGGTCCCAAAATGTGTTTTCTCCATGTTATGTTCCATAGGAAACTTGAGTCACAGCTACAGCTCGAACTGCTGAACGGAATTACACCAAATTTGGCAAAAAGGCAGCTTTTGCTTCAGAAAGAACTCTTTTTGTTAAATGGTGGGAATCCGTTCAGTAGTTCCTGAGAAATTAAAAAAATAAAAAGTTTCGATATCTGGGCGGAGACGAAACCCCTGAGCATGAGCTTGGCTCTAATTGGCTGGCGACACTTCAAACCAGGAAGTGTTGGCAGCCATCTTGGGCCTCACATCAAGTGAAAATCGAAAAGGTGAGACAAGTAAGCATGATTGTGTATATTGGGATTAATTAAGGTACATATATAAATGTATATTCACCTTCTGTAAGTATATGCCCTGTGTGTGTGTGATTGACGTGAGGAGACACGGTGTCCCGGTAAGCAATAGGGGAGGAGCTACGTTAGGTCGAGTTAGATACTGGCAGCGAAGGCTATGCATACTGTTCGCGGAGGGGGCAAATATTGTTTTTGCGGCGTTTTCTTTTGAAAACTCATAGAGAGGAGCTTAAAGCCCAAGTCTTTCGGCTGGGCGGCTGTAAAATATGTGAGCTGTGATTGCGCTATGCCGTCAAAAATTGCCCGCATGGAGTTCAATTATAGGCTGAGCGTGCCTCTCACTGGTACAGTGCAAGCGAACGTCCAGCGCCGGCTAAGTGTACCGTGAGAGTTCAGCAACTCAGCTGCTGAGTGTCTGTGTTGTGCCTTCAAATTGAACCAGACAGTGAACGCAGCCCCCAACCTGATGTGCCTCCAGAGCTGGCATTTCCCCGGACTCGCAGTGATCTCGCCGGTGGCAGACGATGGTCTTCCGGGCGCCCATGACTCCTGGTTGGCAGAGCTCGCTTCCCTGGAGGCAGACGCGCCTGGCTGGGCTCCGGGGCCGCGGGCACTAGCTTGAACTTTGGGCAGCGGTGGTGTTGGGAAGGTTTGGAGCTGCGGGAGCCATGATGGGTCGGGGACCGTGGTGGAGCTGGGCACCCCGCTGCTCTTTTGCCTCTGCTGTGCTGTGCTGCAGCGGCATGGGAGTCACACACACCAAGTTTGTGATCTTCAACAGGGCGCAGGTCCTGGCCCTGCAGATGTGGAGGCTGGCCGATGAGGACCTGGGAGTGGTCACCATGCAGGTATGTTTGGCTGGGGGAGGGAACAATGGAATGAGGCATGGGTGAGCACCCCAGCTGCACTCAGTGTCTGACTGTTGCCCCTGTATGTACGCTGTAGTGCGCTGTGGCACTGGGTATACCTGTCCCGTGCCGTGCACGCTCCACATGTGCCCTCGCCTAATGCAGGGCACTGTGCATGCCCCCCGCTTTCCCACTTGGAAGTATGGACTTGGTGAATAAAGCAGGGTGCAACAGTTGTTTCACCCACTGTCCTGTACTTTAAGTTCTGTTTTCTCATTGGTGTAATTGGATCCTTCTACAGTTCTGCACTTTACGTTGTCCTGCACGCAGCCTGCCGCATTCCAGCACTTCATTCTGCTGTGGCCCCGGTCCTCTTGTGCTAGCGACCTGCATCTTCAAAGTTCTCAAGTGCCAAGAAGAGCGCATGGCATCATTGCGTGCTTTTGGAGCGTAGATGGCCCATTGATGGTGCTTGCCTTTTCGGATCAATTATTGAATATTACCATCTTGTTATGGTCATGACGGCCAGGTAGTCCTGTCACACTTGGGTATGCATGCACCACCTATTGCACAGCAACCTTTCGTGGACTTCATTCAGGGATTCAAATAATAAGTGGTATGATGGGGCCGTTAACCTTGTTTAAACTGGATTTAGTAATTATCGCAAAGACTTTCTATGAACTAGGCATATTTCGGCCACCTCAGGTGATGACCGCTTTCCATGAATGCGGTCTGTTGTCACAGATGGTGCAGTGGGCCGGCAGGTGCCTGTGATTCCTCATGTCAGTTATTTCCAGGGCACCACTGTTTGTGCGTGTGTTCAGATGCCCTGACTCTCTTGCTGCATCCTGTTGTGAGTTCTGTTCTGTTGGTTTACATGCGCCACACCAGCGGTGGTGGCAGCGCAAGTTCTTCTTTCTTGTTCCTCACAGAGGGGGTCTCTCTGAGAGAGGAGAGCCTGGCTCTCATGGATGTGGGTGTGAACAGGCTCAGTGCCCACCTCAAACTCTCTCACTGGTGTCTCTGTGCCCACCTAGGACTCTGTCTCACTCCAGTCTCCGTGCCCACCTAGGACTCTCTCTCAGTGGTATCTCCATGCCTACCTATTACTCTCTCACTGGTGTCGCTGTACCCACCTAGGACTCTCACACTGGTGTTTCCGTGCCCACCTATCACTCTCTCACTGGTGTCCCCGTGCCCACCTAGGTAGGACTCCCTCTCACTGGTGTCTCCGTGCCCACCTAGGACACTCTCTCTCACTGGTGCCTCTGTGCCCACATATCACTCTCTCACTGGTGTTTCCGTGCCCACCTATCACTCTCTCACTGGTGTCCCCGTGCCCACCTAGGTAGGACTCTCTCTCACTGGTGTCTCCATGCCCACCTAGGACACTCTCTCTCACTGGTGCCTCTGTGCCCACATATCACTCTCTCACTGGTGTCCCTGTGCCCAACTAGGTAGCACTCTCTCTCGCTGGTGTCTCCGTGCCCACCTAGGACTCTCTCTTTCTCTCACTGGTATTTCTGTGCCCACCTAGGACTTTCTTTCTCATTGGTATCGCTGTGCCCACCTAAGACTCTCTCTCTCACTGGTGTCTCTTTGCCCATCTAAGACTTTCTCTCTCACTGGTGTCCCCATGCCCACCTAGGTAGGACTTTCTCTCACTTCTGTCTCCATGCCCAACTAGGACCCTCTCTTTCTCTCTCACTGGTATTTCTGTGCCCACCTAGCACTCTCTCACTGGTATCTCTGTGCCCACCTATAAATACCACACATACCTATATACTTTGTCTCATTTTCCACACATACTACAATTGGACCATATATAATAGGGAAAGCAACATAAACACTTAAATTAAAAATATATATCACATATATTTATTATTTGTTTGTATACAAAATATCACTTTTAAAAAAGCGCATAAATCCATACAGTTAATAACACAAAAATGTCATAAAAATACAATACTTTAAAAAAGTTAATCACCGTAGGCATGAACACATCAAGAGAGTGAAAAACCAAAAGCTAGACAGAAAAAATTGGTCGTAACACTTTACACCTCCGTAATAACATAATATTACAAGCACGGAAATATGCCATATATAATTAGCCTTCTTTCACCAGTGCTCACTGACCGGATTGTGTATCAGAATGTAGCATTGACGCGTTTCGATGGGATTTTGCCTTATAAGTCTATCTTTATTAAGACCTGTATTATGTACACTCTGTCTTATATTGAACATTTTCATGCAGTCACCTATATTGAGATACGGTCAATGTTATGTTTATACTCCAGAGAAACATAATAGAATACATCTAAAAACAAATAACAACCCCCAGATATATCTATTTCTAAACAAGTATTTTACATTTCCTATTTATTGGACGAGCAAGCTATCGACTGTATCTCTTGTATCCTATTCAATCAATCAATCAATCAATCAATCACCTGACCTGAGAGACCTGACCTGACCTGGTCAGCCCGGTGGCTCCTCCTGCTGCGTGGCCCACCCCGAATGTGGCTGTTCTCCTCCCGCTGCCGCTGCCAGGAGTAATCTTGTGCCCCTACTAGGTCTGGCCCCCTGCCCCTGACCTCCCTCTGTGCCTGCTCTGCTTTTAATTTGTATTCTTCGCCGTTTTTCTCCTCTGGCCCCCTGCCCCTGACTTTCCCTCTGTGCCTGCTTGTTTTAATTGTACTCTGTATTGTCTTGTGCCGTTTTCTCGTTCCTCCTCGTGTTAACTCTGTGCCCCTTGTCGCCCAGTTCTCCCCTGCACCTCGGTGCCGCTGCCCCACCCCGCTCCCTGCCGCTGCTCCCCCGTGGCCCCACCCCCGCTCCCTCTAGCATCACCGCATCCTTCCCCCCACTCGCCACCCCGCTCCCGCCTCCCAGCTGCTCCTCCCTCCCACAAGAGTACTTAAAGCGAGGCTCACGGGCAAGGAGCTGTGACCTGACATGACCTGGTCAGCCCGGTCGCTCCTCCTGCTGTGTGGCCCACCCCGAGTGTGGTTGTTCTCCTCCCGCTGCCACCGCCACTGCCAGGAGTAATCTTGTGCCCCTGCTAGGTCTGGACCCCTGCCCCTGACCTCCCTCTGTGCCTGCTCCACTTTTAATTTTTATTCTTCGCCGTTTTTCTCCTCTGGCCCCCTGCCCCTGACTTTCCCTCTGTGCCTGCTTGTTTAATTGTACTCTGTATTGTCTGGTGCCGTTTTCTCGCTCCTCCTCGTGTTGACTCTGTGGCCCTTGTCGCCCAGTTCTCCCCTGCACCTCGGTGCCACTGCCCCACCCCACTCCCTGCCACTGCTCCCCCGCGGCCCCACCCCCGCTCCCTCTAGCATCACCGCATCCTTCCCCCCCACTTGCCACCCCACTCCCGCCTCCCAGCTGCTCCTCCCTCGCCCCGCCCCCTACTCTCCATTTATGGCAGAGTGCACATGTACGCGCAGCATAGACGCGCAGCGGGCGCGCCGAAGGCGCGCCAAAGGTAAGCCCGTCTGCGCCCGTCCGTGCCTGGACCGCGCCCAGCGCCAGAACCCCTGGCCCCCGAGGATGCCAGTCCTCCCGCCAAACTTACGACTACGCCACCCTCAATGCTCTCAACACCGGTCGAATCCCCGGCTGCACCCAGCCACCCCAGGACGCACCCACGGACCCTTCACCTGCCAATCCTGCAAGTTCTCCTGCATCCGGACCTGCACCGCACCCGCCAAGATGAGCACTAGCAGCAACCACCTGAAGTGCATCCTGCTCAACACCCGCTCCGTCCACAGACACGCCGTAGAACTCTGGAACCTCCTCGACACCACAGCCCCAGACAACGCTTTGCTCACGGAAACCTGAATGAATGCCTCCTCAGCACCTGACATCGCCATCACCATCCCGGACGGATACAAGATCATCCGGAGGGACCGCGTCAACAAGACTGGAGGAGGCATTGCCATCGTCTACAAGAACACCATCCGCATCACGACCAACTCCGACGACACCCTCACAGTCGCTGAACACCTGCACTTCCAGATCCACACCGACCCCAAGACCACCCTCAGAGGCACCCTCATCTACAGACCCCCGGGACCACGCACACAATTCAGCGAAGACATCGCCGACTTCATCAGCCCGCACGCCCTCCCCTAAGTGGACTACATCCTCCTCGGGGACCTCAATTTCCATCTGGAGAACAACATCGACCGCAACACCACCACCCTGCTGGACAACCTCGCCAACCTCGGACTCAAGCAACTGGTGACCACCCCCACCCACCACGCCGGCCACACGCTCGACCCCGTCTTCTCCTCCAGCAAGGACATCTCCTTCAGCCACGCCACCTGACTCCACTGGACAGACCACAGCTGCATCCACTTCAGCTTCAGAAGGACCACGCTCCACCACCACCAGCAACAAATCCCCCACAGAAGCTGGAACAAGATCACAGCCGACCAGCTCGCCACATCCCTGGGCCAGAACCCTCCCGCCAGCTCAGAGAACCCCAACCAAGCCGCCAACAACCTCACGAGGTGGATCAGCAACTGCGTAGACGACCTCGCTCCACTGAAAACCCCCCCTGCCAGACCCGGCACCAAGAAAGCCTCCTGGTTCACCGACGAACTCAGGAGCTCCAAGAAGAACTGCCGAACCCTCGAGAAAGCCTGGCGCAGAGACCCAACTACAGACAAAATGACCACCCTCAAGCTCGCCACACGAAAACACCACCAACTGATCCACGCCACCAAGAAAACCGCATTCAAGGAACGACTGGACAACAACGCCCACAACAGCAAGGAACTCTTCAACATCGTCAAAGAGCTCTCGAACCCTAGCGCTGGAAACAACAATATCACTCCCTCGCAAGATCTCTGCAACTCGCTCGCCTCGTTCTTCCACAGCAAGATTGCAGACATACACAACAGTTTCAGCGCACAGCCGACGCACCCTAAGACCACACCAACGCCCCCCACCACCACCCTCCGCGCTTGGACCCCGATCAACACCGAAGACACCATGAGGACAATAAATTCCATCCACTCCGGATCACCAACCGACCCCTGCCCTCACCACGTCTTCAACAAGGCAGACTCCGTCATCGCACCCCATCTACGGGACATCATCAACGCCTCCTTCGACACCGCCACCTTCCCAGAGAGCTGGAAGCATGCCGAACTCAGAGCCCTACTGAAGAAACCATCAGCAGACCCCACCGACCTCAAAAACTATCGCCCCATCTCGCTCCTTCCGTTTCCTGCCAAAGTCATAGAGAAGACCGTCAACAGACAGCTGTCCGCCTTCCTCGAGACGAATGGATCCCTCAACCACACACAGTCCGGCTTCCAGGCCAACCACAGCACCGAGACCGCCCTCATCGCAGCCACCGACGACATCCGAACCCTGCTCGACAACGGGGAAACAGCGGCCCTCATCCTCCTGGACCTCTCCGCGGCATTCGACACGGTCTGCCACCGCACCCTAGTGCAGTGCCTCAACAACATTGGAATTCAGGAGAAGGCACCGATCCGAGGCCACTGAAGTCATCTGCGGCGTACCACAAGGATCATCACTCAGCCCCACGCTGTTTAACATATACATGAGCCCCCTTGCGGCCATCGCACGCCAACACAACCTCAACATCATCTCCTACGCTGACGACACCCAGCTGATCCTCTCCCTCACCAACGATCCCGCCACCGCCAGAACCAACCTACACGAAGGGATGAAAGACGTAGCCGAGTGGATGATGAACAGCTGCCTGAAACTGAACTCAGATAAGACGGAAGTCCTCATCCTGGGATCCTCGCCCTTCGCCTGGGACGACTCCTGGTGGCCCCCTGCCCTGGGCAGCGCACCCAAACCCACAGACCACGCACACAACCTGGGCTTCATCCTGGACTCCTCCCTCTCCATGACCAGACAAGTCAACGCCATCTCCTCGTCGTGCTTCAACATTCTACGCATGCTACATAAGATCTTCCGGTGGATCCCCACCGAAACCAGGAAGACGGTCACCCAGGCCCTCATCACCAGCCGACTGGACTACGGCAACTCCCTCTACGCCGGAACGACTGCAAAAATCCAGAAAAGACTCCAGCGCATTCAGAACGCCTCAGCACGCCTCATCCTTGACATCCCCCGACACAGCCACATCTCCGTACACCTGAGAAACCTATACTGGCTCCCCGTCAGCAAGAGAATCACGTTCCGACTCCTCACCCAAGCACACAAAGCTCTCCACAACCAAGGCCCAAAATACCTCAACGACCACCTGACCTTCTACACTCCCACCCGCCAGCTTTGATCGACCAGCCACGCCCTCGCCGCCGTCCCCCGCATCCGAAGAGCAACAACGGGAGGAAGATCCTTCTCCTACCTGGCCGCCAAGACGTGGAACTCCCTCCCCATCCACCTCCGCTTGACCCAAGACCAGCTCGCCTTCAGGAAGCAACTCAAGACCTCGCTGTTCGAGCAGTAGCGGACCCCCCTACCCAAGCGCCTTGAGACCCTCCGGGTGAGTAGCGCGCTATACAAATGCTTTGATTGATTGATTGATTTTATACACAACATTCTATCATAAATATATATATATAGCTATATTTGAAAAAGCTGTGGAGATAGAAATAAAGAAATTATTTGAACGTCTACACAAAATTAACCATAATTTGTCTTTGGAACATAAAAAAGCTTCAAGAGAACTAAGAGAAAACACTAAAATTATAATCAAGCCCGCCGATAAAGGCGGGGGTGGTTATTTTTGATCAAATTAACTATGATGACAAAATGATGAGACTTCTTGATGTTAAAGAATACTATAAACAAGTGTCTCACAGCAAGAATGTACAACTTGATAAGGATGTGTATGAAATATTGGATAGGGCTAGGCAAGAGGAGTGGATTAGGAGTGGATGAGGAATATACATTTTTGTACAACTGAGATCCCATCACCCCAGCAATCTATGGGCTTCCGATAATCCACAAAAAATATAGAACGACCTCCTATGTGCCCAATAGTCAGCAGTATAGGTTCAAATTTGGAACCCTTGAGTAGATACGCTGACTATTTTTTTAAACCAATTGTGGCCAAACAAAAGTCCTACCTTAATGATTCAGCACATGCTATAACCACATTCGAAGGGGTGAGCTTCAACAGGGTGACCCAGTATTGGGTCACCCTGGATATTGAAGCTCTTTAAACTAATATCCCGCAGGAAGATACCATTAGAACTATTCACACTATGCTTCAAGTTGAGGACCTTAGAGGAGGGAATCTGGATTTTATCATCAGCTGCGTGCAACTAGTACTGAAGAACAACTTTTTCCTCTACAAAAAGGATTTATACCATCAAATAAAGGAGACCAGCATGGGCGCAACCTGCGCCCCAAGTCTGGCCTGCTTATGTGTAAGCAATTTTGAACGGATGTATATTTTTAACGAACTAGCACCGTTCTTTGAGAACATCAGTCACTGGCACCGCTTCATAGATGACATCATCTTTATTTGGAGTGGTGCAAGTGAACCTTTGGAGGAATTCATTGCATGGCTGAACTTGAGAGAGCCTAATTTGAAATTTACTTCAAGTTGGAGTAATACTCATATCAACTTCCTGGATGTATGTTTTAAAAGTGTGGACGATGTCTTGGCGGTTGAACTATATAGTAAACCGACAGACAAAAACACCCTCCTACACTACCAGAGTCATCATCCGAAATCGCAGAAAGACAATATCCCGTTTGGGGAATTTTTGCGGCTTCGGAGAATTGGAAGTTTTTTACATTCATTCAGAGAAGTTTACTAAAAAATTAGTAGATAGAGGATACCCTAAAAAATTGGTAAATAACTCATTAAAAAGGGCTAGATTCTACAACAGAGAAGCTATGCTGGATATCAATAAAAAAAGAAAAGAGATAATAACAAAAGTGTACAGAAGATAGTGTTTGTCAGTAAACTCTCGAATGTTAGTAACCAAATCAAGAATGTCATTAATAGAAATTGGAAAATTTTAAACCACGAGGGAGAGGAACCTATTGAAAAAACGTTGTTTACGTTTAGACGCAATACTAATTTAAGAAATTCCTTAGTTCACACTTACCTTGATCAAGAAGAGTGTTTTCAAAGTACCTTGTCCCAGACACGAGCCATAGGAAATAACAGGTGTGGTAACTCTTCAATATGTGAACAGTGTCTAGTAGGAAAATCAATTGAATATAGGGGTCAGACCTATTATTCTAAAGATCTGACCAACTGTAGAACAAAGAGCCTGATCTATCTTTTAGTTTGCCCTTGTGGCTTAGGCTACTTGGGCGAGACAGGGTAGGAATTACATCCCAGATTGACCGAACATAAATCTGCAATCCGCACCCAAAAAGAAAACGCACCACTGACAGCATATTTCCTGCAAGAAAACCATAAAAGTGACAGTTTTAAATGTTTTGTTTTGGAAAAAAATCAAAATCAGCTGACGGGGTTGTAATATGGAAAAAGTGAGGAAGATGTGAGAACAGTGGTTCGTATGTACTATGGATACCATTAATATTGGCCTGAATAGTAGGGAGGAGTGGATGTTATGTGTGTCATAAGGTTCAAGATATAAATTAGATTATACTTACACCTTTATACAGATAGTAGTAGATAAATAATGATGATAGAATATAGGGTCCAATGGGAAGTGATAGATCCACTTATGAATGGGCCATTAGGGTATCTAATAGGGTACATTAGCCAATTAAACACGTAACACCGTGTAAAATTACTTTTTGCGATCTATTACTTAGATTGGACTACCATTATGTGAAAGCGGGGGGACATGCTCTTTATTTTGAACGAGAATATGGGCTTCTTTTTACAACTAATGGCTATAGCACCATAATACACGTGTCTAAAATATTGGTGTATTTTGAAATTTACGAGAATGGTGCAGCGGAATATTTGATCAATAACTATGAAGATTATCCTCTGTTTTCTGACTCTAAAAGATATAAGACGGAGACTCGCCAAAAGAAAAAAAAAATTGTGCCCTTTGGTATATAAACAAGTGGGGAGATATTTTTCCTAACTGTTATCCAAATTAATATTTTCTGAAGGATTTAAATGCATATATCCTTTGGGTAGGAGTGAGTATTCTCACTCTTTACCCCTTATTAAGATCGCGCCCACATTTAGGGAGGTATGATAAACAACTTAGCTGAGCAATGTCAAAATATCGCGTCCGAGTTGACCCGGAAGTTGCCCAAGTGTGCCCACTTTAGTGATAGAATATATAAAGGAAGAGGTACCGAGCCCGGAGGGACCGCGTCAACCAGACGGGAGGAGGAATCGCCATCGTTCACAAGAACACCATCCGTATCACAACCAACTCTGATGACACCCTGACCACCGCTGAACAACTCCACTTCAAGATACACACAGACCCCAAGACCACACTCAGAGGCACCCTCATCTACAGACCCCCGGGACCCCGCACACAATTCAGCGAAGACATCGCAGACTTCATCAGCCCACACGCCCTCCCATCCACCGACTACATCCTCCTAGGGGACCTCAACTTCCACCTGGATAACAACAAGGACTGCAACACCGCCGCCCTGCTGGACAACCTCGCCAACCTCGGACTCAAGCAACTGGCGAACACCCCCACCCACTACGCCGGCCAAACGCTTGACCCAGTCTTCACCTCCAGCAAACATGTCTCCTTCAGCCACTCCACCGGACTCCACTGGACTGACCACAGCTGCGTCCACTTCAGCTTAAGAAGAACCACGACCCACCACCACCCCAAACAGGTCCCTCGCAGAAACTGGAGCAAGATCACCGCTGACCAGCTCACCACCTCCCTCAGCCGGAACTCCCCCACCAGCACAGCGGACCCCAACGAAGCAGCCAACAACCTCACACAGTGGATCACCGTCTGCGCAGATGAACTCGCACCACTAAAGACCCCTCCCAGCAGACCCGGCAGCAAGAAAACCTCATGGTTCACCGACGAACTCAAGAACTCCAAGAAGAACTGCTGCACCCTCGAGAAGGCCTGGCGCATCGACCAGACCACAGACAACATGACTGCCCTCAAGAACGCCACCTGCAATCCCCATCAGCTGATCGCACCACCAAGAAGTCAGCACTCAAAGAACGACAGGACAACAATGCCCCCAACAGCAAGGAACTCTTCAGCATCGTCAAAGAGCTCTCCAACCCCAGCGCCGGAAACAACAACATCGCTCCCTCGCAAGACCTCTGCGACTCGCTTGCCTCATTCTTCCACCGCAAGATCGCCAAAATACACAACAGCTTCGGCCCACCAACCATGCACCCCACCACCGAACCAACGCCCCCCACCAGCACCCTCCGCGTCTGGACCCCGGTCAGCACCGAAGACACCATCAGCACGATGAACACCATCCATTCCGGATCACCTACCGACCCCTGCTCCCACCACGTTTTCAACAAGGCCGACTCCACCATCGCACCCAAACTCCGGGACATCATCAACACCTCCTTCAACACTGCCACCTTCCCGGAGAGCTGGAAGCACGCCGAGATCAACGCCCTCCTGAAAAATAAAAACAGCTGACCCCTCCGACCTCAAGAACTTCCGCCCCATCTCGCTCCTCCCGTTTCCGGCCAGGGCCATCGAGAAGACCGTCAACAGACAGCTCCCCGCCTTCCTCGAGAGGAATGGATCCTCGACCAGTCACAGTCCAGCTTCTGAGCCAACCACAGCACTGAGAACGCCCTCATCGCAGCCACAGACGACATCAGATCCCTGCTAGACAACGGGGAAACAGCCGCCCTCATCCTCCTGGACCTCTCCGCAGCATTCGACACCGTCTGCCACCGTACCCTAGTGCAGCGCCTCAGCAACACCGGAATCCAAGAGAAGGCACTGGAATGGATCATCTCGTTTCTCGCTGGAAGAACCCAGAGAGTCCGCCTCCCCCCGTTCAGATCAGAGGCCACCAAAGTCATGTGCGGCGTACCACAAGGATCATCACTCAGCCCCACTCGCTTCAACATCTACATGAACCCCCTCGCAGCCATCGCACGCCAACACAACCTCAACATCATCTCCTATGCCGACGACACCCAGCTGATCCTCTCCCTCACCAACGACCCCGCCACCGCCAGAACCAGCCTACACGAAGGGATGAAAGATGTCGCCGACTGGATGAAGAACAGCCGCATGAAACTGAACTCAGACAAGACGGAAGTCCTCATCCTGGGATCATCACCCACTGCCTGGGACGACTCCTGGTGGCCCCTCACCCTGGGCACCACTCCCAAGCCAACGGACCATGCACGCAACCTGGGCTTCATCCTGGACTCCTCCCTCTCGATGACCAGACAAGTCAACGCCGTAACATCATCATGCTTCAATACCCTGCGCATACTCCGCAAGATCTTCCGATGGATCCCCACCGATACCAGGAAGATGGTCACCCAGGCATTCGTCACCAGCCGACTCGACTACGGAAACACCCTCTACGCCGGAACCACAGCCAAACTTCAGAAAAGATTCCAACGCATCCAAAACTCCTCCGCACGTCTCATCCTGGACATCCCCCGACGCAGCCACATCTCCGACCACCGGAGAGACCTGCGCTGGCTCCCCGTCAGCAAGAGGATTACGTTCAGACTCCTCACCCACGCACACAAAGCTCTATATGACCTGGGCCCCAAGTACCTCAACACCGACTGACCTTCTACACGCCCACCCGCCGGCTCGATCGACCAACCTCGCCCTCGCCACCGTTCCGCGCATCCGCAGAGCCACCGCCGGAGGAAGATCCTTCTCCTACCTGGCAATCAAGTCATGGAACTCCCTCCCCACCCACCTTCGGCGAACCCAGGACCATCTCACCTTCAGGAAGCAACTCAAGACCTGGTTTTTCGAGCAGTAAACGGACCCCTCCCCCCAGCGCCTTAAGACCCGCCCGGGTGAGTAGCGTGCTATACAAATGCTATGAATAATTGATTGATTGATTCATTGAGCCGTTATTTTGAGACAGAATTCTACACAAGGGTGCGGACGGTCAGTTCGAGTGCTGGGAGACTGCGGTAAGAAACTGAGCAAATGCGAGTGTTTGTACAAATGGAGTCAGGTTAAAAAATAAACTTTAGGGCGGGTATGCCTTGTGAAATGCCCTGAGTTATATTCCTAAGATTTGCTCGAGGACTAAAAGATAAACAAGAAGAGCCCGCGTTTGTCCATGATCGTATCAAAAGACCAACAGCGTAAAATGAATTGGTGGGGATATATAAATGAGTAAAGAAGTGTGTTTTCCCCGAGTTACATTTCTAAGAGTTGCTCGAGGAGAAAAGTTTAATGAGGCAGAGTCCGTTCTAGTGTTCTGCCGGAAGTAAAGAATAAGAAATAGTTGGTATTAATGAGTAGGTACATCGATCTTTAGAATACGTATGCCCCATGAGTGTCAACTCAATAACAATATTGGACTGATTCCATTTGAAGCTAAGTGAGTCTATATTGTAACAGATATAAAGAGGTACTGGTGAGATATAAAGAGATGGCGTTTCAGGTCATAATTCATGAGAATCCTAACTCTGACAAGTATTAGCCATGTAAATTTCTCTCTCACAGGACATTGGACCCTAATTATAAAAGGGCTTTTTGAGAGCAAATATTTCACTCCAAGTAATTACCAAGCGCCCTAGAAGGTTCTACCAAGATCCAAGGTTGCCAATGCACGACAAGCAAATTTTTTCAGCTAAAGGTAATAAATACATTTATTCACTCGTAGTTATACAAGAGAGGATGCTATGTGGTTGAGGAAGTCATATATGATAGAATGTTGTGTATAAAACACATATATTTTCCATTTGTACAGGTAGACTTCCTAAATAGGACAAAGCTATCTCCCAGATAAGATCGGATTATACTCACCGTGGTTTCCACCATATTAAGTTGTAAGGTGAGGAGTCTTGAATATAGCTAAGTCCACCCTAAAATAAGAACATGTAGAGAGGTAGCATGTGAATAATAAGCCTGTGTTGATTTTTCTGCCAACAGTTTTAAGACAAGGGGCTTGGACTGTAGTGTTTCACTCAACGCACAGATGATAAAGGGTTCTAGCAGGGAGGTCCCGCTAATTTAAGCGGGTGAGACACGACATGACATCCATAAGTGTGGATCTATGTAATATGGAGCGTGACAGTGGCAGTATAAGGTGTATGACGGTATGACGTGTTTGATGTTAATAGTATGACTGAAGTTGGGTAGTAAAATGATTACACCATATCTAAAGGGAAGCATATTGTTTTTTAAGCACAGCCCATCATCTATTATGTTTGATACTTTATTTCTATTTTTAAACTGCAACAGAATGGGGGGTGGTAAATGAATAGGATACAAGAGATACAGTCGATAGCTTGCTCGTCCATTAAATAGGACATGTAAAATACTTGTTTAGAAATAGATATATCTGGGGGTTGTTATTTGTTTTTAGATGTATTCTATTATGTTTCTCTGGAGTATAAACATAACATTGACCGCATCTCAATATAGGTGACTGCATGAAAATGTTCAATATAAGACAGAGTGTACATAATACAGGTCTTGATAAAGATAGACTTATAAGGCAAAATCCCATCGAAACGCGTCAACACCACATTCTGATACACAATCCGGTCATTGAGCACTGGTGAAAGAAGGCTAATTATATATGGCATATTTCCGTGCTTGTAATATTATGTTATGACGGAGGTGTAAAGTATTAAGATCAATTTTTTCTGTCTAGCTTTTGGTTTTTCACTCTCTTGATGTGTTCATGCCTACGGTGATTAACTTTTTTAATGTATTGTATTTTTATGACATTTTTGTGTTATTAACTGTATGTATTTATGCGCTTTTTTAAATGTGATATTTGGTATACAAACAAATAATAAATATATGTGATACTTTTTTTTAATTAAGTGTTTATGTTGCTTTCCTATTATATATGGTCTAATTGTAGTACATGTGGAAAATGAGACAAAGTATATAGTTATGTGTGATGTGTGAACATGGAGTCTTCTCCATAACATTATCTACCCAAAGTGATCTTCCTTTTATCACTGAGTAAGTGCCCTACTCCCTTGTTGGTGTAAAAGGGCCCCTCTTTTCCCTAAACCCAACCTATAAATACCCCATTGTGTTCTGCGCAATGGTGTGTATATGCTTGGACAGCAAGCTGTGCATAGATGGTCTCCAAACACAGTGCATAAACTGTAACTTTTAATGCTGTATTTCCTTTTCTTTTTTTTTACCTAAATGCCTTGTTTACAATCACAGTTTTTAGTCACTTGAGAACAGCAAGCTAGAGCTGTTTATTTTTTGGGGAGGGGTGCTTTGTTTTCTTGCACCCACAATTGTTGCAGTTCTGGGACCCTTTTGGTGCCCGGGCATTTTGTGTCTCTGTCACGGCATCCATGTGGTCTTACTGTGTTTTGTTTGAATTACCCTTTTAATTTGCATGCAGAGTACTTCGCTTTTCAGGTTGGCAGAACGTGCAGCTGGATTGCTGTAAACTGCCATTGTGTTGGAAGCCGCCGTGAATCACCGTAACAGACATGAGGTGGGGTCCGAGAGTGAAAACCTGGACTAACTCCATCATCTCGCATCTGTCTCTGGTCTCTATTTACCAAATTTTAAGTATGGGCGAATTATGCGGACCGCAAATTCGTGCAAAATCGCAAAAAAGTCAGCGAATTCGCAGATTTTCCAGCAAAATCATGGATTTTTTTGCGATTTCCATCTACTCAACTTGAGTACTTTCTACTGGCTAATCAGTAAGGGCTACCTCGTTGGGTAAATGTATAGTGCTTTTCCTACACTGCAGCTGCATAAAGGGCCAGAAGATTTGTCTCCACTGACCATGTGTGCTGTAACTTTGCCACCGCGCCCAATGGCCCTGAGGTCCCTTGAGTGAGCTGTCCATCATAGTTGAGAAAGAGCGGGAATACGTTTGATACCGCTAGTGTGTGGTGCGGGGCTTCTATGCGTGTCAACATGCCTCTTGTGTATAAAGGGTCAGAGAGCGAGCAGGGCAGCAGGTGAGGAGAAAGCAGCCTCCTGGTCACAGGAACGGGGATTGCGCTCGAGAAACTCAGGGATGCAAAGACCTCCCTCGGGTATTACAGCTAATTTTCGACGGCAGATATGGGGTTAAAGCACACTTGCCCAGCCTCGACTGTGCTCACTAATGTTTTGGGCTGATTAAAACGTTACTGAATTTGAGCTTCAACTCGGGCAGCTCCTTTATTTATATCTGTTGACGTTTAATTTTTGGCCCACCGGAAGCACTTACAGAGTTAAGGCAGGTGCCAGGGTTGAAAGCCAACCTTGAAACCATTTTAGAATGGCGCCAGCAAGCACTCTGGCAGCTTGCCGGCGCCATTCTAAAATGGTTACAAAGTTAGCTTCCACTGGAGCACCTGCCTTAACTGTGCATCCTGGGGTAAAAAAAAATATTCCGCCCACTCGCGTATTGGCACATTTTTCATCAATTTCGCGAGATTCGCGGATCGCGAAATTGCCGGAAAATTAACACATTTCGCGAGCGGAGCGGATTTTTACCCATACTTACAAAGTTTGTGTATACCCAAATATCCCATTTTATTGTTCAAATTAAACTATTTATAGTGCAGTGCCGGGCTGTGCAGTTTGCAGTGTGAATAAAACACCATTTATTACCCTGGCAACGCCATACCCCCCCAATTCTGTTTTGTTTTTAAATTTAATTACTGTGGCATTCTGGATATAAACAGCCCTTATTTCACAGGCAACTTTTCGTTTAGTGTTCAAGCTTCCCTAAGCCTTTGGCTTTTTGAGGCAGTAATCAGAGTTTTTCGTTCAGTGCTGGGATTGTAAGCTATATAATAGTATATTCCTTTATGAAATGAACAGTTTGTGAATGACTATAGATACCAACTAGAGCCACTAATGGATTACTGTGTGCGACTCCCGTCCCTTTTTCCTGCAGTATTATGTACTCATTTAATTTGTTTTGCCAAAATTTAGGGGCATTTGAAAGTTAATGGTTTGTGAAGAGCAGAAGTCTGTGGTGAAAAGCGGCCTGCCCACCCCCACCCACCCCCTCAGACCCAGAGGTCCACTGTCATTTAGGTGAGAATGTGGCCAGGAGCCAGCCACACTAGCTTCCGAGGCACCCTGGGGTAAGCCTGGCACCTCGCCGAAGTCAGCAAGGCCCAGCGGCATCTTGGCACAGGAGTGCAGGAGGCAGGTGACCATATGTTCTCTTTGACCCCACTTGTCACCACCCCAGCTCCCTGGCTTGTGTTTGCTGTGCTTACAATACATGTTTACTCTCCCACATGCATTTTTAGCATCCCACTGCCAACTATTGGCCGTTCCTCCCTGGGTGTTTTCATACCATATGTTGTCGTGTATTTCTATAGGTTCTGAATCGATCCCCCTATTCCTGACCCTATTCTGGTTAAACTAACTATCAAGTTAACTAACAGTCAGCCCATGAGGCAAGAAAACCCCCATGATGCAGATACCGTTATCTGACGCAGTCACACTACGGCACAGGAACGTGTTATCTGATTAGGTCATAACGCTTGAGATCTAATTAGACAAGCGACATTCCTCCAGCCCCTGATAAGGCATACGACGTTCTCATAACAAATCAAACCTATGACAACCTGGATAATCCGTGCGGCCATTGTTTTGATTTCACAGAGAACTTTTGCAAAAGAATGTGCTAACGAGCAAGTCGTATGACATCTTTATTGACGTACCTATGTCCATCCTTACGTCAATCTCGGCACCTTTAAGGTATAAATATTGCCGACCTTGCCCTATGCAAACGCACGCGTGGTGACAAGACGGAGCAGCCATACTTGCCGAAGCCGAGAGCAGAAGCAGACCCCGCTGGCAGCAGCCCCGCCTTCCTGACGCGCTGAGAGACGCGCTGCTATCTCAAGCCGAGAGACCCAGCACCGGCGCTTTCGGGCAGCCCTCGCAGGCAGCCTGGAATATCGAGAGCAGAGAAAGAGATACCATTCCTCATTCATCCTAAATTCCAGGTACAGAACTGAATAACCCCTCACAGAGAATTCTTTAGTTATTCACTTGGCAAAAACAAACTTAACTTAAACTGTAACTTTCTATTCCCGCCCACGCATTAGACTTAGGTCAGGTACACGGGGTAGGCGTATTTAGAAACACCAGTTGAGTACGTTTAGTCAAATGTATATGTGTATGTAAATATATTTTAATCATTTTAAACATCATATGGCTCAGAAACCATATCAATGTTTTTACAGTATTATTTTATACTATTGCTTCTAATGTATGCACTTTACTTAACTATAAGTATTGCAATAATATCGATCCATTTCTCATGTATGAGAAAAGAGACTGATCAATAAATAACACCTTTTTATTGAACACGCCCGTCTCTTCCTTTTCTCTACATTCTGATGAGACTAAGAATGCACGTACTGACTGAGTAAAATAATTGCCTTGTGCTCACACGACTCTCGAGATTGACTCTTGATTAGGGGAGAGCAAAGTTGTCATGTTCTATGGTTGTCAGAAACTAAATCCCTTCTTGTCTAATCAGGGAAGTTAATCCTTCCTTGAACATTCGAGAAAGTTTCTAGCGAACTCTGAGCTTAGCTGGCAAACCCAAAAATTAAGTCTAGTATCGACAGTAGTAGACCTAGTTAACGTCTGGCCTAGGCCTTTACTGCTGTAGTTACTATTCCAATGCGCAGAGCCTATTGGGAAAATAGGAACTACACTACATGGCGCCCAACGCGTTTGGAAAGGGCGATAAAACTAACGTAAGACATTTAGAGTAACTCAGTCGTGCTTTCTCACTCAGACCCCTTTTCCCAAATACTCCAAAGACGTCTGGAGTGGGTGAAAGGTTATATCCTCCAAAACCTCGCAGGAGGGAACTCCTATGTATGGTTCTTGGTCAAGTCAACGTTGAAGGATAAAAACAGTTCCAAAATATTGTGCATCTAATCTCTGTTTCCATAAAGAAACCTGATCTGCAAACAAACATAATACCATCCTGTCTGTAAAATGGGAGACAGTGATGAAGAAAGAGAGGCAGTTAGATTAGCAACTGAACTCGCAGATGCTGATGCTACCATGCAAGCAGCAGACGCGGATATAATACTCATTCCGGTCATTAAAAGGAGATCTATAACCTTAAAACTTATAGAAAATGGACTGACACCTAGAGGTGGCACAGTCATATTCGTAATCGAGGCACACGAATATCGGCAGACAGAGGTATACTATTCATGGATACATTTTCCAGCAGCAAATGCTGTAACAAAGTACTTCCACTATTACAAAGTAGAGGAACCTCCTGAAACGTACACTCCTTTCGAGGAGGTGGAAGTACCACTCAAATTCCAAGAGCATTTGCTCTTATTTGATGGCGCCCTAAAACATAACAATCACATTACAAGGCTCGGTCCTTTAGGAAGACCAGGAGCAACGTGGCCGGTCTTAGCCGGATACACACCACATCCAGACATCGAAAGAATGCCTGCAGCAGAGCTGTTAATACAGCTAAAACAACTACTAAAAATTCATAGACAATTAGTTCAGTATGTAATGCGGACTTCAACAATTCAGCCAGCGATTAAACTTCCACAGCTGACCCCTCACCAGGGGAACACAAATAAAATCACACCACAGAACATCCAATCCTGCCTAGGTAAAGTTCCAGCTAAACGGGAACAAATACCATTCTGGTTGGCACAGAAAATTACCCAAATAGAGGCGGTGTTTCCTGACACCACCCCGCTGGAAAAACACAGGATTCTGACTATATGTCTCCCAATGGGAATCGCACCACACATAGAGGACTGTGACACTTGGGGTACAGTCTTTGCTTCCATCTACACAAAAACGCACGGTGTTCCATCCATTTCGGTGATACCAGATGTGCTAAAACAAATTCAAGATGAATACGGTCCAGAACCTGCTTTAACTCTTGGTATGAAATTACTAAAAGACTTCAAGCAGGTCTCGGCTATATTATTAGCCAACATAAAAGGTGAAGCAGCAAACGTGGCGATCCGCCAGAGGTTAAAAGAGACAGATATAGCAGACCAACCAGCTGAAATTGCCAGAATCATAGAAAAATCCTATGAAGAACTAGGCAGAGATAGTCTAGGTGGAATACCAGTAAAACCGCAACTGACTACAAGTCCAGAAAAAATATTTTTTAATAATAATAATTCACCAAAAAAGAACTGGGATGGAAACAAACAATCCAATCCTAAAGAAAAGAAATTCCAGTCCAGAGGAAGGTCTCCGAGGCGAAGAGAGAAATCTCCAAACCAAAGACAGAGGTCACCGCAGAGTGACCCCTCGGGGAATAGATATAACCTTAGAAATAGGGATAATATTAAAAAACCTGATAGATATCAAGACATTGATACACGTCCCTCTCAATCTTTTCAGAATTCCTCGCAGAAATCGGAAAGAAGAGGACGATCAGAAGAGCACGCCAAGTCCAAAGACAAGGAATCTGCTCAGCTAAAAAAGAAATTACAATTTCCAAAAAAGAAGGTAGCCAGTATCAAGGTAGTTAACAATGCCGAGAATACTGAGGACACAACTGAAAAACGGAGAATGGGCTCAGACAATGCTAGACAGCGCAGCAGAGGTGAGCATAGCTCGCAAAGTCCTTATGAATCATCTGGAGACAGTGGACACGAATGAATACCTTCAAGTGGAAACTGCAGACACCAGAGTTAGCAAGCCCCACAAGATATACGAGATAACATTACGTATAGAGGGAGATAAGACTAGGAAAATAAGGGGACTATTTTGGGATAACCTCTCCAAAGGCTATGACATCCTTCTAGCTGAAAAAGACTGGCCACCAGAGTTTGTCAGGGAGTGCCCGCATGGCGAAGAAGTAATTATGCCTGCCTTCTCGAATCAAATACCGGTTCATAAAAAATACACACTTGCTAGAAAGTGGGCAGTGGCCTTAGCACCTGCTTTATATAAAAATCACGTAGGATGGGATGAGGATTCTCCTCCTCACAAAATCCAGTTAAAATCACAACCTACTGCACAAAGGCAGTACCCAATTAAGCAAGAAGCTAAAAAACAGGTAAATGAAATACTAGATCAGCTAGAATACCAGGGGGTGATTGAAACTTGCACCTCACACATGAACAATCCTTTGTTTCCGGTCTCCAAACCAGACAATTCGTACCGTCTAGTTTTGGATTACCGACACCTTAACACATGTTGCAAAACCTTTGCAGTGCAAAACTCACACAGTGCTGCACTAATGAATAACATAGTGCGCAAAAAATACAAAACAACCTTGGACATCTCCAATGGATTCTTTTGTCAAAACATAGCACCAGAGAGCAGATATTTAACTGCATTCTCAGTAAATGGCACTCAAAAACAATTCTGTCGGTTAGCCCAGGGGTACAAGAACAGCCCGGGGGTATTCTCAGCGAGAGTAACAGAATTACTACAACTATATGATGATGAAGCATTATCTTATGTCGATGACATTTACTTAACAGATGATGACTTGGAGACTCACTTGAAAAGGGTGAACACCATAATACTTGGGTTCGCTGCAGAGGGTTACAAATTCAACTTCAAAAAGTCCAGAATTGCCCATCTAAAAATTCTATACGAAGGATATGAATTATCAAGTATAGCCTGGTTGACAATTTTTTAAGAACTTGAAGAATTAAAAAATCTAAAATATGAAAAGACGTATCCTCTGCCAATCGACATTCTGCCTCTACGACATTACGCCTGTGTAATCTATACAGACGGACATGCTCAACCCTCCGTTTGGGGAGAACAAGCATACAACCCCACATGTGAGATTACAAAAGAAGTGTGGCGCGGAGGTAAACTAAGACCTCTATTAACAAAATCACACTCAGTAGAAACTAATTCAGAACTACAAACTGAAATAATAGCTTTGAAAATGGCGCTAGATAATGCGGATCGCGAATTCCCGACACTTATAGTGTCAGATTCATATTACTGCGTCAAAGCATATAACAAGGATTTGCAGACATGGATTCAGAACGGTTACAAAGATGACACAGATGCACCAATAAAGCAGAGACTGCTCTGGGAACAAGTAGCTCTTTTGAAAAAAGAACTACCAAAGACTCACGTGACTCACTCACTGAGTCATCAACGTGATGGCGTTCACGTTGTGGGGAATTCATTGGCTGAAGCAGCCGCAGCGGCAGCCACTAAACCGGCTCCCGTAGATCGAAAAAAGCGTACATTAAAATACATTGACGGTGAAACAATGCTGGCGGTGAAAACGTCATCAAAAGGCGACTGCTCAGCGTTACCGATCAACTATCCACTCAATTATACATACATAATCGATGCAAACTCCGTCCCTTTTGCTCGAATCCCTGGAGTGGGGGATAGAGTGATTCCAAACATGGACAGGAGAAACTTGTTAATCGCAGACGCACACATGGGCAAGGGTCTCAGACACCTTAAATTAAAAGATTCTCTGGAAGAATTACAATCACGGTACTGGTGGCCAGGCATGAGCCTGCACTACACCATGTTTGTAAAAAACTGCCCAAACTGCAACAGAGATCGCAGTGGGGAGAGAAGCAGTTTAATACCTCGTCGTATCAAGGCAGATAATATTACCAGCAAAAAGAATGGCTTGCGATTAACATATACAGGCTAGTTTCCACTTATAATGTAGATCACCAGCACTCGGCTGACGTCCGGACTATTATACAAGATTTGCGAGTCTAAATGGCATATACGCTAAGAGCATGCTACGTTCGACCATTGTTTTCACTCAGGCAATCCAGCTTGGGGGGGAAACATGGCCAAATGAGCACAGCCCAGCGGGAATCTTCTCACTTCCTTCCTGAGGGTACGGGATGGTGTAAAGAAAAAACCAAGGCAGAAAGCAATCTATAATGGAAAGGATATTAGGTTCGGGAGCTGGGTGGGTCAAACATCTAATAAGTGTCCAACGTAGTCTAAATAACTTGCCAAGAAATTCTCTGAAGGGATTCAGTCCGTACGAATTATTATTCGGAACTAGGATGTTGATCTCTGACCTTGATAGTCAGACTTCAGTGGTAATAGAAAAAACCTTTGATGTCAAAGACCGTTTGGCTATTTTGCAGGACTTAAACAAAACAAGAAAAGACCTGAGCAACATACAGTTGAAACAACAGCCAACGACCACTGAAGAATCACCACCTGTCCCAGCAAGACCTGTCTGGATTCCAAAAGTCGGGGATCTAGTCAGGGAGAAGATCGCGGTAAAGAAGGAATTTGGGCCTTCTTACAGAAAAGCAGTTCCTGTCTTGTCTGTCAACGGGACAAGATCAGTTGTACTACCGCCACTTGCTGGTAAAAAGGAGAACCGAGTTGTATCCATCGACCTGGTAAAACCACAACATGTGGCCGATAACAAACAGTAGGCCAAGTGGACTCCCAATAAGTAGCAGAACACCAAGGTTTGCTACCAGTACAGAGGTCCTAACAAAAAGGCTCATCACATTCAAAACGCCTAAAGAAGAACAAGAAGGACTATGCAACAATGCAATAGAACTCAGACCTCTTAAAACCCAAATAAAGACATTTAGCAGAGACACACCAATCTACAATGAAGTGCCGAGTGACAATGCAAGAAACAAAAATCCTGAAGCAATTGGAACAATTGACAGAACTGCATCCGGGTACTTCATCAACTTCGATGATTCCTCTGAAAGCCTCAGTGAATCAAAGACGCAGCCATCATCAAAATCCTTTAAAGACAAAGCTAAGGAACTTTTGAAACATCTGAAAGAAACATATCTGGTTTCTCCATGGATTGAATTTTGGGTGGGTTTTGGTGCATTTATCCTCATACTTTGGCTCATCATGGTATTTACTTTGGGACGCTTCATTGAGGGAAAATATGCTAAAATGGACACAGCAAGTCAGAACATCAACTTGGTCCTCAAACCACACACATCTTCACACGTCGAGAAAAGAGAACTTTCTTCAGAACTTTCCTCAGCCAACTTCACAGCCAATCCTATACCTGGTGGGATAGCCTGGGACAACACTGACTATGAAATTTATGGTCCGGTCGAGATCCTGAAATATCCACACCAAATCAAGATCTCCTTGAGTGATTTTGCAAAACCAAACTCATTTGCTGATGATTGGGACTTCGAAAGCATCAACAATATGATGTCTGACTTAGTAATGTCTGCTAAATTTACAAAACATGATTATTTGCAAGGTTCTACAAATTATGATAGTATGTATTGCTATAACCATTATGGTAACCATTTTTTGCATAAATCTGCACAACCTAGAAATGTTTTAAATTATAATCAATGGGAACATTGTGCTACACCTCCAAAAGGGAGCTCTAGAACTGTTTATGACAAATATTCATATTTTTCAGGTTTTAACACAAGTAATGCTGAAACATTTTATTTTAAATTGTCAAACAAGACAGGGATGAAAACCATGATAACCAACACAAAATTGATATACTCAGATTCATTCTTTGAAAAAATGAATACATTTGGATTTGATTATTGGGACAAAAATATTGATTTGAAAAGTGTTTGGGGTACAAAAGAATGGCAAGTACAGGGTATAGAAGCTTTGTTTAGAGCCTGCATGATCCCAGAACAAATTATATTTTTAAATGACACTGTTCAACAAACCACCTGTCTTGGCTTAGCCAAAATCAAAGATTTAAATAATCCGTCTATTCCAAAGCCAACAATGTTTAGCAATAGCTCTGATACAGATGAAGAGATAGACGTAAACCATATATTAAACCAAAACAGAACACATCCTGATTGGAAACAATGGTTGATCTGGCCCACAGATACAAATCACTGTCAAGATAGATTCCTGAATAAAACACAGGGTTTCAAAATGACCAGGCCAGACCCTAGATATCCCCAAAGACATCACCCAGGGATAATAACAACCTACAGTGTGGGCAAATTATGCCTTCAATGGCTACAAACTTCCACACTGCCTGAAATTAAGCAACACCTAACTTTACTTACTGATGGTGCTGACTTGCGTGATTTCATTCTGGGACCACGCAAACAGCGTCAAAAGCGTTTCATAGCAGCCTCTGTATATGCAGCATACAATGAGGCCTGGAAGGTTACTCAAATTGAGACAGCAGAAAGAATACAGGAAATTGACCGTATCAATTTGGAAAAATCACTATCTGTAGTGGACAATGGGTTAATGACTCTGTCCTCCAGAATTTTTTCATTGGACAGCATTGTGTCTTCAGCAATCGATATATTATCGCAAGACTTACTGTTATTACAACATGGTCAGTCACAATTGCGTTCTATTGTACAGCTTGGCTGGACGTTACAAAATCTGCGTTCAGGCTATGTGCCTTGGCGTTTAATCAACACAACGTCACTATTCCAAATCTTTAACCTTACTGATAGACAAATCGGTATGGCGCAAAAGGGTGCTGATTATACAATCTTGAGCATTGAAAAACTAGAAAGATTACCAATGACAATGTCAGAACGAACCTGTCAGTGAATGGATAATACACGGAATCATAAATATTCCAATCTCAACCTTCAGGTTTCAATACTGCCAAAAATATATACAGGCTGGCATGTACGAGAAATTGGGAAAGGGGTACCTTAAAACAACTTGGAACCTGCCCTATTCACATGCATGTGTCAGTAATAAAGGACAGAAAGTGTTTCTTAGTGGCAACAATTGTGCTATGTCACTAAGCGGCACGCTTCTGTGTAACGGAATTAGTTTGCATGGAGCCTGTGAAGGGAATTCATACAACCTTTCATGTCACCAGCAAGGCGCACCTGCAACTGAAATAGAACCATTCTTTCAAAGACTCTATAATGGGAGTCACATTCTTATTGTAGACCGCAGATGTTGCAGTCTTATGCCCGGGACTCCTTATCTAGTAACTACAACGGCGAAGGTCAAGTGCTGTGGACGTTCTTTATTCCCCAGCTCCTTTCCAGACAGGGAGGCAAGGGCATGGCCCAGTTTGAAAATTACTTCTATTCGAATAGATACTTTAAGCAGAATGAAAACAGTGCTTCTTCAGACGCCTACAAGGCTCACGTCATCAAAAGAAACGTATGATCTACAAGTCGCAAGGACGACTGCAGAGATACATACATTATTATCAACTAATTCCCCCGTACATTTCGCGGAAATCCTGAGCGAAATCTTAAATATTTCTGATACCAATGGGATCTCAGGGGTATTTAAGAAAGTATTTTCGATGGCATTAACACCATTCAAAGCCATACTGGGTATTTTTCCAGATTTCGTCCATTCGATTTTTGGCGGACTTCCCCTGATCCTGGGACTAATTGCAGGAATCCTATTCCTAGTCCTTATTTTTCGTTATGGCAACCCATGTCACAGATCAAACTCTCGCGACAATGGAAGATACGATCCTAGCCATTGGATACCGGGACCGGATATCAAAAATCCTGGGACTCTCCCGGCTTAGAGACCTGAACATGACTTGGTTTCTATCATTTCGACCAATGTGGCAAAGGTGTGTTTTACCTGTACTAAGGTGTCTGCTATGCGGAGAAGAATGCGTGTTAGACACCTGTCTGACGCTACAATCGGATGCGCCAGTGGATGCAGATACACTGTTGGTTCCTACCAAGGTTCACGCTTTGTGCTGCCCTCAAAGGCTGCCAATCCTGATGACGGCATTCCTGGAATCTTCACCACTGCGATTGAAGAGTAGTGAAGTTCAAGATGAAAGCAGCATCGAACAGGTACGACCTTCTGTCAGCAATGCGAATCAGAATGTCAATGGAGACAATCATGCGCACGAATGCATGGTTACACCTATTTCCGACTTAGTGGAACTTTCCCATGAAGCTGTTGACAGTTTTTTCGAAAGCCTGAATGATATGATGTTCTCTCCAGAACAGAAATAGAGACTTTTGAGTAAACTCGCACACGGCGTTCCCTGAATTCGGCCTTCAACTTTAAAAATAAAGTCACATGAACAATTACAATCCAGTTCACGGACAGCAATTTTTTCAGCAAGCCCCTAAAATATTTTTCTTCCTATATTTTTCCCGGGACACTGATCTTCTGCTTAAAGTAAGAAACTATTCCTAGAGAACTAAGATTTCTATTTTTAGATACTTTATAGACTTTAGCTGCCCGCTGGTAGGTTCACAAATATTTTATTATGTGATGAAATGGTCTCGAACTTCCTTTCTGTATAGCCATATTAAGAGCCATTTCATGTGTATTTCTCATATACCAATTAGCAATAATGCATAAAAATGCGTGTTTACTTTTGCATTTAATTCATAGCTTAAGTGCATACAATATATATGACTGCAATTTTTCAGTATATTTGAAAATTTCGAAATGCATTTATGTATTTTGGGGTGGTAAGGTATACACTATACTCTATAGTATGTTGTACTATGTTATACTATGCATAGATTAGTAGATATGACCATAGTTAGCGTGGAGTGGGTGTCGTGTATTTCTATAGGTTCTGAATCGATCCCCCTATTCCTGACCCTATTCTGGTTAAACTAACTATCAAGTTAACTAACAGTCAGCCCATGAGGCAAGAAAACCCCCATGATGCAGATACCGTTATCTGACGCAGTCACACTACGGCACAGGAACGTGTTATCTGATTAGGTCATAACGCTTGAGATCTAATTAGACAAGCGACATTCCTCCAGCCCCTGATAAGGCATACGACGTTCTCATAACAAATCAAACCTATGACAACCTGGATAATCCGTGCGGCCATTGTTTTGATTTCACAGAGAACTTTTGCAAAAGAATGTGCTAACGAGCAAGTCGTATGACATCTTTATTGACGTACCTATGTCCATCCTTACGTCAATCTCGGCACCTTTAAGGTATAAATATTGCCGACCTTGCCCTATGCAAACACACGCGTGGTGACAAGACGGAGCAGCCATACTTGCCGAAGCCGAGAGCAGAAGCAGACCCCGCTGGCAGCAGCCCCGCCTTCCTGACGCGCTGCTATCTCAAGCCGAGAGACCCAGCACCGGCGCTTTCGGGCAGCCCTCGCAGGCAGCCTGGAATATCGAGAGCAGAGAAAGAGATACCATTCCTCATTCATCCTAAATTCCAGGTACAGAACTGAATAACCCCTCACAGAGAATTCTTTAGTTATTCACTTGGCAAAAACAAACTTAACTTAAACTGTAACTTTCTATTCCCGCCCACGCATTAGACTTAGGTCAGGTACACGGGGTAGGCGTATTTAGAAACACCAGTTGAGTACGTTTAGTCAAATGTATATGTGTATGTAAATATATTTTAATCATTTTAAACATCATATGGCTCAGAAACCATATCAATGTTTTTACAGTATTATTTTATACTATTGCTTCTAATGTATGCACTTTACTTAACTATAAGTATTGCAATAATATCGATCCATTTCTCATGTATGAGAAAAGAGACTGATCAATAAATAACACCTTTTTATTGAACACGCCCGTCTCTTCCTTTTCTCTACATTCTGATGAGACTAAGAATGCACGTACTGACTGAGTAAAATAATTGCCTTGTGCTCACACGACTCTCGAGATTGACTCTTGATTAGGGGAGAGCAAAGTTGTCATGTTCTATGGTTGTCAGAAACTAAATCCCTTCTTGTCTAATCAGGGAAGTTAATCCTTCCTTGAACATTCGAGAAAGTTTCTAGCGAACTCTGAGCTTAGCTGGCAAACCCAAAAATTAAGTCTAGTATCGACAGTAGTAGACCTAGTTAACGTCTGGCCTAGGCCTTTACTGCTGTAGGTACTATTCCAATGCGCAGAGCCTATTGGGAAAATAGGAACTACACTACAATGTCATGAGTGTGCTTATAACTAATTCTTAACCGACAGGCACAATTATGCATGCCGACCATTGTGCAATTTGAAGCATGACTTGTGCAATTTTTCCCTCAGGGCATTTTATTAATATTGTGGGATTGGAGTTGACGATCTGCAGCCTTTCCCCCACAGTTCCTTGCCAAGGTTTGTTGCATTTGTGTCGTTGCCAACATTTACAGTTTCCAATTGTGTTTCACGCTCTTTTCATGTGCGTGCCATCCCAGGGCACGCACGTCTGTCGTGGTCACATTGGTCCAACCTATGCCAACAGGGGAGGTAGTGACGACAAATGTCACCCTCTCACGGCATGACCCGCGTGTTACACCAATGTGTTTCTGTTGTGTTTTGTGACATTTGTTGTTTGTGTCCTGATGGCATAAGACGCACAATTGATGGTTGGAATGAGGAACAAATCAAAACATTCACACCCAGTCAAGTGATCAGGGTTAAACCCATCATTCTTTTGCTCACCATGCCACCCCAGTTTAGACCTGGCCATGTGCAAATCAGTGTTGACCGTATGCCTCAGCCCGAACTGAAAAAACAGGTCCTCCCTGGACTGGAAACAAGCATCCTAGGACCTGTTTTGTGGTTTCACACCTCATCAGCCAGGATAGCTTGAATCCAGTGGCACAGTGAGCCCGGGACCCACGTCTGTGCATACCCAGCGCACTTAGGGTGAGAAAACCTAAGACACCCAATTGATGGACGGAATGAACACCAAACTAAATCATTCACTCCAGATGGCAGCAGGCAGAAATAAAGCCAGAGGTTTTGTTGCTTTACTGGCCGCCCTTAGGCCACAGACTTTTATCACCGCTGATGTCAGCCGCACCTCAGGAAGGCACAGCCAGCTTGTCACCATTTCCTTTTCTCACCCTGTGTGTGTTGTGATTCTGCTGGTGTCTTGTCCAAGGGCTGTGATGGTGGTTGCTTGCCTCCTTGTCTGCCATGCGGTTGTCTGGAGCAGCTGCGGTAGACAGACTTTGCTTGCATCCATTATGGTTAAATCTGTACTTTTCTGTTCAAGTTCTGGGCTCCACACCCGGCCACCCCCTTTCCCGCAACGCAGCCTGTGGTTCTTTTCTCTCGTGACCATCTGGTGGTGTCATTTCTGTTTTAAAGCAAGTGTACCTCGTGATGCCGAATAATGGAGAGTGTGCCACTAGTTAACAGAGTTTGCAGGCTTGCAAGTCGATGCACCATAATGCCAGGGGTAGCGGACATGACGTCACACACCCTTTGATACCCGGCAGTGCCATCACTGAGTTGACTCCTTGTCATATCTTTAGCTTCCTGTTTGATGATGTGTGTGTGTGTGTGTGTGTAGTGGGGAGAAGAGATGGCATGGAAACTGCAGAAGGTAAACAGTCAGCCCCAACCCCTCCCTTTAGTTCTGTTCTTGCTGTTGGTTGTCCATTCTCTCTTACCAGTGTATATAAGGGCACTAAACGGCAAACTAGTAGCATCGGCTGTTACTAATATTTAACCTTCATTTTCTTAACAGGAAGTGGCGTGAATGCACTGAAATGGTTCTGCAATCCATTTACTAACATTTCTGACTGTCAATGACTGTCCTGATTCCTGACATTTTTGGATACTGTATTTGGTATGCATGTCCATGCTTGAGGACGTGGAGGCCAGTGAATGAGTGTGAAAAACATACCTGGGTATGTGTGCTTTTGTGAGTGTGTGTATATGTACATATATATATATATATATATATTCACTGAAAAAAACATAGGTTTCAGGGGCGTTATAGTTAGTTGGACATTTCACCCATACAAAACCATAGAAATTCCCCTGTTATAATTAGTTGAGCTAACTATAACTCGCGCGCGGCCGCAATGCACTGCTGTTGACGTCACATATTACATCAATCATGACATGGTCAGTGACATCACTCATGACATCACTGATGAAATCTCAAATGATATCACTGATGACATCACTGATGACATCATCCAGTGAATGTGTGTTTTTTCTGAAAATTAAATATGTTTTATATATGTACATCTCAAGGTTGATGGAAGAATAAAGAATAAATGGGCATATAATTGTCTAAATGGATGATTTTTGGGGTAAAATTAATTGTATAACTGACTGATTGTGTATTTTAGTGAATACATGGGTTAGTGACTAATGTTTAAATATGTGAATATCTCAATAAGTCTCTCACTTTGTGTGTAAGTGACTGCATGGGTTGGTGAGTAGCTACATGAGTGTCTATATAGGCTATTAGTTGTTTTTTTTAGTATCAGTATGAGTGTCTGAGTGGCTGTATGGTTCGCTGGGGGGTATTACATAGTGCATAGATGCATGAATGAGTGGCTCACTGTTTGTATGTGAAGACAGCATGTGTGCAGGACTGTATGGGTGGATGAGTGTGTGTATGAGTGTTTTAGTGAGTGAATGACTGTCTCAATAGTGTCTTTATGAGTAACTACATATGTTTTAAACTAGTATATGTGAGTGTTGGTGTATATAAGTGAGTATATGTGAGAGTGAGAGATTGGAAAAGTTCCTGTATAAATTAGTATGTGTTTCTATAAGTGATTGCTTAAGAGAGTAAGTATGTGTACATTTCTGTAGCAGTACGTTTGGTGGTGTGTGTATAACTGTATATGCAATTTAATGGATGTTTGATACTTTGTTTGCATGTGTGACTATGTGTGTGAGTAAATCTATGGATGAGTGTCACTGTGTAACAGGATGTATAGGTGTATGAGTACATATGGTGATTGAGTACATGAATGAGTGGATGTGTGTTTAGATCTTTTTTTTGAGTGTGTGTATAAAAGGTTATATTAGGGTGAGAAGAGGTCTGCCACTCTATCACAAGGTTGATGTCATCAGTGATGTCATTTGAGATGTCATAAGGGATGTAATATGTGACGTCATCAGCAGTGCATTGCGGGCGCGCTAGTTATAGTTAGCCCAACTAACCTTAACAGGTGAATTTCTCTGGTTTTATATGAGTCAAATGTTCAACTATAAAGTCCCTGAAACCTATGTTTTTTTTGTGAATTTCTAAGGTTTTTTAAATGCTAATTCCTAACTATAATGTCTGTAAAACCTATGTTTTTTTCAGTGAATATGTATATATACATATATATATTTATGGAATGAGGTTAAAAGTAGTGCAGAAAAGAAAAACATGCAGAAAGAAGCAACAGAAATGCAGAAAAAGGCAAGAAAGGCGCAGAGGCAAGCAAGAGTGGCTTGCACACCATTAGTACCAATTTAACACCCACATTTAGAAATAAGTAACAGGTAACTGTTCTAGGTTTGCAAAGGGCCTTCCACCACGCTGTAACACTTGTCGCTGCATTTTTGGTAACGTTTGACCCGTTTCAGTTAGAAACAAGACTTTTTTTGTTCAAATCTGCAGATTAGGGTGCAGATAATGAATTATGTGGCTAATGCATAAAATGTATAATTGTGTGAAAGTCGGTGCAGCCAAACAGTCACATAATTCCAGTGGCCCTGCTCATACTTCTATCTGGGTCCACAAGTGCTCCTCGGTGATTCCATCTTTTTTCGTCTCACCTAGTTCATAGTTGAGCTTCTATGGAACTGAGGTTAAGACTCCACAACACAGACTACCATACCACATAATTACTCTCCATAACACATAATCCCACTTTACATAAAACCTACACACTAAATACCACATACTTTCTATCCACTTAATTTCCCTGCACAACATACCACATAATTCCACTACACACAACGTACATCCACACCACTCAAAAAAATATTGTAAAAAACGTTTGCATTTACAACGCCAATAGCTCTAATTCTCACAAATGCTAAATTTATTACATTGCAAACACTTCTTTAACTAGTAGTCACGTTTGCAGGGTGGTAGGGAGAGGGTGATGGGCCTCTGACCAGCGCTCAGGAATTCCGGTGCGTTGTGCTTACAGGAAGTACCAGTAGGGCTTCTTGGCCTCCAAAGTCCCACAGGAGTAAATTGGACTTCATCCCCATCCTGTAGTCTGCCAGGAGGCGCGTTTTCAGAATGGCTGCGAAAGGGGGGCCTGGCCTCCGAAGAAGTCTTAGCAATCCCACTGTGCAGGACGTACTGGTGGTAACAAGAGGGGTAGTTGGCCCCCAAGGACAACCTTGGGGGCCAACTACCCCTTTTATTACCTCCAGTAAGTCCCACACATCAGCATTGCTAAGTTTGAAGAGCAGGCCACGCCCCCTTTTCCCAATACTCTACAAATGCACTCCCTGGCGTGCTCTTTGATGGGGATTGAAGTCCCCTTCGCTGCTGGAATTCCTTTAGGGGCCAACTAGCCTACCTCTTACCTCCAGTTATCCCCACACAGTGGGATTGCTGAGAGGTAGACAAAGACCTCTTCCCCTTTCTGCAACACTCTGCAAACGTGCCCCCTGGTGCATTCTAGGTTGGGAGATTAACTCCCCTTGAATACTGAGGGTCCCTGGGGGCCTACTAGTCCACCTGGTACCTCCAGTAAGCATCACAGAGCTGCGTTGCAAAGAGGTGTAAAAAGGGACTCGGCCTCGGACCACCTCTTCGTAACACAGCCCTATGGCGCTTACTGGAGGTACCTGGTTGGCTACTTGGCCCCCTGGGACCCTCAGGATTGAAGGGGAATCAATCACCTAACTTAAAACCTGCCACAGGCACATTTGCACAGTGGTGCAGGGTGGAGCCGGGCCTGATGTGAAAAGTATGCAAATGCACCCTGTGGTGCGTTTCAAGTTGGGGGATTATGTCCTCTTGAATTCTGAGGGTCCCTGGGAGACAACTAGCCCACCAGGTACCTCCAGTAAGCGCCACTGAGCTGCGTTGCAGTGAGATGGTAAGAGACCACATCCCTTTATACACCGCTCTGCAACGCAACTCTGTGGTGCTTACTGTACGTACATGGTGGGCTAGTTGGGCCCAGGAACCCTCAGGATTCAAGGGGTCTTAATCATCAAACTTAAAACCCGCCACAGGGCGCTTTTGCACAATTGTCACATCAGGCCCCACCCCATCCCTGCACCACTATGCAAACGTGCCTCCGGACTTTTGCCATTTATGCAGCAAAGTTTTTAAGCATAGGATTAACTAGTTTCAGCCAAGCTGAGCTGTAAAATGACAAAAGCCTTGTACCACCACAGGTGGGGAACTGAAGCTTTGGATTGATAAAACTCCATGCAAGCTCAACTGGATGTGAATAAAAGTAGGGGCGGGCGTAGTATGCAAAGTAGCTACGCTTTGCACTACGCGAACTTCACGTTGCACTACGCGAGCTGCATAGTAGCATGTTCGCGCTGAGCAAGATGAATTTTTATTGATTGCACAGTGCGGGCAAGCATCCGGCACTGTGCAATCATTGAAAACGACATCTTGCACAGTGCGAGCTGTAGTTTTCTGCCGCTTGAGTAGATTTTTACTGGAGCGGCAGCTTTCTCAACGCGGACTGGTAGTTTCTCAACGAGTGCGGTCGCAAGCATGCGCGACCACTCGCAATGAGAAACCTGACCTCCCAGCGTTGAGAATCTCGCCGGGAGGTTTATTTTCCACGCTCGCGATCGGCAACTTGATGTCGCTGATAGCGAACGAGGAAAAAGTCTCACCAGGATGTCATTTTACTTGCTCGCGGTCGCCAACATGACGTTGAGGACCGCAAACAAGCAAAAAATGACCGCTGCACTACGCCACGCAGCGCTACACGTGTTCGCACTGTGCTACGTGCAGCTCGCGTAGTGCGAAGTTGTGCAAACTTCGCAAACTACACGAGCGTAGCATAGTGCTTCGCACAGGTTTAAATAAAAACAATCCCTGGCATATGTTGTGCTGCCATTACAGCCATTTCGAGATGTTTAGATTTGTCTAGACACAATTTAACATCAATTAAATAATTAACAATTCATAATTTATTTTTTTATATTTAATTAACATCTCAACCTAGAACCCTACAAACCTAGCAGTCCGCAATTAATAAATAAGTAAAATAATTAAGTATTGCCTATTTTACATATTGAAAATTCAATAAATATTTAATTTACAAAAAATAATTAATAGCTAACTAAACTATTACTTAGTAAACTTCCCACCATTTACCAGTAAAAACCTAGTAGCACACAACTAAAATAGAAGTGAAATAGTCAGTATTCCATAATTACATAAATATAATCAATTCAATGATTCATTTCTGAGTAATGTAGGAATTCATTATTACATAACTTCCCACCGTAGACCACTACAAACCTAGCATTGCACAACAAAAATGTACGTAAAATAAATCAGTATTCCATATTGTACATAAATAAACTCAAATAAATAACTAATTAACTATTAATGATTCATTGTTCATTATTACTTAAATAACTTCACTACCTATACCCCTACAAATCCAAAACACACTTCAGCACAATGAAATACCATTAATAATTAAATTAAAAAATGTAAATCATTTAAAATTAACAAGCTGTTTTAGAAAAATGTATGACATTTAAATAAACAATAGTAACATTAAATAAACATATCAACTAAAATAAATTACAATAATTAAAAACATCATTTTTATCAACTATATAACTGAAAACGTTATTACATTTTTTAATATTCTTTAAAATGATATTACTTCAAAACCTGTTATTCTTGTCACCAACATTAATACATTATAATATTTTTGTGTTACGATATATAATTAACGATATTCATGTCTCTTGATATTTTGAACTCGATATTTTGTCAAAACTGCCAAAGATACAGCACAATGGGCCCGATTCACAGAACTAACTTAAGACAAAATCCTAAACTTACTACTTTTGGTATTCACAGAAGTTAGGATTTTGTCTTAAGTTTGTCTTAAGACAGACTTAAGACAGACTTAAGAAAGACTTAAGACAAAATCCTAACTTAAGTCTGTATTAAGTTTGTCTTAAGACAAAATCGTAACTTCTGTGAATACCAAAAGTAGTAAGTTTAGCTTTTTGTCTTAAGTTAGTACTGTGAATCGGGCCCAATTACATCATTTGAAGACTGAGGTGCAGAAACGGGATAAAATAGAGGTAACCCAAATATATCAGATTGCGAGGACTTTCTACTGAAATTTGAAGACAAGGCTGACACAAGCCACCATCAGCTCTTCAGGGGTGGGCAATTACTAGACTAAAACACGCTAGTTGGAGTACAGGACATAGAGACCCACCTCACCACAAAATAAGGCTATAGAGAGTCATGTTCCATACTAACTGTGTTGCATGAGAGAGGCAAGGCTGCAAGGACTGTCAGATGAGACATTCAGGCAAGAGATGCACAAACAGCGACATAACTCTGTCTTGTAGAATATTCATTTCCAAAATCATTATTAAGTAACAAAATACTGTATGGAAGTGCTTAGGCTGTTAGGTAGTCATGGTCATGAACATATGTTACAAAAAGGTAATAACCATGAAACATGCATTATTGTTATTCGAATATCTTGATCTAAAGCCAAGTGCTCATCTAACATTGTGTATTGTGGAAAAAGAACCTGTAATGTAAATAGCAGATGTAATGCAAAACAATGAAAATAGTCAATAAAACTTTTAAATAAATTGACAAATTTCTGGAAAATGTTATGGAAGATCAGCATATCCATTATATTAGGCATTGTTAGGGGGTGCTGTTATATTCCATATAGGTACAATAATATAGCCTTGGTAACGTCATTACCCTTCACCTATATTCTTCCTTACATTACAATTGTAACGGTTTACAGGGACTGACCTTTTACCTAGATATGACACTGCATTCAGAAAGCAGGTTTTTCCTACATTATGCATGAGGATTCTTGGAAGCACAGCAGGACGACCATATCCTGTATAATATCTATGTATAAACTTCATGCCCAACATCATCCTTAAGCTGACACAGTAATTCAGCAAGGTAGGAACCCTGGGTAGACCGATGGGTATATATACTTCACATCTTACTAAGACAGGACAGAGGAGACTAAGACTTCCCAGCCGACACACTGACCAGAGAAGCTGAGGTTCCTACATGCAGACACTACAGCTTTCAGTGGTCTAAACATCCATCGCGGGCTGTCCAACTCACGACCAGGGCGGGGTCCCACAGTCTCTCACTTCAGGTAATGGGGTTGACTTTATCCTAGAGGGATTCTTGGCTTAACCCCTACACACATGCTAGGTACTAAATCTTAAGTTAGGGAGGCATCGTAGGAGTATGACCCCTCTTTTTTATCATGGATTTTATTTACTTGTACGTATTCATTATTATTGGAAGATGATAGAACTCTATCATCCTATTACTTTTATAGCGCTTCTAATCACATATATCTTATACTGTCTAACGGTTGTTGCAGCTCATCTATTCAACACCAGAATAACAACTGTTCAACAAATGCTTATTGAAATATGTCCAGACCGTTTATTCGGTGTAACTCTCTGAGACTAAGTGAGCACAAGTGACTGAGCGAAAAGTTGTGTATTGTTTCCACTGTCCTGAGGGATCAGGGTTGTCATGGTCGATGGCTGCCAATAACTATTCTCTCTCCTTGGTAAGAGGAGAATCTAGTGGCACTGTGAGCTAGTAGGGAAAACTGCCTAAGTATTTTGTGGGTTATTTACCTAATTAGTAAGATTTCAGTTGATATCCTGGTCATGGTCAACTTTTCTTACAGTCTGCATCCTTCAGTATCTTCTCTTACAGAATAAATCTTGAGAAAGGTTCATAAGCGTTTTGACAGTTTCCAACTTAGATCCTCATTTAGTGGCAAATTTACTACATTTTGACAAATTACAGAGCTGCAACCAAATCTGCATTGTGGCTACGGGACAGGCAAAAACTGCACCAGATCTTTCCAGCAGCATAGTGCAAAGATGCGTGTGTTCCTTCAAGCATTTGTTTTGAACTTGAAGGGGACGGCTCCACAAGAAAATCATGCTTTAATACTGTTCCCTCTTGATTTGTGCTGTACAGCGCAGCCACAAGCAAAGTTTGAAAAGTATTGAGAAAAGAAAACCTTTCTCATACCTTACACCTGCCTTTAAGAGAAATGCATTTCCAGCGTAAGTAGATAGGGATTTGTGCAAAAACACATAGGTGGTTGAATGGAAATGCACAAGTACCACCAATGGAAGACTCTCTTGACGGAAAGTAACCTAAAGTAGCTTTATATTGCACATGTTTGTTACTTTATCCCCCTTTCAAACACAAATTATGATTTCATTGTGGTTTTGGGCTTTCAAAACCCTTTGAGCAAACCCAACATGCAGGAAGTAAAATCTGTGCTCATCCGAGACACTTCTTTTATCTCTTCTAGAAGCACAAAACGCTTTGTGTAGCTGTTTCTGAAATGAAAAAAAGACAAGCAAAGAGAGTTATTGAAACATTAAGGTCCATGTAGCATGCGTTTAGAATAAAAGGTACCAATAATGTTGCAAACTAACGTTTTTGAACATGAGAACTGTTTCATATAATGTTTGGAAATTCTTCTTACCACTTTGTGACTTCAATTCTTTTGTAGCTGAACATAGCCCTGAAAGAAATATTGAAAGCGCTTGAACAACTTGGCTGTGCACTTATGGAGAACGTAAGATTGATTATTATTTACTTCTATTTACTTATAGTCTCTAACCTGACTTAAAATGGTACCTCGGATCATAGTGATTCGCGATCTATCATGTGAGCGATAATAAAATTCATGAATGGCATCTACACATCTGTGGGTATTGTATACTTTCAACAAAAGAAGGGGTAGATTGGGAATTGTATGGGTTGCTAATCTTCCCCCCACCCTAGTTGAGGACTGACCTCCATATCTAGAGGTGCTGCCATGTTGATGGGGGTCTATTGAAATTAATTGCTTCTGCTAGTGTGGCTGAAACATTTTTTGAAAGCCTGAATCTGGATGGCTGCCACATGTTGGCATATTCCCAGCATTTGTATCAGCAGAAATAAACAATGTGAGTGTTTCTTTCTGCAAAATAAATAACAACCCAATGAGCCTGATGTACACAGGATGTTGTCCCTATTGAACTATTGTTGATTTCTGTGCCCATGTCAACCATACTTCACCAGGTCATAGCAGTCAACCTGATTCATGCTGGTGACAGGGCTTGTACTGTTAAATGAAAAGCAGCTCCTTGTACAGCAGCTTGCTGCTCTGACATTGTGCTTGAGGTCCTAAGTACCCTTTGACTTCCCCTGCTTTTCCCCACTGTCTGATCTTATATCAATACACTGGTGTATACAGGATAGTGGGGTAGAAAGAAAGGCTTCTGCCATTCCGCATAGAGTTCCCTTTACATACCACTCACAGGATTAACACAGCCAGAGCTCCTACCCCTCAATCTGTTGGGAATTGGCCCTTTAAACCGAAAGCAGGCCCACGTTCACCTACTTAGAGCTTTGACTTTCTGCACCATGAGCTATGGGGCCATTAACTTCCATTAGTCTCCTCACATCCACCCTTACACCAACTACTGCATTCTATGGGTATGTGGGGTTTAGAGGTGGTCAGTTGTGGCTCTGTAAGGCTTCTCTAGAGACTCCCACGATGATAATCCACTCAGCCATTGCTGTCCTCACTGTGTTGTGTGAAAGGCAGGGCTGGTCCATCCCAGGTACTGTGCATGTGACTGAAAGACAATTTTATATAGCACCTTTTGGATTTTCAGTAAATAGGGTGGCACTTTTATTACTTGTCCGAAAAAGGGTTTTTCTAACTTGACTGTTCAGGTTTTTCTTGTATTTTATGTTGTGGGTAAACCAGATGAAATCAAAGTTGCCTTTAACCCTTGCACTCCTTCTAACCTCAAACCAAATCAAAATGAAATCCATCTGTGAGCTCAAAAAATTAAATGATTCCTAGGAGAATTATAGGATCGATTGTGAGAATGTAAGCATAATGATTGATCGTCTCTAAAGTCTTGCCTGTTGAGGGGGATGCAAAGGCATATCAAAGAAAAACAAAAAACTGCCCAAAGCAAATTTAATCTTGCCATTGTTCATAAAAAATAAAGATGAAAGTAAAAATACGTATGTAAATGGAGGCATAAGAAGGATAACTACTGAACCTAAGAGATAAGGTGCCTAATAATGTTTTGAATCACTATTTTAAGCTTAAAATTCCAAGTATCAGACGGAGCACAGCTTTTAACTATCATTTAACTAGATAATGTTATTTTAATTTGCATGAAGCAGTGCAGAGGGTATTGATGTCATTTGAGATGTCATCAGTGATGTAACTGAACATGTCATGAGTGATGTAATATGTAAGGTCATAAGCAGTTCATTGCGGGGCAGCTAACTATAACTGATGAATTTCTCTGGTTTTGGAAGAGTGAAATGTCAGCTTAACTATAACGTCACTCTAACCTTTGATTTTTCATTGAATATATATATATATATATCTCACAAGTCTATTCCGATAAAGTGCGCTCTCAGCAGATACAGACTCCACAGCAAAATAGGTTCCAAGGGTGTTTATTCACAACGCGTTTCAGCTTAATGCAAAGCCTTGATCACGTGAAAAAAGTGCATAAATAGACAACTGATAAAGCTTTCGGGTATCGTGATGGGAGATAGACATAGGACTGGCTCTGGCACTGCATTTCAGTTAGACATGTTAACCAACGGACATCTTGTAATGGTTGAAAGTCTAGTGTAACCAGATGTAAAACAATTTACATAGATAATCCTGTACATGGATCTTTATTGCCGCTTTATCTGCAGTTTTCTGTCGATGAAAGCGGCGATAATGTATCGCCTTATGTTGTTCATAATATGCCGCTTCGTTCCGTGCCCTGCATGGCATTTTGCAATGCAGGGCGCGTTACGAAATTCGGGGCATACTATCAAGGACCGGTGTTGAAATTATCGCCGTTTTATCGTATTCGTAGCGTATGCTGAGAATGATTAGCAGTAGAAACTATGGTGCGATCACTCTCTCACTGTCAAATGAGAGCACAGGGCGAGATATGAGATTTGTTAGAAGTGGTCACTTATTGGAGATCCGATTCAACTGTGTGTCTTATTGTGCGATGTTAGGCAATGCTTACATGATTACGGTAACTGAGCGGGTGGTTTGATTAAAAAAAAGTTGTGTTAACTCATCTGCATGGGAAGCTGGATGTTTCCATCTGGCTGTCGATTCAAGCAGAGCCAACCAAATCAGTCGTATAAGAGCGCTATTGTCTCAAAAAGAGGCCGCTCTTACATCTGCTAGAGAAACATTTGTCCTTCATGTAGCAAACACCTGCACAGAAGTGTATGCTTTGTTAAAAACAGACGTGCCGTGGAATTTAAGGGAGTTAATTTAGACTATCTTTAATGCGTCCTCGAGTAGGGGGTTAGCTTACTTTTTTTAAATTATAAGAATTGGTCTTTTGACTTCTGTAGAAAGTATATTTGGGGTCTTGTCGGTGTTTTTTCATTGCATTTTTTGCAGCATCTTTGGTGAATTGTGCTTAATGGTCGGATCAGTTGCCAGTGTGCTGGTATTAATTTGTTTACTTAAAAATGGATGCACATCTTCCAGAAGACGACAATATTTCTCGGTTGTTGCTGGTCCGCAACCGAATGCTTAGTTACTATGGAGCGCTGCCTCTTGCAACGTTGAGTGCAGCTTATTGATTATCATTTTGATCCTCCTTTTTCACATGCGTTCAGCCTCTTCCATTGCCTGAGCTGTGATTTCGACTGGGCCCTGGATTTGTGTCTCTGCGGTACGGTGTCTCCCGACGTGGATTATGACCAGCTGATGAGCCCCTTAGTGGTTCATGACTTACTCTGTTCTGGCGGCGGGATTATGGCCTTAGCAGCGACACATGGAATAATGGGACGTTGGAATGTTTTTGCAGCGGCGCATGAGTTATTCGCACGCAGTTACACTGAAGATGACCCGAGTTTTCCTCCGATGGTGATAGAGGCTCCGGTCTTTGAGGAACATGTATGCTCATTCTCACTATTGAATTGGATGGCTGAAATGTTTTCAGATGAGAACAATAACTTCCTGTTGGAGGCTGTTGCTACATACTGTGCTTACACGCTGTTGGATTAAGACTCTTTAATTTTTCTGCGTATTCTTTATTTTTTAGCTACTGCTTTCTATCAAGAGCGAATAACTTTTTTTAGGAAATGTGTACTTGACTCTGGTTTTTAGTCTTGGAGTGTGCGTTTCTAAGTGGCACACGTTTATATCACGTGCTTTGATGAAGAAAGGGTGCCGTGGGGCTGAGGCTTGCACTGACACCCTGTTAAGTTAGCATGGGTTTATTAGAAGCTTACACGCTATTTTTGCTTTCCTGCTCTGCTTTGCACATGACACATACTTGTGATATTGTTTAGAGAAGTATGAGTATTTTGTTTTATATAAGAATAATTTGGTATGCTAGATTTGTAAAGTTCCTCGCTAGTTTTGTGTGTATAGTGAGAGCATGGAACATTAAAGTTATCTTGAATACTGTGTCTGTTCAGAATGATCCTCGGAAGTTCGAGCTATAATACATATATAGTTGTGTCCACCTTTGATACTTGTGCTTTTCATAATGCATTGTGGAGGCAAAGTTACACACATTTGGAGAACATTCATATCTTGACAGTTTGTGGAGCACTGAATGTGATCTATTACTGCTGAGTACCAGAGGTATGGGTCTGACCATGTAATCCTATGAGACTTTCTGTAGTTATAAACGAATCTGCTAGGTAGGGAGGGTGAAATGTAGGTATATTTAAAATTTGTTTACCTTTAGTATTATAGGATGCTTTTTCCGTTTGTATCTTATAGAATAGTAACAATGCTGACAACCTTGTTTGTGATAATATGTTTGGTTGTATTATCTAAGGTACTGTGCATGAGATTTTGGCGTTAGAAATCTCTCGTTTATTTATTTACATCTTGCATTGGACTGGTGTAAAACTATAATGAAAGAGTGCTATTGTTATCCACGTTACTTCATGTAATCTAAGTGGCATGTCCTGGGTTGACTAGTCATTGGTGTTTTTGCTCTAGGGCATTGGTTCCCAAAATTTTGACTCCTGAGGACTCCCCATAGAGTCACCACTGGAAGCCGGGGACCCCCAAGCAATTTGTAGGATTTAAATTTCAAACATTAAAACCGTAATTCTGAAAAAATTAACACATATGTACACACAAAACAAATACTCAAATTACTAATGATTTTAGTGGCATATTTACAAGCCCCTATCACCATGGGAACATCACTTTCTGAGAGTTTTCTGTGGCGATAGGGGCTTTGCCTTATTTACAAGGCAACGTTAAGTCACTTAACGTGGCTTAACGGTCCCTTGTAATTAAGACCCCCTTTGACACAATGCTTAGCGTGAAAGCGGTGGGCAGTGCGTGTTGTGGTGGGTGTTTCCTCTGTGACACCCATTGATTTTGATGCTTCTGCCTATTTACAAGAGCAGCGTAAATGGAAAGCAGCGCCAAAATTAAGGCCAGGGAAAACCTGGTCTTAACTTGGCGAAACAATGAGAAATGCTCCATTTCTCCTCGTTTTTGTAAAACACCTTGGATTGTTTATGTTCTGGAAGGCGACCCTTCCTGCACATAAACAATCTTTAATAAAAAAATACATTTCGTAACTTCTATGTGTGATGCATTAAGCAGGTCACATAGAAGTGACAAAATGACATTTCAATATTGTTTATGTGCAGGAAGGGGGACCTTCCTGCACATAAACAATCTTCCCCTATTAAATGTAGCGCTAGTGCAGGGGAAACGCAGGGCTGCACCATATTCTTGTAAATATGGTGCAGCCTTGCGTTTCTGAAGTAGTAGAGTGTTGTTAAGCCAAGGAGGCTGGTCTGGAGAAGTACAAAATAAAGGAGTGCTGGTCTGGAGAAGCACAAACTCAGGATTCAGAACATAACACAGTGGTTAGCATTGAATTTAACAATACAAATGTATTTCCACCCAAATAAACCTTTTTAGAAGCATCAGGATACTGAAAGACTGAAAAAAAGCATGTCACTAACTTGTACCTTGCAGTATGCAAGCAGTTGTTTGATTACAGTTTTTTGGTCACTGTGCTAGATTATGATTGTCACTTATGAACTTCACTGTAACAAAAGAATCTGTGTGACAAAAGCAGTTACCCACTGACCGATGCATATCAAATACTGTTTTTTAAAATGTATGGTACACTTCTTTGCAGTAGGCATATTAACCCTCTGTGTTACATTAGTTCAGTCACAGCTGTCACTGGGCAAAACTTTCATGTCTCTCCAGCAGGGAAATCAATCACTGTTGTTATTTTGACATTTTTATTGTTCTTTGAAAACTGCTAATTAAACAAGATACTTTGCAGTGCTTTTAAAACTGCTGCTAGCGGACCCCCTGGGAATGTGTGAGGGACTCATAGGGGTCTGCGGACCACAGTTTGGGAAACACTGCTCTAAGGCAAAGAACCAATGAGTCCCTGATTGCTAGTCTGGTAGGTTGTTTGTGTAGTAAGGTGGGTTTTGGAACACCGTAATTCACTGAGGTCCTAAGGGGCAGATTTACGTTAACTGGCGCATCCCCAGGGATGCGGCAGTTAATGTGCGCCGCAGTGCGCCACAGCTCCGTAACCCATGGTGCGCCGCATTTACAATGCGGCGCACCATGGTGCAAGGCATGGAAGATGCGTGACGCATCTTTCGGCGTACGGGCGGCGCATTGCTGGAGTCATGTCGCAAGTGCACCATGACTCCTGCAATGCACAGGGGCCGATCCCCTACATTGCATGGTGCATCACCCTTACGCCTGCTTCAAGCAGGCTTAAGGAATTAACGTAGAAAGTGACTCAGTGAAATCTTGTAGATTTCACTGAGTCACTTTCCAGGGGTGTTCCTGCGACGGAACGCCCCCCCCCTGCACCGGAACACCTACATGAAACCTGATGCAGGATTCATGTGGCGCAGGGCTTTACACCATGACGCATCTCCATAGATGCGTCACGTTGTAAATGCCTCGTAGGGATGCGCCACGTTTACGCCGCCTTGCGTGATGCAACAGCGGCGTAAACGTGGCGCAGGGGCCTCATAAATCTGCCCCTAAGTCTTTATGCACAGTTCTGTGTAGGAGCAGAATTCCTGGAACAGTAGTTACAACAAAGTAAAGGAATGCAGCAATTAGATGTCTGTATGTGTGGATGATGTGTAGATTGAGTGGAAGATGAAAAACTTGAACAATTAGAGAGGTTGTAGAGATGCAAACTTTCCATTTCTTTGTAAAGGAAGTGGGTGTTTAGTTTTCCGGTGCATATGTATTTTCTCTGAAAAAAACATAGGTTTCAGGCATGTTATAGTCAGGAATTAGCATTTAAAAAACTTTAGAAATTCACTGAAAAAAACCATAGGTTATAGACATATTATAGTTAGGAATAGGCATTTAAAAAAACTTTAGAAATTCACTGAAAAAACCATAGGTTTCACACACGTCATAGTTAGGAATTAGCATTTAAAAAACCTTAGAAATTCACTGAAAAAAACAAAGTCAAAGCATATTCGTACCGTATGCGCGGGTACACGCTGAGTATGATAAGCAGTACAAACTATGGTGCGATCACCCTCTCAGTGACAAATCAGAGCTCAGTGCGCGCTAAGGAGAATGATTAGACGTGCTGACTCATTGCAGATCCGATTCTGGGCCTGCCTCTGTGCACATGATAAGACCGCCCCCATCTCTCTCTGTTGTTAATGGTTAGTGCACACACTCATACTTGCACATGCGAGGTACACGCCAGCCCACACTACCCACATGCCACCACCTAGCATGCTTGCTATCATTTAGCCTCGAAACCAATACATTACCCAATGGCATGTCACCCAGGGCCATCATTCTTGCAGACCGCAAAAACTCTACCAATGACGGCCCTGGCCTTGGTGTGATCAGCCCCTGCGGTTCCCATATAATGCGGGCACTGATGTGAGCACGCTCTCTTTTGCCTGCCTGTGCTGCGATGACAGACAGACTGTCGAAAACACCCCAGACTCAGCAAAACCGCAGCCTTTCAAGACACGACAAAAGACGACAGAAGCAAAGGTAAGGGAAGACGTCACAACATCAGCCTCCACTGTAAATTGTATATACATAATGCTATTTTGTTATCCTTCATATGGCTTTCCTATCCCTCAATGGTTTTAAATTGCACTTACATAATTGAAATATTTCTTTATAGGTCACGAGGTCCTATACACCTCTAATCTTAAAAATTGTGCGTGCATACATTTCTGTGTCGTATTTCTGTACTACGCCACGTGTTTAGGCCTCTATTAATATTAATTGTGCGTCCATGATACTATTTTCTTTTCAGCGTCACAAGACCGACCCAGGCCTCTATTAACTTATTGATCTTCCTTTGTTTGCTGGAGCAGCGACAGTCTTAACTACAGAATAATAAGAACCCTCATTAAAATTAACTTTTGATAGTAGTTACGCAACTCAGTTTACGATGACTAATCAAAATGTCCTTTTGTTTCCTTCACCAAACATCGTTCAGAAGCAACCACTGCCAATCGAGCAACAGCAATGGAATTCTCTGCAACTTATTGAATATACTTTGAGGTATAGCCAGACATCAAGTCGAATGGTGAACTCCGGTGGCCGCACTCTTTATACAAGGTAAGCACAGCACCCTGGATCTACAAAGCCTTCAGAGCAATGCATTAGAAATCAGTCGCCATACGGGCATCAGTAACGCAGTAGGCACTTCCTTATAGACACCACTTGAACGCGGCACTATAACAAGTAAAATGTACCAGATACACTGCACTCATAAAACTGTAGTGTTATCTTTATTTGTGAAACGAGAGAGGGCCATATTATCAACCCCTGGTGACAAAATTATCGCCACTTTATCGGCAGCAAACTGCCGCTAAAGTGGCCATAATAGGTTTGATAATATGCTCTATGGAATTCCAATCGAAGTTCCTGTTAGATGTGAAGGACATCTGACATGAGCTTTGATTGGAATTCCATAGAGCATATTATCAAACCCATTATCGCCACTTAAGCGACACTTTCCTGCCGATAAATTGGCAATAATCTTTGTCGCCCAGGCTTGATATTATGGCCCAGAGTGCGTAGTGTACAGCAGCTTCTCTATAAAATCTATAATTACCTCCGAGCAGTGACAACAGATAGGTTACAACAGTCTGACAAACAGATCCTTAAACTTATTACGCCACTTTTGAGTCACTTTTAACATGGGTAAAGTGATGCAAAGAGCTAGTAAATCTACTTCTGGTTCAACAAAAAATCTCAACTCCAGACTCTGCGACACAGTTTTAATGTTGTTTTCTCTCTCTCTCACTCTCTGTGACATCATTTCTCTTTCTCTCTTAAACTTAGACACTGCTGTCTACTTGGTTGTGTAGAATATCTGCTCAACTTAAGTTGTGAACTCCACTTCCTAATGTGTTTGGCACAAAGTTTACACAATTATAACAGAACAGGAATATACGAGTTACACTGCACACGTAAAACTGTAGAGTTACCACAACTTGTAATGCTTCAGCTCATTTACTCACATCTACATAATTCTAAACTCTAATTTTCTTTTTTCTTTTGCAGATTACCAATCGGAATCCATTTCACAATTTCTTTATAACATTGTTTAAGTTATTTTGCCAGTTCTAATATAGTTATGATTGAGTTTTGTTTATATTTATTGTTTAATAAAAGTTAATTAAAAAAAAACTACATACTTCTTTTATTTTGTGGGGGAGGGGTATGACGGTCCACAATAAAAATAATGTTAAAATACTATAGTAAGATATTCAAGACTAGGATTGAAAACTACTGAGTTCTAACTAACTGATATAATAAATACAATGGTGAGAAACTACTAAAATGGCAGTGGACGGAGTACGCAATCAACGTTTGGCGCCTCGGCACTACCTTTCAAATAAATATATAAAAAAATATGACTATTAATACTGTACAAAAGTACAGCACTGGATGAATCACACGAACCGGGAAAAGAAAGCGAAAGATTTACTAACTGATATAAAGAAAGGTTTGCTTGTTGGAGTTGAAGAAAAAAACATGGACTTCGAAACGACGCTGAGCATGCGAAGAGAGTACAACTGCTACACCAAAAAAAAGGAAAGCTTTTAATACAAAAGGCGATACATTATCGCCGCTTTTAACGACAGGAAACTGCCAATAAAGCGGCGATAATGTGCTTGATAATAGGCCCTTGTAACTTCCCATAGCAGCCCAGGTTCTGATCCTAACCAAGGCTGCTATGGTTATTGACAAGTACATATTATCAAGCCCATTATCTCTGCTTTATCGGCAGTTTCCTGCCAATAAAAGCGACGATACTGTATCTCCTTTTGTTGATAATATGGCCCATTGTTCTTTTTTTGACCAGTAAACTTAGGTGCAAATTATCAAGGAACGGTGTTAAAATTATCTCTGTTTTATTCGCAAGAAACTGCTGATAAAACGGCGATAATGAGCTTGATAATACGGCCTTGTTATTTACCATAGAACTCCATGTTAGCACCAGAACATAGACTTCTATGAGAATTAACAAGGACGTATTTTCAAGCCCACCCTCCCAACATTAATAAAAGAATCCAGACAATGCAGATACCCGGTGCTGGAAAGTCATTTTACATATCACTGCCCCAGAAATGTGGCGTTCCCCACGACGTGTACGGGGACAAAGAGAGATAGCTCAAAACATATATTTTTTTTTAAAAAGACCCGATGGGTGCCGCTCCCCGAGACTGCGGGGAGTAGGACCGGAACCCCCTCCCGCCGCATACTCCCGAGTAGAGCCATTCCCCAGTGTTCGGGGCACCTTACAAGCCCCCATTATGCAGAAAAATTGCCCCTGTAATTTACCCCCTGGGACCTAATGAATAAAATGGACTTCTACTTTTTTTTCACCTTTTCCACCGCGTACCCCGCCATTTTTTATTTTTTTTAAATAAAAATTGACCCTAAAGATCCATGTACCACGCCCTGACAAAGACTATATGTTTCTACCCTGCCCCCTTTCCTTATTTCTCAACTTTGTTTTACTGTTTTCTTGTGACTCTGCTCTCCCGACAAACAACATGCCAGCCAACGCTTCCTGGTTTGGAGTATTGACAGCCAATCAGCATGCAGCTCCTGCTCGTAATTGTAGGTATTTACATATGCGTACGCAGCGATTTTTCTTTAAAAAAAATAGAGCCTAAACATCCATGTACTACCCCCTGAGCAAGCCTAGAGGGTCAGAATTTCTCTACCCTACCCCTATTTCTCAACTTTGTTTTACTGTTTTCTCGTGACTCGGTTCTAGCGAGGCACAAGATGGCCGCCAACACTTCCTGGTTTTGAGTGTTGACAGACAGTTCACAACCAATCAGCATGCAGCTCGCGCCCGAAATTGAACAGATTTCAGTACGCGTACTCAACTCCGACTCTAGATATCGCTATGATTTTACTTGCAATTTTCTGAACGGATTTACACCATGCACAATCTGCGAACAGAACTCTACCTCCCTGCCAAATTTCGTGTAATTCCGTTCAGCCGTTCGAGCTGTAGCCCTGGCTAAAGGTCCCATGGAAAATTGCTTGGGGAAAACATGTTTTGGGACCCCCCTTTTTTCTCAGCCCCCACTTGACGAATCACCCCCAGACTTTCAGGGAAGGAGCGGAACCGAGCAAGCCATTTTCTGGCAGTCGACAGTAGGTAGTTATAGTTAAAACCTAGTTTCCATAGGAAATCCGCAACATTCTATTTGGAATAACTTTGGCACCGGAGGACGAATCTTCGCAAATTTCTCCAAGAAAATGGCCTGCTCCGCTCCTTCCCTGAAAGTTTGGGGTTGATTCATGAAGCGGGGGCCGAGAAAAAAAGGGGGCCCCAAAACATGTTTTCCCCATTCAATTTCCCCTAGGACCTTTAGCCAGGGCTACAGCCCGAACAGCTGAACGGAATTACACCAAACTTAGCAAAAAGGTAGAGTTCTGTTCGCAGATCACGCTTTTTGTTGAATGGTGTAAATCCGTTCAGTAGTTCGTGAGAAAATCATAAGTAAAATCATAAGTATATCTATAGAAGCTTACCGTACTCTTTACTGTACTCTGTACAGTAAGCTTACGGTACGTGTAAACGCGCAAAACACGCAAAAGGGGCAGGGTAGACACACCCTGACCCCCTAGGCCCGCTCAGGGGGTCCCACAAGGACCCCCAAGGTCCCCCAAATTATAATTATATTTTTTTTAAATCGCGGGGTACGCGTACGGTACGCGTACCCCACGAAAAAAAAGAAACTTGGTGTGCTTTTTTTAATATTAGCCCCCGGGGAGACCAAATCGAGGAGGGCATATTTCATAAATAGTGTGGGGGGGCCCCAATCCCCCCCACACTGCCCCGGGGCAAAGTTATTATGCTAGCGGGGGTGCATAGAGCCCCCCTGCAGCCTCGGGGACCTCCACACCCCAGGGCTTTTTAGATTTGTGATGGGGGGCCTCTAAGGCCCCCCGAGCCTTGGGGATTGCCATCCCCCAGGGCTTTGTTTTCTACAATAAAACCTGTGTGGTGGGGGGCTCAAGCCCCCCACATGCGTGGAGAAGTGTGGCTCACTGGTTAGAGGGGCAGACTCTGAAGCAGAGATCAGGCCCGGGACCAGGGTTCAAGTCCCGACGCGGCAGGGTCTTGGGCTCAATTTCCGCGCACTCGATAATTCTCGCATCAGCGCCTACTCTAATCATGGGTCCCACGCTGCAACTCTGGGCAATAGCTTGCTTAATCTCCACAATGGCCCCTACAACACTGGGATGCCTGGCTTCACCTTGGGGGTGCCCAGGAGAGGCATCTCACAGGGAGAGTCAGGAAGGGTTCCACAGCGTTATACAGTGCCGGGACGCCCCGTTGGGGCAGCTGTGCGCTTTACAAAATACACTACATTTACACTACATGCCCCGGGGACCGCCACCTCCCCGGGGCACTAATAAGCAAATAGGGGGGTCGGTGACGGACCACCCAGCCCCGGGAACCACCACCCCTCTCTTTCAAAAATCAAAGCCCATTGCTTTTCTGTACGGGGAGCAGCATGTTAGCTGCTCCCCATACAGAAAAGCAATGCCGGCTCCCGCAGGATGCGGGAGCCGGCAGGCACCATGGGGTGCTTGGGGACCACCCCGCGGCCCCCAACGAGGAAGGCCAGGCCCCGGGGGATGGGTTCCCCGGGCCAGAAGTGGCCCAGGAGGGGGGCCACACAAAAAAGAAAAAAGAAAAATTAATAAAAAAGGCCGCCCCGGGGGATGGGGTCCCCGGGGCCTTAAGGTAGTATAGGAGGGGGGCTATGCAGCCCCTTCCACAAAAATATAAATATTAAAATTGGCCATGCATCGGGGGATGGGGTCCCCGGGGCCGAAAAAGGGCACAGGAGGGGAGCCACGTGGCCGCCTTCCCCATTTAAAAAAAAAATAATAATAACAATTAGGGGCAGGCCCTGGGGGATGGGGTCCCCAGGGCCAAAAAAGAAGGGGGCTACACTGCTCCCCTTCTTAAAAGTGTTTTTTTTTTTAACCACGGGATTGGGAGGAGGCCATTCCCCCTCCCTGCACCTGTCTGCAAACGCGCCTCCTGGCGCGTTTTTAGAGGGGGAAGTAATTCTCCTCGCATACTGGGAGTCCCTGGGGGCCAACTAGCCCACCAGGAGCCTCCAGTATGGGCCAGGGGGCTACCTTGCAGAGAAGTGTAAAGAGGCCACGCCCCTTTTTACACCTCTCTGCAATGGAACCCCGGGCGCATACTGGAGGTTGCTGGTGGGCTAGGGTTGCGTTGCAGACAGGTGTAAAAAGGGGCGTGGCCTCTTTACACCTCTCTGCAACGCAGCCCCCTGGCGCACACTGGAGGTTCCTGGTGGGCTAGTTGGAGTCCAGGGACCCCCAGTATGCAAGGGGAATTAGTTGCCCCTCTGAAATAGCGCCAGGGGGCTCCATTGCAGAGAAGTGTAAAAAGGGGCGTGGCCTCTTTACACCTCTCTGCAACGCAGCCCCCTGGCGCACATTGGAGGTTCCTGGTGGGCTAGTTGGCCCCCAGGGATCCCCAGTATGCGAGGGGAATTACTTTCCCCTCTGTAAACACGCCAGGGGGCTGTGTTGCAGAGAGGTGTAAAAAGGGGTGTGGCCTATTTATACCTCTCTGCAACACAGCCCCCTGGTGCATACTGGAGGTTCCTGGTGGGCTAGTTGGCCCCCAGGGACCCCAAGTATGCAAGGAGACCTAATCCCTCAACTTAGAACGCGTTACGGGGCATGTTTGCACAGTGGTGAAGGTAGGGGGCGGAGCTTGATTTGACATGTGTGCAAACACGCCCTGTGGTGTGTTTTAGGTTGGGGAATATATTCCTCCTCAATCCAGAGGTCCCCTAGGGCCCAACTAGTCCAACGGGTACCTCTAGTAAGTGCCACAGAGCTGCGTTACAGAGTGTTGTATAAAGGGGGCGTGCCCTCTGAACGCCTCTCTACAACGCAGCTCCCTGGCACAAACTGGAGGTACCTGATGGGCTAGTTGGCTCACAGGTGACTTCAGGATTGAAGAGGAATATATTCCCCTACCTAAAACGCGCCACAGGGCGTGTTTGCACACATGTGTCCTCAGGCCCCACCCCTTTCCTTCACTATTGAGCGAAATCTTCCTCTAAAATTAGCCGAAGTACGAATTCCGATTTACTCACCTGTTATCGCGAGAGACGTCAGTGCTGCATCTTTGAGCCTAGGACCGACCCTGAAAAGTAAATGTAACCATACTTACAGTAACTTGAATTTCCTTCCATAGGCAAACATTGACTGGTTTCACTTGGAAATTTTTCTAAATGTGGAGTTTTGGAACTTAAAAAAATTCCTGTAAAATGAGCCGAACTACGAATTCCGATTTTCTCACCTGTTATCACGAGAGACGTCAGTGCTGCATCTTTGAGCCCAGGATGGACCCTGAAAAGTAAATGTAACAATACTTACAGTAACTTGAATTTCCTTCCATAGCCTAACGTTGACCTGTTGTACTTGGAAATTCTTCTAAGTGTGGAGTTTTGGAACTTTAAAAAATCCCTCTAAAATCAGCCGAACTACGAATTCCGATTTACTCACTTGTTATCATGAGAGACGTCAGTGTTGCATGTTTGAGCCCACTACCGATCCTGAAAAGTAATTCTAATTGTAGTTACAGTAACTTGAATTTCCTTCCATAGGCTAACATTGACATGTTTTACTTGGAGATTCTTCTAAGTGTGGAGTTTAGGAAATTAAAAAAATTGCTGTAAAATCAGTCGAACTACAAATTGCTATTTACTCACTTGTTATCAGGAGAGACCTCAGTGCTATATCTTTCAGCCCACTACTGATCCTTAAAAAAGATTCTAATCGTAGTTACATTAACTTGAATTTCCTTCCATAGGCTAACATTGACTGGTATCTTTTTTTTTTTTTTACATTTTTATTGTTATTGCAAGAGGAAAGTCAGACAGATACATTATAATTCATAACATAACAATAAAAGATCAGAAGAAGAGGTGAAAATGACGAATGCAGAGAAAAATATGAAGCAGAAAAATAAAAATAAACATACAGTTAAATGGATATTAAAGTGGTCTCATCAGCCTTTTGAAATTACCTTATGTTAATCTCTATCAGAGTAACATTCCCCAAGTTTTCTCTCTTTTCCTCAAAGAGTTAGGGCCCCTTAGCCTTGCTAGTGCTACTGATAGAGCGCGCGAGGCCACCCGACCAATAGTTTTCGCCGTTTCCGGCTTCAGGGCCCATATACTTTTCAAATCACCATATACATCGATCAGGTGACTTCACGAGCTCTACCAAGTTGTGTGTGTGTTCCCTATTATTATTTTTCAGTGCACCCGACTTACCATCCACCGATGCGGGTACCTAATGACCACAATGAATCAGGGAGCTAGCTGTAAAGGAAAGGCAGCAAAATACAAACCCAACCAATAACATTCAAATACTGTTTAAATGACCACGGACAACTGGAAGTTTTAAAATGTTTATCTAAATTCAATATTTTCTTGCATGAGGTACAGTAAAATAAGGCAGTCAATAACCAAGATAACGTAAATCACATAGGCATAAAGAAATAATGACAGGGTAATCATTCAAATGTAATATGTAATGCAGATGGGAAATATTATAAAATCTCAGAAATGTTTAAGCATGGACATTTTATGCATGATTAACTATGGGAGGGCCTATAAAGAGTAGCACGCTTCACTTAAGGTGAATGGGCCTTTGAACAATCTAGGCAATGAAGTTCTAGACCATATCATAAAATTACAGACTGCAATGCAAAATATAATTTCTAACAAGTGAGAAGACATAGGAACAAACTTATGGAAAAATATGTAATTGACTTTCAATAGTTGCGGAAAGGCATGGAAAATATAACATATGCAATGATGAACTTTATTAAAGCAAAAGTCAGAAATTTAGAAGGTGCAAGATTTAAAGAGTTTTCAGAGCAATATTTACCTAGAAAGGTGTGGAAACCAAACCCTGGCCACGGGTCAGTTAAGGACAGGAAACCCTCAAGGAAGGATACCCCTCAAAGGACAGCAGGTGCAGAATGGACACCCAGGACAGGACAGGATACCCTCGGAATAGGAATCAGGACAGGACCCTCAGGACAGGACAGCAAACCCTCAGGACAGGACCCTCTTCAGGACAGGACCGGAACCCACAGTTCGGAAGCAACGCCTGCGCTCCACCCGCTCTGCAGCTATCGATCAAGACCCCGATTGGGTCAGCGAACTCCCAGCTAAGTGCTTGCCAGCACTTTAAGGCTCAGTAGAACCTTAGTCTATGGTCAAATTCGGACAGAGTGCTTCGCAGCGCTCTGTATCTTCAGTCACCTATTGAGTGCGTTGGGTCAGTGACAGGTCAGCTAAACCAGACAAGTCGGACGGTTCACTAGGTGAACCCAGGGTAGATATACAGTTTTGGGACAGTGTACCACCCCCCAATGTTGCAAAGTGTCAGAATCCCTCAATTTCGATTGGTCCTAAGGTAGGATTTGGGTAACACACCAATCACAATACAAGATTTGAAGCCTTCATTAACATACTTGGGTACCGCCTAGCAGGTTTGGGGTTCTCATGAGAACTGTGCAGAAATACGAGTGAAAATTAACATTGTAACACATGAGGAGCAACATTCGCCGTTCTCGTAGCGCAGAGGTGGCTTTCCCAGGCGCATCTTGACTGTGGCTGCCAGCTGGCTGAGTTCCACTGTCCAAAGTGGCCACCTTTCAATGCTCCCTGGTCATGCGCAGAAGAGACCATCAATATGGCTCCCAATCAGTTTGGACCCCCATTCCCCGCGGTACATGAAAAGTAAGCGAAAACAAGTTAATACATAATAATGTCATTATGAAAATACATCATAGGGTTTGTACTTTTGACTCATCATCAAGAAATAAAACTATCGCATTAAATGTTAGCTACATTGACACAATCACAAGAGCAGTGGCACGAGCAGTACCATATGATAAGCACAGCTATGAATTACGCATGCGCATAACTTTCCCTCCACTTCTGCAGACGCGTCAGGACACGTGAGTGTGGCTGACGCATGCACAGTAACTAAAATACAAGCGGCGGCCATATTAAAGAACACGGATTAAATTCATTAGAAATACACATAGGCAAGCTTCGGGAACTTTGCCTAAACAAAAATAAATGTTAGTAAAACATACGTTTTGTTACCTTATTACACATAAACGAGGTTCTTGACTTCGGCAAGCCGCAAAATATGCGAAGCTTTGCTTCATCAATCCCCTCTTTGATGATATTTACTATCATCACAAATTATAATGGAACCAGATGCCAACTTTCTTTCATACTTTATAAAGTTCTATTTCTTCCAGCAACCGTTCTAACTTTTCTCTCTCAGTTTTAGCAGGGTGAGAAGTCTTCACCTTTTTGTATATCTGATCATTCACTTCCTCTAATTCAATCTCATCCACACTTCGTTTCACTCCTCTTGCATTTACCTCGTGCTTTTTGGTGCGCTTGCGGCATTTACAGCATAAGAAAATGGAAAGTATAATAAGACCTATAATACCAATTGGCATCAGAATTTTGAATAATAAGCTTTTACCTATGCTAGCAAGCCAATGACCTACATTTGAGAGACCATCTACCAGTCTCTTCCAGGCACTATCAACCTCGAGTGGTTTGAGTTCCTTTGCCAAATTAGTAATGTTTTTCACATATCTTTTGATCTGTACACTTTTATCCGGAATATAAGTGCAACAATGTTGTGCCTTCAACATCCGGCAGACTCCGCCCTCTTTCGCTAATAAGGTGTCAAGAGCAAGTCGATTCTGTAAAACCATTGATCTGATCGCAACCATTTCGGTATTGACCAGCAGAAATCCATGAGCTGTTTCAGTAGACAGCACATCTACTATAGTAGACAATTTGCAAATTCTGTGAGTGTTCAGAACCACTCCCACTCCAGGTATCAGTGCACTGAAAATACTACCCATAATTTCACCTATACTTTCTCTTTTACTACGCACTAAGCCATTAGTATCTTCATTGCTTCCAGCTTTTCCATTCACATGGTATATTTTCGGGAAGACAATGCCAAAGTAGCAGCTTCCATACCAGTGATCCGGCAATTTGAAATAAGCCTTGTCCCCACAAATATAATAAATTCCAGGAAACACAGGCTCTGACCCATTTTTGAAACCCCAACCTCCAATTACCTTGTAATTATGTTCGCATTCACTGGAACCAATGAAAACATTATTATAATAGCTAGTCTTCTCGCGGTGAAGACATAGCTTGCCTTTCTTTTCAAAATCCAGCAACAGAGCAGGACCCGCTCCACCAGATGAGGTGCCTTCCATGTTCTCTGCCCACTTTGGCTTTTTCTGACTTTCGTCATTAGCCTTTTTTTGAATTTTAATTCTCCTTTTCTCTGCCATGTTCAGGAACATCTTTTCCTGCTCACGCAAAGAACAAGTCAAGTTATCTCTGTGTGCGTCTGCTATGTCAATGTTACCTATAGTCAGAAAGTAGTCTCCCATATATCTTATGGTGTCAGTTTTGGTATGTACAGGATTCAAGTTCCCACGTATAGGAAGTTCAGAAAAGATCACGTCATTGTTAGAATAATAATACTGTAACGGTCCCCTTTTGTAAAATAAACTAGCTAAAATGCTACAGGAGATTCCATATGTCAATGGCAGGTGATGGTATGTCACGCCTTCAGCCACAGAAGTAGGTAGCTTCATGCAGACATAGCAATCTTCAATTTCCATAGTCTCTACATAGTGTATTAATAAGTTTGCGAAAACATTTAAGTGTGTCTTGTTCTTAACTCCATGATAATGTAGTCCTCCCTCATCTGATGCTTCTAAGTTCTGTTTTGTTTGTCTCAAAGCTCTTTCATGTCGTGCTACACTCTGGGTTGTTAGCTCCTCATTGTCAGTATTTATAACTTCAGTAGGGACAATGTTAGTATCTTTACTTACAGCAAAGGGAATGAAAATTGTTAATCCTATCCAGATAACTATCAGTACTACTACACTACATATACACACCTTGCAACACGTCTTAAAACGGCTGCAACTAGGTCTACCATTCACTGTTGAATCAGACATTTTGGCTCAGAAGGAGTCTTTCGAACCCCTCTTTTTGGCTTTACACAATTAGCTTACTTTGTGCAACTTCACGGTGGTTCGTCTTCTTCTTCAGCTGAGTACTCTGGGACGGGTTCTCCGTCGCTCACGTCAGTTATATCAAGATCTTCAAGTTCTTCCAAAACCAGTGTCCATTCAGGAGACTTGTACTTTTTGTTTTGTCTCTTTATTCGTTCACTCCTTCTTTTGGAAGAGTCTTCTTCTTGCTCTGCTATCCGAGCACTTCTTCTTGCTTCGGCACGTTTTTCTTCCACTGTCTTTATCCTTAGTCTCAATCTTTTTACAAACCTAGGCTCAAGGTTGTTTCTTTTCTTTAGTCTCTTAGTCGGTACTTGGACTTCACTTTCTTTTCTTATTCTCTTGTTCTCTTTATCTTGTGGTAATTCTTCTCCACTTTCTTCTCCTACTTCCCCTATCTGGCTAGTTCCAGGGCTAGCATCAAATTCTTCTGCCTGGTTGCTAATCTGGCCTTGTTCAGGAATATTTTGTTTTTGGCTTTCGATTGTCTCTGTTTCTGTTTCTATTTCCTGAACCCGTTCTTTTAACCCTCTCTGATCCTGTTCAAGCACTTCGATCTCTTGATTTTCTTCTGCTCGAACTATCACTCTATTTCTAGTCTCACCCTTATCTGCATCAGGTGTTAGCGGTGGTGTATCGAACACCTGCTCTGTCCCTGTCTGACCTTCTCCTTCCTCAGTTTTGATGTGAATCTCAAGCGGCTGAGGTTCTTCGCCTGTGCCTTGCTTTTCCTGACTAGTCCACTCTCTACCTTCACTAAGTCGTTCTCTTGTTCTGATAGGATCTTCGGTCAGATCAATCATCGGTATCCATTCTTCTGGCCATATGCTTGGCAGCTCGTCTTCAGCTACTCCTGGCTCAGTTTCCTGGACCTCTTCCACAGGCTGGTTTCTTGGCAGTTCGTAGTCAACTACTCCTGGGCCAACGTCTGCTGTTCCTGCAACCTGACTGGTGCTGGGCTGCTCGTTGTCAGCTGCTTCTGGACCGGCTCCTGCAGGGTCCTCTGCTGGTTGCCCCTCTTCTGCAAATTCTTTGTCTGGTAATACCTTCTGAGTGTGTCCAGCGTGGATCCACTGGGGAACACCTGCGACCTTCACTGCAGTTGTTGTTACCAGGATTACTTGGCGTTTCTTTCCCCACCTTGGTGCCAGACAATTAGATCGAGTGTGCTTCTTTATTTTGACCCAGTCTCCTGGAACCAAGCTGTGGAGAGGAGTCGTTGGATTGAGGATGCCGTCGTCTCCAATCTGGCGAGAGATAGAACGCACTTGGTCACCCAATCTTCTGCAGTATTCAAGCACTAAATCATCAGTAATACTCAACAGTTTGCTTCCTGGCACCCATGCTTGTCTCATCACTCTTCCCATAATGATTTCATGGGGACTTAGGCCTGTCTTGCGGTCAGGAACACTTCTCAGTCCCATTAGGACCAGAGGCAGGGCCTTCACCCAGGTCATGCCAGTAGCATCTGTCAGCTTTGCTAGTCTGTTTTTGATAGTTCCATTTACTTGTTCCACTATTCCAGAAGCCTCTGGGTGGTATGCACAATGAAGTTTCTGCCTTATTCCAAAGGCCTTACAGAGTTCAGCCAGTATTTCATTCTGGAAATGACCACCTTTATCTGATTCAATAATGTATGGTATTCCGAATCTAGGTATCAGTTCTTTTAGTAAACACTTCGCTACTGTCAGTGCGTCACTTTGGGGAGTAGGGTAAGCTTCCACCCATTTTGAAAATACGCAAACAATGACAAGGACATATCGTTTCCCTTCACAACGGGGCATGGTGATGAAATCAATCTGTATCCTTACAAAGGGACCCCCTGATCTCCCAATCTTGCTCAGTTCAACCATTGTCCTCTTGCCTGGGTTCATCTGTTGACATGACAGGCACCTCTGGCAGAGGGACTCTGCTACCTTCCTGAACTTCTTACTGTACCAAGTCTGTTGAAATACCAGAATCATGGCATCCCTACCAATGTGTGATCCTTCATGTATTAATCTTGCCATTGTGCCAAGCAAGTGTCGGGGTAACACAGGCATACCAGTTGGGCCCAAAATCACACCATCCACACGTCTCGGTCTACACCCATCCTCCTTCCATTTCTCTCTTTCTTGCCAAGGAGCCGATTCCTGCCACTCTCTCACTTCATCCCACGTAGGCACTTCTTCAAACACCTGAAGCTGGCAGCTGGTTCCTGGCCCCCCTCGTTTTGGATTTACAATATACCGATCTTTGGCACACCATTGGGCCACTCGATCAGCATAATCGTTTCCCAGTGATACTTTGTCCATGCTCTTTTTATGAGCAGCACATTTTACCACTGCCAGTTCTTTGGGCAACTGGATGGCCTCTAAAAGGTCATGAACAACCTTTGCATTCCGAATGGGAGTACCTGAGGAAGTCATGAATTCTCTCTGCAGCCACAATTGGCCAAAGTCATGCACAACTCCATAACAGTACTGACTGTCAGTATACACTGTTATGCGTAAGTCCTTCCCAATTTTGCAAGCCTTTATCATGGCTATCAATTCGGCTACTTGTGCAGACTTGATGTTATATAGGTAACCTGCTTCTTCAATTTTTGTGAAAGACACTACTGCATAAGCAGCACTCAGGCCTCCTAGTTCATGTCTTAGACAGGAACCATCCACAAATAGTTCTTTATCATGTTCAGGCAGTGGCACTTCTTTTATGTCTGGGCGTGGCTTAGTACTGAACTCTGTCAGGTCAATACAATCATGTTCATCATCATCCCCACCTTTTATTTCCAAGGGGTCGGGGAGTAAAGTGGCAGGGTTCAGAATACCGCACCTAACAATGCTTACATTTGCTGCACCCACAAGAATCCTCTCGTATTTAGTCAGCCGACTAGGGGTGAGATACTGTGTTTTAGTTCTGGTCAATAGAATTACCACTCCATGTGAAACATACACGGTCACAGGATGTCCCATGACAATGGACTCACTCTGTTCCAAACTTGCACAGGTAGCAGCTACTGCTTTCAGACAGCCTGGTAACCCAGCAGCTACTGGGTCCAAAGTGGCAGAGAAATAGGCCACAGGCCTTCTGGTCGTGCCATGTTCTTGAGTCAGGACTGACAATGCGCAATTATCGCGAGTGTCACAGAATAGGGCAAACTCTTTGGAATAATCTGGCATTCCCAACGCAGGGGCCGTACACAGACAGTTTTTCAGTCTTGTGAAAGCCATTAGACTTTCATCGTCCCACTCTACAACATCTGGCATTCCTCTCATGGTCATTTTTATCAAGGGCCTGGCTAAGGCTGCAAATCCCAGAATCCACTGCCTGCAGTACCCTAATACCCCCAGGAACATTCTGACATCTTTTTGAGTACGGGGCAACTGCATCTTTTGAATTATTCTCACTCTTTCTGATGTGACTTTTCTGACACCCTTTTCTATCTGGTGTCCTAGATATTTTACTGATTTCGCACAGAACTGTAGTTTGTCAGGGGCCACTTTATGCCCTTTCTCACACAGATGATTTAGGAGGGCAATGGTGTCAACTACACAGTCCCTGTGACTTTTAGACGCCAGTAGAAGGTCGTCTATGTACTGCACTAACACAGAGTTCCCAGGTAAGGTCAAAGTCTCTAGACATTTTTTCAAGATCTGATTAAAGATAGAGGGGCTCTCTGTATACCCTTGAGGGACCCGGTTCCAACAATACACGTGACCTTCGAAGGCAAATGAGAAAAGAAATTTGCTGTCGGGGTGCAGGGGTATCGAAAAAAATGCATGACATAAATCAATCACAGTGAACCATTCAGCATCCCAAGGAATCTGGTACAATATCACTGCAGGGTTTGGGACAATAGGGCAGCAAGGAACTACAATTTTGTTAACCTTTCTCAGGTCCTGCACTACCCTATACTTGCCACTAGGCTTTTTGATGCCCATAATCGGTGAGTTGCATGGGCTGCTCATCACTTCCTGTATGATGTCTCCTTCTAATAATTTTTGTATTTCTAGAGTGACATCTGCTTTCACTTCAGCATTCATTCGGTAGGGCCTAGTGTTAGGATATACTGCATTGTCCTTGATGGCTATCTGTATGGGGTCCACATCTTTCATCAACCCCACATCTTTTCCAGTGAAATCCCACACCTCTGGCTTTACGGCTTCCTGGAGTTCTTGGGGCAAGTCCTGCAGGGTCAATCTTTTAATTTCTGAGTCAGGTCTAAGTAACAATAATTTATAAATGCCATCTTCATCTGGGGTCTGTATTTCAACACCTTTTGGTGTGCAAAAGATGGTACAGTTCATTTTGCACAGCAAATCACGACCCAGTAGATTCACTGGACTGGTGTCACAGACGACAAATCTATGCATCTGTTTAAAATTTCCAATTGAAATCTCCATTGGTTCGGTAACAGGAGTACTAATCAATTGATTAGATACACCCACTACTTGGATATTTTCTCCCGAGAGGGGTAGGTTTGGAACGTCCACTGTTCTTACAGTAGAACGGGTAGCGCCAGTGTCCAACAGAAAGGTGACATCATTTCCGTCAACCTTTCCTTCAATATATGGTCCAGACTGGTCTACCGGCAAGGAAGCGCCAAGTACGCACTCCTCGTCCTCCCCTCTCAGGCCCCGTCAGTCCTGATCATTACAAAGGAAGGTATCATTCAGCAGATACTGCGAAGTTGCTGTATTTCTGTTCTCCCCGCTTTCCCAAACCTCTATCTCTTCATCTTCTGCCTGTCTTCCCCTGTATACCTGCTTGGGTGCTCGAGGCACCTGAACTGTTTTTACCTGGGGTTGAGTCTTTCTTGGTCTTTCTTTCTGCGTCTGTGGAGTTAAATCAGGAGTTTTTTCATTAATATCTACTAATTGGGGACACTCGTTTCGCCAGTGTCCAATTTCGCCGCACTGATGGCAGGGAAATTTTTTCATAGCCTCTTCCCTGCTAAATTTGGGCCGGGGCTTTCCTCCACCCCCTCCCCCAGGACCTTTGTTCTCAGCATTTTTAACCATGTTACTCAATTGTTTTTCTTGCTGTTCTGCGAGCTTCACCTGAGCCCACATCACCTTTTCCTTGAGGGCCTTTTTCTTTTCTGCCATCTCATCCTCGCAGTACTTAGCGTACCGCAGGACCTCATCCATTTTCTTAGTATGCCAACAGATTTTATTATCTTTTATCCACTGACAAATTTCAGGTCTTAAACCATTTACAAACCTGTAAATAAAGTGCGTCATATCTTTCAGGTCGATGTTATCAATACCACTGTATGTTTTAAATACCTGCAATAACCTCTCATAGAAGGAGTGCACTGTCTCGTCCCTTTCCTGTGTTGTTCTATCTATTTTTGTCCAATCAGTTTCCTTTGCGGGCACCTTTTCTTTCAAGTGCTGAATTACCTGCTCATATTTTCGCATGACATCCTTTGATGGCTCCCCTGTTTCTTTATTTCTTGGGTACTCCTCACTCGGCCAGTCTATGTTTATTTTACACTGGGTCCATAAATCTACTGGAACCACAATGTCGAAAAACCCATCCAGGTCTTTCCACAGACATTTCTGTACCTTCACGAACCTTTCCACCTGCCTGTACCAGTCAACTGGTTTCTCTCGTAATTTTGGAAAATCGTTCGTGAAGGACACAATATCCTGCCTAGACCAGGGGACATGCACATATTTCCCTCCTGGAACTTCGCGCATGGGGCATAACTGCTCAGGTTTTTCTACCTCTCTTAAAGCAAACTCAGGAGTCACTTGTCGGGAGCGAACCTCTTCTCTCTTTTTCGCCCACCTGCTTCTCCATCTTTCCACATCTCCCCATTTCTGCAGTACCCCCATTAATTCTTTAATCTGCAACTTCTTCCCTGCCACATTCAGGTGTTCTATATCTTTGTCTGAGAAGTCTGCTCTGTACGGTTTCTGTAAGGGCTTGGATTTTGAGATATCTACCCCCATACTAACTGCTGTTTCGGTCAGTTTTTCGTGGAGCACTCTGGTGTTCCTTGTAAAGCTTTTACATATGAACGACAATTCTTCTTCAGAGTAGGTATTCAATCGATCCAACCCCACATTTCCTGCCATTAATTCTTCTATTTCGACCCTCAGCTTGTAGAGGTCTAAAGGTTTTGTTTGCGGAGTCTGCTTCTCTAATTCACGACTCCAACTCTCAATTTCATCCGGAGTTACCAGAGAGACATTCCTAGTACCTGTTGCTGTCTCTAATTTAATTTCTTTTGTATTAAAAGGGTTATGCCTCTGCTGTATTCCCTTTCCAGTCTGTTTGTTTGGCAATTCCAAGAACGCAACTTCAGACTCGCACTCACTGGACTGATCATCTATGATGATCGGTTCCTGTCTCGGGGTTGCCATGACTGGGGTCATAACTGGAGTAATCGGATTTCCCTGACCATTTCCGTATAACGGGACCACCGGTCCAATAGTTACTGGAATAGTCAATGCCTCAGGACTGGTATTTAACTGGGAAATTTTCTGAATTATTTCTGTCCTTTGTCTAGCTAGAGCCTCTTGTTCCTTTTCCACTAGTACCCTTCTTAAAGTTGTGTCATGTAATATCTGTGGGGTCAACGGAGGAGTAAAACTCGGGGCAGTAGGATGCGTTTCACTTGGTCCTCCCCCATAATTTGGTTTCGGGAATAAAGTTCCAGTATTAAAGGACCTGCGCTCTTCCCCATATGGAGGTTGAACAAAAGGCAGTCCTGAATTCGATGGTTTCTCTTCGCTTTCATACAAGGGTCTGGGAAAAAAGATTTTCGTACGTGAATATTTTTCTTCCTGGCTCGCGGGCACTTTGGGATATATATCCCTTGTTTCCGTCGGTTCGGGTTTTTCAGGATAGGGCAATACTTGACCACCCCCTCCCAGTCCCAGGGACCTGTCTTCTTCCTTTAGGAAGTGGCGTCGGGGAACATCTCCTACACTGGAAGGTCGGGTTCCCTCATTGTAAGGTGGCGGACTTCTGGTACAGATGTCATCTATTAGTTCATCATCTGATTCCCCCAGGGCCCCCCAATGCTTACATTTTTCAGTACTTTTCTCACCCGCTCCAATGTTATGACATGCCGGCATCATGGGAAACGGACCCTCAACAATCATGCTCTGCCTCCACTGTTTCATCCTTTTATCCCTGGACTCCTGTTTCTGCCTGGGGTACCACTTGGTCAAACCCTTGTCCATTCGGGGTCTTTCTCTTTCAAAAGCCTCAATCTCCCATTCCTCTAATGCCTCATACTGCGTTAGTCTCGGTCTGGGATGCAATTCGTTCATCCGAGTCCTTAAATTAAATAGGATCCTACCATTGAAGGTACCATCTAACGGAAAAGCCAATACTCCGTCATCTTTTGTGTATTTCACCCAATTCTCCAACCACACACAGGTATTGTACCCTCGGTCAAACATCATGAATGAGGCAGGAGTATTAGGTGGTGGGACAAGAACACCTTCCCTAGATTTAATCGGTTTGTCCGTTTTAAAATAATTTTTCACCTTACTTATAAGGGACATTTTTCTCTTTGTTCCGTACATAATATCGTATCTATTAGTCTTCCACTGATCCCTTTCAAACCCTAGGTGCCTTGGATCAGGTCGAGTTCCTGTAGTCTGCGAGTGCCACATACAACTTCTGCGGTAAACTTTGTTTACAAACTACCTCCAATCAGAACGCGCTTCAGAAATTCGTGCAACCAATGGGTGCGCGACACTAAATAAGCTCCACCAATGGGTGCGCGGCCCCTTCGTGAGACAGTTCCCACGCTCCGGCGCTCACCCCTCCTTTACAATTCCCGCTCCGCTACCCGCCCGCTGCTTCTACCATTCACAGCGCGGCACAGAGTGACGTCAGAGGCGCTTCGCGACTGACTCCCTCCCTTCACAAGGTAACGGAAACTTTCTTTCTTTTAAAGTGCTCAGTGCTTGGTTATTTTTACAACAAATACACATTCGCCACAGTGCTCAAGTGTCTAGACAGAGAAAGAATTGTTTTACTGCAAGTAAACTACTTCCATTTACTTTTCACTCGCTGCGGGCAGATCTCTTCCGCCTACCCTTCACTCTAGCATCGGTGAACCTGTTATTCCCCTAAACTCATCCACTTCTTTCCGGGATATATTCCGAGCTTAAGGTTTCTCAGCGGACCCCTCTGCTTTCACGCTAGCTCCGAGGAACCTGCTACTCTTCCGATGTGACCCTTACTAGGTTACGCCACTATGGGAATTTTGCCAATGAACCCCGTTACTGTCATTTATTCACGCATGTATTCAGAAAACCCTAGTTAGTGCTTCCCGGTTATCCTAACCTGCACCTAACTTTCCTCGAACCTGTGACCTCAGGACAATGGATTCTATTCACCACTTGCCCTTTCAATTCCCCGGGGAGTTCGGACAACACGAAACGATACGGTTTACAAATGCATGGATTAGTACATATAGCAATATAAGAACAAGAATAAAAACAATGCAAAAAATCATGAGTTTCAGCAGCGTATTCACAAGAGAATGATCAGGTCTCTTAGAACAGCCGCTCTTCTAGCAGCATCAATATAATAGCAGCTTCCGACTCAACTAGTCCAACTAATCCCTGCCTTACTCTCAACTAGTCCCTAACCATCCTCTAGCTACCAGAAAACTGATAGAGCGCGCGAGGCCACCCGACCAATAGTTTGCGCCGTTTCCGGCTTCAGGGCCCATATACTTTTCAAATCACCATATACATCGATCAGGTGACTTCACGAGCTCTACCAAGTTGTGTGTGTGTTCCCTATTATTATTTTTCAGTGCACCCGACTTACCATCCACCGATGCGGGTACCTAATGACCACAATGAATCAGGGAGCTAGCTGTAAAGGAAAGGCAGCAAAATACAAACCCAACCAATAACATTCAAATACTGTTTAAATGACCACGGACAACTGGAAGTTTTAAAATGTTTATCTAAATTCAATATTTTCTTGCATGAGGTACAGTAAAATAAGGCAGTCAATAACCAAGATAACGTAAATCACATAGGCATAAAGAAATAATGACAGGGTAATCATTCAAATGTAATATGAAATGCAGATGGGAAATATTATAAAATCTCAGAAATGTTTAAGCATGGACATTTTATGCATGATTAACTATGGGAGGGCCTATAAAGAGTAGCACGCTTCACTTAAGGTGAATGGGCCTTTGAACAATCTAGGCAATGAAGTTCTAGACCATATCATAAAATTACAGACTGCAATGCAAAATATAATTTCTAACAAGTGAGAAGACATAGGAACAAACTTATGGAAAAATATGTAATTGACTTTCAATAGTTGCGGAAAGGCATGGAAAATATAACATATGCAATGATGAACTTTATTAAAGCAAAAGTCAAAAATTTAGAAGGTGCAAGATTTAAAAGAGTTTTCAGAGCAATATTTACCTAGAAAGGTGTGGAAACCAAACCCTGGCCACGTGTCAGTTAAGGACAGGAAACCCTCAAGGAAGGATACCCCTCAAGGACAGCAGGTGCAGAATGGACACCCAGGACAGGACAGGATACCCTCGGAATAGGAATCAGGACAGGACCCTCAGGACAGGACAGCAAACCCTCAGGACAGGACCCTCTTCAGGACAGGACCGGAACCCACAGTTCGGAAGCAACGCCTGCGCTCCACCCGCTCTGCAGCTATCGATCAAGACCCCGATTGGGTCAGCGAACTCCCAGCTAAGTGCTTGCCAGCACTTTAAGGCTCAGTAGAACCTTAGTCTATGGTCAAATTCGGACAGAGTGCTTCGCAGCGCTCTGTATCTTCAGTCACCTATTGAGTGCGTTGGGTCAGTGACAGGTCAGCTAAACCAGACAAGTCGGACGGTTCACTAGGTGAACCCAGGGTAGATATACAGTTTTGGGACAGTGTACCACCCCCCAATGTTGCAAAGTGTCAGAATCCCTCAATTTCGATTGGTCCTAAGGTAGGATTTGGGTAACACACCAATCACAATACAAGATTTGAAGCCTTCATTAACATACTTGGGTACCGCCTAGCAGGTTTGGGGTTCTCATGAGAACTGTGCAGAAATACGAGTGAAAATTAACATTGTAACACATGAGGAGCAACATTCGCCGTTCTCGTAGCGCAGAGGTGGCTTTCCCAGGCGCATCTTGACTGTGGCTGCCAGCTGGCTGAGTTCCACTGTCCAAAGTGGCCACCTTTCAATGCTCCCTGGTCATGCGCAGAAGAGACCGTCAATATGGCTCCCAATCAGTTTGGACCCCCATTCCCCGCGGTACATGAAAAGTAAGCGAAAACAAGTTAATACATAATAATGTCATTATGAAAATACATCATAGGGTTTGTACTTTTGACTCATCATCAAGAAATAAAACTATCGCATTAAATGTTAGCTACATTGACACAATCACAAGAGCAGTGGCACGAGCAGTACCACATGATAAGCACAGCTATGAATTACGCATGCGCATAACTTTCCCTCCACTTCTGCAGACGCGTCAGGACACGTGAGTGTGGCTGACGCATGCGCAGTAACTAAAATACAAGCGGCGGCCATATTAAAGAACACGGATTAAATTCATTAGAAATACACATAGGCAAGCTTCGGGAACTTTGCCTAAACAAAAATAAATGTTAGTAAAACATACGTTTTGTTACCTTATTACACATAAACGAGGTTCTTGACTTCGGCAAGCCGCAAAATATGCGAAGCTTTGCTTCATCACTACCTCCATTGTATGTATTTCATTTACCAGAGCCCACCATTCCATAACATGCGGAGAATCTGAAGATATCCAAGACCTGGCTATAGTTAGTCTTGCACATGCGAATAAAATAGTGTTCAAATCTTTATTTGGACTATTCGTTTCCTGCAAGTCTAATAGAATCAAGTGAGCTGAAAGGGACGGAAATATGATTTGCTTCCTGTTTAATACACCTTCCATACCCTTCCAGAACTCAGATAGCGCAGGGCATGAAAAGAGCATATGTCCTATATCAGCAGCCTCTAATTCACATTTAGGACATCTTGTACGCTCGTTTAATCGATTATCTAAAACCCAGCTGGAAATTCTTTGAGGAGTATGATATAATTGACAGATGGTTCTGTAAAAATGTAATCTAATACTAGAAGACTGCACCACCCGGTTAATTTGGGAGAGAGAAGCAGATATGTGCTTAGGGGTTATGTTTAATCCTAACCTATCCGACCATTTATGTGCTACTTTGTCGCAGTCATCCGCCTTCCCCTGAATTAGATGACAATAGCTTTCACTAATAAGTGATTTAGTCCGATCAGAGTACAAGCATTTTAGAGTATCCGAGTGTCGAATTTCTTTATTTTTCATTTTTCGGACTAAAAAATCTTGAATTTGCATATACTTTAAATACATATAGTCTTTCAATTTATATATAGATTTAAGTGATGTAAATCCTAATTATCCGTCAGGGCCATAAAGATCTCCCACAGTATTAATACCGCAGCTAGACCAAATAATCCCTGTACCATCTGAAAACATTTCGGGAAGTCCTGGGTTCCCCATAGCTGTAATTATGCATTAAAAAAGGATATTTTTCGTCAAGAATAATAATCTGATTCCAAATTTTTATTATATGCCAAGCAGTCTTGAATGTAACTCGTTTAAAGTAATTTGGATCGTTTACTCGGGCCAAATATTGTTTGCAGTCATACCCTAACATAAACTGGTGAAAAAATAAAGAGTTTTCATTTCTCAGCAGACTACGAATCCGACCAAAAAAAGAAGCAAAAAAGTATAATCTGAAATTGGGGAAAGTTAAACCCCCTTTTTCAATTGGGAGTTTCAGTAGATTTATTGCTCTGCGAGCTTTTTTGTAACCCCATATATAACTACTACAGATTCCATCGAGTTTTTTAAAGAAAAAATTATTAAGGCGCAGAGGAATTGATCGGAATAAATTAAGAAATTTGGGTGCAATTTTCATCTTGATTACATTTATGCGTCCTACCAAACTTAGAGGTATCTTATGCAATTTTTTAGGATGTAGTGACTTCCTTCAGTAGTGAGTCATAATTAAGTGCTATTATTTCATCGACCGTAGCTGATATTTTAACCCCCAAATAGACCGCATTTGGACACAAACCTTGTACCGGAGCTGATGGGTTATAATTAGCGATGACCTGAGTTTTATTTATGTTTAATTTATACCCAGATATGTCCCCAAATCCTTTTGCTTCGTTTGTTACCGTCGGGATAGCCTTAACTACATCGGTAGTGAATATTGCGATATCGCCCGCGTACGCTGTTATTTTTAAACTATTCCCCATATGCTGAAATGGAGTAATATCACCTTGTGAGAGAAGTGAATTAAGAAATGGCTCCAATGACCGGGCAAACATCAAGGGTGACAAAGGGCACCCTTGCCTAGTTCCTCTTTCTATCGGAAAATTAGAAGAGTTCCTTCCTGCATAGCTAATCTTAGCCATTAGCTGATCATATAATGACCGAATCCAGCCAAGGTATCTACCCTTAATGCCATAAGCCTTAAGTACGGCCCATAAGTAATCCCACCCCACTCGGTCAAATGCTTTTTCAGCATCTAGCACGACCATTCCGAGTGGGGTGGATTCAGTTGATGCTACGTCAAAAGCCGTAATGACCGTATTAATATGGGCGGTAGTGTCTCTCCCCATAACAAATCCGTGCTGTTGTGTGTTAACCAGTTCAGGCATAAGGGGTGCTAATCGGTTTGCCAATATTTTAGCAAAAGCCTTTTCGTCGGCGTTAATCAATGAGATTGATCTATATGACCCACATTGGTCTGCAGGCTTTTGTTTTTTAAGAATAAATACTATTTTAGCAATTCTCCAGGAAGAGGGGGCTTTCACAGTTTCACCAATTGAATCTGCGACTAACTTAAATAGGGGAGTAGTTCCTGAATACAGATCTTATAGAGTTCAATAGGAAGCAGATCTTCACCAGCTGCCTTGCCCAAAGGAAGAGATAAAAACATTGACTGGTTTCACATGGAAATTCTTGTAAGTGTGGAGTTTTGGAAGTTTAAAAAATTCCTGTGAAATCAGCCGAACTACGAATTCCGATTTACTCACCTGTTATCACGAGAGACGTCAGTGCTGCATCTTTGAGCCCAGGATGGACCCTGAAAAGTAAATGTAACAATACTTACAGTAACTTGAATTTCCTTCCATAGCCTAACATTGACCTGTTGTACTTGGAAATTCTTCTAAGTGTGGAGTTTTGGAACTTTAAAAAATTCCTCTAAAATCCGCCAAACTACGAATTCCGATTTACTCACCTGTTATCAAGAGAGACCTCAGTGCTGCATCTTTCAGCCCACTACTGATCCTGAAAAGTAATTCTAATCGTAGTTACAGTAACTTGAATTTCCTTTTCTAGGCAAACATTGACATGTTTTACTTGGAAATTCTTTTAAGTTTGGAGTTTTGGAACTTTAAAAAATTCCTGTGAAATCAGCCGAACTACGAATTCCGATTTACTCACCTGTTATCACGAGAGACGTCAGTGCTGCATCTTTGAGCCCAGGATGGACCCTGAAAAGTAAATGTAACAATACTTACAGTAACTTGAATTTCCTTTCATAGCCTAACATTGACCTGTTGTACTTGGAAATTCTTCTAAGTGTGGAGTTTTGGAACTTTAAAATCTTCCTCTAAAATCAGTCGAACTACGAATTGCGATTTACTCACCTGTTATCAGGAGAGACCTCAGTGCTGCATCTTTCAGCTCACTACTGTTCCTGAAAAGTAAATTTAACTGTACTTACCAGTAACTTGAATTTTCTTCCATAGGATATCATTGCCTGCTATATAAAATATATATAAATAAAAAAATATGAAAAAAAAATATTACAATTTCAATATTTATATAAAAATATGTAATGTAATGTAATTTAAAAAATAAAATATCTAAAAATAAATAATTTAAAATAATGTAGTAAATCAGTATAAAAAAAGATAACTATTAATACATTTAAAAATTATCATTTACAAAACCTTTGAAATTCACTGAAAAAACCATTGGTTTCAGCCATGTTATAGTTAAAAATGAGCATTTAAAATACCTTGGAAATTCACTGAAAAAACCATAGGTTTCACCCGCGTTATTGTTAAAAATTAGCATTTAAAAGACCTTAGAAATACACTGAAAAAACCATAGGTTTCACACACGTTATAGTTAAAAATTAGTCATTTAAAAAACCTGTAGAAATTCACTGACAAACCATAGGTTTCACACATGTTATAGTTAGCTGGACATTTCACGGATACAAAACCATTGAAATTCCCCTGTTATAGTTAACTATAATTTGCGCCCCCGCAATGCACTGCTGATGACGTCACATATTACATCACTCATGACATGGTCAGTGACATCACTGATGACATCACTGATGACATCTCAAATAACATCACTGATGACATCACTGATGACATCATCCTTGTGAAACAGTGGCAGACCTCCTCTCAGCGTAATATAACCCTTGATATACACATTCAAAAATAGAAACTAACATTTTCAAAAAAATGGAGATACCAATACCAGTTACAACAACCTATTCAGTAATTTCACCATCTGCATACACATCCACTCATTCAGCAACAGTTCTATATAGTCACTCATACAAGTACTCACTCATCATATGTACTCATACACTTATATATCCTGTTACACACCGACACTCGTCCATAGAGTTACTCACACACATAGTCACACATGCAAATAAACTATCAAACATCCATTTACTTGCATATACAGCTATACACCCACCACTTCACTTACTTTTACAGAAACGTACACATACTTACTCTCTTAAACAATCACTTATAGAAACACATACTTATTTATACAGGAACTCGTCCAATCTCACACATATAATCACTTATATACATCAATACTCATATATACTAGATTAAAACATATGTAGTTACTCATAAAGATACTATTGAGACAGTCATTCACTCACTCACTCACTAACACACCCATACACACACGCATCCACCCACACAGTCCTGCACACATGCTGTCTTCAAAACACATACAAACAGTGAGTCACCCATTTATGCATCTATACGGTAAGTAATACCCCCACCAAACCATACAGACACTCATACTGATACTCTAAAAACCAACTAATAACCCATATTGACACTCATGTAGCTAGTCACCAACCCATGCAGCCACTTATACACAAAGTGAGACACTGATACAGACATTTACATATTTAAACATTTCTCGCTAATACATGTATTTACTAAGATACACTTAATAAGTCAGTTATACAATCATTATTTAAAAAAAAACATCAATTTAGACACTTATTTATACATTTATTCTTCCATCGACCTTTAGATATACATATATAAAACATATTTATTTTTCAGAAAGACACACATTCATAGGATGATGTCATCAGTGATGTCATTTGAGATGTCATCAGTGATGTCATGAGTGATGTCACTGACCATGTCATGAGTGATGTAATATGTGACGTCATCAGCAGTGCTATAAACTATAACGGGGGAATTGCAATGGTTTTGTATGAGTTAAATGTCCAGCTAACCATAACATGTGTGAAACCTATGGTTTTTCAGTGAATTTCTAAGGTTTTTTAAATGCTACTTTTTAACTATAGCGTGTGCCATTTGCCATTTGCCAACATTGTTCCTATCAATATGCGGTCGGGTGAGGAGTGAACAGGTAGTACCGATTGGGTTCGCCAATAGGAACAATGTTTCCACGAGGCGATCCTGCCCTCGCCTGAGACCATGAAGTGTAACTTAGCACTTACACATGAATACGAGTAGGATACAAATCGTATGTACATAACGCATGTTTAATCATTAACAGCGCATAGCACAACTATTAATTTTTATTCATTGAAATATAGGAGTGGCAAATACAGGGCTGGACCCTGTATGGTCCTGATGAAAAGCTTGGGGAGCTTGAAACATGTCGACCGTAACACTGATCTAGCCTAAATTTAAGGTTAGAATACAGTGTTCACCCCATTTTTAATCATACCAAACTAGGAGCAGAATAAATTGGTTAGGCCCACTAGCACGGTATTTTTAATCACACCCACTCCACCATCACTACACTTTACACCACACATAGTCATTTCACAAAGAAGTGCTCCTGCGTAGTTCGCTAGTCGCAGCACGCCCCTTTTCGTAGAGAACTGGGATGGCCCCAATGATGAAGCATGTCACCGTGGGGAAACCCCGGTGAGTGAGGGGACTCTAGAAAGAAATTTTTCTTTCTCATAATGGGTACACACTGACATAATTGACAGTAACCATACACACCAACTAGGTCTCTGAACCCTTGATAGGGGGTTCCTGAATTTCTATGTACAAGGAGCTACAACAGAAGAAATTCAGTATGGAAAATCAACAACATAATTTGAACACATTTTCGAAATTAGTAACAGTGTCATAGAAGAGCTGAACATACTTCCTAAGTAGCGAGAATGGAGAGCAAGATATAAATGCTGGAGAAATTAGCTGTGATTTCCTAGATTAAAGGTTAGATGTTGATTTTTTGGAAGAATTATATGACATCTAGTATGATCATATGAGTTTTGAAATTGATAATGAGGTATATGAAATAAATGATGAAATTATTTTAGGTCTAATAAGTTATGAGATGTTATAAGAATACATTTATTAAAATGGCTGCAAGTGTGCAAATTACCCAGTGCCTTTAGCCGGGTAAGTAGTTACATCAAAAAGCCTCGATGAAGGGCCTTGATGTTCAATCAGAATGTGATATTGAACAATAATTGATAATACCGGTCAAGAAAGGCAGAAAGTGTGCAATTTAACCACTGCTTTCGGCTGAGGTAGTTCATACTAATTAGAAGATAATGTCAAAAAAGTAATGTTGAGCATAGTGATGCTCCTGATCCATGCATTTTATTAGGTCGATAGATTATTCCTCGTAAGAAAAAACTTCATCACAATAAATGCATAGAATGTTAATTTCATCAAAATGAGGATTAATTTGTGGGTGTGGATTGGTTGCTGAATGTGCTGCTGCAGCAATCGCTGTGCTTGGTGCAGCAGTAGGTGGGTTCTCTCTGTAAATGAAAAGGAGGACATTTTTCTGTCTTAGGCTCTGTGAGAAGTTGGCCTGGTAAACGATGTTCACTATTCTAGTGAGCACCTTGCACCAGTCCAAACAACCCTTATGGTGATGGCTGTAAAGTCAACCTTATAGACCAGCTATCCTAGTGGTAGCATGGACAAAAGCAGTCTTAGGCTTAACTCAAGAGGGCATGTGAAGCCAGCTGTTTTACCATATGCAATCCCTTTAATACCAAATGAAAGGACACCACACAGGTTATATATTCAAAATATATATGTATTTATTTCTAAAATAATCCTCTGAACTCTTTATGAGGGCATAGGCACAAGCGCATAACAAGTAACTTAATATAACATACAATAAGTTGCACAAATATGGATAGGCCCTGGTGGCCCGTAAAACCATACAATAAAATAGTGGTATAAGAACCATGTCACGAACAGTTGGAAGGCCTAGGGCCTTGGGAATCGCTGGGACTACACTGGACTAACAGTAGTTAGGAAGCAGGAGGCCCACGGGATGTGGGTGCAGAGTCTAAATGCACGCGCGCGCACACATAGAAGTCAATGGGTGCGTAAAGTTAGAAAGTTAAAGAATTAGGAGTCTTCCTACTTGACTAGGAACTAACCACTTGAACCTAGGACACTAGGATAGTCAATCTTCACAGGAGCACTGGAGTACTCGCGTTACCTCACCCACAGGAAGCGGGTGCATAGGTCCCAAAGTGTGTCGGGTTTCGTCGTGGATGCCTATGGAGCCTTGGAGAAAAGATGCTGCAGGCGACCAGGAGAGAAGATTCTGGTTGGATCCAAGGGTGGATCGAGGATGAGGAGTACCTGAAAGCAGATTGGACAGAGTCTGGGTCACTAGCCAGTGACCAGGATTGAACCAGGAAGGAACCAGGCGATGTCGGGAAGCAATGAGTGCTGTCATGAAGCTTGTCTCCGCTGCCACGTGGACCAGGAGGTGTCGATGATGACCAGGAGCTGGGCACGGACTGTCCCACAAAGACTTTCGCGGTTGGCGGTGTCGGTTCTTGATTCGGAATCAACAGGCCTTGGCAAATGCAACCCATGCAGGAATCAAAGATGGCTTCTTAATCAGACCAGCAAGGTCTGATGGACTGCTCCTTTTCAGGGGAGTGAGGGCCAGTCAGGAACAACCAGCCAGACAAGTGGTGTAAATTCAAAGGATCATCGTCACAGAGGCCACGAGCCAACGGGCAAGTGACCGGACAGACGCCTCAAGCAGGAAAATTCAGAAGGGCCCCACGCAGAACTCCTGGAGTTTGGAGGGCTGATCTTCAGTGCAGTTGGTGCTCGGGGCTGGGGCTTCTCAATCCCCAATGCACAACTTCGAGGGTGCCTCAGAAGTTGCACGGAAAGCAATTTGCTTGCTTTCCAAGATGGCCAGTCCCACGTCTCTCGTCGCCTCCACGGGTCTCAGCTTTGCTGTGGCTGTGGATCGGGCTGTTGGATGTCTGGAAGTCTGGGTCTTGTCAGGCTGTGTGCTTGGGCTCCGGCAGGAGCGTCGACAAACCAAACCGTTGATCGCTTGATGGTGCCTGTTTGTGCAGGGTGGTCACTCCTTGACCACAAGGGAGATTCTTCAGTCTTCTATGTTGAGTAGGATGTCGAAGGTCCAGAGTTTCGTATCAGAGTTTCAGTCAGGATAAAATTTAAAGTCTTGGGACTCAGCTCCTACCTATATACCAAATCTAGGGGCTGGATTACCTGCTAGGTCTCTCCTATGGGTGGGCCCCAGGAAGGGGGTGGTTACACCCCTTTCCCTTTGTCCAGTTTTGTGCCAGAGCTGAGGCTGGAGTGCCCCAGCACCGGTTTGAACTGGACTATGCATGGGACACCTTGTGTGCCCCAGGCAGTGTCTCATTTCATTCAGCCCTCCCTGCCCCAATACACTATGGCCTGTCTGGGGTGGTGCTAGTACCTCCTTGTGACAGGAAACCTATTGTCCAAGCCTCCCTCGCTGGAAGGACTCCCAGCAGCAGGAGGTCAGACTTGTGTCTGTGGCAGGAGCATCCATTTTGTGATGCTGAGGCTCTGGTTAACTTTAACCCGGATTAGTAGGAACAACATGTCTTCTCCCTCTAGAAGGATGGAATGCTACCCCCGTCACCAGAACTGGCGAGGGGGTAGTATTCCAAAGAGTATGACACCTTACATACTGAGGTACAGAAAATGCTCAAGCATTTTCTGTACCTCAGTCTTTATACAGTCCCTGACATGGTCAGGTTGCCTGTAGATCTTACTCTTCACAGGCAGACTGCCACCAGTGTCCACCTCATGGGTGCACCAGTTAGTCTGACTAGGTGTCAATGAAAACATATGTCTAAAAGCCAGTAGAACTTGTCTGCAGTCCTGTTGCTGGTTTTCAGTGAGGCTGCCGTCTAAAGCCACACCATCAACTGAATCATCATCAGGGTTCTGAGTCAACAGTTCTGGGAGAGGGTCACTCTCTTCCTCCTGTCCCTCATCTGTAGCCATGAGCAAACCTATGTCTGCCCTGTCAACATATGTTTGAGTCTGTTGACATGGAGCACCCTGTGGGGGCTCCTAGGGGTTCCAAGATCCACTAAGTAGGTGACCTCTCCCTTTTTCTCAACAATGGTGTGGGGTCCAGGCCATTTGTCCTGGAGTGCTGCTGGGGCCACTGGCTCCAACACCCACACCTTCTGTCCTGGCTGGTTCTCAGTCAGAACAGCCTTTTGGTCATGCCAAGCTTTTTGAATTTCTTGGCTAGCCTCAAGGTTTTTAGAAGCCTTCTTCATATACTCAGCCATCCTGGAGCGGCGACCTAGTACATAGTCCACTATATCTTGTTTAGGCTTTTTGAGAGGTAACTCCCATCCTTTCTTCACCAGACATAGGGGTCCCCTTACAGGTTGCCCAGACAAAAGCTCAAAAGGGCTGTAGCCAACCCCGTTTTGTGGGACCTCTCTGTAAGCAAATAGAAGGCAGGGTAGAAGGATGTCCCATCTTCGCCTAAGCTTTTCAGGTAAACCCTTGATCATACCCTTGAGGGTCTTGTTGAATCTTTCAACAAGCCCATTGCACTGTGGATGGTAGGGTGTAGTGAATTTGTAATTAACACCACACTCCTTCCACATAGCAGTCAAGTACCCAGACATGAAGTTTGCACCTCTGTCTGAGACAACCTCCTTTGGAAAGCCCACTCTTGAGATAACTCCCAGGAGGGCTCTTGCCACAACAGGTACTGTTGTGGTCCTTAGGGAAATAGCTTCTGGATACCTGGTGGCATGATCCACTACCACCAGTATAAATCTGTGCCGAGAGGCTGTTTGGAGATCCATTGGTCCAACAATGTCAATCCCTACTCTTTCATAGGGTACCCCCACCACAGGGTATGAGGGGGGGGCCTTTGTTGTGCCACCTGATTTGCCACTGGGTTGGCTGGTCACACAGGAGCGACAAAACTCCTTGGTATCTTCTGACATATGGGGCCAGTGAAAGTGAGGGACAAGCCGGTCCCAAGTCTTGTTCTGGCCTAGATGTCCTGCTAAGGGAATATCATGGGCTAAGGTAAGAAGGAAACCCCTAAAGGTCTGAGGTATGACCATCCTCCTGGAAGCACGAGGCTTGGGGTCTCTACCCTCAAAATAAAGGAGTCCTTCATCCCAGTAAACTTTATGGGTACCTGTAGCATTCCCAGCAGCCTCAGAAGCAGCTTGCTGTCTGAGGGGTTCAAGAGAGGGGTAGTCTAACTGTGCCTGCCTCAAGTCTGCCCTTGAAGGTCCCCCTGTCCCAAGAAACTCAACCTGGTCAGGTTCAAGTTCTTCTAGGACAGTTCCTTCAGGAGTCTCAGATTCAGCTTCCTGAGAAGGCTGGTCCTCACTTACAGGCAGGGGGGAAGGCACTGCCTTAACCCTACTGCTCTTTCTCGTGGATGGCACTTGGTCCACAGTTTCAGGATCCATGGTCTGTTCAGTTTGGCACTTTTTGGCCTGTGACCTGGTCACAGCAAGGACATGAGCTGATATGCCTAACATCTCTGCATGAGTCCTATACTCCACTTCTGACCATACTGAGGATTCAAGATCATTGCCCAACAGACATTCAACTCTGAGGTCTGCACTTACCACAACTCTTTTGAGGCCAGTTACCCCTCCCCAGGAGAAGTTAACAACTGCCACACTATGTGTAGTAGTGATGTTGCTTGCATTGGTCACCAGGTAATTATCACCCAGTACAATCTGTCCAGGGTCCACAAAGTTAGGTGTCACCATAGTGACACTGGCACATGTATCCCTGTAGGCCTGAGCCACTTTGTGATTAATCAAAGGTGTTTGCCTGTACTTGCCGAGAGTACTGGGACTCTCAGTAGAGGACATAGCCATGTCCACATTACAGTCAAGAACAGCCTGGGTTGGTATCCTGACTAGGCCAGAATCCACCTCAGTACCCATGGTTAACCCCACCATAGCCTTGGGTTGGGAACTACCACTGTTAACTGTACTAGGGGGTGCAGATGCCTTAGAGGCTACAGTGGTAGGGGCTGTACCTTTTTTGGTGCACTCACTAAACCAGTGAGAGGCAGAATTACAATAATTGCACCAAGGTTTCTTTGGACCTTCTTTCTTCTTCTTCTTGGAAGATTGGAACCCCCCTTCATTAGAATTTTGGGGGCCTGATGAAGACTTATGGTCTTTTGGTTTCTGATCCCCATCTTTTTGGTCTGCCTTTTTCTGATCACCACCTTGGACCTGGAGTTTCTGCTTAACCCTGGTTCTGACCCATTTGTCTGCTTTCTTTGCCAATTCTTGGGGAGAGGTCAGATCTGAGTCAATCAGGTGTTGGTGCAACAACTGGTTCTGACAATTGTTAATGATTTGCTCGCTCATGATCAAATTATACAATCCTGTATAGTCCTTAACTTTACTTCCCAGTAACCAACCTTCCAGAGCCTTAGTGGCACAATCAACAAAATCAGCCCATTCCCGAGTCTGTGTCTTCTGGGTATCTCTGAACATCAACCTGTACTGCTCAGTGGTTAGGCCAAACCCATCAATTAGAGCACTCTTCAGGACAGTGTAATCGTTAGCATCATCATCACCAACTGTGAGGAGCTTGTCTCTTCCTTTTTCTGCAAAAGAGAGCCACAATATTGCTGCCCACTGACTTTGGGGTACCTGCTGTGCTTTGCAGGCCCTCTCCAAAGCAGTTATCCATTTGTGGATGTCATCCCCAAATTTGTAGGGGGGCACAATCTTACTCAGGTGTCTATTGTCATAGGACCTGTCTTTATCCTTAGGGATATTGTTGCCACCAGTGGAATCTAATTCACTTAACTTTTGCTCCCTTGCTAAAGCAAGTTTTGCTTTGGCTAGGGCAAGTTCTTCCTTCTCTATTCTGAGTTGGACTTCCCTCATCCTAGCCTGGTGTTCTCTCCTCTGGGGGTAAGTCATTCCCCTCCTAGAACCCCTTGAAGCATTGGATTGGACGGAGTCACCTGAGAGTGACCTATCCCTCCTATACCTCTGATTAAACCCACTTGGAGGCCTGAATGGGGCTATCCCATTCTCAGCCCCAAGTTGGCTTAAGTTAGCCTGGCTAAGTCTCCTGACTATATGATCTTTCAAATGATATTGCAAAGATTACAATTGGTAAAACAACAGCAAGCTCAAACCCCAACCGCTACACACCAATGTGAGAAGTTGGCCTGGTATATGATGTTCACTATTCTAGTGAGCACCTTGCACCAGTCCAAACAACCCTTATGGTGATGGTTGTAAAGTCAACCTTATAGACCAGCTATCCTAGTGGTAGCATGGACAAAGCAGTCTTAGGCTAAACTCAAGAGGGCATGTGAAGCCAGCTGTTTTAACATATGCAATCCCCTTAATACCAACTGAAAGGACACCACACAGGTTGTATATCAAAATATATATGTATTTATTTCTAACACAATCCTCTGAACTCTTTATGAGGTCAGAGGCACCAGCACATAACAAGATACTTAATTATAATACAATAAGTTGCACAAAATACAGTAATGCCCTTGGGGCACTTCGAACCATATACTAAAATAGGGGTATAAGAACCACGTCACAAACAAAGGAAAGACCTAGGTCCTAGGGAATCGCTGGGGCTGCACTGCACTACCAAAGGATAGGAAGTGGGAGGCCCACAGGATGTGCATGCAGTTTGAATGGGAACACAAGAATTGGAAACTAGTTCTTTTAGTTCACTTCCGGATGGACAAGGAGAAAGATATTTGAAAGTTAGACACTAGGATAGTAAATACCCACAGGAACACCGGAGTACTCGTGATACCTCACCCACAGGAAGCGGGTGCATAGGTGTCAAAGTGTGTCGGGTTTCGTCGCTGAATCCTCTGGAGCCTTGGAGAGTCTGGGTCACTAGCCAGTGACCAGGAACGAACCAGGCGATGTCGGGATGCGATCAGGTGATGTCGTGAAGCTTGTCTCTGCAGCCACGTGGACCAGGAGGTGTCGTTGACAACCAGGAGCTGGATACTAACTGTCCCACAAAGGCTCTCACTGTCGGCGGTGTCGGCTTCCGGATTGGAGTCAACAAGCCTTGGTAAAGGCAAACCACATAGGAATCGAAGATGGCTTCTTGATCAGACCAGCAAGGTCTGATGACTTTCTCCTTTTTAGGGAAGCAAGGGCCAGCCGGGAGCAACCAGACCGGCAGTGTAAATCAAAAGGTTCATTGTCACAGAGGCCACTAGCCAGCGGGCAAGTGACCGGACAGACGCGTAAAGCAGGAAAATACAGAGGGGCCCCATGCAGAACTCGTGGAGTGTGAAGGGCTGATCTTCGGTGCAGTTGGTGCTCGGGGCTGTGGCTTCTCAATCCCCAATGCACAACTTTGAGGGTGCCTCAGAAGTTGCACGGAAAGCAATTAGCTGGCTTTCCAAGATGGCCGGTCCCATGTCTCGCGTCACCTCCACTGGTCTCAGCTTTGCTGTGGCTGTGGATTGGGCTGTTGGATGTCTGGAAGTCTGGGTCTTGTCAGGCTCTGTGCTCGGGCTCCGGCAGGAGCATCGACAAAGCAAACCATTGATCGCTTGATGGTGCCTGCTTGTGCAGGGTGGTCACTCCTTGATCACAAGGGAGATTCTTCAGTCTTCTACTTCGAGTAGGATGTCGAAGGTCCAGAGTTTCGTATCAGAGTTTCAGTCAGGATAAATCTAAAGTCTTGGGACTCAGCTCCTACCTATATACCAAATTTAGGGGCTGGATTACCTGCTAGGTCCCTCCTATGGGTGGGAACCAGGAAGGGGGTGGTTACACCCCTTTCCCTTTGTCCAGTTGCGTGCCAGAGCTGGGGCTGGAGTGCCCCAGCTCCGGTTTGAACTGGACTATGCATGGGACACCTTGTGTGCCCCAGGCAGTGTCTCATTTCATTCAGCCCTCCCTGCCCCAATACACTATAGCCTGTCTGGGGTGGTGCTAGCACCTCCCAAGACAGGAAACCTATTGTCCAAGCCTCCCTCGCTGGAAGGACTCCCAGCAGCAGGAGGTCAGACTTGTGTCTGTGACAGCAGCATCCATTTTGTGATGCTGAGGCTCTGGTTAACTTTAACCGGGAATAGTAGGAACAACATGTCTCCTCCCTCTAGAAGGGTCGAATGCTACCCCCGTCACCAGAACTGGCAAGGGGGTAGTATTCCAAAGCGTTTGACACCTTACACGACATGTTTTGATAAAGCCAAACCAAAGTTAGCATTCAACCGCGAGGATTATAATGCACTTAAGAGTATATGGTATGGCTATATCATAGAACAGCTATAAGGACATGGTTCCGAAAGCTGCAGACAGGCTCTGCTCATGCTAGAGCACCATCTCACATAAAACCAAGCACTCAGCCTTCAGGATTGTTAAGGCCTGCCATAGGAGTAACTTATAGGTGCATATGTGTCTATATATAATGGTAGGTATAGGAATACTATACCTAAGCAAGGGGTGATTACACAACCTTGCCCCAGCTGAGTGATCAGCCAGTTGAGTCAGTTTGGATGCCAGCCAGGGGTGGCATAAGATATGCTGCAGCCCCTGGTAGGCCTTGGGTGCACCTATGCCCTGGGTACCTATTGTACACTCTACAGGGACTCACAAGTGTGACCCAAATCCCAATTGGTGATGTACCTAAAGTACATGGTGTGAAATTTAGAGAGAAAACAGCAGGGCTGTGGGTCTGATTAGCAGGCCCACAGCCACATTAAGTCAAAAACCAGTGAAGCAAAAAGCAAAAAGTGGGGTTACCATAGGAAAGCAGACCCTACTCTCCTACAATGTAGTATATTTTTTTGGTGCTTTCTTTAAAAACAGGTAAAACAAAAGAAGTAAGTTTCAACTTTGTAATTAACCAGTCATTGAAACAATAAAAGAAAAAAAAATAACAATGGTGGTTTCTTTCCGCAGAAACCACAGCATCAATGGATTGCTCGCCAAAGCAAACAAGAGTGTTTCACTTGATGCAAACTTTCTTAAGATTTCCAGACTCAGGATGAATGTCCACGCCTCGTGATGAGGAGGTTGAGGTTCCAGATGTGCTTGGACCAGCTCCCTGGTCATCCTGCTGCCTTTGTTCTTGTGGACGTTGCATTTGTTCCAGTGCAAATGGACAAGGGTGAATGGTCTGCATGTGTTTATACAGGCTGGAAGTTTTTTTGTCACTGCCCCTTGAGAGAACTCTCAAACATAGAATGCAAGTGACCTTTCTTGCATTCACTTTCTTTTCTCCAGGTGGAATTGTGAAGAATTACCACACAATGCTCTCTTTTTTTGTCGTAGTGGAATGTCCTCTTCCTATTCTTCCAAAGAAATATCCACCACAGGAGTAGAAGAAGCCATATCCATAAAAAGAAGAAAAAAACAAGGAAATCTACAACCGAGTTAAAAAAACACAGCAGGGGTGTCTCCTGGGATGCTGTAGAAAGAATGAGAAAAATGGGTGGGGTCCTCCAACTTCTATAATGGGAAACATTATGAAGCAATAAATACTTTCTTTTAAAGTCACATGGGAGTCGCACACCCAGCACGCACCTAGGGTGCACCTGACGCGACTTCCCGAAAGTATATTTAACAGTAATATAACTTTATTGCAATTAGACATATATCATTTAAATAATTAGTTCACATAATCTCTTGGTCTAATATACGTATACATATAGTTTTCAACAAAAAACATTTTTTGCGGGAGTCACGCACCCAGCACGACCGCACACATTCATTACAGTACGTGGAGCAGGAAATCGTGCTTCCGTCACATACTAAACACGCACATGATGCGATCCCATATGTATATGATGTTACGCGGGGGTCAGGCACCGCACACCCGTCGCTAACCAAACACGCATTCTTCACGACCTTGCCAATATGGCGGCTTGAATCTGTGCACCCACCGAGATAGGTACACGATGAGGGCATGGCTCCATTTTTTTCTAAAAAACAAAAAAATGCACAGGTAAGAAAACAGAAGAAATTATATACTGTTAGTAACAATAAATAACAAAAACTATTTTTAGAATATTAAACTTACAAAATATTTTTTTTAATTACTGAACAAACCATAGGTTTCAATGAACATTATATTTACATATTATCATTTACAAAACCTTTGAAATTCACTGAAAAAACCATAGGTTTCAGGAACGTTATAGTTAGAAATGACCATTTAAAAAACCTTTGAAAATCACTGAAAAAACCACAGGTTTCAGGGTTGTTATAAGTTAGTTGGACATTTCACTCATACAAAACCATAGAAATTTGGCTGTTAATATTATTATACCTAACTATAACTCGCGCCCCCCGCAATGCACTGCAGATGACATCACATATTACATCACTCATGACATCACTGATAACATCTCAAATAACATCAGTGATGACATCACTGATGACATCATCCACATGATTATCTGATGTACTTCCCCATACCCTAATAAAACTTTTCATACACCTACTCCAAAATGCAGACCACCAATATCGAAACCATAGACTGACCAATAGCAGTTAGTACATACCTGCTCAGTGATACATACGTATACACACACATCCACCCACTAACTCATACAGTCATTCATACACACAGTTATTCATCTATACAGCCACTGATATATCCACTCATAAACCCATATAGACATGCAAACCCTGCCACTCAAAGATCTACTCATGCACCTGGTCAGTCATGCAAACAAACTATCACACACCCATTCCCTTGCTTATACAGTCATACACACACCACCACACTTATTTATACAGATACTAACACATGCTTACTCTCTGAAACAATCACTCATAGAAACACTCATCCATACAGATACTCTTGCAATCACTAACTCTCACATATATTCCTTTAAATACTCCAACACTCACATATACTGCTTTAAAACATATGTAGTTCATCACTCATGCACCACTGAGACATCCATTTACTCACCAACACACCCATACACACACTCATCCACCCATACCGGTGTTTCCATATGCACTCTTGATTCTGTACACCCAGTGAAACAACCACTCACATATCTATGCACAGTCACACACACCCCCACCCACCCACAAAGACACTAAGGCACCCATACAGATACTCAGACAACCAATAAATACCCTCAATAGACACTCATGTAGCTACTCATCAAGCCATGCAGCCTCTTACACACTAACTAACAGACTAATAAAGACATTCACAGAGTTTAGTCTCTAACCCTTGCATTCAGTAAGACACATTTAATCACTCACTTGTACAGTCAGTCACACACCTACTAAATCCTCCATCAGACACTCATACACCCACTCAAACTTCAATACACCTTGGCATACATATATATATATATAAAAATCATATTTTTATACTTTATAGAAATACACATTCACTGGATGATGTCATCAGTGATGTTTTTAAAAAAATATATTTTTTATTGGTCCTCATTTTCCACCGTGGTTTCAAGTGGTAAGGCCGACAGAGAGTGACATACTGCCACAGTAGGAACTGGCAGGGACCGCCGGATATAATTCAGCGTCACCCATCAGCGATGTCATTGTCTCCAAGTCCCCCACTCTAGAGAAACCATTAAAGTGTGAAGTTACTGCCATCATATCCCAGCCTCAAGAATCGGACCGGCATACCTAGGTGCACCAGAGAAAGCATGGAAATAAAACCACAGCAGCATAATCATTGGACCATGGGTGGGGGGGGGAAACAACCCTACAGTCAAATTCATTGTTGATCCCATTTCAGCAAATACCAAAAGGCTCTTTTCTCTCGGTTTCCAGACCTAACAAAGTTCAGCTTTGGCACCTGCAAAACAGAGGCACGCCAGTCAAGGAGGGAAGGTGGTGGAGGGTCCTTCCATTTTTTACAGATTTCCCTTCTGGCCAGTAAAATGGAATAAATAAAAAAGAAAGACTTTTAGCTGGACTTCGGGCCTCACCCATAACCCCAAAAATTACAAGAGGGAGGTTAATCAAAACTTGGAAACCCTAGGAAGCCGTAAGTGAGACAGCTATAGAGTCCCAAAACGAAGACAGTAGGGGACACTCGAAAAACATATGAACATCAGAGGCAGCTACCAAACCACATCTGGCGCATGCCACTGGGGTGTCTGAAGAAAATGTTGACAGTCTCTGTGGAGAATAGTAAGCTCTATGAAAAGATGGTTCCCCCGAAGCCAAGCGGGCTTGACAATGTCCAACAGCACCTTGAACGTTGTAAACCACAGGTTTTCTAGGTTATGGCCCACTAGGGAGGAACCCCATAACTTCTCCGGCAGTTGGAATATGCCGTCAACCTCATCTAACATTAAGTTGTACCATAAAGAAACCTCCTTTCTAACTGATGGTTTATCAAGTAGTAGGGACTCAAGGTGACTACCCCCTCCTACTGGGAATCCGCTCCTGAGTGAGGTATGTGAGTGAGCCCAACTAACAATCTGAAGATATTTAAACCTAAAGAGGTTTAGCCCAACTTTATCCTTCAGAGATTCCCAATGTAACAAGCAACCTCCCACAAACAAATCACCCCAAACCTCCAACCCTGCAACTCTCAAGGGCACAGCTTGACAGTTTACCAGCCACCCTGGGCTCCCAAGAGAATCCCACAGTGGTGACTTGCTAGAAAAATATTCATAAGTGATGTTATTTGAGATGTCATCAGTGATGTCACTGAGCATGTCATGAGTGATGTAATATTTGGCATCATCAGCAGGGCATTGCAGGGGTGCCAGTTATAGTTCGGTATACTAACTATAACGGCTGAATTTCTATGGTTTTGTACGAGTGAAATGTCCAACTATCTATAACGACTCTGAAACCTGTGTTTTTTTCAGTGATATATATATATATATATATATACACACACATATACACAAATTACCTACTGGCGGTCGCCAGTAGGTATATATAGTTAGGATTTTTTCTCTATGGGATTTTTGAAAATTCTATGTCTAATAACTTTGGCGTTTGTGGACGTAATTGGCTGAAATTTTCAGGAAAATGGCACATTTTGTTTCTGAGCAGCCCTTAAAAATTTGGGGGGGGTTCGTCAAGGGGGGGCCGAGAAAAAAGGGGGGTCCCAAAACGTGTTTTTAACATTGAGTTTTCCATAGGGCGGTTGGCCTCACTTTTAGCCCGAACGGCTGAATGGATTTGCACGAAACTTGGCAAAATTGTAGGGACTGGTAGCCCGATGTGCCTTTGCTAGGTCTCAATATATGTGCTCCAGTGGATTTTGAGAAATTAACGTTCAAAAAAAGATATATATCTGTAACAGCGGACCGGGCAGCGCTCCGGTTCGCGGACTTTTCGCGGTACGGAGCTTTGTGAAGCGAAGCTGATTGGTTCTCCGGCATCTGTGAACATTCCAAACAGTCCGTAGCGGCCGCCATCTTGTCTCTCGGTAGGATCGAGAGACAAGAGGATGCCAAAGCGAAGGGGCAAATGACCATAAGGGGGCATAGTAGATCCTCGCTGACCCCCTAGGTTTGATGTGAAGGTTTTAAAAGGGTCCCGCGGGGCAAAAAAAAATAATAATAATAATAATCGAACGGCTGAATGGATTTGCACGAAACTTGGTAAAATATTAGGGACTGGTAGCCCGATGTGCCTTTGCTAGGTCTCAATATATGTGCTCCAGTGGATTTTGAGAAATTAACGTTCAAAAAAAGATATATATCTGTAACAGCGCTCCGCTTCGCGTAACGGAGGTTTGCGAAGCTGATTGGTTCTCCGGCGTCTGTAAACATTGCAAACAGTCCGTAGCGGCCGCCATCTTGTCTCTCGGTAGGATCGAGAGACAAGAGGAGGCCAAAGCGAAGGGGCAAATGACCATAAGGGGGCATAGTAGATCCTCCTTGACCTCTTAGGTTTGATGTGGAGGTTTTAAAAGGGCCCCGCGGGGCAAAAAAATAAATAATAATAATAATCGAACGGCTGAATGGATTTGCACGAAACTTGGCAAAATTGTAGGGACTGGTAGCTCGATGTGCCTTTGCTAGGTCTCAATATATGTGCTTCAGTGGAATTTGAGAAATTAACGTTCAAAAACAAGATATATAACTGTAACAGCGCTCCGCTTCGCGGAGATAAAATTATATCTGTATTACCTAGCTGTTGCTAACACCAGTTAGCGACGGCTAGTAGGAGATAGCGACCATCTTGGGCCCCACTTTGCATGTGAGTGATATTTATCACTAATGACATGCAAAGTGGGCATGCCAAGATGTTAGCGACTGGAAACAGTCGCTAACATCGCTATCTCCTATTATCAACTTTTGGAAATATTCGCGATAAGCGCGAATATCTCCAAAAGTTAGCACCTGCCCTGAGCAGTTCTTAGCCATGTTATCCAATGGGAGGTGGATAACATGGCTAAGAGCATTAGCTCGGTAATGCATGAATATCGCTGAGTTTTCAGCGATAATAATGCATTGCGGTCGTTTTTTATCGGATTTGCGATAAACCTTGATAATAGCAAGGTTTATCTGCGATAATTTCTGACGATGCTTAGCGGTAAAAAAATCGTTGCTAAGCATCGTTAGGGATAAATATCGCTTAACTTTGGTAATATGCCCCAACGTCTGTTAACGTTCGATTCGAAGGAAATCAGGAAGTGTTGAAAAACATTGTCTGCGCCATCTTGTCTTTTTTCAAATGCCACACTTTTGTCGTGCACGGCAGTCATTTTAGATGCCTTGACCAGACCCACTCTGTGCACGCTGTCGAACCTTAGCATGGCTCCCCACCCTCGCAAGCATCTCCCCCAGGCAGTGGTCACCCCCGCTCTCTGTCTTATGCATGGGTAATAAACCTCCCCCCATCTGCGCTGCTCTTCCCTGAGAATCACACCCTGTGCCCGCCCGACACCTCCCTTTCGCCCTATTCACTACCGCACCCTCTGACACTCCTTTTCCTCTGTGTCCGATTGTCCAGGCCGGTCTAAGGGTATCAGCTAACCCTGCAGATGTAGTTTATGGCCCCAGCTGTAAAGAATCACCCCTCTTCAAAGGAGTTATAGTAGATCAAGGCCCACACTCGATGAGATCCGTCACAGCAGACGCGTTCCTATTATCTGAAAACCATCCTGTATTGTGATTGGGGAGGGGACCGAGCCTGAAGCGGAAGATTCCAGGGATGACTCTTTGTACATCAAAGTTTTTACAATTATGTGTCACATTAAAAATATATAGCACTCCGACAAAGTAGTAAGATTATAAAACTTTAATAACTTATAAATATATACAAGAAACCAAAAACAGTAATAACATATAAACATTTTTAGGGAAAAACAACGAAGTAGCGGTCGGCTGTGCGAATAGTCCCAACGCAGCACAACGTCCAGATTTCTGGCGTGGGGCGTCGCGGGGGGTGGGTCATCAGTAGCAAACTGTTGTGCGAATAGTTCCAAGGCAGCAGAACGATGGCACCAAGGTGATGTCCAGTAAGTTGCCGCACTGGTTTTGGTATCCTACAATGCTGCTCCGAATAACGGCGTGGGGCGCCCCAGGGGAGGCGGCGTGAACGGGCCTCTCCAGGTGGAGTCTCATCTGTTGTAGTGGGGCGCCCCTTTACCGTTTCAGTTGCCATTCCGTCCGTTTTTGGTCCACTGTGTCAACAGCCGCAATTCAGCTGAGTTGCGCCCACTCTTGCGGTGCAGCGATAGGCGGCTGTCACAGGACTCTCAAAATGGCGGCAGGCTGTTTCCTTTTTGGGCCTGGTCCACTGAAATGGCCCTGGGACACCTTGGAAATCGGACGCTTGTCTGCTAGGTCTTGGACCCCATTCTCGAAAGCGTCCCCTCCGCCTTGAGGATTCATCAAAAGTTTTGGGGGCCCCCGACTCCTGTAGGCTTCTGGTGGGGAGCGGCTGCCATGATTGCTCGCGGAATGACCACGGCGGAGCTACGAGATGGTGGTGCTCTCATGCTGACGCCAGCTTCAGTCTGAAACATCCAGAAACAAGGTGGGGCTTTCATCGTTTGTGAAAAAAAAAAAGTTTTCATCCAATGAAAAGTGTTGTTTTTAGGTCATATGATCAAGCCTTCCATCATTAGGAAACCAAAAGTAAAATGAACCAATGAAAAGTTTTATAAACAAGTCACATGACCTGTTATGCGGCATAGGGTATAAAATGCGGAGAAAATACGTTGGCACGTGAGGCGGCGTCAGTAGCGGACCGATGTGCGAATAGGCCGAAGGCAACACAACGCGCCAAGATCCGGATGGCACCGAGGTGGTGTCCAGCAAGTTGCAGCACTGGTGTGGCCATCCTACAATGCTGAAAGTCGGCGTGGGGCGCCCCGTTGGCCTGTGAGTTTGCGTCAGTAGCGGACCGATGTGCGAATAGGCCGAAGGCAGCACAACGCGCCAAGATCCGGATGGCACCGAGGTGGTGTCTAGTAAGTTGCCGCACTGGTGTGGCCATCCTACAATGTTGAAAGTCGGCGTGGGGCGCCCCGTTGGCCTGTGAGATGGCGTCAGTAGCGGACCGATGTGCGAATGGGGCCAAAGGCAGCGCAACAATATTTTCGGAATGGAAGACACCACAAGGCGCTGAGATGCCAAGATCCGGATGGCACCGAGGTGGTGTGTAGCAAGTTGTGGCACTGGTGTGGCCATCCTACAATGGTAAAAGTCGGCGTGGGGCGCCCTGTTGGCCTGTGAGATGGTGTCAGTAGCGGACTGATATGCGAATGGGGCCAAAGGCAGCGCAACAATATTTTCTGACTGACACCACAAGGCGCTGAGATGCCAAGATCCGGATGGCACCGAGGTGGTGTCTAGGAAGTTGCTGTACTGGTGTGGCCATCCTACAATGGTAAAAGTCGGCGTGGGGCGCCCTGTTGGCCTGTGAGATGGTGTCAGTTGCGGACCGATGTGCGAATGGGGCCAAAGGCAGCGCAACAATATTTTCTGTATGGAAGATACCACTAGGCGTTGAGATGCCAAGATCCGAATGGCACCGAGGTGATGTCTAGCAAGTTGCTGTACTGGTGTGGTCATCCTACAATGCTGAAACTCGGCGTGGGGCGCCCCATTAGCCTGTGAGATGGCGTCAGTAGCGGACCGATGTGTGAATAGGCCGGAACCAGCACAAGGCGCCAAGATCCGGATGTCACCGTGGTGGTTTCATAGTTGAGAGGCACTTCATCTGCAGTGGGGCGCCGAGATCCGGATGGCACCGAGGTGATGTCTAGCAAGTTGCTGTACTGGTGTGGTCATCCTACAATGCTGAAACTCGGCGTGGGGCGCCCCATTAGTCTGTGAGATGGCGTCAGTAGCGGACCGATGTGCGAATAGGCCGAAGGCAGCACAACGCGCCAAGATCCGGATGTCACCGTGGTGGTTTCATAGTTGAGAGGCACTTCATCTGCAGTGGGGCGCCGAGATCCGGATGGCACCGAGGTGATGTCTAGCAAGTTGCTGTACTGGTGTGGTCATCCTACAATGCTGAAACTCGGCGTGGGGCGCCCCATTAGCCTGTGAGATGGCGTCAGTAGCGGACCGATGTGCGAATAGGCCGAAGGCAGCACAACGCGCCAAGATCCGGATGTCACCGTGGTGGTTTCATAGTTGAGAGGCACTTCATCTGCAGTGGGGCGCCGAGATCCGGATGGCACCGAGGTGATGTCTAGCAAGTTGCTGTACTGTTGTGGTCATCCTACAATGCTGAAACTCGGCGTGGGGCGCCCCATTAGCCTGTGAGATGGCGTCAGTAGCGGACCGATGTGCGAATGGGGCCAAAGGCAGCGCAACAATGTTTTCTGAATAGAAGACACCACAAGGCGCTGAGATTCGGTTACCACCGAGGTGATGTGTAGCAAGTTGCCGCACTGGTGTGGCCATCCTACAATACTGCTCCGAATAACGGCGTGGGGTGCCCGAAGGGGGGGGGGGGGCGGCGTGAACGGGCCTTCCTAGGTGGAGGCTCGTCTGCTGTAGTGGGGCGCCCCTTTACCGTTTCAGTTGCCATTCAGCTGAGTTTCGGCTGCTCTTGATGCTACAGCGACAGGCGGCTGCAACAGGACTCTCAAAATGGCGGCCTGTTCTTTGGATTTGGGCCTGGTCCACTAAAATGGCCCTGGGACACCTTAGAACTCGGACGCTCGATTTTTTTTTCCTTTCCTGTACATGCAAAAAAAGGTAAATGCCCGGTACGTTACACGCTTCATCTGCCACGATGAACTCTCCAGAGGAACCGAAAAAAAATATAGTTATGGTAACTATACCATGCATCGTCATATGGAGAGGTGGCACCAATTAATTATAGTGCTGCATAAAAGAGAGATTTGGAGGAGAACCCCTGACCTGCTAGTACATTCATCAAAGAAGTGGCACTGACAGCATCAGAGGCAAGGGAAACGGTCCCAAATATTTAGAAGAACTTTGGAAAGATTAAAATGACATGTTTAGATTGTGGCAAATTAATTTCATGTGGACAGATGAGTGTTACTCTAATAAATACAGCATATGAACATCATCATAGTCGATGGTTGGTAGAGACATTTTGACTATATCCTGGACCTGCCCGTCCTCGCCCAAAATGGCGCCGGAATAAATGGGACTCGTAACTCCTTGTTGTGTCCTGGTTGCAGAACCTTGAAATCACGAGATACGTATGCAGTTTTGAAGCACATGGCGGGCGGGGACGAGAATTGATTGAATATTTCGACATCCCTATTGATATTAAGTTCTGATGTGTTATTGATTACTGTACTATTGAAAGTTCGAATTAACGTCACCCATGGTACTTGCCCGCAAATGTATATCTAGATAATTTTATTGTAACTGGCCCTGTCGTATTTTAATTATAAAATGTACGTCCACCGATTCCGTAACTGTTAGACACCTTAGTTCTTGCAACCTAATGGCCCGCCCGTTACGTTCCTCTACAGTGTAAATGTCTATTCATCATATACGATTACAGTTTGCTCCGTGGCCGGCCCACGTGGTTATAGGCTCGTATTTGTATAATGAAATTTTCACAATAAAGGTTTTTAAAAGAAAACATGGTAGTAGTATATACATTGGTAAAGTTTTTAATAATAGTCACTGTTTTAGAATCATTAAAAGGCAAGTGAAATAAAGCAGACCAATTACATGAAGGGTAAAAGGTATAATACGAAGGAATGCAGTAAAGATAAATGGTCAAGGCCTGTTGTGTTTTCTATTCCTGCAACATAAAGTGATCGATAAGAATCTCATATTCAGGCGTATCGGCGACTAAGACAGCAGGTCGACCCTCTTTTGCTCAACGGCTCCGTCATGCGACGAAGAAACGCTCTTTTTCTCGAAAAAAGAATATATTTTACTTGCAGGACAGTTGTAAATTTTCCGGGAAAGTACATTAGCCTGGAACATTATAACATATATTTAAGAAAAAATAATGTTCGGAAGTAATAAAAAGCGTAATTTTTAGGTCATATGACCAAGCCTTTCATCATTAGAATAAGAAAAGTAAAATGAACCAATGAAAAGTTTTATTAACAAGTCACATGACTTGTTATGCTTACGTTACGCGCTGCGCGCCCCGGATGACTGCCGGATGCGCTAACGCGGCGCGTCATATGACGCATTACGCGACAACGCAGGTCCAGAATATAGTCAAAATGTCTCCACCAACCAGCGGTCGGAACACAACCCCTTTCAGCAGGCTAAATAGTTCTGTTAAATGACAACAGAAGGGACAGGCAACAAGAACCATTAGTCAAAGAGGGGAGGGCTAGTTCTTCTCTACCGGGTTACATTGGGGCGCTACCGGAACTGATCGAATTGGTAGTCTACAGTGTTTCTGGATGTTTCAGACTGAAGCTGGGGTTAGCATGAGAGCAGCACCATTTCGTAGCTCCGTCGTGGCCATTCCGCAACCAATCATGGCAGCCGCTCTTTATCGTTATTTTGGGCGGGGTGGGTGGCGGAGCCGAGCTGTTTTGCAGCCATCATTGTGTGGAGTTCAGTTCATTTCACTAGTTTTGTATTTGTCATGAGGGGTTGTTCCTAATGTTTCTATTTTAGCGAGGTCAAAAAGAGATCCCATTAGTGGCCTACTGATTTTGCTCGATTCCTTTTCTTTTTTTTTTACACGATTTTTCGTTATCTGCAAAGACTAAACAGAGTATTGCGACTCTGTGTTTGTTTGTAAATAGAGAATGAACCAAAGAGAACCAATTCTAAAACAGTAAATACTTGGATATCAATCAAATGGAGAGAGAAGCAGGCACGACGTATTACAACGGGGGCAAAGGCCTGCGTTAACTACCCTTCACTATGTGCAAAGAGAGAGTACTCCTAATAGAAATGAGGGGGGGGGCACCATTCAAAGCAGATCAGTGTGCATAAACACGAAAATGTTTTCACTTACCACGTACTTGACATTCGACAGCTTATGATATTTGCTATTAAAAAACCATTGAAATTCACTGAAAAAACCATAGGTTATAGACCATATATAGTTAGGAATTAGCATTTACAAAACCTTGAAAATTCACTGAAAAAACCATAGGTTATAGACCATATATAGTTAGGAATTAGCATTTAAAAAACCTTATTTTACTCACACAAAACCATTGAAATTCCATATATAGTTAGTTGCACTAACTATATATCGCGCACCCGCAATCCACTGCTGATGATGTCACATATTACATCATTCATGACATGGTCAGTGACATCACTGATGACATCACTGATGACATCTCAAATGACATCACTGATGACATCTCATTTGACATCAATGACCACATCACTGATGATATCATTCATGTGACAATACAATGCATCTCCTCACATTTTAATATAACCTCTGTTTCACCCAGTGTTAAATACAGAGTATAATTTTTGAAACCATTGACACACCAATACTAGTTACTACATATGTACTCACTGATTCCTACGTCTACACACACATTCACTCATTCACCCATACAATCATTCATACATACAATCACTCATCTTTACAACACTATCATATGCACTCATACACCTATACAGACACTCACACTCTGCCACTCATCCATGGAGTTACTCACACACCTAGTCTGTCCTGTAAAGAATCAATCACACTTCCATTTTCTTGTCTATACAGTTAAACATAGAGCACCTTACATTTTCAAACATATACTAACACATACTTACCTTGTTATACAATCATTGATATAAGTACACATTGATCTGCACAGAGTCACACACCTCCCAGCCAGCCACACACACACTCAGTCTCCCATACAAATACTTGGACAATCAATCAGTAACCCATATAGTTAATCATATAGCTACTGATCAACACATGCAGCAGTTTACAGAACAACAGACATAATGATGCACAAATTAAGACACTTTAGTCACTAACCCATGCACTCAGTGAGACACATTTAATCACTCACTCATACAGTCAGTCATGCACCTACTAAATCCTTTGTTCAGACACTTCTACATCCACTCATTCTTCAATATGTAAGACATATTTTAACTTTACAGAAACATACAGTCACTGGATGTTGTCATCAGTGATGTCATCAGTGATGTCATTTGAGATGTCATCAGTGATGTCATCAGTGATGTCACTGACCACGTCATGAATGATGTAATATGTGACATCATCAGCAGTGGATTGCGGGTGCTCGATATATAGTTAGTGCAACTAACTATATATGGAATTTCAATGGTTTTGTGTGAGTAAAATAAGGTTTTTTAAATGCTAATTCCTAACTATATATGGTCTATAACCTATGGTTTTTTCAGTGAATATATATATATATATATGTTCTTCAGCTTCTTCATGTGTATATATGTGTGTGTATATATATATATATTCACTGAAAAAACCATAGGTTATACACCATATATAGTTAGGAATTAGCATTTAAAAAACCTTATTTTACTCACACAAAACCAATGAAATTCCATATATAGTTAGTTGTACTAACTATATATCGCGCACCCGCAATCCACTGCTGATCATGTCACATATTACATCATTCATGACATGGTCAGTGACATCACTGATGACATCACTGATGACATCTCAAATGACATCACTGATGACATTACTGATGACATCATCCAGTGACTGTATGTTTCTGTAAAGTTAAAATATGTCTTACATATTGAAGAATGAGTGGATGTAGAAGTGTCTGAACAAAGGATTTAGTAGGTGCATGACTGACTGTATGAGTGAGTGATTAAATGTGTCTCACTGAGTGCATGGGTTAGTGACTAAACTGTCTTAATTTGTGCATCATTATGTCTGTTGTTCTGTAAATTGCTGCATGTGTTGATCAGTAGCTATATGATTAACTATATGGGTTATTGATTGGTTGCCCAAGTATTTGTATGGGAGACTGAGAGTGTGTATGGGTGGCTGGGAGGTGTATGACTCTCTGCATAGATGTATGGGTTCAAAAGTGCATGTGGAAACAGCTGTATGGGTGGTTGACTGTGTGCATCAGTGTATTGGTGAGTGAATGGATATCTCAGTGCTACATGTCAAAGTAAGTACATATGTAAAACACAGTACATGTGAGAGTTGGCATATATAAATAACTTTGCATAAGAGCCAGTGAATGTGTGAGTGGCTGTATGGATGATTGTGAACTTGTATCAGGGATTGTAAAAGAGAGTAAATATGTGTTAGTATATGTTTGAATAAGTAAGGTGTGTATAACTGTATAGTTGAGGAAATGGAGGTGTGATTGATTCTTTGCATGACTGACTAGGTGTGTAAGTAACTCCATGGATGAGTGACAGTCTGTGAGTGTCTGTTTACACTAAGTGTATCTAAGGTTATATTAGAGTCTGAAGAGGTTCATCGTATTATCACATGAATGATGTCATCAGTGATGTGATCAGTAATGTCAAATGAGATGTCATCAGTGATGTCATCAGTGATGTCATTTGAGATGTCATCAGTGATGTCATCAGTGATGTCACTGACCATGTCATGAATGATGTAATATGTGACATGATCAGCAGTGGATTGCGGGTGCGCGATATATAGTTAGTACAACTAACTATATATGGAATTTCATTGGTTTTGTGTGAGTAAAATAAGGTTTTTTAAATGCTAATTCCTAACTATATATGGTGTATAACCTATGGTTTTTTCAGTGAATTTTCAAGGTTTTGTAAATGCTAATTCCTAACTATATATGGTCTATAACCTATGGTTTTTTCAGTGAATTTCATTGGTTTTTTAAAAGCTAATATCTATAGCTGTAAAATGTATTCTTCTTTAAATCCAAAAATATATTTTATATATTTATTAATAATTTTTTTTAAATATTTTTTTTGTTTCGCTCCCGGTCCGCGAACCGGGAAGCTTTCCGTTAGCTCAAATTGATGCCGCGACCCGGTCCGCGAACCGGTAAGATATCAACATAGTGACGGTATCGCGTTGCCGCGTAATGCGTCTTATGACGTACTGCGTTAGCGCACCCGGAAGTGCCCCGGGGCGCGGACCGAGGCGCGAAATGCAGCTCCCTCGGAAGCGATCCGCGGCGCGTCGCGAAAGCGCGACGTATCGCGTTGCTGCGTAATGCGTCTTGTGACGTACCCCGTTAGCGCACCCGGAAGTGTCCCGGGGCGCGGACCGAGGCGCGAAGCGCAGCGACCCGGAAGCTAACCGGGGCGCGTTCCGCAGCACGTAACATGAGCGTGAGAGGTCATGTGACTTGTTAATAAAACTTTTCATTGGTTCATTTCACTTTTGGTTTCATAATGATGTAAGGCTAGGTCAGGTGACCTAAAAATAACACTTTTCATTGGTTGAGAAGTATTGTTTTTCCCAAATGATGAAAACCCCTCCTTCTTTCCTCACTCTGACTTTCATCATTGTGAGAGGAAGACCTTTACTACTATATGAGAAATGGCTTCATTGGTAGCTTCAGCTGGTGCACCCCCACCACCACCTCCACCTCCTCATGGGAAGAGAGGACTACCTCCCCAGGTCATGACCAACACTGAGGAGGAAGAGGAAGAAATGGATGAGGAGGGAGAAGAACCACAGTTCTTAGAAGAGGTGCCCCGGGTTTCCAGAAAGAAAGCCAGTTTCATCTGGCAGTTTTATTCGATCCCTCGTGGCCAAAAAAAAGTCAATGCGAGGTATGTCACCTGCCTCATATGCAAAGAACAATTATCCAGAGGGACGGACAAGAAATATAGTTACGGAAATCACACAATGCACAGGCACATGACAAGGAAGCATCCACTCAATTACAGCCGGGCGGAAATAAGGGATTTGCAGGACAATCCAAGATCAACTCCTGTGGCCAGACCAAGAATACCAATTTCATTAACACCAGAAGAGGCACGGGAAACTGTGCCAAATATACAAGAAAATTTTGGCCACATGATACACTCTTGTATGCACTGTTGTGCGTTGTTAGCATGTGGCAACATGAGCATAAATGCTATAAACCTGGCGTATGAACACCATAATTGCCCTAACCGCCCCCAGTAATTTTTTTTTTGCTCCTGTTGAGCCCTTTTCAACGCCTGTTTTTTGTTGTTTCCCCCCCCAAAAAAAACCCAAAAAAATATAAAATCGTTCAAAAAATACAAAAAAAAACAAAAAAAATTCAAAAAAAAAAAAATATATATAAAACAACAAAAATATTAAAAAAAAGTTCTTTTCAGAACTACCTTCCCTTTCAAAAAAAATTGCTAGAATGTTTAGCACTCTGGCAAGCTCTATTTCTTTTGGTTCGCTCCCCGGTTAGCTTCCCGGTACGCGGACCGGGAGCTAACCAAAAAAAATAAAAAAAAAATAAAAGAGTAAGTATAAGGAAAGTAAACAGAGAGTGATGTTAAAAGAAAGACAGCTATAGGGAGTAAAGAAGAGATACTGTTTAATAGATCTATTTACCGAAGAAAAGACGGAAGAGGGTATAATTGTGAAAAACAAAATAGATAACGAAGTGAAAGAAAAAAAAAGAGAGTATAACATTAACAAAGAAGAGTTTCTTGGAGAATGTGAGTGAATGTTCAAAATAAGATTAAAACATGAGGAATAACAGAGAGAAAAAATAGAAAACAGAAAACAAAAAATAACAGAAAAAGATTAATTGAAACAGCAAAGAAATGTAAGTAACATAGAGCCATATCATCAACATAGGCAATAAAAGTTTTGCAGCTTTTATTGGCAGAAATGTGTCGCTAAAGCTGCTTTTGCGGCAGAAAACTGCCGCTAAAACCTCTTTTGCACCAGTTTTCTGCCAATAAAAAGAGCAATAATTTTATTGGCTGTGTTCATAATATGCCCCTTAGTGTGCTTCAACTACACAGAGAAAGCATTATGAACAAGTAGTGATAGAGTGATCAGTCAAAGACACTAAGAGTAATAGAGACGGAGTGAGTGAACAAGAGTGAGGAACTATGAGAAGAGAGGGACTGAGAAAAAGAGTGGAAGGAGTTGAGTAAGTAGGTAATAGAGAAAGGAATGATGGAAGTAGCAAAGGCAGGAAACTGAGGGTTAAAGAAATGAAGCAGTGGAACTAATAGTAGGTGAATGTGATAGAAATGTAACGAAAAGAGTACAAAGCATTTACCTTATAATTGTCGTTAAATTACTCACTTTTTGTTTTTATACTTTCAATCTGTGAAAGAGAGAACAAACATTTCAAAAATATTAAAACATGTATTTAAAAATTACAAAAGACAAGGGAAAAGATTGAAGGACAAACAGTTTTTCAACAACTTTGACACTTACAGAAGCTTCTGCTTCTCCAGGCACCCTACACAGTCCTAAAGATATACATTTTAAACTAACAGTATCTTGATGCAGATGAAGTGAGGCCTATCTTAAAACATGGTGCACCTTTTGCATTGCTGTTGTCTCAGAAAAGTGTCGCAAGACACTAAAATTTTAAATAATTGCTTCAGGTTGCCAATAAGATGTGTCCTATCCAGAGGTTTGTTTGAGGTGAGGCCTACTCAGGGTTGCAGATGAAATTTCGAGTTGTTGAAGAGAATAGAGGACATAATACATGTGAAGGTCTACCAATGAAGTGAGTCATGTCCACTGCACTCTTGAACAAAGTCCAAACCTCCTATGTTTCCCTGGACAGACCTAAACTTGATCTGCACAATGTGATTCGTAATGATAGGAAACACAGGTGATGTAATTGAAATACGTGCAATTTATTTTGCTCATTTCACAATCACATCACTTGTGTTTCCTTTGCTTAGGTATGTCATTGTGCAGATGTAGTCTAGCATATGAAAGAATACGCAGAAGTGCAGCACTGCATGCAACAACTTTGACACTTACAGAAGCCTCACCTTCTCCATGCCTCCTACACAGTTCTACATATACATCATAAATGCAAACAGTACAGAATTAATTATACATGTTAAATGGTTTATTTTTGCTGTTCTCAGAATGTATCAAAATTCACTAAAATCAGTGACTTGAAGGTATTCATCATATAACAGCGGGGAAAAAAAACCAAATGATTGTGTTTAAAAAACCCATACAACATAAGAAATCAGAATTCAGAACTCCTTAAAGTTAACTTACTTTCCATGACGTCAAAGGATGTCCTATGAACAGCTTACACTCTTTTGTGCTGTTATTACTTTCAGCCCGCCACTTTCTGAAAGAAAATCTCCATCGTTTTTAAAAACATGTTACATGCAATAAATGACTTCTTGCTCTCTACCACAAGTTTCCACAAGGCCAAATCTTGTCAGACCCATTTATAACTCTTGGATTTCTTGTAAGCCAATCCCGTCATTTGGCATTTCCGCAACTTTCAGAATTAAAGATCATTTTCACAATCCTGGAATAGTAATATCTTCCCCTTCTTGCTCAGTCATGTTCTACATTTCCTATGACACTGATACTGCTTACTATGAAGCAGACTTACACTAACTCTATGACTACTACAATTATTTAATTCTCTACATCACTTTCAATCACAAAGCAATGTAAAACAGTAGACAGCGTTGCAGACTTACATTCCCTCTACTCTATGTTTTGATTGGCTGCTTCAATTAGCTTATAAAAAGAAATAGTTTTTCTGAACTCATTCAAAGTGCACTTATTTCTCCATGACGTCCAGTCTTATGGTTAGAAGTTATGTCTCTGAACTACACTTATCCTCAAGGCCAAATTGTGTAGGAGCCATTAGAACTTCTTGAAATTCCACCGAGCACATCCCGAGATTATTTCCCTAAAATTTTGGTTTTAAAAACACCAGGTAAGAGTTTTTAAGGTCATACGGCAATTTTTTTTTGAAAATTAAAACAGAATCGTTGCAGAATGACCAGCCATTTCTAGACTTTAAATAAGCTGTGTAATGTCCTGATGTTATTGAAGGGCCGTCATGATATATAATTGCTGCAGTTACAAAAGTCCTTCCTGATATTGACAAATGCGAAGCTACAAAATTTTTAATTAAAGTTGTCAATTTTGTTCCATCAGGCCTACATCGTTGGAACATTAAAATGACATACTGGCCATATGTTCGTATAAATAATGTGGACATCATTTCAGATTTACATTGGCTACACTCCATGTTGTGATCAGCTGCTTTTACTAGCTTATTAAAGGAGACTGATTTACAGTCTGGCAAAGTTAAATATATAAATCTTTCTGAGTCTACACTAGTAGTACTTGATACCATACAGTTCTCGCAGTCATGCTGCCATTGATAAGAAAGCCCAAACAGCTGATCTACATCTACACCTTCAGCATGCAATACATCAAGCATATACATTAAAAACTCCTGACAATCTTGCTGAATATTTTGAGAGAATTGTGTTTGGCCTGAACATCTGTCTAACAGATTTCGAATTTCAGACACACTTTCTATGTTTCTTCTATCAGTGCTACATTTCTCTAACACAGAATTTAACAAACTGCAAAATCTTTGATCAGAATTGACCACAATCTCTTCTTTTACATTTTCTAGAGAAAACAAAACATTAACCACTACATTAGCATAGCAGTTGACACCAGAACTATTTTCAAATTGAAAACCAACAACATCTTCAACAGAATCCTTTTTGTTTCTGCTTGTAATTTTAGGTTCATCGACTTTTCGTCTTTTTGCTACAACCTCCCCAGTATTGGTCACATTTCTTCGTTTCCGGCCTACCACACGTTTCTCAAACAAAGGATACTGAAGCAAATGTGGCGCATACTCTCTTCTTAACCTATTGTATTCCTTAACACAATCTAGATCTGCACAAATGTTTGTGACATCACACTCAATCAAGTACAATCCCGATAAAGTTCTAACTCGTGACAATGCCACATATGCCATACCCTCCTTGAACACAGAACTGCCAATATTCACCAATGCACAGTCTACACTTAAACCTTGCGATTTATGGATTGTCACCGCATATGCCAAGCAAACAGGAAACTGCTTACGGCGAACATATAAGTCTTTTACAAGCAAAAATGTAGCAGAGCAACGACCAATTAGCTGTACTTCCTCAATGCCATCAAATTTAATTTTTAAAAATTCAATTCCATCTCTATTTCTGTATTTCACAAAATCAACAACATTACCCATTGATCCATTTACCAGACCTCTTTCAACATGTAAATTCCTTCTTAAAATTATACGGCAGTTTAAGCACACATTCAGAGTCTTTTCAAAACCTGCAGTTTTAGATATACTCTTCTCTAATGAATCCAATTTTGTTTTCAGATTCTCAGACAAAATAATTGTTGATCCCATATGCTCTACTCTGTCAATAGCTTCCAGTTTCACAATCTCTTGCTTTTCTAAATGCAACATTTTGTTGTTAAATTTGGCACATTCTGCAAGAGTTGGCATCAAACATATTCCAGATTTCTTCTCAGTAATTTTCTGAAAAATATTCTCAGGCACAACATCTTGTTCTGGATATAAATTTGACAGTAATCGTGCATGTAAAGCTTCTTTCCCATGCTCGGTCACTTTTCAATTCTAACATCTTGTAGAATAGTCTTGTAAACTTCATCCTTCGCCTGACGCATATTTTCATGCAGTTCAGCATAATTGAAGTTTAACCATATATTGACGTTGCCAATGCTGCCTAGGCACTTCCTGGTATCTTCATGCGTGAGCATTTTGAACACAGGTTGCCCTTTCACTGGTGTCAGCTGCAGAAGATCTCCGAAAACAATGATGTGTTTGCCACCAAATAACACATCATACTCTGTTTTGAGAACTTCTTGCATTCTCAAATGCACAAAGGCAAGCATGACATTGGAAACCATGCTTACTTCGTCAATGATAAGAAGTTTCATTTTCCTCAAGATTCTTGAAACTTCAAAACAAGCATCTCCAGATAGCTTGTGATATTGTAATTTGTTGTCATGCTCCACTGGCAGCATCAGTAAACGATGTAAAGTAATCCCTTTAATATTATGTGCTGCCAGTCCAGTTGGAGCAGTGACAACACAAGACAGCGATGACTCTGTCCTTTCCTGCAAATAGCATGAAATTGCTTTAATGAGGAAACTTTTTCCAGTTCCCGCTTCTCCACTCACGTACAGTCGGACAGGCTTCAACGACGTACATGAGCACTCTTTCTTATCATGACTTAATCCATGATCAATTTGCATGGTAACTTCGTCATATATTTTCCTCTGCTCAACGTTGAGTTGTCTTTCCAACTCTTCTAAGTTAACCGCATCCTCTTGAGAATGTGCCATGGCTCTTTCCACTTCATTCATAGCAGTGGCAGCTTCATTTTCAATAACAGGTCCTCCTAGTGGATCCTGACTCAATGAAGCAGAACTCTGACTGTCCTGAGAACTGTCTCTGGCAATCTCGGCTGCAATCGTTGCTTCCTGCTCAATTTCCGCATTCAACATTTCTACATATTTGGGAAAAGCAGGACATTCTATGGTCTCCTTGGCGGCATTGAAAGAGTCTTCGTAACAGAGAAAATCTCCAAGCAGTTCCTCTTCTGCACGCCAAGGCTTGAAAAGTTGCAAAAGTGCTAAATAGAAAAACTCCTTTTTTTCAGGAGATTCGCCACTCAATTTTCGATGGTTTACCAAGTGGCATTTTCTTTGCTTGACCAGACATCCCTCACTTCCTATTACAGCATACACTCCTTTCTCAGTATCTTCTTTGATGTTCCTCTTGAATATGTAATTTTGAAGAACCTCATACAGACAAACATTCTCGAGGTGAATGCTTCGATTTGGATAATATGTATCCAACATGTTGGTCTTCAAAATGTCGGTACTGTTTGGCTCCTTTTCCGCCAAATACTCAATTTCCCGGACAGGTTTGAGAACTCGATTACGCGTTGCAGCAAGACCAAGACTCGCCCAAACGATACTCCTGGACTTGGCATAGAGACTTGCTGAAGACAACCGGTCAGAACATTCGTACGCTCCGATTTCTCGATGCGACAACATCTTCAGACTGAAACTGTACAACTTTTTGCTGAGGCTCTTTTCATGGGAAATGTCCTCCCACATATCCTTCAATTCTGTCTTCTCTTTTTTGGTGATGTAAGACGTCACATACCGAGCCACAGCCATACAGTTATCAGCCACAAACTGTATATCCATGTTAGCATTCCACATGGACAAAATCACCGGGTTGTAGTCATTGATGTACTTGGACTCTTCGTTCCTCTTCAAATTGTATGTGTTTTTAGGTGATTTCTTCATGACATTGTGTCGCAGCGAAGACATCAAACTGTTTACTCTTCCTTTAGAAATCACCGGTCGTGGAAAGCCGAAACGACATTTGGTGTAGAACTTGTCCTTGTTTCGGAATTTACGACGGCAGTACTTTCCACATCGATGGCTTTGGAAACGCAGAACTTTTTCTCTTAGGCTTTTCTTCTCCTTTGCGTTTGGAACAGCACACGTAGAATACTGTTGGATGAAACTCATCACTGAGTCTTCTGGATCCGTTCCAAATTTAGGTGCATCCTTGATCCACAGCAACATATGTATATGAGGAGCACCTCTTGCTTGGTACTCCTTTCTCCAGAAGAAATCCAACACCTCTCCAAGAGGTGGATTCTTCTTATTCATGATGAAAGACATCATAGCTTCAAATCTATGATTGAAGTACCTACATACATTGACTGGATCCAAAGAGCACAGTTCTCCGGGTGTCTTGAATTCGATGTTATCTACGTTAGCATTTGCCTCTCGTAGAAATTCAAGTAAGTCTTCCCAGCCATACTCGGCACAGCTCAGAGTGAGGAACCATGTGGGAGTACCTAAGTTCCTCAGCATACATTTTAAATCACCATGACTACGGTACCAGTACTCATTAGTACCACGCTGACACGCCATGAGATTAATCAGGTGAGAATCCAAAATACTGTCTTGGACATTGACTTTATCCATAAAGTCACTTGCCGAGATGTTTTGCATGTGTATACCACTTTTCAAGATGTGGTTCACTGCATATGACAGTCCAGACAGATCGCTTTCAAACAGGAGATGAAACAAATAAGGAATGCATTGTCGAAACCTAGCATCTCCTGCATACAATCGCAAAGTCCGGTATTCAGAAGCAGGAATTTGATGAGGTCGCTCATCATATCTTCCTCGCTGACCTGTTGGAAAAAGCTGTGGGAAACACCGAGCTTCCAAACTTTCCTCCCAAACACTAATGGGACTCCCTTTGGCTTGTTTCATTTGAAACAACTCAATAGCATTCCCCATGACTTCCTTGGAATGCAAAGGATGAACACTATAATGTTCATATATTTCTTCACTAGTAGAGGGTTCTACTTTCTCAATTTGACCAGCACACAAATCGCTATCCTCTTCCTCACTTACTTCCTCTTCTGCAACATATACATTCTTATAGTATTTATTATTTTTTTTCAAATACAATGTTGCCTTTTTAACTTTCCTAACATCTACTAAATCTTGCCATATTTTCTTATTCTTTGTCGGAACCCCATTAACTAAGATAACCAGAGGTTCCTCTTCCACTTTTTCTACTCCAATTGTGTTAATGTTTTTCTTCAAATCTAGAGGCAAATAAACAACTCTTCCCTTTAATCCTCTCTGTAAATCTGATGGAGGCAATTTCCCTGTCTTTGGCTCCATTCTTACAATAGCCTGAAAGGGATGGATACTTTGAATCAAAATAGATTCATAAGTATTTAAATCCTTCAATTCAGAAGGAATCTCAACCAATTCCAGATTATTATGAACTGCTCTAGCAGGCATCTGGTTTTGATTTAATTTGCAACAACAATAAGTACACACACGTTGATCGAATCCCAAATCAAAACAATTTTCTACCATCAAGTATGTTGCAAAATCCTTCCATTCACTATTATTTTCCCTTTCACTTTTTGCATATAAATCCACTAACTTAGTCTGATTCTTATAATAAGTGCGTCGACAACACACACAAGTGAAATTAGGCCTCTCACTTGATTTCACCTGAAACGTCGCAATTTCCCTCTGGAAATTATCTGTACTGGAAACCTGTACACTATCTTCCACATTACCCTCTTCTTCTGGGTCAATTTCAACATTCTCCTCTTTACTTCCAAAGTAACAAAACTCAATTTCTTCACATATGTTCTTCACATCTATTTCAGAACCATGCAAAAGAGCAGCGCATAATTGTTTAAGCATAATTGCTGGACTCTTAGCATAATACAACATTCTAACTAATTTCCTCACTTTATTATGATGCACTGCTAGCATCCTGAAATGATGAAAAACACTCTGGCATACTCTCCTGGAAAGACAAGCCAGTGAATGACCATGCAAACCTGTCACTTCTCTCACTCTGCAAGGATCTAATTCTTGCAACAACCTTATTTTCTGCTTCAAACTTTTCTTATTAAATGACCGTACAAAATCACAAAGCAAATTGATGGAATCCTGTCGCACACTACAAATACTACTACACTTCCAGGTGTACACAGGACCCTTAGCACGTCTTCCTAAAACCTCATTACCTAACACCTCTTCTGTCTCTGTTGTCACAAGTTTTTCTTTTTCAACTGGACAACCATCTTTCACTTCATAAGCACGACCACTGGTGTCAACTGCATGCACCAAATCATTATCCTGGAAATAACTCTCCTCATTAAAAAATGCCTCACAGCTTGAACTATGCATCCATTCTCCAGAAAAAACTTCACAAAAATTACTACGATTAACTATTCTCTTCCATCTACTATTTCTTTTGAAATCATAAATTGCCTTGTTTAGCTTCCTAATTCTATTGATTATCAAAATAAATAACTTACGTTTAATTTCAAATGCCTGATCAATAACTTTCTCAACTTTTTTTTTCTCTTATAAAAAACCAGTTTCTGTTGACCTTTCTTAATATTTTTTAACAAATTGCCAATTATCCTGTTGCGGAACATTCGTTTGCGAATGTCCCTAAACTGTTGTTTCCTTCTACTATCATGCACAGAGTTATCTCTTGCTCTAGCAGTAACATTTTTGATTGGCCTTTCCTTTCCATTTGAATTGCTTCTCTTTTTATGGACTGAAACATTTTCTGTAGTAATATTTTTTTTACTACACATATTTCTTATGAAATATTTTGTGCTCTTACCCGGTGCTTTCTTCGTGACTTGACAAATCTTTTTGTTAGAGGACTGCTGCTTATTTTGTTTCACCTGCTGTCTTTGACGTTTTGCAGCCTTTCTCTGTCTTTCTATTGTTGGCATGGTGAAATCTTGAAATGATCTGCAGTTGAATCTGTGGTAAAATATAATAAAAAATGTTATTAACCATTATTACCAAACAGTAAATCAATAACAGTGATCAAAAACTTAACACACTACTTGACATTTTAAATAGAAGATTTTTTAGTCCTTGGCAAATTTACAATACAGAAATAGCAGAAAAGAAATGACATTTATATTTATGTTACCTGTGCTATTTTATATGTGAATCTGATCTAATTTTATGAGCATATTTTAATATTTTATTGAAGACACTACACATAACCTGTTTTTGAAGGTGTCTTTATTTTTAAATTAAAAGGTTTACATTTTTACTTTTTATTAATTATAAATTTTAAAAATAAATGTTTATATTTCCATAGGCTCAAGCAGGTCAGCTTCCCACCCTATGTCATATAATTCGGACAAATCTGCATCCTCATCACGCTCTTCTTCATCCTCAGGAGTTAAATCATCCAATGGATCAACATCCACTGATGTTTCAATTACAAGTTCAATGATGAGGTCAAAATCAACTGATTGCAGATTGTCGCTCATGTTGATGTTGTCTTTATCTTTCAAGAAAGATAACAACAATGAGATGTTGCAGAGTAAGAGACAAATCTCAGAGATTATAATAGTAAAATTGTTTAACAAGAGTAATATTTTGCAGCTATTATTTAGCCATGTCCAGCAATGCTGAGCAGGTGAAGACTATGTCTAATTTTTCAGTGAACAGGACTCATCTCTTCTTAACCTTGGATAAGCCTCACCGACTCTGTGTCCCCTGCTCATACTTAAATGTACAGGGGCAGATTTATGCTAAGTGGCGCATCCCCACGGATGCACCAGTTAATGTGCACCGCTGCTCTCCCACCCATAGTGTGCCGAATTTACATTGCATTTAAGGAATCGCAAAATTTGCAAATCCTTCAGTGCAATCGCAAAATAAGGAATAGCAAATTTTGCTATTCCTTATTTTGCATCAAACTTGTTTGATACATACCATTTGTCTAATTAGCATTCGCAAAGGCCGAAATTCGCAGAATTTTGACCTTTGCGAATGCTAATTAGCTTGATACATATGGCCCCAAGTGAGGCCTGTCTTGCAACATGGTGCATCTTTTGCATCACTGCTGCATCGGTTTCATGTGGCACGTTTTTTTTACACCATGACACATCTGCCTAAATGCATCAATTTGTAATTTTGTCGCCTCATAGCAAATCTTTTGCACCGCCGCTGTATCAGAAAAGTGACGCACAGAGGCGCAAAAGAGGCATACACCTATCATAAATCTGTCCCTAGCATTTTAAATGATTAATTCAGGATGACGATAAGGTGTGGCCTATCCAGAGGTTTGTTTAAGGTGAGGCCTACTCAGGATTGCAGATTAAAGTTACGCTTGATGAAGAATACAGAGGAGATAATACATGTAAAGGCCTACCAATGAAGTAAGTAATGTCCACTTTATTGCGCCAGTCATCATAAATGTATCCCTAAGCTTCTTATCTTGTTACAGATGAACCGCCATATGTATCATCAAACTATTTTGCATTTCCTAAATAGCGAATTTTAAGGGATAAATAGCGATTCTTTACCATTCCTAATTTGCAATGAGCAAATTGCTAATTGCAAGTTACCCATTCATTTCCATGGGCTAGGAGGCTCATAGGAATGAAGGTTTAATTTGCGATTAGCAATTTGCTCATCACAAATTAGGAATTTTTCCAAGGGTGCAGGGGTGTCTCAAGAACACCCTGCTGCACCCCTGAAAAAGAAATTTGGGGGCATATGGCACACATACATGCCCTAAGGGCATGTGTTGGCGTCATATGGGACCTTTTGTTTTTTTGAAAAAAGCTTTTTGAAAAGAATTCACAAATTACCACCAATTTACCACAATAGTTTCCAAATCCTTAATGTCATTTTTTACATATTTTTTGTTTGATACATTGCATTTAAGTAATCGCAAAATTTGCAAATCCTTCAGTGCAATCGCAAAATAAGGAATAGCAAATTTTGCTACTCCTTATTTTGCATCAAACTTGTTTGATACATACCATTTGTCTAATTAACATTCGCAAAGGCCGAAATTCGCAGAATTTTGATCTTTGCGAATGCTAATTAGCTTGATACATATGGCCCCAAGTGAGGCCTGTCTTGCGACATGGTGCATCTTTTGCATCACTGCTGCATCGGTTTCATGTGGTAAGTTTTTTTTACACCATGACATATCTGCCTAAATGCATCAATTTGTAATGTTGTCGCCTCATAGCAAATCTTTTGCACCGCCGCTGCATCATAAAAGTGACGCACAGTGGCGCAAAAGAGGCATACACCTATCATAAATCTGTCCCTAGCATTTTAAATGATTAATCCAGGATGACGATAAGGTGTGGCCTACCCAAAGGTTTGTTTAAGGTGAGGCCTACTCAGGATTGCAGATTAAAGTTACGCTTGATGAAGAATACAGAGGAGATAATACATGTAAAGGCCTACCAATGAAGTAAGTAATGTGCACTTTATTTCGCCAGTCATCATAAATGTATCCCTAAGCTTCTTATCTTGTTACAGATCAACCACCATATCTACCATCAAACTATTTTGCATTTCCTAAATAGCGAATTTTAAGGAATAAATAGCAATTCTTTACCATTCCTAATTTGCAATGAGCAAATTGCTAATTGCAAATTACCCATTCATTTCCATGGGCTAGGAGGCTCATAGGAATGAAGGTTTAATTTGCGATTAGCAATTTGCTCATCACAAATTAGGAATTTTTTCAAGGGTGCAGGGGTATCTCAAGAACACCCTGCTGCACCCCTGAAAAAGAAATTTGGGGGCATATGGCGCACATACATGCCCTAAGGACATGTATTGGCGTCATATGGCACCTTTTGTTTTTTGGAAAAAAATGCTTTTTGAAAAGAATTCGCAAATTACCACAAACTAGAAGTTGGTGGTAGTTTCCAAATCCTTAATGTTATTTTTTACATATTTTTTGTTTGATACATTGCATTTAAGGAATCGCAAAATTTGCAAATCCTTCAGTGCAATCGCAAAATAAGGAATAGCACATTTTGAATTAAGGACATTTTAAGTCATTTCCACATGTGCAGTGTTTTCAAATTATGATTTGAAAATCGTTTTTGGAGAAAAGTAATGGTTTGCAAATTTATGACAAGGACATAATGGTGTATGCTTCTCTATAAGGCATTTCAGTGTCTCTGATGTCATTTTTCCCATATTACATTATAAGACCTTTCCCCATGGAGCACATTCCTTGTAAATATGCTCCCACCTGTGCATGGTGAATTTAGATTTTGACTGTTTGAGTCACATAGCCATGTTAAAAGTGACCCAAAAAAATTGGAAACGCTTTAAAAAAACACATTCATGTGTCTTAAGGACATTTTAAGTCATTTCCCCATGGACAGTGTTTTCTAAGTGGCGCAAAAGAGGCATACACCTATCATAAATCTGTCCCTAGCATTTTAAATGATTAATTTATGATGACGATAAGGTGTGGCCTATCCAGAGGTTTGTTTAAGGTGAGGCCTACTCAGGATTGCAGATTAAAGTTACGCTTGATGAAGAATTCAGAGGAGATAATACATGTAAAGGCCTACCAATGAAGTAAGTGATTTGCACTTTATTTCGCCAGTCATCATAAATGTATCCCTAAGCTTCTTATCTTGTTACAGATGAACCGCCATATGTATCATCAAACTATTTTGCATTTCCTAAATAGCGAATTTTAAGGAATAAATAGCAATTCTTTACCATTCCTAATTTGCAATGAGCAAATTGCTAATTGCAAATTACCCATTCATTTCCATGGGCTAGGAGGCTCATAGGAATGAAGGTTTAATTTGCGATTAGCAATTTGCTCATCACAAATTAGGAATTTTTTCAAGGGTGCAGGGGTGTCTCAATAACACCCTGCTGCACCCCTGAAAAAGAAATTTGGGGGCATATGGCGCACATAAATTTTAACAACATTCCTTTACCTCAAAAACGATTTTCAATTCATAATTTGAAAACACTGCCCACAGGGAAATTACTTAAAATGTCCTTAAGACACATGAAAGTGTTTTTTTATTGCCTTTCCAGCATGGTTGGGTCACTTTTAACATGGCTATGTAACACAAACATTTAAAATCTAAATTTGCCATGCACAGGTGGGAGCATATTTACAAGCAATTTGCGCCACAGAGAAAGGTCTTACATTAAAATGGGAAAAATAACATCAGGGACAGTCAATTGCCTTATAAAGAAGCATACACCATTATGTCCTTGTCATAAATTTAAAAACAATTCCTTTTCCCCAAAAACGATTTTCAAATCATAATTTCAAAACACTGCACATGGGAAAATTACTTAAAATGTCCTTAAGACACATAAAAGCGTTTTTTAATTGCCTTTGCAGCATGTTTGTATCACTTTTAACATGGCTATGTAACACAAACATTCAAAATCTAAATTTTCCATGCACAGGTGGGAGCATATTTACAAGCAATTTGCGCCACATAATTCATAATTTTCTCCTTAAACTTAAAGCACACTATTCTCTATCTAAATTAAAGAAATATTTTCTCACCTTAGCAAATACTTTGAGTTTGAAAACAGTCTCAGAAACACACCAATTTGTCTTCAGCAGAGCAAAAGGTATGCACTCCAGAGTCTGCAGCTATCAAAAGCACAGAAATGCTGTAATTCTTCACACATATCTCTCATGTCACCCAATCAAAACTCTTCCCTCACTTTTTTTCAAATGAAAACCCTTCCCCCCTCTGCCCTTTCTGCCTTTTTTGCATAGCAACCACCTCTTGGAAGACCTCTGGTGTTTGCAAGTTCACACAACAATGTTGCAATTGAACTCTGAACTCTCAGTGCACCTGCATATCCAGTGCATTCTTTCATTTAATGATTTTTTATTGACCATTCAAAATACATCTTTCAAATAACTCATCCGTGCACCCTAACTTTCTGTTTTCAGCAATCAAAATCCACCAATCACTGTTACTGCTTCATGAACACAGAAACTCCACAGTTTTTTTCATTTTAAACTCTCATTTTTTCAACTGCCATTTCATTGCCACACTTCATCTGACTGCAGGAGAACCTTCTCTCACCATGTTTTCTGTCTGGATTGTTGGACATAGTTATATTCACTGGGCTCACAGGTACGCTGAAAACAGGAATTTACCTAACCTCAATTTACAAGATGTGGAAATTAAGTGGTTTGGCCACAGAGGATTAAAATGTCACCAATTGATACCATTGGTGAAAACCTTTATGCATTTGCCCAAACCTGACCTGTTAATTGTGCACTGTGGAGGTAATGATTTGGGCACTTTGACTGGGGTAGGTCTGGAAATGCTTTTAAAGGACACCTTTGAGCAATTGATGGCACTTTTTCCTCAGACTGCCTTGGTATATTCAAATATATGCCAAAGACAGAAATGGAGGTGGTCAAACCAATTTTGTCCACAAATTGAGAAGTCGAGGAAGCATGTAAACAAATCTGTTTCAGCTTACATGAGAGACCATGGAATGGGCTCCATGTACAACAATAACTTGCGTTACTACATGCAAGATATCTACAGAGGAGATGGAGTTCACTTCTCAGATGAGGGCAACAGAATTTTCACTCTGAATTTAAGACTGTGCATTGGTACCTACTTATAAGTACCTAAATGTACCATAAACCCAAAAGCTCTTCTCAGAGCTACCCTACATCTGATCACTCACAATTATTATTTTACTCTAACATTTTTCACTAATTTTCAACAAAGTACGCTCCCTGGGGCGCTACCCGGTACGCGATCCGGGAGCTAACCTCGCGAAATTTTTAAAAAAAATGTTTTTTTTTCGCACATATAAGCCTCCTCAGCCACCCTCACAAAACCTAGGGGGTCAAGATAAGTCTACCGTGCCCCCTTCTACCCATTCTGAACATTATTTGCCCTCCATCTTGTATCTTAATTCGACCGAAACACAAAATGGTGGACTCCCGTAACGCTTAAGGTTCGCGAACCGGGGCGCTCAACGGGTCGCGTACCGGGTCGCTCCCTGGGAAGCGCACCATCAAAAAAGGTGGGAAAGTAGTTTACAGAAAAGCCACTGGAGACAATTTCACCAAATATAGATTAGCTCATACTACATACCAATCCCTACCATTTTCACAAATTTGATTGGAATTCCATTTAGCCATTTAGCCTGTAGACCTCTCTAAATACCGTGAGGTAAATTACTTCACAAAACACATCTGAAGTGTTGGAATTGACAACCAATGAAAATGTTACTTTCATTTTCTACTTTTTTTACCTGACATTTCATTGGTTATATACCTGAATATATATAAAGGAAGAGAAGAAAACACAGCCATTTTGACTACTACTTCTTGGTGTACATTTCAATAGGATTTTCACTAATTCCTTCAACTTCTTTCTAAAGGTAAGTTTTTATTTTTAAAACTGAAGTATATTGTGCACTATAAGTTAATATGGTAAACTTTTTCTGATAGTTATATACTATCCCTCTGTAGTAGTTATAGATTTAGATAGACTTCTCTGTTATAGTTATGGATGGAGTTAGGCTTCTCTTGTATAATTATGAATTTACTTACGTTAAATCACATACACTTTTTTATATTCCTACTTCCACTCTGATACTATACACTGCCCAAAGATAAATTCACTGATAAAAACTGCCTATCTAAAATTAATCCCAACAGTGCCCTATCTCTACTAATATATATTTTTTTAATCTAAATTTCAGGCAAAATGGAAGGCGAACAGAAAGTTGAATTTCAAATTGTCCTGCAAGAGAGCAGCCAAGAAATCATTGATGAAAATGATATTGAATTTTTCGATGAAACTTTAGACAAAGAACTACTGCAATGTGTACAAGCAGTAGATAACCTCCTTGAAAATGAGGACATTTTACACCCTCAGAGACTACAATGTATATTCAATGATAATTATGAAATTTCTGACAATGAAATGTTAGAAAGTTTAATAAATTATGAAACACAATCACAATAAAAAAAAATGCTTAAAAAATAAAGAAAATAAAAAATAATCAACAAAACCAACAATCAATTAACATACAGCATTTGAAAAGTCTATCATTCATTTTTCATTGTAGTACGCTGCCCAGAACGCTTCCCGGTTCGCGGACCGGGCGCAACCCACGCAAAAAAACAAAATTTTTTTTTATTTTTTTTTGCCCCGCGGGGCCCTTTTAAAACCTCCACATTAAACCTAGGGGGTCAGGGAGGATCTACTATGCCCCCTTATGGTTATTTCCCCCTTTGTTTTGGCCTCCTCTTGTCTCTCAATCCTACCGAGAGACAAGATGGCGGCCGCTCCGGACTGTTTAGAATGTTGACAGACACCGGAGAGCCAATCAGCTTCGCTACGCGAAGTTCCGGTACGCGCCCCGGTCCGCGAACCGGGGCGCTGACCGGTCCGCTGTTACAGATATATATCTTTTTTTAAACGTTAATTTCTCAAAATCCACTGGAGCACATATATTGAGACCTACAAAAGGCACATCGGGCTACCAGTCCCTACAATTTTGCCAAGTTTCGTGCAAATCCATTCAGCCGTTCGGCCTAAAAGTGAGGCCAACCGCCCTATGGAAAACTCAATGTTAAAAACACGTTTTGGGACCCCCCTTTTTTCTCGGCCCCCCCTTGACGAAACCCCCCCAAATTTTCAAGGGCTGCTCAGAAACAAAATGTGCCATTTTCCTGGAAATTTCAGCCAATTCCGTCCACAAACGCCAAAGTTATTAGACATAGAATTTTCAAAAATCCCATAGGGAAAAAATCCTAACTATATATACCTACTGGCGACCGCCAGTAGGTAATGCATTATTCTGTTTTTTATCAGATCCTTGCTATTATTTTTTTATACACAGGGTGTTTTATTCACTTTTAACCATGATAAATTATTAAACTAATATGTAATGTTTTAATTAACTTTTTACCAACAAAATTAGATCTTGTTTGATCCCAATTGTTGAGATAGCATTTATGCATTACCATTACAGGTTGATTTATCATGCACTACAGAATTTTATCCTGACTTTTTGCACGTGTATTTTTAACTTCTCGCACTTTAGACATTGACCAGGTGTCACTATTATTAGCACTACAAGTTTTCCTGCCTGTTTCTTGCTATTATTCTCCGCTGATAACATAACTATGTGCATTCTCTATGTATTACACTGAAATATAATGTTATGTTATAGATAACAGAAAAGAAAGTATTTAGCCTGTTATAAAAAGAATTGGTAAAACAAGTATGTTTTTTACTAGATTGTTAATTTATATTTGCGTATTTTGCACACAGAATTTCTATGCACAGTATGTTCTTTATGTTTATGGTCACATGACCAAAATCGGAGATGGGATGTAGGCGGGTCACTAAGCATTATAAAAAGAAAAAAGTTACATTTGGTCATTTGCATGTGAACAAGCGCTGTTCAAGCCCGAAACGCGTCTTGCCCTTTTACCCAGCTGAAATTCAATAAAGAACCTTTAATTCGATTTTGTGGTCCGTCTCCTGCTTGCTTCGCCGATCCGAGTTGTGATTGGAGGTGGTGTTTTTGGAGTTTTCGTGCATATATATATATATATGAAACAAACAACCGCCTCCCATAGAAGCTCTATGGAAGAAGGCACGGACTCGAGGAGGTTCCAGATTCGGCATCTTTATATTTATTCAGGTCGCCCTCAATCCCAAGCACAAGGAGAGACGTGTTCCAGCCTTCAAGAGGCCTTTGTCAATCTAGTTTGGTGCGGTCTTGCACCTGTATTAAGAAGCCCTTCCCACCGGACTGATGAATAAACATAAACAACATACTATAAAGTATGTGATCAACTCACAGACGAAATACCACATGTATATATTGTCCACAGCAAAAAAATCTGCATAAATGCAGGTACGGCATAACTTCATAAATATTACCCACAATGCATGTATTTAGTTTGCTTAAAAATGCAGCCAAAGTCGTAATCCTGTGTTGCCTTTATAAAAATATATAACTCATAATTTAAAAATGCCACTACTGTCAAACATTATTGTTCATGCCCGCTTTTATAAGCCAAAGTTCCAAAAGCTCAGCTAATAACAAGTCCGCAGCAGCATGACCTCTGACCTCAACTTTGAAATTTGAAGTGTTTTCCTGCCATAATATCAATGTCACAATCCTGATGAAAACCGAGCACCGGGACTTGATAAATAAAGTCTCATCTCGGGGTGGCATGTTCAGATAATGAGTATACTTGCAACTCAAAATCTGCCGAGCACGTGCTCCCAAACCCTTAGGACTCCAAATCCCATAATGCCATAGAATGGTGAACTCTTAGGTGGTTGATGAACATTAGATATTATTATTGCCAGGTCAGTGTCAAAGGCGTCTCACACCGTGGCAAAGGCATTGATTAATAAAAAAGGGACACTGACAGTTGGCATACAATTAGTCACAATATGGCATAACCTCGGGGTTGAGAGTGACCCATCATGAAAATTGATAACGCCAAAACCACCTCACCACATCGGCGTTGGCGTCTGCGGTGCCCAGTCACCAGCTGGTACCAGTCTTCCGGGCAAGGCCTTTCTTGTTGGTGAAAACAAAGATCCCATGCTGGCAGTCGCAAAGACCGCCCTGCTACGAGACCCTCATCCTCTATATATATATATTACCTACTGGCGGTCGCCAGTAGGTCTATATAGTTAGGATTTTTTCTCTATGGGATTTTTGAAAATTCTATGTCTAATAACTTTGGCGTTTGTGGACGGAATTGGCTGAAATTTTCAGGAAAATGGAACATTTTGTTTCTGAGCAGCCCCTGAAAATTTGGGGGGGGGGTTCGTCAAGGGGGGGCCGAGAAAAAAGGGGGTCCCAAAACGCTTTTTCCCATGTTAATTTCCATAGGGCGGTTGGCCTCACTTTTAGCCGGAACGGCTGAATGATTTGCATGAAACTTGGCAAAATTGTAGGGACTGTTAGCCCGATGTGCCTTTGCTAGGTCTCAATATATGTGCTCCAGTGGATTTTGATAAATTAACGTTAAAAAAAATATATATATCTGTAACAGCGCTCCGGGTAGCGCTCCGGTTTGCGTACTTGACGCGTAACGGAACTTCGCGAAGCGAAGCTGATTGGCTCTCCGGTGTCTGTCAACATTCTAAACAGTCCGGAGCGGCCGCCATCTTGTCTCTCGGTAGGATCGAGAGACAAGAGGAGGCCAAAACAAAGGGGGAAATGACCATAAGGGGGCATAGTAGATCCTCCCTCACCCTCTAGGTTTGATGTGGAGGCTTTAAAAGTGCCACGCGGGGCAAAAAAAAAAAACAAACAATTTTTTTTTGCGTGGGGAGCGCCTGGTACGCTTTTGTGCAATGGGTGGTGGTAATCTAAATGATGAGGGGGGGGGGCAGCGTTCAAAGCACATCAGTGTGCATAAACACGAAAATGTTTTTATCTACCACGTACTTGACTTATCTCTAGCTTTATTAATACAATAATCAATAATGAAAAATCGACATCAATAGGGTTGTCCGTATTCCCAGTCAGTACCCTTCCCCGCCCGCGATGTGCACAAAGACCGCATACATCCCCCATAACGTCAAGGCTAAGTAACTAGAACGTCATAAGGAGTTGCAAGTCGCTCCCATACTGGCGCCATTTTGGTCGAGGCCAGGCAGGTCCAGAGTATAGTTGAATGTCTCTAATAAGTAGCGGCAGGACCAGAATCCCTTTCGGCAGTTCTGGCTTCGTCATTACGAGCACTAGAAAACAAGACATTCTGGGCAATACCACCTTGACGCAGCCCTTTATTCTACAAGATGGTGTCTTTCAAAAGCCAGGGGTATAGGAGTATGTAAGAAGCGGTCCATTTAATTGAAAAAACTAAACGTGACAAACGGTTGCAGGATCAGTGAAGGTTGATTTTATAATTGAAAGTATAACAGGATCAGTTACAATAAAATCATTCATACGCACACCATGGGCGAGTATCATGGGTAACATTATTTCGAAGCTTTATTAATACAATAATCAATAATGAAAAATCGACATCAATAGGGTTGTCCGTATTCCTAGTCAGTACCCTTCCCCGCCCGCCATGTGCACAAAGACCGCATACATCCCCCATAACGTCAAGGCTAAGTAACTAGAACGTCATAAGGAGTTGCAAGTCGCTCCCATACTGGCGCCATTTTGGTCGAGGCCAGGCAGGTTCAGAGTATAGTTCAATGTCTCCAATAAGTAGCGGCAGGAGCAGAATCCCTTTCGGCAGTTCTGGCTTCGTCATTACGAGCACTAGAAAACAAGACATTCTGGGCAATACCACCCTTGACGCAGCCCTTTATTCTACAAGATGGTGTCTTTCAAAAGCCAGGGGTATAGGAGTATGTAACAAGCGAGCCATTTAATTGAAAAAACTAAACGTGACAAACGGTTGCAGAATCAGTGAAGGTTGATTTTTTAATTGAAAGTATAACAGGACCAGTTAAAATAAAATCGTCCATACGCACACCATGGGCGAGTATCATGGGTAACATTACTTCGAAGCTTTAATAATACAATAATCAATAATGAAAAATCAACATCAATAGGGTTGTCCGTATTCCCAGTCAGTACCCTTCCCCGCCCGCCATGTGCACAAAGACCGCATACATCCCCCATAACGTCAAGGCTAAGTAACTAGAACGTCATAAGGAGTTGCAAGTCGCTCCCATACTGGCGCCATTTTGGTCGAGGCCAGGCAGGTCCAGAGTATAGTTCAATGTCTCCAATAAGTAGCGGCAGGACCAGAATCCCTTTCGGCAGTTCTGGCTTCGTCATTACGAGCACTAGAAAACAAGACATTCTGGGCAATACCACCCTTGACGCAGCCCTTTATGCTACAAGATGGTGTCTTCCATTCAGAAAATATTGTTGGCAGCATTTTGAAAGGAAAGATAAACGGCCGTTCTCCTAGTGAGTCTCACATTGTTACATTTATGAAGAATGTTGAAGAGTAGTATGTTGAAAATCTGAAGCCATCGTTCTACAAACTCTCAACCAGCCTTGGATGGAAAAATCCTGAAGAATGTACAAACTGAAAACCAGTTTTTGTCTGCATAGCATCAGCAGCAACACTTGAGTCAGCTTTGTGTGAAGCCGCCATCTTGATCCAATCAATACTGTCCACCTGCACACATTCAGGGACCAGGCCGCATTGCGAGGGCACCGCAAGACGTGTCTTCAGGTCAAACGGATTGTGGGACAAGGTCCAGAATGAAGAGTCACCAAAAGGCAAAAAGTTCCGCCGGACCCCGGGAGGCGGCCGCCTATGTCGGGGGCGATCTCAGGCCACACCAGGGCAACAAGACTTGGGGAGGGGGCAGGTGCCAAGCGCCCCCTCCCAGTCCGCGCCACCACACCGCCCCTCGGGGGCCTCCGTCAAGCGGTTCAGGGAGGCACCGCAGGCAGCGGTTCTTCAGATCAGTGGCTCTCACCGACATGGCTCCCCTCCGTCAGCAGCGATCGTTGGCGCTGTGGTTGCAGCCGGAGGCCCCGCCTAGTCAACGCCCCGGCCTCTCCATGTCGTAGGCCGCAAGAGTGGGCGCAACTCAGCTGGATGGTGGGTGAGACGCTGTAGCCGCAAGAGTAGGCGAAACTCAACCGGCCGGGTGAGGCACTGTGCCGCAAGAGCGGGCGGAACTCAGCTGGCCGAGCGAGGCACTGTGCCGCAAGAGTGGTCGGAACTCAGCTGGCCGAGTGAGGCACTGTGCCGCAAGAGCGGGCGGAACTCAGCTGGACGAGCGAGACACTGTGCCGCAAGAGTGGGCGGAACTCAGCTGGCCGAGCGAGGCACTGTGCCGCAAGAGCGGGCGTAACTCAGGTGGCCGAGTGAGGCACTGTAGGTCTTCCTCTCACAAAGATGAAAGTCAGAGTGAGGAAACAAGGAGGGGTTTTCATCATTTGGGACAAAAAAATAGTTCTAAACCAATGAAAAGTGTCATTTTTAGGTCACATGACCTAGCCTTACATCATTAGGAAACCAAAAGTGAAATGAACCAATGAAAATTTTTATTAACAAGTCACATGACCTGTTATGCTTACGTTACGCGCTCCGCGCCGCGCTCTGCGCCGCGCCCGGATCGCTTCCGGGAAGCTGCGCTTCGCGCCTCGCTTCGGGCATCGGGTGCGCTAACGCGGCGCGTCATATGACGCATTACGCGACAACGCGATACTACAGTGTTTCTGGATGTTTCAGACTGAAGCTGGCGTCAGCATGAGAGCACCCCGTGGCTACGTCGTGACCGTTCCGCGAGCAATCATGGCAGTCGCTCCCCACCGGAAGTCTGCGGGAGTCGGGGGCCCCGGTGACTCTTGTAGAATCTTCAAGGCTGAGGGGACGCTTTTGGGAATGGGGCCCATGCCCTAGCAGTCAAGCGTCCGACTTCCAGGGTTGCCCAGAGCCATCCTTGCAGGGAAGGCCCAAGTCTGTGGAGCCGACCGCCATTTCGTGAGCTCCGTGGCAGCCGCCTGTCGCTGTACCGCAAGAGTGGGTGCAATTCAGCCAGATGGCGGGTGAGACGCTGTAATAGCAAGAGCAGGCGCAACTCAGCTGGCCGAGAGAGGCACTGTGCCGCCAGAGTGGGCGTAACTCAGCTGCCGAGTGAAGCGCTGGGGTGCAGCTGAGAGACCTCCACCTGGGGAGGTGGGGGAGGCTCGTTCGTGCCACCTCTCCCTTCCGGTGCACCCCACGCCGTCTCGTGGCGCAGGTAGGCACTGTGCCGGAAGAGTGGGCGTAACTCAGATGCCGAGTTAAGCACTGGGGTGCAGCTGAGAAACCTCCACCTGGGGAGGTGGGGGAGGCTCGTTCGCGCCGCCTCTTCCTTCCAGTGCACCCCACGCCGTCTCCTGGCGCAGGTATATGTGATGGTCGGACCAGGGCACCGCAGGACGTGTCTTCAGGTCAAACGGATTGTGGGACAAGGTCCAGAATGGAAGAGTCACCAAAAGACAAACAGTTCCGCCGGACCCCGGGAGCCGGCCGCCTATGTCGGCGGCGATCTCAAGCCACAGCAGGGCAACAAGACTTGGGGAGGGGGCAGGAGCCAAGCGCCCCTTCCAAGTCCGCGCCACCACACCGCCCCTCGGGGGCCTCCGTCAAGCGGCTCAGGGAGGCACCGCAGGCAGCGGTTCTTCAGATCAGTGGTCTCACCGGCAAGGCTCCCCTCCGTCAGCAGCGATCGTTGGCGCTGTGGTTGCGGCCGGAGGCCCCGCATAGTCAACGCCCCGGCCTCTCTATCTCGTAGGCCGCAGAGTAGTCGGGGAGAAATCCCAGGAACGGCGGCATGTATTTGGATCGATGCTGCAGCAGGCTGCCATGTAAATAGTTTTTTAATAAAATGTTTTACCCTGTTACTTTGCTGGTGTGCTGTATATATTTATAATATTTGCATAGGGTTTGTCGTTATTTTGGGCGGGGTGGGCAGCGGAGCCGAGCTGTCTTGCAGCCATCATGGCGTCAAGCTTGGTTCCTCTCACTAGTTTCATATTTCTCATGAGGGGTTGTTCCTAATGTTTCTATTTTAGCGAGGTCAAAAAGAGATCCCATTAGTGGCCTACTGATTTTGCTTGATTCCTTTTGTTTTTTCTAACGATTTTTCACTATCTGCAAAGACTAAACAGAGTATTGCGACTATGTGCTTGTTTGTAAATAGAGAATGAACCAAAGAGAAGCAATTCCAAAACAGTAAATGCTTGGATAACAATCAATCAAATGGAGAGGGAAGCAGGCACAACGGATTACAACGGGGGCAAAGGCCTGCGTTACCTACCCTTCACTATCTGCAAAGAGAGAATACTCCTAAAAGAAAAGAGGGGAGGGGGGGGCAGCGTTGAAAGCACATCAGCGTGCATAAACACGAAAATGTTTTTACCTACCACGTACTTGACATTTTAAAGCTTTTGATATTTGCTAATAAAAAACCATTGAAATTCACTGAAAAAACCATAGGTTATAGACCATATATAGTTAGGAATTAGCATTTACAAAACCTTGAAAATTCACTGAAAAAACCATGGGTTATAGACCATATATAGTTAGGAATTAGCATTTACAAAACCTTATTTTACTCACACAAAACCATTGAAATTCCATATATAGTTAGTTGCACTAACTATATATCGTGCACCCGCAATCCACTGCTGATGATGTCACATATTACATCATTCATGACATGGTCAGTGACATCACTGATGACATCACTGATGACATCTCAAATGACATCACTGATGACATCACTGATGACATCTCAAATGACATCACTGATGACATCACTGATGACATCTCATTTGACATTACTGATCACATCACTGATGACATCATTCATGTGATGATACGGAGAACCTCTTCAGACTCTAATATAACCTTAGATACACTCAGTGTAAACGGACACTCACAGACTGTCACTCATCCATGGAGTTACTGACACACCTAGTCAGTCTTACAGGGAATCAATCACACCTCCATTTCCTCAACTATATAGTTATACACACCTTACTTATTGAAACATATACTAACACATATTTACTCTCTTATACAATCCCTGATACAAGTTCACAATGATCCATACAGCCACTCACACATTCACTGGCTCTTATGCACAGTTATTTATATATGTCAACTCTCACATGTACTGTGTTTTACATATGTACTTACTTTGACATGTAGCACTGAGATATCCATTCACTCACCAATACACTCATTCACACAGTCAACCGCCCATACAGCTGTTTCCACATGCACTTTTGAACCCATACATCTAGTGAATCAACTGCTCACACATCTATGCACAGAGTCATACACCTCCCAGCCACCCACACACACACTCAGTCTCCCATACAAATACTTGGGCAACCAATCAATAACCCATATAGTTACTCATATAGCTACTGATCAACACATGCAGCAGTTTACAGAACAACAGACACAATGATGCACAAATTAAAACAGTTTAGTCACTAATCCATGCACTCAGTGAGACACATTTAATCACTCACTCATACAGTCAGTCATGCACCTACTAAATCCTTCATCCAGACACTTATACATCCACTCATTCTTCAATATGTAAGACATATTTTAACTTCACAGAAACATACAGTCACTGGATGTTGTCATCAGTGATGTCATCAGTGATGTCATTTGAGATGTCATCAGTGATGTCATCAGTGATGTCACTGACCATGTCATGAATGATGTAATATGTGACATCATCAGCAGTGGATTGCGGGTGTGCGATATATAGTTAGTGCAACTAACTATATATGGAATTTCAATGGTTTTGTGTGAGTAAAATAAGGTTTTTTAAATGCTAATCCCTAACTATATATGGTCTATAACCCATGGTTTTTTCAGTGAATATATATATATATCCAACAAATCAACAAATCAAGCCCCTTGATCAAAAGAAATCCAGGCGCATCTCGGCTTTCGCTTTTTCACAGTATGTGCCTGGGCTGCCATGATTGTTTACATAGCCCTGCTCAGTGCAATTAAACGAGATTATCGTACACCAGAATGATGGAAGAAAACCATTGGAGTAAAGCTCATGAGATTAAAAAAAAATTATACCGAAGCCCTTCTAGAACTGGATGAACACGTGCTGTAGGCCCACCTGCTGCCCTACAACTACAAATATTTCACCTGCAACTTGGGAAAAGTATATTGAAGTACTCTATGTGGAGACATCTAGTCATAATGGCATAACTCCCCCCATGAGGTATATTAACAGCAAGTATTCGAGTTCAGAGTCGCAGTCTCAATCTGGCGGCCAAAAGGAAATTACATTGGGTGAAGTCCTGCATCTTATTAAAAAAATCCGCTCTGGAGGGGCCTCTGGCCCCAATGGAATCCGTCCCATGGGTTTCAAAGGGATGACGGATATGTGGGATAAAATTATGGTACCACTATTCCAAGAGTTTATGTTGGGAAGAAGTATTCCGGAGTGTCCGCTTGTTCTGATACACAAAAAAGGCTCATGATCCACCCCGGAAAACTATAGAATAATTGTGCTCCTAGATGTGGATGGGAAGTGCTATGCTAGCATTCTGCTGCAAAAGCCGATGGCTTGGGTTTAAAAGTGCAAACTTATCCCTTACATGCAAATAGGGTTCCAAAAGATTGCACACATTGAAAACAACTTGATTTGCATTTCCAACCTGATTGAAACAACACTGACAAGAAAAGGCAGGGCCCTGTACCTTGCTTACATTTACTTTTACACTGCCTTTGACAGTGTTTCCTGTCAGCGATTATGGATGAAACAAAATAATTGGGCCATTGATAATGCAATACTAAAGCACTGATTGCCCTATATTCAGACAACTGGGTTAAGATCATAGTTACGACCACTTGTTCTACCACCAAAAAAAATCATACTAATAAGGGCTTAAAGCAAGGTTGCCTGTTGACCCCAATGCTTTTCAATCTATATCTGGCTGATTTACCGGAACGATTGACTGTAGCATGAACATTTCCCCCCAAAATACCCGAAACGAAAATCCAATCACTCCAATATGTGGACAATACGATAATGCTTAACCGAACCCAGATTGGGCTGCAGCGGCTGTTAACGATATTATCTCTATTCTGTAGAGAGAACAATCTAAAACTGAATTCACAAAAACAAAGGCAATGATAATGTTTTGACAATTAAAATAGGAAGGGTGCATGGAACATCGAAGGTAAACCCATTGAGATTGTGACCACCTATAAGTATTTAGGTGTGCTGATTGACCCCAAGGAACGGACCGCTGCTCACATTACTGCAATGCGAGGTGCAGCTCAATCTTTGGAAGGCATTTTTTTGTAGAGTAAGGAAAACCATGTGATCACCTGACCTCACTCCCCTAATCCAATTAATAGGGGTAACATTTCTACCATCAGTCGCCCATTGAGCATTATCCTTCAAAAATAAGATGACTATATGGCTTGATAGAGCACAATCGGGCTGTTTTCGTAAAGTCTTTTTCTTGCCGACTGCCACTGCTCATGCCCAAATTCGGAGAGAATTATTTCTTTCTTCCCAAAAATGGATCCTGAAGGCGTGATTTATTGCATATTATTTAAAGTCTAAGAAAGCTCTGGAAAATACCTTGAAACAACATATCTGTACAATGATAAATTCCGAAGGGTCTGCATGGTGTGAATATCACGCCCATTGTGTTGAGGTATTGAATGCAAAGGAAATATGGTCAGCCTCAATACCCACCCCTGATGCCTCAAGACTTTTACCAAAACAGGCAAAGCTACTGTCTGCCGACTGTGATATGCAAACATTGAAAAACTTAAAGCATGGAATGTGTCCTTGCCATACTACCTGTCCTCTCCTTTAAAAGCAACGCTGACGCGACAACTAATGAGGTTGCGGATCTGTCTGATCCCACTGTTGGCATATAAATATGGGCAAGGGTATAAAGAGTGTGTAGTTACCAAGTGCCGAGCTTTCGGAGCAGCAGAGGAATCACTAATTCATATATTGTGCATTTGCCAGAAACTGCGTCCACTGAGAATATACTGTCTCCATACTATTTGCCATATTTTAAATACACAAACATTTAATTGAGAGTATGAAAGGAGAATCAGCACAATTGGCGGCCCGGTTCCTGAAATATTTGATAGCAATAAGGGCCTCTCTGGATTCCCCCATCATATAGAACTTGTAAAGCTAGACCATGTTATGTACTCGTTTTAGGTTTTTATGTTCATTGTGGAAAAGTAAATTTTGCCATGTTCTGTGTCCCTACGTGTCCTCCATCTTATGTTATGTGTGCATGATTAAATATGCATATGTATCCCCATGTTTGATTAAAGACGCAATTACAGTTGTGTCCATCTCTAGTATGCCAGTTTCCAGTTCTCGTGAAAGCTACGAGTATCAGGCCTATGTAAAGTTACGTTGCCACGTTTCTCAGTGTGCACGTTATTTCATTGTAAAGTCCCCGTTTCTAGGCCTCAAAAGGGCCCGGACACCTGATTCAGCTCCTGTCTTCTGAGTCCTCGCTGAGGAGCGATACAGCCCCCACCTGTATCCTCGACCCTTCACTTACTTCCTGCCTCACAGTGCCCGGCTCAGCCTGGCTCTGCCTCTGAGTCTGCCAAGAGTATGTTATGATTCTAGTTATCAGTCCAGCCCTCCTTCTCTGCATTCCTAAGCTACTGAATCGCATCAATAGTTTCCGTCATTGTCTAGCCTTTACGTCTCCATGTAAGAGAAATACTGCATTTAATGGTCATTTAATATTCTTCATCACGCACTACATGTAGAATAATGCATGCTCCAGTCTTAGAGTCTGTTAGCCTTTACCCCGATAACTTTTGGATTCTATCAACATGTTCTCTAAACATCAGATACTAGATACTGTTTAGGTACATGTCGCCCTGACTCTCCAGACTTCAGTCTCTACTCCTAGCACAGAGTTCATAGCCCCCAGCTTCTCCTAGTAACACGTCATTGTCAGTTTACGCGCACCATTAGGTTAGAGGTCCCGGCTCCTTAGGTAGCCCCCTCCATGTTTCCGCCCCATTTATGACATATTCTGTTACGTTTACATCACATGTATATGTATACGCCCCTGTTACACCCATTTTCACCCTTATCTTTCGCGACTGCTATTGACCACACCCACTGCTCCGCCTACTGTAATTCATTGTAATGTAACTGTTTTAGTATATATATTTGTGCACTGTTATTAAATGTTACGCCGATTATGATCCTGCCCCCGGCAGCGCTGCCATCCCGTTCCCGTGCAGGTTGTCCTGTTCCTGTCCTTTATGCTGTATTAAAACCTGCAAACTCCTACTACCTCGAATCTTGACTCTTATTTATTGAGCTATCTGTTATTGCTATGTCCAGACAAACCTAGATCCGGTATTATTTATTTATATACCACATAATGGCGCCCGAATAGGGACTTGCCCTTTCCCCACGCGCCGGTGAAGCCACGCCGGCCCCCTGACCCTCTGCAGCCGTGACGGAACCATACCGTGCACGTGCAGATATTTCTGCTTCAAGTATCCCTCAGGCCCACGGAGGAGACGGAGGTGGCGGTCCAGCATCCAGACGAGGCGGTGGAGGAACGCGGCGAGTCCCGACCAGAGCCCAAGCCGAGAGTCCAAGGTCCGAGGTATCCGGAGGCCCACCCGTAACAGAAGTCCGAAGTTCGTCCGTCCGGCGTCGAAGCAGTCCAGTCCAGTCCGAGGCCTTCCGTTCTTGCTGCCCGGTGAGTACCATTGCTGGAGTAGTATCTAGACAGGGTCAGTCAAATTGACTCTGGTCCGTGGGTTGGTGGTACACAGACCCAAAACGAAGTGTCCACTTCGGTGGATGCGGGTCCTGACGTGTCTCTTTATGAGACCGGTAAGTTTCGTACTGTTTCAGCAGTGCATCTAGTTTCTGTTCTAGTCAGTTCTGTTCTCGAGAAAATTCATGTATTCTGTTTTCAGTATTCCAGGTAGTATTCTGTTCGAACTGTTATTTTAAATGTTCTTCATGTATTTTTAATGTCGTGGTATGAAAGTGGTGTAGTTATCGTGTTCGTTGTGTATTGTATTGTGTCTAGATTACAGTTCAGTCATGCCTTTATTCTCGAAATTACGTCAGTTAAAAACTAGAAAAGGTCTGCTAGAAGCAGCAGTTCCTGTCCCGCCTAGGGACAGTCCAGGTCATTTTATGTATCAGAAGCATGGCATAAGTGCCATATTATATCTAGATTTATGGGTAGAGTATACCAAAGAGTTAGAGGAAAAGTATAGATGGCCCGTATCAGGTACGTGGGATGCCGAGTGCATCATGAGAGTAGAAGAAGCATTATGGAAAAAGAAAGCCAGACAGTCACAGAAAGATGCCATCGAGTTATGGTGTAAAGAATCCCATAGAAGAACCGAAAAAGAAATCAGAAAGTCAGAACTAAGTAGAGAATCCTTAGAACGAGCCCAAGAAAAGGAATTAATCGAGATAGGTGAACGAGTCAAAACCGAACAGTCAGACAGACAGAGGAATGCCCTCATCAAGGGTATGTACCCTCTTCTTGCCGAGGGCTTGCCAAAAGCGACTCCGGAGGCATCCAGTAATTTTCCGCCACCCTTAGTTCCGACTAAGCTACGTTACAAACCGACCGCAGCTGATATTTTCATCTCGTCCTATTTGGACGACACAGTCCCAGAATATGCAAATCCTGTTCCGCCAGCTCCTGTAAATAATGTAAATCCTGCTCCTCCAGTCACCGGAGTACCCGCTACGGTACCCCCGGTCCAGCCTACATTACAATTTCCCGCCGCGCTAGTACGAAGAGTATCAGTCGACGATTCCAGTTTAGGGGCCGCAGGAGGAGGTCCTCCTGGTACCCCGCCGCCACACCAACGTAGAACGTTGGCCGAGTTACATGAATGTGCGTTACAGCGTACGCCCAAATATAAGTCCGTTGCAGATATCCGACGAGCTCTCACTGAATGCCGCTATGATCCAGTTGCAGGTGATGATAGTACAGTAATATATTCCATCCGTGTAAGACGGGTGACCGGGTATTTAGACACCCTACCAGATATGAAAGGAGATCTAGACAGAATATATCGTTTCATCCGTACAGGGGATGATCCAGAAAGTATTGGCGAAGCCATGTCTCAAAGGAAAGCTGAAATCCAGCTCATGATATTAAAGTTTCTGATTAATTGTCTAATAAGAGAACAAGATTCCCCGACTAAAGATCCGGCCGAAATGAAAATCCTGACAAGGTGGAGTGATAATATAGCCGAGGGTAAACACAAGACTATCAGTAGTATAGAGAGTATGTACAAGAAAATTCGTAAGGAAATACTAAAGTTACACGAACAACGTAAAGCAGCACAAGTAAGCGAGAAAGAAAATGACTCTACTGAAGAGGTAGAGGACGAGAATCCCACTAGAATAGCGTATGTAGGAAAATCTAGATTTCCAGACCGTAATTTACGCCTAGAACACAAGTTAGTTTCTCATCATCCAGCACCAGAACAAGGTTCTCTAGAACAAGTATTTCAAGCTACCGATCATATTCTGAAATCACGAATCGGTTATAGTGAGTTAAGTACTATGCATGAACAAGAACTAGCCCGATCAGCAGTCCGATGGATTACTGATTCTACCACTTTTCCAGACGAAATAGTGGCACAAATGTTTCTGAAATTGCCCCCAGCCGAGCAGCGACTGGTGGGTATGTATATGATCCAGCACCTCATTACATTGTATGAGGGTCAACATTCTGATCCAGGTCCGTTACACGATGTCCTGAACGAGTTACTCCAATATAGATGGAAAGGTCTAGGTACCGATTTAATTAGTGTCATCCTAGAACAGCGCCACAAATATAGAACGTTTTTGAACCCGCATTTTGTTCATGTCTCACCTCCAGAAAGTAAACCGTTTTACATAGACAGACAGAATCCGTTACGAGAAGTACACCCAGTCAGGACAACAGATGGTGAAATGCAACGAGTGTTTGTTTACACCCCGATTACAAAGATGGAACTCTTAGAGATGAAAAAGTTAATTCCCTGTCATGACAAAGATCCAGCAGGGTTCCACCGAGAATTAAAAGACATGCTCCGTATGGGAGAATACACGTATCCATATATTATTAAAATGTTAAAGGTCCTGTTGCCCGCAGGGGTATATGAAAAACTCAAGGAAAAAGAATGGGAGGTGGGAGAGAAAAAGATCGATTGGGCAGTTCTCGAAGCTGAAGATAAGATACGAGTACCAGGTACCGGTCTAGGAGAAAAATGTAAAGAATTACCAGAACTGTTAATACAAGTTTTGCCCAGATTATTAGCCACTAAAAAGGAAGACTGGGATGCAATCTCAGCCTGTAAACAGAAACAAGACGAAGACACTAGTGATTTTTATTCTAGATTTGAAAAATGTTTTAGTATAAACAGTGGCCTCAAGACAAGTAGCGAGTCATACCCTCATCTTTTTGTTACTAAACTAGTCGAGAATTCAAGTCCACAAGTTAAGAACCGAGTTCTGAAAGTCGAAAGTACCTGGCAAGCTAATACCCCGTCCCAGATGTTACAGATGCTCCAATACCACCAGAATAGAATCAGAGAAGAGCAAGAACACGAGAGAAAACGTATGAAAGACACGAAAATGAAAGTGCTAGTTGCACAATCTGTTCCACAAGACAGTCAGAAGAGGGGTCCGAATCAAGCCAGTCATCCTGCAGCTCCCGTTAAAGGGAACTGCAATTATTGTAAACAGCCAGGTCATTTTATAAACGAGTGTGCAGTTCTGAAACACAACATAGCTACTGGTAAGACTAAAGAAAGACCACGTCCGCCTAGACAAGAACAAGTTTCACAGACTTCTCAGCCACAGAATGCACAACAGACAGTTCCAGCACCGCAGCCTATTGCTGAAACACAGCATGTTACACAGCAGATTTACCAGTATGCACAGTCCGAGTATCCAGAGTACCAGCCGTATTCATGAAACAGCCTAGAGAGGGAGGTAGGCTTGCCTCTCATCGAGATACCTATAGATCAAGAGGGTCCCTATGTTCATAGTCAAGTATTAGGGAAAGACAGAAAGTTTTTGATTGATACAGGGGCAAGTAGGACCACCATCAGTCACGCCGAAGTTCCAGGGGCTCCGCTCTCAGGCTCTAGAAATGTTTCCCTTGGATTTTCAGGAAAGCCTATTGTAAACGAGATATCTAAGCCAGTTACTCTAGAAGTAGGTCCATTGTCCCGCACTACTGATCTGTTACTTACGAAGTCATGTCCAGAAAATGTATTAGGCATTAAGACACTGAAAGAATTAGGTGCAGTTATTTGCTGTTCCCCAGAGGGAATACGACTGTTCCTACGTGACTTCAAGGGTCACTATGTATTACGAGATTTTGATCCGAGATTGTCTAATGTTCCGCAGCATCTATGGGCGCAAGGTCCAACTGATGTTGGCTTCATGCAAATCACACCCCATCGTGTGACTCTTAAGCCAGGTATAGTCCTGCCACGAATCAGACAGTACAGATTGCCACCTGAGGCTGTAGCAGCCTTATCCAAAATTATTGACGAGTTCATGGCTCAAGGAGTAGTTGTAGAAACTGACTCCAATGTATGTAATTCTCCGATCATTCCAGTCATGAAACGTACTGATCCAAATGCACCCCCAGTATATCGATTAGTGATTGACCTTCGAGAACTCAACAAATGTATTATTCCCCAGTACCCAGTTGTCCCAGATATTTCATCCCTATTGACAGCCATTGATTCCGAAGCCTCATTTTTTTCAGTCATAGACCTCAAGAACGCGTTTTTTAGTGTCCCCATTCATCCAGACAGCCAGTTTCTTTTCGGATTTTGTTTAAATGGAAGGAGCTATATGTTCACACGAGCTCCTCAAGGTTTCACATAAAGTCCTAGTATTTACAGTCAAGCACTTAAGAGACAACTAGACAATATTCACATGCCAACTGACACTGCCCTGCTCCAGTATGTCGATGATCTACTGATCACAGCCCGTTCTGAACGTGCTTGCGAGCGAGCATCCCTTACAGTCTTGTATTTCCTTGCCGAGATGGGGCACAAGGTGTCCCCTTCTAAGCTTCAATTCTGTGTCCAGCAAGTGATCTACTTAGGCCACTTGCTGTCCAAGAGGGGTAGGCAGTTGACACCTGACCGTATCCAGTTAATAGCGAGTCTTCCTCAGCCCAAGACCCAGAAGGAGGTACGTGCTTTTATCGGCCTTACTTCTTACTGCAGACAATGGATTCCTCAGTATGCATTTCTAGCTAAGCCACTGATACAGTTAACGACACAGGAGGCAGCCGTATCGACTGTCCTCCCTTGGACATCTGAACATACACTTAGTTTTAATGAATTAAAGAAAGCTCTATGCCAAGCTCCAGTTCTAGCTACACCGAACTACAGTAAGCCTTTTACACTTTTCGTCACAGAACGCGAAGGTACAGCATTATCTGTTCTCACACAAGATCAAGCAGGACAATACAAGCCCTGTGCTTATTTATCGAGCACATTAGATCCTGTAGCCCAGGCTCTGCCTGCGTGCCTCAAGTCAGTTGCAGCCACAGCACTAGCTATCAGACAAAGTGATTCCATAGTATTAGGACATTCCTTGACAGTACAAGTTCCACAATCCGTGGAAGTTCTTTTAAACCGAACACAGACTCAGCACTTGACAATTGCACGTTTAACAGGTTATGAATTGACACTGTTCCAGCCACACATAGAAATCAGACGCTGCAACGTTCTAAATCCTGCAACACTGTTACCGTCAGTTACTTCAAATCCTGCCACACATGACTGTGTGGAAGTAGTTAACATTATGACTAAGCCAAGACAAGATCTGACAGATATTCCATTACCAGATCCCGACCTGACACTTTATGTGGATGGTTCATGTATGAGAACAAGTACAGGAGAACTAGTAGCCGCGTATGCACTGACTACTGACACTGAAGTTATTGAAAAACATCGTATTGACACCCTGTCTGCTCAAGCAGCAGAGCTAGTTGCTCTGACACAAGCCTGCATACACGCCAAGAACCTGAAAGTTAATGTTTACACAGATTCACGTTACGCATTTGGAGTCGTACACGACTTTGGAGTGCTCTGGCAGGAGAGAGGTTTCATGACTTCTCATGGAACCAAGATTCAGCATGGTCTCCTTATTCAAGCTCTGTTAGATGCCATACACTTACCGACATCTATTGCTATCATGAAATGCAAAGCACATACGAAAGTTACTGACACTATTTCTCAAGGTAATGATCTAGCAGATCGCACAGCCAGGCTTACAGCACAGACGCCAGACATTTCAGTTAATAAGACACCGACATACACTCCAGATCCGACTACCTGTATGACAGTTAAGGACCCTACTCAAGATGTCATAGATATCCAGTTACATGCTACTCCCGATGAAATCAAGAAATGGTCCGAACAAGGAGGGGTCCAGACAGATCAGGGATGGGTGACGAAGGGTAAAGCCACATGGTTTCTCCCCGATTCTATGGTTCAAGTCATTATCAATAACGCACATAGTCCAGCACATTTAGGAGAAAAAGCTATGTTAGATAGTATCCAGAACATTTGGTCCAACAAGCATTTACGAGCTGCAGCCAAGCAGAAAGTCCGTACCTGTATGATATGTTGTCAGTTTAATCCAGGTAAAAGTGTTCCGGTGGAACAAGGTGGATTCCAGCCTCCTGACCACCCTTTTGAAGTCCTCCAGATGGATTATATTCAGATGGAGCGATGTCGAGGTTTCAAGTATGTCCTTGTAGTTGTATGCGCTTTGTCCAGATGGACAGAAGCATATCCAGTACCAGATTACACAGCCGCGACCACTGCCAAGCAGTTGGTTCGTGAATTCTTCCCCCGTTATGGACTCCCTAGAGTCGTATATTCTGATAACGGCCAGCCATTCTCATCCGAGCTTATGAAACATATTTCCATGTTGTTAGGGTACCAGTGGAAGTTCCATTGTGTACGCCATCCAAAAGCAGCCGGTCTCGTAGAGAGACATAATCAGACCCTGAAAATCCGAATTGCAAAAGTATGTAAAGAGAAAGGTGTGGACTGGCTAGTAGCTCTGCCAGTTGCCTTGTTTTATATGCGCATGGTCGCACATTCCAGATCAGGTCTGTCCCCTTATGAGGTCGTATTCGGCCGCCCCCCTAACATGTGGGGTACACCTAGACCTCGAAGTATTACCGATGTTTCAAGTAATATGCTGACAGATTACCTAGCTTCCTTGATGTCTGCCCTCAACTCTTGTCGTTCACAGGTTGCTGCCGCATTTCCAGACAATACCGAGGTGGCACCGCATGAAATCGTTCCCGGATCCATGGTTCTTGTCCGGAATTTTGATCGTTCAAGTCCGCTGGAGCCTCGCTGGAAGGAACCCCGACAGGTCCTCCTGGCCACCCGTACTGCCGTCAAGCTGGAAGGCAGGAAGGGCTGGGTCCACCTGTAACATGTGAAAAGATTTTTTGGACTGAAACCTGTTTCAAAGAACATTTCCGAGGATCTTAAAGACTGCCAAAGTACTATTCTTAAGGACTGTCCCGCAAAAGACATTGCTACGAACCCTTCCCTGTTAGAGAAAACTCCGCAACAGGAGTATAAGCTTAAACTAAGGTCTAGTAAAATAAGTCAGCCAGTTTGATTGTCTAAGTCCTCCCCTAGGTGAAACGGTTAGACCGGTTTCTGACATGTATATAATAGACCCCCACAGAGAGAGAGTTAGTGAGAACTCTAGAAGTTGCACTATTATTTTATGTTTTCTGCTATATTTCAGCATTATGATTTCCTGCACCAGTTATGCATTTTATTTGTATTTTCCAGTTTCTCATGTAAATAAGTCTGCTAATGTTACAGTAGAGCACACGTTTAGTGATCTGCCTCCCCATGAACTCTCATATCGTCTTGCTATGCGTAATAACTCCTTTATCCGCATGTTACATTATTCACACCAGACCAGCAATGCCACAAATTGTTGGGTGTGTGGTCGACTCCCCCCTTTCCAGACACCGAAGGGAGTTCTGCCACTCTTTCCTTATCCATTTTCACATAATGGTTCGTGTGGAGCATGGTCCACGTTAACGTCATCCTCAACAGATATGTCCTTTCTGAACAGTACATGTTTCCCAGACAAGCAAGGTCTTCCCCACAGAACAGGGTTAGATCTAGAAAATGAAGTTTATAATCTAGGTAATTATTCTTCGAATTTTATGGTCCTGAATGTTCAGTCTGATACTACTCCAGATTTGCCTGCAATTTCAGTACTACCAGTCAAAGGTGAATTATGTGTCCGAAATAATGGTTCCATACATGTAGGCCATAGTGATTGTACTACTATTATCAAGTATAGTGACAGTGGGAAATCTATTTTCAAAGCCTCACGTCATTCTTATTTTGTTTGTGGTCAGACCGCATATGTTCGTCTGCCCCTTGATTGGGATGGTACATGTTACATTGCCTTCCTACTGCCACCAGTTTTCCTAGCCCCACCTGACTATCATAGGAATTCCCATCTAGTACATACTAGACACAAGAGAAATCTCCCGATTGTCGATTATACTGAAACTGCTCTAGAACAATACATAGATATCAATAAAGGTGTCTTCCCCTACTTAGGTACTGTTGTAAATAGTAAACTGATACGTAGATTAACCAGAACACTTGAAGCAGTAGTGATTGAGACTACTTCTGCTCTAGGTAACTTAACCGAAGAACAATCCTTTATGAGAATTGTTGTGCTCCAGAATCGTCTCGTCCTTGACGTCATACTGGCCGATAGGGGCGGGGCATGTAGAGTCATCGGATCTAGTTGCTGCATTTTCATTCCTAATAACGCGCCGTCTGTTTATTCAGCTATAACCAGACTCCATAAAATTGCCCATATGTTACACCAAGATCCAGACACCTGGACATGGTCCGGTTGGTTCTGGAATACAATTTCCGCCTGGGGATGGAAAGTATTGTCATTTCTGGGTATTGCAGTAGCGATCATATTTAGTTGCTGCCTCTGTTTACAATGTGGCCCTGCGATTTGCGGCATTTGTGCTACATCATGTGTTCCTAGTCCCAAGTCCCGTCCTAAATCCCGTTCCAAGAAAATTCGAGACGAGCAAATGATACTGTATGAAATGATAGATGGTATCATGAATATTGATGTTTCCTGATGGAAACGTAGTGACAAGGAGGGAATGTGGAAAAGTAAATTTTGCCATGTTCTGTGTCCCTACGTGTCCTCCATCTTATGTTATGTGTGCATGATTAAATATGCATATGTATCCCCATGTTTGATTAAAGACGCAATTACAGTTGTGTCCATCTCTAGTATGCCAGTTTCCAGTTCTCGTGAAAGCTACGAGTATCAGGCCTATGTAAAGTTACGTTGCCACGTTTCTCAGTGTGCACGTTATTTCATTGTAAAGTCCCCGTTTCTAGGCCTCAAAAGGGCCCGGACACCTGATTCAGCTCCTGTCTTCTGAGTCCTCGCTGAGGAGCGATACAGCCCCCACCTGTATCCTCGACCCTTCACTTACTTCCTGCCTCACAGTGCCCGGCTCAGCCTGGCTCTGCCTCTGAGTCTGCCAATAGTATGTTATGATTCTAGTTATCAGTCCAGCCCTCCTTCTCTGCATTCCTAAGCTACTGAATCGCATCAATAGTTTCCGTCATTGTCTAGCCTTTACGTCTCCATGTAAGAGAAATACTGCATTTAATGGTCATTTAATATTCTTCATCACGCACTACATGTAGAATAATGCATGCTCCAGTCTTAGAGTCTGTTAGCCTTTACCCCGATAACTTTTGGATTCTATCAACATGTTCTCTAAACATCAGATACTAGATACTGTTTAGGTACATGTCGCCCTGACTCTCCAGACTTCAGTCTCTACTCCTAGCACAGAGTTCATAGCCCCCAGCTTCTCCTAGTAACACGTCATTGTCAGTTTACGCGCACCATTAGGTTAGAGGTCCCGGCTCCTTAGGTAGCCCCCTCCATGTTTCCGCCCCATTTATGACATATTCTGTTACGTTTACATCACATGTCTATGTATACGCCCCTGTTACACCCATTTTCACCCTTATCTTTCGCGACTGCTATTGACCACACCCACTGCTCCGCCTACTGTAATTCATTGTAATGTAACTGTTTTAGTATATATATTTGTGCACTGTTATTAAATGTTACGCCGATTCTGATCCTGCCCCCGGCAGCGCTGCCATCCCGTTCCCGTGCAGGTTGTCCTGTTCCTGTCCTTTATGCTGTATTAAAACCTGCAAACTCCTACTACCTCGAATCTTGACTCTTATTTATTGAGCTATCTGTTATTGCTATGTCCAGACAAACCTAGATCCGGTATTATTTATTTATATACCACATCATAGTAACTGTTACATCCTTGTATGTTATATAGTTATGTTTCTTTAATTCCCTTAGAATGCTTAGGATGAACGAGTTCTATTTGAGAAGCTTAGCTTGGAAATTGCAGATGAGAGCTTGGAAGAGCAGTTGCATGTAACTGTATATCGGGGGTTTTTATTACGATTAAACTTCTACAAAAACGATTATTCGTGTTGATTCCACTTTGTAAAAGTGGCGACGAGGGAGAACCCACCTGACCTGACCCCCGAGACGTTTACGAAGAAAGAAAATCGCAAGGGAGGTAAACACTAGCAGAATGTACGTTATTGCGATAACTCCAAATTATTTTCTTAACAGCAATTTTACAATCTACACCTTCTACCACTGCCAACTGATTACACTCCTTCAATACCCGGTTGAACCTTTCTACCATACCATTTTCCCTTGGACAAAATACCGCAGTAGTAACATGCTTCACACTACATGACCGTAAGTAATCCTGAAATTCACCAGCCACAAATTGTGGACCATTATCCGTAGTAATTGTCTCAGGAAAACCCTCCCTATGAAACAATTCCTCGCAAAAACTAATCATATTAGAAGCTTTGATCTCCCTGACAAACGCTACCTCAGGCCATTTACTATGATAATCCATTATAACTATAGCAAATTTGCCAGCAATATTACCAACGCTACATGGACCACAAATATCCATAGCCAATTTCTGCCACGGTTTATCTGGAAATGGAATAGGACTGATGATGGATTCCTGTGAAGAGTGAGACTTGTCACTACAAGTGCACGCTATGCAATTCCTGACACACCTCTCAACATCTTTATCCATGCCAGGCCACCAGAAATCACATCTACACCTTCTCTTCATGCCAGACATACCTGAATGCCCTTCATGAATAAGGTCCAACAGCCTCTTACGTAAACCATATGGTACAATAAGTTTATCTGCTCTCCTACCTACACCAACAACCGAATCATAAGAAAGTTGTGGCCATACAGTTTTATATTTAGATAATTCACAATAACTCCATGAATAACAATTGCACTCTGAAATTAATCGTGAAATCACTTGTTTTAACACAGTATCGTCTTGTACAGCTTGTTTCCACTCTTCCAAACCAATAGCACCATTGCAAGCTTCATCTACCATAGCTACCGACCAATCCTCATCCTGGTCCATTAAAATGTCCCCATCGTTGACTGGAAGATGAGATAAACAATCAGCATTAATATTCTTAATGCCAGGTACAAACATCATTTGGAAATCATATTCCTGGAGTTTGTAAATCCACTTTGCAATTCTAGGAGTAGCTCTGCCTGCCCCTTTGGTTGAAAATATATCCACAAGAGGTTTATGATCAGTTCTTAATTCAAAATTTGTGCCCCAAACATAATTCCTGAAATAATTTACTCCCCAAAAACAAGCTAAGGCCTCCTTTTCTATGACCGAATATGATGGTTTAGCACCTTTCAGAGTTCGAGACGCAAACGCTATTGCCCATTCAAAATTGTCTTTACCTTGCATTAATACGGCACCCAGACCATACGCACTCGCATCCACTACAATGATTGATTTTTTGTTGGGATCAAAAGGTTTAAGTGCAACAGTATCCATGATGTCCTCCTTAATAGTGTCAAAGACTGATTGACATTCTGCATTCCACGAAAAATTAGCTCCCTTTTTCATTAATATTCTTAAACAAAAGACTTTTGAGGCAAAATTGGAAACAAATTTGGAGTAATACTCCGCTAAACCGAAAAAAGAACGTAATTATTCATTGTCAGAAGGCGATGGAGCATTCTTGATAGCATCTAATAGGTTTTTCTTAGGCCTAACACCTTCAGCTGACAAAGTATGCCCAAGATACTCGATTTCACTCGTGGCAAACTTACATTTCTCAGCAGCAACAGTCAACCCAGCACACTGAAGCTTGAACAAGACTTCATTTAAGACTTTATCATGGTCTATTTCACTTTTTCCCCACACAAGCACGTCATCTTGAAACACCAACATATTGGATGTGCCTTCAAGAACTCTACACATAACTCTTTGAAAAACAGCTGATGCTGAAGATAAACCAAAAGGCATTCTCAAAAATTGAAATGCCCCTTCTGGTGTTATGAAGGATGTTAAGTGGCGAGACTCTGGGTGCAAATTTATCTGGTGATATGCATTTGATAAATCTATGGATGAAAAATACTTTCTGTCCTTAACTGATGCTACCATCTCGTTAATCCGGGGTAAGGGATAATGGTCTAACCCAATTGTTTTTGTTCAAGTCCCTTAAATCGATGCACATGCATAATTTTCCGTTGGACTTCCGTGCCAAAACCACCGGACTAAGCCAATCTGATGCCTCTATGGGCTCAATGATGTTTTGTTGACATAACCTAGCCAGCTCTATTTTTAACTGTTATCTTAACACCAAGGGAACATTGCGCACCTTGTGAACAACAGGTATGCAATCAGGTTTGAGGATTACGCGATGTTCGAATTCATCTGGACCCTGCATCCTTTTGAGTTAACAAAACTTGGTCGGGAATTCCCTTGTGCCATTTGGATTCTGCATAACACTGAGTTAAAAGAACTTGGTCAGGATGATTTGGATCAAGAATTCTTGAGATATCTGGAAAGGCTCAACCAAATTCTGTCAAAATTCATCCCAAATCACATGCTTCAGTTGTGAAAACTATTCCTAGTTCAAGAAGGTTGTCAGGACGAATTGTAGAGAAACCTGTTAAGCTTAATGACTATTTGTTGTATTCTTAAATGTGTTCACCATGTATTTTTTTATTTATTTTTTATTATTATTTTTTTTGGTTAATTAGAAAAGGGGATGTGTTACATCCTTGTATGTTATATAGTTATGTTTCTTTAATTCCCTTAGAATGCTTAGGATGAACGAGTTCTATTTGAGAAGCTTAACTTGGAAATTGCAGATGAGAGCTTGGAAGAGCAGTTGCATGTAACTGTATCTGGGGGTTTTATCACGTTTAAACTTCTACAAAAACAATTATTCGTGTTGATTCCACTTTCTAAAAGTAACTAAAATGGGGTTTTCATTTTCTTAACTTTTGCATTATTGATTGAAACAACCTGTCTTTTTATCTTGTACATTAAGGGAACACACTTTTATACTGTATATTTATATGTGCTCTCATTGCAATGTTTTTAATTAATTGGAAATAAAATTATCTATCAATTATCTATCAGTGCAATTAACATAGGACTACATTGGGAGAGCAGTGCAAGACTGTGCCATCTAGGCATGTGCAATGAATGGCAAATTAACAGTGAAAATAGATACTTGTGCCACATAGTGGTGTCTAAGATTTGTGTACAGAACTAAAAATTAACATCAAAATCATATTTCATATTTTAGCATTGCACATTTCATGTTTAGATGTTAGTCTAAATATATCACATGTGCCAATTGCACATGTATACATTTTGTAGTTCAAATGTCCCATATACTGTGGTCCAGGACACTAGTAGCCGACTTTCTGTATATCAATATTTGTGTAACACCAATTGCATTCATAAATACATACTTATATGCAGATGTGAGGTAAAGAGAAAGAGCTGGTTGCCCATGTGGGTTCAGTATATCAGTAATATGAATATCTCTAAATGGCATGACAAATGCAAAAACAATTGATTATTAAATCACAGTCTCGGTCCAGAATGGATAATATAACAAAGTTTTCCTTCACCCATGCAGGAAAACTACTCTTCCTACTAGTGAGACTGCAGATACACGATTCTCATTAAGCGTGGCTATGATGGTATCCTGCCCAGGATACCATCATAAAAACATGAAAACTTCATAAAAACAAAGGTTACTGGGATGTTATATTTTGGAAATAGAATTAAACACACTTTAGAAATTCACTTAAAAAAAAGGTTACAGGGTTGTTATAGTTAGGTTCACATTTTACACACACAACCATACAAATTCAGCAGTGATAGTTATCTCAAGTAACTTTAACTCATGCCCTAAGGCAACTATAACTTGCATCCCTGCGATACAAATTTGTCTCATCAATAAATTTACAGCAACTGTTACAGAGATATATTCAATGATGTAATAGGCAATGTTATGAGTGTTGTAATATGAGAGGCAATTAGCAGTTTATGATGAGGGCATGAGTTATAGTTGCCTTCAGCTGTGCATGGAGGGAGTTTGGCTGTAGGGCCTCCATCAAAGCTGTGCAGCTAAGCCCCACATGCAGCAAACCGTGCATAAACAGAGGTAACTTTAACTTGCGCCTTCACCATGCCCTGCTAACTTGGGCTTAAACATGTAGTAGGAAAGTAGCAATTATTCTTATGCAATAAATGTTATGGTTTAGAATGACAATTTGTAGGTATTTCAGATGATATTTCTGAAAATGAAGAGTAATGATTAGAAACAATGGATTACCATGATACAGAGAAGATAGAGGTAGTCCACTAGATCGGAGGTCATTGGAAATATAAATGTGGCATAACTGAAAATTGTGTGACATTTGAGCATGTATATAAAAAGAAGTGTATTTTTGAAAAACTATTATGAGTACATAAAAACACAAGTAATTTGTATTTTACATAATCCACATTCTCACATATCGGGAAAGCTATCTTTTATAACATTTTATGTGTAGCATGCGACAGGTAGCAGCGCGCCGGTTAGGCAAATGAAAATCAAGTTTTAGAGGCAATATTTGCTGTGTTTTTATGATTGACTGTATGCTGACATTGTTTTACTAGCGCCCAGATTTTAATTTAATTTCGGTTGATTGCACTGTACCTTAGGCTACTGCCGGTCCCCGGTCCACTGCGGCTTTCTGTGCCGATTGTGTGGAGGGAGGCGACTCCTCCCGCTGCTCCCTCATTTCCACTACCGGGGACAGTATATTTACCGCATGTGCACCCGGCCTCGCAGCGGAAGTGCGTATCGGGTGCACCGCTGGCGCGCCAAAGGCAACCCCATCTACGCCCGTCCACGGCCAGACCACAGCCAGCGCCAACCATGCTGCCTGGCTTATCAGCAAAGAGGCAATTCATCGGTCCAGAAATTATCTTCTGGCCCTAAGGGACACACGCTGTTCTAGGCTTTACTGCTTTACGTGCACTGGGTGTAATCAGGTGCTAAGAGACACCAAAGGACATTCAGGTAAAAGTGATTAGAAGAACAATGAGAGGGGGCATAACAGGCATACAGAGGTGCTGAGGGCTTGCTTAATCAATTGTCATTCTTTGGTACAATACACAGAGTATATATGGCTACTACTTGGTGAGAATGAGTGGGAGGTGTTCCTGACAGAAATGTGGCTGAAGGAAGATGCCTTAGCAGCAGTGGTGTTAGCCACCACCTCCGGGTTTCAAAATTTGCTGTGCGAACAGGGAGGGAGGAAAAAGATGAGGGGGTTGCCATTATTTTAAAAGACTCGTGGGAAGTTGCATCCTCAGCTTTGCTTGACATGGATGTGGTGAAAGGGCTTAACTTTTGCATTAAGACTAGCCCAACTACCTCCTTTGCGGGACTATTGGTCTATGGACCTCCAGACTGCAAGACACGTATACACCTGGAATTATGCAACTACATTGCCCAGAAATCTCTATTGTTTTCAAATTTCACTGTGTTAGGAGATTTTAATCTTCATGTTAATGACCCAAGTTGCCCTCAGGCAACACAGTTTGTCTCTTCTCTTTCCGGTGCTAATCTGATCCAGCATGTGAAATTTCCTACTCATAAAGCGGGGCATACCCTCGACCTGGTATTTTCCAACATCCCGTCCCTGAAAATGGACGCGCCTAGCTAAATGGTTTGGACTGACCACTGCTTAATTCCATTCTAAATTAGAGTGGCAAGAACCTGCCTGCCCGAGAGTACCCGTTACCTTTCAAAATAAATTGGAATAAACTAACTGATGAGTTCCTAGGCCCAGGTTTGCTGAATAGACCCTAACGCAGATACAATGGCGCTAAACAAGTGGATTTCCGCAGTGGTAGAGTCCACCGCCCCAGCCAGAGTTACAAAATCAATGAGAAAATCCTCTTCGGCCCTTTGGTTTACAGAGATTCCAAGGAAACAAAAAAGCAGGTGCAAACACCTGGAACATCAGCGGAGGGTGGATTATGGTGCTGCGGCCAAAGCGGCGTATAAGAAATCTCTGAAAGAGCTTCATAAATTTATGAGAGAGGCTAGGAAGGACTACATAGCAACATGCATCAGCAATGCGGATTACTCTAGCAAAGACATTTAAAAGGTTGTTAATTCTTCTCTTAAACTGCACAAATCAGTCATTGAAGCACTGCCTTCTCTATCACTATGCGAAAGAATCTCAAGAATCTTTTGACAGAAAAATTCGAACAGTCTCTAATTCTTTCTCAGCAGAAGTGGAGACTATTAAATCCGATGTGACTGAAAGAATTAGTCTTGTGCCTCTCCTTTTAGAATTCTCTCCTATCTCCCAGCAGGAGGCGCTGGTAGAGATTCAGAGATGCACATCAGGGTCACCGGAGGACTCTTGCCCCCCTAAACTTCGGAAAGAGTTGGCCCCCTTCCTTCCATGTGTTGTCTCGCATTTGGAAAACCTCTCTTACTTCTGGCATTTTGCCTGACCTGTGGAAGCACGCCACACTCCTGCCTCTTAAAAAAAACAATGTTGATTCAGGTGAACTGTGGGATGCAGATCTTTCTTTTGCGACCCAAATTCAGCAAGTTACCGCTTCCTGCTTTGGTGAATTGAAAAATGTGCAAAAGTTTTTCCATCTGCTGCGGGAGAAATGCAGATGGGTCATAGTCCATGCCACTGTGACATCTAGGCTGGACGATGCCAATGGCCTTTATTTAGGCTTGCCAGCATGCATTGTCAGTAAACTACAGCTGGTACAAAATGCGGCTGCAAGATTGATTAAACGTTTTCCATTTTGTCACCATATCTCCCCGCACATTAAAGAACTGCACTGGCCGCCAGTGAAAAAAACGAATGTCTGACAAAATATCGAGATTCACAATATCGACATACAAAAATATCGGAGCAAAAATATCGAGGACAATAATATCGGGATCCTATCTTCATAAAGGTAAGTACAAAAATATCGAAAAAATAATATCGTAGTACAAAAATATCGAAATTAAAAATATCGTTTTTTTAAATGTATTAATAATAATGTAAAAATAATGTTAAAATACATATTACGCCTGTACCCCAAAAACCCAAAACTGACCCTGAACCCTAAAAATACCCCTGTACCCCAAAAACCCAAAACTGACCCTGAACCCTAAAAATACCCCTTTACCCAAAAACTGAAAACTGACCCTGAACCCTATAAATACCCCTTTACCCAAGAACTGAAAACTGACCCTGAACCCTAAAAATACCCCTTTACCCAAAAACTGAAAACTGACCCTGAACCCTAAAAATACCCCTTTACCCAAAAACTGAAAACTGACCCTGAACCCCAAAAATACTCCTTTACCCAAGAACTGAAAACTGACCCTGAACCCTAAAAATACCCCTTTACCCAAAAACTGAAAACTGACCCTGAACCCTAAAAATACCCCTTTACCCAAGAACTGAAAACTGACCCTGAACCCTAAAAATACTCCTTTACCCAAGAACTGAAAACTGACCCTGAACCCTAAAAATACCCCTTTACCCAAAAACTGAAAACTGACCCTGAACCCTAAAAATACCCCTTCACCCAAAAACTGAAAACTGACCCTGAACCCCAAAAATACTTCTTTACCCAAGAACTGAAAACTGACCCTGAACCCTAAAAATACCCCTTTACCCAAAAACTGAAAACTGACCCTGAACCCTAAAAATACCCCTTTACCCAAGAACTGAAAACTGACCCTGAACCCTAAAAATACTCCTTTACCCAAGAACTGAAAACTGACCCTGAACCCTAAAAATACTCCTTTACCCAAGAACTGAAAACTGACCCTGAACCCTAAAAATACCCCTTTACCCAAAAACTGAAAACTGACCCTGAACCCCAAAAATACTCCTTTACCCAAGAACTGAAAACTGACCCTGAACCCTAAAAATACTCCTTTACCCAAAATTAATTAACATTATTTAATTACCAATTAATTATTAATTAACAATAACAATAAAGTAAATATATTAGCACATTAGCTATAATTAATTTAATTTACTAATTAATATTAATTTTTCCCAAATAATTAATTAACAATAAAAAAATTAGATATATTAAAAAATTAATCTAATTAATGTAATTAACTAATTAATAATAATTAATTCCCAATTAATTATTAATTAATAATATGTACAAAATTATATTATTAATTAACTAATTAATATTAATTAATTACCAATTAATTATTAAATAAACATATGTACAAATTTATATTAATTAATTAACTAATTAATATTAATTAATTACCAATTAATTATTAATTAAAAATATGTACAAACATATATTAATTAATTAATTATTATTAAATTACTTCCCACCCTATTCCCCTATAAACCCACAACCCGCTCTAATACTAAAACGCAAAATGTTCACAAAATGACTAATTTTCAAACATACATTTCTAAACATATATAGCAAACATATAAACAACAAAATAAAATACATAACACTAAACAACAACATTTCGATATTACTAACATACATACCTTATTCTCGATATTCTGTCTGTCGATATTATGGCACATCGATATACTGTACCATCGATATTAAAACTTCGATATTATTGCATATCGATATTTTATTTTCGATATTTTGTCTGTGTACCGAAAAAAACTATTGATTTTAAGGCCCTCACTCTAGCCTTCCGGACATTCCACGGTAACTGCCCTAGTTACCTGAAACAATGGCTTCAGACTTATAAGCAAAATCGCCTACTGAGGGCGAATACTCAAAACCTGCTTGGCATTCCTCGAGTTAGGAAAGCTCAGCTCGACGGCAGATCTTTCACGGGGAGGTAGCCAAATTATGGAACTCTCTGCCGAACCACAAGCGTCACATTGACCCTGAACCAGTATTCAGGAAAACTGCAAAAACTTGGCTCTTAAGTCCTAACTAATTCTCAAGGGTTATGTTGCTGTGCCACCTGTGTGGGCCACCTGTTGCTACAGGGCCGGGACACCGTAGGAGGTAGCTGTTTGCGCTTTATAAATGTCAGTATTATTATTACCAGAATGTTGTATGGGATAAAAATAGTTAAAGGACCTTGGGCCCGATTCACAGAACTAACTTATGACAAAATCCTAAACTTACTACTTTTGGTATTCACAGAAGTTAGGATTTTGTCTTAAGTTTGTCTTAAGACAGACTTAAGACAGACTTAAGTTAGGATTTTGTCTTAAGTTTGTCTTAAGTTTGTCTTAAGTCTGTCTTAAGTTTGTCTTAAGACAAACTTAAGACAAAATCCTAAGTTCTGTGAACACCAAAAGTAGTAAGTTTAGGATTTTGTCTTAAGTTAGGTCTGTGAATCGGGCCCAATGTATATAGGTCATGACTATGGTGGCCATATTTTGTAGACGAGACTTTAGGTCAAAACACGTCACTGGCGTTCTTTCTGCTAATTTAATTTACAATAAAGTTAAACTACGATCTCTTTGGCGTGCCTCCTTGGAGCCAGTTACCCCAGGAGGAGGTACCAGCAAATATGTCAATGTATAGACATACACAAACATAATATTATAAAGAGAGAGAGATACCACAAAAGATAAAATGTTATGAGATACTCAAGCTCGGGGGGAGTTTTGGTGAGTTAGGCATTTGCACTTTCATTTATATATTTTGGGACCTTTGTATGCACAATGCTTTCTTACAGGATCGTGATATTTACTCTTGTAGGCCTACTTCGGCAGGGTTTGATAACTGATGTAAGAGTATATTCAGATTTGTCATGTACAGTGCGCATGACAAAGAGGGGCTGCTACTCTTTGTCTTTCTAATTTTATTATAAATATCTTGTATTTCTTTTTGTGATTGCATTAGTGTGCCCCACATGCCCACTTTAGCATGATTGGGGTCCTAGACATGTTCTAATATAGATTGTGTAGCTGATATAATTTGTTTTTCTTTGTGCTTAATTCATGCAAGTATTTCAATTTTGAAATTCAGTTAGATATGTGATTTTAACCTGAGTCACTTTAATATCACTCTCCAATATCACTGGGATAATATATTTTTTTAGTTCTTCATTCACTAATAGGTGTTTTTTATCCATGACAAAATGAAACTCCATTTGTACTTCTGTGGTAGTTTAATGAATCTTTTAAGCATTTGAAATCAGACATGACTACATGTGATTAAGGTTTGGTTGAGCTGAAATACTTCTAGACAAATAAAATTTCTGTACTACCACGGAATGTGTTTTTACACAAACACACACACATGCACACGCACACACAAACACATATATATTCACACACAAAAACACGTCAGTTATAGTTAGTGAAACTTTATTTTGGTTTGGTGTAAAAACCCAAATTGAGCTACACAAACATTAGAAATTCAATACTTACATCTTAATTGGATTATTTATGCACCACTTTCTGCCAACACATCTTACAATGCACATCGATAACAACTTCATAACTTAGACCTATCTGTTGAAATTAGCATTTAGATACTGCTTTTATATTACTGTAAGTCATATGTTTTTACTCTTTATTTTTGGCATAATCAACTATTATTTTTCTCTTTAAGGACCCGGTAGAAGCACAGAAAAAGTCAATTCCGAATTTTCAAGAAACAGAGGTCCCTATGGTAAGTCGTCAATATGTTATTATCCTTTCTGAAAGATTCACTGTGCCTGAATGTTAATAGATGAAATGAATCTAATAGTCAGGATTCTCACACTTTCTTCTGACTGTGACCTCATTGAAATCTCAGAATTCTCAATGTTAGCCTTATTAAAAGGAAAAGTACAATATTGTTCTTTGGCCATACGTATCATCACCTATGCCCGGGAGGCCTTGCTTGAGCTGAGGACCCCGGTAAGAGGATGTAAGCAGGTGGATGGGTTCGCTGTTGAAGGTCCTTTTTGCTGTCTGAAGTGTGGCTTTCAAGCCACATACACTCTTCTTATGCGTCATTGCCCACTTAAGTCTAAACTGCATGCGAGCATTCTTAGTTTGAATTGCCGCTCACTAGTCAAACATCATGCCGGTATTTTTGACCTGCTGGAGGAGGCATGGCCGGATGTTCTCTTTCTTACAGAGACATGGCTTTCTGATGCCACTTTAGCTGAACCTGGGCTGACGCTCCCTGTGGGTTTTAGGATTCTAACAGTGAACAGAGCATCTAGAGGAGGGGGTTAGCAATAATCTATAGATCACGTTATCCTTGCTCCTTCACTAAACAGTTGATTTCCGGCTGTGAGAGTGCCTATTTTAAGGTTACCTTGAGCTCAAACTACACTATGTCTGATCTCCTTGTGTACCGACCTCCGGGTCCCTCCCTTGGTTTTAGAGAGGCCCTTACAGATATGGTCAACATACTAGTAGTTAATACCGCTAATTTCACAGTGTTGGGAGATCTGAACCTCCATTTAGACAATGCAGAGGACACTGAAATAGCGAGTTTTGTAGCCGACCTTGCAGCATGTCAACTGCTGCAGCTGGTCAGTGGGGCTACGCATATTGCGGGCCACTTATTGGACCCGGTTTTTACTAATACAGCACATATCACTATTCTTGCCCCTGCCAGGATGGGTTGGACGGACCATTTTTTGGTCTCTATGTCGCTGCATGGAGTTACTCCTGCACAGTCCACGGGTCGGTTGACTCTGTTGAAGCGTCCCTGGTATAAATTGGCCTGGGATCAATTTGAGGCGGGCCTTTTGGCCACTCCGCCTGATCTACCGGAAGATATTAATGAGGCATACGGGCTATTTTTCGAATGGTCAGGTAGTCGTGAGACCAAGTCAAGGCCTTGGTACAATGTGGACCTTGCTCACATGCGCAAGGGATGCAAGAAGCTGGAGCGGATCTGGAGAAGGGATTTCTGCACTGTAGCTAAGGGCATCTATAGGGCAGCAATTAAAAAATACCATAAAGCCATCTATCAGGCCTGTGCAGCTTTTCTCTCTAACCAGATCCGCGAAAGCACTAATCCCGCAGAGAGCGTGTTTACCATACTTACCAGTCTGCAATCTCAGCATAATGCTGCTGGGTCCACTATCAACTCTAATAAGCAGTGTGAGGAGCTGGCCACCTTTTTTGTTAAAAAGGTAGAGGATATCTACAGCTCCTTTCCGACCATGCACAGCGATGCGCCGGTGGCACTGTGCTGTCAGCAGCTTAATATTTTCCAATCTTTTCCCCCGATTCCGGTGGATCAGCTACGATCGCTTTGCGGTAGGATTAAGTCAGGCTCTCCCGCTGACTCTCTTAAATCTGACCAATTCAAGAAGGTATTGCCTACCATCTTACCCTCTCTTATTCAGGTTATTAATAATTCCCTTAGTACTGCTATCGTGCCCAGAGTATGGAAACAGGGCAAAGTGATACCTTTGCTTAAAAAGCCGGCTCTTGATCCACTAAAGCAGAAATATATCGGCCCATCTCGCTGCTACCTTGGATAGCCAAGATCACTGAGGCATATGTGAACTCCCTCTTGTCAGACCATCTCACTCGTAATAACATACTGGACCCCTCTCAAAATGGCTTTAGACCCGGCCACAGCACGGAGTCTGCGCTTCTGGCTGTGACGGAACACCTCTAGCCGGCCATGGAGGGGGGCAAACTTCGGCACTGATCCTGTTGGACTTAAGTGCAGCGTTTGATACGGTATCACATGACATCCTGCTGCGTCACCTGGCGGAGGTAGGAATTAGGGGTCAGGCCCTGGAGTGGCTTGCCTCATTCCTTCATGAGAGAACTTTCTCAGTATCAGCCCCCCTGTTTATGTCCAGTGAACACGGCATCAAGCAAGGGGTGTCACAGGGCTCCTCCCTTAGTCCCCTACTATTCAATATTTATGTTCTACCTTTGGCTGCTGTGGCCTTGAGTAGGGGCCTGACCATGGTCTCATATGCTGATGACACTCAGTTAGTGGTGGCACTCTCTAATAACACCGAGCAAGACGCCCTTAAGTTTCAGAGGGATCTTGCGGCAGTGGCCGAGTGGATGACTGCTAACAGCCTCCGACTTAATTCCAACAAGTCGGAGGTTTTGGTGGTCGGCAGAGACCATGGTCTGTGGAGTGACCTCTGGTGGCCAGCTAACCTGAGCACGCCCCCTCCCCCCAAGCAAGTGGTTAAGAACCTGGGGGTTTGGTTGGACTCATCTTTAAACTATCAAGTCCAAACCAAAAAAAGTGGCAGGTACGTGTTTTGGACTTTTACGGGGGCTTAGGCCGCTGATGGCCCTCTTTGATGCCTCTATATGTCAGGTTATTATCCAAGCTATAGTCCTGTCCACACTGGATTACTCGTGCTCCCTCTATTTGGGGGCCAATAAAGCAGAGGTTCAGAGGCTGCAAAGGGTACAAAATGCTGCAGTCAGAACATTTCTAGGTCTACGCAAGTTCTGCTCTGTGTCCAGTGCCATTCGCTGCCTCCATTGGCTTCCGGTGGCCAGGCGCATTGAATTCAAGGCTCTCTGTATCTCTTTCAAGGCCTATTTTGTCTAATCTCCTCTCACTGTATGTTCCTGCACGTTCCCTCCAGTCAGAGGGTCAACATTTGGTAGTGGTCCCCCGGATCCGTAGAGTGCGGGCTGGTGGTCGCTCTTTTCGCTATAGAGCTGCCGCCCTCTGTAACACACTACCTGTGCAGATTCGTGGCTTAGATAACTATCTGGAATTTAGGAAGGCCATCAAGACTCTGCTCTTCCCGTCTAACTAGCTGGTGTCACTCTGCAATCTGTCAGTCTTTCCTTCAGCTCTGGGACGCCCTTTTGCTGGGGCAGCTTTCGAACTATGTAAAACACCCTAACATAACATAATGTATGCTTTTTGATGCCATCACACAGAAGAACTCCCACTAGATGACATTATTGTAGCGTATGTCTTTCTACTTTCATGATGTTCTGTGTGTCCATGTATTGCAGCAATGTGCCCAAACACAAGCAAGCACATCCACACACATTCAACATGCACTTTCACATATGAATACATGTATTCACACAAATGCATCTGCCTTTAAGTCAAACATCTGCAATTTTCCTGTCATGACAGTCCAAAGTATTATTTCTGATCAACATATTTCAATGAATCTTGAAACTGGTCAAGTAAGTGAAAATAACTCTTTTCCACAAACGGAAAACACACTGCCATAAACTTTCACACATAATCATATACACAATGCAAGGAATTTGATGTCTGAAAATAAATGTTTTTCTTGCTGTAAATCTTTAGAAAAGTGCAGGACTATTGTGGTGTAACTTTACATAAAAATGAGAATTGCAAGGCCTGAGGGTATAAAAGAGGTGATGTAAATATCTGCAAAAGTTGTGAGGCAAATGAAACACGTTAGGAGAAGCTTGGAGATCTGGCTTTCTAAAAGTGAAAGTAATGCTTCCTTAATTTCTGAGTCTGTGGTTGCAGTACTAGGAAGATATGGGTCAATGGTTGGATGCTGGGTGAAACGGTGAGTTATTAAATACATCGGGGCATATTATCGAGGGGGTTTATATCCGCTTTTTTGGCTTTAAAAGCCAAGAAAGCGGAGATAAAATTATCTCCCTATTACCTAGCTGTCGCTAACACCAGTTAGCGACAGCTAGTAGGAGATAGCGACCATCTTGGGCCCCACTTTGCATGTCAGTGATATTTATCACTAATGACATGCAAAGTGGGCGTGCCAAGATGTTAGCGACTGGAAACAGTCGCTAACATCGCTATCTCCTATTACCAACTTTTGGAGATATTCGCGCTAAGCGCAAATATCTCCAAAAGCTAACACCTGCCCTGAGCAGTTCTTAGCCATGTTATCCAATGGGAGGTGGATAACATGGCTAAGAGCATTAGCTCGGTAATGCATGAATATCGCGGACGTTTTAGCGATATTCATGCATTGCGGCCGTTTTTTATCGCATTTGCGATAAACCTTGGTAATACCAAGGGTTATCTGCAATAAAAATCGCCGCAGCTCAGCGGTAAAATTTTGTCTCTAACCAAGCAATAGCGATAATTATCGCTATTGCTTGGTAATATGCCCCATAGTTTGATAAATTGATGAGTGTACTGATGGGTGGGTGATTTGTGTATGACTTCAATAATTCACAGAAAACACGTAGTACATGGGTGTCATAACTCCTTTCAGAGGGCCAGGTGGCAAGCAGGAGCTATTGGGCCCAACCATAGGGGGTAAGGCATTTTACTGCTGATGTCCTGGAGCTCGATTGATCCTGATCAGCTAAGCCTAGTATTCCTTCATCACTTGACTCTCAGCAATAGCGTAGGTCGAGAAGTCTAAGGCGTCTAAGGGGGAAGGTAGATGCTGGGAATGAACACAGTCTCACAACTCATGATATGTTCAATAGCAGCAGTAAATGATTGTCAGTTCAAATCCTTGCTTTTATGAAAAAAGGAATGTTTATATAAAATGACAAAGTATAACATGGCATACACAAACATTATACACAGTCCCATGAGGTTGGGGCTCTAGTGTTGGAAAGACAGGTCCTTGAGTCAACCTTATGTAGTGAATGATGATCAGAAATCCATGTAGATGATGAAGATATTTATTCAAGTAGGATGGTACCGGATAGTAGTACATTAATTAAGTAAAAGTAAAGGAAGTATTAACCCCACCAGGAGCAGGATGGTACCAGCTCTGCCCTAACTCTCAACTGAAATCCGAGAGCTCGGTAGCATTCTATTAAATCATCATCATGTCAACATTCTACAGGGCTAGGCAGGAGACTATGGGGAAGGAAGTATGAAGTGCAGCCACTACACCTTCCCTCTCACTACTGGTAGTAGCTATTCCTCACTCACTATAGGTGACATTCAGATGAAGCCCCCCTAGTAGTCGGAGTCTCAGGAGTCCCACTCCAACTCTTCCAAAAATCAAAAGTGTTCCAGCATCCAAAGCACCAAGTGGCAGAACAAGGTTATCTGGGGCCTTCTGGCCTTGTGATCAGTCTTACCGGCTCCTACTGGGGTTGCGCTACCGGAGTACATGGGATCATTTCTGCCTCAGATGTTGCAGAGGGCTGGAGCAGATGCGGATGGTAAGTAGCACTCGCAACTCTGCTGAGGAAGACTAAGGTGTCCATGGCAGCTTCCTCCAGTTAGACAGGAAGTTCCTCTGATCCTCCTCACAGGTGGGGGAGACAGTTGGTTGGGTTCTGATCCTATGTTGGAGCTCAGGAATGCACCGGTCACCCCGGCGCCCTCTCCCCTTTACAATGGCTGAACCAGACAACATCCCTTGTTCCTCATGGTGGCTCCAATTGGCATGTGTAGACAATGGCCTTACTCCGCACACTGGCAACAGCCCGATCAGCACAGCAGTAAATTCCTCTTCAGAGCATTCCCTCCGGCAAACATGGTCCCTGGCTTGACTCTGCACGTGGACTATGTCCCCATTAGCATTACATAAATCTTTATGGTAGGCCCTTCTGTCAAATGTGTTGCTTACTTCAATCGTCACATGGGCTAGCACCCGATTGGCATGACATTAAGATTATCTACACATCCACAGGGGACAAGGGTATAAGGGAAAGTTTACCGACTAAACACCAGACTCAATTCCCAAATCAGCTAATTTTTTTACACAAAAATCTGGCAGTCCAAAAGGAGAAAATATGAAATGAATAAAGAGAGATAAGCAACCATAAACCATATAGTCCACTATTAATTAGTAGAAAGAGGGAATATTACATTCCATAATGGGTACTAACAACAAACAGACAGAGACCATTACGAAACAGTCAGATTTCCATCAACTGCCAGTGATGGCCAGTGTCATCATCTGGATATCCTCCTTTCATTACCACTCAGCCATCTTAACACAAATGGACATGATGTGGTATAAGAAGACCAAATGACTAGTTTTATTCCTTGATCATCCAGTGTTCTTAGAGGATATCAGCTGTATCTGCGATGGAAAGAAACTAAGTGCAGTGCTAGTGAGGTGGTGATTTAAAAAGGATATGGAAGGGAAAAACTTTTTATTTTAATATCTCTCCCAAACCTATTAAAAATGTTGCAGATGCGGCGTAAACCAAATAAGCCGCTGCTCGTGAGAAGTGGTCGACTAGTTTCAACCTAACGGGCCTATAGCCCAGGCTTTTTTCAGGACCTTGATTAAAAAACAAGCTAGTGCTTACGTGAAAACTAAAATTAAGTCTTCGTCAATTTACCTTCATTTAGGCAGAGTGATTGTCACACCTGGAAGAGAAAATGACACAGATACACCATAATTGTAAATAAATATATGAAAATGATGAATTGCTTTATCTCTTTTGTAAACTCGCTGTATTCAGCAGCATTAGTAAATATTTACTTCTATAAAGAGGAAAAAGACGGGTCCACTCACCTGTCCTATATGAGGTATCACAAGATCTAACCTGACTAATGGGGGGGGGATTCCCAATCTTCCAAGAAAGGAAAAGGCCAAAAGAAACCATGGTGTAAAATCTGTAAACAGAATAGCCATTGAACAAGTGATTGCACCAAGAAGGATGCAGCTCCAGCCACCAGTGCTCCTAAGGCAACTGTTCCCCCTAGTTCAAGTGGTTGTGGTACTCAGCAAAAGGGTGTAGTAGGATTAACCCTGGGTACTGAGATGGGCTCTGGCCTAGTCAGAGTACCATCTCAGGCTGTGTTAGTCTGTGATGGAGGCATGGATATGACCTCCTTTGTGAGTCCCAGTAACCTGGGCAAGTACAGACAACGGCCTTTGATAAGTGAAAAAGAGGGTTTGACCTACAGGGACACAGGGGCAAGTGTCACAATGGTGACACCAGACTTTGTGACCCTGGACAGATCATACTTGGTGAGACCTACCAAGGGACCAATGCTAGCAATGTCAGGGCCAACCATGCCCTGACAGTTGTTAATTTCTCCTGAGACTGAAGCAGTAGATCACAGAGGGCTGAGCAGTGCTGGAGGACGCGAGTGAGAGGACGCGTTGGGAGGCAGTTGCCACGGATTTGACCGTCTTCGGCCCCTCCACCTCTCCCCTGGTGCGAGCGGCTTTCAGGCTGGTGACTTGCCTGTTCCCTCCCACCCCCGTGCAGTGCGGTGTGGAGCGTGGGAGCGTGAGCGCAGGGGGCCGCCAGAACTCGCAGTCTCCTCAGCAGCGGCGGCAGGTAAAAGCGGGAGCAGCCCGGTAGCAGCGGGAGCCGCTGCGAGGCTCTCGGCAGGCAGCAGGCAGGGGGCACGGGAGCTCTTGGACAGCTCGGGGATAGTCCGGAAAGCGGCAGGAATTCAGGCAAGGTTCCCTACAGCGACAGGAGCATTCCAGAAGCCGTGGGAACACTCAGCAGCCCAACCCAGGAATATCCTGGTAAAGGCGGAAACTACAGCGAGGCCTCCCTGTAGTGGGAGCATTCAGGTGAGAGCCCTCGGGCGACCAGGCTGAGGTAACAGTAGCAGCCAGGGCCACCCCATAGGCGGCGGGAGCTGCAGGAATCATTGGGACCAGCCTGGAGACTGCTGAACTTCCCCCACTCGTCATCTGTATCAACGGCACTAACGAGGGAGGCGAAGCAGTGGGTGCCCGGAGCTGTGGTGCCTGGAAATTGAGGCATTTGATCATCGTTTGTGCGAGTGAGACACAAGGCGTCTCCACCACGTGAGGGCTCCTACGGGCGAGAGCAGCGAAGCCAGGTGAGTCAGTCTGACGCACTGCTTCCCTACTGTCTCTTCTATCTCGCCACATCACCCCCGATCCCTGACTCCTCCTATATTACCAAATTTACTCACACAGAAGCACAGAAGTTCAATACAGAAGTTTAGTAGTAGCGCTTATTGACACTGATATTGACACTGATAGCGCTAACAACCCCCCCCCCCGGATGGCAGGGTAATGTGAACGAAGGCAGAGGGGAGGTAGCGATCAAGGGGCGGTGAGCAGCAAGGAGAGCTGTAAGAAGGGCCGCGAATAACAGCTTTCTTCGACCCATTCTGATTCAATTAAATCCAGTAGCGAACCACAAATGAACCAATTACTAGACCAAGCATTCTGCATCAACTTTTACAACTTTTACACTATTGCTAGCTCGGTCTCGGTTTAGACAAAAGACCTTGGGGGCCCTGTAGTCACCATCGGTCAATTGTTTTAAAGGAACTAACCCCCCTTCCACGCACGCCTGTTTGTGCCAACAGCGCCGGACAAGACCTTAAACAAGAACTGTATACAACGTAACCATATTACCAAAGACATACGCCACATTGAGGAGTAGGAGACAGCTATTCACTTACTGTGAAGAGTATCCATGCGGACAAGGAATGCAGGCCTTCTACAAGCTCACACCAACCATCGCCCTCACAAATCAGCACGACGCCAAAAGGCTAGGATGTTATACCCAGTGGGCAAAGGTAACATAAGATATGACACGACCCTACAAGACAGATCTAAAAACGATGGGGAACAAGTGGAAGAAGAAAGAGCAAACTGCCCTTTAACTCCTGGGTCTGGAATAGTCTCCAGGACGGAAGCCATGGAAACAAACATAAACTTAAATGGGGCCACCGGCCCCTCAGGAACTCCACGCCACCTTCACGACACAGACAGGATAGTCTGCATTAAACCCACAAATACAAATATTAGTCCAAATACTAGCAACAGTAATAGCCCTAAAGGCTCCAACGATATTAGGAAATACTTTCATCATCAACCAAAACAAAATAAACTGATTGATCATGAAAAATTGACTGATACATCTCTTGTTGCCTTAAGGCCGGCCATTTACTGCTTTAACGCCTATACCAACACCCCATCAGTTGTTCCTCTTTCTCCAAAAGTTCTGATCGTCAAGGGCAAGACAAAACAAACCGGGGAATGATCAATTGATCATAATGAGACCAGAGCCAACGACCAAGGAAGGAACACAGAGGTGCTTAAAAATCTACCCGACGACCTTCCAGAGCCACAAATTAACATGGCCTTAGGAGATAGTGAAACAAACAAAGAACCCTACCCCCTAACAGAAAATCTCGCTATCCCTAAGATCAACTGTATACCCTCAGAACCTCGATCAGGCTCCCTGGCAGCTCCACGGTTATCCATCAAAACAGGGAATGAAGAAGATGACGAGTTATTCCAGCGAAATAAGCTCTCTGTCTTAGGGCTGGAGGAGAGCACAATAAATTCAAACGCACATTTGCCCCTCCGGAGATCCAGTTTGGCCCCACAAAGAATAGAAAACCATCTTGTATTAATCAACGAGGCCTTGATATCTATAAGAAACGTTGCATTAATGCACGTGGACAAATTAGACATTCAAATCAACATTTTGCAGTCCGTAGCCAACTCAATTTCTGGAGTGGATTCAAAATTAGAACATCTAAATTCCTTAATACGCAGAGCGCAGCAGATACAGAAGTAACAATGAAACCTTTAGATTGCGGGTGTTCCCCGATACTGCAGTCCTTAGAAAAACTCCCGGAAATAATGAACACCTTAATTACGGATCTCAAGCACGAGGTAAATAGAAGGAAAAGCAACAGCTGTCCCCAAAAACCACTGCAAAGAACAGGCATAAAGACCCCACATAAGGGAACAAAGAACATGTCTCCAACTTTAAGGTTAGTCGGAGACTCGACAAACAAACCGACAATACCTAATTCTCAGCCTACTTTGTATCTAAACCAATGCTCAAAGGTCACCCAGAAAAGCCTAGAGCAAACTGAAGAAACTGCTTGTAAAAGTATCAACGAAATAAAATGTCTATTGAGCGCCAATCTTCTAATCCCAAATCCAAATTTATACGCATCCTCACAATCTCATTCAACAACTAATAATAATAGTTCTGGCAAATCGGACGATTTAAATCCATCTTTCTCAGTACGGCAATCCTTGTCAAGGAAAAATAAAAAAAAAACTGAAAAAGCTAAATAAAATAAAAAAAGACAAAAGTTATGCAAAAGGGAAAATTGAGCACTGGTTCGCATCAGCGAACAAGGACATTAAAGTGGCAAGCAGTGAGGACCAGGAGGGTCAGTGCTTAACCCTTATTGATCAAACAAGAGAAATACAAGCACAAACACACAAATTAACAACCACGGTAATGGCTCTGAAGAGCCCACCATGTGCTCCAAGTGAACACTTGCTTAAAGCTTCACTTCAAAGATCTCCTGGGCCATGTAGCATCATGAAGCATGAACTAGGCTCACAGGTCAACGGTCTTGAGAATGAAAACTGGAAAAAAATTGACACATTAGAAAAATATGCCAATAAGGGCCAACATTTGCAACTTACATCTATCTTGCAAAGGGAACACATTTCCACTCAAGCTAGCAACAATGAGGGCCGACTCAAGGGGGACCAAACCATCACCTCTTGGTTCGACACGAACATTTACACCATAAAAACAATCAAGATCGATGAAGGACGGGTCCCAGGGGACAACCTTGCCCGCAACTTAAATTTAAATGACCCCCTTGTTACCCCAACGGTTCCCTTTGCCCCATTTAACCCCGCTCAGTCTCTGGACCGTGACCTTGAAAATCCAAAAGTATTCCTATATCCAGAATATATCTTGCAAGGGAGCTGGGACATCCTCAATAGAGGGAACCTCCTGAATCTCTGCAAAAACATTCCTGGCATGGAGAATATAAAAACAACAGATATAAAGAAGGTGGCTTTTTTTGGCCCAGGACCCAGCGAACAAAACGAAACAACTGAGATAACCTTTGCCAATTTCAACATGGCAAAGGCTTTAAAGGAATACAAAATACAACTGGATAATTGGGGAATTAAAATTAAATACCTACTACTAATGAAATATCCAGAAATCCTGAAAGATATAAAAAGCAAACAGGGCAATGATGATCTATGAGACAGGAAAAATAGGTACATCACTCATTCAAGCCCTCCCGCCATTGGATCTATTCTACATGGATCATTAGGAGGCACACAGCCAATACAGTTGAGTAGCAACTCAATTCAAATTTCTAAAAACACGGAAGGAGGCAATCGATCCTGCTCAATGACGGGTCAGGGCCGCAAAGACTAGTCTTGGCTGGCTCAGGCCTTAAATTCCACTCCCTAACATCAATAGCGCCACCTCATTAAACAACTCGCTGCTAACAATAAATAATACCTTGGGTAACATCAGGTGCACAGAGCCTCTTTCATGCATCATTGGCTCCTACCAAGATTCTGGCAACCATTTACCTCAAACAATTCCTAAAATTGACTGTGTTCCCCATATGAATCCCACGAATACTCCAGTTATCAACATACTGTAAATTAAATGAAATGAAAATTATTTTTATAGAGCGCAGGTAGTTGCCCTGGGGCATCCAAGCGCTAAGACTAAGGGTGTTATCTAACAAGGCGTAGAGCAGGGGAGGGCTTTACTTATTAAATAGGAATGATTTTAATTGTTTTCGGAAAGATGTCAGTTCCGGATTGGACCTTAAATGAAAAGGGGGAGCATTCCATAACTTGGCAACATTAAAAGAGAAGGAGCGACCTCCCGCTCTGGTTCTTTTGATCTTGGGCACCGCAGCCAGAAAAGCATTGGATGATCGTAGTTGTCTTCTGGGATGATACGGGGTGATTAGTGAGATGTTAATTGCTGGAAATTGTCTTGGAATGTTGCAGGAATACACAAAGCCTTGCAAAGTCCGAGTGCAGTAGCACTTATGGCATGAGCGGACATAATTTGTGTACAGGAAACTAGGGCCACTTCCTCCACACCATTATGGAATTTTGCTGAATATTTTATTCCTGCAAAAAAGGTTAATATCTTTGGGAGACCATCGGGCGGCATCTCAACTTATATAAAGCATGCATTAGAGGTAAACTTCACAATACTCAAAAGATAAACTGTTCGACCTATCAAAAGAGATTGAAGCTCTACTGCTACAACATGCAGGATTGCACTCAATTATATTGGGCGATTTAAATTTGCACGATATAGGGCACTTAACTGATGAAAGCCACCACAATTCGAGCACTAAAAGATTCAACGTCCTATTGCGAGCCTATAAACTGGCACAACACATTATATTACCATAAAAAACAATGGAACAGCATCAATACCGCCTACCTTTAACAAACAGACAATAGTAGACTACATGATAATAAGCGAACGCCTACAAAGCCACATGTTAAGCTATACTGTTCAACCTAGGTCCGACAGCGATTGTGCCGCTCCCATATTATAACTGCGAAATCAAGACATAACCTTCAACACATTGGAGCTACAAACGGAGATGAACAACATAGACTCCTCAAAAGAATCAAATGGGGTCCGCTCCCGACCCACAAGTTTGCTGCATGGAAATCGACTTGGAAAGGCTGGCAGATCGACCGTAATGACCTTGGAAGAATTGGGAAATGGGGCGCTCTTGCATATGACTTGGCATACCAACTTCGTGAGAATAACAACCAAAGAGTTTATGACCACTCTAAATACAAACTGGGATTCCAGTCAAAAATAAAAAAATCTTTAAAAATTCTTAATTCCAAACGCAGAGCCTACCGTGCTACTAGCTCGATAACTGCAAAAAAATAGCTAAAAGAGGTGACCAAGGCACACGCGAAAGTGGTTTGGCAGGTGAAACCTGAAGCAACTGAGCAAAAATGGCTTAAAATCTTTGAACTGCTTGCTCCTCGTAAGACCCAAGAATTTTTGCAATATATAAACAAGCTCAGCAATGGGCAGTGTAATAGAGAGAATCCACTCGACGCGAGAACTTGGGTAGCCATGTAAAAACTCTCTATACTAATGACTCGGAGCAAAACCCAAACTTAAGAACATCTCCCGATAAACATCTAATTGATAAACCAATTGAATCAACGGCCTGCCCTGTGAACATCACACCTGCTGAAAGAAAAAAACTAAGAGGAATCCTGAAAAGAATACACCCCAACGGGGCACCGGGATTGAACGGGCTACCAGGCTCTCTCTTTAGAGAGTATATAGACTTTTGGACCGAGAACCTGGGTCAGCTGTACGCGGAGTGCAGACTCCTTATGGATGTCCTAGACTCCTGGAGGGGATCCTTGTTACATCCCATCTACAAAAAAGGAGTAAGCACAGATCCGAAGAACTATCGTATGATAGCCTTATTGGGCGTGGAGGGCAAGTCATATGCGAGTTCTCTCCTTACGGAATTAGAACATTGGGTCACCAAGGAGAATTTGCTCCCCTTCTATCAAACAGGGTTCCGTCAGGGAGGCTCAACCATAGACAACATTATAGCCCTTTCGTATATTATACAGCAAACAACGATTCAAGGCGCTCATCCTCTTTTTGCCTGCTTTATAGATTATACAGCGGCATTTGATGGAATTGACCGGAACATCTTATGGAGGAAATTGGCGAGTTGGAACATCTGTCCGAAACTTCTACAAGCTATCAGATCACTGTATACTCAGACATGGGTTAAGAGTCAAACTCTCATGTGACTCAGCCACGGAAAAAATCGGCACAGACCAGGGCTTAAAGCAGGGCTGTGTCCTTGCCCCGCTTCTTTTCAACTTATATACAACTGATCTGGGCAAGGCTCTACAGGGAGCTAACCTGGTGACACCTAAGATTAAGGGAACCAGACTCCAATTAATTCAGTATGAAGATGACCTAGTTCTTTTGGACCACACCAAAGTTGGTCTTCAGAAATGCTTAACAGCACTAGCAGTTTACAATGCCAAAAACAAACTGGTTGCAAATCCAGCAAAATCTAAAATACTAATTTTTGGCCGCTACCTAAAAAAGAAGCTAATAAAATGGAGACTGGGACCACTTACGTTATCTAGCACACAAGCACATAACTATCTTGGAGTATGGCTCAGCGAAACTGGTCGATCACAGGTCCATCGAACTAAGCTCCTGCAGAAAGCCAAAACTGTATTTTACACCATCTGCAAACTTAATGCGACCTTGGAAAGCTCAACCACCGTGGCCATTCGACGGGTTCTGAAAGCAAAACTATTACCCTCCCTCAATTACGCTATACAGGCCTTCCCGGGCAAATTGAGTGAAGATTTCGAAAAGATTAACTGCGCAGCCTATAAAAAGCTATTTTGCCTTCCATCATGCACAAGGAACACTTTAATTCGCTTAGAATTCAATCTCAGCCGGCAATCCTTGGAAGAACTGGCAAACATGGCAAAATAATATTACTTAACAACCACAGCTCCGGAGAACTCGATGAAGCAACTAATAAACAAAATATTTACAAAATCAGGAAACCCATGGTACCCAGCCTAAACCTAGCCAAAGAGCACCTGAGTTTAGCGATAGAAAATTGGGACCCTACACAATAAAATATACTGTCATCAAATCAACTAATAAAAAGCAAGTAAGAGCCTGCTCAAGAAAATTGGACATTGAAGCATTGACGGTCAGAGGCTTCCATGAGTCTCAAAGCTCTCCCCATATTTTAAAGGGCCACAAACCACATCTTGTACAGTCGTTGGGTAGGCAAGCCCTCCAAAGGATTCTGGCTGCAAGACTGAATGTGTTCCCCTTAAAACAGCTGTATCCGGCTTTGAAAGTAGGCCCAGCTATCACGGAATGTCGCCTTTGTCATTATAAACGTGAAACTCTAGCGCACATTCTGTTATGCTGTCCTGCACTGCTATCAGCCCGTAGAATCCATCTAAAGCCCATTCTTCTTCAATTAGGTGCGCGGACGGTAAAAGAGGCAGTTCTTCAACTATATTCGTTGGACAAGGTGAAGCACATGGCCAACTTTGCCAAATTAATTTATTCTGCGCGAACAGCACTAATGGATAACACAACCATGGCATAAAGTGACTTTTTACTTGGGGGAATCTTTTATGTAGCACATGCTTTCAAAACATACATTGTTTTACTAAATTTTAAATATTTTTTTATAATGATTGCTTTTATTTACACTAATTCCTATCTTTTGTATTGATTTTATTTAATCATTCAAATAAACTATTTGTCATTTGTCATTAATTTCTCCTGGGGAGGGTAACTGGCCTTAAGAAAAGTTGTGGTTAGTGCATACCTCCCTGTTGAATGCTTGCTTGGCAATGATCTAGAGACTTCAGACTGCCCTGAAATGGAGTTTAAGACCCATGCAGAAATGCTTGGGATCTCTGCACATGTGTTAGCTGTGACTAGGTCACAAGTCAAAAAAGTCTGACACTGAACAGGCCCTAGATTCTGGAATAATGGACCAGGTGCCTTCCAAGAAAAGGAGCAGTAGGGTTAAGGCAGTGCCTTCCCCCCTGACTCAGAGTGATGATCAGTCTCTTGAGGGAGATGATAGTGCTCCTGAAGAAGTAACTGTCCCAGAGAAGCTTGAGCCTGATCAGGTTGAGTTCTTGGGGACAGGGGGCCCTTCCAGGGCAGATCTGAGTCAGGAGCAGGAGAGCTGCCCTTCTCTTGAACCCCTCAGACGGCAAGCTGCTGCTGAGGCTGCTGGGAATGCTAGTGGCACCCATAAGATATATTGGGATGATGGACTCCTGTATTAAGTAAGTATGGGCAAAATTGAATTCGCAATCCGCAAAATCCGCGAATTTGTGCGAATTTGCGGATTTTAGTTTTTTGCGAGTTCGCTTGTTTTTTTGCGTGTTCGCAGGGCTTTTTGCGTGTTCGCGGGCCGCTTGCATGGCGAAGTTACCCATGCGGTCGTGTATGGGCACAGCACCCTCTGGTTCACCACTGCCACCCTCTGGTTCATCACTGCCACCCTCTGGTACACCACTGCCACCCTCTGGTTCACCCCTGCCACCCTCTGGTTCACCACTGCCACCCTCTGGTTCAGCACTGCCACCCTCTACCGAGACCTTTTGTGACGCAGCGGCAGCACAAAAGATGTGCCATGGTGCTGGGTATTAACAACGTGACGCATCTGAGAGATGCGTCACGTTGTAAAGCCCTGCGCCATCAGGAGGCGTTCCTGCGCAGGGGAGAGCCTCCTAAAAGTGGCTGAGTGAAATCTACAAGATTTCACTCAGTCACTTTTAGGCCAATGCAGCGTCAAAACCCTGCGCCTGCTTGAAGCAGGTGCAAGGCTTGATGCAGCATTGGGGAGATAGGGCCCCCCAGAGCATTGCTGGAGCTGCGTCGCAAGCGCGACGCAGCTCCAGCAATGCGCTGCTTTTACGGCACAGATGCGTGACGCATCTGTGCCGTTTTTGCCACATGGTGCGCCGCATTGCAAATGCGGCGCACCATGGGTGGCGGAGCTGCGGCGCACAATAACTGGCGCATCCCTAGGGATGCCCCAAGGTATTGTAAATCTGCCCATATAAATTTAGCCTACGAGGGAGCACTTACTGATTAGTCAGTAGAAAGTACTCCAGTTGAGTAGAGGTATTGCACAAGAAGGTGGCATCTTCGTGGACAAACACGCAGGGCGGGATTCATTCTGACCCCTGTTAGACTCGTTTTTTGTGCCCTTCGGCCCACTGTTAGACTCGTTTTTCCCTTGTTTTTCTGCCCTTATGCCCTCTGTTAGACTCGTTTTTCCCTTGTTTTTCTGCCCTTCTGCTCCCTGTTAGACTCGTTTTTTGTGCCCTTGTGCCCTCTGTTAGACTCATTTTTCCCTTGTTTTTTTGCCCTTCTGCCCTCTGTTAGACTCGTTTTTTGTGCCCTTCTGCCCTCTGTTATTCCCTTGTTTTTGTGCTCTTCTGCCCTCTTTTAGACTCGTTTTTTTTGCCCTTCTGCCCTCTGTTAGACTCGTTTTGTGCCTTTCTGCCCCGTTAGACTCGTTTTTTGTGCCCTTCTGCCCTCTGTTAGACTCGTTTTTCCCTTGTTTTTCTGCCCTTCTGTCCTCTGTTAGACTGGTTTTTTGTGCCCTGCCCTCTGTTAGACTCGTTTTTCCCTTGTTTTTCTGCCCTTCTGCCCTTTGTTAGACTGCTTTTTGTGCCTTTCTGCCCTCTGCATCACCACACCATCACTCAGCGCTACCCCAGCATCACTCAGCACCACCACATTATCACTCAGCACCACCACATTATCGCTCAGCACCACCACAGCACCACTCAGCACCACCACAGCATCAATCAGCGCCACCACAGCATCACTCAGCACCACCGCAGCACCACTCAGCACCACCACAGCACCACTCAGTGCCACCACAGCATCTCTCAGCACCACCACATTATCACTCAGCACCACCACAGCATCACTCAGCACCACCACAGCACCACTCAGCACCACCACAGCATCACTCAGCACCACCACAGCACCACTCAGCACCACCACAGCACCACTCAGCACCACCACAGCATCACTCAGCACCACCACAGCATCACTCAGCACCACCACCGCACCACTCAGAAACACCAATCAGCACCACCACAGCACCACTCAGCGCCACCACAGCATCACTCAGCGCCACCACAGCATCACTCAGCACCACCACAGCATCACTCACCACCACCACAGCACCACTCAGCACCACCCCAGCATCACTCAGCACCACCACAGCAACACTCAGCATTACCATAGCACCACTCAGCACCACCACGGCACCACTCAGCGTCACCCCAGCATCAATCTGCGCAACCATTCAACAACAACTGGTTCAAATATGTTCTCTCAATGTTTCAAACTTTATTACGACTGTCACAAAAAGATGTTAATATTTCACTTCTGTTCTTGGATTTTCGTCACAATACAATACACTGAACATAATCTTCACAAAAGTTATTTACAAAAGTTTAAGCTATTGCCATTATAAATTAAAATCACTTTTATGTAAGTATTAATTATTTTAAAAAATTAAAAGCCATTGTAATTTGTAATATCAATACAGCTAAGTCACGTAAATACAAAACATGTTGCATTACAAATGCCATAGGTGTCACATTTGCGAAAGTTATAACTATTGGCATTGTAAATGACAAAGCTATTAATTTAGCTATTTTCAAAACCAACACATAAATAAAAATAAATTGTCATTTACAAGACCAATAGCTCAAACTTTCCTAATGCGAGACCTATTGCATCGCAAATGCTTGTTTTTATATCTGTCAGTGCTTTCTGTTGAGGTTTAATTTTCGTGGCAGGCGTCTCATTGCCTACTTGTAACTATTCTCTGACCCTGCTTCAAGGGTCAGAGCACGGTCAGAGAATAGTTGCAAGTAGGCAACGAGGTGCCAGGAAGCACTTACAGGCTCACAGCAGCAGGTGCCCAAGTTAAAGTTAATTTCTTTGTAACCCTTTTGTAAAAGGTTACAAAAAATTAGCTTCAACTTTTGCACCTGCTGCTGTAACCCTGTAAGTGCTTTGCTGATAATTCGTCCCCGCTGATTCGCTGATTTTACCGCGATTTCGTGAATTCCGTGAGCGGAAAATTTTTTCAGCCCATGCTTAGTATTAAGAGAGTAGAGACCCCAGGCCTGGTACAACCAGGAGGTTGGTTATACCTTTGAATTTCAGGGGCTTCCTATTGACACTAGCCCATGATATTCCTTTAGCAGGTCACCTGGGCCAGAACAATATTTGGGACAGAATTCTCCCTCACTTTAACTCGCCCCACATGTCTGAAGACACAATAGAGTTTTGTCGCTACTGTGTAACCTGTCAAGCCAATGGTAAGGCAGGTGGCACCACAAAAGCCCCCTGATACCACTACCTGTGGTGGAGGTTCCCTTTGAGAGAGTGGGGATTGACATTGGTGGACCAATGGATCCTCAGACTGCATCTGGGCACATGTTTATCCTAGTGGTGGTGGACCATGCCGCTAGGTACCCAGAGGCAATTCCCCTTAGGACCACTACAGAACCTGTTGCGGCAAGAGCCCTCTTGGGATTTTTCTCAAGAGTAGGTTTCCCTAAGGAACTAGTATCTGACAGAGGTGCAAAGTTTATGTCCAGCTACTTGACTGCAATGTGGAAGGAGTGTGAAGTGAACTACAAATTCATCACACCCTATCACCCACAATAAAATGGTTTAGTTGAAAGATTCAACAAAACCTTAAAGGGTATGATCAAGGTCTCCCAGAAAAACTGATAAGGAGATGGGACATCCTACTACCCTGCCTTTTGTTTGCATACAGGGAGGTTCTTCAGAAGTGGGTTGGCTACAGCACATTTGAACTTCAGTTTGGAAACACTGTTAGAGGACCACTCTGTCTGGTGAAGGAGGGATGGGAGTTACCTCTCAAACCCCTACACAGGATATTGTGGACTATGTACTTGGTCTCCGCTCCAGGATGGCTAAATACATGAAAAAGGCAACCAAAAACCTTGAGGCTATCCAGGAATTACAGAAAGCCTGGCATGGCCAAAAGGTTGTACTAACTGTTTACCAGCCAGGACAGAAAGTGTGGGTGTTGGAGCCTGTGGCCCCAGCAGCTCTCCAAGATAAGTGAAGTGGACCCCACACTATTGTTGAACAGAAGGGAGAGGTTCTCTATTTAGTAGATCTTGGAACTCCCAGGAGCCCCCATAGGGTGCTTCATGTCAACAGACTGAAACCATATGTTGACAGGGCAGACATGGGCTTGCTCAAGGCTACTGACAGGAGGAGGAGAGCGCCCCTCTCCCAGACCTGCTCTCTCAGTACCCTGATGATGGATAAGTAGATGGAGTTGCCTTAGCAGGCAGAATCACTGATCAGTAGCAAACTGACTGCAGACAAGTTCTAAATCAGTTTAGACATGTGTTTTCACTGACTCCAAGTCAGACTACCTGGTGCACTCATGAAGTGGACACTGGAGACAGTCTGCCTGTTAAAAATAAGATTTACAGGCAACCTGATAATGTCAGGGACTGTATCAGGACTGAAGTCTAGAAAATGTTGGATTTGGGAGTGATTGAACCCTCGGATAGCCCTTGGGCCAGTCCAGTTGTCTTGGTACCAAAACCTCACACCCAGGGTGGTAAGAGAGAGATGAGGTTTTGTGTTGACTACCGAGGTCTTATTGCAGTCACTAGGACTGATGCCCATCCAATACCAAGAGCAGATGAGCTGATAGATATGCTGGCCTAAGCCAAATTTCTAAGCACATTTGATCCTAAAGCTGGCTACTGGGAGATCAGATTAGCTGATGATGCAAAGCCAAAGACAGCATTTTCTACCCCTAATTTGTACTATCAATTTGTGGCAAAGCCCTTTGGTTTGAAGAATGCACCTGCCACTTTTCAAAGGTTGGTGAATAAAGTCCTAACAGGCCTGGAAGACTACAGTGCAGCATATCTAGATGATATTGCTGTCTTTAGCTTCACCTGGGAAGATCACCTGGTACACCTGAGAAATGTTTTGAAGGCCATGCAGAAGGCAGGCCTAACTATCAAGGCTACTATGTGCCAGATTGGGCAGAGTCAGGTTGTGTACTTGGGCCACCTTGTAGTTGGAGGCCAGGTTCAACCATTGCAGAGCAATATCCATACCATCATGAAATGGGTTGATCCAACCACCCAGACTCAGGTCAGAGCTTTCTTGGGCCTGACTGGGTACTACAGGAGATTTGTCAAGGGGTATGGTTCGAGTGTGACTCCCCTAAATGCCTTAACTTCTAAGAGAATGCCAAAAAAAGTTCAGTGGATAGGTAACTGTCAAAAGGCATTTGATGACCTGAAGCAGGCCATGTGCACTGCACCAATTCTACAAAGTCCTAACTACTCCAGAGAATTCATTGGCCAAACAGATGCATCTGAATTGGGTGTAGGGGCTGTGCTATCACAATTGAATGATGAAGGGCAGGACCAGCCAGTAGGTTTTATTAGCAGAAGGCTGACCCCTAGAAAGAAACGTTGGTCAGCTATTGAGAGGGAGGCCTTTGCTGTGGTTTTGGCTCTGAAGAAGCTGAGGACATACTTGTTTGGCACTCACTTCACTGTTCAGACTGACCATAAGCCCCACTTATGGCTAAAACGGATGAAGGGTGAAACCCCCAAACTTTTAAGATGGTCCATTTCCCTAGAGGGGATGGACTATACAGTGGAATATAGACCTGGGAGTAACCATGCCAATGCAGATGGACTCTCCAGATATTTCCACTTAGATCATGAAGACGCAACTGGTCAAGGTTAGTTTAATGTCCCTGCGTTGGGGGGGGGTTGTGTAGGAGAGTAGGATCTGCTTACTATGGTTACCCCCACGTTTTGCTGGTGTTTTACTGTTTTTTTACTTCAGTCTGGCTGGGGCCCTGCTAACTAGGACCCCAGCCTAGCTGCTTCCTCTCTAAATTGATTGTATGTACATTACGTTCACTCCAGATTGGTTACTGGGTTACCCTAGTGAGTCTCTAGTATATGGTACCTTAGGTACCAAAGGCATAGGTACCACAGAGGCCTACCAGGGGCTGAAGCATGTATTATGCCACCCCTGGGAAGCCTTCCGAAATGGCACCACAGGTCTGCTACTACAGCCTGGGTAAGCTGGTGCATGCACCCCTTGCTGAGATATAGGTTACCTATATCTACCTTTAAATACAGACACATACAAACCTATAAGTCACTTCTATGGCAGGCCTTAACAATCCTGAAGGCAGAATGCTGGGTTTTGTGTGAGAGGGTGCCCATGCATGAGCAGGACCCCTCTCCAGCTTTCGGAATCTTTATGCTGTAGCTGTTCTGGTATACAGCCATACCATATACTCCTAAGTGCATTATAACCCCGCAGTAAATGCTAACTTTGGAATGGCTGCATCGAAACACATCGTGTTTGGTGTCAGACACTTTGGAATCCTACCCCCCTGGCGGCGAGGGTAGAATTCCACCCTTCTAGAGGGAGAAGACAAGTACACACTGGTCAGACCGATAATAAGTTAAAAGAACCCCAGCATCACAAAATGGATGCTGCTGCAACAGACACGGGTCTGACCTCCTGCTGCTGGACAAAACTCCGGAAGGGGAGGCCTGGACAATATGTTTCCTGTCCCAAGGAGGTGTAACTACCTCCCCAGACAGGCTTTAGTGTATTGGGGCAGGGTGGGTGCATTCAGTGAATGCTTTTCAGACAGTGCCTGGGGCACCCAAGGTGACCCTGTGCATACCCCAGTTCAAACCGGTTGCAGGGGCGCCCCTGCTCTGATGCGAACTGGACAAAGGGGAAGTGGTGTAACCACACCCTCCCCAGGTCCTCCCATAGGTGGGACCTTAGAGTTAGTCCATCCCCTAAACTTAGTATAAGTATAGGAACTCAGTCCTTAGGACTTTTGATCACCCTGGACGAAACTCTGCAACATATATCCTGGACCTTCGACATTCTATTTTGTCTAGAAGATGGAAGAATCTCCTGTGGGGTCAAGGAGTCACTCCCCTGTTCAAACAGGCACCAAAGAAGCATCTTGCCGGTCTGCATTTCCGAGGCTCCCGCCGGAATCCGAAGGTTTTGCGACACAGGACACGGACTTCCGGACATCTCCGAGGCCGACACGAGATGCCATCAAAGCTGAGACCCGCAGCCATCACGAGAGACGTGGGATCGGAACTCCTGGACACCGTGCACATTTGCTACTGGTAGTCCAAGCCCTGAGCACCATCTGCATCTAAGATTGTGGGCTTACACTCCACGAGTGTTCCATGGGCCCGCTTCTAGCATTTCTGCACAAGGCTCCTTCGCGATCCCTAGTCTGTCGACTGGTGCGTCCTCACAAAGGTAACTCTTCTGTTTATTGGGCTTCCCTGGTTGCTCCAGACGTGCCCTGACTCCTCTCCAAAGGGTGAGTCCCTCAGACCTGGTTGGTCTGCACCGAAGCCAATCTCTTCTTTCTGTGTGGGTTGCTGTTGCCAAGGCTTGTTGGGGTCCAACCGTAATTCGACACCGCAGCACTCGACATCTTTCATGGGGAAGCTCGAATCCAGCACCTGGTTGTCCTCGACACCTCCTGGTCCTCATGGCTGAAGAGTCAAGCTTCACCTTTTCACCTGCAAAGCACCTGACAACGGTTGGCATCTTCTCCTCGCCTTCCTGTTCACTGGCTTGTGACCCAGACTCTGTCCCCCCAGCTTTCAGGTTCTTCCCAACTCTGATCCAGGCTTGGATCCATCCGGATAGTTTCGACTTGGCTGCCTGCAGCACTTTTCAGCAGCTCGCCATTGGAAACGACAATGAAACCTGACATCAAAAGACACCTATGCACCCGGCTTCCCTGGGTGAGGTAACTTGAGTACTCCGGTGCTCCCATGGGTATTGACTCCAGAACTGCCTAGTTCTAAAGGGGTTTTCTCCAAGTCCTCTTCTGAGTGTTCTTCCTTTGTAATTTTCCAACCGCGACTTTCTCCATAGAAGTAAATGATGATTCGCGTCTGTGTTTAGACACTGCACGCGCCCCCCTGGGTCTCCTGTGTTACTACCTTGGGTGCTTCCTGGTGGCCACAAAGGTTCTACAGGCTCTATGCCTTGTATCTATGTCGTTATATATGAGGTGGGAGACCCAATAAACCCTTGCGAGCTTGGGCTAAAGTTCAATACAATAAAGATGCCAACAAGGGATTTTGTTCTCATGAAATTGAATCACAGGTATTTGATCGCATAAATATATGTACTTATGATCAACTCAATTAAATTGAACCTGCTATTTTTATAATTTGTCCCATAAATTTGGACACAGTAATCAAAATACTTAAGAAGAAATGCTACACGGGTATTGAGTTTGATAAACAATATCTCTTTATATATTTGTTTTAAAAGGGTACTGTAAAACAAATTCATCAAAAACAAATGGATTAGAAACAAATGAATTTTTCTTCACATCCACTTGTGCTGTAGTCCACTCTTAATGAATTGATAACAATGAATCTTGCATAGCCTGACACAATGATTCAGTTGTCTGAATTATTTGAACTTAAAAGATATGGACAAGAAAAGTCTACGTTTCGACCTTGTAGTTGTTACATCCTTAAAGCCATCCTCAGGACAAATCAAACTTTAGAGAGTAGAGACCCCCTGCGTGTTGCCTAGATCCAAAAAATTCTGGAAGATAAAGTTGGCTCTGGGATTTCAAGCGACCTTCTCTTGAAGAATAATTGAGCAAAGAAGGATGTTGGAATCGGCATTATAGAATCAGCCTTTCCACAGTGTATTTGTTCTGAATCTGATGTTTGTCTCGATCGTGGCGTAGTCTCGCGAGAGATTAACTTATACCTCTTTCTTAGTATATGGTTTGTGAGGCCCCTATGTCAAAACGTATACTGTGCTAATTTACTGTGTGCTAAATAAGTTTACTTGAGGTACTTTTGCCTCAAGCCTCATAAAGAGACTAGAGTAGTGCGTTTAGAATAAATACATATATTTTATATATATACATGGTGTGGTTCTCCTTTCATTTGGTCTTCCATGAGATTATAGACTGGTAAAACAAGCTGCTTTACATTCCTCCAAGACTTATCCTGAAGGCCGCTCTCCACAGCTACCTCTAGGTGTCACGAAAACTCTCACCTGAATTCCGTTTGGTTCCCTTCTTGGTGTTGCTTGTTCCCTACTCCCCCGAGGATCAAATGAAACCAGCAAGATAGAATATAAGTTACTGTTTCCAAATGACCCCCAAGAGAAGGGGGAGTGGAAGAGAGAGAAAGAGAAAAAACAAACACCGTCATCTGGCGTCGGGAATGCTTCTTGTGTACGTCTCTCACGGAACTGGGAATGCGGTACGTGTCTCTACCAAGATTGTGTTTATCTTGCCAAGATTGTGTTTATCCTGAAGAAACGAATAAACTACTAAGTTCTCACAAGATTTTTGGGGGTACACAATTATTGTCAAATTCTAACATACTCATAATTAACATACCATGCTAATTGACAGCAACATTTTGCACTCCTTTAAATGCATTCATTTAGTGTGTTTTCTTAGTATTCCTTGATCTGACTTTTCTGTATAAAAACACATATAAAGCTTACTTAATTCACTTCCTCAATAATCTTGTATTTCACAGTTGTCATATGCAAGATAAAAGCATGTACCTTATTTGTACCTTTCCCAGGCTCCAAAAAGGGGTTCTGAAATGAAATAAAATAAACAAAAGAAGCCACAAGAAGATACAGCAATATGACTTGGTTGTTCTCTAAAGCATTTTAGCAAATACTAATTAGTAACATTGAACAATAAACTTGAACTTCTAAGTTGTCTCATGAAACTGTTCTGAAGTTATTTCAAACAAAATGTCACTTTTAAAAGTTAGCTTTCGTTCCAACACGTAATCTTCAAAGAAATTAAGTCCTTGTAAAAATAACCAGTGTTGAAAATAAACATTAGTGGGGAAAGCACTCTAGAAAACCAAGCTGTCCACCACAACCCAGCCACAAACTTTGCATGCTTCGCGTGACATCCTAAAAGCCACCCAACAACCTATCAAAAATATCTATGTAACCCGAATATGCAAATGTATCAGCGAAGTGTAATAATTGTTATATGTATGTAAATACTCTGTCAATGAAAAACAATAAAAATATATTACAAAAAAAAAGAAAGCACTCTAGCAAGAGAGATAACTGTTCTGAAGAAAGCTGTCATAGATTGCTATTCTGCAAAATGCACTCAAGCGTTAAATGTTCATTTCCTGAAGAATGTTCCCGAGGGCAGAAATCTCTTTTATTAACTTGGTAATGTCTTTAAATAAAATAATAACCTGTTCGGCTTACCGTTGTCAAGCAGGAATGAAATAATAATTAAATACCAGCTGGCTCACTAGGAATTTCTCGCCAACGATCTGTTGATGTCTTTTTCTTCTTTTCACAGGAAGCTGAAGGAAAGGGTCTGAAGTCCAGCGCAGAAGGAGGACCGGTGGAGACAGCAGGAGAGCGCGGGGCGAGCAGAGAGGCCAGCCGGGGGCCAGACACTGCCACCGATCTGGACGGGGGGCCCGAGAAGACAGGGAGACAGGTGGGAGTCACTGGCGAGAAGCAAGGCTGGGAGAAGGACGGGCGGGGTTTTAACCACATCAATGCTACAGCAATTCATCCTCTGGGCTGCAGATCCTTGTTTCCCATTGTTCATGACGAGCTGAGCTCGTCATGAGCACACGAGCAGTGTACTGCATGACGGGCTGAGCTCGTCATGAGCATGGAAGGGGTTAAACAGTCTTAGAGCACGTTGCAGGCTCGTGTTCAGCCATGCATGTAAACTGACAGTTAGGGGCGCCTGAAAAACGTGAGCAACCACAAACTTGAGCCAATGGTCCTCTACATTCTGCTGGAAAGCATAGAATCAACAAGCATTGGCCAACACAAGAATAAATACATTCAAAGAGGCATTAAGCATTGGCTACAACAAGGAATACATACTAAAAGAGGCATTAGGTATTAACATGTTTACCTTTTACTAGAAACATTCCGTCTTTGCAAGGGAATTGGTTTTCATGATAGTTATTTCATAACACTAGGCTAGCTTTCTATATAGGTTGTCTTTAAACCTACCATCATGAGGGTCATTTGGACTGGTGCAAGGTGCCCACTAGAATAGTGGACAGCATATGCCAGGCCAACTTCTCACAGATATGACCACAAAGAAATTGTGCTCTGGCAGATTGATCTACACAAGAGTATGCAAAAAAAGTAGAGCCAATCCTTTAAGGAATAACTCACTGCAGATAAACATCCTGAAGAGTTTTGATATCATTCCTTCCTTCTTCATCAAAAAAGAAATAATCCTAAATTTAGTAGGGATGTCGACTCAAAAAGATCATGTAAAGGCTAAAGTAGTCCCTGGAAAATCATTGCCAGCAGTATGCTCTAAATTATCTCCCAAAACTGGGGGAACCTGGTGTAGAAATCACCAATACTCGGAGTCTAGGGAATCGAGGGAGGCTGACTCTTTGTTGGCAAACTTAACCATCCACTCCCACTCCCTTATACATGGAGTCTTCAAACTCAAAGGGTTATCTCCACTAGTGCCAGTGGGAGGACCCATAATGGAATATTTTACGGTCCCTGACATTAATCTAAATCAGTCCCCTTTAGATGTCTCAAGTACCTAATTTAGAGTCGTCCAGGATACATATTCCTGCAACTTCATCTTTCTTTAAGGATGGCCCTGTTAAAATGCAACTGTTCAGATGTACAATCAGCGGAACAAGCCTATTGGATTCACGGAGCTCATCTACTCCTGATCTATCCCTGAATTTTCTCCACTTAAGTAATAATCCAAAGTCAAAAATACTGATGTTGGAATCATTACTTTTTCCTGGAAAGAGTGCTGTCTTCCATCCTAGCCTTAATGGAGAAATCAGTGAGTAATTCTGGCTTTATTCTGGATTCCCTTTTAACCTTGACAAAGTTCATAGCCTCTGAACAAAAATTATCACCCGGTAAAGCCTGCCTACTCCCCTCCCGTAAGCCTGATCCAGGGAATGGGTCCTCCCCTCCTCTACTTCTGGAGAATAACTCCAATTGGCCCTATACTACTCAAACAGACTCTCTTTCCCATGCTAAAAGGCGAGTCTTTGTCATTCAGGCGGGTAAGCCTTTTTCTAGTAGGAAGAAAAAATCAAATTGAAAGAAAATGAAGATAAACTTGATAAAATACACTCCTCTGCTCTACAGCAACTCTTCGGTTCTGAGTCTTTGCCAACAGCGGCTGTACCAATTGTCCCATCTGCGAGCTAAGAATGAAAATACAAACTCAAATACAATTCGAAAGGTTTTTCTTATCTTCGTAAAAACAGGTGTATAACTCTTGAGAATCCTATTGAGGAAGGACTAAAAGTTGGTTGCTCACCCATTAAGGAAAAGGACATTAGGAATAAAATTAACAGCGTTTGTAAGAAAAAGAAGGATGAAAAAAGGGAAAAACGTCAGAGTATAAATAAATATCGTATAAAATGGCTACACTTCGATCCTAACATAATTCACAATATACCAACAACCTCAGAATCAAAAGTTTAGAAGAAGGAAGATGGCCAAGCAGAGCTCAATCTGTTGGAAGCTTGTTCTTCTTTTTGAACCAAAGTGCACCAATTAAATCAACTCAAGATGCACTTGCATTAGATATACATGTTCCTTCTACTGCTCAGAGTCTCTTGAAGCCTAATGCTTCTTTATTTGCTTCATCCCTAGGTAATAATGTCATTTATAATCCTTCTAAAAATATTCCAGAGAGATACCACCTGGTTAATTCTTCACATTCTGCCCCTTTTACCCTGAACCATTTATGAAGAGGACTTTTCTGTTGGGTTGCTTTTCTGAAATCCCAGGCCTTCAAATGATCGAAAGCAACAACATTGCTCTGGTTGAGGTAAAAAATATATTATTCTTAGGGGCGCAAGTGTAACGTTTGCATCCAAAGCTATCTTGCACCTGATAATGTCACACAGTGATACTTTGCATTGTTGTGGCATTGATGTTCTAATACCTGAAGAGGAGCCAGCCTTAAACAAGGGGTCCAAAATAAACAGTCTAACATCAATCTAGTATCCACCTCAAGGGGCAAACCCTTCTTGGAGAGAGAGAGTATATTCCAGGTCTTCCTTGGTAAAGAAGGCAGGACGGTCTTGCTTCTTAGAGTGAAAAATACCCAGTATGTGCTTTCTGCAGAGGAGGGGGCACAAGAAATGGAGTTGGGTAGCAGGCTCTCTTAATACAAAGAGATACTTAGGTCTAAAATGTGGGAAATCTTCTAGCAAGGATATTTATGTGATATCTTGGAACGCAGCTGGCTTAAGCACTAATAAAAACAAACTCTTATTCTTGAGAGAGCAGAGTGCTGATATAATTTGTCTACAAGAAACTTGGACCACAAAGGACTGGTCCACTGAAGATTATATAGCGTTGAGTCGGCCTGTGCTCCCTGTGAAAAGAGGTCATGCAAAAAAAGGAGGTATTGCTATTTTGCTAAGTACGTAAGTACGAGTCTTAGTTGGTCATATAAAGACATTTTTCATGCCTCAAACTTAATTCAGGCGATTAAGCTAGATCATAAGGATGCCCAGGATAATTTGAATTCCTTGTTGATCGTAAATGTATATCTACTTCCTGACACAGCTTACTTTTACCTATTAAAAGATCTATTTGTCTTAATCTCCTCTACCATGGAAAGTGAAGACTGCAGGTTCCTAATGTTAGTAGGACATTTGATCTCTAAAGTCTCTTCTCATAGTATAAGGGTATTCTATAATATTACAAAAAACTAAGCCCTAAACATCCCCAATGCCCTGTAGCAGGACAGACAAAAGAGGAGTCTCATTACTTGAAGGCCAGAGGAGTCTAGACCTTATAATTGCTAATGGTTGGTTAGAAAAGGATATTCCAGCAAAATATACTCATAAGGCACCAGCTGGGAGATCTATCATATACTATTTAATTGTCTCTGCAGATTTCTTTTGTAAACTTATAAACATGGAAGTTCTGGGAAATGTTTTTAGCGCCCATATGTTGATTCATTTTAAATTTGAATTTAATTGTGATAAGGTAGACCCCTAGAGTTTTAAAGGCAGCACAGTAGGGTTCAATGCAACAAATGGTAGAATTCATTGGAATACTCAAGCGACCGCTAAATTAAAAATGAACTTAATGGCTCTGCTAAGAGATCAGCAGCATTTATTAGAACATTGGAATGTTGGTAGCTCCATTGAAAACAATGGAGTGCTCCGGGCTTGTAATGGCTGGTATAAGCCCAGAGCTCCAACATTCCAATGTTTCTTTGTTCACAGCTCTGGCTGTTAACAAATGCTTCAGGGAGCCTGAGGGGATTTCAATCCCCTCACCCTCCCTGAAGGCGTTGTTTTATTTATTAGAACATTCTGCCCTCTAGTGGCAGAATATTCTAAAAGCCTTATAGCCCTTTGTAGCTGGGCTATACCGGCTATTGAAGACCCACTGCCTTGTTAAATTCCCGGCTTCGGTTTGGGACTTTAACCCTGCAGCGGGCCTTTAATAGCTGGTATAGCCCACTACGGCGGGCTATAAGGCTATAGTAACGTTCGAGTGTGATTCTAGCCAATCTGACTTATTCAAAGCCTTTTCCCATATTGTAGGTTTTCTGGCTAAATCATGCAAATCCTCCCATGCTCCAGTTAAACTGAGCTTACATTTTAATACAATGCTTACCATCAATAGGGACATGAATAAATAAGTGAGGGCCCAGTTCCTGAATTTTGTATTCAAACAAAGTAAATTAATAAACCTATTAAAGAGGAAAAGACCGAGAAAAAAAGCTCCCTAAGACAAATAAAGGAGGATGGTGTTTGGGTGCAGTTCAAAGAGGCGGCCTCAAAAAATAATTCCAAAAGGTATTGGGAAATAATTGCTGACTGTTGTGGCACAAGAGAGACATCTCTCCCCATAACCATTAAAGAAGAGTTCAGTCACCACGTCACCCGATCTGTTTAAAATCCTGTATTTAACTATGTTCATTCAATTAGTGATGTGGCTGTTTATGCACCATATACGTTTAATTAGTAAGACTGTATGTCTGTGCAAATGTAATGGTCATTTGAAATGAAAATGTGTTGTCTGTAAAGGCAGTGTGCTACAACACTATGCATACTCCACTCTACGCCACTCCACTCTGCAACACTCAGCGCCAGTGCACTGTGCACCTCTCTACTCCTAAGGGACACGCTCTACTTCTAAGTAATGCAGCTTAACAAATATGTGGAAATGTATTGTTTTGGTATGAAAGCACAGTTTGATCACTACTAAAGATGTCAAGTTTCCCAGGAATAGTGTACTGCTCCAGTCAAGGCTGTTTTTTTAATCTTTAGATTTGTAGTCTTGTTTTTAAGGGAATACACAAGAATACAAAACCCAGAATCAAAGAAAAAACTTGAACTGGTGCGGCACATCACTTATGGACCTGGGAGGGACACTTAGAAGGGCTGCTACAGACTTTGTATATCTGTGTGTGTAATTAAAGGGTCTCTGACTTCAATCCTGCCTGTTTCGCGACCTTGTCTCCAACGTCTGAGCATCATGCCATCCTTCACCCGACCGCTGAACGGCCCCTGACTCTGACGGACAGTGGACTCCCTTATCCTCTTTGATGTTCATTTCCACCAGACAGCATGATCACTAACATGGTGACATCCCTCCAATTTTCACCCTTCAAGATGGCGTCTAACGCGGTCCCCCATCGAGAATAGGGTGAGTGATCTAGGAGACCCCTGAAAAAGAGGCCCTAATACACTAGGGGCCCTTGAGAATTCAAAGGGGAATGTTTAAAATGGGGACTGGCCGAATGGAAAACCAGGGACAGGATCTCTTGCCTGACCCTGAGATGGCCGCCACAGTGGTCCTTTATCACGATGAGCTATTACACTTAGACAAAAATTGGACATCGTCCAGATCTCGTGCATATCCCCCCTCCGTCTCACGTACCAGGACATTGAATCTGTGAACTCACTATTGACCGTTGACACCTAGCACTTTGGCTGATGCCCTGTGGAGCCACCTTGATCGCTATTAAGGAGATGAGCTGTGGACTTACCCCTCGGCCTTCACCTACCCAGCCAGACTTTGGGCAAACTTTCCTTCGTCTAACTGCCATAGCTCCCTCCTACCCTTTTTCCTGACCCCCTTTACCCCTCTACGCTCCTTATCTCGTCCTCTATGCTCTTTTATGTTTCTAGAAACTGATGTAACTTTGTAACAATGTGGAACCTCATGTAAAGCGCTCTGATACCTCCGGGTCTAGTCAGCACTATATAAAACTCATCAAATAAGGAGCAATGGGTCCTGACAACATTCCCATGATGGTAATTAAAAAGGAGCCACTTCTGTGGGCCACTTACCTAGCCCCACTGTGTAGCTTTTGCTACTCCCAGGGGAAGATTCCACAATCTTGGTCTGGAATTATAAAACCTCTTTAGAAAAAAGGCCCTAAAACACTTCCGGGTAATTACCGGCTAATAGCCCTATTAGATGCGGCAGGGAAAATATTTGCACGTAGTATCCTCGATCACCTTATGGAATGGGTGATGGAGCAGAAGGTCCTCCCTATAGAACAAGCAGGTTTTAGGAAAAATCACTCTACCCTAGATAATATCTCCATGTTGAACCTAATTGAGGAGAAATACACGATTTCCTGTAGTTCAAATGTATATATGTCTTTCATAGATTTTTCAACGGCCTTCAATAAGGTAGATCGACCATTACTATGGAAAAAATTGCAAAAAACTGCTCTGCCTTCTCCCCCCCTTTCCTTAATTATCTCACTACATTCTCAAACTTGGGGTCAGATAATAATGCGAGGAAATCAAGGTTTATCAGATGTAATCCCTACAGAAAATAGTTTGAAACAAGGTTGCTTGTTAGCACCATTGTTATTTTCATTATATATAGCAGATTTACCCGATTGCTTCTCTCAGTTAGAGGGAGATGCACCAAAGATAAGTAGCCGGCCTATTGCATGTCTCCTATATGCAGACGATATAGTAGTGCTGGACCTAACCCCTAACGGGCTGAATAGAAAGCTGATATCACTACAGAATTACACGCTGGCCCATTTCCTAAAGATAACAGATCAAAATGTAAAGTCTTGATCATGACATGAAATAAAAGTAGAAAATCAAGAAATTTTAAGTGGCAAATTGGTCCTGAAAAGCTGGAGGTGGTAGATTCATATCTTTATTTAGGGAAACTCATAGCGGGTAGTGCGAAGAAAAAACTTCATATTGAAAAATAGTTCCTGTACATGGTTTGCGTATTTTCTATAGTGCCATGGGCAGAAGGCATTTTTTGCACCTATTGATGGTTTTCAAAGCAAAAATCCCTCTAACCCTGCTCTATGCCATTGAATCAATCTCTGTTAAGGACTGGATCTTTTTACATAGGATTGAACGTCAGATTTTAAGTAAACTTTGCAATTTTAACACATTAGTACCATCAGCTGCTATTAGATTGGAATGTGGCTTGATAAGCACCTATATCCAAGGTTTAACCAGGGTTTTACCATGGGGATATCAGTTAAAAAACAGCAAACCTGATTCATTAAGAGGTTTCATGTGTCAAAAAATCTTCGGCGATATGGTTGGGAAATACTCCTATCGTGATTTCTCATTGGCAGTAAAACTCTTTTGTGTACAAGAAGAATAAGTGGTTACTCTCACACCATTAGAACTTAAATCTTATTTAAAAACGTTAAGTGGCAAGATTAGCTATAATAGAGATTTTAAATTCTGTATGTCTAAAGAGAGACTAAAGATAATATCCAGGACAAACTCACTGAGAATCTCACAGAAATATATATTCTGGAATTTAGAGCATGGAACTCAATGACTGCTCACTCTATGCCATATGAATCTTTTACCTTTAAACGACTTAACAGCAAACTGGTCCCAGAATTTGAAAAATGAAAACATTTGTAATTTATGCAACCTGAGCATTCAAACTCTGGATCATGTCTTGTTTTGCTGTCCAGCATTGGTTTTGAGTCATCGTCGCTGACTTCGGCCGATGTTTTTACAAAATGGTGTTAAAAATGTAGCTTTAGCCTGTGATTTTCTCTTTTGCCTGAAGAATGAAGCAGTCTGTGTAAAACTATTCAATTATTTTAAGGATTTTATGTATATATTTTAAAAATGATACATATACTTTTAAATGGGCTGAAACCCCCCGTGTCTGTCACCCTTACATGGAGTATTAATATTTTTCGTCTTTTTTAGATTGTGTTTTGCACATTTATTGGCTGCTATCTATTGCTTTTTTGCACAATTGGGATACGTTGTGCTCGTCTCCCACTATTTCTCCTGTTGCACATTTCAAATCTCAGTTGAAACAGGACATTGAATTGTATTTTGCACATGAACTGGCTAGTATTGAATGGTCTTCCGCACAGGCTAGGGTATGCCCTGGGACTGCTTTTTTCTTGCTGCTCATTTTAAACAGAACTCTCTGCTGAAGCTGGATTTTGGACTATATTTTGAACATGAACTGGCTGCTAGTTCGTTGCTTTTTGCACACCCTGGGTTACGCTTAGTTATACCAATCCTCTTGCTGCTAATCCCAAACCCCATTTTCTACCAAAGTGGTTTTTGTTGCTGCCTAAATGTCTGATGCATATTATCATATACCTTCATGAACCTGCTATTGTTTAATACGGTCCTCAACATACGTCACTTGTTATGGTAGAGGTCTTTCAGGCTTCTGTCTTTGCCTATGAGCTAAATGGTATTACTATTGAAAAGCTTACTTATTCTGCCTATTAGGGTAAATGACAGGGGGGCATATTATCAAGGGGGTTTATCTCCGCTTTTTTGGCTTTAAAAGCCAAGAAAGCGGAGATAAAATTATCTCCCTATTACCAAGCTGTCGCTAACACCAGTTAGTGACAGCTAATAGGAGATAGCGACCATCTTGGGCCCCGCTTTGCATGTCAGTGATATTTATCACTAATGACATGCAAAGTGGGCGTGCCAAGATGTTAGCGACTGGAAACAGTCGCTAACATCGCTATCTCCTATTACCAACTTTTGGAGATATTCGCGCTAAGAGCGAATATCTCCAAAAACTAACACCTGCCCTGAGCAGTTCTTAGCCATGTTATCCAATGGGAGGTGGATAACATGGCTAAGAGCATTAGCTCGGTAATGCATGAATATCGCTGACTTTTCAGCGATATTCATGCATTGCAACCGTTTTTTATCGCATTTGCGATAAACCTTGATAATAGCAAGGTTTATCTGCGATAATTTCTGACGATGCTTAGCGTTAAAAAATTTGTTGCTAAGCATCGTTAGCGATAAATATCGCTTAACGTTGGTAATATGCCCCGTAGTTTTTAACTTCTGTGAAAAAGTTAACAGCCCCCTTATATTTATTTATGTAATATCTCATGTAGCATCGACTCCAACCGGGCGGGGCTTCATAGCACAGCATGACGCCCTCTTAAAGACGGACGGTCAACTATTTATTGACTGCGGTAAACACGCTCTTAATGCAGTTGAAATCAGTTTTGCCTTTCTTTTAAGAAATACGTACTAAACGCTGACAGTGTGCTAGTTTTTATATGTCTCAAAACTATAACTAAATAACTTTAAAGTATATATAATAGCAAGCGATAATCTAAAATATTTTAAACATTTATATATTTCTAACTGTAATAAACTTATATTAGGGTAAATATATTTTCTCAAAATCGCGTCGGGTGCGGTCTCTTTGCGCGCTGGGTGCCCGATTGAATTGTGACCTTAAAAAAAGCATTTTATTAGTTCATAACATTTCCCATTGTAGCAGTTGGAGAACGCCACTCATTTTAGTCATTCTCTTTACAACAATTGATGAGACACACCTCTTCTGCTTAGAGAGTTTTTTTGAAAACCTTTTTTGCTATGTACACATATCTTACACTACACACAACATGCAAGTCTACCTTACCACAAGTAAATTCAAATTTAGAACAAATCAACATATGGGCACTAAAAACATTTCCCAGAACTTCTATGTTTATAAGTTTACAAAAGAAATCTGCAGAGACAATTCATCAATATTCGTGACCTGTAAAGTAGCCTTCCACATGTGATAGCCATGCACCTAAAAGTTACATAACTGAAGTTTTCCCCACTGCCAGAGGTAACATGGTTGCATACGCTGTCCACAGCACAATGTAATGTGGTATGGCCCAGGGGCAGTATCATGCATAGATAATGAACACACGGACACAGATAGATAGTGGAAGTGGGTACGGGCACATGCGCTCAACTCCTTTTTATTACCAGGGTCACAAATTCAGTGACGTCTGTGCTGGATGCGTGTGTGGTGAGTGTAAACCACCCTCAGGGAATGGTTGCTGTTAGCTTCAACTACAACAGTAATGATTGGATCAGAGATTCAATAATAAAAGGGTCAATACTTTGTGCTGCAGTAAGGTAGGGACAGTAGATGTGAAATAATACACAAAATATTCTATCGTAAAAGAACCATAACTTGTAGAATACTGAGATACAGGCAGTAGATCTGAAAAATAATGCACAAAAAGATTGTATCATAAAGGGTCCATCAGATTTAGTGCACTCAGATAGCCACATCACAAGCATTCAGCATGTGCACAGCCAGCAATGATGCATGCTGCGGGCCAGGCCATACTAGGAGCAATGTCTGTTGCCTCCAGGACTGCATCATATGCAATAGCGACGCAATCTGAATTGTGAACACTGCTGTCTGTAGTGTAGGCCAGAGAGAGCTGTCAGCAAGGGCCCAGAGCCACGTGGCGTTGACTTGCGCTGCCCAGTTTGTAATACACGAAACAACAAAAAGCATGTGCAGAACCTGCGATGATGCGTATGCGTGGTGCAGACAGAGCGCAATCGAGCAATGTCTTTTGCCTACAGGACTGCATCATCTACAATAATGACTCGATCTGAATTGTGAACACTGCTGTCTGCAGTGTAAGTTGAAGGCAGTAGTCACACAGACATCCATGAATACTTTTTCTCACTTCCTCTTCACAAAATACAACAACATAAATTACAAAAAACTCTGCAATAAATAAATCAAAACAATTTGAATTGCCATCTCTGATGTCCACATTGTAGACTGTTATTCAGTGTTCTTTTCCACTACCAAGAAGAATTTCATCATTGTAGTAAACCTATAACTCATCTGAAAAAGTTCTTCAAGCAAGTATACTAAAATTATATTGTGTATATTTCAATAGACGTTGTAGTTAGTTGCCAGCTGTTTCTGTAATTAAACAATCACCACTTGATCTGAATTGTGAGCCCTCGTGACTGCAGTGTAGGCCAGAGGCAATGGTCATTAATGCCTCACAACCACGTGCCGTTGGATTCGGAAGCACGGATTTGGTTGCACCTGATCAGAGGGGTACACAGAAATCATCACAGACTTTAACTTCTGACATCCTCAATCTTAGAATCAAGACCCCGTTTCACTATTCGGACCTGCTGTACCACGGTGCAGACCAGCGACTGCAGTCGACCAAGACCAATAATCCTGTGCAGCAGTTAGCTACAGTTAGCTACGGAAGCACAGAGTGTGATGCACCGCAACTGAGGGAGTTGTGTGAAAACCAAGCAGCAAGTAATATCGGACATCATCTATTGTGGGATCATGACACCGTTCCACCGTTGGGAGCTAGAGTTGGCTTCACCTGGTCGAAGGGAGGACCTTCATCTCCACTCTCAGATGCAGTTCTAACATCGTCCATTGTGGGATCAAGACACCGTTCCACTGTTGGGACCTAGAGTTGGTTGCACCTGGTCAAAGGGAGTACCTTCATCTCCACTCTCAGATGCAGTTCTAACATCGTCCATTGTGGGATCAAGACCCCATTCCACTGTTGGTACCTGTTGGACTACTGTGTTAGTAGTATACAGAGCACTCCACGGTGCTGATCCTCAGGTTGGTCACTGCGTTGCTGTGTCGGGGTAGCCAGCGTTGATCTCAGGAGCCTTACGAGCTCGCAGACCTTGGCCGAGGAGCTTCCGCCGGCACATGGTGGGCCCTCTTTCACATACGGTGGTGTCGAAAGGTGAACTGTGGGGCATATGTGCATCTCAGCAGCCATTATCGTTTCTGGGTACCAGCAGGCTGAGAGCATCATTCACGCAGCCACCTTCGCTCATGGCGTCAGCCTCGTGGCGGTGTAAGCTGCGCAGACCTGACAGACACGTTCGCCTTTCCGGAAGAGAACCACAACCAGAGAAACGTGCCTTTTACTCATAGCCCTATGCTAGCCTTGTGTATGCCGAGCCTGCCCACTATGCTAAAGATTTGTGGGGGTAAGGGGGCATGTACGCCTTTTCGTAATCTTCCCTACTGACTGTACTGTCATGGTTGCGTCCACTGTCCACTTCACTCAATAGACCATCAGTGTATGTTGACTTGTACATGTCTGTGCTCTGCTCACTCAAGTCTGTCCGGCACATCCCCTCAATACTTTGGATTGTATACTTTTAGAATCGGGAATCACTTGCCACCTTTGCACATACTTTGCTCCCATCTCTCCCCGCATTCTGCATTGTGTGGCAGAGGTGCCATGCCTTGTTTGGTTTGTGTACATGGCTATCCACGGGTCCCACAGTACGTAGTGTCATTGTGTCTGCTAGGTGTACATGTTGTTTATCTTGTTGTATCTGATTATATAATGTAGTGCGTTTATTCAGGAGCAGTGGTTTCTCCCTTTTACATATTGCTGTCCTAAAGAGGATACAGAAGTTTTTCTCACAGCTCAAAAGTGCGACCACAATAGCAGTCATTCATTACTATGCAAGAATGTCCAACTGCATGACGCTTCTAAGCTTACAGCCTCCAATCTTGCATGCTTTCTTAAAAGCTCGCCAACTCCCACAATCAGACCAACATTCACACATCTTTCTAACAGCAGTTATCTGCTTCTTAATAACATGGACTGCTACGGAATGTGAGCTGGTGTTGTAGGAGAAGGGACATCCTTTAAAGAGAGCTATTTTCTCTCAGGATATCCCTTCTCTTTTTGCAGCGCAGGAGCAACATCATCGTGGGGTGATTAGCAGAGAGACCACCAGGCGCGCAACGCCCATTGCCCCGGACTCTCTGAGAAAGCTTCCCAGGCGCACACACAGAGCCGCACCTGAGTACTTCACAGGTCTTCAAAAGACCATTTGCTTGTAAATGAGGCTCTGTTCTTTTTCACCCCTTTTTAGAGCCCCTACATCCCCACTCTGCCCATTGCTGAAGGAATTAGCCTCCCTCAAAATTTCACTCTGATTGCACATCTGGAGACGACCACAGGCAGCCAACTCCAGCACGACCCTGCTCTGACCTTTCACAGTGTCTTGTTTTAGTGCTACGAAAACACACGCTTTGCCTCGTTCACCTAGTCCACAAACCCCCTCTTTAATATGGAGATAGTAGCTTTGGAATTACCTTTATATTCCTATACTGTGCTTCACATGGAAATATTTAAGTGCAGGTTCTCACCACCCCAAATTAGCTGCCTGGTCTGCCCTCTCAAATGTATGAACTACAGGTATCCAGTATCTGTCAGTCACGGCCAGTTTAAAGCAGTGTTCCTATAAAGAAATGGACGAAATGTTATGTTTCTAAATTAACGTCTTACACTAAAAAGCTGCTTTACATTTCTTTCGCTGGATCGACCTTTGTGTAAAACACCACCAGAGAAGGGTGGTGAACTATGGTCCACAAGGAGCACCTCAAAGCTTTTTTGTTCTTTATCAGAAACATCTGCCTGTCAATGCTTATCGCCAGCCTTTTCGGACCCTTAAGAGGCTGGGTGGATGAGTATAATAAGCGGGATTTAGGATCGGGCGGAGGTTGCATGGAAATAAGGACGGATAGTTGAATAAAGGGCGAGATTGATGAATGAATGGATGGATGAATTGATAGCTTGATGGATGGATGCATGGCTGTATGGATGGATGGAAGGGTGAATGGCTGCAAGGACCAGTACTTAGGATAGACGGGTGGGCTGATAGATGCTTAGGATTGGTTCTGGGACAGATGTATGTATGGATATATGGGCACATGGCTGGATGGATGGCACAGTGCTTACCATAGGCGAGTGGGCTGATAGATGGTTAGGATAAGTTCAGGGACAGATGTATGTATGTATGTAGGAATGTATGGATGAATCGAAATATGGTTGGATGGCGCAGTGCTTAGGATGGATGGATGCAGGGCTTTAAGTGGGCCTGGCCTGAGCACAGGCAGTTATTTTCAGGGGGCCTCAACACAGGTCTCTATCGAGCTCTATTTTCGGCAATGGCAAACTTTTTTATTGGACTGCAGTGAGAGCATGCACATCGATGTGCACATGGTCTTTTTACTCACTACTGAGAAGTGCAGACATCATGCTAGGTGAGCCATGTTGTAGGAGGAAGGGAAATCCTTTAAAGAGTGTGTTTTCCCAAGGTAGGATAATTGGAGGGGATTTTCTTAAGCACACAATGCTTCTTATCTTGATTTAGACCATGCCCCTACTTGGAAAGCCCACACCCCTTTAAGAGGTTTGACCTAACCCTTTTAGAGCACCCCCAGTTTTTTTCCCACTTAAACCCCTGACTGCACCTTAGTAACAAAGAAATGGTCCAAGCTTCCATGTAAATCTACAATGGCACCAAGTTTCATAATTTGCCATCAACGCTGGCAGCCTTCTACCACAGTGCAAGAGTGTCCATCAGCACGAAGATTTGTTATCCACAGAAATGTTATGCGATTTGCGTCGCTGTCTGCTGGATTACTCATCACCAAAAGGTATTAAAACATGCAAATTTGCGACGAAAACATATACCACACCATAAAGCGGTTCATAAATGGACCCAGTGCCACTACACCACCCTCTTCCCCATCCTTGCTTAACCTTACAAAATCAAAGAAAGAGCCCCAGCAAACCTGGTAGAGCCACTATAGCAATACAGGGACTTAATTTCAACAAGTGTCTGCCAGAACGCTCAGCAACAAAAGGTATTATGATATGCAAATTGCCAGATAAAATATATATACCATGACAGAGCGCTTTATAAATGGACCCAGTGGCACTACATCACCTTTACTAGCTACATATGTGCACGTTAGAAATGTCCGTGTTATAATCAGCAACATACCCACCTCACCCACCCCTGCCCTTGCTTAACCTTATAAAATCAAACAACGAGCCCCAGCACTCCTGTAAACGCCACCATGGCCATACATAGACTTAATTTCAACAAGTGTCTGCCTGAACGCACATCAGCAAAAGGTATTAAACAAGCAATTTTGCAAGTAAAACATACACCATACCATACGGCGGTTTATAAATGGTCTCAGTACCACTACACCACCTCCACACTTGCCCTTGCTTAACTTTACGCAATCAAACAAAAGAGCCCCAGCAAACTTGGAAGCGCCACGATAGCCATAGAGAGGCTAAATTTCAACAGATGTCTCCCGAAACGCTCATCAGCAAAACGTATTAAAACATGCAAATAAACATATACCATGCCATAGGGCGCTTTATAAATGGTCCCAGTGGTACTACATCAACTTTAGTAGCTAGACATCTGCACGAAAGTCTGTGTTTTAATCACCAACATACCCGCCTCCCCCACCCCCACTCCTGCCGTTGCTTAACTGAAATCAAACGGTGTAAAAAGGGGCATGGCCTCTGAACACCTCTCTTCAACGCAGCTCCCTGGCGCATACTGGAGGTACCTGGTGGGCTAGTTTGCCCCCTGGGACCCTCAGGATTGATGGGGACTTAATCCCCCAATTTACAATGTGTCAGGGGGTGCGTTTGCACACCTCCAGTAAGCGCCACAGAGCTGCGTTGCAGAGAGGTGTAAAATGCGGCGTGACCTCTGAACATCTCCCTGCAACGTAGCTCCTTGACGCATACTGGAGGTTCCTGGTGGGCTGTGTGGACCCTTTTCTATTGCCTTTTTTTGGGCTCTGGAGACCCCATCCCCCATCCCCAGGGCATGGCCCACTTTTTTATGTAAATGGGAGGGGGTCCGCGTAGCCACATATATTTTTTTTATAGGAAGGGGGGCTGCCCTGAGGCCTCTATTGGCCCCGGGGACCACATCCCTAGGGGCTGGTCTTTATTTAATAATTATTTATTTTGGCCACTTGGTCCCCCTCCCTGATCCTTCTGGCCCCAGGGATCCCATACCCCGGTGCCTGACAATTCTTTTTTGGGGGAAGGGCGCGTGGCCCCCCTCCTCTGGCCAAATATGGCCTCAGGGACCCCATCTCTCAGGGCCTGGCCTCTCTGTTTTAAAAAAAAACAATATATACACACGGGAGGAGGGCCACGTGGCCCTCCTCCTGGGCCACTTCTGACTCCAGGGACCCCATCCCCTGGGCCTGGCCCCTTCGTTGTGGACCATGGGGGGGCCCCAATGCCCACACGGTCCCTGCCGGCTCCCCACATCCTGTAGTAGCCTGCATTGGTTTTCCACATGGGGAACTGCTGACATGCAGCTCCCCTTGTGGAAAAGCAATATGGTTTGAATTTTGTAAGCGAGAGCAGGAAACCTGCTCTCGCTTACAAGATCCAAACCACAGTTTGCTATGACAGGGCGGGAGCTGCACGGCTCCCGCCCTGCCATAGCAAACAGCAGTGTCCCGGGGGTGGGCACCCTAGGACACTGCAGGAGCCTGCCCTGGGGGGTGGCGGTCCCCAGGGCCATTAAGGGCTCTGGAGGGGGGCCGCGCAGCCCTCCTACCAATGTTTGCAAAGCCGTGGTCAGTGGTGGTCCCTGGGGCTCGGGGGTCCGTCAAGGACCCCCACATTTGCATCTTAGTGCCCTGGGAAGGTGGCGGACCCTGGGGCGTGTGGGGGTTTTTGCCCATCACACAGGTTTAATTATTATTTTATAAAAAAGCCCTGGGGTGGCGGTCACCAGGGCAGCAGGGGGGCCGTTTCCCCCACAAATAATTAATAAAAGCCCCAGGAGGTGGTCTCTGAGGTTGGTGGGGCCTTGGAGGCCCCGCACACATTTAAAAATTAGCCCCAGGGGTGGCGGTCCCGAGGACTCCGGGGGCAGTAACAGACCCCCACATTTGCATCTTAGTGCCCAGGGGACTTGGCAGTCCCCGGGGCATGTGGGGGGGTTGAGCTCCCCATACAGGTTTAATTATTATTGTATAAAAAAGCCCTTGGGGTGGCGGTCCCCGGGGCAGCGGGAGGGCCGTGTGCCCACGCAAATAATTAATAAAAGCCCTGGGGTGGTGGTCCCTGGGGCTTGGTGAGCCTTGGAGGCCCCCCACACATTTAAAAATTAGCCCCGTGGGGTGGCAGTCCCCGGGGCTGCAGGGAGCTGCATGTCCCCCCGCAACTCTTAAATCAGGTTGAGCCACCCCACAAAGATTTAGTTATTATTGTCAAAAAAAGCCCAGGGAGGTGGCAGTCCCCTGGGCAGTGTGGGGGGGTTGGGGCCCCCGGGACCTGGCCCACCCAGAGGGGTTTCAATACAAAGCGCGCTTTGTTTTTTTTAAATGTTCTCTGCCGGCTTCGCGCACCCAGTGCAAATTAGGCCAATTTTTTTTTTTAATGCTTTTTTGGGCCCTTGGGGTCTTTGTGGGACCCCCTAAGCAGGCCTAGGGAGCTGGGGTGTTTCTTCCCTGCTCCCTTTTCTTGTTTTTCACGTTTGTTTTTCTCTTTTACTACCAAGTCACAAAATGGCTGCCAACACTTCCTGGTTTGGAGTGTTGACAGCCAATTAGAATAAAGTTTGTGGTCGGGAGGGTCCGCAGATCCACCGCCTCTCTAGATAGCGAAACCTTTATTTTTTGATTTTCTCAGCAACTACTGAACGGATTTACACCATTTAAAAAAAAGAACGCTTTCTGAACCAAGCACTACCTTTTTGCTAAATTTGGTGTAATTCCGTTCAGCAGTTCGGGCAGTAGCCATGTCTAAAGTTTCCTATGGGAAATTGATTTTGTGACCTCTTTTTTTTTAATTCTCAAGAAATGCTGAACGGATTTACACCATTTAACAAAAAGGGCTCTTTCTGATCCAAGGGCTACCTTTTTGCCAAATTTGGTCTAATTCCATTAAGCAGTTCGGGCTGTTTTTAAAATATTAATGGAAAAAGAAATATATATATCTGGGGGGAGCCTATTTTATTTATTTTATATTCTTCTATAGCGCCTGAATAGACCCCCGAAGGGGTATCTCCGCGCTTTGCCAGTAAGAACATCCTCAGATGAATATGGGTAGTACATATAAACAGAGAGGGATCAATTGCTGGGGAATAGGTACGTTTTTAAGACCTTACGGAAGGTCAGATGGTTGGTAAGTATTCTCATCTCAGAAGGTAGGGAGTTCCAGAGCTTTGGTCCAAGATGGGCCAGAGCTCGTCCTCCTTGTCTGGACCTTTTTATTCTGGGCACCTGCAGAAGCTGCTGGTTACCGGAACGAAGGGTACGTCCAGGGGCATAGGGCAGGAAGATGTTGGCCAGATATTTTGGGCCTTTGCCTATCATACTTTTGTGGATAGTGCATAGGGTCTTAAAATGTACTCGTGCCCTCACTGGCAGCCAGTGGAGCCTAATCAGCAGAGGGAGGGAGGGAGTCCTAGGGGGGGCATTGAGGACTACCCTTGCTGCCGTGTTTTGGATCACTTGCAACTTTTTGAGCTGCCCTTCGTTTGCTCCTAAAAGGAGGCCGTTGCAGTAATCCACTCTGCTGATGACTAATGCCTGCACGAGTGTTTTCCTATGGCAGTCTGGCAGATAGGGGAACACTCTTCTTAACATTCCAATAGCTTGGAAGCAGGTGCTAGCCACCTGGTTTACATGGTCCTTGTAAGTGAGTGTCTGGTCTAATAACACTCCAAGGTTTCTCACCATGCTTTTAGGGCTGGGAACAGGGCCCAATTCCAGGGGCCACCAATCCGGTGTCCAGTGTGTTGCTGCTTGCCCAAACAACATTACCTCAGTTTTTCCAATATTACATTGGAGGCAATTTAATGACATCCATGTAGATATTGCTTTCATTCCCTCTGCAAAAGATCTTTGTATTGCAGGTGTTAGATCTTTAAAGGGAAAGAGGAGTTGGGTGTCGTCAGCATACGACACCGGTGTAAACCCAAATGATCTTGCTAGAGTGGCCAAGGGGGCCACATACACGTTGAAGAGTGTAGGACTTAAGCAAGAACCCTGTGGCACTCCCTTGTTGAGCTCCCTGTAGATGGATTTGTGGGAGCCCAGCCTGACCTCTTGAGAACGGCCTGACAGGAAGCTTTCCATCCATGTCAGTGCCACTCCCTCCAATCCTACGCCCTTTAGTCGCTCAAGAAGCACTTTGTGAGACACCGTATCGAAAGCGGCGGAGAGATCCAACAGCACCAGAATCATAGAGCTACCTCCATCCAGTGCCATTCTGATGTTATTGGTCACTGTTTGGAGGGCTGATTCGGTGCTGTGGTTCGGCCTGAAACCAGATTGGGAATAGTCCAGACCCTCCGTCGCTTCGAGATGTTGTGACAGATAGGTGTTCACATGCTTCTCAGCTATTTTGCTGATGTATGGCAGGAGCGAGATGGGGCGCAAGTTGGAGAGGTCGGTCCATGGGGATGCAGCTTTCTTGCGTATTGGGTTTACCACCGCCCTTTTCCACTCTACCGGGACGTGTCCTTTAGTAAGAGAGATGTTAATAACATTTTGTATAAAGGGGCCCAGGAGAGGGATCAGGGGAGGAACCATCTTGGCAGGGAGGAGGTCATTTGGAGATCCTGATTTAATGTGAGTAATGAGATGAGGAAGATCTGTACTTTCAATAAGGGGGAAAAATGATAATGGGTGTGGGTTATCTTTAGGCGGGGTTAGAGGTGTAATCTTATTGGTATCGCTCATGCTGTTATTGGCAGCCACTATTTTCTCATATATGATATTTATTTTACTCTCAAAAAACGATGATATGTCGTCGCATAAAATCTGTGAGAACTCCTCAGGGCTCTCACATGCGGCGGGTTTGATGAAGTTTTGAAGGATTTTAAAAAGCTCCTTAGGACAATTAACAGCTTCTTCCAGCTGTTGCAGAAGACGATTTTTTCGGGCCGTTCTGATGTTTTTGTAATAAATGGATTGAGCATGACGGAAGACCGCTCTAATCTCCTCAGTCTTATGCTTCCTCCATTTTTTTTCGGCTTGCCTACATTTCTGTTTTTGCTCCCTTAGCTCCTGAGTATACCAACTTTCTTGTTTAGAGGAGGGATACTCTTTGTATAGTTTTAAAGGGGCCAGGGTGTCAATGGCTTGCTTAATTAAGCCCATGAATTTTTCCAGTGCTGTGTCTGCTGTGTCTTCTGCTAATATGGTGGGTTCTACCCAGATTTCCCGTAGGTTACTTAAGGAGATTTTGTGCCATTGGCGGCGCCAAGTCTGAGGAAAGGGTCCTTTGTTAGTAGGTTTTTTGGGGATTGAGAGTGAGAATTGTAGAAGAAAATGGTCTGTCCATAGGATCTCTCTTGCTGGAAGGCAGTTGATCTTTGAACAGTTGGAGAGGACAAGGTCTAACGTGTGGCCACCACTGTGCGTGGGTCCGGTGTTTTTTATCTCTAGACCTAGATTTAACAGGTCGGTGATAAGGGAGTAAGATTCAGGTAGAGTTGGTTGATCTACATGAATGTTGAAGTCCCCTAGAAGGATAAACTCTTCGTTGGATTTGAGTTGGGGCGCTAGCAACTCTTGGAGGAGGAGCGGGAAGTCTGGGTTTGATCCTGGGGGGCGATAAGCCAGAGCTCCTTTCCAGAATATGTGGCTTTTAAGATCAATTTTAAAAAACATGATTTCAAGTAGTGAGCTTTGATATTGCGAAAATACAGTGACCTTTAAATCATCCTTGTGTATGATTGCTAGGCCACCGCCAGTCTTCCCTTCTCTATCTAGGTGTTTAAGTTTATATCCGATTGGGATCCCCATTGTTACAGCAGTGATGGTGTGGGGCTTCATCCAGGTTTCAGTGATGAAACATATGTCTGGCTGGATAGAATGTATCAGATCCCATACCTCGTGCTGGTGTTTGGGCAGGGATCGTACGTTAAGAAGGAAAGACTTCAACCTTATTGCGGGAGCTTCTACTTCAGGTGGACTGTAATTACAGAGCAATCGATGATGACATTCTAAACATGAAAAGGCTCCCTCCACAGTATGCCATGGTATTTTAGTGCTGCATGCGGACAGCGGTTTTAGGGCTAGTAAGGATTGAGTAGAGTAGGTGATAAAGTGTGGATTCATACCTGATCGTGATAATATAGAAGGCGCAATGGCTGTGGCCCCTAGCCCCGTCCTGTCGCGGACGGGCGCAGACGGGCAGCTCTTTGGCGGGTCTTCGGCGGGGCTGCGCGCGATCGCTGCGCGCTCAAAAGGGCGCGAGGGCTATATACCACTGCGTGGATCCACTAGAGCGCTAACCGCTCCCAGTGGACCAGGAAGTGAACAGGAAGTGAGTAAAAAGCCTACCACCCCCTTGTTACCGTGGGAGGCGGCAGCCTAGCGCTTTCACCCACCGTGGGTCACGCGAGGATGTCTGGAAGCAAAGTTGCTTCTTGGTGAGTGCGTGCGGTGCAAGCAATGCGCTCCGATTTTAAAAATACACTTTAGCACTTTAGTGTTATTTCAGTACAATAATGCCACAGTTCAATTCACTTTTGCTTTTAAAAATTATGTTGGTACCATTCCATACACGCTCTCCTTACATGAGGCGACCGGCAAGCGGGTTGGAGACACTGCCACCGTCTCCTTCCCGCAGCGAGCACCTCCGGCGCTCCGCCTATATACCACTGCGTGGATCCACTAGAGCGCTAACTGCTCCCAGTGGACCAGGAAGTGAACAGGAAGTGAGTAAAAAGCCTACCACCCCCTTGTTACCGTGGGAGGCGGCAGCCTAGCGCTTTCACCCACCGTGGGTCACGCGAGGATGTCTGGAAGCAAAGTTGCTTCTTGGTGAGTGCGTGCGGTGCAAGCAATGCGCTCCGATTTTAAAAATACACTTTAGCACTTTAGTGTTATTTCAGTAAAATAATGCCACAGTTCAATTCACTTTTGCTTTTAAAAATTATGTTGGTACCATTCCATACACGCTCTCCTTACATGAGGCGACCGGCAAGCGGGTTGGAGACACTGCCACCGTCTCCTTCCCGCAGCGAGCACCTCCGGCGCTCCGCCTATATACCACTGCGTGGATCCACTAGAGCGCTAACTGCTCCCAGTGGACCAGGAAGTGAACAGGAAGTGAGTAAAAAGCCTACCACCCCCTTGTTACCGTGGGAGGCGGCAGCCTAGCGCTTTCACCCACCGTGGGTCACGCGAGGATGTCTGGAAGCAAAGTTGCTTCTTGGTGAGTGCGTGCGGTGCAAGCAATGCGCTCCGATTTTAAAAATACACTTTAGCACTTTAGTGTTATTTCAGTAAAATAATGCCACAGTTCAATTCACTTTTGCTTTTAAAAATTATGTTGGTACCATTCCATACACGCTCTCCTTACATGAGGCGACCGGCAAGCGGGTTGGAGACACTGCCACCGTCTCCTTCCCGCAGCGAGCACCTCCGGCGCTCCGCCTATATACCACTGCGTGGATCCACTAGAGCGCTAACTGCTCCCAGTGGACCAGGAAGTGAACAGGAAGTGAGTAAAAAGCCTACCACCCCCTTGTTACCGTGGGAGGCGGCAGCCTAGCGCTTTCACCCACCGTGGGTCACGCGAGGATGTCTGGAAGCAAAGTTGCTTCTTGGTGAGTGCGTGCGGTGCAAGCAATGCGCTCCGATTTTAAAAATACACTTTAGCACTTTAGTGTTATTTCAGTAAAATAATGCCACAGTTCAATTCACTTTTGCTTTTAAAAATTATGTTGGTACCATTCCATACACGCTCTCCTTACATGAGGCGACCGGCAAGCGGGTTGGAGACACTGCCACCGTCTCCTTCCCGCCTAACCACACATCTCATCGTGAGATCTGATTGGCTGTCAGCACTTCATCCAAGAAGTGTTGGCAGCCATCTTGGGACCAACATTCTTGATAGCACCTCATTAAAAAGCATTGCAGTTAATAGAAGGTTTGAAGACTTTTGTTACATTATAAATCATCGGTTGATGGTACCATACTCATTTTCGGAATTGTGGTGTGCTCTAAGGTGATTTTTCAATGGGAAAAAGCCTTCTGCTGGGATATCATGAATCATGTTTGAGAGAAAACTATTTTCTCATGCTTTTCCCACAGTGGTTTGGAAGGGGATCTATAAGCCAAACTGAGAGCATATTTTCTGTAAATTCACATTATCTTTCTCAGGCATGTGAGAATGAAGCCTGACATTCTCAGTTAAACATGTACATCCAACAAGGACAGAGACTGTCAGTTGATTCCTTTGTGTTCTACTGCAGGTCCCCAGAGTGTTCTAAAGAACAACTAGAACGCTAACAGTACTACTTATGACAAACGTATTGAACACCTGAAGCCATCATGATTGGAATAAAATGGTAACTCTCAAGACATTTAATTTAAAAAGGCACAAAATGAGGGGGTATATTTTGCCATAGAAAGTATGATTAGTGCTGCAGAAAGAAAAATGAGGGCACATAGTGAGTGACTTCTCAAATCCTCTTCTATTTCATTAAAAAATTCTGACATGCAGACTGAAACATGCACTTTGAATACCAGCAGCAGACTTCCCTGTTGAGCCGTAGCTTTACTACAGTGATCTAATGAGCAACTAGAGGGCTAACATTCAGAATTTATGGCAAATGTGTGACAAATAGGGAGAAAGTGGATGGGGCAGCTAGCTAACTGTTCAGAGAAGGTGTGAAGGCCAGTGGCAGAACAACGGCCACACAGGGCTGTAATAAGGGAGCAGGGACATGGACTTGGACAAACGATGGCTAGGAGGAGGGAAGGCAGAAGCTGCAAGCTTGGGTGGGGGACCACAATTCCAGGCCCTGTTTCCAAACCCCCACCATCCATTGTGATATGCATCTTACTGAACCTCTTAAAAACTAGAAATTTGCTGAAAAAATCTAAGTTTACAGGGACAGTATAGTTAGATTCATTTTCACACACACACAACCAGTGAAATTCAGCAGTTATACTTACCTGAGCAAACTATAATCAACCCCCCACAATGTACTGGTAGGGACTTCAGACATTACATCATTCATGACATGGTCAGTTACATCACTCATGACATCTCAAATGAGCTGTGAATGGAATGGAACTATAATTGCTAAAACTTTATTTAGGGATAGTGTCTTTATATTAACACACATTTTTTTCCTTTTTCTTTCGTGTAGGAACCATTATAATACACAACGTGCCCAGATTAATATAGCCGATAGCCTTTCACTTTAAAGTAATGTGTAGTCCATTGTTTATGTTTGCAATCCTAAGTATGTTTATTATGAATAAGTCACGTTGACGAACATAGAGGTATGGCAGTCACGGGGCAAGATATGCTGAAATTACATTGTGGATACAAAAAAGGGGGTGGTGATGAACAGAGTGTCTGAATTAAGCAGACCACTCTTACCCAGTCCAAAGATCAGGGCTTGATCCATCACCGTTATTTATCTCACTGCCCCATCCCAGCACAGAACCTGGCTATATGCAAATTAGTCTGTCCCTGGCCCAGTGCATCATGGGAACAGGGCAGACCAAACTACCAAGCCAATTCTTCACCAGAAAGGAGACAAGCTACAAATTACATTGTGTGCATATTAACGCTTGGTTTCTTTTCTTTATTTTATCACTCCCTGAATTTTCACATCATGACCAGGCCAATATGGCCGCCAGCTTTTTGGATTAAAGTAATATGTAGTCCTTTGTTAATGTTGGCAACTGGAGGCATTTGTACATTTAATAAGGATGCTACAATGACGTCGTGTATCGTTATCAAGGTTCGGACGAACCGAAATACGTGGATCACATCCTTTGCAGATTAAATACTTCCAAACTACAACCTGAGTGCTGATTCCTTCCTTGTAAGAGTGAGAGGAGATTAAATACATATTTATGAAATTCACTGAAAAAAACACAAGTTTCAGGGACATTATAGTTAGAAATTAGCATTTAAAAAACCTCAGAAATTCACTGACTAAACACAGGTTTCATGGACGTTATAGTTAGTTGGACGTTTCACTCGTACAAAACAAGAGAAATTCGGCCATTATAGTTAGTTGTGCTAACTATAATTCGTGCCCCACAATGCACTGCTGATGATGTCACATATTACATCACTCATGACATGGTCAGTGACATCACTGATGACATCACTGATGACATCTCAAATGACATCACTGATTACATCATCCACATGATCATCTGATGCACCTCCTCACACCCTAAAATACACGAAACCATAGACGCACCAATACTAGTACAGCTACAATATTCTGTGCACTATGCATGGAGACCTCTAATCAGCTATATAGCGTTGATAAAGTTTTTTAAATACTCAATTAGTACCTATGCATTCTAGGAATCCTTCTGTCAGTCCCATGCAATTGCCAATTCTCCCATCCAGCACTATGTACGTATCCTATCACGCTGCCAATACCTAAGCACTTATAAATCAGCATGCACTCTCTTTGCAGCACTGAAATTACTCCAGTTATTAGTCATATACTTAAAGAATGGCCTAGCCACTAACCCAAGTACAGGTACAATGTTTTGCTCACTATGCATGCAGCTCTCTCTAACAAGCTACATACTATTATTTCGCTCTTCTAAATACCCAGTTAATACCTATACAATGTTGGAATCTTCCTGTCTGTGCCATGTATTTATCCAATTACCCATCCAGCACTATCTACGTATCCTATTACTCCGCCAATACTTAAGCACTTATAAATTCAACATGTACTCTCTTTGCTGCAATGACATTATTCTAGTTACTAGTCATGTTCCTAAGGAATGGCCTAGCCAGTAAAACTAGTAGAGCTACAATATTCTGTGCACTATGCATGCAGACCTCTAACTATCTACAAACTATTGATACGCTCTTCTAAATAGTTAAAGTTAGTACCTATGCAGTGTAGGAATCCTCCTGTTTGTCCCATGCATTTCTCCAATCACCCGTCCAGCACTATCTCCTTATCCTATCAATCCGCCAATACCTAAGCACTTATAAATTCACTATAGACTCTGTTTGTAATACTGTAATTATTCTAGTTACTAGTCATGAACTTATGGAATGTCCTAGCTACTAACACAAGTACAGCTATAATATTTTGTGCACTATCCAAGCAGACCTCTAACTAGCTACATACTTTTGATACACTCTTCTAAATACCCAGTTAGTACTCTGCAGGGCAGGAACCATCCAATCTGTCCCATGCACTTCTTTCATCACTTATCTACCACTGTCTACTTATCCTATCGATCCATCAATACGTAAGCACTTATACATTAAGTGTTCACTCTGTTTGCAGCATTGTCATCATTCCAGTTACTAGTGGTATTCTTATAAAATGGCAAAGGCACCAACACAAGTACACATAAAATATTCTGTGCATAATCCCTACAAATCTCTAAGCAGATACATACTATTGGTCCACTCCATTAAATCCTGAAGTAGTAGCCATGCAGCGTAGGATACCTCCTGTCAGTCTCATGCAATTCTTCAATCACCCATCCAGCACTATGTTCTTATTGTATATGTCTGCCATTACCTAAGCACTTATGGATCACATTTACAAGCACCCTGCACCACCAGTAAGTCACCTTTTGTAACGTAGTGATGGCGTTGGGCACTCCTTCATATTTACAAGGAGAGGAAAAGCCATCCTATGTGGTTTTTCCTTTCGTTGTAAATACAACCCCTTCATACACAGAACTTTGCATTGAAGGGACGTTCCATAGGTGTTGCTGTGAGTGTTCCCACGCAACACCCATAGAACAAGACACATCTCCAGATTTATGAGAAATCGTAAACCTGGAGATGTGTTTGAATGCTGCGCCATCCTAGAGTTGGTGTAGCAAGGCGCAACAAGAAGAATTGTTTTCATTTCTCCTAGTTTTTTCCTCTTTTAATGCATGCTGCATTCCACAGCATACGTTGAAAGAGGAAAATGCCTTTACTGATTGTTTTTGCGCAGGAAGGTGTCACTTCCTGCACAAAAACAATCTCCGCATGACACAGACATCCGTGCACCATGGTGCAAGGGTGCCTGTGTCACCGCATGGCTGCAGTTTGTGCAGCAGTGCTGAGGGAAGCACAGAGTTGCAACATATTCATGTACATATGTCACATCCCTGTGCTTCGGAAGTGCCACAGTGCAGTGCAGCTAAAGAGCTTGCAGTGTCACGCTGCAGTACTTCCTCATAAATCTTCACCTATAAATTCACCATACACTACTAATGCATTATTTCAGTCAATCATGCTGTATACATATATTCAACCAAACTGTCACACATTACCTTGCAATTGTAGTTCTTTCTTTAACCAGATAAGGTAGTTCTGATAAGAACTTCTTTTTTCTTTTGTAATTTTTAAAAATATTTTTTAACAATTATGTATATTATTTTTGGTGTTTTTTCAAAAAATGAACAAAAAAAGAACAAATAAAACAGGAAACTTTTGGAATTACTTATCATTCCAAAAACAAAAACAAAAATTAACAATGATGGTTGCATTGCGCAGCACAAACTGCATCCATTGACTGCTCACCGAAGCATATAAGTTTCTTACTCTTCACGCAGTGTTGCTCGAGAAAGGCGAATTCTGGCCTAATGTCCATTGCAGGTGTTCCTGAGGACGCTCCAGATGTAATTGACACAGCAGGTGAGGGGTTCAAAGCAGCTCGCCTCATTTCCTCCCTAGCAAGATTGAGAGGATGCGAGTCCGGAGATGCTTGTACATAGAAGCAGTGCAACAAGAGTATTTTTTTTCACTGCCTCTTGACAGGACTCGGCCACAAATTTTGCGTGTCACCAATCTCGCATTTACTTTCTTCTCTCCAGGTGGAAAAGAGAAGAATTTCCAGATGACAGTCTCCGGCCTCTTTGGACGTGTTGCCTCCTTGAAGAATTCTTCTTCAGAAGATAATTCCTCCTGCTGCTGCTGCTGCTGTCCGGATGCCATTTTGTTTGATATTTTTTGAAAAACACCAAAAAAAACAAGCAAAAAGGGTTCTTGTTGGAAAAGAGATGTCTCTCTGTAGATGCTCCAACAAGAATGATTAAAATGGGTGGGGTCCTCTAATAGTTACAGTGGGAAATGTTATGAACCAATGAAATCTTTTTTTTTGAGGTCACATAGGATCCGCACACTCTGCGCTCATGAAGCACGCACCAGACGCTACTTCACGAAAATATATTTAAAAATAATATGTTTATTATGAGTACAAATATATTATTTTTATAAATATCTTAGATAATCTCTTGCCCTAATATGTATATTAAAGACACATACATATCATTTTAGAGCATAAAAAAATTTCACGGGAGTCGCGCACCCAGTGCGCCCCAGCACGTATATGATGTCACGAGGGACCCGCCACCGCGACAGCGTCGCGTACCTTAATGCACATGTGTCCGAATGCGCAGGAGCAGGCGTCTCCGACTTGTCGCATACCAATCGCGCACATCACGTAATATTAAATGTATACACTGTTACTGAAAAACACGCAGCTGTCGCACACCGTACGCGGATCCTTCACGACTTTTCTAACATGGCGGCTAGAATCCCCGCACCCACCGTGATGTGTACGCTTTGGGTACGCGACTCCAAAAAAAATTTGGAAAATGTTTTTTTAAAGAAAATATTATAAATATATTAAAATTAAAAATTAAACAAAACAATTAAACAATATTTCGGTTTGATACTTTTTTTTTTGTTGCAATTTTCAGAAAAATATATAATGTTATTTAATGTATAAAATATTTATAAACAAACAGTTTAAAAACTGTAGAAAATCAGTGCAACAAAATTGGTATAACTACTATTATACTTAAAAAATAGCATTTAAAAAAGCTTTGAAATTCACTGAAAAAACCATAGGTTTCAGAGACGTTATATTTAGAAATTAGCATTTAAAAAACCTTAGAAATTCACAGAAAAAAACATAGGTTTCAGGGGTGTTATAGTTAGCCGGACATTTCATTCATACAAAACCATAGAAATTCTTCCGTTATAGTTAGTTCTGCTAACTTTAACTCGCGCGCCCGCAATGCACTGCTGATGATGTCACATAATATATCATTCATGACATGGTCAGTGACATCATGATTTGTATGAGTGAAATATCCAGCTAACTATAACACCCCTGGAACCTACGGTTTTTCTGTGACTTTCTAAGGTTTTTTAAATGCTAATTTCTAACTATAACGTCTCTGAGACCTATGGAGTGGCCTTGGTCCAGGAGGGTGCGGATGTCGCATGCGGCGGTGAGTAGGGCAGTCTCTGTGCTGTGGTTGCTTTAGAAATCCGTATTGTGACGGGTCGAGAATGGCATTCTCTTCTGTGAATCGTGTCAGTTTCCTGTTGACTGGAGGAGCGAGATGGGCTGATAGTTCTTGAGGTCAGTGGGGTTAGCTGTGGGCTTCTTGAGCAGAGGTCTGACTTCTGCGTGCTTCCAGTCATCTGGGAAGGTGACTGTTTTGGAGGTGGTGTTGACGGTGCATTGTAGTTCAGGTGTGATGGCCGCCGCGGCTCTATGGTAGATGCGAGGGGGGCAGGGTTCAGTGGGGGCCCCAGAGTAGATGCTTTTCATGGTCAAGGCGGTCAAGGTGGTGTCTTCGGACGTGATCGGTGTCCAGATGGAGATGGTAGGCTGGCTGGTGTTTCTGGGGGGGTGGGGTGCCGTCTGTGGCGCCTGGTGGATGGTCAATGAAGTTGTCGTAGAGGTTTTTGATCTTGAGGTGGAGAAAGGTTCCAAGCATGTCACAGAGGTCTTGGGATGGGGTGATGTCTGTGGCTTTACTGCGTGGGTTGGTGAATTTTCGAAAAACACTGAAAAGTTCCTTGGAGTTGGTGGAGTTAGCCAGGATTTTGTTGTGGATGAAGTTCTTATTGGTGGCCCTGATCTGGTTGTGGTAGTCTGTCATGTCGCCCTGAGTATGGAGTTAAGTTGCTCATTGGTAACCTTGCTCCAGTTCCTTCGTGGTGGGCCTGGGGCTGGTTTGGGTGCCTTGGGTTTGTTGATGGTGAAGTATACGCAGTGGTGGTCTGTCCATGGCGGCTGCATTGTGTGGCTGAATTTGACGCTGTTTCCTGCTGCGAAGATGGGGTCGAGGGTGTGTCCTCCTCTGTGGGTCGGTGTGTTGAAGATTTGTTTAAGTCAGATGCTGGCGAGGTTGTCACAAAAGATAGTGGAGTTGGGGTCACTGGGTTGTTGAGGAGGATGTTCAGGTCTCCAATGAATATGTAGTCTGTTGAGGCAATGGTGTGGGGTGCTATTAAGTTGGTGATGGTGGTGGCAAAGGTGTGCGGGGTCCGGGGGTCTCTAGATGAGGGTTCCTTAGAGTGTGGCTTTGGGGGTGGTCTGGATCTGGAAGTGCAGGTATTCGGCAGAGGGGAAGGTTTTGCTGGAGTTGGTGAGGCAGAGGGTGCTCTTGTGGGATATGGCGAGGCCCTCTCCGGGGTGGTTGGGGTGGTCTTTTCTCTGGATATTGTATCCATCTGGAATGGCAGTGCTGATGTCGGGGCCGAGGATGCGTTGGTCCTGGTCTCTGTGAAGAAGGCAATGTCAGGCGAGAGAGAGTTGAGTAGGGTCAATATTTCCATGGCGTGTTTGTGTATGGAGAGTATGTTGAAGAGGATGCATTTTAGCGTGTTGTTGGTGCTGGCGTCGGCGGTGTTGGAGGCCGGGGTGGCAGTGAGGATCTGGCGGCAGTGGAGGCAGAAGAACTGGCTATGGATCGTGTTCTGGGAGGCCTGTTGGCATTTTCCTTACAGGGTTGAGTGCGAGGAGGGTGGTGGTGTCGTAGCGATGGGTAGTGGAAGGTCCAGTGCTGGCCGCGGTCGGGCGCCGATGGGCTTGCCTTTGGCTCCTGGTTGCTCACCTGCTTCGCCCTTCCGCTGTGTGACCGTACAGCGGCCACAACTAAGGGGAGGAGGGAAGGATGAGAGGCTGGGAGGCGGGAGTGGGGTAATTCTGGGGGGGAAATCCGGAGGGGAATTCCCAGGGATAACTCTGTGGGGGAGGGGACGCAGTGGCAAAAGTCGAAAGTAACAGGCAAGCACGAGAAAATAAAAACAGTGGTGGAATTAGAGCAAGACACAGATGGGCACAAGCAAAATAACAGTGACACAACAGGGAAAAATTAAGAAAAAACAGCTGAGAAAGGTTACAGTTGTTGCAGGCAGTCTGGTCCCAGTTGGAGCAGGCAGCAGACGCAGGAGCGGACAGCAGCCTCGAACCTGCCAAGGAGGAGGTCGGGGTCTGGAGGCAAGAGACAGCACAGTAGAGCTGCGGGGGGAGAGTGGACCAAGTCAGAGGGTCGGAGGTTTAGGTCTATGTTAGTAGATATAAATTACTGCAGTAGTTATAGAAAAAACATAAACATATAAAATATACACTGAGTACACTATATTATTTAAATACAGTGCAGTACAGTGTATTTATAATTTTTTAACAAATGTAATTTTTTAAATTATTCTGAAGTAGCTAGTAATTTGTAGGCATTACTGAAGTACTCTGTAAACATTTTTGTAAAGAATTAAAATGTAAAAATGTTTAAATACTTCGTAGTACATACTATTTGTGAAATATTGTTTTTCGCAGTATATTTAATATTCTTTAATGCAAATAAAAAAAAAATGTTTATTAAGTACCACTGTACTTCCGAGGTAAACCATACATTTTTTAAAACTATATAGGATACTTTAATACATTTTCCATGCCATTACTGCTTGAATGGCAATAGGTAGGGAAAAAACTATAAAACCTAATACTTACCTATATTGAAGGTATAAACCCAGAACATAGCCAAAGTGTACTTAAAGCAACATGGTTGGCTTTAACTTTTGTAAAGACAGTCATTAGCCAATCCCGTAATGCCTTGTCAAGACTATGCACCACAGTACTTTTTCAAAACACCACAACATTTTGCCAAAAGCATGCCCGCCACAGATATCACTAAGTTAAAATGCCTTATGACTTTCAAAATACTTACCCTACTCACCCGTACCACCAGAAGGGATCATTTACGTACCATAATATAAAATCATGCCAAATTTCATGAAAATTTGACTGGCCATTTGACCGATACATATGAGTATACTGTTCATGAAAAATGATTGGTGGAAAAGTGCAGTTTGGTAACACACCAGTTTCTTTGCATACCCTTGACCATTCACTGTAAAACTTTGCATCATCTGCCAATGTAAATAAAATGATAGATTTGGGAAGTTTTGTAGAGATGTGGTAATTGGGTGTAAAGTAATCATTGGTAAAAAATCAGAGAAATTCCTGCTCTACCGCCACTCTATAATATGTATCTCTATGTGTATGGGTATATGTGTATATGTATATTTATATATGTGTGTGTGTGTATATATATATATATATCACCAGTAGGTAGTTATAGTTAGGACCTATATTCTATAGGAAATCTGCAACATTCTATTTGGAATAACTTTGGCGCCGGTTGACTAATCTTCGCAAAATTTTCAAAACTAGTGGGGCGCTACGGTCCACTCCTATCCTGAAAGTCTTGGGGTAATTCGTGAAACAGGTCCTGAGAAAAAAGGGGGTCCCAAAACATGTTTTCCCCATGCAATTTTCCATAGGAACCGTTCATCGCGGCTACAGCCCGAACTGCTGAACGGAATTACGCCAACTTTGGCAAAGAAGTAGTCCTCAGTTCAGACTCGTGCCTTTTGCTTAAATGGTGTAAATCAGTTCAGTAGTTCCTGAGAAAATGACAATTAAAATTACATATGTATCTATGGCCGCGCTGGATACGCGCATCCTGAGCGTGCCCTGAGCGCACCATCCCGATCACACGCTGAATGCTAATTGGCTGTCAAGTGGTTGTCAATATTCGAAACCAGGAAGTGTTGGCAGCCACTTTGTGCCTCGGTAGAAGAGAGGCTGAACAAGTCAGTGGAACAAGTGTGCAAAACATATAAAGGAGGCTGGGTAGAAATACCCTGACCCTCTAGACCTGATTAGGGGGTCTTAAAAACAGAAAAGTGCGCACTGGGGGCGTGGATCCTGTCGTAAAAAAATAAATAAAACAGGGATTTTTTAATAATTAGCTGCCGGGGTGCCAAAATGCTTATATTTTATGGGGGGCCCAGAGGGGCCCCCCTGCCCTGGGGACAGTCAACCCCGGGGCTTCAAAACAAATGGATGTGGGGGCTCCAATGACCCCCAAAACCTGGGGACTACCACCCCCGGGGATTTGTGTTTTATGGGAGGGGGCTGTGTGGACCCCTCCTGGAGCCGTTTAAGGCTCTGGCAACTGCCATCCCCCAGGGCTGGCTCCAGAAGTGTCCCTGGGTGCCTACCCCCGGGACACAGCTGTTTACTATGAGAGGGCGGGAGTCTCACGGCTCCTGCCCTCCCATAGCAAACTTGGTTTGGATATTGAAAGAGAGAGCAGGGAAACCTGCTATCTCTTTCAAAATGCAAACCATATTGCTTTTCCACATGGGGAGCTGCATGTTAGCAGCTCCCCATGTGGAAAAGCAATGCCGACTCCCGAAGGACGAGGGAGTCTGGCTGGGACTGTGGGGGCATTGGGGCTCCCCCCATGGTCCCCAATGTTTTATATAAGCCCCGGGGGATGGGGTCCCCGGGGATAATAGAAATTAGTGATAGGGGCTATTTTTTTTATTGTAAAATTAGAAGTCGTGCACTCAGGGTGGCGCTCAGTGTGGCCCCCTGGTGTGCATGCGTTTAATGCACGACTACTAACATGTAGGGTGTGCGACTCCAACGTGTTTGGTGCACGACTTCTACGCATTGGGTGCACGACTCTAACGTGTTGGGTGCGTGACTCCAAGCAAAAAAAATATATATTTTTGAGATATACATTAAGCTTATGTGTTTAGATCTTGGGTGGCTCTACAAAGAGCTGGTGTGTTTATTGACAGATTTTGGTACCTACAAGTGAGTACCGATGCGGAGTCTAAAGTTTATGAGGAAGACTTTGTTTCACTCATCTGTAAAATGTACACCATCTCTCCTATAGATGCCATCCATATTGAAACACAGATTGTTGTGGTAAATGGACCCCATTCTATACTCTTGGGGAAAAGCAGAAGCAGATTTATTGACGTTTCCTATCTTTCTAAATCTGTGGACAAAATTGATTGGACCAGTTCCATTTCTGCCTTTGGCATATGTAAGAATAGACAAAGGCAGTTTGGGGAAAAGTGACATCAATTCTCCAAAGGTCTCCTTCATAAGTATTTCCAGACCTACCCCAGTCAAAGTGCCTAGGTCATTGCCACCACAGTGCACAACTATAAGGTCAGGGTGTTGGATATGCAAAAAGGATTTAACCAATGGCATCAATTGGTGCCACTTTAACCCTCCCTCTCCAATCAATGTAATATCTACATTTGGCAAAGCTAGGTCTTTGTCTATGTCTTTGTTTTCTGCATACCTTTGGCTCCAGAAAATATATCTGTGTCTCACAATCCACACTCTAAGCATCTTGAAGGGAGGTCTGGATGCACTCAGATGGTCTCTGTAAATGAAATGGCAGTTTGAAAAGTAAGAGTTTTCTAAAGTGGTGGATAAGATGCAGTTTTGAAAAAAGAACAGAAATGATTGGTTGTTTGACAACGTTCTAGACTGAAAACTAGGGTGTATGTTTCTGTTTTTTAAAAGCATGATTCTTATTGGTTAACAAAAACTGTTTGAAAGGAACATTACATAGGATAAGCTGATATGTTGAAAAGTCAAGCACACTTGCTGTTTTGATTAGCAACATTGTGTGCTGAACTTGTGACCTGTGTGCTCAGTTAAGTGTTCCATGAACTGTTTTTATGGTAACAGGCAGAAGGAAGATTGGGGGTAGGGTTCAAATTTATGTCAATTGGAAAGGGTTGAAATGTGTAACCAATAGAAATGTGTGTTTGCTTTGAATTAATGTGGGAAGCAATGTGATTTGATATTTACATGTATATATGTGCAGAATGAGAGGGAAAGTTTGCCATTCTTTGTGTTTCCTGAAAGGAGTACAATAAAGATATTCTGTATAAGAAAATCTGCTGTGTGACTGACATACTTCTTAATCTACAAAACAATTTGAAAGGTGAGTTATTAATTTGTGAGGGGATGTATGTGGTGCATGTTGTTTTTAATAAGAGTAATGTGTTTCTCCTGCTAAAGTGCAGGGAGTAGTTTGTTTTTGTCTAGAATCCTATTGTGAGTGTGTGTGCATTTAGGAACCATTCTGAGATAGGCATTTGTGCATCTCATGTGTTTGTGGATAGATAACTGCTTAAAAACCTATGCTATTCTCATGTTTTAGTAGAATTAGAACCAGTCATTGTTTATGTATTTGCAAAATGAGTCAGGTTTCTACGCTAAAATGCAGTACCCCTTCCAGACTACTTAATGTGTTTTGGTAAAATCCAAGGGATAGTGTTTGTTGTCTAGAATGACACTGTGAGTCTTTTTGCATTTAGGAATCATTCTGAGAGAAGTATTTCGGTATTTCATGTGTTTGCAAACACATAACTGATTAAAAACCTATTGTGTTCTCACATTTTGGTAGAATTAGAAACCAGTCATTGCTTATGTATTTGCAAAATGAGTCAAGCTTCTACACTAAAATGGAGTACCCCTTCCAGAATACTAAATGTGTTTTGGTAAAAGCCAAGGGATAGTGTTTGTTGTCTAGAATCACACTGTGAGTCTGTGTGAATTTAGGAAGCTTTCTGAGAGAAGCATTCTACACTAATGTGTATTTGAAAATTTGGAGGAAAGTGTGCGGTCACATTACGTCTTGTAGACTACTCAATGTGTATTGGTAAAATGCAAGGAATAGTGTTGCTTGTCTAGAATCACACTGTGAGTCTGTGTGCATTTAGGAATTATTCTGACAGAAGCATTTCTATATTTCATGTGGTTGCAGATAGATAACTGCTTAAAAACCTATGCTATTCTCATGTTTTGGTAGAATTAGAAACCAGTCATTGTTTATGTATTTGCAAAATGAGTCAGGTTTCTACGCTAAAATGCAGTACCCCTTCCAGACTACTTAATGTGTTTTGGTAAAATGCAAGGGATAGTGTTTGTTGTCCAGAATCACACTGTGAGTCTGTGTGCATTTAGGAAGCATTCTGAGAGAAGCATTTCGGTATTTCATGTGTTTGCAGATACATAACTGATTAAAAACCCATCGTGTTCTCACATTTTGGTAGAATTAAAAAACAGTCTTTGCTTATGTATTTGCAAAATGAGTCAGGCTTCTACAGTAAAATGCAGTACCCCTTCCAGATTACTTAATGTGTTTTGGTAAAATGCAAGGGATAGTGTTGCTGGTCTAGAATTACAGTACTCATGCAGTGATGCAGGGCCTTAGCACGTGGACTGGTACAAACTCTTATACATTATGCATGTAGTCCTCCAAAGACCTACACACTTGTGTTTCAGACCTACAATTCCCCAGTCAGTATCCATACACTCCAGCAAACACCCTGTGACTGCTCTTGCAATCCCATAGTGACTCTTTTAGTACCATGTACTAATCCATTCACTGAAGTAAAACTCAACCAATATGTATTCACCCAGTGTCTCTTCTTATAGTACTGTAATCATTCAGTCAGTATGCATGTACTCATGCAGTGAGCCAGGATTTATGCTTTGGAGTGCTTCAAACTCCTATGCACTATGCATGTAGTGGTCTAATCACCTTCACACTTGTGTTTCAGACCTACAATTCCGCAGTCAGTATCCATACACTGCTGCAAGCACTCTGTCACTTCTCTTGTAATCCCATACTGACCCTTTCAGCAGCATGTACCAATCCATTCACTGAAGAAAAACACAATACATTATAAATTCATCCAGTATCTCTCCTTGTACTAATCTAATCATTCAGTCAGTATCCATGCAATTATGCAGTGAGACAGAGATAGTGTGTGACTATAGGAATGTCCAGGATCCCACAGAGATAGTGTGTGATTTTACACAAGCCCAGGTCCCCACAGAGATAGTGTGTGATTAAAGGAATGCCCCACAGAGACAGTGCTTGATGATTCTCATGTTCAAAACCCCCCAAAGGTAGTGTGTGATTGATTATACTGATGTCCAGGTCCCCACAGAGATATAGTGGGAAGATACTCATGTTCAATGCCCGCAAAATGTAGTGCGTGATTGACTATATTGCTGTATGGCATTTTAGATTCCGAATGAATTTTCCCAATTCATGCCGTTATATAGGTACAATTTGCGTTGCACTTATACAGGCATAGAAATTAAGCCCTTATTAAGGCATAACCCATGCTACCCAAATACAGGCATGGCTACTTCCATCCCTTCATCAACGTCACCACGATTTCTTGGAAAACCAGAGTCTTAAGCAGAAGGGACTTACCCTAGCCTGAATATTGATTTCTCCAAGAAACTCATTATGCATGAACAACTATTCCTCAGGGGCTCATCCATGACGTTCATATGCCCGACTTTAAGTCAAAGATAGCATTCCTAAACACCTTCAAGGTATGAAATGAAATGAAATGAAAATGGGTTTTATAAAGCGCAGATAGCTGCCCGGAGGCGTCCAAGCTCTGAGTGCCAGCAATGTGTTATCAGCTGAGTTAGTGAACAGAACAGAAACAACTATTTATTAAATAAAAAGGTTGTCAGCTGTTTTCTGAAAGAGGTAAGGTCCGAATTGGACCTTAAGTAAAAAGGTAAACTGTTCCAGAGCCTGGCCGCATTCAGGGAAAATAAGCGACCTCCTGATCTCGATCTTTTTACCTTGGGCACAACAGCACGTAAGGCATTAGTAGACCGTAGCTGTCTGCAAGGAAGGTAGGGAGTGATGAGAGGGCGGCTGATCACTGGACCAGTTTCCCAAAAGGACTGGTGGGCGACACAGAGAGATTTAAAACTGATCCTGTCCTTCACCGGGAGCCAGTGCAGTCTTGCTAGTCCAGATTTTACAGAAGTCCTACGGGGAATTTGAAGCAGGGTCCTAGCAGCACAGTTCTGAATTACCTGCAGCTTCTTTAATGTGAAGTCTGGGGCCCCAAGAAAAAGCGCGTTTCCGAAATCCAACCTAGAAAGAATCAGTCCTTGAACCACAATTTGTCTTGCCTCAAAAGGTAGCAAAGGAAGAATCTTCCTCAACATTCTAATGAGGCCAAAACAGGTGGCAGATAGTACAACAGCCTGATGGTCAAACGTCAAGGACTTATCCAACCAGATGCCCAAGCTCTTGATGGCATCCTTAGGGACTGGGGGGGTTCCCAAGCACACTGGCCAGATTTGGTCGATTGCAGTTGGAGCTGAGTGGCCCAACAGCATGACCTCTGTCTTGTCCCTGTTAAGTTTGAGACAAGACAGGGTCATCCAGCTCCTGACCTCACTCAAGCAGCCCGCCAGGTCCACTGTGCCCACAGGGTCCTCAGTCCGCGCCAGTGAGACCACCAGCTGTGTATCGTCCGCATAGGTCACGATCTTAATACCATATGGACAGACGATCCCAGCCAGCGGCCTCATATAGACATTAAACATCGTCGGTCTGAGCGAAGAACCCTGCGGGACTCCACAGTCCAAGGGCCTGCTGGTAGAGGTGGTAGTTCCCTCAAAGACCTGGAAATGTCTATTGGTTAGGAATGAACGAATCCATTCCAACGCTCCTCCTTGAATCCCAATGTCCTGGAGGTGCTGCAATAAGATGGTATGGTTTACAGTGTCAAAAGCGGCACTCAGATCGAGGAGGAACACTGCCACCGATCCTCCCCGATCTAAGATGCCCCTTGTTTCTTCCAGGACCGCCAATAGAGCCGACTCCGTCCCATGCTTGGGGCGGAAGCCGGTTTGCGAGGGGTCAAGGAGGCTGTTATTCTCCCAAAAATTGGTCAGGAGGCTGTTAATATATTTTTCGAGTAGCTTGCTGGCCCAAGGAAGCAGGGAGATTGGACGATAATTTCTGAGGTTGGTAATATTCAGATTGGGCTTCTTAGCAAGTGCCTTTACCCTGGCCTCTTTCCACCTAGATGGAACTGTATTGGTGGAAATAGAGGCATTGAGTACCTTCAATACAACCGGGAGGATGGTTTGACTGACGGTCCTTAAGAAGCTCGGAGGGGCGGGATCGCTGGGGGAGCCCGATTTTACCTGGGCCATTAAGGTGGCTAATAGGTCCGAGTGCATCAATGGAAAGTTATCCAGTACTGGTAACTGGTGACTGTTGTCCGTCATGTCATCTTTGACATGTCCAGAAATGGCTACTGAGGTATCTGGTTGGGTAGTTGGAAAGGCAGAGTATATAAGATCTATTTTATTGAAAAAATAGTCTGCCAGTTCGTTACAGCGGGCTTGTAAATTGTCACTGTTTATTGGGGGCTGGGAGAGAACAGTAAGGCTTTTTACTATTCTATAAATTTCCTTAGAATTGGACCTGGCATCAGTGATCTTACCTGTATAGTGGCCGAGATTGAGCTTTCTTAATCTCAAGCTTGTATTCCCTGATGGAGTTTCTGTATACAGCTTTATCTAGGTCTGTATAGTCCAAACGCCATCTCCTCTCCAGCCTTTTACACTTACTTTTGATCTCCCTAAGATCGGTGGTGTACCAGGGGGCTGAGATCCTGGATCTTTTAGCCCGTGTTGTCTTCACTGGTAGAATAGTGTCCAATGACTGGGTTATCCAGTCATTGAAGGTGTCATTAGCTGCCGTAGGATCTGTAGAGATAGAGGGAATTGTGGCTTGAAGTTCATGAGCCCACTCATCTGTTGACAGTTTGGGCCAATTTCGAGCCTCCCGTAATCCTGTAGAAAGAACAGGCAGTTTATGGATGTACCAGGTTAAAGGGACAAGTCGATGGTCTGTCCACGGGAGTACAATGGGGGGCTCTATCACTAGATCCGGGCAGTTGCTAAAAACGGGATCCAGCAGATGTCCTTTCACATGTGTGGGTGAGGGGACCAATTGGGTCAGCTGTAGCGCGGATAGGCCGGCGATTAGTTCTTGGGCGGCATGATCATTAATGTCTTCGAAATGCATATTTAAATCGCCCAACAGCGTGAAGCTAGCTGAAGTGATGGCAAGATCTGCAACTGCTGAGGGCGCAGAGTCCAAAAACTGTCTAACCGAGCCAGGCGGGCGGTAGACCAATACTCCGGAGAAATTTAAATTTGGTGACATTTCCAGACTAAATGACATACTTTCACAGTCCAGAATAGAGGTGGAGGTGCATCGGCATATGTAGCTTTCTTTAAATACTATAGCTAAACCTCCTCCCTTCCCCGAAGTACGGTCTGTCCTGGCTATTTGATAGCCCTGTGGTAATGCTTGGACGAGATCAGGTGCAGAAGACGTGGTTAACCATGTCTCCGTAAAAAAGACTGCATCCGGATTGTGTTCTTCAAGCAATAGGGACACTTCTGTTTGATGCTTGGGCAAGGATCTACAATTTAAAAGAAACATCTTAAAAGAGTGCCGATGTTCAGTGGTCATAATGCCTCTTGGGTTGATATGGCAGTATTGACAATAGGAGGGTAGATTTAAAGGGTAATATAGATGATGACACTTTCCTTTTGGCGAAGGTCTCAAACTGAGTAGCTCATTGGAGGTATATCTTGTATGAGACCCGTAAAAATGGGCAGGGGTCATGGCCCCTAGCCCCGTCCGGTCGCGGACGGGCGCAGACGGGCTTGCCTTTGGCGCGCCGCCGGCGCGCCCGCCCACTGCGCGGACGGGATGACAACATCCTTATATACGGGTTAGAGGCGGGTGGGAGGCGACCAACAACTCAAGCGCCAACCCCGATTTCCCCCTATATGGCCTCCTAAGCCCTGCCTCGCACAGCGTCAGCACTGACTCTGCTGCGCTGGGAGCGGGGACAAGTGTAGAGGAAATCCCTGGTCAGGTGAGTCTAAAAGAAATAATAACGAAGTTTTTGAGGCAAAGTAATAAAATGCACACAGTTAAAATAGTTATCCCCTGGCTCACGCCTCAGGGGTCCAACACGCGCTAGCAATCAGCGCGCTCGCGCATTCACTCAGCTTTTATACTTGGGCGGGCGGGAGGCGACCAACAACTCGAGCACCAACCCCGATTTCCCCCAATATGGCCTCCTAAGCCCGGCGTCGCACAGCGTCAGCACTGACTCTGCTGCGCTGGGAGCGGGGACGAGTGTAGAGGAAATCCCTGGTCAGGTGAGTTTAAAAGAAATAATGCCGAAGTTTTTGAGGCAAAGTAATAAAATGCACACAGTTAAAATAGTTATCCCCCGCTCACGCCTCAGGGGTCCAACACGCGCTAGCAATCAGCACGCTCGCGCATTCACTCAGCTTTTATACTTGGGCGGGCGGGAGGCAACCAACAACTCGAGCGCCAACCCCGATTTCGCCCAATATGGCCTCCTAAGCCATGCCTCGCACAGCGTCAGCACTGACTCTGCTGCGCTGGGAGCGGGGACGAGTGTAGAGGAAATCCCTGGTCAGGTGAGTTTAAAAGAAATAATAACAAAGTTTTTGAGGCAAAGTAATAAAATGCACACAGTTAAAATAGTTATCCCCCGGCTCACGCCTCAGGGGTCCAACACGCTCTAGCAATCAGCGCGCTTGCGCATTCACTCAGCTTTTATACTTGGGCGGGCGGGAGGCGACCAACAACTCGAGCGCCAACCCCGATTTTCCCCAATATGGCCTCCTAATCCCTGCCTCGCACAGCGTCAGCACTGACTCTGCTGCGCTGGGAGCGGGGACGAGTGTAGAGGAAATCCCTGGTCAGGTGAGTTTAAAAGAAATAATAACGAAGTTTTTGAGGCAAAGTAATAAAATGCACACAGTTAAAATAGTTATCCCCCGGCTAAACGCCTCAGGGGTCCAACACGCGCTAGCAATCAGCGTGCTCGCGCATTCACTCAGCTTTTATACTTGGGCGGGCGGGAGGCGACCAACAACTCGAGCGCCAACCCCGATTTCCCCCAATATGGCCTCCTAAGCCCTGCCTCGCACAGCGTCAGCACTGACTCTGCTGCGCTGGGAGCGGGGACGAGTGTAGAGGAAATCCCTGGTCAGGTGAGTTTAAAAGAAATAATGCCGAAGTTTTTGAGGCAAAGTAATAAAATGCACACAGTTAAAATAGTTATCCCCCGGCTCACGCCTCAGGGGTCCAACACGCGCTAGCAATCAGCGCGCTCGCGCATTCACTCAGCTTTTATAGTTGGGCGGGCGGGAGGCGACCAACAACTCGAGCGCCAACCCCGATTTCCCCCAATATGGCCTCCTAAGCCCTGCCTCGCACAGCGTCAGCACTGACTCTGCTGCGCTGGTAGCAGGGATGAGTGTAGAGGAAATCCCTGGTCAGGTGAGTTTAAAAGAAATAATAACGAAGTTTTTGAGGCAAAGTAATAAAATGCACACAGTTAAAATAGTTATCCCCCGGCTCACGCCTCAGGGGTCCAACACGCGCTAGCAATTCATTTCATTTCATTTAAGTCAAAGATAGCATTCCTAAACACCTTCAAGGTATAAATATACCTTCACTTGCTATGGCAAAGAACGATGTGGTTCGGTGCAGTTCGACTACCTACTTGCCCGATGCAGCTCGCTACAGCAAGGGCAGAAGGAAGCCGACTCTCCCGCTGAAGCACTGAACAGCAGCGGACATCCTCCTGTGGAGAATCCAGCGCCAGTGTTTCTGACTACCCTTGTAGGGTGTTGGGAAATCGAGTCCGAGACAGAGATAACAAACCTCCTTCATTCTAAGGTATGGAGCTGATTAGAACCTAGAGAAACCTTTGGCAGTTCTCGGCAGAACTACAACTTATGCTAAGCAATACTTACTTTTTCCCTCGTACTAGACCTAGGTTAGGCACATTGGGGAAGGCATATTTTAGAAGCACCAGTTCAGTATTTTATCCTGTGTTATTTATGTATGTATTTTTATATGGCTTAGAAACCATACAATGCTTTAACAGTATTATTTTATATTACTGTTCACACTGTACGCATTATACTTTGCATTCTGTCTAATGATTGTAGCAGTTCACCTCTCTTGCATGAGAAAGAAGACTGTTCAATAAACCTTTTTAATGGAAATGCCTGTCACTCTATTTCTCTGCAACTCTGTAGAAACGAAGCATGCACGATTGACTGAGAAAAATAGTTATCTATTGTTCCCCCGACTCTGAAAATACTGTTCCAGTTCTAGGAGAAACAAAGTAGTCGATTTATGCCGCTGTCAGAAACTAATCCCTTCTTGTGTATTCGAGAAAGTTTCTAGTGACCTCTGAGGTAGCTGGCACTCACAATTAAGTTTAGGATATTCGATAGAGACCTACTGACCTAAGTCCTACGTCATATCTATAGGATATATTATTCCAATGCGCAGAGCATATTGGGAATATAGGAACTACACTACATGGCGCCCAATGTTTGGAAAGGCACTAATTTAACACTAGATACTAGAGTAACTCAGTCGTGCTTTTCACAGAGACCCCTTTTTTCCCCTAAAATACTCCAGTAGAATTCTGGAGTGGGTAAAAGGATAATATCAGCCATAACTGAGTAGGACAAAAATCCTATATATTAATATTTTGGGTTTGTTCAACGTTGAAGGATACAATGTTCCAAAATATTGTGTACCTTATCTTTGTTTACTTGAAACTTGCTTTGCAAACTTTCAGCCAACAAAATGGCCGACAATGATAATCCCGGGGCCAGTGGAGCTGCAGGCGGACACGCCATACCAGCTTTTAACGTTACCGGTTTCCAAGAAACCGACGAGGATGCTACAGCCATACCTCCATATTTAAGGAAAGCCATCACTATACAACTTATAAAAAAGAGCCTATCAGCAAGAGGTGGTTTAACGGTGCCCTAACACATTTAAATTGCATTACCAGGCTTGGTTCACTAGGTACACCAGGAGCAACATGGCCAGTCTTAGCCAGCTATACACCACTTCCTGAAATTAATGAAATGACAGATGTGGAACTACAATCTCAACTCAAAGAGCTAATCAAAATCTATAGACAATTGGTTTATCATTTTTGCAGATTTCAACTTTTTACTTCTTACTGTGCTGTTCTAATGTGAGCCGACTCTTTTCAGCTGTCACTGCAGTTGATAGAACTCCACAGGCACTGATCTGAAGTTTCTGGTAAATGTTTGGCCTTGCTTTAAGGATATTCCATTGAGTGTTGCATGCAGAATTTCTCTACACTAGGTTGTAGCAAGGGGTGAGCGCAAATAGTGAAAATTGCTTTTGGGTCATTGAGAAAAATGATGGCAAACTTACATGAAATTAGATGTAATTGCGCTAAATGCTAATCTGTCAGTTTGCGCTACATTTTAGTGCAAAATCCATCTTCACATCAATTAATTTTACAAAAGGATGCATCTAAACATAAGCACCGCGCACAGCAGTGACTTGCATTTTGTTGCTCCTGTACATTCGCTGTAGGCTTTTCCTGCAACCTGCTATGTGTTGTATATAAAATTATTTTTAAAAAGAATATCAGCTCTTTATAGTTCTGCTTCCCACTAGTATATTGTATCGTAACTCATTGTACCAAAGTGCATATATTTTCAAACATCCGAGGGTCTTTTAACCTTGAATGGGTGAAGCAGGAATTCAAAGAGAGTTGATGGTTGGCAGGCCCTCTGTGCAGACGGATACAAGCTCCAAAGATGACCTCTTGATCCATTCTGATTCACAAAGTGGACAGCCAGGGGAGTTAAAAAGCATCATTGGGAGGCCAAGGTCAGTATTTTTGAGAGAGTTTAGGAGATGCACTCAAGGAGACAATTGCAAATTTAAAAGTAAATTGAAATCCACCCCTCCTCCTAGGGCTCTCCACACACAGGCCCAGGCAATCAAAATAACTATCATTCAATTAAACAAGAACGTTTAAGCTCAGTCATTCAAAGAAATCCAGCCCTCAGATTGCACTGATCTTTGTGATGTTTGTTTTTATACACAAATGCTAAATCTCAGATTTCTAAACCTTACATAAGAGTGAAGAGTGAAAATGAAGCCTACGAATGAATGGGCGGGCTGCCATTCATGTTGTACTTAATATCTCTTGCAATTAAAAGTAATAGTGAATGTGCTGTCACACATGAGACCTACAAATGGGAGAGCTTTTGAGCCAAGCTTTTAAAATAGTGCTGAGTTTTTGCAAGTCACAAAATTGGTATAGTGTCCTTTCATTTAGTAGAGTTTTTGCCAAGAGAACAGTAAATATCAGGTTACAGGCTCCACAAGAAATGCTGCTTCAGCAGTGATCTGTGTGTAAACTGTCGTCAAATTCAGTGTGCACATGCTGCACACATGTGTGTTTATGTCTAACATGCAAGGTTAAATATTCAGATAATTTTGTAAGACACTGATATCAGAAAGTTGTATCTTCCAATCCCGGTGTCAGTTTGCTGTTTGAATCTTTGCTGCAGAGTTATCTCAGCACACTGCCCTTCTTTGGTTAATAAAAATAACTTGCATTAAAGTATTTTAAGGTATTACAATACTCTTAGTGAGATCAGACGTCTCACATTTCCATGTTACTTATGTGGTCTTCCTGTATGGGAACACAAGAAGGGTCAGTCATGACTGTTACTACAGCAGAAGGAAGTATGGATGACTACTTTAGGTAAGTACTTCTTATTCATTCATCATTCGAGTTCTCAGTACACCTCTGGAAAGATGGACATCTTGTCTCAGAGGCTCCCCCAGTGATATGACCACTGCCAATGTCGACACCACCCGAGGGATGGCATCCACCATGTTTGAGTCACCAAAAGGAAGCGCGAGTCTACACAAATCAAGAGTAAGAGAATAGTCAGGCCCAGAAATGACAGCTGAAAAAACATTGGGTTTACAGCTACAGATGTCCCTCACACAATACTCTGGAGAGAAAGCCTACAAGACATTTCTGTCCTGGATCACCCTCATCAAAAAAGGGGAAATTGAGAGGGATGAAGGTGTCATTCTTGGTACCTAATCAAATGCATCAAAGTGGAGTGCAGCAGGTGGGAAGAAACTAGCTGCAAAGAGTTCACTTTCTCCAAGCAGTCATCCACATACTATAAAATATCTATTCCCAGTCTGCAAAGATGTCCCATGAACAACACCAGGACCTTAGTAAACACTTGAGAACCTAAAGTGAGGCCAGTAGGAAGGACTAAAAACCGGTAGCAGTTCTATCCTGCAACACATCTCAAGGACTGCAATATCAAACAAGGCATCCCGTGGTTCCTAGGACAGCATTGTTTGCTGAAGGTCCAGCACCTGAAGAGCTTGGCTGACAAAGAGCACTAAGAAATTTTCTTTCCACATGAAGGAGTTGAAGACACTCAGGCTCTACTCTTCCTTGGCGACCAAGAAGTAGCAGAAGCTGCACCAAGACCCCCTCTGGGCCTTTCATTATTCCTTACAACACCACTGGCAAGAACGTTTAGGATTCTCTAAGACAATATATGGCCATGAATGGCTGGAGAAGAAGAAAAGTTGGAGGGGAGGACTTTGGGTGGAAATATCCTGAAGGGGAGAGCATATCCTTTGCTATTGATTTGGAGGAGGCACAGCTCTGAAGTTAAAGTCTGCTAGCGGTCGCTAAACTTGGAGCTCTGTCCACCTGTCTGGTGATTGTGTTCAGCAGAAACAACAGTAAAGTGTTTTGGAGTAGTGAGGGTGGGAAAGGATGATGAAGAAGACTGCTCTTGTGCTGGCATCTTCTTTTGAACCCACTTTTATCCTCTGGCCACAAATAAAATTGGGGTTGGTCCTGAGGAAGATATGATGGTTGATCCACAAAAAACTGTTACGACCTTGAAAAACTGCAACAGTTCTGTTAGTGCTGCAGTGTCTTTTGTGCTTGGTGAGCAAAATCTCATTTGATGCTCTACTGATGAGATTCATAATCCAGACCCTACTTGGCTCATTAAGGGATCCAGAAGGATGGTTAGTATTTATCACCTGAAATATTCTCTCACTGTCTCTCTCTGTCTGTATCATTCTATGTCTCGCTCTTTCTCTGATAGAGAAACCTCTCTCCCTCTCCTGCCATTTCTGCTTTCTCATTGTGTATCTGGTAGAAGGGATAGGGGGCATGAGAAACAATTTGGAGGCGAACATAACAGAATAAATGTAGGTACTTTTTTCATGGGAGTGTTTAAGGCAGCACAACATATGGGCAATTTGTTGGGAATTAGAATAACATTTGCCCAAGGAATGCAAGAAATAGCCATTCACATTCAGGCCTTTCATGTTCTGCCTGAGTGATCATGCTAATATGTAACAATGAAAAGCATTTAATTATGCCATGTGGCATAATATTGTAATTTCAGGAATTTCATGCAAAACACGTGAAATGAAATACCAGAAATTACACCAATTACACCAGCGCAGACCAGAAGAAAGAAGTATGCAGGCATTTTCCCAGAAGAAAATGTGTTTGTTGCAATTGCAGAACTTATAAAAGTCAAGGCCCCCTGGCCCTAATATGAAAGATTAAAACAGCTACCCAGTTTGTGGGCGCCAATTTATTCCCTGTTGTTCACAGAGATCTCAGATGTGAAAATATAGCCCCCCTTCATGGATCGGTAACCTTTTAGTTGTAAAGGGGTGCTAATCGAGGTGACAAAAAATCTTATAGACCTATAATCCTCATTGATATAGATTGTACCCTATACACAAAATTCATTCTGAAGGCAATCAAAGAATGGATAGAGGTGATGGGGAAATTGAATGCACCTCAGGGGGTATCTAGACAAGAACTATCTACCACTTAGCAGGCCTTTATATTCCTTCACATTGTGAATAAATTCAGCATGATGTAACAGATGCATTTATATGTAGCATTTTTGGATTTCCCCTCAATGTTCATTATGATCCTGAGGGCTAGAATGTGGGAAGAACTGGGGAACTTGGGCATAAAGGTAGCACTGCTATCTATAGTGAAAATACTCTACCCAGGAGCTACTGCCTCTGTTAGAGTGGTCCTAAAACAGAGCTTGAGCAGGCAATTTCCAACATCAGGTGGAGTGAAACAGGAGCTGTATCATGATGGTATTTTCTGTTTAATTGCAGAGCTGAGCATCAGTCTTTATGTGCTTGCAGTGTGTAGGGTTATATGGCTATATGCAAATCAGTCTGACCCTGTGCCTCACCGCTTTTGGCCGCCATAAGTGTGGCAGGGTATGCTCAGACGTGAGTCCCTTGCTCACTTTGCGACTGGATTCAAGCAAGCCGGGCTGTAGACGGCTGTAATGCCAGAAACCGGTCCTCGGAAGCTTGTTTCCGGTCCAGGGAGGGCATGGCTTGGCAGTTCGGGCTGGACTGCTCCCATGAGGCACAGGGTCAGACTGATTTGCATATAGCCATGTCTCAACTGGGGTGGCAGAGTGTGCTAAAGAACGGTGATGGATTAAACCCAGATCTTTTGACTGGGTGTGAGTGTTTGATTGGTTCAGATGCTCCATCCATTACCACCCCCTTTTGTACTGCTTTTGGCCGCCATAAGTGTGGCAGAGTATGCTCAGACGTGAGTCCCTTGCTCACTTTGCTACTGGATTCAAGCAAGCCGGGCTGTAGACGGCTGTAATGCCAGAAACCGGTCTCGGAAGCTTGTTTCCAGTCCAGAGAGGGCATGGCTTTGCAGTTCGGGCTGGACTGTTCCCATGAGGCACAGGGTCAGACTGATTTGCATATAGCCATGTCTGAACTGGGGTGGCAGAGTGGGCTAAAGAACGGTGATGGATTAAACCCAGATCTTTTGACTGGGTCTGAGTGTTTGATTGGTTCAGATGCTCCGTCCAATACCACCCCCTTTTCTACCACTTTTGGCCGCCATAAGTGTGGCAGGGTATGCTCAGACGTGAGTCCCTTGCTCACTTTGCCACTGGATTCAAGCAAGCTGGGCTGTAGACGGCTGTAATGCCAGAAACCGGTCCTCGGAAGCTTGTTTCCGGTCCAGGGAGGGCATGGCTTGGCAGTTCGGGCTGGACTGTTCCCATGAGGCACAGGGTCAGACTGATTTGCATATAGCCATGTCTGAACTGGGGTGGCAGAGTGGGCTAAAGAACGGTGATGGATTAAACCCAGATCTTTTGACTGGGTGTGAGTGTTTGATTGGTTCAGATAATCCATCCATTACCACCCCCTTTTGTACCGCTTTTGGCCGCCATAAGTGTGGCAGGGTATGCTCAGACGTCAGTCCCTTGCTCACTTTGCCACTGGATTCAAGCAAGCCGGGCTGTAGATGGCTGTAATGCCAGAAACCGGTCCTCGGAAGCTTGTTTCCGGTCCAGGGAGGGCATGGCTTGGCAGTTCGGGCTGGACTGTTCCCATGAGGCACAGGGTCAGACTGATTTTCATATAGCCATGTCTGAACTGGGGTGGCAGAGTGGGCTAAAGAACGGTGATAAATTAAACCCAGATCTTTTGACTGGGTGTGAGTGTTTGATTAGTCCAGATGCTCCGTCCATTACCACCCCCTTTTGTACTGCTTTTGGCCGCCATAAGTGTGGCAGGGTATGCTCAGACGTGAGTCCCTTGCTCACTTTGCCACTGGATTTAAGCAAGCCGGGCTGTAGACGGCTGTAATGCCAGAAACCGGTCCTCGGAAGCTTGTTTCCGGTCAATGGAGCGCATGGCTTGGCAGTTCGGGCTGGACTGTTCCCATGAGGCACAGGGTCAGACTGATTTGTATATAGCCATGTCTGAACTGGGGTGGCAGAGTGGGCTAAAGAACGGTGATGGATTAAACCCAGATCTTTTGACTGGGTGTGAGTGTTTGATTGGTTCAGATGCTCCGTCCATTACCACCCCCTTTTGTACCACTCCAGTGGCATGGAGAGCACGGGACCCATGTCCCGGAATACCCGGTGGATAGATTTTGGCCCAGACCTCTGTACTGGGGTGAATGATTGACATTGTTCAACATTCTGTCCATCAATTGTTCTCTGTGCATTTGTCAGCCCTAGTGGGACGGGTACGCCCAGACATGGGCCCTTTGCTCTCCATGCCACTGGAGTCAAGCTAGCCTGGCTGATGAGGGGCGATACCCGGAAACCGGTCCTAGGATGCAAAGGCCAAGGCCAATTTGAATGGGAAATCTTGGAAACAGTGCTGAAGGTAACTTAATTGCTCACTAACATAACAACATGTAGATTTGTAAAGCGAACATTCACCACTACGGGTATCTTGGCACTGAATACCAGATGTTTGTTGTTACCCAACTCAATGGTACGCATTTTATCAACCTCAGGCGAATAAAAGCTGAGTGTGTCGGGGTGAGCCTCAGCTAGGACTACCAGTGCAAGGGGTTCGCTCATCTCTGCACAAGTCCTTGGACCAATAGAATAGAAGTTGGCACGGAAACTGGAATATAAAACAAAGCTTTATTATTAAACCTCATGAGGTGGAACTACATTCACAAAATACCCTCCGGTAGTGTATGAAGTAGCACACTGAACAGAAGGAACATGGTCCTTTTATACCCACACAGGGGCTCAGAAGAAGTTGGTGCAAGTACAGAAGAGAAGAGTTACATACATAAAAGGACATACAGAAATACACAGTCAACAGAAGGGAGGAGCTAGCCGCTTGCTAATTCTGGTAGAGGCAAACTGACAGTTACAAACTAAGAACAAATGTATGGACAGTTACAGTTCCTTCTGCGCATGTGCAGAGCAGCAGAGCCTAAATATAGCCAGTCTCTAAGCAGAGTACAAGGGTAAACAACAGCAAGGAAGGACAGAGCACATGGTGAGCACATGACAGACAAGATGGCTGCCACATACAAGATGGCTTCAGCTAAATGCTAACCCCGATCGCTGCCAAATTACAACAGACGAACCTTTTATCATTTGCTAAAGACATTCGGTCATTTGGGGTAATCTTGATTCACATCTTGTACATCTATTAACATAATTTCACCAAGGACCAACTGACCACCGCCCTCGCACTGAGACCACCCGCCGACCCCACCGACCCAAACACCGCCGCGACCAACCTCAAACAGTGGATCATCGACTGCGCCGAAATCCTCGCCCCTCTGAAGACCTCCACAACCAACCACACCAACAAGAAAGCCGCCTGGTTCACCAAAGACCTCCGGATATCCAAGCGCACCTGTCGGAAGCTGGAGAAGTAATGGCTCCACGACCGAACACCAGACAGCCACACATCCCAGAAGAACGCCACCCGCAGACACCACCAACTCTTCAGGACCGCTAAGAGGACCGCCATCAAGGACCGCTTAGACAACAACGCACACAACACCAAAGAACTCTCCAACCCCAGCTCCAACACCAACGACAACCCTCCATCACAAGACCAGTGCCACTCCCTAGCCGCCTTCTGTGACCGCAAGATCACCGACATCTACGATAGCTTCAACTCCCACACCCCCGCATCCACCACCGAGTCCACCACCCCTGCGACCACCACCCGCACCAGCCGCCTGACCGCCTGGTCCAGCGACGAAGACACCATCAAAATCATGAACTCCATCCACTCCGGATCCCCATCTGACCCCTGCCCTCACCACGTCTTCAACAAAGCCAGCACAACCATCGCGCCCCACCTACGAAAAACAATCAATAGTTCCTTCGAGACAGTAACTTTCCCGGAAAGCTGGAAGCATGCCGAGATCAACGCCCTTCTGAAGGAGCCCAAAGCGGACCCCAAGGACCTCAAGAACTTCTGCCCTATTTCCCTGCTCCCGTTCCCAGCAAAAGTGACAGAGAAGATTGTCAACAAACAGCTAACCCGCTACCTCAAAGACAACAACATCATGGACCCCTCCCAATCCGATTTTCGCAGCAACCACAGCACCGAGACCGCCCTCATTGCCGCCACTGACGACATCAGGATCCTGATGGACAAAGGAGAAACAGCCGCTATCATCCTCCTGGACCTATCAGCAGCCTTTGACACAGTCTGCCACCGTACCCTATCAGCACGCCTCCATGATGCCAGAATTGAAGAGAAGGCCCTGGCCTGGACCACATCCTTCCTCTCCGGCAGAACCCAGAGCGTCCGCCTCCCACCCTTCCACTCGAAACCCACCCAGATCATCTGCGGCGTCCCACAGGGATCCTCCCTCAGCCCGACGCTGTTCAATATCTACATGGCACCGCTCGCCCATGTCGCACGACAACATAGCCTCAACATCATCTCCTACGCCGATGACACCCAGCTGATCATATCCCTCACCGAAGACCCCCACACCGCCAAAGCCAACCTCCACAGAGGAATGAAGGCCGTAGCCGACTGGCTGAGGGACAGCAGACTGAAGATGAACTCAGACAAGACGGAGGTCCTCATTCTCGGACCAACCCCATCAGCCTAGGACGACTCTTGGTGGCCCACTTTGCTAGGCACAGCCCCGGAACCCACAGACCACGCACGCAACCTGGGGGTCATCCTCGACTCCACCCTCTCCATGACCAGGCAAGTCAACGCCATCTCCGCATCCTGCTTCAACACCCTCGGCATGCTCCGCAGGATCTTCAAATGGATCCCTCCCGACACAAGGAAAATCGTCACCCAGGCCCTCATCACCAGCAGACTCGACTACGGGAACGCCCTCTACTCAGGAACAACAACCAAGCTCCTGAGACGACTCCAACGAATCCAGAATGCCTCGGCACGACTGATCCTCGACATCCCCCGACGCAGCCACATCACCCCCCACCTGAGAGGCCTGCACTGGCTCCCCGTCAAGAGGATCACCTTCAAACTCCTTCACACAAAACCCTACACAACGCCGGACCCACATACCTCAACAACTGTCTCAGCTTCCACACCCCCACCCAAAACCTCCGCTCAGCCAATCTCGCCCTCGCCACAGTACCCCGTATCCGGAAAACCACCGCCGGTGGCAGATCCTTCTCCTACCTTGCCGCCAGGACCTGGGACGCTCTCCCCACCAGCCTACGACAGACGCAGGACCTGCTGGCCTTCAGAAGACTCCTCAAGGCCTGGCTCTTCGATCAGTAGTGGGCCCCCTCCCCCCCCCCAGCGCCTTGAGACCCTCACGGGTATGTAGCGCACTTTATAAATGCAGTGATTGATTGATTGATTGATCATTTCGGTAAACTCTTTATTTAGCATACGTTGGTTTTTTACTTCTGCAACATTTCGCTTGGCAGGTGTACAGGCAGTATTGCAAATGGAGCAAAGCATTGGACCACATTGTATACATACACAGCATGTAAATAGTGTTACTAGTATTACACATAGGATGGTCAATAGCTTCCAGCCCCAAGTGGCAAAGAGTTTCCAAAGCCAGCTGGCAAAAGTCCGGGTGCCAGTCTCTGAGGGAATTTCATCAGTAATCTTATGTAGTTTAGAGATTGCATCAAACACTGAAGGTGAGTGATCAGGAATGTAGATACAGCAACTACTACCGATGATGCAACATGCACCACCTCGATCAACCAAAATCACATCTAGAAGCATACGATTTTGGAGTGCTACAATCCTCGTAACTTGCAGCTCTTCTGTAATGTTCCCAAGTGCCATAGCTGTCTGATTGATACCAGCTTCTACAACACGAGTCAATCGTCTTCTCTTTCTGCTGTTTAATGCAGCACTCACAATGAAAAACAAGCCCAAATTGAAATCAACGTATTGTTTCAAGGTGGTGTAAGTCTGGTCCACCTCATCAATGCTTGTTGTCCTCTTATATCTGTTCTTAGAGATATCGTTGTATAATTTGAAGTCTCTATGATACGATGCAGGTGCCAGAAACACAGGGGGCAACAAAAAGGACACGTAACATACTTCAGACCATCCAACAGGTAGTAGGTAATATCCCTTGTTACCGCAGACAAAGTAGGTATTATGTGTGGATATAAAACTGCTGTTATGGACACCTTCAATAGTCAGAACTACAGTACACTCACTTCTCCCCACTGGAATTCTCCCAACACTGCTTATACACAAGTCTGCTTTAGCTCTAGTAACAGAAATCACAAATGGTCCATTGTTCCTAATAGTTCTCATGTTTGGGAAAACATATGGCGTAGAAATATTCTCAGGTCGATACTCCTCCCATTCCCATTTAGTCCCTTCGGCCAGGAGATTGCCATTCTCATCTGGGCAGCACACTTTATTGAGATGATACTTAATTTGTCCTACTGAAGCACTTGAGATGTTAGCCCTTTTAGAAGCAAACAAAAGTGCAAACCAAGCTTGGCAAGAACCATTATGCGAGAAAGGAAGAGGAATACAAGGTGTTCCTCTCTTCTTCTAGTGAGCAGGTGTCATCCCACACACCCAGCAGTCAGTAGTATTTGTAGCATTGTGAGTGTGATGCAACATCTGAATATACGTATTGTTCAAATAGGATTGTCAATGCTTTTGCTCATGGTATGGAAGCGTAAAGCAATGATGTTCAGCTGGTACTGGAGTAGTGGCGATCAGAAGCTGTCGAGCAGGAGCCACTTTCTCAACAAACCAAGCTGTCACTGCTACAGCTACCATAGCAACAACATATCCTACAGCACAAATGATATTTGTATTACAGATCTTAGCAACAGCTGATCTCCCTGCAGACATGATCACTTCATCATTGAATCAATCTTTGGAGCTCTAATGTCCTGGGAAGCCGTTGGTGTCTTCACTGAGGGTCAAGACGGGTGTCACTATAAAGGACTGATCCCCCCCTTGCCACATCAGCACTCCGTTTCACAAACCCAGGATGGTAGCTAGCCAGTCTTTTTCAACAATGCAGACTTTTTCCTTCGTCTCAGTTGGTATCGGGATACTCCAGGAATCGTGTGGTCCGGAAAGACTTCCTCAGATTTGTCAGGTGAAATAGCTTGCCCTTTCTCTGTGTTCAAAATCTCTCGATGGTCGGTCAACACAGTGGGTTCCACCAAGGTAGGCAACACTCGCTTGCAGTGAGTGCTGTGGATCCAGTTCTTCCTGTTCGTCACTCGAACCGCTGTCCTCGTAGCTAGGAGCACCTGCTCCGGACCTCGCCACCTGGGCTCCAAAATGTTCGACCTCTCGAAGACCTTGACCATTACGTGGTCACTGGGTTGGAATTCATGGGCCTCACCTGTGGACCTGTCAGGAAGAGCTTCTCAAACCTGTTGATGAATAGAAATCAAACTGTCAGTCAACTGTGATAAGTAGTCACTCATCAGAATGCATGGTACGTCATGTATGGGGCGTGGCTTAGGGACTCTCCAAATGTTCATCGTTCTCCCAAATACCACCTCATATGGTGTAAGTCCAGATCGTGAATGTGGCATTGATATAATGGACAACAATGCCAAAGGCAACACATCAGGCCATTTCAAAGACGTGGAAGCCTGTATTTTCACTAGTTTCAACGTCAGAGTAGCATTATACCTTTCCACTAGTCCTGCTGATTGAGGGTGGAAGACTGCATGGAACTTCTGTTTGATCCCTAATCCTTTCAGGACATACTCAACAACTTGCCCAATAAAATGAGGTCCGTTGTCACTCTACAAAAGTTTGCAAACACCAAATCTAGGGAAGAACTCTTTTAAACGCACCTTTGCTGTTGTGAGAGCTGTATTATCCTTTGTGGGGTATGCCTCTATCCATTTACTGAAGGCACATACCACCACTAAGACATACTTTAAGTTATTGCAACGTTCAAGTTGGATATAATCCATTTGCAAAACTTAAAAAGGTGCCGTTGGTGTAGCAAACCCTCTTCTAGGAGTTTGTGTCCCTTTACCAGGATTGTACTGCCAACAAATCAAACAGGACTGTAGTGTCTTTTTAGCTGTGCCGGCAATTTCTGGATGCTCCCAAACTTGCGTAAGCAATTTCGTTATTGCTGAGGCTCCAACCTGTGCCGGCCCATGTGCCATATGAACCATAGGCTGTAAATAGGATACAGGCAGTTTCCATTTGTCCATCTCTTTATTTCGCCAACAACCCTCATCATCCAACATTCCCTCTTTAGACCATTGTTCAAGCTCCTCCACAGAAGAAGATTTCTGTAAGTCTAACACTTCTTGTCTAGCATCATGCTAATGTTCAGCTTGTGACTTCACTACATACATAGATGTAGTACTTTGCTGCATTGCAGTCTCACGGGCTACGCGATCTGCAAAGGCGTGCCTTGTCCTGTCTTGTCAGTCACTTTCTTGTGTGCCCTACACTTAACAATAGCAATTTTCTTCGGATATGTTAGCGCAGTCAAAAGATTATGCACTAGTTCTCCATGCATTATCTGCATTCCGTGGGATGTAAGAAAGCCTCTTTCCTTTCAGAGTAGGCCAAAATCATGGGCCACTACAAAAGCATAGCGGCTATCTGTATAGATGTTCACACACAAATCAGTACTAAGTTCACACGCCTGTGTCAAAGCTATTAGCTCAGCTGCTTGAGCTGACTTCTGTGGTATACGAGCTGTCTCAACTACTGTCTGAAGTGTCGTAATTGCATATGCAGCTGAGATCGTGCCATCTGTTAACTTCAAACAAGACCCATCAACCCACAGTTCCCCATCTACCTCTGAAAGGGGCGTATCTTGTAAATCGACGCAACCCTTTGTCTGTTCCTCAGTAAGAAATATACAATCATGCGACTCCTGTGACTGAGGCTGAGTCGCTGGATATGGCAACAAAGTAGCTGGGTTCAGGGTCGCACATCTCTTTAGGGTAAGGGGCCAACAATGTCAAGTCGTGTCCTGTCAAACGAACACTAGTCAAGTGTTGCGTCTTAGTCTGGTTCAAAAGTGCATCGACCGCATGGGGTACTAGCACCAACAATTTGTGTGACAAAACTATCCCTTCATTCTGATGTATAGACACAGCTGCTGCTGTAACTGAGCGAAAGCACCCAGGCAATGCACGAGCAACGGGATCAAGAACAGCTGCAAAATATGCACAGGGACACTGCTTGTCACCGTGTGTCTGTACTAAAACTGACAATGCACACCCATCTTTCTCGTGTACATAAAGTGTAAAAGCCTTCATATAATGTGGAGTGCCTAACACTGGTGCAGAGCAAAGAGCTTGACGTAACTGATGAAAAGCATGTGTGAAAAGCCTAATATCCATTGCTTACAAAAAGAAGTAAGACCGATAAATGCACGGACATCTTTCTGAGTAGAAGGTACTGGTGTGTCTAAAATTGCTTGAATGCGATCTGGTGTAAGTGCACGCCCCTCCTTAGACAGAAGGTGACCTAAGTAGGTAACCTTCGGTCTACAATATTGTAATTTCCTCCGTCACACTTTGTGGTGGTGTGCAGCAAGAAAGGAAAGCAAAGACAAAGTACATTTTTCACACTGTTCAGGGGTATCGGCTGCCAACAAGATGTCATCGACATATTGTATGAGAGCCACTCCTTTAGGCAAAGTAAAGGAATCAAGTTGTCTTTTCAATGCTTGGCTGTAAATACTAGGACTCTCAGTATACCCTTGAGGAATTCTACAAAATCTGTATGATCGATTATTCAAAGTGAAACCGAACACATATCAGCTATCAGGATGAATAGGAATCAAAAAGAAGGCATTCTTTAGGTCAATTACAGTGAATGTAGTTGCTGTCGGAGGAACCAAAGTAAGAAGTGTCGTTATGTCTGAAACCACTGGGTATAGTGGCACCACAATCTTGTTAACTTCTCGTAAATCAATGATGAATCTGTAAATCCTAGTGTCAGTATCTTTTTTCAAAATGAGAAGAATAGGACTGTTGCAAATGTTATAAGGAACTTCTTCCACAACCCCCACTTCAATTAAATCATGGACAACGTACAAGTGCTTCTTCACCTTCTTGAGAAATTTTGTATTGAGGCAAGCGCGGCAATGAAGCGCCCTTCTTGACACTAATATGTACTGGTGGAATAACCATTTGCTCTACATTGGTGTCTGAAGTAGCCCACAAAGTACTAGGGAGTGAAGCTAATGCAATGTCTTCTTTCACAAGATAAGATCTCTCAATTATAGGGTAGTTGTCATTCAAAATAACACATACATCTTCTGTAGAACATCGTATCGTAGCACTGAAATACTTGAGCATATCAAGACCCACAATATTGTCCAGTGTGTTCGGAGAAAGAAAAATGGACATCGAGCAGTGAATTTGTCAACATGAAATGCAAGTGGTTGTAACAATGGGCTAAGGGAAGGTGCTCCATCGAAACCTATTGATGTAATGGTTAAGCCAGACAGGGGAGCCTTTGGAACCAATTGTTTAGATAAGGTGCTACAAGTGGCTCCTGTATCAACTAAAAACTGATCAGTAGTACCCAAAACATGTGCTGTAATATAGGGATCCTTTTGATCTACTGGAACTTCAACTGATACCTTACCCCAAGGCAATCCTAGGCATAAGTAGAATCTTTCAAATCAGACAGCAAATAATCAGACATTTGATATTGGTTCCGTCTATCAAACGTGTTAAACCCATTCTGTCCACGCATATTAGTATCAAACCAAGCACGGTCTTCCGTGCTTCATCTAGGCCCTGAATATCCTGCACCATTTCTCATTTGTCCCTGTCCAAGTGGATACTGATGAGCACGCAATACCGGACAATCGGCAGCCCAATGTCCACATTTCTTACAGTACGCACACTAGTCAGAAGACAAAGTCGAACGAACAATAGGAGAAAAAGATGGACCGTAAGACCCACGTCCACCTCTATCATTACCTCTAGAAGGCGAACCATAAACCTGAGCCAACATAACCTTCGTTTTTCACTCCTTAGTCTTTTTATCCTCATTACCCTTCGCTTCTAATTCCTGATGTTCATAATACTGAGCCATAGTCAAAAGAGAAACTGGAGAAGAGGTGGTCCATGTACTCTCACTGGCCTTTAGGCGACTAGCTATTCCTGGCAACAGGTTGGCGACATATTTATCAACAAACAGATGCCTGCCCGTGTCATCTGTCAATGAATGCCGCCTCAAAACGAGTAAAGAAGTCAGAAACCGATTCATATGTATTTTGCTTACAAGATGCTAATACAATCCAGTCTATCTTTTTAGAGGGAATAATCGTCTTTAACTTAACCAATATAGCTGAGAGAAGATCTAAAATTAACTGACATGGTTTCTGTGTAGGTTCACTTTCTACGTCCATTTGTTCTAATTCTTTCCATAACGCCCCAAAAGCTGCACGATCATCAACTTCACAAACAGTTCTCCCCATCTCAGGAGGTAATATTAATCTGAAGAACATATCGATATCAGGCAAAGTCATGGTACAAGAACTAATGGCCCCCTCAACTTCCTCATAAAAAGCGGCTGGATTTTTCCACAGATAAGGCAATGCAGTTTTAAGGGCCATAACATCCGCTCTATTCCAAGGAGTGTAAACCCAATTATAAATAAAATAACCCTTTGCATCAGTGGAATCCTTATTATCATCTGTTCCTGCACCCCTAGGAGGGACATACAAATGTGCGGCTCCCCGCATAGGTTTCGCATGTACTACCGCAATCTTATCTGTTTCAGAGGTAGAAGCCTGTGTCACGCTGGTCAGCTATGTTTGTGCAGCTGCGTCTGCTGCGTTTTTCTCATCTCGTAAATGGACCGCATGCATCAGCACGTAGTTTAACCAAAAGTCTGATTGAGTCAGCCAGCTGAGAAAAGACAAAAAGTCCATCACGCAAATGCTTACAGTCATCTACTATATCATCGGGCTCCAACTCATCAGAATATTTCCTAAACCGCTCAAGGACTTCTGCGGCAAATACTTTGGTAAAATATATTTGCTCCCTTTCCTGCCAGTTTTTCATGTTATCTATACATTCAGAATCAGAAGCAGTACTACGAACTGCTTTGCGAGCAGAGGATCTAAGCTCAGACGCACGCTCAGTGGTCAACATAGAACGGGTTTCCCATGCTTTCTCCTGCTCTATAGAAGAGTCCTCATCCGCATCACGAGGAGCAGAAGGAAAAGTATACGGAGGCGGAGAACGATATAACAACAGGGAATCATCTTGTGGTTTGTTAAGAATCGGATAAACGGGTTGCCTAACAGCGTATTGGCCAGTTACCTGCAAATGACGCTCTCTATCTTCCCTTTCTTTTATTTCCTTAATTTCTTTATTTTTCAATTCTAATGTTTTTGCATGGATATTTTTCCGTAATTCTTTTTCGGGCAAGGCTTACTCTCGTTTCATTTGCTCACGCACTTCGTTCTCCCACATTCATACACAGTCAAACATATCTTGCCTAGTCTTTCTCTTAAACATACATTGTTCCACATACTGAATATTTCGTAAATCAAATGACCCATGCATGGGCCAACACAACTCAGGATCCTTACTAGTGTATTTATTCCATAACGTGCTGTACATTATAGAAGAAATACCATGTTTAATATCCATATCCCTATTAGACATCCCTTCCGGGGGGCGGTTGTGTCTCATTAAGTCTCAAACGGGTACCACCACAAAAGCAATAATAATAATAATAATAATCCACATTTGTAAAGCGCACCACCACCCGTAAGGGTCTCTAGGCGCTGGGGGCCGTCTGGAAGATTAAGCAAGCTATAGTCACATGGTGCTGGGCTAATCTGCCGCCGGTGCCGGGGATCGAACCGTGATCCCCAGATTCCGGAGTCAGTCGCCCTAGCCGCGGTGTCACACCGCGGCGCAACACATTCTACGAAGTGTGCTAGAAACAGGCATGCAAAAAATAGTCCAATATATGCAGTATTATACGCAAAGTAGCACTTAAATCACGTTGTGCCGTTCAAATCTTATTCAAAGTAGAGCAAATTCTCCTCATTAGCTGCCTATATAAATTGCAATTTATATATTCCAAATCCCAAATTCCAAATTGGCCAATACATATACAAAACCAACAGTAAGCAGCATCAAACGAACTTACCAATCCCTGGTATCAAACCAACAGCAAGTGTCACATCAAAACAACCCTTACCAGTCCCTGGTGTCCAAATTCCAACTGCCAAGTTCTTGAATCGACCAAATGGTCACTGCACGGCGAATCAACAGAAAAGATCTCATTCTAGGACTGGCACCACCTGGAGGGTCAGATCAGAAAGAGAGGAAAAGCACCGTAGTTGCCAAGACGCGGGTCTCCTCGGGCAGTGATCGTACACAGTGAGATTCCAATCCTTCGTTTCGACGACTCCTTCGGGCATCCGATTCGCCGATGAGCCCCACTGGTTGGGCGCTAATTTGTCAGGGTGAGCCTCAGCTAGGCCTACCAGTGCTAGGGGTTCGCCGTTCTCTGCACAAGTCCTTGGACCAATAGAATAGAAGTTGGCACGGAAACTGGAATATAAAACAAATCTTTATTATTAAACCTCATGAGGTGGAACTACATTCACAAAACACCCTCCGGTAGTGTATGAAGTAGCACACTGAACAGAAGGAACATGGTCCTTTTATACCCACACAGGGGCTCAGAAGAAGGTGGTGCAAGTACAGAAGAGAAGAGTTACATACAGAAAAGGTCATACAGAAATACACAGTCAACAGTAGGGAGGAGCTAGCAGCTTGCTAATTCTGGTAGAGGCAACCTGACCGTTACAAACTAAGAACAGATGTGTGGACAGTTAAAGTTCCTTCTGCGCATGTGCAGAGTAGCAGAGCCTAAATATAGCCAGTCTCTAAGCAGAGTACATGGGTAAGCAACAGCAAGGAAGCACAGAGCACTTGGCGAGCACATGGCAGACAAAATGGCTACCGAATACAAGATGGCTTCAGCTAAATGCTAACCCCGATCGCTGCCAAATTACAAGTGGACACGCCGGGATTTGAACCTGTGACCATGTGGTCGAACACAGGCCCTTGCTGTAGACACATTGGTCCACTGAACCACCAGACCCAGTTGACCACAGTATCAATCAGATGATTTTCACCCTCTCTGTGGCCCAGGCCTAAAAGAAACGCAGTGGGGTATAACATTATAGAGACTCCAGTCCAATATGTAATAGTTCTGGAAAAAAATTCATTTTTGTGTCTGGTTGTAGCCGGTTTTATTTCTGCTTTATGTTAGAGTAGATGTATTGTTCCAATTTTATTTAGATAACTGTACATTTTTATTTTAATTATCAGATGACGCCGTGTCTCAGGAGCCTTCATTGGACCCACGACATTAAGGTACGCAGACCACAACGTTCTTTAGCATAAACACAGCAGTTGCACAGGACAGATCCATCTTCACCTGGACCTCTGAAGAGAGTGAATGAAGGTGTAATATCAACAATAAGTTACCACGATACATGTGAAGGAAGGAAGCAAAGAAAGGTTTTTGTTGCGGGCAATTCTTATAGGAATCTTAGGGCCCCATCCATCAACTTAAAAACCGTTTGCAAACGGGCACATTTGCAGAATCTGCCCCTTCCTTTGCGACCGGTATTTTTGCATTTGGGATGCATCATCCCAAATGCAAAAATCGCGATTTAAGGAATCCTTAAATGCAATGCATTAAACAATCAATCTGAAGTTGATGGTCATTTTCGATTTCTTCAAAGTCACATGTTACACACACACATGGCCTTGGTGCATGTGTGTATGCAACATGTGGTTAAATTGTAATTTCAGGGGTGCGACAGGGTATCCTTTAGGAACCCTTGCATCCTTGAAATTGCATGCACAATTTGCGAGTACCTATTGGGTATTGCGCATGCATTTCCCATTCATTCCTTTGGGCCTCTGGGCAATAGTGAGTCTTTAATTGCGATTCCTTAATAATCGCAAATAGATAATCGCTATTGTTTATGTTGATGCATGGGCCCCTTAGTTACAGAACAGAAAGTCACAAATAAAAATTTGGCGACATCATAGCAATATGAAGTTAATGGCTTAGTGCAGGGCAGCGGCAAAATTGCGCTTGCAAAGACATGGAGGTGCAGGAAAAATAGCTCACCTGGAAAAAATGTAAAAAGGTGAAAAAACCTCATAAACCTTCCAGAGAAATTCCGCACAGCTCGTTTTTCAAAACTGAGGCAAAATGCTAAAGATAATACTTGCACATTGGTCATAAAGCCTAGTTACGGCAGACAATATGGGGCATATGTAAATGTGTTGTATTTGTAAAGCGCACGGCTGCCCACGCGACGGGGCGTCCCGGCGCTGCACTCATACCGCTGTGGAACCCTTCCTGGCTTTTCCATGTGAAATGTCCACTCCTGGGCACCCCCAAGGTGAAGCCAGGCATCCAAGCGCTGCTGGGGCCGTTGTGGAGATTAAGAAAGCTATTGCCCAGAGTCACAGAGTGGGACCCATGATTAGAATAGGCACCGAGGCGAGAATTATCAGGTCCAGGGAGATTGAGTCCAAGAGCCGCCGAGGCAGGAATTGAACCCTGGTCCCGGGCCAGACCTCTGCATCAGGGTCTGCCGCTCTAACCATTGAGCCATGCTTCTCCACTATATCTCTCATACTTTCAGCAGTGCAATGAAGCAAACTACCTTGCTGTGCTACGCTGCATGAAAGGGCAGGAATTCACTGTATTTAACATCAAATGGTGCATTCCTGTCCTTTCCTTGCGCTGGTGCACTTGCACCAAGGTGCCCAATGCAGGCACACTTGCACCAAGGTTCCCAATGCAGGCACACTTGCAACAAGGTGCCCAATGTAGGCACACTTCCACCAAGGTGCCCAATGCAGGCACACTTGCACCAAGGGGCCCAATGCAGGCACACTTGCACCAAGGTGCCCAATGCAGGCACACTTGCACCAAGGTGCCCAATGCAGGCACACTTGCACCAGGTGCCCAATGCAGGCACACTTGCACCAAGGTGCCCAATGCAGGCACACTTGCACCAAGGGGCCCAATGCAGGCACACTTGCACCAAGGTGCCCAATGCAGGCACACTTGCAGCAAGGTGCCCAATGCAGGCACACTTGCACCAAGGTGCCCAATGCAGGCACACTTGCACCAGGTGCAAGGTTGCCTGCCTTGCAAGCAGGATTGTTTTGTACAGAAAGGGGCACCTTCTGGCGCAAAAAATTCAAATAATGAAGAGAAATATTTTTATTTCCCTTGTGGAGGCTTTGTATTTTGACGCATTCTCAAGTCAACCATTAATGGCAAATTTGAGAATGTGCCAAAATCCACAGGTGGATGCATTGGAACACCCAAGCTTCACCCATTGAATGCCTCCCTGGGGCAGAGTAAAGCAAGGCAATGATTTGAAAAGCCTTACGTTACTCCAGATCTATCAAGCCATGCAGGACCTCGCAGGGTAGCCTTGCATGGCTTGATAAATCTGACTTTAGTGTTGTGTCATCCTTGCACCCCCCTGCGCGGCACAAGGGCAACATGGCACTATGAAAAATAAGGGCCTAGGCATTTAGGGAAGATTTGTTTTTGGTCACAGAGCTTCCAGTGTGGGAGCATGAGGAAAATCCAAAAATATTTTGGAAAAGATGAAAGTATTCTATGTTGTGGTTTCCAAATAACACCAGATGCTGGCAGCATTATTGATTTCCTCTATGGCCACAGATTATGATGCAATGTCTTTAGGACCATAGAAGATAGCTCACTCAATAGCTCACATAATTTCCACGCCGGCCCCCAGGACCTTCAGACCCATAGGGGTGAGTAGTTTGCACTTTACAAATACCGTATTGATTTACCTTCGCACTCCCTGTATAACACCACCTAAGCACCACATAGAAGTTACTGTGTTCCAAACAAAACTTCCTCCTACTACGAGTCCAGCAGCAGCTCAATTTAGCAGCATGACACTCTAGGCAATACCTTACTTAATTTCCGTATCCCGCACTTTCAGACCAGTAGGGGTCAGTAGTTCAGCGACTTTATCCCCGAGTCCGGCAGCAGCTCAGCTTATGCCCCCAGGGCCATCACACCCGTAGGAGTGAGTAGTTTGCACCTTACAAATACCGAATTGATTTGATACGTGCAAATGTACCTTTGCCCTCCCTGTATAACTCCCACTAAGCACCATACACAAGTTACAATGTTCAGAACAAAAGTTCTTCCGAGTAGGTATAACTACATGCTGACACTACTTGGACAGATATGGCACAGTGGCCAGAGAACATGACTTCACATTTCAGTGGACAATCCTGACTCATTTTTCAAATACATTTCCAATTTGCTGCATTATTTTTTTGCCAACATTACACCCAAAAGTGAGACACAATTTTCACAAAAAAGAGGCCCAAGTGGCTTGTAAATCTGCCCAAGAGTGTATGCAGCAGTCTATGTATACTGACTGGGGAATTCTTAAAAGGGAAGTATAATCAGAGAGGGTGGATTAAAAGGTCAGAGGTGGCAGTATAAAAAGAAGGGAGACTATTAGGAGACAGAAGAAACAATGAGGATAGAGAGACACTAAGGTGTTTATTAGGATGGCGGGCAGGCTTAGCCCGCCCGCCACCCTTTCGGGAATGTGGACCGCCCGCCTACAGGGCAGGGGTCCTGATATTGGCATTAGGATGCGCCCGCCACACAGGCGGGCGCATCCTGTATATTTACCATTGAGGCGGGCGGAGATGAAATCTCCGCCCGCCGCAATGGTAAAAATGCACGTTGTGCATGTCAAAGCACAACATGACAGGCACTGGCCGGTGCCTGCCATGTTGCACTTTGAAATGCGGGGGGGGTACCCCCATGTGCACCCCCCAAGCCCCAGACTCCCAGGGGGCCCGCAAGGGGCCCCCGCAGGGAGTCTCCGCATGCCTTTCTGTGGCGGCATTACCGCCAAGGAAAAGCATTTGTAAATGCACATAGTAATATGGCGGGCGGTTTCTAACAGACACCGCCACCATGTTACTCATTTTCCACCCTGGCCGCAAGGCGACCGTGGCGGAAAACAGGCGGGCGGTGTTTGACACCCCCCCGGCCCCCCCCCCCCGCCATCCAAATATGGCGGGGTGGGAATTGGGCAGTGGATGTCGTGGCCACCCCAAGCCTGGCGGAGGAAATCCGCCCGACATCGTAATGGACCCCTAAGAGTGCAGAAGGAACTATGAGAACAAGCAGCACTATAAGGAAAGACAAGTGAAAATAAAGAAAGAGGGAAAATATCTCAAGAGAGGAGACAGTATAAGCAGAGAGAGGTAGACTGTGAGGAGAGACTGCGGAGATTATGCAAAAAGGTGCAACTATAATTCCTTAATTTACACAGATGCTCAGTGTGATTATAGACAAATTATTTAAAACCATACATTTTACCAAAACACATTTACCACACTAAAACGTTTAAGTGACTACACACATTCTAAATTTTTTAGTACTGCACTTTATTGCACAAAGCTGACTCACTAACCACATTAACTTACCAAATGATTTTATCACAATAGTTATCTAAATGCAGTCAAACTCAAAATACAATTCTACAAACTTTAGAAGAATAAACACATTACTTTTACTAAAAATAAAATGCACCACATACATTCCCTTACAAGTTATCAACTCACCTCTCAAACTGATTGGTAGATTAAGAAGAATGCCATTCACACAGCAGATGGCCTTATACAGAATCTCTCTGCTTCAGTGCTTGCAGCAGAAACAAAAATGGCACATTTTGCCTCTCAATTTACACATATATACACATTATTAACAAATCAAATTCCTTCACACAATAATTCAAAACTAAAGACACATTTCTATTGGTTCAACATTTCAACCTTTCCAACTAACATAATGCATAAGTACTTACTTGTAAGTACCAATAAAGAGAACATTTCTAATTAGAACCAACCAACACATAAACACATAAACTTGAAAGATATCTCTAAAATATATTTTTTTAATGATTTTTTTCATGACAGGTTACGCTTACGGGACGACTTACAGAATTCGCACCGTACGTTGCACGTACGAGCATGGTACACGCTAACATGCTGCTCTCTCTGACGAAAAGCAGTTTGATATGGTAGGGTGGGAGCTGCGAGGCTCCCGCGCTACCAAAGGAAACAGCAGTGTCCCGGGCGTAGGCACCCCGGGACACTGCAGGAGCCGGCCCTGGGGAGGTGGCGGTCCCCAGGGCCACCACAAGGCTCCAGGAGGGGAGCAAACATGGAAAAGGCCCGGGGGGTGGTGGTCCCTGGGGGGTCCGTCACGGACCCCCTATATTCAATATTACAACCCCGGGGAGGTGGCGGTCCCCGGGGCTGCGGGGGGCAAATAGCCCCCCCCCCGCAAACATATACCTTAAGCCCCGGGGGATGGGGTCCCCGGGGATTATAAAAAATTTGTAATAGAGGCTATTTTCTTTTACGATAGATTTACCATACGCATACCATGCTCGTACGTACGACGTACGGTGCGAAGTCTGTAAGTTGTCCCATAAGCGTACAAAACCAAGAAAAAAAAATGGACATTGGGGATCATTGTAAAACCCCCTAACTAACCCAAGGGAGTCAGGAAGTCCAGCAGCAAACAGCAAACATTTCCTGTCAATCTACACATTCAATCCACACACATATACAAATAAATAACAAACCTCATTTATTCCCACATTAAATCAAAATGAAACACACTTTTCTATTGCTTGAACTTTTGAACCCTTTCCAACTGACAAAACTTTCAACACTTCCCCCAACCACATTCTGCCTGTTACCATAGAAACATTTCAGGGAACACCTAACTGACAACACAGGTGAAAAGTTCATCATACATTGTAGCAAATCAAAACAGCAAGTCTGCTTGACTTGTCAATATACCAGCTTATCTTAAGTAATGTACTTTTCAATCACTTTTTCTTAACCAATAAATGACAGGCTTTTAAACAACAGAAAATTACACCCTACTTTTGTAGCTAGTAACATTTCAATCAACCAATCACTTCTTTGCTTTTTTTTAAAACTCCACTTATCCACCATTTTAGAAAAAAAAATCTTCAAACTGCCCTTTCATTTACAGAGACCACCTGAGTACATTAAGACCTCTCATCAAGATGCTTACAGTGTGGATTGTGGGACACAGCTATATTTTCTGGAGTGAAAGATACGCACAACACATAGAAATTCACAAAGACCTAGGTTTACCAAATGTAGACATTAAATGGATTGGACAGAGAGGGTTAACGTGGCACCAATTGATGCCATTGGTGAAATCCTTTATGTATCTCCAACACCCTAACCTCATAATTGTGCACTGTGGTGGCAATGACCTAGGCACTTTGACTGGGGTAGGACTGGAAATGTTTATGAAGGACACCTTTACAGAACTGATGTCACTTTTCCCCCAAACTGCCTTTGTCTATCCTAATATATGTCAAAGGCAGAAACGAACTGGTCCAATCAATTTTGTCCACAAATTGAGAAAGCTAGAAAACATGTGAATAAATCTGTTTCTGCGTTTCTCCGAGACTATAGAATGGGGTCCATTTACAACAACAATTTGCGTTTCAATATGCAAGGCATCTATAGGAGAGATGGTGTACATTTTACAGATGAAGGGAAGAGTCTTCCTCATGAACTTTAGACTCTGCATCGGTACTTACTTGACTAGGTACTAAAATCTCCCAATAAACACAAGGGCTCTTTTTAGAGCCACTCAACATGTAAACACATACACTTCATAAATGTCTAAATTTTTTTTAATTTTTCTAGCTTAGGTGCCCTTACGGGACGACTTACAGACTTCGCACCGTATGTCGTACGTACGAGCATGGTACGAGTACGGTAAATCTATTGTAAAAAAAAAAAGATAGCATCTATTACTAATTTTTTATAATCCCCAGGGACCCCATCACCCGGGGCTAAAATACAACGTTGGGGACCGTGAGGGGAGCCCCAATGCCCCCACGGTCCCAGCTGGCTCCCCACGTCCTTTGGGAGCCGGTATTGCTTTTCGTCAGAGAGAGCAACTAACATGCTGCTCTCTCTGACGAAAAGCAGTTTGCTATGGTAGGGCGGTCCCCAGGGCCACCACAAGGCTCCAGGAGGGGGGCCACGCGGCCCCCCTCCCAACATTGAAAAGCCCCGGGGGGTGGTGGTCACCGGGGCTGGGGGGTCTGTCACGGATCCCCCTATATTCAATATAACAGCCCCGGGGCGGTGGCGGTCCCCGGGGCGAGTGGGGGGGCCGTAAGCCCCCCGCATCATTAATAACAAAGCCCCAGGGGGTGGCAGTCCCCGGGGATTATAAAAAATTAGTAATAGACGCTATCTTTTTTTTTACAATAGATTTACCGTACGCGTACCATGCTCGTACCTACGACATACGGTGTGAAGTCTGTAACTCGTCCCGTAAGTGCCGTGTGCCCCCCCACACGCATAATTACTATGCCCCGGGGGGTGGCAGTCCAAGGGGCAATGTGGGGGGGATTGGACCCCCCCACACACACATTTTCCATAATGCCCCCGGGATTTGGTCCCTGCGGGGGCTAATTAAAAAAAAAATCAGACCAAATGTATTTATTTTTGTTCACATCGGACGTGTACCTACGCGTATCACGTGATTTAAAAATAATAAAACAAAATTTGGGGGGCCTTTGGGGTCCCTGTGGGACCCCTTGAGCATGCCTAGGAGGTCAGGGTGTTTCTACCCTGCCACCTTTGCGTGTTTTCCACCTTTGTTTCACTGCTTTCTTCTGCCTCGGTTCTAACGAGGCACAAGATGGCAGCCAACACTTCCTGATTTGGAGTGTTGACAGACAGTTGACAGCCAATGAGCATGCACCTCGTGCTCGTAATGGTACTCTTACAGTTTCTCAGGAACTACTGAACGGATTTACACCATTTAACAAAAAACGTGATATGTGAACCAAATTCTACCTTTTTACCAAATTTGGTGTAATTCCGTACAGCCGTTCGGGCTGTAGCCCTGGCTAAAGGTCCTATGGAAAATTGCAATTGGAAAACATGTTTTGTGACCCCCCTTTTTCTTGGCCCCCAATTGACGAATCACCCCCAAACTTTCAGGGATGGAGCAGTGCAGAGCAGGCCATTTTCTTGGAGAAATTTTATTCATCCACCGGCGCCAAAGTTATTCCAAACAGAATGTTGCGGATTTCCTATGGAAACTAGGTCCTAACTATAACTACCTACTGGTGACCGCCAGTAGGTAATATATATATATATATATTCACTGAAAAAACCATAGGTTATAGACCATATATAGTTAGGAATTAGCATTTAAAAAACCTTATTTTACTCACACAAAACCATTGAAATTCCATATATAGTTAGTTGCACTAACTATATATCGCGCACCCGCAATCCACTGCTGATCATGTCACATATTACATCATTCATGACATGGTCAGTGACATCACTGATGACATCACTGATGACATCTCAAATGACATCACTGATGAGATCACTGATGACGTCATCCAGTGACTGTGTGTTTCTGTAAAGTTTAAATATGTTTTACATATTGAAGAATGAGTAGATGTATAAGTGTCTGGACGAAAGATTTAGTAGGTGCATGACTGAATGTATGAGTGAGTGATTAAATGTGTCTCACTGAGTGCATGGGTTAGTGACTAAACTGTCTTAATTTGTGCATCATTATGTCTGTTGTTCTGTAAACTGCTGCATGTGTTGATCATTACCTATACGAGAGGCTATATGTGTTATTAATTGGTTGCCCAAGTATTTCTATGGCAGATTGAGTTTGTGTGGGGGTGGCTGGAAGGTGTGTGACTCTATGCATAGATGTGTGAGCAGTTTATTCACTAGGTGTATGAGTTCAAGAGTGCATGTGGAAACAGCTACATGGGCAGTTGACTGTGTGCATGAGTGTATTGATGAGTGAATGGATATCTCAATGCTACATGTCATAGTAAGTACATATGTAAAACACAGTACATGTGAGAGTTGGCATATATAAATAACTGTGCATGAGAGCCACTGAATGAGTGAGTGGTTGTATCGATCATTGTGAACTTGTATCAGGGATTGTATAAGAGAGTAAATATGTGTTAGTATATGTTTCAATAAGTAAGGTGTGTTTAACTGTATAGTTGAAGAAATGGAGGTGAGATTGTTTCTTTGCATGACTGACTGGGTGTGTGAGTAACTCCATGGATGAGTGGCAGTGTGTGAGTGTCTGTATACACTGAGTGTATCTAAGGTTATATTAGAGTCTGAAGAGGTTTATCGTATTAGCACAAGAATGATGTCAAATGAGATGTCATCAGTGATCTCATCAGTGATGTCATTTGAGATGTCATCAGTGATGTCATCAGTGATGTCACTGACCATGTCATGAATGATGTAATATGTGACATGATCAGCAGTGGATTGCGGGTGCGCGATATATAGTTAGTGCAACTAACTATATATGGAATTTCAATGGTTTTGTGTGAGTAAAATAAGGTTTTTTAAATGCTAATTCCTAACTATATATGGTCTATAACCTATGGTTTTTTCAGTGAATTTTCAAGGTTTTGTAAATGCTAATTCCTAACTATATATGGTCTATAACCTATGGTTTTTTCAGTGAATTTCAATGGTTTTTTAATAGCAAATATCATAAGCTGTCGAATGTCAAGTACGTGGTAAGTGAAAACATTTTCGTGTTTATGCACACTGATCTGCTTTGAATGGTGCCCCCCCCCCCCTCATTTCTATTAGGAGTACTCTCTCTTTGCAGATAGTGAAAGGTAGTTAACGCAGGCCTTTGCCCCCGTTGTAATCCGTCGTGCCTGCTTCTCTCTCCATTTGATTGATTGTTATCCAAGTATTTACTGTTTTAGAATTAGTTCTCTTTGGTTCATTCTCTATTTACAAACAAACACAGAGTCGCAATACTCTGTTTAGTCTTTGCAGATAACGAAAAATCGTGTAAAAAAAAAGAAAAGGAATCGAGCAAAATCAGTAGGCCACTAATGGGATCTCTTTTTGACCTCGCTAAAATAGAAACATTAGGAACAACCCCTCATGACAAATACAAAACTAGTGAGATGAACTGAACTCCACACAATGATGGCTGCAAAACAGCTCGGCTCCGCCACCCACCCCGCCCAAAATAACGATAAAGAGCGGCTGCCAGGATTGGTTGCGGAATGGCCACAACGGAGCTACGAAATGGTGGTGCTCTCATGCTAACCCCAGCTTCAGTCTGAAACATCCAGAAACACTGTAGACTACCAATTCGATCAGTTCCGGTAGCGCCCCAATGTAACCCGGTAGAGAAGAACTAGCCCTCCCCTCTTTGACTGATGGTTCTTGTTGCCTGTCCCTTCTGTTGTCATTTAACAGAACTATTTAGCCTGCTGAAAGGGGTTGTGTTTCGACCGCTGGTTGGTGGAGACATTTTGACTATATTCTGGACCTGCGTTGTCGCGTAATGCGTCATATGACGCGCCGCGTTAGCGCATCCGGAAGTCATCCGGGGCGCGCAGCGCGTAACGTAAGCATAACAAGTCATGTGACTTGTTAATAAAACTTTTCATTGGTTCATTTTACTTTTCTTATTCTAATGATGAAAGCCTTGGTCATATCACCTAAAAATTACGCTTTTAATTACTTCCGAACATTATTTTTTCTTAAATATATGTTATAATGTTCCAGGCTAATGTACTTTCCCGGAAATTTTACAACTGTCCTGCAAGTAAAATATATTCTTTTTTCGAGAAAAAGAGCATTTCTTCGTCCCATGACGGAGCCGTTGAGCAAAAGAGGGTCGACCTGCTGTCTTAGTCGCCGATACGCCTGAATATGAGATTCTTATCGATCACTTTATGTTGCAGGAATAGAAAACACAACAGCCCTTGACCATTTATCTTTACTGCGTTCCTTCGTATTATACCTTTTACCCTTCATGTAATTGGTCTGCTTTATTTCACTTGCCTTTTAATGATTCTAAAACAGTGACTATTATTAAAAACTTTACCAATGTATATACTACTACCATGTTTTCTTTTAAAAACCTTTATTGTGAAAAATTCATTATACAAATACGAGCCTATAACCACGTGGGCCTGCCACGGAGCAAACTGTAATCGTATATGATGAATAGACATTTACACTGTAGAGGAACGTAACGGGCGGGCCATTAGGTTGCAAGAACTAAGGTGTCTAACAGTTACGGAATCGGTGGACGTACATTTTATAATTAAAATACGACAGGGCCAGTTACAATAAAATTATCTAGATATGCATTTGCGGGCAAGTACCATGGGTGACGTTAATTCGAATTTTCAACAGTACAGTAATCAATAACACATCAGAACTTAATATCAATAGGGATGTCGAAATATTCAATCAATTCTCGTCCCCGCCCGCCATGTGCTTCAAAACTGCATACGTATCTCGTGATTTCAAGGTTCTGCAACCAGTACACAACAAGGAGTTACGAGTCCCATTTATTCCGGCGCCATTTTGGGCGAGGACGGGCAGGTCCAGGATATAGTCAAAATGTCTCTACCAACCATCGACTATGATGATGTTCATATGCTGTATTTATTAGAGTAACACTCATCTGCCCACATGAAATTAATTTACCACAATCTAAACATGTCATTTTAATCTTTCCAAAGTTCTTCTAAATATTTGGGACCGTTTCCCTTGCCTCTGAAGCTCTCAGTGCCACTTCTTTGATGAATGTACTAGCAGGTCAGGGGTTCTCCTCCAAATCTCTCTTTTATGCAGCACTATAATTAATTGGTGCCACCTCTCCATATGACGATGCATGGTATAGTTACCACAACTATATTTTTTTTCGGTTCCTCTGGAGAGTTCATCGTGGCAGATGAAGCGTGTAACGTACCGGGCATTTACCTTTTTTTGCATGTACAGGAAAGGAAAAAAAAAATCGAGCGTCCGAGTTCTAAGGTGTCCCAGGGCCATTTTAGTGGACCAGGCCAAAATCCAAAGAACAGGCCGCCATTTTGAGAGTCCTCTTGCAGCCGCCTGTCGCTGTAGCATCAAGAGCAGCCGAAACTCAGCTGAATGGCAACTGAAACGGTAAATGGGCGCCCCACTACATTTCAGCATTGTAGGATGACCACACCAGTACAGCAACTTGCTAGACATCACCTCGGTGCCATCCGGATCTCGGCGCCCCACTGCAGATGAAGTGCCTCTCAACTATGAAACCACCACGGTGACATCCGGATCTTGGCGCGTTGTGCTGCCTTCGGCCTATTCGCACATCGGTCCGCTACTGACGCCATCTCACAGGCTAATGGGGTGACCCACGCCGAGTTTCAGCATTGTAGGATGACCACACCAACTTGCTAGACATCACCTCGGTGCCATCCGAATCTTGGCATCTCAACGCCTAGTGGTATCTTCCATACAGAAAATATTGTTACGCTGCCTTTGGCCCCATTCGCACATCAGTCCACAACTTAGACATCACCTCGGTGCCATCCGGATCTTGGCATCTCAGCGCCTTGTGGTGTCAGTCAGAAAATATTGTTGCGCTGCCTTTGGCCCCATTCGCACATCAGTCCGCTACTGACACCATCTCACAGGCCAATAGGGCGCCCCACGCCGACTTTTACCATTGTACGATGGCCACACCAGTGGCACAACTTGCTAGACATCACCTCGGTGCCATCCGAATCTTGGCATCTCAACGCCTAGTGGTATCTTCCATACAGAAAATCTTGTTACGCTACCTTTGGCCCCATTCGCACATCGGTCCGCAACTTAGACATCACCTCGGTGCCATCCGGATCTTGGCATCTCAGCGCCTTGTGGTGTATTCTCTTCAGAAAATATTGTTGAGCTGCCTTTGGCCCCATTCACACATCAGTCCGCTACTGACACCATCTCACAGGCCAACAGGGCGCCCCACGCCGACTTTTACCATTGTACGATGGCCACACCAGTGCCGCAACTTGCTAGACACCACCTCGGTGCCATCCGGATCTTGGCATCTCAGCGCCTTGTGGTGTCTTCAAATCAGAAAATATTGTTGCGCTGCCTTTGGCCCCATTCGCACATCGGTCCGCTACTGACGCCATCTCACTGGCCAACGGGGCGCCCCACGCCGACTTTCAACATTGTAGGATGGCCACAGAAGTGCGACAACTTACTAGACACCACCTCGGTGCCATCCGGATCTTGGCGCGTTGTGCTGACTTCGGCCTATTCGCACATCGGTCCGCTACTGACGCAAACTCACAGGCCAACGGGGCGCCCCACGCCGACTTTCAGCATTGTAGGATGGCCACACCAGTGCGGCAACTTGCTACACACCACCTCGGTGCCATCCGGATCTTGGCATCTCAGCGCCTAGTGGTGTCTTCTATTCCGAAAATATTGTTGCGCTGCCTTCGGCCCCATTCACACATCGGTCCGCTACTGACGCCATCTCACAGTCCAACGGGGCGCCCCACGCCGACTTTCAGCATTGTTGGATGGCCACACCAGTGCGGCAACTTACTAGACACCACCTCAGTGCCATCCGGATCTTGGCGCGTTGTGCTGCCTTCGGCCTATTCGCACATCGGTCCGCTACTGACGCAAACTCACAGGCCAACGGGGCGCCCCACGCCGACTTTCAGCATTGTAGGATGGCCACACCAGTGCGGCAACTTACTAGACACCACCTCGGTGCCATCCGGATCTTGGCGCGTTGTGCTGCCTTCGGCCTATTCGCACATCGGTCCGCTACTGACGCAAACTCACAGGCCAACGGGGCGCCCCACGCCGACTTTCAGCATTGTTGGATGGCCACACCAGTGCGGCAACTTACTAGACACCACCTCGGTGCCATCCGGATCTTGGCGCGTTGTGCTGCCTTCGGCCTATTCGCACATCGGTCCGCTACTGACGCAAACTCACAGGCCAACGGGGCGCCCCACGCCGACTTTCAGCATTGTAGGATGGCCACACCAGTGCTGCAACTTGCTGGACACCACCTCGGTGCCATCCGGATCTTGGCGCGTTGTGTTGCCTTCGGCCTATTCGCACATCGGTCCGCTACTGACGCCGCCTCACGTGCCAACGTATTTTCTCCGCATTTTACACCCTATGCCGCATAACAGGTCATGTGACTTGTTTATAAAACTTTTCATTGGTTCATTTTACTTTTGGTTTCCTAATGATGGAAGGCTTGATCATGTAACCTAAAAACAACACTTTTAATTGGATGAAAACTTTTTTTTTTCCCCAAACGATGAAAGCCCCACCTTGTTTCTGGATGTTTCAGACTGAAGCTGGCGTCAGCATGAAAGCACCACCATCTCGTAGCTCAGTCGTGGTCCTTCCGCGAGCAATCATGGCAGCCGCTCCCCACCAGAAGCCTGCAGGAGTCGGAGCCCCCAAAACTTTTGATGAATTCTCAAGGCGGAGGGGACGCTTTCGAGAATGGGGTCCAAGACCTAGCACACAAGCGTCCGATTTCCAAGGTGTCCCAGGGCCATTTCAGTGGACCAGGCCCAAAAAGGAAACGGCCTGCCGCCATTTTGAGAGTCCTGTGACAGCCGCCTATCGCTGCACCGCAAGAGTGGGCGCAACTCAGCTGAATTGCGGCTTTTGACACAGTGGACCAAAAACGGACGGAATGGCAACTGAAACGGTAAAGGGGCGCCCCACTACAACAGATGACATTCCACCTGGAGAGGCCCGTTCACGCCGCCTTCTCCGGGGCGCCCCACGCCGTTATTCGGAGCAGCATTGTAGGATACCAAAACCAGTGCGGCAACTTACTGGACATCACCTTGGTGCCATCGTTCTGCTGCCTTGGAACTATTCGCGCAACAGTTTGCTACTGATGACCCACCCCCCGCGACGCCCCATGCCGTTATTTGCTGGGTGGCAACTTACTAGACATCACTTTCGTGTCATCTAGATTTCAGCGCGTTCTGCTGCCTTGGAACTATTCGCACAACAGTTTGCTACTGATGACCCACCCCCCGCGACGCCCCACGCCGGAAATCTGGACGTTGTGCTGCGCTGGGACTATTCGCACAGCCGACCGCTACTTCGTTGTTTTTCCCTAAAAATGTTTATATGTTATTACTATTTTTGTTTTCTTGTATATATTTATAAATTATTAAAGTTTTATAATCTTACTACTTTGTCGGAGTGCTATATATTTTTAATGTGACACATAATTGTAAAAACTTTGATGTACAAAGAGTCATCCCTGGAATCTTCCGCTTCAGGCTCGGTCCCCTCCCCAATCACAATACAGGATGGTTTTCAGATAATAGCAACGCTTCTGCTGTGACGGATCTCATCGAGTGTGGGCCTTGATCTACTATAACTCCTTTGAAGAGGGGTGATTCTTTACAGCTGTGGCCATAAACTACATCTGCAGGGCTAGCTGATACCCTAGGACCAGCCTGGACAATCGGACACAGAGGAAAAGGAGTGTCAGAGGGTGCGGTAGTGAATAGGGCGAAAGGGAGGTGTCGGGCGGGCACAGGGTGTGATTCTCAGGGAAGAGCAGCACAGATGGGGGGAGGTTTATTACCCATGCATAAGACAGAGAGCGGGGGTGACCACTGCCTGGGGGAGATGCTTGCGAGGGTGGGGAGCCATGCTAAGGATCGACAGCGTGCACAGAGTGGGTCTGGTCAAGGCATCTAAAATGGCTGCCGTGCACGACAAAAGTGTGGCATTTGAAAAAAGACAAGATGGCGCAGACAATGTTTTTCAACACTTCCTGATTTCCTTCGAATCGAACGTTAACAGACGTTGGGGCATATTACCAAAGTTAAGCGATATTTATCCCTAACGATGCTTAGCAACGATTTTTTTACCGTCAGAAATTATCGCAGATAAACCTTGCTATTATCAAGGTTTATCGGAAATACGATAAAAAACGACCGCAATGCATTAATATCGCTGAAAACTCAGCGATATTCATGCATTACCGAGCTAATGCTCTTAGCCATGTTATCCACCTCCCATTGGATAACATGGCTAAGAACTGCTCAGGGCAGGTGGTAGCTTTTGGAGATATTCGCGCTTATCTCGAATATTTCCAAAAGTTGATAATAGGAGATAGCGATGTTAGCGACTGTTTCCAGTCGCTAACATCTTGGCATGCCCACTTTGCATGTCATTAGTGATAAATATCACTCACATGCAAAGTGGGGCCCAAGATGGTCGCTATCTTCTACTAGCCGTCGCTAACTGGTGTTAGCAACAGCTAGGTAATACACATATAATTTTATCTCCGCGAAGCGGAGCGCTGTTACAGATATATATCTTGTTTCTGAACGTTAATTTCTCAAAATGCACTGAAGCACATATATTGAGACCTAGCAAAGGCACATCGGGCTACCAGTCCCTACAATTTTGCCAAGTTTCGTGCAAATCCATTCAGCTGTTCGATCCTACCGAGAGACAAGATGGCGGCCGCTACGGACTGTTTGGAATGTTTACAGACACCGGAGAGCCAATCAGCTTCGCTTCGCAAAGCTCCGTAACGCGAAAAGTACGCGAAGCGGTGCGCTGTTACAGATATATATCTTTTTTTGAACGTTAATTTCTCAAAATCCACTGGAGCACATATATTGAGATCTAGCAAAGGCACATCGGGCTACCAGTCCCTACAATTTTGCCAAGTTTCGTGCAAATCCATTCAGCTGTTCGATTATTATTATTTTTATTTTTTTTTGCCCCGCGGGGCCCTTTTAAAACCTCCACATCAAACCTAGGGGGTGAGCGACAATGTACTATGCCCCCTTATGGTCATTTGCCCCTTCGCTTTGGCCTCCTCTTGTCTCTCGATCCTACCGAGAGACAAGATGGCGGCCGCTACGGACTGTTTGGAATGTTGACAGACGCCGGAGAACCAATCAGCTTCGCTTCACAAAGCTCCGTTGCGCGAAAAGTACGCGTAGCGGAGCGCTGCCCAGTCCGCTGTTACAGATATATATCTTTTTTTGAACATTAATTTCTCAAAATCCACTGAAGCACATATATTGAGACCTACAAAAGGCACATCGGGCTACCAGTCCCTACAATTTTGCCAAGTTTCGTGCAAATCCATTCAGCCGTTCGGGCTAAAAGTGAGGCCAACCGCCCTATGGAAATTAACATGGGAAAAACGCGTTTTGGGACCCCCCTTTTTTCTCGGCCCCCCCTTGACGAACCCCCCCAAAATTTTCAGGGGCTGCTCAGAAACAAAATGTGCCATTTTCCTGAAAATTTCAGCCAATTCCGTCCACAAACGCCAAAGTTATTAGACATAGAATTTTCAAAAAACCCATAGAGAAAAAATCCTAACTATATATACCTACTGGCGACCGCCAGTAGGTAATATATATATATATATATATATCGCACTCCGCTCCTTCAAAGAACGAGTAAGGCCACAGCTGAGGAACGATTTGGAAGCGCTTTATTAGGCTGCACAAACAACGGAGAGTATATTCTCTTCCTATGGCGGATGCATTTCGGCGTTCTTCGCCTCTTCAGCGCCAGGTGCATGTGCTTGTGTGAACAGGTGTGAGTGAGGAAGATATGTCCTGCCTTCTCACCATCAGACCGCAGCTCCTCCCACTTCGTTGACCTCACGGTGCATACACCTCTTGTAGTCCGCTTGATGTTCGGCGCCTACAAGGTCGAGCATGCCACAGCAGTGCATAGGTAGGTATCGCAGGAGTGAAGTGGAAAGGGGAACATTTGCTGCATAGTCTGTGGCAATAATTCAATATATATATCAAAGATACAACCCAGCTTCAGCAAAGAAGAAGGCATGCACCCAAAGCTGCAGGAATATGGTCTTTTTTATTTTCTCGGGTCTCCCTCGACCCCCCACAGGAGAGACGCGGTTCGGCTTCGCAGAAGCCTTTGTCAATCTAATTTGGCGCCAAAAACATCTAAGTATATATATCCCTTCCCACTAGAAACACACATCAACATTAAGAAAATACTTTTACGTTTTAGGTCATGCACTAGGATAAACACGTAATGTAGTTTAAACATTGCCCTGAAAAAATACCCGAGCAATGCTGCTGGTACATATGATCATGCATTATTATAATTTACTTTGATAATAGACTGCAAAGTACGGACAAGCATATCTCCGCCTAATGCTATCTCAGCCTGCACTGATCCAGGGTTAAACTTAATGCGATTCTGAACGTGCACATGGGAGGCATAAATTAAGCTTGTTATACATTTTGATTGTGCCAATGTCGCGGAAAAATAAAGCCCACAATGTATAAAATAAACATGTGAATGCATTTTAAAATCGTGCTGTTCAAACCAACTTCACGTTTAGCTGAGACCTCTTTGACCCCATGATGTAAACTCTGAAACAGATTGGTTTACCGGTAATTGTCCTGTGCTTTAAACTCCGGGCTCAAACTTGTAGTATGCTACATTATGGACAGAACTTCAATTGTGTAGCGTAAGAGGCAAGGAAAGACAGAGGTTTAGCAAGGTATCCCGGTTCTGGACAATACAATACACAATGTATAATGTCGGCATGAATGCCTGCCACCTGGTAAACGCTGTAATTCCGCAAGAAACTACATGTCCCATAATACCTCTCTACTGTTGTAAGAATGTCTTGGAGTCCGTGTGCAAACAGCCCGAATACAAGTCAGAACCATAGGCTCACTGCGCCGGTAACCATAAGCACTAATACTTGTGAAGAAAAACGGTAAAAATATTCAGGAAACAGTGTTTCAGTGTCTTTAGTGATGAACAGCACAAAATTATAGTTCCAGTATATATATATATATATATATATTGACTGAAAAAAAGCATAGGTTTCAGGGACATTATAGTTAGAAATTAGCATTTAAAAAACCTTAGAAATTCACTGAAAAAAACCCAGGTTTCAGGGACGTAATAGTTAGTTGGACATTTCACTCGTACAAAACCAGAGAAATTCTGCTGTGATATTTAGTTTAGCTAACTATAACTCGCGGCCCCAAAATGCACTACTGATGATGTCACATATTACATCATTCATGACATGGTCAGTGACATCATTGAGGACATCACTGATGACATCTCAAATGACACCACTGATGACATCACTGATGACATCATCCACGTGATAATATGATGCACCTCCTCATAGCCTAATATGACCTATGATAAGTTCAAGTTCAAGTTCTGAAATTTGTATAGCGCACTACTCACCCAGAGGGTCTCAAGGCGCTTGAGGGATGGTGGGTGCGTTATTTATCGAATAGCCAGGTTTTAAGCTGCTTTCTGAAGGAGGGGTAATTCTGGGTAAGGCGGAGGTGGGCGGGGAGGGAGTTCCAGGTCCTGGCCGCCAAGTAGGAGAAGGATCTTCCTCCCATGGTGGCTCTGTGGATGCGCGGAATTGCAGCGAGGGCTTGATTGGATGATCGTAGTTGGCGGGTGGGTTTGTAGAAGGATAGTCGTGTGTTGAGGCATTCGGGTCCCAGGTCGTGTAGGGCTTTGTGTGCGTGGGTGAGGAGACGGAACGTTATTCTCTTGTTAACGGGGAGCCAGTGGAGTTCCTTCAGGTTGCCGGAAATGTGAGCTTGACGGGGGATGTCCAGTATGAGTCTGGCTGAGGCGTTTTGGATGCGTTGGAGTTTATTCTGTAATTTGGCTGTGGTTCCGGCGTAAAGGGTATTTCCATAGTCCAATCGGCTGGTGACTAGTGCGTGGGTGACTGTCTTTCTTGTTTCGGTGGGGATCCAACGGAAGATTTTTTTGATCATGCGAAGGATGTTGAAGCATGACGATGAGACGGCATTGACTTGTCTGGTCATTGAGAGGGAGGAGTCCAGGATGAAGCCCAGGTGTGGGTGCATTGCCCAAGGCCGGTGGCCACCAAGAGTCGTCCCAGGCAGAGGGGGATGATCCTAAGATAAAGACTTCCGTTTTGTCTGAGTTTAGTTTTAATCGGCTGTTTTTCATCCATTCGGCTACATCTTTCATTCCTTCGTGTAGGTTGGTTTTGGTGGTGTTTGGGTCTTTGGTGAGGGAGAGGATCAGCTGGGTGTCATCTGCGTAGGAGATGATGTTGAGGTTGTGTTGTCGTGCGATGGATGCGAGGGGACTCATGTATACATTGAAGAGGGTGGGACTGAGGGAAGGTCCTTGTGGTACGCCGCAGATGACTTCGGTGGCCTCTGATTTGAAGGGGGGGAGGCGGACTCTCTGGGTTCTTCCGGCGAGGAATGAGATGATCCAGTCCAGAGCTTTTCCTTGAATTCCGATGTTGCTGAGGCGTTGTATGAGGGTGCTGTGGCAGACTGTGTCGAAGGCGGCGGAGAGGTCAAGTAGGATGAGGGCAACTGTTTCCCCGTTGTCCAGTAGCATTCGGACGTTGTCTGTAGCTGCGATGAGGGCAGTTTTGGTGCTTTGTTTAGCTCGGAAGCCTGACTGTGAGGGGTCAAGGGAGTTGTTGGATTCGAGGAAAGCGGCGAGCTGACTGTTGACGGCTTTCTCAATGACTTTGGCGGGGAATGGGAGGAGTGAAATGGGGCGGTAGTTCTTAAGTTCGAAGGGGTCTGCTGTGGGTTTCTTCAGAAGGGCGCTGAGTTCGGCGTGTTTCCAGCTTTCCGGGAAGGTAGCGGAGTTGAAGGAGCAGTTGATAACATCGCGGAGATGGGGTGCAATGATGTAGTCTGCTTTGTTGAAGATGTGGTGGGGACATGGGTCGGTTGGAGAGCCTGAGTGGATGGAGTTCATCAGGCGGATGGTGTCTTCAGTGGTGATTGGGTTCCAGGTGCAAAGGTTGTGAGAGTGCTGTTTTGGTTCGGATATGGGTGGAGTGGGCTGTTCTTCGGTCTGGTTTTCAAAGCTGTTATGTATTTCGGCGATTTTGTTGTGGAAGAAAGAGGATAAAGAGTTGCAGAGGTCTATGGAGGGAGTAATGTCGTTGGTGCTGGCGGTGGGGTTGGTAAATTCTTTGACGATGTTGAAAAGATCCTTGCTGTTGTGGGCGTTGTTTTCGAGTCGATCCTTGAGAGCTGATTTCTTGGTGGATCGGATCAATTGGTGGTGTTTGCGGGTGACGTCCTTGAAGTTGGTTAGGTTGTCAGTGGTTGGGTTTTTTCTCCAGGTTTTCTCGAGGGTGCGACATACCTTCTTTGATTTTTTAAGGTCATCGTTGAACCAGGGGGCCTTTTTTTTACCTTGTTTGATCTGGTGGATTTTCAAGGGTGCTAGTTCGTCAGCGCAGAGGGTGATCCATTGTGTGAGTTTGGTGGCGGCTTGGTTTGGGTCCGATGAAATGGCGGGAGGGTTATGGTTAAGTGATGTGGTGAGTTGGTCGGTGGTGATTTTATTCCAGTTTCTTCGAGGGATAGGTTGTGGGGGGTTGTGATTCGGGGTCTTCTTGTAGCTGAAGTGGACGCAGCTGTGGTCCGTCCAATGGAGAGCTGTGGTGTGATCGAAGGAGATGTGTTTGCTGGAGGTGAAGATAGGGTCGAGCGTGTGACCGGCTAAGTGGGTGGGGGTGTCGACAAGTTGTTTGAGTCCGAGATTGGCCAGGTTGTCCAGAAGGGTGGTGGTGTTGCTGTCATTTTTCTTTTCCAGGTGGAAGTTGAGGTCTCCCAGTAGGATGTAGTTCTCGGAGGTGAGGGCATGTGGGCTGGTGAAGTCAGTGATGTCTTCGATGAATTGTGTGCGGGTTCCTGGTGGTCTGTAGATGAGGGTGCCTCTAAGTGTGTTCTTGGGGTCGGTGTGGATCTGGAAGTGAAGGTGTTCAGCCGTTGCGAGGTTGTCGTCGGAGCTGGTCGTGATTCGGATGGTGTTCTTATGGACGATGGCGATGCCTCCTCCTGTTTGGACGGTGCGGTCTTTTCGGATGATCTTGTAATATTCCGGGATGGCTATGGCGATGTTGGGTGCTGATGAGGCGTTCATCCATGTTTCAGTAAGGAAGGCGACGTCCGGTGATGTAGTGTCGAGTAGATCCCAGAGTTCAGTGACGTGTCTGTGCACCGAGCGGGTGTTCAGCAGGATGCACTTCAGGTGGTTAGAGTCGGTGTTGTGTTTGGGGGAAGTGGAATTGGTGTGGGTTCTGATGCAGGTGAACTTGCAGGATTGGCAGGTGAACGGTCCATGGGTGTGTCCTGGGGTGGCTATGCAGCATTGTGGGGTGCGTCCGGGGTTGATGGAGAGGAGAGTAGCGGCGTCATACGTTAAGCGTGTGGGGTGAGTATTGCGAGGACCAGGGGGTATGGCGCTGGGCGTGGACCAGGCGCGGATGGGCGCAGACGGGCTTACCTTTGGTGCACCTTCGGCGCGCATGGGGCGCATCCGCTGCGCGTCAACACTGCGCGCAAAAGCATCTGGCATGTATGGATAGTGGAGGGGGCGGGGGTGAGGGAGGGTCAGCTGGGAGGCGGGATCGGGGAGGAGACACGGGCCAGGAGTGGACACAACAACAAAATGGCTGGAAAATAGAAAGCGAAAAGGGGCACAGCCGAAGGACAAGCAAAGAATACTAATTAGCAGGCTACGATAATTCTAACACGACAATGCAGCGCTAATGTGCACAAATACAAATGAGCAGGTACAATTTGGATTTTTTAAATGAGCAGGCTATGATAAATATGACTCGGCAATGCTGCGCAAATGAGCACTATTTGCTGTGAGCAGGCTACGATACCAGGCGCTGTGTAAATACACGTGATCACGAATCCAGGCAGCAAGGTAACAGGCAGCAGGGAGGCACGCGATCACGAATCCAGGCAGCAAGTAAGGGAGCGTGGGGAGTTGGAGCGACCGCTTCGGGGCAAGCCCAGGTGGTCACAGCGTTAGGATGGAAGGGACGAGCCTACTCTGTCCGTGGGAGGGAGGGTCAGCTGGGAGGCGGGATCGGGGAGGAGACACGGGCCAGGAGTGGACACAACAACAAAATGGCTGGTAAATAGAGAGCGAAATGGGGCACAGCCGAAGGACAAGCAAAGAATACTAATTAGCAGGCTACGATAATTCTAACACGACAATGCAGCGCTAATGTACACAAATACAAATGAGCAGGTACAATTTGGATTTTTTAAATGAGCAGGCTACGATAAATATGACTCGGCAATGCTGCGCAAATGAGCACTATTTGCTGTGAGCAGGCTATGATGCACCCACTCTAAAATACAGACTACCATTTTCAAAACCAGAGACACTCCAATACCAGTTAGTACATACCCACTCACTAATTCCTAGGTCTATACACACATCCACTAATTCACCCATACAGTCATTCATACATGCAGTCAACCATCAATATGGCATTATCATATGCACTCACATATCTATACGGACACTCATCCATAAAGTTACTCACATACCTAGTCGGTCATGCAACTAATCAATCACACTCCCATTTACTCACCTATACATTTATACACACACCACCTCACTTTTTAAAACATATACTAACACATACTTATACTCTTATATAATAACTAATACAAGCACACACTGATTCATACAGCCACTCTCACAATCACTCACTCTCACATATAGTCATTTATACACTCCAACACTCACATATACTGCCTTTTACATATGCAGTTACTCACACATGTACCACTGAGGCATCCATTCACTCACCAACACACCCATACACACACTCACCCACCCATAAAGACATTCACAGATGTACTCTTGAACCCATGCACCCAGTGAATCGTCCACTCACAAATCTATGCACAGTCACCCCCCCCACCCACCCACCCACACAGACACTCAGGCACCCATACAGATACTCAGACAACCAATCAATAACCCATTCAGATCCTCATTTAGCTACTCACCAACCCATGCAACCGCTTACCCACCAACTTGTTAAATATTGCAGGGATTTGTTAGCATGAGCTAAAAGCCATTTTTGAACTTGGCAGCATTTTAGTTAGCCATGTGCTCGCCATGTGCTGTTTCCCTCTTCAGAGCCTCACACGTGCTCAGAGAGGCCTAGCTAGTAGAATGCACCTGCTCCTCTTATAGAACTGTCGGGCTATTTTTGCTGATGTATGGAGAAGTAACTCTACTGAGGAGGACAGGACAGGACTCTACTAAGGAGGTACTCTGTGCACGGAGATTCTGGGGATTCTCTGTCGCTGCAGCCCAGTATATTTCTGGTCTTCCTGATTTTGATCCTCCACATGGTTACCACTCCTGGCTGAGAACCTTTTTGGCGTGAGTATTCTAAAAACAACCGTTAGGCCATTCAGAACTTGGCAGTTAGAATCTGGACACAAGGTATTGGTAAGGGTCGTTTTGATGCGACACTTGCTGTTGGTTTGATACCAGGGTTTGGTAAGATCATTTGATGCGGCTTACTGTTGGTTTGGAATTTGTATTGGCCAATTTTGGAATCTATGATTGAGAATATATAAATTGCAATTTGTGTAGGCAGATAATGAGGAGACTTTTCTCTACTTTGTATAAGATTTGAACGGCACAACGTACAAGGGTACTTTAAGTTTTACTTTGCGTATAATTTTTGCATATGTTGCAATATTTTTGGCGTGCCGGTTTCAAGCACACATTGAAGAATGTGTTGCTTTTTGGAGGTACCATAGTAAGATTTGAAGTAAATTAGCCAGCTCCCCTAGAGGGAATACCTAAATAGGTTTAGGTATAAAAACATATTTCTTCCTTGGTGATTCTGTACCCCATGGAATTAAAATATGAACATAAAACAAACAAGGATCCTATTCTGCGCACTTTTATAAATGGAGATATGCAGAGCGATTTTTTGTTGGTTTTCTGCCACCAAAACTAGTGAATTTGGTGTTTTTTAGCTTCTTCAAAATGGAACAAGTTGTTTTGGGCAGTCTTTTGGAATACTATTGAAAAGTTCTTCTTGTAAATATGACTTACAACTAGTATTTACAAATGGTTTGGTTTAAGTTGAGTCTGTGGGCTGTCCTTTTTTCTGTCCTAAGGGTTGATCTGTGGGTTAATCGTGTGTTTAAATGTCTATGTGGTTTGAGTAAATAGCGATTGCGCACTTTGTGAAAGAATGGCTAGCCTTAAGCGCACTGTATTGTGTGTTCTGAGTGTATGACCCCCTTCTGTATATGTCTGGAATGAGCTCAATGTGTGTGTTTGTGTTTTTTTTGCTGTCATTAGTCTGTTATGCAAAATGTCATTTAATTAAAATTAAATAAAAATCCAGAATTAAATTATATAACATATGCTACATGTTACTATTAAATTGATAGAGTAAGCAACTATGCACATGTACAAACTGCTAATGCTTAAAAGATAAAATTAGAATTCACATTCAATAGGAATAAAATAGGCCTAAAAAACGAAATTGTGTTTTGCAATAAATAAACAACTATAACATGTTACAGCATTTTCCTTAGATACATTGTATTAGATATTAATAGGGCAGCACATCATCTGAGTAAATTGGATGTTGCTGAACTAAACACACATTATAGAACTACATTGAAATACCTCAGTTTTAAATAGACTGTCACCATGCTTACATTTCAACACAGAAATAAGCTTTCCAACAGCTGTTTTAACTGTCGCTGAGCAGCAGCTGTCGTTTTGATTGTAGGCCACAGAGAGAAAGGGATGCTGACTCAGCTAGTATTTAAGTCAGTGCAAACTCGGTGTAAAACCCTGCATTTCAGAGTGCTGTTTTAAAAAGTTACAAAAATCAGGTGCATTATTTTGGATAACAGGAAAACTTTTAAAGTAAGGATTTCCTTTCTTAATGCCTTTTTACATAAGTACATTCGTCGTTCTGATGTTAAATAATGAGATGGCGCGACATGGCCAATATTAGCGGCCTACACACCACATACTGACATTTAAACACTGCAAGGAGGAGACTTACTTATACTTCAAAAGAATTAATAAAAATGTATAGAAACTGGATGCAATTTGTCATGAGGACACTCACAGTCCAGCCTGGAACGGTTACAACAAATACAACTCCAGTTCAAAATACAGCAACTAAAATAACCCCACAAATATTACATGCAGTAATGGGTAAAATGGCCGCAAAATGTGAAAAAATGCCACTCTGGGAGCTCAGAAAATAACACAGCTAGAAGCAGTATTCCTGAATACTAGCCCTTATGAAAAACACAGAATGCTGACAATCTGCGTGCTCATGGGGATAACACCTCAGATAGTGGATTTTTTGCTGCCATATATACTAGAACTCCTGGTATTCCATCATTAGCAGTAATACCAGATGTATTAAGACAAATACAAAATGAGTACAGGGCAGAGCCTGCTCTGAACTTAGGGAAATGTTACTAGGTAATTATGCCCAGGTATCAGCCATAATATTAGCCAATATTAAAGGGGAAGCAGCAAAGGTGGCTATCCACCAACACCTAAGGAAGTTCAGTCCTTTACAACAGGTGCACAAACTACCTAATATAGTTGAAACTGCGTCTGCAGAATTAGGCAGGGACAGTTTGGGTGGAAAAGCATTGAAACCACAACTGATGGGTAGACTCAAAAGGGACACCTTCAAGCAGACACCTGCTTCATCAAAAAAGTAGTGGGACAATAGCAAAAAACAGAAAGTTAAAGACAACAGATCTCAATCTAGAGGTAAATCTCCTCTACAGGATGCCTCTGAAAGGAAGAATAACCTTAGTAATAGGGACAATATTAGAAAACCTGACAGGTATCAGGATACTTATACATGTTCCTCTTTCAGGGTTCAACAAAAAACTCGGAGAGGGAAGGACGGTCAGACAGACAAGAAGAGCGTACAAAGTTCATAGACAATCAGCACGCTCAAGACAATGCTTCCAAAAAAGAAGACAAACCAAAACAAAAGCCACAGTCCAAAAAGAAGAAGGTTGCAGGTCTGAAGATTAGAAATGCCCAGAATTCTGAGGACTCGACTACTGAATGGGAAATGGGCTCCGACGATGCTAGACAGTGCAGAAGAAGTGAGAATAGCTCGCCAGAACCTGATGGAATTTCTGGTGACATCAGACTTGAATAATTACATCACGGTGGAAACATCTGATACAAGGTTAAGTGTCCCACATAATTTATATGAAACAACACTCAAATTGGTGGGGGACAAGTCCAGGAAAGTTAGAGGTCTCTTTTGGGAGAACCTGACGTTTGGCTATGACTTTTTGTTAGCTGAACAAGATTGGCCGCCAGCATTCATCATGGACTGCACTTGGGGAGAAACAGTAATCTTACCAGCCTTTTCTGACCCTGTTCCCAAATATTTAAAATATACATATGCACAGGAGTGGGCGGTAGCCCTTGCTCCGGCATAATAAAAAAAACATGTTAGATTGGAAACAAAGGCAGTTTCCAATAAAGCAAGAAGCAAAAAAGAGGTCAGGGATATCTTAGATCAACTTGAGTACAAAGGGGTGATTGAAACTTGCACCTCTCAAATGAATAACCCTTTGTTTCCTGTATCAAACCCGGAAAATTCATATTGTCTACTTTTAGATTACAGACATCTAAACACTAGTACAAAGACGTCTGTGGTATAACCTACACACAGTGCTGCAGAAATGAATAAAATTGTGTGAAAAAAATGCAAAAACACTAGGGGGCATATTACCAAGCAATAGCGTTAATTATCGCTATTGCTTGGTTAGAGACAAAAATTTACCGCTAAGCTGCGGCGATTTTTATCGCAGATAAACCTTGGTATTACCATGGTTTATCGCAAATGCGATAAAAAACGGCCGCAATGCATGAATATCGCTGAAAAGTCAGCGATATTCATGCATTACAGAGCTAATGCTCTTAGCCATGTTATCCACCTCCCATTGGAAAACATGGCTAAGAACTGCTCAGGGGCAGGTGTTAGCTTTTGGAGATATTCGCGCTTAGCGCGAATATCTCCAAATGTTGGTAATAGGAGATAGCGATGTTAGCGACTGTTTCCAGTCGCTAACATCTTGGCACGCCCACTTTGCATGTCATTAGTGATAAATATCTCTGACATGCAAAGTGGGGCCCAAGTGGTCGCTATCTCCTACTAGCTGTCGCTAACTGGTGTTAGCGACAGCTAGGTAATAGGGAGATCATTTTATCTCCGCTTTCTTGGCTTTTAAAGCCAAAAAAGCGGAGATAAACCCCCTTGGTAATATGCCCCTAGATATCTATAATGGATTTTTTTGCCAGAATATAGCACCTGAAAGCAGGTATTTAATAACCATGGGCAGAGAACTCCGCTCTGCCTGCGGAGTATGCAGAGATTTGACTACTCCGCATTCTGTGGAGAACGCGGAGTAGGCAAATTTCTGCACACTCCCTGCCAGAGCAGAGCTCACCAGCCCCTGCCTCCAACCCTTTAAGAATTAAATAAATATAAATGATAAGTAAAATAATAAACACTTACCTTGCCTGCTTCCCTGGCTTCTGTCCTCCTCTTTCTCGATGTTTCACGGTAATCTGCGCATGCACGCAAGCCCGCGCATGCGCATTCTTTGCGAGAAATAAACATACGCAGTGAAGCGCGCATGCACAGATCACGTGAAACACAGAGGAAGAGGAGACCAGCAGTTCGAGGACGCCGCACGCAAGGTAAGTGTTTATTATTTTACTTATAATTTATATTTATTTAATTCTTACTAGGGGGGTGGAGGCGGGCGGTGAAGCAGAGCTCCACGCAGGGTTAGTATTTAACCACATTCTCTGCGTTGGGATCCCAGCGACAATTTTGCAGACTCACCTAGGGGTATACGAACAGCCTGGGATTATTTTCAGTCAGAGTAACTGAAAGAAATTCAAAATTTGGATGAAAAGGCATTGTCCTATGTGGGTGATATATATCTAAAGGATTATGACCTGGAGGAACACTTGAACAGAGTAAATGCCATAATTTTGGGATTTGCCTCTGAGGGTTACAAATTCAACTTTAAAAATTCGAAGATAGCCCACCTCAATGTCCTTTTTCTGGGGTATGAGCTTTCAAGTGAAGGGAAAAGCCTTTCAGCTACCTTTTTAGAAAAATGTGCACTGCTCCAACCTCTAAAATCATTAAAAAACTTACAATCAATCCTGAATTTCCTGAACTTTGGCAGAACATACATTTTCGATTACGCAGAAAGAGTAAAATCTTTCTACGTTTTAATAAAACCTGACTATTTAGTTAGACAATAGACACAGGAACACACAGATATCCTTTGTTCCCTACAAGCTGATATGATAGCTTCATAACACTTTCACACACGTGTAAATGTACGCATCACAGGGATCCGCATGGTTGCGGGTCAATCAGGGTACACCTACCTAACACATATTGAAGGTGAAACAGTACCAATAGCATACAAATCACATTTGTACACAAATGCTGTGATGCGCTTTACTTCAACAGAAAGAATTCTAACAGCAGTACACACTGCTGTAGTGAGAGAAATAGCACTGGCTCAAGGGAACTGTCATTACCCCAGTTCCAGCCTTGGAGGCTGCAACAAAGACAAGCATTCCAAACACTAAATACTTACATCCAAGATGGATACAATGGGCTAATTCTCTCACTGTAACAGATATAGAATACAGGTACGACCCAAGTCTGACAACACAAGCATTTCTGCAAATACTAACAAGAATATCCTCCACCAAGTTAAATAATGCCTCTGGATCTGTACAAACATATCATTTACACTGACGGTTCTGCTCAGCCGGCCATGGGAAGTAAACAGCAATACAGCGCTGTGTGTGCTATTATTAAAGGATGCACTCAGGATGGAAAGTTTCATTCGAGTTGTACAAAAACCCAGTCTCTAGGAGACTGCATGACGCAGCTGGCAGAGTTAAAAGCACTGCACTGGCACTGGTAAATACAGATTGAGAATTCCCCAAACTAATCGTGTGTGATTCCTTTTACTGTGTACAATCATACAATCATACAAGCAATATTTACACCACTGGAGACAAAATGGGTTAAAAGATTTAAAATGTGGCACAATTAAGCACAAAACACTATGGGAACAGGTAGTGGAGTTGAAAAATAAACTACCAAGGGCTCACGTGAGACACATACTGAGTCATCAACCTGATGGCGTTCACATTGAAGGGAATTCATTGGCTGACAATCCCACAAAGGGGGCTGAATGCATGGCTTACGTAGCTGCAATCACTTGTTCAAAAGCGAGAATAGACAGTGAGATTATGGTTGCATTTATTGCTACACGCAATAATAAGCCAGTACCGAATACTCCACTCAAGTACTCCTACAAGTTAGATGCAAACAACGCTCCATTTGCTCAGATTCCTGGATTGGGGGATAGAGTGATACCAAATATGGATAGCAGGTTAGGGTTAATTCTACCATCACACGTGGGTATAGATTCTGCACACGCAGGAGTTACAGCAACTGTTTCTCTGCTGAAGCAGCGCTACTGGTGGCCAGGCTTAACAAAGTAAACTAAGGACTTTGGGGCATATGTAGATAGGGGTTTGCAATTCGCAAACGCCGAAATTCGGCGAATTTCGGTGTTTGCGAATCGCAAATGGTGTTTTGATATGTAGGTGCCACTTATCAAAATAAGGAATCGCAAAAAATTGCAATTGCCTATTTTGCTCAAGCATTTAAGGAATCGCAATTTTGGGATTCCTTAAATGCTATGTAGGGGTGCATTTAAAATTGCGATTTTGGCTTAAGGATTCGCAAAATACCACCTACTTCAAGTAGATGGTATTTTGCGATTTCCTTTCAAAATGCATTTTTAAAAAAAAAATCAAAGTGCCATGTGGCGCACAGACATGCCCTTAGGGCATGTATATGCGCCACATGTACTTACAGGCACATTCCAGGGGTGCAACAGGTGTCCTTTGGACACCCTCGCACCCTTGGAATTGCGATTCTCAAATTGTGATTTTCTCATAGAAAATCGCAATTTGAGAATGTATCCCCATTCATTCCTATGGGCCTCTTGGCCCATAGGAACGAATGGGACCCTCATTCCTTAATTGCGATTCGCAATTTGCTAATCGCAATAAAGGAATGTTAGGGATTCGCAAAAAAATTGTGAATTATTACCTACATTCCATTTTGCAATTCTCAAATAGCGATTCCTTAAAAATCGCTATTTGAGAATCGCAAAATGGAAATTACCTACATATGCTCCCATGTCTTGAAATGCAACATCAGATGAAAGGCTCCACCATAACGCGTCCAGCACGGACACCATTCCTCATATCAGACAAACCAGTTGTGTGTGTTTATTTGGAACATTGTGGCCCCTTACAAACAGATGGGGCTTACAAGTATATCATGGTTGCAGTCGATTCCTGCTCTAGATTCCTATGGGTGTGGCCCCATTGCTCGGCTGACGCTCAAACTGTTATAAAATATTGCGGGTCGTTATAGGGACATGCACAACAGGCACATTACATTCTGATCATGGCTCCACATTTAGCTCTAGGGCTTACAAGGAAACCATGGGAGTTTTGGGTGTAGCATTGCGGTACTCCTCTCTGTACCATCCTAAGGGAAATTTGGTTGTGGAGAGGAAAAACCGGGACTTAAAGCAGTCTTTAACAGCTAGAGTATTAGGCTTGGATGTAAATTGAGTAAAACATCTGTATGGGGAACAAAGAGCATTAAAAAAACATGCTACGAAGTTATCTAGGGGCTGTTACTCCTTATACGGTCCAACCTGATCTTGATTGTGAAGGCACAGTGGCGGATAAAAAATCTTTTGACATCCATAAACATTTGGCTATTGAGCAGGAGCTAAATGAATCCAGTGCGCTACAAAGTAATGTCCAGGTGAAGTGGACTGCCACTGGGGAAGTCAAATCTGTCAAGGTAAGACCTGTCTGGGTCCCTAAAGTCAGGGACCTGGTCATAGAAGAAATAGCAGACAAAAAAGAACTTGGGCCATCATGCAGAAAGCATGTACCTGTACTGGCAGTTGAAGGTACAAGAACAGTACTTCTGCCGCCTCTTGCCAGGAAAAAGGAGAAATGATTTGTCTCAAAAAAACAAATCAAACCACACTATGTGGCTGATAGTGAATAATAGGCTGCGTGGATTCCAGAGTAACAGAAACTCTCCTCTTGCAACTATACAAGAAGTTCAAACAGAAAGACTCATCACGTTTGAGGAGTCACTTGCACAAAATGATGGACAATGCAACAATGCCATGGAACTCATTCCTCTTGAAATAGAAAATCAAGTTCAAAACCAGAATGAAAGACAGATTTCAATTCAACTAAACACAGATATCTACATCAACATGCCTCAACAAGAGCAAGCTACAGTTTCCACAAAACCAGCGGAAATACCGAAAATTGAACAAACTGCATATGGCTATTTCATTGACTTTGATACTTTTCCATTGGATCCAAGTGAACCTGAAACAATGCCAGCCCAAAAAACTTGTCAACGGCAAATGAAAGATTTTCTGAACTTTCTTAGAAATACTTACCTGGTATCACCTTGGGTGGAACTCTGGGTAATTACCGGGATACGATTCTATTTTGGATAGGCTTAGTAACTGTCTTTAGTATGCTTATAAATGGAACTTATGTTTGAGAAAGCTCTGCAGCACAAAAAGTGAATGTGATTCTGAAACCGCATCTATCATCACATTGTGAACAAAAGAGGCCTATCATCAGTGAAAATGAAGCATTGGCTGAAAATTCGTTCCGCAGGCGGAATTTGCGGATTTTCCGTGATTTCTCGATCCGCGAATCTCGCGAAATCGCGGTAAAATCCGCGAATCAGCGGGGACGAAATTTCAGCCAAGCACTTTGAGGGTTACAGCAGCAGGTGCAAAAGTTGAAGCTAATTTTTTGTAACCTCTTACAAAAGCGTTACAAAGAAATTAACTTCAACTTGGGTACCTGCTGCTGTAAGCCTGTAAGTGCTTCCTGGCGCCATGTTGTCTACTGGCAACTATTCTCTGACCCTGCTCTGACCCTTGTAGCAGGGTCAGAGAATAGTTACAAGTAGGCAATGAGGCGCCTGTCATGAAAATTAAACCTCAACAGGAAGCACTGACAGATATAAAAACAAGCATTTGCAATGCAATAGGTCTCGCATTAGGAAAGTTTGAGCTATTGGTCTTGTAAATGACAATTTTTTTTAATTATGTGTTGGTTTTGAAAATAGCTAAATTAATAGCTTTGTCATTTACAATGCCAATAGTTATAACTTTCGCAAATGTGACTCCTATAGCATTTGTAATGCAACATGTTTTGTATTTACGTGACTTAGCTGTATTGATATTACAAATTACAATGGCTTTTAATTTTTTTAAATAATTAATACTTAAATAATAGTGATTTCAATTTATAATGGCAATAGCTTAAACTTTTGTAAATAACTTTTGTGAAGAATATGTTCAGTGTATTTTATTGTGACGAAAATCCAAGAACAGAAGTGAAATATTAACATATTTTTGTGACATTTGTAATAAAGTTTGAAACATTGAGAGAACATAGTTGAACCAGTTGTTGTTGAATGGTTGCGCAGATTGTTGCTGGGGTGGCGCTGAGTGGTGCTGTGGTGGTGCTGAGTGGTGCTGTGGTGATGCTGAGTGGTGCTGTGGTTGTGCTGAGTGATACTGGGATGGTGCTGAGTGATGCTGGGGTGGTGATGAGTGGTGCTGTGGTGGTGCTGAGTGATGCTGTGGTGGTGCTGAGTGATGCTGTGGAGGTGCTGAGTGGTGCTGTGGTGGTGCTGAGTGATGCTGTGGTGGTGCTGAGTGATGCTGTGGTGATGCTGAGTGATGCTGTGGTGGCGCTGAGTGCTGCTATGGTGGTGCTGATTGGTGCTGTGGTGGTGCTGAGTGATGCTGTGGTGGTGCTGAGTGATGCTGTGGTGGTGCTGAGTGGTGCTGTGGTGGCGCTGAGTGGTGCTGTGGTGGTGCTGAGTGATAATGTGGTGGTGCTGAGTGATAATGTGGTGGTGCTGAGTGATGCTGGGGTAGCGCTGAGTGATGATGTGGTGATGCAGAGGGCAGAAAGGCTCAAAAAGCAGTCTAACAAAGTGCAGAAGGGCAGAAAAACTAGGGAAAAACGAGTTAACAGAGGGCAGAAGGGCAGAAAAACAAGGGAAAAACGAGTCTAACAGAGGGCAGAAGGGCACAATAAACGAGTCTAACGGGGCAGAAAGGCACAAAAAACGAGTCTAACAGAGGGCAGAAGGGCACAAAAACAAGGGAATAACAGAGGGCAGAAGGGCACAAAAACGAGTCTAACAGAGGGCAGAAGGGCAGAAAAACAAGGAAAAAATGAGTCTAACAGAGGGCAGAAGGGCACCAAAAACGAGTCTAACAGGGGGCAGAAGGGCAGAAAAACATGGGAAAAACAAGTCTAACAGAGGGCAGAAGGGCACAAAAAACGAGTCTAACAGAGGGAAGAAGGGCACAAAAACAAAGGAATAACAGAGGGCAGAAGGGCACAAAAAACGAGTCTAACAGAGGGCAGAAGGGCAGAAAAACAAGGAAAAAATGAGTCTAACAGAGGGCAGAAGGGCACAAAAAACGAGTCTAACAGGGGGCAGAAGGGCAGAAAAACGGGAAAAACGAGTCTAACAGAGGGCAGAAGGGCACAAAAACAAGGGAAAAACAAGTCTAACAGAGGGCAGAAGGGCACAAAAAACGAGTCTAACAGGGGGCAGAATGAATCCCGCCCTGCATGTTTGTCCACGAAGATGCCACCTTTTTGTGCAATACCTCTACTCAACTGGAGTACTTTCTACTGTCTAATCAGTAAGTGCTCCCTCGTTGGCTAAATGTATAGGGGCAGATTTACAATAACTGGCGCATCCCCAGGGATGCGCCAGTTATTGTGCGCCGCAGCTCCGCCACCCATGGTGCGCCGCATTTACAATGCGGCGCACCATGTGGCAAAAACGGCACAGATGCGTCACGCATTTATTTATTTATTTATTTATATTCTTATAGCGCGCATGAATCAGCCCCGAAGGGGTATCTCCGCGCATAGCTGCTGTGTGAGTCGAGAGAACTTATTGACGGGATGGCAATGGGGGGCAGAGGAAAATTAGTCTTGGGTGAATAGGTATGGTTTTAATTTTTTCCTAAAAGAAAACAGATTAGATATTTGTCTCAACTGTGGAGGGAGGGAGTTCCATAGCAAAGGGCCTTTGAGAGAAGGTGCTCGGCCACCCCGTCTCGCTCTGGTGACTTTGGGTACATGCATCAACATAGTGTTGCTGGAGCGCAAAGCACGTCCAGGAGAGTAGGGGACAAAAATGTCTTTTAAATATTTGGGACCGGACCCATAAATGCACTTATGCATTATGCAGCAAAGTTTAAAATTGACCCGTTGTGGCACTGGGAGCCAGTGAAGGTGGAAAAGGAGAGGGCGTGACGGGGTACGGGGGGGGCATTCAAGATGAGTCTTGCTGCGGTGTTCTGCACCACCTGCAGTCTGCGTAGTTGTTCATGATTGGCAGAAATTAGCAGACCATTGCAATAGTCTACCCGCCCTAGAACTAGTGCCTGTACCAGCGTTTTCCTGTGGATGTCTGGCAGGAAGGGGAAAATGCGCCGTAGAAGACCAATTATTCGGAAGCACGTTCCCGTGACTTGACTGACATGATCTTTTAGAATCAGTGTTTGGTCCAGGCGTACTCCCAGGTTTTTGATGGTCTGTTTGGGCGCAGGAAGCTAGCTCAAGAGGCCACCAATCCGGAGACCAGAGCAGGGAGGCCCCTCCAAACAACATGACTTCGGTTTTAGTCACATTGCATTGGAGGAAGTTCTGGGCCATCCAACCTGCCACAGCTCTCATACCATTTTGGAAGGATTGCATGACTGCAGGTGTGATAGTTTGGAAGGGAAACAACAGCTGGGTGTCATCAGCATAGGAGATTGGGGAGAACCCGTAAGATCTTATAATCTCCGCCAAGGGGGCCACATATACGTTAAATAACGTGGGGCTCAGGCATGAGCCCTGTGGCACACCCTTGGTGAGCTTCCGACAGATAGATTTATGGGAGCCTAGTTTGACACCTTGTTGTCTGTCTGCAAGAAAGCTTTCAAGCCACGCAAGGGCGGTCCCTTTTACTCCCACTCCCTTCAAGCGGTCGAGAAGGATTTTGTGCGACACCGTGTCGAAGGCAGCGGACAAATCCAATAGCACCATAATCACTGAGCTCACCCTGTCAAGAGACATTCTGATGTTATCTGTCACTGACAAGAGGGCTGATTCGGTGCTATGGTTGGGCCTAAAACCAGATTGTGAGTGGTCTAGGCCGCCCGCTGCCTCGATGTAATTAGACAGGTGTGCGTTGACATGTTTCTCGGCCAGCTTGCTGAAATACGGTAGGAGGGAGATGGGCCGAAGGTTGGAAAGCTCCGTCCAAGGGAGAACCGCGTTCTTACGAATGGGGTTCACCACCGCTATTTTCCATTTGGTTGGTACATATCCCTTCTTCAGAGACTGATTGATTACATCTTGTATGTAGGGACCTAACAAGGTGCTGAGGGAGGTTAGGGTTTTAACAGGGATGAGGTCATCCGGAGACCCGGATTTTACATGGGTCATTAGTGCGACCAGCTCTTCATTGTTAATAGGAGGGAATGTAGTCAGCGTGAGGTTGGTGTTTTCAGTGGGGGGGAGAACAGTCAGAGTGTCATTGTCTGTTCGAGATGCTAGAATTTTGTCATGGATGGATTCTATTTTATTTTCGAAGTATAAGGAGACTTCTTCGCATAGACTTTGTGAGAAGTCATCTGGACTTACACAAGCCGTAGGCTTAACAAATGTTTCAAGGATCCTATAAAGTTCCTTAGGGGAATTACCGGCTTCCATGAGCTGTTGGGCAATGTTATTTTTGCGGGCAGCTTTGATATGTTTGTAGTAGTTTGTTTGGGCTGCACGGTGTGCCTTCTTGTTATCTTCTGAGTGTGATTTTCTCCATCTCTTCTCTATCCTCCTGCATTCTTGCTTCTCTTTTCTGAGAGCCTCGGTGTACCATTTTTCCTGTTTGGCCACAGGAAATTGTTTAAATGTTTTCAAAGGGGCAATTTTGTCAATGGCTACGGTGAGTGATTGCTGAAACATAGTTAGACTATGTTCTACTTCCTCAGTGTCTTTAATTTCGGGTTTTTCCCATACCTTTTGTAGTGCCTCCAGTGTAAGTTTGTGCCACTGTCTGCGTATATTAGGGGGTGATGATTTCTTATAGGAGCCTTTATTGACTTTAAAAATAGTGAATTGTAATAAAAAATGATCAGACCAATCTAATTGGGTTGGTTCGTAACAGGATATATTGTCAAAGTTGGTATATATCAGGTTGATACAGTGTCCACCTTCATGTGTGGGACCCTGGTTCTTTTGTGTGAGGCCAATGGTTGTCAAATCAGCAGACAAACTTTTGGTCTCCGTGGATTCAGGTTGGTCAGTATGTATGTTAAAATCTCCAAGGAGAAGGAAGTCCTCATTGGCCCGTATGTGAGGGCCTAATATCTCTAAGAGAGATATTGAAAAGCTGGGGTATGTAAGTGGTGGTCTGTATATAAGTGATCCCTTGCTGGTCTTTCTGTTAGGGAAGGTAATTCTATAAATCATTATTTCCATTTCTTCGCAGCATTGTTTATCTAGAATATCCATTTTGAGGTGGTCTTTGTAGATTATAGCAATGCCGCCACCTGTTTTTTCAGGACGATCTGAATGATGCAGTTTGTATCCCGTTGGTACTCCCAAGGTAATGGCAGATATCGTGTGCATCTGTGCCGTAAAAGCTGCGCATTGCTGGAGCTGCGTCGCACTTGCGACGCAGCTCCAGCAATGCTCTGGGGGGCCCTATCTCCCCAATGCTACATGAAGCCTTGCGCCTGCTTCAAGCAGGCGCAGGGTTTTGACGCAGCATTGGACTAAAAGTGACTGAGTGAATTCGTGTAGATTTCACTCAGCCACTTTTAGGAGGCGTTCCTGCGCAGGGGAGGGCGTTCCTGCGCAGGAACGCCTCCTGATGGCACAGGGCTTTACAACGTGATGCATCTCTCAGATGCGTCACGTTGTTAATACCCAGCACCATGGCGCATCTTTTGTGCTGCCGCTGCGTCACAAAAGGTCTCGGTAGAGGGTGGCAGTGGTGAACCAGAGGGTGGCAGTGATGAACCAGAGGGTGACAGTGATGAACCAGAGGGTGGCAGGGGTGAACCAGAGGGTGACAGTGCTGAGCCAGAGGGTGGCAGTGCTGAACCAGAGGGTGGCAGGGATGAACCAGAGGGTGGCAGGGGTGAACCAGATGGTGGCAGGGGTGAACGATAGGGTGGCAGTGGTGAACCAGAGGGTGGCATGGGTGAACCCGAGGGTGGCAGTGGTGAACCATAGAGTAGCAGTGGTGAAACAGAGGGTGGCAGTGCTGAACCAGAGGGTGACAGTGGTTAACCAGAGGGTGGCAGTGGTGAACCAGAGGTGCAGTGATGAACCAGATGGTGGCGGTCGTGAACCAGAGGGTGGCAGTCGTGAACCAGAGGGTGGCAGTAGTGAACCAGAGGGTGACAGTGCTGTACCAGAGGGTGGCAGGGGTGAACCAGAGGGTGCTGTGATGAACCAGAGGGTGGCAGTGGTGAACCAGAGGGTGGCAGGGGTGAACCAGAGGGTGGCAGTGGTGAACCAGAGGGTGGCAGTGCTGAACCAGAGGGTGACAGTGGTTAACTAGAGGGTGGCAGTGGTGAACCAGAGGTGCTGTGATGAACCAGAGGGTGACAGTGGTGAACCAGAGGGTGGCAGTGGTGAACCAGAGGGTGGCAGTTGTGAACCAGAGGGTGGCAGTGCTGAACCAGAGGGTGGCAGTGGTTAACCAGAGTGTGGAAGTGGTGAACCAGAGCTGCTGTGATGAACCAGAGGGTGGCAGTCGTGAACCAGAGGGTGGCAGTGGTGAACCAGACGGTGACAGTGCTGAACCAGAGGGTGGCAGGGGTGAACGAGAGAGTGGCAGTGCTGAACGAGAGGGTGGCAGTGGTGAACCAGAGGGTACTGTGCCCATACACGACCGCATGGCTAACTTAGCCATGCAAGCGGCCCGCAAACACGCAAAAAGCCCCGCGAACACGCAAAAAACCCCGCGAACACGCAAAAAAACAAAAATTTTGCGGACTGCGAATTCGATTTCGCGCAAATTCCCAGAACGCGAAATTGCAAATTTCACCCATATTTAGTGAAAATAAAGCAGTTCCTATACCTGACGGTATAATGTGGGACAAGGTTGATTACGATATATTTGGCCTGACCGAACTTTTAAAAATACCACATTTATTTAAAATTTCATTAAGTGATATCATTAACTCCAGTACATTTTCTGATGATTTTGATTATGAAACTGTAAATGAAATGTTGTCTGATTTAGAAAAGTCTGCTGCTTTTTATAATAATGTACTGTTGAAAGACACATCAGACTTTGAAACAATGTATTGCTATCAACATTATGGTCATTATTTTCTGCATAAATCTGCTAATCACAGAAATGTTTTCACATACCACCAATGGGAACATTGTCCAATACCTCTGAAAAGCAGTTCAAAGACATTGCACACAAATGTCCATATTTTTCAGGGTTTAACAGGTCAGACCCAGCCTCATATTATTATAAGATTGCACCAACATCAGCACAGAAATATATGTTGACAAACACCAAAGAGATGTATTCTTCTTCCTTTATTACCGAGTTGTCTGAACAAGGTTTTGACTTATTGAAAGACACCATAGACTTAAAATCTGTCTGGGGTACTAGAGACTGGCAGGTCCCGGGAACAGTGGCACTATTTCGAGCATGTCTTATTCCTCAGCAAATCATGTTCTTGAATGAAATGGTTCAACAAACGTCCTGTCTTGGACTACCCAAAAACAAAGACTCGAATACACCTTGGATGCCCACACCATCACACACCGAGGGCAACATAACATCACAAGAAGATGGGATTACGCTAAGTGAGATCATGCAATACAACATATCAGACCCTGATTGGAAGGAGTGGTTGTTTTGGCCCAAAAACACCAATAGCTGTCAGTAAATATTAATGGGTAAAACCAACGGGTTCAGTAATAACAGGCCAGATCCACGCTCTGTACAGAGAGAACATGCAGGAGTAGTGACATCATACAGTGTTGGGAAGCTATGCTGCGATTGGCTAAGGACATCAACTCTTACACTTGTGAAACAACACTTATCCTTACTTACAGAGGATGTGGACCTACAGGATTTGTTATTAGGGTCTAGGAAAGCACGTCATAAACGTTTATATTATGCTGCCTATAATGGCATTTAGAAAATATTTCAACAAAAAGGTTGGGAAGGGGTCTAGGGGGTAATATTTAAAGACCCATAGTACTCCACACCCCTGAATAGGAACTTGACTAACTACAAGGAGTAAGATGGTCTAATATGATGCAACTGAAAAAACAACTGGTGTGAAAGCAAATACAGTTCACCAATATTGCATCACCTGTCAAACTCGGACATGAGTCAAATTTCCATCAGCCCACCCTTTTGGCGGAAATTCGTCATCTGGAAAACTGGTAGAGAGGGGGGGAAGAAAAATGTCACCTCTAGCTAAGGAAGTACCAAAGCTGGTGTGCAAGGTGATAGGCCTCTGTTGTATTCTCTGCACTTATGTTTCTCTGTATCCCTTTAAGTCATGCATTCCATTTTCCCTGATGTCATTTTCCCCTATGTTCTGTCTTGTCAGTTAGCTCCTGCTTTCTGATGGGAACACCAGCTTTTCTCTATGGTGCTTAATAAACAAGTGTTAAGCCTTTCATCTGTCTACTAACTTCATTTACAACACATGGCGACGATGAACAGAAGGAGCTAAACAACCATAGAGGGAGGAGAACTCCACTGGTGAAAAGAACCACGCGAATTTCTGAGGAAACAGAGAAAACAACTCTAAAAGAACCACGCAAGTCTTAAAAAAAAAAGAGGAAAATATATTGCTACACATCTATTGAAACAGGCAAGAAGGACATATTACGTTTTGATGTGAAAACTGCAAGAATCTACGTTTGAATTGGAACCTGCAAGCCTCCAAAGCAACTGGTGAGTTGGAGAAATCATTAACAAACCCTTGCTGTGTGTCTCGTTGTAACTTTGGTTAACTTTGATGAACGTTAAGCTTAAAGGCTACAGCCACAGAAATACCACGTTTGAGAAAGCTCCGTTTTTAAAAGAAAGAGAAATTCCTGTCGACTATAAAATTTTAAGGAGATGAAAAACGTGACCTTTAGAGCGAAAACGGAGTGACTGGTGTAGCATTCATGCTCAAAATCTAACTTTATCTGTGTAATCCTGCTCAAACTGATAACCTCAACACAAACATACGTGTTGCATCTTTTGAAAATACACGAGCACACTTCTTGAACAGAGAAGCACAGCAGACACACGAGCGCAGGAGACTCACCGTTCCATTTTCATCCATTGTTTTCTTTCGCAACCGAGCTGCGCATCCAACAATGCAGGAAGTGAAGCAGTGACGCGATCACGCAGCGTTCATCCGGATCACTGCGTATCCTAACAACCGACATCGCGTGAGAGCAAAGTGCCGGCAGTGACGCAACCACGCAGCGTCCATCTTTGTTTACCGCGTATCTTGGCAACGCGAGTAGAAATTGTTACAGACATCCCGAGTAAAGATCGTTACCAAAAAAAAAAAAAAAAAAGTTTACCGAGTAGCTTGAAAATCTCAGTAAATCTAAATGAACGAAAGAAAAAGGAATTGAAAGGTGAGCGCGTCAACAAGAGGAAACGGAGGGTGAGTGCACCATTAACAAGAGAAAGTGGAGGGTGAGAGAACCTTACTTACAGTTTAGCTTTGAGACTTTAGGCAGTGCACAACGAAAGCTGCAAGTTGAAGTGTTAGAGCCCCATGGAAGAGCTCCTCTATTAGACACAGTGTAAGCTACCAATGACTTTATTCTTTACATTAGACGGGTAAAGAAAGAGCAATGAATTGCATATAGCATATGTTAAGGAGTGTAATTGTTATCCCAGTCTGACTATTTCTTCATTTTTTTATTAAAAAAAAATAAAATACATTTTTTTTTTAAAATAAAAAAAAAATGGAGAATTTAAATATCATTGCACCCCCATTGTTCTTACAAGCCACAGGAGATCCACCCATTGAGTGGGATGAATGGATAGACATTTTCGAGAACTACATCGAAGCACTTGATGGGAAAGATTTTAGTGCAATTAGGAAGAAAGCTCTCTTGTTAAGTGCTTTGGGCAAGGAGGGTCAACATTCTTTTAAATACCTTCCTGTGGCAGTCAACCAAGATGGTAGAGCAATAACTAATGTATACACAGAAGCTAAAGCTCGGATGAAAAAACAATACGCAAAAGAAGTAAATATTGTTATGGCGCGACACAAATTTTACACTCAGCCTCAAAGGAATGAAGAGTCTGTGGATCAGTTCGTGGCTAGACTACGTGAGTTGTCGATAAAATGCAGTTTTGGAGAAATAAGAGATGAAATGATAAGAGACCAACTAATAGTACAGTGTCGAAATAAAAAGATGCAAGAAAAACTGTGGGCAGCAAAAAACCCAACCCTACAAATGGCCATTGACATAGCAAAAGTGGTTGAGGAGTCGAATGCATGCATGAAAGAAATGGAAAAGAAAGATAACGCAAAAGGCAATGCTCAAGGCAATGATGTTTCGTGTGTTGACCATGACGAAGTTGCTGTTGTAAACAAGAGGAGTGTGGATCTGGGAGGAAGTAGTCAGAAAAAATTTAACAATACATTTTCAAGTAACGATAGAAATAGATTCCAAGGAAGAATGTGCAGTAGGTGTGGGAGCACTTTTCACAATTCAGACTTTAGAAAATGTTTTGCAATTGACAAGATGTGTAGGAAATGTGGGCGGAAAGGACATTTCGCGAAGATGTGTAGAAGTACCAATGTCGATAAAGTTGCTGTTGTTGAAAACAGGGATGAAGTAAGAGACTTTGTTAGTGTTGAAGGTGCGAACAAAATATTGTGCTTAGGTGGAGACGGTGTGAACAAGGATGAGCCTGGGAGGAGATTCAGACCAAAAGCTCTATTCCTTATTGATAAAATTGAGGTTCAACTGATGGTTGACCCTGGATCCTTATGGACCATCATTCCCAAAGATATGTTCCAAACCAATTGGAAGGACGTGCAATTGTCTCCCAGCGACATTAATGCCTGTGGTTTTCAGGGTGAAAGCATAGATGTGATTGGGTTCATGGTGTGTGTAATAACATTCAAGGATCGTTCAGCTGAAGGGAAGGTGTACGTAGCCAAGTCCGGTCCTGCAATTTTAGGATGGGGACAGCAGTATGACCTTGGGATAATAATAAATCCAAGAGCAGCACAACAGGTAATGGTAGTAGACAGTATAACCACGGATTCGATAGTGGAAGGGATGAATGGTTTGTTTGATGAGCATATAGGAGAGTTAAGGGGCTATGTGCATAAGATTGTGTTGAGGGATAATGCCATACCCATGCAACACAGAGTCAGAAAGGTTCCATTTATCGCACGTGAGGAAGTGAAGAAGATGTTAAAGGAAATGCTAGATCAGGGTGTGATAGAACAGATCGAAACGTCACCTTGGATTTCCCCCGTGGTTATTACAACCAAATCTGATGGGAAATTTCGTTTTTGTGTGGACCTTCGCACCCTGAACCAAAACATTGTGACAGATAATTTTCCTTTACCAAACATCAATGAGTTGGTCCTATCACTAAAAGGTGGGAAGTATTTTTCCAAGTTAGACCTTCGCAGCGCCTATCATCAGATAAAACTACACCAAGACTCTAAAGCACTTACAGCGTTCATAACAACCGAAGGAATATACCAATTCACGCGAATGCCTTTTGGACTTGCCTCTGCAGCTGGGGTATTTCAGAGGATGATGGGTGTTGTACTAAAAGGGGTGCACAATGTTGTATATTTTCAGGACGATGTTCTAATATTTGGAGCGACTGTCGAAGAACATAATGTGATTTTGAAAACTGTTTTAGAAAGGATGGAACAAGCGGGTTTAACTCTCAAGAAAGAGAAATGTAAATTTGCAGTGGAGGAGGTTGAATATCTTGGGTATACATTGTCTGTGGATGGTGTAAAACCCAAGAGAGATTTATTAGACTCCATTAGAAATGCACCATCTCCATGTGATAAGGATCAGTTGAGGTCTTTCCTCGGCCTCATCGAGTACTACGCTAAGTTTGTAGGGGATTTTGCAGAGAAAACCGAAAAGATCAAGGTGCTGTTGAGGAGTGGTTGTAAGTTTGTGTGGGGTGTGGAACAAGATGAGTGCTTCAAAAGAATCAAGGTGGAGATTTGTGAGGCGGGTATTCTGACACCGTTTGACACCAACCGTAAGTCGGTTCTGACAGTGGATGCAAGTGCTGTGGGAGTTGGTGCGGTCCTAGCTCAAGTACACGATTCCGGTCTTAAAACTGTAGCGTTTGCCTCAAGGACACTTACTACAGCCGAGAGAAATTACTCTATAATCGAGCGTGAGGCTTTAGCTGCAGCATGGGGTTGCGAGTACTATAGAATGTACCTGTGGGGGTTTAAATTTACATTATTGACAGACCACAAACCCCTGGTTAAGATACTTTCGCCTGGTGGCGCTGGTAAAGGCTCCGCCAGGTTAGCGAGACTCGCCGCCAGGATTCAAGAGTACTTATACACCGTGGAATACATTCCCGGTTGGAAGAATTGCCAGGCGGATGGACTCTCTAGACTTCCACTACCTTGGGAGAGAGTAGACAAGTTAGGGGTTGAATCTCTCAACTCGGAGGGTTCTGTTGCTGCTGTAGATGAAGTTGTAGATATGTGTGCTGGAGCAATTACTAGAAGTTTGTGGAACACTTCAATGGTTAAAGATGCAGTGCTGTGTGAAGTCAAAGATTTGATAGCAAAGGGCCCAAGGAGAGAGAGTTGTATATCTCCTGCACTCCGTCCTTATTTGAAGGTTCTGGATCAATTGTCTATCTTGGACAATGAGGGATTCTTGATCTTAATGGATGACAAATTCATTCCTCCACAAGACGTGCGATTTACCTTGTTTAAGCTGGGTCATGAGGGCCATTTAGGGCAGTCCCTTACCAAGAGGAGAATTAGGGACAATTTTTGGTGGCCCGGAATGGACTCTGAAATCTCGCAGTGGGTGGAGAGATGTACCGATTGCTTAGAAAGTGAAAAGAGACTTAAGGTGGGTAGTCATACTGGCTGTGGCTCAATAACGGATCCCAAGTGCCCCTGGCACACCATATGCCTCGACTTCATTGGCCCATTCCACCAGTTGAACCAGGATTTGAGGTTTGGGCTGGTGGTAGTTGATGTCTCTTCTAAATGGTTAGTAGTCAAATTCATGAGGGAGATCACTACGAGCAGCACTATTGCCGTACTGGGTGAGATTTTTAGGGAGGAAGGCTTCCCCACAAAGATTATTACTGATAATGGGACGCAGCTCACCTCCTTGGAGATGGCTAACTTCTTGGGAAGATGTGGGATCATTCACTCAAGGACCTCGCTTTATAACCCCCAGGGAAATGGCATAGTGGAGAGGGCCAACCGAATGGTTAAAGGTGCTATTCAGATGGCGATTTCTTCCCGGTTAGATGTAAAGAGTCTGGTTAATGACCTGGTGTGGGCCTACAGGACCACTGAAAATGGTGTGACTGGTTTGGTCCCGTTTTCTGTCATGAGGGGACGTCCAGCGGGTACCAAACTTGTGGCTGCATGGATGAAGGAACTCCTGAACGCTGATCCCCCTGCCAGTCCTGATGAGCCTGACATTGTTTGCGAATCTGATGGCGCGTGTAAGTTTGCTGTGAATGATTGGGTTAAGGTCAAGCCCGGTCGAGTGGGTGTCGGACTGACGAAGTTCAGGGGTCCATTTAAGGTGAAGTCTGTACACAGGAGATTTGTCACTTTATTTAACGGTGAAAGTTGGAACTTGAGGCGTGTGGCACTGTATAAGAAAGCCGAGCAAGAACCGGTGAGGTCAAGCGAGCACAAGACAAGTGGCACCAATGAGTTTCGTACTAGTAGAACCCAGAGAGTGAGAAGACCCCCAGCCCATTTGCACGACTTTGTTTGCAAGTAAGGTCTTCTCCTGTAACGAAGGGCATAGCCTTATTATGTTTTTTTTTTTATGTTTCTCCATGGGAAGGGAAGAGGATATGTTGTATTCTCTGCACTTATGTTTCTCTGTATCCCTTTAAGTCATGCATTCCATTTTCCCTGATGTCATTTTCCCCTATGTTCTGTCTTGTCAGTTAGCTCCTGCTTTCTGATGGGAACACCAGCTTTTCTCTATGGTGCTTAATAAACAAGTGTTAAGCCTTTCATCTGTCTACTAACTTCATTTACAACAGCCTCCACCGCTCAAACAAGACTCAGCCACTTGTTTCTATCTTCTATTTCTACAATCAGTGTCTGCCTTTGTGGTTCCCAATATATATTTGGGATATATGGTGCAAAACCCTGAGTGAATACGGTATTATTGTATTTACCTTTCATAAAAAGTTTTTAAGTGCCCAATATCCATTCAAGAGACTATTACAATCAAAGCCTTATTGTGTTAGTCATTGTTCTAAGGTGTTTTTAACCTGAGCAATTGGTCTTGTTCTAAATTATGCCATTACCATCTAGTAGGCATAATTAAACACACTTCAACAACAAGCATTTTTCGACCTACTTTTCTAGTCGCTGCCTACCTGCGCTCACTGTTGTTTTAGAGGCACATGGTGTGAGGTCAATAGAGAGAGGTTTTTAGTGAGAGTACACTAGGGGTCCTTCAATTGGATAACATGATTACCCTTTCCCCTGCTGTTGTTTTTCTCACCACCAGAGCGGGGCCTCAGTCACCGAGTGATTGCCGTGTGAGGTGAGGCTTATCCCCACAAAATGCTGGGTGAGTATTTTTTTAAATTGTTAAAATGAATATTACGGTTTTGTAAATCTCAACCAATGCGTTACAATTAATCAGTTAATGACAACGTTCCTCTGATCAGGCAACTTTATTTAACTTCTATGTGTGAAGCAATAGTATTGTTCACCAATGTTTTTGTTTGAACATCAGTCTTTATAATGCATCTTTATTTTAAAGGATGAAGAAGTATTTTCAGATACATGGATCACATGTCGGGTAAGGTGGTATGTTACCACTAACTTACCTTCTCTTCAACTCTTCTCCTGGACCAAGTTCAAATTACACTTTGTTTATGGTTTTTGCAGTAGCATAATTCACTTTAGTAAGGTCCTGAAGAAGGCTGAGCAAATAAGCAAGACGGCTGAAACATGTTGACCCCACTCCTAGCCAACAGATAGTTATTAATATTTTCACTAGTATCAGGCGGTTTTTATTATATGACATTAAGGCAATCCTCAATAAACATATTTTTTGCCTTTTTAGCCATTTTTATTTCACGCACTATCAACACTTGCACTGCACTTCATCAGTCCTGACATACTCTGTACAAAACAAGTGGCTGAGTCTTGTTTGAGCGGTGGAGGCCTATCACCTTGCACACCAGCTTTGGTACTTCCTTAGCTAGAGGTGAAATGTTTCTTCCCCCCCTCTCTACCAGTTTTCCAGATGACGAATTTCCGCCAAAAGGGTGGGCTGATGGAAATTGGACTCATGTCCGAGTTTGACAGGTGATGCAATATTGGTGAACTGTATTTGCTTTCACACCAGTTGTTTTTTAAGTTGCATCATATTAGACCATCTTACTCCTTGTAGTTAGTCAAATTTAGAAAATATGCCAAGAGGCCGCTGAGAGATTACAAGAAATAGATACTATAAACCTAGAGAAAGCTCTATCAGTGGTTGACAATGGGGTAACTACACTTACATCCAGGATATATTCACTGGGCAACATTGTATTTTCTGCTATTGATGTACTAGAACAGGATTTGTCTGTATTACAACACATGCAATCACAATTGCGCTCTATTATGTTATTAAGCTGGACGCTGCATTCGTTGAGCGCAGGCTATGTGCCTTGGCGTTTCATAAACAGCACTTCTCTGTTTTATTCATAAAATCTAACAGAAAAACAGATAGAAATGGCATAGAGGGGAGCAAATTATACAATACTGCAAATTGAAAAACTGAACAGATTAGCTTTTACAGTGGCATAGTCACCGTCCACAGAATGAAATATTGCCTTGAACAAAAGAAGGCAGGCAGATATGGAGAAATGGGTAGGGAATTCATCAAATAATCTTGGGAATAACCGTACAGATGTGGATGCTGGAGTGGGGAAAGAGAAGTATTTTAAGTGGTACAAACTGCAAGAATACTTTAAGTGTATCCCTCATACACCAGGATATAATGCTTCATGGGGCTTCTAACGGTTCAGTAGCACACTTATATTGTCACTTGAGAGGTGCCCCAGCTGCTGTGATCACTCCAGTGTTCAGGCTGCTTTCGAATGGCAGTTACTTGATGCTGAATGATCAAGGCTGCTGTGGGATGCTTCCGGGCATCGCATATCTGGTAACCGTGAGCTCCAGGGTTATTTGCTCTATGCAAGTATTGTTTCCACCAACACATACCATCAGGGAGGCACTGTTATGGCCTTCAATAAATGTTTCATTAATACGGTTTGATGCTTTGAGCAGAATGAAAGCCATGCTTTTACAGAAATCTTTGCCCTTAACCTCCGCTCAAGAGACTTTTGATCTCCAGACAGATCGTAAGGTCTTCAGCAGAGATATTGGCAGTCATACGTAAGAATTGCACCCTCCATTTTGTAGAAATGATAAATCGTATTGTTAAAATGCCTGATACAACAGGCTGCGTCCACCTATTTAAGATCATAGGTTTTGGACTATTAAGCACCTTTTCGACGGTCCTCGGAGTTATACCAAACTTTATACGTTTTTTAGCATTTTTGGAGGGCTGCAACTGTTCTTGTTTCTAATTGCAGGTATCCTGATTGTTATTTTTCTGCTACGCAATGGACGTCCCATTCATCATGGAGATGGAAACAGTACTTCTGGAGCACAAATACAGTTATCGCCTGGCACAAATCTAGCACACCTCGCCTAAGAGAACTAAGTGCATATTGGTTCTTGTCATTTAGACCAGTCTGGATGGACTCCAACTTACCTGTCCTCCGATGCCTGTTTTGTCGAGAAAAGTGCGTGTTGGATCTCTGCCTGACACTCCCATCATGTGCGCAACCAGACTTTGAGGCTATACTGGACCCGATAACGGCCCATGTTCTGCAGTGTCCCCAACATATTCCAATGTTGATGGCGGCATTTCTAGAGCCACCACAAGTAGTATCAACTCCTGCTGGTATGGACATCAGCACCTCCTCTGACACCCAGGCCTTGGATGGAACACAGACTACCCCAGCATCGGTTGTGGACAGTACAAAAGATCATCTGTGCTCTACTGACATAATCTGCAAGGTGTTACAGGGACCATCGTCTGCCGAGGCAGGCAAGGAGAATGTTGCGTCTACCAGACAGAACACATAAACATTTGACTAATTTGGCCCTTCGTGTCCTAGAAGAAAATTCAACCTTTTTAGAAAAACAAACTGAAAATTGGAGCTCCATAACAAAATTGACATTCTTTTCAGCATGCATGGCTTTCAAATGTTTATAGTAGTTTGAACTACACCTATGGAGACATTAGGTCTATGGCTTGAGTAACACTTTCCTTTTAAAGTTTTTTACAGCTTTTTTTATAATTCTCTTAACATTGTTTTTAGCACAACAAAAAACTATAATACATACGATTTGACTCATGGATCGTAGAATTTTATATGCTGTCTCCTGGGGTACAAGTAGGTGAATCATCAGCGAGGCGTGCTCAGCTCAAAGTGTGACTATGAGCCCCTCGACCCCTCCACACCATGGGGCAATTCTGAACCTCACATGAAATACTACGATCCATTGAGTCAAATCGTATGTTTTATAGTGCACACACAGTAGGTGTGGCACATCAATTATCACTAACTATTTATTTACCTCACTTTTAGGTCACTTAGGAGTGGAGCGCACAGGGCTGGCCCCAGTGTGGTCCTGAGGAAGAGCCCTGGGGAGGCTCAAAACATGTTGACCAATACTAGGGGCTTTTAACTCATTATGGTTACATTGTTATTTAGTACCCCTGCTTTTATTATACAGACTAGGAGCTAGAATAAAAATATTGCGCCCGCGAGCCAGGCATTCTTGATTTCCTTTCCATCCATTCCACAACACTGCACGACACATATTCTCACATAAGTGCTCCTACGTAATTGCGCAAGTCGAAGCACGCCTCAATCCTCAGCGGATGGAGTAGACGAAGCATGTCACCAGTGGGAAACCATGGTGAGTGAGGGGACTCAAGAAAGAAATTGTTCTTTCTTGTCTGAAACAAGTCTGTCCAACTCGACTTGAATTGGGGTCTTACACCACCCTAGTTAGGTTCCATATCCGGTATTCCGTTTTTTCTGTGTACATGACTGAAAGGAGGGTGGACCTAGCTTAATACCCTCTACGTCTCCCCCTTTTTTTATGCGTACAATTTAACTATGTCATCCATTCGGAGGAGGAGTGGGAGTTATATTCCATTTAGGTACCATGATATAGGCCCCAGTAACTTCATTACCCTTCACCTTTATTCTCCCCTACATTGCACTTGTAACGGTTTACAGGGACTGATCTTTTACCTAGATACAACACTGCATTCATAATGCAGGTTTTCCCTAGTTCAAATTCTCATACATTATGCATGACTATTCTTGGAAACACAGCAGAAGACCATCTCCTGTATAACATCTATGTACTAAGTTCATGCCAGACATTATCCTTAGGCAAACACAGTAAAACAGCGAGGCAGGACACCTAGGGAGACCTATGTGTATATATACATCACATCTTGCTAAGATAGGACAGAGGAGACCTAGACTTCCCAGCATATACACTGACCAGAGATGCTAGAGTTCCTGTATGGAGAAACTACAGCTTGCAGTGGTCTAAACATCCATTGCGGGTGATCAACTGGAGACCAAGATGGGGTCCCACATTCTCTCACTTCAAGTAATGGGGTTGACTTTATCCCAGAGGGATTCTTGGCTTAACCCCTACACACATGCTAGATACACTTAGGTACATCTAGTTAGGGATGCATCATAGGAGTACGCCCCTTCATTTCATCATGTATTTTATATACTCGTATGTATTCATGATTATTGCAAGATGATAGAACTCTATCATTCTTTTACTTTTATAGCACTTCTAATAATTTATATCTCTTACTGTCTAACGGATGTTGCAGCTCATCTATTCTACACCAGAATAACAACTGTTCAACAAATGCTTATTGAAAAACGTTTATTCAGTGTATCTCTCTGAGACTAAGTGAGCACAAGTGACTGAGCAAAAGTAGTGTATTGTTTCCACTGTCCTGATGGATCAGGGTTGTCATGGTCGATGGTTGCCAAGAGCTATTCTCTCTCCTTGGTAAGAGGAGAATCTAGTGGCACTGTGAGCTAGTTGGTACAAAAAGTCAACATACCCGTGGGGGTGAATCAGTCTGACACCAATCCTACAGTGTATGCTGTCTAAACGTGCAGATCCGGTACACTTTAACAGGAACTTTACGATAGTGCAAGTGCCACCTTGTTTCCTTATTTAGAACATAGCAGATAAGTCCTTAATAAAGATGCTGTCTTCATAGATAATTGCTCTTGTAACTCAAGCGGAATATAATTCAGAACCCAAATGAGAAGAATTAGGTGCAATTAGTTACAAAGATTCGTAGATTGTATAGCGCGCTGAAACATATCAGACAAGTCTTGGTTAATGGGAGAATTCTTGCTTTGCGGATTTATCTTTATTGGTCACAGATCATCATACCGGAGAATAGAGAGATGTATCTGAATGGGTCCCATCTGATTCCTCACTCCACAGAAATGCATGTGACAATAAGGGGCAGAAGCCCCTAGATCTATTACAGCATTGTAAATAGATGGGAACAGAAATGCCCTTTCAGGAATATGTTTAGGGAAAACTGCCTAAAAAGTAGTTAGTGGATTATTCACCTAATTAGTAAGATTTCAGTTGATATCCTGGTCATGGTCAATTTTTCTTACAGTCTGTATCATTCAGTATCTTCTCCTACAGATTAAATCTTTAGAAAGGTTCATAAGCGTTCTGACAGTTTCAGACTTAGATCCTCATTTAGTGGCAAATTTACTACATTTTGACAAATTACAGAGCAGCAACCAAAGCTTCTCAGCTGCATTGTGGCTACGGGACAGGCAAAAACTGCACCAGATCTTTCCAGCAACATAGTGCAAAGATGTGTGTGTTCCTTCAAACATTTGTTTTGAACTTGAAGGGGGTGGCTCCAGAAGAAAATCATGCTTTAATACTTTTCCCTCTTGATTTGTGCTGTACAGCACAGAACACAAGTAAAGTTTGAAAAGTATTGAGAAAAGAAAACCTTTCTCATACCTTTCTCATACCTTAACCCCTTCCACACTCATGACGAGCTGGGCTCGTCATGCAGTAGCCTCCTGCTACACTGATGACGAGCCCAGCTCGTCATCTTGTGTGGGAGTTCAGATTTCTCAGCACAGCAGGGGAATATGCTGAGCAGCCATGGGGTTAAGAGACAGGCATTTCCAGCGTACGTAGATAGGGATTTGTGCAAAAACACATAGGTGATTGAATGGAAATGCACAGGTACCACCAATGGAAGACTCTCTTGGCGGAAAGTAGCCTAAAGCAGCTTTATAGTGCACATTTATGTTACTTTACCCCCTTTCAAACACACATTATGATTTCAGGGTGGTTTTGGAATTTTTTAATTTAAATAATAAAATTATTTAAATAAAAAAAAAAGTAAAATCTGTGCTCATCATAGAAACTTCTTTTATCGCTTCCAGAAGCAAAAAACGCTTTTGGTAGCTGCTTCTGAAATTAAAAAAAGACATGCAAAGAGAGTTATTGAAAAATGAAGGCCCATGTGGGATGTATTTAGAATAAAAGGTAACAATAATGTTGCAAACTAAAGTTATTGAACAGAAGAGCTGTTTCATATGGTGTTTGGAAAATTCTTCTACCCACTTTGTTTCTTTAACTCTTTTGTAGCCAGACACTACCCACACAAAATTATCGGAAATGACCGGAGAACTTGGCGTGGCACTTAAGGAGAAAGTAAGATTGATTATTATTTACTTCTATTTAATTACAGTCTCTAACCCGACTTGAAATGGTATCTCAGATCATAGTGATTCGCAATCTAGCATATGAGAGATAATAACATTCATGAATGGCATCTACACATATGTGGGTATTGTATACTGTTAGCTAAAGAAGGGGTAGATTGGGAATTATACGGGTTGCTCATCCTCCCCCACCCTAGTTGAGGACTGACCTCCATATCTAGCGGTGCCGCCATGGGGGTCTATTGAAATGAATTGCTCTGCTAGTGTGCATGAAGCATTTTTTTAAAGTCTGAATCTGGATGGCTGCCATATTTTGTCACATTCCCAGCCTTTGTATCTGCAGAAAAAACCCAACATGAGTGTTTCTTTCTGCAAAATAACAAACCAATGAGCCTGATGTACACAGGATTTTGTCCCTGTTGAAATATTGTTGATTTCTGTGCCCATGTCACCCATGCTTCTCCAGGTCATAGCAATCAACCTGATTCATGCTAGTGGCAGGGCTTGTACTGTTAAATCAGAAGCAGTTCCTTGTCCAGCAGCTTGTTGCTCTGACATTGTGCTTGAGGAGCTTGTTACTCTGACATTGTGCTTGAGCTGCTAAGTACCCTTTGACTTCCCCTGCTTTTACCCACTGTCTGATCTTACATAAAAACACTGGTGTATACAGGATAGTGGGGTAGAGAGAAAGGCTTCTACCATTCCACATAGAGTTCCAAAGTGACTACCACTCACAGGATTTACACAGCCACAGCTCCTACCCCTCAATCTGTTGGGTATTGGCCCTTTAAACCTAAAGCAGGCCCACATTCACCTACTTGGAGCTTTGACTTTCTGTGCCATGAGCTATGGGGCCTTTAACTTCCATTAGTCACCTCACATCCACCCTTACACCAACGACTGCATTCTATGGGTATGTGGGGTTTAGAGGTGGGTTGTTGTGGCTCTGTAAGGCTTCTCTAGAGACTCCCAAGATGATAATTCCCTCAGCCATTGCTGTCCTCACTGTGTTGTGTAAGAGGCAGGACTGGTCCCTTTAAAAATGAAGCCACCCCAGGTACTGTGCATGTGACTGAAAGATAATTTTTACGGCACCTTTTGGATTTTCAGTAAATAGGGTGGTATTTTTATTACTTCTCTGAAAAAGGACTTTTCTAACATTGCTGTTCAGGTTTTTCTTGGATTTTATGTTGTGGGTAAACCAGATGAAATCAAAGCTGCCTTTAACCCTTGCCCTCCTTCTAACCTCAAACCTAATCAAAATTAAATCCATCTGTGAGCTCACGAAATTAAATGATTCCTAAGAGAATTATGGGATCTATTGTGAGAATGTAAGCATAATGATTGATCATCAGTAAAGTCTTGCCTATTGAGGGGGATGCAAAGGCATGTCAAAGCAAAACAAAAAACTGCCCAAAGTAAATCTAATCTAGCAACTTTTCATAAAAAAATAACGATGAAAGTAAAAAATATGTATGTAAATGGAGGCATAAGAAGGATAACTACTGAATGTAAGAGATAAGGTGTCTAATAATGTTTTCAATCACTATTTTAAGCTTAAAGCTCCAAGTATCAGATGGAGCAGAGCTTTTAACCATTGTTTAACTAGATAATCTTATTTTAATTTGCATGAAGCAGTGCAGAGGTTATTGATGTCATTTGAGATGTCATCAGTGATGTCACTGAACATGTCATGAGTGATGTAATATATGAGGTCATAAGCAGTGCATAGCGGGGAAGCGATGTATAGTTAGCTCAGCTAACTATAACTGATGAATTTCTCAGATTTTGGACAAGTGAAATGGGAGCTTAAAATGTTACTCTAAACTTTGTTTTTTTCAGTGAATATATATATGTATAGGCGCTGGGTGGAGTTTTTGCCCTGCTGTTGTGCTTCACAAGGACTTGGATGTCATATATATATATATATATCTTCTTGCTCGAACTTGCAATTCTTTTGAAGAAAAAACGAGCGTGGACCCAAAATATTGCGCAGTCAGTATCTTTTATTCAGCCACTTCTGCCACTACGCGTTCCCGGCGCTCCCGCCCTTGATCACATGACAACCCTCCTAAGACTGTCACTGCTATTTAAAGTGCAAGTGCATAAAAAACGAAGCATGGACATGGTAAAAATACTACACCTCATCGCCATCATCGCCTTGAAATTGATTGCTCATTTCCGACATTTGCAGCCCTAATTACTTAAAATGTCATTCGGATTAAAAGAGGAGAATAACTGCTTAAATGCGCATAAGTACTCAACCCAGTGTTGTTTAATGTATCCGTATGTAGTTTACACGAGATTGCAGCTTAATTATATGGCAATCATCATGATAAAATAATTCTCCAACCATGTCTTAATACTTTGCTAACAATATATCGTGCTAACCCACAATATTTTGTACATACAAAAAAAGTTTATAATAATAAAAAAAAAAATGGTGCTCAAACTAATCCCTAAACCCAAAGAAAACACAATGAATAACAGTGCATCACTTCAATAACTACCATATTTTCCAGATATATTCTACTTCTAAGTACCTCATTTGAGCGTTACTTTTTCTTACATATCTGTAAAAAAAAACATGTATTTTTTCTCTGTTTCTTGTTAACCAAACTAATATCTGGAAGATATCTTATTTTTACATAGAGTGCAAACTTGCAAAGGACTATAAATATAATAAATATAATAAATAAATGGAACATTCACTCATCATTATATTTTGGGACCCCAGACCATAAATAATAAGTGTGTAAAATATACTTTCACAAATTTCATGCCTAAAATCCGATCATAAATATCATATATAAATACATAAATAGTCCTAAAAGTTACCTCTATGAATAAATGTATACATTTAAATATATATATACATATATATATATATATATATATATATATATATATATATATATATATATATATATATATATATATATATATATATATATATATATATATATATATATATATATATATATATATATATATTTAAATTTGCCAATTGCTTTTTTTTAAAATTAGATTGTGGTTTCAATCAAATGTTTTCATGACGCTAGTTTTATAACTAATTAAGTTTCCGTTTTATTTAATAATATAGTCGGAAATGTTATCGTAGGTCATGATAATTTGTATAGATGGCATAATTAATGAAATACATGAGCAATACTCCATCGACTGTTTTTAAATCATGCAGTCTGTTTGCTATGTTTATCATCAACTTGCTGAACATGTGACCTGAGTGGGAAGGGCATATTATTTAAAATGGCTTCAATCGTTTACAGCCTTTATGTGATCAAGGGCGCCTGAGCCCGAAACGCGTCATCTGTTGACTGCTGCTGAAGGTTGAAATAAAACATCTTGCCTGACAAAGAAGTGGTTCGCTTCTCCTTCTTCGCCGCCGAGGTTTTGGTGGAAGTGGATGGGGTTATACGCTTGTGATTTGAAATTTACGGAAGTCTGGCTTTCTTCCGTCTTGCGAACCCTCTCACCCGGAAGTGGCTGCCGCCATTAAGTCGAGGAATTGGATGTTCGTGGCGAAACATTGGTAGCAGCCCCCTCTTGCCGCCACACGTCACACGAGATCAAGGGATACTGGTTGGGGAGTAGAACCGGACGGGTTCGAAGTTGAAGCAGAGACAGTACCCGGAGAGTGACGACGGCATTGTGGCAGAGGTGGGGAGATAACAGGCACCTACAGAGTAACTCGAGAAACGATTCGGGCTACACTAGTATCTTAAACACCTATCAGTCAGCATGACAGACGAGGCTATACGCCAGCGTCAGCGCGAAGCAGCAGCGGAAGAGTTGTTCTGCAAAAGACCAGCAGCAAATTCAAACATTACACCTACCACTAGCAAAACGGCAGGGGCAGATGATAATGAAAAAACGCTACTTAGAAATTTAGAAAAGTACATGCGCCTGGAAACGACTAAATGGTGGGAGCACTGCTCATTATCTAAGTATGCAGAGGTAGGTCGGGTTCCGAGAGGTCTTCGTTTTCTTTTGGCTCCGACCTATGATAACCCCAACCCTGCAATGCTGAAAGAATGGGCACAGAACAACTTGGAGGCTTCCATGACCTCAGTCCGCATTCTAATCAAATATGCAGCAATCGACCGGGCGGAAATCTTGAAAAAAATCGAGAATATTGAAGAAGAACTTAAGAAGTCTGCCAAAGTCGAGTATAATAAAACTGCCAGAATCGCCATTGAGGAAAGATTACGCAAACATGAGGAAAAAATCAAACATCGCAAAGCCCATAAGTTTGCCAGAGATGAATCAGACTACAACAACGGGCAAATCTTCACATTCGCCTGAAAATATAACAATGAAAACCGAAAGAAATTCGGGGAACAGAAGGGAAAGAGTAATGTGGAGACCAATGTACAGCAGTCTGCCGCAATAGAAGGAGCAGCGGTAGAAAGTTCCAGTTTTGATTCTATCTCCACATCAAGCGAATCCAGCATAGAGAGCGGAGAAAGGCCCACACCAGCAACTGTACTAGACATGGGAGAGGAGTTGGATTTTTTAGTATCAGAGAGACTTCGCACACTGAGACCGAGAAAGGACAGCAAACAGCAACAAAAAAGTCAAGAAAAAACAGACGAAGAAAAGAAAGACGAAAAAAGCACGAACAAAAGAGGAAAAAACAAAAAGAAGAGCAATTGGACACGGAAAAAGTAAATGGAGATAAAACTATTATCAATCTGTCCAATGTGCCTTTGACTGAAACGGAAAAATCTTTGTTGTTATTAGGTCTCAATTTTTGTCCTAGCCAAACATTTAATTATAGCTCTACGAGAATAGATGTTTTCAGATTTGTTAGGAAACTCAAGCTGAAAAAATATTTTTCTTTGAAAAACACCAAAGATAAAGACGCAGAGCTACAGCGAGATTCTAACAATCATGTAGAGAGTTTGGGTATTGAGGCAGCGGATATTCCAACATACCTAGACCTACATGATTTGAACACCGGCGAGGCAGGACCAGATGAAACTGAGTATGACTCCTCTACTCAGACTAGAATGAGAAACATCAACCTGCTACAAAAGGGTGCTGGGATCAGCCCCTTCAAGAAAAAATCCAAATACATCCCCATGATGCCGAGGGATGCGTTAGATACGTTTCATGATTGCGTGGTTGAGGACATTAAAAAATTAAACAAACAAGTACAATCAAAAAGATTCAAACAAAAAAAGCAAATTGAACAAAGGAAAAAAGACTATGCCAAGTTGATGAAAAAACTAAGTGAGAACAATGAAATCATCATTAAAAAATCGGACAAAGGCGGCAACTTGGTAATTTGGCCCCGAGCAGACTACATCAAGGAGGCAAAGCGCCAATTGTATGACATGAACTGCTATGAGCCGGCTAACATCAAAAAGTATAATATGGCTACAAATTCTCTTAAGAAGTTGTTGATACAATCACGCAGTGATGGCCTGATTTCTAATGATGAATTTAAATTTATGCACAATGAAAACCCTATTGTACCAGTGCTTTATTTAATACCTAAAGTGCATAAATGTGTGTCTCCCATTCCTGGCAGGCCTATCATTTCCGCTATAGGGGGTGCAGCAGAACAGGTGGGCCAATACGTAGACTTTTTTCTACAGAGTCACGTAAAAACCCTGCCCAGTTACATCAAGGATACTGGTGATTTCCTGGGAAAAATCAGGAATATCCAATGGTCAGATGGAATGTATTTAATCTCACTAGACATAGAGTCTTTATACACCAGTATAGACCATCAGGCAGGTTTGTTGGCTGTAAAATTCTTTTTGGACCAAAGATCGTGCGAATTCTATCAGCACAATAAACCTCTAATTAATTTGATAAGTTGGTGTCTCAACAACAATTTCTTTCTTTTTGGAAAGGAGTTGTTTAAACAACTAAGGGGCGTGGCCATGGGAGCCTGCTTCTCCCCCAGCTATGCATGCTTGCATGTTGGCTGGTGGGAGGAGCAGGTCCTCAAGAAGGACTATTCTTCCATTTTTAAAGAAAACTTCAAACATTACTATAGGTATATTGATGATGTTTTCATCGTGTGGCAAGGTAGTAAAGAGAAAGCATTGGAATTCATTCAAAACATCAATCGAAATAGTTTGAATCTCCACTTTACCCACCACATAGACAGTTCCAGCTTGGAATTTCTGGATGTTAAGCTATATGTAGTTGATGGAAGAGTAGAGAGCACCCTGTTCAGAAAATCCACTGCAGGTAATGTCACGCTCCATGCCTCGAGTGCCCATCCCAGGCATCTGATTGCGAGCATCCCTTATGGGGAGCTATTACGCTTGAAAAGGATATGCAGCACGGAGGTTGAATTCAATACCTGTGCTGCTGAATCCATGCAACGCATGAAGGCAAGAGGCTATTCTGATAAGATCTTGACAACAGCCCTGTCCAAAACATCTTTAAGATCGAGAGCAAGTTTGCTACCAGCCCTTACAGAGGAAGAATCTGTCCCGCATGATTTACCTGATTCACCAGCAATCTCCGGGTCAGTTGAAATTGATCAGTGTCCGAGATTAATCACAGCCTACAGTGAGAATGAACGTAAAATAAGATCTATCATCAATAAGAATTGGGCAATAGTTCTAACTGACCCCGTTCTTAGGATAAATTTGCCATCCAACCCCACTATAACATTCAGCAGAGCAAGAAACATGGGAGCTGTGTTAGATTCCACAAGTCCTGAGGTAAAAAGTAAACCCAATTGGTTGAAACCCAAAGATGGATTCTATAAATGCTCCACATGTCGTGCATGCAAGTTTGGAATAAACACAACAGAATACCACACTCCATTCAGTCCTATACCGCACAAGATATTGGGAAATTTTAACTGTAAAACTGAATTCGCAGTTTATGTTCTCACTTGTACCTGCGGACTAAACTACATCGGTAGCACCAAGCTGCAGGTTCATGAGAGAATCCTTCAACATCTACGTGCCATTCTGCATAGTGATCCCAATTATCCAGTGGCACGCCACTTTAAACAAGTACATGGAAACAATTTATCTTGTCTAAAGTATTATGTGGTATCTTCTGTCCCTAAACCACGCAGAGGAGGGAATAGAGAGGCTTTGCTTAGGAGATTAGAAACTAAATTTATTCTTAACTTCGATAGCAAATGCCCAAATGGACTGAACAACACCGAAGACATGTACACGTGCCTGTAATGTATGTATTTTGACTGTTTTCCCGAGCTGAGTGAGATAGATCTTATAACCTAGAATTTGTTGCTGGTCTAGATGCAGATAACTTATATTTTTTTCATTATGTATATATTGTTAATTCGAGGTATAGATGGGAATATTGGGTAATTTCCGATATATGATGTATGGGGACTGCCAATTCCTTATCTCACTTATTCACACTTTGGCTGAGACATTTGATCAGATGGAGGGCATCATTTGTATGAGAGAAGTGGTCTCCTTTAATATGGTTGGAGATTATTAGAACTGACTCCCAAAAACAAGTTGTTGCCATCTCGTTACACATCTTTTCTTTTCTTTGTTTCATGTCCCAGCCTGGGTTTGGTTGCAAGATGCATTTTTGTCTTGTAACTATTTTATCTATGCACGAAACAATACACCTTTTAACAATACACCTTTTGCACATGGGACATTGTGCATTTGCTAGGAAAAATTATAGATATTGCTGCTATGCTCTGCAATTGTTTTGCACATTCTTTTTAATCAGAGTCACGAATCAGCGAGTAAGTATATGCATTCATGCAGTTATGTTAAATTGTATTATTGCACTTTACATGTATATATGGATTTATCCAGGAATTCTAATTTGCCAATTGCTTTTTTTTTTTAAATTAGATTGTGGTTTCAATCAAATGTTTTCATGACGCTAGTTTTATAACTAATTAAGTTTCCGTTTTATTTAATAATATAGTCGGAAATGTTATCGTAGGTCATGATAATTTGTATAGATGGCATAATTAATGAAATACATGAGCAATACTCCATCGACTGTTTTTAAATCATGCAGTCTGTTTGCTATGTTTATCATCAACTTGCTGAACATGTGACCTGAGTGGGAAGGGCATATTATTTAAAATGGCTTCAATCGTTTACAGCCTTTATGTGATCAAGGGCGCCTGAGCCCGAAACGCGTCATCTGTTGACTGCTGCTGAAGGTTGAAATAAAACATCTTGCCTGACAAAGAAGTGGTTCGCTTCTCCTTCTTCGCCGCCGGGGTTTTGGTGGAAGTGGATGGGGTTATACGCTTGTGATATATATATATATATATATATATATATATATATATATATATATATATATATATATATATTCACTGAAAAATACATACGTTTCAGGGACGTTATAGTTAGTTGGAAATTTCACTGGTACAAAACCATAGAAATTCCCCTCTTATAGTTAGTTCAGCTAACTATAACTCGCGCCCCGCAATGCACTGCTGATGAGGTCGCATATTATATCATTCATGACATGGTCAGTGACATCACAGATGACATCACTGATGACATCATCATGTGACTGTTTCGGTAAAGTGTAAATATGTTTTATATATATATGCCACGGTTTATTGACGAATGAGTGGGTGTATAAGTGTCTGGATGAAGGATTTAGTAGATGCATGACTGACTGTATAAGTGAGTGATTAAATGTGTCTTACTGAATGCATGGGTTAGTGACTAAACTGTCTGAATGTGTGCATCAGTATGTCTGTTGTTGTGTAAGATGTTGCTTGTGTTGGTCAGTAGCTGCATGAGTGTCTATATGGGTTATTGATTGTTTGTCTGAGTATTTGTATGGGAGACTGAGTGTGTGTGTAGGTGGCTGGGAGGTGTGTGACTCTGTGCATAGATGGTTGAGTGGTTGAATCACTGGGTGTATGGGTTCAAGAGTGCATGTATAAACAGCTGTATGGGTGGGTGAGTGTGTGTATGGGTGTGTTGGTGAGAGATTGGATGTCTCAGCGTACATGTCCAAGTAACTACATATGTAAAAGGCAGTGTATATCAGAGTTGGAGTATATAAATAACTATACTTGAGAGTCAGTGATTGTGAGAGTGGCTGTATGGATCAATGTGTACTTGTATCAGTAATTGTATAAGAGAGTAAGTATGTGTTAGTATATGTTTGAATAAGTGAGATGGTGGTATGTGTATTACTGTATAGATGAGGAAATGGCAGTGTGATTGATTCTTTGCATGACTGAATAAGTGTGTGAGTAACTCCGTGGATGAGTGGCGGTGTGGGAGTGTCTGTATACGTGTAGGAGTGTATATGATACTGTTGTATTGATGAGTGACTGTATGTATGAGTGCTTGTATGTGTGAATGAGTGGATGTATGTGTAGACATAGGAATCAGTGAGTGCGTATGTAGTAACTGTTATTGGTGTGTCAATGGTTTCGAGAATGGTAGTCTGTATTTTACAGTGGGTGTATCAAATGTTATATAAGTGTAAGGAGGTGCATCGTATTATCACGTGGATGATGTCATCAGTGATGTCATTTGAGATGTCATCAGTGATGTCACTGACCATGTCATGAATGATGTAATATGTGACATCATCAGCAGTGCATTGCGGGAGCGCGAGTTGTTGTTAGCTGAACTAATTATAACAGGGGAATTTCTATGGTTTTGTACGAGTCAATAGTCCAACTAACTATAACGTCCCTGAAACCTATGGTTTTTCAGTGAATTTCTAAGGTTTTTTAAATGCTAATTTCTAACTATAATGTGCCTAAAACCTATGTTTTTTTCAATGAATTTCAGTGGATTTTTAAATGCTAATTGCTAACTATGCCTACAAAGTTAGGACATGTGAAGAAAGAGGAAGAAAAGCGCAGGAAGAAGCAAGACAAATGCAGAAAGAGGCAATAGAAGTCCAGAAAGACGAAGGAAAGTGCAGGAAGAAGCAAGAGATATGCAGAAAGAACCAACAGAGGAGCAGAAAGTCCTCCTGTGGCCCCAACTTTCTAGTGACGGGTACTGGTGGTAACTGACTCCGACTAACCAGAACCGGAGCAAGTGCTATGCTAAAAGATACTTAGAATACAGTGAAAACACCTACATACACTAGGGAACACTATGCGTTGGGGTACCCTGTAATGAGCATGACCTCTTCAATATTTGCCATGAGTTAGTGCATGGGTCATTGCATGAGTACATGGGTAGTGACTGGATGATGATTAGAGTGCTGCAAGGACAGTGCCTGGTGATTTTATAACTGCTTGGGTTTTGGTGGAGTGAATTGAAAAGTACATATTATTGGATGGGTGATTGTAAATGTAAATGTGTTGGACTTGTAAAGCGCACAGCTGCCCGTAAGCGTCCCGGCGCTTGCTTAGGGAACCCGTCCTGGTATTCCCCTGTGAGAAACCCTAGCAGTGTGTCCACAAGGTGAGAGCCAGGCATCCCGCCGCGAGGGGCCGTAGTGGAGATTAAGCAAGCTATTGCCCAGAGTCGCAGAGTGTGACCCTGTGAGTTGAGTAGGCACCAGAGCGAGAATTGTCGAGTCTGTGGAATTTTGGGCCCAAGACCCGCCGAGGCGGGGAATTGAACCCTGGTCCATGGTCGATCTCAGCTACCGGGTCTGCCGCCTCTAACCACTGAGCCACACAGAGGAGTGCATGGGTAGTGACAGAGGGATTTATGGAGTGCATGGGTACAACCTGGGCAATTGGAGGAGTGAATCAGTAATGTGTAGGTAGTTAGAGGTCTGCATGGTTAGTGCACAGGGGATTGTAGCAGTGCATGTGTTATTGCCTGGGTCACTCCATGAACATATGGGTACTGAATAGAAGATTATGGTACTGCATGGAGAGTCCATAGTGAATTTATAAGTGCCTGGGTTTTGGCAGAGTGATTGGATAAGTAAATGGTGCTTGCTGGGTGATTGGATGAGTGCACGGGTAGTGACAGGGCAATGGCTGGACTGCATGGGTACTGCTCAGGATATTGTAGCAGTGCATAAGTTAGTGCATGGGTCTTTGCATGAGTGCATGGGTAGTGACTGGTCGATTAGAGTGCTGCAAAGAGAGTGCATGGGTCTTTGTAGGCGTGCTTGAGTTTTGGTGAAGTGATTGCATAAGTACACTCATATCCCATCAGGCCCTGCCCCCTCACTTCACCACTGTGCAAACGCGCCCCCTGCCAGGTTTTATTTTGGGGGATTAATTCCCCTTTGACTCCTGAGGGTCCCTGGGGGCCAACTAGCCCACCTTGTACCTCCAGTAGGCACCACAGAGCTGTGTTGCAGAGAGGTGGTCCGAGTCCATGCCCCTTTTTACATCTCTCTGCAACACAAGTCCGTGGCGCTTACCGGAGGTAGCTGGTGGGCTAGTTGGCCCCCAGGGACCCTCAGGATTCAAGAGGCCTTAATTCCCAACTTAAAAAACATTTGTCACATCAGGCCATGCCCCCTCCCTGCACCACTGTGCAAACGCACCCCCAGGTGCATTGTAAATTGGGGGATTAAGTGCCCTAGAGTCCTGAGGGTCCCTGGGGGCCAACTAGCCCACCAGCTACCTCCAGTAAGCACCACAGAGCTGCATTGCAGAGTGGTGTAAAAATGGGGCGTGACCTTGGACCACCTCTATGCAAGGCAGCTGCCTGGCGCTTTCTAGAGGTACCTGTTTGGCTAGTTGGCCCCCAGGGAACCTCAGTATTCAAGGCAACTTAATCCCCCGACTTGAAACAGGCCGCAGGCGCGTTTGCACAGTGGTGCAGGGAGGGGGGGTTGCTGATGTGACAAGTGTGCAAATGCGCCCTGTGGCACATTTTAAGTTAGGGGATTCCCCTTGAATCCTGAGGGTCTCTGTGGGCCAACTAGCCCACCAGGTACCTCCAGTATGCACCAGGGAGCTGCGTTGCAGAGAGGTGTTCAGAGACCACACCCTTTTTACACCTCTCTGCAACACAGCTCTTTGGCGTTTGCCGGAGGTACATGGTGGACTAGTTGGCTGCTGACTGAAACATGCACTTTTAATACCAGCAGCAGACTTCCGTGGTGAGCAGTAGATTTACTACGGTAATCTAATGAGCAACTAGAGTGCTAACATTCAGAATTTATGGCAAAAGTGTGACATATCTGAATACCTTCTTGATGGAATCAAAGTAAAAAACTGAAAGCATTTCCTACTTAGGAGACTGCAGTAAATCTGGAAATTAGGAAACTTCATAACAAATACATCTCCCAAGATGGCCACAAGAGACCAAAGAGCCCCAATGTAGCACACATATCACCCAGATGTAGCCCACATGTTGCCCAATGACAAAAGTGTGCAAAATACTTTTTTATTTTTTTGTGTTTCTGCAGTTTTATAAAGTGCAGACTTGTCAAGTATTGGAGTGCTTTACATGAGCATTGGTTACATCACACAAGAACAAATTCATTTTGGTTGTAGACATGGGGAGAATAAGTTAGTTGACCAGAATCACAGAATGTCGAGCTGAAGCAGAAACTCCAACCTGGTTCCCCAGCTGCAAAGTCTGCAGCTCTGGAAGGAACACCACATCCTCTCCTCTAAGTGCAATATTTAATCAAGTGGTCAACTGGACAAAAAAACATAAAGACAACAAATATTTTAAAAGTGCTTTGTCACTATTTGAAAACGCAGAAAATATGTCCTCATTTTAGCTTTTTAGAGCACTAACCATAATTTTGATGCAAATAAGATCCTCTCGTATATTTAATTTCTAAAGGAAATGCTCTAGTTATTACAGTTTTGATTACATCAGGATGACGTCAGGCGTTCCACACTTTTGTAATAAATATAGAATGTTAGCAATCTAGTTGTTCATTAGGATACTGTTGAGAGGCAGAGGTCAGGGACACGGATCCTGAAAATTGAAGGCAGGTAGGAGGGTGCAGAGGCAACAATTTGACCACACAGGGCAGGCAGGAAGGGCAGTGGTAGCACAACAGACTATGGAGGGCAGTGGAAAGGGGGGCAGGGGCAACAAACCAACAATACAGGACTGGCATGAGAGGCTGTGGCAATATAATAGACCATTGTAGGCAGAAGGAAGAGGCAGTGGTAGCACAACCATACATGCCAACAGACCCGATTCAGCCAAGAAGCATCCAATGTTTTTAAGCCCAAATGGGTTTTATTTGATATGTCTCCTGTCTACAATCTCCTTTTTTTTCAATGTAAGTCAAAGGGGAAAATCAATGCCCCAGTTGTTTTCAAAATCTCCCTCTTACCAAGTTCAAAATATTAGCAAGTATGGTACATTGAATCATGGAAGGCAGGAGGAATTGGGGTAGGGACTTGAACTTGGATAACAGAGGACAGGAATGACATGGAGAGGTGCACCAAACTGACCCTACAGGACAGGCATCAGGGTTTGCAGCAGCAAAATACACCACACAGGGCATGCGGGACGGGAGTGCAGCACAACAATCCATAGAAAGCAATAGGGAGGAGACAGGACCATGCACATGGACAACAGACAACAGAGGGGAAAGAGGCAATGGTAGCTAGCTTACCTTAATGGACATACTGGAGAGAAAGCTGCAGCATAATGGACCATAAAGGGCAGGAGGGATGGATCAGGGGCATTACAATGGAACAGACAAGCCAGGAAGGAGGGAATAGGGGTCTGCATATGGAAACAGAGGGTTGGGGCAAGGGGGCAGGGCAGGAGCAGCAAGATGACCATGGAGATCAGGCAGGATGGGCACTAGAAGCAAGACCACCATGGAGAGCAACAGTGAGACTATAATGGCATACACACAGATCATAGAGGGAAGGTGGGAGGGGGTCAGGGGCAGCTAGCTGACTACACAGGGAAGGTGGGAGGGCCTGTGGCAGCACAGAAGACCATGCATGGCAAGCAGGAGGGTTAGTGGTAGCACAATGTCTATGATGGGCGAGAAGGAGGGTGCCTGGGCATGCACAAAGGACCATGGAGGATAGAAGGGAGGGTCAGGACCTGGGCACAGACAAGAGAGTTCAGGGAAGGGGCCTCACAACAGACCACGTGGGGCAGGCAGGAGGTGCAGTGGCAGCACAACAGACCAGGGAGGGCAGAAGGGTGTAGCAGTAAAATGGACCACGGAGGACAGAAGGAAGGGGATAGGGGCATGGAATATGGACAGGCAGGGTGGAGGTGGAAGGGACAGGTTACAGTAATCTGACAATGCTAGGCAGGTGGGAGGGGAGTGGCATCTCTACAGAACACTCAGAGTAGATAGGAGTGGCAGGTCCATGGAACATGGTGGGCAAAAAGAATGGAGCTGGGGCATGCACACAGACATCGGAGGGCAGGTAGAAGGAGAATAGGGGCAGCAAGCTAAGCACAGAGGCTAAGCAGGAGGTCAATGATGGTGCATAGAATTGGGCTATGGAGGGCAGGAGGAGTGCACTGTTACATCATGCTAAATGGAGGGCAGTGCCAGTACATCAGACCATGCATGGCAGGAGGGATGAGGCTAGTCCATGTATTCAGACAACAGAGGATAGGGAGGAGGTGGATGGGGCAGCAAGCTAACTGTTCAGAGAAGGCGGGAAGACCAGTGGCAGAACAACTGCCACACAGGGCTGCAATAAGGGACCAGGGACATGGACTTGGACAAAGGATGGCTAGGAGGAGGGAAAGCAGGAGCTGCAAGCTTGGGTGGGGCAGGACAATTCCAGGCCCTGCTTCCAAACCCCCACCATCCACTGTGATATGCATCTTATTGTACATTAAAAAAAACTAGAAATGTGCTGAAAAAACTAAGATTACAGGGACAGTATAGTTAGACTCAAATTTCACACATGCATGACCAGTGAAATTCAGCAGTTATAGTTACCTGAGCTAACTATAATCTACCAGTTTATTGGCTGCAGCCAGTAACAGGTATCCTACAAGTACAACACGGTGTATATTCTCAGGAGACTGCTCAATCTTACAAAACCAGCCATCCCTTTTTATACCAAAAATCATGCTTTAGGCAAACATTCCTTATTTTACAGTTGACCATTCACATATTTTCACGACAAAGAAAAAGCAGAATCATGATGACAAGCTTATTTTCAGTTTGTCCAGCCCACATTCAATTACCCTGCAAGGCCCAACATTTTCATCAGATATAGACGGACCCCTAATAAAAACGGGCACCTCCTCATCGTAAAGCAGGTCATAAAGTAGGAAACAGAGACAGGTGTGTGTAAGATAAAACATGGTTTGTATGCGATGAAAGGTTTATGGTATGCTGTGCCTTGATACTAATCTCGATCGGCCACTGGGAAAAGAACTGGCCGAACAGGTTTGGCTTCAGGCAGTGGAGTCAGCTTGCCCAGGTCACACAGAAGTCAGCGAAGGTGTACGTGTCCTTAAGACTCGTTTTGGCCTTAGTCATCGACCTATGTGAGGGCAACCACAAAATGGCTGCTATGCACAAAATGGAACCCGAGGGTTCAGGACGGAATTCTTGATTTAATGGTGATCTCGCCACTCAAACGTGACCAAAATACTCGTATATAGTATACTCGTCATTCTCGGTCTATTGATACCAAAAATCGTCATGATTCGACGATGTTTATGACACGGGTTCAGAATTTTCAGTACCACAGACCCTCCTTTTGCCCTTACATAGGCAATAACCTATACTCACGCTAATCTGAGTCCAGGTCTATATTCATAAATTCATTGAGATGTTGCTATAGCATCATTCTATTACTTAGCTCGTCCCTCGTTACAGGTTTCCTTATACACGATGTAGCACAGAGGCCACATATAGCAGGAGCACACTGTACTCACAGACAGAACAGGAAAAGAATGGCTAAAATCATCCCAGTGACCATCAAAATCTTCCATCCCCAGACGGATATTAGTTCCCAGAACCACCCCATCAACGACCAATCTCCTTTATCCACATGAATAGATTCGGAGATCTTATGCAGTTTGGAAATGGCCTGGTACACTGTTGGAGCTTTATCTGGAATGAAAACACAGCAACTTGATTTGATCACTTTACATACCCCACCTCGGTCTTCAAGTATGACGTCTAACGCGACCCTGTTCTGAAGAGTCATAAGGCGATCCGACTGGAGCTCAGCAGTCAAGTTACTAAGGGCACCAGCAGTTTCAACTACGGTGGACTCAACCACCCTCGCTAATTGCCTTAGGTTCCTGCTGTTAACCATAGGTCCCCAAAACGGCAGAAAACCCTTCAAGAAACCTCCCAATTCTTGTCCTGCAGTGTCTTCTTTGCTGAATACACCTCTAACTATCCTTGTCTTGTGGTAATCTGCCGCAGCTGTGTAGGTGGGAGGCAACAGGAACGAAACAAAACATGTGCCCGAGAAGTCAGGGGGCAACCATGTGTATGCTCTATCATGACAGATGAAATACGTACCCTTAGCTGCTAGGAACGAAGAGGAAGTCTGAGACGCAAAAACATATGTCTCAGTACAGATACTCTTCCCTAACTGAGCTCTGGGATTCTTGCCATTACCTTGCAGACATAGGGGACCCTGATGGGGTACAATCCAAATCGGGGAGGAACTCTTTGCTCGCTGGTTCTCACTCAGGGTAACTCCATATCCGGTTACGTTCCATCCAATATATGCTAGTGTCTCATCTCTCGGGATAGTCTCATAGGAAATAGCTTCCCTAATCATATCTACTATACCCTTAACTAGAGCACTATTTTTTGGATTATCTTTCACAGAACGTAGGGGGTTGACTTCATGAGCGTATATGAACATCGTTCTGTATGCCCACACAGAACCATTATGACTGAATGGCACAACCAGATAAGGGATACCTTTATCCGTAGTGTGAGGCATAAGACCACACACCCAACAGTTAGTCGTGTTTACTACTAATTGGTGTTGGTGCAAAAGCTGAGCGAAAGAGTTATTAACGAACTATAATCTTCTAACGGACTCATGTTCAGGTAGAGGGTGAAAAGAATGCGAAGAAACAGTAGAAGGAGGTATGGGCTGTGTAGTGGGTGCAAATGTCACTCGGAAAGAAAATAAGACATATCCTATTAAAAACATCATTACACTAAACAACATGAAAATGCATAATATCAAAAAACGTTTCCTGGTCATCATTATACACATTTTGGCTTTAAAGTTCATCTCTTTGGCAGGTCTCTCCATCTCAAAAACTCCATCCTCTCTAATTGCTGCTTGCGATGGTAGGGTGTTCTATGCTAAGGAATGCTTCTGTCAGTCCAGGGCAACTCCCTTAGACCAACCAGAACCGTCGACCTAACGTCTTCGGCTGCACTCCAAAGACTTCGGCAACCGCGACCCTACAGCTGAACCCGGATGGTGGTTCGAAAAACAAAAATAAAAAAGTTTCTCAGATGAGAGAGCTGCACTTTCAAAAATAGCAAAGAAAAGGAATTTATTTGTCCATAGTTCTCGGCCTCAGATTATAATGGCTTTTTCCAGATAATGTCTGTTCTTGGAATAGGAGTTCAGGCTCTGTAGTGTCCAATCGAATTGACAGTGGCACAGCTTCTTGCAAAAGATTGTCACGTTCACGTTCAGAATTTGTTCCTTTTACACGTGCATCGCTAAAAGGCAGAAAACGAGGCACAGTCTCAGTCTCAGAGTCAGCGATACCCTCCTGGACCCACCGGTCGTACGGCAGAGGCAAATGCACCCTCCTACAATGTACACCGTGGATCCAGTGCTTCTTTCCTTCTACTCGTACTGCGGATCTTGTTGATAGCAGGGCTAGGTGGGGGCCTGTCCAACGGGGCTGATCGTTCTTTGTCCGCTGGAAATTTTTCACCAAGATCCATGAACCAGGGTTGATAGTATGTCCTGGATCTTCAGAGACCTGAGGCAGAGTATTGTGAACCTGTTGGTGTAAAACACGCAATTTAGCTGTCAAATCATACAAGTAATCAAGCAGTACAGGGTGTTCAATTTCACTGAATTTTGTAGGCCTTGGCACTCCCCATATGTTGGCCGGGCGGCTGAACACGATTTCGTAAGGACTAAGTCCCACTCGCGAATGCACAGTCATTCTTGTTGAAAGGAGTGCTAAGGGTAAAGCATCGGGACATTTTCGGCCAGAGCTTGCTTGTATCTTGGCCACTTTAAGTTTTAACGTGCCATTATAGCATTCTACTAGTCCAGCTGATTGGGGGTGATTTGCAGCGTGGAATCTTTGCTGGATTCCCAGCCCTTCACATACTTTCTTCATCACTCGACCCACAAATTCACTCCCATTATCACTCCAGACCATTCTCGGCATTCCAAACCTGGGGAAAAATTATTTGACAAGGGTTTTAGCTGTGGATAAGGCAGTGTTGTCTTTCAAGGGATATGCTTCTACCCATCTTGAAAAGGCACAAACAACAACGAGTACGTATTTCAAATTGTTGCACCTTTCCATGTGGATGAAATCTAGCTGCAAAACCTCGAACGGATACGTTGGAGACGCAAAATGACCAGCTGGAGTTGGGGTTCCCCTACCAGGATTGTATTTCAGACATATCATGCAATTCTTGACCACATTCTCTGCACACTTAGGAATTCCAGCATTTTGCCATACTGGAGCCAACAACTTACAAATTCCTTTCACACTGATATGAGCCATTCCATGGGCCATTGTCACCACTGCAAGCACATACGCATCGGGTAACAACCATCGTTGATGCTCTGACAATTCAACCCAACAACCATTTGCATCCAATTTACCCGTACTCTCTCTCCACACACTCAACTCTTTCTCTGTAGCTTCAGCTTGAATAGATTTCACACTCTCTATCGTATCTTCACACATTCCAACGTCACCAACCCATCTTGCAGGGCCTGCAACATACATTCGACTCATCACATCCCTTGCTGTTTCTTTTGCGACTTCGTCAGCAAATGCATTTCCACGACCAGCATCATCAGTAACCTTCTTGTGTGCACTGCATTTCACAATCGCAACTTGTAATGGCAAAGTCAGTGACTCAAGAAGCTCATTCACCAACGGACCATGCTGTATCTTAGCTCCATGCGAAGTCAGAAACCCACGCTCTTTCCACAATCGTCCAAAACTATGAGCCACACCAAACGCATACTGGCTGTCAGTGTATGTGGTCACTTTCATTCCTTTTGACAACACACATGCTCTCGTAAGTGCAATCAGTTCCGCTGCTTGAGCTGAATTGTGTGGAATACGTGCAGTTTCGACAATCGTACGCAAAGTCGTAACAGCATATGCTGCAGTCGTATCACCATTCGGAAGCTTGAAGCATGAACCATCCACCCATAAGGTACCATCACACCTCACAAGAGGAGTGTCCCTAAGATCTACTCTCCCTTTCGTTTCTTCTTCTGTCCTGAGAAAGCAATCATGCTGTTTAGAAACATCTGTCTCTGCTACAATCGGTAACAACGTAGCTGGATTCAACGTATTGCATCTCTTTTTGTGCACATGACTCGCTAAAAGTGTCAACTCGTAACCTGACAATCAAGGTCAATGCTACCAAAGGTTTGGCCAGCAAAGAAAAATTCGGTATCCATTGTCTGCAATATGATGTGATACCCATGAAAGCACGCACTTCTCTCTGTGTCATTGGCACACTCAATTTTGCAATTGCCTGAATTCTTTCTGGGGTCAGTTTCCTTCCCTCCTTCGATAAGAGATGACCTAAGTAGGTCACTTCTTGTCGACAATATCGCAGTTTTGAAAGAGACACTTTGTGATGCAAATCAGACAAATGACGCAACAAAGACAAGGTGGCTTCTTTACAAATCTCCTCAGTATCTGCAGCAACTAGTAAATCATCGACGTACTGAATAAGAGCTGCGCCATCAGGTAAAACAATCGTATCGAGCTGTGTTTTTAAAGCTTGACTATAGATTGACGGACTCTCACAATAGCCTTGAGGAGCGCGTTTGAACCGGAAGCTTCGGCCTCCTAAACTGAAGCCAAAAATATCCCTGCTCTCCTCGGCAATCGGGATGCTGAAGAAAGCATTCTTCAAGTCAATCACCGAGAACCAAGTCGCGGAAGCTGGAATCATAGTCAATAGGGCAGTGATATCAGGAACAACTGGAAATTGTGGCACAACTATTTTACTTACCTCTCTAAGATCAATCACAAACCTGTAAACAGGTGGCTGGGAAGGGTCAGTACGCTTAAAAACAGGCAGAACAGGACTATTGCAAACGTTGCCTCTTGTCTCTTCAATGACATCCTTTTCAATCAAATCATAAATGATCGCTAGCAACGCCTTTTCACCTTCACTAGAGATCTTGTATTGGGGCATGCGCTGCATTTTAACATTGGCTTTCAATGTCACAACATATGGCGGTATTTCCAAAAGACCCACATCATTAGGACCAGTAGCCCAAAGAATATCAGGAAGTAACGACAATTCTGTCGGAAGTTTATCCTTCGACAAATACATTGGGGATACCACTTTCTTACCCAGTGTAAGTTGTACTCCCGAAGGAGAACAATACAATGTCGCATACAATCTTTTCAACAAATCCAATCCTAATAAGTTCTCACCACAACCTGTCGTCAAAATAAGGGGTGCTTCGAATTCACAAGGTCCAACAGAAAGGGACATAGGACTAGAGATCGGGTTTCTAACCGGGGCGCCAGAAAAACCTACTGAAACATTCGTCTCGCCAGACAAAGGTGCGCCAGGTAGTTTAGAGTGCATGATAGAACTCTTCGTAGCACCAGTATCCAACAGAAAAGGCTCTGACACACCTGATGTAATCACCTCAACATAAGGTCCACTCTGATCTACTGGAACTGAAACAACTCCCTCCCTTTGTCTATGGCTGTCCTAGCAATCATTACCTTCCATATTCTCATCTTCTGCATAGTAGTAATCAGCATAGTACTGAGTCGTCCTACTAGAAGCGTTATTCTTCTGATCAAAACTATTCATTGAATTCTGAGGTGGAAAAGGACGCGCATTCTGGGGGAAATTTCCACGTCCTCTACCTCTAGGATTTTGTTGAACACCTCGACCTCTTGCACCAGAGGCACCATTCATACGCTGTAACAAAATAGGACAACTATACTTGAAATGACCCTCTTCTTTACAATACGAACACTGATTGGGACCTACAGGAACACGTGGTTGAGAAAACTCGAACCTTTGCGAGTTTCTCTGAAACTGTTGAGGTTGCTGGTAGTTACTCTGACCAGCACGAGGCGGATACGCCTGCTGTAAAAGACCCTTCGTCTTCAATTCTTTCGTTTTCTTGTCTGCTCTATCCTTCTCATCTTTATCCCTATTTTGGTAGTACTGTGCAGTAGCCAATATCTGCGCTGAAGAGGAGATGGCCCAAGAACTCTCTGAATCTTTCAATTTCTTACACAGCTCGGGAAGCAAATTGTGCACAAACTTGTCAACGAACAACCGTTGAACACCTTCTGTACTCATATCTTGACCACTGTGGTCGATAAACGTCTCTTCAAACCTGGTGAAGAAATCAGACACTGTTTCATCTTTCTTCTGCTTACACGCAGACAATTTGTCCCAATTCACTTGCATAGCAGGCATTAAAGTCTTCATGTATGTAACGATCTTACCAGGGAGTTCTGCAACTAAAGGCTCAGGTTTAGCACCACCAACTTTTCTGTCATTCACAGCACTAATATTAGCCCATGTGTCGCCTAATTCTTGAGCGTGATCTGTATGACGAATTAAACCCCATAAAGGCTGAGGAACCACATTCCCAAACAACATGTCTACATCGGCTAGATTCATAACGCATGAGTCTGCGGTCTGTGATAATTCCTTATAATACCCTGCAGGATTCTTACGTGGATCAGGTAAAGTCTGCTTAAGAGCCAAGACTTCAGCACATTTCCATGGAACATGGACCCAAACACGCTGAAAGTGAGCTGGGGCAGCTACAATACCAAGACCTACATCAGCCTGAACTGCTTCCTTCCATACCGGAGGAACTTCTCTCATGGGGTATTGTCTCACCTTCTTTCTGAGGAATCAGGCTCAAACAACGACCAAGAAATACCCTCACTCCTAAACGACAATAGTGTCGCAACTGCTTTCTCAACCCCAGATCCCACAATTGTGCCTTTTGCAAACTCGAACTGTATACGGCACAAATCAGGCGGATTGGATTCCAAATCATTATCCTCCAATTCTTCACAAAGAAAAACACACATTTTCTCAAAAACATATCTCTGCTTTGATGCTTCCCATTGATGGAAGATATCCATAACAGACTCTAGCTCATATCTTGTGGGGTCTGTAACCCATTTATGCGCCATATGATCCAATATCTCCTGTTCTCTAGAATCAGGCAGTTGACTACGCAACTGTTTGCGTGTTGAAACAGGGGTCATACTCGTTTCCCCAAAGAGAGGATATAGAAGACTAGCAACAGTATCAGTCATTCTTTGTCGAACAGAAGGAGAAGTCGACAAAAGAACAGGAGGAAAAACAAAGGGAGGCAAGGCAGACGCAGATGCAGACGCAGAGGCAGTATCAGGAGGAATATCAGAAAAGGTAGTCAATGCAGTAGGCAAAGTCGTAGGAAGTACAGGTGGAGCAGGTAGCAAAGTCGGCGGCCCTTGAGGAGGCTGCGCCGTAGCAGTAGGAGCCAACTGAAGAGGAGCTGGCGGCAGTGGAAGAACCTGAGGCACAACAACCGGGTGTTGCACAACTATAGGTTGCGGAGGTGCTGTAGCACTTTGTGCATAAGTGTGAGAAGTTGGCCTGATAGGTGATGTTTCCAATTCTGGAACCACCTATTATCAGACCAAACAATCCCTTATGGTGTCAGGTTGTAAGTCAACCTTGTTAGACAAGCTATCCTAGGGGTAGCATGGACTAAGCAGCCTAAAGGCTTAACTTAAGAGGTCGTGTTAAGCGAGCTGTTTTACCACATACAATCCTGTAATATCAAATGAAAGGACACCACACAAGTATATATTATAAAAATATATGTATTTATTACTAAAAACAATCCCCAGTATTCTTTATGAATAAAGGGGCACAAGCGTTAAATCAAAAGCACTGTTTAAACATACAAAGTTGCACAATTATGGATGAGGGCAGGGGGCCACTCAAACCATATACTAAACAAGTGGTATAAGAGATGCCACTCGAGCAGTGGTTAGGCCTAGGGCCTAGGGAATCGCTGGGAGCAGTCGGGACAAGCAATGCTGAAGTCGGGAACGGCCCTCGGGATTCGGGAGCAGTGCGGAAAGCGCACGCATGCACCAATGTTAACCAATGGTGCGTAAAAAGTGTAAAGTTAAAGTTTAAGGACACTTCCGCTGAACCTAGAGGAACAAAACTTAAGACACAGACCCTAGAGATGTGTACCAGTGTGGGAACACCGGCAGAGCAAAGTTACCTCACCCACAGGAAGCGGGTGCACAGGGTCGAAGTGGCGTCGGGTTTTGACACGCAGGTTCTTGGCGCTTGAAGCTGAAGATGCTGCAGGCAATGTGAAGGAGAAGTGTCCGGTGGATCCAAGGGTGGATCTGAAGTGGTGAAGACCTGAAAGCAGAGGGGACAGTGTTCAAAGTCACTGACCAGTGACCACCGTGGAACCAGATTGGAACCAGGCAAAGTTGGGTGCAAACAGGTGATGAGGTGTTGCTTCTCTCTGCAGCCACGTGGACACGAAGAGGTCAAGGACGTCCAGGAGTCGATCACGAGCTGTCCCTCGAAGGCTCTAGCTGATGGCGGTGTCGGCAACTCGATTGAAGCAAACAAGCCTTGGCTAATGCAAGCCACGGGGAAAGTGAAAAAGGCTTATTATATAGACCAGCAAGGTCAGAGCGGGTACTCCTTTCTACAGGAGCGAGGGCAGGTCTGGAGCAACCAGACCCACAGTGTATATTGTAGGTTTCGTCGCCAAGATGGCCGCTGACCACGTGACAAGCGGCCGGGATGGCGAGTCGAGTGGCACAAAGCAAAAGGGCCCCACGCAGATCATGGAGATGCTGGAGGGCTGATCTTTGGTGCAAATGCTGCTCGATTGTGGGGCTTCTCAAACCCCAAAGCACAGAGTCGAGAGTGCCTCGGGTGCTGCGCAGTCAGCGTCTCGGGGGTCTTTCAAGATGTCCGCTCCCACGTCTCTCGGTGCCTCCACGGGTCCCTTCTTTGCAGGGACTGTGGATCGGGCTGGGAGAAGTCTGAGAAGCTGGGTCTTGTCAGGCTCTGCACTCGGGCTCCGGCGGGAGGCGGCGGCAAAGCAGATGTTGAGGTGCTGGGTGGTGCCTGTGTTCACAGGGTGGCCCCTCCTAGGCCACAAGGGAGATGCTCTTCAGTCTTCTGTTCATCAGAATGTCGAAGTCCAGTCGTCTTCTTAGTTTAAAGGTGATTTCAGGATGATCTAAAGTGCATTGGCACTGCTCCCAGTCTTATACTAATTTTGGGGGCTGGATTACCTGCTAGGTCCCCTCCTATGGGTGGGACCCAGGAAGTGGGTGGATACACCCCCTTCCTTTGATCCAGGCCGCCCTGGCACGAGGGCTGGAGTGCCCCAGAACCGGTTTGGCCGGATTATGCAAGGGGCAGCCTTGTGCTCCCCATGCAGTGTCTGGTTTCTTTCAAACCTCCCTGCTACAATCCACTATCTCCTGTCTGAGGGGGTGTAACACCTCCCTGCAACAGGAAACCCTTTGTCCAGGCCCCATTTGGCTGAGTTTCGGTCAGCTTCAGGGGGTCAGACTCTTGTCTGTGGCAGAGGCATCCATTTTGTGGATCTACGGTCCTTTTAGAAATTAACCGCATTTAAGCAAAGTAACATGTCTTACCCCTCTAGAGGGGTGGAATGCTATCCCCGTCGCCAGACCTGGCGAGGGGATAGTATTCCAAATCGTATGACACCTTACACGACATGTTTTGATAAAGCCAAACCAGAGTTGCTATATAACCGCGAGGATTATAAGGCACTTAAGAGTATATGGTATGGCGTTATCCTGAAACAGCTTAGGGAGTTGTTCCCGACAGCTGCGGACAGGCTCAGCTCATGCTAGAGCTCCATCTCACATGAAACCACGCACTCTGCCTCCAGGATTGATGAGGCCTTCCATAGGAGTGGCTCACAGGTTAATATGTGTCCAGATATAGGTTTAGATATAGGTATACTATATCTAAGCAAGGGGTGATTACACCACCTTACCCCAGCTGAGTGATCAGCCAGTTGTGTCAATTTAAGAACCATCCAGGGGTGGCAAAAGATATGCTGCAGCCCCTGGTAGGCCTTGGTGGCCCCTATGCCCTGGGCACCTATAGTGCATTATACAGGGGCTGACAAGGAGTCCATTTCCAATTGTGGTATGTACCTAGGGTACATGGAATCCATTTTACAGAGAGAGCAGATGGCCTGGGGCCCTAATTAGCAGGGAACCAGGTCAACAAAGTCAAAAAACCAGCTAAACACAGGCAAAAAATCTGGGGTAACCATAGTCAGGTAGCCACCTTCCTACACAACCCCCCCCCCAAACGAAAGGAGATAAGGCTATCCTTGGCCAGGTAAGCCTATATTGCCTGAGTGGCCATATAAGGAAGTACCTGCACTAGCATGGGTACCCCCTGTCTCATGGTCCACTAAGCAGTCCCTCACCCTTGGGGTATTAGAGGGTCTCCACCATAGGGAATCACTACCTTGGGTGTGTTTATGCAAAGTTAAAGGCTGGTTTGGATATGGAGTATTGAAGTGAGGCTCTACTAATTTAGGGCTTAGCTTCCTCCAATTATCTTCCACCATGTGTGCCTTTCTTTCTTCAACTGAGTTGCACTGTGCTCTCAGGGTCAACCTCTGGCTACCTAAAGCTGGAGGCTGGGTCCCTCTGTTTGGCTTGCTGGAGGGACAGTTCAGGTTTGGGCCCTTTGGGTCCCAGGTTTGGCTGTGCCCAACAGAATCCATCTGTGGGAGGTCCCTAACTGTTTGTAAGGGGGCTCCCTCAGGAGTTTTTAAAGTTTTCACCTTACTAGGGCTACTAGTTTTGGTGCACCTAATCTTTTGATGGGGGTGCTTTATTTGACAGGGGGCCCTCTGGGTCTCACTGTCCTTCTTGTCCTCTGCAGCCCTGGGCTGGCTAAGGCAAGGTAGAGAGGGGCAGGTTACCTGCTCCAGACTGGGTCCCACCTGAGAAGGGTCCACTGACATCAGAGGTTCTGTCAGGCTAGGCCCAACCACCTCTGGGGCAGTTCCTTCATCAGGGGTAAGATCAGTTCCCTGAGGAGGCTGATCCTGTCCTAAAGTCTGGTGAGGGGGAGATTCCTCTTCCTCCTCCATGCTCTCAGTTTGTGTGGAGTTATCCATCATTTCAGGTTTCACAACACACATATCAGTTTGAGTTTGGGCTGTGGCCCTCACAGCCCCACCAACCTTTTCAGGAGGAGACTCAGTTTGGGTTTCTGCTGTTATCATAACAGCTTTGCTATTCTGTTCAGGAAGAGCTTTTGCTAAAGATGGGGCAGAGAGTTTCTCAGCCCTACCAACCTTTTCAGGAAGGACATCTTGAATTGGGGCTGTAGCCATTACAGCCCCACTAACCTTTCCATTGGAATGTATCATTCTAGAATGGATTTCCTGTTCAACCTCAGCCCAGGCTGAGATTTCCAAATCATTACCAAGTAGACAGTCCACAGGCAAGTTTGATGACACTGCCACTCTCTTTGGGCCAATGACACCTCCCCAGCTGAGACTTACTACTGCCATGGGATGATTTGTTTTGATGCCATCAATGTTTGTTACCTGGTATGTGGCACCAGGTAAAAGTTGCTTAGAGGGGACTATACAGTCAGCCACCATGGTGATGCTAGCCCCTGTGTCTCTAAAAGCTTCAACTTTCAAACCATTGATGATGGGTTCTTGTTTATATTTGCTCAAAGTATTTGGGCAATCAGAGAAGTTGGCAAACCCCCTGCCAGTCTCATAAACAAGATCATTTGGGGAGGGGGACCTGGATAGGCCAGGGTCCTCCTGTGCTCCAAAAGTAAACCCACCCAGATTCCTGGGTGTGCTCCCACTTCCTGGGGGATTACTGCTGACAGTAACAGGAGGTGTTGGAGCTGGCTTTGGAGGTATATTCTCTTTATTGTTATTCTTGGGACAACAGTTGTCTGTTTTGTAATGCCCAACCTGTTTACAGGCATAACAATAAGGCTTTTTCTCTGTTGAAGAAGTGTCTGGGGACCCACCCCCATTCTTGGAGTAGTTTTGGGGCCCTGGGGAAGTCTTTTCTTTATTTTTATCCCCACCCTTATCTTGAGGCTTGGTAGACTCCTTCTTCTGGTTACTGTCCTGATTCTTAGGCCTAATCCTGGTTCTGACCCACTTGTCTGCCTTCTTTCCCAATTCTTGGGGAGAGGTCAGATCAGAGTCCACCAGGTGCTGGTGTAAGAGCTGGTTCTGACAATTACTTAGGATCTGCTCCCTCATAATCAAATTATACAATCCTGTAAAGTCATGTACTTTGCTGCCATGTAGCCAACCCTCCAGAGCCTTAGTTGCACAATCAACAAAATCAGTCCAGTCCTGAGTCTGTGTCTTCTGGGTGTCTCTGAACTTCAACCTGTACTGTTCAGTGGTTAAGCCAAACCCATCTATTAGGACACTCTTCAGGACTTTGTAATTGTTTGCATCCTCATGTCTGACAGTGAGGAGCTTATCTCTCCCTTTCTCTGAAAAGGAGTACCATAAGATTGCTGCCCACTGTTTCTCAGGAACCTGCTGTACCATGCAGGCTCTCTCAAGAGCAGTTATCCACTTGTGGATGTCATCCCCTTCCTTGTAGGGGGGCACAATCTTTGTCAGGTTTCTACTATCATAGGACCTGGGTTTTTCTTTAGGAATATTGCTGCCACCAGTGGCATCTAAGCCACACAATTTTTGCTCTCTTGCCAAGGCAAGTCTAGCTTGAGCCAAGGCTACCTCCTCCCTCTCTATTTGGAGTTTGACAGCCCTCATTCTGGCCCTATGCTCTAGCTTTTGAGAAGCAGTCATGCCTCTCTGAGATTCTCTGGAGGCACTCGAAATATGAGAGTCCCCTGAGGGAGATCTCACTCTTCTGTTGCCTGGGAGAATGACATGGTGGGATCTGGGGAGGTGCTGGCCCTCTCCATTCCCCAGTAGGTCTAAGTTGGCCTGGTTAAGCCTGGCAACTTGGACCTGGCTACCCCTCTGATCCTGATCTTCTGGGTCCTCTACATCTGAGTCCTCCTCCTCCTCTTCTTCCTCCTCTTCTCCTTCCTCTTGAGGGGTATCAGTTACAGGGGGGTTCACTCCATCTCCTGATTCTAAGGGAGCTTCATTTCCCTTCTCTAAGTCATCCTGCTCTAGAATGGCTATCAGGATAGGACAGGTGGGACTTCTGCCCCTTTTTAACCCTCTTGATATGCACAAGGCAATCAAGTCCTTTCGGGTTAACTTGTCATAGCTGGAAGTTGCCTTGGTAAGGTCAACTGTCACAGGAGCAGACCCTGAGGCTTTTCCTGTGTCAGACATGACTGCTAGTGAGGTGTAAGTGGTGCACTTACCTACACTAAGTGTTTTCCTACTGTACCTTGCTAGTGAGTTGTATTCAGGGTGTGCTAATCCCTTTAATCTACAACTACTAAGTTCAGTAGAACTTAATATGCTAAGCTTTTGATTTATATGTACCTAGAGGTACTTGATGTGATCTTTCAATTTGATAAAAAGATTGCAATGGTAAAACAACAGCAAGCTCAAATCCCACCGCTGCCACCAATGTGAGAAGTTGGCCTGATAGGTGATGTTTCCAATTCTGGAACCACCTATTATCAGACCAAACAATCCCTTATGGTGTCAGGTTGTAAGTCAACCTTGTTAGACAAGCTATCCTAGGGGTAGCATGGACTAAGCAGCCTAAAGGCTTAACTTAAGAGGTCGTGTTAAGCGAGCTGTTTTACCACATACAATCCTGTAATATCAAATGAAAGGACACCACACAAGTATATATTATAAAAATATATGTATTTATTACTAAAAACAATCCCCAGTATTCTTTATGAATAAAGGGGCACAAGCGTTAAATCAAAAGCACTGTTTAAACATACAAAGTTGCACAATTATGGATGAGGGCAGGGGGCCACTCAAACCATATACTAAACAAGTGGTATAAGAGATGCCACTCGAGCAGTGGTTAGGCCTAGGGCCTAGGGAATCGCTGGGAGCAGTCGGGACAAGCAATGCTGAAGTCGGGAACGGCCCTCGGGATTCGGGAGCAGTGCGGAAAGCGCACGCATGCACCAATGTTAACCAATGGTGCGTAAAAAGTGTAAAGTTAAAGTTTAAGGACACTTCCGCTGAACCTAGAGGAACAAAACTTAAGACACAGACCCTAGAGATGTGTACCAGTGTGGGAACACCGGCAGAGCAAAGTTACCTCACCCACAGGAAGCGGGTGCACAGGGTCGAAGTGGCGTCGGGTTTTGACACGCAGGTTCTTGGCGCTTGAAGCTGAAGATGCTGCAGGCGATGTGAAGGAGAAGTGTCCGGTGGATCCAAGGGTGGATCTGAAGTGGTGAAGACCTGAAAGCAGAGGGGACAGTGTTCAAAGTCACTGACCAGTGACCACCGTGGAACCAGATTGGAACCAGGCAAAGTCGGGTGCAAACAGGTGATGAGGTGTTGCTTCTCTCTGCAGCCACGTGGACACGAAGAGGTCAAGGACGTCCAGGAGTCGATCACGAGCTGTCCCTCGAAGGCTCTAGCTGATGGCGGTGTTGGCAACTCGATTGAAGCAAACAAGCCTTGGCTAATGCAAGCCATGGGGAAAGTGAAAAAGGCGTATTACTCGGACCAGCAAGATCAGAGCGGGTACTCCTTTCTACAGGAGCGAGGGCAGGTCTGGAGCAACCAGACCCACAGTGTACATTGTAGGTTTCGTCGCCAAGATGGCCGCTGACCACGTGACAAGCGGCTGGGATGGCGAGTCGAGTGGCACAAAGCAAAAGGGCCCCACGCAGATTGTGGAGATGCTGGAGGGCTGATCTTTGGTGCAAATGCTGCTCGAATGTGGGGCTTCTCGAACCCCAAAGCACAGAGTCGAGAGTGCCTCGGGTGCTGCGCAGTCAGCGTCTCGGGGGTCTTTCAAGATGTCCGCTCCCACGTCTCTCGGTGCCTCCACGGGTCCCTTCTTTGCAGGGACTGTGGATCGGGCTGGGAAAAGTCTGGGAAGTTGGGTCTTGTCAGGCTTTGCACTCGGGCTCCGGCGGGAGGCGGCGGCAAAGCAGATGTCGAGGTGCTGGGTGGTGCCTGTGTTCACAGGGTGGCCCCTCCTAGGCCACAAGGGAGATGCTCTTCAGTCTTCTGTTCATCAGAATGTCGAAGTCCAGTCGTCTTCTTAGTTTAAAGGTGATTTCAGGATGATCTAAAGTGCATTGGCACTGCTCCCAGTCTTATACTAATTTTGGGGGCTGGATTACCTGCTAGGTCCCCTCCTATGGGTGGGACCCAGGAAGTGGGTGGATACACCCCCTTCCTTTGATCCAGGCCGCCCTGGCACGAGGGCTGGAGTGCCCCAGAACCGGTTTGGCCGGATTATGCAAGGGGCAGCCTTGTGCTCCCCATGCAGTGTCTGGTTTCTTTCAAACCTCCCTGCTACAATCCACTATCTCCTGTCTGAGGGGGTGTAACACCTCCCTGCAACAGGAAACCCTTTGTCCAGGCCCCATTTGGCTGAGTTTCGGTCAGCTTCAGGGGGTCAGACTCTTGTCTGTGGCAGAGGCATCCATTTTGTGGATCTACGGTCCTTTTAGAAATTAACCGCATTTAAGCAAAGTAACATGTCTTACCCCTCTAGAGGGGTGGAATGCTATCCCCGTCGCCAGACCTGGCGAGGGGATAGTATTCCAAATCGTATGACACCTTACACAACATGTTTTGATAAAGCCAAACCAGAGTTGCTATATAACCGCGAGGATTATAAGGCACTTAAGAGTATATGGTATGGCGTTATCCTGAAACAGCTTAGGGAGTTGTTCCCGACAGCTGCGGACAGGCTCAGCTCATGCTAGAGCTCCATCTCACATGAAACCACGCACTCTGCCTCCAGGATTGATGAGGCCTTCCATAGGAGTGGCTCACAGGTTAATATGTGTCCAGATATAGGTTTAGATATAGGTATACTATATCTAAGCAAGGGGTGATTACACCACCTTACCCCAGCTGAGTGATCAGCCAGTTGTGTCAATTTAAGAACCATCCAGGGGTGGCAAAAGATATGCTGCAGCCCCTGGTAGGCCTTGGTGGCCCCTATGCCCTGGGCACCTATAGTGCATTATACAGGGGCTGACAAGGAGTCCATTTCCAATTGTGGTATGTACCTAGGGTACATGGAATCCATTTTACAGAGAGAGCAGATGGCCAGGGGCCCTAATTAGCAGGGAACCAGGTCAACAAAGTCAAAAAACCAGCTAAACACAGGCAAAAAATCTGGGGTAACCATAGTCAGGTAGCCACCTTCCTACAATAAGGAGGTGGCGAACTCAATAAGTGTGACATTAAAGGATCTTTTTCAAGTTCTTTGGCTGCATATTGCTGGAGGGGCGGCAAAACTGGATAACATTTATCAATTACCATTTTACGTTGCCTGTGCAACTGCTCACTTGCCTGTTCTTCTTCGTTATCTTTAAACTGTGTAGCAGCTTGCATTATCAAGATACCACTTTCTCTCTTATTTCTCTTCGCTAATTTAATTTCTTTCTGTTTGGCTTCCTTTCGCCATAGGCAGAAAGAGTCAAACATCGCTGGCCGGGCTATCTTCTTAAAGAGTTTAACTTCTAGATTATCTAAAATCTCCTTGTCAAAACTACCATATTGGGGCCATTTTAGAACACAATCTTTTCTGGTGTATATGATCCATACTTCATTATATGTGATGGGGCCTACGCCATGTTTCAAATAAAGTTCATAGGTTGGAGTTCCAATCGGAGGAACCGGACACAAGTCCTCCAATCGAGAATCCCTATTACAACCAAGACAAAACAAATTTCCAAGTCTGCTAAGACCAGGCATCTTCGCTCTCTAGTCTTTCTTCAAACTTCAAAGGATTATCGAATACGAGAGTCTCGTGAATACACGAGTCCCTCGGCTTTGGTACTTGCAAGTTCCAAATCAAAGATCCCAAGGGGATACCCAAACTAAGAACCAAACTAAGGACTGGGAGACGCTCCACTCATACTTAACTGAGGTATCGATGACGTCACCAGAAGACTCGTCTATCGTCTCGCTCTACAAATCATCAAGGGTCCAAAACAGGGCAATAGTCAGGGCAGCAGTCCTTCGTAGCCGTTGGGAAGCGGGGAACCTCGCAGCAAAGACTTTCGGACCACGTCGACATAAAGGGGTCGATGAAGTGGCGGCCTTCCTCCAGAATTTTCACACGAAGCTCCTCACGAACCTCTGGCTTGGACCGGTACCGCTGAAATCGCCCTACGTTGGGCGCCAACTGAAGCACTGGGTTTTTCAGAACCCAGCGGTGCCAGGGAACACACCCTAAGACTTCAAGTCCTTCCTGTTTCAGACTACAGAAACACAGAGTCTTCTTGGTGAAGTCAAAGATCTTGTTTATTGGCTGCAGCCAGTAACAGGTATCCTAGAAGTAAAACACAGTGTATATTCTCAGAAGACTGCTCAATCTTACAAAGCCAGCCATCCCTTTTTAGACCAAAAGTTATGCTTTAGGCAAACATTCCTTATTTTACAGTTGACCATTCACATATTTTCACGACAAAGAAAAAGCAGAATCATGATGACAAGCTTATTTTCAGTTTGTCCAGCCCACAATCAATTACCCGGCAAGGCCCAACATTTTCATCAGATATCAACGGACCCCCAATAAAAACGAGCACCTCCTCATCGTAAAGCAGGTCATAAAGTAGGAAACAGAGACAGGTGTGTGTAAGATAAAACATGGTTTGTATGCGATGAAAGGTTTATGGTATGCTGTGCCTTGATACTAATCTCGATCGGCCACTGGGAAAAGAACTGGTCGAACAGGTTTGGCTTCAGGCAGTGGAGTCAGCTTGCCCAGGTCACACAGAAGTCAGCGAAGGTGTACGTGTCCTTAAGACTCGTTTTGGCCTTAGTCATCGGCCTATGTGAGGGCAACCACAAAATGGCTGCTATGCACAAAATGGAACCTGAGGGTTCAGGACGGAATTCTTGATTTAATGGTGATCTCGCCACTCAAACGTGACGAAAATACTCGTATATAGTATACTCGTCATTCTCGGTCTATTGATACCAAAAATCGTCATGATTCGACGATGTTTATGACACGTGTTCAGAATTTTCAGTACCACAATCCGCAACATTCTATTGGGAATAACTTTGGCGCCGGTGGACGAATCATCACGGATTTCTCAAAGAAGATGGCCCGCTCCGCTCTGCTCCTTCCCTGAAAGTTTGGGGGGGGGATTCGTCAAGCGGGGGCCGAGATAAAAGGGGGGTCCCAAAACATGTTTTCCCCATGTTAATTTCCATAGGGGGGTTGGAGTCACTTTTAGCCCGAACGGCTGAATGGATCTCCACTAAATTGTAGGGACTTGTAGCCCGATGTGCCGTTGCTATGTCTCAAGATATGTGCTCCAGTGGATTTTGAGTAATTTAGGTTCAAAAAAATATATATATCAAGAAGCGCGCCCCGGTACGCGCACCGGGGCGCGTACCAGCGCTCTACGCGAGTTCGCGAGCGGAAAGCTGATTGGCTCTCGGGTGTCTGTCAACATTCCAAACAGTCCAGAGTGGCCGCCATCTTGTGTCTCGGTAGGATCAAAAAAAACAAAGGGGGAAATGACTAAAAGGGGGTAGGGTAGACCCCCCCTGACCCCCTAGGTTTGATGTGGGGGCCATAAAAGGGCCCCGCGGGGCAAAAAAAAAATTCAATTTTCGCGGGCGGAACGCCGGGTACGCGCACCGGGTAGCGTACCGGGGAGCGTACCATGGGGAAAACCCAGTGAAACAGTAAAATAATGATTTAAAGTACTTAGATATAGGGTAGCTCTGAATAGAGTTGTTGTGTTGTGTGGGTGATTTAAGTACCAACATGTAGGTACCAATGCAGAATCTTAAATTCAATGTACACCTTTTTTTCTGTAGATATGTTGTTTCAGACGTTATTGTTGTATATGGAATCCATACCATAGTCTGTCAGGAAAGCAGAAACAGATCCTTTAAGCACTCCTTGAGAAGACCTAGGGGATCATGGGTAGTCTACCCTTCTCCCTTATGATGTTTTAAAATTGCACAGTATACTGTAAGTTTCACTTTATATTATAATATAAATATAATCATTTGGTAGTACTTCATGAATTACATATAAAAATGAATAATGTCTCAAACAATATTAAATAAAAATGTATTGGTTAGAATTTTCATAGTTTAATAAAACTTCCAGCATTAGATGATCTGGAATCTCCTCAAAATTGCATGATTCAATATCTTGTAAACAGTCAATAAATTGTTGGTCCAAAGACTCATCCATAAAATCCTCGTCAACAAAATCTTCTTGAAGAAGCTCCTCATTTGTAATTTCGAAAAAAACATTGATGTTTTCTTGTTCTCCTTCCATTTTCTTGCCGTAAATTGCATAAGAAATAACTATATCAGTAGAGTTAGGGCACTGTTGGGTTTAAGTTCAGACAGGTAGTTCTGATTTTTTAATACTCAATTTATCTATGGGCAGTGTATGGTATCAGGTAGGAAGTATAAATATAAAAAAATGCATGTGATGAAGCCTAAGTAAATTCATAATTATACCAGAGAAGCCTAACTCAATCCATAAATATAACAGAGAAGCCAATCTCAATCTATAACTATAACAGAGGGACAGTAAATAACTATCAGAAAACGTTTTTACAAATTAACTTAAAGTGCCCCTTACAAATTAACAACTTACTTTACAGAAAGGTGAAGAAGAACAAATGCGAAAATCCTTTCAAGATGTACCTCAGGTAGTTGTAGTCAAAATGGCTGTGTTTCCCTCTTTTTTCATTTATATTCATGTACGTAACCAATCAAATGTCAGGAAATTATAGTAGAAAATGAAAGTAACATTTTAATTGGTTGTAAATTCTAACACTTCATATGTGTTTTTGTCATGTAATTTACCTCAGGATATTTACACAGGGCTACAGGCCAAATGGCTCAATGGAATTCCACCAAATTTGGGAAAATAGTAGGGACTGGTATGTAGTATGGCCTATTCTATATTTGGTGAACATCTCTACAGAGGTTTTTATGTAAATTAACTTTAAAAAATGTTTGGGAGCGCTTACCGGTGAGCGCCCCGGTACGCCTACCGGTAGCGCTACGGAAGTCCTCCATCTTGTGTTTCGGAAGAATTGATACACAAGATGGAGGACAAACAACGTTGGGAATGGGTAAAAGGGGGCACGGTAGACACCCCCTGACTCCCTAGGTTTTCTGAGGGGGTCTTAGGAGGCCCATATAGACCAAAAAAAATAATATATTTTTTAATTTTCGCGGGGGCGCCTGGTACGTGCACCGGGAAGCGTACCGGGGAGCGTACTTTGGTGAAAAACAGTGAAAAAAGTTAGAGTAAAGTAATCATTTTGAGTGATCAGAGGTAGGGTAGCCCTGGAAAGAGCTTTTGGGTTCTGTGGCTGATTTAGGTACCTACAAGTAGGTTCCGATGCACAGTCTTAAATTCAGGAGGAATATTCTATTCCCCTCATCTGAGAAGTGCACACCATCTCCTCTGTAGATATCTTGCATGTTGAACGCAAGTTATTGTTGTATATTGAACCCATTCCATAGTCTCTCATGTAAGCAAAAACAGATTTATTCACATGTTTCCGTGCTTTCTCAAATTGTGGACAAAATTGTTGGACCACTTCCATTTCTGTCTTTGGCATATATTGGAATATACCAAGGCAGTTTGTGGAAAAAGTGTCATCAATTGCCCAAAGGTGTCCTTTGAAACCATTTCCAGACCTACCCCAGTCAAAGTGCCTAGGTCATTTCCACCACAGTGCAAAATTATAAGGTCAGGGTGTGGAAGATGGTGAAAGGTTTTCACCAATGGTATCAATTGATGACATCTTAATCCTCTTTGGCCAATCCACTTGATGTGCACATTTGGTAAATCAAGGTTGTGAAATTTCTGAGAGCTGCATACCTTTGAGCCCAGTGGATGAGCAATGTCCAATAATCCAGACAGAATACATGGTGAGAGAAGGTTCTGGTGCAGTCAGATGAAGTGTAGGAATAAAATGGCAGTTGAAACAGTAGGAGTTTGAAAAAAAACTATGGAGTTTCAGTGCTTTTGAATCACAAGCAAAGCTTGGTGGATTCAGATAGTTGAAAACTGAAAGTTAGGGTGCATGGTTCTGTGAAAGAAGTAATTTGAAGGGTTAAGAAAAAATCATTGAAAGAAACATTGCACCTGATAAGCTGGTGTATTGAGAGGTCAAACATCCTTGCTGAGTTCATTTGCAACATTGTAGAATAAACTTTTAAACCTGAGAGCTCAGTGAGGAGGAAGTTGCTATGGTAACAGGTAGAAAGGGCTGAGGGGGGGAAGGGTGTTGGTTTGAAAATAGAGAGGGAAGAGTTTTAATTGGTTAACATGAGGGATATGTGTGTAGAATTCGAGGTTTTCTGTGCCATTCATGGTTGCAGTGTCTGGAGTCCATACCTTTTGCTCTGCTAAAGAAATATTGGTGTGTGTATCTGACACTGTTCTCAATCTCCCAAAGCATTTGTAAAGGTGAGTTATGATTCATTTAATATAGATAGAGACTTCAGATTAGGAAGCACATTGAGTTTCTTTGCTGTTGGTTTGTGTCATGCTTTTTGATAATGCTTGGTATCAACATTTGCAAGATAGAGGATTTGTATTTTGTGAAATAGTAAGGTTTCAGTAGTGAAATTGAATGCTTGTACATAGGACCTGTGCTCTGTTTCTAAAATGTTATTTAAAAAACAATTTTAGGGCAAATCCATGACTTTTAGATTTTTGAGAAGGAATAAATAGTGTCTGCATGATTAAATAAGTATATTGAACCTTTCACAATCATGTTACCTGTGTTACCTTAGATTAGGAAGCACATTGAGCTTCTTTGCTGTTTGTTTGTGTCGTGTTTTTGATAATGCTTGGTATCAACATTTGCAAGATAGAGGAATTGTATTTTGTGAAATAGTAAGGTTTCAGTAGTGAAATTGAATGCTTGTATATAGGCCGTGCGGTCTGCTTATAAAATGTTATTTAAAAAACGATTTTGGGGCAAATAAATGGGTTTTATATTTTTGAGGAGGAATAAATAGTGTCTGCATGATTAAGAAATATATTTGAACCTTTCCCAATGATGTCACCTGTGTTTCCTCAAATTAGGAAGTAGATTGTGCAGATGAGGTGAGGCATGTCCAGGGGTGCAAAGGAGTTGAGGCCTGTGTCCATGAGTGCAATGGAGAGGACTCACCTCCTCTGACCCTTAGACAAGCCTTATCTAGTCTGTGCCCCTTGGACAGGCCTCAATATATTGGGTATAATTGATGGTAACAGAGTGCAGACGAGATTAGGCGTGTCCAGGGATGTAGATGAACTGAGGCCTGTCTAGGGGTGCAGATGAGTTGAGGTCTATTTAGGGTTGCAGATGAGGTGAGGATTGTCTAGGGGTGCAGAGGAGGTGATGCCTGTGTTGAAGAGTGCAGTGCAAGAGAGGTCTGTCCAGGGGTGCAAAGGAGGTGAGGGCTGTGTCTAAGAGTGCAGTGGGGGATAGGCTTCATGAAGTCCAGTCCAGTGCACTCCTGGGGCCTCATTTATGAGGCCTTGCGTGAGTTTTGCGCACCCGATGCGTCACTTTTTGTGACCCATCGGCGGCGTAAAACATGCCTCATGATGCGCACTATTTACAAAGTGACGCATCTAAGCAGATGCATCACTTTGTGAACCCCTGCGCTACATTATACCTGCGTCAGGTATAATGTATGCAGAGGGGGCGTTCACCCGCAAAAAGCCTTGTAATAGTGATGCAGTGAAATCTATGAGATTTCACTGCGTCACTTTTAGGATGCTGTTGCGTCAAAATCTTGCGCCTGCCTCACAGCAGGCGTAAGAATGACGCAAGCCCTTTCACATGGGGCTTTCCCCATGTGAAAGGAAGCATTGCTGGAGTTGCGTCACTTTTGTGACACACTCCAGCAATGCGTCACTTTTGCGCCTACAGATACGTCAGAAATACTGACGTATCTGTAACTCCTTGCGACATGATGCGTCATATTATAAATATGACGCATCAATCATGTCGCAGGGAGAGCACAGTGAAAAGTGACGCATCGCTGTTTTCACGCAGCGATGCGTCACTTTTCATAAATGAGGCCCTTAGAACCGGCCTCACCACCTATGCTCCCCAGGACAGGCCTCACCTCATGTGCACAATCTGCTTACTAATCTGAGGAAACACAGGTGATATGATTGTGAAATGTGTTATATATTTTTTTAATCATGCAGATACTATTTAATCCTTGTCAATAATGTAAAACCAATTCATGTGTCCGAAATATTTTTTTAGAATAACATTTAAAAAACAGAGATAAGGTCATATGTATAAGCATTATAGTGTTTATATTGTTTACTTATTGTCATTGCTTTGTTGTTTGGTAATAGTGGTCTATAATGTGTTTTTTTTTTGTTTACCACAGATTGAAATCAAGATTTCAATAGTAAGGAAATATGCCCTCAAGGCAGAGGAGAAGGAAAGATGCTAAGCGGAAAAAACCAAAAACAGCAACGGAATTAAAGCAGTCTCCTATAACAAATACTTCAAAAAATGCGAAAAAAGTTCCTGGTAAGACAACTAAGTCTTTTTTTAGGAACATATGTAGATCAAAAAAAAATGATAATGTACATGTGAATTTACAGAAGGAGAGAGCAAATTTGAAGAGGAAGGAGAGGCCCCCCAAAAATGTTACTACTGCAGCAAGAGACAATAGTATGTATAGGAATAGAAGGCAAAATCAATTTAGGGACATTCGTAAACGAATGTTTCGCAATAGGGTAGTTTTAAATTTGTTAAAAAACGTTAAGAAAGGTAAACAGAGAGCTGCTTTTTACAAGAAAAAGAAAAATGTAGAGAAGATTGTTGATAAAGCTTTTGAAGTTAAGAAAAAAATATTTATTTTAGTAATTAATAGAATTAGGACACTTAACAAGACAATTGATGTTTTCGGTTCAAACAGTTGATGCAAAAGAGTAATTAATCGAACTAATTTTTGTAACGTTTTTTCTGGAGAATGGATGCATAGTTCAAGTTGTGAGACATTTTTTAATGAGGAGAGTTACTTCCAGGAGAATGATTTGGTGCATGCAGTTGACACCAGTGGTCGAGCATATGAGGTGAAAGATGGTTGGCCGATTGAAAAAGAGAAACTTGTGTCTAGAGATGCAGAAGAGGTGTTAGCTGGTGAAGTTTTAGGGAGACGTACTAAGGGTCCAGTGTACACTTGGAAGTGTAGTAGTATTTGTAGTGTGCGACAGGATTCAATCGATGTGCTTCGTAATTTCTTACGTACATATAGTATAAATATGTGGTAGTTAAATCCCAGCCTGTGTATGCAGCATTCATTGACTTTACCACAGCGTTCGACCGAGTGGATAGAGTGATCCTATGGAAAAAACTGAAGAAATTAGGAATCCCTGAGCAGTTGTTACGAATTATAGTTGCACTGCATACAGACACCTGGTGCCAAGTACAAATGGGGAGGGAAAAGGGCCTCACTAACCCGATCCCAACCCCCAACGGACTTAAGCAAGGGTGCCTCCTTGCCCCGTTGTTGTTCTCCTTATATCTCAGTGCTTTGCCTCAGCATCTACAGCAAGAACTAAACTTTCCACCAAAGGTCGCTGCCCAAAAAAGTTCACACCCTACTTTACGCGGACGATATTATAGTGATGGACCAAACCCCCTTTGGTCTACAAAACAATCTGGATGCCCTGTATAACTATACTAAGGAACATTTTCTAATACCTAATTTAGCCAAAACAAAAATAGTCTCTTTCTCAGGCAAGAAAAAAAGCAGTACATTTTGTTGGAGACTTGGTGACGAAAAAATCGAAGAAGTTGAGGAGTATACCTATCTGGGTAAGATCTTCACTTAGTCCCTAAAAAACAACCGTCAGTTCTTAAACTTGTTGAGAAAATCAGAGGTGCACGCAGGAGCACTGCTAAGGTTATATGCTGCCTCGGGAAATAGACATTTCTCCTCCCTGCTTAAAGTCTATAGTGTGAAGATCCCTGCAGTTTTATCGTATGCCCTGGAATACATGCCTGTAAAGCAGTGGACATTCCTGGACCTAAAAGAAGGAAAAATATTGAGGAAAATGCTAAAAGTAGCGCAGTCCATCTCAGTACAAGCACTCCGCCTTCAACTATTGCTCACGAGCTCTTATTCTCGAGGTATCGCAAACATCATTAGGTGGGCATACAACCTGCTTCATGCAAAGGATGGTACACTTCGCTACCTGCTTAAAACAGAGACTTTTGATAATGACTCTACGAAGCACGTATTTTATAAAAACATGTCTTTTGCCTTCAAACTGGCGAACATTAGTACTGATCTGTTGCTGACTTGGACACCACCTCAATTGAAACTCTTCTTAAAATGCTATACCCCAAGACTAAGCTTTGACTTGTCGCATTGCACCAAACTAATTTTATATAAAAACTTTGCCGAATCAATGGTATTTAAGAAAACCCAGAACTATATAGATTTTAATCTCACTCACGGCGCTAGGAGAGTAATTATCCTGCTCCGGTTGGGCATTCTACCCACCCAAACTTTAACATCAAAATGGCATCTAAATGAGTCACCAATATGTAGCCTATGTAACGGCGGGGAGCAGGACTTAGAGCATCTACTGTTTATATGCCCCAATCTAAAAGTAGTAGCGGCGAGAGCAAAACATCTGTCTCCTATATATCTTAGATGCCATATCACCACCGTCAAGGAACTGATGATCGCATGCAAAACTCCCCCTAATGAACTAGTTTGTTATAAACTTTATACATTTTTAAAACCTTTTTTATCTTTGTATTAACATGAGAACTTTTAAAAACTGTAAGAATTGCATTTTATATATATTATTTGTGGTCCTCAGTGGAGTACCAAACCAAATAAAAACTTTGACTTGACTTGACTAGTAAGAAAAGTCTAAAACAGAAAATGAAGATGTTGCAAGACTTAGATCCTTGCAGAGTGAGAGAAAACACAGGTTTGCATGGTCATTCACTGGCTTGTCTTTCAAGAAAAGTATGTCAGAGTGTTTTTCATCATTTTAGGATGTTAGCAGTGCATCATAACAAAATGAGGAAATTAGTGAGAAGGTTGTATTATGCAAAAAGTCCAGCACTTAAGCTTAAACAGTTAAATAGTGCTCTTTTGCATGGAACTGAATTAGATGTGAAGAAGATTTGTGAAGAAATTGAGATTCGTTATTTTTGTGAAAAAGAGGACAGTGTAGAAATTGACACAGTAATACAAGGTAATGTGAAAGACAATGTACAGATTTCACGTACAGAAAAGTTTGACCAGGAAATTACCAAGTTTAAGGTGAAATCAAGTGAAAGGCCTAATTTTACTTGTGTGTGTTGTCGACGGACTCATTATAAGATTCAGACTAGGTTAGTTGATTCATATGCAAAAAGTGAAATGGAAAATAATAGTGAATGGAAGAATTTTGTAACTTATTTGTTGGTGGAGAATTCTTTTGATTTGAGTTCTGATCAGTGTATTTGTAAATATTGTCATAATAAATTAAATGAAAACAGAATGCCTGCTAGAGCTGTTCATAATAATCTTGAGTTGGTAGACATTCCTGTTGAATTGATGGCTTTAAATACATATGAATCTATTTTGATTCAATGTGTCCATCCTTTTCAGGCTAGGGTTCGCATGGAGCCTAAGATAGGGAAAGTGCCTCCTTCAGATTTACAGAGAGGATTAAAGGGAAGAGTTGTTTATTTGCCTCTAGATTTCAAGACACATATTGATACAATTGGTGTAGGAAAAGTGGAAGAGGAATCTTTAGTTATTCTAGTTAATGGGGTTCCGACAAATAGTAAGAAAATCTGGCAAGATTTAGTGGATGTTAGGAAAGTCAAAAAGGCAACGTTGTATTTGGTCAAAAACAATGAGTACTACAAACATGTATGTGTTGGAGCAGAGGAAATAGCTGCAGAAGAAGACAGTGATTGTTCAGCTGGCCAAATTTAAAAAGTTGATGTGTCTAGAAGTGAAGGAATATATGAACATTATACTGTTCATCCTTTGCATTCCAAAGAAGTAATGGGGAATGCAATTGAATTGTTTCAAATGAAAGCAGCAAAAGGAAGTCCCATTAGTGTATGGGAAGACAGTTTGGAAGCTTGTTCTTTTCCACAGCTATTTCCAACAGGTCGAGGTGGATGATATGACGATCAACCAATTCAAATTCCTGCATCTGAATACCGGACTTTAAGATTATATGCTGAAGATCCAAGGTTTCGTCAATGCATTCCATATTTGTTTCATCTACTGTATGAAAGTGACTTGTCTGGGCTTTCTTATGCAGTAAATCATATACTGGAAAGTGGAGCACATCTGCAAAATGTTTCGGCGAGGGATTTTATGGAGAAAGTCAATCTGCAAGATAATATTTTGGAATCTCATCTAATCAATCTCATGGCATGTCAGTGTGGTACAAACGAGTATTGGTACCATCGTCATGGGGAATTGAAATGTATGCTAAGAAACTTAGGAACACCTACATGGTTTCTCACTCTTAGCTGTGCCGAGTATGCATGGGACGACTTACTTCAATTTATACGCGAGGCAAATGCAAATATACAAAATATAGAATTCAAAACACCTATAGAACTGTGTTCTTTGGATCCAGTGAATGTAAGCAGATATTTTAATCATAGATTTGAAGCTATGATGTCTTTTATTACCAACAAAAAAAATCCTCTCCTTGGAGAGGTTTTGGATTTCTTTTGGAGAAAGGAGTATCAAGCGTGAGGTGCTCCTCACATACATATGTTGTTTGGATTAAAGATGCACCCAAATTTGGAACAGATTCGGATGAAACAGTGATGAGTTTCATTGAAGAGTATTTAACATGTGCTGTTCCGAAAACTACCGAGGAAAACAGTTTAAGGCAACACGTTTTACGCTTTCAATCCCATCGTTGTGGGAAGTATTCTCGTTGAAAATTCAAAAACAAGGAAAAGTTCTACACAAAATGTCGTTTCGGCTTTCCATGACCAGTGATTTCTAAAGGAAGAATAAATAATTTGATGTCTTCTCTACGACATACTGTGACGAGGAAATCACCCAAAAATACATATAATTTAAAAAGAAACGAAGAGTCCAAGTACATCAACAACTACAACCCAGTGATTTTGTCCATGTGGAATGCTAACATGGATATTCAATTTGTTGCTGACAACTCTATTACTGTGGCTCGATGTGTGACGTCTTACATCACAAAAAAAGAAAAGACAGAACTGAAGGAAATGTGGGAGGACATTTCACATAAAAAGAGTCATAGCAAGAAATTATACAGTTACAGTCTGAATATGTTGTCACATTGAGAAATTGGAGCATATGAATGTTCTGATCGATTCTCATAAGCAAGTCTATATGCCAAATCTAGAACCATCATTTGGGTGAGTCTAGGTCTTGCTGCAACACGAAACCGAGTTTTGAAATCTGTACAAGAAATAGAGTATTTGGTGGAGAAAGAACCAGACAGTACAGATATTTTGAAGACAAACATGTTGGATACATACTATCCAAATAGAAGTCCTCACCTTGAGAACGCTTGTCTCTATGAAGTTCTGCAAAGCTATATTTATAAGAGGAACATCAGAGAAGATATCAATAATGGAATATATGCTGTCATTGGATGTGAAGGATGTCTAGTGAAACAGAGAAAAGGTCATTTGATTTATCATCGAAAATTGAGTTGCGAAAATCCAGACAAAAGGGAATTTTAATATTTGGCTCTTTTGCAACTCTTTAAACCATGGCGTACAGAAGAGGAACTACTTGGAGATTTTCTCTGTTACTAAGATTCTTTTAATGCAACCAAGGATACCATAGAATATCCTGTTTTTCCAAATTATCTGCAAATGTTGAACGAAGAAATAGAGCAAGAAGCCACAATTGCTGCAGAGATTGCTAGAGACAGTTCTCAAGACAGTCAGAGTTCTACTTCATTGAGTCAGGATCCACTAGGAGGACCAATTATTCAAAATGAGGCTGCCACTGCCATGGATGAGGTGGAAAGAGCTATGGAACAAGCTGAAGAGGATGTAATTAACTTAGAAGATTTGGTGAAACAACTAAACATTGAGCAGAAACAGATATATGATGAAGTCACAGAACAGATTGAACATGGATTCAGTCATGAGAAAAAAGAGTGCTCATGTACATCATTTAAGCCTGTCCGACTGTACGTGAGTGGAGAAGCGGGAACTGGAAAAAGTTTTCTGATTAAAGCAATTGCAACTTATTTGCAGAAAAGGACTGAATCACCGCTGTCTTGTGTTGTAACCGCTCCAACTGGGCTGGCAACACATAACATTAAAGGGATTACTTTACATCGTTTACTGATGCTACCAGTTGAGCATGATAATAAATTGCAATACCACAAGTTATCTGGAGATGCGTGTTCTGAAGTTTGGATAATCCTAAAGAAAATGAAACTTCTTATCATTGATGAAGTAAGCATGGTCTCAAATCTAATGCTTGCTTTTGTGCATTTGAGAATGCAAGAAATTCTTAGAACAGAATATGATGTCTTATTCGGAGGAAAACACATTATTGTTTTTGGAGATCCACTGCAGTTGACTCCAGTGAAAGGACAACCTGTGTTTAAAATGCTCACGCATGAAGATACCAGGAAGTGCCTAGGAAGCATTGGAAACGTTAACATATGGTTAAACTTCAAATATGCAGAAATGCTTCAAAATATGCGACAGGCAAAGGATGAAGATTATAAAAATATTCTACAAGATGTAAGAATTGGAAAACTAAGTGAGCATGGGAAGGAAGCTTTACATGCACAGTTAATTTCAAACTTGTATCCAGATGAAAACATTCTTCCAGAGAATATTTTTAAGAAAATTACTGACAACAAATCTGGGATATGTTTGATGCCAACTTTGAAAGAATGTTCCATCTTCAACAACAAAATGTTAAAGTTAGAAAATGAAGAGATTGTGAAACTGGAAGCTATAGATAAAATAGACCATATGGGAGCAACAATTATTTTGTCTGAAAATTTGAAATCAAAATTGGATTCATTAGAGAAGAGTATATCTAAAACTGCTGGTTTTGAAAAGACTCTGAATGTGTGTTTAAATTGTCGTATTATTTTGAGAAGGAATTTAAATGTTGAAAGAGGTCTGGTAAATGGAGCAATGGGTCATGTTGTTGATTTTGTGAATTACAGAAATAGAGATGGAATTGAATTTTTAAAAATTAAGTTTGATGGCATTGAGGAAGTACAACAAATCAGTCGTTGTTCTGCTAGATTTTTGCTTGTAAAAGACTTATATGTTCGCCGAAAACAGTTTCCTGTTTGTTTGGCATATGCGGTGACAATTCATAAATCTCAAGGTTTAAGTGTAGATAGTGCTTTGGTGAACATTGGAAGTTCTGTGTTTAAAGAGGGTATGGCATATGTGGCATTATCACGAGTCAGAACTTTATCAGGATTGTACTTGGTTGAGTGTGATGAGATTTGTGCAGATCTAGATTGTGTTAAAGAATACAATAGGTTAAGAAGAGAGTATGCTCCACATTTGCCTCAATATCCTCTGTTTGAAAAACGTGTGTTAGGCCGAAAAAGAAGAAATGAGAATAATTGCAGTGAGGTACTAGCAAAAAGACAAAAAGTAGATGAAACGGTAATTGTAAGCAGAAAGAAAAAGGATTCTGTTGAAGATGTTTTTGGATTTCAATTTGAAAACAGTTCTGGTGTCAACTGCTATGCTAATGTAGTGGTTAATATTGTTTTCTTTCATTAAAATCTACAAGAACAGATTGTTGAAAATCGAGATCAGACATTCTGTTGTTTATTGAATTCTGTGTTTGAGAAATGTAACAGTGATAGAGCAAAAATATAAAGTGTTTCTGAAATTTGAAATCTTTTAGACATATGTTCTGGTCAAAATCAATTTTCACAGAATATTCAGCAGGATTGTCAGGAATTTTTAATGTATATGTTTGGTGTATTAGAAGATGAAGGTGTAGATGTAGAAAATCTATTTGGCCTTTCTTATCAATGGCAGCATGACTGTGACAATTGTAGTTTATCAAGTAGTACTAGAATAGACACTGAAAGATTTATATATTTGACTTTACCAGACTGCAAATCAGTGTCTTTCAAAAATTTTGTTAAAGCAGCTGATCACAATATGGTATGTACCCAATGTAAGTCTGCAATGCTGTCCACATTATTTCTGGTCAGTATGTCATTTTAATGTTCCAACGATGTAGACCTGATGGAACGAAATTGACAACTTCTATTAAAAATTTTGTGGCTTCTCAGTTATCAATTTCAGGAAGAACCTTTGCAACTGCAGCTATTATTTATCATGACGGTCCATCGACAACATCAGGGCATTACATATGCTATTTAAAATGTCAAAAAGGGTAGAAGTTGTGTAATGATACTCATTTGACTTTTAAACAACGTTTGCCTTTTGACTTAAAAAACTCATACCTAGTGTTTTTAGAACCAAAATTTAAGTAAAGGTAATTGGCCTATGAAGACGGGAACAGTTAATAAAAGTTAGTTTATTGTTTAAAATTATATTCTGAGTAAAATTGATCAAGATAATATAAAAAATTGAGTTGTCATATAGGTACTGTAAGTGGATCTCATAGTAAGTGATATTAGTATCATACGAAATGTTGAACATGAGTGAGCCAGAGATGGAATTATGAATATTTAAATATTGTGAAAATGTTGTATGAGCCTTTCTTTCAGAACGTCGGGAAAACGGTAATTTCAGAGTTAGTTTTAAGTAATTTGAAAATATACTGATACATCTGACACTATTTGGCCTTAAGGAAAAGTGAAGGAATGAGCAAAGAGTCATGACTGAAAAAAAGGAGTATATGAAAACATTGAAACATATTTCAGATATTCTTGGAGCTTTTCTTCTAGAAGGTCGATTACATGGATTATTTAGTGAACAGCAGAGTACTTTCCAACGAAAAGGACCTTCATTATGTACTATTTGGCCTAAAGGAAAGGTAAGTGAATCAAAGATTACTGTACATTTGTGATTTTTAAGTTTATATGGGTTTATTTAAAACACAATCTTTTAGATTGTGTTTTTTTTCCCGCTGTCATATGATGAGTAGGTTTGAACTCACTGTTTTAAGTGAAATTCAATATATTCTGAGAACAGCAAAAATAAACTATGTAACATGTTGTACAAGTTATTCTATAGTTTGTATTGTGTAATTTAAATTGTATTCCCATTGTCTCACACTCACTTTCCTTTTCCCACCCTCTTTCAGCTCTCTTTACTCACTTATAATGTCTTTCTCTCACTCTGTTTCACCCCGTTCCTTTACTCCACTTCTTTCACAACCCCTTATTCCCATTTCAACTGTCAGTATCCCCTCTCTCCCTTGCATCACTTTCCAACTTTCAGTCTCTCTGTTTTATTTCCCTTTTCCGTGTTTTCCTTCTTTCCTGTTTTAGTAATTCCTCTTTACTGATTCAGCTCTTTTGTCGTAGTCTGTCACTATAACTCACCCACTCTCCCTGACTTATCTTTCTATGCTCTTTTCTTTTGTCCTCTTCTCTTTGTTTTTCCTTCACTACCTCTATGTCTTCAGTCCCCGACTCTCCTTGTCTTATGCTCACTTATGTTTATCTACCTTCTATCATTTCTCTTAAAACAAATTCACTGCTCCTCTCTCACAGTTCTTCATCTCCTTTTTTTTACTCCGGTTCCATTACTACTTCTCATTTCCTATTATTCAGTGTCCTTCTCTTTACTTTCATCACCAAATCACATTCTCTCTGTTCCATTGCTTTACTTCTTTTACCCTCTCTTTCCTTCTTTTGCTCCCTTACTCATTTTCCTTTCCTCACTCTTTGTATTCCACTTCACTCAGTCCTTCCCTTAGTCCCTCTGTCTACTAACTTCCTCACTCCTTTTCCCTCAATCATTCTATATTATCCTCTCTCTCTTCATCCCTTCACTCTGTGACTCCCCTTCACTCACTTTCAGTCATCTTCCATTCCTCATTCTTGTAAATACATCCTCAATCAGACTCCTTTCTCTCTCAGTTATTTCCTTTTTACTTACTCCTGTTTCCTGATTTAGTTTTGCTAAGTCACATTCTGTTAGTATCTTTCTTACCTTCAGTTCATTTCTCTCTTCTTCTCTTCTTCTTTGTCACTAAACGTATCTGCCTTACTCTTAGTAATTTGCTCTCCTTCTATTTCTTTTTCCCTCTTTTTGTCCTTCTACATTACTTTATTTCCCTTTCTGTGTCTTTCACTCTTACTTTATTTCTTAGTACACTTTTATGATTTTTAACCTCTTGACTTGTCTCTTCTATTTTAAAATATATATTTTACTAATTATAACCTATTTTTTTCTCTCTTTCACAGATACAAAGTGTAGTTAAAACATGTAATTACATTTACATTAATTATATGGTAAGTATGACTAAAAAAATGTAATTTGTCATCACCCTTTGCTTTAACCTCATTACTATTCTTTCACCCTACCTCACTCCTCTTTCCTTACTATGCTTCCCTCACTTATTCTTATCCTCCATGTTTACTCCTCTTTCCCTACTGTCCTACCACATTCAACTTCTTTCAGTCTCCCTGCTTTACTTCCCTTACCCTCTCTTCCCTTCCTTTACTCCCTCACTCATTCCCTTACTCATTTACTTCACTACTCTCACTCGTTCTCTCAGTCCGTCTGTCCTAACAGTTCCTCACTTCCGTTCCCTTACTCTGTCTCTCTTACCATCGCTGTGTCTGTCCCCTCACTCTGTCACTACTCTTTCATCATGCTCACTCCCTATAACTCACCCACACTCCCTTACTTACCTTTCTTTGCTGCTTCACTCAGACCCTTTCAGTCACTCTTTCCTTTAATCTCTCTGTCCTTTCTCTCTGTCACTCCCCATGTCCTACCCTAATTCAGTTTTATCCACCCTCTTTCACCCCTCTTTACTTACACTCACTCCTCTTTTCTCACCCTCCCTCACCGTTGTTCATTTATTCCGGTTCCGTCACTACCACTCTTTCCTCATCCTTTACTGTCCTTCCTTTTACTTTCAATACCCACTCACATTCTTCCAGTACCTCTACTTTAGTCTTCTTCCTCTCTCTTCCCTTCTTTCGCTCCCTTATTCCTTTTCCTTTTCTCCCTTATACCCTATTACACCTTCTCTCTGTTTTACTATGTAATAAACAGTCCCTCTGTGTTGCTCCCTCTAGCTCTCTTTCTCTTAACATCACTCTCTCTGTGTCCTTCCCTCATGCTCACTCCTTTATTTATTTATTTTTTTGGGGTGCGCACCCCGGTACGCGTACCGGGGAGCGTACCCTGGTGAAAAAAGAATGACAGAGTTTTTTAAAAATTTAGCTTTTTTTTATAAATTGGAGGTAGTTCTAAAAAGAACTGTTTTTTAATTCTTTTTGTTGTTTTATTTTTTTTGTTTTTTTGAACATTTTTTACTTTTTTTGGCTTTTCTGAACAGTTTTATATTTTTTTTGTATTTTTTATGGGGAGAAACAAAAAACAGGGAATTGTAAACGGCTCAACTGGAGCAAAAAAAAAATCAGGAAAAAATCAAGGTTTCTTCGGGCATTTGTGGTTATCACCAGCAAGGTTGATGAGTGTAATGCTTTGCTCACCATAAGTTATTGTTTTGCCACAATGTACACAAACAATTTTGTATCCCCCAAACTTTGGTTGTATATTTGAAATCATCTGACTTGCCTCTGGACCCGATGGAGTGGGTTCTTTGGTTGTTGAGGTTCTGGCAGATGATTGAGTTCTCTCACCTCTGCCGCAGAATAGTTATTGGGATGCAAACGTTGCATATGCCGAATCATTGTATGATTCCCAAAGGAATATTTTTTTGCAGGGTTCCCCCTGAATAGCACAGCACCACAGATGAGACAGGTCACCTTTGCTGCGTTCACTTTTTTTGCACCCCTTGGGATTTTAAAAAACTCCCATATAAAATGCTCCCTTGGTTTGTATGGGGATTGTCTTCAGGCAGGAACTGCCTTCTCTCCTCCTCCTTCTCCTCCTCCTCCTCTTCTTCTTGACCACCAATGTAATGTTGTGGTGGTCCTTGTGGTGGTGGTGGTGCAGATGCTCCAGCTGCTGCTACTGTAGCCATTTCTGTAACAATACAAGCAGGTCTTCCTCACTCAAATAACAAAGTGAGAATGAGGAAAAAAAGTGGGGGCTTTCATTATCTGGAAAACAAAACTGTTCTGAACCAATGAAAAGTGTTATTTTCAAGTCACATGACCCGGGCTTTCATCATTTGGAAACCAAAAGTGTTCTGAACCAATGAAAGTGTTATTTTCAGGTCACATGACCTGACGCGCTTACGCTACGCACCCCGGGTCGCGCCCGGGGGCGCGTAGCGTAAGCGCGTCGGGTCGCGCTCGGGGGCATTTACGTAGCACGATTGTATGCGCTCGGGCGCTTCCGGGTGCATTTACGCCGTGCGTCATAAGACGCATCACGAGGCTACGCGATACGTCATGATGATGTTTTCGTTCGCGGCAATAGCGCTAACGGGACGCTCACCGGTACGCGCAATGGGGCACGGCAGTTCTGCGCTTACCGGTGAGCGCATTGGTACGCACCCCGGGAGCGCTCCAGGGCAAAAAAATAAACATAAAAAAAATACTATTACATAATTATAGAATATAAAATTCGTTATAAAAAATATTACTTTTCATACCTATACCTATAGAGATTTGCTATTAAAAAACCTTTGAAATTCACTGAAAAAACCATAGGTTTCACACCAGTTATAGTTAGGAATTAGCACTTAAAAAACCTATGAAATTCACTGAAAAAACCATATGTTTCACACCAGTTATAGTTAGGAATTAGCATTTAAAAAACCTATTAAATTCACTGAAAAAACCATAGGTTTCACACCAGTTATAGTTAGCTGGAAATTTTACTCGCATAAAACCATTGAAATTCCCACGTTATAGTTAGTTGGACTCACTATAACTTGTGCGTGTAATGCACTGCTGATGACGTCACATATTACATCACTCATGACATGGTCAGTGACATCACTCATGACATCACTGATGACACCATCCAGTGAATGTGTGTCTTTCTGAAAAATAAATATTAGTGAGTAATGTTTAAATATTTAAATATATGTATTAGTGTTTCACTTTGTGTATAAGTGGCTGCATGGGTTGGTGAGTAGCTACATGTGTATGTATATGGGTTATGAGATTTTTTTTAATATCAGTATGAGTGTCTATATGGTTTGGTGGGGTATTACGTAGCACATAGATGCATGAGTGACTGACTCTCTGTTTGTATGTGTTTTGAAGACAGCATATGTGCAGGACTGTATGGGTGGATGAGTGTGTATATGTGTATGTTAGTGAGTGAATGACTGTCACACTAGTGTCTTTGTCAGTAACTACATATGTTTTAATCTAGTATATGTGAATATTGATGTATATAAGTGAATATATGTGAGAGTAAGAGATTGTAAGAGTTCCTGTTTAAATAAGTATGTGTTTCTATAAGTGATTGTTTAAGAGAATAAATATGTGTACATTTCCATAGAAGTAAGGTGGTAGTGTGTGTATAGCTCTATATGCAAATAAATGGATGTTCAATAGTTTATTTGCATGTGTGAGTATGTGTGTGAGTAACTTTTGGATGACTGTCGGTGTGTAACAGGATGTATAGGTGTATCACTACATATGATGAGTGAGTATATGTATGAATGACTACATAGAACTGTTGGTGAATGATTGGATATGTATATAGATGGTGGAATTACTGAATTAGTTTTTGTAACTGTTATGGGTATCTCTATTTTTTTGAAAATTTTAGTTTCTATTTTTGAATATGTGTTCAAGGGTTACATTACAGTGAAAGGAGGTCTGTCACTCTGTCACAAGGATGGCGTCATCAGTGATGTCATGAGTGATGTCACTGACCATGTCATGAGTGATGTAATATTTGACATCATCAGCAGTGCATTACACGCGCAAGTTATAGTGAGTCCAACTAACTATAACGTGGGAATTTCAATGGTTTTATGCGAGTAAAATTTCCAGCTAACTATAACTGGTGTGAAACCTATGGTTTTTTCAGTGAATTTAATAGGTTTTTTAAATGCTAATTCCTAACTATAACTGGTGTGAAACCTATGGTTTTTTCAGTGAATATATATATATGTATATATATATATATATATAGAGAGAGAGAGAGAATGAATGAATGAATGAATGAATTCCGATTTGTAGAGCGCACATAGCTGCCCTGAGGCGTCCAAGCGCTAAGCATACCGTCTGAGGTTTGGGTTAGAGGAGGCAGGTTCAGCTCCATCATTAAGTAGTAAATAGGAGCGTTTTCAGGTGTTTACGAAAGGAGAGAATATTGGAATTAGATCTGAGATGCTGGGGCAGAGCGTTCCACCTCTTAGCTACATTGTAGGAGAAGGAGCAGCCTCCTGACCTTGATTTCTTTATTGGCGGCACAATGGCTAGATTTGCAGAGGTGGAGCGCAACTGTCTTGTGGGGAGGTAGGGTGTAATGAGAGGGATATTGATTGCCGGTCCTGTAGACCAGAAGGTCTGGTGGGCAATACAGAGTGCTTTGAAGTTTACTCTTTCCTTTATAGGGAGCCAGTGCAGTGTCCTCAGTCCGGGTTTTGCTGATGATCTGCGGGGGAGTTGTAAGAGTGTTCTAGCTGCGCAATTCTGTATTAATTGCAGTTTGCACAGGGTGAAGTCAGGGGCTCCGAGATACAAGGCATTTCCGTAGTCCAGTCGCGACTGAATTAGGCCCAGAACCATGGTCTTTCTTGCTTCAAAGGGGAGAAGAGGCAGGATCTTCCTGATAACTCTCAGGATGCCGAAGCAAATGGCAGAAAGTTTTGTTGCCTGTTGATCGAACGACAGGGATCTGTCAAGCCAGACACCCAAACTCTTGATGGCGTCTTTGGGAATAGGGGCAGGGCCCAAGCTGGGAGGCCAGAGAGTGTCTATGGTAGATGGTACGGTATGACCCAGGAGCATGAGCTCAGTCTTGTCTCCGTTAAGTTTGAGACAAGACTTGGTCATCCAGCTCTTGACCATCTCCATGCAGCCAACGAGATCTACATTGGCTGAGGGTCCGCCTGCCTGTGCCAAGGAGACCACCAGCTGGGTATCGTCCGCATAGGTAACGATCTTAATACCAAATGGGCGGACGATCTCAGCCAGTGGCCTCATGAAGACGTTAAATAATGTCGGGCTTAACGATGATCCCTGCGGGACTCCACACTTCAGAGGCTTGCTGGAGGAGGTGACATTCCCTTCAAACACCTGGAAAGATCTGTCACTCAGGTAGGACCTGAACCACTCCAGGGCTTTGTCAGATATTCCGGTGTCCAGGAGGCGCTGCAGAAGGATGCCGTGATTCACGGTATCAAATGCCGCGCTCAGATCGAGGAGGATGATTGCCACCGATCCTCCCCGATCTAAGATTCTCCTGGACTCCTCTGTGACTGCCAGCAGTGCCGTCTCGAGAGAGAGAGAGATATAGATATAGATATATCCAACAAAACAATCCCTTTGATCAAAGGATTACCAGGTGTGTTTCGGCTTTCACCTTTTTACAGTATGTGTCTGGGCTGTCATGATTGTTTACATAGCCATTCCCAGTGCAATTAACATAGGACTACATTGGGGGAGCAGTATAAGACCATCTATAAATTATGGCAATTTAGCAGTAAAAATAGTTAATTGTGCCACATAATGGTGTCTAAGATTGGTGTACAGAACCTAAATGAACATCAAAATCATATTTCATATTTTAGCATTGCACAATTCATGTTTAGATTTTAGTCTGAATATATCACGTGTGCCAGTTGCACATGTATGCATTTTATAGTTCAAATGTCCCATATACTGTGGTCCATTATTCTAGTAGCAAACTTTCTGTATATCAATATTTGTGTAACACCAATTGCATTCATAAATACATACTTATATGCAAATGTGGGTGAACGAGAAAGAGCTGGCTGCCCATGTGGGTTGAGTATATCATTACTATTAATATCTCCAAATGGCATGACCAATGCAAAAACAATTGATTATTAAATCACAGTCTTGGTCTAAAATGGATAATATAACAACGTTTTCCTTCACCCATCCAGGAAAACTACTCTTCCTACTAGTGAGACTGCAGATACTCGATTCTCACCAAGCATAGGCCATGATGGTATCCTGCCAGGATACCATCATAAAAACATGAGATCTTCATAGAAACACAGGTTACTGGAACGTTATTTTTCAGAAATAGGATTTAATACACTTTAGAAACTCACTTAAAAAAACAAAGGTTACAGGGTCATTATATTTATGGTTATGTTTAGGTAATTTGTATTGCGCCCAACTACCCTAGGGTGTCTCGGCGCATAGGACTGTAATTCCAGAAAAGGAAGCGCTAGAGAGGAATCATTGATTAAAGAGCCAGGTTTTCAGTTGTTTCCGAAAGATTATGAGGGTGGGACTGGTTTTGATAAAGAGAGGAAGGGTATTCCAGAGTCTGGCGGTGGCAACTAGAAAGCGTCTGTCTCCCCAAGAGGAATTCTTTGTATGTGGGACTGGTAGGCGACAGGCAGTGGAAGAGCGAAGGGATCTAGTGGGGGCATAAATAAGAAAGGCGTTCTTGAGGAACCGAGGACCTGAGTTGTGGATGGCTTTGTAAGCAATGCAAAGCGCCTTAAATTTAATCCGGCTTCTGACACGCAGCCAATGAAGATGTCGTATGGCCGTGGTGGTGGAGTTGTGTTTAGGGATGCCGAGCAGGACTCTGGCCGCCGCATTCTGATCAGACTGGAGTTTGTTCAGGACCTTCTCTTGAGCATTGAGAAGGAGGGCATTGCAGTAATCCATCTTAGAGAAGATGAGAGTGGTAATGAGGGTTTTTCCTGCGGAAGCAGGGAGGTAAGGCATTAGCTTCTTAATTTTTTTTAGGATGTAAAAGGAGGAGGATACCACGTTATTTACATGATGATGGAATAACAGTTTATCATCAAACATTACTCTGAGGTTTCTGACCTTGACAACAGGTTCTGGGGGGGAGCCCGTTTCATTGGGCCACCAGATGGCAGATCACCCAGGAGAAAGGGCGCCGAAGGTCATGACTTCCGTCTTCTCTGAATTTAATTTTAAACAGTTATGGTTCGGTTCACATTTTACACACACAACCATTGAAATTCAGCAGTTATAGTTATCTCAAGTACCTTTAACTCATGCCCTAAGGCAACAATAACTTGCGCCCCTGCGATGCACATTTGTCTCATCAATAATTTTACATCAAGTGTTACAGAGATATATTCAATGATGTAATAGGCAATGTTATGAGTGTTGTAATATGAGAGGCAATAAGCAGTTCATGACAAGGGCATGAGTTATAGTTGCCTTCAGCCGTGCATGGAGGGAGTTTGGCTGTAGGGCCTCCACCCAGGCCGTGCAGCTAAGCCCCACATGCAGCAAACCGTGCATGGCAAAAAGGTAACTATAACTTACGCCTTCACCATGCCCTGCTAATTTGGGCTTAATCTTGTAGTATGAAAGTAGCAATTATTCTTATGCAATAAATGTTATGGTTTCGAATGACAATTTGTGGGTATTTCAGATGATATTTCTGAAAATGAAGATTCATGATTAGAAACAATGGATTACCATGATACAGAGAGGATAGACATTTGAGCAAGTATATGAAAAGAAATGTAGTTGTGAAAAACTAATATGAGTGCATAAAAACACAAGTAATTTATATTTTAAACAATCTGCATTTATACATTTCGGGAACGCTATCTTTTATAATATACTATAAAATCCAGGTTGATTGGAGTGAGACTAGTTCTTTTCATTTACCACATTATTATGTCCATTTCACTCGTTTTTAATTTTCCCAAAGTATCTTGAAAAAGCACAGACTAATCGCTGATACCTTGATGTTGGAATGTAATGACTAGCCTTGAGAAAGTCCAGGCTCTATCTGCCACATAGGGCAAAACATGGGTCGGCTGTTCACTTTCCCTAACAATTTACTTTGCGAAAAATTAAAAAATGAGTGAAATGGACATAATAATGTGGTAAATAATAAGAACTATTCTCACTCAAATCAACCTGGATTATTGTGTTATATTTAAGGAAGTAATTACTCTTTTGACCAGAATATACCTTTAGAAAGGAGGAACACCTGCTCACAACCCCTCAATTCACTGGCGTTCTGTAAAATCCCTCTCTACCATGCACTGTATTCTGGCTAAAAATATAAATTCTCATCTCTTAAGTGTTTAAATTACTGAAATAAATTCACAATTCACCACCTATAACTTAGATAATATTCCAAGGGTGTAGATAGTGCATGGAGAAGGGGTGAGTTATAGTTGATGTAGTGTAACAAGGCTGTGTATGGAAGTAAGTGAGTGATATTACTTTGAAAGGTGGTGTGTAAGTACAAATGTGAGTGAAACGCATGACTTACAGTAATATAAAAGCAGTACCTAAATGCTAATTTCAAAAGATAAGTCTAAGTTATGTATTTGTTATCAAAGTGCATTGTAAGATGTGTTGGCAGAAAGTGGTGCATAAATAATCCAATTAAGAGGTAAGTACAAGTACTGAATTTCTAATGTTTGTGTAGCCTAATTTAGGTTTTTACACCAAACCAAAATACAGTTTCACTAACTATAACTGACGTGTTTTTGTTTGTGAATATATGTATGTGTGTGCATGCACGTGTGTAAAAACAAATTCCGTGGTAGTGCAGAAATGTTATTTCCCAAGAAGTATTTCAGTTCAACCAAACCTTAATCACATGTAGTCATGTCTGATATCAAACGCTTAAAAGATTCATTAGACTACCACAGCAGTACAAATAGAGTTTCATTTTGTCATGGATAAACAACACCTATTAGTGAACGAAGAACTAAAAAAATATATTATCCCAGTGATATTGGAGAGTGATATTAAAGTGATTCAGGTTAAAATCACATATCTAATAGAATTTCAAAATTGAAATACTTGCATAAATGAATCACAAAATATATCAGCTACACAATCCATATTAGAACATGTCTAGGACCCCAATCACGCTAAAGTGGGCATGCGGGGCACACTAATGCAAACACAAATAGAAATACAAGATATTTATAATAAAATTAGAAAGACAAAGAGTAGCTGCCTCTCTTTGACATGCGCACTGTACATGACAAATCTGAATTTACTCTTACATCAGTTATCAAACCCTGCCGACATATGCCTGCAAGAGTAAATATAACAATCCTGTAAGAAAGCATTGTGCATACAAAGGTCCCAACATATATACATGAAAGTGCAAATGCCTAACTCACCAAAACTCTCCCCGAGCTTGAGTATCTCATAACTTTTTATCTTTTGTGGTATCTCTCTCTCTTTATAATATTATGTATGTGTATGTCTATGCATTACAAATGTGATTTTAGTCTTTATTTTTGGGTTAATCAACTCTTATTTTTCTCTTTAAGGACTGGGTAAAAGCACAGACAAATTCAATGTTGATTCGTAAAATATTACTGAAGCTGCTTGTAAGTCATCAATGTTTTATTATCATTTCTGAAAGATTCACTGTGCCTGAATGTGAAGAGATGGAATGAATCTAAGCCAGGATTCTCACACTTTCTTCTGACTGTGACCTCATTGAAATCTCTGAATTCTCAATGTTAGCCTTATTAAAAGGAAAAGTGCCATATTGTGCTTTGGCCATACATATGCTTTTTGATGCCATCACACGCAAGAACTCCCACTAGACGACATTATTGTAGCAAATGTCTTTCTACTTTCATGATGTTCTGTTTGTCCATGTATTGCAGCAATGTACCCAAACACAAGTAAACACAGCCACACACATTCAAGCATGCACTTTCACATATGAATACATGTATTCACACAAATGCATCTGCCTTTAAGTCAAACATCTGCAATTTTCCTGTCATGACAGCCCAAAGTATTATTTCTGATCAACATATTTTAATGAATCTTGAAAGTGGTCAAGTAATTGAAAATGACTCTTTTCCACAAATGATAAACACACTGCCATAAATGTGCACACACAATCATATACACAATACATGGAATTTGATGCCTGAAAATAAATGTTGTTCTTGCTGTAAATGTTTAGAAAAGTGAAGGACTATTGTGGCGTAAATGTATATGAAAATGAGCATTGCAAGGCCTGAGGGTGTAAAAGAGGTGATGTAAATATCTGCAAAAGTTGTGAGGCAAAAGAAACAGGCTAGGAGAAATCTTGGAGATCTAGCTTTCCAAAAGTGAAAGTAATGCTCCCTTGATTTTTGAGTCCATGGTTGCAGTACTAGGTAGATATGAGTCAATGGTTGGATGCTGGATGAAAGGGTGAGTTACTAAATACATAGTTTGATCAATTGATGAGTGCATTGATAGGTGGGTGATTTGCGTATGACTGAAGTAAATTACAGAAAACAAGTAATACATGGGTGTCATAACTCCTTTCAGAGGGCCAGATGGCAAGCAGGAGCTATTGGGCCCAACCATAGGGGTTAAGGCATTTAACTTCTGATGTCTTGAAGCTCGATTGATCCTGATAAGCTAAGCCTAGTATTCCTTCATCACTTGACTCTCAGTAATAGCGTAGGTCAAGAAGTCTAAGGCGTCTAAGGGGGAAGGTAGATGCTGGGAATTAACACAGTCTCACAAATCAAAATATGTTCAATAGCAGCAGTAAATGATTGTCAGGTCAAATCCTTGCTTTTATGAAAAAAGGAGTGTTTATATAAAATGACAAAGTATAACATGGCATACACAAGCATTATAAACAGTCCCATGAGGTTGGGGCTCTAGGGTTTGAAAGACAGGTCCTTGAGTCAACCTTCCCTCTCACTACTGGTAGTAGCTATTCCTCACTCACTATAGGTGACATTCAGATGAAGCCCCCCTAGTAGTCGGATTCTCAGGAGTCCCACTCCGACTCTTCTAAAAAGCAAAAGTGTTCCAGCATCCAAAGCACCAAGTGGCAGAACAAGGTTCTCTTGGGCCTTCTGGCCTTGTGATCAGTCTTACCCGCTCCTACAGGGGTTGCGCTACCGGAGTACATGGCACCGTTTGTGCTTCAGATGTTGCAGAGGGCTGGAACAGATGTGGATGTTAAGTAGCACTCGCAACTCTGCTGAGTGAGAGTGCGGTGTCCATGGTGCATTCCTCCAGTTAGACAGCAAGGGCCTCATTTATGAGACTCCTTGCACCTCCGGAACATCACTTTATGTGACGTTTTGTGGCGCAGAAGCCTGCGTGATTTTTATCAGGCAGCACTAAGCCACTTTATTGGCGTACTACTGCCTGATAATATCAGTCCCTTTAACTCAGTGTTCTGCGGTAAAGGGGTTGTGCAACGTGTGTTGCTGGGGCGTTCCCAGCAACATCCATGGCCTTTTGACACTGCCTTAGATTACGAGAAACCGTAAATCTAAGGCAGTGCCAAATGTTTTCGCCTCCCAAAGGGAGGCATAAGTGAGGCACAACGCGGAGACATATCTTTATTTCTCCTTGTTTTTCCTCATTCCTCGTGTGCTGCAGCCTCCAGCACACATAGAAAGAGGAAAAAAACTCTTGTTATTACTTTTGTAGGGTTACCCTTCCTGTACAAAAATAATCATCCCCTCAATGCAGGCACCCTTGCACCATGTTGCAAAAATGCCTGCATTGGCGTACAGCAGCCCATTGTGAGCCGGCGCAGGGGAAAAGAACAGGAATGCACTGTATCTTATATATACGGCGCATTCCTGCACTTTTCTTTTGTCGCAGGGAAGTGCAGCAGGAAGGCCTGCTGTGCTTCTCTACGGCAAAACCTCATAAATGAGGCCCTAAGTTCCTTTGATCCTCCCCACAGGTGGGGGAGACAGTTGGTTGGGTTCCGATCCTATGTTGGAACTCAGGAATGCACCGGTCACCCCCCGGAGCCCTCTCCCCTTTACAATGGCTGAACCAGACAACATCCCTTGTTCATCACGGTGGCTCCAATTAGCATGTGTGGTCAATGGCCTCACTCCGCACACTGGCAAGAGCCCGATCAGCACAGCTGTAAATTCCTCTTCACAGCAGTCCCTCCAGAAAACATGGTCCCTGGCTTCGCTCCGCACATAGACTATGCCCCCATTGGCATTCCATAGATCTATATGGTAGGCCCCTCTGTCAAACGAGTTGCTGACTTCAATTGGCACATGGGCTATTGCCCGATTGGCATGAGATTAGGGTTCACAGCGGGCCCCTTTGGTTTACAAGGTCACCGGCTTCCCTCCACACATGGGCTATGGCCCAATCATTACAGCTGCTGTCTCTTCACTTCTTGCTGTAGGGATCCACACAATAGGGTCCTCATCTGGAGCTTTCTCCTTCGTAGCGCTCTCCTGTTCCTCATTGGGCACATTGGTCTTACAAAGTAGACAAGAAATGGTGCTCCACGTTCCAGTTGCAATTGGTCTTGGATACCCAGTTAGGAGGCAGGCATGCCTTAGCCTCAAATCCTGATCACAGGCAGAAGTTTTGCGGAGCTACCCTCCTCCACAGCCCCACTGGCTGCTTGACAGTTGACAATTTTGGAGGACTCAAGCTCCTCTTCTGATAGTCCATTTACAGTCACAAAATGTGATTTAGAGGGTTTGAAGTTGGTGCTAGGGGTCTGCCCACTTATCTGGCCTGTACTTTGTCTAGAAATCAGTCTGTCACAGCAGGAGTGACTATAAATCTGGTAGCCCCACAACACAGGCCATGGAAGTGACTAAGTGTGTCACACCTGGATGTCAGCCAAAGTGATTTGTGTAACAAAATGTTACTCTGGGCCCAAGCTTTGCTCTATGAATCTTTTATCAGCACCATCTCCTCCCTAAGTTGTGCACATACATCTTTCTAGTGACCTGTCCCAGAATCCAAGAGCAGTTTGAAGTGTACTGAGGAGCCTTCCTCTTCTTCCTCCAGGGTGGGGTGCACTCAGCTCTCAGGAATGCAGCAATTCACAGATCTGTCTGAAGAAAGTCCTCTAGCTCCATATGCTCCTCCAGTCAATCCTGTGTCTCCCAAAATGAAATCCAGTGTCTTCCATGTACTCTGCCATCATTAGGCACACATACACACATGACATCTATGCAACCACACAGCACTACATACTAACTTGATGTAGGCTAAGGGTAAGTTAAGCACATGGCAGTGGAACTTTACATGAGAGAGCATGAAGGCCTCACTCCAGTCACACAGATAAAGTACTACTCACTTCTGGTGATCACTACAATCTTTGATGCATGGACTGCTTGTCTGTGCCTTTTGTTTAAACTTAGTTCAACAAACTTAAGGTATCAAGTTTTCGAGTATCAGAGAGAATGGGATGATCAGTAGAAGCAGGATTATGGTTCCTGATGCATTTCAAGATACCGCTGGTGTTGATTCAGGTTGTTCCCGTGCATCCTGTTGCTATAGTAATATCCCTACATGGTATGAGTGAGTACCCAAGACCTGACGGCCTCCTTGCATCTGTACCTAGCACCCTAACGGGTACTTTTGACCCTGGCATTATGCTAATATTGCATGTGGGCAGTGGCCTTGTACTGTCCTAGACAAGGTGAGATACTGTGCTGTGGCCTATGAGGCGAACTACCCGTACCCTCAAAGTGAACAGAGGAATACTGCGCCTGTTGGGAATTAAGCATGTACGGAGGTGGAGCCATCATTTGAGTTTTGTGATCTTATATGCTTGACCAGATCAATATGTCTGTGTCATTGAAAGTGTTGTCTTATCTTTCTTGCTGTTATTTTAAAACACACAGCCTTGCAGTGACATCCTGTATGTATGTATGTCACAGTGTGCGTACATGAATAGTGTAACACTTGTGTAGGAGTAGAACTCCGTGTGTATATATGTCTGAGTACTGAAACCAGTGGAATCCATTTAGATGCCCCTGGTTTAACATGGATTAAAGTGACGGAATAGTACAAAATTCTCAGACAGTGGCAGTGTATAGCCAGGTCTGTGGCTATCCAGACAGTGTTACTGTTCACAAATTCAATGAAGACTTTATTAGCAAGGACCTGCTCATTAGTTCATCCTGACCAATGACATTCGGTAGATGGAAAAACAACAATTGATGGACAGAATGCAGAACAACGTCATACATTCACCCCAGTACAGAGATCTGGGCCTAAATACATCGTTTTTTTGCACTCCACACTACCCCAGGTCAGACATGGCTATATGCAAATCAGCCTTGACCCTGTGCCTCATGGGAACAGTCCAGCCCGAACTGCCAAGCCATGTCTTTCCTGGACCGGAATCAAGCATCCAAGGACCGGTTTCTGGCTATCAGCCTTCATCAGCCTGGATAGCTTGACTTCAGTGGTGTGGAGAGCATGAGACTCACATCTGAGCATACCCATCCCACGCGGGGTGACAAATGCAAAAACAACAATTGATGGACAGAATGAAGAACAATGTCATACATTCACTCCAGTACAGAGATCTGGGCCTAAATCCATCGTTTTTTTGCACTCCACACCACCCCAGGTCAGACATGGCTATATGCAAATCAGCCTTGACCCTGTGCCTCATGGGAACAGTCCAGCCCGAACTGCCAAACCATGTCTTTCCTGGACCGGAATCAAGCATCCAAGGACCGGTTTCTGGCTATCAGCCTTCTTCAGCCTGGATAGCTTGACTTCAGTGGTGTGGAGAGCATGAGACTCACATCTGAGCATACCCATCCCACGCGGGGTGACAAATGCAAAAACAACAATTGATGGACAGAATGAAGAACAATGTCATACATTCACTCCAGTACAGAGATCTTGGCCTAAATCCATCGTTTTTTTGCTCTCCACACCACCCCAGGTCAGACATGGCTATATGCAAATCAGCCTTGACCCTGTGCCTCATGGGAACAGTCCAGCCCGAACTGCCAAACCATGTCTTTCCTGGACCGGAATCAAGCATCCAAGGACCGGTTTCTGGCTATCAGCTTTCTTCAGCCTGGATAGCTTGACTCCAGTGGTGTGGAGAGCATGGGACTCACGTCTGAGCATACCCATCCCACTCGGGGTGACAAATGCAAAAACAACAATTGATGGACGGAATGCAGAACAATGTCATACATTCAACCCAGTACAGAGATCTGGGCCTAAATCCATCGTTTTTTTGCACTCCACACCACCCCAGGTCAGACATGGCTATATGCAAATCAGCCTTGACCCTGTGCCTCATGGGAACAGTCCAGCCCGAACTGCCAAGCCATGTCTTTCCTGGACCGGAATCAAGCATCCAAGGACCGGTTTCTGGCTATCAGCCTTCATCAGCCTGGATAGCTTGACTCCAGTGGTGTGGAGAGCATGGGACTCACGTCTGAGCATACCCATCCCACTCGGGGTGACAAATGCAAAACAAACATCCGTAGATGGTACGGATGAAGGGTGGACCAAAATTTCTGCTGCTAAAAGCGAGGACGTTTCTAGATCAGGCAGGCCCTTTTGTTTATTTCTGATTGCTGCTTCAGAAGGGCTGACGGACGTGAGATGCAGAAACCTTACAATTCTGTATACATGTTGTCGGTTTAGAGACCACCCCATTGCACCTTTCTGTGAAAAACGTACTTTACATAACGTTGTGTCTGGAGAGCAGCCTTAGAAGAACACTTGGAAGAGAACCAAACTAAAACAGTTAACGTTTGATATATTGGATCCACATTGCGGTCAAAAATATGCCTATGAAAATGGAACCCAGACCACTGCACTTTTTTCAATTGTTGTTTTTCCATCTACCGAATGTCATTGGTCAGGATGAACTAATGAGCAGGTCCTTGCTAATAAAGTCTTCATTGAATTTGTGAACAGTAACACTGTCTGGATAGCCACAGACCTGGCTATACACTGCCACTGTCTGAGAATTTTGTACTATTCCGTCACTTTAATCCATGTTAAACCAGGGGCATCTAAATGGATTCCACTGGTTTCAGTACTCAGACATATATACACACGGAGTTCTACTACTACACAAGTGTTACACTATTCATGTACGCACACTGTGACATACATACATACAGGATGTCACTGCAAGGCTGTGTGTTTTAAAATAACAGCAAGAAAGATAAGACAACACTTTCAATGACACAGACATATTGATCTGGTCAAGCATATAAGATCACAAAACTCAAATGATGCCACCACCTCCGTACATGCTAAATTCCCAACAGGCGCAGTATTCCTCTGTTCACTTTGAGGGTACGGGTAGTTCGCCTCATAGGCCACAGCACAGTATCTCACCTTGTAAAGGACAGTACAAGGCCACTGCCCACATGCAATATTAGCATAATGCCAGGGTCAAAAGTACCCGTTAGGGTGCTAGGTACCCTATTCCCACCCTATTCCCCTATAAACCCACAACCCGCTACAGAAAATAAATTACTAAAATTAAAATATTTATCAATTAATCAATTATAATTAATTACCACTCGGGGTGACAAATGCAAAAACAACAATTGATGGACGGAATGCAGAACAATGTCATACATTCACCCCAGTACAGAGATCTGGGCCTAAATCCATCGTTTTTTTGCACTCCACACCACCCCAGGTCAGACATGGCTATATGCAAATCAGCCTTGACCCTGTGCCTCATGGGAACAGTCCAGCCCGAACTGCCAAGCCATGTCTTTCCTGGACCGTAATCAAGCATCCAAGGACCGGTTTCTGGCTATCAGCCTTCATCAGCCTGGATAGCTTGACTCCAGTGGTGTGGAGAGCATGGGACTCACGTCTGAGCATACCCATCCCACTCGGGGTGACAAATGCAAAAACAAACATCCGTAGATGGTACGGATGAAGGGTGGACCAAAATTTCTGCTGCTAAAAGCGAGGACGTTTCTAGATCAGGCATGCCCTTTTGTTTATATCTGATTGCTGCTTCAGAAGGGCTGACGGACGTGAGATGCAGAAACCTTACAATTCTGTATACATGTTGTCGGTTTAGAGACCACCCCATTGCACCTTTCTGTGAAAAACGTACTTTACATAACGTTGTGTCTGGAGAGCAGCCTTAGAAGAACATTTGGAAGAGAACCAAACTAAAACAGTTAACGTTTGATATATTGGATCCACATTGCGGTCAAAAATATGCCTATGAAAATGGAACCCAGACCACTGCACTTTTTTCTAGCTCCGAATTGTCTATGACAAAGGAAAGGCATGCTCAGCAAAGTACTCAAATGGCTACTGGGAGACCAGGGTTGCTCACTGACTAATAGCAAGCATCCGAGAAGTGAGGGGTCATAGCTTGAAGTCAGCTCTTTTTGTTGGATGATCAGGGGGTCTGTCTAAAGCCTACAAATGTGCCTGCCTATGGAGAGGTAGAAGGGATGTGCCTGGTCTTGCAGGAGCCGAGACTGCCCAGATGGACTAGCCCAGCATGTTCCTGGCCGGGCAAACATCTATAGACAGTAGACTGCCTGATAAAACTAAGCCATGAGCTACAAGTGCTGTGGAGGGTCTCCTAGTCTCTCTCTGTAGTTCCTGGAGAGAACTGTGGAAGTCTACGTACATCAACATATCAGCCTGAGGTAGCCATTATCAGCACAGATCAGGGCTGAATCTACCTTGATGTGTGTATTGACTGACTTCTATTCTTTCACTGATCACTTTTAGGGAGCCATATATGTCTCTTGGTGGGCAGTCATAATATCGAGTCTTTTATTTCGACTGGACAGAATATCGAGTAAAAAATATAGAATGTACATAATATCGACTAGACATAATATAGACAACAAAAATATCGACTAGAGAAAATTAATATCGAATAGAATGGACATAATATCGAATCAAAAATATAGAATGGACATAATATCGACTAGACATAATATAGCCAACAAAAATATCGAATTTAAGGTAAGTTAATATTAATTTTTATTTTTTGTGTAATATAAGTCTGTAGCGGGTTGTGGGTTTATAGGGGAATAGGGTGGGAAGTAATTTAATTATAATTAATTAAGTATGTTAATTTATTTATTGATATTTATTTAGAATTAAGTGTTAATTAATTATTAATTGGTAATTAATTAAAATATAATTGGTAATTAATTATAATTGATTAATTGATAAATATTTTAATTTTAGTAATTTATTTTCTGTAGCGGGTTGTGGGTTTATAGGGGAATAGGGTGGGAAGTAATTTAATTATAATTAATTAAATATGTTAATTTATTTATTGATATTTATTTAGAATTAATTGTTAATTAATTATTAATTGGTAATTAATTAAAATATAATTGGTAATTAATTATAATTGATTAATTGATAAATATTTTAATTTTAGTAATTTATTTTCTGTAGCGGGTTGTGGGTTTATAGGGGAATAGGGTGGGGAGTAATTTAATTATAATTAATTACATTTTTTTAATTATTTATTGATATTTATTTATAATTAATTGTTAATTATGTATTAATTGGTAATTAATTAAAATATAATTGGTAATTAATTATAATTGATTAATTGATAAATATGTTAATTTTATTACATTATTTTCTGTAGCGGGTTGTGGGTTTATAGGGGAATAGGGTGGGAAGTAATTTAATTATAATTAATTAAATATGTTAATTTATTTATTCTTAATTATTTGGAATACATTGTTAATTAAATAATAATTGGTAATTAATAAAAATATGATTGGTAAATAATTTTAATTGATTAATTGATAAATATGTTAATTTCATTCATTTATTTTCTGTAGCGGGTTGTGGGTTTATAGGGGAATAGGGTGGGAAATAATTTAATTCTCATTAATTAAATATGTCATTTAAATTATTGGTATTTATTTTGAATTAATTGTTAATTAATTTTTAATAGGTAATTAATTAAAATATAATTGGGAATTAAAATTAATTTATTAATTTTGAAATTGTAAATTAATTTATTGTTAATAGGTAATTAATTAGTATGAGTAGGCAATTTTTATAATTAAATAATTTTATTTTGTATTTATAAATAAATATGTAATATTTTTTATACACAAGTACAATATTTTATTTATTTGTAATTGGTATTACTATTTATGTTATTTATATCTATTTGTTAAGTATTTACTTTCCCTATTATTGCACTCTCTGAAGTTGGAATAGTAATTTTAACCCTTACGCTATACAACACTTTCCCTAATGTTGCACCCACTGGAGTGGGTATGCAACGTTTACAACGCAACTTTTACTATGCACTACCATTACAATGAAACTTTTACAACGCAAAAACTTTTACAACGCATACATTTACAAAGCATGTTTTTACAACGCAGATACCTTTACAACGCATACCATTACAACGTAAGTATTGCTAAGTATATAATTATTTTTAAAATGTTATATGTTTGGGTTTTTGGGTAAAGGGGTATTTTTGGGGTTCAGGGTCAGTTTTCAGTATTTGGGTAAAGGGGTATTTTTAGGGTTCAGGGTCAGTTTTCAGTTTTTGGGTAAAGGGGTATTTTTAGTGTTCAGGGTCAGTTTTCAGTTTCTGGGGTAAAGGGGTATTTTTAGGGTTCAGGGCCAGTTTTCAGTTTTTGGGTAAAGGGGTATTTTTAGGGTTCAGGGTCAGTTTTCAGTTTTTGGGTTAAGGGGTATTTTAAGGGTTCAGGGTCAGTTTTCAGTTTCTGGGGTAAAGGGGTATTTTTAGGGTTCAGGGTCAGTATTCAGTTTCTGGGGTAAAGGGGTATCTTTAGGGTTCAGGGTCAGTTTTCAGTTTTTGGGTAAAGGGGTATTTTTAGGGTTCAGGGTCAGTTTTCAGTTTTTGGGGTAAAGGGGTATTTTTAGGGTTCAGGGTCAGTTTTCAGTTTTTGGGTAAAGGGGTATTTTTAAGGTTCAGGGTCAGTTTAGGGTTTTTGGGGTACAGGGGTACTTTGTAAAAATAAAGTAAAATTACATTTAAATTACAGTAATTAAATACAATTAAATAAAATTAAATTATATTATAATATTTGAAATTAATTTATATTAAAAAAAAATATTACATACTTACCAATACTTACGTTGTAATGGTATGCGTTGTAAAGGTATATGCGTTGTAAAATCTTGAGTTGTAAATGTATGAGTTGTAAACGTTTTTGTGTTGTAAAAGTTTTGATGTAATGGTAGGTGTTGTAAAAGTATGCGTTGTAACGTCATACATCCCTGGAGTGGGAATAGTAATTTTAACCCCTACGCTATCCAGCGCTTTCCCTACTGTTGCACCCACTGGAGTGGGAATAGTAAATTTTACCTCTACGCTATCCAACACTTTTGCTAATGTTGAACTCACTATAGTTGTTACAATAAATTTTAACCATTTTCTATGCTACGCTAAAAATGCTATATATGTTTATTTAATAATATGTTTTTATATATATATATATATATATATATATATATATATATATATATATATATATATATATATATATATATTATTTTTGGTGATATAATTTTTTTAATTATAGAAATTATTTATTAAAATTTAAATTTTAAAATAATTATTTCTAAGTTTATATTAAATATATTTATTACTATATTAGTTTTAACCTCTCTCTTCTTCCTTTCTTATCTCCACATTTGGTATTTCTATCTTACACAATCCCTTTCATTTCCCCTCTCCTTTCCCTCTCATTGTCTCACCCACAACTCTTTTGCAGTATATTATTCTCCTCCTTTGTTTTTTTATTTGGCTATATCTTTTCTTTGCCTCTCAACTCCTCTTCTTTTTCTCCTTTGTTCCCAACATCATATTTTGTAATTCTTCGTCTCTGCTCTGCAGTCTTCTTATTTTGCCCCCCTTTATTAATGAATTAATGGATTTTTATATAGCGCATGGCTACCCGGAGGCATCCCAGCACTGTGGCAGAACTGAAGAGGAAGGGGAAGGTCCCTCGGGGAAGAGCCAGGTCTTCAGTTGTTTCCGAAAGACCAAGTGGTTGGGTTCCTTACGAATGGATAGAGGTAGGGAATTCCAAAGCTTGGATGAGTTATATGAAAAGAGACGACCACCTGATCTGGACCTCATGATTCCTGGAACCTCTGCCGGATGGAGCTTGTCGGAACAGAGATTTCTGGGAGCCTTATAAGTTCCAAGGAGGGCCTTGGTGTTGGGTGGGCCATTCCCCTTCAGAGATTTATGAGTGATACAGAGGGCCTTAAAGTGAATTCTCTCCTGAACCGGGAGCCAGTGGAGGGAGCATAGGGCGGGTTTGGCTGAGCAGCGGTTGCTCTTTCCTGTGAGCAGTCTGGCTGCCGAATTCTGAACAACTGCAACTTGGTGGTTACTGACTTCAGGGTACCCAGATAGAGAGAGTTGGCAAGATCTAATCTCGACAGAATCAGAGCCTGGATCAGGAGCTTTCCAGATTGACCGGGGAGTAGGGGAAGAACTTTTCAGATTGTTCTGAGAAGGCCATAGCACACAGTGGCAGTCTTTCTCACTTGGGTCCCCTCCTCTTTCTTATTGTCGCCCAAATCTCCATTTCCTTTTTCTCATCTTCTTCTGCCTCTGCCTTCCCATTAGCCCTCATTCTGTATATCCCCATTCCATCTCCTTCTGATTTTTACTTCTGGACACCTCTACTTCCCTTGCTCTTCTCTTTCTCTTTCTTGTCCAGTTCCACTTTATTTTACCTCTTTTTCTCTTTCTCTCCTCAATCTTGCTCCATCTCCACAACCTCTTTCGATCATTTGTTCTTTTCTATCTCCTCTTCCCGTCTCTCCCCTTTTAGCTTCTTGCCCTCTGCTCTGCTATCCTCCAACCTCCATATCTTTCTCTCCACCCATCTCCTTCATCTGCTTTTGCAGACCCTTTGACCTTTTCTTACAGACCTCTTTTCCTACCTTCTTCCATTTACCCTCTCCTGACCTCCGATCTACAATCTCACCCTTTTCTCTTTCTATTCCCATTCTACCGTTCTCTCCTCTTGCCTTCCCCCTCTCCTTACATCACCCTCTAATCTGCTGCTTTTCCTTTCTTCCTTCTCCTCTCCCTCCTCTTCCTTCCCTTTCTTCCTTATCTCCCCCAGGTTTTCTTTTTTGCCTCCTCTTTCAGCTCGCTGATATCATCTCCACATTATCTTTTCACCTTTCTCTCCTTTTGTCTCCCCTCCTGTTTTCTCCATTCTCCTTCTGTCTCCCTCTTCTCCTTGTGACAACTTCTTTCTTATGCTTCTTCTGTCCATTTATCCATTGTTTTTCCCCTTTCTCCCACTTTCCCATTTTCTCACCTTCATATTTATAGTGGTCTTTCTCCTGCCTCTCATTCCGTCCCCTTCTCTTTTATCGATAATTTTCATCCTTTGTACTCATTAAATTCTCTTTCCAGTCTATCCATCTGTAGATCATCTGTTTTCTCATTTTTGGTTTAAAACAGATTTTATTGAATACCTCACTGGTAATTGCCCAACATACACCAGTTGCATACAGGCTGATAGCATATTACCAAATTTGGAATACCCGTTAGGTACTCTTTGTAAACAGAACATAAGTAAAAACCAAAACTTCACATTGACTGTCTCCTCCAGCCTGTTTTCTCTTTTTGACTCTTTTTTCTCTCATTCTGAATTCCTTTCTTCTTCTCACTCTCTATCTTCCTCTCCCCTGTTTTTTTCTTTTTTATTCCTTTCTCTTTCTCTACTTCCTCTTCTATTTCCATCCTATTTAAATTCCCCCTTTTCTCTTCTTTCTCTGCCTTGATCCTCTCCCTCTTTAACTCCTGTTTCTAATCTCCCTTTTCTTCATTCTCCTCTCTTCTTAACTCCCTTTCTCTCCTACTCTTTAATCTCTTTAAATGCATGTTCTTTTCTACTGTAGGGGGAGCTGAAGGGCGCAAAGCAAGATGGCCACACTTGCGTGAGGTCTGGTTTTTGCAGTTCAGGGACAGATCCGGCAAATATCCTGGTCATCTCAGATCCTGAGAGTGCAAAAAAACAACGATCTAAACTTCGGAGCGATGCAGCTTTACCGTTCGCCTGAAAACGTCGACATTCTGACTAGCTAAGCCCCAGAATTGGCCTCCTGTTCTCCAAGACCACCCACAAGATGGTGGCGACGCGGGCTGACTCGACTAAACACTACTGAGGAGGCTGGCAGGTGCTGCATATCTATAATCACTTCCCTGCTGTGGCTGCTGTGGGTGAGACCTCGCAGGACCCAGTGCAGGGACACGTGTGCGGTGCCCTCCCCCTTGGCTCTGTGCCCACGCTCCTGATGCCAATTTGCTGCAGCCCAGTGGGCCTCAAAGACGAGTTACGGGCTGACTGCAGGCCGAGGGGGGCTGGCACGGGGGTGAGGTGGTGAGAGCCTGAATCTCCCCTGGGCCAGCTGGGCTTGCTATGCGGCGGCGTCCGGGATTCATGCCTGGCGCTGCTCTGCTTGAATTTAGCCGGGGTCTGATTGATGATGCTGCGGCCTTGGGGAGTGCGACAGAGCCCCACCCCCTGCTGCCCTGGCTGTGCTGGCGATCCGCCAGGACTATGTGCCCGACATCAGAGGTGAGGATGACCCAGATTGCCTTCATAAGCATGCCCCCCACTCCATTACCAGCACCTGAACAGACCGGAGGTGAAACGCTATTCTGCGGTGATCCCCCTGCGGCCTCTGAGGACACTTCGGTTCATGTCACTGGCCTAGGGCTCACGTACTGAGTGGGCGGTCCTACCAGCATTGACATGCTGGCTATCTCCAATGTCTGTGGGAGTGAGTCAAGCCCTGGCCTGTTGTGCAGGAGCCGTGAACACCGAAGGCTGGTGTGCAGGCGGTGCCGATTGGCGGCTTGGGCGCCTGAGATTCACTCTGCCACACGGCCACCCGGTGCGACCTAATACCTGAGGGTGCTTGTATGAGCCTGGCCTCCCCGGGCTGGTGAGAGGCTAGTAGCTCGGAGACGTGACACACCACTGGGCACCGTGTGGTGGACCCCGAGAGCTGCCCCACACTTAAAAGGAGATCTGTTGAAGCAGGGGTTGGCGTGCGACTGACAGTACCCACTGCACTGCAGAAACACCCTACCTGAGTCCTTATGTAGCCCGGTGCACCTATGAGAGGGAGATACTGGTAGCGCCTGCGGGACCGTCCCTTCTGCTGTGCCACCTTAAGGAAGCAAGGAGTGGAGGGTGAGCGGCCCATGGGAACCCTCCCTCCTGAATTGCAGGCACCGTCTGTGGCTTGTGTCGCCACCCCGGAAGCTCATTGTTGTCCACACGGGCTCTGCGCCGTGGCTCCCTGGCCTGACCCCTTTAGGAATAACCTATTCCCCAGCCGCCATCGGGAAACCAGATGGGCGCCAGCCAAAACTCAACATGCAAGAATACTCACTCCCAGATGGACCCTGAAGATGACCCTACTGAGACACCGGCACCCTCTATTTTAGACCTGAAGGCTACTAGTTAAGCATTCCACCCTGACTTCCATTGAATCCAAAATGGACTCCATGAATGCAAGACTAGATGGCATCATGCATTGAGTCGACAAACATGAAGACCAACTGAAAGAGGCGGAGAGGCGCGTTTCGGATTTGTAGGATACCTCAGCTGCCACTACCACTTGTATGCTGGAGATGGAGCGGGTCCTAAAAGTTATAGCGGCCAAAAATAAAACTTAGAATCCCGCTCTAGGAGAAACATCCTCCGCATCCTGGGAGTGTCAAAGTCAACAGCAACTGGCAGGATGGAGGAGTATGCTGAGCGCCTCCTCATTGCGCTGTTTGGAAAGGAGGCCTTCTCGCCGGTCCTGTTGGTTGAACGGGCGCATCACTTACTGGCGGCTCGCCCTATCCCAGGCGCCACACCCAGCCCAATAATTGCCAGAATGCTCAATTATCGGGACACGGTCCTTCGCCTGTCCCGGGAGCACGGACAACTCTGCTTTGATGGGATGAACATTTCAATCTACCCCGACTTCACAATGGCTGTTCAAGAGCAAAGACGGAAATTTCTCCCTGTGAAGAAGAAGCTACAACAACTCAATTTACCCTATGCAATGTTATTCCCCGCCCATCTCAAGCTAACCATCAAGGGAAACAACGTTTCTTCAACACCCCACAACTCACGCAGGATTTCATTAATGCTTTACCGAAGCCGGCCGCGGACCGCCCCTACCCGACACACCGACCAGCCGAGGGGGGAGCCACTTCAGACGTTGAATGAACAGAAGCTGGAATGTTGTATGTGACGGACTAGTCCCTTTGGAATGGTACCAGGCATCTAGCATATTAGAGACTTCTGAAGCTCAGTTGTGGAGCATGAATATCTGAGGAGATGCTCTTTCCCTTCTCGCACTTCTTTAAACAACTCGCGTTTAGGCGATGTGTTCTCCACATTTGTGTTCCTTCTTCGGGTCTATGAAGAAGAGTTCTGGATCTTTTCATAACATTTTTTTGCACAAGCAATATCGGTATACACCCAGATACAGTTTTTCAGGTTTACTTCTGTGCTACGGAGCAACATAATAATCAAGCCCCGGAAGAAGGGCAGAAATGCATTGGGCAGTTCTACAAACATAATTGCGCACCATGAACTAGTGATGTATTATAAGAATGTATTATTTTTTGATGCATACACAATCAAAAGATAACGTTTTTGTTGAAATGGACATTATGTAGCAACAATTCAATTGGTTTCTATTTTGTTTATTGAGTGTACATTAGCAATATTGTTATACCGCCATTGGGAGCGTAGGCTACAGTGCGCAGAGGACAAGTGGAAACACTTGAAATATTATTTGTCTAGTTTACAGCGCATAGGGACAGTGTGCATGCCTCTGCAGCATGCCAGGGTAAAGTACATAAGCATATTAGCAAGTTGAATGGAGTGCTCCTCTGACACTTTATTTTTAGGTATGGTACTCTCAGGAATGTCAATTATCACCTCAACTGAAGGAGAGGCATACTCAATATTCACAGTGGTGGATGTAGAAGTTAAAACAGGCAATAAATCATTTGAAGTTTCCATCTCCTCCTCCATTAGCTGGAGAGTAGTTGAAAAAACCGAAGCCATCAAATTCAGTGAAATATCACAGTATGTAATGCTTGGAGGCATATTATTCAGTATCAGTCATATGGTGCAGCTTGACATGTTCTACAGAAATGTAACGATTCTCCCTACAACCAGGTAATCTCAGTATGGGTTCCTTTTAAGCCAAGGACTCTGACCGGCGCACGGTATGATGGACTAAATTATTTTTTGTTATCCACTTTTTCATGGACCAGGTTTCCAACTTCCAGAAGCCAGCCGGAAACCAGAATCAGCACCTCTGAATCTGTGGACAAGGGCAACTGAGCTTCCGCTTGTGAATCGCAAGCTTTTTTGTAGATCCTGTGACATAGTACATTGGTTATCTACGTCAAAGGTTGCAGCAGTTACCACGACGTCTGAACCATCAATCCGGCACAGACATTTTAATGCCAAAGAGTATTTAGTACAGGGTCTGCCCACCCAGAGATCTTCTAGGGAGATTATTTAGTGCATGTTGGACTCCATATAGATGAGTCAGCCAACCCCTGCCAGTAGCTAGGACTCTAGCTGTCAAAGATTGCTTTACGTCACAGTTCATTTGCTTCACAACAGAATTGCCCTCAGACCCCTATGGAGAAGGAAATTGCACCTGCACGCCTAGAGATTTCATCGCGCCCCGGTAAGCCTTAGAGGCCAAAGCAAGACCTTAGTCAGAATAGAAGGTGCCACAGGCAAATATGCCGACAAATCCATGCAAATCTTTTATGACAGTCGAGCGTCAGCACTACGTTGCGGCCAGACCCAAAGGAATCTTGATCACAAATCTACTGCAACCAATATAGGTTTAAAAGCAGTGTCAGACATCAAAGGACCGCAGTGTCCGTCCTGACCTGGTCAGAACCGGTCGCTCCACCTCGCTCCTGAGCCGCCTGGTGTTCGTGGCTGCCTGGTGTCCACATTGCTCCCTCCTGGGCTGCCTGGTATCGTTGTGCTCATTGCTGCGCCTGCTATTGCAAATAAGGTGTTTTGATTTTCCTATTTCGTTATATAATATTGTGCTCATTGCTGCGCCTGCTATTGCAAATAAGGTGTTTTGATTTTCCTATTTCGTCATATAATATTGTGCTCATTGTTGCGCCTGCCATTGCAAATAAGTTGTTTTGATTTGCCCATTTCATTACATAATATTGCTCCGCTTTGCCTGGTATCGCCGCTTTGGGTGTCTGTGCCAGATTGTGCCCCCCCGATCCCGTCCTGCATTGTTTTCGTGCCATTTGTTGTGCCCCTCCTGCTCCCCCACGGCCCCTCCCCGTAGCCCTCCGGCATCCCCAGACCTCGCAACCCCGCTCCAGCCTCCCAGCTGCTCCTCCCTCGTTCCGCCCCTCCACGATCCATTTATGACAGATGCACGCAAGCGCAGCGTTCACGTGCAGCGGTCGCGCCCCATGCGCGCCGAAGGCACGCCAAAGGTAAGCCCGCCTACGCCCGTCCGCGCCTGGACCGCGCCCAGCCCCAGACCCCCTGGCCCCCGCCAAACCAACTCCTCCCGCCTAACGTACGGCGCCGCAACCCTCTCTGCACTCAACACCGGCCGACTCCACAACTGCCACCAAGCCGCCCCAGGACACACCCATGGACCCTTCACCTGCCACTCCTGCAAGTTCTGCTGCATCAAGACCTACACTACGCCCACTAATGCCAAACAGAACTCCGACAATAACCACCTGAAATGCATCCTGCTCAACACCCGCTCGGTCCACAGACACGCCATTGAACTATAGAACCTACTGGACACCACAACGCCGGACGTCGCCTTTCTTACAGAAACCTGGATGAATACCACATCAGCGCCCGACATCGCCATAGCCATCCCGGACGGCTACAAGATCATCCGAAAGGACCGCATCAACCGAACAGGAGGAGGCATCGCCATCGTCCACAAGAACACCATCCGCATCACGACCAGCTCCGACGACACCTTCACCGCCGCCGAACACCTCCACTTCCAGATACACACCGACCCCAAGACCACACTAAGAGGCACCCTCATCTACAGACCACCAGGACCCTACACACAATTCAGCGAAGAGATCACTGACTTTATCAGCCCACACGCCCTCCCCTCCGAGGACTACATTCTCCGAGGGGACCTCAACTTCCACCTGGAAAAGAATAATGACAGCAACACCACCACCCTGCTGGACAACCTCGCCAATCTCGGACTCATACAACTGGTAAACACCCCCACCCACCACGCCGGACACACGCTCGACCCAATCTTCTCCTCCAGCAAACATATCTCCTTTATTCACGCCACAGGACTCCACTGGACGGACCACAGCTGCATCCACTTCAACTTCAGAAAGACCACAACCCAGCACCACCCACAACAAGTCCCACGCAGAAACTGGAACAAAATTACCACCGACCAGCTCACCACATCGCTAAACCAAAACCTTCCCACCAAACCATCGGACCCAAACCAAGCAGCCATCAATCTCGCACAATGGATCACCCACTGCGCCGACTAATTAGCACCCTTGAAAAACCATCACAACAAACCAGGTAGCAAAAAAGCCTCCTGGTTCAATGACGACCTCAAGAACTCCAAAAAGAACTGCCGCACCCTCGAGAAAGCCTGGCAAAAAAACCCAACCACAGACAACATGACCGCCCTCAAGGACGCCACCCGCAAACACCACCAGCTGATCCGATCCACCAAGAAATTAGCATTCAAGGATCGACTCGACAACAACGCCCACAACAGCAAGGAACTCTTCAGCATTGTCCAAGAGCTAACCAATCCCAGCGCAGGCTCTAACGACATCACTCCCTCTCAAGACCTCTGCTACTCTCTAGCCTCATTCTTCCACAGCAAAATCGCTGACATAGATAACAGCTTTGGCGACCAGTACACCCCCCTCACGACCACCGAACTGAAGCCCCCCACCACCACCCTTGGCGCCTGGGACCCAATCAGCACTGAAGACACCATCCGCTTGATGAACTCCATACACTCCAGATCACCAACCGACCCATGCCCCCACCACATTTTCAACAAGGCCGACTACATCATCGCACCCCATCTCCGAGATATGATCAACTGCTCCCTCAACACCGCTATCTTCCCAGAAAGCTGGAAACATGCCGAACTCAGTGCTCTACTGAAGAAACCCACAGCAGACCCGACTGAACTTAAGAACTACCGCCCCATCTCGCTCCTCCCTTTCCCTGCCAAGGTCATAGAGAAGACCGTCAACAATCAGCTCGCAGCCTTCCTCGAATCTAACGGCTCCCTCGACCCCTCACAGTCCGGCTTCCGAGCCAAACACAGCACCGAGACCGCCCTCATCGCAGCTACAGACGACATCCGAACACTTCTCGACAACGAAGAAACAGCTGCCCTTATCCTCCTGGACCTCTCCGCAGCGTTTGACACGGTCTGTCATAGCACCCTTGTACAATGCCTCAGAAACGTCGGGATACAAGGAAAAGCACTGGACTGGATCATCTCGTTTCTCGCTGGAAGAACCCAGAGAGTCCGCCTCCCCCTTTCAGGTCAGAGGCCACCGAAGTCATCTGCGGCGTACCACAAAGATCATCGCTCAGCCCCACCCTCTTCAATGTCTACATGAGCCCCCTTGCATCCATCGCACGCCAGCACAACCTCAACATCATCTGCTACGCCGTCGACACCCAGCTGATCCTCTCCCTCACCAAAGACCCAAACACCGCTAAAACTAACCTACACGAAGGGATGAAAGACGTTGCCGAATGGATGAAGAACAGCCGCTTAAAACTGAATTCTGACAAGACGGAAGTCCTCATCCTAGGATCATCCCCCTCCGCATGGGACGACTCATGGTGACCACCGGCCCTGGGCAGCGCACCCAAACCAACGGACCATGCACGCAACCTGGGATTCAGTCTAGACTCCTCCCTCTCGATGACCAGACAAGTCAACGCCGTCTCATCATCATGCTTTAACATCTTACGTATGCTCAGAAAGATCTTCCGCTGGATCCTGACCAAAACAAGAAAGACGGTCACCCAAGCTCTTGTCACAAGCCGACTGGACTACGGAAACACCCTCTACGCCGGAACCACAGCCAAATTACAGAATAAACTCCAACGCATTCAGAACGCCTCCGCCCGACTCATCCTAGACATACCCCGCCACAATCACATATCCGGTCACCTGAGAGACCTCCACTGGCTCCCAGTCAACAAGAGAATAACGTTCCGTCTCCTCACCCACGCACACAAAGCCCTCCACGACCTGGGACCCAAATACCTCAACACGCGCCTGACCTTTTACACCCCCACCCGCCAACTACGATCGCCCAATCTAGCCCTCGCCACGCTTCCACGCATCCGAAGAGCCACCATGGGAGGAAGATCCTTCTCCTACTTAGTGGCCAAAACCTGGAACTCTCTCACCTCCCACCTCCGCCTTACACAGAACCACCTCTCCTTCAGAAAACAACTCAAAACCTGGCTATTTGATAAGTAACGAACACCCCCTCCCCCCCCCAAGCGCCTTGAGACCCTCTGGGTGATTAGGGCGCTATACAAATTTTTGACTTGACTTGACTTGAGTGATCAAGATAAATACAACCAAAAGGTTGATTAGAGATTTAAAGTTGAGTATGTGGTGGAGGCGCAATGGTAGAAGGCTTAATTTGTTGACAAATATCACAAGAAAGAACATATTTACATGCCTGTTAATATGAGCCACACCACCTAAAAAGTGCTGTAATCGTGAAATTGTCACAGTTACTTTGGCATGTGCAGAAGCCATGCCTTCATGAGCAGCAATGATCAAAGAAAGTCTGCGGTCCTCATTGGGAATCAGCCGATCTGCAGCGGACAGAATAGTTGCAACAGGGACTTGATCGGGAGACAATAGACATGTGTAACGTGAAGGGAAACCTGGGGGAAACTCTGTTCCCTCTTTTGTCTCAACTATAGCCACCAAAATATCATCATTGATTTTAGTCATAGACCTAGTGACTGCAGCTACTGAACAAGTGGCTACTGCAGATTTGTCTGCCTCATCAGCCAACGAATTACCAACAGCGAATGCTCCCACACATTGATGGCCCAAAGTATGAATAACATGTGTGAGTGGCAAACATTCCTTAAGAATGGCCACTCGGACCCAAAGCTTTTTATGGCCTACCATTAGAATCAGGAAAATCATTTTGTGTCCAGAAAAACAAGTTGTCATTGAAGGATTGTAGACAGTGAAATGAATTGCACACTACAAGTGTAGGAACATCGGAATCAGCAAATTCAAGAGCCAAAGCCAAAGCACATAGCTCTGCCAATTGAGCCGTGCAATCTCCAAGAGACTGTGTGTGCACCAAGGAGGATTCAAAATCTCTGTCAATAATTTTCCCTACCACAATTGTGCAGGCTGCTGAAGAAGCATGTTTAGAACCAATGGCTGGCTGTGCAGATCCACCAGTGTAAATAATGCATTTGTACTGATCAAGTGGGAGTAATGATAAAGGAGGAGGATGAACATGTTAATATTGTAAAAACTCCTGCATCTTTAAACAAAGATCAAAGATAAAGTTGACATCAGCCGACTTCAAAAAAATAGCCCATTGTATCTAACGTGGATGCAAGACTTTGGAATTCGGGACGCTAGCCTTGGTAACTGCTTCTAAAGCAGGTACTGGCAAAACCATAAAAATGTGTTTACCCTGAGTGAGAGAGCATTCTTTCCGAATCGCCATCTGGACAGCTGTCAAAATCTTTTCTGTAGAGGAGGAACGCATCTCAGCAGGAGTATACAAATGCGATTTATAAGCAATGGGGACCGTGTCCCATTCATTGAGAGTTAAGTAGGTAAAACCCAACGTGCATGGTACAATTCTTATTACCAAATTTGTAGAATCGTCTCATGTTAACAAGAAGTTGGTTGCAAGCAGATGAGACTGCAAAGACCGAAAATTACAGTATGTTCCACATGATAACAGGAAGCCAAAAATGAAGGTTGTATCAATGACTAAAGAGGTTTGATACACTGGGCATAATCAAGAATGTATGTCCACCCAAAATTTAAAAAAACAGCAAAGATTGCAATTTCTTAAGTGTAGATGAAGGTTGAAATTGAACACATTTCTCCAGAAAGTGGGAGGCCTACCCCCTAGCTCCATTATTTGGTTTGTAACCAAGAAAAAGGACCACCAACGAGGCGATGTGAGACTTAGCAAATTTGAATTTCTAGCCAAAGTGTGCAAAATGTGTGATAATGCAGTCTACATGCAAGAGATGCAGCTGTAATTCATCATCCGTCAAGTATATGTCATCATCTACAAGAAGGCATCAGGTTCGATCTCATGCAAAAGGGACACTATGCATGCCACAATCACACCAGGGCTATTATTATATCCCATAGGCAATCTCGCATATCAGCGCTGATTGCCCAACACACTGCATGGGGTCAAATTATGGCTCTCAGGAGCAAAAGAGTGACTTAAAAATTGATTTGAAATATCCAAGGTGGTTTTATATTTTTTGCAAACAAGGTTTTTCACTAACCCAGAGCTATGCGTGTTCTGAACCACAAAGGTTGGAACATGACTGTTCAAATGTCTGTAGTCTAAAACTATGCGATATGAACCATCCAGTTTCGATATTGTACAAAGAGACTTATTCATTGATGAAACACAGGTATCAATCACACCCTGGTATTCCAGCTGAGTCAGGATTTCACTTACGGATGCCTTGGTGTATTTTTAATCGGATACTGTGGCTCGGGCAGAGGTGTGTAAAGCAAAGGAATCACATGAACCGAGGAACCCTCGTCCCAACCTGCCTGATTGAGATATAACACCAGGGCTAAGGATAAAGCCCACTTTGAGGTATAAGCCATTTTATCATCATCAGGAACATATTGAGAAAAACAAGGAAGAATAGCATCTTCCCCTCTAGAGGAGGCTAGGATAAAAGGGGGAGGCCAATCGACCTCCGCCATTAAAATATCATAAGAAGAAGTGAGGTTTTCCCAAAACACTGCTTTAATTGTTTGTTTAGTATCACCTTAAATTTTCAGGGTTACTTCATAAAGTCGATAAGGAGGGGCAACTCAAGTATCAGTCGACTCTACTGTAATAAAAATAAAAACCTGGAACCTCTCAGGAGTCCTAATTTTAGGGCAGTCAGGAAAATCATATCTGCGTTCAGAACCATCAGTTGGAGTCACACCTGCATGAGAACCAGGCTTCTGTTGTTGCCTCTGATTTCTTTTCCAAGCCTTCCTCGGAAAGACTGGATGACCCTCCTGGTCAGGAGGCGGTTTAATTGGTGGTTGACTGAATGGGAAAATGCCTAAGCTATTTTGAGATGTATAGACATCTGCAAAGATAATTGGCAACTGCCTATCCACTTACGCCATTGCCGCTAGGCATTGACGTACTTATAAGCAAACTGCTTCACCTTTAATATTGGCCAGAATCATATCGGCGACAATAGGGAACATGCCTACTAATTTCATCCCCAAATCAAGGGCTGGACCAGCTCCATGTTCATCCTGTACTTTTTTTTAGAAAGGTTGGTAGAACGCTCATGGAGGGGGTGCCAAAGCACAGTGTATACACTGAAGCAAACTCCATCCCCCAGGTGGTGCAGTCACCTAAAGTGGGAATCAAACCATTGGGCAAAATCAGTGCAAGGATCCTGGGTTTTTCTACAGAAGTAGTATGTGGAAAACCAGCCTCAAGTGGCTCTGATTTTTCTACCAGCTAAAATGGCAAGTCTTCCCTATTCTGAGGACGTTTTCACAAAATTATTCATGATGGGACTAATAACAAGAACACCACCATGTCCTGGTAGCTGAGCAGTGACTCCAGCCGGAGCCACATGAATAGCATGTGACATAAATTTTGCCCACTACTGTATATGTGTATTACCAATGTATGTAACTGACGTAGCTCTGCGAGTGTAACATTCCGATAGTTCGGATGTGGTGTATAACCTGCCAAAAGAGGTCAGGTGAGGAAGGGTGCCATTCAGCCAGATGGTATGTTCCCAGGCAGTCAATGGAACTTCAAGTAATGCATAAGGACTATAAGCATGCAGAGCTGCAGCTCCCATGGATTCATACAACAAATTATCATTCCCGTCCACCGCGGAGAATGTAACCCAAGAATAAAAGACTTTGATGTGAAAAATAGGGTCCGATTCGAGCACAAAAATACATTTAGGCCCCTCTACCGGGACTCCATGTTGAGTCAAGAAAGCAGTAACCGCCACACAGTTATGTGCCGCAATAGTGACCGATTGTGCCATATTAGAAATAGGACAAAGAATCAGAGAGATCCGTAGCACAAAACAGGGTCAAGAAAAAGCTTTTAAAATTCACGCTTCAAAAACCTAGAAATACACAAATATAGGAGGCTAAGTCCCCCACCAGGGACTTTATTATATATAGAAGATCTCTGGGCTTTGTCAGCAGACCCCATACCTTAGCCTATAGATGGTAGATCTACATCATAGGTGCTGTCTTGCTCTTCTACATGGAAAGGGCCATCTCCAAGTGTGTGATACCTATTTGTGTATCTCACTAAAAACTAAAGTACGTTGAACAAACAACAGCTGCATCAGTACATTTTGTCTAAGGGCTAAGGTATTGCCAGAACAAAATAACAAGGGGCATTGTTGTTCGATTTTGCACATAATGTTCAGTAAAAACCCCAGGAACATACAGAGAATGAACACAGTGATGAGTTCTCATGTGAAAACAGGAAAAGAAAATATTGCAAAAAAAAAGACGTGTAGTAACATGCACAATGCAGCAGACAGGCTGCAACGTGCTCATGCTAACTTAGTGAAGTCGGCACGTGACAACACCATCACTGTGTGCCACGTGACAGTAGAAAATATCTGGTGCCCCGTGTGGTGTCCTTTGCTTTGATCTAGCCCGGGACCAGGGTTCAATTCCTTGCCTCTGCGGGTCTTGAGCTCAAAAATTCCACGGACCTGATAATTCTCGCCTCGGTGCCTATTCCAATCATGGAGTCCCACTCTGCAACTCTGGGCAATAGCTTGCTTAATCTCCACAACGGCCCCCACAACGCTAAGGATGCCTGACCTCCACCTTGGGGGTGCCCAGGAGTGGACACCTCACAGGGAAAGCCAGGAGGGGTTCCACAGCGGTATTCGTACAAGCGCCTTGAGACCCTTGCGGGTGAGTAGTGCGCTATACAAGTATCAATTTACATCAATTTACAATTTACATCTTTTAGTGCAAAACAATGTCCTTCCACTAAAAATAAGTGCGTGCAGCGCAATGTGACACAATTCTGCCCCTCACGGAACTCCACAGTGTCTGTGAAACTCTGGAAATTCCCCCACCACTAAAATTAATGGGAACTCTCCTTCCTATAGCCTATTTACCAATAAGTAAACTTAAAATAGGAAACTGTTCTACAGTCAATCAATCAATGTTCTGCTAAAGCACAACTACTCACCGGTAAGTGTCTAAAGATGCTGGGGGCAGATCTGCTATTTAGTTGGAGAACCAGGTCTTGAGGTCCTTTCTGAATTGAAGCAGAGCTCATGATTGCCCAAGGAGCAGAGGTAGGGAGCCCCATGTCTTTGCAGCGAGGTAGGGGAAGGAGTTTCTTTCATCAGTGGTCCTGCACATCTGTAGGATGGTAGCCATGGCATGCTGAGTGGAGCGGTGATGTCTGGTGGAAGTGTGAAAGGAGAGGCGGTGGTTGAGGTATGCCGGTCTGGCATTATGGAGGGCTTTGCATGTAAGTGTGAGGAGTTTGTAGGTGATTCGATGGTTGACCAGGAGCCAGTGAAGGTCTTTTAGGTGGCCGGTGATGTGGCTGTGATGGGGGATGTTCAGGATCAGTCTGGCAGAGATGTTGTGTATGTTTAGCAGCTTCATTTGGGGTTGTTTCCTTTGTGCCAGCATAGAGTGCATTGCCATAGGGAAGTCTTCTGCTGACGAGTGCATGAGTGACTTTTTTCCTGGACTCGGCGGTGATCCACTTGAAGATTTTCTAGAGCAGGCGGAGTGCGTGGAAGCTGGAGGACAAGACGGCATTCATCTGGCTGTTCATTGAGAGCGAGTTGTCCAGGATAATGCTGAGAATTTGTGTGTGGTCTGTGGGTGTGTGGGGGTTCAGCTACTACTGGCCACAGGAGTCAACCTAGGTAGAAGGGTTGGGCCAAGCATGAGGACTTCAGTCTTGTCTGAGTTGAGCTTGAGACAGCTGTCCTTCATCCACGTAGCTACTGCCTTCATTCAGCTGTGGAAATTGTTCTTGGTGGCTGTGGGCTCATTGGTGAGGCAGAGAATCAGCTGGGTGTCATCAGCATAGGAGGCGATGTTAAATCTGATGGTTGCAAGTGAGGCCATGTAGATGTCGAAGATGGTGGGGCTCAGGGAGGAGTCCTGTGGCATTCCGCAGACGGTTTATGTGGGTTCTGACAAAAAAGGTGGAAGTCTGACTCCCTGTGTTCAGCTAGTGAGAAATGTGCAGTTCCAGTCAAGGGCTTTGTTGTGGATGCCAGCATCATGAAGTCTAGTGCAGAGGCTGTCGTGGTATACGTGTTGAAGGCTGCCAAGAGGTCCGAGAGGATGAGGGCTGCTGTTGTGCCTCTGTCAAGGAGGTTGGGGATGTTGTCTGTGGTGGCGAGGAGAATGGTCTATGTTTTTTATTTTATTTATTTTAGTTTTAGTGTTTTATAGAGCGCGATCTTGACCCGTGAGGGTATCAGAGCGCTTTACAAGATATACCAAGGTGTACAAACAAAGTCCAAGGTGCAGAAATATACAGAACTGTACAAAGGGATGGCGAGGGGCAGCGATGTAGGGAACATAGGGGATACTGTGGATAAAAAGGTAAGATTGCAATCATATTTAAAGTCGGTAAAAATTAAAGGCCCCGTAAATTCTCTGCGGTGAGAGTTGGTGATCTGGGGAAGGAAAAATAGTCTTAGAAACATCAGATTTGTGGTCAGGCATGGCAGGCATTAGGCAAGAAATTTACTCATGAGGAAGGTTTTGTCCTCCTTCTTGATACGTGCTGGAGAAGGGATTCTTTGGATGGCTGGTGGGAGAGAGTTCCTGATTCTAAGTGCTGCCCCGGTGAATGCCCTATTATAGGTTCTTTTTTCTGAAAAAAGGTGTGTTGGAGTACGAGGTTTCTGGTGGACCGGGAGTTCCTGCTTCCTCCAGATACCACTAGTTTTTGTGCCAGATAAGCAGGGGAGTTTGAGTAAAGAGCCTTGTGCGTGATGCATGCCAGTTTCAGCTGAATTCTGGCCTCTAGGGGGGGGCCAGTTCAGTGCTTTCATATGTGGAGAGATGAGATCGAATTTCCTGGTGCCAGTGAGTAGTCTGGCGGCCGCGTTGAGGCAAACTTTTAAGGGTGCTAGGGAGATATTGGGTAGACCAGTGAGGGTGAAGCAACCATATTCCAGTCTGGAGATGACCAGTGCTTGAACTGCCATTTTTAAGTCAGGAGCCTCAATGAAAGGTTTCAGCTTCCAAAGGTAGCTCAAGTGGAATCTAGCTGCTTTAGCCAATGAGTTGATGTGGTCCCGCATGTTCAAATTACAGGCTAGGATTACGCTCAGGGATTTGCCAGAGTCCACAATGGTCGGCGGGCAGTTTATGGCTGTGATGGCGTTGATCCACATCTGAATCTCTGGGTTGGCTTTAGAGGGGGAGATTAGGAGACATTAGTTTTTTTTTGCGTTGAGTTTTAGTTGGTTAGTGGCTAGCCATTGGACAGTCAATTTCAGGGTCTCGTTCAGGGAGAGGTTCTCCTCAAGCAAAGAGATATTGTTGTATATTTGGGTATCGTCCGCGTACATGTGGTAGGAGATGTTGGTGGTATGAAGAACTTCGGTGAGGGGCTCAAGGTAAAGATTGAAGAGGGTGGGGACAGGGTTGAGCCTTGGGGACTCCAACTGTGACCGGGTGGGAGCTGATAGGTTGCCGTTGATGAGGAATCTCTGGGATCGATTATGGAGGAAGGACCTGAACCATTCTAGGACCGCACCATCCAGACCCATCCTGAGGTTAAGGCGTTCGATACGTTTATCGCGGTTGACCGTGTCGAAGGGGGAGGAAAGATCTAGGAGGATTAGAAGGCAGGTCTTGCCTTGGTCTAGGGCTTGGAGGGCATCGTCCACAATGTGGAGCATAGTGGTTTCAGTGCTATGCCCCGGTCTGAACCCAGATTGGCAGTCATCAAGTAGGTGGAATTATTGATATGTTGACTTAGTTGTTGCTGTACACATTTCTCAAGTACTTTAGCTAGTAGCAGGATTTTGGAGATGGGTCTGAAATTGTCGGGAAGGATGGATCCAGAGATGTTTTTTCTAAAATAGTGAGGACTTGGCCAGCTTTCAAGGGGTTCGGAATCGGTCCCTGTTGTAGAGAGGCGTTTAATATTGCAGACCAGCATGGAACAATGGATTGAGAGACAGCAGTGAGGCAGTTGGAAGGAAGCGGGTCATTAAAGTCATTGTTAGGTTTTAGGGTGGAGAGGATTTTGGAGATGGAGTCTTCGTCATAATATTCGAAGTCAAACCAACGGGCTTGGTTTTTAGGAGAGGCCGGAGGGGGTAGTGCGGAGAAAGGGGGCGGGTCTGGATGGGGTTGTGAATAGGAGGTGGTACTAAAGTTCAATTCCTAAAGCCGTGGATTGATCAGCAAAGAAAAAGGAGAATTCCTCTGACGATATTGGAGATTTGCGGAATTCTTTTGGTGTTTTAGTCAGTTTGTTGGATTGGTGTTTGACCAGTTCAAAGAGTTTACGGGGTCTATTCTTGGCGTTGCCCAGTTCAGATCTGAAATATTCTTTTTTTGAATTGAGGATGTGCTTGTTGTAAGAGTTTCTCGCCTGGCGGAGAAGTTTGAGATGCGTCGCAGTGGGGTGTTGTCTCCAGATTCTTTCGTATTGTCGTAGGGACCTCCTCTCCATGTTGAGGCAACCAGTGAACCAGGGGTTGCTGTCTTTGACTTGTGTTCTTTTTAGCTTCAGAGGTGCAAGGTCGTCCAGAATGATTGATATAGTTGACGAGTAATGCTCATTAACTTCGCTGACCGAGGTTATGTGCGGGGGGGGGTCAGATTTTCAGCGAGCCTCCAGTTCCATAAGGTCGAGGTTTTTAGTGTCTCTGGTCCATCGTCTTGCGGGTCCCAGGTAAAATGAAGGAGATGGAGTGGTGGTCAGACCAGTCACATGGGTCTATGGAGATGAGCTTGACTGAGGATTCCTTCGAAATGATCCAGTTAAGGATGGCCCATTTGAGTGAGTTGGCTGAGAACAGGCTTGAGTTAGTGCGTGATCAGTTAGTAGGTCTTTGATAGCGTTGACGTGGGGATCTTTAGTGTAATTCCTGTGCAGGTTGTAATTACCCAGGAAAATCTCTTTGGCGTTGGAGGAAATCTTAGTTGTGATGATTTACAAGAGGTGATCGGTAAAAGAGGTGATGTGGTTGCTTCTGAATCCAGTCTGGGAGTGGTCCAGGATGATGTCCTTTCAGTGAGCTCATGGAATTTGGCATTGATGGCCTTCTCGATGACTTTGGCTGAGAAGGGGAGCAGGAACATGAGTTTGTAGTTCTTGAGGTTCCATTGCGTCTGCAGAGGGTTTCTTCAGCCGGGGCTTGATCTCTGCATGTTTCCAGTCTTCAGGGAAGATGGCGGATTCAATGTAAAATGTAAATCCGTATTTGTAAAGCACAAACAACTAATCCTTACGGGTCTCTAGGCGCTTGGGGTGGTCGTGGAAATGAACTGAGCTATTGCCCAGAGTCACATGGTGCTGAGCTGAGTTGCCGCCAGAGCCGAGGATCAAACCGTGAACCCTGTTCCCCCAAAGTCAGCTGCCCTGGCTGCTGTACCACACCTCTACACCCACTGGACTACAGCTCTCCACTGGAGCAGTTGATTGTGCAGGAGTTGGGGTGCGATGGAGGTGCGTGCTCTATTGAAGATGTTGGTGCAGCAGGGAACCTAGGTGGCTCCGGAGTGGATGCTCATCGTGATCATGAGGGTCTCGTCAATGGTGAGGGAGGACCAGTTGAGCAGTGTCTGCAGGTGTATTGGGCAATTGAGTGCAGTGGTTCAGTGTGAGGTTGGCGGTTCTTGGCTTGTGAAGCTGTCAGAGATTGACTTGATCTTGTGGTGGAAGAAGGTGGCAAGGTTGTCGCAGAGGTCTTGGGAGGGCAGATGTCTGCTTTCTCCGTGCTGATTTTGTCTGATTCTATAACCACTGTAAAGAGTTATTGGCTGTTGTGAGTCTTGGTGTTGATGCAATCCTGTATGGCAGTTTTCCTTAGTTTTGATGATGTGGTGGTGTTCAGTGACTGCGGTTTTGAAGGCAGCATGGTCTGGCGGGCCTTGCTGTTTCTCCATCTTTTCCAGGGTCCTTGGCAGTCAGCACGGTCTAGGCGCAGACAGGCTCGAACCGGCTTACCTTTGCTATGCCAGCTACCCTGCAACAGCCGCCATTAAGTAGTGTTTTGGAAGTGCGGGACAGCAGGGAGGCGGGCCATGGGGGATGAGCAGAATCAAGGGCAATGGAATGAAAAAAGTGCAAAAAGTAGGAGAATTTAGAGAAAGTGAAAAAAACAGTAAGAGATGAAAGGAAGGTGAATAAAGAGCAGAGGACTAAAAAGGCAGAAAGCAGGAAAACAGAGGGCAGGAAGCAGCAGAGCAGAGATGCTCCCCATTGGATCACCGGGGATGAAGCACAGGATGGTGGCTGCTGGGGAAGGAGGACCTTTAATTTATGACCTGAAGGGTCATGGGCAACAGCGACCATGTGGAGCTGTGGGGCAAGGGAAGCAATTTACTGGAAGAGGTCAGTAAGACCGCTCCTTCACTGTGCAGGGGCCACCAGTAAGTAGTGTTTGCAGACAGCTGGGAGGCAGGAAGTGAGAAAACAGCACAGAGGGAGACGCCAGGGGGGACGAGCAGCGACAAGAACACAAAAAGGAAAAAAAAGTGCAAAAAAGAGGAGAAATTAGGGAAAGGGAAAAAAGAAATAATAGATAAAGAAAGGTTAAAAAAGAGCAGAGGAGCAAAAAGGCAGAAAGAAGAAAAACAGACGGCAGTAACCAGCAACAGAGAAGTCTTTGCCTTATTATCTGGACAAGTATTATCTATAATTTGTGCATTGTGATCACTCAGACCATTTAGATGTTTCCTACAAATCATAATTAAGAAGCTAAAAACACAAGTGAATAAGATAAAATTATTGTCAAACTACAGTCTCTACTCATAAAACGTGTGGGTGAGAGATCTCATTGGCAAAAGTCAATTCAACATTTAAAAAATGCACTATTTTGTTGCTTGCCATACACATCATGACCTACTTGAGATAGACCTTGATGATGTACATAGTCACAGGTGATGATAGATCTCATGTTTAAACTCCCAAAGCCACCAGAATCTGCACCTTTCACAGAGCAAAGGGTTTTCAATTCTTTTACAATACTATCAGTCACAACAGATTTCTCTAGAGTAAAAGTGTTACTATATTAATAAAAAAATACAAATGTATGGTACTGACAATTTTAAGACAGACAACCTGATAGCAAGATGGCTCAAGCTTTTTATAAAATAAAATCCTGACAGCAAAGTGGTAATATAAGTTATGAGACCCTCCTTTGATCTCCCTGACAGTGGTGTAAAAAAAGTGGTATAACCATTATTGTGGTAACCATCAGTGGCCTATGTTTCCTGAAAACACAGGATTCCAAAATCCTTAAAGAAGGAAATCCCATCATGGTTCAGGCTTTTGTTCTTAAAACTAGCTACATTCCTAAAATACAGGCCTTAAATATTTATCATGGTTAGAAATTGGTTCAGTGGTGCTGGAAGCTAACAGATTCAAATAGCTAAGATCACAAGTAACAGAGTTCTGACTGATAACCTTTTGCATTTCTATAGAAATTGGTTTGGTGGTGCTGGGTAAGCATGAGCGCAAAATCCGCTCCGATCGCGGATTTTGCGGATTTTCGGTAAATTCGCAGTCCGCGAACTCTCGCGAATTTACCGAAAATCCGCAATCCGTGATCGGAGCGGATTTTGCGGTCAAAAGTTCAAGCGAGCCTAATTATTTACGATGGCGCCGGCAAGCTGCCAGCGCCATCCTCAAATAGTTACTTAATTAGCTTCAACAGGAAGCTCTAATAGATAAGATACAGCAGGGGCTCGAGCGCCTGCTTTATTTTATCCGTTGGAGCTTCCTGTTGAAGCTAATTAAGTAACTTTTGCAGGATGGCGCTGGCAGCTTGCCGGCGCCATCGTAAATTATTCATGATGGTGACAAACGTTTCTGTCTCTTAATCTGCTGCTCTGATCGGTTTCTGACCTTTTATACACACAAGAGGCATGTGTGGAAGCCCCGTCCGTTTGGCCCCGCCCACACACTTGAGGAACACTTGCAGATATCAATAAAGCATGTGCCCTAGTTGAAGCTTAAATTCAGTGACTCATTCATCAGCCCAAAAACAATCGTGAGCATTGTGGGTGCTGGGCAGGTGTGCCTTCTTCCCAAATATACCATCGAAAATCCTCTGTGATGCTGGCCAGAGGCATTTGCATCTTTGACTTTCACGAGCGCAATCCCCGTGCTGTTCCTGTGACCAGGAGCTTCTGTCTCTTAATCTGCTGCTCCGATCGGTCTCTGACCTTTTATACACACAAGAGGCATGTGCGCTCGCATGGAAGCCCGTCCGTTTGGCCCCGCCCACACACTCGAGGAAGCCCCGCCCCCAAATCCGCCGATCCGCATAATCCGCGGATTTTGTGGATCCACGATCCGTGAATCCGCAAATTCGTGAATCGTGGATCCGCAAAATCCGCCCATGCTTAGTGCTGGGAGGAAACTGATTAAAATTGTTTATATCACATGTAACAGTGTTCTGCAGATACATTTTTGTGATTCTATAGGACTTGATGTGTCCTAATTGGACCTAAGGAGTTTCTAAAATGTTTCCATTGAGTTTTGCACTGTAGCTATGCGCTCTTCAGTACTACTAATTTCTCTTTCAATCACACCAATAAAATTAGTTAGGTCGTAATAGAGTTTGATGATTTACCTGGGATGCTAGCCTGGTTCACATCCATTTTCTTTTTGTCAATTTTGAAGTTTTTGAGGGACAGCAGATAAAGCTGGATGCCATAGCCATGAGGGGTAGACCAGCCCAGCTTCTTCCGAGCTCTGTCAGGCTCAGACGTGTCCTGGACTGCGGGTGTCACAGAGTGCTTTAGACCACAAAGTTTAGCTAGCGCCCCTCCTGTCTGTGGGTGGCTAGGGGATGTAGTCCCACCGCAGACACATTAATGTGGCCAGAAACACTTCCCATGTCACGGGTGTCCCAGGGTTCTTTAGAGCACGAACGTTAGCTGGCACCCCTCCTCCTGTCTGTGGGCTGCTGGGGTATATAGTCCCACACCAGCAGCAACAATGCTGCCAGGAATACATCCTCTGAATCTCTGTCAATGTGTTTGTGCCCTTCCATTACTCACTTTCAGGGACCTACTTTTGCAATAGGCAACCCAATGAGAGCTCATTGAGTGCTTAAGTATATTTAACTTCCTCCTACATGCTGCATGTTAGTCTTACTAGCCAATGTGTTTGTCCCCTACAATCCCTCCATGATGTGCTCATCCATATGTGGTTCTTCCCACATTACTTACTTGCCCTAGTCCTTTTCCCCCTGCCTTCCACGTTGCTCTCCAGTGGAGGCCGGCATGGCTCGATGATGGCGGGCGGGGGAGGGTTAGGGGTGTGGGGCTCACGCACCAGGGGTAGTAGGGTGCACCTAATAGAAAGAAAATTAACTTACCTTGTCGCCAGGTACCACGTCTCTGCTCCTGCTCTGCTCGAGGAACAGGAAGCACAATCAGGCCCCACTGACTACTCACAACGCTGCAATACAGCATTGTGATTGGTAGTCAGCCGGGCTCCCCTGACCAATCACAACGCTGCAGTGCTTTGCGAATTTGTTTTGAGAGCCCTGATTTGACGCTGGCACCCCTCCTCCTGTCTGTGGCTGCTGGGGGATGTAGTCCCACCGCAAACACATTAATATGGCCAGAAGCACTTCCCATGTCCCCTTAAAGTTAGAGGTAAGAGGTATCCACCTAAAAAAAAAATAACACATTAGATTTTGAAAGCTGAAAGTGTATCTTGCGCAAATGAAGTTGCCTTGTTTGTTCTTTCTTGTAACAATGTATTTGACATTGTCTTTTAGAAAGATGTGGGATGTATGGTTGACCATCTTGAATAAGTAACTACTACTGAGGTAAGTGTATTTTTGTTAAATCCATAATGTAGCCCTTCCTCTCTATTTTATCTAAGACCCTGGTCTGTTTTATACACAGGTTATTTTTCCTGATGAATAGTGTAGTGTGTGTATGGACTGCTTGACCTGCAAAGACAAGTGTCAGAACAAGGAGCTGGTGTGTTCTATCTTGACATTGAATTTGTGCATAATCTACTCCACCCTCTCTCTCTGGCTCTTCACAGATGAAAGGAAATCATTGCAAGTGTTGCTGCCATAAAACTGGCCGCCCCTGTTACCCATTTCCCACTTAGAACACCCCATAGACGGCTAACTGGTGTGTACTGTTGACTCAATACCTTGAGCTGGAAAACATGACACTCTTTATAACCTTCAAAGTATATTACTCTATTAGATGCACATTCAAGGTGATGTTTCATCTTCCCCTATTTTGTAAGTCTCTCTGCGGTCTCTAAGGACTTAAGGGAAGTGGAAGAAGGTAGAAAGCTGCAAGTCACCCTTGATAGTTGTCAACTAGTTTCCACAGCCTTGTAGGATGCCCTGGAAGCATGAATACCTGCCACCCTCTGTTTCTGCTCCTTGTCAGATTAGGCTTTATGGGGACATAAAGAAGGAACATCATTTTTATTAATTTGCTAATATTCTACTTTAATTCAGGTAGGACAGAGATCACAATAACAAACACCCCAGGCCTTTTGGCATGGAAGAGAATACAATCAGCAAGTAAAGTAACACATATGCATTTCAATATCTCCCTCCACTCCTCAAACAAATACATATTTCTCTTTTGGTTTGAAAGCAGTTCCATTACATTTAGGAGTAAGCCTGCTCTGCCCATGTTAAGCAGAGAACCCCTTTATTCATCCCTATGTTCTCCAATTCCTGTGGTTCCTCTGATTTTTGTTCCCTGTACTTTCTGATCATGCAAACATTGGACCAGTGCCCGCAACCTGTGATCCCAGTACTTGTTCATTAGAAGGAGCAATGTCTAAGTTTTAGAAAAACTTTATAAAAGCACACTTACTTCTTTTTTCAGCACCATTCACACCCAGAAAGCCCTCCTCAGGCGGTGTTCTTTCCGCCCAACTGCAGGCTCTTTCCTCTTCTTTTGAATGTTCACACAGTAACCAGTGTCTCCATCACTATTGAGGGCAAATTAAATGTATCTTTTCGAAACACGTCACTTTAAAACATGTTTGTACTAACCAATTTGTTGTCACTGACCAAAACACACACTCTGTTCATCTCCTTTCTTGTCATCATGATAACCCATGTCTCCTCAGTCCCACTCCATACCAATCTCATTATTAGCTGTATCAAGATCATTGGTACTCCCATCCAACAAGTTTTTTTATCTCAAACAGCCCTTACTTAATCTCATAAATCAGTTTCAGTCAAGTCTACTGTATCCATTCATTTTAACCCAGATGTACAGCTATCAAAATCAACAGTTTTTTTCCTTCTCATTGTATTTCCACATCTTTAAGGTACCACATTGTCTCTTTCCTGTAATTCATTTGTGTCTGCATGTTCCCATCACCATCTAATAATCACCTGGTCATATATACAAATTTCCAGCCTCCCTGCCTCGTAGACTTCTTCTCTAGTCAATGACGGAAAATAATTATTAGACAAACTAGGAGGTGAAAAGGTATTCTTCCCTATCATTTATTGTCCCCTTCATATTCTCCTAAATCTTTCTACTTTATGCACCGCTTTCACCTGTGGAATTTAGAACCTGCAGTATTTAAACCTTGTGCTAAGCATTGTAATATTAGTCTCCTTGACTTCCTCAGTCCTGAGGGGGCCTTTTAATAGTATTGACTGAAACAAGTCAACTTTTCTTGTTGGAAGGAGTCAAATTGAATTTAGTTTTTTAGAGATTAGAATAGCAATAAGAGGAACTTGAAGTTTCTTTTGAACCTTTTCAAGTTAAGATATTTCGTTTTATACATTGTTCCTGCGCAGAATATCTTTATAGGCTTGCACTATATGGCCAGCCTTTGGGTAGGGTATTTACGATGCACCATAGTACATACTGTGTTATAGTGCTACTTTTCTTTTTTCTGCTGAAATATTAGACTTAGTGGGCTAGTTACCAAAAGTCTAAAAACAAAAAGTAGTGACAGTGGTCAGATAATTCAGCTGAACAATACAAATTCAAAAGAAGTCATGAATTCAACCAAAAAGTATATAACCTTTGCTTGAATGAACATACAACACTGCGTCTCTAATCTAGTGTTTAACAGATCTCAGTGAGGAACAACTTTCTAATAATCATAACATGATAAAAAGAGCAACGCTGACTAAAAGTATCAAGGTCCATCAATCTGACAGGTCCAATAGTTGTGTTCAAGAGAACAAATGATGGATAATCAATGAATTCAAGTCCAAAAATACAAAGGCACCGTGTGAATCAGGAATGCTCAGAGCTTTTTATTTCTTTAAGCACTCAAGCTGATAGGAATCTAAAACTGAAACAGAGGACACGTGTTTTGTTGTTTGACAACTTTTTCAAGGCTGTAAGTTTAAGCAATACATATTTAAAAAACTCAACAATCTCAATTGTTTGTTCATCACGGTGTATATTAAATTTTACAATTGATTATTTAATGCACCACACACTCATGGGCCAAGTTTGAGACATATTACAGCAACAATTAATGAACAGATCTGAAGAGGGGGAAGTTACCTTGGAAACCCCAAGGAAAGAGATCTTTGTTAATAAAGAGGGACTATGACCCCTGGCTTGGATGGCTAGCCTTCAGAATTTTACACAACATACTCAACACAGTTGGTCCCTCACTTACAAGCCATTTATAAGGAATCATTTATTAGGGGTTAATTCTCTCCCCCTCTTCGCCAAGCACTATTTGTGGTTCGCCTGAAACCTGGTAGAGACCCTTTCCGTATGGGTTCTTACTGTCTGTTATCTTTATTAAACTCGGACTATAACATTTTAGGTAAATTGTTAGCTAACAGGCTACTGGACGCTGTCCCATTATTGGTACATACGGACCAGAATGGGTTAATCCCTGGCAAAACACAAGGCTAAACCTCAGTCGACTTAAATTGTTAGAATGGGACCAAACTACAAGCGAACAACACTGGATCGCTGCCTTGGATATCGAGAAAGCCATCAATACCTTGGGATGGGACTATCTGCTGGCCTTGGTAGCAAGGTTCGGCATAGGTGCAAGATTTTGCGATGGGTAAAGACACTATACACCAGCCCACTGGCCTGGGTGAGAACAGGTTGCATTGTCTCGCTGTCCTTGAAAATTTAGCGGGGCACCAGGCAGGGTTGCCCGCTCTCGCCAATTATTTTTGCACTGGCCATAGAGCCTTTGGCGTGCGCGATCCCCAGTCGTGTCTTGGATTAGGGCATAAGTGGGTCAAAAATAAACCATTCCCTTTGGAGACGTTTGAACAAACTGATATCAAATCATGCACCATTCATCCCAAGCATGCCAATATCACCATATAATTCTAACTGCTTTCAAAAGCCAATATATGAATATTTATTCTATGTAAATCAGTTTAAAAAAAAATGATTTTTTTAACTTATAATGGAAACATGGATTTCTTCAAAGCAGAATATCTCTCTATAGAAAGAGGCACATCTAGATTTTTCACAAAATCATGCACCTTATTACAAAAGAATCCCAGTAAATAAAATGTTTTTTGTCATTGCTACACACTAATGAAACTGAAATTCATTGGTCAAACCACTATTGTGGACAGTCTCTTGTTTCACCAGGATAAAGTTAATTTAGAGTTTTAATGCACAACTGTGAGAGACGACAAGCCTTTTTCCTGAAGAAGGTGATAAGATCATTTTAACCCACCGAAACACGTCGCGCTAGTTCAACAAAAACACTAAATCCTCTTTATTATGGCCAAAGAAGAGATTGTCCACAATAGTGGTTTGGCCAATGAATTTCTGTTTGATTAGTGTGTAGCAATGACAAAAATGTATGTTCATGGTACTCTCCCATTTTACAATATATATTTATTGTGACTCTTTGTAAGAATGTGCATCTGACGCACCTAGTCTATTGAGTGGAAACTACACTGTGCCACCTCCCCCCACCATCGAAATTTACACCGGCTCATATACCTCGCAGTTTGCACACACTACACAGACAACGGTTTCACATGAACGGTAATCATCGGACAGGCACACTAGTTTATTTAAGTTGGATAACATTTGCTATTATGATTTGGTACAGCTCTTAGGTTAAAAATATTTAGAAAAATCTTGAGAAGGATTAATGTTGCTGATAATGGATTATTGTATTGTACAGGATCTGTCCCCCCACCATGTTGCACGAAAATGCAAATCGAAATAAACAAAATATGTACCCTACTATGGGTTATATATTGCTGTAAATTGTATTGAAAAATGTAATAAATAATATTTTTTTAAAAGGGATCATGAGCCAAATATGTATTCCCAGAGAAACATTCAGTATGAAAACATGAGAAACACACCCTTTTGTTAAAACCTAAGATGAACCTGCGAGAAGAAGTAATATTTACCCAAGTATCACACAAGAGAAACTAATGATAAAAACCTCAAAAAATTCATGAGGAAACAGTACACTCCACAGTGCGCCTGGTACCGAGCAGGCAGTTTACTCAAAATTGCCTCGGTGCCCTGAGGACAAAAATAAATAAATTCTAGACACTTTTTCGGAAATCAGCCAAAACATTTGGGCAAAAAAGTTCAATATAATCGAAAAGAGTAATTAAGCTGGGAAAAAGAAAAACGACCATAAGTACTCATAAACACAAAAACATCTAAAAATATATTCTTCGGTCTCTAAAGTCTAAGACTCAATTGGTTCGTATCATATCGAGAGCATGTCATTCGGTAAATATTTCATACGTGAAAAAGTACAGGATGAAGAAGCAGAAAAGAGCTAAAAAGAAAGCAGGCATTGAGTCAAATGAGCCAAGCGATCAATGTTAAGATCCTAGTTAGTAATTTTAATAACATTCTGTTAGCCAAGTAAATTTTAAGTCCCACGTGCTTAGCAATATACATTTTGCAGAATTTATATACCACATAACTTGACAATTTTGGGATGTATACAGTGCCAGTAGATGTTATGGATCTGGTGAATATCACATACAATTTAGAGGTATGCTTTATGAAATATTTTCTAAAATGATTGTATTCATCATGTAGACTCAAGCCACGATGAAATAGAATACTATAAACTGTTAGTTTCAGCATGCACTGTTAATCACATGAAAATTGAATTGACGTTCTGTCTGGAGTCTTCTCCAGTATTGTAATAATATTAAGTATGTATTTTTTGCTTTAAAAATATTTTTTTGATTTGTCTAACTTATATGTACATACTTTAAAATGTTGATTTATGTGTTTTCTGTAGCCCTGAAGAAGTCTTTTGTGGATGAAACGCGTCGGCTACTGGATTTTATTATTCATTTCATTGATGTAAATTTGCATGAGAGAATATTCAATTACGAATACATTAAGAAAGTAAATGTCGAAATCGGAAGTCCTTACTTGTTCACCCATGAACTGTGATCGCTGTTGTAGGTGATAAAAAGACTCTTGCTAAATTCTTGCATTCTATACAATACATTATGATTTGTGAGTTCCGAACCGCTGTTTGCATTTTGTGTTTTGGAAATCTTCCATTTTGGAGTAGAGAGGTGTTGCACTCCTAGGTTCTCTGCACCACTCAGAGTATCTTATATATATCCGACAATATTATTTTCAAGTGTGGTTCTTCTTTTGCCTCAACCCCTCAGTTTCTTGTTGTTTTTCCAATATACCTTTGACTAAAATTCTAAATTTGAAAAGGGAAAAGTGCCCCAAAGGGCTGACACCATCTTACCTGAGGTAAGACGGAAAAACAGAATCCTAGTAGAGACGTTGTGACGCCAACGGTATATGATAAGCCGGTAGTAGTAAAGTGTTACCATTGCTGAAAAGGTAAAAAGTAACGACATATGAAAAAGGGACCCCCTCAAACATCCAGAAGACATAGACATGCTATGCATGCACAAATCAGTGCAGGATGTCTGAAGATAGAAACCTGCTTTGGAGGTGTTGCTTTCAAGCTAGCACCCTATCAGAATATAGGTTGGAATGGGGTGAAGAAAGGTCAGCCCCATTACTATCCTAAATTCTGATTTGGCTTTCAACAGACCCATTTTCAGTTGGAGGTTGTGTACAGTGCCCTCTCAGACTCCTGCAGTGAATAACCGTGGAGTTCACGTTCAGCAGTAAAGGTAAACAGTATGAGTCGCTTGTTGACTATCCCAAAAAATATCACTACTGTGGTTAAGGTGATTTAAGGATTCTTCTCTCTGTGTTTGCTCACTGTCCAACCTTCATTCCAATCAAAGTTGCTTTCACCTCCTTACACAGGCAGGAGGCAGGAGCTCTGCATTCAATACAGTCAGCGAATGCTGGAAGAAAAGCCTACAACAATGATTCCATCTGTTTTTAAACTTTGAATTGTAGTACTATTCTTACATTTGAGGTGGGCAAGCCAGCAATTTAACAGGGAGAGCCATGCCAAGGGTTGGATCAGGCTTTGCTAGCCCAGGCTGAAAATAAGTGTCATGTAAATCATGCAAGAAACATCATGTTACAATATGATACAGTGTTTTCAAAATTAAAAAAGGGCATTTCTGTTACACACAGTAGTGTTTCACCTCAGTAAATCCTATTACATCTCTGCATTGAGAAGTATTTATTAAAAGTGAGTGTTTTTAAACATACCCTATCAAAGCTCTGCTTCTTTTAGGCTTGAGGTTCCAAGGGATGTATGACATTACAACGCATGCTTTTACCACACATGCTGTTACAACGCAGTTTTTACAACGCATGCTGTTACAATGCATAGCGCTTTGGGGTACTGGATAGTTAATTGTTTAATTTACTATTCCAACTCCAGTCCCCGTGGATAGTAGGGAAGGTGTTGGATAGTACATTAAAACTATTCCCTATCCTAGAGCGCCCCCCAGTGCAATGCGTTGTAATGGTTTTCGTTGTAAAACCTGCGTTGTAAAAAGTGCTAAAAGTTTTGTTGTAAAGGATGTTTCCCGGTTCCAAGTGAACCTCTGGCAGAGGCAGAGCCAGGCTTCTGGCTCAAGCTTGCAGTGATTGGCCCATCTCTGTTTTGGATAAGGCTTCATAAGGCTGACAGGGCCAAGAAGAGCACCTTCAGCAGGTTTCCTGTGATATTTCAGGGTGAGCTTCTGGCTGCTAGATGAGAATCTGAAGTGAAGTAAGATGTCATTTACATTTGGAATAATGGTAGGCATTTGAAATAATTTTCGTTTAACTGCTTGTAATATTTATACCATGTCAGGCAATGTTTAGAGAATTTGTCTTGAAAAATCTACTGCTTTGCCCTCATTTGATCAAAGATGTCTCCAGGAAGGGAAGCTTCAAAGGGAGGGAAACAACGACAGTCACACTTCAAAGTTACTAAAATATTTTATTACTGTCCCTTCAGAAGTCATGGGTTTGATCTGATTAATGGGAAAAGTATGCTGTAAAATGTAACATATATGCATAAAAGCATTCTCCACAACTTTAAGAACATTTTAAATCAGCTGACCTAATGATGAAAAGTACACTAACAATCCCTTCTTTCACAGAGTATGTGATGAAAGAGAAGAATTCATTAAAAAAATTCAATTCTTTTTTTAATTAAATATAACACAATTATGCCAGTTAATCCAGATTTTTACAACATGTTTACAAGTGGCTATCATCGTTGTCAACTGTTTGTTTTCATCACCTGCAACATATTTCAATTTCAAACCCCTTCTAGATAACATAAAACATTAGTTGGGGCTGGTAAGAAGCACATTTGTGAGTAGTAATTCCACATTTTAAAGAGTTTCCTGCCACACTCTGGTCTCTCGAAGGTGAGCAGGAGGGAGGCCAGATCTTTTGTGTAATTCACATTTTATTAAAATCTCCTGTCAACAAATATATCTGGCCACTTGTGTGTTCATAACGCTCAGAAACAAGGTGTACGTCCGGTATCTTTCAACTACACTTGTCTCATTTTTTATCACATATACATTTACTATTACAGCACGGGGTCTCTGCATCACCAAGTAGTCCGATTACACTTTGAGTGCACAATCTGTTTGAAGGGGAGCCATATTATGAAAAATACTTTACAGTTGAAAGTTAAAGAAAATCAAAACTACAGTACAAAAGAAATGTAAGTTTATGTTAGACTTGACAGCCTTATGGTGGTCTTCCCCTAACTTTTTGCCCATCCACTCCACTTTTCGTGGCCTCGCTTCGGCTAGTTTTAGCACTTTACAAGTGTTAACCAGTGCTAAAGTGCTTACACTGCACTCCCAGGTGAGCTCAGCGGTGTCCTCTTCTTTTCTTTCACTTCGTACTATCCATAAGGTCTCCCGCTTCTTTTCTTTCACTGCCCTAAATCTCATCGTTCTGGCTATGGTCATCTCCCGTTTAGACTACGACAACGCTTTATACTGTGGCATGCCCGCATACAATATATGGCGATTACAGCTGGTCCAAAACCAGGCCGCCCGCCTAGTCTGCAACTTGGCCAAATTCCATCACGTCACCCGCTCCTAAAATCCCTGCACTGGCTCCCCATTCGAGAACGATCCCAGTTCAAGATGGGCTGTATCACCTTTCAGGCTCGGCTCGGCTCCGCCCTTGCCTTTATCTCCTCGGAAATTAAAGCCTATGCCCCCGCCCGGGAACTGCGCTCGTCTTCCCAACATCTGCTGACAGTTCCCCGCTTTAGGCGCAAAAAGTGGAGGGGCTCAAAATTCTCCACACTTGCCCCTACCTTCTGGAACTCTCTACCGGTCCACCTCAGACCCTCTACTCAATACTCTCATTTCCGAAGGGCGCTAAAAACCTTCCTCTTTCTACTATAAATCTCCCTTACTCCCCCCGATATTCTTGCTCTCTGAGGTTCAGTAAACCATAGCGCCATTAAACCGCCAGGTGAACGCGCACTTTACAAATGATTTAAACTCAAGCTCAAACTTGTGCTCTCTCCCCTAAACATTTTAATATTGATTCTACTTATAAGTCAATACTAAAGTGCACTACATGTGCCCAGGACCTGTACATTAAATGCTATTAGTGGTCCTGAGGCACTTATTGGGGCATCTCCTTGATGCTTAAGCAGGGCCTGTGTGTGCAGTTTACACTGCCATTTCAACCTGGCAAGATAAACATCTGGGTCCAAACAGGGGTGGTGGGATGAGCAAAAAAATGATGGATTAACCCCAGATCTAGGTGACTTGGGGTGAATGTTTACATTGTCCATCATTCTGTCCATCATTCTTTTCTTTTGCATAAGATACACATCCTTCCAGGCATAAACCCTTCACTTTCTGTATATATAAGTCACCCTAAGTTTGGCCCTGGACAACCAGAGGGCAGGGTGCCATGTATTTAAAAGGTAGATCATGTACTTTTAAGTTTTGCATGTCCTGGCAGTAAAAAGCTCTCACATTAATGTTATACCACTGCAAGACCTATTTCTAAGTAGCATAACATTGGGATAACCTTTTTACACTGTAATGTAATTTCGAATTGCAAAGAGATAGACTTTCCAATTGTGATGTCTCTGGACTCACAATTTCAAATTGTAACTTATAATAAAGTCAGATTTTAAATTGTTGGGCTGAAAATGCTACTTTTGGAAAGTTGCCACTTTCCTACTTTAGCCATTTGGTGCCTGCTGCTTGTCACTGAACACGTCTATGAAGGGTAAGAGCTGGGCTTTGTTTATTCCCCCTAGCCAGCCACACACAATGGGAGCTTATGTGTGACTTCATGGGAAATCCTGGGAGATGTGAGAGAGACCAGCTGGACACTGCCTTACACAAACATCTGAATAGGATGTGTCCTTCCCCACACAAAGGGCTGCAAAGCCTGTAGTGAGTGGAGCTAGGGCAGGAGAAGAGGACCTCTGTGCATTTCAAAGAACTCTTTGAGGCCTCTCCCAGTTTTAAGGCACAACTGGGTATAAGTACTGGAACTCTGACACCATGACTTGAGTGCACTTCTAGACCTTTGACCACTCTGCCAGGAGGAGGAACAGCTGGGCTGCTAAAGCACTGCCACTCTGCTGGACTGCTGTTTGCTGGACTCCTGCCTGTGTCTTGCCAGGCTACCTGTTGCTCTCTCTTATATGGCTGAGAAGGACTGGGCCTGCATTATTGAACCCAGAGTGAATCCAAGGGATAGCTGACTGGCATCCTGATCTGAAGTCTCAGGGACATAAAATACTTTAAATCAGCCTGCTTCAACATTTGGACTCTGCCATGTAAGTGGTGCAGGATTGGTGCATCGCACTTTGAACCAGAGTATCACCTTCGGAAATTCCACTTCAGAACCACTGCATCACCGCCCCTGTTTGGAGAAGACTGATGCATCACCTCCCCTGTTTGGAGAAGACTGATGCATCACCTCTACTGTTTGGAGTAACACAGCACATCGCCTCCAGAACTGCTGTTTCTCAGAACCAGTACATCGCCCTCGGAACTGAAGGATTGCCGCTGTTGCATGGATAAAATCGAAGCATCACCCCAACTGCTTGGGGAACACCAACGCATGGCTCAGCTGCACCCTGCATCTTCATTGATGCAGTCAGTGGGCCTTACGGGGTCCCGGTATCTGGCCTGCATTCCATCGCAGTCAGCCTGAATTCTTGACTTGTTCCGATCTAGCACAACCAGATGTCCCGTTTAGGCGCTCATTTCTTCTTAGCACTATTTTACAGTTTATTCTATAAAAAATCATATCTCAAGTTGTACTCATTGGATTTCTGTCATCTTGGTATTATTTTATTTATTACATTAAGAGCTGTTTTCCTAATCTGGTGTAGAATCATTTGTGTGGTGTTTACCATTTTACTGCTGGAAGTGTTGCATTAATACTTTGCAACACTCTCTGTGCCGTCCTCCCAGTGGGTAAGCACAGATTACTTTGCGGTGTTTTTGTGACTTTCCCTGACTAGGATTGTGGTTCCTGCTTGGACATGGTGCATACCTCTGCCGTCCAGAAACCCAATTACAAACACTAAACCTTACCATCCATACTGTAAGCAGCAGCTAGCCGGTGAACATACTTCATTTGCGCCTTTTGCCTCCAGTAATGTTGATAGCAGTTGCAAGTTTTGTGAATCGTCCAAGCAGGTATCGCTTATAAAACAGAGAGGGTCTTTTGCATGGAGTTAGCCACACCCATTTTTCACAAGTCCTACTTATATCAACTGAGAAAATCAAAAAAGTGCAGAGGACATTTTACCGTGAGCAACATAAATGTAGTTAGGAAACTTCATTCACTTATTGAGGATGGGTGAACCAGGAAAGGATCCATGACAAGTAGCTGAGAGCCAAATAATCCTATGGTTGATCAGTGTGTTAATGTGCTTGCTGCAGAAACTACATATTAAATCAAATAGAGGGAAAGATCACCACCAGACTTATAAGCCTGTTTGTATAAAATATGAATGACACAACAGAGCACGCCATGGTGCAGCATAAGACACACTACAAATGTGGAAGTTTCAAGATCAACACATTAAAAGAAACTTACTATGTAGGATTGAAGATGTTATAATGTATTGCAATTAAATATTAGATTTATCAGTAATCCATATTACGTACTGTTTTTGATGCACAGAAGAGTCAGTTAAGAATAAGATGAGATTTCTTTTTCAGAAGAAAATATTCATAATTATATGAAATGTCTTGTAGTTATAAAAAGGAAATCTGGAAAGACTAATGCAATAAAATAGAAATAAGGAGAACAAATGCATTATCAACTCTGACAAGTTCAAGTACTTGAAAAAACATATTCTAATGTACTTTTTAAACACATTCATTGTCTGACTTTTTGTGTTTTAGGACAATTGTAGCAAATGATGTAAAGGACCCAGTATCGGATATGGTTCTTTACAATTATTTGTATTAGGGTTTTTACAGCCTAGTTAATTTTTATTTGTCAAATGTTAGATTTTGCAAAATGTTTGAAAGGTTAATCAAGAATGAATGAAGCAAATTGTTTATTTTAAAAAGACACGTTGATTTTTATCCCCTCCCATGCGCCGCCCGTTTTGCGGCAGTGCGGCACTTCCGCAAAACAGGTGGGGCCGTGTCGGCCATTGGCCGACGGCAGCACCTGCGAGGTAGCGTTGCCGTCAGCCTATGTCTGACGGCAGCATGGAAGGGGTTAATACACAGCACATATTCCTATAGACTGTTCTGTAGGGTTGCTGTGTTAACAATCCATATGGTGGAAGGTATTGCCTTAACCCTATGGCGACTGATTGCACACAAATGTTGGAAGTTACCGATGTTATCTGCATTGACACAATAGGAGGTGCTCAGTATCAGAGTTTTTGTTAGGCTTACCAGCTAGATACTGAAGAAAAGAATATATCTATCAATAAATCAGAATTTGTAGAGCGTGGCTGCTTTACCCGTGAGAATCTCGAGGTGCTGTTGGATAGTGTTGCCTGTTCTATTTGTTGAACATCCATATCTGAGGGTCCTTCCTAAGTTGCTGGAGCAATGGTGAGCCTCTGATGTCCAGAGGGAGGTTGATGCCCTGGTTACTTACCTGTAATCTTCATTACTCCAAGTATGGTCTTCCTCGCCACATGATACACAAAGTGAGCCTCAGCTCCACAACAGAACCCTCCAAAGCAAAAGTTAGCCCCCCAGGCCTCCCATCCCTTCCCAACAGGGCCGACCCCTTTGACTTCTGACACGGAGGCAAGGAAACAGGCAGAAACACACCAAAGGCAAGAAGGACAGAAGAGCTGAGCAATGTCAACACCTCCAGGGAGCAAACCCGAGACATCAGGCCCCAGTTCCCCAAAACCAGGGGCAAAGGAGAAGAGGATACAGAATCTACACAGAAAGCGCAGGTACCCGCCCGGGGAAGGAGAACCGGTAAACTCCATCACCTCGAGACAATAAAAAGCACCGCTTAAACAAATACCCCCATGGGATATGTAGAAAGCATTGGCAGGATACAAACCCTTGTCCTGTGCGAGCCGGAGCCCCCAGATGCACCATACGGACCATCAAGCAAAAGCTCCTAGGTCTAACACCCGCAGCAGCAGAAACCAAGGAAGAAGCACCCAGGCGAGCACTACCAACATGCCAAATGCCCTGTAAAGGCCAAACAAGCCCAGAATCCACGCAAGCAAAGGGACCAGAGGAAAGCGCAAAAGCCGGAGCCTCCATCCAGGAACAAATCAAGAACAACCTCGCTTAACTCCTGAGGTCAGAAGAGAACAGGTGCATTCAGCGCGGTGTGTCCGCAGGCCCGACGAGAAGGAGACAGAGCCAAAACTAGGAACTCAAATCGAAACTGGAACAAAAGCGAGCACAAGGACAGCACAACTGTGCCAAAAAGCCAAAGGGGCAAATTCCGCAACCCCTCAGGGAACAAGGCAGGTGAAAAACTGCCCAGAATAGCAACAAGATGCCCCCACAGGACAGTGGCAAACCCCGTACAAGCCAAGTAACAGCCAACAGAAGCCAGATGAGAAACCTGCCATCAGGTGAACCAACCGACCCAGTAGCGACCGACAACCCAAGCACGCACCACAGGACGGCAAAGGCTGCCAACAACTGGTAAAGGGATACCAGAACAGAAAGATCACCGGCCGCACCAGAAGACAGGGTGGGAAGGGAGCCACAGGGGCAAGAGAAGGGGCTCCAATGGTAACAGGCGAAGCCAGGAATGAACCAGAACCAAGGAAGGCCCAGAGACGTGAGACCAACACGACAGGGAGAACCCCCAATGGACAGACCGGGCAAGCACCGCCTGACAGCAAGGCACAAAGACACCCAAAGCACTCCTTGAGGAAGGCCCCATCAAGGAAGACAATCCCGAAATGAACAGCCATGGGGCCATACAAATATCACCAGAAGGGGGATAGGACCAAGTAGGAAAGCAACCAAAAACCAGAAAAAAAAGAAACAGGATGAGGAAAACACCAATACCCCACTGGAAAACCGGAACTGGATGAACAGGACCCGCCAGAGAAGGGCCAGAGAGATAGTCAAAAAGCGTCCCCGTAAGAACAGGTCAATACGCGAACCCCAGCAGAGGCGGCACCGAACCCCTGGCCCGACCAAGCCACCACCACCCAAAAGCAGAAGACCACCGACAGAGCCACAGCACTTCAGACACAAGCAGGGGAGCACAACAACCGACAACAACCGGTGCGGCCCGGTAGTGGGCAGGCTCCAATTTCAGTTGACAGCTTTCCAGATCATCTGGGAGGGCTGCAATTAATTGTTGATAATAAAGTCCCATCGGGGTCTTCTTTCTCATTTTCTCTATTAGCTCATTTTTACAAAATTGAGTTTCCATATTGGAACCAAATTTAGCCATAAAGCTCCGAATTTGTAAATATTTAAAAAAGTCTCCCTTGTCCAGGGCAACCTTTTCTCTAAGCGCTGCAAATACCATCATCTCTCCTTGATCCAACAAATCCCCTAAACAAGAAATTCCTTTTCTATTCCATTTAAAACTAAGGTGGTCCCTAAAAATTGCTGGTGGCAACCAGGAGGCAATAAACAAAGTATAATAATTCAGCTTTGGAATATTGCATAACCGTTTAATTTCCACCCACACTTTATGGGCTGCCCGCAGAACCTTAAACCTTGTTTTATTGTAATACGATGGCTCTAAGATAGTCACGAAGCAGCCATTGGCTTCTTCACCCTTAATACGCACATAAATCGACATCCGATGACATAAAGCATAGGAGCATTGCCCCCCCATATCAATGTCCCCATAATCTGCATCATGGCCGCCCCATTATACATTATAAAGTGCGAATGCCCCAGCCACCACAATTTCTTGGAAGAATCATTTTCTTAGGGGCCCTTGGTGTTCTCCGATACCCCCACAAAAATCTTGAACAAATTCTCTCCAATTTTAGAAACATTGAGTTAGGAAATTCCAAAAGGGATTGTTCTGAATATTGTGGTAAATAAATAAATAATACCTCTCTTTTTGCATGTATAAATGAATAACAGATAGCTCAATAAATAAGAGTCAAGATTCGAGGTAGTAGGAGTTTTGCAGGTTTAATACAGCATAAGGACAGGAACAGGACGACCTGCACGGGAATAGGATGGCAGGGCCCTGGCAGCGCTGCCAGGATCAGGATCGGGACAAGGGAACGGAACGGATAACTTTTAATAACAGTACATGAGCATATATACATAACGCAAACACATAGCATTACATTGCAATGGGCGTAGCAGTGGGTGGAGCAATAGGCGTGACGCGTAGCAGTCGCGAAAGATAAGGGTGAAAAGAGGTGTAACAGGGCGTATACACAGACATGTGATGCAAACGTAACAGAATATGTCATGAACGGGGCGGAAACCCATGGAGGGGGCTACCTAAGGAGCCGGGACCTCTAACCTGATGGTGCGCGCAAACTGGCAATGACGTATCACTAGGAGAAGCTGGGGGCTTCGAACTCTGTGCTAGGAGCAGAGACTGAAGTCTGGAGAGTCAGGGCGACATGTACCTAAACAGTATCTAGTATCTGATGTTTAGAGAACATGTTGATATAAACTAGAAGTCAGGAGGGGAAAGGCTAACAGACACTAAGACTGGACCATGCATTATTCTACATGTAGTGCGTGATGAAGAATATTAAATGACCATTAATACAGTATTTCTCTAACATGGGGCCGTAAAGGCTAGACAATGACGGAAACTATTGATGCAGTTCAGTAGCTTTAGGAATGCAGAGGAAGAGGACTGAACTGATAATCTGGAATCATAACATACTCTTGGCAGACTCAGAGGCAGGGCCAAGCTGAACCGGGCACTGCGAGGCAGGAAGTAAGTGAAGGGTCGAGGATACAGGTGGGGGCTGTATCGCTCCTCCGCGAGGCTTCAGGAGACAGGAGACAGGAGCTGAATCTGGTGTCCGGGCCCTTTTGAGGCCTAGAAACGGGGACTTTACAATGGAATAACGTGCACACTGAGAAACGTGGCAACGTAGCTTTACATAGGCCTGATATTCGTAGTATTCACGAGAACTGGAAACTGCCATACTAGAGGTGGACACAACTGTAATTGCGTCTTTAATCAAACATGGGGAATAACATATGCATATTAATCATGCACATATAACATATGATGGATGACATGTAGGGACACAGAACATGGCAAAATTTACTTTTCCACATTCCCTCCTTGTCACTACGTTTCATCAGGAAACATCAATATTCATGATACCATCTATCATTTCATACAGTATCATTTGTTCGTCTCGAATTGTCTTGGAACGGGATTTAGAACGGGGCTTGGGACTAGGAATACAAGAGGTAGCACAAATGCCGCAAATCGCAGGGCCACATTGTATACAGAGGCAGCAGCTGAATATGATCGCTACTGCAATACCTAGAAAGGACAAGACTTTCCATCCCCAGGCGGAAATTATATTCCAGAACCAACCGGACCATGTCCAGGTGCCTGGATCTTGGTGTAACAGATGGGCAATTTTATGGAGTCTGGTTATAGCTGAATAAACAGACGGCGCGTTATTTGGAATAAAAATGCAGCAACTAGATCCGATGACTCTACAGGCCCCGCCCCTATCGGCCAGTATGACGTCAAGGACGAGACGATTCTGTAAAACGACAAATCTCATAGCAGATTGCTCTTCGGTTAAGTTACCTAGAGCAGAGGCAGTCTCATTGACTACAGCTTCAAGGGTTCTGGTTAACCTACGGATTAGCTTACTATTCTGGATAGGTCCTATAAAGAAAAAGAAACCTCTGTTGAAATCTGTATACTGTTCTAGGGCAGTTTCAGTATAATCGACAATGGGGGACTCCCTTCTATGTCTAACGTGTACTAGATGTGTGTTTCTATGATAATCAGATGGGGCTAGGAAAACTGGTGGCAGTAGGAAGGCAATGTAACAGGTTCCCTCCCAATCGAGGGGCAGACGAACATATGCGGTCTGACCATAAATAAAATAAGAATGACGTGAAGCTTTGAAAATAGATTTCCTACTGTCACTATACTTGACAATAGTAGTACAATCACTATGACCTACGTGTACGGAACCATTATTTCGGACACATAATTCGCCTTTGACTGGTAGTACTGAAATAGCAGGTAAGTCTGGAGTGGAATCAGACTGAACATTCAGGACCATGAAATTCGAAGAATAATTACCTAAATTGTACACTTCATTTTCTAGATCTAACCCGGTTCTGTGGGGGAGACCTTGCTTGTCTGGGAAACACGTACTGTTAAGAAAAGACATATCTGTTGAGGATAACGTTAACGTGGACCATGCTCCACACGAACCATTATGTGAAAAAGGATAAGGAAAAAGTGGCAGAACTCCCTTCGGTGTCTGGAAAGGGGGGAGTCGACCACACACCCAACAATTAGTGGCATTGCTGGTCTGGTGTGAATAATGTAACATGCGGATAAAAGAATTATTTCGCATAGCGAGGCGGTAAGAGAGTTCATGAGGAGGTAGATCACTAAACGTGTGCTCTACTGTAGCATTAGAAGACGTATTTACATGAGAAACTGGGAAACACAGGTAAAATGCATAACTGGTGCAGGAAATCATAATGCTGAGAAATAATATGAAACTTAGAAAAATGATACATCGGATTGAGTTTTGACTAACTCTCTCACTATGGGGGTCTATTTTATACATGTCAGAAACAGTCTAACCGTTTCACCTAGGGGAGGACTTAGACAATCAAACTGGCTGACTTATTTTACTAGACCGGAGTTTCAACTTATACTCCTGCTGCGGAGTTTTCTCTAGCAGGGGAGGGTTTGTAGCAATGTCTTTTGCGGGACAGTCCTTGAGAACAATATTTTGGCAATCCTTCAAATCCTGGGAAATGTTCTTTGAGACGGGTTTCAGTCCATAAAACTTCTTTATATGTGAAAGGTGCACCCAGCCTTTGCGACCCTCCAACTTCACGGCTGTACGGGTGGCGAGGAGGACCTGTCGGGGCTCCTTCCAGCGTGGCTCCAGCGGACTTGAGCGGTCAAAATTCCGGACAAGGACCATGGATCCTGGAACGATTTCATGCGGTGCCACCTCGGTGTTGTCTGGAAATGCGGCGGCAACCTGTGAACGACAAGAGTTGAGGGCAGACATCAAGGAAGCTAGGTAATCTGTCAGCATATTACTTGAAACATCGGTAATACTTCGGGGTCTAGGAGTACCCCACATGTTAGGGGGGCGGCCGAAAACGACCTCATACGGGGACAGACCTGATCTGGAATGTGCGACCATGCGCATATAGAACAAGGCAACTGGCAGAGCTACTAGCCAGTCCACACCTTTCTCTCTACATACTTTGGCGATGCGAATTTTCAGGGTCTGGTTATGTCTCTCTACGAGACCTGCTGCTTCAGGATGGCGTACACAATGGAACTTCCACTGGTATCCTAACAAAAGGGAAACGTGCTTCATTAACTCAGATGAGAATGGCTGGCCGTTATCAGAATATACGACCCTAGGGAGTCCATAACGGGGGAAGAACTCACGAACCAACTGCTTGGCAGTGGTCGCGGCTGTGTAATCTGGGACTGGATATGCTTCTGTCCACCTGGACAAGGCGCATACAACTACAAGGACATACTTGAAACCTCGACATCGCTCCATCTGAATATAATCCATCTGGAGGACTTCAAAAGGGTGGTCAGGAGGCTGGAATCCACCTTGTTCCACCGGGACACTTTTACCTGGATTAAACTGACAACATATCATACAGGTACGGACTTTCTGCTTGGCTGCAGCTCGTAAATGCTTGTTGAACCAAATGTTCTGGATACTGTCTAACATAGCTTTTTCTCCTAAATGTGCTGGACTATGTGCGGTATTGATAATGACTTGAACCATAGAGTCGGGGAGAAACCATGTGGCTCTACCCTTCGTTAACCATCATTGATCTGTCTGGACCCCTCCTTGTTCGGACCATTTCTTGATTTCTTCAGGAGTAGCATGTAACTGGATATCTATGACATCTTGTGTAGGGTCCTTAACTGTCATACATGTAGTCGGATCTGGAGTGTGTGTCTGTGTCGGATTAACTGGAATGTCTGGAGTCTGTGCTGTAAGCTTGGCTGTGCGATCTGCTAGATTGTTACCTTGAGAAATAGTGTCAGTAACTTTCGTATGTGCTTTGCACTTCATGATAGCAATGGATGTCGGTAAATGTATGGCATCTAACAGAGCTTGAATAAGGAGACCATGCTGAATCTTGGTTCCATGAGAAGTCATGAAACCTCTCTCCTGCCAGAGCACTCCAAAGTCGTGTACGACTCCGAATGCGTAGCGTGAATCTGTGTAAACATTAACTTTCCGGTTCTTAGCGTGTATGCAGGCTTGTGTCAGAGCAACTAGCTCTGCTGCTTGAGCGGACAGGGTGTCAATACGGTGTGTCTCAATAACTTCGGTGTCGGTAGTCACTGCATACGCGGCGACTAGTTCTCCTGTACTTGTCCTCATACATGAACCATCCACATAAAGTGTCAGGTCGGGATCTGGTAACGGAATATCTGTCAGATCTTGTCTTGGCTTTGTCGTAATGTTAACTACTTCCACACAGTCATGTGTGGCAGAATTCGAAGTAACTGATGGTAACAATGTAGCAGGATTTAAAACGTTGCAGCATCTGATTTCTATGTGTGGCTGGAACAGTGTCAATTCATAACCTGTTAAACGTGCGATTGTCAAGTGTTGAGTCTGTGTTCGATTTAAAAGAACTTCCACGGAGTGTGGAACTTGTACTGTCAGGGAGTGTCCTAAGACTATGGAATCACTTTGTCTGATAGCTAGTGCTGTGGCTGCAACTGACTTGAGGCACGCAGGCAGAGCCTGGGCTACAGGATCTAATGTGCTCGAAAAATAAGCACATGGCTTGTATTGTCCTGCTTGATCTTGTGTGAGAACAGATAATGCTGTACCTTCACGTTCAGTGACGAAAAGTGTAAAAGGCTTACTGTAGTTTGGTGTAGCTAGAACTGGAGCTTGACATAGGGCTTTCTTTAACTCATTGAAACTGAGTGTATGTTCAGATGTCCAAGGGAGGACAGTCGATACGGCTGCCTCCTGTGTCGTTAACTGTATCAGTGGCTTGGCTAGGAATGCATACTGAGGAATCCATTGTCGGCAATAAGAAGTGAGGCCGATAAAAGCACGTACCTCCTTCTGGGTCTTGGGCTGAGGAAGACTCGCTATTAACTGGATACGGTCTGGTGTCAACTGCCTACCCCTCTTGGACAGTAAGTGTCCTAAGTAGACCACTTGCTGGACACAGAATTGAAGCTTAGAAGGGGACACCTTGTGCCCCATCTCGGCTAGGAAATACAAGACTGTAAGGGATGCTCGCTCGCAATCACGTTCAGAACGGGCTGTGATCAGTAGATCATCGACATACTGGAGCAGGGCAGTGTCAGTTGGCATGTGAATGTTGTCTAGTTGTCTCTTGAGTGCTTGACTGTAAATACTAGGACTTTCTGTGAAACCTTGAGGAGCTCGTGTGAACATATAGCTTCTTCCATTTAAACAGAATCCGAAAAGAAACTGGCTGTCTGGATGAATGGGAACACTGAAAAACGCGTTCTTGAGGTCTATGACAGTGAAAAATGTGGCTTCGGAATCAATGGCTGTCAATAGGGAAGAGATATCTGGGACAACTGGATACTGGGGAATAATACATTTATTAAGCTCTCGTAGGTCAATCACTAATCGATATACTGGGGGTGCATTTGGATCAGTACGTTTCATGACTGGAATGATCGGAGAATTGCATACATTGGAGTCAGTTTCTACAACTACTCCTTGAGCGATGAGCTCGTCAATAATTTTGGATAAGGCTGCTACAGCCTCAGGTGGCAATCTGTACTGTCGGATTCGTGGTAATACTACACCTGGCTTGAGAGTCACACGATGGGGTGTGATTTGCATATAACCTACATCAGTTGGACCTTGCGCCCATAAATGCTGCGGAACATTAGACAATCTGGGATCAAAATCTCGTAATACATAGTGACCCTTAAAGTCACGTAGGAACAGACGTATTCCCTCTGGGGAACAGCATATAACTGCACCTAATTCTTTCAGTGTTTTAATGCCTAATAAATTTTCTGGACATGACTTAGTAAGTAACAGATCAGTAGTACGGGACAATGGACCTACTTCTAGAGTAACTGGCTTTGATGTTTCATTTACGATAGGTTTTCCTGAAAATCCAAGGGAAACATTTCTTGAGCCTGAGAGCGGAGCCCCTGGAACTTCGGCATGGCTAATTGTGGTCCTACTTGCCCCTGTATCAATCAAAAACTTTCTATCTTTCCCTAGTACTTGACTGTGAACATAGGGACCTTCTTGATCTACAGGTATCTCGATGAGAGGCAAGCCTACCTCCCTCTCTAGGCTGTTTCATGAATACTGCTGGTACTCTGGATACTCGGACTGTGCATACTGGTACATCTGCTGTGTAACGTGCTGTGTTGCAGCGATGGGCTGCGGTGCTGTAACTGTCTGTGGTGCATTCTGTGGCTGAGGAGTCTGTGAAACTTGTTCTTGTCTAGGCGGACGTGGTCTTTCTTTAGTCTTACCAGTAGCTATGTTATGTTTCAGAACTGCACACTCGTTTATAAAATGACCTGGCTGTTTACAATAATTGCAGTTCCCTTTAACGGGAGCTGCAGGATGACTGGCTTGATTCGGACCCCTCTTCTGACTGTCTTGAGGAACAGATTGTGCAACTAGTACTTTCATTTTCGTGTCTTTCATACGTTTCCTTTCGTGGTCTTGCTCTTCCCTGATTCTATTCTGGTGGTATTGGAGCATCTGTAACATCTGGGACGGGGTATTAGCTTGCCAGGTACTTTCGACTTTCAAAACTCGATTTTTAATTGGTGGACTTGAATTCTCGACTAATTTAGTAACAAAAAGATGAGGGTATGACTCACTACTTGTCTTGAGGCCACTGTTGATGCTAAAACATTTCTCAAATCTAGAATAAAAATCACTAATGTCTTCGTCTTGTTTCTGTTTACAGGCTGAGATTGCATCCCAGTCTTCTTTTCTAGTTGTCAATAACCTAGGCAAAACTTGTATTAATAATTCCGGTAATTCTTTACATTTCGCTCCAAGACCGGTACCTGGTACTCGTGCCTTGTCTTCAGCTTCTAGAACTGCCCAATCGATCTTTTTCTCTCCCACCTCCCATTCTTTTTCCTTGAGCTTTTCATACACCCCTGCGGGCAGCAGAACCTTTAACTTTTTAATTATATCTGGATACGTGTATTCTCCCATACGGAGCATGTCTTTTAATTCTCGGTGGAACCCTGCTGGATCTTTATCATGACAGGGAATTAATTTCTTCATCTCTAGGAGTTCCATCTTTGTAATCGGAGTGTAAACAAACACTCGTTCTAGTTCGCCACCCGTTCCTCTAACTGGGTGGACTTCTCGTAACGGATTCTGTCTCTCCATGTAAAATGGTTTACTTTCTGGGGGTGAGACATGAACAAAATGCGGGTTCAAAAACGTTCTATATTTGTGACGCTGTTCTAGAACGACACTAATTAAATCGGTACCTAAACCTTTCCATCTATACTGGAGTAACTCGTTCAGGATATCATGTAACGGGCCTGGATCAGAGTGCTGACCCTCATACAATGTAATGAGGTGCTGAATCATATACATACCCGCCAGTCGTTGCTCGGCTGGGGGCATTTTCAGAAACATTTGTGCCACTATTTCGTCTGGAAAAGTGGTAGAATCAGTAATCCATCGAACTGCTGATCGGACTAGTTCTTGTTCATGCATGGTACTCAACTCACTGTAACCGATTCGTGATTTCAGAATGTGATCGGTAGCTTGGAATACTTGTTCTAGAGAACCTTGTTCTGGTGCTGGATGATGGAAAGTAGACTTGTGTTCTAGGCGTAAATGGCGATCTGGAAATCTAGATTTTCCTACATACGCTATTCTGTCGGGATTCTCGTCCTCTACCTCTTCAGTATCAGAGTTACTTTCTTTCTCGCTTACTTGTGCTGCTTTACGTTGATCGTGTAACCTTATTATTTCTTTACGAATTTTCTTGTACATACTTTCCATAGCACTGATGGTTCTGTGCTTACCCTCGGCTATATTATCACTCCACTTTGTCAGGGTTCTCATTTCGGCTTGATCTTTGGACGGGTAATCTTGTTCTCTTATTAGACAATTGATCAGAAACTTTAATATCATGAGCTGGGTCTCAGCTTTCCTTTGAGACATGGCCTCGCCAATGCTTTCTGGATCATCCCCTGTACGGATGAAACGATATATTCTGTCTAGGTCTTCTTTCATATTCGGTAGGGTGACTAGATACTCGGCCACCCTTCTTACACGTAATGAATATAAAACCATATTATCCTCGCCTGGGACTGGATCATAGCCGCATTCATTAAGGGCTTTTCTTATTTCTGCTACAGACTGATGTCTGGGCGTACGCTGTGACGCTTGCATATGTAATTCGGCTGTTGTTAAACGCTTATGTGGCGGCGGGGTCTGAGGAGGACCTCCTCCTGCGGCCCCTAAACTAGAGTCGTCTACTGATGCTCTTCGTCCTGGCAGAGTGGAAAATGGAAATGTAGGCTGAACTTGTATGGCGGGCTGGACCGGGGGTACCGTAACAGGTACTCCCGTGTCTGGAGGAGCGGGAAGTGCCTGATTTACAGGGACTGGCGGAGCGCGAACAGGATTTGCATATTCTGGGACTGTGTCGTCCAAATAGGACGAAATGAAAATATCAGCTGCGGTCTGTTTGTGACGTAGCTTGGTCGGAACTAACGGTGGCGGAAAGTTACTGGATGCCTCCGGGGTCGCTTTTGGCAAGCCCTCGGCAAGGAGAGGATACATACCCTTAATAAGGGCATTCCTCTGTCTCTCTGATTGTTCAGTTCTGACTCGTTCACCAATCTCGATTAATTCCCTTTCTTGGGCTCGTTCCAAGGATTCTCTACTTAATTCTGACTTTCTGATTTCTTTTTCGGTTCTTTTATGAGATTCTTTGCGCCATAACTCGATGGCATCTTTCTGTGACTGTCTGGCTTTCTTTTTCCATAATGCCTCTTCTACTCGCATGATGCACTCGGCATCCCATGTGCCTGATACAGGCCATCTATACTTTTCCTCTAACTGTTTGGTATACTCGACCCATAAATCTAGATACAATATGGCGCTTATGCCATGCTTCTGATACATAAAATGACCTGGACTGTCCCTAGGCGGAACTGGAACTGCTGCTTCCAGCAGACCCTTTCTAGTTTTTAACTGACGTAACTTAGAAAACAAGGGCATGACTGGACTGTAATCTAGACACAATACAATACACAATGAACACGATACTTATTCCCCATTCATACCACGACATTAAAATACATGAAGAACATCATAACATAACAGTTCGGACAGAATATTACCTGGAATACTGAGAACAGAAACACAAGAATTTCTCGAGAACGGAACAGACTAGAGTTACTGGATGCACTGCTGAAACAGTACGGAACATACCGGTCCCATAAAGGGACGCATCAAGACCCGTATCCACCTAGGTGAACACTTCGTTTGTGGGTCTGTGTACCACCAACCCACGGACCAGAGTCAATTTAGATTGACCCTGTCTAGATACTACCCCAGCGACGGTACTCACCGGGCAGCAAGAACGGAAGGCCTCGGATCGGACTGGACTGCTACGACGACGGACGACGAACTTCGGACTTCAGTTACGGGTGGACCTCCGGATACCTCGGACCTTGGACTCTCGGCTTGGGCTCTGGTCGGGACTCGCCGCGTTCCTCCACCGTCTCGTCTGGATGCTGGACCGCCTCCTCCGTCTCCTCCATGGGCCTGAGGGATACTTGAAGCAGAAATATCTGCCGGTGCGCAGAAGAGTTCCGTCACGACTGCAGAGGGTCAGGGGGTCGGCGTGGCTTCACCGACGCGTGGGGAAAGGGCAAGTCCCTATTCGGGCGCCATTATGTGGTAAATAAATAAATAATACCTCTCTTTTTGCATGTATAAATGAATAACAGATAGCTCAATAAATAAGAGTCAAGATTCGAGGTAGTAGGAGTTTTGCAGGTTTAATACAGCATAAGGACAGGAACAGGACGACCTGCACGGGAATAGGATGGCAGGGCCCTGGCAGCGCTGCCAGGATCAGGATCGGGACAAGGGAACGGAACGGATAACTTTTAATAACAGTACATGAGCATATATACATAACGCAAACACATAGCATTACATTGCAATGGGCGTAGCAGTGGGTGGAGCAATAGGCGTGACGCGTAGCTGTCGCGAAAGATAAGGGTGAAAAGAGGTGTAACAGGGCGTATACACAGACATGTGATGCAAACGTAACAGAATATGTCATGAACGGGGCGGAAACCCATGGAGGGGGCTACCTAAGGAGCCGGGACCTCTAACCTGATGGTGCGCGCAAACTGGCAATGACGTATCACTAGGAGAAGCTGGGGGCTTCGAACTCTGTGCTAGGAGCAGAGACTGAAGTCTGGAGAGTCAGGGCGACATGTACCTAAACAGTATCTAGTATCTGATGTTTAGAGAACATGTTGATATAAACTAGAAGTCAGGAGGGGAAAGGCTAACAGACACTAAGACTGGACCATGCATTATTCTACATGTAGTGCGTGATGAAGAATATTAAATGACCATTAATACAGTATTTCTCTAACATGGGGCCGTAAAGGCTAGACAATGACGGAAACTATTGATGCAGTTCAGTAGCTTTAGGAATGCAGAGGAAGAGGACTGAACTGATAATCTGGAATCATAACATACTCTTGGCAGACTCAGAGGCAGGGCCAAGCTGAACCGGGCACTGCGAGGCAGGAAGTAAGTGAAGGGTCGAGGATACAGGTGGGGGCTGTATCGCTCCTCCGCGAGGCTTCAGGAGACAGGAGACAGGAGCTGAATCTGGTGTCCGGGCCCTTTTGAGGCCTAGAAACGGGGACTTTACAATGGAATAACGTGCACACTGAGAAACGTGGCAACGTAGCTTTACATAGGCCTGCTATTCGTAGTATTCACGAGAACTGGAAACTGCCATACTAGAGGTGGACACAACTGTAATTGCGTCTTTAATCAAACATGGGGAATAACATATGCATATTAATCATGCACATATAACATATGATGGATGACATGTAGGGACACAGAACATGGCAAAATTTACTTTTCCACAATATATACACAAATTTAGGGAGAATAAGCATTTTTAAAACATTACATCCAACCCTGAGATCCGAATAGTGGCCGCCGGACTGATATATAAAGTCTTAATTGCTTGAATTATTTCTGGCAGATAGCACCAGGAGACCTTTTTGGCGTCCAACAGGATCCTCCCCAGTGCTGAATCCGTTGCCTGTGCCCAATCCAGAAGGGTAATAACCCTTCTTACATGGTCAGCAGTGTCCCTCCCTGGGATAAAGCCATGTTGGACGCTAGATACCAGAGGGGTAACGACTGTCCCCAAATGCAAAGCAAGGATTTTTGAAAATATTTTGCTGTCTGAGTTGATTGGATCCATACACAGAGCAGACTGTCACTGAAGACCCATTAATCCCAAGTTCCACAATGACCCAACGCCCCTGGGCATCCTCTTCCACCCGCCTCCTCACTCCCAGCCCATGTCTCATAAAAATAGCAACACCTCTAATGTCAGCACCTTGTTTGGTGCAACCTAAAATGTCCATACCAAGATCCCGTAGTCACTCACGGTTGTTCCAGGCTATATGCGTTTCTTGTAAGCATAACAAATCATAATGATGAATCCGCAGCATTTGAGCCAACACCCCCCTTTTTCTCTTATCATTTAACCCACAAATATTCCAAGAACAAATAGAATATCGTCCCATCTTATCTCATTTTAGAATTGTATATCTGCTTTTCCAAAACCAATTAAACAAATCTCTTGTTTCGAGAAAAAAATATATATATCATATTCCTTTTATTCAGCCTGAACCACCACACACCCTCTGTGCCCACCTCACCACCCTCACTACCCTGCTTCCCCTCCCCCAAAAGCCACCCATCCCTCAACCCCCTCCCCCCAAATGAGGCGTAAGGACCTAGTCCTCAATGATGGAAAAGTGCACCCCCATAACCCTACCCATGCCACTCCGCCTCCCCTTAAGAAAACATTTCTCCCTGTGAACCCTTTCAAGAGCAGTTAGGGGCCCCTTATAACTGATTTAACAACATGTAGTCTCACATTGCCTGCAAAAACTCATAGTCCTTATATTCATTTCACCACATTACCTTGCAAATAAGCATGATCTCATCTAAAAGCATCTGTATCACTCCTGGTTCACTAGTGGCGTGGGGCACACACGCAAAGATCATGCAGTAAACATTTTTCTTTATTGATCCATTTGCTGAGAGTGATTTTAATCAGAACCTCTCTTGGTATTTGATGACAATTTCAGGGTTACAGGGGACACTGTTCTATTTCCCCACTACACTCCTCTGTTCATTTAGGGTAAATAAGCTATCCAAACAAAAGGAACATACATCGCAAAGTCCCTGAGGCATGCTTGGTTTAAGCGTATTTCCTCAAGGAGTGTGCCAGCAGTTCTACCTACTATGCCTCCGGGCTCCCAGCCAGACCCAGAGTCTGGCGGAGGAACAGAGGGGGCTGTCTGGAGTTCAAAGTGCATCATAGTCAGTGTGAATCACCTGCCGACTCGCTGGGATGCAACTGGGCCTGGATTACTGATCAGATCAAATCAAACACATTTATAGAGCGCGCTACAGGCCCGCTAGGGTCTCAAGGCGCTGGGAGGAGAGGGGGGGGGGCTGCTGCTACTGCTCGAAGAGCCAGGTCTTGAGTTGCTTCCTGAAGGACAGATGGTCCTGGGTCAGACGTAGGTGGGCTGGGAGGGAGTTCCATGTCTTGGCCGCGAGGTAGGAGAAAGATCTTCCTCCGGTGGTGGTTCTGCGAATCCCTGGGACGGTGGCGGAGACTGCAAGCTGAATCAAAACATTTCATTATGGCCAGTGAAGCCTGTTAAAAGTTTGGATTAAATTATCAGAATAAATAAAATAAAAGTATAAAGGGCTTCAGTGAAGGTGCAGTCCAGTGCGACCAATGAACTCTTTGAGTACCTTTTGCTTTTAAGTGCAGAGTTTGCATTTACTCCTAAACAATTCATATCTTGACATCTCCTCATTGGAATTTTTATGTTTTGGTCTTGATGTATTCATAAAATCATAATCAATGTTCCTAAACTGGTGAGGAGTTTTTTTGGTGAGTGTTTTCAGTGTGTTGATGTTTGAAGTGTTGCACAAATACGATACACATTACCTCTTACGTTAAGCCTGACTGCTCTGTGTATGCTACCAGAGGGTGAGAGCACAGGTTATTTATGGTGTGTATCTGACTTACCATGGCTAGATTTGTAGTTCCTGCTTGGACAGGGTGCATATATTCGCCAAATAGAAACTTTGTTCCTAACATATACCATAGTAAGTCATTTCCAGTAAGACTTTTGTATTACTGGGGTTATTTATTGTGATGTGGCATTGTTAACATTCTTTATATGTGTTGATTATGCAGAATGTCATTAGGCCATATGTCATTGTATTCTTTGGAATGCTGGGTTGGTTCTGAAACAGTTCGGTGAAAGGAGTAGTTTGCTTATCCTGCTACTGAGCTGGACATTCCAGCTGCTGTGGGTTTCTACAATTGAAATAAAAGAATTCACTCTGCAACCACTCATCACTTGTGACATGTTGTGTGCCACCTCTTCACACTACACCCTGGTGCTTGATAGTGTATTGTTAAATGTGCGCCATCTTCTTGTGTTATGGTGTTTGTTAAATCTGACACGTAACTTGTCATCATACTATATACTTTGAGCACACAAACACATAGAAACCTTTTGTAGATTTGCCGTTAGTAAAAGTGCCAAGGATTGGTATGCCCAGCACTAATTTGGTCAACATTTATGTTAGCACACATTATACTTCCACAGGATTGATGTCCTCTGACCAGTAGTTAATTCCATATGGATTACTGATTTCTTCTTACTTCAGGATTTTTGTTGTTTGGCTTCGTCGTTCAAGCTTCTATACATACAACATAGCCTTTTCAAATGAACTTTTCCTTGAAATGAGTATTTGCTGGTGCCTATTTACAATCTCTGTAAGTGTATTAGAATTTGGACCAAAGATATTCTCACAGATCAGTCTTTTGGTTTCAGCCATATCATAAATTGCTGGTAGTTAACCCCTATTGTTGCTCTTCTTTGCTCTTTCAATCAAATGTGAAGGGTCAGTCTTCTCTTGGGGTTTCTTAGTGAGCCTTTTGGCATTTATTTTATAATCACTCACTTCTTTACAGTTATACTTCAGAAGTAAGAAGTGTCCAAGTAGGAAGTTCTCCCTGAGCAAGCAAGGGTAGACTCTTTCAAACTGTAATAAGTTATTTCTGTCTGTTGGTTTCTAATAGAATTCAGACATAACAAACCTCCCTCTGCAAAGCTCTTTGGATCAAGGAAGGCTGATTCCTCGTAGTCCAAGGTGGCAGTAGATTTAAGCACAGGATCCAGAGAGTTCAGCCATTCTGTGACAGTCATAGCCTCATACCTCCTGCCTATCTAGACCAGAAAGATATCAGCAACATCATCATCAACATCAAAGACTTTATTTTGGTCGAACGACCATAAAAGTGCCGCTCAAATGAAAGTGCATTAAATATAATAATATATATGATACGCGATAAAATGGAGTATAGGCTAGGAGCGGAATTACGGTCATCAAGGTGGACAGATCTCTCGGTAGTCCAAACAGAGTGATAGCAACAGAACCTCAATATAGCCAAGGAACACTAACAGGGTCCGCTATGTTGTCAATGTTCACCTATTACACTGCTACAGCTAGTCCTTTAATACTTCCCCAATAAAAAAGGTAAAAGATATCATCATCATGTGACTATATTTTGATCAATAAATGACATCTTTGGATCTCTTCCAGACCCTAACGTGATCTGTAAAAGGATTATCAATGGTATACATGCACATGGACTCAAACTCATTTTAAAACAAACATTCCAGACTAAGGGCAAATCTGCTGCCCACAGATATTCCATGTATTTGTAGGAAAACCTCACCCTCAAGCGAGCAGATTTACAAGCCCATTGCACCACATTTACGCCACCATTGCGTCACTTCTGTGATGCAGCAGCGACGTAAACCATGCGCCACATTGTACCGTATTTACAACGTGACGCATCTAGGGAGATGCGTCACGTTGTAAAGCCCTGAGCCACATGAAACCTGCGTCAGGTTTCATGTGGGCATTCCAGCGCGTGGCGCGTCTCATCACAGGAACGTCTCGTAAACGTGACGCAGTGAAATCTACAAGCTTTCCCTGAGTCACTTTTACGGCCATGCTGCGACAAAACCTTGCGCCTGCTTGAAGCAGGCGTAAGGAGTGACGCAGCATGTAAGCATAGGGCACCCCCGAGCTTTGCTGGAGCCGCGTCGCACTCGTGACACGACTCCAGCAATGCACCGCTCTTACACCAGTGGATGTGACACGCATCTGTCCACACGTGCGCCATAGCGTGCCGCATTGTAAATGTGGCGCATCAGTGGTGGTGCACGGGTGGTTTTGCATGTTGCAAGTTTTCTTGCGCATCCCTGCTGATTTGCAGAAATCTGCCCCACAATATTTACATGTAAGGGTCATATAAACATGAAATCACAAGGTGTAAGGTAGTCCCAATTTGTAAAGATCGCATATTACTTTCAAAGTTTTGTCCTGTGGAATACTGTGTATATAGACATCAATGCTAGCCAGGATCTCATTTTGAGTATCAACATTAGTTTTCTTTAGTAAATTAGGTCCATCCTCGGTACCCTTCAGGAAAGAGGGCATGCTTGTCACCAGGGGTCTCAAAAATTAATTACAGAACTGTGTGTGTTTCTAATGTAGAGTCAATGCTCGAAGCAGTAGGTCGTCTCAGTGGTGAGTGCTTACCTCATTGCACAAACACTATTCTTGGAGGATTTCTCCTCTTTGTGTGTTCTGCAGAATGCAGCATGCATGCAAAGAGAAAATGACATCGAGAAATAAAGATATTCCTCCTTGATATGCCAGCCATGGGTAAGCGCCTCATTTTGGCCAAACCCATCTTTACGTCGTCTATCTGTTGAAAAACATTTTGTGTTTCAATTAGGTTCAACATTAAACTATCATTCAACCCCGGATGACAGGGATTTAGTAGTACCAGGGGGGGGGGGGAAGGGGGGGGGGAGTGGACCCTATCACGGTACGCTGTGTTTAAGATTAGTCCCCACACTCTTGGATCAGAGAGGTATATCCCATGAGCACACCACAAACTGAGGGGCATATTATCAAGGGGGGCGAAAGAGAATTATCGCCGCTTTAGCGGCCGTTTTCATCCGCCAAGCGGCGTTCATTCTATCGCCCTATTAGCAAGCTGTCTCTAACAGCAGTTAGCGACAGCTTGCAGGCGATAGCGAGCGGTTTAGGGCCCGCTTTGCAAGTCAGCGATATTTATCGCTAATGACATGCAAAGTGGGCGTACCAAACCTGTCAGCGACTGAAAGCAGTCGCTAACATCGCTATCGCCTATTAGCAACACAAGAGTAGCGATGGAAATATTCGAGCTAAGCGCAAATATCTCCAAAAACTAACGTCTGCTGAGATCAGTTCTTAGCCCTTATATCCAACGGGAGGTGGATATAATGGCTAAGACCCTGTTAGCGATAATGCATGAATATCGCTGTATTCTCAGCGATATTCACACATTTTGCCGCTATCGCCAGGAATTGTATCGCTTTTGAGATAAACGTTGCTAATTGCACGTTATTGCAGCAATAAAATCCAGTAATGCGCGGCGATAAAAAAATTGCCGCTAAGCCTACTTAGCGATAAATATCGCTATTTGTTGGTAATATGCCCCTAAGTACCTTGAACATCACGGATATAAAAGCTGTGCATGTTTTCCCACTTATTCTTGTTTTCAGTTGTAAATGTAGACATTAATCAAGAGTACCCTTACCAGCCCCGAGGCCATACTTTAGGTTGGAAATAAATTCATGTTGATCTGCCTAGGTGGACCTGGATAGAATCACCCTCCCATGACTCTGGCCATGGAATCTATTAGGGGCATGGGTCATTAACATCTAGGGTCCCATCTTATTCCTTTCTCAAATAAATCCAGACCTGGGCCTTGAACCTGGTACACCTGTTTTACAAGCAGACATGGCTGGGTCCATCCTAAATACATCAGCTGGCACTGGATCAGAGCCCGGATCATAGCCCTTTGACATGATTAACATTGCTTTGGTATTTTCCTCCATCAAAAAAAACATGAACTCTACCAGGCTTAACCTGCCTATCGGTGAGGGACTTACCTGTCTCACTCCCATACATCTTACTAAAGTGGTTCACCCAAGTCTCTGGGGACATGACACTGTCCACAACATTGTTTTAAAAATGGAATATGCATATTACACACAGGTAGAAACACAAAACTTTGTGGAAAGAAAATTTAACACAACACACTTTTCTTTTGTAATCTGCAGTCCCTCTGTGCAGGTCAGAGCTTATTTATCCTTCTTATATTACACTGACTCCCAGTGCCTTCTGGGCACTCTCCACACATACAGAGTCAGGTTAGGTATCCACCTGCAGCCGAACTGTGTGCGAGGTCAGGTGCAAAATAAGTGCTGCTTCTGTACACTGCCCCGTGTGCAGTTCTGTTACTGGCACTGAGCACAAAGAGGGAAGAGACTAGCAAAGGACAGAAAATGGCCAATCACAGCATGGCTTCATATTAAAAGGCCTTGTTTAGTGGATCTGCGCCTCCCACCTTTGCGCAGCCGCATGTGCAGGATGGTTGTGTGACATTACAATTCATGCATAAACTATGCATGCCTGTGCCACACAGCCTTTACCACACATGCTATTGCCACACATATGTCTCTACCACACCTGCCTTTTCCAAGCATTTTCTTTTAATAACATTGCAACTACCTTTACCATACATACTTTAACCACCCACCCCTGTAATATGCAACTTATTTGATAACATTTTAATTTTCAAAAATTAAATATAAACTGTTTCTTTTTCTTTAGTTTTCAACTTGAATTGCACAAACCACAATAAAAAGCATTAAGAGAACCAGCAACACATGGCTTTGCAGTAAATACCTTATTAAATCTGTATCCCTAACCTAGAAGATGGGCACATGAATTTGAGAAAGTAAAAAACACAATAAGAACCATTTCGTTATAAAGTTGTTTATATTAAAATGAGATTTCAATGCTTATTTTGTTGTAAATTGTATTAAATCTTTTTCAAAAAGATATAAAAATTGACAACCACCATTTTGTGGTCATTGGGTCACTGATCTCTGAGGTGACCACATGCACTCCTGAGAGGAGGCTATTGTAAGACAATGGGTTATTTATTGGGGGGTTAGCCTCTACTCAAGGAACAACCACAATGGGGCAAGGCATCAGGCTGTGTCTGAGAAGTCTTTGTCGAAGAGGGGCACTGGACAAGTATCAGTGAAGCCATCAACCATGGCAGGAAAAAGTTCAGAGTGTGAGAAGATGTGTTTTCAGGCATAGGAGGTCATTGTCGATGGTGAGCCTGTCCTTGTTGAGTTCGGTAAAGATTTTTATCTTCAGACTTAGACAACGATTTAGAAATGAAAGCCCTCCTGTTGGTCGATGCTGCAAGTCTTAGCCAAAGTGGGCTACACAAGTCTGGATAACATTGCTTGGAGGTCCAGCTTACCAGCACTCGCTGCTGCAGAGAAGAAAATAGCGGGAGTTACCACAAAGTCAAGGTGATAGGCAATGCTCTTTGGGTGGATCAACTGACTGGTAGGTCCGGTTCTGGTGTAAGTTCTTCTGATACATTCTGGTGATAATTTCTCTAAGTTCCAACTTTTGGGTTTTGGAAGCAGCAGCATTTCAAACACCACTTCCAAGACCTGGGGTGCACCACAAGTGGGTTAGAACTCACTAGTCTAACAAGTCCTTGGAGACAACACTTGTGGTCCTGGATTCAATGAGATGTATTTCTCTACTTCAAGAAGCAAGGCTGGCCTCAATCAGCAGAGCAGTCCTCTGAAAAGCAAGACAAGACTTAAGCATTAAGACAGTCCTCTGAAGAACAAAGCAGGTCTCAAGTAGCAGGGCAGTCCATTGGAGAACAAAGCAGGGCTCAAGTAGCAGGGCAGTCATCTGGAGTACAAGGCATTAATTCCGAAGCCTTTCACAAGTCCAGGAGTATACAGAGGAGGTGGTGGTGACAGCCTTTGAAGTGTGGTTGTCATCCTGGCTACTCCCACATCTGGTTCTGGAAAGTTCTCCCCTTCCCATGCCATGGCTCCAAATAGTCTGTGGTGACAAAAGCATGTTGTCAGGTTCCATTGTGTGTGTGCTGGATGAAGCCCTATCACATGTCAGTGTGGCAGAGAACAGACCTGCCAACCACTTCCTGGAATGATGCCCCATCCGGACAATACCTAGTCCCTCTATGTCCCACTGAGTAGGAGTATAAACAACGAAGAGTTGGCTCTTAATCAGTTAGGCTGAGCACTTATACACATTAAACCAAAAGGACATGCCTAAACTGATATGTAAATTGAACAATAAACTTTACTCTATAAGGTAGAAAAACTCATTTCGACCTGAGATGTTGCTAACAAATAGCGATTTATTCATTCAATTTGAAAATAATTTTTTACAAGAAATTTTTCATTTTATATACAATACTACACCATTATTTCATACAAAACTCATTCGACTAGTCATCCATATCACAATCATGCAAAATCAAACATCCATATGTACACAAAACAAAAGAATAAAAAGAAAAGAATTGCCAGGGAGAAGAAAAAGTGTGGGTGGGGGGAAAAAAGGACAAAGGTTGCTCAAACAATAAGTATCTGTAATTAACCATATATATACATATACACTAAGAAATTAATCACAATCAGCTTAAATGATGGAACACACTGTATATACTCAAATTAACACATACAGGTTGTTACTTTTTGAATTTTTGAATTTAACAAGAGCAACACTTTGTACAGGGGCCTACGCGTTTTGAGTCCTATACAGTGAAGGGACTCTCATCAGGGCCAAAGGAAATATCCTACTGGTCTGCAAGGCCACTTAAGGGGTGTAGAAAGTATAGGCGCAGCCGGTAGTGCTCTGCTTTTGAACTGGCGTGGTCACACTCGCTCGGTCTGAGCGGACTCCCAGGGTCAGAGACAGAGTTGTTCTCCACTATAGGGTTGAACAAGTGGGCACAGACGAGGTCCGGGGACGTGGCCTGTGTTAAGACAGCACCGGGGCTCTGTTGAAGGGCGTCCCAACCGTATTTTTGAAGAATTTTTGATTGTGTGCTTGACTCCTGATGACCGAAGTATCCTCGTCTCGTTCGGCGTCTCCAAAGGCACTGATCCTTCGCGCATGCGACGTGCACTGAGTAGGAGGCATTCACAAAGGCCAAGTTATGCATAGTCTCATGGCCCAGGACACAGGCACCAAATGGTTAGGACAAGAAATTGCCAACTTTCTAAAAGGGGACTTTTCAGAATTGTCATTTAACATTGACTGCACCATTTAAGAGGATTTAAATGGCAATTAAAGTTGGAAGTTCCAAAGTTGGAATTCCCTTCTGCTGCCAATCAAAAATTTACACTTATCAACGTAATAAGGTAACCCAATGCTATTCAATGGGAGAGATAGGCCTTACAGTAGTTAACAATGAATTTAGGACTTTTTCACCACCAGGACATGTAAAATGTGAAGCACATGTCCTACTCTTTGAATGCAATGCACCCTGTCCCATGGGCTATTTAGGGCCTACCTTAAGCATGACATATGTTTTTAAAAGAAGAATTAGGCCTGGCAAAATTTGTATTTTGCCCGTGTGAATTGGCAGTTTAGATCTGCACCATAGGCTGCAATGACCAGGCATGAGACATGTTTAAAAGTGCTAGTTTAGTGTGTGGTGCAATAAATGCTGCAGGCCTCCTAGTAGCATTGTCTATATATATTTTACCATATACCCGGGATTCATAAGTAAATTCAATGTGCCAATCAGGAGGCATGGGTGGAATTTCAATTATACTAGAGTAATCTGAGTAAATTTGGTAATGCTGTGTTCGTATTTACCACATAATTACGCAGCCAGGGCCCGATGTAGGTAAAATAGATTTACCGATTTTTAATTACCGAATTGCACCGATTCGGTAATTAAAAATCGGTAAATCTAAGGGGTGGATATGTAGGAACATCCAGATGTTCCTTTTACCGAATCGGTAAATATCTGTATTTACCGATTCGGTACATACCGACCGGTAATGCCCCATTCATTCCTATGGGCTTTGAAGCCCATAGGAATGAATAGGGCATTACCGGTCGGTATTTACCGAATCGGTAAATACAGATTTTGACAAGGGTGCAGGGGGTGTCACTTTGACACCCTCTAGCACCCCCAAAAAAGATTTGGGTGCCATGTGGCAGGCATACCTGCCCTAAGGGCAGGTCTGCCTGTCACATGGCACAGGTGTGCATGCACACATGTGCATGCACACCGGAATCGGTATTTTACCATCAAATATATTTGATGGTAAAATACAGATTCGGTAAGGGTTGTGGGACTCAGAAGAGTCCCACCTACATATCGAAATTAACGAATAGGTAAAAATACCGATTCGGTATTTTACAGATTCGGTAAATTTACCGATCGGTAAATTTACCGAATCTGTAAAATATGTGGCCCTACATACCATTTAGTAAATACCGTTCGGTAACGGCCGAAAATACCGATTTTCGGCCGTTACCGACCGACCTACATCCGGCCCCTAATCCTCCCATCATAATTGTGGGGGAAATGTTACTCCCTCGCTATTTGTGTTCTGCTGCATTTAGTGGTATTTCATGGTGCAAAAATGTATCCTTGTGTTTTGGACTTTAAATACAAACCAGCGATGCCATAATAAATCCAATCAATCGCTAGATTTGTGTATCCAGGAGCTAGCAGTGTCCCGTTGGTTATTCAAGAGACTTTTGGAACTCTGGGAGACATGGGGCGGTCCTGAGATAAAAGCATAGCTTGATACATGTCTGTACTGCTTGGTAGGAGAAGGAGTGAGCTCTGCTTCTGCCACGTCAGATGCGGTTGTGAGGGTTAGAGGAAGCGAAGCGGAGAGTAGGTATCTAGTGGGCTGATGGCACTTCAGGTGGTGGTTTAAGAAGGCAGGGCCACAGTTGTGGAGGGCTTTGTATTCATTGGTGAGGAGCTTGAACTGGTATATTTTCTGTATAGTCAGGGGAGTTCCCTGAGGTAGCGGGTGATGTGGGGTTGTCTTGGGAGATTCAGGACGAGTCTGGTTGCAGAGTTCTGTATGGTGTGTAATCATCTGAGGAGGTGAACTGCTATCCCTGCTTAAAGAGCGTTGCGATAGTCGAGTCGGTTGAAAATGAGTCTGTCCCTGGGTACAGGTGCGTCTTGAGCTTTGGGGTAGCTATTTGAGTTTCTTACAAAGCATGCAGAGGATGAAAAAGAAGGTTAAGGAGACTTAGTTGACCTGAGTCATCATGGTTAACTTGCTCTCCAGAATTATGCCTAGATCCCAGCAAGGTCAGTGGGGGTAGGAGTAGAATTGAGTTCTGAGAGACATCAGAATGTGTCCACTGGGGAGCTTTTGTTTCTGAAGATCAACCTCTGTCCTGTCCGTGTCAAGTTTCAGGCAGTTGTCCTTCATACAGTTGTGAGGAGAGTTATTGGTTGATTATATTTTCTAATATTTTGGCTGGAAATGGGAGCAGTGAGATTGGTTGGTAGTTGTTGGGTTTGCTGCAGTCTGCAATGATTTCTTTAGTAGGGCATTTAATTCTGCATGTTTTCAGTCCCAGAGGAAGGGGGGGTGGCAGGGACAGCTGGTGCAGGTAAGATCGGTGGGGTGTAGGGTAGTTGGCAGACCACAACGAGGGAAAATAACATTTAAAAATGAAAAACACTTACCTTGCACTCGCTGCATTGCCAAGCTGATTCTCTCCTTGTCTAGGTTGAAGATGTGATGAGGCCTGGGTCTGTTGGGGCCCTTGAGGGGACTGAGTTCATAATGGAAGCGATGGCCAGTGGCATGAATTGGATCCATTCAGTTAGTCAGATGTCTGTCGTAGTAGCAGGGTCATTATGTTGCTTGAAGAAGTCTGTGGCTTTGGTCTGGGGTTTGAAGTTTCTGAATATGTTGACGATCTTTTGTGTGTATAAATTCCTAGGCAACAATATAACAATGAAAAAGGACAAGGTTGCAAAAAAATTAACATGTATAACAAAAACTATCAGAAGGAGTACATATTTATTACATATTTAAAATAACAGATCGTACAATACATAATCATCATCAATGAGTACAATGTTAATTGAAAACAGACAATAAATGATAACCAATCAATAAAAAAACATATACATTAAAAAGAAGACTAATAATATACTTGACACGCGTTTCGGCGTTAAAAGTACGCCTTCTTCAGGAGCCACAAAGTATTCTGAAATATATAATAGAGATAAAACAGAAAAATAATCAATATACACCATTGGGATAAAATCTATATATACAGTATAAAAACATACAATTCATCTAATTTCTATATATAATATGTAACATTTCAAAAACACCTATTTACAAAGCAACCCTTATCCTCATTTCATAAATAGAAAGCATCAATGGCATAATATAAACAGCTTCTAATAAAATATCTGAGTAGTCATAAAATCCTAATGTGTCACATGTGGTAAGCCCATTAAGATGACAATAATGTCACTCCGATGAAAACAACAAATCAATAATAATTCTAAGGTACCAGAGATGTAAAATCACATTTCTGAATACGGCAATTCAAAAATGACAACAAAGAAACAACCCTAATGCTCACCTTTCTAGAGAACTGTCATAATCTTGCAAAGCTTGTTTTCACTGTGATAGAATAAAGGACTAACAATAAGGAATATTTATGATCAAATAATTCTTGAGTTTCTGTCGATTTAAGAGAAAGAAATATATCCCTTAATGCTTAACATTATTGCCGTGATTCACTCACATAGAAGGTTAAGATCTGCTTACCGTATTTATAAATTAATACGTCTAAGTAGGGGTGTCCAAAAGTTCCCTAGGTACACCTTCAGTCAACCAATGCTTGATAGCAAGGAGTTCAAGTGGGCATAGAAGTGAGATCTATAATGAACAAGTGTTTTCAAAGGCATTAAGATAAGGAAATATTGTTTAAAAGGGATTCTTTTTTTTTTTTAACAAACATTAACGCCTGATTGATAGTCACGCTTACCAAAGAACAACACCCGAAGGGAGCAAATATCTGTTGATACGATTGAGTCGCAGCTCACATTTGTGTTTATGCAGATCGTTGAATTGTTTAAAAATCGTCGTGCTCCTTGATTCAAATCCACACAATAAAAAGTCCCCGAAATGTGAGAGTCTGAAATCATAAATGAGTAAAACAGACATAATACCCGAAATGTCGCTCAAGTTGGATAATCAACCTTTTTAAACTTTTTTTTAAAGTAGTCTGATAGACAGTCAAGGTAGCGCTCGAAAACACTTTCCAAATAAAGGCAAGACGTAGCAACAGAAGATAGCTGTTGTAGTCTTTACGAAAATCTGGCGGATTCGTGATAAAAAGCGACGTACTGCTCGATAATGCAAGTCTAGGATAACAAAAGAAACCAAATTACGCCCTTAGTTCGAAAACAAATAAGGACTAACTAGTTGGCTAACTAGAGCAACGACAAAAATAATATGTCATAATGGAATACAAATTGGATAGCAAACCGAACACTAACTTCTGCTTACCTAATTACGGCCGCATGAGAGATTCAAAAGACGTGGCAGCAAAGGATGGCTGTTCGCGTCTCCCGACGGTTAAAAGATGTATCACTGGAGTCGGATTTAGCGCGATCTTAAGTATACCACAGGGGTAGGTCAAAGGTCACATGATTGACCGGCCAAGAAATGTTAAAGATACAAGCACCATTTGGGTAAACTTATGGCTCGATCGTAAGTGTAGTAACTTATGAAATTAAGACCCTGATGGGACTAAAATAGTTTACTATACAGTTCTCGAACATAAAATAGGTAGGGCAAGTGATAGGTATAAACCCATTTTACATTGCCAATGTCAAAAATTATAATCAATGACGGATTATAAATTACAGAATACATAAACAAGGACAGATTGCAGATGGTTAGAATATCGCATTTTCCCAAGGGATTTCACTATTTAATCCCCGTTTAAATGTGTCTAGAACAAAAATCCAATATACTTCTTTTTTCTTGCGGATAGCGCAACCACCTTTATTATCAGGGGTTCTTAATTTTTTCCAGAATGCGCCATTGAAATTCTTCCGGTTTATAGTGTTTCTCCGCAAAATGTTTCACCAGGGGGGCTGTCAATTTCTCTGTCCTAATTGCAGACCTATGTTCAGAAAGGGGAACATGGATAGCTCTAGAGGTCTCGCCCACATACCCTAAGCCACATGGGAAAAGGATAAAGTATACAGTATTCATGGTTTTACAGTTCCAAATGTCATAAGCTTTAGTGGAAAATCCATTGTGAGAAAAATCCTCACCACTTAAGATATTAGAACAGCATTTGCATGAAGAACACTTGACAGTCCCCCGTCCTGGGAGGTTGTTCAGTAGAGATCTTTGACTTAATCCTGAACAAGACAGTTTCTTTTAATATCTCGAATGGATAATCCGGTCCTTAATGTTTTTATTTCTTGTATGTGCGAATAATGGTTTCGCCAGGTTGTCATGAGAGGTAGGGTTGCAGTTAAGAATATGCCAATTGGCATTGATGATCTGTTTGATTCGATCATCTAAAGTTGAATGTCTAGTAACGCAGACAAGTTGGTCAGTGGCAGCTGGTACCTTAGAATTATTATTGATTTGTTGTTTTCATCGGAATGACATTATTGTCATCTTAATGGGCTTACCACATGTGACACATTAGGATTTTATGACTACTCATATATTTTATTAGAAGCTGTTTATATTATGGCATTGATGCTTTCTATTTATGAAATAAGGATAAGGGTTGCTTTGTAAATAAGTGTTTTTGAAATGTTACATATTATATATAGAAATTAGATGAATTGTATGTTTTTATACTGTATATATAGATTTTATCCCAATGGTGTATATTGATTATTTTTCTTTTTATCTCTATTATATATTTCAGAATACTTTGTGGCTCCTGAAGAAGGCGTTCTTTTAACGCCGAAACGCGCGTCGAGTATATTATTAGTCTTCTTTTTAATTTATATGTTTTTTTATTGATTGGTTATCATTTATTGTCTGTTTGTAATTAACATTGTACTCATTGATGATGATTATGTATTGTACGATCTGTTATTTTAAATATGTAATAAATATGTACTCCTTCTGATAGTTTTTGTTATACATGTTAATTTTTTTGCAACCTTGTCCTTTTTCATTGTTATATTGTTGCCTAGGAATTTATACACACAATTGTTTTCCCTGTCCTAGGAATATTGTTATTTCTCACTCAGGGGGTCCTTGTTTCTCACATATTATGTTGACGATCTTGTCATGGAAGAAGATAGCAAGGTGTTGCAGAGTTCCTGTGAGGGGGTAAGGCTGTGTATAGCAGCTGAAGGGTTGAAGAGTTCTTTGCTGTCATTGAAACTTGTTTTGATGCAGGAGGCTAAGGCCTTTTTCTTTGATTCCCACCACTGTCTGTGGTAGAGGTTGCGAGCTGTCTTGAAGGTGGTCTTGTTGATTGTGTCCTTGCCAATACACCATCTCCTTTCCAGATGTTTACAGTGTCGTTAGGCAGTTCTGAGGTCTTTAGTGTACCAGCTAGCCAGCTTGCAGGACCTTCGGTGGGTGTTGTTGCTGACTGGAGCGACGCATTCAATGCAGTTGGTGATCCAATTGTTGAAGTTTCTGAAGTTCTGGTCTAGGTTGTTGGATGAGATGGGATAGTTGATTTTGAGGGCATTGATCCACATGTCCTTTAAAACTTTGCTCCAGCTTTGGTGGGGAGCACTGGGCAGAATTTAGGCAGAGGCTTGTGAGCTGGTGATGTTGAAGTTGACGATGGAGTGGTCAGTTCAGAAGAGTTCCATGGTGTGGGTATACATGATGCAGTCGCTGGAGGTAAAGATGGGGTGTAGAGTGTGGCCTATCATGTGAATGGGGTCATGGATGAGTTGGGCAAGTCTGATGCTGTTCAGGCTGTCAAGGAGGTTGGTACTGTTGATGACATTGTGGTCATCAAGATCAACATTGTGGTTGCTGAAAATAATTTAGTTGTTGAAGTCTATGGCGAGGGGGCGATAAAGTCGGCGATGAAGGTGCAGAAGGCTAGATGTGGTCATGGAGGGTGGTAGGTGAAAGTTCTCCTGATAGAGGTTTTTGCAGTTTGTTTGGAGTTGGAAGTTGAGGTGTTCCATGACTGAGGGTGATTTTGTCATTTGTGGTGGTACTTTGAATGGATTCCTCGTGTATGATGGTGATCCCTCAACCAGGCTTGTTGATGGGGCTGCAGTAGGTGATATTGTATCCTTCGATAATTGTGGTGGCAGTGTTGGGTGTGGAAGTGGGGTTTAGCCAGCTAGTGTTTGCATTGTAAGTGTGTGTTAAAAAGGGCAACTGTGTGTTGGTGTTTTTTGTTCAGGTCATGTCTTCAGTGTTTTTTTGTTGCCGCTGGTCAGAGGGCGGATGTAGCCCGCCTCTCCTATTTTTTGGGATGTCAGCACAGCATGGTTGTCCGTCCAATGGTATAGAAATCATATTTTTTTACCTAATTCACTTGGCCAGAGGGAGATTAGCAAAACATGGATCTGTATCTTATCACCTACAGAACTTGACTGGGTAACATCTATTAAATATACCATCAATACAGATAGAGACATTTTCAGAAGAAGAAATACATTTTGGTCTCCAGCAATAAAATCCTTTCAACATTCCCTTGTGTGTTCTGTATTTCAGCATAGTCGGCCAGCGCACAAATCGAAGGAGAAGATTATGCCTTGGTATAAAAGAGCTCCTCTGCTAAGGCAATCACTGAGGGGGGCCCCAGAGGTTAAATCCAAGACAAATGAGGACAAAAATAAAGAAAGATTGTAGGGGGTTAAAAGACGTATGCTGAAAAACTCTATGGAAAACTATTCTAGGACAGTAGATTGCCAAAAAGTAAGGAATTCTGGGGTACAATCAGTGGCCTAACAAAAGGCCAGGCCCAGCACCAAAATGCAGCATTAAGTGAAGAAACCTGGACAGCATATGTGTGCGAAATATAAACTACCAAAATAGGAAGACAATCTAGGAGATGAAGGGGCCAAGAGATGAGGGGGCATGGCTAGGAGCCGATGTGAGAGGAGGTGAATTCCAGAGCTCCGGCCGGCATATCCCTGGTAAACAATTATCCTGAGCCGGGGCACATATATTCTGTACCTGATGAATCGCAGACTGTCTCGGGAGAGTGTTGTTCCCATTGGTGAGGCTGGCTGAACTATATGGCAGAGGAAAACCAGCTGAAGACGCACTGATAGAGAGCGGCCCGGAGTGACACAAGATGGCAGCTGATGCGGGGAGGAATAGCTAGCCTATTGCAAAATGACTGGGACCTGGGCTACCAAGCCCCAAGGGTAGTTCCCGCAACACTCAGTGCAGTGGGTCAGGAGCAGAGGCGCCGTGCTTCCAAAGGTGTGGGAGGAAGACCTGGCAGATCCCCCACACCCTTCACAATGAGAAAAAGATGGAGACTGCATTTCTGGACGAGTAGCGGAGTGGCCTATATTGGGGACAGCACCCGGGTGAGATCACAGACTCCTGGGTGTGCACCACAGTGCATATACTGTAGTTCGTCTATTTGGAGCCCTGCAAGGAGCGACCTACGGCCGGTAGAAGAGGTTCACAAATGTGAGGCCTTGTAGGGGGGCGGGCACGTGAAATGGCCCAGCCGCAATACAAAGGGGAGTTGGGGATATGCATTGAACCCAAACGTCCCTGTTGCTGCAGAATGCAGTAGTGGATGGCTTATCAGTGGTGACGTGATTAATGCGACTGGCTGACTAGGCCATACCAAATAGCTCTGGGGAGCGCTTAAGGTCAGCGACAGACCAGGCCTAGAAATTGGGCCTAATGGTCTGGCGCTGTTTGCCCAGGGCCAAAGATAGGTGCTGATCTGAGGGGGCTAGGATTGGCCTTCTTACACCGCCTCACTTCAATTTTGTACTTGACCCTGCCCTAAACCATTCCATCCCTCCCTTGACGTGCACAGCGGCCTCCTCCAACACACCAGCTCTGAACAGTTGGCTTGAACACTGATCTTTGACAGATGTATGGTGTGACCATAATCCAGATACCCACATATACTCGTTTATCTCCCATGTGCATGATCTCCTTGTGAGATTGAATCAGATTGTAAGCTCTCCCTCACTTTTACCAGTTATTATACACATGGAATACCTAGGTCGCCCACACACTGACCACAACCCCGACTAATGCAACTAGGCTGAAATGCCAGCCCACTTCAAGTTCCCAATTGGCATCTCCAGCTAGCAGCTCTGAAAGACTCAGTATTTTGGGCCCCGCTAGGGATAAACACGGCAGACTATTTTGATACCAATACAGGCACCGCATGTAGCAGGTCTATCAAATGGGAGGCATGTAAAGTGCTTGTTAGAGGGCACAGCATGGGACTCACCTAGAACACACACACACAGCTAACCCTAGAGATAGGGCCGATAGGACAGGAGATATTACCCTGTGAAACACACGTGGCATTAGGGAATGTCTGACAAAATATCAAAAGACAAAATATCGACATACAAAAATATCGGAACAATATTATCAATGTCAACAATATTGACATCCTATCTACATCATGGTAAGTAAAAAAATATCGAAAGAAATATATCAATGTCAAAAATATCGCTTTAAAAAAATATCGTTTTTTTTTAATTAAAAAAATATGTAAAAGAAATTAAATAACACTTATAAATATATTAAACATGGTTAAAAACATTTTATATTTAAAATTAATAAGTAATATACATAATTTAATAAGAAAATAATGAAACATATACATATAATATATAATATATATACTTAATAATAAGTTTTAATAATTATTTTAATAACTTCTAAATAATTAAAAATATTATAAATTACAAATACATCTATACACATAAAATATTAACATACATAAAAATTAAATAAATATGTAAAACAAATTAGAATAAATTATTTACTACATTAGCAAAAATAATACAAAAAATATTAAATAACAGAGGGAAAAAAAACTACTATTCCAACTCCCAAAAAACAACAGTAAGGAAAATGTTGGATAGCGTAGGGGTAATAATTACTTTTCCCACTCTAGAGTGTGCAACAGCAGGGAAAGTGTTGGATAGCGTTGGTGTAAAAATGACTATTCGCACCCTAGAGAGTGCAACATTAGAGAAAGTGTTGGATAGCGTAGGAGTTAAAAATAATATACTTATAAATAAATTAATATTTTAAAATATTTAATAAATTAATTATTAAATAATTCTAAACTATTAACAAATGATTAAAAACATAATTACCAATGAATAATTAAATAACAATAACTTAACAATAAATGGCAATTAATAATAATTAATAAATATTACTCACAAATTAATAAACATTGAACAATAAAATATTTTGTGTATTAAAAGCATATTAATTATTACAAACAAATTACCAATTAACTAATATTGAACAATTAAATAATTTGTTATACCAAAAATATTAATTATCAAACATTAATTGCCAATTAATAATTACTTATTAATATATTAATTAAAAATGTCAATACATAATATTTAGTAATATTTAATTACCAGTTAATGATTAATCTATAATGAATTAATTTTCATAACCAAACAATTATTCTTTTAAATAATTACCAATTAATAAGTAATACCCAATACATTATTCATCAATACCTAACTATTTATTAAATACTTAATTACATATCAATTACTTTACACACTATTCCCCTATAAACGCACAACAAATTCCAATAATAAAATAATACACTTAACATAATTATCAATTAATCAATTAATTAAAAGTAATTACAAATTAATAAAATGTAATTACCAATTATTAATTAATTAACAATAATATAATTAGCAATACCAATTAATGAAAATAAATTCCTACTAAATTACATCTAAATTACTTCCCACCCTAGTCCCCTATGAACCCAGAACCCGCTACAGAACTTACACACAATAATTAATTAAAATGATTTTATAATTCCTAAAAATTAATAATTAATTTAGTATAAATAAATCACTTCCCACACTATTCCCCTATAAACCCACAACCAACTGTACTAAAATACAAAATTAACTTAAATAACATTAAAAAAATAGCACATACATATTAAATACATAATAATATACATAGACATCATATAAAAATCGATATTAGTAACATGGATATTACTAACATCGATATTACTAACATCGATATTACTTACTTTTGAAATTCTGTCCCTTCGATATTAAAAAAATCGATATTACTTACCGTCTATATTCTGTCCCTTCGATATTATTACATCGATATTATTGTAGGTCGATATTTAAATTTCAATATTTTGGCTACTCACCGGCATTAGGCATAGGAGACCTGCAATGTCTACATAAAAAAAGCAGTGAATACATAGGAATGTTGGAGAGACTACGATGCTTAAGTTGCACAATGCACTCAGCATGCACGACATCTGACAGGCCTGGAAGATTGCTGGTGTGGATACTGTGTCAGGAGCAGTCCCAACACCCCATACATGCTATACATACCACAGCAGGTCCCGTAGTGTGATATACATGCCGAGCTGGCAGAACACTATACGGCTCTATGCAAATCGACAACCCCAAATAACAAAGAATGAGTCCCTTCTTGTCCACGATACACCTGCCCACCATAACACCAGAACAGAGTGAAGCACTAAGTGCTCCGATTGGGTCATAGCGATGCTGGTAACAGAAAAAAACCCATGCCTAGATGTACTCCTAACAGAATTTTACAAAACATATGCGGCAACATTAGTACCGCACCTCCAGGTTACCTATTCTGCAGCTTTGGTAGATGCCAGTCTCCCAAAACTATTGAATGAAGCGCAGCTGGTTTTGCTCCCTAAACCCAACAGGGTCTCTATGGAGCTGGGCTCATATATGCCTTTGGCTGCATTGAATACCAATGACAAAATCATAGCGAAGCTCCTGGCTGATCGGTTAGCACCACTCGTTCAATCTCTGGTTCCTGATGACCAGAATGGATTTGCCCCAACCCCAAGTACTTTACTGAACCTCAATGTTTCTTCAGGGTTGCTAAGTATGCACCGGTCCAATGTTTCTCCTCAGACTGTTTGATCCTAGACCTGGAGAAGGCCTTTGATACGGTGGAGTATCATTAAAATGATCCGGCTTCTGTATCATGAACCAGTGATGAGGGTACAGACAGGTCCATATATCTCTGCACTGGTAGGGCTGCAGTGGGGAACCAGACAGGGGTGTCCACTATTCCCCATTGCTGTTCTCGCTAGCTGTGGAACCTCTGGCAGCAACATTCCGAATGAGCGGTGCAGGGTGGGGAATCCCACTAAGAGATGCTCTGCACACCATCTCTCTATATGCTGACGATCTCCTCCTATACTTTAAAGACGTGCATTCAATCCCGGGAGAAGTGGGACACATCCTAGAAGAGTTTGCTTCCCTATCTGGGCTAAAAATAAACACAGCCAAGTCCTGTCTTTACCCGCTTGACAGCACATGTCCTAACCCATATTACTTGCTTAATAACGTCAGTATAGAGTGGCAGACAAACACTTTCCACTGTTTAGGGATTCATATATATCATCAACAAGATGACCTGCTCGAAAGTGACCAGGGCAGGGCGATGACTTCAATCTGCTCTCAAATCTCTTTCTGAGGCACACTCCCCTGGCAACTATGGGTCGCGTAGATCTGGTTAAAATGATATTCTTACCACAGCTTTTATACTTCTTTGCCAACCGTCCTACGTACATTCCACCAGCTTACTTCAGAACTTTGAGGGGACTCCTCTGAGGGGCATCCTGTAATAGATTTGCCCTCCAGAAACTTTATTTACCGGCAAACCAAGGCGGGCTTGCTCTTCCTAACTTAGAATAATACTACCTAGCAGTGCAACTGCAATGTGTAGCCTGGTACCTTGCTGAGTGTCAATTGTCAGACACAGAAACATATCTACTGCCCCTGACCCATCAGACCATTCTCTCAATATTCCATCTATGCAATAAGCAGAAAACCCGCCTAAGTTACTACTCAGCGTATCATACAGATGTTACCACAGAAGCCTGTTCATCACACGTCTCATACGCCACCACACTTCCACTGCTAGGCACTCTCAGGGGCCATACGTGTATCAATACATGTGAATTATGACACCTGATGGAAGGTGGAATTCACAACACTGGGAATTTATATCATGAGGGCAACCTGATGTCTTTTGCCCTTTTGGGGTTCCAACCCGGGCAATTCACCATACACTGGACGGTCATTGCCGCATTACATAAACAGTGGGGTGACATGTCACGAGAACCCCCAAACCACTTGACAATCAAACATTTGCACGTCACGGGGCAGGGACACCACTAATTGAGTGGTTAACTGCCTCCCTTGGGCATCATACAGCGACTATATTACTCCCCTTACGAACGAGTTGGGAGGTGGATCTACAGCGACCCTTCATGGATGCGGAGTGGAGCAAGGTACAGGAGGGGCCCAATAATGTCCCGCATAATATGGGGATTCACCTAATACAATATTACATTACCAAAAGGGCATAACTTACCCCAGTGAAAATCTATAAATACTATAATAATGCAGATGGTGCCTGCCCGCGATGTCATGCAGCAGATCGGGATATGTTACACATGATGTGCAGCCATCATTATCTGAGGGAGTTTTGGGGCTCAGTGGTGGACTCCTTGAGTCATTGCACAGGTTGCACCATACCTATGAACTGGGAAACCTGGATACGGCACCTCTACCCAACACTAAAAGCCTTAGAGTAACCTCCTGTGTATTGCCTTGGGATTAGTCTTATGAAAATGATTGATCACTCAAGATGACGCTCCTCTGAACCCAAGCAGCACGTGCCTGGAAGCACACATTACAAGTGTGGGCCAAGGCGGAAAGTGTTGCGCTGAGCAGAGGGGACGGTCTGGGATTGTGAAAAATACCAATTGCAGCACATGGGGACACAATCTTACAAGAATTGCTGGACAGGGATAAGGCCCCTGAGACCGCACCTGAGAACACGACAGACATGCCCTAACATAGATCCAACGTAAACACCTAATGGTCCTCTCATGGACACAATATCAAAACACCACTCCAACGGACTAGAGGTGCCACTCCAAGTTAAACCCTTTCCCAGTTATACTTTAGTAGTCCCCGAAATTATTTCCCGCCCCCTTAGTTAACAACCTCAGTAATGGTACACATAGGGCCAGCCGACAGACAAAGCGCTCTCTTAGTGATTGTCAGCATGCAAAACAGGATAACTCACTGATTAATGCACACAGCAGCCTACATCCTCGATGTAGTAGCAATATATGTTTTGTATTATGCATGCAATGATTGTAACAAATGATGTGATGCACTGTACCATACAAAGAACTGTTTTGTTTAATGTTAAAACAATAAAAACAATAAAACAAATTGAAGCAAAAGAAAAAAATGGAATGCACATTATGGTTAGGAATAACCAAATAAAGGTTTTTTGACTTGAGAAAGTTCTCCCACCAGTTGTAAATAGGAACCTCACCCCTTGTTTCTTTAACTTTATTCTATGGATCAAGGTCACAGTGGATTACCCTTTTCATAAGGCAACAGCCTTTTTTAGGAGTTGAGCTATTATCCCTAAAGGAACAATGCTCAGCCAATATTTTGTCATGTTGGTAAAAAAATGAGAAATTAGTGAATGTGGATAAGAAAGATTGATGAAAGTAGCTGGAACAGATTCACTGAGTGTAGTTGCTCTCTTAGAAGATGAATGATGTCATGGAAACTCTTTGATCTCAGTAAGTCAGAAGAAGTTTCACTGTTATATTTGTTTTTAAGTATAATCATTCCTGACATTTACTTAGGAGTCCATTCCTTCCTGTGTAATTATATTCTTTGGATTGCTCTTCTAGTAGACCGTCTGCACCTCATCATTTTTGGGAGGGAAAGAATCCCTTGTTGATGCCAAGGTACACCTCTTGCGTGCGGTAAACATATTTAAAATTGGTATTTGGATTTTGGCACACGGCCCAGCAATGAACAGGCTGCAGAGCTCTTGTGACTGTATTTCCTTCTAAAACATTGTCATGGACTATTTGTAATTTTTATCTATAATGTAAAAGTTTTCAGCGACTTGTAAACAGTGGATCAAAAAGTGTGAACTCATTTACTGAGAATGTCTTTCACTTTAGTGAACGCAACTCCTGTGTACATTTTAGTTTTGGTGGTACTAATGGAAAAATACATAAGCACTAAAGAACTCAAATAGACTGACATGCTCCCTCATCTCACAGGAAGACACTGCGGATTGGTCAATTAGTTCATTAGGCTCTTGTCAGTAAATTAGGACTTTACTGACAAGAGCCTTATAAATGACGCAAAATGGTGCATACTTTTCAACCAAAATATACTTCAACTACGCAGCTTTTACTATGTACTCTGAGTTGGTGCTCATGAAATTATATTTAATTGCTATGTTGTTGCCCTCATCTTGCTAATGATGGCCAACATCTACTGGTCCCAGTCTATCGGGAAAAGTTACTGAGACATTGCAGGGAAGCATCTGATTTGTGCTTCAGTAACAATTCAGCCCAAGTTCTAGCAAGGGCTGGGAAGTTTGTTAACATTATTTTAACTGCACTACATAATGCCCAGAGCTAAGAAAATGACAAGTGTTATTCTTATTGCACAAATGAAAGTTGAAGAAAGATAACCCTTAGTAATAAGTATTGTGACATTTTTGCTATTTTTTTTCATACTTTACACTTCCCTTTTGGACTAAACGGCTAATTGTGATATCCAGCTATCAACTTGAAATGCTTCTTTTGGAACTGACATTTATTTCGTATTGCCAGATTTTATAAATGTGTATACAATTTTTAATCCTTACATTTTATTAAGTATCAATATGATGTTTGTATGTTATGGTTTTAATTAACTGTATAATAAAAGAGACTAGTTGTAATAGGCATAGGGCAGAAGGAGGTATGATGGAATGAGTGGGAGAAGGGAGACATATGGAGGGTAGAAGGCATAATAATAGAATAAAGTCCCCAGAATATCAAATGACAGCAAAATAATTCTTCAAAACACCAGAACGCAGGTTCAAGCTTCCTGTAGCACCATTTGTTCATTCTCAAAGGAATCATGCCCCAGACACAAGTTAGTTGCGGAAAAATAATCATTGGTAGTGCAAATCCCACCTCCAACTAATACAATAAATGGTGTTGGGTTTATGCCTTTCTAAATGGAGACTGCTAACACAATAAAATAGCAGATGTGGTGGAATGTCTGTGTGAGTACATTTGCTAAGTTGGACTGAATTGTGGGCATTTCTGAGTTCGTTTACCAGCAAAACCAGTTTGACGCCCCTACCTTGAAAAATCTTTTGTTCTTCACCAATAGTTGGCAAGCAGTTTCCTACCCAAGAAAACATGTGCATATTCAGCCCAGTCAAGTGAAGTATTCATTTTGTTTTGCGGTATGAAGGGAGCACCTCAAATTGAAATGGGGACAAAGAGAAACTTCCTCTTTGTGGAAAATCTTGCCCATATTTTAGAAAAAAACACTTGTAATAGCATTTGCTGCCCCATTTCTACTGACTGAAAGTACACACATGCTTTGCCACATGTGCAGAGACCTTTATCAAGTGAGTACTTGTGAGAGCTACAGACTTGTAGCTTCATCACTGGAATATTCTCGGAATTAAAATAAAGAATAGTATTTGCACAAAACTCCGGAATAGATGGGCTGTGATAGTGCAATTATGCTACAGCCACAGGTATAGTAATACTCTACTGTAAAATGTGCAAGGCAAAAGAAGTGCTCCCTGCAGACTAAGCCTAGTGTAATTCAAGGATGGGTGATAAGAAAGCCATAATAAAGAGATAACAGAGCCTGATTAAATGTTAGCCCATAGGTAGGTTTTTATAATTAAAATTGAATAGCACAAAACGTCAATGGAAGTGATTCAGAAGTTCCCACAACCTTGATTTTGAATCTCCTCTGTGACCTATAGGACCTTTTCCATTCTACTTTTTTGAAGTCACAGAGTGTCATCGTCTTAGTTACAGGACAGGGTCAAATATAAGCAAAGTTTTAGCATCAGTGCCACCATGAGAGCTGGTAGGTCGCAAATACTTACACACCTTGAACTTGGATAAAGTTGAGTACAGTGGCTTCCACTTCTTTTCAGACAGAGGATGGGGATCCACTGTCTAAGGTTTCAGAACCGGTTTGGGTTGGCTCTTTTTCAGGTGTCCTTTTCTGGCTGTTCCTCAGGCACATCCTTTGTGCAAGGTTCTAGCACGCACAACAGGTAACAGCAATGCAGGCTCCAAGCAGGAGTAGACAAAATGGGGACCCACTGAAGTGTGAGATCTTGCACTGGCTATCTTCAGCCTTCTTGAAGCATTATTCAAGGGCATAGAAAAAGCTGCCTCACTTTGAACATCTGAACACAGTCTCTTATCCATCTTGAAATGCCTGGGTCTCCATCCTCGAGTCACAGGAAGGCGGCCAATGCACATCCACTGTCTGGGGAAGTTGTATCTACCTTCCCTCTTCTTCCACGCTAAAGCAGGAGCCATCTAAAATGGATTGCACGGGCCCAGTGCTCAGACTCTGACCAAACACTGAGTCCTACTATCATACATGTGCCATGCTCTCACTACACATCTATGCACTCAACGTGCACATAATGTCAGTGCAAAGTCCTGGAGATGAAATAACTGAGACCTTTATACACAATTGGTTCCTACACCACTCTGACCTTGACAGAAAGAACAAGTTCTGCCACTACCATTGTGGTAAATAAATAAATAATACCTCTCTTTTTGACTAGATATAACAATAACAGATAGCTCAATAAATAAGAGTCAAGATTCGAGGTAGTAGGAGTTTGCAGGTTTAATACAGCATAAAGGACAGGAACAGGACAACCTGCACGGGAATAGGATGGCAGCGCTGCACGGGCAGGATCGGCGTAACATTTAATAACAGTGCACAAGTATATATACTAAAACAATTGCATTACAGTACATACGGTAGGCGGAGCAGTGGGTGGGGTACGTAGCAGTCGCGAAAGATAAGGGTGAAAGTGGGTGTAACAAGAGGCGTGAACATAGACATGTGATGCAAACGTAACAGAATATGTCATAAAATGGGGCGGAAACATGGAGGGGGCTACCTAAGGAGCCGGGACCTCTAACCTAATGGTGCGCGCAAACTGACAATGACGTGTTACTAGGAGAAGCTGGGGGCTACGACTTCTGCACTAGAAGGAGAGACTGAAGTCTGGAGAGTCAGAGCGACATGTACCTAAACACTATCTAGTATCTGATGTTTAGAGAACATGTTGATAGAATCCAAAAGTTATCGGGGTAAAGGCTAACAGATTCTAAGACTGGTGCATGCATTATTCTACATGTAGTGCGTGTTGAGGAATATTAAATGACCATTAATACAGTATTTCTCTTACATGGAGACGTAAAGGCTAGACAATGACGGAAACTATTGATGCGATTCAGTAGCTAAGGAATGCAGAGAAGGAGGGCTAGACTGATAACTAGAATCATAACATACTCTTGGCAGACTGGCAGGCAGAGCCAGGCCGAGCCGGGCACTGTGAGGCAGGAAGTAAGTGAAGGGTCAGGAATACAGGTGGGGGCTGTATCGCTCCTCAGCGAGGGCTCAGGAGACAGGAGCTGAATCTGGTGTCCGGGCCCTTTTGAGGCCTAGAAACGGGGACTTTTCAATGAAATAACGTGCACACTGAGAAACGTGGCAACGTAACTTTACATAGGCCTAATACTCGTAGTTTTCACGAGAACTGGAAACCGGCATACTAGAGATGGACACAACTGTAATTGCGTCTTTAATCGAACATGGGGAATACATATGCATATTAATCATGCACACATAACATAAGATGGGGAACACGTAGGGACACAGAACATGGCAAAATTTACTTTTCCACATTCCCTCCTTGTCACTACGTTTCCATCAGGAAACATCAATATTCATGATACCATCTATCATTTCATACAGTATCATTTGCTCGTCTCGAATTGTCTTGGAACGGGATTTAGGACGGGACTTGGGACTAGGAATACAAGAGGTAGCACAAATGCCGCAAATCGCAGGGCCACATTGTATACAGAGGCAGCAACTGAATGTGATCGCTACTGCAATACCTAGAAAGGACAATACTTTCCATCCCCAGGCAGAAATTATACTCCAGAACCAACCGGACCATGTCCAGGTGCCTGGATTTTGGTGTAACAGATGGGCAATATTATGAAGTCTGGTTATAGCTGAATAAACAGACGGCGCGTTATTAGGAATGAAAATGCAGCAACTAGATCCGATGACTCTACATGCTCCTCCTCTATCGGCCAGTATGACGTCAAGAACGAGACGATTTTGGAGCACGACAACTCTCATAGCAGATTGCTCTTCGGTTAAGTTACCTAGAGCAGAAGTAGTTTCAGTCACTACCGCTTCAAGGGTTCTGGTTAATCTACGTATCAATTTACTATTCACGACAGTACCTAAGTAGGGAAAGAAACCTTTATTGAGATCTATATATTGTTCTAGAGCAGTTTCAGTATAATCGACAATCGGGAGGTCTCTCTTGTGTCTAGTATGTACTAGGTAGGAGTTCCTATGATAGTCAGGTGGGGCTAGGAAAACTGGTGGCAGTAGGAAGGCAATGTAACAGGATCCCTCCCAATCGAGGGGCAGATGAACATATGCGGTCTGACCACAAATAAAATAAGAATGACGTGAAGCTTTAAAAATAGATTTCCCACTGTCACTGTACTTGATGATAGTAGTACAATCACTATGTCCTACATGTACGGAACCATTATTTCTGACACATAATTCACCTTTGACTGGTAATACTGACATAGCAGGTAAGTCTGGAGTAGAATCAGACTGAACATTCAGGACCATGAAATTCGAAGAATAATTACCCAAAATATAAACTTCATTTTCTAGATCTAACCCTGTTCTGTGGGGAAGATCTTGCTTGTCTGGAAAACATGTACTGTTCAGAAAGGACATATCAGTTGAGGATGACGTTAACGTGGACCATGCTCCACATGAACCGTTATGTGAAAATGAATAAGGAAACAGTGGCAGAACTCCCTTCGGTGTCTGAAAAGGGGGGAGTCGACCACACACCCAACAATTGGTGGCATTGCTGGTCTGGTGTGAATAATGTAGCATGCGGATAAAGGAATTGTTTCGCATAGCAAGACGATAAGATAGTTCATGAGGAGGCAGATCACCAAACGTGTGCTCTACTGTAGCATTAGAAGACTTATTTACATGAGAAATTGGAAAACATAAATGAAATGCATAACTCGTGCAGGTAACCATCAGGCTGAAAAAAAATAGAAAACTGAGGAAAACGATACATCGGATTGAGTTTTGACTAACTCTCTCACTATGGGGGTCTATTTCATACATGTCAGATACCTATTTAACCGTTTCACCTAGGGGAGGACTTAGACAATTAAACTGGCTGACTTATTTTACTAGACCGTAATTTCTTCTTATACTCCTGCTGCGGAGTTTCCTCTAACAGTGGAGGCTTGGTATCAATGTCATTTGCGGGACAGTCCTTAAGAATAGTATCTCGGCAGTCTTTAAAATCTTGGCAATCCTTGGAAAAGTTCTTGGAAACAGTTCGTGGTCGGAGTCCGTGAAATGTCTTTACATGCGACAGGTGGACCCACCCCTTCCTGCCTTCCAACTTGACGGCAGTACTGGTGGTTAAGAGGACCAATTTTGGCTCCTTCCAACGAGGCTCCAGCGGACTTGAACGATCAAAATTCCTGATGAGAACAAAAGAGCCTGGAAGGATCTCGTGTGGCTTGACTTCAGTATTGTCGGGAAATGCAGCGGCAACCTGTGAACGACAAGAGTGTAGGGCAGACATCAAGGAAGCTAGGTAATCTGTCAGCATATTACTGGAAACATCTGTAATACTTCGGGGTCTGGGTGTACCCCACATATTTGGAGGGCGGCCGAAGACGACCTCATACGGGGACAGACCTGATCTGGAATGTGCGACCATGCGCATATAAAACAGAGCGACTGGCAGAGCTACTAACCAGTCTACACCTTTTTCTTGACAGATTTAGCAATACGGATTTTCAAGGTTTGATTATGTCTCTCTACGAGACCGGCTGCTTCTGGATGGCGTACACAATGGAACTTCCACTGGTACCCTAACAACAGGGAAACATGTTTCATCAGTTCAGATGAGAATGGCTGGCCGTTATCAGAATATACGACCCTTGGGAGTCCATACCGGGGGAAGAATTCACGAACCAACTGCTTGGCAGTGGTCGCGGCTGTGTAATCTGGGACTGGATATGCTTCTGTCCACCTGGACAAAGCGCATACAACTACAAGGACATACTTGAAACCTCGACATCGCTCCATCTGAATATAATCCATCTGGAGGACCTCAAAAGGGTGGTCAGGGGGCTGGAATCCACCTTGTTCCACCGGGACACTTTTACCTGGATTAAACTGGCAACATATCATACAGGTACAGACTTTCTGCTTAGCTGCAGCTCGTAAGTGCTTGTTAAACCAAATATTCTGGATACTGTCTAACATGGCTTTTTCTCCTAAGTGTGCTGGACTATGTGCGGTATTAATAATGACTTGAACCATAGAGTCGGGGAGAAACCATGTGGCTCTACCCTTCGTCAACCATCCCTGATCTGTCTGGACCCCTCCTTGTTCGGAACATTTCTTGATTTCTTCGGGAGTAGCATGTAACTGGATATCTATGACATCTTGAGTGGGGTCCTTAACTGTCATACAAGTAGTCTGTTCTAGAGTGGATGTCGGTATCTTGTTAACTGGTATGTCTGGTGTCTGAGCTGTAAGCTTGGCTGTTCGATCTGCTAGATCATTACCTTGAGAAATAATGTCTGTAACTTTAGTATGTGCTTTGCACTTCATGATGGCGATGGATGTCGGTAAATGTATGGCATCTAACAGAGCTTGAATAAGGAGACCATGCTGAATCTTGGTTCCATGAGAAGTCATGAAACCTCTCTCCTGCCAAAGCACTCCGAAGTCGTGTACAACTCCGAATGCGTAACGTGAATCTGTGTAAATATTAACTTTCAGGTTCTTAGCGTGTATGCAGGCTTGTGTCAGAGCAACTAGCTCTGCTGCTTGAGCAGACAGGGTGTCAATACGGTGTGTTTCAATAACTTCAGTGTCAGTAGTCACTGCATACGCAGCTTCTAGTTCTCCTGTATTTGTTCTCATACATGAACCATCCACATAAAGGGGGTCATTAGGATGGCGGATTTCCTGCATACTCCGGGCCGGCGGAAGCCACCGCCGGCCCGGAGTATGCGGGAAATCCGCCGAGGAGGCCTGAAAGACCCACCGCCAAATCAGGATGGCTGGTGGGTCTCCCAATCCGTCCGCCGCTTTTCCACCGTGGTCGGAAGGCGACCACGGCGGAAAAGCAATAACATGGCTGGCGGTGTCTATCAGACACCGCCAGCCATATTAGGATGCAGGGTGAGTCATGCTTTTCCGCGGCGGCTTTTCCGCCGTGGAAAAGCATACGGACAGTCACTTTGGGGGCCCGTTGCGGGCCCCCTGGGTGAAGGTTGCGTGGGGGGTGCACATGGGGGGTACCTATGGTACCCCCCTGCCCTTGCGTGCACGAAGCGGCAGGCACCACGCGGTGCCTGCCGCTTTGTGCATGCAAATGCACACCTTTCGTTTTTTGCATTGCGGCGGATGCTGCTTCAAGCAGCATCCGCCGCAATGTAAAACATACAGGATGTGACCGCCAGGGTGGCGGTCACATCCTACTTGCTATGGAGGGACCGCCGCTGCCCATGCGGACGGTCCCTCAAACTCAGGGGTGGCGGACGGACGCAAGTCCGTCCGCCATCCTAATGACCCCCAAAGTGTCAGGTCAGGATCTGGTAATGGAATATCTGTCAGATCTTGTCTTGGCTTAGTCATAGTGTTAACTACTTCCACACAGTCATGTGTGGCAGGATTCGAAATAACTGACGGTAACAGTGTAGCAGGATTTAGAACGTTGCAGCGTATAATTTCTATGTGTGGCTGGAACAGTGTCAGTTCATAACCTGTTAAACGTGCAATTGTCAAGTGCTGAGTCTGTGTTCGGTTTAAAAGAACTTCCACGGAATGTGGAACTTGTACTGTCAAGGAGTGTCCTAATACTATGGAATCACTTTGTCTGATAGCTAGTGCTGTGGCTGCAACTGACTTGAGGCACGCAGGCAGAGCCTGGGCTACAGGATCTAATGTGCTAGAAAAATAAGCACAGGGCTTGTATTGTCCTGCTTGATCTTGGGTGAGAACAGATAATGCTGTACCATCACGTTCCGTGACAAAAAGTGTAAAAGGCTTACTGTAGTTCGGTGTAGCTAGAACAGGAGCTTGGCATAGAGCTTTCTTTAACTCATTGAAGCTAAGTGTATGTTCAGATGTCCAAGGGAGAACAGTCGATACGGCTGCCTCCTGTGTCGTTAACTGTATCAGTGGCTTGGCTAGAAATGCATACTGAGGAATCCATTGTCTGCAATAAGAAGTAAGGCCGATAAAAGCACGTACCTCCTTCTGTGTCTTGGGCTGAGGAAGACTCGCTATTAACTGGATACGATCGGGTGTCAACTGCCTACCCCACTTGGACAGTAAGTGGCCTAAGTAGATCACTTGCTGGACACAGAATTGAAGCTTCGAAGGGGACACCTTGTGCCCCATCTCGGCTAGGAAATACAAGACTGTAAGTGATGCTCGCTCGCAAGCACGTTCAGAACGGGCTGTGATCAGTAGATCATCGACATACTGGAGCAGGGCAGTGTCAGTTGGCATGTGAATATTGTCTAGTTGTCTCTTAAGTGCTTGACTGTAAATGCTAGGGCTTTCTGTAAAACCTTGAGGAGCTCGTGTGAATTTATAGCTCCTTCCATTTAAACAAAAACCGAAAAGGTACTGGCTGTCTGGATGAATTGGAACACTGAAAAATGCGTTCTTGAGGTCGATTACGGTAAAGAATATTGCCTCAGAATCAATGGCTGTCAATAGGGATGAGATGTCTGGAACAACTGGATACTGGGGGATAATACAGTTATTGAGTTCTCGAAGGTCAATCACTAATCGATATACTGGGGGTGCATTTGGATCAGTACGTTTCATGACTGGAATGATCGGAGAATTACATATATTGGAGTCAGTTTCTACAACTACTCCTTGAGCCATGAGCTCGTCAATAATTTTGGATAAGGCTGCTACAGCCTCAGGTGGCAATCTGTACTGTCTGATTCGTGGCAAGACTATACCTTGCTTGAGAGTCACACGATGGGGTGTGATTTGCATGAAGCCAACATCAGTTGGACCTTGCGCCCATAGATGCTGCGGGACATTTGACAATCTCGGATCAAAATCTCGTAATACATAGTGACCCTTGAAGTCACGTAAAAACAAACGTATTCCCTCTGGGGAACAGCAAATAACTGCACCTAATTCTTTCAGTGTTTTAATACCTAACAAATTTTCTGGACATGACTTCGTAAGTAATAGATCAGTAGTTCGGGACAATGGACCTACTTCTAGAGTAACTGGTTTAGAAATCTCGTTTACAATAGGCTTTCCTGAAAATCCAAGGGAAACATTTCTAGAGCCTGAGAGCGGAGCCCCTGGAACCTCGTTGTGACTTATGGTAGTCCTACTTGCCCCTGTATCAATCAGAAACTTTCTGTCTTTCCCTAGTACTTGACTATGAACATAGGGACCTTCTTGATCTACAGGAATCTCGATGAGAGGCAAGCATACCTCCCTCTCTAGGCTGTTTCATGAATACTGTTGATACTCTGGATACTCAGACTGTGCATACTGGTACATCTGCTGTGTAACATGCTGTGTTGCAGCAATAGGCTGCGGCGCTGGAACTGTCTGTTGTGCATTCTGTGGCTGAGAAGTCTGTGAAACTTGTTCTTGTCTAGGCGGACGTGGTCTTTCTTTAGTTTTACCAGTGGCTATATTGTGTTTCAGAACTGCACACTCGTTTATAAAATGACCTGGCTGTTTACAATAATTACAGGTCCCTTTAACGGGAGCTGCAGGATGACTGGCTTGATTCGGACCCCTCTTCTGACTGTCTTGTGGAACAGATTGTGCAACTAGTACTTTCATTTTCGTGTCTTTCATACGTCTTCTCTCGTGTTCTTGCTCTTCTCTGATTCTATTCTGGTGATACTGGAGCATCTGTAACATCTGGGACGGAGTACTAGCTTGCCATGTACTTTCGACTTTCAAAACTCGATTCTTAACTTGTGGACTTGAATTCTCGACTAGTTTAGTAACAAAAAGATGAGGGTATGACTCACTACTCGTCTTCAAGCCACTGTTTATAATGAAACATTTTTCAAATCTAGAATAAAAATCACTAGTGTCTTCGTCTTGTTTCTGTTTACAGGCTGAGATTGCATCCCAGTCTTCCTTTTTAGTGGCTAATAATCTAGGCAAAACTTGTATTAATAGTTCAGGTAATTCTTTACATTTCTCTCCAAGACCGGTACCTGGTACTCGTATCTTATCTTCAGCTTCTAGAACTGCCCAATCGATCTTTTTCTCTCCCACCTCCCAATCTTTTTCCTTGAGTTTCTCATATACCCCTGCGGGCAACAGGACTTTTAACATTTTAATAATATCTGGATACGTGTATTCTCCCATACGGAGCATGTCTTTTAAATCTCGGTGGAACCCTGCTGGATCTTTGTCGTGACAGGGAATTAATTTCTTCATCTCTAAGAGTTCCATCTTGGTAACTGGGGTGTAAACAAATACTCGTTGCATTTCACCATCCGCTGTCCTAACTGGATGTACTTCTCGTAGCGGATTCTGTCTATCTATGTAAAACGGTTTACTTTCTGGAGGTGAGACGTGAACAAAATGCGGGTTCAAAAACGTACTATATTTGTGGCGCTGTTCTAAAATGACACTAATTAAATCGGTACCTAAACCTTTCCATCTATACTGGAGTAACTCGTTCAGGACATCATGTAACGGACCTGGATCAGAATGTTGACCCTCATACAATGTGATGAGGTGCTGGATCATATACATACCCACCAGTCGCTGCTCGGCTGGGGGCACTTTCAGAAACATTTGTGCCACTATTTCGTCTGGAAAAGTGGTAGAATCAGTAACCCATCGGACTGCTGATCGGGCTAGTTCTTGTTCATGCATGGTACTTAACTCACTATAACCGATTCGTGATTTCAGAATGTGATCGGTAGCTTGAAACACTTGTTCTAGAGAGCCTTGTTCTGGTGCTGGGTAATGAAAGACTTTCTTGTGTTCTAGGCGTAAATGTCGGTCTGAAAATCTAGATTTACCTACATACGCTATTCTGGCGGGATTCTCGTCCTCTACCTCTTCAGTAAAAGAGTCATTTTCTTTCTCGCTTCCTAGAGCTTCACTGCGTTGTTCGTGTAACCTTATTATTTCTTTACGAATTTTCTTGTACATATGCTCTATACTATTGAGTGTCTTATGCTTACCCTCGGCTATATTATCACTCCACTTTGTCAGGATTCTCATTTCGGTCGGATCTTTAGTCGGGGAATCTTGTTCCCGTATTAAACAATTGATCAGGAACTTTAATAGCATAAACTGGGTTTCGGATTTCCTGTGAGACATGACGTCTGCAATACTTTCTGGATCTTGTCCTGTACGAATGAAACGATACATTCTGTCTAGATCTTCTTTCATGTCCGGTAGGGTGACCAAATACTCGGACACCTGTCTTATACGTATGGAATATATAACCATGCTATCCTCGCCTGGGACTGGATCATAACAGCATTCAGTAAGAGCTCGCCTGATTTCTGCAACGGACTTAAATTTGGGCGTACGCTGTAACGCACGTTCATGTAACTCGACTGCTCCTAAACGCCTAACTGGCGGCGGGGTACCAGGAGGACCTCCTCCTGCGGCCCCTATACTGGAATCGTCGACTGATACTCTTCATGCTGGCAGAGTGACTGATGTGGCGGGAAGTTGTACTACGGGCTGGACCGGGGGTACCGTAGCAGGTACTGCAACAGGTGCCCCGGTGACTGGAGGAGCAGGATTTACATTATTTACAGGAGCCGGTGGAACAGGATTTGCATATTCTGGGACTGTGTCGTCCAAATAGGACGAGATAAAAATATCAGCTGCGGTCGGTTTGTGACGTAGCTTGGTCGGAACCAAGGGTGGCGGAAAATTACTGGATGCCTCCGGGGTTGCTTTTGGCAAGCCCTCGGCAAGAAGAGGATACATACCCTTAATGAGGGCATTCCTCTGTCTGTCTGACTGTTCGGTTTTAACTCGTTCACCTATTTCGATGAGTTCCCTTTCTTGGGCTCTTTCTATGGATTCTCTACTTAATTCTGACTTTCTGATTTCTTTTTCGGTTCTTTTATGAGATTCTTTGCGCCATAACTCGATGGCATCTTTCTGTGACTGTCTGGCTTTCTTTTTCCATAATGCTTCTTCTACTCGCATTATGCACTCGGCATCCCACGTACCTGATACGGGCCATCTATACTTTTCCTCCAACTGTTTGGTGTACTCCACCCATAAATCTAGATATAATATGGCACTTATGCCATGTTTTTGATACATAAAATGACCTGGACTGTCCCTAGGCGGGACAGGAACTGCTTCTACTAACAGACCTTTTCTAGTTTTTAAATGACGTAACTTGGAAAACAACGGCATGACTGAACTGTAGTCTAGACACAATACAATACACAATGAACACGATAATTACACCACTTTCATACCACGACATTAAAATACATGAATGACATTTAAAATAACAGTTTTGACAAAATACTACCTGGAATACTGAAAACAAAATACAGACTTCTCGAGAACAAAACGGACTAGAACAGAAACTAGATGCAGTGCTGAAACAGTACGAAACTTACCGGTCCCATAAAGAGACACGTCAGGACCCGCATCCACCTAAGTGGACACTTCGTGTTGGATCTGTGTACCCCAAACCCACGGACCAGAGACAAATTAATTGACCCTGTCTAGATACTACCCCAGCAACGGTACTCACCGGGCAGCAAGAACGGAAGGCCTCAGACTGGACTGGACTGCTTCGACGCCGGACGGACGAACTTCGGACTTCTGTTACGGGTGGGCCTCCGGATACCTCGGACCTTGGACTCTCGGCTTGGGCTCTGGTCGGGACTCGCCGCGTTCCTCCACCGCCTCGTCTGGATGCTGGACCGCAACCTCCGTCTCCTCCGTGGGCCTGAGGGATACTTGAAGCAGAAATATCTGCACGTGCACGGTATGGTTCCGTCACGGCTGCAGAGGGTCAGGGGGCTTGCGTGGCTTCACCGGCGCGTGGGGAAAGGGCAAGTTCCTGTTCGGGCGCCATTATGTGGTAAATAAATAAATAATACCTCTCTTTTTGACTAGATATAACAATAACAGATAGCTCAATAAATAAGAGTCAAGATTCGAGGTAGTAGGAGTTTGCAGGTTTAATACAGCATAAAGGACAGGAACAGGACAACCTGCACGGGAATAGGATGGCAGCGCTGCACGGGCAGGATCGGCGTAACATTTAATAACAGTGCACAAGTATATATACTAAAACAATTGCATTACAGTACATACGGTAGGCGGAGCAGTGGGTGGGGTGCGTAGCAGTCGCGAAAGATAAGGGTGAAAGTGGGTGTAACAAGAGGCGTGAACATAGACATGTGATGTAAACGTAACAGAATATGTCATAAAATGGGGCGGAAACATGGAGGGGGCTACCTAAGGAGCCGGGACCTCTAACCTAATGGTGCGCGCAAACTGACAATGACGTGTTACTAGGAGAAGCTGGGGGCTACGACTTCTGCGCTAGAAGGAGAGACTGAAGTCTGGAGAGTCAGAGCGACATGTACCTAAACACTATCTAGTATCTGATGTTTAGAGAACATGTTGATAGAATCCAAAAGTTATCGGGGTAAAGGCTAACAGATTCTAAGACTGGTGCATGCATTATTCTACATGTAGTGCGTGTTGAGGAATATTAAATGACCATTAATACAGTATTTCTCTTACATGGAGACGTAAAGGCTAGACCATGACGGAAACTATTGATGCGATTCAGTAGCTAAGGAATGCAGAGAAGGAGGGCTAGACTGATAACTAGAATCATAACATACTCTTGGCAGACTGGCAGGCAGAGCCAGGCCGAGCCGGGCACTGTGAGGCAGGAAGTAAGTGAAGGGTCAGGAATACAGGTGGGGGCTGTATCGCTCCTCAGCGAGGGCTCAGGAGACAGGAGCTGAATCTGGTGTCCGGGCCCTTTTGAGGCCTAGAAACGGGGACTTTTCAATGAAATAACGTGCACACTGAGAAACGTGGCAACGTAACTTTACATAGGCCTAATACTCGTAGTTTTCACGAGAACTGGAAACCGGCATACTAGAGATGGACACAACTGTAATTGCGTCTTTAATCGAACATGGGGAATACATATGCATATTAATCATGCACACATAACATAAGATGGGGAACACGTAGGGACACAGAACATGGCAAAATTTACTTTTCCACACCATGATTAAAGGAAATCTACAAGCTGTCATCATTGCTTTATGTGATTTGCTCGGGGCATGGACATAAATCCACTACCTGCTTTGAGGGCACACTCGGTGCACGCTTCCAAGTCACGAATAAGGTTTGGGACCTTGCATTACTAAGAACAGCTCTAACTAACCGCACACAAGGCTAGCATGATGCTGGGGCCAAAGAGTAAGTCAAGATTATAAATGCATTTGTGCACTCAGGGTAGTAATAATTTCATACTAGACTAATGATGTGCATTGAGTTAGTAGTTCCAGGGTATTGGAACTCTGAGTTATTTTAGTAATCGTTCTATGACTTATAATGACCAGCTGTAATGTATTGCTGCCCTATGAATTTTGCCAGCTAACCCCTATTTTTTAGTGCCTTAGTTAATAATAATATAATAATCCACATTTGTAAAGCCCACAATCACTCGTTAGGGTCTCTAGGTGCTGGGGCCGTCGGGAAGATTAAGCAAGCTAATGCCCAGAGTCACATGGTGCTGGGCTAATCTGCCGCCGGTGCCGGGGATTGAACCGTGATCCCCAGATTCCGGAGTCAGTCGCCCTTGCCGCGGTGCCACACCTCTTCCGCGTTAGTATTACTGGTGACCTGGGCACCGTAATAAGTTTAGACATATGTTCTCTTTGCCAAGAGATAACACATCTCTAAGTGGTCAGGCATGTAACCCCACACTATTTAGTTAATTTCAAAAGGTATCAAGCAGGATTCTTGGAGGAGCAGCCATACAGACCGCACGCAGGGCACCGGATCCTATGGGACCTCATTTTTATCTCCACCCGACACATTTTCGAAGTAGGATGTTGAAAAGGAACCTATCGCCATAATTGCTACCCCTGTTCACATGTTCAGTTGGGCCACTACTCCGTATCCATTAAATTCAGTATGGATAAGGCTTTTTAGAGATTTTCAATCTTAACTCTATTGAAATCACGTGTGTTTGGCTGGACCAACATTCTGCCTTATTTCCCTGTTTTACATGGGGTCCTGGAATCAGGCGTCTGGATAATCTTGGTCCAGATGCACACCTACATTTTTTATGAACTTATGCTCCTTGTTCGTCCTATGTTTCTTGTTCACCCCTGACATCTAGTCTTGCCTTGATGCAGTACCAGTCTGCTAATCGTACTCTCCTTTTATTAGAGCCCTGTTCCTTCATTATTGAACATGCACCATGAATATTGATGGCCCTGTGTGACCACTATTTAGATTGATGAAATCTGCGCCCTGATGAAGGAATTTACAGATATTGGCCATTCCGAAACAAGCGTCGGCACTTTCACTTTCTCCTTCTATTTGCTGTATGTGGTGTATATTTAATGTATTTTCTTCTTTAATTAACTTTTGTCTCTTGTATTTTTTCTTCCTAGAATGTGTTGATGTTTGCATATTTTTGTATTGTCTTATTGCACATGTTTAATAAGGTGGTCATCTGCACAGTTATATAGTCATTGTTTGTTCAACACTTACCCAGGGCTCTTTTTTGCTCAATTGTACAAACTATCTTGTGATTATTTATTATATATATATGTGCCCTTTGTAATTTATGGCTTGTCTAAATTAATGTCGTAAAATATATATATACATATATCAAAAAAGAAATTAATTTCTATATGAATAAATAATTAAAAAATGATTTATTTTGTCGGTGAGATATATATATATATATATATATATATATATATTTTTTTTTTTAGACACACGGTATCCCAATTCGAGCCACACTTGAGACAAGGTGAAGGTTACCAGCCTTTATTTCAGGTACATATATATATTACCTACTGGCGGTCGCCAGTAGGTAGTTATAGTTAGGACCTACTTTCCATAGGAAATCTACAACATTCTATTTGGAATAACTTTGGCGCCGGTGGACGAATCTTCATGAATTTCTCCAAGAAAATGGCTTGCTTGGTTCTGCTCCTTCCCTAAAAGTTTGGGGGTGATTCATCAAGTGGGGGCTTGGAAAAAAGGGGTGTCCCAAAACGTGTTTTCCCCATGCAATTTTCCATAGTGACCTTTAGCCAGGGCTACAGCCCGAACGGCTGAACGGAATTATACCAAATTTGGCAGAGAGGTAGAGTTTGGTTCGCAGATTTTTTTTTTTTTAAATGGTGTTAATCTGTTCTGTAGTTTCTTGGAAAATTACAAGTAAAATCATAGCAATATCTAGAGACAGATTTCTACATGCGGACTGAGATCCGTTCAATTACGAGCGCGAGCTGCATGCTGATTGGCTGTCAACTGTCTGTCAACACTCCAAACCAGGAAGTGTTGGCGGCCATCTTGTGCCTCGGTAGAGTCACAAGAAAACAGTAAAACAAAGTTGAGAAATAAGGGAAGGCGGCAGGCTAGAAACATTCTGACCCTTTACGCTTGCTCAGGGAGTCGTACATGGATGTTTAGGGTCTATTTTTAAAAAAGAAAGAAAAATCGCGGCGTACGCGTACGGAAATTCATACAATTACGAGCACGAGCTGCATGCTGATTGGCTGTCAACACTCCAAACCAGGAAGTGTTGGCAGCCATCTTGTTTGTCAGGAGAACGAGTCACAAAAAAACAGTAAAACAAAGTTGAGAAATAAGGAAAGGGGGCAGGGTAGAAACATTCTGACCCTATAGTCTTGCTCAGGGGGTGGTAAATGGATCTTTAGGCTCAATTTTTATTTATTTTTTTAAATAAAAAAATCGCGGGGTACCCGTGCAGTACTCGTACGCAGTGGAGTAGGTGAAAAAAAACCTAGAAGTCTGTTTTATTCATTAGGTCCTGGGGGGAAAATTACGGGGGCAATTGTTTTGCATAATGGGGGCTTGTAAGGTGCCCAGAGCACTGGGGAACAGCACTCCTCTGGTTTGATTTTGAAGTATGCTGGGGGGTTACGCTTGTACTCTCCACAGTCTCGGGGAGCGGCACCCCTTGGGGCTTTTATAAAAAAAATGTTTTGAGCTCTCCCTCCCTCTCTCCCCGTACACGTCGCGGGGTAGGCCATCTTTCTGGGGCAGTAATATGTAAAATGACCTTCCAGCTCCGGGTACCTGCACTGTCTGGGGTTTTTTATTAATGTTGGGAGGGTGGGCTTGATAATACGTCCTTGTTAATTCCCATAGAAGCCCATGTTCTGGTGTTAACATGGGCTTCTATGGGAAATAACAAGGCCATATTATCAAGCTCATTATCGCTGTTTTATCAGCAGTTTCCTGCCTATAAAACGGCAATAATTTTAACACCGGTCCTTGATAATATGTACCTAAGTTTACTGGTCAAAAAAAGAGCTATATTTCTATGATAGTATGTAAAACTTTCCTTTTTTTGTGTAGCAGTTGTACTCTCTGAGCATGCGCAGCCTCGTTTCGAAGCCCACGTTTTTTTCTTTTTCTTCAAGTTCAACAAGCAAACCTTTCTTTATATCAGGTATTAAATTTGCCGCTTTCTTTTCCCGGGTCCCGTGTGTCATCCGCTGCTGTACTTTTGTAATATATTAATAATCATATTTTATCTATATTTATTTGAACCGTAGTGCCGAGGCGCAACACGTTGATTACATACTCCGTCCACCACCATTTTAGTAGTTTTTCACCGTTATTTTTATTATATCTGTTACTTTCATTTTACCGTCCTCCTATTTTCTCTGTGATCGATGAGATTTCCTGCAACAGACACCACGGTGTTTGTCCTTAACCTCTGATGTTATCAGACTTGGTCTCGCGTATACCTTAAAACTAATTTGAAGGACGTAAGCCACAACCATTACAACGCGTGTTTGTCAACACAAAGACATTATTAAGATTATGCGTGGTCAATGGATACTATTTGTAAAAGCATGCGTGGTAAGGGCATGCGTGGTAAAGCCATATGCGTGCTAATGGCTTCGTGGTGACGATCACGCGTGGTTATGACCGCGTTGTAATGGCTGATTCTCCCCAATGGACACTGCAGCAACCGGGTCTGGGCGTCGTGGAAACCAGGGTAGTAGGCGGAGGGCCACGCAGCTCCTCATACAATATAGAAATCTTTGTGGGGTGATTGCTTCCGTGGTTTGAGGGGAGTGATTGTGGTCCACACATTTAATTTTGTAGGGGGGTAAGTTTGCATGGGAAAATGTTGCAAGAGGTTTGTTAATGTGGTACACATTGTTTTGTATTATTATGATTTATTTTCTAAATTGTAGTCTATCCAGAGGAAATATAACTCAGTAATTTTCAATCCTAGTTTTGAATATCTTACTATAGTATTTCAACATTATTTTTATTGTGAACCGTCATACCCCCCACAAAATAAAAGAAGTATGTCGTTTTTTTTATTAACTTTCATTCAAACAATAACTGTAAACGAAACTTAAATATAACTATACTAGCAGCCCGTCCCGCCGTTGTCCGGGTAGGCTTTGCGAGAGTACTCCCCCACCAGCCTCGCCGCTCCTCCCCGCCGCAAAAAAATCCCAATTGTAAAGTTCTCACCAACATCACGCATTTTAAAATCTGTGCAAAATGTAGTTTATGTGAAAGTAGAGCAGAAACATCGTCACAAACCACGTCCATTCAGGATATTGAGTTCAGCCAGTACTGCGTGACAGAAAACACATGCACACAACACACAGCTACGATTTCCGTGAACTACGGCCCACTGGCTTCTTCGGATCCTAAATTCGCTCCATGAGAACCCCACATATTTCCCAGCTGCCTGTCATACTGCGATGTGCATATGATCGGACGGGCTGCCTCCTGGGCAGACAGTGTGTGTTTGATTACAGCCTGTCAAGTTCACACCGTGGGCTTAAATGATGCCTTTTTGAAACCCAAGTCCCCTCAAGTTACACCCTGAAGGAGCTCAGGTGTACCAGCTATTGGACAATGTGCAGCCTGCAGGCCGCTGCAACGATTGACTCCACATCCTCCTAACGCAAGGGTTTCCTTTCAAACATTTAGCGCGACAGTACTGACCCGCATCGCCGCTCCTACCCCACCAGCATCGCCGCTCCTCCCCCCGCTGGGCAATCCAGCTATTGGAAAATATGCAGCCTGCAGCCCGCTGCAGCGAATGACTCCACAGCCTCATAACGCATGGGTTTCCTTTCAAGCATTTAGGGCGACAGTACTGACCCACATCGCCGCTCCTCCCCGCCGCTCCTCCCCGCGCTGGGCACTCCATCAGCTGGGCACTTGTGTCGGTCCCGCGCTCCTTCCAGCGCTCTGTCCGGACACCTAACGCCGCGTTTACGTAACGCCACGCCCACACGCCATTGCGCCTCTGGAACGCCGCGTGCATATCACTGTATGCATACGCCCGGACTACTTTTCCCCTAACGTTCTTTCCCCCCCTTAAATGTATATGGTGTGGTGCTGTATAGCCTATGTCCATCTCCTGGACCTCCCCTTTCCAAAGCTGTATTGGGTGTTGTGATTGGTGGTGTACTTTTCGAGTTTACCAGCCTCAAAGGTTCCCAGTTCTCGCTTTATAATAGTAGTATAGATTAGAAGCAACTAGAAAAATAACTTTAACAACAAACAATATTATAAACACATTTTTAAATGGACTCCAAAAAATGTCCGATTGGTAATCTGCAAAACAAAAAAGAAAATTAGAGTTTAGAATTATGTAGATGTGAGTAAATGAGCTGAAGCATTACAAGTCAAGGTAACACTACGATTTTACGTGTGCAGTGTGCCTGGTACATTTCAGTTCCGTTATAGTGCTGTGTTCAAGTGGTGTGTATCTGAAAGTGCCTACTGCGTTAGAGACCCAAAAGTGGCAGAACGGGATTGTAAATATGCCGACTTATTTCTAATGCATTGCTATGAAGGCTTTGTAGATCTAGGGCTCTGTGCTTACCGTTGTATAAACACTGCGGCCAAACACTTCAGCCAGTGGAATTCACAACTTGTTTTGAGCAATTCTTCTACACGTCGAAGCAGACACCAGTGTCTATAAGTTTAAGAGAGAAAGAGAAATGATGTCACAGAGAGCGAGAAAGAGAAAGAGAGAGAAAACAACATTAAAACTGTCTCGCAGAGTCTGGAGTTGAGATTTTTTTCTTGAAAAGTTAGACGTAGATTTACAAGCTCCTTGCGTCACTTTCCTCATGTTAAAAGTGACAAAAAAGTGGTGTAATAAGCTTGTAGATCAGTTTTTCAGACTGTTGAAACCTATCTGTTGTCACTGCTCGGAGGTAATTATAGATTTTACACAGAGAAGCTGCTGTACACTATGCACTCTCTCCTTTCACAAATAAAGGTAACAGTACGGTTTTACGAGTGCAGTGTGTCTGGTACATTTCACTTGTTATAGTGCCGCGTTCAAGTGGTGTCTATATGGAAGTGCCTACTGCGTTACTGACGCAAAAGTGGCATAATGGGAATGTAAATATGCCGACTTATTTCTAATGCATTGCTATGAAGGCTTTGTAGATCTAGGCCTCTGTGCTTACCTTTGTATAAACACTGCGGCCAACCACTGCGGCCAGTGGAATTCTCAACTTCACTTGAGCTGTTCTTCTACATATGCAAGTAGACAGCAGTGTCTATAAGTTTAAGAGTGAAAGAGAAATTATGTCACAGAGAGTGAGAGAGAGAAAACAACATTAAAACTGTCTCGCAGAGTCTGGAGTTGAGATTTTTTTCTTGAAAAGTTAGACGTAGATTTACAAGCTCCTTGCGTCACTTTCCTCATGTTAAAAGTGACAGAAAAGTGGCGTAATAAGCTTGTAGATCTGTTTGTCAGACTGTTGTAACCTATCTGTTGTCACTGCTTGGAGGTAAGTATAGATTTTACAAAGAGAAGCTGCTGTATACTACGCACTGTCTCCTTTCAGAAATAAAGGTAACACTACGGTTTTACGAGTGCAGTGTGCTTGGTACATTTCACTTGTTATAGTGTTGCATTCAAGTAGTGTCTATATGGAAGTGCCTACTGCGTTACTGACGCAAAAGTGGCATAACGGGATTGTAAATATGCCGATTTATTTCTAAAGCATTGCTATGAAGGCTTTTTAGATCTAGGCCTCTGTGCTTACCGTTGTATAAACACTGCGGCCAAACTCTGCGGCCAGTGGAATTCACAAATTCAGTTGGGCCGTTCTTCTGCATGTTCAAGTACACAGTGAAGCTGCTGCAGACTACCTAGTCTTTCCTTTCACAAATGATCTGTTGTTGTTTTGGAAACAAAGGGCCATATTATCAAGCAAGGATGATACATTATCGACGCTTTTATCGGCAGGAAACTGCCGATAAAGTGGAGATAATGGGCTTGGTAGTATGCCCTTGTGAATTCCCATAGCAGCCCAGGTTAACACAAGAACCTGGGGTGCTATGGGAATTCACAAGGGCATATTATCAAGCCCATTATCGCCACTTTATCGGCAGTTTCCTGCCGATAAAACGGCTATAATTTTAACACCGGTCCTTGATAATATGTCCCTGTTTGTATTGTGAATATATTACGGACAATTCAGCAATTATAAAAACGTTATTGCTATTGGGAAAAAAATTAAACATGTAAATTAATACATTATATAGGAGTGCGTTCGTCTAAAATATTAAGTGCATTTTTGTATGTAGTCAGCTACAACCCTTTGACTCCTGATGCGTACTCAAATGTCACTGCTCACCTTTTGTGGAAACGACAGTTTCTTCATGATGTAGTCACGATCTCTAACAAAGAAGTCTCACACGTGTTGCCGAGTCTTGATATCTCTATGGCTCATGACATACTCGTGCTCCCATCATCATCATCATCGCAGGTTCTTCACCCGCTCAGTGCTTCGGGCATCACTAACTCAGTGACCAAAGAGGCCACGCATGTAGTAGTGGGCCCTCTGTTCGGTGTTTTGGGAACAACTCTAAAATGGAGTACAACACGTGCGCTCCGTCTTTTTTATGCATAGGGTCACGTGTGTAGTGACAGATACGCTGAATGGGTGTGGTGTGGGTGTATACCAGCCAAGAGAGAGTGTGTGTGTCGATCTGACAACTAGACCTGCAACTAAGAAATCACTACAATGGAATTTTGGGCCTTGTACTTTTGTTGTGTTTTCCTGGTAGCGTAAGAGTGGCCTTCTTTTTTCTATGTGATGTTATAGAGTCACCATGTATGTAGCCTATTTTGCGACGCATTTTATTGTACAATGCGTTTCAGAAACTAGGTGTGGTAGGGTGCTTTTACATTAAACTGTGTACTCCGCTTACGAGTTTGTTGAGTGTAGAAGTATATATATATTTTTTCTATTTTGTATTCTATCTTTTTGTTGTAATTCTTTTTTTTTGTTTTTTTGTTGTAATACTGTATTCGAAAAAAGAATTTCCATAAAAGTACAAACAGTCACACATATAAAAATACCTAAAACAGTATTACTAGCATTACATTCCCATAATTAAATATCATTAAAAAAGCGAAAAAAGGCATCACGGAAACAAGCATTAACAGATAGTACAGGTTACCCTTTGGGTAACAATTTGGATCTGATGAGCCAGGCACGAGACACATATTTAGCGACCCCGCAGACAATATACATAGTAGAGGTGTTAGTTAGAATAATACGCATGGCTAATCTGTAGTCCCTTACTCCAAGAACTCTGCAAACGGGTTTTAACCATTTAGATCTAGGTTGTTTATATGCAGTACAAGCAAACAAAAAATGGCCAAGTGATTCTTTCGGACACGAACAACCCGGACATTTCAAGTCTGCCTCCCTCCTATCTTTCCACCCTTCCTTGAAAATATTGAGGGGGAGGGTTCCGTATCTTAGTTTAAGGAACAAGGTTCTATCACGGGGAGTCTGGATAAAATCTAGAAATGGCTCAAGCTTTGAAGGTCTTGTGTTCAAGGAAGTTATTCGTCAAAGATCCCCATTTCGAGTTCTTTAGTTCCTTTGCCTCAATCCAATCCCAATATAGTTTTTTAACGGTTTTTTTCGGGGGGGGGGGGAGATTGGGAGGCCCAGGACTCACCCAGTCCTATGGATACAACCAACTTTTTTGAATTATTAAGCCATTTTATTTTATTCGCAGTGTTCAAACTAAGGAGCTCTTCTAGTACTAGTGCATAACTAGATAGTTCAGGGGTCCTTCTGAGTCGTACCCAAAATAACAAGGGGCAGATTTGAACTACATCAGAAATAGATTTTTGGCCCATGTCAAGGAATAATGGTTTCAAAGGGTTGAAGAAGGTAGCGAGACAATGTCTCTCATAAATTTATTTTCTGCCACTACAAATGCTTTAGTATTCTCCGCACCCCAAAGTTCAGAGACATATACTGCTGAAGGTAGCGCCTTTCCCCCGTAGACCGCCAAAGCGGGAGCTACGGGTCTACTTACGGAAAGGCGCTGGTTTTTTAGAATAGCTCCAGATGACCTTTTAAGGTTCAGAACCATTTTGGATATATGGGAATTCCAGTTCATGGTGTTACTAAGCCTCACTCCCAGATAGTCGAATTCCGCCACTACCTCCAGGGGGGTGCCATTAAGAGAGAGGTTAACCCTCCTGATCTTTTTGTTGGCGGACAGCAACATCAACTTAGTCTTGGTGGTGTTGACCGTCAAACCTCGGTCTTGACAAAAGGTGCAAAAGCGATAGAGTAGCCCTTGCAAACCTATGGGGGTTTTAGATAACAGGAGGGTATCATCTGCGAAGAGGAGTGTTGGTCTTTTCTCACCAGCAAGAACTGGGGCATCCACAGGGTCCTCCCTCAGGTGGTCCACCACCCCATTTATAAAAAGGGAAAAGAGAGTGGGGGCCATCACACAGCCCTGTCTTACTCCTCTATTGACCAGTATCGGCCTTGTTAGTTGGCCCTGGCTTCCCCAACGGATCCTTGCAAAGTTCCCTTCATGGAGTTTAATAATGAGTTGCAGCAAATAGCTGGGGAAACCCATATCATAAAGGACCGACCAGAGTTTGGCGCGTGGAATAACATCAAATGCTGTTTTGAGGTCTATGGAAGTCAAATATAAACTACCTTTGGCAATTAACACAGACTTCCAATAGACTGCACAGAATCGAAAGACCTGGTCCATTGCACCGACATTGCGCCTAAACCCCGCCTGGAAATGGGATAAAATATCCTCATCCATCAGCCATGATTCTGTACGATTTATTATGACCCTGCCAACTACCTTTTGGATAGTGTCTATTATGCTTATTGGTCTGTAGTTGGCAGGGTCCTCTCTATTGCCTTTTTTAAATATGGTGATGACTTCTGCTCCTTTCCAGGACTCTGGAACAGGGTGGCCCTGCTGAATAAGATTCATCAAACATGCTATAAAATCTGCCCATAATTTGGGGTCGTGTAATAGTAAATCTCCTGGAAGCCCAGCCGCCTTACCCAGTAAAATTTTAGAAATGGCGTCCTGCACTTCTAGCTTGGTAAATTGGCCTTCCGTGGGGCTTTGCTCTATGGCCGTCTTACTTTGGAGATCAATAGCTAGAGATGTTATTGCGCCATTAAGGCTGTCTTCACAATATAGATTTAAGAAGTGAGAGAACCATTGCTGTTCTGTTATATGATTTAAAATAGGCTCTCCCCCCTTCTATCAAGGGCATTAATCAGTTTCCAAAAAATAACTGAATTTTTGCCACTGGCTGCCAATGCTCCTCCTCCCATTTCTTTTTGGCTGAATTTATACTACTACGATACTCCTTTCTGGCCATACGGACTGCTACGGGGTCCTTACTTTTTATCGCTAAAATTATAGCTTTCCTTTTTGCCCTGCAGTTTGCCGTGTACCAAGGGTTACTTTTAGATAGTTTGCGGTTTGGCAAGGGGTTCTCCCGGGATTTTTTGGTAAAGTAATTACCTAACTTGGTTATTAAATCTTTATAGGAAGATTGCAAGTTAAATCCGGGGGGGTCTGCTACTGCCTGAACCACTCCCGTAAGATTACAAGTTTCATAAGATACTAACTCATTGATGCATTTGGGTTTCTCCTCTTCACACTTGACCACATTCCATTTTAGTTTCCGATTACAATATGTTGGAAAGACCTCTTTTGTGATCATCTCTGATTTCCTCGAATCGGACCCATTTACCCATTTGATTGACATACATAATGGATTGTGGTCACTATCCGAAGATTGCCTGACCTCCATGTCAACTAGGGCCGGCCAAGATAGTGTATCTAGGAAGATATAATCAATTCGCGAGGGGCAGCCCAACTTGTTGTAGGTCATCGCCCCCTCACGATCTGACGCTGTTCGCCCGTTTAGAGCCCTTAGGTTGTGGTCCAATGCCAGAGCATTCAACTGGATTGCTCTGGCTGTCCACTTCTTAATGGGATCCAGGGATAAGGGTGGTATGACTTGACCCCAATCCTCTGTGTTGAAACCCAGTGAATCGTCGTTGTCTAGGGGTTCAAAAGTACAGTTGGAATCCCCTCCAACTAGTATTTTGGATCTGGGGGGAAGATCTAATAACATCCCATCTAGGAGGTCAATGATTGGCGAGGCTAGCCCACCCTGGAGGCCTCCAGCATAAATACAAAAAAGATCCAACTTCCAACCCCCTATCTCACTTTTAAGGGTAATATGCAAAATGTCATTACAACCAGTATTGTGTATGGTGACAACACAATTCAGTATCACTTTAACCCAAATATGCAAGCCTCCAGAAGGGCGGCCTTTCCCCAGCGTAACAGCGGTGATAAAAAATGTAGAATAACCATTTTTATGTTGCGGGTTCAAGCACCAGGTTTCTTGGAACATACATATATGGAAAGTATTAATAAAATCATTCCATTCGGGATTTGCTAGATTTTTCTTTAATCCTGCTATGTTCCAAGACAAGATATTAATAGGTCTTGTGGCCAAAGGTTGATCCCTGGATGTAATTGGGGTACTGGGTTCCGGTTCACCTAAGCGAACTAAACCTTCCCTGGTTGTGTTAGAATAAGTTTCAGGGATTTGTATTCTATCATAATTGTGCTGACTTTTCTGCTTTAGCGTGCAGTACTATATTTTTTTATAAAATGTATAACAAACTGTTGAAATAATGTTTGAAATTAGAATGTAAGCATGTAAGCTGCTCTCTGTGAGGAATAGCAATGCCGGCTCCCGCAGGAAGTGGGGAGCCGGCTGGGATCGTGGAGGCCTTGGGGCTGTTCCCACGGTCCGCAACGTTAGATTTGAGCCCCGGGGGATGGGGTCCTCGGGAATTATAGAAAATTATAGAAAATTAGTGATAAAGGCTATTTTTTTTATGGTAGATTTATCGTATGCGTACCAAGCACGTATGGACGACGTTCAGCTGGAATATATGAAGTTGTCCAGTAAGCGTATCTAAGCAAGAAAAATAAAAATAATTTTAGATATTTATGAAGTGTATTTGTTTATGTGTTGTGTGGCTCTAAAAATAGCCCTTGTGTTTATTGGGAGATTTTAGTACCTACAAGTAAGTACTGATGCAGAGTCTTAAGTTGATGAGGAAGACTCTGTTCCCCTCATCTGTAAAATGTACACCATCTCTCCTATAGATGTCATGCATATTGAAACGCAGATTGTTGTTGTAAATGGACCCCATTCGATAGTCTCTGAGAAAGGCAGAAACATATTTATTCACATGTTTCCTAGCTTTTTCAATCTGTTGACAATAGTGGTTGGACCAGTTCCATTTCTGCCTTTTTGGCATATATTAGAATAGACAAAGGCAGTTTGGGGGAAAAGTGCCATCAATTCTCTAAAGGTGTCCGTCATAAGCATTTCCAGACCTAACACAGTCAAAGTGCCTAGGTCATTGCCACCACAGTGCACAATTATGAGGTCAGGGTGTTGGAGATGTAAAAAGGATTTCACATATGGCATCAATTGGTGCTACTTTAATCCTCTCTGTCCAATCCATTTAATGTCTACATTTGGTAAACCTAGGTCCTTGTGAATTCTTTTCCGTTGTGCATACCTTTGGCTCCAGAAAATATAGCTGTGTCCCACAATCCACACTGTAAACATTTTGAAGAGAGGTCTGGATGCACTCTGATGGTCTCTGTAAATGAAATGGCAGTTTGAAAAGTGAGATTTTTCTAAATGGGCAACATGCAGTTTTGAAAAAAGAAAATAAATGATTGGTTGTTTGACAACATTTTACAGAAAACTAGGATGCATGTATCTGTTTTGTAAAAGCCTTATTTTTATTGGTTAAGAAAAACTGATAGAAAAGAACGTTACATAAGATAAGCTGGTATATTCTCAGGTCAAGCATACTTGCTGTTTTAATTTGCAACAATGTATGATGAACTTTTCACCTGTGTGCTGAGTTAGGTGTTCCCTGAAGTGTTTCTATGATAACTGGCAGATTGTGGAATGGGGGAAGGGTTGAAAGTTTTGTCAGTTGGAAAGGGTGCAAAAGTTCAAGAAATCTAGATGTGAGTTTCATTTTGAATTTAATGTGGGAATAAATGTGATTTTTTATTTATTTGTATATGTGTGTAGATTGAGTGTGTAGATTGATCGGAAAAGTTTGCTTTTTGCTATAGGACTTCCTGATCCCGTAGGACTGCTTATGGGGATTTACAAGGATCCCCAAGGTCAAAATCTTTGATGGCCTTTGTTGAGCCTTTGATGGCTCTGGGGAGCACCATCTCCGAGGGTCGGCTCCTGTAGTGTCATAGGGTGCCTATTCCTGGGACTCTGCTGTTTGCTATGGTTGGGCAAGAGTTCTCCTGGGACTCTGCTGTTTGCTATGGTTGGGCAAGAGTTCTCTTTGAAATAGGAAAGCAGATTGATTTTCATCTGAGAGAGCAGTATGTAAGCTGGTTTCTCTGACCAAAAGCAATTCCGGCTCTCGAAGGACGCAGGGAGCCGGCTGGGACCGTGGGGGATTTGGGGCTCTCCCCACGGTCTTGAACGTTATATTTGAGCCGCGGTGGATGGGGTGTCCGGGGATTGTAAAAAATTAGTGATGGATGCTATATATTCTTTTTTACGGTATATTTATTGTGCGCGTACAGTGCCAATTCTGAAAGTTGTTCCATAAGCGTAAGTAAGCATGAAAAATCAATTGAAAAATAAATATTTTACAGATATCTATCAAGTTTATGTGGTTATATCTTGGTTGCTTGTAATGAGACCTTTTCACTTTATTGGTACTTATAAGTAAGTGCTCATGCATAGTTTAAATTTGTTGAGGAGCAGTGTTTTATACCTCTGTTGACAGTTGACTTTTGCATGATTTGTTGGGGGTAGGGTGGGAAGTTATGTCAGTTGGAAAGGTTTGGAATGTTAAACCAATAGAAAGGTGTGTTTTGTTTTGAATTAATGTGTACAGGATTTTAATTGGTTATTTATATGTATGTATATGTAAAATGAGAGGGAAAATGTTCCATTTCACGGTTCAGCTGCAAACACTGAACTAGAGAGATTCTGTATAAGAATATCCACTGTGTGAGTGGTATTATTCTTAATCTACAAATCAATTTGAAAGGTGAGTTGAGAAGTTGTATGGGAATGTGAGCGGTGCATCTTTGTACATTAAGGAATTATGGGGTAAATAAAGACAGGCGATAATATTATTGCCGCTTTATGGGTAGAAAACTGCTGATAAAGCGGCGATAATGTTATCACCTGTCTTGATAATATGCCCCTATATTCATCCTTTGTTAAACGTTTTATAGTAGTAAATGTGTTTTGCTATAATGCATTCTGTTATGTTTTTTGTTTAATATCAAGGACCGGTGTTAAAATTATCGACGTTTTATGTTCAGGGAACTGCCGATAAAACGGCGAAAATGGGCTTGATAATACGCCTTTGTTAATTCCCATAGAAGCCCATGTTCTCACCAGAACACTGGCTTCTATGGGAATTAACAAGGGCGTATTATCAAGCCCATTATTGCCATTTTATTAGCAGTTTCCTGCCAATAAAACGGCGATAATTTTAACAGCTGTCTTTGATAATATGCCCCTTAGTTTTATTCATTTAATTGTTTACTTACCTGCAATCATGGAGACTCCCTTGTTTATCTCCCCCCACCGTACCCCTCCCCCGCCCTGCCTGCCTGCCCCATTGCAACTCCCTCCACGGGCTGCGGCTGATGAAGCCCATTATCGCAATTTTATCAGCATTTTTCTGCCGATAAAACGGCGATAACACCGGTCCTTGATAATATGCCCCTATATTTGTCCCTTTTTTCAATAATTTGTAGCCTCTGTTTTTATACTTCCCTCTCTCTCCTCTTACTCCTTTCTCTCTCTCGGTACTACTGTCTTTTTCTTATATTGTACTCTGTGCTCATATTGTCTTTCTTTGTGTTTATATTTTCTTGTCTCTCCTCTTATTCCTTCTGTCTCATCATTTTCTACCCTCTCTCTTCTTACTTCATTTTTGTCTTGATACTCCCTGTTCTGTCTTCTTTCTCATTTCTCTCCCTCTGTATATAGTCTGAGCATATTTAGAAGCCCCTTGTGTGTCTTTGTTGTTTTATTGTGTTAGTTTTTTTGATGTAATAGTGGCAGAAATAATGTAGTAAAATGCATATGTATTTGGAAAATGAGTCAGTGCTGTTCACTGATATGTAGTAATTATATACATGGAATATGTATAGTCCGTTAAACAGTTTTCAGAAGTAAATGGTAAAATACATGGTCTCTTTTTTTTGTGTAATATCACACTGTGCATGTGTGTACATTAAGGATTTATGGGGCATATTATCAAGGACTGGTGTTAAAATTATCGCTGTTTTCCGGCAGGAAATTGCAGATAATACAGCGACAATGGGTTTGATAATACGCCCTTGTTAATTCCCATAAAAGCCCATGTTAAAACCAGAAAATGGGCTTCTATGGGAATTAATAAGGGCGTATTATCAAGCCCATTATCACCGTTTTATCGGCAGTTTGCTGCCGATAAAACAGCGATAATTTTAACACCGGTCCTTGATAATATGCCCCTATGGGCATTTCATCAAGTCTGGGCGTTAAAATTATCGCCACTTTATCGACAGGAAACTGCCGATGAAGTTGCGATAATGGGCTTTATAATATGTTCTATGGAATTCCAATTGAAGCTCATGTTAGATGTTCTTCACATCTAACATGAGCTTCGATTGGAATTTCATAGAGCATATTATCAAGCCCATTATCGCCACTTTAGCGGCAGTTTCCTGTCGATAAAGTTGCGATAATTGTATCACCCAGGCTTGATAATATGCCCCCATATTTGCTCCTTTTTGCATATTTTCTACACTCTGTTGTCATACACCCTCCCCTCTTCTCTTACTCCTTCCTCTCTCATTATACTATCTTCTTTTTCTTATATTCTGTTGTCTTTTTATACTTTTTTGTTTCATACTTGCTCCTATTTTTGCATGTTTGTCCTACTGTTGTTTATATTGTCTCTTGTCTTAATATTCACCACTGTTGTCATAGTTGTTACTGTCTTCTCGTAGTACTCCCTCTCTGCTTATACGGTCAGTCTTCCTTTATATTTGTCTATTCTCTATATTTTTGTCTCTGTGTCTTTTTACATACCTCCGTCTTTCTTCATATATACTCTTCTGTTTTTATATTCTATGTTTCTTCTTATTCTTGCTGTTCTTTGCAGGTATTCCCTATTGTTTTTGTCGTGTATTTCTATAGGTTCTGAATCGATCCCCCTATTCCTGACCCTATTCTGGTTAAACTTACTAGCTAGTTAACTAACAGTCAGCCCATGAGGCAATAAATCCCCCATGATGCAGATACCGTTATCTGACGCAGTCACACTACGGCACAGGAACGTGTTATCTGATTAGGTCATAACGCTTGAGATCTAATTAGACAAGCGATATTCCTCCAGCCCCTGATAAGGCATACGACGTTCTCATAACAAATCAAACCTATGACAACCTGGATAATCCGTGCGGCCATTGTTTTGATTTCACAGAGAACTTTAGTAAAGAATGTGCTAACGAGCAAGTCGTATGACATCTTTATTGACGTACCTATGTCCATCCTTACGTCAATCCCGGCACCTTTAAGGTATAAATATTGCCGACCTTGCCCTATGCAAAACACACGCGTGGTGACGAGACGGAGCAGCCATACTTGCCGAAGCAGAGAGCCGAAGCAGACCCCGCAGGCAGCAGCCCCGCCTTCCTGACGCGCTGAGAGACGCGCTGCTATCTCAAGCCGAGAGACCCAGCACCGGCGCTTCTGGGCAGCCCTCGCAGGCAGCCTGGAATATCGAGAGCAGAGAAAGAGATACCATTCCTCATTCATCCTAAATTCCAGGTACAGAACTGAATAACCCCTCACAGAGAATTCTTTAGTTATTCACTTGGCAAAAACAAACTTAACTTAAACTGTAACTTTCTATTCCCGCCCACGTATTAGACTTAGGTCAGGTACACGGGGTAGGCGTATTTAGAAACACCAGTTGAGTACGTTTAGTCAAATGTATATGTGTATGTAAATATATTTTAATCATTTTAAACATCATATGGCTCAGAAACCATATCAATGTTTTTACAGTATTATTTTATACTATTGCTTCTAATGTATGCACTTTACTTAACTATAAGTATCGCAATAATATCGATCCATTTCTCTTGTACGAGAAAAGAGACTGATCAATAAATAACATCTTTTATTGAACACGCCCGTCTCTTCCTTTTCTCTACATTCTGATGAGACTAAGAATGCACGTACTGACTGAGTAAAATAATTGCCTTGTGCTCACACGACTCTTGAGATTGACTCTTGATTAGGGGAGAGCAAAGTTGTCATGTTCTATGGTTGTCAGAAACTAAATCCCTTCTTGTCTAATCAGGGAAGTTAATCCTTCCTTGAACATTCGAGAAAGTTTCTAGCGAACTCTGAGCTTAGCTGGCAAACCCAAAAATTAAGTCTAGTATCGACAGTAGTAGACCTAGTTAACGTCTGGCCTAGGCCTTTACTGCTGTAGGTACTATTCCAATGCGCAGAGCCTATTGGGAAAATAGGAGCTACACTACATTTTCACATACTTTCTTTTTCTTCTAATACTCTTGTGTCTGTTCTCACATCTCTTCTGTCTTTTCTTATACTTTGCACTCACTACTAATATTGTCATCTTTTCTTATTGTTACATTTCTCTCCTCATTTTACCCCCTGTTGTTATACTGCTCCCGGTTTTCATATTCTCCTCTCTCTTCTCTTAGTTCTTAATGTGTCCTCTTACTACTGAGTCTAGTATCGACAGTAGTAGACCTAGTTAACGTCTGGCCTAGGCCTTTACTGCTGTAGGTACTATTCCAATGCGCAGAGCCTATTGGGAAAATAGGAGCTACACTACATGGCGCCCAACGCGTTTGGAAAGGGCGATAAAACTAACGTAAGACATTTAGAGTAACTCAGTCGTGCTTTCTCACTCAGACCCCTTTTTCCAAATACTCCAAAGACGTCTGGAGTGGGTGAAAGGTTATTATATCCTCCAAAACCTCGCAGGAGGGAACTCCTATGTATGGTTTTTGGTCTAGTCAACGTTGAAGGATAAAACAGTTCCAGAATATTGTGCATCTAATCTCTGTTTCCATAAGAAACCTGATCTGCAAATAAAAATAATACCATCCTGTCAGTAAAATGGGAGACAGTGATGGAGAAAGAGAGGCAATTAGATTAGCTACTGAAATAGCAGATGCTGATGCTACCATGCAAGCAGCAGACGCGGATATAATACTCATTCCGGTCATTAAAAGGAGATCTATAACCTTAAAACTTATAGAAAATGGACTGACACCTAGAGGTGGCACAGTCATATTCGTAATCGAGGCACACGAATATCGGCAGACAGAGGTATACTATACATGGATACATTTTCCAGCAGCAAATGCTGTAACAAAGTACTTCCACTATTACAAAGTAGAGGAACCTCCTAATGAGTACACTCCTTTCGAGGAGGTGGAAGTACCACTCAAATTCCAAGAGCATTTGCTCTTATTTGATGGCGCCCTAAAACATAATAATCACATTACAAGGCTCGGTCCTTTAGGAAGACCAGGAGCAACGTGGCCGGTCTTAGCCGGATACACACCATATCCAGACATCGAAAGAATGCCTGCAGCAGAGCTGTTAATACAGCTAAAACAACTACTAAAAATTCACAGACAATTAGTTCAGTATGTAATGCGGACTTCAACAATTCAGCCAGCGATTAAACTTCCACAGCTGACCCCTCACCAGGGGAACACAAATAAAATTACACCACAGAACATCCAATCCTGCCTAGGTAAAGTTCCAGCTAAACGGGAACAGATACCATTCTGGTTGGCACAGAAAATTACCCAAATAGAGGCGGTGTTTCCTGACACCACCCCGCTGGAAAAACACAGAATTCTGACTATATGTCTCCCAATGGGAATCGCACCACACATTGAGGACTGTGACACTTGGGGTACAGTCTTTGCTTCCATCTACACAAAAACGCACGGTGTTCCATCCATTTCGGTAATACCAGATGTGCTAAAACAAATTCAAGATGAATATGGTCCAGAACCTGCTTTAACTCTTGGTATGAAATTACTAAAAGACTTCAAGCAGGTCTCGGCTATATTACTAGCCAACATAAAGGGTGAAGCAGCAAACGTGGCGATCCGCCAGAGGTTAAAAGAGACAGATATAGCAGACCAACCAGCTGAAATTGCCAGAATCATAGAAAAATCCTATGAAGAACTAGGCAGAGATAGTCTAGGTGGAATACCAGTAAAACCGCAACTGACTACAAGTCCAGAAAAAATGTTTTTTAATAATAATAATAATTCACCAAAAAAGAACTGGGATGGAAACAAACAATCCAATCCAAAAGAAAAGAAATTCCAGTCCAGAGGAAGGTCTCCTAGGCGAAGAGAGAAATCTCCAAACCCGAGACAAAGGTCACCTCAGAGTGAACCCTCTGGGAATAGATATAACCTTAGAAATAGGGATAATATTAAAAAACCTGATAGATATCAAGACATTGATACACGTCCCTCTCAATCTTTTCAGAATTCCTCGCAGAAATCGGAAAGAAGAGGACGATCAGAAGAGCACGCCAAGTCCAAAGACAAGGAACCTGCTCAACTGAAAAAGAAATCACAATTTCCAAAAAAGAAGGTAGCCAGTATCAAGGTAGTTAACAATGCCGAGAATACTGAGGACACAACTGAAAAACGGAGAATGGGCTCAGACAATGCTAGACAGCGCAGCAGAGGTGAGCATAGCTCGCAAAGTCCTTATGGATCATCTGGAGACAGTGGACACGAATGAATACCTTCAAGTGGAAACTGCAGATACCAGAGTTAGCAAGCCCTACAAAATATACGAGATAACATTACGTATAGAGGGAGATAAGACTAGGAAAATAAGGGGACTATTTTGGGATAACCTCTCAAAGGGTTATGACATACTTCTAGCTGAAAAAGACTGGCCACCAGAGTTTGTCAGGGAGTGCCCTCATGGCGAAGAAGTAATTATGCCTGCCTTCTCGAATCAAATACCGATTCATAAAAAATACACACTTGCTAGAAAGTGGGCAGTGGCCTTAGCACCTGCTTTATATAAAAATCATGTAGGATGGGATGAGGATTCTCCTCCTCACAAAATCCAGTTAAAATCACAACCTACTGCACAAAGGCAGTACCCAATTAAGCAAGAAGCTAAAAAACAAGTAAATGAAATACTAGATCAGCTAGAATACCAGGGGGTGATTGAAACTTGCACCTCACAAATGAACAATCCTTTGTTTCCGGTCTCCAAACCAGACAATTCGTACCGTCTAGTTTTGGATTACCGACACCTTAACACATGTTGCAAAACTTTTGCAGTGCAAAACTCACACAGTGCTGCACTAATGAATAACATAGTGCGCAAAAAATACAAAACAACCTTGGACATCTCCAACGGATTCTTTTGTCAAAACATAGCACCAGAGAGCAGATATTTAACTGCATTCTCAGTAAATGGCACTCAAAAACAATTCTGTCGGTTAGCCCAGGGGTACAAGAACAGCCCGGGGGTATTCTCAGCGAGAGTAACAGAATTACTACAACTATATGATGATGAAGCATTATCTTATGTCGATGACATTTACTTAACAGATGATGACTTGGAAACTCACTTGAAAAGAGTGAACACCATAATACTTGGTTTCGCTGCAGAGGGTTACAAATTCAACTTCAAAAAATCCAGAATTGCCCATCTGAAAATCCAGTACGGAGGATATGAATTATCAAGTATTGCCTGGTTGACAGTCTTTTAAGAACTAGAAGAATTAAAAAATCTAAAATATGAAAAAACGTATCCTCTGCCAATCGACATTCTGCCTCTACGACACTACGCCTGTGTAATCTATACAGACGGACATGCTCAACCCTCCGTTTGGGGAGAACATGCATACAATCCCACATGTGAGATTACAAAAGAAGTGTGGCACGGAGGTAAACTAAGACCTCTATTAACAAAATCACACTCAGTAGAAACTAATTCAGAACTACAAACTGAAATATTAGCTTTGAAAATGGCGCTAGATAACGCGGATCGCGAATTCCCGACACTTATAGTGTCAGATTCATATTTCTGCGTCAAAGCATATAACAAGGATTTGCAGACCTGGATTCAGAACGATTACAAAGATGACACGGATGCACCAATAAAGCAGAGACTGCTCTGGGAACAGGTAGCTCTTTTGAAAAAAGAACTACCAAAGACTCACGTGACACACTCACTGAGTCACCAGCGTGATGGCGTTCACGTTGTAGGGAATTCATTGGCTGAAACAGCCGCAGCGGCAGCCAGTAAACCGGCTCCCGTAGATCGGAAAAAGCGTACATTAAAATACATTGACGGCGAAACATTGCTGGCAGTAAAAACGTCATCAAAAGGCGACTGCTCGGCGTTACCGATCAACTATCCACTCAATTACACATACATCATAGATGCAAACTCCATTCCTTTTGCTCGAATCCCTGGAGTGGGGGATAGAGTGATTCCAAACATGGACAGGAGAAACCTGTTAATCGCAGACGCACACATGGGCGAGGGTCTCAGACACCTTAAATTAAAAGATTCTCTGGAAGAATTACAATCACGGTACTGGTGGCCAGGCATGAGCCTGCACTACACCATGTTTGTAAAAAACTGCCCAAACTGCAACAGAGATCGCAGTGGGGAGAGAAGCAGTTTAATACCTCGTCGTATCAAGGCAGATAATATTACCAGTAAAAAGAATGGCTTGCGATTAACATATACAGGCTAGTTCCCACTTATAATGTAGATCCACAGCACTCGGCTGACGTCCGGACTGTTATACAAGATTTGCGAGTCTAAATGGCATATACGCTAAGAGCATGCTACGTTCGACCAATTTTTTCTTTTTCTCAGGCAATCCAGCCTGGGGGGGGGGAAAGAATGGCCAAATGAGCACAGCCCAGCGGGAATCTTCTCACTTCCTTCCTGAGGGTATGGGATGGTGTAAAGAAAAAACCAAGACAGAAAGCAATCTATAATAGAAAGGATATTAGGTTCGGGAGCTGGGTGGGTCGAACATCTAATAAGTGTCCAACGTAGTCTAAATAACTTGCCAAGAAATTCTCTGAAGGGATTCAGTCCGTACGAATTATTATTCGGAACTAGGATGTTGATCTCTGACCTTGATAGTCAGACTTCAGTGGTAACAGAAAAAAGCTTTGATGTCAAAGACCGTTTGGCTATTTTGTAGGACTTAAACAAAACAAGAAAAGACCTGAGCAACATACAGTTGAAAGAACAGCTAACGACCACTGAAGATTCACCACCTGTCCCAGCAAGACCTGTCTGGATTCCAAAAGTCGGGGATCTAGTCAGGGAGAAGATCGCGGTAAAGAAGGAATTTGGGCCTTCTTACAGAAAAGCAGTTCCTGTATTGTCTGTCAACGGGACAAGATCAGTTGTACTACCGCCACTTGCTGGAAAAAAGGAGAACCGAGTTGTATCCATCGACCTGGTAAAACCACAACATGTGGCCGATAACAAACAGTAGGCCAAGTGGACTCCCAATAAGTAGCAGAACACCAAGGTTTGCTACCAGTACAGAGGTCCTAACAAAGAGGCTCATCACATTCGAAACGCCTACAGAAGAACAACAAGGACTATGCAACAATGCAATAGAACTAAGACCTCTGAAAACCCAAATAAAGACATTTAGCAGAGACACACCAATCTATACAGAAGTACCAAGTGAAAATGCAAGAAACAAAAATCCTGAACCAATTGGAACAATTGACAGAACTGCATCCGGTTACTTCATCAACTTCGATGATTCCTCCGACGGTTTCAGCGAACAAAAGACACAGCCATCATCAAAATCCTTTAAAGACAAAGCGAAGGAACTTTTGAAACAACTAAAAGAAACATATCTGATCTCTCCATGGATTGAATTTTGGGTGGGTTTTGGTGCATTTATCCTCATACTTTGGCTCATCATGGTATTTACCTTGGGACGCTTCATTGAGGGAAAATATGCTAAAATGGACACAGCAAGTCAGAACATCAACTTGGTCCTCAAACCACACACATCTTCACACGTCGAGAAACGAGAACTTTCTTCAGAACTTTCTTCAGCCAACTTCACAGCAATTCCAATACCTGGTGGGGTAGCCTGGGACAACACTGACTATGAAATTTATGGTCCGGTCGAGATCCTGAAATATCCACACCAAATTAAGATCTCTTTGAGTGACTTTGCAAAACCAAACTCATTTGCTGATGATTGGGACTTTGAAAGTATTAACAATATGATGTCTGACTTAGTAATGTCTGCTAAATTTACAAAACATGATTATTTGCAGGGTTCTACAAATTATGACAGCATGTACTGCTATAACCATTATGGTAACCATTTCGTGCATAAATCTGCACAACCTAGAAATGTTTTAAGTTATAATCAATGGGAACATTGTGCTACACCTCCAAAAGGGAGCTCTAGAACCGTTTATGACAAATATTCATATTTTTCAGGTTTTAACATAACTAATGCTGAAACATTTTATTACAAATTGTCAAACAAGACAGGGATGAAAACCATGATAACCAACACAAAATTGATATATTCAGATTCTTTCTTTGAAAAAATGAATACCTTTGGATTTGATTATTGGGACAAAAATGTTGATTTGAAAAGTGTTTGGGGTACAAAAGAATGGCAAGTACAGGGTTTAGAAGCTTTGTTTAGAGCCTGCATGATCCCAGAACAAATGATATTTTTAAATGACACCGTTCAACAAACCACCTGTCTTGGCCTAGCAAAAATCAAAGATTTAAATAACCTGTCTATTCCAAAGCCAACAATGTTTAGCAATAACTCTGATATAGACATAAACCATATACTTAACCAAAACAGAACACATCCTGATTGGAAACAATGGTTGATCTGGCCCACAGATACAAATAACTGTCAAGATAGATTCCTGAATAAAACACAGGGTTTCAAAATGAACAGGCCAGACCCTAGATATCCCCAAAGACATCACCCAGGGATAATAACAACCTACAGTGTGGGCAAATTATGCCTTCAATGGCTACAAACTTCCACACTGCCTGAAATTAAGCAACACCTAACTTTACTTACTGATGGTGCTGACTTGCGTGATTTCATACTGGGACCACGCAAACAGCGTCATAAGCGTTTCATAGCAGCCTCTGTATATGCAGCATACAATGAGGCCTGGAAGGTTACTCAAATTGAGACAGCAGAAAGAATACGGGAAATTGACCGTATTAATTTGGAAAAATCACTTTCTGTAGTGGACAATGGGTTAATGACTCTGTCCTCCAGAATTTTTTCATTGGACAGCATTGTGTCTTCAGCAATCGATATATTATCGCAAGACTTACTGTTATTACAACATGGTCAGTCACAATTGCGTTCTATCGTACAGCTTGGCTGGACGTTACAAAATCTGCGTTCAGGCTACGTGCCTTGGCGTTTAATCAACACTACGTCACTATTCCAAATCTTTAACCTTACTGATAGACAAATCGGTATGGCGCAGAAGGGTGCTGATTATACAATCTTGAGCATTGAAAAACTAGAAAGATTACCAATGACAATGTCAGAACGACCTGTCAGTGAATGGATAATCCACGGAATCATAAATATTCCAATCTCAACCTTCAGGTTTCAATACTGCCAAAAATATATACAGGCTGGCATGTACGAGAAATTGGGAAAGGGGTACCTTAAAACAACTTGGAACCTGCCCTATTCACATGCATGTGTCAGTAACAAAGGACAGAAAGTGTTTCTTAGTGGCAACAATTGTGCTATGTCACTAAGCGGCACGCTTCTGTGTAACGGTATTAGTTTGCACGGAGCCTGTGAAGGGAATTCATACAACCTTTCATGTCACCAGCAAGGCGCACCTGCAACTGAAATAGAACCATTCTTTCAAAGACTCTATAATGGGAGTTACATTCTTATTGTAGACCGCAGATGCTGTAGTCTTATGCCCGGGACTCCTTATCTCGTCACTACGACGGCGAAGGTCAAGTGCTGTGGACGTTCTTTGTTCCCCAGCTCCTTTCCAGACAGGGAGGCAAGGGCATGGCCCGGTCTGAAAATTACTTCTATTCGAATAGACACTTTAAGCAGAATGAAAACAGTGCTTCTTCAGACGCCTACAAGGCTCACGTCATCTAAAGAAACGTATGATCTACAAGTCGCAAGGACGACTGCAGAGATACATACATTATTATCAACCAATTCCCCCGTACATTTCGTGGAAATCCTGAGCGAAATCTTAAATATTTCTGATACCACTGGGGTCTCAAAGGTATTTAAGACAGTATTTTCGATGGCATTAACACCATTCAAAGCCATACTGGGTATTTTTCCAGATTTCGTCCATTCGATTTTTGGCGGACTTCCCCTGATCCTAGGACTAATTGCAGGAATCCTATTCCTGGTCCTTATTTTTCGTTATGGCAACCCATGTCACAGAACAAAATCTCACGACAATGGAAGATACGATCCTAGCCATTGGATACCGGGACCGGATATCAAAAATCCTGGGACTCTCCCGGCTTAGAGACCTAAACATGACTTGGTTTCTATCATTTCGACCAATGTGGCAAAGGTGTGTTTTACCTGTACTAAGGTGTCTGCTATGCGGAGAAGAATGCGTGTTAGACACCTGTCTGACGCTACAATCGGATGCGCCGGTGGATGCAGATACACTGTTGGTTCCTACCAAGGTTCACGCACTGTGCTGCCCTCAAAGGCTGCCAATTCTGATGACGGCATTCCTGGAATCTTCACCACTGCGATTGAAGAGTAGTGAAGTTCAAGATGAAAGCAGCATCGAACAGGTACGACCTTCTGTCAGCAATGCAAATCAGAATGTCAATGGAGACAATCATGCGCACGAATGCATGGTTACCCCTATTTCCGACTTAGAGGAACTTTCCCATGAAGCTGTTGACAGTTTTTTCGAAAGCCTGAATGATATGATGTTCTCTCCGGAACAGAAATAGAGACTTTTGAGTAAACTCGCACACGGCGTTCCCTGAATTCGGCCTTCAACTTTAAAAATAAAGTCACATGAACAATTACAATCCAGTTCACGGACAGCAACTTTTTTCAGCAAGCCCCTAAAATATTTTTCTATATATTTTTTCCCGGGACACTGATCTTCTGCTTAAAGTAAGAAACTATTCCTAGAGAACTAAGATTTCTATTTTTTTAGATACTTTATAGACTTTATATAGACTTTAGCTGCCCACTGGTATGTTCACAATATATTTTATGTGATGAAATGGTTTCGACTTTTTTTCTGTATAGCCATATTAAGAGCCATTTCATGTGTATTTCTCATATACCAACAAGCAATAATGCATAACAATGCGTGTTTACTTTTGCATTTAATTCATAGCTTAAGTGCATACAATATATATGACTGCAATTTTCCAGTATATTTGAAAATTTCAAAATGCATTTATGTATTTTGGGGTGGTAAGGTATACACTATACTCTATAGTATGTTGTACTATGTTATACTATGCATAGATTAGTAGATATGACCATAGTTAGCGTGGAGTGGGTGTCGTGTATTTCTATAGGTTCTGAATCGATCCCCCTATTCCTGACCCTATTCTGGTTAAACTTACTAGCTAGTTAACTAACAGTCAGCCCATGAGGCAAGAAATCCCCCATGATGCAGATACCGTTATCTGACGCAGTCACACTACGGCACAGGAACGTGTTATCTGATTAGGTCATAACGCTTGAGATCTAATTAGACAAGCGATATTCCTCCAGCCCCTGATAAGGCATACGACGTTCTCATAACAAATCAAACCTATGACAACCTGGATAATCCGTGCGGCCATTGTTTTGATTTCACAGAGAACTTTAGTAAAGAATGTGCTAACGAGCAAGTCGTATGACATCTTTATTGACGTACCTATGTCCATCCTTACGTCAATCCCGGCACCTTTAAGGTATAAATATTGCCGACCTTGCCCTATGCAAAACACACGCGTGGTGACGAGACGGAGCAGCCATACTTGCCGAAGCAGAGAGCCGAAGCAGACCCCGCAGGCAGCAGCCCCGCCTTCCTGACGCGCTGAGAGACGCGCTGCTATCTCAAGCCGAGAGACCCAGCACCGGCGCTTCTGGGCAGCCCTCGCAGGCAGCCTGGAATATCGAGAGCAGAGAAAGAGATACCATTCCTCATTCATCCTAAATTCCAGGTACAGAACTGAATAACCCCTCACAGAGAATTCTTTAGTTATTCACTTGGCAAAAACAAACTTAACTTAAACTGTAACTTTCTATTCCCGCCCACGTATTAGACTTAGGTCAGGTACACGGGGTAGGCGTATTTAGAAACACCAGTTGAGTACGTTTAGTCAAATGTATATGTGTATGTAAATATATTTTAATCATTTTAAACATCATATGGCTCAGAAACCATATCAATGTTTTTACAGTATTATTTTATACTATTGCTTCTAATGTATGCACTTTACTTAACTATAAGTATCGCAATAATATCGATCCATTTCTCTTGTACGAGAAAAGAGACTGATCAATAAATAACATCTTTTATTGAACACGCCCGTCTCTTCCTTTTCTCTACATTCTGATGAGACTAAGAATGCACGTACTGACTGAGTAAAATAATTGCCTTGTGCTCACACGACTCTTGAGATTGACTCTTGATTAGGGGAGAGCAAAGTTGTCATGTTCTATGGTTGTCAGAAACTAAATCCCTTCTTGTCTAATCAGGGAAGTTAATCCTTCCTTGAACATTCGAGAAAGTTTCTAGCGAACTCTGAGCTTAGCTGGCAAACCCAAAAATTAAGTCTAGTATCGACAGTAGTAGACCTAGTTAACGTCTGGCCTAGGCCTTTACTGCTGTAGGTACTATTCCAATGCGCAGAGCCTATTGGGAAAATAGGAGCTACACTACATTTTCACATACTTTCTTTTTCTTCTAATACTCTTGTGTCTGTTCTCACATCTCTTCTGTCTTTTCTTATACTTTGCACTCACTACTAATATTGTCATCTTTTCTTATTGTTACATTTCTCTCCTCATTTTACCCCCTGTTGTTATACTGCTCCCGGTTTTCATATTCTCCTCTCTCTTCTCTTAGTTCTTAATGTGTCCTCTTACTACTGAGTTTTTCTTATATTGCCTTTTGTCCTATATTCCTTCTCTCTGTGTTCATATTTTCCACTGTTTCTTCATATTTGTTTTCTATTTTCATTTTCTGTCCTCTCTGTTTATACTTCTTAAATCTGTTCATATTGTTTGCTCACATCTGTTAGTGCTCCTTGATTCACTGTATACACTCTGAAGCACTTTCCTCATATTCTCTGCTTTTCATACTGACCTCTTTCTTTATATTTGTTTGACTTGTCATACTTCTGCCTCTTTCGTCATACACTTTTCACTCTTTATAATCCTCCATCTGTTTATTCTCCTTCTTTTCACCTCAGACTGTATCCTCTGTTCTTCTTTACCCCTTTTTTCCTTTTGCTCCACTTTTCCTGACATTGTTCGTGATTTCTTCTGGTACTGTTCTCTCTGTCCTTATACAAGGGAAAAAAGCTTGGAAACTCGTTGTTTCCCTCAGTTGTTTCCTACAGGAAAATGAGGACGATATGATGAGCGACCTGTGCAGATTCCTGCATCTGAATACCGGACATCAAGATTATATGCAGAAGATCCAAGATTTTGACAATGTATTCCGTGTTTGTTTCATCTTTTGTTTGAGAGTGATTTGTCTGGACTTTCTTATGCAGTAAACCATATATTGAAAACAGGTGTACATCTGCAAAATGTTTAGGCAAAGGAATTTATGGATAAAGTACAGCAGAAAGATAATTTTTTGTTATGTCAGGTGATTAATCTGATGGCATGTCAGCGTGGTACTAATGAGTACTGGTACCGTTGTCACGGAGAACTCAAATGTATGCTAAGGAACTTAGGAACTCCTACATGGTTCCTCACTCTAAGCTGTGCTGAATATGCTTGGGATGATTTACTTCAATTTCGTCGAGAGGCAAATCTAAATATACTAAATATCGAATACAAGACACCTGGAGAATTGTGCTCTTTGGATCCTGTTAATGTATGCAGGTATTTCAATCATAGATTCGAAGCTATGATGTCTTTTATCACCAATAAAAAAAATCTTCCTCTTGGAGAGGTTCTGGATTTCTTTTGGAAGAAGGAGTATCAAGCGAGAGGTGCTCCTCACATATATATGCTATTATGGATCAAAGATGCTCCCAAATTTGGAACAGACTCAGATGATACTGTGTTGTCTTTTATTGAAGAATATGCTACATGTGATGTACCCAAAAGTACACAAGATAAGGACTTAAGACAACAAGTCTTACGATTCCAAAGCCATCGCTGTGGGAAATACTGTTGTTGAAAGTACAAATCTAAGGACAAATTCTACATCAAATGCCATTTTGCATTTCCACGACCTGTAATATCGAAAGGAAGAGTGAACAGTTTTATGTCATCTTTGCGACATACTATCACAAGAAAGTCTCCAAAAAATACCTACAACTTAAGAAGAAATGAAGAGTCAAAATACATAAATGACTATAACCCAGTCATTTTGTCCATTTGGAATGCTAATATGGATATTCAATATGTTGCAGACAATTCCATTGCTGTTGCTCGATGTGTGAGATTGTACATAACAAAGTCAGAAAAGACGAAATTGAAGGAAATGTGGGAAGAGATTTCCCATGAGAAGAGTCTAAGTAAGAAATTATACAGTTACATCTGCAAGTCTATACTCCAAGTCTAGAAGAATCATTTGGGTGAGTCTAGGTCTTGCTGCAGCACGAAACCGAGTATTTAAATCTGTACAAGAAATTGAATATTTAGCTGGAAAAGAGCCAGAAAGTACAGATATTGTGAAAACAAATATGTTGGATACATATTATCCAAATAGAAGTCATCATCTTGAGAACATTTGTCTCTATGAAGTTCTGCAAAACTATATTTTTAAACAGAATATTACAGAAAACATCATTAATTGTATATATGCCGAGATTGGTTCTGAAGGATGTCTGGTGAAAGAAAGAAAAGGACATTTGATTAATCACCGTAAACTGAGTTGTGAAATACCTGACAAAAGAGAATTTTACTATTTAGCTCTTTTGCAACTTTTCACGCCATGGCGTTCAGAATTGGAATTACTGAGAGCTATAAAGATTCCTTCAATGCAACTAAAGATACTATAGAATGTCCTGTTTTTGCTAATTATGTGAAATTGTTGAACGACGAATTTGAGCAAGAAGCTACAATTGCACCTGAGATTGCTAGAGATAGTTCTCAAGAGAGTCAAACTTCTGCTCCGTTGAGTCAGGACTCACTAGGATAACCAATTGTTCAAAATGAAGCAGCAACTGCTATGGAAGAGGTGGAAACAGCAATGTATCAAGCTCAAGAAGATGTAAAAAACTTAGGAAACTTGGAAGAACAACTAAATCTTGATCAGAAAGAAATATATGAGCAAGTGAGAGAACAGATTCAGCATGGATTACTTCATGAGAAGAAAGAGTGCTCTTGCTCATCATTTGAACCTATCCGTATGTATGTGAGAGGACAAGCTGGAACAGGAATTTTTTTTTTAATTAAAGTAATCACAAGTTTTCTACACCTTACTCCTGTAAAAGGACAACCAGTGTTTAAAACACTGGTGCATGAAGATACTAGAAAGTATTTGGGGAGCATTGGAAATGTAAACATTTGGTCATATTTTCAGTATAAAGAACTTATTACAATTATGCGACAAGCAAATGATGCTGATTATGGAACTATTCTTCAAGATATAAGAATTGGAAAAATGACCGAACATGGCAAACAAGTTTTACAGAGACGATTACTTTCCCATTTGTTTCCAAATGAAAATATTGTCCCAGAGAAAATATACATGAGAATTTCAGAAAAGAAATCTGTAATCTTCTTAATGCCAACACTGCGTGAATGTTCTATATTCAATGAAGAAATGTTAAAGTTGGAAAATGAAGAAATTATAAAATTGGAAGCAATTGATAAAATATAATAGGAAGGAATCACTATTATTTTGAGTGAAAAGTTGAAGAGGAAATTGGATTCTTTAGAGAAATCGATAAGTAAAACTGCTGGTTTAGAAAAGAATGTGTATGCATGTGTAAATTGTAGGGTAATTTTACGACGTAATTTGAATGTGGAAAAAGGTTTAGTAAATTGAGCAATGGGTAAAATTGTTGATTTTACTAAATATGTAAATAGAGATGGGATTGAATCTTTGAAAATCAAATTTGATGAAATTGCTGCAGTACAACAACTTAGTCGTTGTACAGCTCGATTTCTGCTTGTAAGAGATTTGTATGTCTGCAGAAAACAGTTTCCTATTTCTTTGGCATATGCGGTGACCATTCATAAATCTCAAGGTTTAAGTGTAGATAGCGCTTTAGTGAATATTGGAAGTACCGTGTTTAAAGAAGGTATGGCATATGTTGCTTTGTCTCCAGTCAGAACTTTATCTGGATTGTACTTGATTGATTTTTATGAGACAAAGGTTAGTGCAGATGCAAATTGTGTGAAAGAGTATAATAGGTTAAGAAGAGAATATGCACCCAATTTAGGCCAATATCCAGTATTTGAAAAGCGCGTGGTATGTAGAAGAAGAAGATTTGAGAATATCTGTAGTGAAACTGTAGAGAAAGAAAAAAAACAAGATGAAGTTGCACCTGCAAGCAAAAAGAGAAAGGAAAGTGTTGAAGAGAATGTTGGTTATCGGTTTGAAAATAGTTGTGGTGTCAACTGCTATGCTAATCTAGTTGTTAATGTTGTTTTTTTTCTTGAAAGTTTGCAACAGCAAATTGTAGAAAATCGGGACAAAAGACTCTGTTCATTGTTGAATTCTGTTTATGAGAAATGTAGTAGTGATTTGTCTTGTGTTGTCACTGCTCCAACTGGATTAGCAGCCCACAATATTAAAGGAATTACTTTACATCTTTATTAATGCTACCAGTAGAGCATGAAAACAAATTAGAATACCACAGGCTATCTGGAGAAGCTTCTTGTGAAGTTTCAAGAGTGTTGAGGAAAATGAAACTCCTCTTTATTGATGAGGTAAGCATGGTATCAAACTTAATGCTTGCCTTTGTGCATTTAAGAATGCAGCGAATTCTTAAAACAGAGTATGACGTATTATTCGGAGGAAAGCACGTCATAGTTTTTGGATATCTTCTACACCTTACTCCTGTAAAAGGACAACCAATTGTAAAACCTGGGTCGGGGACAATCGATATTTGCCCGGCGGTATTGCCTCTGTGACCCACGAATTATTAATAAATGAAGAGGCAGGCGCTGGAGACTGGAAAGCAGGAAACAAGGTTTTATTCTCTCCGGAGGAGAACACAACAAAACAGACAGCAGGTATCGTCATGAGGTGCTCTAACTCATTTCTGAGGCCTGGCCCCTTATATACAGGTTTTTGTGGTTTTATTACAGTTTACATACTCATGGCAATGCTTTGATGTACGGAAAGACATTCCCGGAATCCCCCCTTCGGGCCCGTTCCCACACACATTTACAGTAGAAGTCCCCACCCTGGTCACAACAGGTGATGATTATCGCGCAGCTGGATATTCCGCCAATTCATGGAATGCGGGGTTCGATCGGATCTCATGGGGTGGGGGCTTTGATCAACTCGGGGGTCCTTTGATGAGGGAAGCTTTCTATTGTACGGGGAGGGGCAAGGAATAGATCCGGCAGAGCTGGGTGTCGGCCTGGGAACGAGGAAGACAAACGGGCACACGGGGAAAAAGGGGTTTGCATCAAAGGGCCGGGGACCATGAAAGGGAAGAAGGGAGGTGTTGCGCTGGGAACAGGATGAGGTTCTGAGGCAGAGCCGCGCTGAAGAGGGGTTTATGATTCAAGGCAGGTGCGAGCAGGGGGGTTGGTCAGCGTGCAGGCTTGGTGAGGGCGAAGGGCTATGTCGGGGGCCAGTGGCATGCAAAAAGGGATGGTCCTGATCGAGGCACCTAAAATGGCGGGTGCGCACGACAAAAGTGTGGCATCAGGAGAAAAGGCAAGATGGCGCAGATAATGTTTACCAAACCGTACTAATTTTCCACAGTCCTCCCTTTAACATATTCAAGACATCTTGCTGATCTATTTCCTATTCAAGTCTATTATGGTGGGCATAAGAAAAAAGGCAGTAGGACCCCAGGTGAAGGAGTTGTAAATATTACATTTAAGATCTCTAGTTTTAGGAGGCGGACCTATTGATAAACTTTGATAAACTTGTTAGCAGGAAAGTCATAGTAATGCAATACAAAAATGATTCTGAAGTGAGAGCAGTGAGTACATTTCATAATGCGAACTGATGGATTGTTACATGATTAATACAATGTTGGCTGGGAGAGAAACGAGACGTAGCAGAAACGATAGTGAAGGAATGTTCGAAGTTTAGTAAGTTTTCCGCATTTTTTTTCGTCTTCTGTTGGCACTGTGGAGCACCGGCGGTGGAGCTACGAGTCCAGCTCTATTCTAAGTTCCGTGTTGCAGGGCACAACCTTTTCCTCGCGTTTCTGGTCAGAAAGGTCTTTTTCGCCCTGTGTCCTTTGGAATCAATAGTCAAAAAGTTCAGGTGGAAGAAGAGTGTACAAATAGTCCATAGGGTAGGTCGGAGAAAAAGGGGGATGGAGCAAGGCCAGATCGGGAACAAACTAGGGGAACGAGAGATTTCAGGTAGGCGGGCTCATGACCGAGTCTAGAGAGCGGGGACTTTTCAGCACACATTCGAACATTGAGCAGGGGCATCAGGTTAGCCCTTTCCTCTCATTTTGTCGGAGATAGTGCCTCGTCCTGCAGCTCCGTTCTGTCACGGTCTCGCATTGGCCCATGTCGCAGACGTTCCATAGTCTGTAGTCAGGCCACGTGCTCCCACATCCGGTCCTTCTTTCCTCCGACAGCCGTACCCTTGAAGGAGTTTGAAAAGACAGTCTTTAGAGAATTGGTAGAGGAAAGTAATCACATAAGTCTATTTCTCTCCCAGCTCCAAGTAAATGAGAATAGAAACGTCCGTTATATTAGGGTTCACAACTGACATATTAATGATCGATGGTGGGCCTGCTGGATTTACTATGACTTTCCTTCACAACTGTTTACTATAGTCACGACAGTTCATCTGATGGGGACCCACCTTTGTAATACAAGCCTGGCAATGCTATACCGTTCTCTAGGGGTTTATATTTACAAAAAGGGTGTTGTGAGCTATCAACATGGTACTAATAGGCATCTCGCTGAGGGACGAACATAGGCTAAACATTTTTCATATTATCCATGCATCCTGCCTTTTAACTAAACATTTTCGCTTTCGACAAGGTTCATTGTAATGGTTTTCTTCGCTTCGGTCTAAACTTTAACTTTGTAAAACATCATTCTGGTTCCTATGCAGCCTCTCACGGCCTGATTACTAAATTAGAAAAGACAGGGGTCTCATGGGAAAACAACTAGGGACATAGAAAACTGTGATGGGGGGCATCATCTTACTTTGGGTTATAAGGGTACTATCGGCAGAAGGCCACAGTTCAGTTGGTGAGCGTTCAGTGACATTTCTCGAATTCCAAACTCTGAAATTCGCCTATCAAAAAAATCATTTCTAGGAACCACAGCTGGCCTGCGTTAGTCGCAAGTCGACCCACCTTTTACAATCGGGGGATGAAGGATAGTAAAAAACTCTTATCGGGGGCAACTGAACGCAATACTGGGTGCGTCCTGGGAAGATGGGGAGGTTTCGATTACCTTTACGGTTTGGGTATTGCGACAATTCGGAACGGGGAAGGTCGCGTCATCTGAGGCATTTTATCTCATAATAGGAGCCGCTGACATGTAGTTCCCTCATTATGGGTCTGATTAGGGAACCTCAGTCGTCTTACCTGTCCTTTCCCTTATGGCCAATTCTCGGTTTCATCAAAATATTTTTTCTCGGAAAGGAGAGGTAGTGACACAGCGTTAGGGTGATTTTATTAAAGACAAGTTTTGTGCAAATACTGGCGGTATTTGGAGCCAATCGGGTGGTGTGCTAGGGGTGGCAGTCTGCCAATTTCGGAGCTAATCGCTCGGCTGAGTAGGAGCGTGAAGGAGAGAGAGAGAGAGAGAGAGAGAGAGAGAGAGAGAGAGAGAGAGAGAGAGAGAGAGAGAGAGTGCAAAAGCAGGCTAAATAGTACACGTGCGACATGGAGAGTGGCAGTGTATTTAAGAAAGGCTATTTAGTGCATTACACAGCAAAGGACATTTACGGGTCTGCGCTAGAATCTTAAAAGCATGCAGTTTGAGGTGGACGAGCATTAGACAGGGTAGAGGGGACAAGCTTTGAGAAAAAGGAAAAAGGGGGGAGTACCACTGTGTCGCACTTTCTTGCATTCTTGGCCCTTCGACCAGTTGAGTCAACGCTTCAGTCACACACACACATTCTCTCCTAGTTTCGAATCATACGTGACATGGGTTCATTCGTGCAGCATGGGTTAAGGGTGATCATTTTTCATCAGATCATACTAATTTTACGGGCTCGTTTGCTACGTGAGTAGTTTGTAGGCGTGCTTAGGCGCCACCTTGCAGCGTTGGTCCGCTTCGCGTATCAGACGGGGCAAGGCTTCAGATCTTCGCCATACCTCGGTTGCGGCCCCTGATGTAACCTGTAGAGGGAGGGAAAAGAGGGGAAGGGAGGGGGACAACATTCGCGCATATCAAATACATGGATTCGAGAGTCCTTTACTTACCTCATACTCGTCTTTCCTCCTCGGGGTAGAATCCCCGGGGGTATGGTTTCTGGAGTCGGGGGGGGGCAGTGTGTCCTTATAGGTCGTGTGCGGGGAAACGTAAAAAGGAAACCAGAGGTGCCTAGTGCGAGGTATCTAGTTAGTAGATGTATCTCACTATCGGGGTCCTTAAATCTCCTTCAACGCTGTGACGTTCTAAGGTTCTTCGGTTCTTGGGTCAGCTCTGTTCCCTAATACCTTTGAACGTCGTACTTTATAACATTTACATCGTTTTATTTTACCCTTCTTTTACATTCCCTCATTTATACCGTTCGTTTTACCCATCCTTGGAAGCCGAGGTCTTCCCCCACGCGAGAGTTCATGAGTCAGTCGCGTACCTTGAAGGCAGAGTATCGTGTCGTAGATCCGATCCGTCCTCCGGGGCTGGGCAACCATCTTCTAATAACCTTAAAGAGAGAGCAGAGTAGGGTGCACAGAAAAGAACTCTCCCGCCCATCCCATATTTCAAATAAAGCATGCAATATCCGTTCATAATTTCGAAAACCTTTATTTTTGCAAAATCATAGCACGTGGATTTACGAGGGTGCAGTCGTATTTGGCCGGACACGGCAATGGCTAAAGTGCGTACAGTGGGGGTGTTGCTTTGCAGCAAAAAAAACATTAGAAAGTTTTATCAATTCATTTGTAGCAAACTAAAACGTCTATCAATTGGCTGGGGGTTTCGGGGGCATTTATTTCACAATTTAGAAGCATAGTCAGGCTAGTTGCAATCGGATCTCCTATAGGCATACCGTGTGCGTGCGTCATAAGCGAGGTTATACATCAGCTATAAAAAAATAATACATTGTACATTTGTAATCATCATTTTTAACGGGATCCCTTTTTACATGTTCGTCGAGTGAGCTCCCTTTTCTTCTTGTCAAGTGTACAAAGGGTCATATATGTCTCAGAACATTAAGTTTGTATAGTAAAAAGGGAACACCACGAGGTGTTCGTAAGTTCCTATCGATACCGACGCCATTTTGGGCGGGGCCGGGTCAGCCCGGAAGTAGCATCAGAAAAAGTTTCCTACAACCGGCAGTTGGACCAGAGTCCTTTTCGGCAGTTCAAGAATTCATGCTAACAGAAGGAGTGGCAATGTCATGTTTATTTCGTTGGCGATCAAGGCAGTTGTCCCTTACCGGAGGCCTGCAGTGGCCGAGGGTTCCTCCGGGGACCTTTGTAGAATCTTCAAGGCTGTGGAGATGTTGCCGGAGGTGGGGGCTCGTGCTCCGGTGGGCGAGTGACCGAGTTATATTGCTGTTCAAAGTTACTCTAGCGGCCGAGACCCGCCTTCCAGCGGACCCAGACGCCATTTTGAGGCCCTGCAGCAGTCCCCTCTCATCGAGTCTGTAAGAGTGGAAGAGACCTTTCTGGGGACAAAATAGAGAGTGGAACTCCGTGTTGTGGAAGCGGGACATTCGGCTGGGGTGCGGCTGTGATGCCCCCACCTGGGGGGCGAGGGAGACTCGTTCGCGCCGTCTCCTTCTTCCGGTGCACTCCAGGCCGCTCTCTTCCATGGGCATGCACGATGGTCTCTCCACACCCTGTGCTCCACAAGGCCCGTGCCCAGTGCTACGGAGGTATGGCCACCTGCGGCGCACATTCGGTGCTGCGCAAGTATCGGTGCAGTCATTGCATATTCGGTGCTCCGAAAATATGGGCACCGTTGCACGTTCGGTGCTGCGCAAGTACTGGGGCACCACCATGGTATGTTCGGTGCTGCGAAAATATGGCACCACCGCCTGGCTGGGGGAGTTCGGCGTTGGGCCGGGGGCTGGGAGACCTCCTATCCGTGGAGGTGGGAGAGGCTCGTCCGCGTCTCCTCTCCTTTCCAGCCCAACTTGGACAAACTTCTGCAGAGGTATGGACAGGACATCCCGCCGCCCAGAGCTGCTGTGGCTGTCACGGAGGGGAAAAGGAAGAGGTGTCTCGTTCTTCTCTGGACCGGGCCTCCCTAGGTTATCGGCTGCAGCCGGACTCAGTTGGCCCCGGTCCCTGGCCATTGGTGGCCGGACCGGGTGGACATGTGGCGGGACTACCTGAAACTATCCAGGGCCGCTGCGGTTGGGCCGAGGAGGCATGTGGCGGGACTACCTGCAACTGCCCAGTGCCGCTGCGGCTGGACTCCGCTGGCCCCTGCCTCTCCTCCGGCTCCCCCATATGTTAAGATTTCCTGACCAAGTGTTGGCAGCAGGGCCCGCCTTATATGGGTTGCCGCCGGTTGGGCGTAGCCGTAACCCTGCCCTACTTTGGAAGGTTCCAGAATGTGGGGGGGGCGGATGTTCTGTTGACTTTCATATTCTACAGTTTACCGTTCTTGTTTTCTAGCGTTATTGTTTTTTGCTTGTTATGTTAAATAAAAGTTCGTGTTTATCAGTGGCTTACTGATTTCGTTTCCCATTTCTTTCTTTCCAGGTTGTTCCATGCTAAAATTTCTATTAACAGAGTTTATGTAACATGGAAGCACGTGCAGGGGGATGACGTTGATTCATATATTACGTACACACAAACTCAGACGGGGGGACAGTAAAAGTATGACACACAAGATTCAAAGACAAACATAAAAACAGTTATTGGCCATAATTATCTCTTTCTGTCTGTTAATTTAGAGCTAGGCTGGGTTCCCGTCTTTACATTATCCGACCTAGGAAAATTCGAACATGTCGCTGAAATTGTTCTGGCGAAATCTGTGCCATCGGGCATAATCAAACGTGGTGGTTCTATCTGGCTTGTCCAAGTCAGTCCGATTCATCTTTGTCTCGCGCCTTTTCTCATTCTGCCGGCCTGTCATTCCTGTCGGCCCTCTGCCCCTACTCACGCTCAGTAGAGTCGGGCATTGGGCTTCCCAGTGTCCGACATATCTACAAAAAGCGCATTGGTCTTGCTCTAAGTCTGGCCGTCCTTTGCGTAGTGTCGGGGGATAATTTTCGGGTCGTGGTGCCCAGGGGTTGTCCTGTCGATATATTTCTCTACCTGCTCTGTCCTCGTCTTTTTTCTGTCGTTGCATTGCCTCTTTGCGCCACATACCGAGACTGTCGAGCATAATAGGCGTTGTCTTATTATTGCGAAGGGCTATTTCTAACGTTTCTATTTTATCAAGGTCAAAGGATCCTACCAGTGGCCACTGTTTGTCTTGACTTTCTTTGGTATACCTGTGCCACAATTTATTATAGGCTATGGTAACTAATCCATAGTTTATGAACATGTCCTTATTAGGGGTGCCTTCCAGCGGAGCTAGATGATCCACCTCTAATAAACGGTCCGGGCTGAACCAATTATCAACCAGTGGGGAGAAGACAGACATGACGGCTCGCAACGAGGGACAAAAAGTCAGCACTGCCTATCTTATCACTGTACGCAAAGACTAGACAGAATATTTCTATTCTACGTTGTTTGCAGGCAGTGAATACCTCATGAACAAATAACAAAGAGTAACCAATAACGAGGAACAATCAATAATAAATAAAAATAAAATAAAGTCAATGGGGAGAGTAAGTAGGGCGCAAAAGTCTGCGTCCTCTACCCTTTCACTATCCGTAAAGAGGAATCTGTTATTTCCTGTTTGCAGACAGAGAATCTCCAGAAGACAATCCGTGAACAGTAGTTCGGGGTCAAAGAACCCAGTTAATCAGTGTGGGAGAGGGAATCTCCCGAAAACCGTTAATAAATAATAGAGTCAGTGGGGGAGAAAAATAGGCACGACGGCTGCGTTACCTATCCTTCACTGTTTGTAAAAGGGAAAGAGCCTACTGTTTCTCCGTGTGCAGACAGTGAATCTCCAAATAAGTCAAATAAAGAGCAATACTAGTATTTCCTAAACAATCAAGCAATTATTTCGCAACTCGTCGTGTTTACACGACCTTACCCGGGCCGTATGGACAGTTTCTTGTCTTCCGAATCCAGCGCCCGTTCGTCCTCCTTTTTCTCGTATTTCTCACGGCACTCCTAATGATTCCCAGTCAGGACCGTAGATCACTCGAGAGAGGTCTGTTCGGAACTAGTGAAGTTCGGATGATCGGCTGCCAGACGAGGGTCTATTGGGCAAGAGCTCTCCCGATCGTTGCAGTCGTTCACTCTGTCGTCAGGACCTCTCCCACTGGATCCACGAGTCGCTGATGGGCCCCACGCTTGGGACGCCAATTGTAAAACCTGGGTCGGGGACAATCGATATTTGCCCGGCAGTATTGCCTCTGTGACCCACGAATTATTAATAAATGAAGAGGCAGGCGCTGGAGACTGGAAAGCAGGAAACAAGGTTTTATTCTCTCCGGAGGAGAACACAACAAAACAGACAGCAGGTATCGTCATGAGGTGCTCTAACTCATTTCTGAGGCCTGGCCCCTTATATACAGGTTTTTGTGGTTTTATTACAGTTTACATACTCATGGCAATGCTTTGATGTACGGAAAGACATTCCCGGAATCCCCCCTTCGGGCCCGTTCCCACACACATTTACAGTAGAAGTCCCCACCCTGGTCACAACAGGTGATGATTATCGCGCAGCTGGATATTCCGCCAATTCATGGAATGCGGGGTTCGATCGGATCTCATGGGGTGGGGGCTTTGATCAACTCGGGGGTCCTTTGATGAGGGAAGCTTTCTATTGTACGGGGAGGGGCAAGGAATAGTATCGGCAGAGCTGGGTGTCGGCCTGGGAACGAGGAAGACAAACGGGCACACGGGGAAAAAGGGGTTTGCATCAAAGGGCCGGGGACCATGAAAGGGAAGAAGGGAGGTGTTGCGCTGGGAACAGGATGAGGTTCTGAGGCAGAGCCGCGCTGAAGAGGGGTTTATGATTCAAGGCAGGTGCGAGCAGGGGGGTTGGTCAGCGTGCAGGCTTGGTGAGGGCGAAGGGCTATGTCGGGGGCCAGTGGCATGCAAAAAGGGATGGTCCTGATCGAGGCACCTAAAATGGCGGGTGCGCACGACAAAAGTGTGGCATCAGGGGAAAAGGCAAGATGGCGCAGATAATGTTTACCAAACCGTACTAATTTTCCACACAGTGTTTAAAACACTGGTGCATGAAGATACTTGAAAAACTTTGGGGAGCATTGGAAATGTAAACATTTGGTCATATTTTCAGTATAAAGAACTTATTACAAATATGCGACAGGCAAATGATGCTGATTATGGAACTATTCTTCAAGATATAAGAATTGGAAAAATGACCGAACATGGCAAACAAGCTTTTCAGAGACGATTACTTTCCAATATGTTTCCAAATGAAAATATTGTCCCAGAGAAAATATACATGAGAATTGCAGAAAAGAAATCTGTAATCTGCTTAATGCCAACACTGCGTGAATGTTCTATATTCAATGAAGAAATGTTAAAGTTTGAAAATTAAGAAATTATAAAATTGGAAGCCATTGTTAAAATAGATCATGAAGGAATCACTATTATTTTGAGTGAAAAGTTGAAGAGGAAATTAGATTCTTTAGAGAAATTGATAAGTAAAACTGCTGGTTTACAAAAGAATGTGTATGCATGTGTAAACTGTAGGGTAATTTTACGACGTAATTTGAATGTGGAAAAAGGTTTAGTAAATGGAGCAATAGGTAAAATTGTTGATTTTGTTATTTATGTAAATAGAGATGGGATTGAATATTTAAAAATCAAATTTGATGAAATTGCTGAAGTACAACAACTTAGTCGTTGTGCAGCGCGATTTTTGCTTGTAAAAGATTTGTATGTCTGCAGAAAACAGTTTCCTATTTTTTGGCGTATGCGGTGGCCATTTATAAATCTCAAGGTTTAAGTGTAGATAGCGCTTTAGTGAATATTGGAAGTACTGTGTTTAAAGAAGGTGTGGCATATGTTGCTTCGTCTCGAGTCAGAACTTTATCTGGATTGTACTTGATTGATTTTTATGAGACAAAGGTTAGTGCAGATGCAAATTGTGTGAAAGAGTATAATAGGTTAAGAAGAGAATATGCACCAAATTTAGGCCAATATCCAGTATTTGAAAAGCGTAGGTATGTAGAAGAAGAAGATTTGAGAATATCTGTAGTGAAACTGTAGAGAAAGAAAAAAAACAAGATGAAGTTGCACCTGCAAGCATAAAGAGAAAGGAAAGTGTTGAAGAGAATGTTGGTTATCGGTTTGAAAATAGTTGTGGTGTCAACTGCTATGCTAATCTAGTTTTTAATGTTGTTTTTTTTCTTGAAAGTTTGCAACAGCAAATTGTAGAAAATCAGGACAAAAGATTCTCTTCATTGTTGAATTCAGTTTATGAGAAATGTAGTAGTGATAAAAGTAAAATACAAAGTGTTGCTGATATTTGAAATGTTTTGGACATATGTTCTGGTTGTACTCAATTTACACAGAATATTCAGCAAGATTGTCAGGAATTTTTAATGTTTATGCTTGGTGTACAGGAAGATGAAGGTATAGATGTTGAAAACCTTTTTGGCCTTTCTTATGAATGGCAATATGACTGTCAAAATTGTTTGTTTACATGTAGCACTAACATAGACACTGAAAGATTCATAAAGTTGACTTTACCTGACTGTGAATCAGTGTCTTTTAACAATCTAATTAGAGGAGCAAGTCAAAACATGGAGTGTAGCCAATGTAAATCAGAAATGTCATCAACATTACTTATACAAAGATATGGACAGTATGTTGTTTTAATGCTGCAACGTTGTAGAGCTGATGGAAGAACTTTGGAAACTTTAATTAAAAATGGTGTAGCTGGTCAATGTTCAATATCAGGAAGAACTTTTGTAGCTGTTGCAATTATTTTTCATGATGGACCTTCTACCACATCTGGACATTACAATGTTTATTTAAAATGTATCAAAGGTTGGATTCATTTTAATGATAGTCAATTAGTTTTTAAGTAACGTTTGCCCAAAGAGTTACCAAATTCTTGCCTAATATTTTTAAAGGCAAAATTTCAAGATCAAAATTTGGGCTTTAGGATTACTGCTGTTAAGGTAGATGAGTCTGGTGTTGTAGAGCATTTTGTAAGTGAGGGTGAGGAGCTTGAAGGTGATCCTTTTGTAGATATTGAGGTGTTGGTGTATCAGGTGGTGGGTGATGTGGGTGCAGCAGGAGACATTGATGATCACTCAGGTGGAGGTCTTTTGGATTTGTTGTAGTTGTTGTAGGTGTTTGGCAGGAATTCCTGTGTAGAGTGTTTTGTCACAGTGTAGTCTGCTGCTGATGAGGGCCTATGTCACTGTTCTTCTTTTGGGTAGGATGCACTTGTAAATGTTGCGGAGCATGTGGAGGGTGTTATAGCAGTACGAGGAGACGGTGTACACATGGTTACACATGTAGAGGGAGGAGTTTAGGATGAATCCTAGGTTGTGGACATGGTTGGTAGGTGTTGGTACTGTTCACAGTGTAGTCAGGTAGCAGGAGTTGTCCGAGGCTGAGGGGGTGGGTCTGAGGATGAGTACCTTCATCTTGTGTGAGTTTATGATTAGAGAGCTGCTCTGTATGTGATAAACAGCGGCATCTGGATGATTGCAGGTAAGTAAACAATTAAATTAATAAAACGAATTTCGTAGCGCGCCCTGCATCACAAAATGCGATGAAGGGCACGGAACAAAGGGACATATTATCAACAAAAGGAGATACATTATCGTCACTTTTATCGGCAGGAAACTGCCGATAAAGCGGCGATAATGGGCTTGATAATAGGCCCTTGTAAATTCCCATAGCAGCCAAGTTCTGGTGTTAACCTGGGCTGCTATGGGAATTCACAAGGGCATATTATCAAGCCCATTATTGCCGCTTTAATGGCAGTTTCCTGCCGATAAAAGCGGCGATAATGTATCTCCTTTTGTTGATAATATGGCCCGAAATTCGTTTTATTAATTTAATTGTTTACTTACCTGCAATTATCCAGATTCCGTTGTTTATCACCCCCCACACTGCCCCTCCCCCGCCCCGCCCCGCCTGCCTGTCCCACTGCAACTCCCTCCACGGGGCGAGGCTGAAAGACGTGGTAGCGATCTAGTCATTTACCACGGAGTTGTCGGGAATCCTTGGTGAGGCGCGCGCTCACTAACGAGTGCGCACTTCACCGAAGAAGTTCCGGAGTTCAGACCCATTTTCAATTGCTCCTTAGACATTCCTGAAGAGAAAGTGGAAATATTTCTATGAGAGTTAAAGAACGTTGTATGACAAGTTAGTGAGTAAGTAAACTTACCTGACATAGACAATATTGAATGTACTCTGTCGATGTATTTTCTCTAACTTAAAACAAGAAACGATAAAATTCGTGTTAAGCAGGGTCTTAAGGGAAAAGAACACATTCAGTAAGGAATACTAGAAAGACTTTTGAATTAAGAAGGAACATTAGTGAAAAACACAAGATATTCAAGGATTGACAGAATAGATAAGAAGCAACTGCATAAAGAACGGTTAGTAGAAGAACACAAGGAAATTAATATTATAAACATTAGACAATAAAACTGAGGGGCCTAGGTTAATGAATGTTACGTAATTATAGGTTATAAGCAGTGAGAAACATAAAGAACCGCAAGCTACAAGGTTGCAGATAAATACTAGAGGAGAGTCTAGTTCGAAAGTCGAAGGGGTAGTTAATTAGTAGGGTTGGAATGAGTTATAGATGAGGAATAGAGATAGAGTAAAAACATGAAGTATTCAAAAAGTAGTGTAATAATGATGTCTAAGTATACATAGATACACAGTGTTATTCTGGACAATGAATAGTATCTTTTGCATTTTACTAAAACATATTTACTATTTTGGAATGGGTAAGGTGAATAGATATATTCTACATTTTTTTAGTAGTGTATTTTACTATAACAGCCTGAGTCTTTTCCTACAGTCATAAGGAGTGACTGGTTTCAAAATTTAAGAAAAGCTAAGAACAGGATATCCTTATAAGTAATTATATTTATATACATTTTCAAAGGACTAAAACTCTACTAATGGAATGTTATTAGATAATAGTATTTATATAGTATTTTTTTGGAGGCCAAAATAGGTGAAAACAGTAGTTTTGTATTATATATCACGAAAAGTGATAAAATTAACTGTTTATATTTTTATACAAGGAGCAAGAACATAAAGGAAAAATTATGGAAAGAGATCAGCCTCATACTGAGGAGATTTTGAATATTACCTTCAGTATAATTGAGGAACTAATCGTATCTGTCAAAGGCAATGAGAGTGAAGAAGGGGATATTAGTGCTGCAGACATGAGGTGCGATTTCGAAGACAAAAGCTTTGATGGAGAATCTCTGGAAGTATTAAATTATGTTGAAAGTTTAGAACAAATTAATTCAGAAACTGCTAACGAGGGAATTGATCTGAATGACATACCTGATGAACTTGTATTGGAATGTGTGTTAAATTATGAGATGTTAATAGAATAAAATTATTGTTCAAAAATAATAAAGGTTTAAGCACTATATACTAATGTATTTATTGAACTAAAAGTGAATCACTTATAGATTCAGTTATTTATTCTTTAAATGTTTGTATTGATTTAAAATATGCAAAGTGGGCCTGAGGGTATTTTTTGCTTAAAATCCGTATGGAGTATACATGGAGTCTTGTATGCACCTGCAAACTTGTGTTTTATGCCTTCAATTCCCCAGTCTGTATTCTTAAACTTCTTCCAAACCCTCTGACACTGCTGTTTTTTTTTAATTGTTTTTTATTTCACCAGATCAGCATTGAAAGCACAGACAGCACATAGCATTCAAAATACATTGCATATAAACATTCTACAATAATCCGTTATTTACCGTAAATTCCGGCTCTGAACATGCATTATCCCGCTATTTTGTTAAAGGTTTGGCAGCATTTACATAGACATCATTGACTAAGAACAGCTGATTTACCTACTCAAATTAAAGTACCGAAGACCAGCGGACTAACACACTTTGTGTCACTGAACCCTAGCTACTTTCTGGCTCTCAACACCTAGTGCCGCTAAAACTCCCTGCTCCTATTCCTCACCATTGTCATCTTGTTGTTCCAACAGGTAGTCAACAACCGGTTGTCAGTAATCTTTTGGTCTGAAGGTCTGCGGCAGTTGCTCCTCATACATCCCCATCATTTCTTTGCAATATAACATAGCTTGGATCCAATCTTTGAATCTGGGTGGTCTTTTGCTACCCCGCCTTTATTGCTATACGTCTTTTTGCCAGTAATAGCGTTACAGCCAACAGTTTCAGTCTCCTAATCTGTTTGATCCTGAACGTGCCCAGTAGGCATACCAATGGGGAGTTTGGGATATGTTCCTTCAACATATGTGTAAGCGCGGTCGTCACCTCTTGCCAATATGCGGTGAGAACAGGACAGGCCCAAGCCAGATGCATGAAATCAGCTTGTGGTGCCTGGAGCCTCTGACATTTGTCATCTACTCTAAGGCCATATTTAAACAATTTGACCGGTGTGTAGTACGTTTGGTGCATGAATTTAAAATATTTAATGCGCAGATTGCAATTGGATGTGAATAGGCCTATTTGTGCGCAACTATAGGATCGTTCATCTTCAGAGATAGTCATTCCCGTTTGTTCTTCCCATCTTAGCAGCGACCTAGTTGTATCCCATGTCTGTTCATGTTGGGAAGCTGTATACAGTCTAGTGACCAATTCTGCTCGTGTTGGTGCTGTTAGCAAGATTTGTAAGGCCTGTAGTGTTGGTGGCTCGTCTGGAAACAGTACATACAGGTCTTTAATTGCAGCTTTTAGTCTATGATAGGCAAATATTTTTAGCGGCGTTTGACGGGCACACAACGCTGGACTTTGCAAGGAGATAAACTTATTGTGAGGAAACACCGAGCCCAGCGTCCGGAGGCCCATGTCACCCAGTTCCCTATTCATCCGCTGTTCGCATGTGACCGATAATTTGGGATGGTTCTCCAGTGGGAGCGCCGGAGCGTATAATGGGAGTTTTTGGGCTCGTGTTGCTAGTACGTGCCACGCCCTTGACGTGCATTTGACAGGCTGGATCGTGTCGTTGGCGTAGTGGCTCACCGGGTCTGCAATGTATTGCGTCAGTTTTTTTGGTTGTACGTTATCTGTTTCCACTGCGATGTGTGGGATATGCGCGTGTGGTTGTAGCCAGTAGTGTGCATGGTGCGCTTGTGCGCAATAGTAATACAGTTGAAAGTCAGGAGCTGCCAACCCTCCTAAGTGGTAGGGTCTTGTGAGTGTCTTCAAGCCTACCCTCGGTGGCTTACCCGCCCATGTGAGGCGCTGTACCACCGATCGCAGCCTGTTGAAAAACGCGTTTGTGAGTCATATTGGGATATTCCAGAATAGGTACAGGAATCTGGGCAAGATTACCATTTTCTGCAGTGCTATTCTGTCAGCTATCGACAGTGGGAGTTTAATCCATTTTTCCACCGTGTCCTCCAATTTGGACATAGCAACCCCGTAATTTTCTTTGAGCACTACCTCTGGGTCCCGATGTACCCATATTCCCAGATATTTCACCGGACCTGTTTCCCATTTTAGTGGGTAGTCAATTGTGGGTTGTGGGGTTTCTGCCGTCAGCGGTATCACCACTGATTTATCCCAGTTTATACTTAGGCCAGTGTAATGTTCATATTTGATGTATTCCCTGATCAGTGGGTTCAAGTTTGTTTCTGGATATCTGGTATACAGCACCATGTCATCCGCTTAAAGCGAAATCCCAAGAGGCCGCAAAGAGAACTGCAGCGCTGACTCTGGGTGTTTTTGTCTGATCTTACACGCCAGTGGTTCTACAATGAGTGTGAACAATATAGGGGACAGTGGGCAGCCTTGTCTGGTCCCGCGACTTATGCCCATACTTACTGAGGTGCTTCCGTTAATGCGAACTCTTGCCCTAGGCTCAGAGTATAGTAAGGCTATCCATTGAAGGAACGAGGGTGGGAATCCCATTCTTGTCAGGACAGTGAACATGAACTCCCATTCCACTGAGTCAAACGCCTTTGCTGCGTCTAAAAGTGTAGTTGAAGCTGGCAGATCCGGATTCAGGCTTTGGTACATTGTAAATATTGTTCGTAAGTTTTGCGTTGTGGATCTAGTGGGGATGAAACCCGCCTGATCTGGAAGCACCAAGAACCCCAGTAGCAATTGTATCCTAGTAGCTACTATTTTCGCTAAGATTTTGACGTCTATATTAATGAGGGAGAGGGGACGGTAGGATTCGCACTTTGAAAGGTCTTTTCCAGGCTTAGGGAGCGCTATCAATAATGCTTCTCTTAAAGTCTCCGGGAGAAGCCCTTTCTCGTACGACTCCTCGTACATGTGGGCTAAATGTGGCAATAATAGATCCCTGTATTCATTGTAAAATTTGCCCGGTAGTCCGTCTAGACCCGGGGCCTTGTTATTCAGGAGTGAGTTAATAGCGTCTTTAAGCTTGTCTTCTGTGAGGTGGTGACCCAGAAAGGATCTGTGCGTATCCGATAGCCAGGCCAGGCCTATATCATCGAGGTAGTCATGTATTTCCTGGCGAGATTTAGATACCCATGTAGTGTAAAGTGTGGAGTAAAACTTTAGGAAACTGTCTAGAATGGCTGGCGAATCGTAAACTGTATCGCCTTGATCAGTAGTTATGTGTGTTATCTGGGTGTTGTTTTGTATGGATTTTATCTTATGCGAAAGAACCCTACCCGGTCTGCCTTCCTCACCATATGCCCTGGCCTTGTTGTTTTTCGATAAGTATTTTATTTCAGTGTCCGCATATTCATGATATGTATCGACTTTGCGTCTTATATCAGCCTGAATGGATTCCCTCGGTGTATCTGCTTATTCAGCTTCCAGCGATCGGATGTCTGACTCCACCAGGTTAATTGCTGCCTAATGTCTTTAAGTATCCCGGCGTGTTTCCCTATGCAGAACCCTCTAATGGTAACCTTAAAGGCCTCCCAGAGCGTCCGCGCACTATCCACAGACCCCTCATTTGTCTGGAAAAAGTGTACAATAGCCTGGTGTAATTCACTTCTGAAAACCTGATCTTTAAGTGCCGATTGGCGGAGTCGCCATGTGAATTGCCATGGTGTATGTGTGGGTATTTCTAGGATCATCTGCACCGGGGAATGATCTGACAATGTTTTGGGTAGGTGTTCCACTGTTGTTACCCATGTGCTGACCTCTCGTGTAGTGAGCCAATAATCAATCCTCGACCACGTGTTATGAGTCAGCGAGGTGCACGTGCCGTCTCTAGTGCCTGGGTGACGCATCCGCCATACATCCACCAGCCCTCATTCGTCCATTCTGTCCGTTAAGGCTCTAGCTGATCTTCTACCATGTCTGTCGGAGCCTGCAGATCTGTCTAAGGGTGGGTCTAAACATGTGTTGAAATCGCCCCCCATATTATATTTGTCGGTTGGATGAGTCTCAATTTGGAGCACATGGTCTCATAGAATTGCGGATCGTCTGTATTTGGACTGTACACAGATACTATTGTGACTTCTGTGCCACCAAAATTCCCCCGGATAATAACAAACCTCCCCTGGTCATCTGTTGCCGTGTCCATGAGAGTGAAAGGAATAATACATCTAATCATGAGTAGCACACCCCTAGCGTAATTTGAATATGACCACAGTATCCGTGTGTGTGCCCATTTGTATCCGATCCTACATTCTCTTACTGGGGTCATGTGTGTCTCCTGTAGGCAGGCCAAGTCTACCTTATGTCTGTCTAAATATGCTATGACTTTCCTGATCTTACATGGATCCTGCAACCCTCTCACGTTCCACGTTAGGAAGGATAAAGTCCTTGTCTGCCTCAGATTGTTTGCCATAATTTACGGTTGCTCGTCCTGTCTACCACTGCGAATGCAGTTCTCCTGAAATATGGCGTCTGCCTCTGTAGCCGTCCACAGCCGACTGGTGAATTTTACGTTTTCCCCTTCTTCCCGCCCCCCTCCCACTTCGTCTTTTACCCCATAACGAAGACATATTCCCACCCCTTCGCATACTTCTAACCATCCCCAACCAATACCAGGCGTGTAATACACAGGAGGGCAAAAGCTGCCTTGACTAAACCCCTGTTGTGGTAAAAACAGGGGGGAGGTTATACTTGAACAAATAAAATCACTAAATGTGTACACTCCAACCCTTATGTTAGATATTAGAATTGAAATCAACCAGTTGCAATACAGTTAACAAGAAAATCTTATGACCCATCATCCCTGTAGTAGTGTGTCCTTATCAAAATATCTATGTCCCACTGGAAACTTATCTGGATCTCCGGACTGCATCCCATCAAATAGTGTCCCAACCAGAGCATATCTCGACTTTGAAGCTCGCCATCTACCCGTGTTCCAGAGACAACCTGTACTTTCGTGAAGAGTGCCCCCCAGGGCATCCCATTAAGACTCTGATTTGAGAAAAGACGTTGCATCGCCTGCATAGTGGAATGATATGCGCTTAGTCAGGAAAAGTTTACTCCACATCCGACATGGCCTCTCTTTCTTGGAGTCTGTCCCGCGACGACCTCCTGCGTTCCCCCCTCGATTTCTTCTGTTGTAAACATTTCATGATGTCTTTGGGGTCATTGAAGATTTTTTGAGCGCCATCATCCGTTATCTTTAGTCGTGCAGGGTACAGCATGGCGTATGGGATTTGCAACTCACGAAGTTTTTGTTTTGCCGTACCATACTTTTTCCTCGCTTCCTGCACCATTTGGGTGAAATCTGGATATATGGCTATATCCATTCCTTCATGTCTCAAGGCATCCAGGTCTCTCGCTTTTCGCAGAGCTGCATCTCTGTCTCGATAATTTAATAATTTGGCTATTATGGGCCGTGGCCTGGTGCCCACTGGAGGTTTAGGAGCCAAGGATCTGTGAGCCCTCTCGACGATAAACACCTCCGAGAAAGTTTCTCTTCCCATGAGCGCTATCAGTAATTGTTCGATGTATTTCTCCATGGGGCCAGTGTTGGTGGTTTCCGCAATTCCCATAATGCGTACGTTGCTCCTTCGAGATCTGGCCTCCAAATCCTCGGTTTTTGCCGCCAACGCCGCCACTTGCTTGTCCATTCCTGTTTGTTTGGCGGTCATTTGGTTGGTAATGTCTTCCACATCTGATATTATCCTTTCCGCCATGTCAATTCTTTCGGTATGTCGGTCTAGCCTCTCAGACATGCGGTCCACTCTGTGGGTCAGTGTATCAATTTTACCATCGATATTAGACAGTGCAGTTTGTATGGATTGAAACGTTGATTGGATATTCTCCGCCGGGGTTCCACTTGATTGCGACCTTGATGGCGCGTGCGCCTGCTGGTCTGCGTCTGTCTGCTCCTGGGCTTTTTTTGATGCCTCAAAGTTTATTTTTGTCTGATTTTTGTCTGGTTTGCCCATTATGTCAGTATTGTGGCACCCACGCCACCTTCTCACTGCTCTGATAAAAGCGTTCTACCCCTGGCTCCACTTATGGCTGTTTATTTCAGAAGGGCACAGATTGCACGTGGGTCCCGGCCGCCCGCCGGCCTGCTCTGAGTTTGACGCTTCTTTAATAATCGGCCGCTGTCCTCAGCAGCTCTCGTATTAGCAGACCCCTATGGCGCACTGCAGTTACAAAGGACTGGCCAAAACACACTGTCTCTGTGTCAGTTCGCGTCCGAGCTCAACACTGTGTCCTCTCGTGTTAGTTTCTCATGGACACCTTTGTGTTGCACCCAATCTGCCCATAGCGTTGTATGTGTCCATTGTAGGAGAGTAGGGTCTGCTATCCTATGGTCACCCCAAATTTTTGCTTTTTGCTTCACTGGTTTATGACTTAATGTGGCTGTGGGCCTGCTAATCAGACCCACAGCCTGCTGTTCTCTCACTAGGTGCATTACGAATTCGAACTGGTTCACCTTATTGGCCCCTGTAACAGTGTACTCCAGGTACCCAGGGCATAGGTGTTTCCAAGGCCTACCAGGGGCTGCAGCATGTATTATGCCACCCCTGGCCTGGCCTCCATATTTTACACAACTGGCTGATGACTCAGCTGGGGTAAGTTGGTGTAATCACCTCTTGCTCAGGTATAGTATATCTATATCTAACTTAAAATTGGACACATAGGTTCCTATCAGCCACTCCTATGGAAGACCTCATCAATTCTGGAGGCAGAGTGCTTGGAAATATGTGAGATGGTTTTCTAGCATGAGCTGAGCCTGTCTGCAGCTTTCGAAACCAAGTCCTTTAGCTGTTCCATGATACTGCCATACCATATACTCTTAAGTGCATTATGAACCTCGCGGTTAAATGCTATCTTTGGTTTGGCCTTATCAAAACATGTCGAGTAAGGTGTCATACGAATTGGGATTCTACCCCCTCGCCAGTTCTGGCGACGGGGGTAGCATTCCACCCTTCTAGAGGGACATGGCATGTACATAACCTGAACACCGGTTAACGTTAAACATCAGCATCAGCATCACAAAATGGATGCTGCCACCACAGACACAAGTCTGACCTCCTGCTGCTGGGAGTCCTTCCAGCGAGGGAGGCTTGGACAAAGGGTTTCCTGCCTTGGGAGGTGCTAGCACCACCCCAGACAGGAATTTGTGTATTGGGTAGGACAGGGCTGAATAGATTGAGACATGCCTGGGGCACACAAGGTGTCCCTGTGCATAGGCCAGTTCAAACCGGTGCTGGGGCTCTCCACCCCCCTTCCTGGTCCCACCCAGAGGAGGGACCTAGCAGGTAATCCGGCCCCTAGATTTGGAATAAGAGTAGGAGCTGTGTCCCAAGACTTCAGATCATCCCGAACTCGACTTGAAACTAAGAAGAAAACTGGACTTCGACATTCTGCTGCACATAAGACTGAAGAGAATCTCCCTTGTGGCCAAAGAGTGACCACCCTGTGAATACAGGCACCAACCAGCAACTCGACGTCTGCTTTGCCGCCGCCTTCCGCCGGAGCCCGAGCCCAAAGCCCAACAAGACCTGGATTCCCAGACATCTCACAGCCCGATCCACAGTCCCTGAAAAGAAGAGACCCGTGGAGGCACGAGAGACGTGGGACTGGCCATCTTGAAAGACCCCCGAGAAGCTGACTGCTCAGCACCCGAGGCACCCTCGATGCTGTGCTTTGGTGTTTGAGAAGCCCCACCAACGAGCAGCATTTGCACCAAGGATCAGCCATTAGCATCTCCACGATCTGCGTGGGGCCCTTTTGCACTTTGCCACTCGACGCGTCATCCCGGTCGCTAGCCCATTGGCTGGTGGCCATCTTGGTGACGAAATCTACAAACAACGCCACTGGTCTGGTTGCTCTAGACAGGCCCTCGTTCCCCTGAAAAGGAGAGCCCGCTCTGACCTTGCTGGTCCGAGTAACACGCTTTCTCCACTTCCTGCGTGGCTTGCATTAGCCAAGGCCTGTTTGCTCCAATAAAGTTGTCAACACTGCCATCAGCTAGAGCTTTTGTGGGACAGCTCGTGATCGACTCCTGGACAGCCTAGACCTCTTTGTGTCCATGTGGCTGAAGAGACAAGCTACACCTCTTCACCTGTTTGCACCCGACATCGCCTGGTTCCATCCTGGTTCCACGGTAGTCACTGGCTAGTGGCTTTGAACATTGTCCCCTCTGCTTTCAGGTCTTCACATCTTCATATCCATCCTTGGCTCCACCGGAACTCTCCTCGACGACCCGCCTGCAGCATCTTCATCTCCAGGCACCATCGACCTGCGTGACGAAACCCGACACATTTTCGCACCTGTGCACCCGCTTCCTGTGGGTGGGGTAATTCAGCAACGCCAGTGTTCCTACACTGGTACACACCTCTAGTGCCTAGATCTAAAGTTTTGTCCTTCTAGGTCAGTCGGAAGGTTCCTAAAACAGTAACTCTATAACTTTTATGCACCATTGACATTGCATTGGTGCATGCGTGTGCTTTAAGCGCTGCACCCGAGTCCTGCGGGCCTTTCCCGACTTCTTCACTGTTAGTCCCGAACAGCTCCAGCGATTCCCCAGGCCCTAGGCCTATTTCCTTTCCCATTGGTGGTTCTTATACCACTCTTTTAGTATATGGTTTAAGTGGCCCCTAGGGCTCATCCATATTGTGCAACTTTTGTATATTTAAACTGTGTTTTGTTTTAACGCATTTGCTTCTGTGCTCATAAAGAGTATAGGGGATTTTGTAGTAAATAAATATATATATATTTTTAATATACATCTGTGTGGTGTCCTTTCATTTGGTATTCAAGGGGATTGTGTATGGTAAAACAGCTTGCTTCACATGCCTTTACAGAGTTTAGCCTAAGACTGCTTTGTCCACGCTACTAGGATAGCTGGTCTTTTAAGGTTGACTTACAACCAATCATCATAAGGGTTGCTTGGCATGGAACAAGGTGATCACTAGAACTAGTGAGCATCATATACCAGGCCAACTTCTCACATCCATGTGGCTCCATACAGCGTGTCCTGAGGTCTTGCGTGGCACACTAGCCCTTCAAGATTGAGTAGTCTGTTGCAGGATACCACAGCAGGGAACCCCTCACTCTGTCTGCTTTCAAATGGGGTTTTTACAACAGACCGGATTGCACAGCCTGATTCAGCCTTCCCCTGTTGCAGAGCCCCGAGTGCTGGTCTACAACATCGTCTACGCTGCGCCAGCCCCCGATTCGGCACCGTTTTTCAGTCGGTACAGCAGACCGCGTTATGCCGACAGATCGTCTTCTCGCAGCGTTATGCGCTCCAGCGCCTCACACGTCTGTAGTGCAGTCGTGTGTAATTGTCTAATAGCAGCCTTCCCCCGGTGTACCGATTCCCTCGGAGAGGCCCGTAGGAGATAACGGGGGCCTCCGGGGGGTCGTAGTTGTCCCGTACCTGGTTCAGTGCCTCAGTTTCCGACCTCGTCTCTTCCGTGCATTTGGCAGCTTTCTGGCCGGCGTACGTGCCTTACGTCGCAGCCTGAGTCTCCACTTTAGGGCGCCGCTTCGCTTCAGTGATCAGTCGATAGGCCTCACGCACCTCCGGGGCCGCGCCTCTGTCCCAATCTCCTCCAGCGGGCTCCGCCTTTCACCGAGTGCGTCTCAGGAGGGGACGGATCTCCGGTGGCAGTTTTGGGCAGGAGTGACCCGATTTTAGTGCAGGATGTGGTTGAAATATTGAATCCCCTCGAGGAGCTCGCTCAAAGCGCGGCCATCTCTTGTCGTGGCTAGCTCCGCCCCTGACACTGCTGTTTTAGTATTGTAGTGAGCCAGTCAGCAGTATGTTCTTTTCCATTGTACCGTGGTAAAACTGAAGCTGTAATAAATTTAGTGAGGAACTTTCTTTGCAAAAGTGTAATGATCCAGGCAGTATCTAGATAGTCATGGATTAAAAGAGGCCTTAGTCCATGGACTGTTTCAAACCTCTATAGACTGTGCATGCACTGCTCTATGCACCAGCGAAGTTATGTTTTATATGTTCAATTCCTCAATCTGTATCCTTATACTTCCAGAAAACATTCTCACACTACTGTTTCAATATTGTAGTGAGCCATTCAGCAGTATGTGTTTATCTGTATACTGTGGTAAAACTGAGGCTGTTATCAATTCAATCAGGTTCTTTCCTTGCAGAACTGTAATCATCCACTCACTACCTAAGTACTCATGCATTAAAATAGGCCTTAGGGCATAGACTGCTTCAAACCCCTATAGACAATGTATGCAGTCTTCTATGCACTTGCAAATTTGTCTTTTATACGTTGAATTTACCAGTTTGTATCCTTACACTTCCACCAAACACTCTGTCACTGTTGTTTTACTTTTGTAGTGACTCATTCATCGGTATGTAGTAATCCATTCATTACATTAAAACACTAATGGGCACATACACAATAACTGGCATATCTCCAGGAATATGTCAGTTATTGTGCTCCGTGACAGTACCACCATGGATATGCCGTATTTACAATGCGGTGTACCATGGGACCAAAATGGCACATATATATGATGTATCTGTGCTGTAAAGGTGGTGCATTGTTTGTGATATGTTGCAAGTGCAACGTATCTCCAGCAATGCTCTGGGGGCCCTATGCTCAGACTGCTGTGTCAATCCTTACACCTGCTTCAAGGTAGTGCAGGGTTTTGACACAGCATGAGCCCAAAAGTGACAAAGGGAAATCTTGTAGATTTCAGTCAGTCACTTTTAGAAGGTGTTCCTGCGCCGGAACGCCCCCCCATGTAGGAATGTCTCTTTCTGGTACAGGGATTTACAATGTGACGCACCTCCCAGATACGTCACATTCTAAATACTACATACCATGGCGCATCTTTTGCACCACCGCTTCATCAGAAAAGTGATGCAACGGCGGTGTAAAAGAGGCACAAGAGTGTTGTAAATCTGCCTATAACAAACACTTATCAATTCACCCAGGCAGTTTCACTAGCAGTGCATTATTTTTAATGTATTGCGTCAGGTTTTTTGGTTGTACGTTATCTGTTTCCACTGCGATGTGTGGGATATGCGCGTGTGGTTGTAGCCAGTAGTGTGCATGGTGCGCTTGTGCGCAATAGTAATACAGTTGAAAGTCAGGAGCTGCCAACCCTCCTAAGTGGTAGGGTCTTGTGAGTGTCTTCAAGCCTACCCTCGGTGGCTTACCCGCCCATGTGAGGCGCTGTACCACCGATCGCAGCCTGTTGAAAAACGCGTTTGTGAGTCATATTGGGATATTCCAGAATAGGTACAGGAATCTGGGCAAGATTACCATTTTCTGCAGTGCTATTCTGTCAGCTATCGACAGTGGGAGTTTAATCCATTTTTCCACCGTGTCCTCCAATTTGGACATAGCAACCCCGTAATTTTCTTTGAGCACTACCTCTGGGTCCCGATGTACCCATATTCCCAGATATTTCACCGGACCTGTTTCCCATTTTAGTGGGTAGTCAATTGTGGGTTGTGGGGTTTCTGCCGTCAGCGGTATCACCACTGATTTATCCCAGTTTATACTTAGGCCAGTGTAATGTTCATATTTGATGTATTCCCTGATCAGTGGGTTCAAGTTTGTTTCTGGATATCTGGTATACAGCACCATGTCATCCGCTTAAAGCGAAATCCCAAGAGGCCGCAAAGAGAACTGCAGCGCTGACTCTGGGTGTTTTTGTCTGATCTTACACGCCAGTGGTTCTACAATGAGTGTGAACAATATAGGGGACAGTGGGCAGCCTTGTCTGGTCCCGCGACTTATGCCCATACTTACTGAGGTGCTTCCGTTAATGCGAACTCTTGCCCTAGGCTCAGAGTATAGTAAGGCTATCCATTGAAGGAACGAGGGTGGGAATCCCATTCTTGTCAGGACAGTGAACATGAACTCCCATTCCACTGAGTCAAACGCCTTTGCTGCGTCTAAAAGTGTAGTTGAAGCTGGCAGATCCGGATTCAGGCTTTGGTACATTGTAAATATTGTTCGTAAGTTTTGCGTTGTGGATCTAGTGGGGATGAAACCCGCCTGATCTGGAAGCACCAAGAACCCCAGTAGCAATTGTATCCTAGTAGCTACTATTTTCGCTAAGATTTTGACGTCTATATTAATGAGGGAGAGGGGACGGTAGGATTCGCACTTTGAAAGGTCTTTTCCAGGCTTAGGGAGCGCTATCAATAATGCTTCTCTTAAAGTCTCCGGGAGAAGCCCTTTCTCGTACGACTCCTCGTACATGTGGGCTAAATGTGGCAATAATAGATCCCTGTATTCATTGTAAAATTTGCCCGGTAGTCCGTCTAGACCCGGGGCCTTGTTATTCAGGAGTGAGTTAATAGCGTCTTTAAGCTTGTCTTCTGTGAGGTGGTGACCCAGAAAGGATCTGTGCGTATCCGATAGCCAGGCCAGGCCTATATCATCGAGGTAGTCATGTATTTCCTGGCGAGATTTAGATACCCATGTAGTGTAAAGTGTGGAGTAAAACTTTAGGAAACTGTCTAGAATGGCTGGCGAATCGTAAACTGTATCGCCTTGATCAGTAGTTATGTGTGTTATCTGGGTGTTGTTTTGTATGGATTTTATCTTATGCGAAAGAACCCTACCCGGTCTGCCTTCCTCACCATATGCCCTGGCCTTGTCGTTTTTCGATAAGTATTTTATTTCAGTGTCCGCATATTCATGATATGTATCGACTTTGCGTCTTATATCAGCCTGAATGGATTCCCTCGGTGTATCTGCTTATTCAGCTTCCAGCGATCGGATGTCTGACTCCACCAGGTTAATTGCTGCCTAATGTCTTTAAGTATCCCGGCGTGTTTCCCTATGCAGAACCCTCTAATGGTAACCTTAAAGGCCTCCCAGAGCGTCCGCGCACTATCCACAGACCCCTCATTTGTCTGGAAAAAGTGTACAATAGCCTGGTGTAATTCACTTCTGAAAACCTGATCTTTAAGTGCCGATTGTCGGAGTCGCCATGTGAATTGCCGTGGTGTATGTGTGGGTATTTCTAGGATCATCTGCACCGGGGAATGATCTGACAATGTTTTGGGTAGGTGTTCCACTGTTGTTACCCATGTGCTGACCTCTCGTGTAGTGAGCCAATAATCAATCCTCGACCACGTGTTATGAGTCAGCGTGGTGCACGTGCCGTCTCTAGTGCCTGGGTGACGCATCCGCCATACATCCACCAGCCCTCATTCGTCCATTCTGTCCGTTAAGGCTCTAGCTGATCTTCTACCATGTCTGTCGGAGCCTGCAGATCTGTCTAAGGGTGGGTCTAAACATGTGTTGAAATCGCCCCCCATATTATATTTGTCGGTTGGATGAGTCTCAATTTGGAGCACATGGTCTCATAGAATTGCGGATCGTCTGTATTTGGACCGTACACAGATACTTTTGTGACTTCTGTGCCACCAAAATTCCCCCGGATAATAACAAACCTCCCCTGGTCATCTGTTGCCGTGTCCATGAGAGTGAAAGGAATAATACATCTAATCATGAGTAGCACACCCCTAGCGTAATTTGAATATGACCACAGTATCCGTGTGTGTGCCCATTTGTATCCGATCCTACATTCTCTTACTGGGGTCATGTGTGTCTCCTGTAGGCAGGCCAAGTCTACCTTATGTCTGTCTAAATATGCTATGACTTTCCTGATCTTACATGGATCCTGCAACCCTCTCACGTTCCATGTTAGGAAGGATAAAGTCCTTGTCTGCCTCAGATTGTTTGCCATAATTTACGGTTGCTAGTCCTGTCTACCACCGCGAATGCAGTTCTCCTGAAATATGGCGTCTGCCTCTGTAGCCGTCCACAGCCGACTGGTGAATTTTACGTTTTCCCCTTCTTCCCGCCCCCCTCCCACTTCGTCTTTTACCCCATAACGAAGACATATTCCCACCCCTTCGCATACTTCTACCCATCCCCAACCAATACCAGGCGTGTAATACACAGGAGGGCAAAAGCTGCCTTGACTAAACCCCTGTTGTGGTAAAAACAGGGGGGAGGTTATACTTGAACAAATAAAATCACTAAATGTGTACACTCCAACCCTTATGTTAGATATTAGAATTGAAATCAACCAGTTGCAATACAGTTAACAAGAAAATCTTATGACCCATCATCCCTGTAGTAGTGTGTCCTTATCAAAATATCTATGTCCCACTGGAAACTTATCTGGATCTCCGGACTGCATCCCATCAAATAGTGTCCCAACCAGAGCATATCTCGACTTTGAAGCTCGCCATCTACCCGTGTTCCAGAGACAACCTGTACTTTCGTGAAGAGTGCCCCCCAGGGCATCCCATTAAGACTCTGATTTGAGAAAAGACGTTGCATCGCCTGCATAGTGGAATGATATGCGCTTAGTCAGGAAAAGTTTACTCCACATCCGACATGGCCTCTCTTTCTTGGAGTCTGTCCCGCGACGACCTCCTGCGTTCCCCCCTCGATTTCTTCTGTTGTAAATATTTCATGATGTCTTTGGGGTCATTGAAGATTTTTTGAGCGCCATCATCCGTTATCTTTAGTCGTGCAGGGTACAGCATGGCGTATGGGATTTGCAACTCACGAAGTTTTTGTTTTGCCGTACCATACTTTTTCCTCGCTTCCTGCACCATTTGGGTGTAATCTGGATATATGGCTATATCCATTCCTTCATGTCTCAAGGCATCCAGGTCTCTCGCTTTTCGCAGAGCTGCATCTCTGTCTCGATAATTTAATAATTTGGCTATTATGGGCCGTGGCCTGGTGCCCACTGGAGGTTTAGGAGCCAAGGATCTGTGAGCCCTCTCGACGATAAACACCTCCGAGAAAGTTTCTCTTCCCATGAGCGCTATCAGTAATTGTTCGATGTATTTCTCCATGGGGCCAGTGTTGGTGGTTTCCGCAATTCCCATAATGCGTACGTTGCTCCTTCGAGATCTGGCCTCCAAATCCTCGGTTTTTGCCGCCAACGCCGCCACTTGCTTGTCCATTCCTGTTTGTTTGGCGGTCATTTGGTTGGTAATGTCTTCCACATCTGATATTATCCTTTCCGCCATGTCAATTCTTTCGGTATGTCGGTCTAGCCTCTCAGACATGCGGTCCACTCTGTGGGTCAGTGTATCAATTTTACCATCGATATTAGACAGTGCAGTTTGTATGGATTGAAACGTTGATTGGATATTCTCCGCCGGGGTTCCACTTAATTGCGACCTTGATGGCGCGTGCGCCTGCTGGTCTGCGTCTGTCTGCTCCTGGGCTTTTTTTGATGCCTCAAAGTTTATTTTTGTCTGATTTTTGTCTGGTTTGCCCATTATGTCAGTATTGTGGCACCCACGCCACCTTCTCACTGCTCTGATAAAAGCGTTCTACCCCTGGCTCCACTTATGGCTGTTTATTTCAGAAGGGCACAGATTGCACGTGGGTCCCGGCCGCCCGCCGGCCTGCTCTGAGTTTGACGCTTCTTTAATAATCGGCCGCTGTCCTCAGCAGCTCTCGTATTAGCAGACCCCTATGGCGCACTGCAGTTACAAAGGACTGGCCAAAACACACTGTCTCTGTGTCAGTTCGCGTCCGAGCTCAACACTGTGTCCTCTCGTGTTAGTTTCTCATGGACACCTTTGTGTTGCACCCAATCTGCCCATAGCGTTGTATGTGTCCATTGTAGGAGAGTAGGGTCTGCTATCCTATGGTCACCCCAAATTTTTGCTTTTTGCTTCACTGGTTTATGACTTAATGTGGCTGTGGGCCTGCTAATCAGACCCACAGCCTGCTGTTCTCTCACTAGGTGCATTACGAATTCGAACTGGTTCACCTTATTGGCCCCTGTAACAGTGTACTCCAGGTACCCAGGGCATAGGTGTTTCCAAGGCCTACCAGGGGCTGCAGCATGTATTATGCCACCCCTGGCCTGGCCTCCATATTTTACACAACTGGCTGATGACTCAGCTGGGGTAAGTTGGTGTAATCACCTCTTGCTCAGGTATAGTATATCTATATCTAACTTAAAATTGGACACATAGGTTCCTATCAGCCACTCCTATGGAAGACCTCATCAATTCTGGAGGCAGAGTGCTTGGAAATATGTGAGATGGTTTTCTAGCATGAGCTGAGCCTGTCTGCAGCTTTCGGAACCAAGTCCTTTAGCTGTTCCATGATACTGCCATACCATATACTCTTAAGTGCATTATGAACCTCGCGGTTAAATGCTATCTTTGGTTTGGCCTTATCAAAACATGTCGAGTAAGGTGTCATACGAATTGGGATTCTACCCCCTCGCCAGTTCTGGCGACGGGGGTAGAATTCCACCCTTCTAGAGGGACATGGCATGTACATAACCTGAACACCGGTTAACGTTAAACATCAGCATCAGCATCACAAAATGGATGCTGCCACCACAGACACAAGTCTGACCTCCTGCTGCTGGGAGTCCTTCCAGCGAGGGAGGCTTGGACAAAGGGTTTCCTGCCTTGGGAGGTGCTAGCACCACCCCAGACAGGAATTTGTGTATTGGGTAGGACAGGGCTGAATAGATTGAGACATGCCTGGGGCACACAAGGTGTCCCTGTGCATAGGCCAGTTCAAACCGGTGCTGGGGCTCTCCACCCCCCTTCCTGGTCCCACCCAGAGGAGGGACCTAGCAGGTAATCCGGCCCCTAGATTTGGAATAAGAGTAGGAGCTGTGTCCCAAGACTTCAGATCATCCCGAACTCGACTTGAAACTAAGAAGAAAACTGGACTTCGACATTCTGCTGCACATAAGACTGAAGAGAATCTCCCTTGTGGCCAAAGAGTGACCACCCTGTGAATACAGGCACCAACCAGCAACTCGACGTCTGCTTTGCCGCCGCCTTCCGCCGGAGCCCGATCCCAAAGCCCAACAAGACCTGGATTCCCAGACATCTCACAGCCCGATCCACAGTCCCTGAAAAGAAGAGACCCGTGGAGGCACGAGAGACGTGGGACTGGCCATCTTGAAAGACCCCCGAGAAGCTGACTGCTCAGCACCCGAGGCACCCTCGATGCTGTGCTTTGGTGTTTGAGAAGCCCCACCAACGAGCAGCATTTGCACCAAGGATCAGCCATCAGCATCTCCACGATCTGCGTGGGGCCCTTTTGCACTTTGCCACTCGACGCGTCATCCCGGTCGCTAGCCCATTGGCTGGTGGCCATCTTGGTGACGAAATCTACAAACAACGCCACTGGTCTGGTTGCTCTAGACAGGCCCTCGTTCCCCTGAAAAGGAGAGCCCGCTCTGACCTTGCTGGTCCGAGTAACACGCTTTCTCCACTTCCTGCGTAGCTTGCATTAGCCAAGGCCTGTTTGCTCCAATAAAGTTGTCAACACTGCCATCAGCTAGAGCTTTTGTGGGACAGCTCGTGATCGACTCCTGGACAGCCTAGACCTCTTTGTGTCCATGTGGCTGAAGAGACAAGCTACACCTCTTCGCCTGTTTGCACCCGACATCGCCTGGTTCCATCCTGGTTCCACGGTAGTCACTGGCTAGTGGCTTTGAACATTGTCCCCTCTGCTTTCAGGTCTTCACATCTTCATATCCATCCTTGGCTCCACCGGAACTCTCCTCGACGACCCGCCTGCAGCATCTTCATCTCCAGGCACCATCGACCTGCGTGACGAAACCCGACACATTTTCGCACCTGTGCACCCGCTTCCTGTGGGTGGGGTAATTCAGCAACGCCGGTGTTCCTACACTGGTACACACCTCTAGTGCCTAGATCTAAAGTTTTGTCCTTCTAGGTCAGTCGGAAGGTTCCTAAAACAGTAACTCTATAACTTTTATGCACCATTGACATTGCATTGGTGCATGCGTGTGCTTTAAACGCTGCACCCGAGTCCTGCGGGCCTTTCCCGACTTCTTCACTGTTAGTCCCGAACAGCTCCAGCGATTCCCCAGGCCCTAGGCCTATTTCCTTTCCCATTGGTGGTTCTTATACCACTCTTTTAGTATATGGTTTAAGTGGCCCCTAGGGCTCATCCATATTGTGCAACTTTTGTATATTTAAACTGTGTTTTGTTTTAACGCATTTGCTTCTGTGCTCATAAAGAGTATAGGGGATTTTGTAGTAAATAAATATATATATATTTTTAATATACATCTGTGTGGTGTCCTTTCATTTGGTATTCAAGGGGATTGTGTATGGTAAAACAGCTTGCTTCACATGCCTTTACAGAGTTTAGCCTAAGACTGCTTTGTCCACGCTACTAGGATAGCTGGTCTTTTAAGGTTGACTTACAACCAATCATCATAAGGGTTGCTTGGCATGGAACAAGGTGATCACTAGAACTAGTGAGCATCATATACCAGGCCAACTTCTCACATCCATGTGGCTCCATACAGCGTGTCCTGAGGTCTTGCGTGGCACACTAGCCCTTCAAGATTGAGTAGTCTGTTGCAGGATACCACAGCAGGGAACCCCTCACTCTGTCTGCTTTCAAATGGGGTTTTTACAACAGACCGGATTGCACAGCCTGATTCAGCCTTCCCCTGTTGCAGAGCCCCGAGTGCTGGTCTACAACATCGTCTACGCTGCGCCAGCCCCCGATTCGGCACCGTTTTTCAGTCGGTACAGCAGACCGCGTTATGCCGACAGATCGTCTTCTCGCAGCGTTATGCGCTCCAGCGCCTCACACGTCTGTAGTGCAGTCGTGTGTAATTGTCTAATAGCAGCCTTCCCCCGGTGTACCGATTCCCTCGGAGAGGCCCGTAGGAGATAACGGGGGCCTCCGGGGGGTCGTAGTTGTCCCGTACCTGGTTCAGTGCCTCAGTTTCCGACCTCGTCTCTTCCGTGCATTTGGCAGCTTTCTGGCCGGCGTACGTGCCTTACGTCGCAGCCTGAGTCTCCACTTTAGGGCGCCGCTTCGCTTCAGTGATCAGTCGATAGGCCTCACGCACCTCCGGGGCCGCGCCTCTGTCCCAATCTCCTCCAGCGGGCTCCGCCTTTCACCGAGTGCGTCTCAGGAGGGGACGGATCTCCGGTGGCAGTTTTGGGCAGGAGTGACCCGATTTTAGTGCAGGATGTGGTTGAAATATTGAATCCCCTCGAGGAGCTCGCTCAAAGCGCGGCCATCTCTTGTCGTGGCTAGCTCCGCCCCTGACACTGCTGTTTTAGTATTGTAGTGAGCCAGTCAGCAGTATGTTCTTTTCCATTGTACCGTGGTAAAACTGAAGCTGTAATAAATTTAGTGAGGAACTTTCTTTGCAAAAGTGTAATGATCCAGGCAGTATCTAGATAGTCATGGATTAAAAGAGGCCTTAGTCCATGGACTGTTTCAAACCTCTATAGACTGTGCATGCACTGCTCTATGCACCAGCGAAGTTATGTTTTATATGTTCAATTCCTCAATCTGTATCCTTATACTTCCAGAAAACATTCTCACACTACTGTTTCAATATTGTAGTGAGCCATTCAGCAGTATGTGTTTATCTGTATACTGTGGTAAAACTGAGGCTGTTATCAATTCAATCAGGTTCTTTCCTTGCAGAACTGTAATCATCCACTCACTACCTAAGTACTCATGCATTAAAATAGGCCTTAGGGCATAGACTGCTTCAAACCCCTATAGACAATGTATGCAGTCTTCTATGCACTTGCAAATTTGTCTTTTATACGTTGAATTTACCAGTTTGTATCCTTACACTTCCACCAAACACTCTGTCACTGTTGTTTTACTTTTGTAGTGACTCATTCATCGGTATGTAGTAATCCATTCATTACATTAAAACACTAATGGGCACATACACAATAACTGGCATATCTCCAGGAATATGTCAGTTATTGTGCTCCGTGACAGTACCACCATGGATATGCCGTATTTACAATGCGGTGTACCATGGGACCAAAATGGCACATATATATGATGTATCTGTGCTGTAAAGGTGGTGCATTGTTTGTGATATGTTGCAAGTGCAACGTATCTCCAGCAATGCTCTGGGGGCCCTATGCTCAGACTGCTGTGTCAATCCTTACACCTGCTTCAAGGTAGTGCAGGGTTTTGACACAGCATGAGCCCAAAAGTGACAAAGGGAAATCTTGTAGATTTCAGTCAGTCACTTTTAGAAGGTGTTCCTGCGCCGGAACGCCCCCCCATGTAGGAATGTCTCTTTCTGGTACAGGGATTTACAATGTGACGCACCTTCCAGATACGTCACATTCTAAATACTACATACCATGGCGCATCTTTTGCACCACCGCTTCATCAGAAAAGTGATGCAACGGCGGTGTAAAAGAGGCACAAGAGTGTTGTAAATCTGCCTATAACAAACACTTATCAATTCACCCAGGCAGTTTCACTAGCAGTGCATTATTTTTTAATATACTTTTGTTATTATTTTACATAACAAATATGAAATGTAACTTTAAAAATAAAATAAATATAAGTATTTATAATAAGAATTTAGGAAATTACTATAAAAAGAAAGAAATATAATAATTACTATATTTTCAAATGATCATTTACAAAACCTTAGAAATTCACTGAAAAAAACATAGATTTCAGGCACGTTATAGATAGGAATTAGCATTTAAAAAACCTTACAAATTCACTGAAAAAAAACAATAGGTTTCAGCCACGTTATAGTTAGGAATTAGCATTTAAAAAACCTTAGAAACTCACTGAAAAAACCATAGTTTTCACCCATGTTATAGTTAGCTGGACATTTCTCTTATACAAAACCATTGAAATACCTCCTCTCACCCTAATATAACCTTTGATAAACACATTGAAAAATAGAAACTAAAAATTTCAAAACAATGGAGATACCAATACCAGTTTCAACAACCTATTCAGTAATTCCAAAATCTACATACACATCCACTCATTCACCAACAGTTCTATATAGTTACTCATACATGTACTTACTCATCATATGTACTCATACATCTATACATCCTGTTACACACCAACATTCATCCATAGAGTTACTCACACACATACTCACACATTCGAATAAACTATAAAACATCCATTTACTTGCATATACAGCTATACACACACCACTACTCTTACTTCTACAGAAATGTACACATACTGACTCTCTTAAACAATCACTTATAGAAACACATACTTATTTACACAGGAACTCTTCCAATCTCTCAATCTCACATATATTGACTTATATACATCAATACTCACATATACTAGTTTAAAACATATGTAGTTACTCATAAAGATATGATTGAGACAGTCATTCACTCACTAACACACCCATACACACACTCAGTTTAAAACATATGTAGTTACTCATAAAGATATGATTGAGACAGTCATTCACTCACTAACACACCCATACACACATTCACCCACCCATACAGTCCTGCACACATGCTGTCTTCAAAACACATACAAACAGTGAGTCACCCATTCATGCATCTGTGCGCTAAGTAATACCCCCCCAAACCATACAGACACTCATTCTGATACTCAAAAAACCAACTAATAACCCATATGCACACTCATGTAGTTACTCACCAACCCATGCAGCCACTTATATACATAGTGAGACACTGATACAGATATTTAAATATTTAAGCATTACTCGCTAATACATCTATCATGTATAAAAAATATTTATTTTTCAGAAAGGCACACATTCACTGGATGATGTCATCAGTGATGTCATTTGAGATATCATCAGTGATGTCATGAGTGATGTCACTGACCATGTCATGAGGGATGTAATATGTGATGTCATCAGCAGTGCATTGCGGGCGTGCGAGTTATAGTTAGCTGAACTAACTATAACGGGGGAATTTCAATGGTTTTGTATGAGAGAAATGTCCAGCTAACTATAACATGGGTGAAACCTATGGTTTTTTTTCAGTAAATTTCTAAGGTTTTTTAAATGCTAATTCCTAACTATAACATGGCTGAAACCTATGTTTTTTTCAGTGAATATATATACATATATATATATATATATATATATATATATTCAGGCACCTGAATTAATTGAACTGTGGTAAAGGCGTGCTGACACAAGAAGCCCGGAGGGCAGAGCCCTGCAGTGTGCCTCTCGAACCTTGAGGCACTTTGTGAAACCATTAACTGTACGGCTGCCTAGCCGCGAGGGAGCACCATCGCCTGCTGAGCTGAGGATGTTCGTCAGCAGGAAGAGGCTCGAACTTCTAAACTATTGGGAGTGATTATGAGCGCAGGACTCTTGGTTTTAATACAGCGCGCTGAACTGCAAATACAACTTACTAAAAGCCTAAAGGAATGCATTAATAATTCAAGAACTCTCGACCCTACCTGAAAGGGAATACTTCAATGCATCGCAAGACTTCAAGTCCCATAAATCCAGGTAATGACGGTGTACTAAACACACGCCTACCTTGGGGTTTGTCCTAATTAAATGCATAAAACATGTGATGCATCCTTCGAGTGTTTTTGAAAGCAGCCCTTGATGAGGGGGGAGGCCCCCCCGAAACGCGTCGGGCACCTGCATTAATTGAACTGTGGTAAAGGCGTGCTGACACAAGAAGCCCGGAGGGCAGAGCCCTGCAGTGTGCCTCTCGAACCTTGAGGCACTTTGTGAAACCATTAACTGTACGGCTGCCTAGCCGCGAGAGAGCACCATCGCCTGCTGAGCTGAGGATGTTCGTCAGCAGGAAGAGGCTCGAACTTCTAAACTATTGGGAGTGATTATGAGCGCAGGACTCTTGGTTTTAATACAGCGCGCTGAACTGCAAATACAACTTACTAAAAGCCTAAAGGAATGCATTAATAATTCAAGAACTCTCGACCCTACCAGAAAGGGAATACTTCAATGCATCGCAAGACTTCAAGTTCCATAAATCCAGGTAATGACGGTGTACTAAACACACGCCTACCTGGGGGTTTGTCCTAATTAAATGCATAAAACATGTGATGCATCCTTCGAGTGTTTTTGAAAGCAGCCCCTGATGAGGGGGGAGGCCCCCCGAAACGCGTCGGGCACCTGAATTAATTGAACGGTAGGTAAAGGCGTGCTGACACAAGAAGCCCGGAGGGCAGAGCCCTGCAGTGTGCCTCTCGTACCTTGAGGCACTTTGTGAAACCATATATATATATATATATATATATATATATATATATATATATATATATATATATATATATATATATATATATATATATATATATATATATATATATATTACCTACTGGCGGTCGCCAGTAGGTAGTTATAGTTAGGATTGGCTACCATAGGAAATCCGCGGCATTCTATTGGGAATAACTCTGGCGCCGGTTGAGGAATTTACGTGTAATTTTCCAAAATTTTGGCCAGCTCCACTCCGCTCCTTCCCTGGAAGTTTCGGGGGGATTCGTGAAGTGGGGGCTGAGAAAAAAGGGGGGTCCCAAAATGTGTTTTCCCTATGTTAATTTCCATAGGACGGTCTGACAAGTCTACAGCCCGAACCGCTGAACGGAATTACGCCAAACTTGGCAAAATTGTAGGGACTGGTACGCAGATGTGCCTTTGCTATATTTGCTTAAAATTGCTCCAGTGTTTTTTTTTTTAATTAACTTCCAAAACACATATATATCTATATGCGCGCTTCGAGCGCTTACAGGTACGCGTACCGGGGAGCGCACCCGGCGCGCTACGGGAGTACGCGAGCGGAAAGCTGATTGGCTATCGGGTGTCTGTCAACATTCTAAACAGTCCGGAGAGTACGCCATCTTGTGTCTCGGTAGAATCGTGAAACAAGAGGTGAAAAAAGAAAGGGGGATATAATTAAAAGGGGGCAGAGTAGACCTCCCTGACCCCCTAGGTTTTCTGAGGGGGGGCCTAGAAGGACCCTGAAGGGCAAAAAACATTCTAGTTTTTTATTTTTTTATTTCGCGGAGTAAGCTCAGGGTGCGCGCACATGGGTGCTTACAGGTACGCGTACCCTGAGCGCACCATGGGGAAAAACAGAATTGTAAAATATGTAAAGAATACAGCTCTTTTTTGAAAATTGGAGGTAGTTCTGAAAAGAACTTTTTTTTTTCTTCTTTCTTTTAATATCTTTTTTATACTTTTTTATAACGATTTTATATTTTTTTGTATTTTTTTCAGGGGAAAAACAAAACCAGGGATTCGAAAACTGCTCAACAGGAGCAAAAAAAAATTGAAAAATTAGGGACGGGGAGGGCAGCGGTGTTCCTGTCTCTACATAGCAATGAGTTCAACGCTCTGCTCCCCATAACAGAGCAGCTTATCACAGTCCACGCATAGAAATTTTATGCCTGCAAAGACCGGCTGCACATTAGGGACCATTCTTCCACGTGGTGTTCCGGAAGCTGTTGCTCCACCAGTGGAGGTGCTGCCACCATCTCTTGGTGCATTCCGTGCCAGGTCTCTGACACTCTCCCTGGCAAAGTTATTTGGGTGTCTTCTGTGGACATGCCTAATTAATGTGGCATTTCCAAAGCTATATTTCCTATTGGGATTGTCTCTGGATAAAGTAGTGCCACATATCTTGCAGGTTACCTTAGCAGCATTACCCTTTTTTTTCCTTCAGGGATGTCAAAAAATTTCCAAATGAAGTGGTCCTTTGTTTTGTGGTGAGGAGGGTCCTCAGGCAAAAAACCATTAGAATCACTGCTGGATGACTCACTTTCAGCCATTGCTGTAGATCAGAAAACTTTGAGAAGCAGATAATAGACCGAACATCTCTTGCTCTCTCCAAGTACAAAGCAATAGTGAGAGAAATGGGTGGGGTTCTCAATATTTGGAAAAAGAAATGTTATGAACCAATGAAAAGTGTTATTTTAAGGTCACATGTCTTGACGCGCTTACGCTACGCGCTCCGGAGCGCTTCCGGGGATGCTTACGCCGCACGTACGTGGGCGCTTCCTGGAGCGCTTCCGGGAGCGCTTATGCGGCGCGTAGTAGTGTTGCTCGTTTTTCGGGAATTCGTTTAAAGTTCAAATACGGTTCTTAAATATTATAAATAGTGATTTTATATATTATTATTTACTTTTCATACATAAATTAATATTTTTTTTCGATCGTGATAGGGCGCTCTCGCTGCGCGTACCAGTGCGCGCGCCGGTACGCGTAATGTGAGCGCACCGGTGCCCAAATAATAAAAAAAAACATATATATGAAAAACATGTAAAAAATAGTTTTTTACAATTATAAAACTAGGAAATAATTAGAAAAAAAATAAAAAATTAATAGATATAATAATTACCTATCATTAAAAAGCAATATTTCACTTAAAATTTGTAGTTTTCAAACTCGTTAAAGTTACGAATTAGCTTTTTAAAAAAGTTGCACATTCACTGAAAAAACCATAGGTTTCACACACGTTTTAGTTAGGAATTAGCTTTTAAAAAACCTTTGAAATTCACAGAAAAAAACATAGGTTTCACACATGTTATAGTTAGGAATTAGCTTTTAAAAAACCATAGAAATTCACAGAAAAAAAACATAGGTTTCACAATCGTTATAGTTAGGAATTAGCATTTATAAAACCTTTGAAATTCACTGAAAAAACCATAGGTTTCACACTCGTTATAGTTAGGAATTAGCATTTAAAAAATCTTTGAAATTCACTGAAAAAACCATAGGTTTCACACCAGTTATAGTTAGCTGAACATTTTAATCACACAAAACCATTGAAATTCCCACGTTATAGTTAGTTGGACTCACTATAACTCGCGCGCCCGCAATCCACTGCTGATGATGTCACATATTACATCATTCATGACATGGTCAGTGACATCACTGATGACATCTCAAATGACATCACTGGTGACATCACTGATGACATCTCAAATGACATCACTGATGACATCACTGATGACACCATCCAGTGTCTGTATGTTTCTGTAAAGTTTAAATATGTTTTACATATTGAAGAATGAGTGGATGTATAAGTGTCTGGATGAAGGATTTAGAAGGTGCGTGACTGACTGTATGAGTGAGTGATTAAATGTGTCTTACTGAATGCATGGGTTAGTGACTAAACTGTCTGAATGTGTGCATCATTATGTCTGTTGTTGTGTAAGCTGCTGCATGTGTTGATCAGTAGCTATATGAGTGGCTATATGGGTTATTGATTGGTTGCCCAAGTATTTGTATGTGAGGCTGAGTGTGTGTGTGGGTGCCCGGGAGGTGTGTGACTCTGTGCATAGATGTGTGAGCAGTTGATTCCCTTGGTGTATGGGTTTAAGAGTGCATGTGAAAACAGCTGTATGGGTGGTTGACTATGTGTATGGGTGTGTTGGTGAGTGAATGGATATCTCAGTGCTACATGTCCAGGTAAGTACATATTTAAAACATAGTGCTTGGGAGAGGTGGCATATGTAAATGACTATACATGGGAGCCTGCGATTGCGTAAGTGGCTGTATGGATCAATGTGTACTTGTCTCAGTGATTGTAAAAGAGAGTAAGTATGTGTTAGTATATGTTTGAATAAGTAAGGTTTAGTGTGTATAACTGTGTAGATGAGGAAATTGGAGTGTGATTGATTCTTTGCATAACTGACTAGGTGTGTGAGTGACTCCGTGGATGAGTATCAGTGTGTGAGTGTCTGTATAGGTGTATGAGTGGATATGATAGTGTTTTATTGATGAGTGACTGTATGTATGAGTGATTGTATGGGTGAATGAGTGGATGTGTGTGTAGACATCAAAATCAGTGAGTGCGTATGTAGTTACTGGTATTGGTGTGTCAATAATTTCAGGAATGGTAGTTTGTATTTAACACTGGGTGTATCAAAGGTTAGATTAGAGTGTGAGGAGGTGCTTTGTATTATCACATGGATGATGTCATCAGTGATGTCATTTGAGATGTCATCAGTGATGTCATCAGTGATGTCATTTGAGATGTCATCAGTGATGTCACTGACCATGTCATGAATGATGTAATATGTGACATCATCAGCAGTGGATTGCGGGCGCGCGAGTTATAGTGAGTCCAACTAACTATAACGTGGGAATTTCAATGGTTTTGTGTGAGTAAAATGTTCAGCTAACTATAACTGGTGTGAAACCTATGGTGTTTTTCAGTGAATATATATATATATATATATATATATATATATATATATATATATATATATATATATATATATATATATATTTGGAGTTACCTACTTACATGAATTTTGAGTGGGGGATTTCTCTCATGTTCTTTACTGTATTTTCCCTGGATTTGGCTTTCCCCTAGAACTGTTGTTGTTCTCAGGGCCCCTGTTCTGTTTTCGTATTGTTAGTTTCAAAAGGCCCTGGCAGCACTTACTGACTTTGTTAAAGAGGCACAACATCAAATATAAAAGTAGACCTATTGGATTTATCATGGGGTGAGCATATCAATATATATAAAGCATAACTATCATGTTTCTCTAAAAATCACCACTATTATAAATCAAACATATAGTTCAATATTTCACACAATGCAATGTTCAATAATAGTTATTATTTTAAAAAATACGTTTTTATAAACAAATTAAACAACATGCCTGGGTCTCCATCCTCGAGGCACAAGGCACACTGTTCAATAAACTCACACCTGTCCCGACACACTATTTTAGATCCCAGTCCTGCCACATTCCAAGAGATAAGCTGGACCTTCCTGGGAGCACCTGGAACAACAATGGTTGGATACGTTGAAAGATTCTCTGGATGACCTTCAAGACTATTAGGGGTATGGGACAATCTATTATGAACTATAAACCAATCAATCCAGGTTGGTAAAGCACAACACCTCACCCGTTATGATCTAAAGGCGCTGGGGGGCGGCTCCATTGAGTGCTGAGGTCATCCAAAGAGCCAGGTCTTGAGGTCCTTCCTGAACTGGGACAGTGTGGGGGCTTGCCATAGGTGGAGGGGGGTCATTCCAGGCCTTGGCTGTGAGGTAGGAGAAGGACATTCCCCCTTTCTAGTCCTGTATATGTGTGGGACGATGGCTGGAGAGATGTTGGCTGATCTGAGGTGTCTCTTGGGTGCGTGGAAGGAGAGGTAGTTGTTCAGGTATGTTGGTCCAGTACTGTGCAGGGCCTTGTGTGTGTGGGTGAAGAGCTTGAAGGTAATTCTTCTTTTGAGTGGGAGCCAGTGGAGATCACAGAGGTGTTGGGTGACGTGACTGTGACGAGGGATGTTGAGGATTAGGGGTCTAATTAGAAATCACAGTGTGATTCTATGCTTTTGTAATCATGTCAATAGTACATGAGGACAAACACAGCAAATCCAACAAACCATACCACCAAAAGTGAAGCGCCAGTAAACGTGAGTCACCCCTAGTTAAGGATTCCCATCAAAAGTCTTGAATGGATCAATATTCTCATTTGGTAGTCCTTATCGGGTATCGTGTCTCTTGATCATTGAGACCGGCATACCCAGACAGCCAGTTCGGGGTAGCGACCCACAATCACTCGGTACTACCACATGATGTTGATACGATGGGAAGTGCAGTGCAAAAGCAAAAAGAGTGGTGATTTAAAAAAGGATAGGGAACTTAACACAAACCAGTTTTAATGAACGTTAGCCCCTTCCCCTTTAAAAACAAGAACAGTATAACATCATCAACGCAGTCTACACAAATAGCTGCGAGGAGACCAACATGTTTCAGCCCCAATGGGAAGATTCCCCAGGCTTTCGTCAGGGTCTCTGTTCTAAATACATGCTACTGTTTATAAGTAAATAAAGTGTGAAAAAACTATACAAAAAACACACAAGTGAAAACCAGTAAAGGATATAATCTTCCTTCAACTGTATCAACTCCTCTCTTCGGCACCTGGTCGACTTAGTACTGTATGTTGGGGACAAACATACCGGTGAATCACGATCAGTAATCATGGTCTGCTAAAAGAGATACATAGTTTCTCAAATATATACAAATTCATTACTCACCCAGGGTGTCCGGGGAGTGGACCTCACCTCTTCCTGGACCTGGCTCAGGATATGTGAGACCCCGCTCTACAATAACAGAAACCGGCTCCGTAAATACAAAAGGCAGAGTGATCAAACAATGATCTACTCTGGCACTATAAACATTACGAAGTCATAAAGTCTTCTGTGCATGGAGTACACGTACATCTATCAAAACATTACCATTACAACCAACTATCCAAACCCTAGTTAGCCACAAACTGAAAAGCCATTGGTGTGATAGTCATTAAGCTAAAAAGTCAAATGATGACAGCCTTGACACAAGACAGTTGAGAGAGGTAGAGATATATGTCCTACCTGTCCGTCGTTGTCTCAGGATGTGAGACTGAGTCAGGGGGAGGCACCGAACCTCCTTCGTTCTCTCTACTTCATTAGTCTGGTCTAATTGAATAAACCAATCGGTGCCTGTAGTGGAGGGGCAGGGCCGAGAGGCTGAGTTCGATTTTATTGCCCAATGTCATATTTTACAGCCTCCACTAGTGTAAGATGTAGATTGGAGACCGGGAGGGAACCAGGTCAGTGTCACCGACTGCCTTCGGTGTTTGGGAGACTTGCGCGCGTGATCTCGCGAGACTAGCGCGTCGGAACTACAGGATGACGTCACGCGTCAGTCTAATGTAGTTTATTCGTACCGTTTCCGCCATCAACAGCAGGAAATGAACGCTGCGAGCAGTGGAGGAACTACCAAATGACGCAGAAATCCATAGTAAGGTAGTTCAATGTGGGCAAAAGTCGCTATAATCAACTTAGTATACAATCTCTCTCAGAGCCTGAAAACCATGTCCCAAAACATGTTCAGCGCCATAATCACAGTAAATAGTTAGTGAGAGGGAAAGTAAAAAGTGTAATTATAAACCGCTATTCACTGTTTATGAGTAAAAACCATAGGGGACCGACAATATGACATTGGGCAATAAATGTCGTCGTCAGCATAAGTGATAATGTTGAGCCCATGGTTCCTGAAGATGGTTGCAAGGGAGCCATGTAGATATTGAAGAGGGTGGGGCTGAGGGAGGAGTCTGTCAGTCCAGAGAGATAGAGCGGGTGTCTGGCCTGTTGGGTTCTGCTGGTGAGGAATAAGCATATTCACTCGAGGGCCTTGTCACACTTGCCAGCGTCATGGAGTCTTGTAGCTAGGGTGCGGTGTGAGACAGTGTTGTTTTGCCCCGATCGAGAAGTGAGCCGATGTCATTGGTAGCGGCGAGAAGAGTGGTCTCGGTGCTGTGGTTGCAGAAGAATCTGTATTGGGAGATGTCCAGGACATTGTTAGCATCAATGAAGTTTGCACGCAAATATGGGTCTTTACAACAAATGTGTTGTTTATGCATTCCATTACAACGCGGTTGTTACAACGACCACTTTGTTTCTACGCAGTCCATTACATTGCAAGTCGTTTCAATGACTTGCAGTAGGGGGCGCGATGGACTTAGGACTACTATAATTTACTATTCCAACCCCAGCGTGTTCAACAGTAGGGAAGGTGTTGGAATAGTAAATTATACTATTCCTTAGTTTAGTGCGCCCCAAAAGCAAGTCGCTGAAACGACTTGTGATGTAATGAATTGCGTTGAAACAGGTAGTTTGTTGTAATGACCGCGTTGTAATGTAAGCACGTTGTGGAAACAGCGATGTAAACGCTGTTTTCCTTGCTAGCTGGGTGTTGATGTCCTTTTTGACGACTTTAGCTGTGAATGGAAGCAGGAGATCTGCAGGAGGTTTTTGAGATCTGTCGGGTTGTTTAAGGGTGTCAGAAATTGGATCTATGGTTGGCTAAGACTTGCACCAAAGCCAGGCAGAGACAACAATTCTAGTCAGGGCTTGGGAGTTACATGCCAAAGATAATCCCTGCTCACCTCTTTGGTAGCTTGGCACGAGCAGTCAGGCTTATCCCGGAGGCAATGTCTAAAGCATTTGCGCAACACACACTTAGCAGCAGCAACACACTAGGCACACCACAAAACGAACTCAAAACAAGGTTATATATAAAAATAGCTTTGTATTATCATAAAACACATTAGATCATAATCACACCATGTACACTGTGCCTACTGGCACTGGGCAGTATTTACAGGGGGATTATATACACATGACAGGGCCACATGGACCACTGTCAGAATCAGCACATAGGAGAAATAGTAGATGTAGCACATAGAAAAACTGTAGCACAAAATAATTATTGTAGAGCACAACCAGTAACTACTGGTAAATGAATGACCTTAGTGTTAGCTCCTGCAACGTAAACCACCCTATGCAGTAATAATCACACTAGGCATAAAGACACGGTGCGCTAACTTCATAAGCACTAAATCACGTAGGCATAAAGCACTTCAGGAATGATAAACAGGATTCATCACATTAGGCTCAAAAATGCACTATTCGTTTAAGATATTAGGCATGAACACAGTGTGCCCCATCTGGGGGCACACACATGAAAACTGGCCCCAGGCCAACTAGCCTCTCACCGGGGCTCAAATGCCCGATGTCCAGAATTTCCGGGCTGGCTGCTCAAACAGCAAAAGCCACAAAATAAAAGATCAGGCCTAAACGTGGCAGCTGCCCACTACTTGCTGGGCAGCTGTAAAAATTAGCATGGGCACTAGCGTGCCCTCTGAGCCCCTCTCTGGGACTCTAGCAGAAAATCAATGGTCCCCAACATTGCAGCTGCCTGCACCCTCTGAGGGTAGCTGGGGAATTTAGGCAAACAAACAAGATCTGGCATCACCGTGCCTCTGGACCTTGCTAGGGATTTAGGCGTCCACACATGGACTTTTAAACTGACATGGCCCCCAAGTCCTCCTTCAGGACTTTTAAAAAGGAATGGCCCACAGGATGCAGGCACCACGGTGCCAGGTATGTTGAAGTCCCGCTCTGGGACTCAAAAGGAGAACAAAAACGTTGCCCCCATGTTGCAGCTGCCCTCTGACCAGTGGGGCAGCTGTGAGCACCGAAAATGTGCCCGAAGCGGGCACCAACCATTTGCGTGCGGGCCCCACGGGACTTACACCAAGTGCAGGCTCCCTTTCTGACCCCACTCACCGGACTGCCTTGGCTTCTCCTCTGGTCGGGTCTTCTCGCTCTTTGGGGTCCTCTGCAGCTGTACGCAGGCTCTATTATCTACACGGGAGCCCCGCCAGCCACTGCAGCTCTCCTCCGTGTCTCACTGGGCACCACAGGGCTCTCCCTCGCTCTCGGGGGCCCTGGGTGCAAACGCCGCCTTTGTCCCCGTGGTCTTCTTCACTTTTCAGAAGCGCGGGGTAGGCTCCCACCCGCTTCCTTGCTGCGGTGAACACAGGAGAGCGGGGTAGGCTCCCGCCCGCTTCCTGGTTCGTGGCGCGCCCTGCCCACACCAAGGCAGCTCTTCTGGACTTCCGGGTCGTGGCGGTGATCTCGGGCGAGATACGGGGTAGGCTCCCGTTAGTTAACAGCACAAAGTCCCTGGTGGGGTGGGCACCTGCCAGGGGTATTGAAAACAGCACAAGTCAGTGGTGCCAATGCTGGGTAGGCTCTAGCTCGTATTTAACTAGTGCCGAGATGCAGGGTGGGCACCTACTTGATAAATAGAAATTGTGTGGGGGAATCCCACACAGTGCAGCTTTGTGCTGCAGGGCACCCGCCATGCTCCACAGCCCTTCCCAGCACGAAGGTCAATCGCTTCCTTGGACTGAAAAAATAAAGCGCTGCAGCCCAAAGTCCAGAGAAAGTCTTGTGGAATGAAGGGGGGAAAAGGCTGGGCCCAGGCAGGCCAGCTCACAGGGCCCTCCAGCAGGGAGGCAGTCCCTAGTGGCGGTTCCTCCTGACACCCAGCAGCAGCAGCAGGCCCACCTCAAGTCAGGAACACAGAGAGAACATTTTCATGGGGTCACAGCCCCTTCTTTTATACACACGTTTCCTTTGTTCACCCAGCACAGGGCTGGGGGATAACCAGATGCAACTGGGTTTGGGGAGCTTTGGAGCACTTTGTTGTGCTCAGCTCCTCTCCCCTTTGTCAGGTGGGGGCTAGGTGCTCAGACGCACCACAGGGGGTGGAGCCAGCATTGTGGAGGGAAGGCACAGCCCTATTCAGTTCCCAGGTGCAACTCCTCCTTACCATCTCGATGCAGATCTCCCTATTCACCACTGGGTAGACTCATCCTGGCTCCTGGAGCCAAGCACACCATCCAGCCCCTGTCAAACACTAGTCAGACATGCACTCCACATCAGGCAGGCAGACACACAGCACACAGAGTGCCAACTTCTAAAAGTGGCACTTCTCCACCAGTCACAATAAATCTGCGCACACCACTGCACAGCATTTATTCTCACGAGTCCGCACATACCAAACTCGCCCCTGCCCTCCTCTCACACCAGGATTTACCATGGACACATATATCCCCCATGCATTCCTATGGGAGGGCAGGCCAATCTCACCACATGCACTCAGAGTGAGCACGCACTTTACACTGGGACACAGTGCTAAGTTGCGCAGAGGCCCAAAACAAAAAATATCAGGTCACATTAAAAGGCAAAAAGTTTAGGGGTGAACCTGCCAAAAGGGCCAAGTCCAAAAGAGGGTTTCTACAGGAGGGGGTTGACCTTGGCGTCTTTCCAATCATCGGGGTAGGTGGTGGTCTCGAGGGAGCAGTTGATGGTCCGACATAGTTTGGGTGCGATAGCCAAGGCGGCTCTGAGGAAGATGTGTGATGGGCAGAGGTCTAAGGGTGCCCCACAGTGGATGCTTTTCATGGTCTTCAAGTTGTCTTCTGCTGTGAGTGGCGTCCAATTGAGCAGGGTTTGTTAGGTGGCGTAGCTTGGAGTGGGAGCAAGAGCGGTGTGGAGTTCATGGTTTCAAAGTTGACGTAGATCATTTTGATCTTAAGGTGGAAGAAGGTGCTGAGTCTGTTGCAGATTTCTTGGGAGGGTGGGACATCTGTTGTTTTGCTGCAGGGTTTGGTGAATTCATTTAATCTTTATTTCGGTTAATTATAACCATGAAAGATACATTTAAAATACAATTTTGCAATATCAGTTAATCCAAAAGCTGAGGTACAAAAAGGAAAAGGGCAATAGTTAATGGTGAATTCCTTTGAACTATGGTGGGAGACACTTGGTTATCCATTACCTCATTGGCCAGAATTCATTCCACGGCCTCTAAGTCACTCAGGATGGAGAACCTATTTAAACAGGGAGCATGATTGGATGCAGCCACAGAGCCTTAGCTTTGTGCTGGAAGGAGTAGAGGTGGTCTGTAGAAAAACCTGAGGGAGAGTTACCACCTTTGTTTCAGCAGGGTTGTGAGGTGCCTTAGCACTCAAGATATCACGTACACATGCAGACCTGCGAAAATGTAAACCGGCTCAGTCACATTCAATAACTTTCTTGGACTGCCCCACCCACCCTTCGGGCCATTATAATTTCATTCAATCCCCATGCATTAAAATGCTTATGCTTGGCTTGGAAAGCCAAACTTGTTGCATAATTCTTCCCAAGACTCATGCTGCCCAACCTTCAGCAGAGGAACCGCGGCCAGAATCAGGACATAGGGATAGGCTACAAGGGGAAGGCTCAGATTGTCGGGGCGGTGATAACGTAGTGTTCAGTGCAATGGAGATTGTGTTGATCTGCGGGCTATCACCAGTTTGAGTTACTCCACTGTCCTGGTGGGCAACAATTGAGGATGGTCTCAAGGTCTTCTCGGCTAGCTTGATAGGAATAGTTGTACCAATAAGATGGTCGATTGGAACTATGTTTGCAAGAGTTGGTGGGGTACAAGCAATGGAGCAAGCTGTTGTGCACTTTATGTGTTCATGCAAAAAATTATGGAAGATAGGAAGCACTGATGGTCCATCACAGGTTTTACTTTGTCCTCTAGTATTTTCCCAAATTTATCGCATTATGCCTCAAAGGTGAGGGAATTCAGGGAGTCCAGGAGTGGTATGTTGTCAGTCTGGCATTCCGTATTTTGGGCCAGATACGTGGTATTGGTTGGATCCATGTTTGCAGTTGGTTCATTAGGCCTTTGGAAACAGGGGTTGTTTGCTCTTGCTGCACTCATTCTTTCCAGGTTGTCTTTTTCTCTTTACCACTAAAATAGGCTCATGTTAATGCAATGGGTGTCTGCCCAGGGATGCCTCTGGATGGAGTGCTGTTTCAGGTCTAATGACCAGAGCAGTGGGGACTGGGAATGGGGAGACCCTCACTTCAGAGTTGCTGGTGCTTGCATTATCTGCATCGAGACAAGGACCCAACATCGGTCCACAGTCAATAAAAAGTCTAGGTTCAGTTAAATCGATCTCATTGCTTACAATCCTGACAACCCACTCCAGTATGCTTTTGATCAAAACAGAAGGGCAGGCAACATTACCACCATCTTTATGTTTTCCCATGCTTATCCGTCCAAGGGGCATATTATCAAGAACAGCGTTAATAATAAAAAATAATAAGACCATTTCTCAAGCGCCTGGTTACACCTGTGACGGTGTGTCCCCGCGCTGAAAGACTGCTGCTCCCAAATGAAGCTGAAACCAAGATGCAATAAGTCCCAGAAGTGTCAGGATACATTTACTTGGGAAAAAGATGAGTTTTTAGATTTTGTCTAAATCTTGTTTCGGAGGGCTCCATCTGAAGGTTCAGGGGGAGGCCATTCCAGTGCTTGCTAGCCAAGAATCGGAAGGAGCCACCTCCCATTCTGGACTTGTAAACGCGGGGGAGTTTGAATAACATCACTCCAGCGGATCTAAGATTTCGAGTAGGGCGATGGGTGATAAGGAGTCTTTGCAGGTAGTTAGGGCCTTTTCCCTGGGCAATACGATGAGCCATGCATAGTGCCTTAAATTTGATACGCTCCGCAATGGGGAGCCAATGAAGTTTACGTAATGCCGTTGTACCGTTATAAATTATCGCCGATTTAGCAGCAGAAAACTGCCGCTAAAACGTCGATGGTGGGCTTGATAATATGCCCTTGAGATTTCCAATAGAAGTCCATGTGCTGGGGTGAACATGGGCTTCTATTGGAATTCTCCAGGGCATATTATGTAGCCCATTATCACCGCTTTAGCAGCAGTTTTCTGCTTCTAAACCGGCGATAATTTTAACGCTGTTCTTGATAATATGCCCGAAGTGTTTGCCATTGGCAACCAAGCTAAACAAGCCACCAGACCAGGTTCTGGGATGGAAGAAAAAGGCCCTACCCCAGCAATGCAGCAAACTGTCCCAACTGCAAGGAGTGGTCAGGAAGGTCAAAGGGGTCAATCTGACAAACAGCCTTTCCGGAGAAAAAATTAACCGTGGGAAACCTTAAAATTAAACTGAAATTTACCTCCACCCTTGTTCGTGCCGCTGCCACACCACACGCACAGCTTAGTTCAAGCAGGATGTAAGTCTGGAAGTGGATCACCTATTATCAGACTTAAAACTTTGAGATCAGTACTCTGAACTAGAATGCTCTGGCAGCAGAAGACTTGAATTTGTTATTGCTCCTTTTATTCTTTTGGTGGACCACCCTCCGTAGACTCTGACCAGTAACCACACTCCTGCCTATTCAACTCCGCCATCAGGCATCAAGTGGGGCACCAAGCAGGTAGTAAGTAGAGGGTGCCTATTGGGATTGGCCCTATTTGCAGGGTCATCCCAGAACTTTTTGCCTTCCTCCTGCATTTTTTGTGACCTATTGTTGGTGGTTTTATGACTCTGGGCACTTAATCACCGTTGTGACGTAGCACATAAAGTGGTTGCCACATCTGTAACTCCCCTTTTAGTACATATCAGTCACTCCTAAGTTAGGCCCTAGCTAGCCCCCTGGGCAGTGTGTGGTCTAGGTAAAAGGTAGGGCATGTGCCTTAACTGTGGTGCATGTCCTGGTAGTGACAAAAAACCTATTTGGTTTCTCACTGCTGTGAGACTGCCCTCTAATAGGGATGCATTGTGGATTCCCTGATATGTGCTTCAGTGGTAATTCTTGACATGAGAGGGGTAGTGTAATCAAGTTTGTTTTGTTTGGAATAGAAGTGATAAATCCTGATTGATGAATGCAGAATTATTATTTCTATTTTAGAAAGGTCACTTTTAGAAGTGGGCATTTCTGTTTGCTATGTGTCTTTGTGCCTTCCTGATGTGTATTGACCATCTGGTTCTGAATGACAGGAGAGAGGGGATGTGCATTCACTTCAGCCAGACCCTGCGGGATTGTGTTGTGCCCTGCCCGCGTCACTCAGCGCTAGGCTGAATACTGAATAGGCCTGGTCTGCATTTGGAGTGGTGGGAGGAGTAGCACCTGTACCTGAATAGGGCTGTGCCTGCCTTCCACAATGGTGGCTCCACCCCCTGTGGTGTGTCCAGAGCCAAGGCTTACACTAACAATAGAGGTGATAGTGCATTTGTAAAGATATGATAAAGTGCCCCTGAACTGGTTTTGACTGGGCTCAGAGCCCTGTGCCAGTGGAAAGAGCAAAGACATATTAACTATAAGTATTGGGGCTATGACCCCATGTCTGTTGATCTCGCTCGGAACTTGGGAGAAGACACTGCGTGGGCCCAGGAGGAACCGCCATTGAACTGGACAGCAGAAAGGGCTGGCCTGCTGCCTTTTTGGGGCTAGGGGAGGGACTACTGTGGTGTTGGGTTCAAATCAGGCCTACATACTCTGCTAAACTCTCGAACACCTTAGTATAGAAGTTGGCACGGACACTGGAAAAGGCAAAAGACAAGTTTATTAAGACCCCATGGGGTGGTGATACATTCCTACAGCACCCTTCGGCAATGTAAGAAGTAGCGCACCGAACATCGGTGCGCAACCTCTTTTATACAGTTTAATAGCAATAAAAAGATAGGCGGTTACAAGTTACACATTTTCGGTACATATAAGGTCATTTTTGGAACACAGCCAGCATGTAGGAGGAGTTCAATAGCACTGGTCAGTTAGTGCTAACATTCCTAAAGAGTGACCAGTTGATGCATAGTGCGCATGCGCGCTTGACCAGTACTAAAAATAGCCTGTTGCCGAGCAGAATAGGTGACCATGGGTATCGAGGAAGGACGAAAGGGCACACTGACCACGAGGCAGTGTGTTCATAGAGAATGGAAGCCAGAAGGATTCAAAATGGCCCCCGTTCGTTTTGGTCAAGTTAACGAGAAGACCGTGTAGCTGTGCTAAACGCTAACTCAGGAGCTGCCAAAACACGACAGACGGCCCTTTTAGCGTTTAGCAAAAGCTACCTCATAGTGAACATAATCAGAATGTTCATCATCAATGTTAATAGCCATTATTTTCAATACTTCATCATAGATCAGTTTCTCTTGCTTAACAATAGCTCGTTTAGACGGAATACAGGCTGTGATACATACAGAACATAATGTAGGGCCACATTGAATACATAGACAAAGGGAAAATAGTACTCCAATAAAAGCACAGAGAATCGTTAATAATTTCCAACCCCAAGTACTAAGCAGGGTCCAGAACCAACCAGAAAAGGTCCATGTTCCATTTTCTGGGTGGATCTCAGCAGCTATCTTATGTAATTTCGTAATCGAATCATACACGGAAGGTGAGTTATCTGGTACGTACACGCAACAACTACTTCCGATGACGCGGCATGCTCCGCCCCTATCAGCTAGTATCACATCTAGAACCATTCGATTCTGGAGCGCTACAATTCTGGTAATTTGTAATTCCTCAGTAATATTCCCTAAAGCAGAGGCAGTTTCATTAGCGACAGCTTCCACCACACGTGTAAGCCGCCTTATCTTCCTGCTATTCAGTGCAGCTCCTACAAATGAAAATAACCCCAAGTTGAAATCTACATATTGTTGTAAAGTGGTATCAGTCTGGTCAATTTCATCAAGATCTAATGTTCGTTTAACTCTGTTCAGTATGAAATCATGGTACAGAACGTAATCATTGTGGTACATGGGAGGAGCAATAAATACAGGTGGTAATACAAAAGCTATGTAACATGTTCCTAACCATCCCAATGGTAGACAATGGTATCCCTTATTTCCACAAATGAAATATGTGTTACGTGAAGCTACGAATGCAATTCCAGTTGGTGTATCAAAGGTAAGTGTAATATTACATTCACTGCGGCCTACAGGGATTGTACCTTTATTTCTAATACACAACTCTGCTTTTGTATCAATGACTGTTATCATATGCAAGCTCGTCACATTTATAAGTCTTTGATTCGTATATACACGAGGTGTAGAGACATTGTCCGGACGATACTCTTCCCATTCAAATTTAGTTCCTTCAGCGTGTGGATAACCATCTTTGTCGTTATAGCATATTTTATTCAATCGAAAAAGTAGTCCACCTTTCGTTGGCCATCGCAGGGTGAAAAGAAGAGTGTACCAAGCATGACAAGAACCATTATGAGAAAACGGGAGAGGAATGAGTGGAGTTCCTCCCCTCTTCTGATGTCCGGGCAACATTCCACATACCCAACAATTGGACGTGTTGGTCATGTTATGAGTTTGATGCAAAATCTGAATAAAGCTGTTATTCAAATAAGTCTGCCTATGTCTTTCTTCGTGAAAAGGCAAAGTAAAATGAAAATGTTCAGATGGACTTGGAGTGGTGGGCAGCAAATGTTCTCGTACAGGAAACAATAGTTCTATAGTCCAAGCTAATACTGCGATCACCACTACGGTCGAGACAAACAAAACAGCACCAAGAATTCTCCCTTTTCGTGTCGAAGGAGATGCCATAGTTCACAAAACAATACTCTTCAAAAGCAACACTAAGCGAAAAAAAAATAAAACGATGGTTCTGGACCGAGGCTGCCGTTGATTTGTTCTCCGGGATTGAAGACGGGTGTCGCTACACTGGGCAGAACTGATCCCCCCCCCTTGATATTCCCGGCTTCCGTTTCACAAACCTCAGAGCGGTTACCAACCAGTTCAAAAAATACAAAAAGGAATCTTATTTCCTGGGACGTAGATTGTACTTCACTTTATCAGAAACAACGTGGTCCGGGAAGGCTCCCTCCAATTCATCAGGCGTGACAGCTGGGCTCTTTTCTGTATCCAAAATCTTTCTGTAGTCGGATAGCACCACAGGGCTCACCAGTTCCGGAGAGACACGTCGGCAGTGCGTTGAATGTATCCACCGCTTCTTGTTGGTGACTCTCACAGCAGTCCGCGTTGCCAGCAGCACTTGCTCAGGGCCATGCCACCTCGGTTCCAAGCTGCTGGAGCGCTCGAACACCCGGATCATAACATGGTCACCAGGACGAAGATCGTGAGCCTCACCAGTGGAGTTATCAGGGAGCGCCTCTCGAACCTGTTGATGAATAGAAAGTAAATCATTTGTTTATCGTGCCAAATAATCGTTCATCATTATACAAGGCACATCATGTATTAAACGAGGTTTTGGAACTCCCCAAATATTCATCGGCCTTCCAAATACCACTTCATAGGGTGTGAGGCCAGATCGAGAATGTGGCACTGATCGAATGGACAGCAATGCCAGAGGCAAAGCATCCGGCCATTTCAGAGATGTGGATGCCACTATCTTTGCTAGCTTCAGCTTCAGAGTTGCATTGTATCTTTCTACCAAACCTGCTGATTGCGGATGAAAGACAGCGTGGAATCGTTGCTTGATTCCCAATCCTTTCAGGACGTACTCCACTACTTTCCCAATGAAATGAGGACCATTATCACTCCACATAATTTTACAAACACCATAGCGCGGGAAGTACTCTTTCAGTAACACCTTAGCTGTTGTCAATGCTGTATTGTCTTTCGTAGGGTAAGCCTCAATCCATTTACTGAAGGCACACACCACCACTAGGACATACTTGAGATTATTACAGCGCTCCAGCTGGATGTAATCCATTTGTAGTACTTCGAATGGTGCAGTAGGTGGAACAAACCCTCCTTTAGGAGTATGAGTCCCTTGTCCAGGATTGTGCTGTAAACATATCAGACAGGTCTGCACCACTCTCTTAGCCGTGCTAGCAATGTCAGCATTTCCCAAACTCGTGTAAGCAATTTAGTAATTGCGAAAGCTCCAATGTGTGCCAGCCCGTGTGTCATTTGCACCATTGTTTGTAAATAGGCCATGGGTAGTTTCCATCTCTCCATATCTTTACTACACCAGCAACCCTCATCATCCAATACTCCTTCAGTGGCCCCTTTCGTAAGTTCTGCCTCTGATGCTGACTTCTGTATATCTAGTATTTCTTCTCTAGCATCATGCCACCGCTCGGCTTGTGATTTCACCACGTACATGGGGAAATCATTTTGTAGCATAGCGGTCTCTCTCGCAATCGATCTGCGAAAGCATTGCCTTGTCCTATTTTGTCCGTCACCTTTTTGTGTGCACTGCATTTAACTATTGCTACTTTCTTTGGACATAATAGTGCATTCAGAAGATCGCGTACCAATTCTCCATGCATGATGTGTACTCCATGTGAAGTCAAGAATCCTCGTCCCTTCCAGAGTAGGCCAAAATCATGCACTACTCCAAAAGCGTAACGACTATCCGTGTAAATGTTCACACATAGTCCAGCACTTAACTCACATGCTTTCGTTAAGGCTATCAATTCAGCTGCTTGAGCCGATTTCTGGGGTATTCGTGCTGCTTCTACCACTGTCCTAAGTGTCGTGATCGCATAAGCTGCGGAAGTCGTACCATCTGGTAACCTCACGCACGATCCATCAACCCACAGTTCCCCATCTACATCTGGAAATGGTGTATCCTGTAAATCGATACGACCCTTTGTCTGTTCCTCAGTCAGAAAAACACAATCATGTTGTTCTTCCTTCTGGGTCTCAGCAACAGGATCCGGCAGTAAAGTAGCAGGATTCAGTGTCGCACATCGTTTTAGTGTGATGTGTGGCGCCAACTACGTTAGCTCATATCCTGTCAGACGGGCACTGGTTAGATGCTGTGTTTTCGTTTGATTCAATAACGCATCTACCGCATGGGGAACTAACACCAACAATTTGTGTGACAAAACTATTCCCTCACTTTGTCGTATCGCTACTGCTGTTGCTGCAACTGCTCGAAAACATCCAGGTAATCCTCGAGCCACAGGGTCGAGTACCGCCGAGAAGTATGCACAAGGCCTCTGTTTGTCTCCGTGTGTCTGCACTAACACTGACAATGCGCACCCATCCTTCTCGTGTACATATAATGTAAAGATCTTCGTGTAATCAGGTGTACCCAACACTGGTGCAGAACAAAGGGCTTGTCTCAATTGTTCAAAAGCATTCTGACATTCATCCGTCCATTCAATGGGGATCGGTGTATCTTTAGACAACAATGCCAACAATGGTTTGACAATGTGTGAAAAACCCAATATCCATTGCCTACAAAAAGACGTCAAACCTATAAAGGCACGAACATCCTTCTGAGTGCGAGGAACTGGTGTGTCTAAAACTGCTTGAATTCGATTTGGTGTCAATGCACGGCCGGCCCTCCTTAGACAAAAGATGACCGAGGTAGGTCACCTTGGGTCTACAATATTGCAGCTTTTTCTTCGAAACCTTATGATTATGTTTGGCTAGGAAGGAAAGCAAGGAAAAGGTACTCTTCTCACATTGTTCTGGTGTGTCTGCAGCAAGTAAGATATCATCTACATATTAAATAAGAGCCACTCCATCTTGTAAGTCAAAGGAATCAAGCTGTCTTTTCAAAGCCTGACTATAAATGCTAGGACTTTCGGTATAGCCTTGAGGAACTCGACAAAATCTGTACGATTTATTATTTAATGTAAAGCCGAATAGATATCGACTGTCAGGATGTACAGAGATTGAAAAGAAGGCATTCTTCAAATCGATGACTGTAAAGGTAGTTGCCGTCGATGGAACCAACGTAAGCAACGTGGTGATGTCAGACACCACCGGGTACTGAGGCACTACTATCTTGTTTATTTCCCTCAAATCAATAATGAAACGGTAGACCTTAGCATCTGTATCTCTTTTAAGGATCGGTAAAATTGGGCTATTACAAACATTGTAAGGGACTTCCTCAACTACTCCTGCCAAAATCAAATCGTTCACAATGTGTATCAAAGCAAGTTCACCTTCTCTCGAAATCTTATATTGTGGGACACGTGGTAGAGATACTCCCTCCTTTACAGTGATACGTACTGGGGGAATTATCATCTGCCCTACATCCGTGTCTGAAGTGGCCCACAACGTTTTGGGTAAGGAGGCCAATACTTCAGATTCATGAAGAAAACACACTCGCTCAAATTCTGGGTAATTCTCATTCAACACAACTCGCACTCCTTCTGGGGCACAGCGAATAGTAGCTCGAAAGTGTTTTAACATATCGAGTCCCATAATATTATCTGGTGTATTTGGAGACAACAAAAAGGGACAAGGGGCAGCAAATTTATCAACATGAAATGCAACTGGTTGAGACAGTGGGCTAGAAGTAGGTGTTCCATCGAACCCTATAGCTGTAATTACCTCATCAGACAGGGGAGCCCTTGGAACCAAGTATTTGGACAAAGCGCTACGAGTAGCTCCTGTATCGACCAGAAATTGATCAGTAGAACCCAAAACATGTGCTTCTATATATGGACCCCTTTGATCAACTGGTACCTCAACCGATTCCACACCCCATCCTACGCAATCCTATGCATAGTGCTCATCCCGTGGCTCAGCAGAACCACCCTCATTTATTTGATATTGATTGCGATTATCAAACGTATTATAATCTGTCTGACCACGACCCCTTGCTCCATATCCTCCGCGATCGTTCGTGCCATAACCTCCTCGATCATGCGTTCCATAACCTCCTCGATCATTCGTTCCCCATCCTCTTGGCCCTCCATAATTATTCCTAGACCGTCCACTTCCTCGCCCCCTCAAATTACACTGCTCTCGAAACACCAGACAGTCTGCAATCCAATGCCCAAACTGTTTGCAGTATGCACATTGATTCACAGAAATGTCAGAACGAGGGGGAGGAGCATTATTGTACGATCCTCGCTCTCCTCTGTTGTTTCCTCTCGTAGCCTGAACCTGAGCTAACATTACCTTCGTCTTCAAATCCTTCGCTTTCTTTTCACTACTTTCTTTTGCCTCCAATTCCTGTCGTTCATAATATTGAGCCATAGTCAATAAAGAAGCAGGGGTTGATGTGGTCCATGAACTTTCACTCGCTTTTAATCGTTTCGCAATCTCCGGTAGGAGATTAGCCACATACTTATCAACGAATAAATGCCTGCCTGTATCTTCTGTCAATGATTGACCACTGTAGTCATGGAACGCTTCTTCAAAGCGGGAGAAAAAATTGGAAACCGATTCATCCGTCTTCTGCTTACAAGAGGCTAATATAGTCCAATCAATCTTTTTAGCGGGAGCAAGAGTTTTTAATTTTGTTAGTATGGCCCCTGGAAGGTCTAATATTAATTGACACGGCTTACATGCTGGTTCCCTATCCAAATCAGCTTGAACAAGATCTTTCCAAGTGGCCCGAGAGTCGTGTGGTCATCAAACTTACGAATCGCTCTCCACATATCAGGGGGCAATATCAACCCGAAAAACAGATCAATATCAACTAACGTCATAATACACGAAGAAATTGCACTTTCAACACTTTCATAAAAAGCCGCAGGATTTTTACGGGGATCAGGCAAAGCATTCTTAAGCGCCATAACATCTGCTCTATTCCAAGGCGTATAAACCCAGTTATATACAAAATACCCTTTCACGTCTTTAGATCTTTTATCATCATCTGTGCCATCCCCTTTATGAGGGACATATAAAGGCGCAGCTTCTCGCATAGGTCTAATATTAATCGCAGCGATCTTATCTGTTCCAAAGATAGGGCATTCTTTGGATATCCCCGTCGCTCCGGACGCAGGCGGATTCTTCGACTTTTCCAACTCCCGTAGTCGTGTCGCCTCATTCCGTAGATGAATCAAACGTTTGAAGAATTCATCCGCATCTGAAAGAACAAAAAGACCTTTACGAAAATTCTCACGACCCTTGGATATATCCTTGGGTTCTAACTCTAGAGAATATTTTCTGAACCGGTCAACGACCTCATCTCCAAAATGATCTAAGAAATACAGTCGCTCCTGATCAGACCACTGTTCCATTTGTGCAGTAATTTCAGAAACAGTAACAGTATTAATATTTAGCTTTCGTGCAAACGAACGTAATTCCGCAGTTCGTTCCGCATGTAACCTTGTACGCTGTGTACGATCACTATCCTCGTCTGATTCCTCGTTCGGAGCCGTAGGTGCGACGTACGGAGGCGGACAGCGATCTAGTAATGAAAAATCATCTGTTTCATTAGTAAGGACCGGATAAAGAGGACGCCTGATAGGGAATTGACCATTAACCTGTAAATTATTTTCTCGCGTCTCTCTCTCTCTTTCTTTTCCTGTAATTCCTTCTCCTGTAGCTGTAAAGCTTTATCATGTGCAGCCTTCCGCTGCACCTTCTCCGCCAAGGCTTCCTCACGCTTCACTCGTTCACGCACCTCTTTCTCCCACATACGCACGCAATCAAACATATCTTGTCTAGACCTTCGCTGAAACAAACACTGCTCTACATATTGAACCTTTCGAAGGTCAAATGACCCATATAGTGGCCACTGTAATTCACGATCAGTTTTAGTATACTTACGCCATAACGTGCTGTACATTATTGGTGGAATACCGAATTTGACATACATCTCACGATTTGGAGTCCCCTCTGGGGGAGCCGGCTGTGATTCATTTAATCGATAATTGGTACCATTTTCAAAACAGCACATCCTTCGGAGTGTGCTAAAAACAGGCATGTTCAAAAAGTACCACGAGAACGCGATACTACACAAAAATGGCACCTAACACGGTGTATCGTTCAAATCAAATAAATCAGAGAAATATCCTTACATGCCTGCCTATGTGAGGTGCACTTCACATATTCAAATTCAAATTCAAAGATTCAAACGTTAGCTAACTTCAAACAAATTCAAATTCAAATTCAAAATTCAAAAAGCCACAGTAAGTGTCAGTAGACTACCTCACCAATCAAAAGCTTACCAACTATTTTCAAACGTCCAAGGTCCAACTGCCAAGTTCTGTGGTCAAATCAGCCAAAACGGCACATCACGACAATCCAAAATCAGAATCTCAGTCGAAGACCGGCGCCACCTGGAAGGTCAGATCGGAAGGAAGGAAAAACACACCGTGGGTGCCAAGACTCGGGTCACTCAGTGGCAGCGTACGCGTCCATGGCGAGTTTCCTGACCTTCGTCACGACCTCTCCTTCGGGCATCCGAGTCGCCGATGAGTCCCTTCGTGGTCGCCAATTGTGGTGTTGGGTTCAAATCAGGCCTACATACTCTGCTAAACTCTCGAACACCTTAGTATAGAAGTTGGCACGGACACTGGAAAAGGCAAAAGACAAGTTTATTAAGACCCCATGGGGTGGTGATACATTCCTACAGCACCCTTCGGCAATGTAAGAAGTAGCACACCGAACATCGGTGCGCGACCTCTTTTATACAGTTTAATAGCAATAAAAAGATAGGCGGTTACAAGTTACACATTTTCGGTACATATAAGGTCATTTTTGGAACACAGCCAGCATGTAGGAGGAGTTCAATAGCACTGGTCAGTTAGTGCTAACATTCCTAAAGAGTGACCAGTTGATGCATAGTGCGCATGCGCGCTTGACCAGTACTAAAAATAGCCTGTTGCCGAGCAGAATAGGTGACCATGGGTATCGAGGAAGGACGAAAGGGCACACTGACCACGAGGCAGTGTGTTCATAGAGAATGGAAGCCAGAAGGATTCAAAATGGCCCCCGTTCGTTTTGGTCAAGTTAACGAGAAGACCGTGTAGCTGTGCTAAACGCTAACTCAGGAGCTGCCAAAACACGACACTACCGCTCTGCCTAATAGGATTCTTGTGCTGGCCTCCCTAAGGACAATGTGCTAGTGTGTCTCTACAGTCTCCAATGGCTGTGGGATTGCTCTATCTGCTTAGTGGCAGCGTGTGGTGTTAGGTTTGAAAAATCCTTTATCATTATACACTTGTTCTATGCTATATTAGGTTAGCAGTGTGCGGCTAAATTAGGCATCATTCATATTCATTTTATGCAACCCACTGAGATTACCCTGCAATGTGTAAGCTTCAGTTAGCACGTATGACTCCATTTTGTATTTTGTAATCACTATTAGGCTGTATTTGAACTAGTCCTCATTATTGGCATTGATTGCCCCAGAAGAACATTGTATTCAGTTATTATTTTCCCTTTCTGTTCAGAGGTGGATTATGACTTACTAATGAATAGGCCATTCTGCTCTCGCATGCCTATCCCTGTGTGTAACTCTGCTCCCACTTTAGGAGACACCGAGCCCCAGCAAGGCAACCTTGAGATAGTGATAGCGTGTACCCATCTAGCAGGTGGTAGCCCATCCTTCTGTGCCTCCTTTGTTCATGTACGACCTAAGCCGGTAACTTTCCACTGTGGGCGTGGTTGGGAGTTCTTGGAGGAATGATTATGCATTGCACACTGTTGGGGGTTCAGTCCCTCGGCAGACATCTTAGGGTGCAGGTCAGATTGGACTCCTCTGCAGAGTATTTCTAGTAAATACCTATTTGTATTCTCTACTGTCTGCCCAACTCTTCATTTGTCTGGAAGGCGATTAGGTGGTTGTAGATAACCCGGCAGACTCTTTTCGGGTCATTTCCTTCAGTTGGCGCCAAAACAGGGACCCCGCAAGGTGACCCAACTTGCCCGTAATCAGGTTGAGGGGCCGAGGTAGTGTTTGGTCAGGAAGGTGGATTGGGGATCCCCACACGATAAGAGCTAAGTTCTCTTGGCTGCCCGCCTGTCTGATTGGGTGGCTCCTTGTCTAGTGATCACCAGCTGGGGTCCTGAGAGTGCACCAGGTGAGTGATTTGATTCTTGCAAAAATGTGGCACCATGCTTGAATGGCACAAGCCTACGAGCTGTGTCTGCAAACAGTCTACAAGCCCAACTGGAAATTTGGCTTACTCTTGAAAAGAACTGGGGCTGTTTGCGAACAATCTGCAAGGCCAACTGGAAATTCGGCTTATCCTTGAAAAGGTCTGGGGCTGGAGCATGTCTTCTTCTCTTGGTGCAGTCTTTGGACTGTTTAGTCTTGGTGCTGTCTCAGGATTGACACGTAAAAATAAGACCCGTTTAAACAATGAAAAGGTTTTAACTCCTATTTTATTGAATTAACCGTGATATAAAACTTGTAAACTTTTAAAAAAATTTAAGCTATTTTAAATTGACTTTAGCATTGTAACTTGGTAGCGACAATAACTATTCATGATTTATTATCCTGTTTTATTGGATAACTGACCCTTTGACATAATTCATGTACTGTATTTAATGTATCATAATTGGATGAATTGTAATGTTTCTATGTTTTTCTTTTTATGATTATTAATAATCGAATAAAAGTATTTTGACTGACTGACTGACTTGTTTTGGTTCAGGCTAGAGCCTGACTTTTTTTGGTTCAGTCTGTAGACTGACTTGCCATGGCGCAGTCTGTCTGTGAGTGTTTTGTGTGAATATGGTGCACGATCAGTTTGTTTTTGATACGGTCTGAGGACTGTCATTTTAATAAAAAAGAAAAGAAGGCACTTGCAATTGCTTTGCCAGGCAAAATACTGAATTTGGCTCCTTTGTGAAAATGCCTGGAATGAGTTTCTTGGTGTCATTGTTGTTCTGCAGATGCATGATTGGAAGAAGATCAGCCGGCGCAAATCATAGCAATAATATATATATATGATTTTTTTTTTTGCATAGGATGAATGGTTTGAGAAAGGACAAAGGAATGCGTAATGGAGGGAGAATGTGAAATAAGACAGTTAACCCTTAGGATGCGGTCTACAATTTTCCCGCAGTGTGGGAACATTTCACACATGTGCAAATCAGCGTCCGACGCACACGCCACCTGTAATGTCGGACGGCCGGGGGCCGTCCGACTCATCCAAAGGGTTAAAGAGCATGCTGTGATGATAGAAAGAAAAATTAGAGAAAAGCAGGGGTGAGCTGATGACACCCAGATATTACATTTTTCTTTGCACATTGCAAAATGACAAAAGCTGTTTTGAGCTATAGACATGAAGTTACATTTGAGAAGTGGCATTCAAGTAAAAAACATGAATGAATGAGCCCTGCTCAGATGGTGATATTTTTTGTTTGTCTGATGGGGAGTGTAAGGACTGCTCAAGTAATTCATTCATGATCGATTTGATTGTGTTGAATTTAGATTTGACCTCATTATAGAATGTGTAGTTAATTTGAAAAATGGGTTGTGAACATTCAGGTAATATATATATTTGTGCTGAACAGACATGCATTTAAAAAATGCAGTAGGAGAGATGAAATACACAGTTAGTGATTCTGTTTAGTTTGGCAGGCTTACTGTGGCCTCCAAGATAAGAAAGGAATCCCCAAGGAGGGGGTTCATAGGACAGGGGGTGCAGAGCAGCAGACAGGGAAGAGTGAACAGAAGAAAATGAGCTTGAGAGGCAGACAGATTTAGAAGGAAAAAATATGATGGTATAGAGAAGGTTTGCTCAGAAAAGTTGCTTGCAGGGAATGAAAGTAAGTTATAATGTGTTGTTTCACAAGCAGAAATAAAAGGGGCTCAGGCGTTTTTCAAGCTCAGATGCTCCCTCGATATATGGAGAATGCTAAAATTAATTTGAAAAAGTTGTCCAGGGCAAATGTGAATTATATTCAGAAAGTAAATACGAACACGTTTCAACAGGTTGCTGTATTTGAAGATGATGTTTTTTGGCTCTAACATTTCTGGCATTACCACTTCCACTGTGGCAACTGTGAAAGGTCCAGATTTCCCCACATAGGAAGGAATATCAAAGTTGTAAGAGTTTTAAAAGAGAAAATACAAAGTCAGTTTGAGAGAGGGTTGCTGCAACAATAGGCTCATTTTAGAAAGGTTGCCAATTTGTTATTTGTGACTTAAGCCTGACAGGAAAAGGTTAGATTACTGTACACCAAATGGTGTTAAATATCAGGTTTTTGATGAGTATGTACAGTTTAAAAGGACCCAGCAGGAGACAGCCATAGTATTGTTTTCAGAAACGACAGTTGGGAAATATCCCCCTGACTATATTGCTTTAGAGACTGGATGCAAATGGAGGAATGTGCGTGACCTTCTTAGAAGGGGGAATTTGATTGTTTGTAGGTCCTTTTTTCCTGTGTTTTTGCAATAGCGATCTGGTTGTAGACATTTGTAAGTATTTGGTCTACACTGCCTCTTTTTGTCACGTATTTGACATAGCATAGTGTAATGAGCGTTTTGGTGGGTGTTTCAGAAGCATTAGTTGTAACACATGTCTGCGCTCTCTTGCTCTGATCATTGGTCCTTTTTACCATGAATTTTCTATTTCAGTTAATGCCTAGTTGTGGTGAGCATGTGATGGGTTTGCTGCTCCAATTACTCTGAGAGAGGCGGTGAAAAGAACGGAAAATTATCAAGGTTCTAGCGTCGTTCTCGGGAAAAGAAAGAACAAAGGAAGAACAGAGCTAAGTAACTACGCATTACAATTGCATAACTTCTCTGCAATGTGAATAGCTCAAGAGATAAAAAATTTTGAAAATACATACCCAAAAAACTAAACTGCAGAGTGATAAAACGACTTGAGGCAGCTAAAAGAAAAGAAGAGAAAAAGTTAAATATGGTTAATAATTAATAGATGTACAGATATAAACTACTAGAAGATAACTACATAGAAGAAAAGGACAAAAGGACAAACACAGAAGCAATAATAAGAAAGAAAAAGACACTTGCAAACTAAGAGCATAAATAAGGACCACAAGACAGGAGAGAGATATTGACAACTAGAACGCCAAAATTAGAGAAGTAAGTTGACTATTATATAGATATAGGAATAAAGAAATAGTAAGAAGGCTAAGAGTGAAAAGGATAATCTTGTGTTTAGTTTCAGCTAATACTGGCGCAACTCTGATAGCTAAGAATGCAAAATGAAGCATAGAAGAGGAGCACAGATCTTGGAAAAAAGGGGTAGGTGAAAATAGCGCTAAGATAGAGTAGAGTTAGAGAGAATAGATTTAGAAGCTAACCTGTTTTTACCTTTTAAGTTCTCTGAGAAGAATATGAGTCTGCTGGTCGGGCTAGAGAATTAGAAGAAAAACAAAGAGAACAAAATCCAGGACCAGTCTCTTCTTGTTTATTATTTTATCCACTCCCCCTTCCCCCTAGAGAGTAGTTTGGAGGCTTGGTATATTATGACCTCCGGAGTATTTTCTGGAGGGATTTGGGAACTAGCATCTCTGTTCCTGCGCAAGTTCATGGTAAGAAAATATATAGTCTTTAGACATAATTGTAAGAGTCTGACAGGTTGAGAAAGGTGTTGGTGAAGAGTCGCCGGCTAAATTATAACATTTCCAATTATTTTGATTGCGTTTACAATTTTGTGCCTGATTGGTGTGAAGTTCATGAGAATGTGGTTTTCCAACATCCTCCTGTTCGAGCCATTGCTAAGCTTCGGGTTCTTTTTGCTGCTCACATTTTTTTATCACTGATCTAAAATACATTCTTTGGTGGTACTATTGATTCCAATAATAGATCTTTCTCTGGATTCACATTGACTGGTAGGAGTCATTGGCTCCGCAGTGCTTCTTAGCACTATACAGAACGACAGAGCATCCATAAAAATGTTTAAAAGGGATAGTCACTTGCTCATCGTTTCAGACACACAGCAAAGTTGTGGGGACAATATTGTTAAATTGTGTTTGACATGGCATCCTTGGTGTGGTTTTCCCTGACCTTTTTCCTCTACCTCCTATGTTTTTATGCTGTGCTGGATTTAGTTTCTGCTGGGGTAGATGCTTTGGGCATTTTGCCACTGCTGGTCAGTGTCACAGTGAAAGTGCTTTTTGTGTAACGTGATATTGTGTTTGTTTCTCCCTGATTTGTGTATTTTGTTTTGCCAGTAGATCCATAGTGAAGTGCTAGAGCTGGTTGATCGGGTGCTACTGGTGGGCTTTTGGTGCCGATTGTTTCGCCCACATGAGCAGTTTGTACATATGGCACCTCTTTGGTGGACTCAGGTTACCCCCCTGGTCGGGGTGCAGTGTGCGTGGGGCATGGGATGTGTGCTGGTGTGTGTGGCATGTCCTGGTGGTAAAATGCTGTCAGTTTTGTTTTTTTCACTATTGAAAGGCTATCTTGCCCACAGGACAGAATGGGGAATACTTTGTAACATTTTACAAGAATATCTTCCCATAGGGATAAGATGGAAAATTGGGGTCTGGTATCCCTGAATTTGTGAGTTAATAATACGTCTTTTAGTTAGAATGGTTTTTATAGTCTGTGTTGGAAATTAGCACTTTTAGTAAGTGGCTATTTTCTTGTTCAGCTTTTCTGTGTGTTTCTGTCTGTTTGTGGATTGATTGTTTGCTTTCAGTGAGACAGAGACCGAGGATGTACAATTGGTGTGGTATGCTTTGTGGTATTTCCACTGTGTTGCTGTGAGTGGGTACAAATGCTGTTCACATTGCCTTTAGATGAACTTGTCTGCTCGTGCCAAGCTACGAAGGGGGTGAGTAGGGGTTACCTGAAGTGTGTCTCCCCCTTACCCTGACTGGTAGAAATGGTCCGTGTTTGGACAGAGGTACCTACCTCCGCCAACTAGAGACCCCAATTACTAACAAATTGTTCTTGTGTTTAGCTTTGAATGGCTAGGGAGTCAGCTCTTGAAATGGGTAAGTATTGTGGACAAGAGGTCACCTGCTTAGGTCAACTACTGTCGAAGGGGGGGTAGGAGATCAGCTCCTTGGCAAATCAACACATTAAATGAGGTGCTTGAGGTGCATGAAATAGACTTTTGGGCCACAAACAAAGTGCACATTTCTTTGACTTCTGTGCTTGGTACATATATTTTTGTGTGTTATTTTGTGTTGTAAGTACACAGGACTGTTTGTTGTGGGCGTTTTCTGTCTTTGACGCTACCACAAGAGCCCTCCAGAGAGGTCTAGGAACGGTCATGCTGGTGGCTGTCTCTATAAGACAATCAGTTGGACTCGCTTAGCCACTAATTTCACAGATATGGTACTCCATGCTGTGAACATGCCCTTGAAAAAAAGAGTTTCAGCACCTCACCAGTGCATGTCTATCTGGCCACAAAAAAGTACTGTTGGGGAAAATTGTCGTGATCAAAAGTGTGTCATCTTGAAGTCAGCCATGTTACTGTCCCTCCTTTCTGTAGATTGATGGAATTTGAATTGAAAAGGAGATGAAAGGGCGGGTAGACTAGATTGATGTTACCTTATCTGATCCTTAACCGCTACCGCGTTTTCCCCGCTGTGCGCTGATTTTTTAAAAACGCGCGGTTTGTGACAAAGCCAGCTTGTCATCCGCGTAGCGCAGGTAACGTCCATGACGAGCTGGCTTTGTCATCAGCGCGGATGGGGTTAAGGGGAACTATAGGTTGATGGCTCTTGCTTAAATTCCCAGGTGGCACCACCACTATTGCTTACAATACCAAAACATTACATACAGTTGTAGAGACATCACAAGTCCCTTATCAGTTAACCCAAGTAACTGGGTTGTGAATTATAAGTAAGTGTAGTGCCCACAAGAAAGTAACTGATGATGTGGGGAGCTATAATGTTTGCAGATCAGGCATTTCTTTCCCTTGCATGTCATGTTTCTTAATAGTGGCTAACTGTTTGAGAGCACATAGCTCTACAAGAGCTTGTTTGGAACTGGGGAACTCATGTATTTGCTATATTATGCTTAATTTGTCAGTTATTTATGTAATAAGAATGTCTGTTAAATTAGCAATTTATCATTTTCCTGCCACAACTATAACATGAGAGCATGGCCACAAATGCAATATTTATGTTGGCTTTACTTGGAAACATAATTCTAGAGGTGTCTACAGAACTGCAGTGAAGGATCACAAAGTAGAAGATGTGTTGTGATCTCTATGTTTATTGAACACAAGCTTGCTAAGACAAGAAAGACAACAAAGACGTTGCTTTGCAATTCACTTTTTTGAGGTTCTTCAGATGAATAATATAGGAATGGACAGATGCAATGACTTAAAGTATGTCCAGAATTAAGGCTTACCCCACTAATTGGTGTTGGGAGAAAAAAAAGTACAAAATATTATCCTTGCCCGTTAACTGAAAGTTTGAATTTTGTTCATTAATAGGTCTGGGACATCCTGCAGTCACGGCAGAAAGGCCTGGACACGATGCACAGCCTGGTAGCTTGTTATAGACCACCCTTATGAATATGACTAGGGCAGCACTGCAGAGCAAAGAAGTGCTGTTCAAGGCAGTACCACCGAAAAATAAAAGGAAGAAGGGCTATCCAGAAGCCCCAGCATATTGATCCTCAAGTGTTTGAGCCTCTGCCCCCTGGTCCTCTTGAGTCTGACCCCATGTTTTCCTTGACCCCCCGTAACAGGAGTATTGAGGCACAATTTGTGACCGACAGAAGGACAGTGCACCAGGGGGAAAGTTGAATGAGTAGGGATGGACTTCATTGATAAAGAATAAAAAGATATTAGGGATGGACTTCATGGATGAAGCATAGGGTGCATTTACCCTGCCTAAGGTACCAGCAACAGAGCATGGTAAGGGAGATTGCTGCACTGGCCTGGACACTGGAAAGGATTAGTTGAGGGTGTCCTCCCATCTTTGTGATGTTTTAAATATACTGCTTGTGATGTACCTTTTTTATATACTTTGAATGATGTATGATCTGTATACTTTTATAACCTTATCAATTAAGATCGAATAAAGTTATTAATAGGCCTGTGCGGTAATTTCCGTTCTGCTCGCGGAATTTGCGGAATTTGGGTATTTTCGCGTTACATGGAGAACGTGAAGTTGCCCAAAATTCTGTCTTCCGCGACTTCATGAAATGTTTTGCTTGTTTGCATTCTCAAATGCGTGTTCGTGAGATATTTCCACTCAAGCATGCAAACAGCAATTGCGAACAGTAAAAAAGCATCGCGAACAAGCAATTCCACGTGTTCGCCGAATTTCTGTATGTTCGCTGAGATTTTTTGCCATTTCGTGGAGATTTGCGTAACGCGAGTATGCAAATTACGCCCACCCCTAATTATTAACCAACCAACCACTGGCCTGGACACTAGACAGGATTAGTTGAGGGTGTCCTGCCAGGAGGGAGGATGCCCCTTCCTGAGTGAAGAGGATTTTTCCAGAAAGAGCTAGACGAGTAGCTCCACCCCCGGTGCTCAACAGCACCTACACCCGATGAACAATAGTGATGGATCTTTGAGAGACACAGGACAGAAGAGCTTTGCCCATCTTCTTGTTCCCTGGTCGCCAATTCTATTGTGTTGCATTTCTCTCCCAATCACCATGTATCCAATTGGTCGCCCAACTGATGAGGAAAATAGCCCTTTGCACCTCCCTGTCCAGATCGGGGTTGGTACACAGAAAGTGCAAGTTGAATCCATAGTTGTTATTGCACTAATATTAGTGTTAGGAGACAACACGCCCCAGCAAGGCAACTTTGAGATAGTGATAGTGTGTACCCATATAGCAGGTGGTAGCCCATCCACTGCTGAATATGTCCCTGTTACAAATGGGGATTTTTGTTGACTAGAGCATACACCTAAGCCAGGTAGAACTCACCACCACTAAGGTTAGTTCATATAGACATGTAAGATTACCTGTGCTCATCGTCTGGTAACTTGGTACAGAGCAGGCAGGCTTATCAAAGAGGCAATATGTACAGTATTTGTTCATCACCTGGTAAAATAACACTGTGAAAGATACTACAAAAAAACTCCACACCACTTGTAGAAAACTAGGCCATATTAGTGTAATTAAACCCAGGCCCAAAGGACAACAATCTAATCAGTCTATCAAGAGTTATGCAAGTAGTAACATTAATAGGTCATTCCCCTGGAGCATCACAGTGCTCAAGAAACTGTAAGGGACTTACAGTAATCCTCATGTGAGCCCAACGGCTGCCTCCATATTGGAAAGGTCTTTGATGGAGTGAGGGTTGAAGTCAGGCCGCACAGGCCCTTGGGACAGTACCTGGGGCTTGGAGTTGCTGCTCTGGTTGTCGGCAGTATTGCACGCAGGATCCATGCTGTAGGAAGATGAGTTGGGCTACAGCATGGCCGCAGGAGCACAGGCGGGTCTAAGCCCCAAACTGCTGTGTTAGCAGGCCTCACATATGGAGCTTGTGTTGATAAGAATCACAGAAGCAGACAGGGCTGAGGTTCAGCCACAGTCGAGGCAGTCTTATGAAACTTCGGCCCAAAAAGCCTGGAAAGAGCACACTCAAATTTTTGTGTAGCTAGGCAACCAGAATGCACTCAAGCCACTCAGTGCTCCCAGCACTGACTGAGGGGACAGGGCTACACTGCAGCACTGTGGTATTTTCAAAAACAGCAATCTCGAGTATTACTACCAGTAAAAGGTGATCAGGCTCCAGCACAGCAGATGCTAGACAGTATGACTGTGTCTGGTGGCCCAATAAAACATACAAATACCCAGCAGCAGATGTTATTTAGCAAGCAGTGCTTGGTCTGAGTACACAAAAGTAATTTATTGCCCCGATTCTTCCATTACATGAGGCAAGCCAACAAGTTCTTGGGAACTTGTAGGATACAGAGGGCAGTTGTCCCTCACTGCAGAAGTGGCAGGGAGCAGGCCAACACAGCAGAGCACAGTGCCAGGAAGGCAGTCATTCCTGGCAGTACAGCAATCAGCAGGCAGAAGGCCAGCACAGCAAAGTAAGTGACAAAGGGGCAGTCCCGCCTAGCAGCATAGTACCTCTTAATTGCAGAGTCTCCTCCAGACCCCAAAGTGAGCAAACTTGGGGGAGTCACATGTCCAGTACTAATACCAAAATGTGTCTTTGAATTGGGGGACACAACAAAAGAAGGCTGTCTTTGATACTCAAAAGGTCCCTGCCCTTCCCTCCCTGTCTCCAGACACACTAAAGGTGGTTATGCAGCTATTTATGTGGGGACAGGACTAGCCCTATTCAGGTGTAGGTGTCTGCTCTCCCTCCTATCATGTTTAATGAAGCCTTCCCAGGGCTGTGCTATAGTTTGACTTGATAATGTCAAAGTTTTTAAATGTTAAAAACATACACTTTTTTGATTTTCAAGCGTGTTCACTTTTCACAGCTGCAGTCCTGACAAGTAGCCCTCATTAGTGGTCAGACTTGTGCTAGTGTCTGCATCACCACACCAGAATGCTTTATTCATTCAAGCTATAGCACCCCTGGGCCATAACCACCCTGTGTGCTGTATGGGTAGCTGCATTTAAGCAGCAAGCATGCTGGCAGTAAGTGCATCATGGAAAGCAGGCAGTCAGTCCCACTTATTTTCTTGGCTCAATAAAATGTTGCCACTGCCTGGAAACATATAATCACCAATCTCTTGCCAAACTGTCTGCTTTCATGAGTGTAAAACACTTTCTTCAGTTTGTACAAGTTATAAACAAAAATAATTCCAGACCCATCTGCCAGACAGTCCCCCAAATAGAACCAATGGGTGGCATTTTACCAACTGTTGTTTTCTGGAATGGCGATGGACTTTAGGCAGCTTTGAGGGGGCAGAGTCCTTGGTGCTGAACGTTTTCAACCTTGGGGTCCGGTGGTTGGACATTATCACTGACTTACCTGCCTCCTGTCTCTCCAGCTGCCTGAATGTAGCTGTTGTAAAACCTATATGGGCGGGATACCCGTCACCCCCTCCCAACACAAATCCCAAGAATGGGAAGACGGAAACGGTTCTTGAGCTTTTGGAAGGCGGTGAGGGAGTTACCCTCACCGGCCGTATTTATTAAAAATATGAAACAAAAATTAAAACATTAAATTAACAGTTTCATACTATGTACAATTTCATTTACACATTACGATGCATTTTCTCAAAATCAAATTGTACATCCTAGCATTACGGGCCAACGGCAAGGTCGTAACCGGTGTCAGATCCCTAATACCATAACATCCCTCCTCACTTGTGAGGGGCGGGTGCACAGAGGACTGTACCTCTGTGCCAACTTCCAATTTCCCTTGTCTTAACGGGGGCCCCATATTTACTCGGCGCCATCTTGGTGGTCGTCCGAGGACTCGTGTGAGGTGTCTAGAAGGTAGCGTAGACCCCCCTCCCACCCCACACTGCTTACCACATCCGCCGTCGCGGATGTCCTGGCCCCGGGAAATTCCCAGGAGGGGCCCGTAGCCCCTCCTCCCCAGGGAGGGGCCGATGACCGCCTTCCCTTTCGGCGTCCCCATCCTTAGAGGGTACCGCCTCCCCGTGTGAGGGGCCAATGGCCGCCTCACCCCGGGCGCTCCCATCCATAATGGGTGGCGCCCCACCTCTAGGGATCTTCCAATTACTGCTCACCGATCATGACCTTACCGCCTGACCAGAAAATAAATACGACAGTTTTTAAACTAAAGAGAGTAACAGTTATACTGGGCATTTTAAAACATAAACCTCCAACTATGCCATAACAGTTTTTACACTTAGCTGTGATACCTCGCCAGAAAAGAACAACCATTTTATTGCCATATCACGACCATCCCAACTTTTTTCGAAACAACCTGAGAAGAGATAATATCCATGTCAATTGACTTTATTGCAATACAAATCGCTGTCATCAGGGGCTGGTGGGTGGGTCAAAATTGGCTCCTTGTTCCGTCTCGGGCTCACGAGCAACGAGGAGGTGCAGCTTCCAAGTACAGGAACAAGAGGATGCTTCCTTGGCAAGATGCTCCTTTTATCCTTCTTCGGGAGGGCGTGGGCCTTCCCCAACACGCCTACGGGGCGGTGTCTAGGACAACCCTTCTTGGGCGGGAGCAGGCGCGCCCCGGCTACGCCACTACGGGCATACCAGCCAAGCCACGCCTTCCACCCAAAACAGTTTCCCGGGGGGATCGGGGTACTCCACCATACGTTCGGGGGGACCGAGTGGTCGCCCCTTTCCATATGGGTGGGATACCCGTCACCCCCTCCCAACACAAATCCCAAGAATGGGAAGACGGAAACGGTTCTTGAGCTTTTGGAAGGCGGTGAGGGAGTTACCCTCACCGGCCGTATTTATTAAAAATATGAAACAAAAATTAAAACATTAAATTAACAGTTTCATATCATGTACAATTTCATTTACACATTACGATGCATTTTCTCAAAATCAAATTGTACATCCTAGCATTACGGGCCAACGGCAAGGTCGTAACCGGTGTCAGATCCCTAATACCATAACTCCCCCCTCACTTGTGAGGGGCGGGTGCACAGAGGACTGTACCTCTGTGCCAACTTCCAATTTCCCTTGTCTTAACGGGGGCCCCATATTTACTCGGCGCCATCTTGGTGGTCGTCCGAGGACTCGTGTGAGGTGTCTAGAAGGTAGCGTAGACCCCCCTCCCACCCCACACTGCTTACCACATCTGCCGTCGCGGATGTCCTGGCCCCGGGAAATTCCCAGGAGGGGCCCGTAGCCCCTCCTCCCCAGGGAGGGGCCGATGACCGCCTTCCCTTTCGGCGTCCCCATCCTTAGAGGGTACCGCCTCCCCGTGTGAGGGGCCAATGGCCGCCTCACCCCGGGCGCTCCCATCCATAATGGGTGGCGCCCCACCTCTAGGGATCTTCCAATTACTGCTCACCGATCATGACCTTACCGCCACAGGCCGGATAGTTGACCGGCTATCCGGACCCCCCAAAAACTCCTACTATAGGTCATGGCTACTCAAACTTTTTAACCAAGCTAGGAAGTCCCCTATGAGTAAGACATTTCCTTCCCGGGACAAATGGACCCCATCCTCCAGATACATATGTTCCCCCCGGATACATCCATGTGGTACACAATGCAATTTTCCTGTGCGAAACAATCTACCTAATTTGCTATTAACCTTCTTTACCGAGTGATTCAAAGCTGACACAGAGAGGGCCCCCCGCAACACCTTCCGAGGAATCATGTGTGACCATGCGATCGTGCACCCCGGAACCCTCCTTGCCAGCCAGCTTACCGAGGCCAAGATTAACTCAAGAAGTACTCGTCGACCAATGGTCACCAAATCATTGCCCCCAAGATGTACTATGATTACAGACGGCGGTGACCTTGTCCGCCCTAACAAACCCTCCATAAAACCTTGAAACTGGTCAATACAGAGCCCGCCCCTTCCGTGGAAGGTCACCCTGTACCCGTATTCCCCCGCAACGTGAATCATGTCACCTGCTTTGAATACATCCGCTGCGCGCCTCACGTATGAGTGGCCAACGACCCACACCACTCTTTCTTCTGCCGGTGAACTTTGACCGCTGGTCCTCAGGTGTCGGGTCAACAGCACTGACCGCCCCGCAAGGCCTGCTCGTGCAACTGAAAATCAAACAGAAAACAAGAAGCGTGAGTGCATGACATAGGCTTCACAACATGTGCAACCGCACATACCTCTTATAGCAATTCGAGGACCAACGCCCCAATTGTTTCACTTTTTCAACACTCAGACCCCTGGCTGTAGCCTCCGTAGCAGCCCCTATCCGGAAGGAATGGGTCCCAAAATCGCTCGGGTCCAAGCCCGCTGACGCGATTGCCATTGTTAACACCCGCTGAAACTGAAACCTCGTCAGTGGGGTGGCATCGGTGTGTCTCAACAAACTCCCCCCCCATGATGCCGCCCTCTGTGCTAAATACTCCTCCACGCATTTTACCGGGCACATGGGAGACTCCGGGATCCGCTGGACTACCACACTGTCCCCGATGGCTTCCTGATCGGTCTTGGAACTGGCTATTGTGACCACCATTGTGTCACCCTTAATCTGAATGTGGTCTCGACACAGACCTCCCCCCGTATCCCACTTATTCCTTGCTACCAGCTCGCTCACCCGCATAGCCCCATGGAATGCTAATGCAAAAGCGGCCCGGAACAGCACCGTCTCTGATTGAGATGAACAAGTCGCAGGGAGTACGGACATTAACAGGGACAACCTAGCCAGATCTATCGGGTGCCTTCCATCCACTCTCCGACCCTCAAGGCGTTGCCACCCACGCAACGCTCTTTTCACGAGAAAGGACGATGTGGGGTCCTGGATGCCATGCGCCTGTGCCATGAAGGCAATGGCGGCCCTGTGCCTGTTGGCTGTTGCCAGTGATCGGCCTGCCTGATGTAGTGCTACCAGAAATTGCAGAACAGACTCTTCCTGTCCCCAATGCTCCCCCCCGTTGAACCCAAAAATGACCAATATAAACGGAACGCTCCTTCATATGCCTTCCTTGTCCTGGGTGCTAAACTCTCTCCCACGAGGTTTTGTAATCCGGGGCACCGAGAGACCAGAGAGCTTCGGGAAATGGTGCCGCCACCAAGTCCGCTGAGGGCAGAAAACCCCTGAAGGCCTGCATATGGGAACGAGAGAGTGCATCAGCTGCCTGGTTCAGTACCCCCGGCACGTGTCTTGCCCTAAAGTGGACATTTAATCTCATACATAGCAGGACAATTTCCTTCAGCAATCTCAAAATCCATTTGCAACGTGCTGCCTGATTATTGATACATTCAACAACAGTCATATTATCAGACCAGAACACCACAGCACGATCATGCAACGCCTCTGGCCATGTTTTCAAGGCCACCAGAATGGGGAACAGCTCGAGGAACCCGATGTTACCTGTGAGCCCACTATCGTGCCACCACGCCGGCCATGTTTGTGCCGACCATTTCTCACCAAATATGGCGCCAAAACCCACACTCCCTGCCGAGTCAGTCCACAACCCCAGCTCCTCGGAGGAAACTGCTGGCTTGTTCCACACGACACGACCGTTGAAATCCACCAGAAATGCCAACCATATGCGCATGTCCTGGCGAACCTCGGCTGACAGTCTTGTGCGGTGGTGTCCTTCCTTGAGACCCACCATGGCTTGTGCGATAGAGCGGGAAAAGGGGCGGGCCATCGGTATTACTCTGAGGGCAAAGTTAAGCTGACCCACAACCTGTTGCAGCTGATGGAGAGTTACTTTTCTCTCACCAATGCATACTTCCAGTGCGGCCTTAAACTTCATTACCTTCTCCCTGGGCAGACGGAAGCACCCCTCTACTGAATCCAGCTCAATTCAAAGAAACTCGAGAGACGTAGATGGCCCCACTGTCTTGCCCGGTGCCAATGGCACACCAAAACTTTTCATGAGATTACAGAATTCCATCAAAGCCTGTTCACATTCCGTGCCCCCGGCTGCCCCTAGAAACAGAAAATCAGCAAGGTAGTGCATTACCTGTGTGAGGCCCGTGGCTCTAGTGAACGCCCATTGCAAAAAGGTACTGAACTTCTCAAAATATGCACAAGAAATGGAGCAACCCATCGGCATACATTTATCCATGTAATAACGTCCTTGGAACACAAAACCTAAGAGGCGCTGATCCTGTGGGTGTACCGGGAGCAACCGGAACGCTGACTCAATATCTGATTTAGCCATCAGCGCTCCGGGCCCTAGGTGATTCAACATGGCGACGGCCTCATCAAAGGATGCGTACCGCACCGAACACAGTCCCGGGTCAATCGCATCGTTCACCGAAAGACCCCTAGGAGCAGACAAATTATGGATCAACCGAAACTCACCTGGGTCCTTCTTGGGGACTACTCCCAACGGTGAACATACAAAATTAACAACAGGCGGGTGCACATACGGCCCCGCAACCCGACCTCGGGTCACCTCTTTTGCAATTTTTGCCTGCACCACCGTCGTGTTTCGTTGCACAGATAGTTGATACTTACACTGTGCTTCCCCCCGTAAACCCCCGCCGGGATGCGGAAACCATATGAGAAACCGTCTCGCAACACCCCAGCGGAGACATGGTCTGGGTATCGGTTCAGCCAAGGGATCAATGCCATAATGTCAACAGGAGTAGGTAACTGTGCCCCTCGGGCGATGTTAGACCTGTTTGGCCCCCCCTCTACCTCCCGTCTCACCATTCTTTGCTCTGCACGAACTCTCGGGGTGTGAGGACTGTCCACACCCTGCACACTCATGCCTGAACTTGCATGTTCCTTGTGGCCTAGTGCACTTGCCTCTGTTAAAGCTCCAACACACCCCTTTTTTACCTGAGTTCCCATTATTCTTGTTGTGCTGATCCCCATTGGCGCCTGCCCGAAAGGGCACCGCCAAGTAATGGCGGGGAGGCTCTGCGCCATTCCCGCCAAAAGAAGACGACCTCGCCGTGTTCGGCATAACTTGCTTCTGCCAGGAAATGGAGTCGAAACAATCCCACTTCAGGGATGAGTCGTGCTCCTTGGCCTTACGAAATTTGTTATCATAACCCATCCATTGATTACCTTCATATGCTTCAAAAAATTCCATAATACGTGTCTGATAACAGGCCAATTCTGATAATACTTCAGGCCTACGTTCCCCCATGATTGTAGTAAACATACCGAACGCCCTGGCCCAATTAGCGATTGTTTCCTCCACCCTGAAACCCGCCATTTTTGCACGCCATACACTCGGATGCAACAACTCCTTCTGATTTTTAACATGTTCTATCTCATGGTGATCGGTCAACAACGAAAACATGTTCACATATTTATCGGCCCAAATCCTCTCTTTCACATCCATCGGGATATGCTGAACAATTTTTTCCCTCCTAGAGGGTAACGATCCCTCCCCTGCTATCGGCAACGGCTGCTTACCAGAACCATGAGCCATATCTGTTGCAGCTGTTGTTCCAACGACCGGTGCCGGTTTATCAGAGGGAACCTGCGGGGAAACAAGAGGACAAGGTGCCTTCGCAGCATCTCTCGATTGCCGCAACTGCTTCATTATCAACCTGGCCTCTGCCGCCGTGTCTCTTGGTGCCGGAGCACTCTCGTTGTTTTTGCCCAACCATGCCGCCAACTGAGCGGCCAGTTCGGGAGGCATATCCCCCTCACTCACGGGCGTAACTACCACAGGGATCGTCTGTCCCGCGTTCGGGATCGGAACTGGGGCCCCCACTGGACCGACCGGGCTCGCCGGTGGTGACTCAAGAACCGGGGCCTCCCCACCTGCCGCCCTACTCCTGACCCTTTTACCTCTCCCGGCAGGGACTATTCCCGGCAATGCTGGCCCGATGGTCTTCTTCGGTCTACCATTCATTGCCGCCATCTGCTTCTTCATGTCCGCCATATCTTTCACCAGCGTGCGAAGCAGTTGTTCAGTCCCAACTTTCTTTCCGACCCTCTTGCCAGGCATCGTACCGCGGGTATTCAAACGAAGTCCTGGATCCAAAGCTTCGGACTCACTGAAAGAGAAACACAAAAAATTACAAGTTCTCAAAATTGGCTCCTTGTTCCGTCTCGGGCTCACGAGCAACGAGGAGGTGCAGCTTCCAAGCACAGGAACAAGAGGATGCTTCCTTGGCAAGATGCTCCTTTTATCCTTCTTCGGGAGGGCGTGGGCCTTCCCCAACACGCCTACGGGGCGGTTCGAACGGTGTAGGTGTCTAGGACAACCCTTCTTGGGCGGGAACAGGCGCGCCCCGGCTACGCCACTACGGGCATACCAGCCAAGCCACGCCTCCCGCCCAAAACGGTTTCCCGGGGGGATCGGGGTACTCCACCATACATTCGGGGGGACCGAGTGGTCGCCCCTTTCCAAACTCACCATCCCTCCTCTAGTCACTTCAGGTGTTCCCATACCTCTGCTCACTACACCAACAGGATTCTAGAGTTCGGCCTGCGCCACAGGCACTCACTGCAATGCACACACACTCAAACATGCACACACATGAGTACACATTGATTTATGTTTAAAAATGGGCATGCACTTCTTTGCAGAAACATGCGACTCTTCATAACATTGCACACATCACCGTGCTTTCAGAGACCCAGGCGCTCACTTGCACTCCTGCACATTCCATTAAAAAACAAATGAATTTATTATTTTAAATGTTTGTTTTTATTTATTTTGTGTACAGGAAGCACATTTGCTAGAAACATTACATGAATGCAATGTATTTGTTGGTAATAATTCTTGTTTAATTATTTTAGTACTTGAGAAATTGGAGTTAAGACTCGTAATATATTCAAATATCAAAGATATTGAAAGAGGACACGTTCTAGCTCTGCTGCAATAGGACCTTGGTTGAAACTCAGCCTCCTGGTCCTTGATCTCAAGCCACAAGGTCGGACATGCTTCTCTGATTATGGCAAAGGTCCACATTCAGCTGTATATGGGTGCCAACTGTGCGGTCTTAAGGTGTGAAGGCCGGTTGGTTTATCATAACAGAACAGTGCTGAGAGTAAGAGGTTGTGGCAAGATGAAAGTTCAAGGGAATCATTTTGTTTTTTTTATTATTAACTAGGAAAATTCCCCAAATATTGATTTTTAAATCTTTTATAATTTTATGCACTTTCATTTATCTAACTGTATCCATATAATCCCTTACTATCACTAAACGCTTCCCATCCCTAAAGCCTTTAAACCCCAAACTCCACATAAATGATATCCTTTCTTGATACTTTTTTCCCCACAATATTTTTACTGCACACAACATATGTACAGTCAGTAAGATATATAAAATCTATCTAATGCATTGTGAATTTGTGACTGCTGTCTATTTAGTAATAGGATCACTGATAGGACTAGCACTGTCTATAGGCTGTAATTTTAGTCTGTTTTGTGTGTAAAATAGCTCTGTTCAAACATTTGTAGAAATTCAAAATGGTCTAACTGGTCTAACTGCAATGTTAAAGTCTTAATTTCAAACATATACATGTATTTTGCTGTGCTTGGTACAGATGAATACTGGATATATCAGAGATCTGCCTAGAGCTCTTTGAAAGGGTATTGCTCAGTGAGTCTTATGCTTTTTAAGAATGTTTTCAATATGATTTGTATTGTTTGCCATCTAAAGTAAAGTCCAAATTTAGAAGTACTTTGTTTTAGGTTTACTCCTAACATATAGTTATTTTTATTCTTATATTATTAATTCATGGACAACATCATTTGAATACACCCTTTACATTCTAGGCAGATCACTGAATTGACATGCTCAAGCTTTTCAATCACCACAATATTTTAAGTATTAACAGGATCCCAGAAGTAATTCTGCAAGTAGTTAGAGGTCCATACCATTTGGGGGACAGCTTTTCATACTGCTGCAGTGGCATTCCTGTCAGAATGTGGACGGATGAATAATTGCTGTTAATTGTGCATGCATGAAAATTCATGTTAGTGTTTATTTAGAATTTTGTGTAATATAGTTTTTGTGTATTCACCCAAGGGGATATTAAAAAACTGGTTAGGTTTTCCAATCTGATCTAGTGCTGGACACAATGAACACAGTTGACAGTTTACTCATAAACCCATTTTTGGGCTTGGCACATGCAGATAAACTACAAATGAAAACATTAGGAGCTGATAAACCTGAAATTAAAATTGAGCAGTCCGCAAAAGATAGGGGAAAGAGTTACACACATTAGTTTACCAGAACATAGTATGATAGGATGGAATGGCTTACTAGTTGCACTTAAAAAAATGCTTTATTCTGTTTCCCTTGCTTACTCTTTGGAGGTGATGTTACCTGGACAAAAACAGTTACTGACGTAACACATCTTTCATTAAAAAATAAAAAGACTTGAAATTATCTCTTTTTGGAAAATCGGACATTGTACAACAATTGAACAAAGCATACCATGTGGGAGTAAGAAAACATAATGCAGAAGTGGATAACAACCGATAAATCTTATCAAAATTGATTGACTGTATTCGTTTTAGGGTGCCTTTGAGTTGGCATTACAAGGCAATGATGCAACAGAAGAGTCTCTAAATCCTGGCGTGTTCAGGGGCTAAGATCATTTTGTCTCCAGCATTGACAGTGCTATGGAAACACATTTAAAACCAGCCACAGTTTTTAAAGGTACTTCTAAAACTGTTCAGAATGAATTGCTGAACTGTATGCTGGAAGTAATAAGAGAATATAGTACACAGCAGTTGAGAAGTACTGACTATGAAGCTATCCAAGCTGACGATACAAACTGATGTCTCTACTCAGACTCAGTCAGTTCTGGTCTTTCACTACATTGATGGAAATTGCAAGGTAGCTGAAAGATTTTTTTGTTTGACACATCTAAAACACTCATCTGCAGAAACAATTGCCTCAGCCATTCTTAATGAATTAAACATTGTTTTCCCTGAGCAATGTGCTTAAGGAAAAGTAATTGCTCAAAGCTACGACAGTGCCAGGGTCATGCATGGTGCAACTAGTGGGGTGCAAAAGAAAATCAGGGATGTGTACCCAAATGAACATTATATTCATTGCTATGCCCACCAACAATACCTAATCATGGAACAGACTTCCTCCAAAATATCTAGAATACCAATTTTCTTTTCAGAGGTTCGTGAAATATAACAGCATTTTTTGCACGTTCCCCAAAAAGGACTAATATTCTTGAACAAATAGTTTCAAGAAGACTTCCAAGAGAGTCTGCAACTCGCTGTAACTTCAATATTCATGCAATAAACATAATTTATGAATACAGAAACGATCTTCTTGAATGCATGACAACCATTGCAAACAGTGGTGATTTCGAGTCCAGTACTATATGTGAAGCTAAGGGATTTACTAGAACATTAGAATATATCGAGTGTATATTCTTTCTGTTTCTTTTTAATAGTATAATGCTCCACGTAGATATTTTATATAATCAATTGCAAAAGCGACACATTGACACTGTGTTTTTCAAGAAAGCTACTACAGTCTTTGTGATAAGCATCACCAAATTACGGGAATCCATTGACAGTTTGGAATCTACACTGCCACAAGAATCTAAATTTGGAAACCAGAGACTACAAATAAATACTTTTACCGAAGAAGAAAAATAAGTCTGTGACATTATTGTGGTCCATGCTAGAGAGCATTCATAAGCTTCTTGTAAGAGCAACACTATTGCATAGTGACCTTTTTGAAAGACATGCCAAATCTTTCCTATTCAATGAACTCACAGAAATGATGAAGCCTATCCTATGCTGGACAAAGCCAGATTGCGTACAGAACTTTAAGTCCTGTATGGAAGACGTGACAGGCTACTGGTAGTGCCATGGCTTTATTTAGCTTTTGGTGTGAAAACAACTTAGAGAAGTCTTTTTCTGAGACCATAAGGCTTTTAAGAGTTGTCTTTACTACACCCATGAAAACAGCATATTCTGAGATAGGTTTTTCCACACTAAAGAGGGTAAAAATGTTTTTGCGAAACACTATGCTTCAAGCTAGAATTATTGCATTTGCTATGATATCAATGTACATTTAAATCCATATCTGTAATGCGGAAACTACTCACCCTTACGCGTCTCAAGGCGCTGGAGGTTGTCGTGGAAATTAAGTGAGCTATTGCCCAAAGTCACATGGTTCTGAGCTGAGCTGCCGCCAGGGATCGAACCCTGAACACTGTTTTCCGAAGTCAGCTACCCTGGCCGCTGCACCACACCTCTCCATCAATGGAAAAAGTGCTAAAAAAGGAAATACCCGAATAACTGAATTTGAAAAGTTTGTTCATATTAAACATCGACGAGCAAACTTTCTATATACATATAAATATTAATCTGATGTGTGATCACAGTTTAAGGTGTTTATAGCTAGGTTTGTTTTGTTTTTATAACAGTAGGAAGTACTGTTGGCAACCTACTCATTCCATTTAATATTCATACAACTCCTGCACAGTTGATGAATATTTATATATGTGTATTTATGTATCTGTGAATTTATATATATTTGTTTTCATATTTTATTATTATTTAAAATATTTTTGTTGCTAGTGTTTAAAAGATGTTGGTTTTGAGGGTATATTTCTTTAAATGTACAACATTTAGTTATTTTTATAATTTATTTTTATTTAACTATTTTCTACTCTACAGACAGCCACAATAATCTTAGATTGACATGCAAAGTCTTTTAAATATTATTATTTAAAACAAATTGTGTTTAAAAATATCATATTGGTATTTAAATTTTATAAAATGAAATTTTTTGTTCCTAATTTATTTTTATTCAACTGTTTTCTGCTGTCCTGGCTGACAGGCACACGGGCCTGAGAGTGGCATTCAAAGTATTTACATATTATTATTTACAATAATTTTATACTTTCTGTTTACAAATATTATATTGGTTTTGAAGGGATATTTCTTAAAATGTACATTGATTTATTTTCATAATTAATTTTTATGTAACAATTTTCTACTGCACTTCAAGTAAAAAGATTTATTAGTAAACAATTTTACCAAGCCTGCTTATACATATAAAGTTGTTGTTGTTTCTTTCTAAAATAAATGAATTATTTTTAATGGATATTTCTTATATTTTAAGCAATGCATATTAGTCTCATTTCATATTTTTTTTTTTTTTGAAAACTTTTTATTAATTTTAAAACAAGAAAACAAAAGAACAATACAAAACAAGGCAGTACATTAAAACGTGTCATCACGTGGCCCGTGGGGGGGGGTATATAGAGGAATCAAGCAGTAGTGCAGTCAATAATTGGGGAGGGGGGAGAGGGGGGGGAAAGGAGACCAAAATATATACAAAACAACTATATTCCTGCGGAGGAAACGTCAGGTTGGGAGGAAGACAAATCAGCATCAAATTCCGACATTGGGGGAGTACATATATCTCCACGGTATGCGTTCCATTGGGTCCACACTTTCCCCCACTTGCCTGGTTTGCCACGGGAAACATACACAGTTTTTTCTCGAAACATGCACCAATCCATGTTTTGTGTCCACCCCAGAAGTGTCGGAGGCTTCTGAGCGCCCCACAATTGGGCAATATCACGCTTGGCAACCATGTTGCCCAAGGTCGGCCAACGGAGCTGCGCCTGATTGTAGTCATTCGGCTCCCAAACATTCAACAAGCATCTACGCGCTTCAGGCATTAACCGCACTCCCGTGACCTTACTCATTACTTCATGCACGCGGTTCCAATAACGTATCACAGCAGGGCATTCCCAGATAATGTGAAGGAACGTAGCCACCATACCGCATCCGCGCCTGCACAATCCATCCATCGAAAATCCCATTCGAACCAGACGTGGGCCAGTCACATACACCCTATGCAAAATTTTTTGTTGGACGAATCGAAGACGTGCCGGGATAGCCACTTCCCTCGGGGAAGAAATCGCGGACTGCCAGTCCTCATCATCGAGTTCTAGACCATCTCTGGTCCACAACCCTCGAAGACTATCTAGTAGATCAGTCCTGGTATTGATCAACTTTTTATAAATTAGCGAGATCGTGCTATCAGGAACGTGACCATCCAGAATCCGATCCTCGAGCGGGGATGCCTCCGGCACGTCCGAGCCTATTGGAAAAACAGACAAGACTGCATGCCGGACTTGCGCATATCTGAAGAATTCCTTATCATTCAGCCCATACTCAACTTTCAATTCCTCAAACGTCTTGACCCTGCCCTTGATCCATACGTCATCTACCCTACTGATCCCGATCATGTCCCACCGATCAAATCCCTTCGATTGCCAAAGGGAGCCTAGTTTATCCGAAGCATATAGTGGGGTAGCCCGGGTCGGCCTGTCGACCCATCCCGTGGCCGCCGTAGCTCTACGCCACACCTGCACTGCTGTTTTGGTGGGGCCCGTAAGAGTTTCGCCAGCTGATTTCGCATATAGAGCCCTATTGTAGTCCCCACCGGGTAGCAACCATCTGTCCATCGCAAAAGCCGGGTTTAGAGGGGGAGTGTAGGTGCCATGGTTGATGGCCCCCAATTGAGAGGCCCAGTAGTAGCGATGAATGTCCGGGAGAGCGATGCCGCCATCGTACCAAGGGAGTGTAAGCTTCGAGAGGGCGATACGAGGACGGCCCCCCCATAACAATTGCCGCTGTAGACTCTCAATCTCGCGAAAATATTCCGCTGGCACAACATCAAGCGTGTTTTGGAGCGCATATAGGAATCGGGGGAGCGACATCATCTTAAACAACGCGGCTCGTCCCAAGGGAGAAAGGGGCAGTCTGCTCCAAGTCCCGACATCCGCCCGAAGGCGTCTGAGAGGGGGCAGCAGATTGCGATCATACCGAAGTGTGGGGTCCAAGGTGACAAAGATTCCCAGATATTTGAAACCATCTAGTACCACTGGAATAGGACAATCACGGGGCAGGAGAGGATTATCACCGGAGACAACATAAACGCAAGATTTAGACCAATTTATAACTAAGCCGGAATTCTTACGGAAAGAAGTCAAAACGTCGAAAAGGACGATTAACGACTTTCGGGGCGATGTGAGGTACAAAAGGATATCATCTGCATACAGAGATATACGGTCTTCAAATTCCGGAGACCATCGGATGCCCTTCATGGATGGTTCCCATCGCAACCAAGCCGCCAGTGGCTCTAAAGCAAGGGCAAACAAGAGTGGGGACAGAGGACAGCCCTGGCGCGTACCTCTACCGAGAGCAAAGGAGGCCGAGACACGTCCATTCACCACTACCTGGGCTAAGGGATCAGCATAAAGCAATCGAACCCAACGGATAAAGGTGGGCCCAAACCCGAATTTGGAAAGGACCGCCCAAAGATAGGGCCATTCAATCGTGTCAAACGCCATGGTGGCGTCCAAAGACGCCAAGATGGCCGACTCTCTCAATGTCCCCGCTCGCGCGAGGACTCCATGCAAGCGCCGAAGATTAAGTGCCGTATTGCGATGTGGTATAAATCCGGACTGGTCCGGATGAACCAGATCGCTTATAACAGTCACCAGACGATTAGCAAGAATTTTGGCCAGGATCTTGGGTTCAGCATTTATTAGGGAAAAAGGCCTGTATGATTCGCAGCGGTCACGTGGCTTACCCTCTTTATGAATAACCACTATGGAAGCCAATCTCTGGTCAGGAGGAAGAAACCCTTCTGCCAGTGATTCCAAGAACATAGATCGCATATACGGTGCCAGCACATCCAGACGGAGCTTGTAGAGTTCTATAGGGAGTCCATTAGGGCCCGAGGCCTTCCCGGAGCGGATTGAACGGATAGCGGTCGCAACCTCATCCGCCGTGGGCGGAGCTTCCAGCAGGTCCCTCTCTGAATCAGACAAGCATGGCAGCGAGATATCGCGTAAAAGCATGTGGGAGTCCTGCTCCGGCCTATCGGACACAGGGGAGTACACTACCCGAAAATAGTCGGCGAACCTCTCAACAATCCCAGCAGGGTCCGTGATACTTTCACCATTCGCGTCAACTATAACAGGAACCACTCGACTCGGGCATTCTCTCCTATCCAACCAAGCAAGCAACTTCCCAGCCTTATCTCCCACATCATACAGACGTCCCTGCTGTTCACGACTCATCTCCTTCGCTGCATCAGTCACCAGAGCTCTGTACTCATGTTGTTTTAGGTCCAACAGATGAAGCCTCTCAGGGGAGACCCCAGCATCAAACTCTCCCTCAAGAACGGTAATTTCAGTCTCAAGACGAACAACCTCCTCTCGTCTACATCTCTTAACATTGCCAATCGACGAGAGGGCCTGCCCCCGAATTACAGTTTTGTACGCCTCCCACAAGGAGACAGAAGAGGATACTGACCCCACATTTTCGGCAAAGTATTGATCAATTGTCTTAAGTAGTTCCGCTCTAATCTTAGGATCACGGAGGTACCATGGGTTGATCGGGACCACTCGACCCTCCGATCCCCCATGTGCGTTCACAACCAACCACAGAGGGGAATGATCCGAAATACCCCTGGCAAGATGTTTCACCTCCCCTATACGGGAAGCCTGGGAGGAGGGCATCAAAACATAATCCAATCTCGAAAGGCTGCCGTGGGCCCCAGAGTGAAAGGTATACTGTTGTTGCCCAGGATGATGTAAGCGCCAACAATCGGTCAGCCCCAGCGCCCCCATGAAGTCCCCAAGCCAGGATTGGAACTTAGCGAGAACTCGGGGAGGGTAACGATCACACATCCCAGATACTACGGAATTAAAGTCTCCCCCGACTACAAGCAAACCCTCGGGGACTCCCAGAATCACTCTTCCCAGATCTGCATAGGTCGTAGTTTGAAGACCTGGGGGTATGTAAACAGAAAATAATGTAACCACCCTACCCTCCCAACGCCCCACAATGGCGGCGTACCGCCCTCTATCATCAAGTATAATGTCGTCAACAGCGAGGGGGAGGGAGGTCCGGATTAGAATGCCCACCCCTCTGGAGCCAGAAGTGAAACCTGAGTGTGCAATGAGACGATAGCCACGCCTATTCATGGCGTGGCACGTATTACCCCGCAAGTGCGTCTCCTGAAGCAAAACCACATCAGGGGACAAGCGTCTCAGTCACTGCAAGACCACTCCCCGCTTAATTATGTCTCCCAGACCATTTACGTTCCAACACAGTATCCGTAGTCCCCTACACCCCATCCCAGAGTCCACCCCAAGTCCCCCCCCACACCAGCCGTGACACCACAACACAGAAGATCATCAGCATTATGCCTTGAAATAAACAAAGAAACACATCCCTGAACTTCTCAACCCCCCTGAACAACATCATACCCCCCACCCCGCACCCCTGCGTTAGACTCAAAAGCCACCCCTACTCGCAGCGTGCCTGTTGCCCTAACATACAACTAATCTATGAAAAGAACCCCAGAGGAGGAAGTCTCACCCGCCCCTCACCCACACCCCAGTAAGACAATGGAGTAGCAATCATTATCAGTATAGCATCGAACCACTGCCGAAAGTCAAAACGTTGGTCCGGGAGCCGATGTCGCTCCCTATTCCTGCTCCGTCGGGCCGCCCTCCGCTCCACCGGAAGGTCCTGATTGTTCAAATCGCCCTCGTCCCGTAGGCAGCGAGTCCAACCAGTCATTAGCCGCTCCAGGATGGTCAAAGAAAAATGTTCTATCGTTGTGGACGACACGCAATCGAGCCGGGAAAAGCATGGCATATTTCATGTCCCTGTCTCTCAGTCTCTTCTTCACTCCTTGAAATCCCAGCTGCTGCTTCTGGACTTGTTGGGTGAAGTCCGGGTAAAAGCTGACCGCAGCGTTCTCATATTCCGTGGAGCCTGATGTGCGGGAAGCCTGCAGTATCACATCTCTGTCACGAAAGTTGAAAATTCGCGCAATGATGGGGCGCCGAGAGGCACCCAGCTTGGGCGGGCCACCCGGGACACGGTGGGCCCGTTCTACTGCAAAAAACGTGCTCAGGCCCTTGGGCGCTAAATGATTCAGGACAAGGTCCTCCACCAGTAGGTCCACAGCTGAGGTGGGTCAGAGACGTCGGTGAGAAGACTAGTAGTCTTCAGGTCGAGAGACTTGACCTTTTCGTTGGTTTTTGCGAGATCCGCCCTGATCAGATTGACATCTATGGCAACAGTGTCCAGCTTGTGGGTTAGGGCCTCATACTGTTGTCCCATCGCGGCCTTCATCCCAGCAATGGCGCACATGACGTCTTTCAACGACGGGTCATCACCCAGCAGGGATTCGTCCTCAATGCCGGCCGGGGGTTTAGCCATTCCGCTCGGAGAGCTCTTAGTGAGGGTATATCGGTCCATGACGTTGGATTGGACAGATCCTCCTTAAGCTGCCGGTCTGGTCTTGCGCCTCTCTGCTTCAGGCTTGGTGGCCATCTTAGGTCGTGTGCCCCGGAGGGTATTCTGAGACCTAGTGAAAATGGCTACACTCGATGTGCCCGCAGAAGCTCAGAGAATAAAGTGAGGACCAGTCACTAGGCAAAGAGCAAGAAAGTCCGGATCTCCGAGCGATGTTGCGAATAGTTGAGTGGAGCAAGCAACCAGGGCGACCAAGGCAAGGTCAATGACGTATGCTCGTCAGAATCGAAACTGAAAGTGGAAGACCGGGCAAGGGAGGTTAGCGCAGGCCGTTGTTATTCAATTACTACCCGGCTGGCAGAGTAAGCAAGCCCGGGGCAGTGCCATGGAGCAGGCCACAAATATTCAAAAGTCCATATATTCGGTTCCCGGAGACCAAATCGAAATTCGTAAACGGATAAGTGATCAGCAGGTTCTCGGCCACAAAAGCCCGTCATCCAAATCAGGATTAGTTGCAGGATAGTCGATGGAGGTGGCGAAGGTCCGGGAGCTCTGAGCTCACGCGACCATCTTGGGTGCGCGCTAAGCTCCTCCCTCATTTCATAATTAATTTTTATTTAGTGGTTTGCTAAGGTACTAATGGACTCGAGGGCTTCAGAGCTATATGTAAACTATTTAAGTACAAAATTGCCTTGCTCAAAAATGCTAAGCTTTTGCTGACTTCCTAAAAATAAAATGTTTGCTTCAAATAGATATTTCTTACACTTGGAGCTATTTAATATTTCTTGGAGATTACTTGTCAATCAACTTTGAATAGCTGATGCAGAAAAGGAAGTGGCCAGCCTGCATTTCTGGTTGGAACAAAATTATAAATTTGTTTCTTTGTAGACATTTATTCACCTATGTTAAGTGTTTTATATTGGAAAGGGTAGAGCGCAGTAGTTTTGCCTAGCAACTGCCCCAGCTCCCTTCACTAGTCAGACTTGCTTGTCAACCCAAAAAATCAATTATATATTTTACTTTATGAATTCATATAAGAACTGTATTTTTAGCCCATTTATCACAGAGGTAGTGCTGAAAAGTGCACCAAAATACATCAATTTTCCAAAAAGATTCTCAGGGGAGAACCCCCCCAAACTCTCCTTACTTTAGTTAGGCTTGCTCGTTTCTCTTATTCGGTAGCATTCATTTATTAATTATGCTTATAGCATACCGGTTTCAAATTCTGCAAGCCGTCCCTGGATGTATAAACTATTTTAATGGAATATATTTTTTTTTTTTTAGCAAAATTGCCCTGCTCATAAATACAAAGCTTTTACTGACATCCTAAAACTGTAATGTTTTTTTGGAATGGATATTTCTTATACTTGTAGCTATTTAATATTACATAAAGATTACTGGGCAATCAACATTAAATAGCTGGTGAAGAAAAGGAACTGGCCAGCCTGCATTTTCAGAAGGAACAAAATTACAAGTATGTTTCTTTGTGGACGTTTATGCGCCTTAGTTATGGGTTTTCTATTGGAAAGGGTAGAGCCAGAGCAGTCTTGCTTAGTACCCTAGCCCCCTTCAGAAGTAAGACTTGCTTGGCAACCCAGAAATTCTCTGAAATAATGTATGAGTTTTCTTTTATGAATGTCAATAAGAACTGATTTTGCAGTCCATTTATCACGGAAATAGTGCTGAAAATTGCACCAAAAAGACACCAATTTTAATAAGAAATCTCAGAGTGGAGAACCCCTGTGGAACTCCCGCTATTGCCGTCAGACTCAGTTGCTACTCTCGCTCGCTTGCATACGTTGATTCCTTATGCATACACCACACCAGTTTAAAATACTGCCAACCGTCACTGTTCAACATTGCATTGTACACAGAGCGTACCTTAGGCCATCACGAATACAGAAGATATATGGGTGTGAGTTCACATGCCCTAGGTGTGGCACAATGCCGCAGATATGGGGCATATGTTTAGGAACTGACCGGAGGTGAGGTTACTGTGAGGGGCATTTACGGAGCACCTTGCTGGCAGTCATGGGAAAGTGTCACCTCTACACAATAGAGGCAGGCCTGATGGGGCTGTACGGGCACAGGAGAAAGGGAAGTACCACTGATAGATGTATTGACTTAGCTCTGATTATGACCAAGAGAACTGTAGCCATGAACTGGAAGGTGATGTGCCTTCTGGGCATGCCCTATTGATATGTGGCAAAGTTGAAGTGGAGCTGGGCAGTATCTGTGGCACTCTGCAGAGAGGAGGTCAGAGGGTTGCACTGGGTTCTCATGGCATTGGAATGTGATGCCCTCACTCAAGACCTGCAGGTCCTCTCGAAGGGCCGGAGGGAGAGGAGATGAAGGAGGAGTTTGATTGCTCACTGTGAAGCAACACATATACCCATAGTGACCCCCCAGCCACTTCCTCTTCCTTTCTCCCCCTTCTACTTGTGTCCTTCTCTTCTCCCCATGATGTTATCAATGCCCTGAGTCTATGATCTCTCTTATACTGTAGCGTGCCCTCGCGTGCCTTAATGCTGACGCACTGTGGCCTGGTATGCTCTCTGCCAGCAGAGTGCTGCAGTGGATGCTTCCCAGCCTGTGCCATGGACCTCTGCTCTTTGGACACATAGCTCTTGAATGAAACACTGTTAGTGTCCTGCTGTTTACCTGTGTTGCATATGATGCTTATTGCACATACGAAAAGGAACTCATATCTCCTGTCACAACTGGCATGGCTGTATAGACTACTCCGACCCATTGTGAAAATGTGATCTCTGTCTGTACACATTGTAATACTGAATTACCAGCATTTTGTACAAGTCACTCTTAAAATCAATGAAATTGTTTAAAAAAAGCAAACTCCAAACCTGCCTTTATTCCTCTATACATCCTCCCCCTCGACTCAACACACTTAACTTGGGTAGTTGGTAAATCTCTTGATAATGCATTTTCCATTTACGCTTTAGAAGAAGTGGTTTTAAACAGATGCCATGTTTTTGTCCTTTCTCAAAACAATGATGTGGCAGCTTTACAATCTCCAGTAAAGATCTGCAAAGTGTGAGAGTGTGACATGAAAGGCCTCGTTTTCTGTTTTGGCTTTTACCAGTTTTTGTATTCCCAATAAAGCTTTTGATGAGCTTCAGTTCTATGTGAACCTCCCGAGACAATCTAAAATGTATGATTTGCTACATACTATGGTCTCCAATATTTTTAAAGCAGACACCTTGTTGAAAATCACCAACAATGCCTTGTATTTGTATTCATCTTTTTCCACATTCAATCATTTACACCACAGATTCTGTAGGAACTGCTCCCCCAGGTCCCATAACAGTTTTCCCCTTTTGTGTTGTTATTACTTGGGCTAATTTCAACCAAACCACACCTTTGGGTGGGTGTTTTAAGCTTCAATAAAAATCCATGTAATTATTAAGCCTGAAAACAATGTTTCTGTTTTCTCCAGTGACAGGTTCAACATCCGCGTCACAAAACTGAAATCCTGTTCATCCCCTGAGACATTTTCCAGTAAGGGTAATTTATCTTGCTGCTGCATCACATCCTGTGCAAATATTTACTTTCCCATTCATTTGGATTCCATTGTTTGCCTTTTAAACACACTTGTAAATGGTAAAACATTTTTATTGGAGGTGGAGTTCATTCTTTTCTTTAACCTACATTTATATGATCAACAGCTCAGGTGTCTCCATCTAAGGGGGCCAAAGACTGCTCATAGGAAAAGATGCAATCTGTCTTACTGAACTGCACCCTTCTTACCACACATACATTTAAAGAAAACACATAGGTACTAGATTGAAAATATCTGAGGAGATATGAGAAATAGATGACAGAAATACCAGATGTGATTTTTACCAAACCAATAAGCGACCTTTGACCCTGTCACCAGGCAGGTATCTCCCCTCACCGCCACGCAGCCCCCTGTGTGACCTGTGATCCGCGGCCACTGCCACCCTTGTTAGCCCACTTGCATCATTGCTGAGTACTATTCTGTTATTGTTTTTGCATCTGTGTCCATTTTGCCTTCTGTACACCTGTGCCAGTTTTCTCACCCTTGTGCCCCCTTTCTTTTTTGTTCCCTCGTCTTCCGTGTCCCCCGCCGTTTTCCCGCTGCTGCGTCCCTGCGGCCCCGCCCCCTTGTCTCCCATTGGCCGCCCCGCTCCCACCTCCCAGCTGCTCCTCCCTCCCTCTGCCCCTCATATGGAGGTCGCGCAAAGCAAACCCGTCTGCTCCCGTCCGCGCCTGGACCGCGCCTATCACCAGAACCCATGGTTCCAGCCGATGCCAGGAACCCCGACTGAGATACAACACCACCGCCCTCAACGCACCCAACACCGGACAACCACCCGCCTGTTATCAAGCCACCCCAAAGCACACCCACGGACCCTTCACCTGCCTAGCCTGCAAATTGCACACCGCCCGCCGGACCTAACATCAACAACAACCACCTCAAGTGCATCCTCCTCAACACCCGCTCCGTCCACAAGCACGCCGTCGAACTCTGGGACTTCCTCGACACAACAGCACCGGACGTCTCCTTCCTCACGGAAACCTGGATGAACGCCTCCTCGGCCCCCGACATCGCCATAGCCATCCCGGACGGCTACAAGATCACCCGGAGGGACCGCGTCAACCAAACCGGAGGAGGAATCGCCATCATCTACAGAAACACCATCAGTGTCACGACCAACGCCGAAGACACACTCTCCGCCGCCGAACACCTACACTTCCAGATCCACACCGACCCCAAAACCACACTCAGAGGAACCCTCATCTACAGACCCACGGGCCCGCGCTCACAATTCAGCGAAACCATCGTCGACTTCGTCAGCCCGCACCCACTAACCTCACCAGAATACAACCTCCTAGGGGACCTGAACTTCCACCTGGAGAACAACAACGACAACAACACCACCACCCTGCTCGCCAACCTCGCCAACCTGGGACTCAAGCAACTGGTGAACACCCCCACCCACTACGCCGGCCACATGTTGGACCCCATCTTCTACGCCAGCAACCACATCTCCTTCAGCCACTCCACAGGACTACACTGGACCGACCAAAGCTGCATCCAGTCCATCTTCACGAAGACTACATCCCACCACCGCACGCCACAGATGCCCCGCAGATGCTGGAGCAAAGTCACCACAGACCAGCTAACCACATCACTGAGCCAGAACCCACCAGCCCACACCTCTGACACCATCGACGCAGCCCACAATCTCACACAGTGGATCACCAACTGCACTGACAACCTTGCTCCACTGAAGAAACCCCCAGGCAAGACCAGCAACAGGAAAACCACATGACTCACCGACGCCCTCAAAGACTCAAAGAAATCCTGCCGTACTCTTGAAAAAACCTGGCACCACGAAAGGACGACAGAAAACATGACAGCCCTAAAGAACGACTCTCGCGAACACCACTAGCTGATCCGCACCCCCAAAAGGACATCGTTCAAAGAGCGGCTGGACAACAACACCCATAACAGCAAGGAACTCTTCAACATCGTAAAAGAGCTCTCCAACCCCAGCGCCAGCCACAAGGACATCACACCATCGCAAGATCTCTGCAACTCCCTCGCCACGTTCTTCTACCACAAGATCGCAGATATACACGAAAGCTTTGATGCCCAGAATCCGTCTCCAGTCACTAAACCAACGACCCCCACCACCACCCTCAGCGCCTGGACCCCATCAGCACAGAAGACACCACCCACGCCATGAACACCATCCACGCTGGCTCTCCCTCTGACCCATGCCCCCATGCTTCTCCGCCCCCGAGTCTCGCTGGGGCCCCCGGCTTCCCAGCTGATGTCCCGCTTGCCTTTGGCTTTTGGTAGCGGGTCTTAGTGGCGAGTAGGTCTGCTTTTAGGTCCGGTCGGGGGATCGGGAATGGGGAGCATCATCAGGACACGTCTTTACCGAGCCGCCATCTTAGCCACGCCTCTGCCGCCATTCTTGATGATGCGGATTTTATGTGCAGTTAAAAGTTGTTTGCTGGCAGATCGAAGGGTTCCTATTGGTTGGTATTTTATTAGTTTCTTTGCTAGATATTGAGGCTGTTTTCTGTTAAGAGTTTTGTGTACCAGACGGCATAGTTTAAAGGTGATCAGGTTTCTGATGGGAAGTCAGTGAAGGGTCTTCAAGCTGGGGGCCGAGGGCGAGCGAGGGGGGAGGTTAAGAACCAGTCTAGCTGCTGTATTCTGCAGGACCTGGAGCTTTGTCAAATGTACTTCATATGTCGATGCCGGTAGGGCATTGCCAAAGTCCAGGCGGCTTATGTTTAGTCCCTGTACTAAAGGCATGCATGAGGACAATGGGATCCATTTAAAGATTTTTCTGAGGCTATGCATTAGTCCATAGCATGTGCGAACCACATGATTGATGTGACCAGACATCGCGAGTTTATTGTCTATTATCACTCGTAGATTGCAGGCCGCCGTCTTAGGCGAAGGGCAGGGGCCTATGTTAGACGGCCACCAGCCATTGATGCACCACTTTTGTGCATCTCCAAAGAGTATAATCTCTGTTTTACCAGCATTGAGTTAAAGATGATTGTTTGCCATCCAAGCATTGATGTCGGCCATAATTGCTTAAATCAGTGTTTTGTGTTGTTAGGATCAGGTCCAAGTGTAATTAACAATTGAGTGTCGTCCGTTTACGACACTGTATCAAAGTCATGGGCTTAGATTATCTTGGCTAAAGCTGATAGATACAGATTAAATAGGGTGAGGATTAGAATGGATACCTAGGGAACACCCTTGTTGATGGACTGGCTACTGGAGGTGAAGGCTCCTATTTGGACTTTGGATGTGCGTCTGTCAGGTAACTCCTGAGCCAGCTCAAAGCGGGGCCCTCGACACCAAGCTCCCATAAGCGGTCCAAAAGAATGCAATGGGAGATGGTGTCGAAACCTGCCAACAGGTCAAGTACGACCAAGATGGCAGATTGTCTGGCATCAAGGGAGAGCCTGATGTTATCGACTATCTCCAGTAAGGCCGTTTCGGTGCTGTGGAATGTCTGGAACCTAGATTGAGAGGAGTCCAGAAGGATGTTGCTTTCTAGGTGTTTGGATATTTGATCATTTACCAATGATTCCTGGACTTTTCCAAAAAAAGACAGAAGAGAGATTGGCCAGTAATTGTTGTGCTGTTTTGGGTCAGCATTGGGATTTTTTAGGATGGGACTGACTAGGGCCTCTTTCCAGATTGAAGGCACGGTGGACAAAGATAGTGAATGATTGAATAGTTTGGTCAGACTGGGCAAAAGAGCTGGTCTGAATTTGGATATAATCTGGGAGGAGCCTGGATCTGAGGGGAGCCAGAATTAATCCTTGTGAGGGTGGTTGAGACTTCATCGTCAGTGACTAGGCGGAATTCTCTAAGAAGGTTGGAGTGTGGGAGGAGATTGTCATAGTTTCTCTCTGAAGGTGGCGTACCAGTTGGTTCGGGAAATAGTTTATCAATGATATTAATTTTGTTCACAAAGAAGCCCGAAAGAGAGTCAACCCACTCCTGCGAGGCGATCTGCGTTGGTTGACAAGAGGGGGGATTGGTGAATTTGTTCAGGATTCTATACAGTGTTTTGTGGAGGTTGGATGCCTGATTGATTCTATCACCTAGGTAGGATTTTTTGGCTGCCGCTATGTGGTCCATATAGCGCTGGTGTGTTATTTTATAGTCCTGTCTATCTGCGACATTTTCTGTGTCTCCATTTACGCTCTGCCTTTTGGCAGCTAGTTTGTAAATTTTTTGTTCTGGAGTAAACCAGGGGGAGAGTTTATGAGGGCATTTGACTCGTTTTATCAGGGCAATTTTGTCAAGGGTCAGGCTGATAGCTTCCTCGAGGGATTTGGTTGCCTCATTAGGGAGGTCTAGTTCTGATGATGAAAGGGGGGCAAAATGTGCAGAAAAGGAAACTTAGTTTATTTTATTCTAGGACCTGATTAGCCTTGATTCTTTCAAGGGGTCTCGTTGGGTTGGTATACCCAGTATTTGAAATTTTAATGCATGGTGGTCAGACCATAGGACTGGGATTGGTTGGTGGACCTTCACCTGGGTAGAGTTGGTGAATAGAAGATCTAAGGTGTGGCCAGCTATGTGGGTGGGACCAGTCACCAGCTGATTGAGGCCTAGAGTGTTTAAGCTGGAAACAACACCATCTGAATGTGGAGCGGATAGAAGTTCTGCACAATATTAAAAGTCCCCCAAAAGGAGAAAGTTGTCAGTAGCCAGGTCATGTGATGCATTTGCCTCTGTTAGATGTCTAGAAAAGTGAGTCTTATTGCCAGGGGGTCGATAGAGTAGGGTGCCTCTCCAGGACCCCTTTCTGGTAATGTTTATTTAAAAAATACAGATTTCACCCCAATCTGTTTGGAGGGTGTCAATATTGTGTACATTGGTATTGGCCCTAAAAGCTATAGCCATGCCTCTGCCTCTTTTATCTTTTCTGTCTAATCTGGTCAGCTGACAGTCGTGGGGGAGGGCTAAGGAGATATCGGGTTGCGAGGACTCGTGGAGCCATGTCTCGGTGATGAAAAAGAGGTCTGGTTTCTCTGAGTCCAGTAGAGATCAGATTTCCAGAGCATGTGTTTGGAGAGAGCAGGCTTTGCAGTATAAGCCTGTTAGGTTGTTATGAATAGAAGTTACTGTACTATTAGCAGGTTTTCTGAGGCATAGACTTAGTATTGCACAGGGTTAACCATTGTATGAGGAATGTTTTTGAATAGTGGGACACTTAGGGGTCCATTAGGATGACGGGTGGACTTTGCCCGCCCGTCATCCTATCGTAAATCGGGACCGCCCGCCATAAGGGCGGGGGTCCCGGGGGTGCCATTAGGATGTGCCCGCCACAGTGGCGGGCACATCCTGTATTTTCAGCATTGTGGCGGGCGATGCTCTCTGCACCGCCTGCCACAATGCTGAAAATGCAATTTCACATTGTCATTTGCAAAGCGGCAGGCACCGCGCGGTGCCTGCCGCTTTGCAAATGACAATGAAGGGGGGTACCACAGGTACCCCCCATGTGCACCCACCACCTGTACTTTACTCTGGGGGCCCGCAGGGGGCCCCCAGAGTGAAGACCGCATGCCTTTCCGTAGCGGCAGCGCCGCCGCGGAAAGGCATCTAACACTGCCCATTGTAATATGGCTGGCCGTGTCTAATAGACACCGCCACCATATTAAACATTTTCCGCCCGGCCGCAAGGCGACCGGGGCGGAAAAGTGGCGGGCGGTGTTTTGGTCCACTGCGGTCCCCCCACCATTGTAATATGGCGGGGGGGAATTCAGGAAAGGATGTCGGGCGGATTGCCCCCGCCAGGCTGGCGGTAGCCACCGCCAGCCTTGCTGGGGCAATCCGCCCGACATCCTAATGGACCCCTTAGTCGCGTGAAAGGGTGATGCCTACCACAGGGGGATATTTTATTGAGCGAGTGGAGCTTTTGACTAGAGTACCTTATTATAGCCATAGAGGGGCTGAGAGGAAAGTAGGTGGCAAAACAGGCAGAGTGGCCACAGGCGGTCATGTGCGGACGGGTGCAGACAGGCTTGCCTTTGGTGCACCATCGGAATGACGCTGCGCCCTTCCGCTCTGTGCACTTCCTTAAGAGTGACTGGAAGTGGGGGGGATTGCAACAGCATGTGGAGAGCTGACCTCTTGTGTTCAGAGGTTACTGTGGGCTAAAAATGGTAGTGCTTTAACGCTCCGCACAAACAGCACTTGCTCGACGGACCAGGGCAGCACAGCCTAGAACAGGTGAGCAACACGTTAAAAGAGTTAAAAAATGTGACTGAAGACCAGCAACTAGGTCTTTGTTATTCATTTCAGCTTTACGGAATGACAAGACTTATTTGACCTCTCTTCTTTAAATGGCGCGCATAAAATGCCTTGCATGGAATGTTGCAGGTTTTAATAGCAGAAAAAAGAGAAGAATTGTTCGGGAAGAATTAGCTCTCCATGATCCGAATTTTGTCTTTCTGTCTGAGACGCACATAGCCTATAAAGACAGGAAGTTACTTGGTCAATTGGGCTACTATGTGATTATTTGCTCCACTTTTAATGCTTCAATAAGAGGGGTCACCATCCTAAAAGACAAATGCTTTAAGACTGAGATATGTAGAACCACTTATGATAAAAATGGCAGATGGGCTTTAGCGCAAATACTAGTTGGTAAATGCAAACTGGTTTTCTGTGTGGTCCGACGAGCCATTTATCTTTGATCAATTAAATATGGAATTACTACAGTGGGAAGGGGAACTAGTCATCATGGGTGACTTTAACTGTATAATGAATTATCAGATTGACACTACCAGGCACAACTCATTCCAACAAATGCGGAGAACCCGCGCCACCATATAAGAGCTTGACCGCATTCATAACATCAAGGATGCTTGGCGCAGTGCTTTCCCCAACGTGCCCGGTTACACATATTATTCCGCTCGCCATAGGTTTTGTACACGGATTGATATGGTTTGGGCAACAGACAACCTGCTGAAGGACAGTACTATAGAACTCTGTCCACGAATAAACTCTGACCACAACCCCATCTTATTCTCTTGCGACACCAAATAGAACCGTGCAGCGCCCCGAGTATTTTCATTCCCTAGGCATTTGTGTACAACATGCCTTATTGTGTGGGACGCCTGTAAAGCTAGTATTCGCGGGTTTACTCAGCAGTTTCTATACCAACAAAACACTGAGCGTCACAGGAGAGACAAAACAATGGTTAATGATATATTGAATGTAGAACTTCAACTAGTTGATGCTCTCCGCTTGTGCCCCGAAAATGTGACCGCGCTAGGGCTACAATTAGGGTGTCTGAAGGCTAGACTTAAAACGATTTTCTGGGAAAAGAGTTGTTTAAAATTACATAAAATACGACTCTCGCAGTATGAAAGCGGGGACAAGGTCGGGAAATTGCTGGCCTATCAAATAGCGGATGAAAAGGCTAGCACTCGGATAAAATATATTAGCGGCCCTAATAACACAATATGTGACCAACCATCTAAAATCTTAGAGCAATTCTCGCTGTTTTATGAAAAGCTATATACACCAGAAGCATGCCCCACTTCGGCAGCTATTCAAAAATACCTGGATTATTCTGTAGGAACATTTGAAGCTCTTGAATTGGAACAACTGTCTAATAATATTAGCCAACAGGAGATCAGACAAGCGATTTCCTCTTTACCATCCGGAAAAGCTTCCAATTGAGATTTATAAGTTATGCTCGGATGAATTGATTCCTCTACTTCAAAAAGTTAGGAATTAGATCGGGGACCACGGGAAAGCCCCCTGTTCTTGGATTAGGTTTAATCTTATGTTCTTTTTGCAAAAAGGGAAACCTCCTGATAATTGCGGCTCTTACCGCCCAATTTCATTGGTCAATGCTGACGCCAAAATATTTGCTAAGGTACTGGCCACTCGGCTGGCCCCGTTTATACCAAAAATTGTCAGCCCGCACCAACACGGTTTTGTAATGGGCAGAGATACTACGGCACACATCAACATGGCAATAACTGCTTTTGACATTGCAGACAAGGAATCCACCCCACTCGGCATGATTTTGCTGGACGCAGATAAAGCTTTTGACCGAGTGGGGTGGGGCTACCTTTGGCAGGTCATGACTAATCTTGGTTTTAGTGGTAAATTTCTGAAATGGACCCAATCTTTATATGACAAACCCACAGCTAAAATTAGGTATGCCGGTATTACATCAATTCCATTCTCCATAGCTAGGGGCACCCGACAAGGATGCCCCCTCTCACCATTATTATTTCCCTTGTCAATGGAACCATTTCTTTTTGCTTTGCAATCTCAACCCCATATCTCTCCTTTCGAGTTTGGCCCTCACACACTAAAAATTACGGCTTATGCCGACGACGTTGCTATCTACTCTACCGACATCACAGAAGCATTGAAGGGTATCATAGAGGAGGCCAATCAATTCGGAGAAATTTCCGCGTACAAATTGAATCTAAATAAAACTCAAATTGTATCGAACTATAAACCAGTGCTGCCAACCGCAGGTCTATGCCAGACTGCAACTTATCTGGGGGTTCAAATCTCTGATAAAATAAAGAGCATAATTAAAATAAATGATGAACCCTACTTAAAACCACGGGCCTATTATTAAAAAAATGGCACAAGATCCCTCTAAACATCATAGGTAGAATCAACCTGATACGAATGATCATACTGCCCAAATTCTTATATTTATTTCGCTCTATCCCTTTGGCTCTCAACAATTGTTTCTTTTAAAAATTGGATGGCTTATTCAGCAGCTTCATATGGGGCTATCGTAAAGCAAGGCGTTCAATGGCTTTGTTAAAAGGGCCTCTGGATGTAGGGGGATTAAACTTTCCTGACTTTAAGTTATACTTCTCGTCAACATTTATTGAACGTCTCCGATGCCTAATTAATTTGAAGGCTGAAGACAATCAATTTTATTTTTTTACTTTTATGTTAGATATGGACTCAAATATGTATCTCTGGAGGGTGAACGATCCCAATTACTTTAAAAGGGTCAGGTTTAAGACCGCTAGGGATTTAGTTAAAATATGGCGGAATATCATGGACTTCTGTCACACTTCCTTTTTCCATCCTAAATTACTACTGTGGGGCAATCCGGGGCTCCCGGAAATTTTTTGTACTGGTGCAATAAACACTTGGTCAGCACTCGGTATAAGGACACTAGGAGACTTATATGGAGAACAGGGATTCCTGAGCTTTGACACATTAAAACTTCTCTATAAAGCCACCGATTGGATGAGATATAAATACATACAGATACATGATTTCCTCATCCGAAAGATGAAACTCTTTAATATCTTGGATTCGGATATTTGGGACTGTATTTATTTATATAAAAATAAGGGGTTAATTAGCGCTGGCTATAAATGCCTTAATACCTATAAAAATACTGAATGTAATAAATTAGCAGAAAAATGGAGTAAAATGCTAGACAGTGACATCACAACGGCGATGATTAACATCTCATTGTGCAATATCAACAATGCCGTTTCTTCATCCAGTCTAAGACTCCAACAATTTAGAACAACTTGTATGCTTTATCATACTCCAGAAAGAATCTCTAAATGGGCTGGAAATTTATCAAATAATAATGAGCGAACTAAATGCCCTAAGTGCGCGCTGGTAGCAGCGGACCTGGTACACATGTTGTACTCATGCCCAATGCTATTAGAGTTCTGGAGTATTTTGGGCAAGATAATTAATCAAAAACTGAATCGTCTTCTCTCACTTACAGCTTACTCAGTCCTATTGGATAATAATATCATTAACTCTCCACATAAGGATATTATCACTGTCATGTTGTCCTGCGCCAAACTTAAAATCGCACCTGTCTGGATTTCCCCTAACCCCCCCTTAATCGCTGAGTGGTGGGCTCTGATAAACAAAATATTTGGTATGGAATCTTCTCTAGCTAGACTAAGAGGCCCAAGGTCAATATTGAGGTTTGAAAGGATCTGGGGACCTCTTGGTCTCTGATGGTCATTTTCCTGATGAAACCTGTTCCCTCGCCCTATATGTTTTTTCTTTCTTCTTATTTCAACCCCTTCACTTATCCTTAAATGGAATGATCTTTTTTTACCTGCAATGCCTCAGGGTGAATAAACCTATCATGTATTCTGTTTTGTATTATAATGATTATGTTTTTAAAAAAAACAAAAATGTATGCAATGATAATTCTGGTATCGCTGAATGACTCATGTGTATGCTATTGCGCTATTGTAAATGTTTCTTCTGAGTTGCAATTAAAAACTAAAAATAAATAAATAAATAAATAAAAAGAAGACCAGCAACTAGGTCTGACTTGTCTTCGTTCGAGTTTCGGTTACTGAGTACGTTGTGCGTCCACTTCTGCACACTTCCTTAAGAGTGACTGGAAGTAGGCAGGACTGCAACAGCTTGTGGAGCTCTGACCTCTTGTGTTCAGAGGTTACTAAGGGTTAAAAATGGTGGTGCTTTTACCTTTCAAAACAAAGGCACTTGCCGCAACCGGCCAGGGCAGCACGGCGTAGAACAGGTGAGCGGCATGTTAAAAGAGTTAACAAATGTGGCTGAAGACCAGCAACTAGGTCTGACCTGTCTTCGTTCGAGGTTCTTTTTCTGAGTATGCTGCGAGGTAGGCGAAGGATATTCCGCACTTTCTGTTCCTGTCGATGCGTGGGACAGTGGCTGGAGAGAGGTTGGGTGATCAAAGGTGTCTATTGGGTGCGTGGAAGGAGAGGCAGTTGTTCATGTATGTTCAGGTATGCTGATCCAGTGCTGTGCATGGCTTTGTATTAATGGGTGAAGAGCTTGAAGGTAATTCTTCTTTTGAGTGGGAGCCAGTGGAGATCGCAGAGGTGTTGGGTGATGTGGCTGCAACGGGGGATGTTGAGGATGAGCCTGGCTGCAGCGTTCTGTTCGGTCTGGAGTTTTTTAAGTAGTGTCTTGTTGATTTCAGCTTAGAGCGCATTGCCTTAGTCTAGACTGCTACTGAGGAATGCATGTGCGACAGTTTTTCTGGATTCGGATGGGATCCATCAGAATGTCTTTTGAAGCATGCAGAGGGTGATAAAGCAGGTCGAGGATACGGCGTTGATCTCATGTTTCATTGTGAGCGATGAGTACAGTATGATGCTGAGTTTTCGTACGTGGTCTGGTGGGGTAGGGGGTTGACCAAGAGTGAGGGGCTAAGGGGAATCGTTCCATGTGGACGGGGTAGAGCCCAGGATGAGGACTTCTGTTTTCTCAGAGATGAGTTTCAGGCAGCTGTTCTTCACCCAGGTAGCAACGACTTCCATCCCTTCTTGGGAGTTGTGTTTGATGATGTTCGGTTCATTGGGGGGAGAGAGGATAAGCTGAGTGTTGTCAGTGTATGTGACAACATTGAGCCCATGGTTCCTGAAGGTGGTTGCAAGGGGGCCATGTAGATGTTGAAGAGGGTGGGGCTGATGGAAGAGCCCTGGGGCACTCCACAGTTGGTGTCTGTCAGTCCCGAGTGATAGAGCGGGAGTCTGACTTGTTGAGATCTGCTTGTGAGGAATGAGCATATCCAGTCGAGGGCCTTGTTGCAGTTGCTGGCGTCATGCAGTCTTGTAGCTAGGGTGCGGTGTGAGACGGTGTTGAAAGCAGCCGAGATGTCCAGAAGGATGAGGGTTTCCCTTTTACCCTGCTTGAGGAGCGAGCCGATGTCATTGGTGGTGTCATTGGTGGTGGCAAGAAGACCGGTCTCGGTGCTGTGGTTGCTGCAGAATCTGTATTGGGAGATGTCCAGGACATGGTTAACATTGATGAAGTTTGGAAGTGAATATGGGTCTTTATAATAAATGCGTTGTTCATGCATTCCTTTACAACGTGGTTGTTACAATGACCCCGTTGTTTCTATGTGATTCATTACATTGCAAGTTGTTTCAATGACTTGCTGTAGGGGGCGCGCTGGACTTAGGAGTAGTAACATTTACTATTCCAACTCTTGCGTATTCAACAGTTGGGAAAGGTGTTTGAATAGTAAATTATTCTTTTCCTTAGGTTAGCGTGCCCCCAACAGCAAGTGGTTGAAACGACTTGCGATGTAATGGATTGCGTCGAAACAAAGCAGTTGTTGTAATGACCACATTGTCATGGAGGCACGTTGTGGAAACAGTGATGTAAATGCTGTTTCCCTTGCTAGCTGGGTGTTGATGTCCTTTTTGATGACTTTGGCTGTGAATGGAAGCAGGAGATGGGCCTGAGGTTTTTGAGGCTCGAGGGTTTCTTCAGGAGAGGGTTGAACTTGCTATTTTTCCAATCATTGGGGTAGGTGGCGGTCTCAAGGGAGCAGTTGATCATCCGACATAGTTTGGGTGCGATGGCAAGGCGGCTCTGTGGAAAATGTGGGATGGGCAGGGATCTAAGGGTGCCGCAGAGTGTATGCTTTTCATGGTCTTCAAGATGTCTTCTGCTGTCAGTGGGGTACAAATGAGCAGGGTTTGTTAGGTGGCGTTGCTTGGAGTGGGAGCAGGTGTGGAGTTCATTGTTTCAAAGTTGTCGTAGATCATTTTGATCTTAAGGTGGAAGAAGGTGCTGAGTCTGTTGCAGGTTTCTTGGGAGGATGGGACGTCTGTTGTTTTGCTGCAGGGTTTTGTGAATTCCTTTGAACTATGGTGGGAGACACTTGATTATCCATTACCTCATTGGCCACGGCCTCTAAGTCACTCAGACTCACTGCACTGCCTCCTTTTTTGAAGATCTGCATTAAGATTGCAAATCCCAGGGGTTCTGCACTTCCTGAAGTGTAAACCTGTAGGCACATGGTAATCACTGAATCTATTTAGCCCTATAAAACAAGGTTATGCATTCTTCCCACTGAACTGATAATATAAAGAAAATTGAAAAAAAAGATTAAATAACATGCAAAAGAGATAGTTTGCTGTTTATTCAAATGTCTGCCTATGCTTGCATGTCCTGTTCTTGAGGGAGCTGTTAATCACTGTTTTAGCTCCTCCCTTTGGATGGAACATGAGAATGAACGTGGAGATTGTTATGTCTCGAGCTGCACCATGTTGTGTCTCAAGCCAGTACTATACTTTTCCTGGCTCGAGCACTACGTGGATGTGTTCCGGTGCTCGAACCCTCACACTCTATGTTGTTAGCATTTGTTGTGAATTAAAATGAGCTTGAACATTCCTTTAGAATGTGTGCTGTTGTGGGCAGATTGGATGGGGAGAGCTAACCGGCGGCTGCGTCCGCGATTCCTCTGTCATAGGGGTTATGTCCATAAATAAAGGATTATCCTTCATTTGACTACGTGTATTCATCGTAACATTGGCAACGATGGCTACATAACCCCAGATGAACCCGTGCAAGAAGTTATTTTGATTGGATTGTGCCTTTTATCTACAATTGGACCTTGTCTGGAAAAGGACTTCTTCAGACTTTACTTTATTTATGACAGACTGAAAGGAAAATACTATGAAGCAGCTCTTTCGTCTTCTTTGATCAACCAATGTAAGTCACAAATGGAGTTTGTTTGTTTTGAACCTTCGTTGATTGTTTCTCTACAGTGATTTACTAATTGGAATGCAGAAGAGTTGTGTGTTATGTGGAGAGCTATCGTTACGGAAATGAAGAACTCCTTTGTTAAGCTGGTTTCGTTTGAAAATGAGTGAAGACATAAGCGCTTTAACTTACTTGATAAAGTGAGAATCGTTTGGCTGTGCATCTTTTGATCCTGTGGAACCGTGGAATCTTTTAAGTCTCTGCAGGATGGTTCTTGAGACTTGCGAGCATCACGTTCAGCAAGACCTTTGTCACTACGCAATACGCACTACGCAACGTCATACAACCTGCGTAAGGTCATGCAGATAGGTCAAACAACGTGACTCCATCTTGAATTCACACAACAGACATTTCAGTCGGACTTTCGTGCTTGGATTGTCTTCCACTTCAGCGATACGCACGCTGCGTGTCACAATATTAAGGTACTTCATTTATGTGACACATGAATTCCTTATTCGAGGATAATTAATCTTCTCATCTGCGATACGCTCGTAGCGTGTCTTCATTATTAAGTGTTTTTGACGCTTGTGTACAGTCTAGATTCTATCTCCCTTCATCGCGTTTTACACCTTACCAATGCCTTTATTGAGGTAACTTAGAGTGTGAATTATGCTACACTTATAACGCTTTTATATTTAAACATATTTACATTGTATTGTTGGTATTCTTAATATTTCAGTATCACAGATATCCTGCTGATTTACCAGAATGTCCACCACCACAATGAATTTACCAGCACCCTAAGCGTTTTTGATTAAAGATGGGGAGGTGTCTAGTCAGAGATGGGAGGAATGGAGGGATTATTTGGTAAACTATTTAGATATCTTTGAAAGCAAAGAATTGACCCCGGAAAGGAAAAAAAAATACTGCTACATTGTCTTGGTCCTGGGGGATTAAGAGTTTACAATAGAATTGAGAAAAAAAACGTTAGTGGTGGTGAAGTCAATGTCTTTTCGCAGGCCATTAATGATCTCAATGCATATTTCGCACCAACGGTTTGTAAGGCCGTACACAGATTTAACTTTTATCATAGGAAGCAAGAACCCAATGAAAAAATCGAGGACTACATTGCTTCGCTTAGGAGACTGGCCTTTTCCTGCAACTTTGGAACCATCGAAGAAGATCTAATACGTGACCAATTGGTAATGCACTGCAATAATCACAATTTGCAGGATAAGGTATGGGTAAACGATGACGCAAGTCTAAAAGAAATTTCAGCGATAATTAGCAAGGCGGAATTGACTTCGAGATGTGCTAAGACTGTTATTAATAAAGCCAAAGGTGATCAAGGTGACGAAATAATCAAGATTGTTAGAGCTCCTGCTCACATAAATACAGAGAAAATCAAATGCTAACCCAATTCCAAAGGGAAGAGTAAGACAAGAGATGTCAGCAATGCTAAGACTTTTGATGTTATAGGTGCTTGCTTTCGTTGTGGTAGTTCTTCGCATCTAGCAAATGACAAAAAATGCTCTGCTTTGGGTCAAAGATGTGCTTATTGCAAAATGTCGGGGCATTTCGCTAGAGCTTGTAGAAATACTAAGAGCGTGAAATGTGTTGTGGATGAGTGTGATGATGATCATGACAGTAATGAGACTGATTTAGGTGATAATATTGTTTGCTGTGTGAGTGATGAGGAATCTTCTAGTCCAAAGAAGATTAGGAAAAAAACTGTTTGTGATATTGTTGCTGATGGTTTCGTGGTGACACTGACAGCTTATTCGGGTTCCCCGTACACAATCATCAACAAGATGAGGTGGGATGAACTGTTTAGTTTTAAGTTTGGTCATGAATTGAATTCTCCTGATATACATCCTGTTCGTTATACAGGTAAACCCATTTGTTTGATTGGGTTCCGCAGCATCGTCTTTGAATTTAAGGGGAGATCTGCCACATGCAAACTTTACGTCTCCAAAGCAGGACTTTGTATTCTAGGATGGTGGGATCAGAGAGATTTAGGCATACTTCTCGAACCAAATTGTCCTGACCCGATCCTGTGTATCAACCAGGATTGTTTCCAGGATGGAATTTGTAACGATGTTTATGAGAGATTTCCAAGGGTGTTCTCAGGTAAGGTGGGGGTGGTCAAGGGTTTCTCGCATAAAATTGTTCTTAAGGATGGTGCTGTACACCGCATCCATGAGGTCAGAAACATTCCCGTTAGTGTAAAGGACGAAGTACAACTTGAGATACAAAAACTTGTGGACAGGGATATAATTGAGTGTGTGGAATCCTCGGATTGGGTCACTCCCTTAGTGGTCGCTAGGAAGGCCAATGGCAAAATTAGTTTATGTGTGGACCTCAGGGAGCTAAACAAATGTATATTTATTGATGTTTTTCCCCTACCCAAAATTGCTGAGTTACTTTGCCACACCAAGGATATGGAATGGTTTTCCACTATCGACTTAACCCCGGCCTATCACCAAGTTTCTCTTCATCCTGATAGCAAGCACTTAACGGCCTTTATCACTCCCTTCGGGTTATTCCAGTTTAAAAGAGTACCGTTTGGTTTGGCATGGGCTGCTATGTTCCAACGCATCATGTTCACTCTGTTCTAGGGGATTAAATTTGTCATTTTCTTCCAAGATGATATTCTTATCATGGGTATACACAGAGATGAGCATGACCAACATTTGACAACAGTTTTGGGGATTCTAGATACCAAAGGTCTTGCTGCGGAGAGTTCAAAGTGCAGGATTGCTAGAAGGAGCGTAACCTATCTAGGCCATGATATTAGCGCATTTGGTATCAGTCCAAAGTCTGAGCTAGTACATGCTATCTTGAAAGCCCCTATTCCCAGAAATAAGGACAAAGTGAGATCCTTCTTAGGACTCGCCGAGTATTACTCGAAATTCATACACAATTTCGCGGAGAAGATGTACAACATCAGGCAGTTATTGAAGAAGGCTTGTAACTTCCATTGGTCTGATGAGTGCCAAAAAAAACATGGATAATATTAAAAAGGATATTTGTTGTGCACCGGCACTCAAGGGTTTTGACTCCAAATTGAAAAGTTTTATTACTACTGACGCCAGTGGTAGAGGAATTGGTGCTGTCCTTTCTCTGTTGCAGGATGACGGTTCTGAATGCGTGGTTGCGTTCGCATCAAGAACACTGTCTGTTACTGAATGTAATTATTCAGTCATAGAGAGGGAGGCACAGGGCTGTTTATGGGGTTTAAGACATTTTAAACAGTTTATATGGGGAACTAGTGTCACCTTGCGTACGGATCATACACCCCTTACAAAAGTTCTCACTTCATCTGGATTAGATAATGTGTCTCCCAGGATTTCAAGGTTTTCAGCTCAACTTCTGGATTTTGTGTATGAGGTTGTTTATGTGCCTGGTGTACGCAATAGGATTGCGGATTTTCTTAGTAGAAGTCTGTTTCCTGTAACTGATAAATGTGTGGATGACTGGAACGATTGGTATGTTGCCAGTATTTTTAGCAACGAAGAAAAATGCATTACACATAAGGAATGGGTAGAGACTATGACATCTGATGCAGAAATCCAAGAAGTGTGCCGATTTGTCAAACATGGGTGGCCTGAAAAACACAGTGTTAAGAAGCATCTAGTACCCTTCTGGGAAGTTAGGCAAGAGTTATCTGTGGAGAGTGAGTTATTACTTAGGGGTGGTAAACTAGTTCCAACCTCAGTTTTGCATGAGAAAGTAATTAACCTATTTCATGAAAGGACATTTAGGTATTGTAAAGACTAAGGGCCAGATGTAGGTAGGCGTTTACCGGGTGGTAACGGCCGAATTCGGCCGTTACCGACCGGTAAAAGCAATTTGATATGTAGGGCCCTGTATTTTACAGACTCAGTAAATTTACCGATAGGTAAATTTACCCATTATGTAAAATACCGAGTCGGTATTATTACGGATTCCGGAAAATTGTTATGTAGGTGGGACTCTTCTGAGTCCCACAAGCATTAAAAAATCGGTATTTTACCATCAAATACTATTTGATGGCAAAATACCGATTCTGGTGTGCATGCACATGTGTGCATGCACACCTATGCCATATGACAGGCAGACCTGCCCTTAGGGCAGGTATGCCTGCCACATGGCACCCGAGCCTCTTTTGGGGGTGCCAGAGGGTGTCAAAGTGACACCCCCTGCACCCTTGTGACAGTCGGTATTTTCCGATGCGGTAAATACCGACCGGTAAATGCCCAATCAATCCTATGGGCTTCAAAGCCCATAGGAATGAATGGGCATTAACTGGTCGGTATTTACCGCATCGGAAAATACCGACTGTTTCCGATTCGGTAAATGCACATCTGCATTTACCTACATCTCGGTACTTTTATTTTACCACTTCTTAAATACCGAGTCGGTATGATGCGGTATTTAAGAGGTGGTAAAATAAAATTTACCTACATCTGGCCCTAAGAGTAGAATAAAACATGAATATTGGTGGCCGGGCATTAATAGGGAAATTGAAAGAATTGTTCGAGAATTCTGCGATTGTGTCAACTGTGACAAGAGTTTAGTTACTTGTAAAACCAATTTACATCCTATTGTGGTACCAGAGATGCCTTGGGAGAGGATCGCAGTTGACATTTTTGGACCTGTGAATAATGTTGAGAGCGTACAGAAGTATATTATTGTACTTGTGGATCATTTTTCAAAGTGGCCAGAATATGATGTTGTTGAGAGGATTGATTCAGGTAGTGTGTTAAAATTATTGGCTGAAGTATTCAGTAGGGAGGGTCTTCCAAATGACCTGGTTTCTGATAATGGTGGGCAGTTCTGTGGAGATCTATTTAAGAAATTTATCAAAGATTCAGGTATAGTACATAGGACTACCTCTATTTACCACCCAGAAGGAAATGGTAGCATAGAACGCTTTAACAGGGTCATCAAAGGGATCATCGGGTTGTGTAATAGTAACAACAAAGATTGGGAGGATGAGTTGAGGAAGACCGTTTGGGCGTATGGAGTCACTAGAAATGATGCTTCTGGTTTTTCGCCGTTTGAACTTATGAAAGGACGTTCTCCTCGCACAAAAGATAATATGGGTTGGTTAAACTGTACCAAAAGAGTTACCTGGTCCCCCAAAGATGTCAGGAATTCACTTGTTGAGAATCAGGTACGTTGGAAGGAGAAGCTCAGTAAGAATAAAAAATGCGTAGCTCTCAATGTGGGTGATGTTGTTAAAGTTAAAAAAGGAAGGATTGTTTCCAAGGGTGAAAGCAAATACTCTGCCCCTCTTAAGGTTGTGAAGGTACTTTGTAATTCTGCCCTGTTAAGTGACGGTAAGGTGTGGAATGCCAACAGAATTGCATTGTTTAGGGGTAACATTAGTTCTTCTCCTGGAAGTAAGAGTTATGATTAGATTGAAGATACGTCAGAGTCACGGAGCACTGATAAGGATTAGGTTTCCCTCTCCAGTAGTAATTCCTTGGAGTGTTCTAGTACCATGGAGAATTCATCATCTGGGCATGATATGTGTGCTGATGGTAGGGGTGAGGTTGTGCGTCCCAAACGCATTTGTACTAAACCTAAAAAATTGGAAGATTATATTACTTGATTTTTTATATTATTACATTCTTGTTTTTTTATTTATTTATTTATTTTTTCCAGTTATTTTTGTGTTTTTATGAAGGGGGATGTGTTATGTCTCGAGCTGCACCATGTTGTGTCTCGAGCCAGTACTATACTTTTCCTGGCTCGAGCACTACATGGATGTGTTCCAGTGCTCGAAGCCTCACACTCTACGTTGTTAGCATTTGTTGTGAATTAAAATGAGCTTGAACATTCCTTTAGAATGTGTGCTGTTGTGGGCAGATTGGATGGTGAGAGCTGACCGGCGGCTGCGTCCGCGATTCCTCTGTCATAGGGGTTATGTCCATAAATAAAGGATTATCCTTCATTTGACTACGTGTATTCATCGTAACAGAGAGAAGCTGGCACCGGTTGAGTCAATATTGATTGGTCCCAGGGCCAAGAATCTCTCTGGTACACGTGTCACGTGACCTGACATGAGATCTGCTGGGAGGAGGCTGGCTGGTCGCTTCCGGTATAAACATAGGAGCTGTGGGCTGACAGCCCCACCCTGAGACTGAACCTTGTGTGCCCAGGATCACACCTCGGTGCCAGCCACCCCTCGCCATGAAGGTCGCTCTGGCTCTTGTGCTGGTGGCAGTCAGCTGCTCCCTGGGTGAGTGTCCTTCCTGTGTCCAGGGGGAGGGGGGAGAGGGGAGAGAGGGGGCTTTGAATGGACCTGTATTTGAATAAATAACAAATCATAACATCCATCAGCGCAGCTCCAGGACTCAGTAATATCTGTGGAAGCGAGAGGTAGAGAGACCCCCCCACAAAATAAACAGTTCCATCTTTGCTGGAGGGGATTCTTTTTCAAAGTAAATGGGAAGCTCTTTAGTTTCTTCTTTTATATGTTTCTATACATGTTGGAGTTTTCGTTTTTAATGTCTCTCACCCTCATAAGTGAGAGGGGGTGAGGGTGGAGAGGTGAGGTTAGGGTGGGGATTTTGAAAGTACATTGTTATTTAAACCCCCTTATACTTTTGAATTTGTGGCACATTCTCAAGTGTTGTTTTTGTTTTTTTAACAATGTGGGAAAGAAAATTGATGATAGTATTCCAAATCTAGTTTCAAAATACTCTCTGGAGCCATTCCTTCTCTATTCCTCATTTAGCCCTTTGCTAAGTACATCAATTTGTGATCCAGAAATACAACAATTGCTTCAGGGCTTTCTACCCAAGCCATTGTACTCAAAACACACAACAGGCTACCTTTAACAAATATATTAAAATGTAAGTACGACTGCTCCCACAAGCCCATACAGATAAAACCACGATGCAAGCTGCCAGGCTATTACTTGCAGGCACAAAACATATGTCTGAGGCCAGCTAAGAGCTTTACAATAAAACCCAGGTGATAGCTCAGAGGGTTTGCTGCAGAGGAGGTATCTCGGGGGCTGCACCCTCGGTTCCCATGGAGACCAGAGAGGAGGGACTGGCTGAGCCGATACAAAGACTGTGTTGAGGAACCTTTAGAGATGGATGAAGTGCTGGAGAGGACAAATACATACATTAAATGGCATGCAAGGCAATATGCAAATTAGTAAACAGTATAGTTTGCCTTAAATGTACAGTTAAATTTAAAAGGAAAACAGACGAGTCATATGGGAGAAGGTGCAACCAGTTAATTCATTAAGTAGGAGGCACCATTGACTGATAAAAACAGACAACAAACAAATAGGATTGCTCCCATAAAAACACAGAGATACATTCACAATTTAAATTTCTTTCGAATGTCTTCAAATAGCTGTCTCCCGGTGGTCCTAGTGACACATTTAAAGCAAGTTGGTGAAAGCCTCTTTCGGTGGGGTTAAAGTAGACAAGGTGGTCAGATTTTAAGGGCAATGCCAATATATCAGGGTCAAAATCAAGGTAAAGTAAACATGAAAACTCAGATTTCTGGGTTTGGCAGCAGCAAGAATAGTACTTTGCCTATTGAGGGTGTGCTATGTAGGGTGGGACGCATTACACCCCTCCTTGGAGTTGGTAAGCAGAGGCATGCAATAACTACTACAGGGATTTCATTGGTCAAGTATGTTTGACCTTCCTTGAGGCATGTCTTTCAACGATACCTGTGTGCTGTCGCTCTCCTATTGGATAACCCTGGGACACGTGCTTGTCTAGGTTCCGCCTCCTCCCCTCACCTCCATCATTAACCCCTCAAGCACAGCAGCCCCAGCAGGTGGCGCCCTTCGAGCCTGTCTGCTTGAGGACAAATCCAACAAAGAGCCACAAGTAAGACTAAATGGCAAGGTTGATATTTTTCCTAATTTATTCTCCCATAGAACATTAGCTGTTTTTATGAAATTGTGAGGCGTCCCATCAAAAATTATTAATTTTAATGCTCCTTTTTGATTAATTAAAAGTCATCCACTGGTGTGGTCTGCATAATAAACAGCACATTTTGTGAAAAGGCATATTATAATTCCAAGCCGCCTTTACAATGTAATTAACATTGTACATGGAAGGATGCTGCTCAAAGTGACATATACATGTGTTGCCCCCCCCTTCCTAATCCCTGCCCTCATATCTTCCTACAAGGTTTAATGCATTGGCCACCCTTCTGAAGCATCACACGCAAGGTGGACAGACACATCTTCAAGCCCCAGACAAGTGGAACACCCAGACCCATGTACAGCAGCCCCACAGAGCAGCCCCCCATGCAGGACACATAGCACCTCAACACAGAGCACCACAGAGCAGCCACCCATGCAGAACACACAGCACTTCAGCACAGAGCACCACAGAGCAGCCACCCATGCAGAACACACAACACTTCAGCACAGAGCACCATAGAGCAGCCACCCATGCAGAACACTCAGCACCACAACACAGAGCACCACAGAGCATCCACCCATGCAGAACACACAGCACTTCAGCACAGAGCACCACAGAGCAGCCATCCACTGCACCTCAACACAGAGCACCACTGAGCAGCCACACTTGCAGAACACACAGCACTTCAGGACAGAGCACCACAGAACAGCCACCCATGCATAACACACAGCACTTCAGCACAGAGCACCACAGAGCAGCCACCCATGCAGTACACACAGCACTTCAGCACAGAGCACTACAGAGCAGCCACCCATGCAGAACACAGAGCACTTCAGCACAGAGCACTCCAGAGCAGGCACCCATGCAGAACACACACCACCTCAACACAGAGCACCACAGAGCAGGCACCCATGCAGAACACACACCACCTCAACACAGAGCAGCCACCCATGCAGAACACACAGCACTTCAGCACAGAGCACTACAGAGCAGGCCCCCATGCAGAACACACACCACCTCAACACAGAGCACCACAGAGCAGGCACCCATGCAGAACACACATCACCTCAACACAGATCACCACAGAGCAGCCACCCATGCAGAACACACAGCACTTCAGCACAGAGCACTACAGAGCAGGCACCCATGCAGAACACACAGCACTTCAGCACAGAGCACCACAGAGCAGGCACCCATGCAGAACACACAGCACTTCAGCACAGAGCACCACGGTTAAAACAGATCCTCACTCAGGATACATTGAAGTCCTATTGGCCCCTCACATAAGAGATGTGGTAATTACAGATGAGGAGAAGAAACCACAGAAAGAAACACATTCTTTATTGTTATTTGCAAAACGTATTTCTGTTTGTGATTGAGCTAATTATGTGTTTTCCATCTCTCTCATTGTAGATCCTGTGTCTTCTCGAGTTGTTGATGGTAACCCAAAGGAAAGTCTGAAGTCATTGCTGCAATTGGTATGAACTTTTAAAGTTTCATTTTATTTTAAGAACACTCTTCTAAACTGATGACCTACATTTAAGGGAAATAAATATTTAATATTATTTTGCCAAACTACAGTATTCCTGTATGTGTTTGAGGATGGACGATGGGGGGGGGGGGGGGGTAACTAAATGGCCCTCATGACAACTGAGCTGGAGCAATATCCATGGGGGGGTGGACTAAACTGCTGAGGCCATTATGAGTATTCTAGTATTTTGGACTAGGAGTTATTTGCTGCCACAAACACTGGACCCACTAATCCTTGGTTTGAAATCCCATGGTGAGGTAAGACTAAGACTGGAAACATCTGGAGCAGAGAGATGTGACCTCTGCCAGAGGGCAAGAAAAAAGTCCAGACATCTCCTGCAACACTGCAAGAGCTAGTAACTCTTCCTCCCGCCTCCTCTCAATAGATGTCATCGAGGGGTCCCCTTGGGCAGCAGCTGTGAATCCTAGCTTGCTCCTTGTGACTCTTGAGCTATTGGGGATGAGGTTCTGACTACAGCACACCTTAGAGTCTAAATTGTTTTAGTCTTAGCTTGAGTGATTGCTTATTGGAGGAACAGTCTGCCAACCATAAACAACAGAACAAGGACATAGCAAACATCAATTAGATAAGCAAGGATCCCAACAGTCCAAAGTAAATTAAATAATAGTTCTCTTCAGATTTCATCAATTCTTTTATTAGTGTTCATAATTTCATATAAAATCTGCCAGCACGTAATTCGCCAACACTTGTTTCGTCTCACACAGAGACTTCATCAAGGCATAAATATAGTTGGTGATTGTCTCCCAATCCGCTTGAGCTGTGTCAGGAACCACGCATCCAGCCCAATAAGACACATCCAATTGGAGAATTCTAAAAAGCATCCAGAACTGAAATCCAAGAATATGTAGGAGTATGCATATAGAAAGATGCCACAAAATCAAATGTCAACTGGACAGAACGTCACGATAAAAGCACAGTTCCAATCTTGATTCATGTATATGTTGGCCAAAGTGGTCATGGATGTATTAGACCCATGGTATACAAATATAGATAGTGATCCTAAATATCCGATCCACAATCTGCGGTCTTCCACAGAAGAGTCAGTAACGTGCTCTTAGTATCCACAAACAAGTATGTCGAAATTCGTAATTTCACGAAAAAAACGCCCAACAGTTTAAGCCTATACGGTATTGCAACCATGATAAGTTGCATTCCGAAAAGTCGGAGAAGCGGTCCATGAGACTCTCCGTAACCCACAGCATCGAGGGTGACGGAGCATCTCATGGACCGTTTCTCCGACTTTTCGATCTTGCGCAGTTTGCGCAATTGAACAAAGCATGACAATGTCACCGAGCCAATTTGGGTGCTTAAGGAGAGGTCAGCATCAATATGAAGACCAAGACTTTTTATAGCAGATTTAGGGGTGGGTAGCACACCTAGATCAGGGAGCCAATAGGAGGGAGTCTAGTGGGCAGGTGTATGGTGGGGAACAATGATCTAGTTTTTTTCTGAATTCAACCTTAGTTGATTTTCATTCATCCACGTTTTGACGTACAGTATAGACCTCTTGACTAAGATTCTGTAGAGTTGTCAAGGGTGAAAAAAAGCTGCATGTCGTCTGCGTAGTTGAAGATTTTTACACCCATCTGACGTAGACCTGAGATCAGGGAGCGTATTTAGATATTAAACAGAATTGTCGAAAGGGAGGACCCCTGAGAAACTCCACAGTTCAGGTCAACCATTCTAGATTTGAAGGGTGATAGCCACACAGACTGTTTATGGGCCTCCAAAAATGAGCTGAACCAGGCTAGTGCAGAGCCCCTGAAACCTGCTGCGGCAATGCGTTCTAACAGAATTTTGCGGTTCACGTTGTCAAATGCCGCAGACAGGTCAAGGAGGATCAGGGCCTGAGTGTGATCCATGTCAGCCTGTCCCTTGAGGTCGTCCAGTACTGATAGAATCACTACTTCGGTGGAATGTGCAGGATGGAAACCTGCCTGATGGTTGTCCAGGAATTTAGTAGTTTCCACAAAACAGCTGAGGCAAGTGGCCACATGGGTCTCCAACACTTTCGCCGGGAATGGGAAAAGAGAAATGGGTCTGTAGTTCTCCAATTTATTGGGATCTTTGCCTTGCTTTTTTTGAAGTGGAACGACCACTGCTTCTTTAAAAGCAAGTGGTACAATGCCAAGGGACAGAGAGTGGTTCAGAAATTTGAGAAAGATATCAGGGAAGGACCGATAGATTGCTTTTGAGACGTAAATGGGACAGTCCTCCTTAGGTGAGCCTGATTTGATATTAACTATGAGGTCCAAGAAACATTTCTTAACCATCAAGGGGAGGGAGTTGGGAACGCAAGGATTGGGAATATCCCTGTTGTTTCGGGAGCCACAGTTATTGGGGGCAATGGAATTTTGAATTTTCTTTATTTTATCTAAGGAAAAGGAATTCAGGTCTTTGCAAAGTACGTGACTAGCAACAAAGGATGGGGTCACACGGCTTGGGTTAGAGAGTTCCTTTACTATCTTAAACATTTCTGTCAACCATTATTGGAATCGAGTACCCTGTTCATGAAGAAGGCTCTCTTAGCCTCCAGTATATCTGCCTTATACTGATGAAGATTGGTTGTATAATCAAGTTTATCTTCGCCTTGTAGGTTTTCCTCCACTTCCGCTCAGCTTGGCATACTTAGATTTTAATGGTTTTGAGATCTTTGTTAAACCTTTTGGCTGCTTCATGTTGCCTTGGGCGGGAGGTTTTGGTCTGTAAAGGATCATGGAGATTAAAAGCCTTCGTTTGCCAGGCAGCAATCTCTCTCATTTATCTGGATTACCTTCCGATACCGGCTGCTCCCTAGACAGAGTTTCTACTAGTTTACCAGCTCAACCCGATTCCAGTTTCTAAAAGTGCTTTTTGAGTGAGAGGGGTTAGAACTCAGCGGGGGAGCAAGCAGATTAAAGCTGATGATAGAGTGGTCAGACCAAGTGCAGGGTTGTACTGCCAGGTTAGTCAGGTTGACATTAATTGACCACACTTGATCGAGGGAATGGCCCTTAATGTGCATGAGGGTGTGAATGTGTTGAGTGAGGTTTAGACAAGCAAGGGACTCAGAAAGCTCCCTGGAAGATTTTCCCTCGTCAGTCTCATTGGCCCAGTAGTTCAAGTCACCTATAATCATTACTTTGTCACAACATTGTTGTTCATATTTTTCACAGTGGCCCCTGAAGAAGGGCTTCTCATCTCAAAATGCATTGGGCAGGCAACGAACACACGGATTGAAACAAAACCTTCATTTCTTAACTAGGCCACTTTATGTGTTTCTTCGTTATTATTTATGTTTAAAACTAAAAGTTGCAGTTGTTAAATGTAATACCACTGAATGAATATCTTTGACATTGATGATTGATGAATTGTAAAATTGAAGAATGAATACGAATGAGAAACTGATACAGTAATTCTAGAATTCTTTACAATTGTCCTGATTATAAAAAAATGCGACCAGGCTACGAGTGACCAGTGACACTTGGAATAGAGAAGTATAACTATAGGTATGCAAGGCAGTCACACGTCCCTGAGCAGCACGTCAATATATTAAAATGCCATTCAAACGTCATAAATTGTTCCCGCATGATACATTAAAACCGGTGTCACCATAGCATTGAAGGAGCCGGGACCGATGTTCTAGATCTGCTCTGGAACCCTAGGCTGATGCCTCTTTTTGTCAGCATGAAAGTGTGGAGGGGAGGAAAATCATTAGCCAATCAACCATTACAGTGCCAATGAACTATGACTCCCAAGAATCACAGACTCCCATATTGATTTTGTTCATTTATTATAAAGCCAAGAACAGTTGGACATACAAGCACCTCATAATGAGGGTGTGGAGACACATTTTAACTAATGCAAAGCCAAACTTACGAGTGAAATTAAGACAGTGCAAAATGTACAGAATAATCAATTCCAGAATCAGGATACAGAAGTTCATGCCTCCAATATCGATATTCCCCTTAATTGAAGATTCATGGGTAGAAAGCATTAGTCTCTCCCTACTCAACCACTAGTGTGACACACCTACTTAGCATTTCCCAAGGCACGTTCTATAAAGTAAGCATGGGTGTAAAATTCGTTACGCTCGTGGAATTTTGCGGATTTTACGCAATTTCGTGATCTGCGAAATGCGCGAAATTGTGGCAAAATCCGCGAATCTGCGAGCGGGACAAAATTTGCTCCGGAAGCCCTTACAGGGTTAAAGTAGGTGCCCAAATTGAAGCTAATTTCTTTGTAACCATTTACAAAATGGTTACAAAGAAATTAACTTCAACTTGGGCACCTGCTGTAACCCTGTAAGTGCTTCCTGAGCGGCGTCTCGTTTCCTACTTGCAACTATTCTCTGACCACGCTCTGACCCCACTGTGATGGACAGCTCACTCAAGGGACCTCGGCGCCTATGGGCATGGTGGAAAAGTTACAGACACACGGGGTCACTGGAGACAACTCTTCTGAGCCTTTACGCAACTGTAGTGCAGGAATAGCACGATACATTTACCCAATGAGGTAGCACTTACTGATTCCCAGTTTCACTCCGATGAGAAAGTACAACAGTTCTTTATTATCAGTATTGCTGCATAATGTATCCTCTCCTCTCTAACCTTAACTCCTAAAACAAACACATTATTCTAACTAACAAGGATGAATTTCTTCACCTGCAACAGAAACATGAGAAAGAAGAACTCCAACTTGTAAAAGAAATTCACTAGCGAGTCTAATGCGAGAACTTCCAGGGGAAAATACAATGCAGTCCTACAGAAATCGGTCAACATAAGAAATGGCAGAAGGCCTCATGAAGTTACGCACATAAAATGAACATTAATACCGAGCACATCTGTTAACACGTTACATAGGTGCATCAAATATGTGAGTAAATGTCAGCATCATGTACAAATTCTACATGTTAATGTTTTCAACTAAACACACATAGATGCAACATTGGTTCCTTCATGTTTACATTGAAAATATCCCTAACACATCACCCTTCCTGTTATTACAATTCACTTCCTAGTGACCTAATGTTAACACAATAAAGCCTTCTCAGCGAGTGTGAACTACCCATGAATATAATGCATCCCTATAAATGAAAGAGCGAAATATGCGCTGTAACAATCCCCCCTCTGATGACAGGTGCCATCCCACCTATACCAAAATTCCCTGTAGAAAGAACCGATCTAAACATATGTTGTAGCCAGTATTTCGTTCAGAAATCTCTCGAAGCTCTAGATTTGCATAGTGACTATCCGGCGTGTCTCCATTCTCCTTTCTCGCAGTCTAAGATAATTTTCAGCTTGTTTGGACCAATGCCCCTTGTAAGTCTTCACTGTTCCCATCAGCAAGATGATACAAATCACAACTATTACTATTGGTTTCAAGATACAACCAAGAATTCCATTCCCAAGGCTTGCAAACCAACTTCAAATTTTACCAAATCCTTTCCCAACTTTGTAACTATCAGGAACTCATGCACACTCTAATTGATGAACAAAATTGTCAGTGTAGACATGTTAAGACAATAGGAGACAAAGCGTTAGATTGCAAACAAGTAATAAGTTGTCCTGGAATCAGTCGTAAGAAAGGGTGTTTTTAATGTTCAAGAGAGCCAGCCGACACGTGTTTCGTCGCGTCTGGGACAATCTTCCCGTGACTCCTCAGGGCTGGGGGGGATGCAAAGGGAAGTGATGGGGTACATGACAACAACATATAAAACCTAATGGTATGCGACAATTTACTGAACGTTGGACCAAACGCCAAAGGGAACCACTAGACGCGTGATTGTAGACATGGCGACGTGAGTGGGGTTGACATTTTGATGTAGAGCTGGTTGAAAAATCACAGTGGTAAGGCAACCATGTTGATTAATATGGTATATGTCATGCGTTGGTGTAGGAAGGTGGAAGTAGTGGGGGATAAGTGAAAACCATTAGTGCCACGTAAAATACAATAAGTGGAACAAGCAGTGCGGGGACGTGTACAAGCGAAGAGTGATCAGAAACATTAGGAGGAGTGGTGAAACCGATCATGCCTGTGTTTAGAAAAACACTGAAGAACTCATAGATAAATCATACCTATGGCGAAATATAGTATCGTGGGGAGAGTCTTTAAAGCGAAGTAAGAATGCGCAAGATAAGAACACATATGTTCCTACCTATCGTTTAATATCCTATCAAAAAATTGCTAGGGAAGAGATATAACGGGGGAAAATGCAAAATAAAAGGATGCTCACCATTAGTCGGTGATACTTCCGACCCGACATGGCCCTGGACTGTTTAGCTATGAAAAACAGTGATTGGAGGATTTCTAATAATAAAAGAATAAACAGAGCACGTATAGAAGGCAGCTCTGTATGAGTATAGTTTAAGAGCGTAATGCATGCGGGTAGTCTGAATTCCAGAGAAAAAAAATTGCCTGCTCAGTTATTAAGTTTAATCTTCGTAGTGCGAGATAAAGTAGGGTGAGTGAATACAACGTAGGACACTCAAAGAATGTAGAGAAGTATTGATGTGGAATATCTTGAAAGAAAAAAGTGTGGAGGGAGGAGGATCTCAATTAAGCGAGAAGAACCGCATATGCAAAGTGGACTGGTAGCAGAAACAAAATGTAAATGTCTATCAGCTAGATTCATCAAGCTTAATTGCGCTCGCAAAGGGCCAGATTCTGAGAATCTGGCCCTTTGCAAGTGCAATTTTTGCATTTGGGATTCATCATCCCAAATGCAAAATTCGCTACTAAAGAATTCGCACATTTGCGAGGAATTGCATTTAAGGAATCTCTATTTGAGATTCCTTAAATGCAATTCATGAACCATTTTGAAATTGCGAAATCGCAATTTAGGACCGCTATTTACCACGAAGTCAAACCTCGTGGTAAATAGCAAAAATTTTGAAAAATGCATTTAAATGCATTTTTCTAAGTTGCATGTTACACACACACATGTCCTTGGACATGTGTGTCCACAACATCAGGGGACACACCTGGCACCCTTGAAATCGCATCCTTATTTGCGATTAGCAAATTGCTAATCGCAAATAAGGAATAACTCCCCATTCATTCCTACGGGCCTAAAGGCCAATAGGAATGAATGGGAAGTTATTCCTTATTTGCGATTAACAATTTGCTAATCGCAAATAAGGAATGTGTAGGAATCGCAATTTATTTAGCAATTCCTGCATGAATCCCGTTTTGCAAGTCCTTAATAGCGATTCCTTATGAATCGCTATTAAAGACTCGCAAAACGGCCCTTTCATGAATCTAGCTGTAAGTCCCGGAGAGCCATAGTATACTAAAAAGTCTACTTTAAACGGGGATTGTAATGACGTAGCCCTAAACCCATGGTGTAAGCATGCATGGAGGAGAGATTAGCTGTAGGTCTGAGTTGTAAGATCAACCGCAAAAGCAACGCAATCTGATTGCAAAAAGAGGAGTGAGTGCATCTATGTCCCGGGGAGCAAAGACAAGTGGGCAAATCTGAACTTATATGGATATCGTGGTGTAGGAGACCATGGAGTCATGAGGGACAGGGTGAAACGAGGTGCAGAGGTGAAGTAACTGTGAAGAGCACACACTTACTTGAAGTTATTAATCGGTGTGTCTCCACGGGTTTTCTGGTTGTCGGAGCGGTAAATTATAAAAATCAGAGGCAGTTAACCCTAAAAAAGTAAAAAAGCTTTGTACTTCCTGACAATCTGTAATAGAGAAATGGCGATAGCTATACGAGCTCTCCCGTAGAGTGAGGGAATTACCTTATAGAATATAGAATATCATGGTCTGTATACTGTGGGCCTGATTCACAATGGTAAACGTACACATCTTGGGTAAGCTGACTCTTGTTTGGAATGCACAAGACTGCAATTTAATAATTAGTTTATGAGTGTGGCGACTCAGCGGTCAGGGTGGAGATCTCAGCTCCTAAAAAGGTAGGCAGATCAGATCTTTTTACATGAGTTCTCAACCCTTAACACTCATATACTTACTATTAAAAAGCACTTTTGTGAATTCAGTAGTAGCTACATAAAATAGGTATTTATTAAGAGAAGTAGCAAGCAATGTGCTATGGTGAATATCTCCACAGGTGTGTAGGTATCAATAGAGCAGCTTGTGCGGTTTAACCAGGCTCCCTAGATTAGATGGGCTCAAGCCACCCCAATTAATGACATGGGCCTCTCAATTTTTACTACAAAGCTAGGGCACGAGGGGTGCAATTTCTTTGCTTGCAGTTCAGCCTCATGAAACCTTTCCACTTCTTGTCTACATGTGAACCAACCTGAAATGAATAGTCTTTAGAGGAAGCCAGTGTTTTGCCTTCAAAGCTGGCAGACAAGTTCTCTGGGGCTATTGCAACCCAGCATAAAGTGAGGGGTTCACGTGACACTGAGGAGCACTGCCTGTTGGCCTTGGAAATACAGGAAAAAGATGCCACCTGAGTCACAATATGCAAACAGGAGCCACAGAAAATCATAAAAGCATGCAAACTAACCAGAACAAACAATACTACACAAAATATTCAAATACTGAACCATCACACAGCTATCAGCATTTGTGAAATTATTTAACTTGACACTTTCTCTCAGTGAATGAAGAATGTGTCAAGAATATTTTGCGTTTATCTCACTACATACACAAATGAAAACTGTTTTACTATTACCACAGAGTGGAAACCAGCTGGGCTCTGGTTCTGGTAGCCATTCTGACGTCAGCACCCACTCATTGATGCCCCCATCAATTCTCGTTCCAATGACATCCCAGTGCAGTGTACCAGCATCACTTTGGGTGACTTTGAATTCTACTAATTCTTTTGTGGAAGCTGTGTCCTTTCTGACAGCTGGCTTTAGGAGCCAAATAGAGATTTCCTGCTTCAGCAGCTCAGTAAGGGAAACAAGATGTGTCACTTCACAAAATTTCCCCAAAGAAACCCTGAAATTACAGAATGTTTTTGAATTTCTGAAGCTTTGTTTTCTGTAAGAAAAGGGGTTGTATGGTTGCTGTGTAGGAATTGCAGGTTTAAGATTGCATGTGGTTTTTTGTGTTTGTGTGTCTGTGCATACATGTTGCAAATATATATGTATATATGCAAAAAAAGAAGCAGAAATCTCTGGGTAGTTCTCAAGTTTAGATGCAGAGCAGCTCCTATACAGAGCACCCTACACCACCAGTGACACTCTGCTCACTTAAAAGGTCTGTTTTTGTAGCAGAATTTTTAAGCATAGTATTAGTACAGTGTCATCCACTCCAAGCTAGAAAGGGACAAAGTATTTTGACATTCATGCAGCAACGTTTTTAAGCATAGGATTAGCTAGTTTCATCCATGCTGAAATGTAAAATGACAAAAGCCTTGTACCACCACAGGCGGGGTACTGAATCTTTGGATTGATAACATACCATGCAAGCTAACCCAGTGTGAAGAAAAGCAATCCCTGGCATGTGTTCTGCTGCCATTACAACCATTTCGAGATGTTTAGATTTGTCAAGACACAATTTAAAATCAATGAAATATTTAACAATTCATAATTAATTGTTATTTTATTTAATATTTAATTTACATCTCACCATAGACCCCTACAAACCTAGCAGTCCAAAACAAAAAAATAAGTAAAATAATTCAGTATTGCCTATTTTACATATTGAAAATGCAATAAATAATTAATTTACAAATAATAATTAATAGCTTGCTGAACTATTACTTAGTAAACTTCCCACCATTTACCAGTACAAACCTAGTAGCCCACAACTAAAATAGAAGTGAAATAGTCAGTATTCCATTAATTACATACATATAATCAATTCGGTGATTCATTTATGAGTAATAGATTAATTCATTAATACTTAATTGACTTCCCACCCTAGACCCCTACAAACCTAGCATCACACAACAAAAATGTAGGTGAAATAAATCAGTGTTCCATATCTTACATAATTTAAACTCAATTAAATAACTAATTAACTATTAATGATTCATTGTTCATTACTTAAATACCTTCACTTCCTATACCCCCATGAACCCCAAAACACACTACAACACAATAAAATACTATTAATAATTACATTTAAAAATCTAAATCATTTAAAATTAACAAGCTGTGTTTTAGATAAATGTATAACTTTTAAATAAATAATAGTAACATAAAATAAATATATCAACTAAAATAAATTAAAATAATTAAAAACATTACTTTTGTAAACTATATAACTGAAAACGTTATTAAATCTTTTTATATTCTTTAAAGTTATATTACTTCAAAACCTTATATTCTTGTCACCAACATCAATGCATTACAATATTTTTGCGTCACAATATATAATTAACAATATCTATATCTCCTGATATTTTGAACTCGATATTTTGTCTAAGCAGCCAAAGATACAACACAATTACATCAATTGAAGACTGAGGTGCAGAAACGGGCTGAAATAGAGGTAACACAAATATATCAGATTGCGAGGACTTTCTACTGAAATTTGAAGACAAGGCTGACACAAGCCGCCACCAGCTCCTCAGGGGATGGGCAATTACCAGACTAAAACACGCTAGATGGAGTACAAGACATAGAGGCCCACACCACCACAAAATAAGGTTATAGAGAGTCATGTTCCATACTAAGTGTGTTGCATGGGAGAGGCAAGGCTGCAAGGACTGTCAGATGAGACATTCAGACAAGAGATGCACAAACAGCGACATAATTCTGTCTTGTAGAATATTCATTTCCAAAATCATTATAAAGTAATAAAATACTGTATGGAAGTGCTTAGGCTACTAGGTAGTCCTGGTCATGATCATATGTTACGAAAAGGTAACAATCATGAAACATGCATTATTATTATTCGAACATCTTTATCTAAAGCCAAGTGCTCATCTAACATTGTGTACTGTGGAAAAAGAACCTGTAATGTAAATAGCAGATGTAATGCGAAACAATGAAAATAGTCAATAAAACTTTTAAATAAATTAACAAATTTCTGGAAAATGTTATGGAAGATCAGCATTTCCATTATAGTTGGCATTGGTTGGGGGTGCTGTTATATTCCATATGGGTACAATAATATAGCCCGGGTAACATCATTACCCTTCACCTACATTCTTCCCTACATTACAATTGTAACGGTTTACCGGGACTGACCTTTTACCTAGATATGACACTGCATTCAGAAAGCAGGTTTTCCCTAGTTCAAAATCTCATACATTATGCAAGAGGATTCTTGGAAGCACAGCAGGACGACCATCTCCTGTATAATATCTATGTATAAAGTTCATGCCCGACGTCATCCTTAAGCCGACACAGTAATACAGCAATGTAGGAACCCTGGGGAGACCGATGGGTATATATACTTCACATCTTACTAAGACAGGACAGAGGAGACTGAGACTTCCCAGACGACACACTGACCAAAGACGCTGAGGTTCCTACATGCAGACACTACAGCTTGCAGGGGTCAAAACGTCCCTCGTGGGCTGTCCAACTCAAGACCAGGGAGTACGACCCTTCTTTTTTATCATGTATTTTATATACTTGTACGTATTCATGATTAGTGCAAGATGATAGAACTCTATCATCCTTTTACTTTTATAGCACATCGAATCATATATATCTTACACTGTCTAACCGTTGTTGCAGCTCATCTATTCTACACCAGAATAACAACTGTTCAACAAATGCTTATTGAAAAACGTTTAGCCCGTTTATTCTGTGTAACTCTCTGAGACTAAGTGAGCACAAGTGACTGAGCGAAAAGTAGTATATGGTTTCCTCTGTCCTGAGGGATCAGGGTTGTCATGGTCGATGGTTGCCAAGAACTATTTTCTCCTTGGTAAGAGGAGATTCTAGTGGTACTGTGAGCTAGTTGGTACAAAAGGCCAACATACCTGGTGGGGGTGTTCAGAATCAGTCTGACATGTATCCTACAGTTTATGCTGTCCAAACGTAGATCCTGTACAGTTTTATAGGAGTTTCTTGATAGTGCGAGTGCCACCTTGTTGCCTTATTTACAACATAGCAGATATGTCCTTAATGTCCTTAATGTAGATGCTGTCATCATAGACAATTGCTCTTGCAACTCAAGCAGAATATAAATCAGATCTCAAATGAGAAGAATTAGGTGCAATTAGTTACAAAGAATCGTAGATTGTATAGCGTGCTAAAACATGTCAGACAAGTCTTGGTGAATGGGAGCATTCTTTCTTTGTGTATTTATCTTTATTGGTCACAGATCATCATACCGGAGAATAGAGAGACGTATCTGAATGGGTCCCATCTGATTCCTCACTCCACAGAAATGCATGTGACAATAAGGGGCAGAAGCCCCTAGATCTATTACAGCATTTTTATTAGGTGGGAACAGAACTGCTCTTTCAGGAATATTTTTGGGGAAAACTGCCTAAAAAGTAATTTGTGGGTTATATACCTAATTAGTGAGATTTCAGTTAATATCCTGGTCATGGTCAACTTTTCTTACAGTCTGCATCATTCAGTATCTTCTCTTACAGAATAAATCTTGAGAAAGGTTCATAAGCGTTTTTTTTATTTATTTTTTATTTTAATTATATATTTTATTTTAATTATATATTTCATAAGCAAATTTATTACATTTTGACAAATTACAGAGCTGCAACCAAACCTTCTAAGCTGCGTTGAGGCTATAGGGAAGGCAAAAACTGCACCAAATCTTTCCAGCAACATAGTGCAAAGATGCGTGTGTTCCTTCAAGCAACATAGTGCAAAGATTCGTCTGTTCCTTCCAGCATTTGTTTTGAACTTGAAGGGGATGGCTCCAGAAGAAAATCATGCTTCAATACTTTTCCCTCTTGATTTGTGCTGTACAGCACAGAACACAAGTAAAGTTTGAAGAGTATTGAGAAAAGAAAACCTTTCTCATACCTTACACCTGCCTTTAAGAGACCTGCATTTCCAGAGTAAGTAGATAGGGATTTGTGCAAAAACACATAGGTGATTGAATGGAAATTCACAGGTAACACCAATGACCGACTCTCTTGATGGAAAGTAGCCTACAGCAGCTTTATAGTGCACATGTTTGTTACTTTAGCCCCCTTTCAAACACACATTATGATTTCATTGTGGTTTTGGGTTTTCAAAACCTAGGAGCAAACCCAACATGCAGGCAGTAAAATCTGTGCTCATCCGAGACACTTCTTTCATCTCTTCCAGAAGCACAAAACGCTTTGTGTAGCTGTTTCTGAAATGAAAAAAAATCATGCAAAGAGAGTTATCGAAACATTAAGGTCCATGTAGCATGCATTTAGAATAAAAGGTACCAATAATGTTGCAAACTAACGTTATTGAACATGAGAACTGTTTCATATAATGTTTGGGAAATTCTTCTTACCACTTTGTGACTTCAATTCTTTTGTAGCTGAACACCACCTTCAAAGAAATATTGGAAAAGCTTGAAGAACTTGGCTCTGCACTGATGGTTAAAGTAAGATTGATTATTATTTACTTCTATTTACTTACAGTGTCTAACCTGACTTGACATGGTACCTCAGATCATAGTGATTCGCGATCTAGCATGTGAGGGACAGTGAAATTCATGAATGGCATCTACACATATGTGGGTATTGTATACTGTCAGCAAAAGAAGGGGTAGATTGGGAATTGTACGGGTTGCTAATCCTCCCCCCACCCTAGTTGAAGACTGACCTCCATATCTAGAGGTGCCGCCATGTTGATGGGGGTCTATTGAAATAAATTGCTTCTGCTAGTGTGTCTGAAGCATTTTTTGAAAGCCTGTATCTGGATGGCTGCCATATTTTGGCATATTCCCAGCATTTGTATCTGCTGAAATAAACCCAACATGAGTGTTTCTTTCTGCAAAATAAATACCAACCCAATGAGCCTGATGTACAAAGGATTTTGTCCCTATTAAGTTATTGTTGATTTCTGTGCCCATGTCAACCATACTTCACCAGGTCATAGCAGTCAACCTGATTCATGCTGGTGGCAGGGCTTGTACTGTTAAATGAAAAGCAGCTCCTTGTCCAGCAGCTTGCTGCTAAGTATCAGACAGAGCACAGCTTTGAACTATCATTTAACTAGATAATGTTATTTTAATTTGCATGAAGCAGTGCAGAGGTTATTGATGTCATTTGAGATGTCATCAGTGATGTATATGAACATGTCATTAGTGATGTAATATTTGAGGCCATAAGCATTGCGGGAAAGCTAACTATAACTGATGAATTTCTCTGGTTTTGGATGAGTGAAATGTCAGCTTAACTATAACGTCACTCTAACCTTTGTTTTTTTATTGAATATATATATATATATATATTGATCTGTTGGCGTTTTAGATTTCTTACCAGGCTTCTGGCTTGTACAAAATTCTTTTTTGGTGTTGGAAAGCACACTACATAGACTTTGGCACTATGCCATTATACTTGCAATTTTGCTTGTTACTGTGCTTCCTTGATTACAATTTATTATTTTCCAGCCAGTCCCTTTTGAAATCTATTTGCCAATGGCCTATGCTTATATTTTTAGCAGCCTCCATTTTGAAATATATTTTTTTGTATGTTTACCCAACACACTGTTTATAAATTTGTTCACAATTGCCATGATTAATTTGTAACTTGAAAACCTAATATAAGGTGCTTGTTCTGCATTTGTGAAAAAACATTCTTATATTTGTTTGCACTGTTTCTTTATTTTTATTTTTCTTCTTTTGGGCGTGTTCCCCCAATTAAGCCCCTCCCAGTGTTATGTATATATATTCCCATTTTTTTGTTGAGTGCTTATATGTGAACAAGCTCCCCAGTGGAGCGAAACGCGTCATTTTCTAATAAACGTTTATTCCTGCTACTCACTCGAGTTGGATCCTTTGTGAGCTTTGTTTTGACTGTTTGCTGAGGCGTAATGAGGTCTGCACCCTGATGTTGCCTGTCATCCACTGACGGGTTGGGATTGCTTTTTCATATATATAACCACGCAGGACAACACCTATCCCGTGGCGAGGCATTTTAAAAGTCAACACCAAAGCAATAACAAGGATCTGAAATACTGGGTGGTGGATGCTGTAAGTGCGAGCAGGAGGGGAGGCAACAGGGAAAACAAATTACGTAAAATGGAAACCAACTACATACTCAAGCTCAATAGTAAACAGCCTGTAGGTCTGAATTTGACTGAGGATTTACACACATGTTTGCATAACTAATGATTATGAATGACAGAAATGCCCAAGTATGAGAAATTAATAAATGTGAACAACATAAATGTGTAAATAGGATGTACATATATCAATTAGAATTGATGTATATTTTTGGATAAGTGTGTATATTAGTTTATGTGTATATATAGTTGTATATAGGTGAAGATGATATAAATTGTGAATAATTAATTTTATACAGAACTAGTTGGGCAACTACCATATTCGCTGAAATAATTAATAACATGTGACAATTGAGTAATAAGTAGAAGGACCATATTCACTGATACATAGTATGTAAGTTAGCAACCTGAAGGAAAAGATAATCAATAGTGAAGTAACTGAGAACTAAAATGGCAACAGGATAAACTCGAACATAAGTGTAGTGGGATTGTAAAATAGAAGGAGAAAAGGTTGGCTCCACAAATAATAACAATGAAATAACTATCTAAATTCAAAATGTATAGCCCTCGTTTACATGGTTTTTAAACACTTTTTTGCACTGGAGCACTTTTATATGGGTATGGGTAAGAACACAAATAATGCAAGGCGAATTAAAATATCAAATGTAATGTTGAAGTTAATGCTTAACATAGTAATGGATAAAAGGCCAACATGGGGATTTAACCCAAAACTGCAAAAGTATGGCAACATTGTATAAATGTGGTGGATATTCTTTAAAGTACATAATGGGATTTAACCCGGAATTGTTTAAGAATATTTAGGGATTTATCCTAAACATCAAAAGAGAGTGGACAGCTAATAACTGTAAACATGCATTGTAAATACGTGTACATATCGTATTAATGTGATGTGTAAGTCCATCAACTGTGTTTACCCAATGGTTGTGACAATTCAAATGAACCAATCACTAATGAGCACTGTGCACTTTAAATATGCCAAAAAAACAAGGTTACGCTGTCATGTGATCAAGGCTTTTCAGCCGAAACGTTATGGCGACAGCTGAATAAACGAAACTAACCAGCATCCAAGTGTGGTCCGTGTCTGTTTCCAGCGCGATCAGGTCAGAGGTGATTGTGGCAGGAGAACGGAGGTTTTTTCATATGTGCAGCCGTTACGATATCACACGGCTCAACACGGACCCCTTCCTAAAGTCGGCTTGAGAGGGAAAAGCTGACTGGTCGACGCGAAGTGGTATCCGGTCTGAGGTCTCCCTCGGACTTTGTTTGCGACTTCCGAAAAGGGAGATTAGCGTCGGACCCCCCTGGAGTACGAAGATTGGAGACGCAAGTCCAGTCCTCCCGGAAGCGGCACAAGGAGAAAAGTGCACGAGTTCAGGAATAAGGACGGAGGACTACGCGATAAAAACAGTCAAGGTACCGGCGGGAGGAAGGTACGGGTGCGCGGGGTTACCTGTGGTGGGAAATTTAAAACATCCACAGAGTAACGTGACGCCCGCATACATTATCATCAGCGCAAAAAAATGTCTGCCGACAGCGTAAGAGAGCGGGAAGCAAGGGCAAGTACAATGTTCTCGGACAAACAATTGGCAAAACCGATTACCGAGATACAAGAACAGGCTGCCAGTAGCTCCAAAAATATATCCCTGACTGTTAAAATAAAAATACTGGAGAAGAAATCCCGTCAGGAACAGAGCAAATGGTGGGAGTCAAAATCCCTACAAAGCTACATTGAAGTTAGGAGAATACCGCGTGGTTTACGCATCCTATCAGCTCCCAGTTACGAGAACCCGAACCCGGACCTAATGAAGGAGTGGGCCGAGATAAACCTAGAAGCGTCCAGACAGCAGGTCCTAGTCCTGATAAAGTATGCCGATATCGACAGAGCTCGATTATTAGAGGAGATATCTAGCATCTACGAGGAATTGGAGGGAATGGGTCCGGAAGATGAAAAAGAGAAATTACTAAAGGAAATGAAAACCAGGTTGAAAAAAGAGGAGGAGAAAATTATAGACCGCAAAACCTATAAGTTCCAAAGAGATCGTACGGACTATGAATTAGGACAAATCTTCACATTTTCGAAACGATATGATTCCTTACGTAATGCGTCAGCAGGCAAAAATCAGGCAAACAAACAAACCAGGGTACCTCAAGCAAAAACACGAAAAGATCAGACTGACTCAACAATGTCAGATTTCAGCTCTGAGGGTGGGAGCGGATCGGAGTCAGAACAAAGAAAGGTAAATGGGGAAACACAACAAAAAAGACCCTCCCCTGGTGAAGAAATTGTTTTTTTATGCCAAAACAGACTGCAATCATTAAGACCTGGGACGCGAAAAAATTACAGCGAAGGAGGAAGAACTACATCTCGAGGAAGAGGAGGAGGGCAAGGCAGCGGAGGCAAATCAAATCAAACCACGTGGAGAGGCCGGGGGAAATGGGACAAGAAACAGTAATCCCACAAAATAACACAGTAATTAATCTAACTAAAATGGATTTAACAGAAAAGGAGGAAAAAATCCTACAGCTTGGACTGTCGTTTGCCCCCAGATCTAACCTTGACTATGCCAAAACACGAATAGATATATATAAGGCGGTGAGAAAACTAAAACTCAAAAAATACCATAAGCAAAGAAAAAGGAAAGGAGAAAACATCCAGGATGAGGAACAAGGCACCCTCACACAGGAGATGGAGGAATTATGGAATAATGAGGGCGAAGAAGTGCAACCGCCTATGCCTGATATTTTTGGTGGAACAAGAGGCAAGCAGAGAGAGGGGGAAATGGGGTTAACGGAGCTGAAACCCCCATCTACATTTTGCCCGATACTACCAAGAGATGGAATAGACATCTTCCATGAAAATGTGACTAATGATTTGAAGGAAATGCAGAAGCGCATAAGCAAGGAACGCTACAAAAACAACGAACAAACCAAGGACTATGAAAATTTGATAACAAAACTGAGCAAGGACAAAAACATAGTAGTTCGGCCCAGTGATAAGGGAGGCAACGTAGTCCTGCTCACTAAGGAAATGTATGATAAAGAAGCACTTATGCAACTCAATAATCGAGAACATTATGAGAGAGTGAACATGGCAACAATCAAAGGATGGCAGAGTGAGTACCATGACTGGTTGGCAAAATGGAAAAGGAGGAAACTCATATCCGAAGCAGAATACAGGTATTTAAAGGTGGACCATCCGGTGATGCCATGCATTTATTTCATTCCAAAAGTGCACAAGGACCGAGAAGACCCCCCGGGGAGACCCATTATCAATGCAATGGGGGGTTTGCTGGAAAATACATCGGTATACATTGATCAGTTTCTACAAACCTTTGTGAAAAGCTTGGACTCATATATTCGGGACTCGAGTGATTTCCTTGGCAAAATGTGCAACATTGACTGGCAACCGGGAGACTGGCTGTTGGCATTAGACGTAAGTTCCTTGTATACAAGCATAAAACATCTAGATTGTATAAATGCGGTCAAATACTATCTATCTAGAAGATCTGAAGACTGCATAGAACACACTGAAATGTTGCTAATTATGTTGACTTATTGCCTAGAACACAATGTTTTCATATTCAACAACCTTCTTTACCGACAATGTCAGGGGGTGGCAATGGGGGCCAGTTTTTCACCAAGCGTGGCATGTTTACACATGGGGGCTTGGGAGGAACTGGTCCTCAAAATCAACTTTGAAAAAGAAATGAAGGAAAACATTGTAACATGGTATCGTTTCATAGACGATCTGTTTGTAGTGTGGAGAGGGCCGCAAGTGGATGCGGAAAGATTCATTGAAAATCTAAATGGGAATGAGTTGAATATTAACTTTACCTACACAATGAGCCAGATAAAGATCCCTTTCTTGGATATAGAAATTTATACCCATGAGAACAAACTAGCTAGCAGGCTATTTCGCAAAACAACAGCAGGGAACACGATCCTGCACGCCAGCAGCACTCACCCGGCCCATCTAATACGGAGCATTCCGTACGGTGAGATGGTAAGGATTCGTAGGCTGTGTAGTGAACCTGATGAACTATTAAGAGCACAAGATGAATGTGCCAAGCGGTTCATGGAGCGAGGGTATAGCAAAGGGGTCATACAACAGGCAATTAAAAAATCCATGGTCAAGGACCGCAAGGATGTATTAGGTATTGGAGAGGCCTCGGCTGAGGCATCTAACAATGAACCCGTAACGAACCCTGACCACAACAAACAGGCAGAACCGTTCCGCATAATAGTAGGGTACTGTAACCAACATTATGAAGTACGAAAAATTATCAACAAAAATTGGCCAATAATCAGCAGTGATCCTTTAATAGGTCAGGATCTCCCAAAGAAAGCCTCCATAACCTTCAGTAAAGCTCCCAACATGAGACAAAGATTAGTGGCAACCTGCCCAGAAATTATTGACAACAGTTCTTGGTATCAGAACAATCAAGGCTTTTATAGGTGTAAAACCTGCAAAGCATGTGTACATGGTGTGAACAAAAAAATGTACAAGGACGGATTTAGTGACCAAGAGCATCGTATCACAAAAGTCCTGACTTGTAAAACGGACTATGCCGTTTACGTCCTCGAATGCCCCTGCAAACGGCAATATGTGGGAAGCACGAAACTTCCCGTGCATAAAAGGATATTGCAGCATTTAAGGGCGATAACCACGCAGGACAACACCTATCCCGTGGCGAGGCATTTTAAAAGTCAACACCAAAGCAATAACAAGGATCTGAAATACTGGGTGGTGGATGCTGTAAGTGCGAGCAGGAGGGGAGGCAACAGGGAAAACAAATTACGTAAAATGGAAACCAACTACATACTCAAGCTCAATAGTAAACAGCCTGTAGGTCTGAATTTGACTGAGGATTTACACACATGTTTGCATAACTAATGATTATGAATGACAGAAATGCCCAAGTATGAGAAATTAATAAATGTGAACAACATAAATGTGTAAATAGGATGTACATATATCAATTAGAATTGATGTATATTTTTGGATAAGTGTGTATATTAGTTTATGTGTATATATAGTTGTATATAGGTGAAGATGATATAAATTGTGAATAATTAATTTTATACAGAACTAGTTGGGCAACTACCATATTCGCTGAAATAATTAATAACATGTGACAATTGAGTAATAAGTAGAAGGACCATATTCACTGATACATAGTATGTAAGTTAGCAACCTGAAGGAAAAGATAATCAATAGTGAAGTAACTGAGAACTAAAATGGCAACAGGATAAACTCGAACATAAGTGTAGTGGGATTGTAAAATAGAAGGAGAAAAGGTTGGCTCTACAAATAATAACAATGAAATAACTATCTAAATTCAAAATGTATAGCCCTCGTTTACATGGTTTTTAAACACTTTTTTGCACTGGAGCACTTTTATATGGGTATGGGTAAGAACACAAATAATGCAAGGCGAATTAAAATATCAAATGTAATGTTGAAGTTAATGCTTAACATAGTAATGGATAAAAGGCCAACATGGGGATTTAACCCAAAACTGCAAAAGTATGGCAACATTGTATAAATGTGGTGGATATTCTTTAAAGTACATAATGGGATTTAACCCGGAATTGTTTAAGAATATTTAGGGATTTATCCTAAACATCAAAAGAGAGTGGACAGCTAATAACTGTAAACATGCATTGTAAATACGTGTACATATCGTATTAATGTGATGTGTAAGTCCATCAACTGTGTTTACCCAATGGTTGTGACAATTCAAATGAACCAATCACTAATGAGCACTGTGCACTTTAAATATGCCAAAAAAACAAGGTTACACTGTCATGTGATCAAGGCTTTTCAGCCGAAACGTTATGGCGACAGCTGAATAAACGAAACTAACCAGCATCCAAGTGTGGTCCGTGTCTGTTTCCAGCGCGATCAGGTCAGAGGTGATTGTGGCAGGAGAACGGAGGTTTTTTCATATATATATATATATATTACTTCACGTAGCAGGCAACTCTCTGGCTTGCAAAATGAAAGGCACACGCGAGTTGATTTTAAAGCTTTAGAATGCTTTATTCGGTGCTTGAGTCCTCTCCCCCCCTATCGACAAACGCGTTTCGCCTCGCGGCTTTTTCAATGTCGACTACCATTATGTGACACAACCATTTTAAACCCTCCATACGTTATCATAGCCATGAAAAGAGAAGATGGACATTTCACCAGCCCCAATGGTATCAGTTGTACGGTGGCCATCTTACAGTGGGTTAATAAAATGCAAATATATCAAATTCATTTATAAAGTGCAAGTGCTGAAAACTTTAACAAAAATTTAAACCAAAATTAAGGAGTTAAAACATTTTCCATAAGCAGGTATATTTTTGTATACAAAAGAAATTCATTACTTGCAATACGTATTGCCTGTTATAAATCTTGGCCACAACAGGAGCAAAGAAGGATCTGATTAATATCTACACAATTCGTAAACATTAGATCAATTTCTATTATCACAGAACCTGTTGCGGTAGCAAAATTGTACCCTGGATGGGCTCGTTATTATATATATGTCTAGCAAAACTTGCTGCTAATAGACAGTCTTATTTTAATTGTTTCAAGTAGAGCAGCAGTTTACAACGTAAAGGATTCGGGGGAATGAAAAGGATATATGTGTTCTTACATATGTTTATACATATTTGCACTTAATCCTTATTCTTACAATGAAGCTGTTTTTATATTCTAGGTATGACATAGCCACTTATTACTCTAGGTGGGTCCAAAGTTCCTCATCATTGTTGAGTCCAGCCGGATTCATACTTTGGAGCTCTATAATGTATCGGGACTCTTTGGCTCTGAGTTTATTTAACCTGTCTCCACCCCTTTCGTGTTTATCTACCCCGTCGATGCAGTAATATTGCAACAGATCCCTGTTACTTTGATGGTAAATTTCAAAATGTCTTGCGACAGGGTAGGTAGGGTCTTTGTTCGAAATGGCCCGCATGTGTTCTAATATTCGCTTTTTAGTGGGGTTCTTAGTGCTGCCGATATATCTTTTGTTGCACGGACAAATGAGACAGTATATGGTATACTCAGAATTACAGTGGTAAAACTTGTTAATTGTTCTTACTGGCCTAGGGTCCCCTGGCCCACCTTCAAAAGTAGTGTTTTTTTTACTAAATTTACAGGCTTTACATTTCCGACAGGGAAAGAAGCCATTTATTCCTAGTTTGTTCTGTGTTATATTGGATTTAGTAAAGTGGCTATGTATTAGAGAGTCTCCGATTGATGGACATCTTTTATATGTGATTGGCGGGCGTTGTGAAATATGGTCTTTTATTTTGTTATCGGATTGGAGGATATGCCAATTCTTTTGAAAATTTGGATGATTTGTGCAGATTTATCATTGTACGTTGTAATCATTCGCACAGTGTTGTCCTCAGTTTTAGATTGTTTAGTTTTTTTATTTTTGGAAGACAGTAGTGTTTTCCTCTCAATCTTCTGCACCTTTAATTCAGCCGTTTTTAAATGTCCTTGCCTATACCATCCGTCTGAAAAGTGCGATAATGCATCATTTTTAGCACTTACATACTTCTCCTCGGTGGAGCAGTTGCGCTTTAAGCGCAAGAGTTCCCCATAGGGTATGCTTTTGATTAGGCTTGTTGGATGGTGACTGCCTGCGTGCAGAACTGCATTGCCCGCAGTGGGTTTTCTGAAAAGACGGGTTAGTAGGGCATTGTTTGCAATGTAGACCTGTAGGTCCAGATAATTGACCATACTGTTGCTGATATTCCCTGTAAAAATCAGGTTTAAGTTGTTATTATTTAGAGATGCGATATACTCCTCCGCCGAGGGTCGATCGCCTCTCCATATGATGAACAGGTCGTCAATGTATCGCGACCAAAGCACAATCCTATCTAACCATTGGTCATTGGCCTCCCCCCAGGCTACGTGCTTCTCCCACCAGCCGACGAAAAGGTTCGTGTAGCTGGGGGCGAAGCACGTACCCATCACTGTACCACAATTTTGTAGGTACAGTTGTCCATCAAACACAAAGATGTTGTTATGAAGACAATATGAGACCCTCTGTAGCAGCATTTCATTGTGTTGTGTACATTTTGGATGTTTTTGGCCCAAAAACCATCTTATTGCATTTAAATAAAAATAAAAAAAATAAAAAAAAAATATATATATATATATATTACCTACTGGCGGTCGCCAGTAGGTAGTTATAGTTAGGATTGATTTCCATAGGGAAATCGCAACATTCTATTGGGAATAACTTTGGCGCCGGTTGAGGAATCTGCCTGCATTTTTCAGCAACTTTGCCTCGCGGCGCTCCGGTCCATCTCTGAAAGTTTGGGGGGGATCCGTGAAGCGGGGGCCCAGATAAAAGGGGGGTCCCAAAACGTGTTTTCCCCATGTTAATTTCCATAGGGCGGTCGGTTTCACTTTTAGCTCTAACGGCTGAATAGATTTTCACCAAACTTGGCAAAATTGTAGGGATTGGTAGCCCGATGTGCCTTTGCTATGTCTCAAGATATGTGCTCCAGAGGATTTTGAGTAATTTAGGTTCAAAAAAATTTATATATCTATAGCCGCGCCCTGGTACGCGCACCGGGGAGCGCTCCGGGCACGCCACGCGACTTGCGTATGGAAAGCTGATTGGCTCTCGGGTGTCTGTAAACATTCGAAACAGTCCGGAGCGGCCGCCATCTTATGTCTCGGTAGGATTGAGACACAAGAGGTGGTAAAAACAAAGGGGGAAATAGCCAAAAGGGGGCAGGGTAGACCCCCCTGACCCTCTAGGTTTGATGTGGGGGCTATAAAAGGGTCCCTCGAGTATAAAAAAAAATATATATTTTTCGGTTTTCGCGGGGGGAGCGCCTGGTACGCGCACCGGGAGCGTACCGGGGAGCGTACCACAGGGAAAACCCAGTGAAAGAGTAAAATAATAATTTAAAGTGCTTAGAGGTAGGGTAGCTCTGAATAGAGTTGTTGTGTTGTGTGGGTGATTTAAGTACCAACATGTAGGTACCAATGCAGAGTCTTAAATTCAATGTACACCTTTTTTATGTAGATATCTAGCATGTTGTTATAGAAGTTATTGTGGTATATGGAATCCATACCATTGTCTGTCAGGAAAGCAGAAACATATATTGGAAAATACCAAGGCAGTTTGAGGAAAAAGTGCCATCAATTGTTCAAAGGTGTCCTTTAAAAGCATTTCCAGACCTACTCCAGTCAAAGTGCCTAAGTCATTTCCACCACAGTGCAGAATTATGAGGTTAGGGTGTGGCAAATAAAAAAAGGTTTTCACCAATGGTATCAATTGGTGACATCTCAATCCTCTCTGGTCAATCCATTTAATGTTAAAATTTGGTAAATCAAGGTTGTGAACATTTCTGGCAGCTCCATACCTTTGATCCCAGTGGATATAGCTATGTCCAATAATCCAGACAGAATACATGGTAGAGGAGGTTCTGGTGCAGTCAGATGAAGTGTAGGAATAAAATGGCAGTTGGAACAGTAGGAGTTTGCAAAAAAAAACTGTGGAGTTTCAGTGCTGTTGAATCACAAGCAATGATTGGTAGATTGAGATAGTTGAAAACTGTAAGTTAGGGTGCATGGTTGTGTTCTGTGTAAGAAGTAATTTGAATGGTTAAAAAAAAGTCATTTAAAGAAACCTTGCACCAGATAAGCTGGTGTATTCGCAGGTCAAACATCCTTGCTGAGCGGATTTGCAACATTGTAGAATACACTTTAAAACCTGAGAGCTCAGTGAGTAGGGAGTTGCTATGGTAACAAGTAGAAAGGGCTGAGGGGGGGAAGGGTGTTGGTTTGGGATCACTGACATAACCTCGACAGACCGAATATCGACTGTACAAAATATCGCCGAAAAATTATCGACTATAAAATTATCGATTGCCTATACTTAAACAACAAAACACAAAAATATCGAAACCACATTATCGACTACAAAAAACAACGACTACTACAATATCGACTAACAACATTATCGATTTCTAAAACATCGATTATCACATCTTTCAATGAAAAACTGACAAAATATCGAATACAAAAATATAGATAGCACATTTTTTTTTTTTAAATATCGAAATTACTACATCCTTGAATAAATCACTGTATTATCTTAAAATTTAGTCATACTATTCATATTTATTCACTAATTGTTTCTAAAATGCTATAAAACATACTATATATTTTCCTAACATTTATAACACAAAATAAATACAAACATACATTTTATAATACATAAACAATGTTTCGAACAACTAAACATTTCGTACTGCAAATTATATATATTTCTCCACTTTAAAAATATAAAGATAACATTACCTATACAAAATAAGGCCTTACACATTAAATAAACGTTAATTGGCGTCACCCATATAAGGAAAGCAATTAGTATAACAGGTTAAAAAATTCAAATCCCCGAATTAAAACAGACTATCAATTTAAACAACCAATCCTACTTCAGAAACTATTAGACTAATACTATATAAACAAGATTACAGCAAACTAAAAATGCAGCCTAAATCTCCTAACTAAAGGAAGACGAAACTCTGCAGGATTTCTGAAAGAAAACGTATTGACTTCAACATAAAGACAGCTACACCTATATAAAGTAAGTACTACTACATTATTTTCCATCGAAAATGTAACTCTCAAACCTCACACCTATGGTTAAAAGCCAAATACATAAAATATATGTTTTTTTTTTTACTATTTATCCTACAGACAAAAAGAAAATGCAGAAGACCTAGACAACACATGGACATCAAAAGTTAAATATAAATAAGTAAGTATATAATTTAAATGTAACTTCGACATTTAATAGATAGGTAACTAAATAGAAACTAGCTAAAAACCTCTACCAAAATATCATAAATAGTTCTAAAATATTTCTACACATTTTCTCAACTTCCACAGGTACAAATATATATACACAGAAAATAACAGTTTGAAGAACATCAACACCTGAAAAGAACTACTTGAAATCATAAAAAGATTTACAGGTAAATCAGAAATGTGTTAAACTGTATTATTAGAATACAACATTATTTTTTGAACAAATGTAATGACATTCTCTTTTAATTACCTCCTAGCACTACAATACAAGCATGACTGAAGGAGCTAAATTCATTTATTCACAAAAAGGGAAAATGCTTCTTTTTTACATGGGATATGTCTACACTCAAGAGAAACAAAAAGATTTGAAAGTTTTTTGGAAGTGTACGAAATATTATGCCAACAAATGTTATGGTAGAGCTATAACTCAGGAGACTACTGTTACTTATACTAAGGAACATAATCACCCACCCAATGTAACAGAAATAGAGATTAGACAAATGCTACATTCCCTTAAAGAAGCTAGTACTAGTACTGATCAACCAACAACTGCTATTCTAAAACACCATTTAAGTGTACTTCCCCAACATGCTTTTAGCCAATTACCATCTATCGATTCCCTAAAAAAAACTATAGCTAGAAAAAAAAGAGCAACATGCACTACTCCTCCCACACCAAAAACTTTTGAAGAAGTGCAAATTCCCCCTGAACTCTCTGTAACTCACAATAAAGATGATTTTATACTCTATGACAACAAATGTAAAGATAAAAGAATTATACTGTTTGCCACAGCAAACAACTTGACTAAACTTACCCAATGCCAAACTTGGATGATGGATGGTACTTTTTCTGTATGTCCCAAACCTTTTTATCAATTATACACTATCCTTGGTCATTTCCAAAATGCTAATATTCCATTCCTTTATGCCCTTCTACCAAACAAACAGCAAGCTACCTATCAAGAAATACTAACTGAAGTCAAGCAACATACTAACAACTATTTTCCACAAAAAATTATCATTGACTTTGAAAAAGCTATGATAAACACCATCCTTAAAACATACCCACACACAGCAATACAAGGTTGCTAATATCATTTTAACCAATGTATCTGGCGACATCTACAACAATCTACCTTGAGTATCCAATACGCCACTGATAGCACTTTGCTTATCAAATAAAAAAACTCATCGCCCTAGCCTATGTTCCACTGACAGATGTAACTGAGCACTATAACTTGTTAATAGACAGCCCCTACTATAAAAGAAATGAAGAAAGACTAAGCCCTATGCTTGACTACTTCGAAGACACATGGGTAGGAAGGCTACACAGATCAGGCCATAGAAGACAACCCAAATACCAAATAGCTTGGTGGAATGTCTACCTTAGCACACTAAATAAGGAAGCAAAAACCAACAATGCAGTTGAAGGATGGCACAATGCCTTCCAAGCAACTACAGGCCGAGGAACACCTACCCTTCACAAATTAATACAATCCTTACAAAAAGAACAGAGTTACCAGGAGCTCCGAATGGAGCAATCAGAAACTTTGATCGGACCTAAACTCACCAAAGAAAGGAAAAAAATATATAACACACTCCAAAGTCAAGTTACCCTCTATCCAACTAGCAAAGGACTAGACTATCTATCAATGATTGCAAAAACTATTCTTTAAAACATAACATAACTATACACGTGACATTAGGCTTTTTTTTTTGAAAATCCTTAATTTTTACATGTAACAATTTGCAATTAAATTATCAAATACATAATATTAACATATATAAAATGTATTTAGATAATGTATTTACAAAATGCTACATACAACATAACTAAAGCAAAAATTAAAACAGTTTCCCCACCCATAAAAAGTTTTGTAAAAAATTACCTTTCTGTTGCACCTTCAAACGTAATCCAATTCCAAGCAATCCATACGACACCATAGCAAAAACCCATTCAATCCATGGAAGCCCCAAAAAAAATGCAAAAATACAAGCAAATCCATAGCGACTCCTCTCCAATGTAATACACACGATATACCATTGAAACCCGAAAATAGTAATTTGTAAAAAAAAACGCTCCTGCAAAACGTGAAAACCAATACATTTGTGTGCTAAAATAAGAGTATATAATACTCGTCACACAACTCTGATCGAAAAAGAAGGACCTCCTCAAAAACAGTAAAACGCGACGATAACCTTGAAAAAATAAAATACATACCCACCCACACAAAAACACCCATACATATATAAAAAGACATATTTATACACCAAACATATTATCTTTGTAACATTTAAACATATTAGCTCACGTCACACACCTACAACTAAAACGCGGCAAAAATTAAATATCGTACACTCTAGCGAAAACCGAAAACACAATCTTCTCTTAATAACCCTATGTACATAAACTTAAACACACCACACATACACTAACACTAACTTCATTAACTTATAAAATACAATAAAAACAAACTTACCCTCTCTAACGCGAAGCAGCATCCAACCGCGATCTGTTGAAGCACCAAATAAGCCTAAATAACATTACGCGGTTAAAAAGTAGTCCCTGTATACAGCAAAAACCTCATTAATTTCTATATTTCAACACTTAAAAAAAATACACTGAGTATTATATTAAGTGTAAATAATTATTTAAATTGTAGAAAATTATTTCTTAAATATGCATTACTTTCAAATAATTATTCAAGTGTTATCTGTTACTTTAAATAATATGTTATTATTTATATATACATGTTGAAAATAATCTATATGTTAAACAAATGTGAATATATAACCTTGTTACAAATAATTTGTTTATAAAAATAGCTCATATTAGTTCAAACATTATGTATGTATCTAAAAATGTATTTGTGTGTTTATCTATGTTAAAATTAATATTATAAATATGTTAAATATTCATAATATAAATTTGTAAAAAAAAATATGATAACTTTGTAAAAAACTAAAATGTTACTGTTATAAAACAAATATACATATTTATCTATGACGATATATTCAATGTCTATGTGAATAACATAATTGTTATTAAATGAAAAGTACATATTACCAATTTGTTTCTTTAACTAATTTAATTACAATATATGTGAATAAACATATAAATATTTAAATATCATATCTTTGTTAAAAACATATGTATGCACTTCATATATTTTTTTGGATAATAAAAACTGTTTACTTACAATTTTCAATAGAAATAAAAAATACATCTGTACTTACAATTTATTTTGTATATGTTAATAAACTGTTTTTCATTCATTCCATTTAACCCTGTGTATGTTTCCTTCTTTATTATTCTATATGATTATTAATTGCATATGAAATATTCTATTTAAAATGCATTTTAAATTTTAATAAATGCAAAAATTTATTTATCTTTTAACTACTACAATAACAATAATTATCATTAATACAAATTTTTTCATATGTAATTTTAAAACTTTATTATAGTATCCTACCAATAATAGTTATTTGTATTAAAAATGTTTTCTTATTTACACAGCACCAATTATAAACTCACAAAACCATTCTACACATTAAAACCATACAAATTACAATTCCCACTTCACCAATTGTAAACTCATGGAAGGTGCTGGACACTGAACCCATACTAATTACTATTCCCACTCCACCAAGTATAACATCAGGGAAGGTGCTGGACACTGAACCCATACAAATTACTATTCCAACTCCACCAAGTATAAACGTAATTTTTACCCTGTACCCCTGTACCCAAAAACCCCAAACTGACCCTGAACCCTAAAAATACCCCTTTACCCAAAAACTGAAAACTTACCCTGAACCCTAAAAATACCCCTTTACCCAAAAAACTGAAAACTGACCCTGAACCCAAAAAATACCCCTTTATCCAAAAACTGAAAACTGACCCTCAACCCTAAAAATACCCCATTACCCAAAAACTGAAAACTGACCCTGAACCCTAAAAATACCCCTTTACCCAAAAACTGAAAACTGACCCTAAACCCTAAAAATACCCCTTTACCCAAAAACTGAAAACTGACCCTGAACCCTAAAAATACCCCTTTACCCAAAATCTGAAAACTGACCTGAACCCTAAAAATACCCCTTTACCAAAAACTGAAAACTGACCCTGAACCCTAAAAATACCCCATTACCCAAAAACTGAAAAATGACCCTGAACACTAAAAATACCCCTTAACCCAAAAACTGAAAACTGACCCTGAACACTAAAAAAAAACCTTTACCCAAAAACTGAAAACTGACCCTGAACCCTAAAAATACCCCTTTACCCAAAAACGGAAAACTGACCCTGAACCCTAAAAATACCCCTTTACCCAAAAACTGAAAACTGACCCTGAACCCTAAAAATACCCCTTTACCCAAAAACTGAAAACTGACCCTGAACCCTAAAAATACCCCTTTACCCAAAAACCCAAAACTGACCCTGAACCCTAAAAATACCCCTTTACCCAAAAACCCAAAACTGACCCTGAACGCTTAAAAAAAACCTTTACCCAAAAACCCAAACCTATAACATTTTAAATATAATTATATACTTACAAATACTTACGTTGTAATGGTATGCGTTGTAAAAGTACCTGCGTTGTAAAAAAATTCGTTGTAAATACATGCGTTATAATGGTATTTGCGTAGTAAAATTTTCGTTGTAATGGTAGTGCGTAGTAAAAGTTGCGTGGTAAACGTTGTATACCTTTAATAAATATTATTATTTCCTTCTTTATTATTAAATTACTTCCCACTCTATTCCCCTATAAACCCACAACCCGCTACAGGAAATAAAAAAATTAATTTAACATAATTAGCAATTAATCAATTAAATTAAATTAATTACCAATTAAATTATAAAATAATCAACAAATATTTTTTAAATAACAATTATTTAAATATTACTAACAATTAATAAATTTACATATTTAATGATGTATAATTAAATTACTTCCCACCCTATTCCCCTATAAACCCACAACCCGCTACATGACATAAATTATTTAAATTAACATAATTACCAATTAATCAATTAAATTAAATTATTTACAAATTAATTTTTATATAATTAAAAAATATTATTTAATTAACATTTAATTAAATATTACTACCAAATCATAAATTTACATATTTAATTAATTATAAATAAATTACTTCCCACCCTATTCCCCTATAAACCCACAACCCGCTACATCACATAAATATTTTAAATTAGCATAATTAGCAATGAATCAATTAAATTAAATTAATTACCAATTAAATATTATATAATTGAAAACTATTATTTAATTAACAATTATTTAAATATTACTACCAATTAATAAATTTACATATTTAATTAATTATAATTAAATTACTTCCCACCCTATTCCCCTATAAACCCACAACCCGCTACATCACATAAATATTTTAAATTAGCATAATTAGCAATTAATCAATTAAATTAATTACCAATTAAATTTTATATAATTGAAAACTATTATTTAATTAACAATTATTTAAATATTACTACCAATTAATACATTTACATATTTAATTAATTAAAATTAAATTACTTCCCACCCTATTCCCCTAAAAACCCACAACCCGCTACATGACATAAATTATTTAAATTACCATAATTACTAATTAATCAATTAACTTAAATTAATTAGCAATTAAATTTAATATAATTAAAAAATATTATTTAATTAACAATTAATCAAATATTACTACCAATTAATAAATTTACATTTTGAATTAATTATAATTAAATTACTTCCCACCCTATTCCCCTAAAAACCCACTACCCGCTCCTAGAAATTATTATACTATTTGAATAAATTTTTATATTTATTAATTGTTTATAAAAAAAAATTCAATATAAATACATAAAAAAATAACATATATTTAATCATGACTGTCGATAACACAACTTTCGATATTCTTAAAACCGATATTTTGACTTTCGATATTTTTAAACTACTAAAAATAACGATATTTTTTACTATCGATATTACTTACTCGATATTTTTTCAATCGATATTTTTTAACATACATGAAAATCGATAATAAATACATCGATATTACTTACCTCGACATTAATGCCATCTCGATATTCTGGAGTCGATATTATGTCCAGTCGAAAATAAAAACTCGATATTTAGACTACACACCGTTGGTTTGAAAATACAGAGGGAAGAGTTTTGGTTGGTTACCATGAGCAATATGTGGGTAGAATTAGGGGTTTTCTGTGCCAATAATGGTTGCAGTGCCTGGAGAATATACCTTTTGCTCTGCTAAAGAAATATTGGTGTGTGTATCTGACACTGTTGTGAATCTCCTAAAGCATTTGTAAAGGTGAGTTATGATTTATTTAGATAGAGAGTTCAGATTAAGAAGCACATAGGACCTGTGTTGTGTTCCTAAAATGGTAATTGAAAAACTATTTTAGTGCAAATCAATGGGTTTTATTAGTGAAAATAAATGCTTATATATGAAGCACATAGGACCTGTGTTGTGTTCCTAAAATGGTAATTGAAATACGATTTTAGTGCAAATCAATGGGTTTTAGTAGTGAAAATGAATGCTTGTAAATAGGATCTGTACAGTGTTTCTAAAATGTTAATTGAAAAACGATTTTAGTGCAAAACAATGGGTTTTAGTAGTGAAAATGAATGCTTGTAAATAGGATCTGTGCTCTGTTCATAAAATATTAAATAAAAAACGAATTCATTCACTGCGTCACCTCTACGACCCTTTCTTGCGTCAATATACCCATTTTGCATACTTTACACCTGACGTAGGTATAATGTGGCGCAGGGGTTTACAAAGTGATGCATCTACCTAGATGTGTCACTTTGTAAATATGACTGAATAAGGTGCATTTTTAACAGCACTGGTGCGTCACAAAAAGTGACGCACCGGTGGCGTAAAAGTGATGCATGGCCTCATAAATGAGGCCTTCAGTTTTCTACTCATGCGTCATATTAAATATATGACGTATTATGTCGCAAGTACTTTTAGATATGTCAGTATTTCAGACGTATCTGTAAGCGCAAAAGTGATGCATTGCTGGAGTGTGTCACAAAAATTATGCAACTCCAGCAATGCATCCTTTCACATGGGGCCAGGCCCCATGTGAAAGGGCCTGCACCAGTCTTACGCCTGCTGTGAAACAGGCGCAAGATTTGGACGCAACAGCGTCATAAAAGTGACGTAGTGATATCTCATAGATTTTACTGCGTCACCTCTAGGACCCTTTCTTGCGTCAATATGTCCCTTTTGCATACATTACACCTGACTTAGGTAGAATGTGGCGCAGGGGTTTACAAAGTGATGCATGTACCTAGATGCGTCACTTTGTAAATATGACTGAATAAGGTGCATTTTTAACAGCACTGGTGCGTCACAAAAAGTGACGCACCGGTGGCATAAAAGTGACGCATGGCCTCATAAATGTTGTCTTTTTGTGGAGAAATGACCCCTCTGTGTACATTACACTTGAAAGAGGTATAATGTGGTGCAGAGGTTTAAAAAATGACGCATCTACCTACAGGGAGCGTACCGGGGAGCGTAGCATGGGGAAAACCCCGTTCATTCACTGCGTCACCTCTACGACCCTTTCTTGAGTCAATACGTCCCTTTTGCATACATTACGCCTGACGTAGGTATAATGTGGCGCAGGGGTTTACAAAGTGATGCATCTACCTAGATGTGTCACTTTGTAAATATGACTGAATAAGGTGCATTTTTAAGAGCACTGGTGCGTCACGGCGTAAAAGTGACGCATGGCCTCATAAATGAGGCCTTCAGTTTTCTACTCATGCGTCATATTAAATATATGACGTATTATGTCGCAAGTACTTTTAGATATGTCAGTATTTCAGACGTATCTGTAAGCGCAAAAGTGATGCATTGCTGGAGTGTGTCACAAAAATGATGCAACTCCAGCAATGCATCCTTTCACATGGGGCCAGGCCCCATGTGAAAGGGCCTGCACCAGTATTACACCTGCTGTGAAACAGGCGCAAGATTTGGACGCAACAGCGTCATAAAAGTGACGTAGTGATATCTCATAGATTTTACTGCGTCACCTCTACGACCCTTTCTTGCGTCAATATGTCCCTTTTGCATACATTACACCTGACGTAGGTAGAATGTGGCGCAGGGGTTTACAAAGTGATGCATGTACCTAGATGCGTCACTTTGTAAATATGACTGAATAAGGTGCATTTTTAACAGCACTGGTGCGTCACAAAAAGTGACGCACCGGTGGCGTAAAAGTGACGCATGGCCTCATAAATGAGGTCTTTTTGTGGAGAAATGACCCCTCTGTGAACATTACACTTGAAAGAGGTATAATGTGGTGTAGAGGTTTAAAAAATGACGCATCTACCTACAGGGAGTGTACCGGGGAGCGTAGCATGGGGAAAACCCTGTTCATTCACTGCGTCACCTCTACGACCCTTTCTTGCATCAATATACCCATTTTGCATACATTACACCTGACGTAGGTATAATGTGGCGCAGGGGTTTACAAAGTGATGCACCTACCTAGATGTGTCACTTTGTAAATATGACTGAATAAGGTGCATTTTTAACAGCACTGGTGCGTCACAAAAAGTGACGCACCGGTGGCGTGAAAGTGACTCATGGCCTCATAAATGAGGCCTTAAGTCTTCTACTTATGCGTCATATTAAATATATGACGTATTATGTCGCAAGTACTTTTAGATACGTCAGTATTTCAGACGTATCTGTAAGTGCAAAAGTGATGCATTGCTGGAGAGTGTCACAAAAATGATGCAACTCCAGCAATGCATCTTTTTTTATCCTTCCACACCCCCATTCTTTTTCTACATTTTGTTTGAATAACCACATTCCCCATGTTCACTCTCCTTCTCCTTACTTTTGTTCCCAACACTCACCTTCTTTCAGTCCCCCTACTTCACTTCCTTTCTCCTCTCATACTTTTCTGTTCTTTCTTACTCATTTTCCTTTCATTTATCAATGCACTCCACTTCACTTACTCTTTTTAATTTTTTTAAGAATATAGCTCTTTGATGAGAATTGGAGGTAGTTCTGAAAAGAACTTTTTTTTTTCTTCTTTTTTCTTTTTTTAGAACTACAACAAAAACAGGGAATGGAATCTGCTCAACAGGAGCAAAAAAGAACAAAAAAAAAATTAGGGCTGGTAACGGCAGTGATGGTTCTCCAATGCTCGAACCATGAGCAGAACACTTTGCTCCCCACAGGAAAGTAGCTGATCACAGTATCTGCATTTAAGGGCGCCTTTGTTAAATGCAGGCTGAATGTTCAGAACCTGCTCTTGTGATCTCCCCCTCACTGATGGTGTTCGGTTGATGTAGAGGCCCCATCACTGGGAACCTTTTGTGCCAGAGCCCTGACACTTTTCCGGGCAAAATTCTGGGTGTGCCTTCTCTCCACATGGCGAATCATTGTGGAGTTTCCAAAAGAACATTTTTTATTGGGGTTACCCCGTGACAGGACTGTGTGACAGATCCTGCACTCCACTTTTGGAGCACTTACCTTCTTCTGGTCATGAGGTATGGAAAAAAAATTCCAGATGAAATGTTCTTTGTATTTTGCCTGAGGAGGCTCTTCATCGATAAATTCAGGCAGGTCTTTCAGTCACAAAAGTGAAAGAAGAAGTGAAGGAAATGGGTGGGGATTTCATTCTTTATAAAAAAAATGTTAGCAACCAATGGAAAGTGTTATTTTCAGGTCACTTGACCCGACGCGCTTACGCTACGCGCCCCGGGGCGCGCCCGTAGTCGCGCTCCGGGGCGGGCCCGCGGCGCTTAGCGTAAGCGCGTCAAAACGTTGCGCGATCGTATGCGCTCGCGTGATTCCGGGTGCGCTTACGCTGTGCGTCATATGACGCATCACGTGTATACGCGATACGTCACGATGTTGTTTTCATTCGCAAAAATAGCGCTAACGAGACGCTCCCCGGTACGCGGCCCGGGGCGCGCCGCCACATTGCGCTGACCGGGGCGCTCCCCGGTACGCGCCCCGGGAGCACCCCATGGCAAAAAAAATAAATTAAAAAAAATTACATAATTATACAATATAAAATTTGTTATAAAAAAAATTACTTTTCATACCTATAGAGATTTGCTATTAAAAAACCTATGAAATTCACTGAAAAAACCATAGGTTTCACACCAGTTGTAGTTAGGAATTTGCATTTAAAAAACCTATTAAATTCACTGAAAAAATCATAGGTTTTACACCAGTTATAGTTAGCTGGAAGTTTTACTCACATAAAACCATTGAAATTCCCACGTTATAGTTAGTTGGACTCACTATAATTTGCGCGTGCAATGCACTGCTGATGACGTCACATATTACATCACTCATGACATGGTCAGTGACATCACTCATGACATCACTGATGACACCATCCTTGTGACAGAGTGACAGACCTCCTTTCACTGTAATGTAACCCTTGAAACAAATATTCAAAAATAGAAACTAAAATATTGAAAAAAATTGAGATACCCATACCACTTACAACAACCAATTTAATAATTCCAGCATCTATATACACATGCACTAATTCACCAACAGTTCTATATAGTCACTCATACATATACTCACTCATCATATGTAGTGATACACCTATACATCCTGTTACACACCGACAGTCATCCAAAAGTTACTCACACACATACTCACACATGCAAATAAACTATTGAACATCCATTTATTTGCATATACAGCTATACACACACTACCACTTTACTTCTAAGGAAACTTACACATACTTACTCTCTTAAACAATGACTTATAGAAACACATACTAATATAAATAGGAACTCTTACAATCTCTTACTCTCACATATACTCACTTATATACATCAATATTCACATATACTAGATTAAAACATATGTAGTTACTGAGAAAGACACTGGTGAGACAGTCATTCACTCACTAACACATACATATACACACTCATTCACCCATATAGTCCTGCACATATGCTGTATTCGAAACAGATACAAACAGAGAGTCAGTGATTCATGCATCTACCACCAAACCATACAGACACTCATACTGATACTAAAAAAACATCTAATAACCCATATACATACACATGTAGCTACTCGCCAACCCATGCAGCCACTTATACAGAAAGTGAAACACTAATCCTTATATTTAAATATTTAAACATTACTCTCTAATATATCTATTCACTAAGATACACTTAATAAACCAGTTAACCAATCAATATGTTTTTCAAAAAACATCCATGTAAACACTTATTTAAACATTTATTCTTCCATCAACTTTTACATATACATATATAACACATATTTATTTCTTTTAAAAGACCCACATTCACAGGATGGTGTCATCAGTGATTTCATGAGTGATGTCACTGACCATGTCATGAGTGATGTAATATGTGACGTCATCAGCAGTGCATTGCACGCGCAAGTTATAGTGAGTCCAACTAACTATAACGTGGGAATTTCAATGGTTTTATGCGAGTAAAACTTCCAGCTAACTATAACTGGTGTAAAACCTATGGTTTTTTCAGTGAATTTAATAGGTTTTTAAATGCAAATTCCTAACTATAACTGGTGTGAAACCTATGTTTTTTTCAGTGAATATATATATATATATATTCACTGAAAAAACCATAGGTTATAGACCATATATAGTTAGGAATTAGCATTTACAAAACCTTATTTTACTCACACAAAACCATTGAAATTCCATATATAGTTAGTTGCACTAACTATATATCGCGCACCCGCAATCCACTGCTGATGATGTCACATATTACATCATTCATGACATGGTCAGTGACATCACTGATGACATCACTGATGACATCTCAAATGACATCACTGATGACATCACTGATGACAACATCCAGTGACTGTATGTTTCTGTAAAGTTAAAATGTGTCTTACATATTGAAGAATGAGTGGAAGTATAAGTGTCTGGACAAAGGATTTAGTAGGTGCATGACTGAATGTATGAGTGAGTGATTAAATGTGTCTCACTGAGTGCATGGGTTAGTGACTAAACTGTCTTAATTTGTGCATCATTATGTCTGTTGTTCTGTAAACTGCTGCATGTGTTGATCAGTAGCTATATGAGTAACTATATGGGTTATTGATTGATTGTCCAAGTATTTGTATGGGAGACTGAGTGTGTGTGTGGCTGGCTGGGAGATGTGTGACTCTGTGCAGATCAATGTGTACTTGTATCAATGATTGTATAAGAGAGTAAGTATGTGTTAGTATATGTTTGAAAATGTAAGGTACTCTATGTTTAAATGGAAAATGGAAAAAATAGAAAATGGAAGTGTGATTGATTCTTTACAGGACTGACTAGGTGTGTGAGTAACTCCATGGATGAGTGGCAGAGTGTGAGTGTCTGTATAGGTGTATGAGTGCATATGATAGTGTTGTAAAGATGAGTGATTGTATGTATGAATGATTGTATGGGTGAGTGAGTGAATGTGTGTGTAGACGTAGGAATCAGTGAGTGCGTATGTAGTAACTAGTATTGGTGTGTCAATGGTTTCAAAAATTATACTCTGTATTTAACACTGGGTGTAACAGAGGTTATATTAAAGTGTGAGGAGATGCATTGTATTGTCACATGAATGATATCATCAGTGATGTGGTCATTGATGTCAAATGAGATGTCATCAGTGATGTCATCAGTGATGTCATTTGAGATGTCATCAGTGATGTCATCAGTGATGTCACTGACCATGTCATGAATGATGTAATATGTGACATCATCAGCAGTGGATTGCGGGTGCGCGATATATAGTTAGTGCAACTAACTATATATGGAATTTCAATGGTTTTGTGTGAGTAAAATAAGGTTTTCTAAATGCTAATTCCTAACTATATATGGTCTATAACCTATGGTTTTTTCAGTGAATTTTCAAGGTTTTGTAAATGCTAATTCCTAACTATATATGGTCTATAACCTATGGTTTTTTCAGTGAATTTCATTGGTTTTTTAACAGCTAATATCTGTATCTGTAAAATGTATTCTTCTTTAAATCCCAAAATATATTTTATATGTTTATTAATAACTTTTTTTTAAAATATTTTTTTTTCTTCGTTCCCGCTTCGCGAATCGGGAAGCTTCCCGTTAGCTGACCTTGATGCCGCGAAATAGACCGCGAGCCGGTAAACGTTTCTTTACCGCAACTGCCGCGTTAGAAAACAACATCGTGACGCCTCCCGTCCGCATGACGTTTCGCGTTGTCGCGTGATACGTCATATGACGTGCTACGTTAGCGAACTGGTAGGCTTACCGAGTCGCAAAGCACAGGTTTCTGGAAGCAAACCGGGAGGCCCTGCAAAGCGCGTAACGTAAACACAGCAGGTCATGTGACTTGGTAATAACACTTTTCATTGGTTCATTTCACTTTTGGTTTCCTAATGATGTAAGACTAGGTCATATAATCTAAAATGAACACTTTTCATTGGTTGAGAACTATTGTTTTTCCCAAATGATGAAAATCCCTCCTTCTTTCCTCACTCTGACTTTCATCATTGTGAGAGAAAGACCCTTTGTTACCAGTGAGCAATGGCTTCTTTAGTAGCTTCAGCTGGTGCTTCCCCACCACCTGCACCACATCCAAGGAAGAGTGGACCACCTGCTGAAATTATAATTCAGCAAGAAGAGGAAGAAGAGGAACAGGACGACGAGCACGAAGAGAGGCACTTTTTGCCTGAGGAGCCCAGGACGTCTCACCGGAAAGAAAACTTCATTTGGCAATTTTTTAAAATTCCCAAAGGTCAGAAAAAAGTAAATGCAAGATACGTACCTTGCCTTATATGTCAAGATAGACTGTCCAGAGGGACCGACAAAAAATACAGTTTCGTAAACTACACAATGCATCGCCATATGACTAAGTGGCATCCTAACAACTACAGTGCTGCACAGTTTCGTAACGACCTAGATAATCTCCCTATTATGGCCAGAAGATCTGTTGTACCGGAAGTAACGGGACCAGAGGGCAGGGAGATGGTGCCAAATATACAAACGAGATTTTGTGAAGTAAAACAAGTCTGCGTACATTGCAGTGGATTCATTTGCAACGGAGAAAGTAGCATCACTCTGATCAACAGAGCTATTGACTATCATATGCAAGTTTGTACGAAACGCCCCAAATAATAAATTCTTTTTTTTTGTTTTGTTGCTCCTGTTGAGCCCTTTACAATGAATCGTTTTTGTTGCCCCCTCTGAAAAAAAACAAAAAAAATATAAAACTGTTCAGAAAAATTCAAAAAAAGTAAAAAAATGTTCAGAAAAATTATAAAAAAAATATAAAACAACAAAAACAATAAAAAAAAAGTTCTTTTCAGAACTACCTCCCCGTTATTAAAAAATTGGTACAATATTTGGAACTGTGCCAACCTCTATTTCTCTTAGTTCGCTTCCCAGTTCGCTCCCCGGTACGCGAACCGGAAGCGAACCAAAATTTTTTTTTTTTAAAAAAGAACAGTAAGTATAAGGGAAGGAAACAGACAGTTATGTTAAAAGAAAGACCGCTATAGGGGAGTAAACTAGAGATACTATTACCCGTAATCCACTGCTGATGATGTCACATATTACATCATTCATGACATGCTCAGTGACATCATCAGCAGAGGATTGCGGGTAACAGTATCCCTAGTTTATTCCCTATAGCTGTGTTTCTTTTAACATAACTGTCTGTTTCCTTCCCTTATACTTACTGTTCTTTTTAAAAAAAATTTTTTAGATCAGTCAGAAACAGTGAAAGTAATGAAATATAAAAGACTACGTAGAATATGAGCACTGTATGCAACAACTTTGACACTTACAGAAGCCTCACCTTCTCCATGCCTCCTACACAGTTCTACATGTACATCATAAATGCAAACAGAACAGAATTAATTATACATGTTAAATGGTTTATTTTTGCTGTTCTCAGAATGTATCAAATTTCACTAAAACAGTGACTTGAAGGTATTCATCATATAACAGCGGGGAAAAAAAACACAAACAAAATGATTGTGTTTAAAAAACCCATACAACATAACAAATCAGAATTCAGAACTCCTTAAAGTTAACTTACTTTCCATGACGGCCAAGGATGTCCTATGAACAGCTTACACTCTGTTGTGCTGTTATTACTTTCAACCCGCCACTTTCTGAAGGAAAACCTCCATCGTTTTCAAAAACATGTTACATACAATAAATGACTTCTCGCTCTCTACCACACGTTTCCACAAGGCCAAATCGTGTCTGAGCCATTTATAACTCTTAGAATTCTTTTAAGCCAATCCCGTCATGTTGTATTTCCGCAACTTTCACAATTAAAATGTTGAAGATCATTTTCACAATCCTGGACTAGTAATATCGTCCCCTTCTTGCTCAATCATGTTCTACATTTCCTATCACACTGATACTGCTTACTATGAAGCAGACTTACACTACCTTTATGACTAGTACAATTATTTAATTCTCTACATCACTTTTAATCACAAAGCAATGTAAAACAGTAGACAGCATTGCAGACTTACATTCCCTCTACTCCATGTTTTGATTGGCTGCTTCAATTAGGTTATAAAAAGAAACAGTTTTTCTGAACTCATTCAAAGTGCACGTATTTCTCCATGACGTCCAGTGTTATGGTAAGAAGTTATGTCTCTGTACTACACTTATCCTCAAGGCCAAATCGTGTAGGAGCCATTAGAACGTCTTGAAATTCCTCAGAGCACATGCCGAGATTCTTTCCCTAAAATTTTGGTTTTAAAAACACCAGGTAAGAGTTTTTAAGGTCATACGGCAATTTTTTTTTGAAAATTAAAACAGAATCATTGCAGAATGACCAGCCATTTCTACACTTTAAATAAGCTGTATAATGTCCTGATGTTATTGAAGGACCATCATGATATATAATTGCTACAGTTACAAAAGTCCTTCCTGATATTGACAACTGTGAAGCCACAAAATTTTTAATTAAAGTTGTCAATTTTGTTCCATCAGGCCTACATCGTTGGAACATTAAAATGACATACTGGCCATATGTTCGTATAAATAATGTGGACATCATTTCAGATTTACATTGGCTACACTCCATGTTGTGATCAGCTGCTTTTACTAGCTTATTAAAAGAGACTGATTTACTGTCTGGCAAAGTTAAATATATAAATCTTTCTGAGTCTACACTAGTAGTACTTGATACCCTACAGTTCTCGCAGTCATGCTGCCATTGATAAGAAAGCCCAAACAGGTGATCTACATCTACACCTTCATCATGCAATACATCAAGCATATACATTAAAAACTCCTGACAATCTTGCTGACTATTTTGAGAGAATTGTGTTTGGCCTGAACATCTGTCTAACAGATTTCGAATTTCAGACACACTTTCTATGTTTGTTCTATCAGTGCTACATTTCTCTAACACAGAATTTAACAAACTGCAAAATCTTTGATCAGAATTGACCACAATCTCTTCTTTTACATTTTCTAGAGAAAACAAAACATTAACCACTACATTAGCATAACAGTTGACACCAGAACTGTTTTCAAATTGAAAACCAACAACATCTTCAACAGAATCCTTTTTGTTTCTGCTTATAATTTCAAGTTCATCGACTTTTCGTCTTTTTGCTACAACCTCCCCAGTATTGGTCACATTTCTTCGTTTCCGGCCTACCACACGTTTCTCAAACAAAGGATACTGAGGCAAATGTGGCGCATACTCTCTTCTTAACCTATTGTATTCCTTAACACAATCTAGATCCGCACAAATGTTTGTGACATCACACTCAATCAAGTACAATCCCGATAAAGTTCTAACTCGTGACAATGCCACATATGCCATACCCTCCTTGAACACAGAACTGCCAATATTCACCAATGCACAGTCTAGACTTAAACCTTGCGATTTATGGATTGTCACCGCATATGCCAAGCAAACAGGAAACTGCTTACGACGAACATATAAGTCTTTTACAAGCAAAAATCTAGCAGAACAACGAGCAATTAGCTGTACTTCCTCAATGCCATCAAATTTAATTTTTAAAAATTCAATTCCATCTCTATTTCTGTATTTCACAAAATCAACAACATTACCCATTGATCCATTTACCAGACCTCTTTCAACATGTAAATTCCTTCTTAAAATTATACGGCAGTTCAAGCACACATTCAGAGTCTTTTCAAAACCCGCAGTTTTAGATATACTCTTCTCTAATGAATCCAATTTTGTTTTCAGATTCTCAGACAAAATAATTGTTGATCCCATATGCTCTACTCTGTCAATAGCTTCCAGTTTCACAATCTCTTGCTTTTCTAAATGCAACATTTTGTTGTTGAATTTGGCACATTCTGCAAGAGTTGGCATCAAACATATTCCAGATTTTTTCTCAGTAACTTTCTGAAAAATATTCTCAGGCACAACATCTTCGTCTGGATATAAATTTGTCAGTAATCGTGCATGTAAAGCTTCTTTCCCATGCTCGGTCACTTTTCCAATTCTAACATCTTGTAGAATAGTCTTGTAAACTTCATCCTTTGCCTGACGCATATTTTCATGCAGTTCAGCATAATTGAAGTTTAACCATATATTGACGTTGCCAATGCTCCCTAAGCACTTCCTGGTATCTTCATGCGTGAGCATTTTGAACACAGGTTGCCCTTTCACTGGTGTCAGCTACAGAAGATCTCCGAAAACAATGATGTGTTTGCCACCAAATAACACATCATACTCTGTTTTGAGAACTTCTTTCATTCTCAAATGCACAAAGGCAAGCATGACATTGGAAACCATGCTTACTTCGTCAATGATAAGAAGTTTCATTTTCCTCAAGACTCTTGAAACTTCAAAACAAGCATCTCCAGATAGCTTGTGATATTCTAATTTGTTGTCATGCTCCACTGGCAGCATCAGTAAACGATGTAAAGTAATCCCTTTAATGTTATGTGCTGCCAGTCCAGTTGGAGCGGTGACAGCACAAGACAGCGATGACTCTGTCCTTTCCTGCAAATAACATGAAATTGCTTTAATAAGGAAACTTTTTCCAGTTCCCGCTTCTCCACTCACGTACAGTCGGACAGGCTTCAACGACGTACATGAGCACTCTTTCTTGTCATGACTTAATCCATGATCAATTTGCATGGTAAGTTCGTCATATATTTTCCTCTGCTCAACGTTGAGTTGTCTTTCCAACTCTTCTAAGTTAACCGCATCCTCCTGAGCATGTGCCATGGCTCTTTCCACTTCATTCATAGCAGTGGCAGCTTCATTTTCGATAAGAGGTCCTCCTAGTGGACCCTGACTCAATGAAGCAGAACTCTGACTGTCCTGAGAACTGTCTCTGGCAATCTCGGCTGCAATCGTTGCTTCCTGCTCAATTTCCACATTCAACATTTCTACATATTTGGGAAAAGCAGGTTATTCTATGGTCTCCTTGGCAGCATTGAATGAGTCTTCGTAACAAAGGAAATCTCCAAGCAGTTCCTCTTCTGCACGCCAAGGCTTAAAAAGTTGCAAAAGTGCTAAATAGAAAAACTCCTTTTTTTCAGGAGATTCGCCACTCAATTTTCGATGGTTTATCAAGTGGCATTTTCTTTGCTTGACCAGACATCCCTCACTTCCTATTACAGCATACACTCCTTTCTCAGTATCTTCTTTGATGTTCCTCTTGAATATGTAATTTTGCAGAACCTCATACAGACAAACATTCTCGAGGTGACTGCTTCGATTTGGATAATATGTATCCAACATGTTGCTCTTCAAAATGTCGGTACTGTTTGGCTCCTTTTCCGCCAAATACTCAATTTCCCGCACAGGTTTCAGAACTCGATTACGCGTTGCAGCAAGACCAACACTCGCCCAAACGATACTCCTGGACTTGGCATAGAGACTTGCTGAAGACAACTGGTCAGAACATTCGTAAGCTCCGATTTCTCGATGCGACAACATCTTCAGACTGAAACTGTACAACTTCTTGCTGAGGCTCTTTTCATGGGAAATGTCCTCCCACATATCCTTCAATTCTGTCTTCTCTTTTTTGGTGATGTAAGATGTCACATACCGAGCCACAGCCATACAGTTATCAGCCACAAACTGTATATCCATGTTAGCATTCCACATGGACAAAATCACCGGGTTGTAGTCGTTGATGTACTTAGACTCTTCGTTCCTCTTCAAATTGTATGTGTTTTTAGGTGATTTCTTCATCACATTATGTCGCAGCGAAGACATCAAACTGTTCACTCTTCCTTTAGAAATCACCGGTCGTGGAAAGCCGAAACGACATTTGGTGTAGAACTTGTCTTTGTTCCGGAATTTACGACGACAGTACTTTCCACATCGATGGCTTTGGAAACGTAGAACTTTTTCTCTTAGGCTTTTTTTCTCCTTTGCGTTTGGAACAGCACACGTAGAATACTGTTCTATGAAACTCATCACTGAGTCTTCTGCATCCGTTCCAAATTTAGGTGCATCCTTGATCCACAGCAACATATGTATATGAGGAGCACCTCTTGCTTTGTACTCCTTCCTCCAGAAGAAATCCAACACCTCTCCAAGAGGTGGATTCTTCTTATTCATGATGAAAGACATCATACCTTCAAATCTATGATTGAAGTACCTACATACATTGACTGGATCCAAAGAGCACAGTTCTCCGGGTGTCTTGAATTCGATGTTTTCTACGTTAGCATTTGCCTCTCGTAGAAATTCAAGTAAGTCTTCCCAGCCATACTCAGCACAGCTCAAAGTGAGGAGCCATGTGGGAGTTCCTAAGTTCCTCAGCATACATTTTAAATCACCATGACGACGGTACCAGTACTCATTAGTACCACGCTGACACGCCATGAGATTAATCAGGTGAGAATCCAAAATACTGTCTTGGACATTGACTTTATCCATAAAGTCACTTGCCGAGATGTTTTGCATGTGTATACCACTTTTCAAGATGTGGTTCACTGCATATGACAGTCCAGACAGATCGCTTTCAAACAGGAGATGAAACAAATAAGGAATGCATTGTCGAAACCTAGGATCTCCTGCATACAATCGCAAAGTCCGGTATTCAGAAGCAGGAATTTGATGAGGTCGCTCATCATATCTTCCTCCCTGACCTGTTGGAAAAAGCTGTGGGAAACACCGAGCTTCCAAACTTTCCTCCCAAACACTAATGGGACTCCCTTTCGCTTGTTTCATTTGAAACAACTCAATAGCATTCCCCATGACTTCCTTGAAATGCAAAGGATGAACAATATAATGTTCATATATTTCTTCACTAGTACAGGGTTCTACTTTCTCAATTTGACCAGCACACAAATCGCTATCCTCTTCCTCACTTACTTCCTCTTCTGCAACATATACATTTTTATAGTATTTATTATATTTTTTCAAATACAATGTTGCCCTTTTGACTTTCCTAACATCTACTAAATCTTGCCATATTTTCTTATTCTTTGTCGGAACCCCATTAACTAAGATAACAAGAGGTTCCTCTTCCACTTTTTCTACTCCAATTGTGTTAATGTTTTTCTTCAAATCTAGAGGCAAATAAACAACTCTTCCCTTTAATCCTCTCTGTAAATCTGATGGAGGCAATTTCCCTGTCTTTGGCTCCATTCTTACAATAGCCTGAAAGGGATGGATACTTTGAATCAAAATAGATTCATAAGTATTTAAATCCTTCAATTCAGAAGGAATCTCAACCAATTCCAGATTATTATGAACTGCTCTAGCAGGCATCTGGTTTTGATTTAATTTGTTAAAACAATAAGTACACACACGTTGATCCAATCCCAAATCAAAACAATTTTCTACCATCAAGTATGTTGTAAAATCCTTCCATTCACTATTATTTTCCCTTTCACTTTTTCCATATAAATCCACTAACTTAGTCTGATTCTTATAATAAGTGCGTCGACAACACACATATGGCTGAGATACCCGCCACCCCCTCTCGACACAATCCCCAAGGATGGGAAACCGAAACGGTTCTGGACTTTTGGAAGGCGGGAGGGAGTGACCCTCCCGGCCATATTTATTAAAATATGAAACAAAATCAAAACATTAAAAATAACAGTTTCATATTATGTACAATTTCATTTCCACATTACGATGTTTGGCTAACCTTAACATATCTCTAATACAAAGATTCTCCTAGCCGATCCAACATCCTACAAAACATTTGATTTGAAATTGTACATCCTAACGTTAAGGGCCAACGGCAAGGTCGTAACCAGTGTCAGATCCCTAAACCATAAATACAACCCTCACTTGTGAGAGGACCAACCGCACAGAGGCGTACCTCAAGTGCATCTACCAATTTCCCTTGGACTTGACGGGGGCCCCAATGAACTCGACGCCATTTAACGGTCGTCCGAGGACTCGTGTGAGGTGTCTAAGAGGTAGCGTAAACCCCCTCCCGAACCCCACACAACTTACCCATCTGCCGTCGCAGATGTCCTGGCCCCGGGAAATTCCCCAGGAGGGCCCGTAGCCCCTCCTATCCAGGAAGGGGCCTTGACCACCTTTCCTTTCCTTCCGGCGGCCTATCCTTAGACGGGACCGCCTCCCCGTTGAGGGGCCAATGGCCACCTCCCCCGAGCGCTCCCATCCGTAATGGGTGACGCCCCCCCATAGGGATCTTCCAATTACTGCTCACCGATCATGACCTTACCGCCTGACAATAAATACGACAAATCTACCTAAATTACTAAATCACGAAATAATTATAGCCTATTAAAAGCATGATTACTGATCAACACCACTGCAAAATCCTCTATTTGCACAACATACTGAAAGTGACCATCTTTAATGCATACTCAAAAATTATCACGACAATCCTCACAACCTGTAAGAAAATATGGTTACCACATCAAAACTTTATTTCAAAAACAACTAGCTGTCCTCAGGGGCTGGTGGGTGGGTCAAAATTGGCTCTTCGTTCCGTCCTGAGCTCACGTGCAGTGGGGAGGTGCAGCTTCAGAGCACAGGAACAAGAGGATGTTTCTTGGCTTGTTGCTTCTTTTATCCGTCTTCGGGGCGGGCGTCAACCCGCCCCCGCCCGCCACCGAGGGCGTGGCCGAGTGCGTCAGTGTCTAGGACAACCCACTCCAGGGCGGGAAAAGGCGCGCCCCGGCTACGCCGCTTCGGGCATACCAGCCGAGACTCGCCTCCCGCCCAAGATGGCTTCCCGGGGGGATCGTGGTACTCCACCATACGTTCGGGGGGACCGAATGGTCGCCCCTTTCCATATGGCTGAGATACCCGCCACCCCCTCTCGACACAATCCCCAAGGATGGGAAACCGAAACGGTTCTGGACTTTTGGAAGGCGGGAGGGAGTGACCCTCCCGGCCGTATTTATTAAAATATGAAACAAAATCAAAACATTAAAAATAACAGTTTCATATTATGTACAATTTCATTTCCACATTACGATGTTTGGCTAACCTTAACATATCTCTAATACAAAGATTCTCCTAGCCGATCCAACATCCTACAAAACATTTGATTTGAAATTGTACATCCTAACGTTAAGGGCCAACGGCAAGGTCGTAACCGGTGTCAGTTCCCTAAACCATAAATACAACCCTCACTTGTGAGAGGACCAACCGCACAGAGGCGTACCTCAAGTGCATCTACCAATTTCCCTTGGACTTGACGGGGGCCCCAATGAACTCGATGCCATTTAACGGTCGTCCGAGGACTCGTGTGAGGTGTCTAAGAGGTAGCGTAAACCCCCTCCCGAACCCCACACAACTTACCCATCTGCCGTCGCAGATGTCCTGGCCCCGGGAAATTCCCCAGGAGGGCCCGTAGCCCCTCCTATCCAGGAAGGGGCCTTGACCACCTTTCCTTTCCTTCCGGCGGCCTATCCTTAGACGGGACCGCCTCCCCGTTGAGGGGCCAATGGCCACCTCCCCCGAGCGCTCCCATCCGTAATGGGTGACGCCCCCCCATAGGGATCTTCCAATTACTGCTCACCGATCATGACCTTACCGCCACAGGCCGGATAGTTGACCGGCTATCCGGACTCCCCACAACAACTCCTGCCTAAAGGTCATGTTATAAACTCTTTAACCAGGCTATGAGGTCTCCTATGAGTAACTCATTCCCCACCCGGGACAAATGAACCCCGTCCCCCAAATACATACTGTCCCCTCTGATACAACCATGCGAGACAGAATGCAGAGAACTTGAACGAAACAATCTACTCACTTTGTTATTTATTTTCCTTACTGAATGATTCAGAGCAGAAACAGAAATAGCCCCCCGCCACACTTTTCGTGGGATCATGTGGGACCATGCAATTGTGCACCCTGGAACTCTCCTTGCCAACCAACTTACTGTGGAAAGCATTGCCTCAAGAAGAAGTCGTCTACCAGTGGCCACCAAATCGTTGCCCCCAAGATGGACTATGATTATAGACGGCGGTGACCTTATCCGCCCTAACAAACCCTCGAAAAAGGATTGAAACTGGTCAATACAGAGCCCGCCCTTTCCGTAGAAGGACACACTGTACCCGTATTCCCCAGCCACGTGAATCATGTCACCTGCTTTGAATACGTCCGCGGCACGCCTCACGTATGAGTGGCCCAAGACCCACACCTTCTTTTTCCCAGCCGGTGATGTCTGACCGCTGGTCCCCATGTGTCGGGTCGACTGCACAGTCCGCCCCGCCTCGTAGGCTTGCGCAACTGAAAACCAAACAAAACAAGAAGTGTGAGTACATCATTACAGCTTCATAACATGTGCAAGCGCACATACCTTTTATAACAGTTCGAGGACCAACGCCCTACACGTTTTACTTCTTCTACACTCAGACCCCTGGCTGTAGCCTCTGTAGCAGCCCCTATCCGAAAAGAATGGGTCCCAAACTCGCCGGGGTTCAAGCCCGCGGCCGAAATCGACATCGCAAGCACCCGCTGGAACTGAAACCTTGTCAGTGGGGTGGTGTCAGCGTGTCTCAAAAAGGTCCCCCCCATGATGCCACTCTCTGCGCTAAATATTCCTCTACGCAAACCACAGGGCACATGGGGGACCCGGGAATCCTCTGTATGATTATGCAGTCCCCAAACGCACCCTGATCGGTTTTGGACCTGACAAACGAGACAGTCATTGTCTCCCCCTTGACCTGAACGTGCTCTTGGCACAATCCCCCCATCGTATCCCGCTTGTTCCTCGCCACTAGTTCGCTTACCCGCATAGCCCCATGGAATGCTAGCGCAAAAGCGGCTCGGAATAACACTGTCTCATACTGTGATGAACACGTTGCCGGGAGTACGGAAAATAACAGGGCCAACCTATCCAGACCTATCGGGCGCCTCTCATCTGTTTTGCGACCCTCCAGGCGTTGCCACCCCCGTAGCGCTTTCTGGACTACGAAAGACGCTGTCGGGTCCTGGATCCCATGAGCCCTTGCCATAAAGGAAATGGCGGCCCGATGCCTCTGGGCCGTAGCTACTGATTTGCCTGCCTGATGTAAAGACAGCAACAATTTAACGACAAGCTCCTCCTGGCCCCAAAGCTCCCCCCTAGCAGAACCCAAAAAGGACCAGTAAGAACGGAACGCCCCTTCGTATGCCTTCCTTGTCCTGGGCGCTAAACTCTCTCCCACGAGGTTTTGTAGTTCGGGGCACCGAGAGACCAGAGAGCTTCGGGAAAGGGTGCTGCCACCGGGTCCGCTGCGGGCAGAAAACCCCAGAAGGCCTGCATACGGAAACGAGAAAGCGCATCAGCCGCTTGGTTCAATACCCCCGGGACATGTCTTGCCCTAAAGAGCACATTCAACTGCATGCACAATAACACAATTTCTTTAAGCAGTCTCAGCATCCATTTGCAACGTGCTGCCTGATTATTGATACACTCTACCACGGTCATGTTGTCAGACCAAAACACCACAGACTGATCCCGGAACCCCTCAGGCCAGGTTTTCAGGGCCACCAAAATAGGGAAAAGTTCGAGAAAAGCAATGTTCCTCGTCAATCCGCACTCATGCCACCATGACGGCCATTTTTGAGCCGTCCATTGTGTGCCGAATATGGCGCCAAAACCTATACTCCCCGCCGAATCTGTCCACAGCCCCAGCTCCTCAGAGGACACCGCCGGTTTTATCCAGACTATTCGACCATTGAAATCCGCAAGAAATGCCAACCAAATGCGCATGTCCTGGCGAACCTCTGCCGAGAGTCTTGTGCGGTGATGACCCTCCTTCAGGCCGACCATGGCTTGTGCAATCGAGCGGGAAAAGGGGCGGGCCATCGGCATTACTCTCAGGGCAAAATTCAACTGGCCCACCACTTGTTGTAATTGATGCAGTTTTACTTTAATCTCACTGATACATGTTTCAAGGGATGCCCTGAATTTCAAAACCTTTTCTCTTGGTAGTCGAAAACAACCCTCTACCGAGTCGAGCTCGATCCCCAGAAACTCGAGGGAAGTCGAGGGACCCACGGTCTTACCTGGCGCCAATGGCACACCAAATTGGTTCATCAAGACACAAAATTCATTTAAAGCCTGTCCACATTCTGGATCCCCGGCTGCCCCCAAGAACAAAAAATCATCGAGATAATGCATAACATGTTGAAAACCCGTCTTCTTTGTGAAGACCCATTGCAAAAAACAACTGAACATTTCAAAATAGGCACAAGATATAGAACATCCCATTGGCATACATCTGTCCATGTAATAGCGACCCTGAAACCTAAAACCGAGGAGACGCTGATCGTCTGGGTGTACCGGGAGCAACCGGAACGCTGACTCGATATCTGATTTTGCCATCAGCGCCCCGGGCCCCAGGCGATGCAACATGGCGACGGCCTCATCGAAAGATGCGTACCGCACCGAACACACCTCCGGGTCTATCGCATCATTCACGGAAAGACCACGTGGGGCTGACAAGTTATGTATCAGCCGAAACTCACCCGGGTCCTTCTTGGGGACCACCCCTAGAGGGGAACAAACAAAATTATCCACCGGTGGCAAGTCAAATGGACCGGCGACACGACCTCGAGTCACCTCCTTCCCAATCTTTGCCTGTACCACAGCCGAATGCTGTAAGACCGATAGTTGATTCGTACAGTTAGCTACACCCTGAAAATCCCCCACTGGGATGCGGAAACCATATGAAAACCCGTTCCGCAACACCCCAGCGGAAGCATGATCCGGGTATTCACTGAGCCAAGGAATCATTGCCATGGTATCAATCGGAGTAGGTAAAGTCGCCCCTCGGACTATTTCAGACCTGTTTGGCGCTTCCCTTACCACCGTTATCACCGGTTTTGGCTCTGCACATGGACTCAGGATGGGATGGCTGCCCACACCCCCCACATTCATGTCTGAACTTGCATGACCCCTGGGGCCTCGTACATTTACCTCTGTTAAAATTCCAACAGATCCCCCTTTTACCTGCGTTGCCACTCGTCTTCGAGTGGTACTCGCTACCTGCACCCGTCCGAAAGGATGTCCCAGAGTATTGGCGGGAAGATTCACCCCCGCTACTCCCTGACAATGGTACTTTTAACATTCCAGTACTCTCCATTTTTTGCCATGACACGGAGTCGTAACAATCCCAAGTCAAAACTGGGTCATGTTCCTTAGCTTTTCTAAAAATATTGTCATAGCAGAACCACTGATTGCCCCCATACGCTACGGAGTACTCCATGATACGCGATTGATAAATCGGCAACTCGGTCAGCAACTCTGGCCTGCGCTCACCCATGATGGAGGTAAAAATGCCCCACGCTCTGCCCCAAGTACCAATGTTTTCGTCAACCTTAAAGGCGGCCATTTTTGCGCGCCAAACACTCGGATGCATGAGCTCCTTTTGGCTCTTAACATGCTCCATCTCGTAATGGTCGGTAAGCAAAGAAAAAATATTAACATACTTATTCGCCCAAATCTTTTCCTTAATTTCCAGTGGAACATGCTGAGCCACCTTCTCCCTTCGTGAAGGTACAGACCCTTCCCCCGCGATCGGCAATGGCCGCTTACCTGAACCAGAAGCTGCATTTGCTGCCGAAACTGGGCCCGTTGCATTTTCCGCCGCCGTAACTGGCGGGGTAACAGAAGCTGGTGTCTTCGCAGCCTCCCTAGATTCCCGCAGTTGTCTCATTACTGCCCGGGCGTCGTCAGCCGTGGTGCCCTCGTTATCTTTTCCCAACCACGCTGCCAATTGTGCCGCTAACTCGGGAGGCATATCTTCTCTGGTCACGGGGGTGACCACCACGGGGATCGGATTCCCCCCCTTCGGCACCGGGGTTGGCTCCTCAAGTGGGATTTCACCCCCAAGCGCCCCCTTTCTGGACCTCTTGCCTCTCCCACCGGGGACTACTCCCGGCAAAGGCCGTTTCGGTCCTCCCTCCCCGTTTTTAGCCGCCATCTGCTTCTTCAAATCGGCTACCTCCTTCATGAGCATGCGGAGCATCTGATCGGTACTGACCCGCTTTTCGACTTTCTTAGGCATTCCCAGACGGGATATCTGTAAGACAAAAAGAAAGATTACAACGCTCAAAATTGGCTCTTCGTTCCGTCCTGAGCTCACGTGCAGTGGGGAGGTGCAGCTTCAGAGCACAGGAACAAGAGGATGTTTCTTGGCTTGTTGCTTCTTTTATCCGTCTTCGGGGCGGTCGTCAACCCGCCCCCGCCCGCCACCGAGGGCGTGGCCGAGTGCGTCAGTGTCTAGGACAACCCACTCCAGGGCGGGAAAAGGCGCGCCCCGGCTACGCCGCTTCGGGCATACCAGCCGAGACTCGCCTCCCGCCCAAGATGGCTTCCCGGGGGGATCGTGGTACTCCACCATACGTTCGGGGGGACCGAATGGTCGCCCCTTTCCACAAGTGAAATTTGGCCTCTCACTTGATTTCACCTCAAACGTCGCAATTTCCCTCTGGAAATTATCTGTACTGGAAACCTGTACACTATCTTCCACATTACTCTCTTCTTCTTGGTCAATTTCAACATTCATTCTCCTCTTTACTTCCAAAGTAACAAAACTCAATTTCTTCACATATATTCTTCACATCTATTTCAGAACCATGCAAAAGAGCAGCGCATAATTGTTTAAGCATAATTGCTGGACTCTTAGCATAATACAACATTCTAACTAATTTCCTCACTTTATTATGATGCACTGCTAGCATCCTGAAATGATGAAAAACACTCTGGCATACTCTCCTGGAAAGACAAGCCAGTGAATGACCATGCAAACCTATCACTTCTCTCACTCTGCAAGGATCTAATTCTTGCAACAACTTCATTTTCTGCTTCAAACTTTTCTTATTAAATGACCGTATAAAATCACAAAGCAAATTGATGGAATCCTGTCGTACACTGCAAATACTACTACACTTTCAGGTGTACACAGGACCCTTAGGACGTCTCCCTAAAACCTCATTACCTAACACCTCTTCTATCTCTGTTGTCACAAGTTTTTCTTTTTCAACTGGACAACCATCTTTCACTTCATAAGCTCGACCACTGGTGTCAACTGCATGCACCAAATCATTATCCTGGAAATAACTCTCCTCATTAAAAAATGCCTCAGAGCTTGAACTATGCATCCATTCTCCAGAAAAAACTTCACAAAAATTACTACGATTAACTATTCTCTTCCATCTACTATTTCTTTTGAAATCATAAATTGCCTTGTTTAGCTTCCTAATTCTATTGATTGTCAAAATAAATAACTTACGTTTAATTTCAAATGCCTGATCAATAACTTTCTCAACTATTTTTTTTCTCTTATAAAAAACCACTTTCTGTTGACCTTTCTTAATATTTTTTAACAAATTGCCAATTATCCTGTTGCGGAACATTCGTTTACGAATGTCCCTAAACTGTTGTTTCCTTCTACTTTCATGCATAGAGTTATCTCTTACTCTAGCAGTAACATTTCTCATTGGCCTTTCCTTACCGTTTGAATTGCTTCTCCTTTTCTGGACTGAAACATTTTCTGTAGTAATATTTTTTTTACTAGAGATATTTCTTATGAATGTTTTTGTACTCTTACCCGGTGCTTTCTTGGTGACTTGACAAATCTTTTTGTTAGAGGACTGCTGCCTTTGACGTTTTGCAGCCTTTCTCACTCTTTCTTTGCTTGGCATCCTAAAATCTTGAAATAATCTGCAGTTGAATCTGTGGTAAAATATAATAAAAAATGTTATTAACCACTATTACCCAACAGTAAATTAATAACAGTCATCAAAAACTTAACACACTACTTAACATTTTTACATAGAAGAATTTTTTGTACATGGCAAATTTAGAATACAGAAATAGCAGAAAAGAAATGGAATTTATATTCATTTTACCTGTGCTGTTTTATATATGAATCTGATCTAATTTTATGACCATATTTTAATATTTTATTGAAGACACTACACATAACCTCTTTTTGAAGGTGTCTTTATTTTTAAATTAAATGGTTTACATATTTACTTTTTATTTATTATAAATTTATAAAATAAATGTTTATAGTTCCATAGGCTCAAGCACGTCAGCTTCCCATCCTATGTCATGCAATTCTGACAAATCTGCATCCTCATCACGTTCTTCTTCATCCTCAGGATTGAAATCATCCAAGGGATCAACATCCACTGATGTTTCAATTACGAGTTCAATGATGAGGTCGAAATCAACTGATTGCTGATTGTCGCTCATGTTGATGTTGTCTTTATCTTTAAAGAAAGATAACAACAATGAGATGTTGCACAGTAAGAGACAAATCTCAGAGATTATAATAGTAAAATTGTTTAACAAGAGTAACATTTTGCAGCTATTATTTAACCATGTCCAACGATGCTGAGGAGCAGAGGAGGTGAAGCCTATATCCAATTTTTCACTGAACAGGACTCATCTCTTCTTAACCTTGGATAAACCTCACCGACTCTGTGTCCCCTGCACATAATTAAATGTAAAGGGGCAGATTTATATTAACTAGCACATCCCCAGGGATGCACCAGGTAACGTGCACCGCTGCTCTGCCACCCACGGTGTGCCGCATTTACAATCAGATAGGACAAAGCTGCATCAAAACCCTGCGCCTGCTTGAAGCAGGCATAGATCTTGACGCAGGTAGGCTGAAAGCTAAATCAACAACTAAGTGTCATGTGCAGAAGTTGCAAAAAAGGAAAAATGGCGTTTAAACCGGTAATGAGCCCATGCTAACTTAACACAGTGTAAAGATATCCAGGATCTACATCAGTTTGGGGTTCACGAACCTGGCAGGTATAAGGCACTGAGGCTTTGCACCGTGCATGTCTCATCCCAAATCATATGTTGTTTGTGAATGAAACAATTTCCCAGACCAAATGCTTTGGATTGGCTACTTCTAAAAAATTAAACACCCCTACTATCCCGGAGTTAGAGGAATATGATGGTTGGAGTAATTTTACTCGGTTGTCCATTAAAGATTTGCAGGCCCTACTCCGTAATTCTTCCTTTAACATTTCCAGTATAAATCCAAAAGGTTGGCTGCTTTGGCAACGTGCCTTATCCACGGTTTAATAACGCTGCCTTTTGCTTTATATAAGTTTTCAAATTGTATGAAATATATACCAATAGGTCGTTATGAACCTTTAGGTAGTGGTTTTCTTCATGAGGTCTGGTCGCTTCCATACACATACAGATTTTCAAAGATGATCAAGAAGTTTATCTGAATGGAGAGGAATGCACTGAGACGCCAGATCATTCACTAATGTGTAGGCACATACAGTTACACGGTTCATGCAACAAACACCGACCAAATATGGCTTGCGTGTTGCAAGGCACGCCGGTTCCTGCTATCATCCCCACGTTCAAGTTGTTGGAAAATGGTAGTTATTTGATGCTCAATAATGAAGATTGTTCTGGGTTAATTAAAAGTATTCCTTTTATCGTAACAGTAAGTGAATGGGTTATTTGCTGCAGAAATGTTCTATTTCCTCCCACACATGAACATAGGGAGTTTTCAATCTGGCCACAAATACCAACCTTGGGAGCACATTTCAACGGCATGGCAAGAATAAGAGCTCTTTTGTCTCAGAGAGAGGTGGCCTTCAGTTCGGCCCGTGAAACTTTCGTGCTTCACATAGCGAACACCCGTATAGAGGTGCAGACCCTTTTAAATACTGATTCGCCTTTGCATTTCAGCGACATGGTTCGGACTATCTTTAACGCGTCCTCCACAAAGGGCCTGGCGCACTTTTTTAAAGTTGTTGCCAGTGGTCTTGTGACTTCATTTGAGAAAATCTTTGGAGTCATCCCTGCTTTCTTTCATTCTATTTTTTCCACTGTGCTTGGTGGATTCCCATTTTTAATTGCATTACCAACGGACGCTCTTGTGCTTTTTTGCATTTTTAAATATGGATGTCCCTCCTGTGCAAGCTCCCGCCCTGCAGCTGCTGACGCTGTTCCGCAATCGCATGCTTGAATATTATGGCACAATGCCGTTGGCGATATTAAGCACGGCATATGGATTATCTTTTCGATTCTCCTACTTCACCTGTGTCCAGCCTGTATTTCACTGCCTGACCTGTGATTTCGATTGGGCCATTGATTTGTGTCTCTGCGGACCGGTTTCTCGTGACGTCGTCTTTAATCAGCTGATGACTCCTATCATTACTCACGAGTTGGTTTATCCTGGCGAAAGGATTATGGCTGTGGCATTGATGCATGGACTAATTGGTCCCTGGAATTTACTGGCGGCAACACAGTCTTTCTTGGAACAGAGCTTTCTTGAAAACTCACCGAGCTGTCCTCTGATGGTGATAGAGGATCCGGTGCTGGGAGAGCACGTATGTTCTTTTCCGCTTTTAAATTGGATGGCTGAACTCTTTTCGGATGAAGACGGTGACTTCCTATTAGATGCTGTTGCAGCTTATTTTGCATACACAGTTATGTCATAGACCTTTTTCATGTTTGATATGCTGAGTACTAGCATTTCATTGACAATTCATTGACTTATTTGTCAAGTTTTTATTATTTAGCTTGCCTATTGGCTTAAGCCTCGATAAAGTAGTTGGCGGTTTTATTTTTCTTTAGCATTAAATTTTCCTAGTTTTTAATGTTTTACCTTGCGGACCGTCCACATATAAAGTTGCAATCTGCTCTCATGAGATGGCACTTCTATTATCTTATTCAGTTCGTTTCCGGATCATGGGGAGGTGTCATCTAGATCCTGGATATCTTTACACCGTGTTAAGTTAGCATGGGCTCATTACCGGTTTAAACGCCATTTTTCCTTTTTTGCAACTTCTGCACACAACACTTAGTTGTTGCTTTAGCTTTCAACCTAATAGTTCATCGTGATTTACATGAGAATAATATGTTATTGCTCTACTATCTGCTTTACTTGTTAAACTATATCTGTACAGCGAGAGCTGAAGTTTCAAGAACAACACGATACAGAATTGTTATGAGGTCTGATCTCCACGACTTCATACTCATAACATAAGTGCAGCTTCTGCCAATTCTGGGCATGAGGCGGGTTTTATATTGCTTTGCCGAACACACATACACAACACTTGATGCGGTTCACATGAAGAGAGAGCTGCTGTATGCTGATGTGATTCCTTCAAATCTAAGACACTAAAGTATGGGCACGCCCTAAACCAACACAAAGAGACCTTCTTAGCAAATAATATAATATGTGTATTAGGGAGGGTGAGATATAAGCAGCCGCGGGCCGTGGAAGGAGTTACGGTGGGGCAGGGAGGTGGGGAGGGGGAGGGGCAGGGTGGAGCCCTCTCCACCCTGCCCCTCCCCCTCCCCGCCTCCCTGCCCCACCGTAACTCCCTCCACGGCCCGCGGCTGCTTGTAAGTGTTGCTAACTCTTATTCATTTACAGCATGTTAACATACTGTCACCATTCGCTTTTTATGTACTAGTAACTATGCTGGTAATTTTGCTACTGATAATATGTGTACTAGTATTATCTAAGATACTACGCCTGAGAAGACGGCATTAGTAAATAAACATTTCAAATACACATGTGTTCTTCTTAACTCCATGTTCTGGTTTCTAAGAAATATATAACGACCGACTGTTCATGAGTTCCACGTATCCTGAGGTACTATAAGTTCATATTCTGGATTGTCTAAACATTGAGAGTTTGTTATATCCAATGTGACACTGTACCTAGCTTGCTAAGAGGTTTTTGATTACTAAGGTGAGTTTTGGGGCACCCTAATTCGCCGAGGTTCCAATCCTCTGTCCACAGTTCTGTGTGAGAACAGAAACCCTGCGACAGGGGCACCCCTGAGCCTTGCTGGAGCTTCATCACACTTGCGATACAACTCCAGCAATGCGCCACCTTTACGGCACAGATACGTCACGCATCTGTGCTGTTTTTGCCCCATGATGCGCCGCATTGTAAATGCAGCACACCATAGGTGACGGAACAGCGGCACAGAATGACTAACACATCCCTGGTGATGCGCCAGTCATCATAAATCTATCCCTATGCTTCTTATCTTGTTAGAGATGAACCGCCATATGTATCATCAAAGTTTTTTGCATTTCCTAAATAGCGAACTTTAAGGAATAAATAGCGATTCTTTACCATTCCTAGTTTGCGATGAGCTATTTGCTAATTACAAATTACCCATTCATTTCCATGCAGCAGGCCCATAGGAATGAAGGTGCAATTTGCGATTAGCAATTACCTCATCGCAAATTACAAATTTTTCCGAGGGTGCAGGGGTGTCTCAAGAACACCCTGCTGCACCCCTGAAAAAGAAATTTGGGGGCATATGGCGCACATAAATTTTGAAAACATTCCTTTACCTCAAAAACGATTTTCAACTCATAATTTGAAAACACTGCACATGGAGAAATGACTTAAAATGTCCTTAAGACACATAAAAGCGTTTTTTGATTGCCTTTGCAGCATGTTTCAGTCACCTTTAACATGCCTATGTAACGCAAACATTCAAAATCTAAATTTGCCATGCACAGGTGGGAGCATATTTACAAGCAATTTGCTCCACAGACAAACTTCTTACATTAAAATGGGAAAAATAACATCAGAGACTCTCAATTACCTTATAAAGAAGCAGACACCATTATGTCCTTGTCATCAATATTAAAACCATTGCTTTTTCTCAAAAACGATTTACAAGTCATAATTTGAAAACACTCCACAGCTCCTATGCACATAAAAACCCTGTCAGTACTAATACTTCACATTTTCTCCAATTACAATTTCTCAAAGAAACAACATCTATTTGTAAAACACTTGAGACAAAGCAACATTTGAAAAACACAACTTTCTTCATAATTTTCTCCTTAACCACTTGGCTGCTAAGGTACTCCCTCTTCTTCCCATTGACTTTCCATTGAAATCAATGGAAAGTCCATGACGAGTTACCCTTGTCATTAGCGCTGAAGGGGTTAAAGCACACTATTTTCTATCTAAATTAAAGAAATCTTTTCTCACCTTAGCAAATACTTTGAGTTTCAAAACAGTCTCAGAAACACACCAATTTGTCTTCAGCAGAGCAAAAGGTATGCACTCCAGAGTCTGCAGCTATCAAAAGCACAGAAATGCTGTAATTCTTCACACATATCTCTCATGTCACCCAATCAAAACTCTTCCCTCACTTTTTTCAAATCAAAACCCTTCCCCCCTCTGCCCCCTCTCTGCTTTTTCTGCATAGCAACCACCTCTTGCAAGACCTCTGGTGTTTCCAAGTTCACACAACAATGTTGCAATTGAACTCTGAACTCTCAGTGCACCTGCATATCCAGTGCAATCTTTCATTTAATGATTTTTTCTTCGCCACTCAAAATACATCTTTCAACGAACTCATCCATGCACCCTAACTTTCTGTTTTCAGCAATCAAAATCCACCAATCACTCTTACTGCTTCATTAACACAGAAACTCCTCAGTTTTTTTCATTTTACACTCTCATTTTTTCAACTGCCATTTCATTGCCACACTTCATCTGACTGCAGGAGAACCTTCTCTCGCCATGTTTTCTGTCTGGATTGTTGGACATAGTTACATCTATTGGGCTCAGAGGTACACTGAAAACAGGAATTTACCTAACCTCAATTTACAAGATGTGGAAATTAAGTGGTTTGGCCACAGAGGATTAAAATGTCACCAATTGATACCATTGGTGAAAACCTTTATGCATTTGCCAAAACCTGACCTGTTAATTGTGCACTGTGGAGGTAATGATTTGGGCACTTTGACTGGGGTAGGTCTGGAAATGCTTTTAAAGGACACCTTTGAGCAATTGATGGCACTTTTTCCTCAGACTGCCTTGGTATATTCAAATATATGCCAAAGACAAAAATGGAGGTGGTCGAACCAATTTTGTCCACAAATTGAGAAATCGAGGAAGCATGTAAACAAATCTGTTTCAGCTTACATGAGAGACCATGGAATGGGCTCCCTGTACAACAATAACTTGCGTTACTACATGCAAGATATCTACAGAGGAGATGGAGTTCACTTCTCAGATGAGGGCAACAGAATTTTTACTCTGAATTTAAGACTGTGCATTGGTACCTACTTATAAGTACCTAAATGTACCATAAACCCAAAAGCTCTTCTCAGAGCTACCCTACATCTGATCACTCACAATTATTATTTTACTCTAACTTTTTTCACTAATTTTCAAGAAAGTACGCTCCCCAGAACGCTTCCCGGTTCGCGAACCGGGCGCACTCCACGCAAAAAAACTAAAAAAACGATATATATTTTTTTTGCCCTGCGAGACCCTTTTAAAGCCGCCACATCAAACCTAGGGGGTCAGGGAGGATCTACTATGCCCCCTTATGGTCATTTGCCTCTTCGCTTTGGCCTCCTCTTGTCTCTCGATCCTACCGAGAGACAAGATGGCGGCCGCTACGGACTGTTTGGAATGTTTACAGACGCCGAAGAACCAATCAGCTTCGCAAACCTCCGTAACGCGAAAAGTACGCGAAGCGGAGCGCTGTTACAGATATATATCTTTTTTTGAACGTTAATTTCTCAAAATCCACTGGAGCACATATATTGAGACCTAGCAAAGGCACATCGGGCTACCAGTCCCTACAATTTTGCCAAGTTTCGTGCAAATCCATTCAGCCGTTCGATTATTATTATTATTTTTTTTTTTGCCCCGCGGGGCCCTTTTAAAACCTCCACATCAAACCTAGGGGGTCAGCGAGAATCTACTATGCCCCCTTATGGTCATTTGCCCCTTCGCTTTGGCCTCCTCTTGTCTCTCGATCCTACCGAGAGACAAGATGGCGGCCGCTACGGACTGTTTGGAATGTTTACAGACGCCGGAGAACCAATCAGCTTCGCTTCACAAAGCTCTGTTGCGCGAAAAGTACGCGAACTGGAGCGCTGCCCGGTCCGCTGTTACAGATATATATCTTTTTTTAAACGTTAATTTCTCAAAATCCACTGGAGCACATATATTGAGACCTACAAAAGGCACATCGGGCTACCAGTCCCTACAATTTTGCCAAGTTTCGTGCAAATCCATTCAGCCGTTCGGGCTAAAAGTGAGGCCAACCGCCCTATGGAAAACTCAATGTTAAAAACACGTTTTGGGACCCCCCTTTTTTCTCGACCCCCCCTGGACGAACCCCCCCCAATTTTCAGGGGCTGCTCAGATACAAAATGTGCCATTTTCCTGAAAATTTCAGCTAATTCCGTCCACAAACGCCAAAGTTATTAGATATAGAATTTTCAAAAATCCCATAGAGAAAAAATTCTAACTATATATACCTACTGGCGACCGCCAGTAGGTAATGTATATATATATATATATATATATATTACCTACTGGCGGTCGCCAGTAGGTATATATAGTTAGGATTTTTTCTCTATGGGATTTTTGAAAATTCTATGTCTAATAACTTTGGCGTTTGTGGACGGAATTGGCTGAAATTTTCAGGAAAATGGAACATTTTGTTTCTGAGCAGCCCCTGAAAATTTGGGGGGGGTTCGTCAAGGGGGGGCCGAGAAAAAAGGGGGGGTCCCAAAACGTGTTTTTAACATTGAGTTTTCCATAGGGCTGTTGGCCTCACTTTTAGCCCGAACGGCTGAATGGATTTGCACGAAACTTGGCAAAATTGTAGGGACTGGTAGCCCGATGTGCCTTTGCTAGGTCTCAATATATGTGCTCCAGTGGATTTTGAGAAATTAACGTTCAAAAAAAGATATATATTTGTAACAGCGGACCGGGCAGCGCTCCAGTTCGCGTACTTTTCGCATTACGGAGCTTTGTGAAGCGAAGCTGATTGGTTCTCCGGCGTCTAGTGAACATTCCAAACAGTCCGTAGCGGCCGCCATCTTGTCTCTCGGTAGGATCGAGAGACAAGAGGAGGCCAAAGCGAAGGGGCAAATGACCATAAGGGGGCATAGTAGATCCTCCCTGACCCCCTAGGTTTGATGTGGAGGTTTTAAAAGGGCCCCGCGGGGCAAAAAAAAATAAAAATAATAATAATCGAACGGCTGAATGGATTTGCACGAAACTTGGCAAAATATTAGGGACTGGTAGCCCAATGTGCCTTTGCTAGGTCTCAATATATGTGCTCCAGTGGATTTTGAGAAATTAACGTTCAAAAAAAGATATATATCTGTAACAGCGCTCCGCTTCGCTTACTTTTCACGTTACGGAGCTTTGCGAAGCTGATTGGTTCTCCGGCGTCTGTAAACATTGCAAACAGTCCGTAGCGGCCGCCATCTTGTCTCTCGGTAGGATCGAGAGACAAGAGGAGGCCAAAGCGAAGGGGCAAATGACCATAAGGGGGCATAGTAGATTCTCCTTGACCTCTTAGGTTTGATGTGGAGGTTTTAAAAGGGCCCCGCGGGGCAAAAAAAAAAATAATAATAATAATCGAATGGCTGAATGGATTTGCACGAAACTTGGCAAAATTGTAGGGACTGGTAGCCCGATGTGCCTTTGCTAGGTCTCAATATATGTGCTTCAGTGGATTTTGAGAAATTAACGTTCAAAAAAAGATATATATCTGTAACAGCGCTCCGCTTCGCGGAGATAAAATTATCTCTGTATTACCTAGCTGTTGCTAACACCAGTTAGCGACCGCTAGTAGGAGATAGCGACCATCTTGGGCTCCACTTTGCATGTCAGTGATATTTATCACTAATGACATGCAAAGTGGGCATGCCAAGATGTTAGCGACTGGAAACAGTCGCTAACATCGCTATCTCCTATTACCAACTTTTGGAGATATTCGCGCTAAGCGCGAATATCTCCAAAAAGTAACACCTGCCCTGAGCAGTTCTTAGCCATGTTATCCAATGGGAGGTGGATAACATGGCTAAGAGCATTAGCTCGGTAATGCATGAATATCGCTGACTTTTCAGCGATATTAATGCATTGCGGTCGTTTTTTATCGCATTTGCGATAAACCTTGATAATAGCAAGGTTTATCTGCGATAATTTCTGACGATGCTTAGCTGTAAAAAATTCGTTGCTAAGCATCGTTAGGGATAAATATCGCTTAACTTTGGTAATATGCCCCAACGTCTGTTAACGTTCGATTCGAAGGAAATCAGGAAGTGTTGAAAAACATTGTCTGCGCCATCTTGCCTTTTTTCAAATGCCACACTTTTGTCGTGCACGGCAGTCATTTTAGATGCCTTGACCAGACCCACTCTCTGCACGCTGTCGATCCTTAGCATGGCTCCCCACCCTCGCAAGCATCTCCCCCAGTCACTGGTCACCCCCGCTCTCTGTCTTATGCATGGGTAATAAACCTCCCCCCATCTGCGCTGCTCTTCCCTGAGAATCACACCCTGTGCCCGCCCGACACCTCCCTTTCGCCCTATTCACTACCGCACCCTCTGACACTCCTCTTCCTCTGTGTCCGATTGTCCAGGCTATCAGCTAGCCCTGCAGATGTAGTTTATGGCCCCAGCTGTAAAGAATCACCCCTCTTCAAAGGAGTTATAGTAGATCAATGCCCACACCCGATGAGATCCGTCACACCACACGTGTTCCTACTATCTGAAAACCATCCTGTATTGTGATTGGGGAGGGGACCGAGCCTGAAGCGGAAGATTCCAGGGATGACTCTTTGTACATCAAAGTTTTTACAATTATGTGTCATATAAAAAATATATAGCACTCCAACAAAGTAGTAGGATTATAAAACTTTAATAACTTATAAATATATACAACAAAACAAAAACAGTAAAAACATTTAAACAACGAAGAGACCGTGGCAATTTCTTTTGAATTATCCAATACATTTATTGAAATTGACAGCACCAATAATGAAATATTCTCACAAGGAGGAGATGACTTGAATGATTTTTTTGATCAATCTCTTGATGGCGAATTTATCGAATGTTTGGAGACCATAGAGTTACAAGAATCATCATTGCAGAGTTTTCATGAGGAAATTCCTGATGAGGACATGTTACTAGTTCTTTCAAATTATGAAAATTCAGAAGATGTTGCCTGGGTGCCGCACTGATTTGGGTATCCGGCGTGGGGCGTCCCGGGGGGTGGATTGTCAGTAGCGGTCTGTTGTGCGAATAGTTCCAAGGCAGCAGAAAGCGCTGAAATCTGGATGTCACGAAGGTGATGTCTAGTAAGTTGCCGCCCAGCAAATAACGGCGTGGGGCGCCGCGGGGTGAGTGAGTCCAGTAGGCACCACAGCTATACTTACCGGCATTGCAGAATTACTGCTGGGGACAATGCCTCTGCTGTAGCAGGGTCACAGCAGAAACAAAAAGGATTCTGCTGAAGATGTTGTTGGTTTTCAATTTGAAAACAGTTCTGGTGTCAACTGCTATGCTAATGTAGTGGTTAATGTTTTGTTTTCTCTAGAAAATGTAAAAGAGGGGGAGGCAGTCCAAAGTTCCGGTAAAAGGGCAAAGGAAAGGATCGGTGGTTTGGACTATCAGTCAAAAAGGGGAGGGGGTGCAACAATTTTTCCTACCGGGTCACACTGTGCTTTCACCGGAACTGAGGTCTGCAGGATTCTAGTCATTCAAACTGAGGCTGGCGCCAGCATGGGAGCGCCGACGTCCCGCGGATACAGTTTCGTCACTCCACGGGCGATCATGGCAGTCATTCCCCATCGGGGGTGTCTGCGGGGGTCGGAGACTCCCGCGGCTCCTCTAGAATCTTCAAGGTCGTGGAGGACTACGGTGGTGGAGTCAACCAGTGACCGGGCCATTTCTTTATGCTGGGCCCGCTCTTGCCAGGTCGACCGCCATTTTGAGAGTTCGGTAGCTACTGGCGATCGCGGGGTCAAATGAGCGGACGGGCTCCACCCTGCCGGGCGAGACGTTGCAGCATCTTTTCCGGGCGCCTGGAGCGCTGAGGGTGCAGCTGGGAAGCCTCCACCTGGGGAGGCGGGAGAGGCCTGTTCGCACCGTCTCTCCCTCCCAGTGCACCCCACGGCGTCTCGCTTGACATTTGTTATGGCCGGACCAGGCGATGAGGACGAGGGGGGGGGGTCGGAGGCATGTGCAAGACATCCCCCCCAGTGTTGTCAAAGCCATTATTGAAGAAAGAAGAAATGTCCCGTCCGTCTTTGGGCCGGACCTCCGGTGGATGGCGGCCGGACGCCCTTTGCTCTGGCCCCATGAACAGGTTCCTTGGCTCATCGGCTGCAGCCGGATCCTTTTCCGGGCGCCTGGAGCGCTGAGGGTGCAGCTGGGAAGCCTCCACCTGGGGAGGCGGGAGAGGCCTGTTCGCACCGTCTCTCCCTCCCAGTGCACCCCACGTAGTCTCGCTTGACATTTGTTATGGCCGGACCAGGCGATGAGGATGAGGGGGGGGTCGGAGGCATGTGCAAGACATCCCCCCCCAGTGTTGTCGCAGCCATTATAAAAGAAAGAAGAAATGTCCCGTCCGTCTTTGGGCCGGACCTCCGGTGGATGGGGCCGGACGCCCTTTGCTCTGGCCCCATGAACGGGTTCCTTGGCTCATCGGCTGCAGCCGGATCCTTTTCCGGGCGCCTGGAGCGCTGAGGGTGCAGCTGGGAAGCCTCCACCTGGGGAGGCGGGAGAGGCCTGTTTGCACCGTCTCTCCCTCCCAGTGCACCCCACGGCGTCTCGCTTGACATTTGTTATGGCCGGACCAGGCGATGAGGACGAGGGGGGGGGGTCGGAGGCATGTGCAAGACATCCCCCCCCAGGGTTGTTGCAGCAATTATAGAAGAAAGAAGAAATGTCCAGTCCGTCTTCGGGCCGGACCTCCGGTGGATGGCAGCCGGACGCCCTTTGCTCTGGCCTCATGAACGGGTTCCTTGGCTCATCGGCTGCAGCCGGATCCCGTCGGCCCCAGCCCCCGGCCGTTGGTGGCTGGACCAGGAGAGAGTGTGGGGGGACAACCTGCAACTCTCAAGGGCCACCGCGGCCGGACTGGGAGAGAGAGGGGAGGGTCGAGGACACGGACATTCCCCCACCTAAAACTGTCCAGTGTTGTAAATCCCCCTGGCCGGGTCCCGCTGGCCTCGGCCTCTCCTCCGGCTACACCCTACGTGATGATCTCCTGGCCGAGGCGTGGCAGCAGGACCCGCCTTATATGTGTTGCTTCCGGCTGGGCGTAGCCGAAAACCTGTTGCACTTTGGAAGTTTCTAGAATGGGGTGGATGTCTGCTGACTTGTATCTTTCCCAGTTTGCCGTTATTTGGCCGTGGCAGGCGGTGGGACAGACAGGTTTTGGGGCAGGGAGGGGCGATATTTTCAGGTTTCTTATTACAGGCTTACTTCTAACGTTTCTTGTTTCTAGGACAATAATAGGTTTTATCATTACGTATTGTTATCGTTTCTTTGTTTGTTATTTAATAAAAAGTTCATCAGTGGCCTACTGATTTTCGTTTTCCTATTCTTTTCTTTCCAGGTTGTTTCATGCTAAAGTTTCTGTTAACAGGATACAGTGATCACTTCGGTATTATTGCATATGTCCTTTTCACTAGGGGTGCTCTCTGGTCGGGCCAGATGACGTATCTCTAGTAAATGGTCCGGGTGAAACAGGTGCATCAATCAGTGGGGAGTAGATAGGCATGACAGATTACAACGGGGGAGAAAGGTCCGCATTACGTACCCTTTCACTACTTGCAAAGATTTTCCTACGTATATTTGCAAACAGGGAATACCTCCAAAAAGAACCAATTCCCAAACAGTCATTGTTTGGGCAAACAATCAATCAATGAGGAACGAAATAGGCACGACGTGTTAAAGGTTTGCGTTACCTACCCTTCACTATCTGCAAAGGGAGAGAGAATATTCCTATTCTTCCTCGTTTGCAGGCAGAGAAGATCCTTAAGAGAACCAACTTCGAACAATTCAATGCTCGATTCAAACAATCAACAAGGGGTATTGTGAACACAAATGAACGCCGCTTATGTACATACACATTGCTATATTCAACAGGTTGGTCCTAATGTTTCTATTTTAGCGAGGTCAAAAAGAGATCCCATTAGTGGCCTACTGATTTTGCTCGATTCCTTTTGTTTTTTTACACGATTTTTCGCTATCTGCAAAGACTAAACAGAGTATTGCGACTCTGTGCTTGTTTGTAAATAGAGAATGAACCAAAGAGAACAATCAATCAAATGGAGAGAGAAGCAGGCACGACGGATTACAACGGGGGCAAAGGCCTGCGTTAACTACCCTTCACTATCTGCAAAGAGAGAGTACTCCTAATAGAAATGAGGGGTGGGGGGCAGCATTCAAAGCAGATCAGTGTGCATAAACACGAAAATGTTTTTACTTACCACGTACTTGACATTCGACAGCTTATGATATTTGCTATTAAAAAACCATTGAAATGCACTGAAAAAACCATAGGTTATAGACCATATATAGTTAGGAATTAGCATTTACAAAACCTTGAAAATTCACTGAAAAAACCATAGGTTATAGACCATATATAGTTAGGAATTAGCATTTAAAAAACCTTATTTTACTCACACAAAACCATTGAAATTCCATATATAGTTAGTTGCACTAACTATATATCGCGCACCCGCAATCCACTGCTGATCATGTCACATATTACATCATTCATGACATGGTCAGTGACATCACTGATGACATCACTGATGACATCTCAAATGACATCACTGATGACATCAATGATGACATCTCATTTGACATCATTCTTGTGCTAATACGATAAACCTCTTCAGACTCTACTATAACCTTAGATACACTCAGTGTATACAGACACTCACACACTGTCACTCATCCATGGAGTTACTCACACACCTAGTCAGTCATGCAAAGAAACAATCTCACCTCCATTTCTTCAACTATACAGTTATACACACCTTACTTATTCAAACATATACTAACACATATTTACTCTCTTATACAATCCCTGATACAAGTTCACAATGATCCATACAACCACTCACACATTCAGTGGCTCTCATGCACAGTTATTTATATATGCCAACTCTCACATGTACTGTGTTTTACATATGTACTTACTATGACATGTAGCATTGAGATATCCATTCACTCATCAATACACTCATGCACACAGTCAACTGCCCATGTAGCTATTTCCACATGCACTCTTGAACTCATACACCTAGTGAATCAACTGCTCACACATCTATGCACAGAGTCACACACCTCCCAGCCACCCCCACACAAACTCAATCTCCCATACAAATACTTGGGCAACCAATCAATAACACATATAGCCTCTCGTATAGCTAATGATCAACACATGCAGCAGTTTACATCACAACAGACATAATGATGCACAAATTAAGACAGTTTAGTCACTAACCCATGCATTCAGTGAGACACATTTAATCACTCACTCATACAGTCAGTCACGCACCTACTAAATCCTTCATCCAGACACTTATACATCCACTCATTCTTCAATATGTAAGACATATTTTAACTTTACAGAAACATACAGTCACTGGATGTTGTCATCAGTGATGTCATCAGTGATGTCATTTGAGATGTCATCAGTGATGTCATCAGTGATGTCACTGACCATGTCATGAATGATGTAATATGTGACATGATCAGCAGTGGATTGCGGGTGCGCGATATATAGTTAGTGCAACTAACTATATATGGAATTTCAATGGTTTTGTGTGAGTAAAATAAGGTTTTTTAAATGCTAATTCCTAACTATATATGGTCTATAACCTATGGTTTTTTCAGTGAATTTTCAAGGTTTTGTAAATGCTAATTCCTAACTATATATGGTCTATAACCTATGGTTTTTTCAGTGAATATATATATATATATTACCTACTGGCGATAGCTAGTAGGTATATATAGTTAGGATTGTTTTCCATAGGGATATCGCAACATTCTATTGGGAATCACTTTGGCGCCGGTTGAGGAATCTTCCTGAAATTTTCCTTAACTTTGCCTCGCGGCGCTCCGGTCCTCCCCTGAAAGTTTGGGGGGGATTCATCAAGCGGGGGCCGAGATAAACGGGGGGTCCCAAAACGTGTTTTCCCTATGTTAATTTACATAGGGCGGTTGGACTCACTTTTAGCCCGAACGGCTGAATGGTTTTCCACCAAACTTGGCAAAATTGTAGGGACTGGTAGCCCGATGTGCCTTTGCTATGTCTCAAGATATATGCTCCAGTGGTTTTTACGAAAATTAACTTTGAAAAAATATATATTGGGCTACATTGGGCTATATATATGTTAGAGCCCAGATGTAGGCCAATGTAGCCCAATGTAGCCCAAAGATGGCCACCAGAGACAAAAAAAAACAAATGTAGCCCAAATATCAGCCAGATGTAGCCCAACTATAGCCCAATGACAGAATGTCCCAGAGTGTTCTACAGAACAACTAGAGCGCTAACAGTCTTACTTATGACAAAAGTATGGCACACCTGAAGTCATCTTGATTGGAATAAAGTGTTAGCACTTAAAACATTTAATTTGCAAAGGAACAAAATGAGGGGGTTCATTTTGCCATAGAAATTATGATTAGTGCTGAAGAAAGAAAAATTAGGACACTATTTGAGTGACTTCTCAAATCCTCTTATATTTCATTAAAAAAATTCTGATATGCAGTCTCCCAAGATGGCCACCAGAGACCAAAGAGCCTGTGCTTAAAAACGCTGTTAGCAAAGCAGGCATTTGAGATTTAAAAAACATTTTAATATATAAAAACATTATCCGCTAATAGAATTAGCATTTAAAAAACCTTGCGAATTCAATAAAAAACCATAGGTTTCAGGCCTTATATAGTTAGGAATTAGCATTTAACCCCTTCGGCGCTGATGACAAAGCCAGCTCATCATCAGCGTTACCTGCGCTGCGCAGGTGACGAGCTGACTTTGTCACAATCAAGCAATTTTTTATTTTCAGCGCACAGCGGGTAAACGCGGTAGCGCGGTAGGGGTTAAAAAACCTTGCGAATTCACTGAAAAAACCATAGGTTTCAGGCCTTATATAGTTAGGAATTAGCATTTAAAAACCCTTTGAAATTCACTGAAAAAAACATAGGTGTCAGGCTTTTTATAGTTAGGAATTAGCATTTAAAAAAACCTTGCAAATTCACTGAAAAAAACATAGGTTTCAGGCCTTATATAGTTAGGAATTAGCATTTAAAAAACCTTTGAAATTCACTCAAAAAACTATAAGTTTTAGTGGTGTTATAGTTAGCTGGACATTTTACTCATACAAAACCATTGAAATTGCTCCTATATAGTTAGTTGTACTAACTATATTTCGCGCACCCGCAATCCACTGCTGATGATGTCACACATTAGATCATTCATGACATGGTCAGTGACATCACTGATGACATCTCAAATGACATCACTGATTACTAGCCGCCCGTCCCGACCTTGTCCGGGAGCAATCAGGCTTCCCGGACCGCCCGACATTGTCCAGCAGCCCGGGACCCCGCCCGCCCCGACATTGTCCAGCAGCCCGGGCCCCCGCCCGCCCCTGCCCCCGCCTGCCCCGACATTGTCCGTAATTGTAATTGTAATTGTAATTGTAAGTGGATTTATAGAGCGCGATTGATGCCCGGGGGCGTCCAAGCGCAAAGGGACCAACAGATGATTAGGCAGAGGCGGGGATAGTACCAGGAATTACTGTGGGGAGTTGAAAAGAAGAGTCTTGAGCTGTTTCCGGAATGAGGTAAGATTGGAGTTAGCTCTCAGATGAAGGGGAAGGGCGTTCCACAACTTGGAGGCGTTATGGGCGAAGGTCCTACCGCCTGATCTGGCTCTTTTTATTCTGGGTGCGGTGGCAGTAAAGGTCTGGGTTGACCGTAGGTTTCTACTTGGATGGTAGTGAGAGATTAGGTCACGGGTGATAATGGGGCCTGTGTCCCAGAAGGCCTGGTGGGCGATACACAAGGCTTTGAAGTGGATTCTTTGGCGGACTGGCAACCAGTGTAGACTGGTCAGACCAGCTCTGATGGATTGTCGGCGTGGGAGCTGGAGCAGTGTCCGGGCTGCACAGTTCTGCACTGTTTGAAGTCACCGCAGTGTGTAGTCTGGTGCCGCGAGATACAGGACGTTATTGAAGTCCAGGCGGGACTGGATCAGACCCTGGATGGCCACCTGTTTAGCCTCCATGGGTAAAAGATGAAGATTTTTTTTTTTTAGCATTTCAAGCAGGCCAAAGCAGGTGGCCGAAAGTTTGGCCGTGGGTCCCCCGGAGCCTTACCTCAGCCGCCGCTCCTACCCCGCGCTCCTCAGTTCACCGCTCCGCCGCTCCTTGCCGCTCGTCACCACTCCTCCCGCCTGTCAAACGGTCCTCACCACCTGTCCGCCGCTCGTCAGCGCTCCTCCCCCACGCCATGTCCGCAGCTCCTGGACGCCGCTCCTCCCCGTGTGACTACTTTTTTTTTAAGGTACATTTTTTAAATAACGCATATTTTTTTTGTTTATATAGCCTATGTCCATCTGCACACTCTGACGATTGCAATGATGTATCGGGTGTGTGGATTGGCGCTGTGGTTCTCGAGTTTACCCGCCTCAAAGGTTCAAAGTTCTTGTTTTATAATAGTAGTATAGATGTATGCGTATGTCTATGCATGTAAATGTAATTTTATTCTTCTCTTATTTTTCTCTTTAAGGACCCGGTAGAAGCACAGAAAAACTCAATTCCGATTTTTCAAAAAGTCAAGGTCCTGATTGTAAGTTGTCAATATTTTATTATCATTTCTGAAAGATTCACTGTGCCTGAATGTCAATTGATGGAATGAATCTAAGTCAGGATTCTTACACTTTCTTCTGACTGTGACCTCATTGAAATCTCTGAATTCTCAATGTTAGCCTTATTAAAAGGAAAAGTGCAATATTGTGCTTTGGCCATTTGTATGCTTTTTGTGCCATCACACGCAAGAACTCCCACTAGACGACATTATTGTAGCGTATGTCTTTCTACTTTCATGATGTTTCATTTGTCCATGGATTGCAGCAATGTGCCCAAGCACAAGCATGCACATCCACACACATTCAAGCATGCACTCTCACATATGAATACATGTATTCACACAAATGCATCTGCAATTTTCCTGTCATGAAAGTCCAAAGTATTATTTCTGATCAACATATTCCAATGAATATTGAAACTGGTCAAGTAGGTGAAAATCACTCTTTTCCACAAATGATAAACACACTGCCATAAAGTTTCATATACAATCATATACACAATGCATGGAATGTGGTGCCTGAAAATAAATGTTTTTCTTGCTGTACATGTTTAGAAAAGTGAAGGACTATTGTGGTTTAAACGTATATGAAAATGTGCATTGCAAGGCCTGAGGGTATACAAGAGGTGATGTAAATATCTGCAAAAGGTGTGAGGCAAAAGAAACAGGCTAGGAGAAATCTTGGAGATCTGGCTTTCCAAAAGTGAAAGTAATGCTTCCTTAATTTCTAAGTCTGTGGTTGCAGTACTAGGTAGATATGGGTCAATGGTTGTATGCTGGATGAATGGGTGAGTTACTAAATACATAATTTGATAAATTGATGTGTGCATTGATGGGTGGGTGATTTGCGTATGACTTCAATAATTCACAGAAAACACGTAGTACATGGGTGTCATAACTCCTTTCAGAGGGCCAGGTGGCAAGCAGGAGCTATTGGGCCCAACCATAGGCGTTAAGGCATTTTACTTCTGATGTCCTGGAGTTCGATTGATCCTGATCAGCTAAGACTAGTATTCCTTCATCACTTGACTCTCAGTAATAGCGTAGGTCGAGAAGTCTAAGGCGTCTAAGGGGGAAGGTAGATGCTGGGTATGAACACAGTCTCACAACTCATGATATGTTCAATAGCAGCAGTAAATGATTGTTAGGTCAAATCCTTGCTTTTATGAAAAAAGGAGTATTTATATAAAAGGTCAAAGTATAACATGGCATACACAAACATTATGCACAGTCCCATGAGGTTGGGGCTCTAGCGTTCGAAAGACAGGTCCTTGAGTCAACCTTCCCTCTCACTACTGGTAGTAGCTATTCCTCATTTACTATAGGTGACATTCCGATGAAGCCCCCCTAGTAGTCGGAGTCTCAGGAGTCCCACTCTGACTCTTCCAAAAAAAAAAAAGTGTTCCAGCACCCAAAGCCCCATGTGGCAGAACAAGGTTCTCTGGGGCCTTCTGGCCTTGTGATCAGTCTTACCCGCTCCTACAAGGGTTGCGCTGCTGGAGTACATTGGAGCATTTCTGCCTCAGATGTTGCAGAGGGCTGGAGCAGATACTTATGGTAAGTAGCAGTCACAACTCTGATGAGGAAGACTATGATGTCCATGGTGATTTTCTGCAGTTACATAGTAAGGGCTTCATTTATGAGACTCCTTGCGCCTGAGGAACGTCACTTTTTGTGATGTTCCGTGGAGCAGAAGCTTGGGTTCAGATCCTATGTTGGAGCTCAGGAATGCACTGGTCACCCCGTCACCCTCTCCCTTTTACAATGGCTGAACCAGACAACATCCCTTGTTACTCACGGTGGCTCCAATTGGCATGTGTGTTCAAAGGCCTTACTCCGCACACTGGTAAGAGCCCGATCAGCACAGCAGTAAAGTCCTCTTCACAGCAGTCCCTCTAGCAAACTTGGTCCCTGGCTTCACTCAGCATATGGACTATGCCCCCATTGGCATTCCATAGATCTATATGGTAGGCCCCTTTGTCAAACGTGTTGCTGACTTCAATCGACACATGGGCTATTCCCCAATTAGCTTGACATTAAGGTTCACAGCGGACCCCTTTGGTTTACACGGGCACCGGCTTCCCTCCACACATGGGCTTTGGCCCAATCGTTACAGCTGCTGTCTCGTCACTTCTTGCTGTTGGGATCCACACAATAGGGTCCACATCTGGAGGTTTCTCCTTCGTAGTGCTCTCCTGTTCCTCATTGGGCACATTGGTCTTGCAAAGCAGGCAAGAAATGGTGCTCCAGGTTCCAGTTGCAATTGGTCTTGGATACCCAGTTGGGAGGCTGGCATGCCTTAGCCTCAAATCCTGATCACAGGCAGAAGTTTTGCAGAGCTGCCCTCCTCAACAGCCCGACAGGCTGCTTGACAGTTGACAATTTTGGAGGACTCAAGCTCCTCTTCGTATAGTCTATTTACAGACACAAAATGTGATTTAGAGTGTTTGAAGTTGGTGTTTGGGGGTCTGCTTCCCTTTGAAGTGCCCACTTATCTGGCCTGTACTTTCTCTAGAATTCAGTCTGTCACAGCAGGAGTGACTACAAATCTGGCAGCCCCACAACACAGGCCATGGAAGTGACTAAGTGTGTCACACCTGGATGCCAGCCAAAGTGATATGTGTAACAAAATGTTACTCTGGGCTCGAGCTTTACTCTTTATGAATCTTTTATCAGCACCATATCCTCCCTAAGTTGTGCACATGCACCTTTCTAGTGACCCATCCCAGAATCCAAGAGCAGTTTGAAGTGTACTGAAGAGCCTTCTCTTCTTCCTCCAGGGTGCGGTGCACTCGGCTCTCAGAAATGCAGCAATTCACAGATCTGTCTGAAGAAAGTCCTCTAGCATTCAATAACAAAAGGAGAGGTAGGGAGAATGAGGCACTCTCTTAGTCCCCGGTTAGTTATACAAAAACAAGAAAAGAGAGGTCAGAAAGTCCTCTAGCTCCATGTGCTCCTCCGGTCAGTCATGTGTCTCCCCAAATGAAATCCAGTGTCTTCCATGCACTCTGCCATCATTAGGCACGCATACACACATCACATCTATGCAACCACACATCACTACATACTAACTTGACATAGGCTATGGGTAAGTTAAGCACATGGCAGTGGAGATTTACATGAGAGAGCATGAAAGCCTCACTACAGTGACACAGATAAAGTACTACTCGCTTCTGGTGATCACTACAATCTTTGATGCATGGACTGCTTGTCTGTGCCTTTTGTTTAAACGTACTTCAACGGACTTAAGGTATCACGTTTTGGAGTGTCAGAGAGAATGGGAGGATCAGTAGAAGCAGGATTATGGTTCCTGATGCATTTCAAGATACTGCTGGTGTTGATTCAGGTTGTTCCCGTGCATCCTGTTGGTATAGTAATATCCCTACATGGTATGAGTGAGTACCCAAGACCTGACGGCCTCCTTGCATCTGTAGCTAGCAGCCTAACTGGTACTTTTGACCCTGGCATTATGCTAATATTGCATGTGGGCAGTGGCCTTGTACTGTCCTTGACAAGGTGAGATACTGTGCTGTGGCCTATGAGGCGAACCACCTGTACCCTCAAAATGAACAGAGGAATACTGCGCCTGTTGTGAATTTAGCATGTACGGAGGTGGTGGCATCATTTGAGTTTTGTGATCATATATGCTTGACCAGATCAATATAGCTGTCATTGAAAGTGTTGTCTGATCTTTCTCGTACATAGTTCTGCTGTTATTTTAAAACACACAGCCTTGCAGTGACATCCTGTATGTATGTATGTCACAGTGTGCGTACATGAACAGTGTAACACGTGTGTAGTAGTAGAACTCAGTCTGTATATATCAGCTTAACCACGGTGCAAATCCCGCCATGGTGCGGTGGTTTAATCAAGCGGGCGGGGCCGCGTCGGCCAACAAGTGTACACAGCACTACAGAGGTTGTGCTCGCGACGGCCGTTGGCCGACAGAAGCAGCAAAGGAATCCATTTTGATGCCCCTTGTTTAAAATGGCTTAAAATGACGGAATATTACAACATTCTCTGACAGTGGCAGTGTATAGCCTGGATTCCTGTGGCCCTCGGTGGATATCCAGACAGTGCTACTGTTCACAAATTAAATTAAGTCTTTATTAGCAAGGACCTGCTCATTAGTTCTTCCTGACCAATGACATTTGGAAGATGGTACGGATGAAGGGTGGACCGAAATTTCTGCTGTTAAAAACAAGGACTTTTCTAGATCAGGCATGCCCTTTTGTCTATTTCTGATTGCTGCTTCAGAGGGGCTGACGGAAGTGAGATGCAGAAACCTTACAATTCTCTATACATGCTGTCCGTTTGGAGACCACCCCATTGCAACTTTCTGTGGAAAAACGTACTTTACATGAAGTTGTGTCTGGAGAGCAGCCTTAGAAGAACACTTGGAAGAAAACCACACTAAAACAGTTCTAACGTTTGATGGTGGATCCACATTGCGGTCAAAAATATGCCTATGAAAATGGAACCCAGACGACTGCGCTTTGTTCTAGCTCCGAATTGTCTAAGACCAAGGAAAGGCATGCTCTGCAGAGTACTCAAAAGGCTACTGGGAGACCAGGGTTGCTCACTGACTAATAGAAAGCATCCGAGAAGTGAGGGGTTGTAGCTTGAAGTCAGCTCTTTTTATTGGATGATCAGGGGGTCTGCCTAAAGCCTACAAACGTGGCTGCCTATGGAGAGGTAGAAGGGATGTGCCTGGTCTTGCAGGAGGAGAGACTGCCCAGATGGACTAGTCCAGCATGTTCCTGGCTGGGCAAACAACCATGCGCGCCTGAGTGGTACTAAACCTGGCAGATATTTGGCAGCCACCGGCAACCCCAGAACACGGCCTATCCCTGCTGACGAGGGGTGATACCCCGAAACACGTGTCCAGGGATGGCGAAGACAGCGAAGATAGCAGAGAATCGAAAGAAGATGCATCGCGGAACACGTAACTACATTAACCATAGTCCTTAGGGGCGATACCGCCGGTGTGTGAGTAGTGTGCGACCCCACCCCCATTTGTAATCTTAAAGCTCCCTTGAGCAGTTGGAAGACAAGCCTGGGACCCCGCACCTGCGCACCTGAGTGGTACTAAACCTGGCAGATATTTGTCAGCCACCGGCAACCCCAGAACACAGCCTATCCCTGCTGACGAGGGGTGATTCCCCGAAACACGTGTCCAGGGATGGCGAAGATAGCAGAGAATCGAAAGAAGATGCATCGCGGAACACGTAACTACATTAACCATAGTCCTTAGGGGCGATACCGCCGGTGTGTGAGTAGTGTGCGACCCCACCCCCATTTGTAATCTTAAAGCTCCCTTGAGCAGTTGGCTGACGAGCCTGGGACCCCGCACCTGCGCGCCTGAGTGGTACTAAACCTGGCAGATATTTGGCAGCCACCGGCAACCCCAGAACACGGCCTATCCCTGCTGACGAGCGGTGATACCCCGAAACACGTGTCCAGGGATGGCGAAGACAACGAAGATAGCAGAGAATCAAAAGAAGATGCATCGAGGAACACGTAACTACATTAACCATAGTCCTTAGGGGTGATACCGCTGGTGTGTGAGTAGTGTGCGACCCCACCCCCATTTGTAATCTCAAAGCTCCCTTGCGCAGTTGGCTGATGAGCCTGGGACCCCGCACCTGCGCGCCTGAGTGGTACTAAACCTGGCAGATATTTGGCAGCCACCGGCAACCCCAGAACACGGCCTATCCCTGCTGACGAGGGGTGATACCCCGAAACACGTGTCTAGGGATGGCGAAGACAGCGAAGATAGCAGAGAATCGAAAGAAGATGCATCGCGGAACACGTAACTACATTAACCATAGTCCTTAGGGGCGATACCGCCGGTGTGTGAGTAGTGTGCGACCCCACCCCCATTTGTAACCATAGAAAGTAGACTGCCTGAAAAAACTAAGCCATGAGCTGCAAGTGCTGTGGAGGGTCACCTAGTCTCTCTCTGTAGTTCCTGGCGAGAACTGTGGAAGTCTATGTACATCAACATATCAGCCTGAGGTAGCCATTATCAGCACAGATCAGGGCTGAATCTACCTTGATGTGTGTATTGGCTGACTTCTATTCTTTCACTGATCATTTTTAGGGAGCCATATATGTCTTTTAGGATAAACACACCAAGAAAGTAGGTGTATTTTCCATCTCTCTCCTTCTCTCCAGCATGTGTTCCTCCAAATGCCCTCCCCATACTTGTTTTTTCCTTGTGAAATTCTGCCCCACCCCCTCAAGCAATGTATTGTTGCCACCCATCTGTGTTTCTACCCATTCCCAGTGTTGCTTCACTTTCACTTGCTTCTCACTCTCTTGTGTGCTTCTCCCCGGCTTTAGTATTCTTCTCACCCCACTAAATGCTATGTGTTCTTCTCAGCACATGTGCTTCTCTCCCAGAATAAACACGTTCGGCATTGACCCAATGCCTAGATCCCGGCGAGCATATCTCGAGGACACGGAAGTGCTTGCTGTGAGCTTATCTCCAGACGAACACGGTTTTGTACATAAAGTATGCACATTTAACGTTCATTTTTTTTCTTTATACGAGTGGACCATTATGCCATCCGGCATTATCAGATTGTCGGTAACATGATACGGTCTATCTACACGCCGGTTCTTACTTTCTTTCCTTTTTTCTCACCACGTTGGTAGCAGCACGGTTCGATAGCGTTGTCTCACGGGCTTATGACTCTCACGGGTGCTTTTTCTCAGATGATATCGCGGATTTAACCTTAAAGCATGCACTTTTCCCTTTTTGGAAGCGCAATGAACTAGAAATCACAAACTGAATTAAACTAATAATAGTTGTATTTAATATGTTGTGTTAGATAAATATTAAAGTAGTTCACATCTATATGTCCAAGAGACTGAACTGGTCCTGTGTTTTTCCTTTATAGACCCCTGAGGAAGGGTTGTTTTTGTGTTGACCCGAAATGCATTGGGTGATGTAGAAACGTATCAGACATGATGCAGGAAATCATGAAAAAACAATGAATTACAGAATCATCATGAATAAAAGAGCAATTGATTAATCTACAAGATGAACTTTGGAATGTGTTTTTTGCAATGAAAATATGTTTGTGAAGAAACAAAACAGTTTCAAGTACAACAAGCGCAAGCCTTAGTGACTGGAGACTCCTTTCACACGTTAATGCTGATTTTTACAGGCACCGCCAGACACGGTGTGACAGGCGTTTGCGCCACATCCTGAATTTTTTGAGTTGGATTATCCTTTAACCTTTTGATAACTGCGAGTGCACAGGGATACTAAAATATTGTTATAACTTCCCTCCCATACCCCATGTTGCACTCTCCATCGTGTAATGTTTCTTCACTCCTTCTGAACATCCACTCCACCGTGTGCTCCTCCAAGACCCCCTACTGCTGCAGTCCTTATTTTTAAAAATAATTGCAACATGGTAGAAAATGTTTCTACTTACTGATTCAGGTTGTGCCCAACATCTTGGATCGCTAAATAAAGAATTAAAGCAAATGAAGCTTGCATCATTCAATTGGTGTGAACATGCATTCCGAAGTATGCGTGTACATATGTCATCAGACATGCTCAAGCGAATAGCGGTCACCACTCCTTTCTCATCTCCACAACTGTTATTCTCCATCTTACACAATCCCTTTCATTTCCCCTCACCTTTCCCTCTCATTGTCTCACCCCAACTCTTCTCCAGTATATTATTCTCTTCCTTTATTTTTTATTTGGCTATATCTTTTCTTTGCCTCTCCTTTGTTTCCAACATCATATTTTGTCTTTCTTTGTCTCCGCTCTGCAGTCTTCTTGTTTTACCCCCTTTTTTCCTCCCCTCCTCTTTCTTATTGTCGCCCACATCTCAATTTCCTTTTTCTCATCTTCTTCTGCCTCTGCCTTCCCATTAGCCCTCATTTTGTATATCCCCATCCCATATTCTTCTTATTTTTACTTCTGGACACCTCTACTTCCCTTGCTCTTCTCTTTCTCTTTCTTGTCCATTCCCACTTTATCTTACCTCTTTTTCTCTTTCTCTCCTCAATCTTGCTCCAACTCCTCTAACTCTTTCTACCATTTGTTCTTTTCTATCTCCTCTTCCCGTCTCTCCCCTTTTACCTTCTTGCCCTCTGCTCTGCTATCCTCCAACCTCCCTATCTTTCTCTGCTTCCATCTCCTTCTTCTGCTTTTGCAGACCCTTTGACTTTTTCTTACAGAGCTCTTTTCCTACCCTCTTCCATTTGCCCTCTCCTGACCTCCTACCTACTATCTCACCCTTTGTTCTTTCTATTCCCTTCTACCTTTCTCTTCTCTTACCTTCCCCCTCTTCTTACATCACCCTCTAATCTACTGCTTTTCCTTTCTTTCCTTCTCCTCTCTCTCCCCTTCCTTCTCTTTCTTCCTTATCTCCCCCAGGTTTTCTTTTTTGTCTCCTCTTTCAGCCCGCTGATTTCATCTCCACCTTATTTTTCACCTTTCTCTCCGTATTGTCTCTCCTCCTATTTTCTCCATTCTCCTTCTGTCTCCCTCTTCTCTCTGTGACAACTTCTTTCTTATGCTTCTTCTGTCCATTTATTCATTATTTTTCCCCTTTCTCCTTATTTCCCATTTTCTCACCTACATATTTATAGTGGTCTTTCTCCCTCCTCTCATTCTGTCCCCTTCTCTTTTATCAATATTTTTCATCCTTTGTTCTCATTCAATTCTCTTTCCAGTCTATCCATCTGTAGATCATCCGATTTCTTATTTTTGTTCTAAAACAGACTTCATTTCATTTTTAATGTACCTCCCATGGTAATTTCTAATCTCCCTTTTCTTCATTCTTTTCTCTTCTTTACTCCCTTAACTCCTTTTCTCTCCTACTCCTCTTTAATCTCTTTAAATGCATGTTCTTTTCTACTCTAAACATTCTTGTGACTCTCCCTCCAATACTGTTTTTGTCCTCACTTAACCTCTTCTAATTTCCTCTCTTTCTTCTCTCCTCCTTCCACTTGATTCATCTCTTTCCTCTCATCCCCTTTACTCTTCTTTTTTCCTGTATCATTTCTTCTGTGTTCTCCCCTCTGCTCTTCTTCCTTCACTGCTGTATACAATCTTTTAATTTTCTTCTCTTTCTCTTCATCCCATATTCTCTTCCTTCTCTGCCCTCCGACTATTTTCTCCCCTCTATCTTTTGTTTTTATCTTCACTCATTTATTTTCTCTTCATTCTCTTTTACCCGCTACCATTAACTTCTCATCTGTGCTCTAATTTCCCCTAAGTGCACCTCTCCTGAACTCTCTGTCTTGTGCACTATATGTTTCCATCTGCTTACTATACTTCTTTCTTACCTTCTGTCAACTTCCCATGTGTACCTCCAACTTCCTGATCTGTATTAATGTTCTTGCTCCCCTCTTCATGCCTCTTTACTTGCCCATTCACCACCATTTATATTCTCACCTCAAACCTCTCAGTTCTCTTTTCTACTGACCTAAGAACCAAATTCATTCTTCCTCCTTGACACTCTCACAAAGACGACATCCCTTTAATGCCATAGTCATTAAGATAGACATTTTAGTAGGGATATTATCACACATGGACAATCACAATATGGCCCGGATGCCGCCACCCCCTCCCAACACATATCCCCAAGGATGGGAAGTCGGACAATAGTTGAACTTTTGGAAGGCGGGAGGGAGTCACCCTCCCGGCCGTATTTATTAAAATATGAAACAAAATTTAAAACATTAAATAAAAGTTTCATCATTATGCATTATGTACAATTTGTCATTTATCACATTTCGATATCCTGAAAATGCATACACTCTAATTCAAATTGTACATCCTAGCATTAAGGGCCAACGGCAAGGTCTTAACCGGTGTCAGATCCCTACTACCAAACTCCCGCCGTCACTGTGTGAGCGGCGCATGCGCAGAGGGCTCTACCCTCATTGCCAACTGTAACTTCCCTTGTCGTGGTGGGGGCCCCCTTTCTACTCGACGCCATCTTAAGGGTCGTCCGAGTTCCCGTATGAGGTCTCTGTAGGAAGGACAGCGTGGACTCTCCCCCCCAACCCCACACTCTCTATCCGCCGTCGCGGCTATCCGGCCCCCGGGAAATTTGTAAGGAGGGGCATATAACCGCCTCCCCCCCTGGGAGGGGCCCATGGCCATCTCCCCCTAGGCGCACCATCCTTAGTGGGTGCCGCCTCCCCGTGGAAGGGGCCAATGGCCGTCTTCCCCCGGGCGCTCCCATCCATTGTGGGTGGCGCCCCACTCTAGGGACCTTTCAATTACTGCTCACCGATCATGACCTTACCGCCCGACAAATAAATACGACAGTTGTTTAAGTACTAAAAGAAAAAATTTCACCTCATTTTACTGTTACTGAACTTTTTCCTGCAAGAAGAAATTTCTCCAATGCAAACCAAATCTTTATTCTCAGAGTTCCATCATACACTCTACCAAGGAAAAAAGGCCTATACTTTCATCACTCAGAAACCTTTATTTTCCTCCAAACTTTTGCTATCAGGGGCTGGTGGGTGGGTCAAAATTGCTGCTTGTTCCGTCGAGGGCTCACGAGCAACGAGTGGGTGCAGCCTTCCGATCCGAGGAACAAGAGGACGATCTTCTGGATTCCCGCTCCTTTATCCTTCTGCGGGAGGGCGTGTACCCGTCCCCGATACGCCTACTGGGCGTGGTCTTCCATCGAGGTGTCTAGGACAACCCCTCTCGGGCGGGGGAAGGCGCGCCCCGGCCACGCCGCTTTGGGCATACCAGCCGGGCAACGCCCACCCCGCCCAAAATGGTTTCACGGGAGGTTCGGGCACCCATCCATACGTTCGGGGGGACCGAGCGGTCGCCCCTTTCCATATGGCCGGGATGCCGCCACCCCGTCCCAACACATATCCCCAAGGATGGGAAGTCGGACAATAGTTGAACTTTTGGAAGGCGGGAGGGAGTCACCCTCCCGGCCGTATTTATTAAAATATGAAACAAAATTTAAAACATTAAATAAAAGTTTCATCATTATGCATTATGTACAATTTGTCATTTATCACATTTCGATATCCTGAAAATGCATACACTCTAATTCAAATTGTACATCCTAGCATTAAGGGCCAACGGCAAGGTCTTAACCGGTGTCAGATCCCTACTACCAAACTCCCGCCGTCACTGTGTGAGCGGCGCATGCGCAGAGGGCTCTACCCTCATTGCCAACTGTAACTTCCCTTGTCGTGGTGGGGGCCCCCTTTCTACTCGACGCCATCTTAAGGGTCGTCCGAGTTCCCGTATGAGGTCTCTGTAGGAAGGACAGCGTGGACTCTCCCCCCCAACCCCACACTCTCTATCCGCCGTCGCGGCTATCCGGCCCCCGGGAAATTAGTAAGAAGGGGCATATAACCGCCTCCCCCCCTGGGAGGGGCCCATGGCCATCTCCCCCTAGGCGCACCATCCTTAGTGGGTGCCGCCTCCCCGTGGAAGGGGCCAATGGCCACCTTCCCCCGGGCGCTCCCATCCATTGTGGGTGGCGCCCGACTCTAGGGACCTTTCAATTACTGCTCACCGATCATGACCTTACCGCCCGACAAATAAATACGACAGTTGTTTACCTACTAAAAGAAAAAATGTCACCTCATTTTACTGTTACTGAACTTTTTCCAGCAAGAAGAAATTTCTCCAATGCAAACCAAATCTTTATTCTCAGAGTTCCATCATACACTCTACCTAGGAAAAAAGGCCTATACTTTCATCACTCAGAAACCTTTATTTTCCTCCAAACTTTTGCTATCAGGGGCTGGTGGGTGGGTCAAAATTGCTGCTTGTTCCGTCGAGGGCTCACGAGCAACGAGTGGGTGCAGCCTTCCGATCCGAGGAACAAGAGGACGATCTTCTGGATTCCCGCTCCTTTATCCTTCTGCGGGAGGGCGTGTACCCATCCCCGATACGCCTACTGGGCGTGGTCTTCCATCGAGGTGTCTAGGACAACCCCTCTCGGGCGGGGGAAGGCGCGCCCCAGCCACGCCGCTTTGGGCATACCAGCCGGGCAACGCCCACCCCGCCCAAAATGGTTTCACGGGAGGTTCGGGCACCCATCCATACGTTCGGGGGACCGAGCGGTCGCCCCTTTCCATATGGCCGGGATGCCGCCACCCCCTCCCAACACATATCCCCAAGGATGGGAAGTCGGACAATAGTTGAACTTTTGGAAGGCGGGAGGGAGTCACCCTCCCGGCCGTATTTATTAAAATATGAAACAAAATTTAAAACATTAAATAAAAGTTTCATCATTATGCATTATGTACAATTTGTCATTTATCACATTTCGATATCCTGAAAATGCATACACTCTAATTCAAATTGTACATCCTAGCATTAAGGGCCAACGGCAAGGTCTTAACCGGTGTCAGATCCCTACTACCAAACTCTCGCCGTCACTGTGTGAGCGGCGCATGCGCAGAGGTCTCTACCCTCATTGCCAACTGTAACTTCCCTTGTCGTGGTGGGGGCCCCCTTTCTACTCGACGCCATCTTAAGGGTCGTCCGAGTTCCCGTATGAGGTCTCTGTAGGAAGGACAGCGTGGACTCTCCCCCCCAACCCCACACTCTCTATCCGCCGTTGCGGATATCCGGCCCCTGGGAAATTAGTAAGGAGGGGCATATAACCGCCTCCCCCCCTGGGAGGGGCCCATGGCCATCTCCCCCTAGGCGCACCATCCTTAGTGGGTGCCGCCTCCCCGTGGAAGGGGCCAATGGCCGTCTTCCCCCGGGCGCTCCCATCCATTGTGGGTGGCGCCCCACTCTAGGGACCTTTCAATTACTGCTCACCGATCATGACCTTACCGCCACAGACCGGATGGTTGACCGACCATCCGGTCCCCCTCAACTCCTCCTATAGGTCATGCTTCCTCAAACCTCTCAGCCATGCAACCCAGTCTCCTATGAGTAAATCATTCCCCTCCCTGGACAGGTGAACCCCATCGTTCAGATACATTTGGTCACCCCGGATACACCCATGTGGAATGACATGCAACTGTGCAGAACGGAACAATCTACCAATCTTATTATTGACCCGTTTAACTGAATGGTTCAGAGCAGACACCAAAAGGCCCCCCTGCCACCTCCTTCTAGGAATAATGTGGGACCAGGCAATCGTGCACCCCGGGACTCTTTTAGCCAACCAGCTAACAGCCGACAAGATTCGTTCAAGTAACACTCGTCTACCCAGTGTCACCAAATCATTGCCTCCCAGGTGTACTATTGTTAGAGCGCGCGAGGTCACCCGACCAATAGTTTTCGCCGTTTCCGGCTTCAGGGCCCATATACTTTTCAAATCACCATATACATCGATCAGGTGACTTCACGAGCTCTACCAATTTGGTGTGTGTGTGTTCCCTGCTACCAATTCTCAGTGCACCCGACTTACCATCCACCGATGCGGGTGCCTAATGACCACAATGAATCAGGGAGCTAGCTGTAAAGAAAAGCAGCAAAATACAAACCCAACCAATAACATTCAAATACTGTGTAAATGACCACGGACAACTGGAAGTTTTAAAATGTTTATCTAAAGTTCAATATTTTCTTGCATGAGATACAGTAAAATAAGGCAATCAATAACCAAGAAAATGTAAATCACATATGCATAAAGAAATAATGGCAGAGTAATCATCAACGTACTAATAAAATGTAACGAGAAAAGATACTTATACAAGTCAGTATTATCTAAAACAGTGATAGACTAAGTGTGTGTGATTATAGAAGAACTTATAATGAATAACACGCTTCACTCAAGGTGAAAAGGGCCTTTGAACAACCTAGGCAATGAAGTTCTAGACCATATCAGGAAATGACACACTGCTATGCAAAATATAATTTCTAACAAATGAGAAGACATAGGAATCACTTTGCAAAGATTTAAATGACTTTCAATATTTGCGGAAAGGCATGGAAAATATCACATATGCAATGTTGAACTTTATTGAAGCAAAAGTTAGAAATTCAGAAGGTGCAAGAATTTCAAGAGATTTCAGAGCAGTATTTACCTAGAAAGGTGTGGAAACCAAACCCTGGCCACGGGTCAGTTAAAGACAGGAAACCCTCAAGGAAGGATACCCTCAAAGGACAGCAGGTGCAGAATGGACACCCAGGACAGGACAGGATACCCTTGGAATAAGAATCAGGACAGGACCTCAGGACAGGACAGCAAACCCTCAGGACAGGACCCTCTTCAGGACAGGACCGGAACCCACAGTTAGGAAGCAACGCCTGCGCTCCACCCGCTCTGCAGATATCGATCAAGACCCCGATTGGGTCAGCGAACTCCCAGCTAAGTGCCTTGTCTGCACTTTAAGGTTCAGTAAAACCTTAGTCTATGGTCAAATTCGGACAGAGTGCACTGCAGCGCTCTGTATCTTCAGTCGCCTATTGAGTGCGTTGGGTCAGTGACAGGTCAGCTAAACCAGACAAGTCGGACGGTTCACTAGGTGAACCCAGGGTAGATATACAGTTTTGGGACAGTGTACCACCCCCCAATGTTGCAAAGTGTCAGAATCCCTCAATTTCGATTGGTCCTAAGGTAGGATTTGGGTAACACACCAATCACAATATGCGATTTGAAGCCTTCATTTACATATTTTGGGACCGCCTAGCATGTTTGGGTTCCCATGAGCTAACAGTAGCACATCAATACAATGTAACATATAAGAAGCCACATTCGCTGTTCTCGCAGGGCAGAGGTGACTTTCTCAGGAGCATCTCGCCCATCACTGCCAGCTGGCTATGTTCCATTAGCCAAGGTCCCTCGTGCTGCCGAATGTCGCACAGGCGCAGAAGGGACCTCCAATATGGCTCTCCTCTCACTCAGACCCCCATTGCCCGCGGTACATGAAAAGTAAGCGAAAACAAATTAATACATAATAATGTCATTATGAAAACACATCACAGGGTTTGTACTTTTAACTCATCATCAAGAAATAAACTTATGCAATTTAAATGTTAGCTATATTGACACGATCACAAGAGCAGTGGCACGAGCAGTACCACATGATAAGCACAGCTATGAATTACGCATGCGCATAACTTTCCCTCCACTTCTGCAGACGCGTCAGGACACGTGAGTGTGGCTGACGCATGCGCAGTAACTAAAATACAAGCGGCGGCCATTTTTAGAGGACATGGATTAATTTCATTAGAAATACACATAGGCAAGCGTCTTAAACTTTACTCAATCTTAATATAAACGTTAGTAAAACATACACGGGTTACCTTATTACACATAAATGAGGTTCTTGATTTCGGCAAGCCGCAAAATATGCGAAGCTTTGCTTCATCAATCCCCTCTTTGATGATATTTACTATCATCACAAATTATAATGGAACCAGATGCCAACTTTCTTTCACACTTTATAAAGTTCTATTTCTTCCAACAATCGCTCTAACTTTTCTCTTTCAGTTTTAGCAGGGTGAGAAGTCTTCACCTTTTTGTATATCTGATCATTCACTTCCTCTAATTCAATCTCATCCACACTTCGTTTCACCCCTCTTGCATTAACCTCGTGCTTTCTGGTGCGCTTGCGGTATTTACAGCATAAGAAAATGGAAAGTATAATAAAACCTATAATACCAATTGGCATCAGAATTTTGAATAATAAGCTTTTACCTATGCCAGCAAGCCAATGACCTACATTTGAAAGACCATCTACCAGTCTCTTCCAGGCACTATCAACCTCGAGTGGTTTGAGTTCCTTTGCCAAATTAGTAATGTTTCTCACATATCTTTTGATCTGTACACTTTTGTCCGGAATATAAGTGCAACAATGTTGCGCCTTCAACATCCGGCAGACTCCGCCCTCTTTCGCTAATAAGGTGTCAAGAGCAAGTCGATTTTGTAAAACCATTGATCTGATCGCAACCATTTCGGTATTGACCAGCAGAAATCCATGAGCTGTTTCAGTAGACAGCACATCTACTATAGTAGACAATTTGCAAATTCTGTGAGTGTTCAGAACCACTCCCACTCCAGGTATCAGTGCACTGAAAATACTACCCATAATTTCACCTATACTTTCTCTTTTACTACGCACTAAGCCATTAGTATCTCCATTGCTTCCAGCTTTTCCATTCACATGGTATATTTTCGGGAAAACAATGCCAAAGTAGCAGCTTCCATACCAGTGATCCGGCAATTTGAAATAAGCCTTGTCCCCACAAATATAAAAAATTCCAGGAAACACAGGCTCTGACCCATTTTTGAAACCCCAACCTCCAATTACCTTGTAATTATGTTCGCATTCACTGGAACCAATGAAAACATTATTATAATAGCTAGTCTTCTCGCGGTGAAGACATAGCTTGCCTTTCTTTTCAAAATCCAGCAACAGAGCAGGACCCGCTCCACCAGATGAGGTGCCTTCCATGTTTTCTGCCCACTTTGGCTTTTTCTGACTTTCGTCATTAGCCTTCTTCTGAATTTTAATTCTCCTTTTCTCTGCCATGTTCAGGAACATCTTTTCCTGCTCACGCAAAGAACAAGTCAAGTTATCTCTGTGTGCATCTGCTATGTCAATGTTCCCTATAGTCAGAAAGTAGTCTCCCATATATCTTATGGTGTCAGTTTTGGTATGTACAGGATTCAAGTTCCCACGTATAGGCAGTTCAGAAAAGATCACGTCATTGTTAGAGTAATAATACTGTAACGGTCCCCTTTTGTAAAATAAACTAGCTAAAATGCTACAAAATAAACTAGCTAAAATGCTACAGGAAATTCCATAAGTTAATGGCAGATGATGGTATGTCACGCCTTCAGCCACAGAGGTAGGTAGCTTCATGCAGACATAGCAATCTTCAATTTCCATAGTCTCTACATAGTGTATTAACAAGTTTGCGAAAACATTCAAATGTGTCCTGTTCTTCATGCCATGATAATGTAGTCCTTTCTCATCTGATGCTTCTAAGTCTCGTTTAGTTTGTCTCAATGCTCTCTCATGTCTTTCTACACTCTGTGTTGTCAGCTCCTCACTGTCAGTATTTACAACTTCAGTAGGGACAATGTTAGTATCTTTACTTACAGCAAAGGGAATGAAAATTGTTAATCCTATCCAGATAACTATCAGTACTACTACACTACATATACACACCTTGCAACACGTTTTAAAACGGCTGCAACTAGGACTACCATTCACTGTTGAATCAGACATTTTAGCTCAGTAGGAGTGTTCTCACCCCTCCCTTTTTACTTTTTTTTTTACACAACTAGCTTACTTTGTGCAAATTCACGGTGGTTCGTCTTCTTCTTCAGCTGAGTACTCTGGGACAGGTTCTCCGTCGCTCACGTCAGTTATATCAAGATCTTCAAGTTCTTCCAAAACCAGTGTCCATTCAGGAGACTTGTACTTTTTGTTTTGTCTTTTTATTCGCTCACTCCTTCTTTTGGAAGAGTCTTCTTCTTGCTCTGCTATCCGAGCACTTCTTCTTGCCTCTGCACGTTTTTCTTCCACTGTCTTTATCCTAAGTCTCAATCTTTTTACAAACCTAGGCTCAAGGTTGTTTCTTTTCTTTAGTCTCTTAGTCGGTACTTGGACTTCACTTTCTTTTCTTCTTCTCTTGTTCTCTTTATCTTGTGGTAATTCTTCTCCACTTTCTTCTCCTACTTCCCTTATCTGACTAGTTCCAGGGCTAGCATCGAATTCTTCTGCCTGGTTGCTAATCTGGCCTTGTTCAGGAATATTTTGTTTTTGGCTTTCAATTGTCTCTGTTTCTGTTTCTGTTTCCTGAACCCGTTTTTCTAACCCTATCTGATCCTGTTCAAGCACTTCGATCTCTTGATTTTCTTCTGCTCGAACTATTACTCTATGTCTAGTCTGTCCCTTATCCACATCAGGAGTTAATGGAGGAGTATCGAACACTTGTTCTGTATCCTGCACTTGTTCAGTATCAGGTACTTGTTCAGTCTCAGGTACTTGCTCAGTATCGGATATTTGTTCAGTCTTATTCACTGGATCTGTATCAATCACGTGCTCTGTCCCTGTCTGACCTTCTCCTTCCTCAGTTTTGATTTGAATCGCAAGTGGCTGAGGTTCTTCGCCTGTGCCTTGCTTTTCCTGACTAGTCCACTCTCTACCTTCACTAAGTCGTTCTCTTGTTCTGATAGGATCTTCGGTCAGATCAATCATCGGTATCCATTCTTCTGGCCATATGCTTGGCAGCTCGTCTTCAGCTACTTCTGGCTCAGTTTCCTGGACCTCTTCAGCAGGCTGGTTTCTTGGCAGTTCGCAGTCAACTACTCCTGGGCCAACGTCTGCTGTTCCTGCAACTTGACTGGTGCTGGGCTGCTCGTTGTCAGTTGCTACTGGTCTGGCTTCTTCAGGGTCCTCTGCTGGTTGCCCTGGTTCTTCAAATCCTTTGTCTGGCAATACCTTCTGGGTGTGTCCGGCGTGGATCCACTGGGGAACACCTGCGACTTTCACTGCAGTGGTTGTCACCAGGATTACTTGGCGCTTCTTTCCCCACCTGGGTGCCAGACAGCTTGATCGAGTGTGCTTCTTTATTTTAACCCAGTCTCCTGGAACCAAGTTGTGGAGAGGAGTCGTTGGATTAAGGATGCCGTCGTCTCCAATCTGGCGAGAGATAGAACGCACTTGGTCACCCAATCTTCTGCAGTATTCAAGCACCAAATCATCAGTAATACTCAACAGTTTGCTTCCTGGCACCCATGCTTGTCTCATCACTCTTCCCATAATGATTTCATGGGGACTTAGGCCTGTCTTGCGGTCTGGAACACTTCTCAGTCCCATCAGGACCAGGGGCAGGGCCTTCACCCAGTTCATGCCAGTAGCATCTGTCAGCTTTGCTAGTCTGTTTTTGATAGTTCCATTTACTTGTTCCACTATTCCAGAAGCCTCTGGGTGGTATGCACAATGGAGTTTCGGCCTTATTCCAAAGGCCTTACACAGTTCAGCCATTATTTCATTGTGGAAATGTCCACCCTGGTCTGATTCAATAATGTATGGTATGCCGAACCTAGGTATCAGTTCTTTTAGTAAACACTTCGCTACTGTCAGTGCGTCACTCTTGGGAGTAGGGTAAGCTTCTACCCATTTTGAAAATACGCACACAATGACAAGGACATATCGTTTCCCTTCACAACGGGGCATGGTGATGAAATCAACCTGTATTCTTATAAAGGGACCCCCTGACCTCCCAATCTTGCTCAGTTCAACCATTGTCCTCTTGCCTGGGTTCATCTGTTGACATGACAGGCACCTCTGGCAGAGGGACTCTGCTACCTTCCTGAATTTCTTGCTGTACCAAGTCTGTTGAAATACCAGAATCATGGCATCCCTACCAATGTGTGATCCTTCATGTATTAATCTTGCCATTGTGCCAAGCAAGTGTCGGGGTAACACAGGCATACCAGTTGGGCCCAAAATCACACCATCCACACGCCTCGGTCTACACCCATCCTCCTTCCATTTCTCTCTTTCTTGCCAAGGAGCCGACTCCTGCCATTCTCTCACCTCATCCCATGTAGGCACTTCCTCAAACACCTGAAGCTGGCAGCTGGTTCCTGGCCCCCCTCGTTTTGGATTTATAATATATCGATCTTTGGCACACCATTGAGCCACTCGATCAGCATAATCGTTTCCCAGTGATACTCTGTCCATGCTCCTTTGATGAGCAGCACATTTTACCACTGCCAGTTCTTTGGGCAACTGGATGGCCTCTAAAAGGTCATGAACAACCTTTGCATTCCGAATGGGAGTACCTGAGGAAGTCATGAATTCCCTCTGCATCCATAATTGGCCAAAGTCATGCACAACGCCATAACAGTACTGACTGTCAGTATACACTGTTATGCGTAAGTCCTTCCCAATTTTGCAAGCCATTATCAGGGCTATCAATTCGGCTACTTGTGCAGACTTGATGTGATATAGGTAACCTGCTTGTTCAATTTTTTCAAAAGATACTACTGCATAAGCAGCACTCAAGCCTCCTAATTCATGTCTTAGGCAGGAACCATCCACAAACAGTTCTTTATCATGCTCAGGCAATGGTACTTCTTTTATGTCAGGGCGTGGCTTGGTACTGAACTCTGTCAGATCAATACAATCATGTTCATCATCATCCCCACCTTCCATTTCTGAAGGGTCGGGGAGTAAGGTGGCAGGGTTCAGAATACCGCACCTAAAAATACTCACATTTGCTGCACCCACAAGAATCCTCTCGTATTTAGTCAGCCGACTAGGGGTGAGATACTGTGTTTTAGTTCTGGTCAATAGAATTACCACTCCATGTGAAACATAGACAGTCACAGGATGTCCCATGACAATGGACTCACTCTGTTCCAAACTTGCACAGGTAGCAGCTACTGCTTTCAGACAACCTGGTAACCCAGCAGCTACTGGGTCCAGTGTGGCAGAGAAATAGGCCACAGGCCTCCTGGTTGTGCCATGTTCCTGAGTCAGGACTGACAATGCGCAATTATCGCGAGTGTCACAGAAAAGGGAAAACTCTTTTGAATAATCTGGCATTCCCAACGCAGGGGCTGTACACAGACAGTTTTTCAATCTGGTGAAAGCCATTAGACTTTCATCGTCCCACTGCACAACATCTGGCATTCCTCTCGTGGTCATTTTTATCAAGGGCCTGGCTAAGGCTGCAAATCCCAGAATCCACTGCCTGCAGTACCCTAATACACCCAGGAACATTCTGACTTCCTTTTGCGTACGGGGCAACTGCATCTTTTGAATTATTCTCACTCTTTCTGAAGTGACTTTTCTGACACCCTTTTCTATCTGGTGTCCCAGATATTTCACTGACTTCGCACAGAACTGTAGTTTGTCAGGGGACACTTTATGCCCTTTCTCACACAGGTGATTTAGGAGGGCAATGGTGTCCACTACACAGTCCCTGTGACTTTTAGACGCCAATAGAAGGTCGTCTATGTACTGCACTAATACAGAGTTCCCAGGTAATGTCAAAGTCTCTAGACATTTCTTCAAGATCTGATTAAAGATAGAGGGGCTCTCTGTATACCCTTGAGGGACCCGGTTCCAACAATACACGTGACCCTCGAAGGCAAATGAGAAAAGAAATTTGCTGTCGGGGTGCAGGGGTATCGAAAAGAATGCATGACACAAATCAATCACAGTGAACCACTCAGCATCCCAAGGAATCTGGTACAGAATTACTGCAGGGTTCGGGACAATAGGGCAGCAAGGAACTACAATCTTGTTAACCTTTCTCAGGTCCTGCACTACCCTATACTTGCCACTAGGCTTTTTGATGCCCATAATCGGTGAGTTGCATGGGCTGCTCATCACTTCTTGTATGATGTTTCCTTCCAATAATTTTTGTATCTCCAGAGTGACACCTGCTTTCACTTCAGCATTCATTCGGTAGGGCCTAGTGTTAGGATATACTGCATTGTCCTTGATGGCTATTTGTATGGGGTCCACATCTTTCATCAAACCCACATCTTTTCCAGTGAAATCCCACACTTCTGGCTTTACGGCTTCCTGTAGTTCTTTGGGCAAGTCCTGCAGGGTCAATCTTTTAAGTTCTGAGTCAGGTCTAAGCAACAATAATTTATAAATGCCGTCTTCATCTGGGGTCTGTATTTCGACACCCTTTGGTGTGCAAAAGATGGTACAGTTCATTTTACACAGCAAATCACGTCCCAGTAAATTTACTGGACTGGTGTCACAGACTACAAATCTATGCATCTGTTTAAAATTTCCAATTGAAATCTCCATTGGTTCGGTAACAGGAGTACTAATCAATTGATTAGATACACCTACTACTTGGATGTTTTCTCCCGAGAGGGGCAGGTTTGGAACGTCCACTGTTCTTACAGTAGAACGGGTAGCGCCAGTGTCCAACAGAAAGGTGACATCATTTCCGTCAACCTTTCCTTCAATATATGGTCCAGACTGGTCTACCGGCAAGGAAGCGCCAAGTACGCACTCCTCGTCCTCCCCTCTCAGGCCCCGTCAGTCCTGATCATTACAAAGGAAGGTATCATTCAGCAGATACTGCGAAGTTGCTGTATTTCTGTTCTCCCCGCTTTCCCAAACCTCTATCTCTTCATTTTCTGCCTGTCTTCCCCTGTATACCTGTTTGGGTGCTCGAGGCACCTGAACTGTTTTTACCTGGGGTTGAGTCTTTCTTGGTCTTTCTTTCTGCGTCTGTGGAATTAAATCAGGAGTTGTCTCATTAACATCGACTAATTGGGGACACTCGTTTCGCCAGTGTCCAATTTCGCCGCACTGATGGCAGGGAAATTTTTTCATAGCCTCTTCCCTGCTAAATTTGGGCCGGGGCTTTCCTCCACCCCCTCCCCCAGGACTTTTGTTCTCAGCATTTTTAACCATGTTACTCAATTGTTTTTCCTGCTGTTCTGCGAGCTTCACCTGAGCCCACATAACCTTCTCCTTAAGGGCCTTTTTCTTTTCTGCCATCTCGTCCTCGCAGTACTTAGCGTACCGCAGGACCTCATCCATTTTCTTAGTATGCCAACAGATTTTATTGTCTTTTATCCACTGACAAATTTCAGGTCTTAAACCATTTACAAACCTGTAAATAAAGTGTGTCATATCCTTCAGGTCAATGTTGTCAATACCACTGTATGTTTTAAATACCTGCAACAACCTCTCATAGAAGGAATGCACTGTCTCGTCCCTTTCCTGTGTTGTTCTATCTATTTTTGTCCAATCAGTTTCCTTGGCGGGCACCTTTTCTTTCAAGTGCTGAATTACCTGCTCATATTTTCGCATGACTTCCTTTGATGGCTCCCCTGTGTCCTTGTCTCTGGGATACTCTTCACTGGGCCAATTTATGTTTATTTTACACTGGGTCCATAAATCTACTGGAACCACAATGTCGAAAAACCCATCCAGGTCTTTCCACAGACATTTCTGTACCTTCACGAACCTTTCCACCTGCCGGTACCAGTCAACTGGTTTCTCTCTTAATTTTGGAAAATCGTTCGTGAAGGACACAATATCCTGCCTAGACCAGGGGACATGCACATATTTCCCTCCTGGAACTTCGCGCATGGGGCATAACTGCTCAGGTTTTTCTACCTCCCTTAAAGCAAACTCGGGAGTCACTTGTCGGGAGCGAACCTCTTCCCTCTTTTTCGCCCACCTGTTTCTCCATTTTTCCACATCTCCCCATTTCTGCAGTACCCCCATTAATTCTTTAATCTGTAGCTTCTTTCCTGCCACATTCAGGTGTTCTATATCCTTGTCTGAGAAGTCTGCTCTGTACGGTTTCTGTAAGGGCTTGGATTTTGAGATATCTACCCCCATACTAATTGCTGTTTCGGTCAGTTTTTCATGGAGCACTCTGGTGTTCCTTGTAAAGCTTTTACATATGAACGACAATTCTTCCTCAGAGTAGGTATTCAATCGATTCAACCCCACGTTTCCTGCCATTAATTCTTCTATTTCAACCCTCAGCTTGTAGAGGTCTAAAGGCTTTGTTTGCGGAGTCTGCTTTTCTAATTCACGACTCCAACTCTCAATTTCATCCGGAGTTACCAGAGAGACATTCCTAGTACCTGTTGCTGTCTCTAATTTAATTTCTTTTGCATTAAAAGGATTATACCTCTGCTGTATTCCCTTTCCGGTCTGTTTGTTTGGCAATTCCAAGAATGCAACTTCAGACTCGCACTCACTGGACTGATCATCTATGATGATTGGTTCCTGTCTCGGTGTTGCTATGACTGGGGTCATGACTGGAGTAATCGGATTTCCCTGACCATTTCCGTATAATGGGACCACCGGTCCAATAGTTACTGGAATAGTCAATGCCTCAGGACTGGTATTTATCTGAGAAATTTTCTGAATTATTTCTGTTCTTTGTCTAGCTAGAGCCTCTTGCTCCTTTTCCACTAGTACCCTTCTTAGAGTTGTGTCATGTAATATCTGTGGGGTCAATGGAGGAGTAAAACTCGGGGCAGTAGGCGGAGGAGTAAAACTCGGGGCAGTAGGATGCGTTTCACTTGGTCCTCCACCATAATTTGGTTTCGGGAATAAAGTTCCAGTATTAAAGGACCTGCGCTCTTCCCCATATGGAGGTTGAACAAAAGGCAGTCCTGAATTCGATGGTTTCTCTTCGCTTTCATACAAGGGTCTGGGGAAAAAGGTTTTTGTACGTGAATATTTTTCTTCCTGACTTGCGGGCACTTTGGGATATATATCCCTTGTTTCCGCCAGTTCGGGTTTCTCAGGATAGGGTAATACTTGACCACCCCCTCCCAGTCCCAGGGACCTGTCTTCTTCTTTTAGGAAGGGGCGTCGGGGAACATCTCCTACACTGGCAGGTCGGGTTCCCTCACTGTAAGGTGGCGGACTTCTGGTACAGATGTCATCTATTAGTTCATCATCTGAATCCCCTAGGGCCCCCCAATGCTTACATTTTTCAGTACTTTTCCCCCCCGCTGCAGGGTTATGACATGCCGGCATCATGGGAAACAGACCCTCAACAATCATGCTCTGCCTCCACTGCTTCATCCTTTTATCCCTGGACTCCTGTTTCAGCCTGGGGTACCACTTGGTCAAACCCTTGTCCATTCGGGGTCTTTCTCTTTCAAAAGCCTCAATCTCCCATTCTTCTAATGCCTCATACTGCGTTAGTCTCGGTCTGGGATGCAGTTCATTCATTCGGGTTCTTAAATTAAATAAGATCCTACCATTGAAAGTACCATCTAACGGAAAAGCCAATACTCCGTCATCTTTTGTATATTTCACCCAATTCTCCAGCCACACACAGGTATTGTACCCTCGGTCAAACATCATGAATGAGGCGGGAGTATTGGGTGCTGGGACAAGAACACCTTCCCTTGATTTAATCGGTTTGTCCGTTTTAAAATAATTTTTCACCTTATTTACAAGGGACATTTTTCTCTTGGTTCCGTACATAATATCGTATCTGTTAGCCTTCCACTGATCCCTTTCAAACCCTAGATGCCTTGGATCAGGTCGCGTCTCTGTAGTCCGCGAGTGCCACATACGACTTCTGCGCTAACTGTGTTTACAAACCACCTCCAATCAGAATGCGCTTCAGAAAATCGTGCAACCAATGGGTGCGCGACACAAAATAAGCTCTGCCAATGGGTGCGCGGCCCCTTCGTGAGACAGTTCCCACGCTCCGGCGCTCACCCCTCCTTTACAATTTCAGCTCCGCTACCCGCCCGCTGTTTCTACCAATCCCAGCGCGGCACAGAGTGACGTCAGAGGCGCTTCGCGACTGACTCCCTCCCTTCACAAGGTAACGGAAACTTTCTTACTTTTAAAGTGCTCAGTGCTTGGTTATTTTACAACAAATACACATTCGCCACAGTGCTCAAGTGTCTAGACAGAGTAAGAATTCTATTACTGCAAGTAAACTACTTCCATTTACTTTTCACTCGCTGCGGGCAGATCTCTTCCGCCTACCCTTCACTCTAGCATCGGTGAACCTGTTATTCCCCTAAAACTCATCCACTTCTTTCCGGGATATGTTCCGAGTTTAAGGTTTCTCAGCGGACCCCTCTGCTTTCACGCTAGCTCCGAGGAACCTGCTACTCTTCCGATGTGACCCTTACTAGGTTACGCCACTATGGGAATTTTGCCAATGAACCCCGTTACTGTCATTTATTCACACATGTATTCAGAAAAAAACCCTAGTTAGTGCTTCCCGGTTATCCTAACCTGCACCTAACTTTCCTCGAACCTGTGACCTCAGGACAATGGATTCTATTCACCACTTGCCCTTTCAATTCCCCGGGGAGTTCGGACAACACTTAACGAGTCGATTTACAAATGCATGGATTAGTACATATAACAATATAAGAACAAGAATAATGACAATACAAAAATTCATGAATTTCAGCAGCGTATTCACAAGAGAGTGATCAGTTCCCTCAGAACAGCCGTTCTTTTAGCAGCAATAAAATAGCAGCTTCCGACTTAACTAGTCTAACTAGTCCCTGCCTTACTCTCAACTAGTCCCTAACCATCCTCTAGCTACCAGAAAAACTGTTAGAGCGCGCGAGGTCACCCGACCAATAGTTTTCGCCGTTTCCGGCTTCAGGGCCCATATACTTTTCAAATCACCATATACATCGATCAGGTGACTTCACGAGCTCTACCAATTTGGTGTGTGTGTGTTCCCTGCTACCAATTCTCAGTGCACCCGACTTACCATCCACCGATGCGGGTGCCTAATGACCACAATGAATCAGGGAGCTAGCTGTAAAGAAAAGCAGCAAAATACAAACCCAACCAATAACATTCAAATACTGTGTAAATGACCACGGACAACTGGAAGTTTTAAAATGTTTATCTAAAGTTCAATATTTTCTTGCATGAGATACAGTAAAATAAGGCAATCAATAACCAAGAAAATGTAAATCACATATGCATAAAGAAATAATGGCAGAGTAATCATCAACGTACTAATAAAATGTAACGAGAAAAGATACTTATACAAGTCAGTATTATCTAAAACAGTGATAGACTAAGTGTGTGTGATTATAGAAGAACTTATAATGAATAACACGCTTCACTCAAGGTGAAAAGGGCCTTTGAACAACCTAGGCAATGAAGTTCTAGACCATATCAGGAAATGACACACTGCTATGCAAAATATAATTTCTAACAAATGAGAAGACATAGGAATCACTTTGCAAAGATTTAAATGACTTTCAATATTTGCGGAAAGGCATGGAAAATATCACATATGCAATGTTGAACTTTATTGAAGCAAAAGTTAGAAATTCAGAAGGTGCAAGAATTTCAAGAGATTTCAGAGCAGTATTTACCTAGAAAGGTGTGGAAACCAAACCCTGGCCACGGGTCAGTTAAAGACAGGAAACCCTCAAGGAAGGATACCCTCAAAGGACAGCAGGTGCAGAATGGACACCCAGGACAGGACAGGATACCCTTGGAATAAGAATCAGGACAGGACCTCAGGACAGGACAGCAAACCCTCAGGACAGGACCCTCTTCAGGACAGGACCGGAACCCACAGTTAGGAAGCAACGCCTGCGCTCCACCCGCTCTGCAGATATCGATCAAGACCCCGATTGGGTCAGCGAACTCCCAGCTAAGTGCCTTGTCTGCACTTTAAGGTTCAGTAAAACCTTAGTCTATGGTCAAATTCGGACAGAGTGCACTGCAGCGCTCTGTATCTTCAGTCGCCTATTGAGTGCGTTGGGTCAGTGACAGGTCAGCTAAACCAGACAAGTCGGACGGTTCACTAGGTGAACCCAGGGTAGATATACAGTTTTGGGACAGTGTACCACCCCCCAATGTTGCAAAGTGTCAGAATCCCTCAATTTCGATTGGTCCTAAGGTAGGATTTGGGTAACACACCAATCACAATATGCGATTTGAAGCCTTCATTTACATATTTTGGGACCGCCTAGCATGTTTGGGTTCCCATGAGCTAACAGTAGCACATCAATACAATGTAACATATAAGAAGCCACATTCGCTGTTCTCGCAGGGCAGAGGTGACTTTCTCAGGAGCATCTCGCCCATCACTGCCAGCTGGCTATGTTCCATTAGCCAAGGTCCCTCGTGCTGCCGAATGTCGCACAGGCGCAGAAGGGACCTCCAATATGGCTCTCCTCTCACTCAGACCCCCATTGCCCGCGGTACATGAAAAGTAAGCGAAAACAAATTAATACATAATAATGTCATTATGAAAACACATCACAGGGTTTGTACTTTTAACTCATCATCAAGAAATAAACTTATGCAATTTAAATGTTAGCTATATTGACACGATCACAAGAGCAGTGGCACGAGCAGTACCACATGATAAGCACAGCTATGAATTACGCATGCGCATAACTTTCCCTCCACTTCTGCAGACGCGTCAGGACACGTGAGTGTGGCTGACGCATGCGCAGTAACTAAAATACAAGCGGCGGCCATTTTTAGAGGACATGGATTAATTTCATTAGAAATACACATAGGCAAGCGTCTTAAACTTTACTCAATCTTAATATAAACGTTAGTAAAACATACACGGGTTACCTTATTACACATAAATGAGGTTCTTGATTTCGGCAAGCCGCAAAATATGCGAAGCTTTGCTTCATCACTATGACTACAGATGGCGGTGACCTATGCCGCCCTAAAAGTCCCTCGAAAAATGACTCAAATTTGTCAAAAACGAGCCCTCCTTTCCCATGGAAAGCCACTCTGAACCCGTATTCCCCAGGTGCGTGAATCGCGTCACCTTCCTTGAATACGTCACCGGCACGCCTGATGTATGAGTGGCCCACGACCCATGCCATCCTCTACCCAGTCGGTGATCTCTGACCGCTGGTCTCTCGATGCAGGGTCGACATCCAATTCCGCCCTGCATGGCAGGCCCGCGAAACTGCAAAGTAAACAAAAGACAGAAAACGTGAGTGCATGTCAATTGATCACTTACAACATGTGCAAGCACACATACCTCTTGAAGCAATTCGAGGACCAACGGCCCAATCGTTTCACTTCCTCAGCACTCTGACCCCTGGCTGTAGCCCCAGTAGCAGCCCCTATCCTAAAGGAGTGGGTCCCAAAATCGCACGGGTCCATGCCCGCGTCAGCGATTGCCAGTGCCAGCACCCTCTGAAACTGAAATCTCGTCAGTGGGGTGCCATCCTTGTGTCGTAGCAAGCTCCCCCCCCAAGCGGCCGCTCTTAGCGCCAAATAGTCTTCCACACATTTCAACGGGCAGACGGGGGACCCAGGCTTGCGCTGTACGACCACATTATCTCCCATAGCCCCCTGGTCAGTCTTGGACCTGGCTATCATGATTATAATCGAATCACCCCTTATCTGGATGTGATCCCTGCACAAACCTCCCTCCATATCTCTCTTGTTCCTTGCGACCAGCTCGCTCACCCTCATGGCCCCATGGAATGCCAACGTGAACGCTGCCCGGAACAGAACTGTTTCGTAATGGGAGGAACACGTCTCATCCAGCTTTGCTAAAAGCCGAGACAGTCTGTCTAAGCCAATCGGGTGCCTTGTATCTTTCTTGCAACCCTCAAGGCGCTGCCAGCCGCGAAGGGCTTTCTTCACCAAAAAAGAACCTGTAGGGTCTTTTATGCCGTGTACCTGGGCCATGAAGGAAATGGCCGCCCTATGCCTACCGGCCGTTGCCACTGATCGGCCCTCCCTGTGTAGTGCTACCAGGTACCCCAGGACGGATTCCTCCTGACCCCAATTCCGACTCCCTGCAGGACCCAAATATGTGCAATAGGAACGAAACGCCCCTTCGTATGCTTTCCTTGTCCTGGGGGCTAGACTCGCTGCCACGAGGTCTTGTAATCCGAGGCACCGATTAACCACATTGCTTCTGGGAATGGAGCTGCCTCCGGGTCTGCTGTGGGCAGATAACCCCTGAATGCCTGCATATGTGAACGAGAGAGTGCATCAGCCGCACGGTTCAGTACACCTGGCACATGTCTTGCCCTGAACAGTACATCCAGTCTCATGCACAGCAGCACAATCTCTTTCAACAACCTCAGGATCATTTTGCAGCGTGCTGCCTGTTGGTTAATGCAATCAACAACCGTCATATTGTCGGACCAAAACACCACTGAGCGACCCCTGAAGTCGTCAGCCCATGTCATCAGAGCAACCCAAATTGGGAATAACTCCAGGAACCCAATGTTACCTGTGAGACCGTTGGAGTGCCACCATGTCGGCCATGTTTGTGCTGACCATCGATCACCTAAGATGGCGCCAAAACCCACGCTCCTTGCCGAGTCGGTCCATAGACCTAATTCCTCCGAAGACTCTGGCGGGGAGGTCCAGACGACTCGACCGTTGAAGTCCGCCAGAAATGCCAACCAAATACGCATATCCTGGCGAACCTCTCCAGACAGTCTCTTACGGTGGTGAGCCTCTTTAAGACCACCCATAGCTTGCGCGATAGAGCGCGAAAACGGGCGGGCCATAGGAATCACCCTCAAGGCAAAATTAAGCTGACCCACTGTTTGTTGTAACTGGTGCAGGGTCACTTTCTCCCCCCCCCCGAGGCATTGCATCAAGGAAGCCTGGAACTTGATCACTTTTTCAACTGGTAGTCGGAAACACCCCTCCACAGAATCGAGCTCAATTCCCAGAAACTCCAGTAAAGTAGATGGTCCGACCGTCTTACCCGGTGCCAACGGGACACCAAATTCATTCATGAGGATGCAGAAATCATACAGCGCCTGTGCGCACATCGTATCCCCGGCTGTCCCCAAGAACAAAAAGTCATCCAGATAATGCATAACATGTCTATGCCCTGTAGCCTCGGTAAATGCCCATTCCAAAAAACAGATAAACATCTCAAAATATGCACATGAAATGGAACAACCCATGGGCATGCATTTATCCATGTAATAACTTCCCTGAAATGCAAAACCTAGCAGGCGCTGATCCTGCGGGTGCACCGGAAGCAACCGGAACGCTGATTCGATATCACATTTCTCAATCAGCGCCCCAGGGCCTAGGTGGTTCAACATGGCGACGGCATCGTCGAACGGTGCGTATCTTACTGAACAAACTTCTGGGTCAATGGCATCATTTACCGATGAACCCCTAGGAGCAGAAAGGTTATGTATGAGTCTAAACTCCCCCGGATCTTTCTTCGGGACAACCCCTAACGGGGAACAGATGAACTCGGCCACCGGCGGGCAAGAAAAGGGGCCAGCCACTCGCCCCATCCCAACCTCTTTTGCTATTTTCTTTTATGCCACACCTGGGTTGTGCCGTATCGATACTTGGTTTCTACAAAAGGAGTTCCCCCGAACCTCCCCCGCTGGGATGTGGAAGCCATGTAAGAATCCCTTCCTCAACACCCCAGCGGAGACATGATCAGGATATTTGTTTAACCACGGAATCATAACCATGAGATCAACGGGTGTAGGCAATCGGTCACAAAGGTCCACCTCACTCCTGCTTAGGGCCACCTTTTCCTCCCATCCCGCCATTTTTTGATCTACATGCACTCTCCGGGTGTGAGGAATTCCCACAGCCGGCGCACACATGCTTAAACTTGCATGCCCCCTGCGGTCTGTTACAATTGCCTCGATTGAAGCCCCAACAGACCCCTCCTTTACCACCATTCCCGCCAACTCTGGGCTGATAGCCCCCACCTGTGCCTGCTCGAAAGGGCACCCCGGGCTTTTGGCGGACCCCTCCGGACCCGCTCCCGCCTGGCGAGGACGTACCTGTCGCCCCTGGCAGGAGTTGTTTGTGCCATGACACCGAGTCCAAACAATCCCAAGACAAAGAAGCATCATATTCTTTTGCTTTACGGAACTTCATGTCATAGCCTTTCCATTCTTCCCCCTCATACATTGAATAAAAATCCATAATGCGATTCTGATAGCAAACCTACTCAGTCATAACCTCAGGTTTACGTTCCCTCATAACTGCGGTAAATATAGAGAAGGCCTTTACCCAGTTCGTCACTGTCTCTTCCACCCTGAACTCGGCCATCTTGGCGCGCCAAACACTAGGGTGCCACAAATCTTTCTGCGTTTTAGCATACTCCATCTCACGATGGTCCGTTAACAATGAAAACATGTTGACATACTTGTCTCCCCATATTAACTCTTTTGTGGCCAAGGGAATGTGCTGTGCAACCTTTTCCCGCCTCGAGGGTATCGAGCCCTCCCCCACCATCGGCAATGCGAGCTTACCCGGATCGGCTGTTGTTGCCGCCGTCTTCTCTTGACCAGCTGCTGGTACTCCCGGCGCCACCTGTGGGGGAACAAGAGGAACACTCGCCTTCGCGCCATCTCTCGCTTGCCGCAACTGCCTCATTAACACTCTGGCTTCTTCAGCCGGATCCCCCGGGGTCGCTGTGCCCCCACCTTTTTTATTTGAGCCATGCCGTCAATTGTGCGGCCAGTTCTGGGGGTATTTCATCGTCCTCGACAGCGGTGATCACAACCGGGATCGGCTGGCCTACATCAGGGGTCTGAACCGGGTTATCCACTGGTACGGGGGGGGCGAAAAGAGGTACCTCTGTAACTGGGACCCCCCCCCAAAACCGCCCTCTCTTTGACCCTCTTCCCCCCAACCTTGGGGGCAACTCCCGGCAATGCCGGGCCTATTACCTTTTTCGGCTGACCTGGGTCGTTCAGTGCGGCCAATTGCTTCTTCACCTCCGCCAAACCTCTACCGAGCGATTGGACTTGACCGAGCTTTCGGTCCATACAAGCCATCCGGTTCGACAATAGGCGTAACATCTTCTCCGTCTCGGAACCCTTTCCTGCTTGCTTGCTAGGCATAGTTTCGAGTCCTCCGCCTTTGGTCGATCCACGAGGTCCTGAAATCTGTGTCGAAACTGAAAGAGAAAAACAGGATTACCACGTTCAAAATTGCTGCTTGTTCCGTCGAGGGCTCACGAGCAACGAGTGGGTGCAGCCTTCCGATCCGAGGAACAAGAGGACGATCTTCTGGATTCCCGCTCCTTTATCCTTCTGCGGGAGGGCGTGTACCCGTCCCCGATACGCCTACTGGGCGTGGTCTTCCATCGAGGTGTCTAGGACAACCCCTCTCGGGCGGGGGAAGGCGCGCCCCGGCCACGCCGCTTTGGGCATACCAGCCGGGCAACGCCCACCCCGCCCAAAATGGTTTCCCGGGAGGTTCGGGCACCCATCCATACGTTCGGGGGGACCGAGCGGTCGCCCCTTTCCATTCCCTCACCTCTCACATTAGTCTTTATACATTATCCTCATACCCCTCAACCTTACCTTACAGTCTATTTTAACTTTGTAAACCATTCACCACTACACCCTGACAGAACAAACAGGTAAATGCAATGACATTCACAAGCACAATCATTTACCCCATCATAAAATATATCACTCACAATTCCTAAACGCCTACTTCAGTCTTTCAGAGTAAAGCCCATACCAGTAACCACGGGTATTCAAAACAGTTTCTTGCCTAGCCATCTCATCACTTCTCTAGTAACTCTAAGACCTAACTTACCCCTCCTTGAACAAAAAGAAGAACCACCCTCAAATTAAACCTCTCTGTCTCCCCTTCAAAGCTCCCACATGTAAAGTTGTTCAGCAAGAGAGCTATAGACTATCACCCTGCCCAACATCACCTTGACAAAATAATTCCCCTGTAGACCTTTAAGCACACGTTGCCTTAAATTCCATGAACACACTAAGCAAGAATGACTCCTTCCTGATAAACCACCAACTCTTCCATCTCACCTAAATAATCCACCCTGTCTCAGTTTTCTTCAACTGTCCCTTTAAGGAATCTGCTATCAAAACTGGGCAAATCACAATATTCTGACTCAGACCCACATTCCTCAAATGAGATCTCACCAGATGTAAAGCAGTCAGATAATACATGATGCAATGCCTGACACATACACCGGTACACCACAGCAGAACAAAACAATTAACAGGAGGTATCGCAACTGAACACAAAAACATACCTCCTAAAAGTGAATTGAACCCCACACTAGACTGCAAATCACTCTTTGTTATGGTACCCAAACAGACCTAGCATCACTCTGTAAACCTCGTTCATATACCCTCAAATGCTCAGATTCCCTGGGAAACTCCATTTCAGACATCATCCTTATTCGTCTAAGAATAACCATGTTGGAGAACTTTATTATATGTTTCAAGTCTTCATACTTTAATTTCCAACCTGGAATATCTAAGCTTTAACGCAGCTGTGTATAGTCAGAACCCAAGTAACAGAACACGCATGATGCTCTATCTGTAGCTCTGACTTACTTCTTGCATCTGCGCCACCCACACACATATCTTGTGGCAACCACTCTCTCATTTCCTTTACAATCTTCACTCCCCCCACTCACCACCCAACCAAACATTGACATGGACATGTGGGTGATTTTAGAAAAATTTAGAGATCTCTGCTCCAATTAATTCCATCCATTCACTGATTCCTTGCCTCCCATACTACACACAAGCTATAAGTGGATAATAAATGCCCTCAACCCTGTAGCACCACAAATAAAATACAAGCACTCTCTCAATCTGACCACTTCAGATAATGTCACCTCCCTTAATAAAGTGAGAGTCCAACCAGCATCTTGAATGTAAATGTTACTCTTAGTACTCCACAGAGGACAGAAAAACCTCTCATTAAGCTCATCTCTGAGATCCATAAACAAAAGCTTCAATCAACAGTATTAGTTTGCCTCATTAGCCGGCGACACACTAGCAAAGTGATTCATAAACAAAATGTAAGAAATCCAGCAAGATCACCTTACCAATCCAGCACTATGATGGGTGGTACTTCCAACTGGAAGTCTCATCTGTGGCATGTCAGCACGGACGTGCAGCGGACATGCAGCAGAAGCGCGCAGGAGGCACTCCGCTGGTACGCCGCAGGCAAGCCCATCTGCGTCCATCTGTGCCCGAACGAGACCAAGGGCAAGAACCCCTGCCTGCAACACCCAGACATAACTTTCTCCAGTAGCCTACTATTCAAGCTGAGGAAGCCCTGTCTCAAGACATGCCGCCTCTCGATGGCCCCTCTCAGGGAGGATTCCCAAAGCCCCCACTGTACCTTTAGGCTTCCTCCTCACATGCAGAGTATCCCGGAGACCAAGTACCCTTTAACTCTAGAAATATTTGTTTTAAATTGCCGGTCTCTAGCTAAACACTCCACTGAGCTGAAAGTACTCCTTGAGACATAATGGGCCAGATGTAGGAAGCCTAATTCTGGGTGGTAACGGGCGAAATTACTGAATTTTGTCCGTTACCGACCGGAATTAGGCTTTTCAGATGTAGGTGGCTACATTTCGGATTCGGTAAATTACCGAATCTGAAATGTAGAGAGCACTCAAGTGAGTGCTTTTTACATTTAAGGATTAGTTATTTACCACCAACTAATAGTTGGTGGTAAATACAGAATTCCTTATAAAGAGCAATGTTGTGCTTTTTATTCAATGCCATGTGGCAGACATACATGCCCTTAGGGCATGTATGTGTGTCACATGTGCACACAAGCACGATTCAGGGGTGCAACAGGCTGTCAAAGTGACACCCGGGCACCATTGAATGTTTTCCCAATTTTACCGAATCGGTATTTACTGATTCGGTAAGTGCCATTCATTCCTATGGGCCGGCAATTACCGAATCGGTAAATACAGATTCGGTAAATACCAAATCTTACCGATTCGGTAATACTTACCGAATATTTAGCTACATAGCATTTGCCGATTCTATAATAACCGGTAAAATTCGGTATTCTAGAATTGGTAAATGTACTTTACCTACATCTGGCCCAATGTTCTTAATGGAAACCTGGCTCCACAGGAGTCTGAACCTGATTTGGTGCAGACTCTCCCAGCTGGATACAACATTCAGTGGAAAGACAGGGAGAAAAAGAAAGGAGGAGGCTTGGTAATAATACATAAAGAATCCATTAAATGTCGGGTGGAACTCAACATTGTCGCGGACTGTGAAAGTCTTTTTTTAACATCGCACTATCTACGGTACAGTCCTTCCCAGGAGTACCTATTTACCGCCCCTGGGTGGATGTGGGCTGTTTCCCCAATCTCTTCTGGAGGTGGCAGCCTCATGTGTAGGTACTACTCCAAATACTGCTCTTTTGGGGGACTTTAATCTTCATTTTGATAATCCTGACATGGCGGACGCAGCAGAATTGACCAAAAACTTATTAGCAATCCAACTTCTGCACAAGGTCTCATGCCTCACCCATAAACTGGGCCACACGTTGAATCCAATCTTCACCAATAATAACGATTTATCGGTGGGCAACCCCATACCTCTGCCTTGGATCAACGACCACCTGCTGCCCTTCTATGTCAATCTGTCACACCCTCCTCCAGTTGTTATACCCACCACTAAGAGAGTTAGACCTTGGGCCAAACTTGTAGAAGATACTTTGACCACAGCCCTAGTAAGATTAAAGCCCAAACTTAACCCCAACCTCACGGTAGCGACAGATACGTTTTCTACCTGGGTCAAGTCATTACTAGACATGGTCATCCCACTTAAAGCAGGCAATGAAGCAATGGAGAAATCCTCGCCCTGGTACTACCCCACACTCTGAACATATACACAGCAGTGTAAAAGACTGGAGAGAATATGGAGGAAGGACTTCACTGTTACCAGCAAACAGATATATAGAGAAGCCATAAAACGATACCAAAGCGAAATAAAAAAAGCTCAGGCAGCACACTATGAGGAACGCATTATAATAGCAGCCAATACCCCCAGAGAAATGTTCTGCATCGCAAAAGACCTGCTAGAACTACCTAGATCAGAAACCCATCTTGTGGCATAATCTGAGCGATATGAGGAATTAGTCTACTTTTTCTCAGAAAAGTTTAAAACATCTACTCGCCCTTTCCTAGATCCTCTTGCCCCATTGATATTCTAGCAAGTGACACACCCCGGCCCTACACCAATCACATATTTAGCTCACTCCCCCCGCTCACTTTAATCAGGCTCTCAGAAATTCTCCACCAGATAAAATCCTGATCCCCCCTAGATACAGCACCACCCCACGTACTACTCAAAGCTGGAAAAGTGATTCTTCCCCACATGCTTGAAATAATGAATCAAATCAAATTAAATCAAATCAAAAACAGCTTTATTCGGTTTTGCATATGGAAAACCACAAACGTTACACAGCATCCAGATGTCATTTAACACATGAAGTTAAAAAAATTACAATTCATATCGGTAATAAAAGACAAAATGGATCCATTGGTAAAAAGACATATATACCACACGTTGAAACAAGAAGTGCTTTCTACCAATACAATAGCTAAGTTTCCCGGCAAGCCCTAGATCTCACCGGAGATTTCAGGTAGCCCACGATAAAAAAGATACAATCTGCTTTACACAGTTGCAGATACAAAAGCGCATGGCAAAAAAGGTTAAAATTCCGACTCCTTAAAATGGGGACTAAAAATATCTCCGGGGTACCTCGTAAAATTTACAGAGTAACATGAAGTGTAGCAGATCCTGTGGAGACACGCCGTGGCAGCCACAGGGTGCTATCACCTGTCCTCTACAGCGCCCTTTTGGAACGGCAAGTAGCAAATGAAAAAGGTCCAGACGAAACCTGGACAATAAAACCGTTGGTAGGTGGATAGTGACCCCCAGGAGAATGGTAGAAGTAGCCCAAGAATCCGGGCAACAGTCCTTGGCTGCAGCATTAAGCACAGCGATACAAAAGGGGATGATAGACGGAGCGTTTGAGCAAATCAAACACTCACCCCCAGTCAACTGATCTGGGTTTAATCCATCCCCATTCTTTAGCTCACTCAGCCACCCCAGTTCAGACATGGCCATATGCAAATCAGTCTGACCCTGTGCCTCATGGGAACAGTCCAGCCCGAACTGCCAAGCCATGTCTTCCCTGGACCGGAAACAAGCATCCTGGGACCGGTTTCGGATTCATAATCCTCATCAGCCAGGCTATCTTGAATCCAGTGGCCAAGTGAGCAAGGGACTCCCGTCTGAGCATACCCTGCCACACTTAGGGCGAACAACGCGATACAAAAGGGGATGATGGACGGAGGGTTTGAGCAAATCAAACACTCACCCCCAGTCAACTGAACTGGGTTTCATCCATCCCCATTCTTTAGCTCACTCAGCCACCCTAGTTCAGACATGGCCATATGCAAATCAGTCTGACCCTGTGCCTCATGGGAACAGTCCAGCCCGAACTGCCAAGCCATGTCTTCCCTGGACCGGAAACAAGCATCCTGGGACCGGTTTCGGATTCATAATCCTCATCAGCCAGGCTATCTTGAATCCAGTGGCCAAGTGAGCAAGGGACTCCCGTCTGAGCATACCCTGCCACACTTAGGGCAAACAACGCGATACAAAAGGGGATGATGGACGAAGCGTTTGAGCAAATCAAACACTCACCCCCAGTCAACTGATCTGGGTTTAATCCATCCCCATTCTTTAGCTCACTCAGCCACCCCAGTTCAGACATGGCCATATGCAAATCAGTCTGACCCTGTGCCTCATGGGAACAGTCCAGCCCGAACTGCCAAGCCATGTCTTCCCTGGACCGGAAACAAGCATCCTGGGACCGGTTTCGGATTCATAAACCTCATAAGCCAGGCTATCTTGAATCCAGTGGCCAAGTGAGCAAGGGACCCACGTCCGAGCATACCCTGCCACACTTAGGGCGAACAAAGCGATACAAAAGGGGATGATGGACGGAGCGTTTGAGCAAATCAAACACTCACCCCCAGTCAACTGATCTGGGTTTAATCCATCCCCATTCTTTAGCTCACTCAGCCACCCCAGTTCAGACATGGCCATATGCAAATCAGTCTGACCCTGTGCCTCATGGGAACAGTCCAGCCCAAACTGCCAAGCCATGTCTTCCCTGGACCGGAAACAAGCATCCTGGGACCAGTTTCGAATTCGTAATCCTCATCAGCCAGGCTATCTTGAATCCAGTGGCCAAGTGAGCAAGGGACTCACGTCTGAGCATACCCTGCCACACTTAGGGCGAACAAAGCGATACAAAAGGGGATGATGGACGGAGCGTTTGAGCAAATCAAACACTCACACCCAGTCAACTGATCTGGGTTTAATCCACCCCCATTTTTTAGCTCACTCAGCCACCCCAGTTCAGACATGGCCATATTGCAGCAGAAGTAAGCACAGCCACAAGGATCAGTGCTCAAAAAGATGGATACGATTTTTAGAGGTCCGGTGGGATGCCGTCTGGGCCCGGTGCCCTGTTACAGGTCAGGCCGGCAATCCCCGCCTCAACCTCTTTTTGCTCAAAGACCACTGTCGTATTTTTTATGTCCCTTTCTATCTGCTCTGGGTAAACCATAGGGCCCTGGAACATAGATTGAAAGTGGGACACCCATTCTTCCTCAAACAGCGGTCTATTGACGATACCCCAAAACCTTGAGCTGTTCCCTAGAGTGCTCTTCTCTAACAGCTCCCTCCAGGCCTCCTCCTTCAAGGCACCCTTGCATGTGGCCAAAGCCTGTTTATATTCAATATGACGGGTACGTATATACAGTTGATTTCTAGGGGTGGAGTTCAGAGGTTCCTTTAACTTCTGTGCCGCCTGAGAGCAGGATGAGTCAAACCATCTTGGATTAGAGATGCCTACCCTGCGTGCTGGTGCACTTAGAAGTTCCCCTGCCTTAATGGTGATAACATTAAAGGCACTGAGAACATCCCTTGGTGAGGTACCTGGCAAGGCACAAAGTGCAAGTTCAACAGCACAAGAGTCTCTTACCTCGCTGTAAAAGGTATCTGGGGAAATCTGTGACCATTTGAGATGACGCCTACCATCCATAGGTCTTAATATGCCAGGAGTCACCACCCTAGGTTTTCTGTATAAAAGTGGGCCACTCAGATGGACGCAAAGAGGGTTATGATCACTGTATGCACTGTCCCTAATGGTAAACCCCTGAAATAAAGACTGGAGGGAAGAAGAAATTAAGATGTAATCGATAAAAGATCCGCTGCCTCTCCCTTTAAAGGAAGGAACAGGGGCTTTTCTGTATGGGGCAGAGAGAGACATTAATGACAGTAGATCAAAGTCGTTGAGTATGTTATTCAGTTCTTCCCCCTGAATAGAATGCTCAAAATTGAACCCATGCAATCAATGGCATCCCAGACCAGCCATGATTGTAAGCTTAGGATCTCCGCAGGGATGTATATTAAAGTTACCTGTCACCATAAGGGTATGTGATCTAAAGCAGCAAGACTGACTTAGATATAAGCCCAACTGGGTGATATTACTTTCCACCTGGGTGTTTGACGTGGCATTATAGAAGTTAGCAGGCCCATTCTTGTGTTTCCCATCTTCAAGACAACTGCTTGAAGGCCTGGACATGGATATGGGAGGATTCGTATTCGGCAGTCCACTGCAAGAGATATATATATATATAGTCAGACCGCCCTTGGCTCTGCCATAGGCCGACGTAATGGCTGGAACAAAAAAAACTTTAAATCCTTCCATAAATAAGTCGCAGTGCACCAACCATGTCTCCTGGAGACAAATTACAGAAAATTGCCTGACGAACTGCTGCCATATGGGATCCTGAAACTTATCTGCCAGGCCTACAATATTCCATGATAGAACATTATTGTCAAAATTGCGGGGGGCCGCCTTACTTTGCGCTGGTGGAGGGAGATCCTTCTGTTGGGTCTTTATCTCAGCTACAGGCTCTGGAGAGATATGTAGTCGTTCGCACTCTTCCAATCTGGAAAGTGTAGAGAACCTATTAAACAATGCTGGGGGGGGCGAGTTAACCCAGTAAACTGATTTAGGATACATGCTACTTGGGGATACCATTTATCTTTTGCCACAAAAGGCGTTTGTATCCACCTATCCTCAGCAATATCCATAACGGGAGTCCTTGGAATGTACCTTTGTGTAACAGCTCTATAGAAAAAACCTAAGGGTACTGCCTGTATTGCGGACCCGTGATTTAAAGTGCCAATACAAGAGACCCTGGACAGAATGCTTTCTGCAGGGGATGCCCTGTCGAAGTTCACAATGACACAATCACCCCCTCCAGGTTTCCGCGAGCTGCCTATCCAGCCAAGTCGACGCACCATGATGATATTTTGTTCCGCGATTAAACCCACGGTAGTGTTGTTTGAGAGTCAATGGAGTACCTTGTTTTTAAGCTGACTAAAATCCTCTTGTGCACCCCAGGGGAGCGGTGGCACATTCCCCTCGTCAATCTCCTCATGGTTTGTCTAATAATTCAAGGGGAGATTCCAACTGGGAAACTATAAATAGGAGAAACACATTGGCATCACATAATCCTCCTATGCCAAAAGGAGTAGAAGGAATTTATTTACCTACATCAAATAGTTTTTCTCCATTATCACATCTAGATGAGAATGATTGACTAGGGTTATCAGCTGAACCTATTCTTGAAGATGGTCATAACTCTCATTCACTGGTTGTAGAGGCTGACCTTAACCCCAAGATTATTAGCTGGAATATCGTGGGACTCAGATCTAAAAGAGATGTCTCTAGTTGGGTAACCTTCATAAAACAATATGATGTTATTTCTTTTCAGGAAATGTGGGGGAAGGAGAGTAATTTCTGGCTGGATGGGTTTATATCATATTGCCTACCAGCCTGTCCATGTATAGCAGGCAGAGCGAAGGGGGGCCTCACCCTTCTTTTTTCATTAAAATTAAAAGGTTCAACAAAGAGGCTGGAGGCATCCTCCCACAATTGTTTGTTTGTTGAACTATGCACCCCTTGTCAACCTAAAGTGTTATTTGTTAACTTTTATAACTCTGGGAAAGGCAGTCTCCGGAATGAACATTTACTCTATTTACAGTCTTTTTTAGAAATCTATACGTCAAAACAAACTTCTTTTTATCATATTATTCATATCGGAGATGTTTTATATTCATTTGTGTAACTTAAAGTGTCACATTGTTAACCACTTGGGTCCTGAATATTCTGTCTCACCCCATTTTGAGCATACACAACGGGGGAGGTTATGGAAGACCTTCTGGCAGGTGCTGACTTGTTTGAACCTCCTGTAATGAGTTAAGTAAACGGTGTCCAACATTCAAAGCTCGAGAAAGGGACGCAATTATTGACTACACATTTGTGTCCCCTACATTACTAGCTAATGTTGCCTTTTATAATGCTCAGTTCTCCCCGTTCAGTGACCATAATCCAGTAATTCTGGAGTTAAATCAGGACGTGGGCCTCTTGGGCTTACCAGGAAGGTTTACAGGATCTAAGAGCTTATCATCAAGGGATCAGGGGAGGAGACTCAAGTGGTCAAAAGTTATTCCTGAATCTTTTCATAGTGATTTGTGTGAGAAGGCCAAGTTTAAACTTGATATGTGTAAAGACCCTAGCACCCCAGGGACTGAGGTAATTAAAGCCTTTGAGGGCATTTGCAGGCACGTAGCTATGGATCTGACTGTTACCTCTAAACACAAATGGAATAATGGGGAAAGGTGGTCTGATGTTAACTGTTCCAGGGCCCATCGCAAGTTAATGCATGCCCTCAAGAAAACACCTAGAGACAGGGAGCATAGAGCCCAAGCGAGGAAGTGTTATAAGTTAAATGTATCCTCCAAACAAAATAAGATTAAAAAAAGGCATTGAATGCACTCATGTCCGTTGAGGTTATCAAGGATAGCTCCAGGTTTTGGGCCATCATTAATACGCCTTTTTTCTCGGGTATGGAGAATGACAGTATGGAAACTAATATCACAGAAAGTCAATGGTTAGACCATTTTGAGACCATATATGGATTATGTGAGGGCTCAGAGTCCCTTCCGCCCTTAGAAGCATATGGATATTCTTCAGATTTCGTTTTTTTAGAGGAGGATATTGAAATAGCTATTAAAGAGACCTCCACTAATAAAGCTTCTGGACCAGACTGTGTTCCTTCAGATTTGTATAAATGTGACCCTACACAGTGGGCAAAGATTCTGGCGAATGTGTTTAATGCTGTAGTGGCTCACGGGGCTCCCGTGTCTTGGTCTAGGTCCATAATCATGCTGATATTTAAAAAAGGCCATAGAGGTGACCCACATTGCTACAGACCAATAGTACTGATTGATCCTGTAGTTAAGATTTTAGGGAAATTGATTTTAGCTAAGGTCACTGATTGGGTTAATGAAAACGGGGTTTTACCTGATTTGCAATATGGCTTTAGAAAAGGGAGAAGTACTATGGACCAATGCCTTAACTTACATCTATTATTAAGCAAATACACGTAGCCAAGGAGGGTTCCCTGTATATGGGATTTGTGGACCTCACATCAGCATTCGATCTGGTTAACAGATCGAAGCTATGGTCCATTTTACTTGAATTGGGTATTGATCGAAGTCTGGTATATTTCTGGGCAGACTTACACCAGGATTTATCGGCTGCAGTCACGGTCACTCAGGATGGCAATTGCACAAGATCTTTTAAATCTTGCAGAGGTGTGCGACAGGGTTGTATCCTGGCCCCTCTGCTTTTTACCCTTTATATAAATGATTTAGATAAAACACTGGCCCAGGCAAGTTTGGATACTCCGCATGTAGGGACACTTTCCATCCCAGTTCTCCCATACGCGGATGACGCTGTTTTATTATCCCGAACTGCCGTGGGTCTCCAGAGGCTCTTGAATGCCTTTGGGGGTTTTATGTGTTCTCTGAATCTAATAGTGAATATTGCCAAGTCTCATGTTATGATTGCGGGGCATAGAAATAGAAAGAATAAATATTTTACCTGTAACGGAGTTGTGGTGTCCAGAGTACTCTCTTGTACTTATTTGGGTGTACTCTTTGACTAGAGAGGCTCATGGGTCCCCCAATATGAATTTAAAAATAATTCTGTAGTTGGATCTACCTCAGCATTAATGGGGTTTGCACGGCGTCTGGGAGCTAGGCCCTTTGAAGACATTATTTCTATCTATAGAGCAAAATGCCTGGCCATTGCTACGTATGGCGCTGCAATTTACACACCCTCCTGTCTGCTCCCCAATCAACGCCAACCTTTGCTATCCATCATGTATTGGGTCTGGGTTATGTGACTGACTTACTGAAAGTAGCACCCTTGGTCTGTTGGCTTAAGACTTGGCTTAACCCTGACATAACATTGAATCATTTAATCCTACGGGACTGTGTTTCATTGGATAAGGCTGCAAGTATTCAATGGCTGTGATATGTAAAATCCATGTTTACCAAGTTGGGAGACCCAGACCTTTATCATAACCCGGAGGGGATTAGAAAAGTTGATGTGAAGTGGGTTAAGACCCAATTTTTTAACTTAAAGATGATGGAACGGGAGGATCAGGAGCTTCAAAAACCTTTGGTTTGGGCTCATTATTTGATAAATACCTCTCCATTGATTGAGCCCTATTTTAAGATCGTGACCAATCACTTCCATCGGTGGCTCCTGACTAGGTTTCAACTGAATATGATTCACTTTATTTTGGGGGATAGCATAGGGTGGTGTAAACCAGAAGACGCCCATGTAAGTGTGATCATTTTTCATCACAGGACACCTTGCACTTTATGCTCTTTTGTGACCTTTTTACTGATATCGGGAGGAAGTTCATAGTTCCGCTCCTGAGGGGAAAAGGGTTCTTGCAGGCAAGACCGGTACTACAGTCACTTCAACTATTAGATGAACCTTGGATTATTTATGGTGTTGGTAGTTTTCTTGCTACTGCTTTGCGAAGAAAAGATCTTTGATACTTGATGTCATATGAATTGTTGATTTAAAAAAATTTTTTTTATTGAAATTGCTCTTATACCAGGTTCCCAAGCGTTCAGTCTGCCAAGCCCAATGTCGGCGTGTTATTAGTAAGGGCTGCACCCCCTGCCCCGGGCAGCGTGATCACACAATGCACAATCAGCCAGCCATCTAGCCCCCCGGCCTCAGTGAGAAAGCCAGTAGATCCGAGAGGCCAGCTCGCAGGGTGAATCCAAACGTGTCTCAGCCAGAGAGAGCGAACCGCTGGCCTCGAAGGCCCACCAGAGTCCCCCAGCACTTAAGTGGTCACTTCAGGTACTCCGAAATGGGTGAGTGCCAGTCCACCAGCAAACATAGGAGGGGATCACTACCCACCCCGCAGCAGAGGAGCCTCCCGTGGAACCAACAAGTGTATTTTCAGTGGCCGCCTATTGATTATACGATGTGCCGGTACCAGGCAAGGTGCACCCTCTTGGCCAGCCGCGCCGAGAATAGTATCCAACGGGCACCCACGCCGATGGATCCTTCACCCTAGTTCCCAGGGCAGAGGTAGCAGTGTAGACGCAGGCTGATCCTGCCCATTCCCGAAGCCTACAGAGAGAGGAGGGAGCACGCACACCCAGCCGGACCCAGCGCCGCCCTGGCTCCAGAAATGGAACCAACCGGACTGCCTCCTCACTCCCGCCGCACCCCCAAGGCCACACCAGGACCGGAAGGCCCTGTCCACATCATGGTCCCATGGGTAGGCCTCCAGCACAGGGTCGGCAGCACCCCACAGATGTCACTCACGCTGCTCAGCCCGCAGTCCCAAGCCCACAGGGGGGGGCGGAGGAGGGCAGACACAAAGCGAGCGGAGAGCCGGAGCCAGCACGGCGAACAGAGTGGGGGCCAAAGCTCACCTCAACTCAACCACTCCCCAGCTCACATGTCAGCGTCCAAGATGACGGAGGCCCCGGGTTCGGGACACAGAGCCCCCACATGCTGATGCTGATACTGGCAGAACAGGACGTCGCAGCGGGTCGTGGCGGATGTCTCTGCAATCCTCCTCTCCTCCTGGGTATAATGGTGGGTTTTCTGCATCAGATAGCACATCGGATCATGAAGAAATCAGGCTTTAGGCATGCCCGGCCGACGGAGCTTCAATCCCAGGCGGCCATCTTAGATGCCTGCATGGCCACAACCCCAGGCAGTTGTAACACACTTAGCTTTGTATGCTTGCATTAGTTCCACCACTGGTCTTCTGCCCAATCTTCTAGAAAAATTGGATAGAGTGCCAGTGGTTTCAGAAAATAACATTTTGCTGGCTAAAACCACATGTGACCAGGTTCCCCTTTGATCGAAGTGAATACCCAGAAATGGATATCTATTGATAACTCCACCTTAGTATTATTAATGAAAAAGTTGTGGCATTTGGCACTATTCGTACCACATTTCATTATAAACATTTTTGAAATGTTCACTTGCAGTCTCCGATTTTTCATGAATGTAGCGAAGTTAGTCACTCCTCTTTGTAGCCCCAGTTGAGTATGTGACATTAAAACAGCGTCATCTGCATACAATCATGCAGGAATAGGGCGCTAACCAATGAGGGGCAAGTGTTGGCATTGGTTGACTAAAACTTGGCTGAGGCCCTTAATATATAAGGTAAAAAGGAAAGGGCAAGCTCACAGCCTTGTCTAACCCCTTTTCAGATTGGAAATTTGGCTGTGCATTCACCCATGTTTCCAAATCGGCCCCTTGCGCCTGCATCTTGGTGTAGGTGCTCATGAAGTTTATAAGTAGTAGTTCCACTCTCATTTCCACAAGGATACTCCAGAGTCTGTCATGTCTCGAGCAGTCAAATGCAGAGCTAAGGTCCACAAGGACCAGAAATAAATTTCCCTGCTCAGCTTGCATATATTTACATAAAAATAGGCTCAGATTTCATCCTTGTTCGAATATTCCTACACTGCAGCGAAAGCCTTATTGTAGTTCGGAAATGACACCTGTGTCTTCCGCCCATGACTGGTCTATTTAGTAAAATATAGCCTGTCACTTTAACCTCTTCGGTGCTCATGACGGCTCCCAGCTGTCATGAGTCACGGTAGGTGTGTGCTCATGACGGCTGGGAGCCGTCCGAACTTTGCCGCTCCTCCCATGCAGTGTTAATTCCCCTCCTGTGCGAGAGAATTAATCAGTGGGCGGAGCTCGGATGGCTCCCACCATCTTGAGCACACACCTACTGTGATTTATGACTGCCGGGAGCCCTCATGAGTACCGCAGCGCCATGCCCACCCCCTAGCAACCCCACGCACCGTGGCGGAATTCTTGCCGCGGCGAAGGGGTTAAGGAAAGAGTCTGAAAGATAAATTGGTCGATAGCATGTGGGGATATTACGATCACCCTTTTTAAAGATTGGAACCACGATCGATTTGGACCAAGATGGAATGGAGCCATAATGGCAACATGCTGTTAAGACGAAGGTTAGTAATGGGCCCCAGAGAGAGGGATTTGACTTATACAAGTCGACAGGGACTCTGTCCGGGCCAGTAGCTTTATCTCCCGCACTCGCATTTATGGCTCAGATCACTTTGCCTAATGAGAAGTCAACATCTAGTGGAAAAAAATTAAAAAGTTCAGGCTCTGCGGAGGGTTTGGATTCAGATGGTGGCGCTGCCTGCTCCTCGTTGTTGTAAAATGTGGTAAAGTGATTCACCCAATTATCCTCACTAAAAGATCTATCTATTGATGAAAGTTCTATAGGGGCTAAAAAAGGTACGTTAACTGCCTTCCAAAAACTTGTATTATATCTACGTAAAGAGGCTTCATGCAGGGCCCGCCAGGATTCAGCTCTCAGTGCCTCCTTATGTTCTTTTAGCGCATGTCTATATGCACTTCTGGCGTATTATTTTCCAGCTGATTTCTATCAGGTTTGTGTAGAACTATCTTCAAGTCTATGTAGGCTTTGTTCATTTGTACATCTACAGGTAGTCTACCTTTAGGTGTCAATTGGGGTATATCGAGGTTAGTATAGCAGAATACCACATATGTAGTGTAGATATAAACTTGCATAATAGGTCCTGAAGATTTGCCGCCTGATCATCTCAACAAATAGGCAAGAAACATGTTGACCACACGAGACTAAGCACAACATCCTGAAACATCACTTCAGGTAGCCGCCACTCCAAAGTTTTTTAACCAGGTTGGAAGACAGGGCCATTAAAATTGTTCTGCCTGACTTTCCAATTCCTGTTTTAATTTGTACAGTCTATTGACCTTCACCTTCAACACATCTAGACTTTTAGGCTCTCACACCCATGGCACCAAACGGCAAGGAATAAAAGATCTCCGCCAAAGAGCCCCTCATAGGGTGCCCGTCAGGGATTGCAGCACTGACCTGATGAGGAGCATGCCCTATGATGAAGCATGACACCCAGCTGTTTGGGTGTGTGAGGGCCCTAATTCGGAAAGGAGGGATGCCCCTTTCCCTCCCTTCATAGAGCACAACCTACTTTCTCACGGGGACATCACTCCCATTCCCCACTGTTAGGAACTGCATACCCTTGCTTGCTTTGCCCTTTTTATTTAACACATTGCTCATAGGAAAGTGGTCGCTCATTGCGTTAGAATGTATCCAACATTAGTCAAACTACTCGAGTGATGATTTGAAAACAAAATAAAATCAATAATGGAACCATGCCCTCTGCCATTGTAGGTGCAACTAAATGGGACTGCAGGGGTACACAATTTGTTTGTGAAACCAAGATCAAATAAGAACAGGAGTGAGTTTAGAAGGTCCCCGGGTATTGTGTATAGAAAGTGAACATAATCAGCACCTTCATCGTGGGCTAGGCCACAAGTATCCCCCTTAGTGTGTGGACGCAAGGCATCATTAATGTCCCCTCCCTAGACGACACACGTATCTTTGGCCATATCCTTCTGTAAGATAGACAGATCGTCCTGTAATTTGTTCAACACACCCGCAAACTGCTCCTTAGAGATATTGTTATACAAGTTTAACAAAGCAATGCAGTGCTTTTTATCCACATGTAACAAAACAATCTGATAGTAAATAGCCAAAACCATAAGTACATCTTTTGATATTTACTCGATTGGACGCATAAGTACACAAGACTCCCTTATTTATCCCGTGTGCTGTAGTTACCGCTGGTCATTAGAATGTTTTATAACCGTTGATATGTAAAGTATTCTCCAGCCAGGTTTCTTGCAGGCAGGGAATGGTAAAAGCTTCAACGAAGTTTAGCCACATAGGGTCAATGGCTTTGGTTGGCAAGCCCGCCAAATTCCAAATTAATTTATTACAGGTAGGCGACATACTCTTACCACCTTCACACTGTGTGATGGAATTAACGTGGTGTGCAGTTGTGTAGTGTTGAGTTGTCTGAGCCGATGTATCCTGGGTACATACAGGAGTCCTAGCTAGAGGGAGAAGATTAAAAACTTTGGCCATGGTAGATGGCGTGTTTATAGGTGGAACAGATATTTCAGGAGGTGTATACCCGTCAGATCCCTCTATTTGGATGCCATGTGCAGCGGGGGCATTGCGTAAATGTATGTCTTCTAGAGTGGGTACATTATTGAAATTATTAAATACGGGACATTATAAGAATCAGATGGGATAGCCAAAGGGCCCCTGCTCTATATTCTTGTATGAGTTACACAGAAATAACTTACCCTGCTTAGCTTACGTATATTTACATAAAAATAGGCTCAGATTTCATCCTTGTTCGAATGTACCTAGACCGTGGCAAAAGTCCAGTGGCAGAATGTTAATGCCCTTTGGCACAACATGTTGGTTGCCAGCTCAGGTGAGAATCGCCTGTATTAAATGTGGGGATCTAAAAATCAGTACTAGACAGTCTCCAGCCTATGATTTATGGTCTCTACCAACCCAGGTAACCCTTCTGCCCATTTTAAATCTGGCAAATAAAGCCTTTGTTATTCCTGTTTTTGTGCCCAACCAAAATAATGTTTTCTTTCTAAGGGCATCCCATGATTTCCTTGTCTGAGTCAGAAGGATTGGGACGTTGGCCAGAATTATAGTGTAGGGGTTGCTGCCAGGGGTAAATCAAGCGTACATGATTCCTTATTTAAGACTTAGATTGGGGTAAAGGGACCTTCTGCTGTTTTGCTCTTGAGTTGAATATGGCAGGAGCCCTCAAGATGGTATCTGCAGTGCTGTTTGCCGAGTTCACATTTATAGTGGTGGTTTGGGCCCGTGGCCTGATGGTCTAAATTCATTAATGGCATTGGACCAACACTTTCATAAGACTCAGCGCATGACATTCCACCGGGCTTTTGGCCCTTGGACTGGCTCGTTAAATCCCTGTATGGACGAATATCAGTATTAACCTTTGTGGGGGAGTGTTGAGTGCCCACTTTGTGCTTTAATATATCCTCAATTACATCCTCCCTGGCCATTAACTTAGTATATCACTTACAGTTTTGTTTAAATCATCTATTTTGTCTACAGTCTTACAGAGATCAGCTGACTGATTCATACATAAGCTAATAACCGAGGGTGAACCCTTTCTACCAAGGTCAAGTTTGCTTGGTTTGTTTGTTAATTTCCGTTTCTTTTTAATATCTGTCCTAGGTGCTGGTTAATTTAGATCTGTATGGTTAGAAAATTAATCTGGATTTTTAGGTCGCTTAGATGGGGGCTGTAGGTCACAATCCAGGTCGTTCACTTATAAATGCCCTGATGTGTCTTGAACACACCTATTCCGAGGTGATTGACGGGGTGCGACCACTGGTTGGCTAAATGAAGAGGCATTGTGTACAAATACCTGGGGGCTCCTGGCTGCCCAGTCTAGTACCTTCCCTTGCTTTAAGGACTCTTCAACTGAGTTGATTTGTTTTTCAAAGGCCCCGGTTAGATAGTTCATTAGAGATTGCTGTGCACTCCCTGACGGTTTGGGAATTTTCTCCACTTTTCTCTTACCCGTCCCGTACCCTGACTCACAGAAAACAAAGAGAGTTACAACACACTCAGGAAATAAAATAGTGTGGGGCTTAACGTTGTATGATCAGCAAGCAAGGTGTCAGTAAATGGAGGAAGATAGGCCTTCAATAAAGTCTGGTGCTTACAACTGTAAGCCAGCTGACATGCAATTCCCCCAAAAATTCAAATGTTTCAAGTCTATGTCCCACAACAGTGAAGGCTCGAACTAAACTCAGCCATTCAAAATGAAGCCTATAGCTACTTGTCCTTGCTTGTATAGGCCCTCAAACAGCAGCCTGAGGTGGTTAGTCAATAAATGTGAAAGGTCCGGAAATAATTGCACAATGAAGAAGGACTCACCTCGTAGGTTCAAGACTCTGTTAATGTACTTTTCAGGGGTATGGCCCAGCACAGCCTCCTCCGGTCTCTGACGGGCTAAGATGGGCCCATCTTGGCCCAGTCTTCGCTGGGCAGAGCCCGGGCACGCCCCACAGGCGTTCCGCGATGCGGGACCTCCACCGACCTTTTAGGCATATCACGCCCCTCCTCTCTGCCAGTAGGGATCGGGACCAATGTGCGGTGTGTTTGCAGTTAGGGTCCTGGGCCAAAGTGCAAATGCTATGCTGTGCTTCCCACATTCAGTAAAAATCCCAGGAACATGCAGAGATGTGAAAATAGCCAGAGAAAATATGGCAAAAAATAAAGACGTGTAGTAACGTGTGCAAAGCAGCAGGCAGGCTGCAAAGTGCTCATGCTAACTTAGTGAAGATGATAATGTCCCAATGTACCACATGACAACCTCCCCTTTGCCAGGCTGTTAGCCCTAAGCAAAGACAAAAATCAGAGGTAAGCAAAGGCATAGCGTCTCAGTGTTATTCTAATGAGAATAATCATGAAACCCAAAAATGTTTTATTGCAAGGTTTTATTTTGAAAAAAGTGTTGACAATTGGGTACTCAAAACCCCATTCCATTCATAATTAATCTTCGGAGACCAAAATGTTGGGGGAATAGCAGAATGCTATGAATTCCAAAATCTTGTCTGTCCTTTCCATAGTAAAAAGTTATGCCATTCAGTTTAATAGATTGAATGAGCACACATGCTCCTTATATCCAGAGGCTGTTAGAGCATGCCAGGGCAACCTGTGTTAACTTCGATGAAACTCTGTTCTATGAGGTGCTGAGCTCAAGCACATGTACTCAAGTTTGCCGTTGTTCCAAGTAGGGGATTGCACACTAAACGCCTACCCTTGGCAAATTCCTGGTCATAGGCCTTCAACGGACCCAATAATAATTGTAATCCAGGGCAGCTTGAGTGGTATTGGAGAGGCAGACATGCAGGACCCATTGAAAAGGGCACCGGCGACAGTGGAACACAGGTTACTCGTTGGTAAAGTAGGCATAACGGAAGGTCAGCTAATAGTTGATGGCAAAAGACTTCACTGTCAAAGAACCAAAATGCTGCCACATTCGATCACGGTATAGTTGCAACTGGACCGGGTTGGGCAGCTCCGCAGATTGAGCATCCATTGCGAAGCAATATCAGGAGAACAAGCATGCTGCAAATCAACAGGAGCACCAGGGGAAACCTTCCGAAGGCAGTGGAAAAAATAGAATGGATAATAGTCTGAAAGGAATAAACAAGGCCAGATCCCACAGGTTTAAATAAGTGGGCAAGGCCCTCTGTATCAGAACCATCAAATATTTGGTGTATTAATTCTCCAAAATGGAGAAGAAGATTCGTATTTAGCAGCAAGTGTATCTCACTTGCGGTTCTCGCCACCTGTAATTCAAAGGTCTCTCGAGCTGATGTGAGAGCCACTTCTAGTTGAAACAATAGCACTTTGGGTCTGCTTAGCTTATTGAAATCTGTTTTCAAAGTTGGGATAGAAGGCCAAAGCGAACTCTACAATCCCATGTCGGGGTGGAAACAGGATATTGCTGCAACATGTAACACGTAGGGAAACTGCTGCTAAATACCGGATGCCTGTCTGTAAGCGGCAGCAGTCATGGTTATTCAAAAGAAGTTAACTACCATTAGAGAGCAAAGTTAGTGCGTGATTAATAGCAGGGACAGCGTTACCTTTAATAAAATAAGCCAGATTAGGGGCAGAGACTTTGCAGCATTCGTGAAGTTTAACCTGTTTACAAACTAGGGAGTATCCCACTGTGGAAACACAATACTTCCTGTAAGAAAAACCTCTTTGTCTGCGCGTTGACATTCACCATTAATATTAGCCAGAATCATATCGGAGACAATAGGGAACGTGCCTACTAATTTCATCCCCAAATCCAGGGCTGGACCAGCTCAGTGTTCATCCTGTACTTTTTTTTAGAAAGCTCTGTAGAACGCTCATGGAGGGGGTGCCAAAGCATAGTGTATACAGTGAAGCAAACACCGTCCCCCAGGTGGTGCAGTCACCTAAAGCAGCAATTACACCACCCGGCAAACTCATTGTAAGGATCCTGCGTTTTTCTAGAGGAGTAGTATGTGGAAAAAAAGCTTCAAGTTGTTCACATTTTTGTGCCAGCCAAAATGGAAAGTCATCCCTATTCTGAGGACATTTTCCCATCACTGAATTAATCATGACGGGACTAATAAGAAGACCACCACCATGTCCTAGTTGCTAAGGCTGGAGCCACATGAATATCAAGTGACATAAATTTGGGGCACTACTGTGTACGTGGATCAGCAATGTATGTCACTGACGTAACTCTGCGATTGTAACATTATGATAGTTCGGATGTGGTGTATAACCTGCCAAAACTGGCCAGGTGAGGAAGGGTGCCATTAGGCCAGATGGTATGCTCTCAGGCTGTCAATGGAACTTCAAGTAATGCATAAGGACATTATGTGTCACAATTGCGACTGATTGTGCCATATTAGAAATGGGACAAAGAATCAGAGAGAACGGTAGCGCAAGGCAGGGTAAAGAAAAAGCTTTTAAAATTAAAGCTTGAAAAACCTATACAAAAATATAGGAGGCCAAGCCCCTTACCATGGACGTCTCCGGAAACCAGTGAGAGGGTATTGCAGACAAGCGCAAGCGCTACTCAAGGGTCTTGTGAATAAGTACCTGTCCAAACATTGGTGTTGCCATGTTTCAGGGATCTGGCACAAACACAGATCAATGCACAGGATTATAGGACCTTGGTGTATAGGGACTGGGTCTTCCTGCGACCTGAGCACAGAACCAACTAGCTATAGTGTCTCACTTGCTCGCCTACTCACTCACAGAGATACAAATGATTAGACACCCCAGAACACAACATTCGCAGCACTCTCAGGAATCGCAGTAAAAAGACACACCCTTTCGCTTATACTCTTGTACTTGTCCACAATAAGTTCTGACAGAGACACAAAACAGTTTAAAATATTTATTTTAACAAACGTGCCCTAACATGCAGTACACGTGCCACAACAAGCAGGAAACTTTTTTAATACAAATATAGTCAGCATAGCAGCTAGTCTGTAAATCATGAAGGGAGATGTCATCATGGAAAGACAATAGATCCTAACCTCCCTCCCCTTGCTACAGAGTAGACGTATTACATATTTGAAGATCTCTGGGCTTTGTCAGCAGACCCCATACCTTAGCCTATGGATGGTAGATCAACATCATAGGTGCTGTCTCGCTCTTCTTCCTAGAAAGATCCATTTCCAACTGTGTGTTACCTATTTATGTATCTCACTAAAAAAACAAAGTACATTGTCCAAACAACAGCTGCATCAGTATGTTTTGTCTAATGGCTAAGGTCTGACCAGAACAAAATAACAAGGGGCATTGTTGTTCGGCCTTGCACATACTGTTCAGAAAAAATCCCAGGAACATGCAGAGAGTGAACACAGTGATGAGTTCTCATGGAATTTTTTTTTAAAGACGTATAGTAACGTGCGCAATGCAGCAGGCAGGCTGCAACGTGCTCATGCTAACTTAGTGAAGAGAACACGTGACAGCACCATCACTGTGTGTCATGTGACAATAGAAAATAAATCTCTGGTGCTCTATGTGGTGTCCTTTGGATTGATTTTATAGTGCAGAACAATCTCCTGGCACTAAAAATAAGTGTGACCAGCGCGATGTGACACAATTCTGCCCCTTACGGAACTCCACAGTGTCTGTGATACTCTGAAAATTCTCCCACCACTAAAACAGATGGGAACTCTCCTTGCTATAGCATATTTACCAATAAGTACACTTAAAATAAGAAACTGTTCTCAGTCAATCAACCAATGTTCTGCTAAAGCAGAACTACACACCCGTAAACGTCTCAAGATGCTGGGGGCGGATCTGCTCTTCAGTTGGAGAGCCAGGTCTTGGGTTACTTTCTGAATTGAGGCATAGCTGATGATTGCCCAAGGTGCAGAGGTAGGGAGTTCCATGTCTTTGCAGCGAGGTAGGGGAAGGAGTTTTTTTTTATCAGTGGTCCTGCACATCTGTAGGATGGTAGCCATGGCATGCTGAGTGAAGCGGTGATGTCTGGTGGAAGTGTGAAAGGAGAGACGGTGGTTGAGGTATGCCGGTCTGGCATTATGGAGGGCTTTGCATGCAAGTGTGAGGAGTTTGTAGGTGATTCGATAGTTGACCAGGAGCCAGTGAAGGTCTTTAGGTGGCCGGTGATGTGGCTGCGATGGGGGATGTTCAGGATCAGTCTGGCAGAGATGTTTTGAATGTTTAGCAGCTTCATTTGGAGTTTTTTCCTTTGTGCCAGCATAGAGTGCAATGCCATAGGGAAGTCTTCTGCTGAGGAGTGCATGAGCGACTTTTTTCCTGGACTCGGCGGTGATCCACTTGAACATTTTCTAGAGCAGAAGGAGTGCGTGGAAGCTGGAGGACAAGACGGGATTGATCTGGCTGTTCATTCAGAGCGATTTGTCCAGGAAAATGCTGAGGATTCGTGTGTGGTCTGTGGGTGTGTGGGGGTTGAGATACAACAGGCCACCAGGAGTCAAACTAGGTAGAAGTGTTGGGACAAGGATGAGGACTTCAGTCTTGTCTGAGTTGAACTTGAGACAGCTGTCCTTCATCCACGTAGCTACTGCCTTCATTCAGCTGTGAAAATTATTCTTGGTGGCTGTGGGTCCATCAGTGAGGCAAATAATCAGATGGGTGTCATCAGCATAGGAGGCGATGTTAAATCTGTGGTTTCTGACAATGGTTGCAAGTGAGGCCATGTAGATGTTGAAGATGGTGGGGCTCAGGGAGGAGTCCTGTGGCATGCCGCAGACGATTTATGTGGGTTCTGACAGAAAAGGTGGAAGTCTGACTCCCTGTGTTCAGCCAGTGAGAAATGTGCAGTTCCAGTAAAGGGCTTTGTTGTGGATGCCAGCATCATGAAGTCTAGTGCAGAGGCTGTCGTGGTATACGTGTTGAAGGCAGCCAAGAGATCCGAGAGGATGAAGGCTGCTGTTGTGCCTCTGTCAAGGAGGTTGCAGATGTTGTCTGTGGTGGCGAGGAAAATGGTCTAGGTTTTTTATTTTCTTTATTTTATTTTTAGTGTTTCATAGAGTGCTTACTTGACCCGTGAGGGTATCAGAGCGCTTTACAAGATATACCAAGGTGTACAAACAAAGTCCAAGGTGCAGAAAAATACAGAACTGTACAAAGGGATGGCGAGGGGCAGGGGTGTAGGGAGCATAGGGGATACTGGGGATACAAAGGTAAGATTGCAATCATATTTAAAGTCGGTAAAAAATTAAAGGCCCCGTAAATTCTCTGCGGTGAGAGTTGGTGATCTGGGGAAGGAAAAATAGTCTTAGAAACATCAGATTTGTGGTCAGGCATGGCAGGCATTAGGCAAGGAATTTACCCATGAGGAAGGTTTTGTCCTCCTTCTTGATACGTGCTGGAGAAGGGATTCTTTGGATGGCTGGTGGGAGAGAGTTCCTGATTCTAAGTGCTGCCCCGGTGAATGCCCTATTATAGGTTCTTTTTTCTGAAAAAAGGCGTGTTGGAGTACGAGGTTTCTGGCGGACCGGGAGTTCCTGCTTCCTCCAGATACCACTAGTTTTTGTGCCAGATAAGCAGGGGAGTTTGAGTAAAGAGCCTTGTGCGTGATGCATGCCAGTTTCAGCTGAATTCTGGCCTCTAGGGGGGGGCCAGTTCAGTGCTTTCATATGTGGAGAGATGAGATCGAATTTCCTGGTGCCAGTGAGTAGTCTGGCGGCCGCGTTGAGGCAAACTTTTAAGGGTGCTAGGGAGATATTGGGTAGACCAGTGAGGGTGAAGCAACCATATTCCAGTCTGGAGATGACTAGTGCTGGAACTGCCATTGTTAAGTCAGGAGCCTCAATGAAAGGTTTCAGCTTCCAAAGGTAGCTCAGGTGGAATCTAGCTGCTTTAGCCAATGAGTTGATGTGGTCCCGCATGTTCAAATTACAGTCTAGGATTATGCCCAGGGATTTGCCAGAGTCCACAATGGTCGGCGGGCAGTTTATGGCTGTGATGGCGTTGATCCACATCTGATTCTCTGGGTTGGCTTTAGAGGGGGAGATTAGGAGACATTAGTTTTTTTTTGCGTTGAGTTTTAGTTGGTTAGTGGCTAGCCATTGGACAGTCAATTTCAGGGTCTCGTTCAGGGAGAGGTTCTCCTCAAGCAAAGAGATATTGTTGTATATTTGGGTATCGTCCGCGTACATGTGGTAGGAGATGTTGGTGGTATGAAGAACTTCGGTGAGGGGCTCAAGGTAAAGATTGAAGAGGGTGGGGACAGGGTTGAGCCTTGGGGACTCCAACTGTGACCGGGTGGGAGCTGATAGGTTGCCGTTGATGAGGAATCTCTGGGATCGATTATGGAGGAAGGACCTGAACCATTCTAGGACCGCACCATCCAGACCCATCCTGAGGTTAAGGCGTTCGATACGTTTATCGCGGTTGACCGTGTCGAAGGGGGAGGAAAGATCTAGGAGGATTAGAAGGCAGGTCTTGCCTTGGTCTAGGGCTTGGAGGGCATCGTCCACAATGTGGAGCATAGTGGTTTCAGTGCTATGCCCCGGTCTGAACCCAGATTGTCAGTCATCAAGTAGGTGGAATTATTGATATGTTGACTTAGTTGTTGCTGTACACATTTCTCAAGTACTTTAGCTAGTAGCAGGATTTTGGAGATGGGTCTGAAATTGTCGGGAAGGATGGATCCAGAGATGTTTTTTCTAAAATAGTGAGGACTTGGCCAGCTTTCAAGGGGTTCGGAATCGGTCCCTGTTGTAGAGAGGCGTTTAATATTGCAGACCAGCATGGAACAATGGATTGAGAGACAGCAGTGAGGCAGTTGGAAGGAAGCGGGTCATTAAAGTCATTGTTAGGTTTTAGGGTGGAGAGGATTTTGGAGATGGAGTCTTCGTCATAATATTCGAAGTCAAACCAACGGGCTTGGTTTTTAGGAGAGGCCGGAGGGGGTAGAGCGGAGAAAGGGGGCGGGTCTGGATGGGGTTGTGAATAGGAGGTGGTACTAAAGTTCAATTCCTAAAGCCGTGGATTGATCAGCAAAGAAAAAGGAGAATTCCTCTGACGATATTGGAGATTTGCGGGATTCTTTTGGTGTTTTAGTCAGTTTGTTGGATTGGAGTTTGACCAGTTCAAAGAGTTTACGGGGTCTATTCTTGGCGTTGCCCAGTTCAGATCTGAAATATTCTTTTTTTGAATTGAGGATGTGCTTGTTGTAAGAGTTTCTCGCCTGGCGGAGAAGTTTGAGATGCGTCGCAGTGGGGTGTTGTCTCCAGATTCTTTCGTATTGTCGTAGGGACCTCCTCTCCATGTTGAGGCAACCAGTGAACCAGGGGTTACTGTCTTTGACTTGTGTTCTTTTTAGCTTCAGAGGTGCAAGGTCGTCCAGAATGATTGATATAGTTGACGAGTAATGCTCATTAACTTCGCTGACCGAGGTTATGTGCGGGGGGGGGGGTCAGATTTTCAGCGAGCCTCCAGTTCCATAAGGTCGAGGTTTTTAGTGTCTCTGGTCCATCATCTTGCGGGTCCCAGGTAAAATGAAGGAGATGGAGTGGTGGTCAGACCAGTCACATGGGTCTATGGAGATGAGCTTGACTGAGGATTCCTTCGAAATGATCCAGTTAAGGATGGCCCATTTGAGTGAGTTGGCTGAGAACAGGCTTGAGTTAGTGCGTGATCAGTTAGTAGGTCTTTGATAGCGTTGACGTGGGGATCTTTAGTGTAATTCCTGTGCAGGTTGTTATCACCCAGGAAAATCTCTTTGGCGTTGGAGGAAATCTTAGTTGTGATGATTTACAAGAGGTGATCGGTAAAAGAGGTGATGTGGTTGCTTCTGAATCCAGTCTGGGAGTGGTCCAGGATGATGTCCTTTCAGTGAGCTCATGGAATTTGGCATTGATGGCCTTCTCGATGACTTTGGCTGAGAAGGGGAGCAGGAACATGAGTTTGTAGTTCTTGAGGTTCCATTGCGTCTGCAGAGGGTTTCTTCAGCCGGGGCTTGATCTCTGCATGTTTCCAGTCTTCAGGGAAGATGGCGGATTCAATGTAAAATGTAAATCCGTATTTGTAAAGCACAAACAACTAATCTTTACGGGTCTCTAGGCGCTTGGGGTGGTCGTGGAAATGAAGTGAGCTATTGCCCAGAGTCACATGGTGCTGAGCTGAGTTGCCGCCAGAGCCGAGGATCAAACCGTGAACCCTGTTCCCCCAAAGTCAGCTGCCCTGGCTGCTGTACCACACCTCTCCACCCACTGGACTACAGCTCTCCACTGGAGCAGTTGATTGTGCAGGAGTTGGGGTGCGATGGAGGTGCGTGCTCTATTGAAGATGTTGGTGGAGCAGTCAGCGTAGGAGGCTCCAGAGTGGATGCTCATCATGATCATGAGGGTCTCGTCAATGGTGAGGGAAGACCAGTTGAGCAGTGTCTGCAGGTGTATTGGGCAATTGAGTGCAGTGGTTCAGTGTGCGGTTAATGGGTCTTGGCTTGTGAAGCTGTCAGAGATTGACTTGATCTTGTGTTGGAAGAAGGTGGCAAGGTTGTCGCAGAGGTCTTGGGAGGGCAGATGTCTGCTTTCTCCGTGCTGATTTTGTCTGATTCTATAACCACTGTAAAGAGTTATTGGCTGTTGTGAGTCTTGGTGTTGATGCAATCCTGTATGGCAGTTTTCCTTAGTTTTGATGATGTGGTGGTGTTCAGTGACTGCGGTTTTGAAGGCAGCATGGTCTGGCGGGCCCTTGCTGTTTCTCCATCTTTTCCAGGGTCCTTGGCAGTCAGCACGGTCTAGGCGCAGACAGGCTCGAACCGGCTTACCTTTGCTATGCCAGCTGCCCTGCCATACAACAGCCGCCATTAAGTAGTGTTTGGGGAGTGCTGGACAGCTGGGAGGCGGGCCACGGGGGATGAGCAGAAGCAAGGGTATGGAATGAAAAAAGTGCAAAAAGTAGGAGAATTTAGAGAAAGTGAAAAAAACAGTAAGAGATGAAAGGAAAGTGAATAAAGAGCAGAGGACTAAAAAGGCAGAAAGCAGGAAAACAGAGGGCAAGGAGCAGCAGAGCAGAGATGCTCCCCATTGGATCACCGGGGATGAAGCACAGGATGGTGGCTGCTGGGGAAGGAGGACCTTTAATTTATGACCTGAAGGGTCATGGGCAACAGCGACCATGTGGAGCTGTGGGGCAAGGGAAGCAATTTACTGGAAGAGGTCAGTAAGACCACTCCTTCACTGTGCAGGGGCCACCAGTAAGTAGTGTTTGCAGACAGCTGGGAGGCCGGAAGTGAGAAAACAGCACAGAGGGAGCCGCCGGGGGGGGGGACGAGCAGCAACAAGAACACAAAAAGGAAAAAAAAGTGCAAAAAAGAGGAGAAATTAGGGAAAGGGAAAAAAGAAATAATAGATAAAGAAAGGTTAAAAAAGAGCAGAGGAGCAAAAAGGCAGAAAGAAGAAAAACAGAGGGCAGTAACCAGCAACAGAGAAGTCTTTGCCTTATTATCTGGACAAGTATTATCTATAATTTGTGCATTGTGATCACTCAGACCATTTAGATGTTTCCTACAAATCATAATTAAGAAGCTAAAAACACAAGTGAATAAGATAAAATTATTGTCAAACTACAGTCTCTACTGATAAAACCTGTGGGAGAGAGATCTCATTGGCAAAAGTCAATTCAACATTTAAAAAATGCACTATTTTGTTGCTTGCCATACACATCATGACCTAATTGAGATAGACCTTGATGATGTACATAGTCACAGGTGATGATAGATCTCATGTTTAAACTCCCAAAGCCACCAGAATCTGCACCTTTCACAGAGCAAAGGGTTTTCAATTCTTTTACAATACTATCAGTCACAACAGATTTCTCTAGAGTAAAAGTGTTACTATATTAATAAAAAAATACAAATGTATGGTACTGACAATTTTAAGACAGACAACCTGATAGCAAGATGAATCAAGCTTTTTATAAAAAAAAATCCTGACAGCAAAGTGGTAATATAAGTTATGAGACCCTCCTTTGATCTCCCTGACAGTGGTGTAAAAAAAGTGGTATAACCATTATTGTGGTAACCATCAGTGGCCTATGTTTCCTGAAAACACAGGATTCCAAAATCCTTAAAGAAGGAAATCCCATCATGGTTCAGGCTTTTGTTCTTAAAACTAGCTACATTCCTAAAATACAGGCCTTAAATATTTATCATGGTTAGAAATTGGTTCAGTGGTGCTGGAAGCTAACTGATTCAAATTGTTTGAAAGACAAGTAGCAGTGTTCTGACTGATAACCTTTTGCATTTCTATAGAAATTGGTTTGGTGGTGCTGGAAGGAAACTGATTAAAATTGTTTAGATCACATGTAACAGTGTCCTGCAGATACATTATTGTGATTCTATAGGACTTGATGTGTCCTAATTGGACCTAAGGAGTTTCTAAAATGTTTCCATTGAGTTTTGCACTGTAGCTATGCGCTCTTCAGTACTCCTAATTTCTCTTTCAATCACACCAATAAAATTAGTTAGGTCGTAATAGAGTTTGATGATTTACCTGGGATGCTAGCCTGGTTCACATCCATTTTCTTTTTGTCAATTTTGAAGTTTTTGGGGGACAGCAGACAAAGCTGGATGCCATAGCCATGAGGGGTAGCCCAGCCCAGCATCTTCCGAGCTCTGTCAGGCTCAGACGTGTCCTGGACTGCGGGTGTCACAGAGCGCTTTAGACCACAAAGTTTAGCTAGCGCCCCTCCTGTCTGTGGGTGGCTAGGGAATGTAGTCCCCCCACAGTAACAAACAATGCGGTCAAATTTGCTCCCCATGCCATGGGTGTACCAGGGTGGGTTATAGTATGAAACTTAGCTGGCTTCCCCCCTCCTGTCTGGGGCTGCTGGGGGATGTAGTCCCACCGCAAACACATTAATGTGGCCAGAAACACTTCCCATGTCCCCTTAAAGTTAGAGGTAAGAGGTATCCACCTAAAAAAAAAAATAACACATTAGATTTTGAAAGCTGAAAGTGTATCTTGCGCAAATGAAGTTGCCTTTTTTGTTCTTTCTTGTAACAATGTATTTGACATTGTCTTTTAGAAAGATGTGGGATGTATGGTTGACCATCTTGAATAAGTAACTACTACTGAGGTAAGTGTATTTTTGTTAAATCCATAATGTAGCCCTTCCTCTCTATTTTATCTAAGACCCTGGTCTGTTTTATACACAGGTTATTTTTCCCGATGAATAGTGTAGTGTGCGTATGGACTGCTTGACCTGCAAAGACAACTGTCAGAACAAGGAGCTGATGTGTTCTATCTTGACATTGAATTTGTGCATAATCTACTCCACCCTCTCTCTCTGGCTCTTCCCAGATGAAAGGAAATCATTGCAAGTGTTGCTGCCATAAAACTGGCCGCCCCTGTTACCCATTTCTCACTTAGAACACCCCATAGATGGCTGACTGGTGTGTACTGTTGAGTCAATACCTTGAGCTGGAAAACATGACACTCTTTATAACCTTCAAAGTATATTACACTATTAGATGCACATTCAAGGTGATGTTTCATCTTCCCCTATTTTGTAAGTCTCTCTGCGGTCTCTAAGGACTTAAGGGAAGTGGAAGAAGGTAGAAAGCTGCAAGTCACCCTTGATAGTTGTCAACTAGTTTCCACAGCCTTGTAGGATGCCCTGGAAGCATGAATACCTGCCACCCTCTGTTTCTGCTCCTTGTCAGATTAGGCTTTATGGGGACATAAAGAAGGAACATCATTTTTATTAATTTGCTAATATTCTACTTTAATTCAGGTAGGACAGAGATCACAATAACAAACACCCCAGGCCTTTTGGCATGGAAGAGAATACAATCAACAAGTAAAGTAACACATATGCATTTCAATATCTCCCTCCACTCCTCAAACAAATAAATATTTCTCTTTAGGTTTGAAAGCAGTCCCAATACATTTAGGAGTACGCCTGCTCTGCCCATGTTAAGCGAAGAACCCCTTTCTTCACTCTATGTTCTCCGATTCCTGTGTTTTTTGTTTCCTGGACTTTCTGATCATGCAACCATTGGACCAGTGCTGCAACCTGTGATACCAGTATTTGTTTATTAGCAGGCGCAATGTGTAAGTTTTAGAAAAACTTTATAAAAGCACACTTTTACTTCCTTTTGCAGCACCATTCACACCCAGAAAGCCCTCCTCAGGCGGTGTTCTTTCAGCCCAAGTGCAGGCTACTTCCTCTTCTTTTGAATGTTCACTCAGTAAACAGTGTCTCCATCACTATTGAGGGCAAATTAAATGTATCTTTTCGAAACACATCACTTTAAAACATGTTTGTACTAACCAATTTATTGTCACTGACCAAAATACACACCCTGTCCATCTCCTTTCTTGTCATCATGATAACCCATGTCTCCTCAGTCCCACTCCATACCAATCCCATTATTAGCTGTATCCAGATCATTGGTACTCCCATCCAACACGTTCTTTATCTCAAACAGCCCTTACTTAATCTCATACATCAGTTTCCCTCCTGCCTACTGTATCCATTCATTTTAACCCAGATCTACAGCTAACAAAAACAACTCTATTGATTCTTTCTCATTTCATTTCCACATCTTTAAGGTACCATGTGGTATCGTTTTTCCAGCAAGGCCTAGTTATGCCGCTAACAACTCTTAAACCCTTAGAATAGAAGTTGGCACGGAAACTGGAATAGAAAAGACAAGTTTATTAAGACCTCATGAGGCGGAACTACATTCAGCCAATACCCTTCGGCAATGCATGAAGTAGCAACCCGAACGGAAGGCACATGGTCCATTTATACCCGCACAGGGGCTCAGAAAATAGGCGGCACATTCACAAGACGAATTTATCTACATATAAGGGCATTTTCAGTGCACATTCAACAAGTGGGAGGAGTTAACGGTTTGACCAGTTTGGGGTAAACACATCTTGACAGCGAGCACGAGGTATTGTAAGGCATACCAAAAATGGTCGATAGTAATACAAAATGGCTTCCGAAAACGCTCAAGATAACATTGAAAAACAGATTGGCTTCAGCAAATGCTAACCTAATCGCTGCTAATTTACGACAGACAACCCTTTTAGCATTTAGCTGAAGACAATCCCTCATTCAGGATAATCTGGATATGCATCGTATAAATTTATTAGCATTATTTTGGCTACCTCTTCATTTAATATTTGGTGAGCTTTTGTCTCAACAATACTTCTCTCAGAAGGAATACAAGCAGAAATGCAAATAGAACAAAGCATAGGACCACATTGTAAACATATATTTAGGGATATTTAGGGATCCAGATTTGTCACTCCTTGTATGATATTATAGACGGCAACCTGGGTAAGGCGATCGCCAGTGCTAGGGCTACACTTCCGTTCTGGACCAATCCTACACTATCCCCCGGGGGCCGGATAATCATCTCCAATATGCTTCTCCTCCCTAGGCGATACGTGTTGCCCACCCGTCATCTGCCACCATAAGCTCCAGATCTTCCTCTCGAGACAATGCCAGGTACATACACTTGCCTAATGTGCCCAGAATTGGCTGAATGGCAGACAGCCGGTCTGGCAACGTGGGGAGACTTTTTCACAGACTCAACCCTATGTGACTTTGATACCCTGAGGGACAGCTATGGTGTGTCGCCAGGAACTTTCCTTCTATATGCGACACTAACACAGCAGGCATCACAAATGTGGGGGGACATAAGTACTGTACCCACAAACTCAGGAGCCCGTCCCTACCCATCCGATATGTCATTACTGACAGCTGGGACGGGCAGAAAAGCTATCACAGCCATCTACAACTCCCTTAGAACAGACACAGCCCCTCGCTCACTCCTCTTTGTGAACTCTGGAATGCAGCACTCTCCATCGAAATCAGCGACAAAAAGTGGGCACAATGTGTGGGAATTCCTAAGATTATATCCAGAAATGCCAGATTAAAATTCACTTAATTAATTTATCTACATCATATATATTTAACCCCGCAAAAATTGGAACATGTGTACCCATCATCTGCGGACCCTTGTCGTAGATGCCAGAACTCAGACGCCACGGAGCAGATTTACAAGCCCCTTGCGCCACTTTTGCACCACTTTTAACATGTGAAAAGTGACGCAAAAGTGGCGCAAGGGACTTGTAAATCTGCCCGCACGTTTTTACGCATGGTGTGATCATGCCCTCAAATCACGTCATTCTGGGGAAAAGTCTCAGAAATAATAACAGCAGCAATGGGAACTCCAATTCCAGCACAGGGCTCATACTACTTGCTCGGCATCGTGAAACGTAATGCACGCCACAAGAATCCTAAGAAGTTACTAGACTTAGCGCTGGTCTTGTCTAAACGCACACTAGCTAGGGCCTGGAAATAACTGGCGGGCTCCTCCATCCAAGGTTGGTTAGTGGCCCTCCGCCGGGCCTTGGTGGAAAAACACAAAATACAGGCCTCCCATGCTCCACAGCCAACATCTGGGACGCAACCTGTAGATTGGCAACACTATTTATCCTCCATTGAATCCAATTATAGCATGACATTCACTAATCCATAATATACCAGAGGTATTACCATCATAACTCAATAGACCATCTGGAATAGTACAGTAATATTTCTATGCTTTATCAAGGGAAGCCTTTCTCTGGGTACACGCACACTCTGCACACGGACTCAGATGTCTATCACTTTGTTCAAGCCCAGACGCACCGAGGGGCAGATTTACAATAAGTGGCGCATCCCTGCATAACAGCAGGGATGCGCCAGTTATTGTGCACCACGGCTCCGCCACCATGGATGCGCCGCATTGTTACAATGCGGCTCACAATGGGGCAAAAACGGCACATATGCATGACGCATCTGTGCCGTAAAGGCGGGGCATTGCTGGAATTGCATCGCAAGCGTGACGCAGTTCCAGGAAGGCTCGGGGTGCCCTATTCCCAGCATGCTGCATCAATCCTTACGCCTGCTTCAAGCAGGCGCAGGGTTTTGATGCAGCATGGTCTCAAAAGCGACTGAGTGAAATCTTGTAGATTTCACTCAGTCACTTTTGGAAGGCGTTCCTGCACCGGAACTCCCTCCCTGCGCAGGAACGCCTACTTCTGGTGCAGGTCTTTACAACGTGACTCATCTCCCAGATGCATCTCGTTGTAACTACCCTGCAGCATGGCACATCTTTTGCGCCACCGCTGCATCACAACGGCGGCGTAAAAGAGGCGCAAGGGGCTTGTAAATCTGCCCCCTAGTCTATTGAGTGGAAATTAAACTGTGCCACCTCCCCCCTACCATCAAAATTAACACCAGCTCATATACCTCACAGTGTGCGTTATGAACACGCTACACAGACAATGGTTTCGAATGAACGGTATTCATCGGACAGGCACACTTGTGTATTTAAGTTGGATAACATTTGTTATTATTATTTGGTACAGCTCTTTAGTTTCAAAATATTGTGAAAAATATTGAGAAGGATTAATGTTGCTGATACTGGATTATTGTAATGTACATCATGTCACCTCCACCATACGGCACGAAAATGCAAATCTAAATGAAAAATTATGTACCCTACTATGGTTTATATATTGTTGTAAGTTGGAATAAAAATTCAAAAAATATTTTTTTTTTTAAAAAGAGGGAACATGAGACAAAAACGTATTCCCAGAGAATCCTCCAGTATAAAAACATGAGAACCACACCCTTATGTTAAAACCTAAGGTGAACCTGTGAGAAAAAGTAATATTTACCAATGTATCACACAAGAGAAACTAATGATAAATACACAAAAACATTAATGAGGAAACAGTACACTCCAAAGTGCAACTGGTACCGAGCAGGCAGGTTACTAAAAATTGCCTCGGTGTCCTGAGGACAAAAAAACAATACATTCTAGACACTTTTTTCGGAAGTCAGCCAAAGCATTTGGGCAAAAGAGTTCAATATAATCAAAAAGAGTAATTAAGCTGCGAAAAAGAAAAACAAACATAAGTACTCACAAACGCAAAAACATCTAAAAATATTTTCTTAGGTAAAAATATCAAACTAAGAAGATAATCTCTAAAGTCTAAGACTCAATTGGTTCGTATCATATCGAGAGCATGTCAATCGGTAAATATTTCGTATGTGAAAAAGTACAGGCTGAAGAAGCAGAAAAGAGCTAAAAAGAAAGCAGGCATTGAGTCAAATGTGCCAAGCGATCAATGTTAAGACCCAAGTTAGTCAAGTAAATTTTAAGTCCCAAGCGCTTACCAATATACATTTTTCAGAATGCATATACTGCATAACTTGACACATTTGGGATGTATACAGTGCCAGTAGATGTTATGGATCTGGTGAATCCCACATACAATTTAGAGGTATGCTTTATGAAATATTTTCTAAAATGATTGTATTTGTCATGTAGATTCAATCCACGTTGAAATAGAATACTATAAACTGTTAGTTTCAGCATGCACTGTTATTCACATGAAAATAGAATTGACGTTCTGCCTGGAGTCTTCTCCAGTATTGTAACAATATTAAGTATGTCTTTTTTGCTTTAAATTTTTTTTGTGATTTTTCTAATTTATATGTACATACTTTAAAATGTTGATTTATGTATTTTCTGTAGCCCTGAAGAAGTCCTTTGTGGATGAAACGCGTCGTCTACTGGATTTTATTATTCATTTCATTGATGTAACTTTGCATGAGAGGATATTCAATAAAGAATACATTAAGAAAGTAAACGTCAAAATCGGAAGTCCTTACTTGTTCACACATAAACTGTGATCGCTGTTGTTGGTGATAAAAAGACTCCTGCTAAATTCTTGCATTCTATACAATACATTATAATTTGTGAGTTCCAAACCGCTGTTTGCATTTTGTGTTTTGGAAATCTTCCATTTGGAGTAGAGAGGTGTTGCACTACTAGGTTCTCTGCACCACTGAGAATATCTTATATATATCCCACAATATTATTTTCAAATGTGGTTCTTCTTTTGCCTCAACCCCTCAGTTTCTTGTATTTCCAATGTACATATGACTAAAATTCTAAATTTGAAAAGGGAAAATGCCCCAAATGGCTGACGACATCTTACCTGAGGTAAGACGGAAAAACAGAATCCTGGTAGAGACAATGTGACGCCAACGGTATATGATAAGCCGGTAGTAGTAAAGTGTTACAATTGCTAAAAAGGTAAAAAGTAACAAAATATGGAAAAAAGGAACCCCCCTCAAACATCCACAATCCATAGACATGCTATGTGCCAAGTATGAGTATGCATGTACAAATCAGTGCAGCATGTCTGAAGATAGAAACCTGCTTGGGAGGTGTTGCTTTCAAGCTAGCACCCTATCAGAATATAGGTTGGAATGGGGTGAAGAAAAGTCAGCCCCATTCCTATCCTAAATTCTGATTGGGCTTTCAACAGACCCATTTTTAGTTGGAGGTTTTGCACAGTGCCCTCTCAGACTCCTGCAGTGAATATCCGTGGAGTTCACGTTCAGCAGTAAAGGCAAACAGTATGAGTCGCTTGTTGACTATCCAAAAAAATCTACAGTCAGAGATGTGCAGGAATGGCAATCAAATTGTCACTACTGTGGGTAAGGTGATTTAATGATTCTTCTCTCTGTGTTTGCTTACCGTCCAACCTTCATTCCAATTAAAGTTGTTATCTGCTTCCATCTCCTTACACAGGCAGGAGGCAGGAGCTCTGCTTCCAAAACAGTTAGCAAATTCTGGAAGAAAAGTCTACAATAATGATTCCATCTGTTTCCAAACAAAATATGCACAGCTGATGCAACCTATTCTATACAGTAGCTTTGTGTTCAACTGTGGATGTATGTTTGTGTGTGTGTATGTATATAAATATATATATATATAACTAGCAGCCCGTCCCGACCTTGTCCGGGTGCAATCAGGCTTCAGGGCCCCCGCCCGCCCCGACATTGTCCGTGGGTCCCCCGGAGTAGCAGCCCATCCGGACCTTGGCTTCAGGGCCCCCGCCCGCCCCGACATTGTCCGTGGGTCCCTCGGAGCCTTACCTCATCCGCCGCACCTCCCCGTGCTCCTGAGTTCACCGGTCCGCCGCTCCTCGCCGCTCCTCGCCGCTCCTCCCTTCTCCTCCCCGCCTGTCCGCCGCTCCTCCCAGCCTGTCCGCCGCTCCTCACCGCTCCTCCCTGCCTGTCCGCTGCTCCTCCCCGTGCTCATGTCCGCCGCTCCTCCTCGCGCTCCTGGACGTCGCTCCTCCCCGTGCTCCTGATGTCAGCACGCACGTCGCGGCCGGCGCTACTTCCATGGGACTACTTTTTTTTCTCGTAAATTTTTTAAATAACATATATTTTTAAAATTTATATAGCCTATATCCATCTGCACACCCTGACAATTTCAACGATGTATCGGGTGTGTGGATTGGCGCTGTGGTTCCCGAGTTTACCCGCCTCAAAGGTTTAAAGTTCTTCCTTTATAATAGTAGTATAGATTTCCACGCCAGTATTCTTTGAAATATTGCTTCCCCTTCCTCTGTTTTCTACCTCATTTAGTAGGAAATTTGTCTCTATTAGTTAAATATTCACTGCTAATGCCTGTTCCAGACTACAGGTCATAAGTTTGAATCCTACCAAGGCCAACAGAACCTTCCATCCTTCCGAGGACATTCAACTGAGAACCATCAAATCTGTGAAAAAAAAAATTCACAGATTATGCAGCAGTTAACGGATAATGTGGCAAATGTGGCAAACGACACGAAAATAGCATGAGTGCAGTGACCGTGATTATAAGCACTTGCACAGGAAGACTCTCCTCAGACCCCCCAAAACGCGAAAAGAGGTGTGCAGAGGGAGGCCTAGATACGAACCTTACCTGAGTTTTGGAAAAAGAACAGCAAAGCACGTCTTTTCCTAGAAGCAAAACTCATGTGCTCTACTCCCATTCTTGTAGTGTTGGGTCAGGTAAGAGCAATCAGTGGTTAGATGACTAGATCTACAAATCATTAACGTGTCCTACACATTTCTTCTTGCGCCATGAGTACTGCATACATTCAATGGAGCTCCCGGTCTCTGCAGGAACCAACAACAAGTCATTAATAATTACGGCGCAGAGGCACAGCACTGATGTCAGCACGCACGTCGCGGCCTGCTCTACTTCAATGGGACTACTTTTTTTTTTCTCGTAAATTTTTTAAATGACGTATATATTTTACATTTTTATAGCCTATGTCCATCTGCACACCCTGACAATTTCAACGATGTATCGGGTGTGTGGATTGGCGCTGTGGTTCCCGAGTTTACCCGCCTCAAAGGTACAATGTTCTTCCTCTATAATAGTAGTATAGATTGTCTATGAAAAAAGCATAATGGGTTCTATAAGAGCTGGTTGTGTTACTATGCACTTTTATTTTTGAATAATGTTTTTTTCACAACAATCACTTATGTATATAGTGCACAAATTTTGTCAGTGTCAATAACTGATAACTAAGCCAGTATACTTCTTAAAGATTATCGAATGTACATTGAGATATGTTTTCTATGTTCATGACATTATGTGACTACACCTTTAAATAGTGGGTTGAGATGAACGCGGGTCATGTGACCAAGAACAACTTGTTGTTCGAAACGCGTAATCCCTCGACGTTTGTTTTTGCCGAATAAAAGATCTTTTCGGATGCGCTACGGGCTTGTTTGGATTCATTACCTGGATTCTTCTTCTGCATATATATATATATATATATTACCTACTGGCGGTAGGGGGGGCCCAAAACGTGTTTTTAACATTGAGTTTTCCATAGGGCGGTTGGCCCCACTTTTAGCCCGAACGGCTGAATGGATTTGCACGAAACTTGGCAAAATTGTAGGGACTAGTAGCCCGATGTGCCTTTGCTAGGTCTCAATATATGTGCTCCAGTGGATTTTGAGAAATGAACGTTCAAAAAAAGATATATATCTGTAATAGCGGACCAGGCAGCGCTCCAGTTCGCGTACTTTTCGCGTTACGGAGCTTTGTGAAGCGAAGCTGATTGGTTCTCCGGCGTCTGTAAACATTCCAAACAGTCCATAGCGGCCGCCATCTTGTCTCTCGGTAGGATCGAGAGACAAGAGGAGGCCAAAGCGAAGGGGCAAATGACCATAAGGGGGCATAGTAGATCCTCCCTGACCCCCTAGGTTTGATGTGGAGGTTTTAAAAGGGCCCCGCGGGGCAAAAAAAAAACAAAATAATAATAATCGAACGGCTGAATGGATTTGCACGAAACTTGGCAAAATTGTAGGGACTGGTAGCCCGATGTGCCTTTGCTAGGTCTCAATATATGTGCTCCAGTGGATTTTGAGAAATTAACGTTCAAAAAAAGATATATATCTGTAACAGCGCTCCGCTTCGCGTACTTTTCGCGTTACGGAGCTTTGCGAAGCTGATTGGTTCTCCGGCGTCTGTAAACGTTCCAAACAGTCCGTAGCGGACGCCATCTTGTCTCTCGGTAGGATCGAGAGACAAGAGGAGGCCAAAGCGAAGGGGCAAATGACCATAAGGGGGCATAGTAGATCCTCCCTGACCTCTTAGGTTTGATGTACCATTTTGCCAAGTTTGGTGTAATTCCGTTTAGCCATTCAGGCTGTAGACGTATCTAAATGTCCTATGGAAAATTGCATGGGGAAAACACATTTGAAAGTGTTGAAATTTAGAACCAATTAAAATGTTACTTTGGTTTTGTATTTGTGTGTGATGAAAGTTAATTGGTTATGTATATATCTAAAATGAGAGGAAACCACAGCCATTTTGTGATACTACTGTCTGAGGTACATTTGTGAGGAATTTTTGGTGGTGAATTTCTGGTGTTTGATTTACACAGTACTAACACTTCTCCTACTTTTAAAAAGGTGAGTTGTTAATTTGTAAGGGGAACTATATTGTACACTTGAAGATAATTTGAAAAATGTTTTCTGTTATTTATTTACAGTCCTTCTGTTATACTAAATACTTGATAAAGTTAGTTTTATCTTATGTATTACTAAAAACGATAAATGAAAGTGATTATTTTCTGCAATTTACAGCAAGCAATTTCAAAATAAAATGGATCACAATGAAGAGACCGTGGCAATTTCTTTTGAATTATCCACTACATTTATTGAAATTGACAGCACCAATAATGAAATATTCTCACAAGGAGGAGATGACTTGAATGATTTTTTTGATCAATCTCTTGATGGCGAATTTATCGAATGTTTGGAGACCATAGAGTTACAAGAATCATCATTGCAGACTTTTCATGAGGAGATTCCTGATGAGATGATTGAAGAGGAAATTCCTGATGAGGACATGTTACTAGTTCTTTCAAATTATGAAAATTTAGAAGAATAAATTTATATTTAGAAATCAAAAATTGTTTGAGACATTATTCATTTTTATTTTTAATTTATGAGGTTGTAGCGAAGTGATTGTAGTATAAAATGAGACTTATAGTATAGAGTGCAACATTTTTATGTTACATGGTAAGTTTACTCATATTTACTTCTCTTCTCCCACTATATTATCTCCAATGTGTATTTGACATCTCTTCTTCATCTCCGGCCTCCTTTCTCTCACTGTCTGTCTCTGATGCATCCTATCGCTGCCATTTTGTGTAATTACAGAAGAGAGTAAAATAAAATAGTTCGGAACGTGAAAAGGGGGCAAAGTAGAGTACCCCTCACCCCCTAGGCCTTCTCAGGCGGTCCCAAAAGGATCAGTTCCTGCTTTCCTGAGAGATTATGGTATGAGTTCCATATACCACAATAACTTGCATTACAACATGCAAGATATCTATCTCCTATTACCAACTTTTGGAGATATTCGCGCTAAGCGCGAATATCTCCAAAAACTAACACCTGCCCTGAGCAGTTCTTAGCCATGTTATCCAATGGGAGGTGGATAACATGGCTAAGAGCATTAGCTCGGTAATGCATGAATATCGCGGACTTTTTAGCGATATTCATGCATTGCGGCCGTTTTTTATCGCATTTGCGATAAACCTTGATAATAGCAAGGTTTATCTACGATAATTTCTGACGATGCTTAGCGGTAAAAAATGTGTTGCTAAGCATCGTTAGCGATAAATATCGCTTAACTTTGGTAATATGCACCAACGTCTGTTAACGTTCGATTCGAAGGAAATGAGGAAGTGTTGAAAAACATTGTCTGCGCCATCTTGCCTTTTTTCAAATGCCACACTTTTGTCGTGCACGGCAGCCATTTTAGATGCCTTGACCAGACCCACTCTCTGCACGCTGTCGATCCGTAGCATGGCTCCCCACCCTCGCAAGCATCTTCCCCAGGCACTGGTCACCCCCGCTCTCTGTCTTATGCATGGGCAATAAACCTCCCCCCATCTGCGCTGCTCTTCCCTGAGAATCACACTCTGTGCCCGCCCGACACCTCCCTTTCGCCCTATTCACTACCGCACCCTCTGACACTCCTCTTCCTCTGTGTCCGATTGTCCAGGCCGGTCCCAGGCTATCAGCTAGCCCTGCAGATGTAGTTTATGGCCCCAGCTTTAAAGAATCACCCCTCTTCAAAGGAGTTATAGTAGATCAAGGCCCACACCCGATGAGATCCATCACACCACACGCGTTCCTACTATCTAAAAACCATCCTGTATTGTGATTGGGGAGGGGACCGAGCCTGAAGCGGAAGATTCCAGGGATGACTCTTTGTACATCAAAGTTTTTACAATTATGTGTCACATTAAAAATATATAGCACTCCAACAAAGTAGTAGGAATATAAAACTTTAATAACTTATAAATATATACAACAAAACAAAAACAGTAAAAACATTTAAACATTTTTAGGGAAAAAGAAGGAACAATGGTCAGTAGCGGTCGGTTGTGCGAATAGTCCCAAGGCAGCACAACGTCCAGATTTCTGGACGGCACCCAGGTGATGTTGCCTGGGTGCCGCACTGATTTGGGTATCCGGCGTGGGGTGTCCCGGGGGGTGAGTCGTCAGTAGCGGTCTGTTGTGCGAATAGTTCCAAGGCAGCAGGACGCGCTGAAATCTGGATGGCACCAAGGTGATGTCCAGTGAGTTGCCGCCCACCAAATAACGGCGTGGGGCGCCGCGGGGGGGGGGGGGAGGCAGTCCAAAGTTCCGTTAAAAGGGCAAAGGAAAGGATCGGTGGTTTGAACCATCAGTCATTCATTCAAAATACTTTATTCGGTTAAAAAGACAAAAATAACCATAAAAGTAGCATATAGAAAATACAGTTTACACAGGGAGTCATGTAATCATTTCTTAAAAAAAAAAAAAAAAAAACCTATGTACAATAAGGGGGTTAATTCATCAAAATCGATTTACGACATTTAAAAATAGATTTAAAAAATTCACCCATTGAGGCTACCATAAAAACAGTTTCCAGTTTCTGGCACTCTAAAAACGCTAAGCGACATCTTCGTGAATTTAAGTCTTTAAGAATCGGGATGATACATTTCTTTCGCGCAAAGGTATAAAATTTACAAAAAAATAAAATATGAATATCAGACTGTGGGGAAACATCATCACATGGGCAAAAGGGTAGTTCTTTCAACCAGCAATTCATCACGGGAAAAGACAAGACTCTAAAAACAATATTGAGTCTAAACCGGGTTAAAAGGAAACGTTCATGATTGGACATATATAGGGACAGGTATGGCTGTAATTTATCTCCGCATAAAATATCCTGATGAGCAGAGACAGTCTTTTTCCTTGCCTCCTCTAAATGTCTTTTATCCCTGAGATGAGCAATACACAGATTTTTCAAGTCTCTTCACGATATGTATGCCATAGTTGGTGGGTCCTCAAAGTATTGAACACAGTTCATTTCACTGAGAAAGTCCTTGACATAACATATCCATTTAGAATCATTAATATTGTCCAGTCCTAAAACGTCCTTTAAAATAGCCCGATTAACCAAACATTCATCATTTGTCCACACCCTATGCCATAGGAGGATGGGTTGAATCTTAATAGTATCAGTAACATAAATTACTCCCAACTCAACATGGCAAATCATAGTTGCAGTACTTTCAGGTACGGACAGGATGTGGCGTAAGAATTTATTTTCCATGGTTTGGATTTTGCTAATGTTAGAGTAACCCCACAGCCCTGATCCATAGGAAGCAACTGCTAGGCAGGTTGCCCTATAAATAGTTAAAATCTCTTTTATGGGTTTTTTCCCTAGTTTTCTCATAAAACATTTTAAGGCCATAATAGTTTTGGAAAACAACAAAGATCTAGCCTGGATTGCACTAGTCCATGAACCACTTTCGTGGAACAGAATTCCCAAATAGGGAAAAGTGGAGGTTTTTTCCAGGGGATTGGAATTTATAAAAATAGGTTTCAAACGCTTATTTGATCTCGGCCCACAAAACATGGACAGTGTTTTTGAACAATTTATTTTTAGATCTAAACCAAGCATGAAACTATTAAAAGAGGAAACCAAAATTTGTAACGCCATTGGGGTTCGTGCCATCAAAACGGCATCGTCCGCGTACATCAAGGCTGGGACGGGCCTTCCACCCACCATAGGCATGTCCCTACCCTCCTGCACGAGTCGTTTCTCAAAGCCATTTATGTATAGCAAAAATAAAAATGGGGCTAAAACACACCCTTGGCGTACACCCCGGCCAATCCCAAACTGTCTAGTGCATTCACCATTTTTTCCAAAACGAACACTTGCATTGGCCCCAGAATAAAGGTCTCGCAGGAAGCAGATAATAGCATTGTCAACCCCCAATTCAGTCATAATTGACCACAATTTACTGTGTGAAACACAGTCAAAAGCTGACGATAAGTCAACAAATGTGAGGTATAGACGTTGTTTTTTAACTGCTACATACTTCTGCTGCAGGATTAACAGATTCAATCCCTGCTCTATAGTTCCTAAACCTCTTTGAAACCCGAATTGGAAATCACATAACACCCCGTTCTCTTCTGACCAGATTCGCAATTTGTCTAAAACAACTCTCCCTAGAATTTTAATTGAGGAGTCCAATAAAGAAATTGGCCTATAACACATGCAATTCTGCCTATCACCTTTCTTGAATATCGGAACTATAATTGATGTAAGCCAGGTGGAAACTAAGCCCTTAGCCAGAGCAACATTAAAAAGCTGGACAAGCAAAGGCCCCCATAGATCAGTATTGGCCTTGTAGAGATCTGCTGGTATGCCATCTGGTCCAGCCGCCTTACCCCCTTTGGTTGCCTTTAAGCTCGCCAGAACTTCGGGCAAGGTTACGACCAGGACATTAGTTGAATCTATGTTTGGGCACGTAGAGTCCTGACTTGCGTCACGTACTGGTTCCACAGCTTTGTAGAGCGAGGAAAAATGCGCCACCCAGTCCTCTTCAGGGATGGCGATTTCCATCCGCGCCTTTTTTTCATACAGTAACGGGGTATTAATTACCCTCCAAAAGGCTGCCGGGTCCTTTGATTGTGACGCCTCGCATAGATCGTCCCAGGCCTCTTTCCTTATTGCCACCTTCCTATCCTTCAATGCTGTATTATAGTCCCTCCTCAGGATTCTAATTTGATTTACCTCCCGTGGTCTTTTATGGATCGCTTGTCTAAGCTTTGATAGGGCACTAGTACATTTATTATCAAACCATTTTCTATTATGCATTAGGGAGTTTTTCTTTGCAACCCATAACGCCTCCTTGATTGCAATAGAAATAGTATAAAAATTATTTAAAATTTCATTACTGTCAGCATGCTCGTTCAGGCAGGTCAAGAAATTACTCCTGCACTTATTCACTAATTTAGATAGAAAATCTGCCGGGACCACTCTACTCCATTTAAGACTATATCCGTTTTGGGTACCCAAAATCACATCCGGCGCCTTAGTATTGGGACCTGCTACATGGCCCACAAGAGAAAATAAATTCTCCATTTTTAGTACCTGTGGGTAGTGGTCGCTTAGTGGTAAGTGCATGATACTAGAACTCAGCAATCTGCCCGCCGAGCTAGTTGTACAGAGACTAAAATCAATAATGGTCGAAGCCCCCCGCCCCACAAAAGTTGGAACAAATGGCATTGTGTGGTGGGCTAACTCATTTGTAAAACCCAAATCAAAATTAAAAATCATCTCATTCAATGAATCACCTAGAAGGGTATGTTCAAAATGCGTCAGGCTAATGTCCTGCTCCAACATCAAACCGCAAATACCCTTTTGACCCTTTTTACACAAAGAGCAATTAAAATCACCCCCCCATAATACCATGACTTCACCCTTTTTTTCCTCAAGAGTATTCTGTATATCTGCACTTATGTTAACAAAAACATCCCTAATTACGCTACTTGAACAGTTATTGTAAAAGTTAAAAAGAACAATCGTTAGACCCTTCCTTGTATCAATGACAATTTTCTGGTAATAACTTGAACCAGGAAAAAAGGTAATTTTATCCGTAACTAGGAGATTCGATATATACACGGAGAGTCCCCCCTTTGGTCTTCCGTGTGCTCCTCCCACTGCAGGGGTAAAATAAGTTCTATAACCATTTAGATGTATTGCTGCGGTGGTCCAAGTTTCTTGTAAAGCTAATATACCCACATCAGCAATAACATTACACCAGGACGGATTTAGGATTTTCTGCTTTAAACCTGCCACATTCCAAAAAACAACCTTACAAAAATTTTCTGTAAGTGGCTCTTCAGCAGTAGCTCCAGTAACACTACTAAGGCTCCTTGATATAGACGCATCCTCCCCATGAATTTCTAGTGGCTCAACATATGACTCCTGAATCTCAACATGCCCCAGTGGTTTTATAGGCCCCAAATCTGCAGATTTGGAAGGCCCCAAGGCCTCATTTTTGATCGTTGGGAGTCAATCCACCGCTTCCAAGCAGTCGAACCGATTAAAACACGGGAAGATCGGAGGGAATTGTGGATTGCCTAACCAACCTTGGTCAAAACTCTGTGGTCGAAAGTGAGGGGACCTCGATCTGTATTTCACTACATTCCAACCATCCTCACCTCTCCCTCCACCATGCGTATTATAGTAGTCACTATCGGGAGCCCAACCCATGGTACCTCCTTGATGTCTATTGTCCCTGGTCCAGCTCCACCTATTATCAGGATGTTCACCTTCAGGATAAAAATAAGATAGTCCCCTAGCCGTAACAGAGAGACCATGATTTCTAGGGGGTCTTGTAGTAATGTATTTAGCTGTCAATGGGTTCTCAAATGTTATAACCACACAATCGCCGTGTGTCCTTTTTTTGTTGTAGCCAATCCATGGGGCCCTTTCTACCATCAAAATATTACTTTTTACTGCTGGCGGGAGAGGGTAATTATCATTTAACCAATGAATGGTTTTATTTACAAGTCCACCATTATTTTCTTTAGAATTATCATCTAATTGGGGGACTCCTGTAAGGACCACAACGTATGGTGCGGCTTTTGGGGGTAAATGTATATTTCTACGTACATCCCGTTTTTTAGATTTATCTTTATCCTTATCATGTGGTGGTTTAGGAGTTTCTTGGACTGGGACTACTATATCAGTCTGGGCAGGGGTTTTAGGGGTTGGTATAGTTTTTGGCAGTGATTTGGTAGTAACTACGTTTTTAACAACTGGTGGCGGCCTAGTCATTTGTTGTTTCCCAGATGGATTTTTGTTATCCAGATTGAAGCTAGGGGCACTTATATCTTTATGGATGTTTTTTAATATAGTTTCCAGACACCGTAGCCTAACCTCGATTGGTTCGAGGAGGGTCTTCAAGATGGCCAAGATGTTATTATTAGCCATATTTAGGCTACAGTTGTCCTCACTACCTTCATCTAGATTCGTGACAGCACCGCTTAAATCCAAGATATCCTCAAGGCTGCTATCTAAGATGGTATCATCCGGGATACTCAGTGGTAAACCAGCATTAGCATTAGCATGAGGGATTAAACCATTATCACTAGTCTGAAGCACTCTATTAGTATTCACATTCAGTGGCAGAACTTCTAAATTGACCCGGTCTGCATTCTTACTAATATCTACCTTTCTCCCTTGGCTCCTGTTAGATTTTACAGTTTTTTGAATATTAATCTTTTGTTTAGGGATCGCCCCCTCCTTCAAACCCCTTTGTGTTGAATCACTAGCTATAGTTAAAATATCAGACTCCTTTTCAACTGAAGTGCTAGTCACAAGCAGAGAAAGATTAGGTGTGGCCTCCAGGTCCTCCTGTGAGCCTGGGGCAACTTGACCCCTGTCGTTCTGTGCATTTCTAGAATTTCCCCGAGCAGGAACATTGTTCGGAGTACAAGCTTTAGCGATAAGACCTAGGGAAGATCGTCTCGCTGCAGCTAGGTCCTGGGACACCCTCCTATCCATAATTACTATCCCTTCATCAATTAAAGCATTTGTCCGAACAATAAAGTCATCCAGAGTACCAGTCAGTTTCTTTACAGCAGCCGCCCTGCTTCTAGTTTCCGGGCAGCTCATGTCAGTAACCCCAGAGGTACCTGGAAGTAAGGCAGGAGATATGTATAGCTAGTAGAACAAATGGTCCCAGAAAGTCAGAATCCGGAAGGATACGATTGCAAAAGCTACAGATGGGTAACCTACTTACAGTTCTGTTGAGACCATATCCATGGAAGTCAATTGGGCAGAGTTTCTGGCCCAGGCCCGGCTCCTCTGGCCTCTGAGGGCCACAGAGGGCCCGCCCTTTGCCCGGGCTTAGCCCCGGGCGTCCCGCTCGCGTCCCGCGACGCGGGGGTTGCTGCGCTTTATGGTCCCCGTTGGCGCTCTCTGTGCGCAAGCCGCGTCGCTCTGACGCGCCGCCGCGAGGCCTGCCGGGATTTGTGGTCTCCCGGAGCGGCGGCGCGGAGTCCGGTACCTCTGGACTCTTGGCGGCTGCGACCCCCCAGTGTTGTCGCAGCCATTATAAAAGAAAGAAGAAATGTCCCGTCCGTCTTTGGGCCGGACCTCCGGTGGATGGCGGCCGAACGCCCTTTGCTCTGGCCCCATGAACGGGTTCCTTGGCTCATCCGGTGGGGCAGGCCTTGGCGTGTGGTGCCTCTCCTGGGCCTTTCGTGCAGTGGCCTCTCCACTCCCAGGCCCTCCATGGATGCTGGCCCAGACTGGGAGAGAGAGGGTCTAACCTGCAATTCTCCAGGGTTACCGCCACCGCGGCCGGATCCCGTCGGCCTCGGCCTCTGGTTGATGGTGGCCGGACTGGGAGAGAGAGGGGAGGGTCGAGGACACAGACATTCCCCCCCTTGCAACTCTCCAGGGTTGTCGTAGCAATCCCCCTGGACGGGTGCCATTGGCCTCGGCCTTTCCTCCGGCTACACCCTACGTGATGATCTTCTGCCGACGGTTGGCAGCAGGACCCGCCTTATATGTGTTGCTTCCGGCTGGGCGTAGCCGGAAACCTGTTGCACTTTGGAAGTTTCCAGAATGGGGCGGATGTCTGCTGACTTGTATCTTTCCCAGTTTGCCGTTATTTGGCCGTGGCAGGCGGTGGGACAGACACGTTTTGGGGCAGTGAGGGGCGATGAAGCCTCGTTGCCTTGTGGCCGTTGCAATGTCACACTTGGTTTCTCTTACTGTTTTCAGGTTTCTTATTACGGGCTTACTTCTAACGTTTCTTGTTTCTAGGACAATAATAGGTTTTATCATTACGTATTGTTATCGTTTCTTTGTTTGTTATTTAATAAAAAGTTCATCAGTGGCCTACTGATTTTCGTTTTCCTATTCCTTTCTTTCCAGGTTGTTTCATGCTAAAGTTTCTGTTAACAGGATACAGTGATCACTTCGTTATTATTGCATATGTCCTTTTCACTAGGGGTGCTCTCTGGTCGGGCCAGATGACCTATCTCTAGTAAATGGTCCGGGTGAAACAGGTGCATCAATCAGTGGGGAGTAGATAGGCATGACAGATTACAACAGGGGAGAAAGGTCGGCATTACCTACCCTTTCACTACTTGCAAAGATTTTCCTACGTTTATTTGCAAACAGGGAATACCTCCAAAAAGAACCAATTCCCAAACAGTCAATGTTCGGGCAAACAATCAATCAATGAGGAACGAAATAGGCACGACGTGTTAAAGGTTTGCGTTACCTACCCTTCACTATCTGCAAAGGGAGAGAGAATATTCCTATTCTTCCTCGTTTGCAGGCAGAGAAGATCCTTAAGAGAACCAACTTCGAACAATTCAATGCTCGATTCAAACAATCAACAAGGGGTACTGTGAACACAAATGAACGCCACTTATGTACATACACATTGCTATTTTGAACAGGTTGTTCCTAATGTTTCTATTTTAGCGAGGTCAAAAAGAGATCCCATTAGTGGCCTACTGATTTTGCTCGATTCCTTTTGTTTTTTTACACGATTTTTCGCTATCTGCAAAGACTAAACAGAGTATTGCGACTCTGTGCTTGTTTGTAAATAGAGAATGAACCAAAGAGAACCAATTCTAAAACAGTAAATGCTTGGATAACAATCAATCAAATGGAGAGAGAAGCAGGCACGACGGATTACAACGGGGGCAAAGGCCTGCGTTAACTACCCTTCACTATCTGCAAAGAGAGAGTACTCCTAATAGAAATGAGGGGGGGGCAGCATTCAAAGCAGATCAGTGTGCATAAACACGAAAATGTTTTTACTTACCACGTACTTGACATTCGACAGCTTATGATATTTGCTATTAAAAAAACATTGACATTCACTGAAAAAACCATAGGTTAGAGACCATATATAGTTAGGAATTAGCATTTACAAAACCTTGAAAATTCCCTGAAAAAACCATATGTTATAGACCATATATAGTTAGGAATTAGCATTTAAAAAACCTTTTTTTACTCACACAAAACCATTGAAATTCCATTTATAGTTAGTAGTACTAACTATATATCGCGCACCCGCAATCCACTGCTGATCATGTCACATATTACATCATTCATGACATGGTCAGTGACATCACTGATGACATCACTGATGACATCTCAAATGACATCACTGATGACATCACTGATGACATCTCAAATGACATCACTGATGACATCACTGATGACATCTCAAATGACATCACTGATGACATCTCATTTGACATTACTGATCACATCACTGATGACATCATTCATGTGATAATACGATGAACCTCTTCAGACTCTAATATAACCTTAGATACACTCAGTGTAAACAGACACTCACAGACTGTCACTCATCTATGGAGTTACTTACACACCTAGTCAGTCATACAAAGAATCAATTACACCTCCATTTCCTCAACTATACAGTTATACACACCTTACTTATTCAAACATATACTAACACATATTTACTCTCTTTTACAATCCCTGATACAAGTTCACAATCATCCATACAGTCACTCACACATTCACTGGCTCTTATGCACAGTTATTTATATATGCCAACTCTCACATGTACTATGTTTTACATATGTACTTACTTTGACATGTAGCACTGAGATATCCATTCACTCACCAATGCACTGATGCACACAGTCAACCACCCATACAGCTGTTTCCACATGCACTTTTGAACCCATACATCTAGTGAATCAACTGCTCACACATCTATGCACAGAGTCATACACCTCCCAGCCACCCACACACACACTCAGTCTCCCATACAAATACTTGAGCAACCAATCAATAACCCATATACTTACTCATATAGCTACTGATCAACACATGCAGCAGTTTACAGAACAACAATCATAATGATGCACAAATTAACACAGTTCAGTCACTAGCCCATGCACTCAGTGAGACACATTTAACCACTCACTCATACAGTCAGTCATGCACCTACTAAATCCTTCATCCAGACACTTCTACATCCACTCATTCTTCAATATGTAAGACATATTTTAACTTTACAGAAATACACAGTCACTGGATGTTGTCATCAGTGATGTCATCAGTGATGTCATTTGAGATGTCATCAGTGATGTCATCAGTGATGTCATTTTTGATGTCATCAGTGATGTCATCAGTGATGTCATTTGAGATGTCATCAGTGATGTCATCAGTGATGTCACTGACCATGTCATGAATGATGTAATATGTGACATGATCAGCAGTGGATTGCGGGTGCGCGATATATAGTTAGTACTACTAACTATATATGGAATTTCAATGTTTTTGTGTGAGTAAAAAAAGGTTTTTTAAATGCTAATTCCTAACTATATATGGTCTATAACCTATGGTTTTTTCAGGGAATTTTCAAGGTTTTGTAAATGCTAATTCCTAACTATATATGGTCTCTAACCTATGGTTTTTTCAGTGAATATATATATATATATATGTATATAAACATACAGACCATTAACAGCGGTGCATATTTTATTTTGTTATTATATATACAAATATATAAACATATATATATACCAACATAAAAACAAGAAAACAAAAAAAATGGGTAACAATCTTGCTAATTGATAGGTCTTGAAAAAAAGCCCACATTTCCCATACGTTCCCCTGCTAGAAAATATTGTAGAAATTGAACTTCAGGCTTGAATTGCACTTAGAAATGGGTATTTAGATTTTGTCATTTAAAGTTGTAAATGATATGAGGTAAATACCCCAGTTGTATGTTTTGTTCCTATTGGTGGTGGAGAAGGCTTGCTCCTTTACATTGATGCTCTATACCATGAACTCTATGACCCAGTGAAAGGCTAAGGCCGCAATGCGTAGGTCAATTGTCTTTTGCACCGTATGGAATGTAAACATATGAATAAAAGAAAGATTGTTAGAGACTTACCAACCTATGCCGCATGCTTTTCTGTCCCGCTGGAGTCACATTGATGGACCAACATATGTGGGGTTTTGAGCAGTGGCGTTGCTATGGAGGGGCGGGGGGGCAGTCCACCCCAGGTGGCACAATTTTGAGGGCGGCGGCATTTACAAGGTGAGGTGCACTTGCTCTACACACAGGGGCGTGCGGCACTGGCGGCGGCCTTTATAATTTATTTGGGGACACGCAAATTCTATAATAAAATAAATTATAAAGGCCGCGGCGAGTACCGCACGGCCCCGTGTAAAGAGCAAATGCACCTTGTAAATTCTGCCTGCAGTGCAGCATGCGCGTCTTACCCCGTTTGTGGTGGATGTCAGTGGATTGGATCCCGTCCCAGGGCCGTCAATCTTGTATCGCGCGAAAGCGCTACCAATGACGGCCCTGGGCATAATGTTTGGCCAGCCCTTGCGCGAGTCACACGCTCCACCACCACGCAATCGCTCGCCTCTCATGAGCAGCCGCCAGCACCCCTATCACTGGAGGCGGGCCGGACCTGGGCGGCAAACTCAAATTGCCGCAGCCGGGGCCCGTTGTTACTCACGGGCCCCAAACATCTGCCCCAGCAATTGATTTACGCCGATGAGGCGAGCAATCTTCGGTACTTTTCCCAGTAGACCTATCGACCACCACAGGTCAGAGTTTGCCGCTTTATCTTGTTGCTTAACAGAATCTGTTCTTTCACTCCCTGGTGAAGAAAGAATGAAGCCAATGAGAAAAAAACAAGGACCCCCTGAAAAATGGATAGTTCAATTCCTAGGACAGGAAATTAAATGGTAGTGACAAAAACTCCTAGGCAATGTCAATAAAGCAAATATACACAGTATCTACAACATTAAGAAAACCAAGGAAGACAGAAAAAATATATTCAAAGTTGTTACCATTTTAATAATTTCCTCTCATTACCTAAACAAATGATATTTATATAAAACATTTAAAAAATGAAACACAATATGTAACACATCACATTTAATCAATATGTATAAATAAAGGGTTAAAAAGTGGCAATATCTTTATTAACTCGACGCGCGTTTCGGCGTATACAACGCCTTCTTCAGGAAAGCCACACAATTATAGATCCTGTTTCAATGTGATTAGTTCATAGTGATTAAAATCTGCAACTCCATAGTTGGTGGATGTTCTTGATTCTAATAAATGGCTGGTTATCAAACAAGCCTTGTGTAGGTACATTTGAAAAGCAACCTGGTCCCGCTAAATGTTAAAATCAGTAAATGATATTCTGGAAAGCCTCTTGCGATGGAAGAGATTCAACGCTAATTTTGAAAATAGAACTCTTGGGAGACAAAGTTAGACCACTCTCCACACCCTGCTGTGCTTATGCTCGCTTGCTGTGCACTTTCGCAGAATGGGAGCTCGTATGAGTAAATGTGCCTGGCTTGCTTTTAGTTGCTGAGAAGGCCCTGCTGCCGGCCGACTACTGCTTTAAAGGCAGTGAACGCACAGCAGGTGTAGCACTTCAGAGACCCCATTAAACAGACAGTAGACATCCGGCTTAGCAACACGGCGTTCTTTGTCACAATCCTCACGCAAACAGTTGAATATGAATCCAGGCAAGTGGCTGGGACATGGCCTGTGGTGGTCCATATGGCGCTCCGTTTGCTTTCATAAAACACGTACCATCTCACATACAGTACACGCCAACATATCTGCATGAGCACACTATCGTTCCAGCGTGCATACTAACACACGCATAGGCGCAGCATTTCACACAAGCTTCACCACTGAACTCCATCAGACAGAGTATAGCACCCATCTCACGCCCTTACTGTCAAAAAATCACACACATCATCATAAACCCCAACGCTCACTCCACAGAAATGCACATTATTTTCATTTCACACATGGCCTTGCATATCACATCACAGACAGCATCAAGCCCACATATACCACCAGAAGCACTGTCAAACACACCCCTGCTTGCCTTTACACCAGCAAACTCCTTCATCACGCCCTCTCTCAACAAACCTTCAAGTCATACATAAGCACACTATAAAAAAAAACAACATTGCACATTAGGCTAAAAGTTTGCCCTGGTACCGTCTGTGCTTTTACGTTTGTGTTTATTCATTGGATGTATTTGTTCTGAGTAAACTTTTACGTTTGCCTTGTATATTTTTCATCATGAATAACAAACTCACGTGTCGCCAAATGCAGTAAAACACCCATGCTGGTAACTACCACGCAGGCTGGTGGAAGCTGCACCCGGTCTGGGGTGGGACAGGACCAGTACTGAGAGCCCGGTGTTCAGTTTGAGGTTCCGTGAATCCTGAACCCGTTTCATAAGGGTCATCATTTCGCTACGAATTTGGTATTAGCGAACCGTAACCAGTTAGTACGGCAAGCATGAGTGTTTTCGTCACATTACACCGATGGATTCGCTATGTATTTAGGGATTCGTTCTGAACCCTCGGGTTCCATTTTGTATACGGCAGCCATTTTGTGGTTGCCCTCACATAGGCCGATGACTTCGGCCACACGAGTCTTTAGCAACACGTACACTGTAGCTGACTTCTGAATGACCCGAGCGAACGACCCTCTTGCCTGAAGCCAAACTTGTTAGGCCAGTTCCTTTCCCAGTAGCCGATCGAGATTGAGGATCAAGGCACAGGACATCATAAACCCTTTTATTGCACACAACTATGTCTTATCTTGCTCACACCTGTCTCTGCTTCTTTCTTTATGACCCGTTTTACGATGAGGAGGTGCCCGTTTTTATGATGGGTTTTCGATCGACCTGCCTGATGAAGAATGTTGGGTTCGACCAATGATTAATCGTGGGCTGGGCAACTGAAAAGTGGGTTTTACCGTCATGCGATACCTCTGATTTGGACACATGTGATTGGACAGTTCGTAAATGTAAGGTATTTGTCTGGAATGTGATTTTTGGCATAAGAAGGATGGCTTGCTTTGTAAAATTTGAGCAGTCTCCTACGAATATACAGTCATTGTACTTCATGGACCTCTGTTTCTGGTTGCAGCCAATAAATTCGTTCTTTGACGTCACCAAGAAGATTCCGTGTCTCTGTGTTTAGAAGACAGGTGAACCTGGAGACTTTGGGCGTGTCCCCTGACGCCGCTGGGTCTTAAATAACCCGGTTCTTCATTTGGCGTCCAATGTGGGGCGACTTCAGTGGTACCGGTCCAAGCCTGAAGATCGTGAGGAGCTTCGTGTGGAATTTCTGGAGGAAGGCCTGCCACTTCATCGACCCCTGTATGTCGTCGTGGTCCGAAAGTCTTTGCTGCGAGGTTTCCCGCTTTCCGACGGCTACAAAGGACTGCTGCCCTGACTGTCGCCCTGTCTTGGAGCCTTTGACGATTTGTAGAGCGAGACGATAGACGGATCTTCTGGCGACATCATCGATACTTCAGTTAAGTATGAGTGGAGCGTCTCCCAGTCTTTAGTTTTGTTTTTGGGTATCCCTTGGGATCTTTGATTTGGAACTCGACGATCTTTGATTTGGAACTTGCAAGCTCCAAAGCCGAGGGACTTGTGTATTCACGAGACTATTGTATTCGATACTCCCTTGAACTTTGAAGCTAGACTAGAGAGCGAAGATGCCTGGTCTTAGCAGACTTGGAAGAATGTTTTGTTGTGGTCGTAATAGGGATTCCCGATTGGAGGACTCGTGTCCGGTTCCTCCGATTGGAACTCCAACCTATGAGCTCTATGTGAAACATGGCGTAGGCCCCATCACATATAATGAAGTATGGATTCGTTGGTGTCCTTAAATGGCCCCAATATGGTAGTTTTGACACGGAAGTTTTAGATAATCTAGAAGTTAGACTTTTTAAGAAGAAAGCCCGGCCGGCGATGTTTGACTCTTCCCAAACAGAAAGAAATAAAATTGGCGAAGAAGAATAAAAGAGAAAAGGGTATGTCGATAATGCAAGCGGCTATGCAGTTTAAAGATAATGAAGAAGAACAAGCGAATGAGCAGTTGCACAGGCAACGTAAGATGGCGATAGATAAATGCTATCCAGTTTTGCCGCCTCTTCAGCAAGGTGCGATGAAGGATCTTGTGAAAGATCCTTTGATGACGCATTTGTTGAATTCGCCACCCCCTTATGCTCAGAATGCTACAGCACCTCCGCAACCTTTAGTTGCACAACAACCGGCTGTTTTGCCTCACGCTATTGCACAGCCGCCAGCTCCTCTTCAGTTGGCTCCTATTCCTCTGGTGCAGCCTTCTCAAGGGCCGCCGACTTCGCTACCTGCTCCGCCTTTAACTCCTACGACTTTTTTACCTGCTCTTGCTGCCTCCTCTGCTACTGCTCCTACGTTGACTTTTTCTCAGTCCGCTTTATCTCCTGTCCTGTCAACTTCACCTTCTGTTCGACAGAGGATGACTGATACTGTCACTACTCTCTTGTCTCCTTTCTTTGGGTCATTTAGTACGACCCCCATTTCAGAGCGTAAACAGTTGCGTAGTCAACTGCCTGATTCCCAAGAGAGGGAAGTATTGGATCATTTAGCGTACAAATGGGTCACTCGTCCTTTAAGATACGATGTAGAGTCTGTTATGAATGTCTTCCGTCAATGGGAAGCGCCGAAGCAGAGATATGTCTTCGATAAGATGTGCACGTCCTTTCGTGAGGAATGGGAAGATAGTGATCTGGAACTGACTCCGTCTGAGTTGTACAATGTACAATCCGAGTTTGCAAAAGGCACGATTGTGGGCCCTGACGTTGAAAGAGCGGTAGCGACGCTGTTTTCGGTCACGAATGAGTCTCCCTCTCGGTCATTGTTTGAGCCTGACCCTTCTGTTTGGAGGAAAGTGAAGCAGTACCCGATGAGAGAAGTTCCTCCTGTATGGAAGGACGCTGTCGCAGCCGATGCCCCTAATAACATTGCTGCCGTACCAGCTCATTTTCAACGTGTTTGGGTGCATGTACCGTGGAAACGAGCTGAAGTCTTGGCCCTTAAGCAGACTTTACCGGACCCCCGTAAAAATCCTGCAGGGTATTATAAGGAATTATCACAGACTGCAGACTCATGCATCATGAATTTAACGGATATAGACATGTTGTTTGGTAATGTGGTCCCGCAGCCTTTGTGGGGTTTGATTCGTCATACTGATCATGCACAGGAGTTAGGTGACACTTGGGCTAATATTGGAGCTGCGGATACGCGACAAGTGGGTGGTGCTAAACCTGAGCCTGTAGTTGCAGAACTTCCTGGTAGAATCATTACTTACATGAAAACCTTAATGCCTGCTATGAGAGTAAATTGGGACAAATTGTCTGCGTGTAAGCAGAAGAAGGATGAAACCGTATCCGATTTCTTCACTAGGTTTGAAGAAACGTTTATTGACCATAGTGGTCAACACATGAGTACCAAGGGTGGTCAACGGTTGTTTGTTGATAAGTTTGTGCATACTTTACTACCTGAATTATGTACTAAGTTAAAGGTTTCAGAGAGTTCTTGGGCTGTTTCCTCGTCAGCACAGATATTGGCTACTGCGCAATACTACGAAAATAGGGATAAGGATGAGAAAGATAGAGCAGACAAGAAGACTAAAGAGTTGAAGATGAAGGTTCTTTTACAGCAAGCATACCCGCCTCGTAATAACAATCGTGATTATCAGCAACCTCAGCAGTTTCAGCGAAACTCGCAACGGTTTGAGCCTTCCCAACCGCGTTTTCCTGTAGGCCCTAATCAATGTGCATATTGCAAAGAAGAGGGTCATTTTAAACATAGTTGCCCTGTTTTGTTACAGCGTATGAATGGTGTTTCTGGGGCAAGAGGTCGAGGTGTTCCGCAAGCTTCTAGAGGTAGGGGACGTGGAGGTTTTCCCCAGAATGCGCGTTCCTTCCCTCAGCAGATTTCAATGAATTGTTTCGATCAGCAGAATAATGCGTCTGGTAGAACGACTCAGTACTATGCTGATGACTACTACGTAGAAGGTGAGAATGTGGATGGTAATGATTGCTAGGACAGCCATGGACAAAGGGAGGCAGTTGTTTCAGTTCCAGTAGATCAGAGTGGACCTTATGTTGAAGTGATTACATCAGGTGTGTCAGAGCCTTTTCTGTTGGATACTGGTGCTACTAAGAGTTCTATTATGCACTCTAGACTCCCTGGCACACCTTTGTCTGGCTTAACGAACGTTTCAGTAGGTTTTTCTGGCGCCCCAGTTAGAAACCCGATTTCTAATCCTTTGTCTCTTTCTGTTGGACCTCGTGAACTCGAAGCACCCCTTATTTTGACGACAGGTTGTGGTGAGAACTTGTTGGGATTGGATCTGTTGAAAAGATTGTATGCGACATTGTATTGTTCTCCTTCGGTAGTACAACTTACATTGGGTAAGAAAGTGGTCTCGCCTATGTATTTATCGAGAGATCAACTTCCGAGAGAATTATCTTCTCTTCCTGATACTATTTGGGCTACTGGACCTAATGATGTGGGTCTTTTGGAGATACCGCCGTATGTTGTGACTCTGAAATCAAACGTTAAAATGCCACGCATTCCTTAATATCGGATTTCCAGTGATGGTGAAAGAGCGTTGTTAGCGATTATGAATGATCTATTTGGGAAAGATGTAATTGAGGAAACAAGAGGCAATGTTTGCAACAGCCCTCTTTTGCCTGTCTTGAAAGCACTGACTCTTCTCAGCCACCCGTTTACAGGTTTGTGATCGATCTTAGAGAGGTGAATAAAATAGTTGTGCCACAGTTTCCTGTTGTTCCAGATATTACTGCCTTATTGACTATGATTCCAGCTTCGGCCACGTGGTTTTCGGTGATTGATTTGAGAGAATGCTTTCTTCAGCATCCCGATTGCCGAGGAGAGTAGGGACATCTTTGGCTTCTCTTTAGGAGGCCGAAGCTTCCGGTTTAAGAGAGCTCCTCAAGGCTACTGCGAGAGTCCTTCTATCTATAGTCAGGCCTTAAAAACACAGCTTGATAGGATTGCTTTAACTAATGGTGCTGCTCTTCTCCAGTACGTTGACGATTTGTTGGTCGCTGCCGATACTGAAGAGCTTTGTAAGGAAGATACTTTGTTGTTGTTGCGTCATTTGTCTGACTTTCATCACAAGGTGTCTCTTTTGAAGTTACAGTATTGTCGACAAGAAGTGACCTACTTAGGTCATCTCTTATCGAAGGAGGGAAGAAGATTGACCGCAGAATTAATTCAGGCGATTGCGAAAATGAGTGTGCCAATTACACAGAGAGACGTGCGTGCTTTCTTGGGTATCACGTCATACTGCAGACAATGGATACCGAATTTTTCTTTGCTGGCCAAACCTCTGGTGGCATTAACGTGCAAAGATACACCAAATCCCCTCCCGTGGTCTGATGATTGTCAGAAGAGTTTTCCGAATTGCGCGATGCATTATGTTTGGCTCCTGTGTTGGGTACCCCCGACTACAGTAAGCCTTTTCGCTGTACGTCCACGAGAGAGAGGGATGTGCATTGTCAGTGTTGACGCAATCTTTTGGGGACAAGCAACGTCCATGCGCGTATTTCTCGTCGACTTTGGATCCGGTAGCTAGAGCGTTACCGAGTTGTTTGAGAGCCACAGTGGCAGCAGCTGTTTCCATTCGACAGTCTGCTGGTTTGGTCATGAATAATATGTTGATTGTAATGGTGCCACATGCTGTGGATACCTTGTTGAACATGACCAAGACACAGCACTTAACTAGTGCTCGATTGTCAGGTTACGAGTTGACACTTTTAGCGAGTCATGTGCACATAAAGAGATGCAATAAGTTGAATCCAGCTACGTTGTTGCCGATTTCAGTAGATACAGATGTTTCCGAACAGCATGATTGTTTTCTCAGGACAGAAGAGGAAACGAAAGGGAGAGTAGATCTTAGGGACACTCCTCTTGTGCAGTGTGATGGTACCTTATGGGTGGATGGTTCATGCTTCAAGCTTCCGAATGGTGATACGACTGCAGCATATGCTGTTACGACTTTGCATACGATTGTTGAAGCTGCACGTATCCCACATAATTCACCCCTAGCAGCCGAGATGATTGCACTTACCAGAGCGTGTGTGTTATCGAAAGGAAAGAGAGTGACCATATACACCGACAGCCAGTATGTGTTTGGTGTGGCTCATAGTTTTGGACGTTTGCGGAAGGAACGTGGGTTCCTCACGTCTCATGGAACGAAGATTCAGAATGGTCAGTTGGTGAACGAGCTTCTTGAGTCACTCACCTTGCCGTTGCAAGTTGCGATTGTGAAATGCCGTGCACACAAAAAGGTTACCGATGACGTTGGTCGCGGTAATGCGTTTGCCGATGAAGTTGCAAAAGATGTGGCGAGGGATGTAATGAGTCGAATGTATGTTGCTGGCCTTGCAAGATGGATTGGTGACGTTGGAATGTGTGAGGATACGATAGAGAGTGGGAAGTCTATCCAAGCTGAAGCTACAGAGAGAGAGTTGAGCGTATGGAGAGAAAGTACGGGTAAATTGGATGCGAATGGCTGTTGGGTTGACCTGTCAGAAAATCAGCGATGGTTGTTCCCCGATGCGTACGTGCTTGCAGTGGTTACGATGGCTCATGGAATGGCTCATATCAGTGTGAAAGGGATTTGTAAGTTGTTGGCTCCGGTATGGTATAATGCTGGAATTCCTAAGTGTGCAGAGAATGTGGTCAAGAATTGTATGGTTTGCCTGATGTACAACCCTGGTAAGGGAACCCCAACTCCAGCTGGTCATTTTGCGCCTCTGACGTATCCGTTTGAGGTTTTGCAATTAGATTTCATTCACATGGAGAGATGCAACAACCTGAAATACGTACTCGTGGTTGTTTGTGCCTTCTCGAGATGGATAGAAGCATATCCCCTAAAAGATAACACTGCCTTCTCCACAGCCAAAGCCCTTATTAAAGAGTTCTTTCCCAGATATGGGTTGCCGAGAATGGTCTGGAGTGACAATGGGAGTGAATTTGTGGATCAAGTGATGAAGAGAGTGTGTGAGGGGCTTGGGATACGACAGAAATTCCACGCTGCAAACCACCCACAATCAGCTGGACTAGTAGAGTGCTATAATGGCACTCTTAGGTTAAAACTTGCCAAGATACAAGCGAGATCTGGTCTTAAATGGCCTGACGCATTGCCATTAGCACTTTTGTCAACTAGAATGACTGTACATTCTCGAGTGGGACTTAGTCCCTATGAAATAATTTTTGGTCGCCGAGCAAACATATGGGGAGTGCCGAGGCCGACAAAATTTAGCGAGATTGAACACCCTGTATTGCTTGATTATCTGTATGATTTGACGGCTAAATTGCGTGTCTTACACCAACAGGTTCATGATACATTGCCTCAGGCTTCTGATGATCCAGGACATGTCATCTATCCTGGCTGGTGGGTACTAGTCAAGAACTTCCAGCGGACAAAGAACGATCAGCCTCGCTGGATTGGTCCCTACTTGGTGCTCCTATCAACACGATCTGCAGTGCGAGTACAAGGGAAAAGTAACTGGATCCACGGCGTACACTGTAAGAGGGTCCCTTTGCCTCTGCCGTACGACCGGTGGGTCCAGGAGGGCATTCCTGATTCGGAGACTGACACTGTACCTCGTTTTCTGCCTTTTAGCGATGCACGTTTAATTGGGACAAGTTCTGAGCGAGAAAGCGACAATCTTCTACAAGAAGCTGTGCCACTGTCAGTTCGATTGGACACTAATGAGCCTGAACTACTGTTTTGCGACCAGACATTGCCTGAAAAAGGCCGTTATAATTTGCGACCAAGAGTCATGGGACAAATAAAGTGATCAAATTTTTCTTCCGCTATTTTTGAAACTCAGCTCTCCCATCTGAGAAACTGTTTTGACTGATTTTTGTTTTTCGAACCGCCATCCGGGTTCAGCTGTAGGGTTGCGGTGTCAAGTCTTTGGAGTGCAAGCCGAAGACACAAGGTCGACGGTTCTGGTTGGTCCTAGGGCGTTCCCTGGACTGACAGGCGCATTCCTTAGCACAGAACACCCAACCGCCGCAAACGGCACGGTTAGAGGATGGAGTTTTTCAAGATGGAGAGACCTGTTAAGGAAACGAATTTTAAAAGCAAAATGTGTCAAATAATGAACAGAAAATGTTTTGTAATATTATGTCTTTTTATGTTGCTTAGCTTAATGATGATTTTAATGGAATATATTGTATTCTCTTTTCAAGTGACGTTTGCACCCACTACACAACCTATACCTTCTTCTACTATTTCTTCACATTCTTTTCATCCTCTGCCTGAACATGAATCCATTAGAAGATTGGAATTCGTAAATAACTCCTTTGTTCAGCTTCTACACCAACACCAACTGGTAGTGAACACGACTAACTGTTGGGTGTGTGGCCTTATGCCGCATACTACTGATAAAGGTATTCCTTACCTGGTCCTGCCTTTCAGCTACATTGGTTCTGTGTGGGCATACAGAACGATGTTCATCTATGCTCGTGAAGTCTACCCCCTGCGTTCTATAAAGGACAATCCAAAGAATAGTGCTCTAGTTAAGGGAATAGTCGATATGATTAGAGGGTTTAGCTCCTATGAGACGATCCCGAGAGAAGAGACACTAGCGTATATTGGATGGAACGTGACTGGATATGGAGTCAGTCTGAGTGAGAACCAGCGAGAGAAAAGATCCTCTCCGATTTGGATCGTACCCCATCAGGGTAATCTTTGTCCGCAAGGTAATGGCAAGAATCCGAGAGCTCAGTTAGGGAAGAGTATCTGCGCGGAGACGTATGTTTTTGCGTCCCAGACTTCCCCACCGTTTCTAGCAGCTAAGGGTACCTATTTTGTCTGTTACGATAGGGCATACACATGGTTGCCCCCTGACTTCTCGGGCACATGTTTTGTATCGTTTCTATTGCCTCCCACCTATACAGCAGCGGCAGATTACCACAAGACGAGAATTGTTAGAGGTGTCTTCAGTAAGGAAGATACTGCAGGACAAGAATTTGGAGATTTTGTGTAGGGTTTTCTGCCGTTTTGGGGACCGATGGCTAACAGCAGGAACATACGGCAGCTAACGAGAGTGGTTGAGTCCGCCGTAGTTGAAACTGCCGGTGCCCTTAGTAACTTGACTGCTGAGCTCCAGTCGGATCGTCTTATGACACTCCAGAATAGAGTTGCGTTAGATGTCGTACTTGCAGATCGAGGTGGGGTATGTAAAGTGATCCAATCGAGCTGCTGTGTTTTCATTCCAGACAATGCTCCGAGAGTATATCAGGCCATTTCCAAGTTACATAAGATCTCCGATTCTATACACGTGGATAAAGGAGATTGGCCGTTAATGGGATGGTTCTGGGAACTGTTATCCACCTGGGGATGGAAGATTCTGATGGTCATTGGGATGGCTTTAGCGATTCTGTTTCTGTTCTGTCTTTGTGTGCAGTGTGCTCCTGCTATATGTGGCCTCTGTGCTACTACGTGTGCAAGGAGCCCTGTCCCAAGAGAGGTACTAAGCAATAGGATTATGCTTCAGCAACATCTTGATGATCATAGACCTGGATTCAGATTAACGTGAGTGTAGGTAATTGCCTATGTAAGGGCAAAAGGAGGGTCTGAGGTTCCGTGAATCCTCAACCCGTTTCATAAGGGTCATCATTTCGCTACGAATTTGGTATTAGCGAACCGTAACCAGTTAGTACGGCAAGCATGAGTGTTTTCGTCACATTACACTGATGGATTCACTATGTATTTAGGGATTCGTTCTGAACCCTCGGGTTCCATTTTGTATACGCCAGCCATTTTGTGGTTGCCCTCACATAGGCCGATGACTTCGGCCACACGAGTCTTTAGCAACACGTACACTGTAGCTGACATCTGAATGACCCGAGCGAACGACCCTCTTGCCTGAAGCCAAACTTGTTAGGCCAGTTCCTTTCCCAATAGCCGATCGAGATTGAGGATCAAGGCACCGGACATCATAAACCCTTTTATTGCACAACTATGTCTTATCTTGCTCACACCTGTCTCTGCTTCTTTCTTTATGACCCGTTTTACGATGAGGAGGTGCCCGTTTTTATGACGGGTTTTCGATCGACCTGCCTGATGAAGAATGTTGGGTTCGACCAATGATTAATCGTGGGCCGGGCAACTGAAAAGTGGGTTTTACCGTCATGCGATACCTCTGATTTGGACACATGTGATTGGACAGTTCGTAAATGTAAGGTATTTGTCTGGAATGTGATTTTTGGCATAAAAAGGATGGCTTGCTTTGTAAAATTTGAGCAGTCTCCTACGAATATACAGTCATTGTACTTCGTGGACCTCTGTTTCTGGTTGCAGCCAATAAAGTTGTTCTTTGACGTCACCAACAAGATTCCGTGTCTCTGTGTTTAGAAGACAGGTGAACCTGGAGACTTTGGGCGTGTCTCCTGACGCCGCTGGGTCTTAAATAACCCGGTTCTTCAAGTTCTTCACTCTTTTCCGAAGGCATCACCGGCAGCCATCCTTAGCCTGGTCCTAACTGGAGCCTCCCTTTATCAGATATATTTTGTTACATTCCTTTTTAGATAAGTCATTTACTGTGCATGCCTATTCAGCTACATATTTGGAACACTATCGCATATCTAGCGCGTGTTCCAGTTTCTTAGTTGAATCTCTTCCATCGCAAAAGGCTTTCCAGAATATCATATTACTGATTTTACTATTTAGCGGGACCAGGTCGCTTTTCAAATGTACCTACACAAGGCTTGTTTGATAACCAGCCATTTATTAGAATCAAGAACATCCACCAACTATGGAGTTGCAGATTTTAATCACTATGAACTAATCACATTGAAACAGGATCTATAATTGTGTGGCTTTCCTGAAGAAGGCGTTGAGTTAATAAAGATATTGCCACTTTTTAACCCTTTATTTATACATATTGATTAAATGTGATGTGTTACATATTGTGTTTCATTTTTTAAATGTTTTATATAAATATCATTTGTTTAGATAATGAGAAGAAATTATTAAAATGGTAACAACTATGAATATATTTTTTCTGTCTTCCTTGGTTTTCTTAATGTTATAGATACTGTGTATATTTGCTTTATTGACGTTGTCTAGGCGTTTTTGTCACTACCATTTAAGTCCCTGTCCTAGGAATTGAACTATCCATTGTTCAGTGGGTCCTTGTTTTTTCTCATTGATTTCTCTTTTGAAAATGCCAGGCATCAGTAAGATTTTTTCTTTGTGTTGTCGCTGTTTTTGTACAGATGCTTGGTCACAAAGATATGAGGAACAATGTCGAGGGCACTTTTGATGAACAAAAGATTGGGTTCTTACAGGAACAGTTATTTAAGAGACGGAATAGACAGTCTATGTTTGATTCCCTCAGAACATGGCACAAAGCAGCTAAACAGAGATGAATGAAGATGGAAAAAGATGCATGGAAAGGGAGGATGCAGACATTGACTCAGAAAGCTGTAGCATATGACAAAGAAAACCAAGAGACAGGAGTTGAATGTGCAGATAGGAGGCTTTAGTTGCAAATTGACAGGTTTTACTTGGCTCGAGAAGACAATTATACTTTTGTGGAAGAATTGCGATATACTCGACCCCCACCTCCGTATGCCCCAAAGAGGATAGATAGATAAGATAGATACATTTTATTGCACAATTAATTAAAATCATTGCAGTTAAAAACAAATTTCCATTCTCTTTTAAAAAGGAGTTCATATTAGAAAAAGGTACATAACTAGCATGCTAAAATTCACAGCAATCGTCAACAGGTAAGATAGATTGGATTTCTGACTTGTATTTTACAAAACGGTCGGCCACCTGGGTGAAGTCACCCTTCAATCTCTCCTCTAGGGCCTCTTAGCTTGTCTGCACATTGAGGATGCACCAGATTGGATGCAGCTAAAAAGTTTGCAAGGGGCGCAAGGTCCTACAAATGCAATAAACCTGAATTAAGGATCCTTTCCCTTTGCTTCAGAAACGGAATTGAGAGTGCGAATCTTCCTTATACCTCTGGCCATACTTATTCGCCATCAGGGGGATTAGGCCATATCCTTGTCTCATAAATGATGTTTCACTGATGGCTTCATGGTGGATGACAAATAGTATATTGGGGTTTCACGAGCATAGAGTTTTGACGCCCAGCCACCATGGGGGAGATTTTTCATGGCAAGTGCATCATGATCCTCTGACGAGAACTTTACTTGTTTTGTCCATACTGTATCAGCCACACCTGAGGCAGTGATCTGGGCCATCTATTGTGGGCTTCTCGTGCATCCAAGCAGTGTGTTAAAAATGGACTCCAAGTAGTTCTAGGGGCAGTGGAGAAGTGTGGCTCACCGGTTAGAGGAGGCAGGGTCTTGAGCTCAAAATGTCAACGGACTCGATAATTCTCGCCTCGGTGCCTACTCTAATCATGGTCCCACTCTGCAACTCTGGGCAATAGCTTGCTTAATCTCCACTACGGCCCCAACGCGATGGGATGCCTGGTCTTCACCTTGGGGATGCCCAGTAGGGGTAATCTTGCAGGGAAAGACCAGGACGGGTTCCCAAAGCAAGCGCCTTGAGACCTTACGATGAAAAGGCGCTATATAAGAACGTATGATCTGATCTATGATCTTAGCAGGGACCAGATGTAACTCTTTAGTGCGTGGTCACTGGCCTTTTTAGTTTTTAATCAGTAGGCAATAAATCTTGCTTTCATTGTCCAATGGTGGAATGGCAGGCTAAACTCCATGCAGAAATGGTGTGAGAGGTCGCGTTGGGTGGATGGAACACTCTGCAAAATCAGGCTGATTGCACTCTGTCCAGCCAAGTGAACATTTGGTTTTTGAAGGTTAGTGCGCCAGAGAATAAAGTTGGTAGAAATTTGACACCTATCACTCAAATTAATGGTGAGAAATTGGGGGAATGAGGGGATTCCTTGGTTCTTAAGAAGGCCCCCTCCAGGCAGCGAGCCGGTCTTCCTCTGTGATCTATCCAAACTCCCAGGTGCTTATGTGTCGCCACTGCCTCTATTGAACTTTTTTTCAATATACCAGAAGCGCATTCTTGCATCACCTTGGTTTTGACGATGTTGATCTCTAAAGTGTTTGTTTTACTGTATGAGACCAATGAGTCAAAGAGCCTCTGGGTGCTCTCCTGGGTTTGATCGAGGAGAATCCTATTGTCTACATATTGCATTGATTACACTTTAGTAGATAAGATTCTGGGCAGAAATGCTCAAGAGAGAGAGAGTCAGACACTCGGGCAGGTCTGCCGGGTACAGATTAGTAGTGGGGTCAGTCTGCATCCCTGCTTTAAGCCTCTTTTGGTCATGACTTTTTGTTAGTTGTTGACCATCCAGAAGAAGCTCTTATTTCTACCCAGGTGTCAGTGTACAGGGCGTTGAGAGCATTCAGTAGGGATTGTGGAATTCCCAATGATCTTTCTGCGTGGGCTGGAGGCTGGAGGCGGGAGGAGGGAGGGGGGGTTTGGGGGACCAACTTTGAGGCTGGAGTTAGGTGCCATTCCTGGCATCTATCAGATATTCTGCTGTAGTCTTGTAAACATGGAAGAATATAATGTTGGATGAAAACGACACAAATGTAAAAAAAAAACTCGCATTGATAGTTATACTTAATAGTGAGGGTCGCTAGAGTTCTGTTGAAGTGGAAGACGGATTATGCGGAAGGTTTCACTCCATTCTGCGTCAAGATAGGGCAAGTTATTCTACACGATGCCGGGCAACCTGCTGAAGTATTATTTTGCAATTTTAAAGCAGGGTGCTTTAACAAATGTGGTGCTTTTTTGTAACTTTTGACTTACATGAGCTAGTAAATATTTTGCCGAAATCAGCTAATTATTCAGCAGATTGTAGTTTATGTGACAAGGACGGTAAATGGATAATTACGTGGGATACACACAATTCCAGTGGCCTTGATAAAAATACTTCTTGTAAAATAGAACACTAAAGCATGCGTGTGGGGAATGCGAGAGCACTGCACATATAAGTATTTTCTTTTCCGACTCCTTTCTAGTACTCAGGGGCAGATTTATGAGTTCTGGCGCATCTCTGCAAATCAGCAGGGATGCGCCAGAACTGATGCGTCACGCAATTCCCTCCTTGCGGCACCACAGATGGGTCGCATTTACAATGCGGCGCACCATGGTGCAAGGAAGGGCAGATGCGTGACGCATCTTGTGGTGTACGGGCGGCGCATTGTTGGAGTAGCGTCGCAAGTGCAACGCAACTCCTGCAATGTACAGAGGCCACCCATACATAACGTGGTGCGTCACTCCTTACGCCTGCTTCAAGCAGGCGTAAGGATTTGACGCAGCAGCGTCGTAAAACTGACTCAGTGAAATCTTGTAGATTTCACTGCGTCAGTTTTACGGGGCTTTCCTACGAGGGAACGCCCACCCTGCGACAGAACGGCCACATGAAACCTGACGCAGGTTTCATGTGGCGCAGGGCTTTACAACGTGACGCATCTGCCTAGATGCGTCACGTTGTAAATAGGCCGCAGGGATGCGCCACGTTTTCACGCCGTTGCGTGACGCAACGGCGGCGTAAACATGGCGCAAGTCCGACATAAATCTGCCCCACAGTTCGGCGAGGCTGCTTGTGAAACTGTGCGTCAGAGTGTCTTCTGAATAACGTTTGCAGACAGTCCTCCGCTGGTAAATTCATTCATTGCATCTCAGACTGCGCCACTAGGGCAGCAGAGGGTTAAGCGGAGTTGTTGATCCGCACCGCTGGGGCCCACAGTCTCAGCTTTGTCGAGGCTTTCAGAAGTTCCACACTACAGTCCCCGTGCAGTCGCGAGGCTGGTAAACAGGGCTGTGCTTCCTGCAGACTGTACATGACAAAGCATGCCCCATTGCCCCCGCCTCCTGGCACACCCTAAGCCCACCCACCCCCCTGGTGCCAGCGCAGCCTGGCAGGCCTCGGACCCCGCACATCAGAGCCCTGCCCTGGTGCCAGCACAGCCTGGCAGGCCTCGGACCCTGCCCACACCGAGTCCAGGAGGCCCACCGGCAGGACCAAGCCCCGAGCCTTGGCGGGCCATAGTGCCAATATCGGCGCGCCCACCATCCCTCCAAATACATAAACACCCATCAAAATAATTGGACAAGACAACTTGTTGTTGGGAAAAGTAGTCGCAGGTTTATTAGCATATCATTGCTAAAACATGGTGGGTTAACTTACAGATGATCCAAGGCAAGCCGCCCCTCGCAGCTTGCCACCTGATAGGCCAAGTAGCCCGCGGCCTTGGCCTTGCGGTGCTTCGCGGTTGATGGTGAGAGGGTAGCCCCTCACCTGTCCGGTGAACCATTAGTCCACCCTCTAGCCCACGCCCCCCCCTACGAGGGGCGGAGCGTTCAAGCAACCCCCGGTTGTCCAGGTAACCAACCGCCCGTAGGATAACGGGGCGCTGTCGCACCCCCAGGGTCCACCGCACGGATCTCCCAGGGATAATAGGCCTCAGCACCCTTTGTGCTTCTGCATAGGGTACTCCTAAGTACCTTTCGCCTCTGGATCATCATGTAACTCCTCCTGCAACACAAATAACAATTCATTCAATCCTAAACCCCCCTTGCCACCCGAGATGTAGGGTAAGCGGCAGGGAGGGCAACATCGAGGGCAGTGAAGACAAAAGAGACTGCTCCGGGGCGTGTAGGAATCCTAAATACCTTGTCCCCCCACGCCCCCCAATAAATACCTCTGACGTCATGGCCCGGGCAGCGGCCTCCGGCCACTGGACCCCAGAGGGCTGGTGCGCCTGTTCTCCTCTGGCACTAAGATGCCCGCCCTCTTATGAGGGTCACCTGCGGCTCCGTGTCGGGCGGCCTGCATAGTGCCAATATCGGCGCGCCCACCATCCCTCCAAATACATAAACACCCATCAAAATAATTGGACAAGACAACTTGTTGTTGGGAAAAGTAGTCGCAGGTTTATTAGCATATCATTGCTAAAACATGGTGGGTTAACTTACAGATGATCCAAGGCAAGCCGCCCCTCGCAGCTTGCCACCTGATAGGCCAAGTAGCCCGCGGCCTTGGCCTTGCGGTGCTTCGCGGTTGATGGTGAGAGGGTAGCCCCTCACCTGTCCGGTGAACCATTAGTCCACCCTCTAGCCCACGCCCCCCCCCTATGAGGGGCCGAGCGTTCAAGCAACCCCCGGTTGTCCAGGTAACCAACCGCCCGTAGGATAACGGGGCGCCGTCGCACCCCCAGGGTCCACCGCACGGATCTCCCAGGGATAATAGGCCTCAGCACCCTTTGTGCTTCTGCATAGGGTACTCCTAAGTACCTTTCGCCTCTGGATCATCATGTAATTCCTCCACAGCCCTGTATGTGGCGACCGTCACAGGCAGGGCCCCCCACCATATCTACCTCCTATATGTAGCCCGAAGAGCTTAGTGCCTCCTGAATGTCCAGCAGAAATAAATCCATGCCTACGTTGGACAAGTGGACGCCTTCCTCGTCCAGGCAACCGGGGGCTTTGACATGGAGTTCCCCGTGTCGGATAAAACCAAAGCCCATCAGCTCAGCAAATTTACGCATAGCGCAGTTTACTTTTCTTCGCGCCCCTTCCACTGCTTGCCCCGAGCGAGCACCTGCCCAACACCGGCGTGGTGTGATTTCTGACCACCAAAGATCACAAGGACCCAATAAGTTGCTGATTTTGATGATGTTTACTTTCATGTCCCTTAAGAGAAATCTCTTCCCTAGGCAAGGTAGGTCGTTCCCCCCCACCTGCAGGATGAGCACGTCTGGGGGCTGAGCGTTCCCTTGTAATTCACGTGTGAGCAAACCAAGCACCCGGCTCCATCGTAAACCAGTGACTCCATGCCAAACAAAACGTGTTCTGTGAAACCCATGCTTCCACTTTCTCTTCTCCGCCCACTGGGCCAACCTGGAAACCCCCTTGTGTCCCATCACCCAGACCGTTGTTCCTGGTAAATGAAGAGAAGTTTTGAATGTAACTATTTATTAAACACACTAAATCACACTGTTCATATTACCACACATTAAACCAACAGTAAAACAAAATTACAGGTGCATGGCCCCGGGTGCCTCCTTATACAACTTTGTTTCAAGACCCATGACCACATATCCACCCTCACATGTGCTCCAGCCCATCATCTGTTACTTTCGGTCTTATGTATCTCTTGTAACAATCAGAGGACCATCTCCCCAATTGCTTGATGCCTTCCACCTGTACCCCTTCTGCGGCTGCAGTCGTTGCTGCGCCTATGCGGAATGAATGGGGACTATACTTTCTGCCCACCTTTGAGACACCTGCTGCAGCTAAGCATGCGTGCATTACCTGTTCTACCTGAAATTTGGTCAGGGGGGTACTATCTGCGTGTAAGAGGAGGTACCCCACCCCATGTGGCCGCATGGCCAGGTAATCCGACAGGAGGCTTACGGGGCAAAATTTTGGCACGGCCAGGCTTTGAAGCCACAGTTCTATCCCCCTGCCCCTCTGATCAGTCTTGGATTGGCGCAGAGTAACAATGAGTGTGTCCCCCAAAACCCGCACATCCGACCTTGCCAATGCTACCCCTGAAATGTCATGTTTAGATTTGGCGACTAGTTCAGAGATCCTGAACGCGCAGAAGAAGGCAAGGCTAAAAGCAGATGCGAACAACGCAGTCTCATTAGTGGACGAAGTGATCTGAGGCAAGCACAGGATCATCTTCTGCAGAGTGACAAAATCAATAGGCGATCTGCTATCTGGCACCTTGTGTTCCGTCCTAGCCCACCCTCTCAATGCTGCCCTGGTCACAAACGCCCTGGTAGGGTCCTCCTGGCCTAATAGCTTGGCTGTGTGACTAATGGCCGCTATGTGCCCCGAAATCCAAGAGTGGCTCTTATTACTGTCTTTGGCCCACAAAATGAATGCCTGTACTTTCAATTCTGCCGCATCACCATCAGCCTCCCACTGTCCAACAATATCACAAAACTTTTTCAGACAGGCCTTGTATCGCTTGACAGTGTTCTGTGCCAGAGACATCTCCCCCAGAGCCCTCATCCTTTTCACCACTTCAGCAGGTACCAGAGGTGCGCGGGGAAAGGGGTGCCTTCCTCTCTCGCTCTCGGCCAGGCTTCTCGGAACCGTTGCCACTGAAAACGAGAGAGAGCGTCAGCGGCGATGTTCTTGGTGCCCTGAATGTGGCGCGCCCTGCATTCAACATTGTTATACAAGCAAGTACGCACCAGTTCGCGCAGCAAACAGAGAACCAGGGGGCAAGAGGCCGAGTGGGAGTTGATGGCCTGCACCACTGCCAAATTATCAGACCACAGCAGGACCCTTTTGGCGGACAAGATGGTGGGCCAGAGGTGGAAAGCCACCACAATGGGGAAGAGCTCCAGTACTGTGATCTTAGCTGTCACCTTCTTCTTGACCCATGCGTTAGGCCACTTCTCCGCACACCACTCCCTGTCTAAAATGGCCCCAAAACCGCACCTGCCCGAAGCGTCCGTGAACAGAGAAAGATCAGGGCTGCCGGCCCAGGGAGCCCTCCAAATCACTGCCCCATTGAAATTGCGCAGGAACTCCGCCCACATGGCCAAATCATGCTGTATACCCTTGCCAAGCTTCACCATGTGGTGTTTGCTGGCCATGTTTGCAGTGGCCCTGGCAAGTCTTCTGGCAAAGACCCTGCCCGCTGGAATGATTCTAGCAGCAAAGTTGAGCAGGCCTAGGATGCCCTGGATGCAGCCCAGGGAAGCTTTGTCAATTCCTACCAACGCCTGAATCTTGCTAGCCAGGTCACGCACCTTCTCCTCAGGTAATCTGCATTCGCCTGCCACGGTGTCAATCTCTATACCCAGAAAGGTAAGAATTTGAGCCGGCCCCACTGTCTTACCAGGGGCCAGGGGGACCCCCAGGTGCTCTGCAAGACGGACGAAATCTGCCAGGCCCTGTGAGCAACGCTGTGTCCCCTCGCTCCCGATGAACAAAAAGTCATCCAAGTAATGAGTCACCCCTTCTACACCGAACGTGTCTTGGAGTGCCCATTGCAAGAAACAACTGAATGCTTCGAAGTACGCACAGGACACAGCACAACCCATGGGCATACATTTGTCAAAGTAGAACAATCCGTCCAGCTTAAAACCTAGCAGGTGATAGCTGCTCGGGTGGACTGGTAGTAACCTGAAAGCTGATTCGATGTCAGCCTTAGCCAACCAGGCCCCTCTGCCCGCTCTCCTGACCAGGTCCAATGCTACATCTAGCGTGGCATAAGACACTGAGCATGTATCCTCATCTAACCCATCGTTGACCGAAGCCCCTTTAGGGTAGGAGAGGTGGTGAATCAGTCTAAAGGCCCCTTGTTCTTTTTTAGGCACGACCCCCAAGGGAGATACAACAAAGTTCTCTAAAGGTGGGTGCCCAAACGGACCTCCTACCCTGCCCAGCGCTCTCTCTTTCTCAACCTTTGCCCTAACAACTTCTGGCTGGTCCCTTGCAGATTTTAGGTTCTCAGCATCCCTGTTCCCCAGGGGACCGGAGTAAGGGATCCTAAAGCCCTCGTGGAAACCGGCTAACAACAAGCGTCTGTCTGCCTCTAAGGGGTACCGCCTCAGTAAAGGGGTAATGTTATCAATGCTCACCGGGGACCCTCCCAGGGGCCCCTTCCGGTGCGTACTTGTAGGGGGAGAGGCAGAGGCTGTGGCAAGAGGGAGCCCGGAAGGCTCACTGAAAGGCAAAGAGGGGGGAGAAGAGAGCGTGAGTGGAGAAATCAACACCAGGGGCCTGGGACCTGACTCAAACTTACTGACTACCCTTGCTCGCTGGCTGGGAGGTCTGCTTAGATTGGCAAGAGGCTGAGGTTGCGGGGTGGGGCCCCCCACAGGTGTTACAGGCGTGGACAAACTTACATGTCTTTCCCCAGGAACAAGACCCATTATTGAACAGACGGCAGGTGCCGGGGGGAGACCGCTTAAAGCCCCCTCTGGCCCCGCCTCCTCTGTGGCCCCCTCGAAAGGAATGCTTACCCTTGCCCCGAAAAAAGGAAGCTCCCCCCGCATAAGCCTGACCACTGGTACTGCTGCTAGCTGGACCCGCAGGAAGCTGGCCACGTGCCCCCATGTGCTCCATCCAGAGTTGTACCTCCTTCTGGTCCCAGTTTAACTCTGGGCACTGTGACATTTTCCTCCGAAACTCCCTATCATAATTGATCCACCCATTACCACCCCATTTCAAGGCCTCGTTATGGATGATCCTGGAGTATTGAACAAGGCCTGGGCCCTGCTCAGGGAAACGTTCCATAGTAACGGACGCTAGGATAGAAAACGCTTCCAGCCAATTGCCGATGTTCTTCTCAGGCCATGGCTGGTACTTGACCTTCTTCTCTTCTTCCTTAACACCAATCTTTCTAGCGTCCAAGCCTTCCTGCCCTAACATTAGAAGGGTGAAAATATCGATGAACTCCCTTCTCCAGATGGCCTCTTTAGCGGCCTGGGGTACCTTCCAAGCCAGAGAGCATCGCCCCGAGAGGAGTGGAGCATTGGAGATCGCGGGGACAGGAGTAGGCACGGGAACGGGCAAGGAGCTGGCCGCTGGTGGAGCATTGGAGGTCGCAGGGACAGGAGTAGGCACCGGAGCATTGGAGATCGCAGGGACAGCAGTAGGCACAGGCAATGGCAACGCGCTGCCGGCTGGAGGACCCCCCGAAGTGGCGCTAGCAGAAGCGGAGGGGGAGCTAGAAACCAACACAGTGGGCGCAGCAAGTGGAGCAGGGGAGCTCGCCGGGGGCGGGCCACTAGGGGCCCCCAGAGATATCGTAGGAGCCACCGATGGTGCAACAACATTGACTGAATCTCCCTGCTTAGCAGCTTGTACTGAAGACCAAACAGTGGAGGCTGCCAGAACCGCACTCCCGCTAACCATGCCACTACCCCCCGCTGAGTCACTACCCCCCGCTGTCGTGGCGCTAAGGCCAGGTGCCCCCCTTTGAAAACGCTCCATGAACATGTTCAATGAGTCCAAAACTTTTGTCAGGTCGTCTTTGGTAGCAAAATTACCTTGCGACCCCAGAGTGTCCTTGGGGGGGGCGGGAGGCGGTGGAGTAGCACTTGCCACCGGCGACGGGACCTCCTTGGAGGTCGCCACAGACTTGCTGCGAGTCAGCGGCAAAGCGTCCATGGGGAAATCCCTAACCGTGGGTTTTCTGATCCGCTTGGGCCTGGAAGGAGCCGCCTCAGCATTGTTCGAGTTGTCGGCCGATGGGGATTCCGCGGGGCACCCCGAATCCTCTGGCTCTGGCGTGCTCATCAAGTTCTGAGCCCAAGCCAGGCCCTTCAGTTTTGCCATTTCCAAAAAGTCAGCCCACACTGCGTCCCGGGAGGTCCCTGGCAACGAATCCTCCACCTGGGTCGCCTCTTGGAAGAGGGGAGGGGAACTCTGGCTGTCCATTCCGCCTTCGCAACACTTGCACTGAATCTGGGGATAAAAATTAATTGGATCAGCCACGGATACACCATAGGTGAAAGAGCCTGTCCCTCGTGAACGTCACAGGTGCGTAACCCTCACCCTCCATACTTACATCCCAGTGATGCGATCAGAAGACCCCAAGTCCCGAGCGATACGAAGTATTCAGAGCGTGCGAGTGCGAAGTGCTATGGAGGGAAAGGCGGACGTTAGATGCAGTGCTTGTGCAAGGCATTTCTTCAGATCAACACCCCTCTGATCACTTTCCCCTACCGCCTGCCTGAGGTCTCCCTCCCATTTAACCCCAAGCTGTTTCTTCTCCCAGTGTACCTGTCTCTGTACACCTAAAGGCAACCTGGCTCGCTTCACCAGTCTCCCGCTGCTGATTATTTATTTAGCAATCTGTAAAACAAAGAACACAGTTACAACGTTCCTTCACATTCCTTTTAATGTACTCCTTTTGTCCGTTGTGATCCTTTCGCCTGTAGGCGTCTTGCAGCTGTGTTCCTGTTCCTCCGCCTTCCCGGCTCCGCTAGCCGACTACATTAATTCCTGTAAAATATGAATATTAGTGCCACAGTAAAATACCAGAAACGGCGCCTGGAGAGAAAGGCGGCATGTCTGAAGTCCCTGTACAACGCACTGCTAGGTCCCCCTACTTTGGAAGTGAACACACCACTTACTATCCCAAGCAATAAATAGGCCTCACATAAAACTTGCAGAGAAATCACCATTTCCACGCCCATAAGCTCCAGCCCATGCGTGCAAGGACTCGCCCCCTTTCCCCACTCATGTGAAGCGAGGACCGTGTTTTAAATCGCAGCACAGTAATTTACTGCATCCTGTTTCCCCTGTTTCGGACAGCCCGTCACCGTCTAAAACCTCCCGGCGCGCTCCTTGTGTGAGAATCCTCTCACCTGTCTTCGGCTGGTTATAAGCGTGTTCTCACATAATTAAGAGGCACTTAAGAAACCCCGTGGCTATACTTTTAGCAGGACAATGCCTACCAGAATTCTTCAACAGCGTGTACGGAGAGTTAGACAGACAAGCAGTCAAAATCTCTGCGAGCGCTCCCAAGAGGGCAATAATAAAATCGAGATGCTTTTAGCAGGACAATGCATACCAGACCTCTTCAACAGCGTGTACGGAGAGGTAGACAGACAAGCAGACAAGCCGTCGAGATCTCTGCGAGCGCTACCAAGAGGGCAATAATAAAATTGAGTTGCTGTGCATGCCAGCTGCCGGCCGGAGCAGAAGAGCCTTTAACCCCGACGAAACCCATATCAAAGTCACCGGCCCGTGTCCACCCATGAGGCCAGCTGACCCCGCGATGCCCCGCCCCGCCAAGCATCCCTGTCCAAGTACGACGCGAGCACCAGGCCAACAACCAAGTTCCACAACGTATAGGCCCCCTGCACCACAGGGAAGGCCGGAGGTAAAGGTGAACAAAAATGGCCACCCAACCCCGCCCCCCCATGTGGAAACTGACCGTTCCACCACAAAATGGCCGCTGGCTGCTTGACCCGTCTGTCCGGCAATGACCATTACACAACAAAATGGCCGCCTGGGTGCTTGACCCTCCTGTCAGGCAATGGCGGCCCCGCCCCAAGTACACTTACCATGCCCACTGTAAAGCACGAACTCACTCCCTTCAACATACGAGACTGACGCGCTGCACACTGCGCTCCGAAGGCTCTAATTGGGCCCCTCTCCCGACAACGGACCACAGGCACCCAAAGACCCTGTCCCCGTGACTTAATTCGACCACCAGAGCACCCGCGCTCATCAGGCAGGGTGAAGCCAGATAATATGTCCCCCATTCTCACCGTGAATCAAGAGTCATTACGGCCTCAGTCCCAGCCCCGAAGAAAATACCTGCCCCGAGGGATCTACGAGAGCAACCCCTCTCCGCTCCTACTGTGGGGCCGAATCCCCGAGTGGACTGCCCATCTCGCTCCTGGAGCCTGCCAGGACCCAGCACGCGACAGCCAACGGCCCGCAGAGACGGTACCTCAAGTGAAAAGCTCCCTGACCCGCGAGTCAGGTCAGGCCTGCCGCCCGCAGCCCCCCCCACCCCCGGCTCACAATTCGGGGGAAGTACCAAGCCCGGGAAGGACCAGGCTCTCTGAAGTACCCTGGCCCACCGGACCCCGCGGCAGACGCTCACCAGGGTTCCGCAGTTGCATGCTCCCCACAACCGGCCCCGCAATAAGGAACAATTTAAATAAACAAAAGCGCCGAAGGTTTCCACAGTTGCAAGCTCCCCACAATAGCCCCACCCATTGCTGCTGCTGCCCCGCGATCCGCATGGCCTCACCCGCTCCTCCACCTGAGCACCCCCTCTGCTGTCCTGCAGCGCCCCCCAGGGAACCCCTGCTGCTTTGCAAGCATGGGCGTAGCACTTCGTACCAACTGAGTTGCTTCAGAGCACTGGAGGGGGAGGGGGAGTTGGCAGTAGATGAGAGGATAAGCGGATGGCAGAAGAGAGAAAAGTTTGTGTGTAAAGTAGACACGCCCCCTTCCCTCCCCAATACCTAGCAAGCCCTCCCGACCATGGCTTTTCAGTACTCTCTGCAAAACCAGAGGCACAACTAATTCAAATTGGCACACACGTGCCCCAGCCTTGCACAAACCTGCATGCACACACGTGACCCCACCCATGAACCCCTTCCTTCATATACCCACGTGTCCAACCCATGAAACTCTACCTGCATGCACTCATGTGTAGCATCCGTACATGTACCCATGTGTACCCCTAACTGTGACTGCACCCCCCCCCCCCCAGGCCACCACCTGTGGTTCAAATTTATGGTGTGTTGCCTGCCTACAGAGAGCAGGAGACACACTGTGCGCCCCAGACGTAGCTCCACCCTCTCTCGCGGGTGAGAGAGGTGCTACCTATGCACCTATGCAGGGCCTTATCAGTAACTCGGAAGTGCCTTTAAGGAAAACAGAAGACGACCAATCAACAGCACCATGCCAGGCACCAGCTGATGGGGCACCCAGCCGCCCACTCCTCATCATCCTCACGGTTTAACAATCCTATGACCTTCCTGTTACTGGGTCAAAAAAGTTGTTCAGAAGCCAGCCATCCAATCGTTGGCCTCTCTGTCGAGCGCACAGAGCCATTGGTCACTATTCTAGTTGCCATTTTGTGTAATGTTTGCGCTGGAGATACACAGCTGTCTAAAGGCTGATAAGGCAAAATAAAATACAGTGGGGCAGATTTATGAGTTCTGGCGCATCTCTGCAAATCAGCAGGGATGCGCCAGAACTGATGCGTCACGCAATTCCCTCCTTGCGGCACCACAGATGTGCCGCATTTACAATGCGGCGCACCATGGTGCAAGGAAGGGCAGATGCGTGACGCATCTTGTTGTGTACGGGCGGCGCATTGCTGGAGTAGCATTGCAAGTGCGACGCAACTCCTGCAATGTACAGAGGCCCCCCATACATAACGTGGTGCGTCACTCCCTACGCCTGCTTCAAGCAGGCGTAAGGATTTGACGCAGCAGCGTCGTAAAACTGACTCAGTGAAATCTTGTAGATTTCACTGCGTCCGTTTTACGGGGCTTTCCTACGAGGGAACGCCCACCCTGCGACAGAACGCCCACATGAAACCTGACGCAGGTTTCATGTGGCGCAGGGCTTTACAACGTGACGCATCTGCCTAGATGCGTCACGTTGTAAATAGGCCGCAGGGATGCGCCACGTTTCCACGCCGTTGCGTGACGCAACGGCGGCGTAAACATGGCGCAAGTCCGACATAAATCTGCCCCAGTGTTTATAGGTGAGTGGGTGCGTTGTGTGTGCGAGTGATTAAAACACTCTGAAGATCACTGCAGCTTCCACAGGCCTCACAAGTTCAGAATTTAAAAAAATCAATAGTAATTATTTACAGCAAAATAATCACTGTTACTTATTTGTCTTGAAGAGCTAACGGCTATTGATAAAGCCAATAGTCCTGGTTGATTTTAGGTTGTCAGTTGTGTTATATATCTGGATACAAGTGCAGAAAGCTCAAAGAGGAACCAACAGAAATGTAGTTTACTTCTTTAACTCACACCCTTAATTACATAGGCCACCCCCGTTTCAGAGAACCCCGCTTTTTTGCATCCCACGTAAAGCCCTTGTCCATGGCGTCACGAAGGCTCCGTAAGGGACTGGCCGCATCATTCTGTATTAGGCCGGTCACTACACATTCTTCTGCTGTATCTCGATTCTTGTACGTGAAGTCTTTTATAGCGCTTCCCAACCCACTTAATCGGCTCTAGTTAGGGTGACCAACTGGCATGGGTGCAAATTCAGGACAGTGAGTGTAAAAATTCAGGAAAAAGGGTCCAAATTCAGGACAAAAATTCAGGACAGGTAGTTGAAATTCAGGACAGAAGGTACGTTTTACAGACACGTCAGAGGAGGTTGCGCAAAAGTATATCAGTAAGTAAATTGACAACCACTTAAGTACAAGTGAAAATAAGTTCATATTAGGTTGACCCAATTGTGCACTTCATGGTGTTTCAGTATGCGCCGCTTTCAGCAAATGTGCAGGTCTTTTTGTGGTAACAAATCCGCCCCCACCTTTCCAGACTCCCCGGGCAATGCATGATACCCGGGCCAGCCAGGCTGGCATTGCAACCACCTTCCATTGGTGACCCTAATCTCCACAAAGACTCTCTCGCAAGTGTATTTAATTTCTTTTATAGTGCTACTCATCCCAAGTAAGTAGGATAGGGTGTTGGGTGCCTTACATCACACACATAATGTGTAGAGACAATGACTCATATAAATGTGAAAGTCAATGTATAGGAAATGTTAATTAAGATAATGGGGGTTACAAGGTCTAATCATTCTTTCATCCATCATTCAATCTTTCACCATTCATTCTGCCCTTCCATCTGTGTGCCCCGCCATATCCATATTTAACCATTTGCAAACCTATCCATCATCTATCCCTCCATCCATCCATCATTCCACTCATCTATCCCTCCATCCGGACTTTCACTCGTCCAATCCTCCATTCATCCTTTCATCCTATCCATTTGTACACTCATCCATCCACTCTTCCACTCATCCATCCATTCACTCATCCATCTAGCCATTTAACCTTTTGCCCATCCAGCTATACTTTCACTTACTCATCCACCCACCCAGTCACTCATCCTTCCACCCATCCACCCGTTGTCATCCATCCATCATCCCTTTCTCTCGCCGTTCCCTTAGTCATCAATCCTTCCATCCAAACATCCATTTACTCATCCACTCATGAATCCATCCATTGACCCTATCACTCCTCCACCCTTTCACTCATTGATACATCCATCCATCCTTTCTCCCATCCATCCACCCTTTCACGCTGTCACTAATCCATCAATCTTTTCTCTCATCCATCCAACCTTTTACTCCTTCACTCATCCATCCACCCTGTTGTCCATTTACCCGCCCTTGCACTCACTCATCCAGCCTTACATCCATCCTTTGACTCATCCAACCATCCTTTCATCCTTTCACTTATCAATTCATCAATCCTCCCATCAGTTCACGCATCAATCCACCCATTCACTCGCCTATCATCCACTCTTTCACTCATCCATCCATCCACTCATCCATCCATTTACCAGTCCATCTACCATGCCACCCTTACATCCATGTATTTACCTTCTCTCATCCATCTGTCCACTCCCTTATCCGTCCATCCTTTCTGTCATTATCCATGCTGTCACCCTTTCATTCATCCATTCACCCTTTCAATAATCCATGCAGCCATCCACCCATCCCTTCACTTACTCACTTTTTCACATTAATTATGAGCTGAGCCTTTGCCTGCAGAGTTGCAGACTCAAGGGGCCCATCAAGTGTGTCACCCCTGCTGTAGTTCCTAAAGCAAGGGGTGGGACGGGGAGGGCTCACTCTACCCCTGTACATAGGTAATCCAAAAAGGTGGAAGTCTTGAGTCATGCATGAAGCACAGTGCCACTGTGACATGGTATTGTTTTCAGGGCTTTAAGTGGGTTTAAAAAACTTGGGGGTCTCTCCAAAGGGGGTGTTCGGTGTAACAAAGTGCATGGCCTAAAACAACTAAGCTAAAAATCTGTGCTTAGCATAGTGTGCTGCCCGACTGGTAATTTCCAGCTTCTTTCATTGCATCCAGATATATAACACAACAAGTAGAGTTACACCTACAAGCCAGAACTATTGGCTTTGTCAGTGGTTTTCAGTTGCATTAAATAAAAAAGCTGCAACCATGGCTTTGTTGAATATAGCACTGAAAATGCGTTCGTTTTAAAATGATCGGACAGTTTAACTTGTTTCACTGCCTTCTTTTCGTGAACCTGGTTCTCGTGTAGCAGCATTGGCGTTTTTGTGCATTTCTTCCACCTGACGGAATGCCCTGCCCTAGACCGAGGTGCAGGAGGCTCACCACATGCATTAAGAGTGCAGACTGTCCCACTGTCATTCTGTATGTGGCAATCATCAGCCCCATACAGAATGACAATGGGTGGATGGGGCTTGCCTTGCGCTCAGAGGTTGAGTGTGTGGCGGCCCCATCAGGGAGGTGAGGCTTCTGGCAGGGGAACAGTGATGTTCCCCAATGGCCAAAACTACGGACAAAAGGCGTCCGTAAAAGAGATCGTCACAGACAACAGACGTGAGATCCAAATTACGGACAGTCTGTGAAATTTACGGACGGTTGGTCACCCTAGTTCTAGTTGAGTCAAGCAGATCACTTTTCTCTGAAAGAAGTATATGCATTCTCTTTTTTACAGAGCACAAAACGCAAAGCCAACCTGTTAAATGTAAATAGCTTTAGTAATTTTTCTGTAAAACTCATGCACACAGCTGGTCTGCTTTTAGTGATTGAGGCTTCGGTCTGCTTTTAGTTATTTAGGCTCTCTCAATACAAAGAAGGGTGTTTGATGTATTTCTTTTCTAGCTCTGATATATTGTGCCATTTTGATTATATTCCTAATTCATTTTGTAACTGCACTAGATTGTACCGACTCTGTTTAGGGAAATTAATAACATCTCCAAAAATGCAACATGCTATTGGCTCGAAGGTCAGGACTGCAAAGTTTGGCTCTGTTCTCAATATCGATCAGACATACAATCTCCTCTTCATCAGGCCCTTAGGCTGGTATTAATGTATAGTAACTTTACCAGATAGGCCATGTCACCAGGGGCATCCTGTTCAGGGCCATCTAAGCATCTAAGCATTGTAATTTGGAATCTATCTATCCGGCCAGAACTGAGAAATAAGGCTTTACATTTTAAGGATCGTGTATCGTATTAATCTTTGCAATCAAGGCAACCGAGGAAAGTTTTTCAGAGCGTACCTCGCCAGGATGAATATATTTATTCCACAAAGCAGAAAGCGGATGACACAAGAAGTTTCTGAAAGTAAACAGTTATTATCGGTATCCTGTTTGCCTTCTGCTCTTCATTTTGATCTACCTGCCATGGGTCGCAAGCAGAGTGCCATGGGTCACAAGAGGAGTGCCATTGGTAGCACGGTGTCGCATGTGCGATCCCTGGTGACTTCTAAATGATGGTCCATGGCTGCATCCTTCCTATTGGTACTTTTCATTGGCTCCTGCCTCTGCTGCAGTGCCTCACTTGTAGCTAGCACAAGCCACCAACCTCTGGAGGGCCTGGGATAACTAGGTGTCCTGGATTCACCAGGACAGTCCAGGTGTTTCACCAGCTGTCCCATTAGATTGCGACAATTTTAGCACATGTCCTTGTTTTCAGAGAGGGTCCACTAAAGACATGGGGAGGCACTTTTTTATGTGTTTCATGGGCAGTATGGCTGGTAGCTCGCTTGAGAGCTCTTGACTGGCATGGAGAATGGGGGACCCCCTCCATGTACTTTGCAGGGGGGCCCCCTCAAGATTCATTGCGCCACTGTATCAACACCTCCCTCACATCCGACATCTTCCCTGATGCCTGGAAGTGGGCGGAAGTTAAACCCCTCCTCAAGAAGCCCACGGCTGACCCAACGGACTAGAAGAACTACCGGCCTATCTCTCTCCTCCTGTTTACAGCCAAAGTCACCGAAAGACTCGTGAATGCCCAACTGACCACCTTCGTCAAAGAGAACTCCATCCTAGACCCCTCCCAGTCTGGATTCCGCAGTAACCACAGCATTGAGACCGCTCTCCTCACCGCCACAGACGACATCCGCATGCTACTCGACCAGGGACACACCGCGACCTTTATCCTTCTGGACCTCCCCGCAGCCTTCAACACTGTCTCTCACCACACCCTCGCAGCCAGACTTCAAGATGCTGGGATACAAGGAAGCACCCTCGACTGGATCCAAACCTTTCTCTCCGGCAGAGCCCAGAGGATCAGACTCCCTCCCTTCCTCTCCAAACCCACAAACATCAACTGCGGAGTGCCCCAGGGCTCCTCACTCAGCCCCACCCTCTTCAACATCTTCATGGTCCCCCTCGCCACCACCATCAGACAGCATGTGCTCAGCATCGTTTCCTACGCAGACAACACCCAGCTCATCCTCTCACTCACAAAGAATCCTGGCGACACCAGACTCTGCTTACAGGAGGGAATGAAGAAAGTGGCAACCTGGATGAATGACAGCTGCCTCAAGCTTAACTCAGAGAATACCGAGGTCCTCATCCTCGGACCCTGCCACTCAGCCTGGGACATCTCCTGGTGGCCCTCTGCCCTCGGAAGCCCACCCACTCCCACGAACAACGCACGCAACCTCGGCATCATCCTCGACTCTTCCCTCTCCATGAACCGCCAGGTCAATGCCGTCGCTTCCACAAGCTTCAACAGACTACGCATCCTCCGTAAGACCTCCAAATGGATCCCCCCCGACTACAAAAAGACCATCACCCACACGCTCATAACCAGCAGACTGGACTACGGCAATGCCCTATATGCTGTAATCAACTGATCCCTCCTTCGCAGACTCCAGACCATCCAGAATGCCGCCGCCAGACTCGTCCCCAGGATCCCATGCCATGAACACATGACTCAATGCCTATGAGATCTTCAATGGCTCCCGGTCAAGAAGAGGGTCACCTTCAAGCTCCTAACCCACTCCTACAAGTCCCTCTACAACATCGAACCCAAATACCTCAACGAGAGACTATCATTCCACCCAAGAGGAACCTCAGCTCTGCCGACCTCTCACTGGCTGAGGTCCCCCGGATCCGCAAGAACAGGACTGGTGGGAGAGCTTTCTCCCACATCGCAGCTAAGACCTGGAACGAGCTCCCTGTGAACATCAGATGCTCCCCAACCCTGTACACTTTCAGGAGGGACATCAAGACCTGGCTTTTTGACTGATCCAGAGCTCTCCCTCCCCTCAGCGCCTTGAGACCCTCAAAGGTGAGTAGTGTGCTTTAAAAACCTCTGATTGATTGATTGATTGTCCATCCTGCTTTCTGTCATTCAGCAACGCCTCTCAAGCCCTGGCTCTCTCCTCCCTGCCTAGCCGTTGCTGGGCATTACTCAGAAGGATCCTGCTCTCACGGCCCGCCCATTATACTAGCTCCCGCTTCCACCCCTCTACATTGTTGATAATCTATCAGGTTATGGCCTTTTTCAAATAGTTGCGGGACCTACTCACTCTGCTTGTCAATCACTTGACGGCATTTTTACTAACAATACTGATGTCACAATAATTAAGACGTCTCCTCTGCCTTGGACTGACCACAAGGCAATTTATTTTAACATCAAGGTTACACAACCACACCTGCCTGTTTCAAACAAATCAGCCAGTCAAAAATTAGATGATGGAACAAAATATAAGGGACAGAACTAGAGCAGGCCCTACATATTGGTCCCCCCTACAGGTCCCTGATAATAATGATGCAACCTTCCAGTTTGGAAACTGGATAGCTACCGCAGTAAACAAGGTGATGCCTGGGAAAGTCATCAGAGTAAGAAGTTTCCAGGTGACATCGCCTTGGTATGGTCCAGATGCTTCGTCCGTCACCACCCCCTTTTGTACTGCTTTTGGCCGCCATAAGTGTGGCAGCGTATGCTCCGACGTGAGTCCCTTGCTCACTTTGCCACTGGATTCATGCAAACCTGGCTGAAGACGGCTGAAATGCCTGAAACCGGACCTAGGAAGCTTGTTTCAGGTCCAGGGAAGGCATGGCTTGGCAGTTTGGGCTGGACTGTTTCCATGAGGCACAGGGTCAGACTGATTTGCATATGGCCATGTCTGAACTGGGGTGGCAGAGTGGGCTAAAGAACGGTGATGGATTAAACCCAGATCTCTTGACTGGGTGTGAGTGTTTGATTGGTTCAGATGCTCCGTACATCACCACCCGCTTTTGTATTGCTTTGTTCAACATAGGTTGGCAGGGTATGCCCAGACGTGAGTCCCTTGCTCACTTTGCCACTGGATTCAAGCAAGCCTGGCTGAAGACGGCGGAAATGCCAGAAACCGGTCCTAGGAAGCTTGTTTCCGGTCCAGGGAAGGCATGGCTTGGCAGTTCGGGCTGGACTGTTCCCATGAGGCACAGGGTCAGACTGATTTGCATATGGCCATGTCTGAACTGGGGTGGCTGAGTGGGCTAAAGAACAGTGATGGATTAAACCCAGATCTGTTGACTGGGTGTGAGTGTTTGATTGGTTCAGATGCTCCGTCCATCACCACCCCCTTTTGTACCGCCTTGGTATGGTCCTGAGCTTAAAAGATTGAAAGCCATCTGTAGAAAAGGAGAGTGTATTTGGAGAACGGACTATAGTAGGGAGCATAAGTCTGCATATAATATAGCACTTCAAGAATACAAAGAGGCTATTATAAAAGCGAAAACCACCTACTTTACTACAAAAATAGAGTCGGACAACAACTCCTCTAATGAGCTTCTTAAATCCATCCAATTGCTATCTAAACCGCATCAGAGCAGCTTATTCAGCCCAGATCGAGCGTTCTGTAACAAAATGGCTAACTTCTTCCAGGCTAAGGTCCAATTGATTTATGACAACCTTCGTAACAATGTGAAGGTTACTGAGAATGGCCAGAATGCAGCAGGGGAGGAGAAGACAATAGTTTCAGCTTGCTTACGCCAAATGAAGTCAACAAATTCTTACTATCCACTAAATCTGGGTCCCCTAAGGATCCATGTCCACATGCTTTCCGGGACTATTAGTCTACATCTAACCCCCCTCTTAAATCAAGTAGTTGAGTCGGGAATCTTCCCATCAGTCTGGAAAAAAGCTTGCATCAGACCAATTTTGAAAAAGCCGGCCCTTGATCCCGTGGAGGTCAAGAACTATTGACCTATTTCGTGTCTGCAGATTGCAGCCAAAATTCTCGATAGGTCGATAAACCAGGAACTAACAATATATTTAGATGTTAACAATCTGCTTGACTCAAGTCAGCATGGCTTCCGGTCATGTCATTCGACAGAGACTGCGCTGGTCATGGCAACTGAGGAGATTCACAGACGGGTAGATGGGGGAAGAGCCATCCTCATCCTCCTAGACCTATCAGCAACAGTTGACACCGTGAATCACACAGTGTTAGTGCGGCGGCTGAAGGCAGTGGGGATTGGGGACCTGGCTCAGTCCCTTCTCTCCTCATTTCTGGACGCTAGGGAAGACCACACATTGGGAAAAACTGCAATCTGATTCTTTCCTTCTCCTGTGTGGGGTGCCGCAGGGATCTATACTGGCGCCAACTCTGTTTAATGTATAATTTCACCCCACTTGCCAGTCTCGTCAGAGAGCATGGTTTCTCACTGGTTTCGTATGCTGATGACTCACAGATTGTCATCTCTGTATCTAAACAGTCTGAGTCCACTGCCACCAGCTTCCATGCTTGTCTGACTCACATCATGAGCAGGATGAGTTGTAACTATCTTAAGATCAAAGCGATACAAAAGGGGATGATAGACGGAGCGTTTGTACAAATCAAACACTCACCCCCAGTCAACTGATCTGGGTTTAATCCATCACCATTCTTTAGCTCACTCAGCCACCCCAGTTCAGACATGGCCATATGCAAATCAGTCTGACCCTGTGCCTCGTGGGAACAGTCCAGCCCGAACTGCCAAGCCATGTCTTCCCTGGACCGGAAACAAGCATCCTGGGACCGGTTTCGGATTCATACTATCTTAAGATCAATACAGACAAAATGGAGGTAATGGAGTTTGGCAACTGTCCGTCCCTGTGGAACCAAACCTGGTGACCGACAGAGGCCGGTGAATGTCCCATTCCATCAGCCAAGGTCAAGAATCTGGGGGTCATTTTTGATGACCAACTTAATTGTGCGGCCCAGATCAACTGTGTAACCTCTTCCTGTTTCTTTGTACTGAAGCTTCTTTGGAAGGTGTTCCCCTTCATTCTGCAGGAGCTAAGAAAAACAGTAGTCGTGGCCCTTATTCTTTCACGGTTAGACTATTGCAATGCACTATTTATAGGCGTAAATACCGGGTAACCACACACTCAGGAAGCGGCAGAGGGACAAGGAGCATACACGCTCAGATATTTTAAAATGGCGGGAAGTCATTACGAACGAGAGTAGATCGGGTCTCGACGCGCTCAAGCAGATTCCGCACTGTAAGCATAAGGCTCGAAACACAAGCGAATCTGGAAAAAATAATATTCGAACAGCACAGGATTGGAGGAATGTAAACAGCCAGGACGAAATTAGAACCGGCAGGGAGATTGGGAGAAATCTCGTCAGTTTTTTGCTATCAGCCCTGAAGAAGTCAGTTGGGATAGTTCCCACGACAAAACACGTGTTGGCTGGGCAATCTCGCAAGAAATATAAGAAAAGAACATTAAGCAACTCATTTTGGAACATTATTTTAAAATATTTGATCTCATTGTAATTTTGCAGAATTGTGATAATAACTTATAAACTAAAAACAGACACTACTGTCAACAACATTAGCGTGTTCATAGGACAAGTATTTCACTATTTATAGGCATTGATAAGATGCAGAGGGCTAAATTACAATCAATACAGAATGCTGCTGCTCGTTGATTACTAAACATTCCGAAAGGCCACACTACCTCTGCTGCCATCAGGTTGCTGCATTGGCCTCCGAAACAGCAACTAATGCAATTTAGAGCCCTATGCCTGGTTCACAAGACATTATATGGCGGAGGCGTAGCTAACTTTCATAAATTTTTCTCTTGGTATACTCCTACGAGAAATCTTAGATCCACAAATACAGGCCGCATCTGTAGCTCTGAAATCCATAGAGTCAGATGGGGAGGCAGGAGTCTATCACACTGTGCAGCCAGGTTATGGATCCAACTGCCTATCACCATGAGACTTCAAACAAACAGGCAACTGTTCAGGAAACTGCTAAAAACCTGGCTGTTCCCCGCGTCTAAATAGGTCTGGTATAGTTATATGCAGTCCGTCTAGTTTTTCACCTTTCAGTGCCAAGACGCCTCGGCATTCGAGCGCTTTATAAACTTTATCCTAACCGATGCCGCAGTTACTGCAAGTGGGTTTTATATTTGCAAGACTGCCCCCACTTATATTTCCCTTATTGTACTTCTAGTAGGTCGTATTGTGTCCTTTTCCAGGCCTCCCCCCCAGAGTACTCGCGTCTTGTCTCCCTTTGGTCCCTATTGCACGGAATGCATGCTCCCGTGTGCTCACACCTTTCCTGCCTGCCACCATGTGATTTGTGAAGCCTTCCATGTCCTGAGGGTCCCAATCTGTCACAGGCCAGTCCTGCAATTTTTCCATAAAACCCTAATCATAGTGGAACCTTGTATCTCCTTTTCTACTGTGCCTCATGTACTTTTTGCTCGTGCAAGAAGACTGCTACCAAGAAAATACATGCCAAGGTCCTAAAGGCCCGGCGCCAACTTTCGATGGTTTTAGCCTATCCCTCATGTTCTTTTCCATGTTGTTCCATAGCTGTCAGGTCCAGTCTCGCCTCGTGCTCCTCTAATAGGGAGAAGATGTGTATGTATTCCTTGCGACAAATTCTCTTTCAGTACCAGGAGGATGAGGCTGACAGGACCAGTTTTCGAGCTACAGTGGGCAGATACCCCAGGGACGGTCTGATGTATTTTCTGAAAAGTTTCCCTTCTGCGACCCCAGGTGCATCCCCCCACACCCCCAGCCCAGACGATCTTGGAATCAATGCTCCCGGGTGGCCCTCCTTGCCAAAGGCCTGCCCTGTGCGCCCTGCCTGCCTTGTTGTGTTGTCCTGGTGGCCTACTTGTCCATTTGATGTACCCTTCATTACCCATACTTGCCTGACAAAGTTAGCTATTGGATTCACACAAGGGAGCTAGAGGATATTTAATGACCTGCGAAGGCCACCTTCCCACTCGAAGGCCGAAACATGTTGGTCATGCACTAACACAGTAGCCTCTAATGACGGCAACTGCGTTACCAGCAATTTGATTTTAATCCTGTCACAGGGTAGCATATTAAAGTTGTTACATAACTAACCCCGTAGCCAGTTTTAACCACGTTTACATTAGCACCGCACTTCACTTATCACACCCAGCTCACATCGGGTCTTAGTACAACCCGCCTTACCCATACCAAAACATCCCTGAGCTCATCCTTTGCAGCAAGGGGGTTGTAGCCCGTGTAGACACCTCACTAAGGCTCCCAGCTCCTGCCACTTTGCATCCCCTCTGGCCTGCCTACTTGTCCCAGGGCCCTGTCTCATTCTGCCTCTTGTCTTTATCCATCGCTGTGGGGGCTGCGGTTCTGGGTGCACGCCCCTCACAGATAGGACCTTGGGACAGAGAATTCACTGCACTGCTCTTTGTCCTCACTGCCTTCCCTCAGGCAGCCCCCTTCTACTTCTGTGGGTCTGTAGCTTTTAGCGCCAGACTGCCTAGGACCTGCTGCTGACCCATTCATTTCCTCTGAGGCCACCATATCCATGCCCCCCAAGCAGCTACTGCAGCCCCCCGTCCTGCTCTGGAGAGCCCCCCCCAAGCAACCCCTGCAGCCCCCCGTCCTGCTCTGGAGAGCCCCCCCAAGCAGCCACTACAGGCCCCCGTCCTGCTCTGGAGAGCCCCCCCCCAGCAGCCCCTGCAGGCCCCGTCCTGCTCTGGAGAGCCCCCCCTGAAGCAGCCACTACAGGCCCCTGTCCTGCTCTGGAGAGCCCCCCCCAGCAGCCCCTGCAGACCCCGTCCTGCTCTGGAGAGCCCCCCCTGAAGCAGCCCCTGCAGGCCCCGTCCTGCTCTGGAGAGCCCCCCCTGAAGCAGCCCCTGCAGGCCCCCGTCCTGCTCTGGAGAGCCCCCCCAAGCAGCCACTACAGGCCCCCGTCCTGCTCTGGAGAGCCCCCCCCCTAGCAGCCCCTGCAGGCCCCCGTCCTGCTCTGGAGAGCCCCCCCAAAGCAGCCCCTGCAGGCCCCCAGTCTGCACTGGAGAGCCCCCTCAAGCAGCCCCTGCAGGCCCCCGTCCTGCTCTGGAGAGCCCCCCCAGGCAGCCCCTGCAGGCCCCGTCCTGCTCTGGAGAGCCCCCCCAAGCAGCCCCTGCAGCCCCCAACCTGCTCTGGAGAGCCCCCCCCTCAAGCAGCCCCTGCAGGCCCCCATCCTGCTCTGGAGAGCCCCCCCAAGCAGCCACTGCAGGCCCCCGACCTGCTCTGGAGAGCCACCCCCCCCCTCAAGCAGCCCCTGCAGGACCCCGACCTGCTCTGGAGAGCCCCCCCAAGCAGCCCCTGCAGGCCCCGACCTGCTCTGGAGAGCCCCCCCTCAAGCAGCCCCTGCAGGCCCCGTCCTGCTCTGGAGAGCCCCCCCTCAAGCAGCCACTGCAGGCCCCCGACCTGCTCTGGAGAGCCCCCCAAGCAGCCACTGCAGGCCCCCGACCTGCTCTGGAGAGCCCCCCCCTCAAGCAGCCCCTGCAGGCCCCCGTCCTGCTCCGGAGAGCCCCCCCAAGCAGCCCCTGCAGGCCCCGTCCTGCTCTGGAGAGCCCCCCCCTCAAGCAGCCCCTGCAGGCCCCGTCCTGCTCTGGAGAACCCCCCCCAAGCAGCCCCTGCAGGCCCCGTCCTGCTCTGGAGAGCCCCCCCCCCCTCAAGCAGGACCTGCAGGCCCCGTCCTACTCTGGAGAGCCCCCCCCCCAAGCAGCCCCTGCAGGCCCCCGTCCTGCTCTGGAGAGCCCCACCCCAAGCAGCCCCTGCAGGCCCCCGTCCTGCTCTGGAGAGCCCCCCCAAGCAGCCACTACAGGCCCCGTCCTGCTCTGGAGAGCCCCCCCAAGCAGCCCCTGCAGGCCCCCGACCTGCTCTGGAGAGCCCCCCCAAGCAGCCCCTGCAGGCCCCCGTCCTGCTCTGGAGAGCCCCCCCCACAAGCAGCCCCTGCAGGCCCCCATCCTGCTCTGGAGAGCCCCCCCAAGCAGCCACTGCAGGCCCCCGACCTGCTCTGGAGAGCCCCCCCTGAAGCAGCCCCTGCAGGCCCCGTCCTGCTCTGGAGAGCCCCCCCAAGCAGCCACTGCAGGCACCCTTCCTGCTCTGGAGAGCCCCCCAAACAGCCCCTGCAGGCCCCCGTCCTGCTCTGGAGAGCCCCCCCTGAAGCAGCCCCTGCAGGCCCCGTCCTGCTCTGGAGAGCCCCCCCAAGCAGCCACTGCAGGCACCCTTCCTGCTCTGGAGAGCCCCCCCAAGCAGCCCCTGCAGCCCCCGACCTGCTCTGGAGAGCCCCCCCCCCCTCAAGCAACCCCTGCAGGCCCCCATCCTGCTCTGGAGAGCCCCCCCAAGCAGCCACTGCAGGCCCCCGACCTGCTCTGGAGAGCCACCCCCCCCTCAAGCAGCCCCTGCAGGACCCCGACCTGCTCTGGAGAGCCCCCCCAAGCAGCCACTGCAGGCACCCTTCCTGCTCTGGAGAGCCCCCCCCCTCAAGCAGCCCCTGCAGGCCCCCGTCCTGCTCCGGAGAGCCCCCCCAAGCAGCCCCTGCAGGCCCCGTCCTGCTCTGGAGAGCCCCCCCCTCAAGCAGCCCCTGCAGGCCCCGTCCTGCTCTGGAGAACCCCCCCCCAAGCAGCCCCTGCAGGCCCCCGTCCTGCTCTGGAGAGCCCCCCCCCCTCAAGCAGGCCCTGCAGGCCCCGTCCTACTCTGGAGAGCCCCCCCCAAGCAGCCCCTGCAGGCCCCCGTCCTGCTCTGGAGAGCCCCCCCCCTCAAGCAGGCCCTGCAGGCCCCGTCCTACTCTGGAGAGCCCCCCCCCAAGCAGCCCCTGCAGGCCCCCGTCCTGCTCCGGAGAGCCCCCCCAAGCAGCCCCTGCAGGCCCCGTCCTGCTCTGGAGAGCCCCCCCCTCAAGCAGCCCCTGCAGGCCCCGTCCTGCTCTGGAGAACCCCCCCCAAGCAGCCCCTGCAGGCCCCCGTCCTGCTCTGGAGAGCCCCCCCCCTCAAGCAGGCCCTGCAGGCCCCGTCCTACTCTGGAGAGCCCCCCCCCAAGCAGCCCCTGCAGGCCCCCGTCCTGCTCTGGAGAGCCCCACCCCAAGCAGCCCCTGCAGGCCCCCGTCCTGCTCTGGAGAGCCCCCCCAAGCAGCCACTACAGGCCCCGTCCTGCTCTGGAGAGCCCCCCCAAGCAGCCCCTGCAGGCCCCCGACCTGCTCTGGAGAGCCCCCCCCCCAACCAGCCACTGCAGGCCTCGTCCTGCTCTGGAGAGCCCCCCCCTCAGGAAGCCCCTGCAGGCCCCTGTCCTGCTCTGGAGAGCCCCCCCAAGAAGCCCCTGCAGGCCCCCGTCCTGTTCTGGAGAGCCCACCAAAGCAGCCCCTGCAGCCCTCCGTCCTGCTCTGGAGAGCCCCCCCCTCAAGCAGCCCCTGCAGCCCCCGTCCTGGTCTGGAGAGCCCCCCCAAGCAGCCCCTGCAGGCCCCGTCCTGCTCTGGAGAGCCCCCCAAGCAGCCACTGCAGGCACCCTTCCTGCTCTGGAGAGCCCCCCCTCAAGCAGCCCCTGCAGGCCCCGTCCTGCTCTGGAGAGCCCCCTCTGAAGCAGCCCCTGCAGGCCCCGTCCTGCTCTGGAGAGCCCCCCCACAAGCAGCCCCTGAAGGCCCCCGTCCTGCTCTGGAGAGCCCCCCCAAGCAGCCCCTGCAGGCCCCCGTCCTGCTCTGGAGAGCCCCCCCACAAGCAGCCCCTGCAGGCCCCGTCCTGCTCTGGAGAGCCCCCCCAAGCAGCCCCTGCAGGCCCCCGTCCTGTTCTGGGGAGCCCCCCCACAAGCAGCCCCTGCAGGCCCCCATCCTGCTCTGGAGAGCCCCCCCAAGCAGCCACTGCAGGCCCCCGACCTGCTCTGGAGAGCCCCCCCACAAGCAGCCCCTGCAGGCCCCCGTCCTGCTCTGGAGAGCCCCCTCTGAAGCAGCCCCTGCAGGCCCCGTCCTGCTCTGGAGAGCCCCCCCTGAAGCAGCCCCTGCAGGCCCCCGTCCTGCTCTGGAGAGCCCCCCCAAGCAGCCACTACAGGCCCCCGTCCTGCTCTGGAGAGCCCCCCCCTAGCAGCCCCTGCAGGCCCCCGTCCTGCTCTGGAGAGCCCCCCCAAAGCAGCCCCTGCAGGCCCCCAGTCTGCACTGGAGAGCCCCCTCAAGCAGCCCCTGCAGGCCCCCATCCTGCTCTGGAGAGCCCCCCCAGGCAGCCCCTGCAGGCCCCCGTCCTGCTCTGGAGAGCCCCCCCAAGCAGCCCCTGCAGCCCCCGACCTGCTCTGGAGAGCCCCCCCCCCTCAAGCAGCCCCTGCAGGCCCCCAGTCTGCACTGGAGAGCCCCCTCAAACAGCCCCTGCAGGCCCCCGTCCTGCTCTGGAGAGCCCCCCCAGGCAGCCCCTGCAGGCCCCCGTCCTGCTCTGGAGAGCCCCCCCAAGCAGCCCCTGCAGCCCCCGACCTGCTCTGGAGAGCCCCCCCCTCAAGCAGCCCCTGCAGGCCCCCATCCTGCTCTGGAGAGCCCCCCCAAGCAGCCACTGCAGGCCCCCGACCTGCTCTGGAGAGCCACCCCCCCCTCAAGCAGCCCCTGCAGGATCCCGACCTGCTCTGGAGAGCCCCCCCAAGCAGCCCCTGCAGGCCCCCGTCCTGCTCTGCAGAGCCCCACCCCAAGCAGCCCCTGCAGGCCCCCGTCCTGCTCTGGAGAGCCCCCCCAAGCAGCCACTACAGGCCCCGTCCTGCTCTGGAGAGCCCCCCAAGCAGCCCCTGCAGGCCCCCGACCTGCTCTGGAGAGCCCCCCCCAAGCAGCCATTGCAGGCCTCGTCCTGCTCTGGAGAGCCCCCCCCTCAGGAAGCCCCTGCAGGCCCCTGTCCAGCTCTGGAGAGCCCCCCCAAGAAGCCCCTGCAGGCCCCCGTCCTGTTCTGGAGAGCCCACCAAAGCAGCCCCTGCAGCCCTCCGTCCTGCTCTGGAGAGCCCCCCCCCTCAAGCAGCCCCTGCAGCCCCGTCCTGGTCTGGAGAGCCCCCCCAAGCAGCCCCTGCAGGCCCCGTCCTTCTCTGGAGAGCCCCCCAAGCAGCCACTGCAGGCACCCTTCCTGCTCTGGAGAGCCCCCCAAACAGCCCCTGCAGGCCCCCGTCCTGCTCTGGAGAGCCCCCCCACAAGCAGCCCCTGCAGGCCCCCGTCCTGCTCTGGAGAGCCCCCCCAAGCAGCCCCTGCAGGCCCCCGTCCTGCTCCGGAGAGCCCCCCCAAGCAGCCCCTGCAGGCCCCGTCCTGCTCTGGAGAGCCTCCCCCCCTCAAGCAGCCCCTGCAGGCCCCGTCCTGCTCTGGAGAACCCCCCCCCCAAGCAGCCCCTGCAGGCCCCCGACCTGCTCTGGAGAGCCCCCCCTGAAGCAGCCCCTGCACGCCCCGTCCTGCTCTGGAGAGCCCCCCAAGCAGCCACTGCAGGCACCCTTCCTGCTCTGGAGAGCCCCCCAAACAGCCCCTGCAGGCCCCCGTCCTGCTCTGGAGAGCCCCCCCAAGCAGCCCCTGCAGGCCCCCGTCCTGCTCTGGAGAGCCCCCCCAAGCAGCCCCTGCAGGCCCCCGTCCTGCTCTGGAGAGCCCCCCCACAAGCAGCCCCTGCAGGCCCCCATCCTGCTCTGGAGAGCCCCCCCAAGCAGCCACTGCAGGCCCCCGACCTGCTCTGGAGAGCCCCCCTGAAGCAGCCCCTGCAGGCCACGTCCTGCTCTGGAGAGCCCCCCCAAGCAGCCACTGCAGGCACCCTTCCTGCTCTGGAGAGCCCCCCAAACAGCCCCTGCAGGACCCCGTCCTGCTCTGGAGAGCCCCCCCACAAGCAGCCCCTGCAGGCCCCCGTCCTGCTCTGGAGAGCCCCCCCAAGCAGCCCCTGCAGGCCACCCCTCCTGTTCTGGAGAGCCCCCCCTGAAGCAGCCCCTGCAGGCCCCCATCCTGCTCTGGAGAGCCCCCCCAAGCAGCCCCTGCAGGCCCCCGTCCTGCTCTGGAGAGCCCCCCCACAAGCAGCCACTGCAGGCCCCCGACCTGCTCTGGAGAGCCCCCCTGAAGCAGCCCCTGCAGGCCCCGTCCTGCTCTGGAGAGCCCCCCCAAGCAGCCACTGCAGGCACCCTTCCTGCTCTGGAGAGCCCCCCCACAAGCAGCCCCTTCAGCCCCCGTCCTGCTCTGGAGAGCCCCCCCCAAGCAGCCTCTGCAGGCCCCGTCCTGCTCTGGAGAGCCCCCCCCTCAAGCAGGCTCTGCAGGCCCCGTCCTGCTCTGGAGAGCCCCCCCAAGAAGCCCCTGCAGGCCCTCGTCCTGCTCTGGAGAGCTCCCCCCAAGCAGCCCCTGCAGCCCCCGTCCTGCTCTGGAGAGCCCCCCTAAGCAGCCCCTGCAGCCCCCGACCTGCTCTGGAGAGCCCCCCCCCCTCAAGCAGCCCCTGCAGGCCCCCATCCTGCTCTGAAGAGCCCCCCCAAGCAGCCACTGCAGGCCCCCGACCTGCTCTGGAGAGCCACCCCCCCTCAAGCAGCCCCTGCAGGACCCCGACCTGCTCTGGAGAGCCCCCCCAAGCAGCCCCTGCAGGCCCCGACCTGCTCTGGAGAGCCCCCCCTTCAAGCAGCCCCTGCAGGCCCCGACCTGCTCTGGAGAGCCCCTCCCTCAAGCAGCCACTGCAGGCCCCCGACCTGCTCTGGAGAGCCCCCCAAGCAGCCACTGCAGGCCCCCGACCTGCTCTGGAGAGCCCCCCAAGCAGCCACTGCAGGCCCCCGACCTGCTCTGGAGAGCCCCCCCCTCAAGCAGCCCCTGCAGGCCCCCGTCCTGCTCCGGAGAACCACCCCAAGCAGCCCCTGCAGGACCCGTCCTGCTCTGGAGAGCCCCCCCCCCTCAAGCAGCCCCTGCAGGCCCCCGTCCTGCTCTGGAGAGCTCCCCCCAAGCAGCCCCTGCAGCCCCCGTCCTGGTCTGGTGAGCCCCCCAAGCAGCCACTACAGGCCCCCGACCTGCTCTGGAGAGACCCCCCCCTCAAGCAGCCCCTGCAGGCCCCCATCCTGCTCTGGAGAGCCCCCCCAAGCAGCCACTGCAGGCCCCCGACCTGCTCTGGAGAGCCCCCCCCAAGCAGCCTCGGCAGGCCCCCGTCCTGCTCTGGTGAGCCCCCCCAAGCAGCCTCTGCAGGCCCCCGTCCTGCTCTGGAGAGCCCCCCCAAGCAGCCCCTGCAGGCCCCCGTCCTGCTCTGGAGAGCCCCCCCCAAGCAGCCTCTGCAGGCCCCCGTCCTGCTCTGGTGAGCCCCCCCAAGCAGCCCCTGCAGGCCCCCATCCTGCTCTGGAGAGCCCCCCCCTCAAGCAGGCCCTGCAGGCCCCGTCCTGCTCTTGAGAGCCCCCCAAGCAGCCCCAGCAGGCCCCCATCCTGCTCTGGAGAGCCGCCCCTGAAGCAGCCCCTGCAGGCCCCCATCCTGCTCTGGAGAGCCCCCCCCCTCTCAAGCAGCCCCTGCAGCCCCCGTCTTGCTCTGGAGAGACCCCCCTCCCCCAAGCAGCCCCTGCAGCCCCCGTCTTGCTCTGGAGAGCCCCCCCAAGCAGCCCCTGCAGGCCCCCAAACTGCTCTGGAGAGCCCCCCCCCTCAAACAGCCCCTGCAGGCCCCCATCCTGCTCTGGAGAGCCCCCCCAAGCAGCCACTGCAGGCCCCCGACCTGCTCTGGAGAGCCCCCCCCCTCAAGCAGCCCCTGCAGGCCCCCATCCTGCTCTGGAGAGCCCCCCCAAGCAGCCCCTGCAGGCCCCCGTCTTGCTCTGGAGAGCTCCCCCCAAGCAGCCCCTGCAGGCCCCCGTCCTGCTCTGGAGAGCCCCCCCCAAGCAGCCCCTGCAGGCCCCCGTCCTGCTCTGGAGAGCCCCCCCAAGCAGCCCCTGCAGGCCCCGTCCTGCTCTGGAGTGCCCCCCCCAAGCAGCCCCTGCAGGCCCCCGTCCTGCTCTGGAGAGCCCCCCAAGCAGCCCCTGCAGGCCCCGTCCTGCTCTGGAGAGCCCCCCCAAGCAGCCCCTGCAGGCCCCGTCCTGCTCTGGAGAGCCCCCCCCGAAGCAGCCCCTGCCGGCCCCGTCCTGCTCTGGAGAGCCCCCCCAAGCAGCCCCTGCAGGCCCCCGTCCTGCTCTGGAGAGCCCCCCAAGCAGCCACTACAGGCCCCGTCCTGCTCTGGAGAGCCCCCCCCTCAAGCAGGCTCTGCAGGCCCCCGTCCTGCTCTGGAGAGCCCCCCCCAAGCAGCCCCTGCAGGCCCCTGTCCTGCTCTGGAGAGCCCCCCCAAGCAGCCCCTGCAGGCCCCCGTCCTGCTCTGGAGAGCCCCCCCAAGCAGCCACTACAGGCCCCGTCCTGCTCTGGAGAGCCCCCCCCCTCAAGGAGGCTCTGCAGGCCCCCGTCCTGCTCTGGAGAGCCCCCCCCAAGCAGCCGCTGCAGGCCCTGTCCTGCTCTGGAGAGCCCCCCCAAGCAGCCCCTGCAGGCCCCGTCCTGCTCTGGAGAGCCCCCCTCCCCTCAAGCTGCCCCTGCAGGCCCCCGTCCTGCTCTGGAGAGTCCCCCCCCTCAAGCAGCCCCTGCAGGCCCCCGTCCTGCTCTGGAGAGCCCCCTCCCTCAAGCAGGCCCTGCAGGCCCCCGTCCTGCTCTGGAGAGCCCCCCCCTCAAGCAGGCTCTGCAGGCCCCCGTCCTGCTCTGGAGAACCCCCCCCTCAAGCAGCCCCTACAGGCCCCGTCCTGCTGTGGAGAGCCCCCCCCTCTCAAGCAGGCCCTGCAGGCCCCCGTCCTGCTCTGGAGAGCCCCCCCAAGCAGCCCCTGCAGGCCCCAGTCCTGCTCTGGAGAGCCCCCCCCAAGCAGCCCCTGCAGGCCCCCGTCCTGCTCTGGAGAGCCCCCCCCTCAAGCAGCCCCTGCAGGCCCCGTCCTGCTCTGGAGAGCCCCCCCAGGCAGCCCCTGCAGGCCCCCATCCTGCTCTGGAGAGCCCCCCCAAGCAGCCCCTGCAGGCCCCGTCCTGCTGTGGAGAGCCCCCCCCTCTCAAGCAGGCCCAGCAGGCCCCCGTCCTGCTCTGGAGAGCCCCCCCAAGCAGCCCCTGCAGGCCCCAGTCCTGCTCTGGAGAGCCCCCCCCCAAGCAGCCCCTGCAGGCCCCCGTCCTGCTCTGGAGAGCCCCCCCCTCAAGCAGCCCCTGCAGGCCCCGTCCTGCTCTGGAGAGCCCCCCCAGGCAGCCCCTGCAGGCCCCCATCCTGCTCTGGAGAGCCCCCCAGGCAGCCCCTGCAGGCCCCCATCCTGCTCTGGAGAGCCCCCCTCAGCAGCCCCTGCAGGCCCCGTCCTGCTCTGGAGAGCCCCCCCTGAAGCAGCCCCTGCAGGCCCCCGTGCTGCTCTGGAGAGCCCCCCCAAGCAGCCCCTGCAGGCCCCCATCCTGCTCTGGAGAGCCCCACCCAAGCAGCCTCTGCAGGCCCCCGTCCTGCTCTGGAGAGCCCCCCCAAGCAGCCCCTGCAGGCCCCGTCCTGCTCTGGAGAGCCCCCCCGAAGCAGCCCCTGCAGGCCCCCGACCTGCTCTGGAGAGCCCCCCCTCAAGCAGGCTCTGCAGGCCCCCGAACTGCTCTGGAGAGCCCCCCCCCCAAGCAGCCCCTGCAGGCCCTGTCCTGCTCTGGAGAGCCCCCCCGAAGCAGCCCCTGCAGGCCCCCGACCTGCTCTGGAGAGCCCCCCCCCTCAAGCAGGCTCTGCAGGCCCCCGACCTGCTCTGGAGAGCCCCCCCCCCCCCCCAAGCAGCCCCTGCAGGCCCCCATCCTGCTCTGGAGAGCCCCCCCCCTCAAGCAGGCTATGCAGGCCCCGTCCTTCTCTGGAGAGCCCCCCCCAAGCAGCCCCTGCAGGCCCCCGTCCTGCTCTGGAGAGCCCCCCCCAAGCAGCCCTTGCAGGCCCCGTCCTGCTCTGGAGAGCCCCCCCCCAAGCAGCCCCTGCAGGCCCCCGTCCTGCTCTGGAGAGCCCCCCCCCCTCAAGCAGCCCCTGCAGGCCCCCGTCCTGCTCTGGAGAGCCCCCCCAAGCAGCCACTACAGGCCCCGTCCTGCTCTGGAGAGCCCCCCAAGCAGCCCCTGCAGGCCCCCGACCTGCTCTGGAGAGCCCCCCCCAAGCAGCCACTGCAGGCCTCGTCCTGCTCTGGAGAGCCCCCCCCTCAGGAAGCCCCTGCAGGCCCCTGTCCAGCTCTGGAGAGCCCCCCCAAGAAGCCCCTGCAGGCCCCCGTCCTGTTCTGGAGAGCCCACCAAAGCAGCCCCTGCAGCCCTCCGTCCTGCTCTGGAGAGCCCCCCCCTCAAGCAGCCCCTGCAGCCCCCGTCCTGGTCTGGAGAGCCCCCCCAAGCAGCCCCTGCAGGCCCCGTCCTGCTCTGGAGAGCCCCCCCAAGCAGCCACTGCAGGCCCCCGACCTGCTCTGGAGAGCCACCCCCCCCTCAAGCAGCCCCTGCATTACCCCGACCTGCTCTGGAGAGCCCCCCCAAGCAGCCCCTGCAGGCCCCGACCTGCTCTGGAGAGCCCCCCCTCAAGCAGCCCCTGCAGGCCCCGTCCTGCTCTGGAGAGCCCCCCCTCAAGCAGCCACTGCAGGCCCCCGACCTGCTCTGGAGAGCCCCCCAAGCAGCCACTGCAGGCCCCCGACCTGCTCTGGAGAGCCCCCCCCCTCAAGCAGCCCCTGCAGGCCCCCGTCCTGCTCCGGAGAGCCCCCCCAAGCAGCCCCTGCAGGCCCCGTCCTGCTCTGGAGAGCCCCCCCCTCAAGCAGCCCCTGCAGGCCCCGTCCTGCTCTGGAGAACCCCCCCCAAGCAGCCCCTGCAGGCCCCGTCCTGCTCTGGAGAGCCCCCCCCCCTCAAGCAGGACCTGCAGGCCCCGTCCTACTCTGGAGAGCCCCCCCCCAAGCAGCCCCTGCAGGCCCCCGTCCTGCTCTGGAGAGCCCCACCCCAAGCAGCCCCTGCAGGCCCCCGTCCTGCTCTGGAGAGCCCCCCCAAGCAGCCACTACAGGCCCCGTCCTGCTCTGGAGAGCCCCCCCAAGCAGCCCCTGCAGGCCCCCGACCTGCTCTGGAGAGCCCCCCCAAGCAGCCCCTGCAGGCCCCCGTCCTGCTCTGGAGAGCCCCCCCCACAAGCAGCCCCTGCAGGCCCCCATCCTGCTCTGGAGAGCCCCCCCAAGCAGCCACTGCAGGCCCCCGACCTGCTCTGGAGAGCCCCCCTGAAGCAGCCCCTGCAGGCCCCGTCCTGCTCTGGAGAGCCCCCCCAAGCAGCCACTGCAGGCACCCTTCCTGCTCTGGAGAGCCCCCCAAACAGCCCCTGCAGGCCCCCGTCCTGCTCTGGAGAGCCCCCCCTGAAGCAGCCCCTGCAGGCCCCGTCCTGCTCTGGAGAGCCCCCCCAAGCAGCCACTGCAGGCACCCTTCCTGCTCTGGAGAGCCCCCCCAAGCAGCCCCTGCAGCCCCCGACCTGCTCTGGAGAGCCCCCCCCCCTCAAGCAGCCCCTGCAGGCCCCCATCCTGCTCCGGAAAACCCCCTCCAAGCAGCCACTGCAGGCCCCCGACCTGCTCTTGAGAGCCACCCCCCCCTCAAGCAGCCCCTGCAGGACCCCGACCTGCTCTGGAGAGCCCCCCCAAGCAGCCACTGCAGGCAACCTTCCTGCTCTGGAGAGCCCCCCCCTCAAGCAGCCCCTGCAGGCCCCCGTCCTGCTCCGGAGAGCCCCCCCAAGCAGCCCCTGCAGGCCCCGTCCTGCTCTGGAGAGCCCCCCCCTCAAGCAGCCCCTGCAGGCCCCGTCCTGCTCTGGAGAACCCCCCCCCAAGCAGCCCCTGCAGGCCCCCGTCCTGCTCTGGAGAGCCCCCCCAAGCAGCCACTGCAGGCACCCTTCCTGCTCTGGAGAGCCCCCCCTCAAGCAGCCCCTGCAGGCCCCGTCCTGCTCTGGATAGCCCCCCCTCAAGCAGCCACTGCAGGCCCCCGACCTGCTCTGGAGAGCCCCCCAAGCAGCCACTGCAGGCCCCCGACCTGCTCTGGAGAGCCCCCCCCCTCAAGCAGCCCCTGCAGGCCCCCGTCCTGCTCCGGAGAGCCCCCCCAAGCAGCCCCTGCAGGCCCCGTCCTGCTCTGGAGAGCCCCCCCCTCAAGCAGCCCCTGCAGGCCCCGTCCTGCTCTGGAGAACCCCCCCCAAGCAGCCCCTGCAGGCCCCCGTCCTGCTCTGGAGAGCCCCCCCCCTCAAGCAGGCCCTGCAGGCCCCGTCCTACTCTGGAGAGCCCCCCCCCAAGCAGCCCCTGCAGGCCCCCGTCCTGCTCTGGAGAGCCCCACCCCAAGCAGCCCCTGCAGGCCCCCGTCCTGCTCTGGAGAGCCCCCCCAAGCAGCCACTACAGGCCCCGTCCTGCTCTGGAGAGCCCCCCCAAGCAGCCCCTGCAGGCCCCCGACCTGCTCTGGAGAGCCCCCCCCCCAACCAGCCACTGCAGGCCTCGTCCTGCTCTGGAGAGCCCCCCCCTCAGGAAGCCCCTGCAGGCCCCTGTCCTGCTCTGGAGAGCCCCCCCAAGAAGCCCCTGCAGGCCCCCGTCCTGTTCTGGAGAGCCCACCAAAGCAGCCCCTGCAGCCCTCCGTCCTGCTCTGGAGAGCCCCCCCCCTCAAGCAGCCCCTGCAGCCCCCGTCCTGGTCTGGAGAGCCCCCCCAAGCAGCCCCTGCAGGCCCCGTCCTGCTCTGGAGAGCCCCCCAAGCAGCCACTGCAGGCACCCTTCCTGCTCTGGAGAGCCCCCCCTCAAGCAGCCCCTGCAGGCCCCGTCCTGCTCTGGAGAGCCCCCTCTGAAGCAGCCCCTGCAGGCCCCGTCCTGCTCTGGAGAGCCCCCCCACAAGCAGCCCCTGAAGGCCCCCGTCCTGCTCTGGAGAGCCCCCCCAAGCAGCCCCTGCAGGCCCCCGTCCTGCTCTGGAGAGCCCCCCTCAAGCAGCCCCTGCAGGCCCCCGTCCTGCTCTGGAGAGCCCCCCCCAAGCAGCCCCTGCAGGCCCCCGTCCTGTTCTGGGGAGCCCCCCCACAAGCAGCCCCTGCAGGCCCCCATCCTGCTCTGGAGAGCCCCCCCAAGCAGCCACTGCAGGCCCCCGACCTGCTCTGGAGAGCCCCCCCACAAGCAGCCCCTGCAGGCCCCCGTCCTGCTCTGGAGAGCCCCCTCTGAAGCAGCCCCTGCAGGCCCCGTCCTGCTCTGGAGAGCCCCCCCTGAAGCAGCCCCTGCAGGCCCCCGTCCTGCTCTGGAGAGCCCCCCCAAGCAGCCACTACAGGCCCCCGTCCTGCTCTGGAGAGCCCCCCCCTAGCAGCCCCTGCAGGCCCCCGTCCTGCTCTGGAGAGCCCCCCCAAAGCAGCCCCTGCAGGCCCCCAGTCTGCACTGGAGAGCCCCCTCAAGCAGCCCCTGCAGGCCCCCATCCTGCTCTGGAGAGCCCCCCCAGGCAGCCCCTGCAGGCCCCCGTCCTGCTCTGGAGAGCCCCCCCAAGCAGCCCCTGCAGCCCCCGACCTGCTCTGGAGAGCCCCCCCCCTCAAGCAGCCCCTGCAGGCCCCCAGTCTGCACTGGAGAGCCCCCTCAAACAGCCCCTGCAGGCCCCCGTCCTGCTCTGGAGAGCCCCCCCAGGCAGCCCCTGCAGGCCCCCGTCCTGCTCTGGAGAGCCCCCCCAAGCAGCCCCTGCAGCCCCCGACCTGCTCTGGAGAGCCCCCCCCTCAAGCAGCCCCTGCAGGCCCCCATCCTGCTCTGGAGAGCCCCCCCAAGCAGCCACTGCAGGCCCCCGACCTGCTCTGGAGAGCCACCCCCCCTCAAGCAGCCCCTGCAGGATCCCGACCTGCTCTGGAGAGCCCCCCCAAGCAGCCCCTGCAGGCCCCCGTCCTGCTCTGCAGAGCCCCACCCCAAGCAGCCCCTGCAGGCCCCCGTCCTGCTCTGGAGAGCCCCCCCAAGCAGCCACTACAGGCCCCGTCCTGCTCTGGAGAGCCCCCCAAGCAGCCCCTGCAGGCCCCCGACCTGCTCTGGAGAGCCCCCCCCAAGCAGCCACTGCAGGCCTCGTCCTGCTCTGGAGAGCCCCCCCCTCAGGAAGCCCCTGCAGGCCCCTGTCCAGCTCTGGAGAGCCCCCCCAAGAAGCCCCTGCAGGCCCCCGTCCTGTTCTGGAGAGCCCACCAAAGCAGCCCCTGCAGCCCTCCGTCCTGCTCTGGAGAGCCCCCCCCCTCAAGCAGCCCCTGCAGCCCCCGTCCTGGTCTGGAGAGCCCCCCCAAGCAGCCCCTGCAGGCCCCGTCCTTCTCTGGAGAGCCCCCCAAGCAGCCACTGCAGGCACCCTTCCTGCTCTGGAGAGCCCCCCAAACAGCCCCTGCAGGCCCCCGTCCTGCTCTGGAGAGCCCCCCCACAAGCAGCCCCTGCAGGCCCCCGTCCTGCTCTGGAGAGCCCCCCCAAGCAGCCCCTGCAGGCCCCCGTCCTGCTCCGGAGAGCCCCCCCAAGCAGCCCCTGCAGGCCCCGTCCTGCTCTGGAGAGCCTCCCCCCCTCAAGCAGCCCCTGCAGGCCCCGTCCTGCTCTGGAGAACCCCCCCCCCAAGCAGCCCCTGCAGGCCCCCGACCTGCTCTGGAGAGCCCCCCCTGAAGCAGCCCCTGCACGCCCCGTCCTGCTCTGGAGAGCCCCCCAAGCAGCCACTGCAGGCACCCTTCCTGCTCTGGAGAGCCCCCCAAACAGCCCCTGCAGGCCCCCGTCCTGCTCTGGAGAGCCCCCCCAAGCAGCCCCTGCAGGCCCCCGTCCTGCTCTGGAGAGCCCCCCCAAGCAGCCCCTGCAGGCCCCCGTCCTGCTCTGGAGAGCCCCCCCACAAGCAGCCCCTGCAGGCCCCCATCCTGCTCTGGAGAGCCCCCCCAAGCAGCCACTGCAGGCCCCCGACCTGCTCTGGAGAGCCCCCCTGAAGCAGCCCCTGCAGGCCACGTCCTGCTCTGGAGAGCCCCCCCAAGCAGCCACTGCAGGCACCCTTCCTGCTCTGGAGAGCCCCCCAAACAGCCCCTGCAGGACCCCGTCCTGCTCTGGAGAGCCCCCCCACAAGCAGCCCCTGCAGGCCACCCCTCCTGTTCTGGAGAGCCCCCCCTGAAGCAGCCCCTGCAGGCCCCCATCCTGCTCTGGAGAGCCCCCCCAAGCAGCCCCTGCAGGCCCCCGTCCTGCTCTGGAGAGCCCCCCCACAAGCAGCCACTGCAGGCCCCCGACCTGCTCTGGAGAGCCCCCCTGAAGCAGCCCCTGCAGGCCCCGTCCTGCTCTGGAGAGCCCCCCCAAGCAGCCACTGCAGGCACCCTTCCTGCTCTGGAGAGCCCCCCCACAAGCAGCCCCTTCAGCCCCCGTCCTGCTCTGGAGAGCCCCCCCCAAGCAGCCTCTGCAGGCCCCGTCCTGCTCTGGAGAGCCCCCCCCTCAAGCAGGCTCTGCAGGCCCCGTCCTGCTCTGGAGAGCCCCCCCAAGAAGCCCCTGCAGGCCCCCGTCCTGCTCTGGAGAGCTCCCCCCAAGCAGCCCCTGCAGCCCCCGTCCTGCTCTGGAGAGCCCCCCTAAGCAGCCCCTGCAGCCCCCGACCTGCTCTGGAGAGCCCCCCCCCCTCAAGCAGCCCCTGCAGGCCCCCATCCTGCTCTGAAGAGCCCCCCCAAGCAGCCACTGCAGGCCCCCGACCTGCTCTGGAGAGCCACCCCCCCCTCAAGCAGCCCCTGCAGGACCCCGACCTGCTCTGGAGAGCCCCCCCAAGCAGCCCCTGCAGGCCCCGACCTGCTCTGGAGAGCCCCCCCTTCAAGCAGCCCCTGCAGGCCCCGACCTGCTCTGGAGAGCCCCTCCCTCAAGCAGCCACTGCAGGCCCCCGACCTGCTCTGGAGAGCCCCCCAAGCAGCCACTGCAGGCCCCCGACCTGCTCTGGAGAGCCCCCCAAGCAGCCACTGCAGGCCCCCGACCTGCTCTGGAGAGCCCCCCCCTCAAGCAGCCCCTGCAGGCCCCCGTCCTGCTCCGGAGAACCCCCCCAAGCAGCCCCTGCAGGACCCGTCCTGCTCTGGAGAGCCCCCCCCCTCAAGCAGCCCCTGCAGGCCCCCGTCCTGCTCTGGAGAGCTCCCCCCAAGCAGCCCCTGCAGCCCCCGTCCTGGTCTGGTGAGCCCCCCAAGCAGCCACTACAGGCCCCCGACCTGCTCTGGAGAGACCCCCCCCTCAAGCAGCCCCTGCAGGCCCCCATCCTGCTCTGGAGAGCCCCCCCAAGCAGCCACTGCAGGCCCCCGACCTGCTCTGGAGAGCCCCCCCCAAGCAGCCTCGGCAGGCCCCCGTCCTGCTCTGGTGAGCCCCCCCAAGCAGCCTCTGCAGGCCCCCGTCCTGCTCTGGAGAGCCCCCCCAAGCAGCCCCTGCAGGCCCCCGTCCTGCTCTGGAGAGCCCCCCCCAAGCAGCCTCTGCAGGCCCCCGTCCTGCTCTGGTGAGCCCCCCCAAGCAGCCCCTGCAGGCCCCCATCCTGCTCTGGAGAGCCCCCCCCTCAAGCAGGCCCTGCAGGCCCCGTCCTGCTCTTGAGAGCCCCCCAAGCAGCCCCTGCAGGCCCCCATCCTGCTCTGGAGAGCCGCCCCTGAAGCAGCCCCTGCAGGCCCCCATCCTGCTCTGGAGAGCCCCCCCCCTCTCAAGCAGCCCCTGCAGCCCCCGTCTTGCTCTGGAGAGACCCCCCTCCCCCAAGCAGCCCCTGCAGCCCCCGTCTTGCTCTGGAGAGCCCCCCCAAGCAGCCCCTGCAGGCCCCCGAACTGCTCTGGAGAGCCCCCCCCCCCTCAAACAGCCCCTGCAGGCCCCCATCCTGCTCTGGAGAGCCCCCCCAAGCAGCCACTGCAGGCCCCCGACCTGCTCTGGAGAGCCCCCCCCCCTCAAGCAGCCCCTGCAGGCCCCCATCCTGCTCTGGAGAGCCCCCCCAAGCAGCCCCTGCAGGCCCCCGTCTTGCTCTGGAGAGCTCCCCCCAAGCAGCCCCTGCAGGCCCCGTCCTGCTCTGGAGAGCCCCCCCCGAAGCAGCCCCTGCCGGCCCGTCCTGCTCTGGAGAGCCCCCCCAAGCAGCCCCTGCAGGCCCCCGTCCTGCTCTGGAGAGCCCCCCAAGCAGCCACTACAGGCCCCGTCCTGCTCTGGAGAGCCCCCCCCTCAAGCAGGCTCTGCAGGCCCCCGTCCTGCTCTGGAGAGCCCCCCCCAAGCAGCCCCTGCAGGCCCCTGTCCTGCTCTGGAGAGCCCCCCCAAGCAGCCCCTGCAGGCCCCCGTCCTGCTCTGGAGAGCCCCCCCAAGCAGCCACTACAGGCCCCGTCCTGCTCTGGAGAGCCCCCCCCCTCAAGGAGGCTCTGCAGGCCCCCGTCCTGCTCTGGAGAGCCCCCCCCAAGCAGCCGCTGCAGGCCCTGTCCTGCTCTGGAGAGCCCCCCCAAGCAGCCCCTGCAGGCCCCGTCCTGCTCTGGAGAGCCCCCCTCCCCTCAAGCTGCCCCTGCAGGCCCCCGTCCTGCTCTGGAGAGTCCCCCCCCTCAAGCAGCCCCTGCAGGCCCCCGTCCTGCTCTGGAGAGCCCCCTCCCTCAAGCAGGCCCTGCAGGCCCCCGTCCTGCTCTGGAGAGCCCCCCCCTCAAGCAGGCTCTGCAGGCCCCCGTCCTGCTCTGGAGAACCCCCCCCTCAAGCAGCCCCTACAGGCCCCGTCCTGCTGTGGAGAGCCCCCCCCTCTCAAGCAGGCCCTGCAGGCCCCCGTCCTGCTCTGGAGAGCCCCCCCAAGCAGCCCCTGCAGGCCCCAGTCCTGCTCTGGAGAGCCCCCCCCAAGCAGCCCCTGCAGGCCCCCGTCCTGCTCTGGAGAGCCCCCCCCTCAAGCAGCCCCTGCAGGCCCCGTCCTGCTCTGGAGAGCCCCCCCAGGCAGCCCCTGCAGGCCCCCATCCTGCTCTGGAGAGCCCCCCCAAGCAGCCCCTGCAGGCCCCGTCCTGCTGTGGAGAGCCCCCCCCTCTCAAGCAGGCCCTGCAGGCCCCCGTCCTGCTCTGGAGAGCCCCCCCAAGCAGCCCCTGCAGGCCCCAGTCCTGCTCTGGAGAGCCCCCCCCCAAGCAGCCCCTGCAGGCCCCCGTCCTGCTCTGGAGAGCCCCCCCCCTCAAGCAGCCCCTGCAGGCCCCGTCCTGCTCTGGAGAGCCCCCCCAGGCAGCCCCTGCAGGCCCCCATCCTGCTCTGGAGAGCCCCCCAGGCAGCCCCTGCAGGCCCCCATCCTGCTCTGGAGAGCCCCCCTCAGCAGCCCCTGCAGGCCCCGTCCTGCTCTGGAGAGCCCCCCCTGAAGCAGCCCCTGCAGGCCCCCGTGCTGCTCTGGAGAGCCCCCCCAAGCAGCCCCTGCAGGCCCCCATCCTGCTCTGGAGAGCCCCACCCAAGCAGCCTCTGCAGGCCCCCGTCCTGCTCTGGAGAGCCCCCCCAAGCAGCCCCTGCAGGCCCCGTCCTGCTCTGGAGAGCCCCCCCGAAGCAGCCCCTGCAGGCCCCCGACCTGCTCTGGAGAGCCCCCCCTCAAGCAGGCTCTGCAGGCCCCCGAACTGCTCTGGAGAGCCCCCCCCCCAAGCAGCCCCTGCAGGCCCTGTCCTGCTCTGGAGAGCCCCCCCGAAGCAGCCCCTGCAGGCCCCCGACCTGCTCTGGAGAGCCCCCCCCTCAAGCAGGCTCTGCAGGCCCCCGACCTGCTCTGGAGAGCCCCCCCCCCCCCAAGCAGCCCCTGCAGGCCCCCATCCTGCTCTGGAGAGCCCCCCCCCTCAAGCAGGCTATGCAGGCCCCGTCCTTCTCTGGAGAGCCCCCCCCAAGCAGCCCCTGCAGGCCCCCGTCCTGCTCTGGAGAGCCCCCCCCAAGCAGCCCTTGCAGGCCCCGTCCTGCTCTGGAGAGCCCCCCCCCAAGCAGCCCCTGCAGGCCCCCGTCCTGCTCTGGAGAGCCCCCCCCCTCAAGCAGCCCCTGCAGGCCCCCGTCCTGCTCTGGAGAGCCCCCCCAAGCAGCCACTACAGGCCCCGTCCTGCTCTGGAGAGCCCCCCAAGCAGCCCCTGCAGGCCCCCGACCTGCTCTGGAGAGCCCCCCCCAAGCAGCCACTGCAGGCCTCGTCCTGCTCTGGAGAGCCCCCCCCTCAGGAAGCCCCTGCAGGCCCCTGTCCAGCTCTGGAGAGCCCCCCCAAGAAGCCCCTGCAGGCCCCCGTCCTGTTCTGGAGAGCCCACCAAAGCAGCCCCTGCAGCCCTCCGTCCTGCTCTGGAGAGCCCCCCCCTCAAGCAGCCCCTGCAGCCCCCGTCCTGGTCTGGAGAGCCCCCCCAAGCAGCCCCTGCAGGCCCCGTCCTTCTCTGGAGAGCCCCCCAAGCAGCCACTGCAGGCACCCTTCCTGCTCTGGAGAGCCCCCCAAACAGCCCCTGCAGGCCCCCGTCCTGCTCTGGAGAGCCCCCCCACAAGCAGCCCCTGCAGGCCCCCGTCCTGCTCTGGAGAGCCCCCCCAAGCAGCCCCTGCAGGCCCCCGTCCTGCTCCGGAGAGCCCCCCCAAGCAGCCCCTGCAGGCCCCGTCCTGCTCTGGAGAGCCTCCCCCCCTCAAGCAGCCCCTGCAGGCCCCGTCCTGCTCTGGAGAACCCCCCCCCCCAAGCAGCCCCTGCAGGCCCCCGACCTGCTCTGGAGAGCCCCCCCTGAAGCAGCCCCTGCACGCCCCGTCCTGCTCTGGAGAGCCCCCCAAGCAGCCACTGCAGGCACCCTTCCTGCTCTGGAGAGCCCCCCATACAGCCCCTGCAGGCCCCCGTCCTGCTCTGGAGAGCCCCCCCAAGCAGCCCCTGCAGGCCCCCGTCCTGCTCTGGAGAGCCCCCCCAAGCAGCCCCTGCAGGCCCCCGTCCTGCTCTGGAGAGCCCCCCCACAAGCAGCCCCTGCAGGCCCCCATCCTGCTCTGGAGAGCCCCCCCAAGCAGCCACTGCAGGCCCCCGACCTGCTCTGGAGAGCCCCCCCACAAGCAGCCACTGCAGGCCCCCGACCTGCTCTGGAGAGCCCCCCTGAAGCAGCCCCTGCAGGCCCCGTCCTGCTCTGGAGAGCCCCCCCAAGCAGCCACTGCAGGCACCCTTCCTGCTCTGGAGAGCCCCCCCACAAGCAGCCCCTTCAGCCCCCGTCCTGCTCTGGAGAGCCCCCCCCAAGCAGCCCCTGCAGGCCCCGTCCTGCTCTGGAGAGCCCCCCCCTCAAGCAGGCTCTGCAGGCCCCGTCCTGCTCTGGAGAGCCCCCCCAAGAAGCCCCTGCAGGCCCCCGTCCTGCTCTGGAGAGCTCCCCCCAAGCAGCCCCTGCAGCCCCCGTCCTGCTCTGGAGAGCCCCCCTAAGCAGCCCCTGCAGCCCCCGACCTGCTCTGGAGAGCCCCCCCCCTCAAGCAGCCCCTGCAGGCCCCCATCCTGCTCTGAAGAGCCCCCCCAAGCAGCCACTGCAGGCCCCCGACCTGCTCTGGAGAGCCACCCCCCCCTCAAGCAGCCCCTGCAGGACCCCGACCTGCTCTGGAGAGCCCCCCCAAGCAGCCCCTGCAGGCCCCGACCTGCTCTGGAGAGCCCCCCCTTCAAGCAGCCCCTGCAGGCCCCGACCTGCTCTGGAGAGCCCCTCCCTCAAGCAGCCCCTGCAGGACCCGTCCTGCTCTGGAGAGCCCCCCCCCCTCAAGCAGCCCCTGCAGGCCCCCGTCCTGCTCTGGAGAGCTCCCCCCAAGCAGCCCCTGCAGCCCCCGTCCTGGTCTGGTGAGCCCCCCAAGCAGCCACTACAGGCCCCCGACCTGCTCTGGAGAGACCCCCCCCTCAAGCAGCCCCTGCAGGCCCCCATCCTGCTCTGGAGAGCCCCCCCAAGCAGCCACTGCAGGCCCCCGACCTGCTCTGGAGAGCCCCCCCCAAGCAGCCTCGGCAGGCCCCCGTCCTGCTCTGGTGAGCCCCCCCAAGCAGCCTCTGCAGGCCCCCGTCCTGCTCTGGAGAGCCCCCCCAAGCAGCCCCTGCAGGCCCCCGTCCTGCTCTGGAGAGCCCCCCCCAAGCAGCCTCTGCAGGCCCCCGTCCTGCTCTGGTGAGCCCCCCCAAGCAGCCCCTGCAGGCCCCCATCCTGCTCTGGAGAGCCCCCCCCTCAAGCAGGCCCTGCAGGCCCCGTCCTGCTCTTGAGAGCCCCCCAAGCAGCCCCTGCAGGCCCCCATCCTGCTCTGGAGAGCCGCCCCTGAAGCAGCCCCTGCAGGCCCCCATCCTGCTCTGGAGAGCCCCCCCCCTCTCAAGCAGCCCCTGCAGCCCCCGTCTTGCTCTGGAGAGACCCCCCTCCCCCAAGCAGCCCCTGCAGCCCCCGTCTTGCTCTGGAGAGCCCCCCCAAGCAGCCCCTGCAGGCCCCCGAACTGCTCTGGAGAGCCCCCCCCCTCAAGCAGCCCCTGCAGGCCCCCATCCTGCTCTGGAGAGCCCCCCCAAGCATCCACTGCAGGCCCCCGACCTGCTCTGGAGAGCCCCCCCCCTCAAGCAGCCCCTGCAGGCCCCCATCCTGCTCTGGAGAGCCCCCCCAAGCAGCCCCTGCAGGCCCCGTCCTGCTCTGGAGAGCCCCCCCAAGCAGCCCCTGCAGGCCCCGTCCTGCTCTGGAGAGCCCCCCCAAGCAGCCCCTGCAGGCCCCGTCCTGCTCTGGAGAGCCCCCCCCGAAGCAGCCCCTGCCGGCCCCGTCCTGCTCTGGAGAGCCCCCCCAAGCAGCCCCTGCAGGCCCCCGTCCTGCTCTGGAGAGCCCCCCAAGCAGCCACTACAGGCCCCGTCCTGCTCTGGAGAGCCCCCCCCTCAAGCAGGCTCTGCAGGCCCCCGTCCTGCTCTGGAGAGCCCCCCCCAAGCAGCCCCTGCAGGCCCCTGTCCTGCTCTGGAGAGCCCCCCCAAGCAGCCCCTGCAGGCCCCCGTCCTGCTCTGGAGAGCCCCCCCAAGCAGCCACTACAGGCCCCGTCCTGCTGTGGAGAGCCCCCCCCCTCAAGCAGGCTCTGCAGGCCCCCGTCCTGCTCTGGAGAGCCCCCCCCAAGCAGCCGCTGCAGGCCCTGTCCTGCTCTGGAGAGCCCCCCCAAGCAGCCCCTGCAGGCCCCGTCCTGCTCTGGAGAGCCCCCCTCCCCTCAAGCAGCCCCTGCAGGCCCCCGTCCTGCTCTGGAGAGCCCCCCCCTCAAGCAGCCCCTGCAGGCCCCCGTCCTGCTCTGGGGAGCCCCCTCCCTCAAGCAGGCCCTGCAGGCCCCCGTCCTGCTCTGGAGAGCCCCCCCCTCAAGCAGGCTCTGCAGGCCCCCGTCCTGCTCTGGAGAACCCCCCCCCTCAAGCAGCCCCTACAGGCCCCGTCCTGCTGTGGAGAGCCCCCCCCTCTCAAGCAGGCCCTGCAGGCCCCCGTCCTGCTCTGGAGAGCCCCCCCAAGCAGCCCCTGCAGGCCCCAGTCCTGCTCTGGAGAGCCCCCCCCCAAGCAGCCCCTGCAGGCCCCCGTCCTGCTCTGGAGAGCCCCCCCCTCAAGCAGCCCCTGCAGGCCCCGTCCTGCTCTGGAGAGCCCCCCCAGGCAGCCCCTGCAGGCCCCCATCCTGCTCTGGAGAGCCCCCCCAAGCAGCCCCTGCAGGCCCCGTCCTGCTGTGGAGAGCCCCCCCCTCTCAAGCAGGCCCTGCAGGCCCCCGTCCTGCTCTGGAGAGCCCCCCCAAGCAGCCCCTGCAGGCCCCAGTCCTGCTCTGGAGAGCCCCCCCCCAAGCAGCCCCTGCAGGCCCCCGTCCTGCTCTGGAGAGCCCCCCCCCTCAAGCAGCCCCTGCAGGCCCCGTCCTGCTCTGGAGAGCCCCCCCAGGCAGCCCCTGCAGGCCCCCATCCTGCTCTGGAGAGCCCCCCAGGCAGCCCCTGCAGGCCCCCATCCTGCTCTGGAGAGCCCCCCTCAGCAGCCCCTGCAGGCCCCGTCCTGCTCTGGAGAGCCCCCCCTGAAGCAGCCCCTGCAGGCCCCCGTGCTGCTCTGGAGAGCCCCCCCAAGCAGCCCCTGCAGGCCCCCATCCTGCTCTGGAGAGCCCCACCCAAGCAGCCTCTGCAGGCCCCCGTCCTGCTCTGGAGAGCCCCCCCAAGCAGCCCCTGCAGGCCCCGTCCTGCTCTGGAGAGCCCCCCCGAAGCAGCCCCTGCAGGCCCCCGACCTGCTCTGGAGAGCCCCCCCTCAAGCAGGCTCTGCAGGCCCCCGAACTGCTCTGGAGAGCCCCCCCCCCAAGCAGCCCCTGCAGGCCCTGTCCTGCTCTGGAGAGCCCCCCCGAAGCAGCCCCTGCAGGCCCCCGACCTGCTCTGGAGAGCCCCCCCCTCAAGCAGGCTCTGCAGGCCCCCGACCTGCTCTGGAGAGCCCCCCCCCCCCCAAGCAGCCCCTGCAGGCCCCCATCCTGCTCTGGAGAGCCCCCCCCCTCAAGCAGGCTATGCAGGCCCCGTCCTTCTCTGGAGAGCCCCCCCCAAGCAGCCCCTGCAGGCCCCCGTCCTGCTCTGGAGAGCCCCCCCCCAAGCAGCCCTTGCAGGCCCCGTCCTGCTCTGGAGAGCCCCCCCCAAGCAGCCCCTGCAGGCCCCCGTCCTGCTCTGGAGAGCCCCCCCCCCTCAAGCAGCCCCTGCAGGCCCCCATCCTGCTCTGGAGAGCCCCCCCAAGCAGCCACTGCAGGCCCCCGACCTGCTCTGGAGAGCCCCCCCCCTCAAGCAGGCTCTGCAGGCCCCGTCCTGCACTGGAGAGCCCCCCCCTCAAGCAGGCCCTGCAGGCCGCCGTCCTGCTCTGGAGAGCCCCCCCCTCAAGCAGGCCCTGCAGCCCCCCGTCCTGCTCTGGAGAGACCCTCCCAAGCAGCCCCTGCAGGCCCCTGTCCTGCTCTGGAGAGCCCCCCCCTCAAGCAGCCCCTGCAGGCCCCGTCCTGCTCTGGAGAGCCCCCCCAAGCAGCCCCTGCAGGCCCCGTCCTGCTCTGGAGAGCCCCCCCAAGCAGCCCCTGCAGGCCCCCGTCCTGCTCTGGAGAGCCCCCCCAAGCAGCCACTACAGGCCCCGTCCTGCTCTGGAGAGCCCCCCCCTCAAGCAGGCTCTGCAGGCCCCCGTCCTGCTCTGGAGAGTCCACCCCCCCCAAGCAGCCCCTGTAGGCCCCCGTCCTGCTTTGGAGAGCCCCCCCCCCTCAAGCAGGCCCTGCAGGCCCCGTCCTGCTCTGGAGAGCCCCCCCCCAAGCAGTCCCTGCAGGCCCCCGACCTGCTCTGGAGAGCCCCCCCTCAAGCAGCCCCTGCAGGCCCCCATCCTGCTCTGGAGAGCCCACCAAAGCAGCCCCTACAGGCCCCGTCCTGCTGTGGAGACCCCCCCCCCTCAAGCAGGCCCTGCAGGCCCCCGACCTGCTCTGGAGAGCCCCCCCCTCAAGCAGCCCCTGCAGGCCCCGTCCTGCTCTGGAGAGCCCCCCCCTCAAGCAGCCCCTGCAGGCCCCGTCTTGCTCTGGAGAGTGCACCCCCCCCCAAGCAGCCCCTGCAGGCCCCGTCCTGCTCTGGAGAGCCCCCCCCCAAGCAGCCTCTGCATGCCCCCGTCCTGCTTTGGAGAGTCCCCCCCCCAAGCAGCCCCTGCAGGCCTCCGTCCTGCTCTGGAGAGGCCCCCCCCAAGCAGCCCCTGCAGGCCCCGTCCTGCTCTGGAGAGCCCCCCCCCCAAGCAGCCCCTGTAGGCCCCCGTCCTGCTCTAGAGAGCTCCCCCCAAGCAGCCCCTGCAGGTCCCGTCCTGCTCTGGAGAACCCCCCCCAAGCAGCCCCTGCAGGCCCCCGTCCTGCTCTGGAGAGCCCCCCCAAGCAGCCCCTGTAGGCCCTCGTCCTGCTCTGGAGAGCTCCCCCCAAGCAGCCCCTGCAGGTCCCGTCCTGCTCTGGAGAGCCCACCAAAGCAGCCCCTGCAGCCCTCCGTCCTGCTCTGGAGAGCCCCCCCAAGCAGCCCCTGCAGGCCCCGTCCTGCTCTGGAGAGCCCCCCCAAGCAGCCTCTGCATGCCCCCGTCCTGCTTTGGAGAGTCCCCCCCCCAAGCAGCCCCTGCAGGCCTCCGTCCTGCTCTGGAGAGGCCCCCCCCAAGCAGCCCCTGCAGGCCCCGTCCTGCTCTGGAGAGCCCCCCCCCCCCAAGCAGCCCCTGTAGGCCCCCGTCCTGCTCTAGAGAGCTCCCCCCAAGCAGCCCCTGCAGGTCCCGTCCTGCTCTGGAGAACCCCCCCCAAGCAGCCCCTGCAGGCCCCCGTCCTGCTCTGGAGAGCCCCCCCAAGCAGCCCCTGTAGGCCCTCGTCCTGCTCTGGAGAGCTCCCCCCAAGCAGCCCCTGCAGGTCCCTTCCTGCTCTGGAGAGCCCACCAAAGCAGCCCCTGCAGCCCTCCGTCCTGCTCTGGAGAGCCCCCCCAAGCAGCCCCTGCAGGCCCCATCCTGCTCTGGAGAGCCCCCCCAGCAGCACCTCCAGGCCCCCGTCCTGCTCTGGAGAGCCCCCCCGAAGCAGCCCCTGCAGGCCCTGTCCTGCTCTGGAGAGCCCCCCCAAGCAGCCTCTGCAGGCCCCGTCCTGCTCTGGAGAGCCCCCCCCCCCCAAGCAGCCCCTGTAGGCCCCCGTCCTGCTCTAGAGAGCTCCCCCCAAGCAGCCCCTGCAGGTCCCGTCCTGCTCTGGAGAACCCCCCCCAAGCAGCCCCTGCAGGCCCCCGTCCTGCTCTGGAGAGCCCCCCCAAGCAGCCCCTGTAGGCCCTCGTCCTGCTCTGGAGAGCTCCCCCCAAGCAGCCCCTGCAGGTCCCGTCCTGCTCTGGAGAGCCCACCAAAGCAGCCCCTGCAGCCCTCCGTCCTGCTCTGGAGAGCCCCCCCAAGCAGCCCCTGCAGGCCCCATCCTGCTCTGGAGAGCCCCCCCAGCAGCACCTCCAGGCCCCCGTCCTGCTCTGGAGAGCCCCCCCGAAGCAGCCCCTGCAGGCCCTGTCCTGCTCTGGAGAGCCCCCCCAAGCAGCCTCTGCAGGCCCCGGTCCTGCTCTGGAGAGTCCCCCCTGAAGCAGCCCCTTCAGCCCCCGTCCTGCTCTGGAGAGCCCCCCCTGAAGCAGCCCCTGCAGGCCTCCGTCCTGCTCTGGAGAGCCCCCCCCCAAGCAGCCCCTGCAGGCCCCGTCCTGCTCTGGAGAGCCCCCCCCCAAGCAGCCCCTGCAGGTCCCGTCCTGCTCTGGAGAACCCCCCCAAGCAGCCCCTGCAGGCCCCGTCCTGCTCTGGAGAGCCCCCACCCCCTCAAGCAGGCCCTGCAGGCCCCATCCTGCTCTGGAGAGCCCCCCCCCCAACCAGCCACTGCAGGCCCCGTCCTGCTCTGGAGAGCCCCCCCAGCAGCACCTCCAGGCCCCCGTCCTGCTCTGGAGAGCCCCCCCGAAGCAGCCCCTGCAGGCCCTGTCCTGCTCTGGAGAGCCCCCCCCAAGCAGCCCCTGCAGGCCCTGTCCTGCTCTGGAGAGCCCCCCCCAAGCAGCCTCTGCAGGCCCCGGTCCTGCTCTGGAGAGTCCCCCCCCCCCACCCCCCAAGCAGTCTCTGCAGCCCCCGTCCTGCTCTGGAGCCCCCCCCCTCAAGCAGCCCCTGCAGCCCCCGTCCTGCTCTGGAGCCCCCCTCCAAGCAGCCCCTTCAGCCCCCGTCCTGCTCTGGAGAGCCCCCCCCCAAGCAGTCTCTGCAGCCCCTGTCCTGCTCTGGAGAGCCCCCCCCAAGCAACCCCTGCAGCCCCCCGTCCTGCTCTGGAGCCCCCCTCCAAGCAGTCTCTGCAGCCCCCGTCCTGCTCTGGAGAACCCTCACCCCTGTGTCCATCCACTCTGTGCCTTCTGCAGCTTGTTGCCTGCATCCCCTCTTCTTCCTTGGCGCTCGTGCATCTCTCCCCCCCTTTGCCCTCAGGTTCCAGGGGCCTTATTTAGGAAGGCCTTGCGCCGCCGGTGCGTCACTTTTTCCCATGTTAAAAGTGACGCACCGGCAGCGCATGGCCTTCATAAATAAGGCCCCAGATATCCCATAATGAGCTCTATGCTGAGCCCAGTGCCTGCCAACAATGCCCTGAGTGTCAGTGCTCCAGGAGATGAGGGGCGGAGCTCTTTGGGATCCTTCTCTCTGCTGTGATCGGTCGGTTAACATTGTTAATGGTTCGTATTAATGTATAGTGAACCGACTACTCCTGCTCCAAATCTTGTCATTACTGCCCTGCCTGCAGCACTTACGTGTTTCCTACTGAAAGTGTCTTTTTGTATGAGCGTTCCATATTGCGCTGAAAAATATTAAACTGTGCAATGGCGCCTTCGTATCGGGACAACGCGGGGTTCGTGTTTGCAAGAGGGGGCAGCGGCTGCTATCACTTAGCCGGGAGCGGGAGCTCAGAGGCACGAGTCCGCCCAATATTTGAAAGAAGCTCTCTGGTGAGCAGCAGGGGGGGGGGTGCCCCCATAGACGAGCGTAACTGGGACTGGGCATGGGCTGGCACGGCACATACACCCAACTCAGTCCACCTTGCATTTCCAAGGATGAGGGTGTGCCCAGAAGGTCCTGCTGCAGTCGGAGTGTGGGCAATCCGCCAGATTGTCCCTACACCCGCCCCTAGGAGCGTGAGTCACCGTACTACCCCCAAGGGGGAGAGCAGCACCTCAGTCCATGGAGGGAGAGGTTTGTGGGAGGTCAGTGCGGGGAATAAGAGAGGTAGTTATAGGGGCAGTGTGTGGTTGTGCCGGTGCAAGGGCCTCAGAGGCATCGCTTCTAGGCCACCAGGGAACCCCTCAACGTCTGAAGTTCATGTAACAGTCCATCCCATGGGGCAGCTGTGGGCACTTGGCCAGCCGCGGATCTCCTCCGTCTGAGCGCCACTGCTTCGGTCCTACCCCACTTGAGAGTTGCTGCACACCAGTGTTGAATACTCAAGAGGGTGTGAGACGTCCAATATATCACTATGGATCATTGGTCTATAAGGAGGGCCAAGTCCAGGAAAAGGTTGGTCACCATGTGTGCTATCTTCCATTTAAAGGTGCACAATAGTACCCCTCCAATGGTGAGGAACCCCTCCCGGCCTCTCACCTCTGCCAGAGCCTCCAAGACTCTTTGCCAGAGAGCCGCGACCAGTGGGCAGCTCCATAACATATGCGCTATCTCGACATTCGATGCACGACATTGGGGACAGAGCAGAAAAACCCAAACATTGTATGCAGGCTTGCAGGTGTAGGTCCGCCCTATGGAGAATACTGTGCCGTATACACTGGAATTTAATGTTCCAAAATACCGTCCACGGATAGTATAGGGGTCCAGCCCACTCAATGGCTGTGAAACTTTGGCCCACCCCTCTCTCCCTTGTTCGACGTGTTGCCTCAGGGGTCCAGAGTGGTGTGTGTTAGAGCCCACACCAACCACTTCATAAGCCTGTGCCTGCTGCTCGTGATGTGAAGCGTGTGTACACTTGGGCGATGCTGTGGCTCAGAGTCTACTATGTCCCACAGGATCTCCACAACAGCCAACAGCCTGCATTAGGCAAGAAATGCCCTGCAGGGAGATCATACTCCTCCCGTTACTGGTCAAAGTTACCCCTCCAACAACTTACTTGGACAGATCATTCAGTTATTGAATTTTTTATTTAGGATCCCATAGATCTCAAAATCCCTAAACCAGCTACATTATATACTCGTAGGCAATGGCACAAAGTCTCTGCGGAAAACTTTCAAACCGTTTTTTTGAGACCTCAAAACTCTGCATCGGACAATATTGAGGAAGCCCTGTCCAAATATAACTCAGCTGTCTCAATAGCCATTGACCATTAAGGGAAGAGGTGTAGCGCAGCGGCCAGGGCGACTGACGCTGCACGCTGGGGATCACGGTTTGATCCCCGGCACCGGCGGCAGGGGTCTGCCCAGCACCATGTGACCCTGGGTAATAGCTTGCTTAATCTTCCCAACGGCCCCCAGCGCCGGGATGCCTACGGGTAGCTGTGCGCTTTACAAATACTGGATTTTTTACCACATTGCACCTCTGAAATCCTCCTTGAACCATCCCAATCGCCCAGAGGCAGTCTGGATCTCGACTCATCTGCGAGTTCAAAAACAACATTGCAGGAAGTTGGAGAGAATCTGGCGCGCTTCTCATAATGAGGCGGACAGAGATCGGTTCCATTCCACTCTGTCCAGCTATCATAAAAATATAAAAACAGCACAGAAAACCCATATAACATCACAGTTAGCCCAGGCGGGCAACTCTTCGAAAACCCTGCACTAAATTCTTAAGTCCTTCATTAATCCCAAGGCATGTGAAAGCTTAGAGGCCTCCTCCCAACGGCTGTGTTATGATATTGCTCTCTATTTTGCACAAAAGATATAGCTTATCTATGGAAAAATTACTGCAGCAGGAAGCCTGCAGCAGACCCCTATGGCATTGGACCAATTGAATATAATAAACTCTCAGTTGTTAGAGAACTTCCCCACTATTACATTAGTAGAGGTTGAATCACTGATCCACAAGATAAAGTCTGGGTCCCCTTCTGACCATATTCCAGCTAAAGTCATTCCGTCCTTAGCCAAACATCTGTCTCCCTCGGTTCAATCTCTTATTAACCTCTCCCTAACAGAGGGCCATGTACCGCTGGAGTGGAAAGTTGTTCAGGTTAGACCACTAAAACTCTGTGGACAAACCTCTCTAACCTCCGTCCGATCTCACTCCTTCCAGTCCTGAGTAAATTAATGGAAAAACATGTCAATACCCACCTTGCCAACTATGCGAACTGACTGGATGTTTAGATTAGGCCTGGGCGGTAAATTCCGTTCCGCTCGCGGAATTTGCGGAATTCGGGTAATTTCACGTTCCGCGAAGAACGCAAAATTGACAAAAATCCCACAATCCGCAGCTTTGCGGAATTTTTTGCTTCTTCGCGCTTTCAAAATGCTTGCTCGCGAGCTATTTCTCCCCGGGCACGCAAACAGCATTCGCGGACAGGCAAAAATCATTGCGAACATGCAGAACAAGCATTTCCGCATGTTAGCGGAACTTTACATGTTCGCAGAGGTTTTTTACCGTTTCGCGGAGCTTTGCGTAGAGCGACTACGCAAATTCCACCCACCCCTAGTTTAGATCCTTCCCAGTCCGGTGTTAGGCCCAAATACTGCACCAAATCAGCATTACTAGCGGTCACAGATAACATCAGGATATTAAACATATATATATATATTACCTACTGGCGGTCGCCAGTAGGTAGTTATAGTTAGGATTGATTTCCATAGGGAAATCGCAACATTCTATTGGGAATAACTTTGGCGCCTGTTGAGAAATCTGCCTGAATTTTTCCTCAACTTTGCCTCGCGGCTCTTCGCTCCTTCCCTGAAAGTTTGGGGGGGGATCCGTCAATTGGGGGCCGAGATAAAAGGGGGGTCCCAAAACGTGTTTTCCCCATGTTAATTTCCATAGGGCGGTCAAACTCATTTTTAGCTCGAACGGCTGAATGGATTTCCACCAAACTTGCCAAAATTGTAGGGACTGCTAGCCCAATGTGCCTTTGCTATGTCTCAAGATATGTGCTCAAGTGGATTTTGAGTAATTTAGGTTAAAAAAAATATATATATCTATAAGCGCGCCACGCGAGTTCGCTCGCGGAAAGCTGATTGGCTCTCGGGTGTCTGTAAACATTCCAAAGAGTCCGGAACGGCCGCCATCTTGTGTCTCGGTAGGATCGAGACACAAGAGGTGGCAAAAAACAAAGGGGCAAATGACCAAAAGAGGGCAGGGTAGACCCCCCGACCCCCTAGGTTTGATGTGGGCGCCATAAAAGACTCCTCGGGGCAAACAAAATAAATATTTTTTTTAGGAATATTCGTGGGGGAGCTCTGAAAAGAGCTTTTGGTTCTGTGGCTGTTTTAGTTACCTACAAGTACGTCCCACACACACCCACACGCACACAACCCCACACCCCACACCCACACACTCCCCACACACACCTCACACACACACACCTCCACCCACACCCAAACACCCCACACCCCCACACCGACACCTTACACATCCACACCCACACACACACACTCACACACACACCTCACCCCCCCAACACACACACACGCACACACAGATACCTCACAGACACACCTCACACATCCCACACACACACACATCCCCCCCACACACACACACAGACACACACCTCACAGACACACCCACACATCCCACACATACACACACATCCTACACACATACCCCCCACACCCACACACACCCCACACACACCTCACACCCCCACACCCCCACCTACACCCAAACACCCCACACACCCACACCCACACACACACCTTACACACCCACATCCCCACCCACACCCACATACCCCACACACCTACACACACCTATACACCTCATCCCCCCTCAGACACACACACACACACACACACCTCACAGACACTCCCCACACATCCCCCACACTCACCTCCCCCCCACACATGGGGAAAACTCAATGAAACACTAAAAAATTAATTTAAAGTGCTTAGAGGTAGGGTAGCTCTGAATAGAGTTGTTGTGTTGTTTGGGTGTTTTAAGTACCAACATGTAGGTACCAATGCTGAGTCTTAAATTTAATGTACACCTTTTCCTCTGTAGATAATTTGCATGTTGTTACAGAAGTTATTTTGGTATATGGAATCCATATCATAATCTGTCAGGAAAGCGGAAACAACATGGAAGCAGGAGATGAAAAAGAGATGTCAAATACACATTGGAGATAATATATTGGGAGAAAGGAAGTATCTATGAGCAAAATTACTATGTAACATAAAAAAGTTGCACAGTATACTATAAATCTGACTTTACATTATAATCAATTTGGTACTAGTTTATGAATTACATATAAAAATGAATAATGTCTCAAACAATTTTAGAATTATTAAATATAAATTTATTTTTCAGATTCTTTTTCAAAATTTGATAGAATTTCTAATAACAGATTGTCGGAAATGTCCTCATTTTGAATTAGCGAATCTACCGCTTCTACACATTGAACTAATTCATAGTCCCGTGATTTATCCATGAATTCTAAGTCATCATTGGGTTCAATAACTTGTTCATTGTTGGTCTCCAGAATAATTTTGAAGGAAATATTTTGCTCTCCTTCCATTTTTTTGCTGTAATTTGCATAAAAAATAAATATATCAGTAGAGATAGGGCACTGTTGGGTTTAAGTTCAGTCAGTTAGTTTTTATTTTTTAACAGTGAAGTTATCTTTGGGCAGTGTATGGTATCAGGCTGGAAGTACAAATATAAAAAAGTGTATATCATGAAGCCTAAGTAAATTTATAATTATAAAAGACAAGCCTAACTCCATCCATAACTATAACAGAGAAGTGTATCTCAATCTATAACTATTACAGAGGGATAGTATATAACTATCAGAAAATGTTTTCCAAATTAACTTAAAGTGCACAACATACTTCAGTTTTCAAAATAACATCTTACCTTTCAAAAAGAAGTTTAAGTTCTCAGTGGAAATGCTTTTGAAATGTACTTCAGGAAGTAGTAGTCAAAATGGCTGTGGTTCCCTCTCTTTCTTTATATATATTCATGTACATAACCAATCAAATGTCATGAAATAATAGTAGAAAATGAAAGTAACATTTTAATTGGTTGTAAATTCTAACATTTCAGATGTGTTTTTGTCAAGTAATTCACCTCAGGATATTTAGAGAGGGCTACAGGCTAAATGGTTCAATGGAATTCCACCAAATTTGGGAAAATGGTAGGGACTGGTATGTAGTATGGCCTATTCTATATTTGGTGAAAGTGTCTCCAGTGGTGTTTATGTAAATTAACTTTTAAAAATTTTTGGGAGCGCTTCCCGGTGAGCGCCCCGGTACGCGTACCGGTAAGCGCAACGGGAGTCCTCCATTTTGTGTTTCGGTAGATTTGAGTCAGAAAATGGCAGACAAACAACTTTGGGAATGGGTATAAGGGGGCACGGTAGGCACTCCCTGACCCAATAGGTTTTCTGAGGGGGTCTTAGGAGGCCCATATAGGCCAAAAAGAAAAATTTGATTTTCGCGGGGGGAGCGCCCGGTACGCGCACCGGAAAGCGTACCGGGGAGCGTACTTTGGTGAAAAATAGTGAAAAAAGTTAGAAAAAAATAATCATTTGGAGTGATCAGAGATAGGGTAACCCTGAAAAGGGCTTTTGGGTTCTGTGGCTGATTTAGGTACCTACAAGTAGGTACCAATGCACAGTGTTAAATTCAGGAGGAACATTCTATTCCCCTCATCTGAGAAGTGCACACCATCTCCTCTGTAGATATCTTGCATGTTGTAATGCAAGTTGTTGTTGTATATTGAACCCATTCCATAGTCTCTCATGTAAGCAGAAACAGATTTATTCACATGTTTCCGTGCTTTTTCAAATTGTGGACAAAATTGGTTGGACCACTTCCATTTCTGTCTTTGGCATATATTGGAATATACCAAGGCAGTTTGAGGAAAACGTGTCATCAATTGCCCAAAGGTGTCCTTTAAAACCATTTCCAGACCTACCCCAGTCAAAGTGCCTAGGTCATTTCCACCACAGTGCAAAATTATGAGGTCAGGGTGCGGCAGATGGTAAAAGGTTTTTACCAATGGTATCTATTGATGACATCTCAATCCTCTTTGGCCAATCTATTTTATGTGCACATTTGGTAAATCAAGGTTGTGAAAATTTCTGTTAGATGCATACCTTTGAGCCCAGTGAATGTAGCTATGTCCAATAATCCAGACAGAGTACATGGTGAGAGGAGGTTCTGGTGAAGGCAGATGAAGTGTAGAAATGAAATGGCAGTTGGAACAGTAGGAGTTTGCAAAAAATAAAATTGTGGAGTTTCAGTGCTCTTGAATCACAAGCAATGATTGGTGGATTCAGATAGTTGAAAACTGAAAGTTAGGGTGCATGGTTCTGTTGTGTGAAAGAAGTCATTTGAATGGTTAAAAAACAGTAATTTAAAGAAAGATTGCAGCAGATAAGCTGGTGTATTCACAGGTCAAACATCCTTGCTGAGGTGATTTGCAACATTGTAGAATAAACTTTTAATCCTGGGAGCTCAGTGAGGAGGGAGTTGCTATGGTAACAGGTAGAAAGGGCTGAGTGGGGGAAGGGTGTTGATTTGAAAATAAAGAGGGAAGAGTTTTGATTGGTTACCATGAGCAATATGTGTGTAGAATTAGAGATTTTCTGTGCCATTAATGGTTGCAGTGCCTGGAGAACATACCTTTTGCTCTGCTAAAGAAATATTGGTGTGTGTATCTGACACTGTTCTGAATCTCTCAAAGCATTTGTAAAGGTGAGTTATGATTCATTTAGATAGAGAGTTTAGATTAAGAAGCACATTGATTTTCTTTGCTTTTGGTTTGTGTGATGCTTTTAAAAAATGCATGGTTTCTATATTTGCAAAATAGAGGATTTGTATTTTGTGAAATAGTGATGTTTCAGTAGTGAAGTTGAATGGTTGTACATAGGACTTGCACTCTATATCTAAAATGTTATTTTAAAAATCAATTTTAGGGTAAATCAATGGGTTTCAGTAGTGAAAATGAATGCTTGTATATAGGATATGTGGTCTGTTTTAAAAATGTGAAATAAAAAACGGTTTTAGGGCAAATTAATGGCTTTCAGTAGTGAAAATGAATGCTTGTACATGGGACCTGTGTTATGTTCCTAAAATGGTAATTGAAAAACGAGTTTAGTGCAAAATAATGGTTTTTACTTATGAAAATGAATGCCTGTAAATAGGATCTGTGCTCTGTTCATAAAATATTAAATAAAAAACGGTTTTAGGGAAAATTAATGGCTTTCAGTAGTGAAAATGAATGCTCGTACATAGGACCTGTGTTATGTTCCTAAAATGGTAATTGAAAAACGGTTTTAGTGCAAATCCATGGCTTTAACATTTTTAAGAAGGAATAAATAGTGTGTGCTTAATTACATAAAAATATTTGAATCTTTTACAAACATGTTATCTGTTTTACCTAAGATTAGGAAACAGATTGAGTTTCTTTGCTGTTGGTTTGTTTAATTTTTTGGGTAATGCTTGGTAGGAATGTTTGCAAGAGATAGGAAACACATTTTGTAAAATAGTGACTTTTCAGTACTGAAATGGAATGATTTTACATAGGACTTGCACTGTGTTTCTAAAATGTTATTGAAAAAACGATTTTGGGGCAAATTAATAGCTTTTACATTTTTGAGAAAAAATAAAAAATGTGTGCATGATTAAGTAAAATAATTTGAAGGTTTCATAATCATGTCACCTGTGTTACCTCACATTAGGAAGCACACTGAGAGCTTTATTTATGAAAACAGCGATGCATCACTTTTCACTGTGCACTCCTTGTGACACCAATGATGCATTATATTTAATGTATGACGCATCATGTTTCTAGGACTTACAGATAAGTCAGTATTTGTGATGTATCTGTAAGCGCAAAAGTGACGAATTGTTGGAGTGTGTCACAAAAATGACGCAACTCCTGCAATGCATACTTTCACATGGGGAAAGCCCCATGTGAAAGTGTTTGCCTCAGTGTTATGGCTGCTGTTAGGCAGGTGCAAGATTTTGTAAATGTACAGCAATTTATATAGCGCAAATCAACAAGCGGCTTCTAAGCGCTTGCTTAGGGAACCTGTCCTGTTATTCCCTTGTGAGATAACCCCGGCAGGGTATCCGCAAGGTGAAAGCCAGGCATCCCGCTGCGAGGGGCCGTTGTGGAGATTAAGCAAGCTATTGCCCAGAGTCGCAGAGTGTGAACCCAGTAGGCACCGGAGCGAGAATTGTCGAGTCCATGGACATTTTAGGACTCAAGACCCCGCCGAGCCGGGAATTGAACCCTGGTCCCGGGCTGACCTCTGCTTCCAGGTCTGCCTCCTTAACCAGTGAGCCACACTTCTCCATTTTGACGTAACAGTGTCCTAAAAGTGACGCAGTGAAATCTCAATCATGTCACCTGTGTTACGTCAGGTTAGGAAGTAGATTGTGCAGATGAGGTGAGGAATGTCCAGAGGGACAGAGGAGGTGAGGTCTGTGTTCAAGACTGTAGTGGGAGAGAGGCTTTTCTTGGAGAGCTTAGGTGGTGAGACCTGTGTCTAAGAGTGCAGTGGACTAGGCTTCATGAAGCCTATCCCTCACTGCACTCTTAGAAACAGGTGTCAAGTTCTTTGCACCCGTGGACAGATCTCTCTTCTACTACACTCTTCAATAGAGGCCATACCTCTTGTGCACCCCAAGACAATCCTTACCTCATCTGCAACCCTGAATAGACTTCAACTAATTGGCATGTTTAGACAAGCCTCATGTTATTTACACCCTTGGACATGCGGTAGGATTGTTTGCAAGAGAGAGGAAATGTATTTTGTAAAATAGTGAGTTTTCAGTATTGAAATGGAATGCTTGTACAGTCTTATGTGTGCTGTGAGGCAGGCGCAAGATTTTGACGTAACAGTGTCCTAAAAGTGACGCAGTGAAATCTCATTGATTTCACTGCGTCACTATTACGAGGCTTTCTGCGGAGAAATAACCCTTCTGTGTACATTAAACCTGGCAGAGGTATAATGTGGCGCAGAGGTTGAAAAAGTGACGCATCTACCTACATACGTCACTTTTTAAATATGGCGCAACAAGGCATATGTTTTATGACGCTGATGTGTCAGAAAAAGTGACGCATCAGCAGTGGAAAACTGATGCAGGGCTTTATAAATGAGGTTCATCTTTTTTTTGCACACTACTCCAGTTTAGTCCTGTCCACTGCACTCTTGGACACAAGCCTCATCTTTTGTGCTTCACAGGACAGGCTTAATTACATCTGCACTCCTGCTTAGGCCTCATAATCTTTTTTTAGAATAACATTTGAAAAACAGAGAAAAGCTTATATGTATAAGCTTTTCATTACACTACTGAAACATTTTTGGGGCAAATTAATGTCTTTTACATAGTGTCTGCATGATTAAATACATATATGTCATCCTTTCATAAAAATTTCACCTGTGTTGCCTTACATTAGGAAGTAGATTGTGTAGATGAGGTGAGGCATGTCCAGAGGGACAGACAAGGTGAAGCCTGTGTTCAAGACTGTAGTGGGAGAGAGGCCTTTCCTGGAGAACATAAGTGGTGAAGCCTGTGTGTAAGAGTGCAGTGGACTAAACTTTATGAAGCTTATCTCTTACTGCACTCGTAGACACAGGTCTCACTTTCTTTGTACCTGTGGACATACCTCTCTTCCACTACACTCTTCAATGTATGTCTCACCTCTTCTGCACCCCTTGAGAATCCTCAGTTGATGTGTAACCCTGAATAGATTGTTTGCTTTTTGTCATTGCTTTGTTGTTTGATAATAGTGGTCTATAATGTGCTATTTTTTTGTTTAACACAGATTGAAAACAAGATTTCAAGAGTAAGGAAATATGCCCTCAAGGCAAAGATCAAGGAAATTTGAAATACGGTTTAAAACAAAAACAGCATCGGAATTACAGCAGTCCTCCACAACAAAGACTTCAAAAAACAGGAAAGAAGTTCCTGGTAAGATAACTAAGTCTTTTTTACGGAACGTATGTAGAACAAAAATAAATGTTGGACAGCATGTAGAAAAAGAGAAGGAGAGAGTAATTTTGAAAAGGAAGGAGAGGCCCTCAAAAAATGTTAACACTGGAGCAGGAGAGAATAATATGTATCGAAATAGAAGGCAGAATCAGTTTAGAGACATTCGTAAACGAATGTTTCGCAATAGGGTGGTTTTAAATTTGTTAAAAAACATTAGGAAAGGCAAACAGAGAGTTGCTTTTTATAAGAAAAAGAAAAATGTAGAGAAGATTGTTGATCAGGCTTTTGAAGTTAAGAAAAAATTATTTATTTTAATAATCAATAGAATTAGGACACTTAACAAGACAATTGATGTTTTTAAATCAAACAGTAGATGGAAAAGAGTAATTAATCGGACTAATTTTTGTAAGGTTTTTTCAGGAGAATGGATGCACAGTTCAAGTTGTGAGCCATTTTTTTAATGAGGAGAGTTACTTTCAGGAGAATGATTTAGTGCATGCAGTTGACACCAGTGGTCGAGCGTATGAAGTGAAAGACGGTTGTCCGATTGAAAAAGAGAAACTTGTGCCTAGAGAACCAGAAGAGGTGTTAACTGATGAAGTTTTAGGGAGACGTACTAAGGGTCCAGTGTACACTTGGAAGTGTAGTCGTATTTGTAGTGTGCGACAGGAATCAATTGATTTGTTTTGTAATTTCTTACGTACATATAGTAAGAAAAGTCTAAAGCAGAAAGTGAAGTTGTTGAAAGACTTAGATCCTTGCAGAGTGAGAGAAAACACAGGTTTGCAAGGGCATTCACTGGCTTGTCTTTCTAGAAAAGTCTTTCAGAGTGTTTTTCATCATTTTAGGATGTTAGCAGTGCATCATACCAAAATGAGGAAATTAGTGAGAATGTTGTATTATGCAAAAACTCCAGCACTTAAGCTTAAACAATTAAACAGTGCTCTTTTGCATGGAACTGAATTAGATGTGAAGAAGATTTGTGAAGAAATTGAGATTTGGTATTTTGGTGAAAAAGAGGACAGTGTAGAAATTGACACAGCAATTCAAGGTAATGTGGAAGAGAATGTACAGATTTAAAGTACATAAAAGTTTGAGCAGGAAATTACCAGGTTTAAGGTGAAATCAAGTGAAAGGCTGAATTTTACTTGTGTGTGTTGTCAACAAAGTCACTATAAACATCAAACTAGATTAGTTGATTTATACGTAAAAAGTGAAAAGATGAATAATTATGAGTGGAAGGATTTTGCAACTTATTTGTGGGTGGAGAATTGTTTTGATTTGAGTTGTGATCAGCGTATTTGTAAATATTGTTATGATAAATTAAATCAAAACAGAATGCCTTCCAGAGCTGTTCATAATAATCTGGAGTTGGTAGACATTCCCCGTGAATTGATGGATTTAAATACTATGAGTCTATTTTGATTCAATGTGTCTATCCTTTTCAGGCAATTGTTCGCATGGAGCCTAAGATAGGGAAATTGCCTCCTACAGATTTGCAGAGAGGATTAAAGGGAAGAGTTGTTTATTTGCCTCTAGATTTGAAAAAAAATATTGATACAATTGTATAGAAAAAGTAGAAGAGGAACCTTTAGTTATTCTAGTTAATGGGGTTCCGACAAAGAGTAAGAAAATCTGGCAAGATTTATTGGATGTTAGGAAAGTCAAAAAGGCAACGTTGTATTTACTTAAAAACAATGAGTATTACAAAGATGTATGTGTTGCAGCAGAGGAAACAGCTGCAGATGAAGACACTGATTGTTCAGGCGGCCAAATTGAAAAAGTTGATGTGTCTAGAAGTGAAGAAATATATGAACATTATACTGTTCATCCTTTGCATTCCAAAGAAGTAATGGGGAATGCAATTGAATTGTTTCAAATGAAAGCAGCAAAAGGAAGTCCCATGAGTGTATAGGAGAAAAGTTTGGAAGCTCGTTGTTTCCCACAGCTATTTCCAACAGGTCGAGGTGGACGATATGACGATCGACCACTTCAAATTCCTGCATCTGAATATCGAACTGTAAGATTATATGCTGAAGATCCAAGGTTTCGTCAATGCATTCCCTATTTGTTTCATTTACTGTATGAAAGTGACTTGTCTGGGCTTTCTTATGCAGTAAACCATATACTGAAAAGTGGAGCACATCTGCAAAATTTCGGCGAGGGACTTTATGGAGAAAGTGAATCTGCAAGATAATATTTTGGAATCTCATTTAATCAATCTCATGGCATGTCAGCGTGGTACAAACGAGTATTGGTACCGTCGTCATGGGGAATTGAAATGTATGCTAAGAAACTTAGGAACTCCTACATGGTTCCTCACTCTTAGCTGTGCCGAGTATGCATGGGATGACTTACTTGAATTTCTACGCGAGGCAAATGCAAATATACAAAATATAGAATTCAAAACAGCTGGAGAACTGTGTTCTTTGGATCCAGTGAATGTATGCAGATATTTCAATCATAGATTTGAAGCTATGATGTCTTTTATTACCAACAAAAAAAATCCTCCCCTTGGAGAGGTTTTGGCTTTCTTTTGGAGAAAGGAGTATCAAGCGAGAGGTGCTCCTCACATTCATATGTTGTTGTGGATTAAAGATGCACCCAAATTTGGAAAAGATTCGGATGAGACAGTGATGAGCTTCATTGAAGAGTATTCAACATGTGCTGTTCCGAAAACTACCAAAGAAAACAGTTTAAGGCAACAAGTTTTACGCTTTCAATCCCATCGTTGTGGAAAGTACTGTCGTCGAAAATTCAGAAACAAGGACAAGTTCTACACAAAATGTCGTTTCAGCTTACCACGACCAGTGATTTCTAAAGGAAGAGTAAATAATTTGATGTCTTCTCTGCGACATACTGTGACGAGGAAGTCACCAAAAAATACATACAATTTAAAAAGAAACGAAGAGTCCAAGTACATCAACGACTAAAACCCAGTGATTTTGTCCATGTGGAATGCTAACATGGATATTCAATTTGTTGCTGACAACTCTATTGCTGTGGCTCGATATGTGATGTCTTACATCACAAAAAAAAGACAGAACTGAAGGACATGTGGGAGGACATTTCACATGAAAAGAGTCTAAGCAAGAAATTATACAGTTACAGTCTAAAGATGTCGCATCGAGAAATTGAAACATATGAATGTTCTGATCGATTGTCATCAGCAAGTCTCTATGCCAAATCTAGAACCATCATTTGGGTGAGTTTAGGTCTTGCTGCAACACGAAATCGAGTTTTGAAATCTGTACAAGAGATAGAGTATTTGGCGGAGAAAGAACCAGAAAGTACAGATATTTTGAAGACAAACATGTTGGATACATACTATCCAAATAGAAGTCCTCAGCTTGAGAACGCTTGTCTCTATGAAGTTCTTCAAAGCTATATTTATAAGAGGAACATCAGAGAAGATATCAATAATGGAATATATGCTGTCATTGGATGTGAAGGATGTCTAGTGAAACAGAAAAAAGGCCATTTGATTAATCATCGAAAATTGAGTTGTGAAAATCCAGACAAAAGGGAATTTTACTATTTAGCTCTTTTGCAACTCTTTAAGCCATGGCATACAGAAGAGGAACTACTTGGAGATTTTCTCTGTTACGAAGATTCTTTTAATGCAGCCAAAGATACCATAGAATGTCCTGTTTTTTCAAATTATCTGCAAATGTTGAACGAAGAAATAGAGCAAGAAGCCACAATTGCTGCAGAGATTGCTAGAGACAGTTCTCAAGACAGTCAGAGTTCTGCTTCATTGAGTCAGGATCCACTTGGAGGACCAATTATTCAAAATGAAGCTGCCACTGCCATGGATGAGGTGGAAAGAGCTATGGAACAAGCTCAAGATGATGTAGTTAACTTAGAAGATTTGGTGAAACAACTAAACCTTGAGCAGAAACAGATATATGACGAAGTCACAGAACAGGTTGAACATGGATTCAGTCATGAGAAGAAAGAGTGCTCATGTACATCATTTAAGCCTGTCCAACTGTACGTGAGTGGAGAAGCGGGAACTGGAAAAAGTTTTCCGATTAAAGCAATTGCAACTTATCTGCAGAAACGGACTGAATCACCGCTGTCTTGTGTTGTTACCGCTCCAACTGGGCTGGCAGCATATAATATTAAAGGGATTACTTTACATCGTTTACTGATGCTGCCAGTGGAGCATGATAACAAATTGCAATATGACAAGCTTTCTGGAGATGCGTGTTCCGAAGTTTCGAGAGTCTTGAAGAAAATGAAACTTCTTATCATTGATGAAGTAAGCATGGTGTCAAATATAATGCTTGCTTTTGTACATTTGAGAATGCAAGAAATTCTTAGAACAGACTATGATGTCTTATTTGGAGGAAAACATATTATTGTTTTTGGAGATCTACTGCAGTTGACTCCAGTGAAAGGTCAACCAGTGTTTAAAATGGTCACGCATGAAGATACGAGGAAGTGCCTAGGAAGCATTGGAAAAGTTAATATATGGTTACATTTCAAATATGTAGAACTACTCCAAAATATGCGGCAGGCAAAGGATGAAGATTATAAAAATATTCTACAAGATGTAAGAATTGGAAAAATAAGTCAGCATGGGAAAGAAGCTTTACATGGACGATTAATTTCTAATTTGTACCCAAATGAAAACATTCTTCCAGAGAATATTTTTAAGAAAATGAATGAGAAGAAATCTGGCATATGTTTGATGCCTACTCTGAAAGAATGTTCCATGTTCAACAACAAAATGTTGAAGTTAGAAAATGAAGAGATAGTGAAACTGGAAGCTATAGATAAAATAGAGCATATGGGAGCAACAATTATTTTGTCAGAAAATTTGAAATCAAAATTGGATTCATTAGAGAAGACTATATCTAAAACTGCTGGTTTTGAAAAGACTCTGAATGTGTGTTTAAATTGTCGTATCATTTTGAGAAGGAATTTAAATGTTGAAAGAGGTCTGGTAAATGGAGCAATGGGTCATGTTGTCGGTTTTGTGAATTACAAAATTAGAGATGGAATTGAAATTTTAAAAATTAAATTTGATGTTATTGACGAAATAGAACACATTTGTCGTTGTTCAGCTAGATTTTTGCTTGTGAAAGACTTATATGTTCGCCGAAAACAGTTTCCTGTTTGTTTGGCATATGCAGTGACAATTCATAAATCTCAAGGTTTAAGTGTAGATAGTGCTTTGTTGAACATTGGAAGTTCTGTGTTTAAAGAGGGTATGGCATATGTGGCATTATCACGAGTCAGAACTTTATCAGGATTGTACTTGATTGAGTGTGATGAAACAAAGATTTCTGCTGATCTAGATTGTGTTAAAGAATACAATAGGTTAAGAAGAGACTATGCTCCACATTTGCCTCAATATCCTCTGTTTGAAAAACGTGTGGTAGGCCGAAAAAGAAGAAATGAGATTAATTGCAGTGAGGTACTAGCAAAAAGGCAAAAAGTAGATAAAAGTGTAATTATAAAGAGAAAGAAAAAGGATTCTGTTGAAGATGTTGCTGGATTTCATTTTGAAAACAGTTCTGGTGTCAACTGCTATGCTAATGTAGTAGTTAATGTTGTTTTTTTTCTTCAAAATTTACAAAAACAGATTGTTGAAAATCGGGATCGAACATTGTGCTGTTTATTGAGTTCTGTGTTAGAGAAATGTAGCAGTGATAGAGCAAAAATAGAAAGTGTTTCAGAAATTAGAAATCTTCTAGACATATCTTCTGGTCAAAATCAATTTTCACAGATAATTCAGCAGGATTGTAAGAAATTTATAAAGTATATGTTTGATGTATTGCAAGATGAAGGACTAGATATAAAAAATCTTTGTAACCTTTCTTATCAATGGCAACATGACTGTGATAACTGTACTTCATCAAGTACTACTAGAATAGACACTGAAAGATTTATATATTTGACTTTACCAGACTGCAAATCAGTGTCTTTCAATAATCTAGTTAAAGCAGCTGATCACAATATGGTGTGTACCCAATGTAAGTCTGCAATGCTGTCCACATTATTTCTACAAAGTTACGGTCACTATGTCATTTTAATGTTCCAACGATGTAGACCTGATGGAACGAAATTGACAACTTCTATTAAAAATGTTGTGGCTTCTCAGTTATCCATTTCAGGAAGAACATTTGGAACTGTAGCTATTATTTATCATGACGGTCCTTCAACAACATCAGGGCATTACACATGCTATTTAAAAAGTTGCAAAGGTTGGACCCTTTGTAACGATACTCATTTGACTTTTAAACAACGTTTGCCTTTTGACTTAAAAAATTCATATCTAGTGTTTTTAGAACCAAAATTTAAGTAAAGGTAATTGGCGTATGAAGACGGGAGCAGTTAATAAAGGTTAGTTTGCTATTTAAAATTATATTCAGAGTAAAAGTGATCAAGATAATATAAATAATTGATTTGTCATATAGGTACTGTAAGTGGATCTTATAGGAAGTGATATTAGTATTATTGGAAATGTTGAACATGAGTAAGTCACAGATGGAATTAGGTAAATTTAAATATTATGAAAATGTTGTTTGAGCCTTTTTTTCAGAACGTCGGAAAAACGGTAATTTTAGAGTTTGTTTTAATTCATTTGAGAATATAATGATACATCTGACACTATTTGGCCTTAAGGAATGGTGAAGGAATGAGCAAAGAGTTATGACTGAAAAGAAGGAGTATATGAAAATAATGAAAATATTTCAGATGTTCTTCAAGGTTGTCTTCTAGAAAGTCGATGAAATGGAATTTTTATAGAACAGCAGAGTATTTTCCAACGAAAAGGAACTTCATGATATACTATTTGGCCTAAAGAAAAAGTAAGTAAATCAAAGATTAGTGTACGTTTGTTATTTATAACTTTAGATGGTTTTTTTAAAAACACAATCTTTTTGATTGTGTTTTTTTTCCCCGCTGTAATATGATGAGTAGTTTGAACTCACTTTTTTAAGTGAAATTCAATATATTCTGAGAACAGCAAAAATAAAATAAACTATGTAACATGTTGTACAAGTTAATCTATAGTTTGTATTCTGTAATTTAAATTATATTCCCATTGTCTCACACTTACTTTTCTTTTTCCACCCTCTTTCAGCTCTTTTTACTCACTTATAATGTCTTTCTTTCACTCTCTTTCAACCCTGTTGTTTTTCTCCACTTCTTTCACAACCCCTCATTCTCATTTCAACTGTCTGCATCCCCTCTCTCACTTGCATAACTATTCAGCTTTCAGTCTGTCTGCTTTACTTTCCTTTTCCGTGTTTTCCTCCTTTGCTCTTTTAGTAATTCCTCTTTACTCACTCACCAGTATTGTCGCACTCTATCACTATAAATCATCCACTCTCCCTCGTTTATCTTTGTTTCCTCCTTTCTTTTGACCTCTTCTCTCTATTTTCCGTTCACTACCTCTATGTACTCAGTCCCTCACTCTCCTTGTTATGTTCACTTGTGTTTATCTACCTTCTATCATTTCTCTTACAACAACTTCACTGCTCCTCTCTCATCGTTCTTCAACCTATTTCTTTTAGTCCGGTTCCATTACTACCCCTCTTTTCCTTTCTTTCAATGTCCTTCTCTTTACATTCATCACCAAATTCGTTTCTCTCATTACCACTGTTTTAGTCGTTTTCTCCTCTGTTGTCTTTTTTTGCTCCCTTACTCATTTCCTTTGTTCACTCATTGTACTCCACCTCACTCAGTATTTCTCTTAGTGTGTCTCTTTACTAACTTCCTCACTCCATTTCCCTCAATCATTGTGTATTATTATCTCTCTCTTCATCCCTTCACTCAATGACTGTTCTTCACTTACTCTCAGTTATCTTCTATTCCTCATTCTTCTAAATGCATTCTTAATTAGACTCTTTTCCATCTCTGTCATTATCTTTTTACTTATTACTGTTTCTTGACTTAGTTTTACTAACTCACATTGTTTTAGTATCTTTCTTACCTTCAGTTCATTTCTCTGTTCTTCTCTTCCTCTCTGTCAGTGAATCTATATGCCTTACTCTTAGTAATTTGCTCTGCTTCTATTTCTTTTTCTCTCTTTTTTTCATTCTACTTTACTTTATTTCCCTTTCTATGTCCTTCACTCTTACTTTATTTCTAAATACACTGTTATGATTTTTAACCACTTCATTTGTATCTTTTAATTTAAAATACATATTTTACTAAATATAACTTATTTTTCTTCTCTCTTTCACAGATACAAAGTGTAGTAAAAAAATGTAATTACAGTTACATTTATTATATGGTAAGTGTCACTACAAAAATGTAGTTTGTCATCACCCTTTGCTTTAAGCTCAATAATATTTTCTCAACCAACCTCACTCCTGTTTCTTCACTCTGCTTCCCTCACGTATTCTTATTCTCCATGTTTACTCCCCTTTCCCTATTTCCCCTCTCATATTCAACTTCTTTCAGTCCCTATTCTTTATTTCACTTACCCTCTGTTCCCTTCCTTGCTTCTTCACTCATTCTGTTTTTCTTAATTATTTACTTCACTCCTACATACACACCTCATCCACCTCCCAACACATACACACACCTCTGACATACACCCCACATACACACCCCACACACACCTCATACATACACTCACCTCCCCCACATACACTACTCTCTCACACACACACATTCCAAACACACACATACATCCCACACATATACCCCCCACACCCATACACCGAACACATATCTCACACACCCTCACCTCCACTCACACCGAAATACCCCACACACCCACACCCATATACACACCTTACACACCCACACCCCGACCTACACCCACTGTCTCCCTATAAGTCACACATACTGCATTACTTACCTTTCTTTGCTGTGTCACTCAGACCCATTCTGACAGTCTTTCCTTTACTGTCTCTGTCCTTTCTATTTGTCACTCCCCATGTGTTATCCTAATTCAATTTTTCACCCTCTTTCACTCCTCTTTACTTATACTCACTGCTCTTTCCTTACCCTCTCTCACCGTTGTTCATTTATCCTGGATCCGTCACTACTCTTCATTCCCCATTTTTTACTGTTCTTTCTTTGTCTTTCAACACCCATTCACATTCCCTCACTATGTCTACTTTAGTCTTCTTCCTCTCTCTTCCCTTCTTTCGCATCCTTATTCATTTTCCTTTTCTCACTTTCACCCTATTACACCTTTTCTGTTTTTTACTATGTGATAAACAATCCCTCTGTATGTCTCCCTCTAGCTCTCTTTCTCTTAACATTACTCTCTTTGTGTTCTTCCCTCATGCTAACTTCTTCATTAATTTTTTTTTTCTTATTTTTTTTTGGTGCGCTCCCCGGTGCGCGCCCCGGTGCACGTACCGGTACGCGTACCCTGCAGAAAAAAGATTGACACAGATTCATTAAAAATATTGGTTTATTTTTATAAAGTAAAGGTAGTTCTAAAAAGGACAGTTTTTTTCTTCTTTTTGTTGTTTTATATTTTTGTTGAACATTTTGTACTTTTTTTGGCTTTTCTGAACACTTTTATATTTTTTTTGTACTTTTTATGGGGAGAAACAAAAAACAGGGAATTGTAAATGGCTCAACTGGAGCATAAAAAAAATCAGGAAAAATTAGTTTTTTTTGGACACTTATGGTTATCACCAGCAACCATGATAAGTTCGATGCTTTGCTCACCATAGCAAAGTGTCTTGTTACAAAATGTGCATAACATTTTGTAATTGGCAAACTTAGGTTGGATAGTAGCCAATGTGTGTCTTGCCCCCGAACCCGATGGAGTGGGTTGTTTTGATGTTGAGGGTCTAGACGTTGATGGGGGTAGCTTACTGCAGAGGTCCCTTAACTCTGCATTAGAATAATTGTTTGGATGCCAACGCATCATGTGGCGAATCATGGTATGATTCCCGAAGGAATACTTTTTGTTAGGGTTCCCCCTAGACAGTTCAGCACCACAAATTAAACAAGTCACCTTTGCAGAGCTGACTTTCTTAAAACCCCTTGGGATTTTATAGAACTCCCATATAAAGTGTTCTTTCGGTTTGCAGGGCTGTTTATCTTCAGGCAGGAACTCCCTTGTCTGTGCCTCCTCTTCATCATCCTCCTCCTCTTCCTCTTGACCACCAATGTAATCTTCTGGTGGTCTTTTAGATGGTGGTGGTGGTGGTGGTGGGGCAGATGCTCCAGCTGTTGCTGCTGCTGTAGCCATGTTATACAAGTGAAGAGTACAGATAGAACTCCAAACAGGTCTTCCTCAGTCAAAGAACAAAGTCACAATAAGGAAAAAAGGTGGGGCTTTCAGTATTTGGAAACAAAACTGTTCTAAACCAATGAAAAGTGTTATTTTCAAGTCACATGATCCAGGCTTTAATCATTTGGAAACCAAAACTGATTTGCACCAATGAAAAGTGTTATTTTCAGATCACATGACCCGACGCGTTTATGCTACGTGCCCCGGGGCGCGCTCTGGGGCGCGTGGCGTAAGCGCGTCGAGACATTGCGCGATCGTATGCGATCGCGTGCTTCCAGGTGCGCTTATGCAGTGCGTCATATGACGCATCACGCGACTGCGCGAAACGTCACGATGTTGTTTTCGTTTGCGGGAATAGCGCTAACGGGACGCTCCCCGGTACGTGCCCCGGGTCTCGCCGTAACATTGCGCTTACCCGTGCGTTCACCGGTACGCGCCCCGGGAGCGCTCCGGGCAAAAAATATTTACATTTAAAAAAAAAAAAAAAATTACATATTTATACAATATAAAATTCGTTATAAAAAATATTACTTTTCATTCCTATAGAGATTTGCTATTAAAAAAACATTGAAATTCACTGAAAAAACCATAGGTTTCACATCAGTTATAGTTAGGAATTAGCATTAAAAAACCTATTAAATTTACTGAAAAAACCATAGGTTTCACACCAGTTATAGTTAGCTGGAAATGTTACTGGCATAAAACCATTGAAATTCTCACGTTATAGTTAGTTGGACTCACTATAACTTGCGCGTGCAATGCACTGCTGATGACGTCACATATTACATCACTCATGACATGGTCAGTGACATCACTCATGACATCACTGATGACACCATCCTTGTGACAGAGTGACAGATCTCCTTTCACTGTAATGTAACCCTTGAAACACATATTCAAAAATAGAAACTAAAATTTTCAAAAAAATGGAGATACCCATACCAGTTACAACAACCAATTCAGTAATTCCACCATCTATATACACATCCACTCATTCACCAACAGTTCTATGTAGTTACTCATACATATACTCACTCATCATATGTAGTGATACACCTATACATCCTGTTACACACCGACAGTCATCCAAAAGATACTGTCACACATACTCACACATGCAAATAAACTATTAAACATCCATTTATTTGCATATACAGTTATATACACACTGCCACTTTACTTTTAAGGAAACTTACACATACTTACTCTCTTAAACAATCACTTATAGAAACACATACTAATTTAAACAGGAACTCTTACAATCCCTCACTCTCACATATACTCACTTATATACATCAATATTCACATATACTACATTAAAACATATGTAGTTACTGATAAAGACACTAGTGAGACAGTCATTCACTCACTAACACACACATATACACACTCATCCACCCATACAGTCCTGCACATATGCTGTCTTCAAAACACATACAAAGAGAGAGTCAGTCATTCATGCATCTATGTGCTAAGTAATACCCCCACTAAACCATACAAACACTCATACTGATACCAAGAAAAACATCTAATAACCCATATGCATACACATGTACCTACTCACCAACCCATGCAGCCATTTATACAGAAAGTGAAACAATAATACATATATTTAAATATTTAAACATTACTCACTAATATTTATTTTTCAGAAAGACACACTGTCACTGGATGGTGTCATCAGTGATGTCATGAGTGATGTCACTGACCATGTCATGAGTGATGTAATATGTGATGTCATCAGCAGTGCATTACACGCACAAGGTATAGAGAGTCCAACCAACTATAACGTGGGAATTTCAATGGTTTTATGCCAGTAAAATTTCCAGCTAACTATAACTGGTGTGAAACCTATGGTTTTTTCAGTGAATTTAATAGTTTTTTTTTAATGCTAATTCCTAACTATAACTGATGGGAAACCTATGGTTTTTTCAGTGAATATATATATATATATATTCACTGAAAAAACCATAGGTTTCACTTCTACACAAAGTGAAACACTAATACATATATTTAAATATTTAAACATTACTCACTAATATTTATTTTTCAGAAAGACACACATTCACTGAATGGTGTCATCAGTGATGTCATGAGTGATGTCACTGACCATGTCATGAGTGATGTAATATGTGACGTCATCAGCAGTGCATTGCACGCGCAAGTTATAGTGAGTCCAACTAACTATAACGTGGGAATTTCAATGGTTTTATGCGAGTAAAACTTCCAGCTAACTATAACTGGTGTGAAACCTATGATTTTTTCAGTGAATTTCATGGGTTTTTTAAATGCTACTTCCTAACTATAACGTGTGTAAAACCTATGTTTTTTTCAGTGAATTTCATAGGTTTTTTAAAGGCTACTTCCTAACTATAACATGTATAAAACCTATGTTTTTTTCAGTGAATTTCATAGGTTTTTCAAATGCTACTTCCTAACTATAACGTGTATAAAACCTATGGTTTTTTCAGTGAATTTCAAAGGTTTTCAAAATGTGAATTATTAACTATATTTTCAATGTATTCTATAGTTTTATCATAGTATTTCGAGAAATGTTTTCATAGGATTACAAACTTTTCTTCACTGTCAGAATTGTTTAGGGACTCCTTATAAATCTTTAGAGGTTTACGAAGTCTTTACCTTACCTTCTTTTTAACGTTTTCAGACTTCTCACTAAATGTTGGAAAACGTACTGGGGTGCGCGACCGCGTGCGCGCACCCTGGTATTTTTAAAGATTAAAAAAAGGATGTATACTTTATCGGTATTGTTCTTGGGACCCCATATGAAGGTATACAACATCAGAGAATGTCTACCTTTGCTCCTTTTCACATTTTAAAACTTCATTAAATTAGACCGATACTTCCAAATGACGTACGTGTCCGGATTCCGTCACCACGTATACGTCCTAATACGTGCATGTCAAATCATGTGACTTGAAAAGAACACTTCCTATTGGTTCATAGTAGTTTCTATTCTGCAATTTTCCAGAAACCACCAACTTCCCTCACTATCTATTTGGCGCTGAAGGGAGAAGAACCTTTTTCATCTTTCCGGAGACTTTGCTGAAATGGCTGCCGCACGCAATTCATCCTCGGAATGTGGAAAAGTAAATTTTGCCATGTTCTGTGTCCCTACGCCTCATCCATCATATGTTATGTGTGCATGACCAATATGCATATGTTATTCCCCATGCCTGGTTAATGACGCAATTACAGTTGTGTCCACCTCTGGTATGTCATTTTCCAGTCCTCGTGAATACTACGAATATCAGGCCTATGTAAAGTAATGTTGCCACGTTTCTTAGTGTGCACGTTATTCCATTGTAAAATCCCCGTTTCTAGGCCTCAAAAGGGCCCGGACCCTGGATTCAGCTCCTGTCTCCTGAAAGCCTCGCTGAGGAGCGATACAGCCCCCACCTGTATCCTCGACCCTTCACTTACTTCCTGCCTCGCAGTGCCCGGTGCAGCTTGGCTCTGCCTCTGAGTCTGCCAAAAGTATGTTATAGTTCCAGTTATCAGTTCAGTCCTCCTCCTCTGCATTCCTAAGCTACTGAACTGCATCAATAGTTTCCGTCATTGTCTAGCCTTCTCGTCTCCACGTTAGAGAAATACTGTATTAATGGTCATTTAGTATTCTTCATTACGCACTACATGTAGAATAATGCATGGTCCAGTCTTAGAATCAAGTTAGCTTCTCCCCTCATGACTTCTAGTTTATATCAACATGTTCCCTAAACATCAGATACTAGATAGGGTTTAGGTACATGTCGCTCCGACCCTTCAGACTCTAGTCTCTGCTCCTAGCACAGAGTTCGTAGCCCCCAGCTTCTCCTAGTAACACGTCATTGCCAGTTTTCGCGCACCATTAGGTTAGAGGTCCCGGCTCCTTAGGTAGCCCCCTCCAAAGTTTCCGCCCATTCATGACATATTCTGTTACGTTTGCATCACATGTCTATGTATACTCCCAGTTACACCTCTTTTTACTGTTATCTTTCGCGACTGCTACGCGTCACGCCTTCTGCTCCACCCACTGTTACGCCTACTGCAATGTAATGCTATGTGTTTGCGCTATGTATATATGCCTGTGTTTTGTTATTGAATGTTAGCGCGCTCATCCCAGACCCAGCCCCGGCAGCTGCCGGGCCTTATTGTCCTATTCCCATGCAGGTTGTCCTGATCCTGTCCTTATGCTGTAATAAACCTGCAGAAACTCCAACTACCTCGAATCTTGACTCTTATTTTATTGAGCTATCTGTTATGCTATAAGTCTAGTCAAAAATAGGGTATTATTTATTTATTTACCACATAATGGCGCCCGAATAGGGACTTGCCCTTTCCCCACGCGTCGGTGAAGCCACGCCGACCCCCTGACCCTCTGCAGTCGTGACGGAACCATACCGTGCACTGGCAGATATTTCTGCTCCAAGTATCCCTCAGGCCCACGGAGGAGACGGAGGAGGCGGTCCAGCATCCAAACGAGACGGTGGAGGAACGCGGCGAGTCCCGACCAGAGCCCAAGCCGAGAGTCCAAGGTCCGAGGTATCCGGAGGCCCACCCGTAACCGAAGTCCGAAGTCCGAAGTCCGTCGTAGTCCAGTCCCGTCCGAGGCTTTCCGTTCCGTGCTGCCCGGTGAGTACCATTGCTGGGGTAGTATCTAGACAGGGTCAGTCTAAATTGACTCCTGGTCCGTGGGTTGGTGGTACCCAAGCCCACAAACGAAGTGTTCACCTAGGTGGATACGGGTCTTGATGCGTTCCTTTATGGGACCGGTATGTTCCGTACTGTTACAGCAGTGCATCCAGTAACTCTAGTCTGTTCCGTTCTCGAGAATTCTGTTCTGTTTCTGTTTTCAGTATTTTCAGGTAGTATTCTGTTCGAACTGTTATGTTATGATATTGTTTAATGTATTTCCAATGTCGTGGTATGCCTGAATTGTTTTCCCAATTGTTATTGTTTTTCGTGTATTGTATTGTGTTCCGATTCAAGTTTAGAATGCCGCTCTTTTCCAAGTTACGTCAGTTAAAAACTAGAAAGGGTCTGTTAGAGGAAGCAGTTCCTGTCCCGCCTAGGGACAGTCCAGGTCATTTTATGTATCAGAAACATGGCATAAGCGCCATAATGTATCTAGATTTATGGGTAGAGTATACCAAACAGTTAGAAGAAAAGTATAGATGGCCCGTATCGGGTACATGGGATGCCGAATGTATCATGCGAGTAGAAGAAGCATTATGGAAAAAGAAAGCCAGACAGTCACAGAAAGATGCCATCGAGTTATGGCGCAAGGAAGCTCATAAAAGAACGGAAAAGGAAGTCAGAAAGTCAGAGTTAAGTAGAGAATCCCAAGAACGAGCCCAAGAAAGAGAGTTAATCGAGATAGGTGAACAAGTCAAAGCCGAACAGTCAGACAGACAGAGGCATGCCCTTATTAAGGGTATGTATCCTCTTCTTGCCGAAGGTTTGCCAAAAGCAACCCCAGAGGCATCCAGTAATTTCCCGCCGCCACTAATTCCGACCAAGCTACGTCACAAACCGACCGCAGCTGATATTTTTATTTCGTCCTATTTGGACGACACAGTCCCCGAATATGCCAATCCTGTTCGCGCTCCGCCAGTCCCTGTAAACCAGGTAATTCATGTTCCTCCAGACACCGGAGTACCTGTTACGGTACCCCCGGTCCAGCCTATAGTTCCATTTCCCACTCTGCCAGGACGTAGAGCCTCAGTAGACGACTCCAGTCTAGGGGCCGCAGGAGGAGCTACTCCTCAAACCCCGCCGCCACACAAGCGTTTATCAGCACTCGAATTACATGCTCAAGCATCACAGCGTACTCCTAAAAGTAATAAGTCTGTTACAGAAATCAGACAAGCCCTTAACGAATGTGTCTATGATCCAGTCCCAGGCGAATATACTATGGTTTTATATTCCTTACGTGTAAGGAGAGTGACCGAGTATCTAGTCACCTTGCCGAATATGAAAGAAGATCTAGACAGAATATATCGTTTCATCCGTACAGGGGATGATCCAGAAAGTATTGGCGAGATTATGTCTCAAAGGAAAGCCGAGATTCAGCTCATGATATTAAAGTTCCTGATCAATTGTTTAATAAGAGAACAAGATTACCCGTCTAAAGATCCCGCCGAAATGAGAATCCTGACAAGGTGGAGTGATAATATAGCCGAGGGTAAGCACAAGACCGTCAGTGCCATGGAGAGTATGTACAAGAAAATTCGTAAAGAAATAATAAGGTTACACGACCAGCGTAAAGCAGCACAAGTAAGCGAGAAAGAAAGTATCTCTGATCCTGAAGAGGAAGAGAACGAGAATCCCGCCAGAATAGCGTATGTAGGAAAATCCAGATTTCCAGATCGCCATTTACGTCTAGAACCCAAGTCTATTTTTCAACATCTAGCACCAGAACAAGGTTCCCTAGAACAAGTATTTCAAGCTACCGATCACATTCTGAAATCAAGAGTCGGTTACAGTGAATTAAGTACTATGCATGAACAAGAACTAGCCCGATCAGCAGTCCGATGGATTACTGATTCTACCACTTTTCCAGACGAAATAGTGGCACAAATGTTTCTGAAATTGCCCCCAGCCGAGCAACGACTGGTGGGTATGTATATGATCCAGCACCTCATTACTCAGTATGAGGGTCAACATTCTGATCCAGGCCCGTTGCACGATATCCTGAACGAGTTACTCCAGTATAGATGGAGAGGTCTAGGTACCGATTTAATTAGTGTCATTCTAGAACAGCGCCACAAATATAGAACGTTTCTGAACCCGCATTTTGTTCATGTCTCACCCCCAGAAAGTAAATCATTCTACATAGACAGACAGAATCCGTTACGAGAAGTCCACCCAGTCCAAGGGGCGGGTGGCGTAATGCAACGAGTGTTTGTATACACTCCAATATCAAAGATGGAACTTCTTGAAATGAAGAAATTAATTCCCTGTCATGACAAAGATCCAGCAGGGTTCCATAGAGAATTAAAAGACATGCTCCGTATGGGAGAATACACTTACCCAGACATCATTAAAATGTTAAAGGTCCTGTTACCCGCAGGGGTGTATGAAAAGTTAAAGGAAAAAGAATGGGAGGTGGGAGAGAAAAAGATCGATTGGGCAGCTCTAGAAGCTGAAGACAAGGCACGAGTACCAGGTACCGGTCTTGGAGATAAATGTAAAGATTTACCAGAATTATTGATTCAAGTTTTACCCAGATTATTGACAACAAGGAAAGAAGACTGGGATGCAATCTCAGCCTGTAAACAGAAACAAGACGAGGATATTAGTGATTTTTATTCTAGATTTGAGAAATGTTTCAGTATCAACAGTGGTCTCAAGACAAGTAGTGAGTCATACCCTCACCTTTTCGTTACTAAATTAGTCGAGAATTCAAGTCCACAAATTAAAAATAGAGTTTTGAAAGTCGAAAGCACCTGGCAAGCAAATACTCCGTCCCAGATGCTCCAGATGCTCCAGTACCACCAGAATAGAATCAGGGAAGAGCAAGAACACGAGAGAAAACGTATGAAAGACACGAAAATGAAAGTGCTAGTTGCACAATCTGTTCCTCAAGACAGTCAGAAGAGGGGTCCGAATCAAGCCAGTCATCCTGCAGCTCCCGTTAAAGGGAACTGCAATTATTGTAAACAGCCAGGTCATTTTATAAACGAGTGTGCAGTTCTGAAACATAACATAGCTACTGGTAAGACTAAAGAAAGACCACGTCCGCCTAGACAAGAACAAGTTTCCCAGATTCCTCAGCTACAGAATGCACAACAGACAGTTACAGTACCGCAGCCCATTGCTGCAACACAGCACGTTACATCGCAGATGTACCAGTATGCGCAGTCTGAGTATCCAGAGTACCAGTCATATTCATGAAACAGCCTAGAGAGGGAGGTAGGCTTGCCTCTCATCGAGATACCTGTAGATCAAGAAGGTCCCTATGTTCACAGTCAAGTATTAGGGAAAGACAGAAAGTTTTTGATCGATACAGGGGCAAGTAGGACCACAATTAGTCATGCCGAAGTTCCAGGGGCTCCGCTCTCAGGCTCAAGAAATGTTTCCCTTGGATTTTCAGGAAAGCCAATAGTTAATGAAATATCTAAGCCAGTTACTCTAGAAGTAGGTCCATTGTCCCGTACTACTGATCTGTTACTTACTAAGTCATGTCCAGAAAATCTATTAGGTATTAAGACACTGAAAGAGTTAGGTGCAGTTATTTGCTGTTCCCCAGAGGGAATACGTCTGTTCCTACGTGACTTTAAGGGTCACTATGTATTACGAGATTTTGATTCAAGATTGTCTAATGTTCCGCAGCATTTATGGGCGCAAGGTCCAACTGATGTAGGTTACATGCAAATCACACCCCATTGTGTGACTCTCAAGCCAGGTGTAGTGTTACCACGAATCAGGCAGTACAGATTGCCACCTGAGGCTGTAGCAGCCTTATCCAAAATTATTGACGAGCTCATGGCTCAAGGAGTAGTTGTAGAAACTGACTCCAATGTATGCAATTCTCCGATCATTCCAGTCATGAAACGTACTGATCCGAATGCACCCCCAGTATATCGATTAGTGATTGATTTACGAGAGCTTAATAAATGTATTATTCCTCAGTACCCAGTTGTTCCAGACATCTCTTCCCTGTTAACGGCCATTGATTCCGAAGCCATGTTTTTCACTGTCATAGACCTCAAGAATGCATTTTTTAGTGTTCCAATTCATCCAGACAGTCAGTTTCTTTTCGGATTCTGTCTAAATGGAAGGAGCTATATGTTTACACGCGCTCCTCAAGGTTTCACAGAAAGCCCTAGTATTTACAGTCAAGCACTCAAGAGACAACTAGACAACATTCACATGCCAACTGACACTGCCCTGCTCCAGTATGTCGATGATCTACTGATCACAGCCCGTTCTGAATGTGCTTGCGAGCGAGCATCACTTACAGTTCTGTATTTCCTTGCCGAGATGGGGCACAAGGTGTCACCTTCGAAGCTTCAATTCTGTGTCCAGCAAGTGGTATACTTAGGACACTTGCTGTCCAAGAGGGGTAGGCAGTTGACACCCGACCGTATTCAGTTAATAGCGAGTCTTCCCCAGCCCAGAACCCAGAAGGAGGTACGTGCTTTTATCGGCCTTACTTCTTATTGTAGACAATGGATTCCCCAGTATGCATTTCTAGCCAAGCCACTGATACAGTTAACGACACAGGAGGCAGCCGTATCGACTGTCCTCCCTTGGACATCTGACCATACACTTAGTTATAACGAGTTAAAGAAAGCCCTATGTCAAGCTCCAGTTCTAGCTACACCGAACTACAGTAAGCCTTTTACACTTTTCGTTACTGAACGCGAAGGTACAGCATTATCTGTTCTCACACAAGATCAAGCAGGACAATACAAGCCCTGTGCTTATTTTTCGAGCACATTAGATCCAGTCGCCCAGGCGTTGCCTGCGTGCCTCAAGTCAGTTGCAGCCACAGCACTAGCTATCAGACAAAGTGATTCCATAGTTTTAGGACATTCCCTGACAGTACAAGTCCCACATTCAGTAGAAGTTCTTTTAAACCGAACACAAACACAGCACTTGACAATTGCACGTTTAACAGGTTATGAATTGACACTGTTCCAGCCACACATAGAAATCAGACGCTGCAACATTCTGAATCCTGCTACACTGTTACCATCAGTTAATTCAAATTCTGACCCACATGATTGTGTGGAAGTAATTAACATTACGACTAAGCCAAGACAAGACCTGACAGATATTCCGTTATCAGATCCTGACCTGACACTTTATGTGGATGGTTCATGTATGAGAACTAGTACAGGAGAACTAGTAGCCGCGTATGCAGTGACTACTGACACTGAAGTTATTGAAACACACCGTATTGACACCCTGTCCGCTCAAGCAGCAGAGCTAGTCGCTCTGACACAAGCCTGTATACATGCCAAGAACCTGAAAGTTAATGTTTACACAGATTCACGTTACGCATTCGGAGTTGTACACGACTTCGGAGTGCTCTGGCAGGAGAGAGGTTTCATGACTTCTCATGGAACCAAGATTCAGCATGGTCTCCTTATTCAAGCCCTGTTAGATGCCATACATTTACCGACATCTATTGCTATCATGAAATGCAAAGCACATACGAAAGTCACCGACATTATTTCCCAAGGTAATGATCTAGCAGACCGTACAGCCAAGCTTACAGCACAGACTCCAGACATTCCAGTAAACATGACACGTACTCCAGATCCGATTACATGCATGACAGTTAAGGACCCTACACAAGATGTCATAGATATTCAGTTACATGCTACCCCCAATGAAATCAAGAAATGGTCTGAACAAGGAGGGGTCCAGACAGATCAAGGATGGTTAACGAAAGGTAGAGCCACATGGTTTCTCCCCGATTCTATGGTTCAAGTCATTATCAATACCGCACATAGTCCAGCACATTTAGGAGAAAAAGCTATGTTAGACAGTATCCAGAACATTTGGTTCAACAAGCATTTACGAGCTGCAGCCAAGCAGAAAGTCCGTACCTGTATGATATGTTGTCAGTTTAATCCAGGTAAAAGTGTCCCGGTGGAACAAGGTGGTTTCCAGCCCCCTGACCACCCTTTTGAGGTCCTCCAGATGGATTATATTCAGATGGAGCGATGTCGAGGTTTCAAGTATGTCCTTGTAGTAGTATGCGCTTTGTCCAGGTGGACAGAAGCATATCCAGTCCCAGATTACACAGCCGCGACCACTGCCAAGCAGTTGGTTCGTGAATTTTTCCCTAGATACGGACTCCCTAGAGTCGTATATTCTGATAACGGCCAGCCATTCTCATCTGAACTCATGAAACACGTTTCCCTTTTGTTAGGGTACCAGTGGAAGTTTCATTGTGTACGCCATCCAGAAGCAGCTGGACTAGTCGAAAGGCATAATCAGACTCTGAAAATCCGCATTGCAAAAGTCTGTAAGGACAAAGGTGTGGACTGGTTAATAGCTCTGCCAGTCGCTTTGTTTTATATGCGCATGGTCGCACATTCCAGATCAGGTCTGTCCCCGTATGAGGTCGTATTCGGCCGCCCCCCTAACATGTGGGGTACTCCTAGACCCCGAAGTATTACCGATGTTTCATGTAATATGCTGACAGATTACCTAGCTTCCTTGATGTCTGCCCTCAACTCATGTCGTTCACAGGTTGCCGCCGCATTTCCAGACAATACCGAGGTGGCACCGCACGAGATCGTTCCAGGCTCCCTTGTAATGGTCAGAAATTTCGACAGATCAAGTCCGCTGGAACCACGTTGGAAGGAGCCACGTCAGGTCCTCTTGACCACCCGTACTGCCGTCAAGTTGGAAGGCAGGAAGGGGTGGGTCCACCTTTCTCATGTAAAACTTTTCAATGGATTGAAATCAGTCTCCAAGAACATTTCCAAGGATGTCCAGGATTCGAAAGATTGCCAGAACATTGTTTTAAAGGACTGTCCCGCACAAGACATTATTACAACCCCTCCCTTGTTAGAGAAAACTCCGCAGCAGGAGTATAAGCTCAAATTAAGGTCTAGTAAAATAAGTCAGTCAGTTTGATTGTATAAGTCCTCCCCTAGGTGAAACGGTTAGACTGTTTCTGACATGTATAAAATAGACCCCCATAGTGAGAGAGTCAGTCGAAGTTCACTTCAATGTATCGTTTTTCTGAGTTTCATATTATTTCTCAGCATAATGATTTCTTGCACCAGCTACGCACTTTTCCTGTGTTTTCCAGTTCCTCATGTAAATATGTCTGCTAATGCTACAGTAGAGCACACGTTTAGTGATCTGCCTCCTCACGAATATTCTTACCGCCTCGCTATGCGCAACAACACATTTATCCGTATGTTACATTATTCACACCAGACCAGCAATGCCACTAATTGTTGGGTGTGTGGTCGACTCCCCCCTTTCCAGACACCGAAGGGAGTTCTGCCACTCTTTCCTTATCCATTCTCACACAATGGTTCGTGTGGAGCATGGTCCACGTTAACGTCATCTTCAACAGATATGTCTTTTCTTAACAGTACATGTTTTCCAGACAAGCAAGGTCTCCCCCACAGAACAGGTTTAGATCTAGAAAATGAAGTATATAATTTAGGTAATTATTCGTCGAATTTCATGGTCCTGAATGTTCAGTCTGATACTACTCCAGACTTACCTGCTATTTCAGTACTACCTGTCAAAGGCGAATTATGTGTCCGTAGTTATGGTTCTATACACATAGGTCATAGTGAATGTACTACTGTTATCAAGTATAGTGACAGTGGGAAATCTGTTTTCAAAGCTTCACGTCATTCTTATTTTATTTGTGGTCAAACTGCATATGTCCGTCTGCCCCTCGATTGGGAGGGAACCTGTTACATTGCTTTCCTACTGCCACCTGTTTTTCTAGCCCCATCTGATTATCACAGAAACACACATCTAGTACACATTAGACATAGAAGGGAGTCCCCAATTGTCGATTATACTGAAACTACTCTAGAACAGTATACAGATTTCAATAAAGGTTTCTTCTTCTTTGTAGGACCTGTCCAGAATAGTAAACTGATCCGTAGGTTAACAAGAACCCTTGAAGCTGTAGTTAATGAGACTGCCTCTGCTCTAGGTAACCTAACCGAAGAACAATCTGCTATGAGATTTGTCGTTTTGCAAAATCGTCTCGTCCTTGACGTCATACTGGCCGATAGGGGCGGGGCCTGTAGAGTCATCGGATCTAGTTGCTGCATTTTCATTCCAAATAACGCGCCGTCTGTTTATTCAGCTATAACCAGACTCCATAAAATTGCCCATCTGTTACATCAAGATCCAGGCACCTGGACATGGTCCGGTTGGTTCTGGAATATAATTTCCGCATGGGGATGGAAAGTCCTGTCCTTTTTAGGTATTGCAGTAGCGATCATATTTAGCTGCTGCCTCTGTATACAATGTGGCCCTGCGATTTGTAGCATGTGTGCTACCTCTTGTATTCCTAGTCCCAAGCCCCGTTCTAAATCCCGTTCCAAGACAATTCGAGACGAGCAAATGGTACTGTATGAAATGATAGATGGTATCATGAAAATTGATGTTTCCTGATGGAAACGTAGTGACAAGGAGGGAATGTGGAAAAGTAAATTTTGCCATGTTCTGTGTCCCTACGCCTCATCCATCATATGTTATGTGTGCATGACCAATATGCATATGTTATTCCCCATGCCTGGTTAATGACGCAATTACAGTTGTGTCCACCTCTGGTATGTCATTTTCCAGTCCTCGTGAATACTACGAATATCAGGCCTATGTAAAGTAATGTTGCCACGTTTCTTAGTGTGCACGTTATTCCATTGTAAAATCCCCGTTTCTAGGCCTCAAAAGGGCCCGGACCCTGGATTCAGCTCCTGTCTCCTGAAAGCCTCGCTGAGGAGCGATACAGCCCCCACCTGTATCCTCGACCCTTCACTTACTTCCTGCCTCGCAGTGCCCGGTGCAGCTTGGCTCTGCCTCTGAGTCTGCCAAAAGTATGTTATAGTTCCAGTTATCAGTTCAGTCCTCCTCCTCTGCATTCCTAAGCTACTGAACTGCATCAATAGTTTCCGTCATTGTCTAGCCTTCTCGTCTCCACGTTAGAGAAATACTGTATTAATGGTCATTTAGTATTCTTCATTACGCACTACATGTAGAATAATGCATGGTCCAGTCTTAGAATCAAGTTAGCTTCTCCCCTCATGACTTCTAGTTTATATCAACATGTTCCCTAAACATCAGATACTAGATAGGGTTTAGGTACATGTCGCTCCGACCCTTCAGACTCTAGTCTCTGCTCCTAGCACAGAGTTCGTAGCCCCCAGCTTCTCCTAGTAACACGTCATTGCCAGTTTTCGCGCACCATTAGGTTAGAGGTCCCGGCTCCTTAGGTAGCCCCCTCCAAAGTTTCCGCCCATTCATGACATATTCTGTTACGTTTGCATCACATGTCTATGTATACTCCCAGTTACACCTCTTTTTACTGTTATCTTTCGCGACTGCTACGCGTCACGCCTTCTGCTCCACCCACTGTTACGCCTACTGCAATGTAATGCTATGTGTTTGCGCTATGTATATATGCCTGTGTTTTGTTATTGAATGTTAGCGCGCTCATCCCAGACCCAGCCCCGGCAGCTGCCGGGCCTTATTGTCCTATTCCCATGCAGGTTGTCCTGATCCTGTCCTTATGCTGTAATAAACCTGCAGAAACTCCAACTACCTCGAATCTTGACTCTTATTTTATTGAGCTATCTGTTATGCTATAAGTCTAGTCAAAAATAGGGTATTATTTATTTATTTACCACAGGAATCTGAAGAAAATGTTCGTGTACCTTTAAAAAAAAAAAAAGAATCTTTCATCTGGCAATTTTTTACCTATCCTCAGGATAAAAAAAAAGTAAATGCTCCGAAAGTAACTTGCACTATTTGTGACACAGTACTTTCAAGAGGAAATGTTTCAAAAAAATATTCCTTTTCGATTCATACCATGAAGAGACATGTGAGCCAAGTCCATCCTGTGCAATGTGCACAGGCAGCAACAAAAGCTCTGGCAACAGAACTACCACCAGCTGTGGCCAGTACTTCATCGAGAAGACGACCTGCATCTCCATCTACTGCACAGTTGGAGTTGAAACCATTTTTGTCGAAAGTGCATATGAAATGCAACAAGTGTGATGGAATGATTGTGTACGGGGAGCAGAGCCTCACTCTTGTAGAAAGAAGAATTAATGACCATGAAAGATTCGAATGTAGCTAATTTTTTAACAACTTCTTATGTTCCTGTTTTACAGTTCAAAAATTCGGCTCCAGTTTAACAAATTATAAAGAATAAAAAACGTGTCCAAAAATAAAAAAAACTACAAAAACTACAAAACTCAAAAAAAAAAATCTTTTCAGAACTACCTCATTGTACCAAAAAGAGCTCTAATCATAAGCTAAAGTATCGCCGCATTTTCAGAACAATTATTAAAGAATGCGGCAATACTTGGGGCATATTATGAAGAAGAGTTGATAATTTATCGTCGCTTTTATCAGCAGAACGCTGCTCTAAAAGCGACGATAATCGCCTTCATAATATGGGGCATATTATCAAGGACGGGCGATACAATGTCGCCGCTTTTATCGGCAGGATACTGCCGATAAAGCGGCGATAATGGACTTGATAATATACTGTATGGAATTCCTATCGAAGCCCATGTTAGATGTTTTCACATCTCACATGGGCTTCGATAGGATTTCCATAGGGCATATTATCAAGCCCATTAACGCCGCTTTATCGGCAATTTATTGTCGATAAAAGCGGCAAAAATGTATCGACCGTCCTTGATAATATGCCCCTATGTTCTACAAATTCCAATCGAAACGTATGTTATATGTCTTTATATCTAACATTACGTTCGACTGCAATTTATAAAGCATATTATGAACGCCGTTTTTGCCCCTATATCGGCAACTTCCTGCCGTTAAAGGCGGCGATAATGTCTTCCGTATCCTTGTAAATGTTCCTGAACACCTTTGTGACAATGTCATAACACCGCCTGCGGTAAGAGCACTTTGCATGTGTGCCGCACAAACAGTTAATGACATGCATAGTAGGCGTACGTTAAACCACAAGCAAAATGTGTTTGGAGACGAAAATACTATCACAAACACGGCTATTGTTAGAAAAACAGTTTAAATAAACTTCTTCATCGTACGAGTGCCACGGCCTGCTTTGATGAAGCATTTGGCAGCGTTAACATGGAGGTGTGGAAAATAAAACTAAATCAACCCCCTCTCCTAATTACAAAGCACACATTAGTGCATAAAAACAAAGCTTGTTTTCACGCGGTAATGTTAACTGCAGCTGCCTGTTACAGGAGTACTATCACATATATATTTAAATTAATAATGACGTAGTTACACTGCGGAAAACTCTGGCGATACTTCTAAAACTTGTGATTCTCAAACTGTGCACCGCGGCTCCCCAGTCCGCCGTAATGAAGTGCCAAGGGCACAACTCACACTAGGGTGACCACCGTCCATAAATTCCACAGACGTCACTACCCTGTTATGTGTAACTGTATCCATCTCAGAGAGCTGCGCGCTCCTCCCCTGTGAGAAGGCTGACAGCCCCTGCTGGAACGGCCTTGGATTTCACTGCTACAGGAGCACCCCTCCCGCACACTGAAATTCTCTATGGAACTTATTGGCACTTACTGAATGAGAATATGGCAGTCAAGGTTTTTTAAAGCAGATTGCGCTCTTCCTGCCTCAACGAACAGAATCCATTATCTTAGATAAAAAAAATAAAACCACCACCATGCCATATTAGAAAACACTTAAAAATTAAAAAAACAGATTAACGTTCTTTCATTCTCTCATGATTTTTAAACAGCAGTATTTTCATTAATATATTCAACAATGCCATGGTTACTGCTTTTGTACTTAAAGGAACTAGCACCCATTGTCAAAACCAATACTCTTTGCTTGTTATTTGTGTAAAGATAGGTGCTGTTCTACATATCTGCATGCAATCAGACATACAACATAACACCAGTCGAGCACAACACTGTGCTAGACGCATATTTGTAGCTTAGGTGTTTTAAAGTGCCCTCGGAATTACATCCAACACATCCTTTGAAAATACCCCTCCATTTTTTTTTAACAGTGCATAAAGCCATGGAAACAACACCATTTTACAGTAACCTCACATCCTGTTACTGGACATCATGTATAACTGATAACTTCTACCTTTTCAGTCTGCCTATGTACGGAGGCATTGTAAACTCTCACTCACCACACCCCACCCCTTGCTGTAGTTTGTTCTTCACAGGCCTCTTCTCCCTACAACTCTGCAGAGAAAGACTCAGGTCATAAAGTACAAAGCTGAGTGAGTAAATACATTTGGAATGTCTAAATAGGTGGATCGATTAGTGAAAGAATGAATGGATGAATGAAAAGAGAATAGTTACATAATCAAAGAAAACATGGATGCATAAATGAATGAGTGTAAGTATAGATGAGAGAAAAGATAAATAGATGGATGTATGGCTGGAAGGTTGCATAAATGGCTAGAAGAATGGATAGATATGTTAAAGGATGGATGCATGAGTAAAACAGCACCTGATGCATTAGTGATTTAGTGGATGGATGTGTGAAAGGATAGATAGATAAAAAAGTGAACGGGTAGATGATGGGCAAGTAAATGCGTTGATAGATAATTGAAATAACTGAAAGGGTGATTATAAAGATTAATTAGTAAGTCAAAGGGGGTAGATGGACAAAAGCATGGATACATCAGTGAAGTAAAAGGGTGGATGGTTAAGAGAGCGGATGGCTGGATCAGTGAACGGATGATTGGATGAGTGAAAGAATGTGTCCCAATTACTTTAAGAAATGTAACACAACGTACATACCACCTACCAACCGTTAAATAAAATGGTGAGGAACCACTGTAAACTGCTGAGTAGGTCAAGGAAACCACAGGTGAACATTGTTTACGAACCACTGTCCTAAGTGATAAAAATCGGTCCAAATACATGAATATTTGTTGTGAAGTCAGCAATATTCATCCATTTCCGAGCTATTGGTCTTAGTCATGTTATCTACCTACCATTACATGACATAACTAAGAACTGCTCAGGGGCAGCTATTAGATTTTGGACATTTTCGACCATAGCACAAATATCTTCAAAAGTGGGTAAAAGGAGATAGCAATGTTAGGAACTGTTTCCAGTCACTAACATCTTCCAATACTAACTTTGCATGTCAACAATAATAAATTTCACAGACAAACAAAGCGAATCACAAGATACGCCTTATCTGTTATTAGATGTCGCTAACTGGTGTTAGTATCACCTACATACTAGAGAGATAATTTTATCTCCGCTTTCTTGGCTTTTAAAGCCAAAAAATCAGAATAAAACCCCCTTGATAATATGCTCCAACGTTCTTTAACACATATCATTTACTTGCAATGTTTTGACACATTCGCATTAGTGAATTGACTCACTGAAATGTTGCTGATTTCTTAAATTAATTTTTAAGAGACTCCTTGTGACCGTAGAGCCAATCCTCCATGAAAGTGCTCACATAAAACACAACACTGGTATGACCAGGATACTCAAAAAAATGACACAGTGATCAAAAAGTATTTTTATTTTTTATACTTACCTAAGAAATAGTAATAAAGAAAAACTTAAAATCTTTAAAAAAACATGGTATCTGTTGAAATAAAGTAAAAATAAGGTTATAGTGTCATTTTATAAAACAAAACAAAGTAGAAGTGATTGAAACAGAAAGTGAAAGAAAAGAAGACTGAGGGACAGAAAAAGACCGAGACAGAATTATTTGAAAGAAATAATAGCACTCAAAGAATGACTGTCTAAAGGAAAGGAAAGTGAGAGACAAAATGAGAGTATAATCAGTGATAATACACGAAACAAACAGTCTGTAAAATAAATAGACTAAGAATACTGAAATGTCTTAAAGAGATAGATAAAATAAAGGAACAACACTAAGAGAAACAGAGTGAAAAAGAATGAGTAACAGAAGATGAATGGAATAGAAACAGATATGGAGTGTAAGAGAGACAGATAAAGAGAAATGAAGTAGGATGAGAGAACTAAACTATAGATTTAAGTTTGGAAATTGAGTATAATTAATGAAAGCAGAGTAAGGAAACAAATTGGAAGGAACAGTAAAACAAAGAAATTAAGATTCAGGAAACAAAGGTGATAAAGGGTCAATAAAGGTGACTCAGTATAAAACAACGTAAGTAACAAACTGAACAGTTAGATAGACTGAATAGAATATTAACAGAAAAGATGTAAGAGAAACAGCATAGAAAATTTAAAAATGCAAAATGTGCATGAGTTAAAGGGAATAAACATGTCTAAACACCAGTAACAAAGGAAGAGGATGAAAGAAATAAGGATAAGAGAGAGGTACACGACACTCTCAGATATGATTAGTTGTACTTACCTTAAAAATGTAATATCTGTGGAAGACAATAAATAAATCTCTTATAATACATATTTCTAAATCCAATGTAACAAAATAACTTAGACAACATATTAAATGGTTTATTTTTGCTGTCCTCAGATAAATTGATTTTCACTATAAACAGTGATTTCAATACTAATCATCATGTAACAGCGGGGAAAAAAAACCACAATCAAAATGATTGTGTTTAAAAAACCCGTACAAGATCTCTATACATACTATAAATACCTAGAAAAAAACATGTCTTAAATGTTTTTCTCTAATTCGCAATTTCTTGAGTAAGCACAGCACATACTCCACAATTACAAACTAATTAAAGTATACCCGTAACTTTTAATTTCCTCTCAACATATAACCGTGCAACTATGTTCTTAAAACATTTACCTCAAGTCAACATTTTGATATCTCATTTTTTTCCGCGTGGCCAAATACTATGAGTTAATTCGTTATTTTTTGAGTACCTGTCAACAAACTTGCGAGTAAGTATGTTCTAGAAACATTTATCTCAAGTCCACATTTAGATATCTCATACTTTTCTGCGTGGCCAAATAGTATGAGTTAATTCGTTTTTTTTTAATACCTCTCAACAAACTTCAGAGTAAGTATGTTCTAAAACATTTATCTCAATTTCACATTTTGATATCTCATTGTTTTCCACGTGGCCAAATAGTATGAGTTAATTCCAACATGTCCTGTACCATAAACATTAACCCCTTCAGTGCTAATGACAAGGGTAACTCGTCATGGAGTTTCCATTGATTTCAATGGAAATTACATTGAAGTGGTACCAGATGCTTAGCATCCAAGTGGTTAAGGAAACCTTACCTGATACTATCACTTTGCCACATAAAAGTTTCATTTCTACATTTGAACACCCTCAATCACATGATATTTCTAAACAACACAGTTTCATATCTTTACAGTATTACTCTGACTAGACCAAGTAATTTCACAGAAATTTTGGTTCCAAAAATATCAAATAAGAATTTCTTAACTCAGAAGGCAAACATTTCTTAAAACTTAATTGACTATCATTGCAGAGCATCCAACCAATTGGACGCTTCAAATACGCTATGTAATGTCCTGATGATATTGATGGCCCTTCATGAAAAATAATTGCTACAGTTACAAATGTTCTTCTAGAAATAAATATTTGAGAAGCCACAACATTTTTAATTAAAGTTGACAATTTACTTCCATCAGCTCTGCATCGTTGAAGCATTAAAATTACATACTGTCCATATCTGTGGATAAATAAGGTTGATAACATTTCTGAGTTACATTGAGAGCAGACCATGTTCTGATACGCATCTTTAACTAGTTTATTAAAGGACACTGTTTCACAATCTGGTAATGTTAAATATATAAATCTTTCTGTGTGTATATCAGTACTACTTGTAAATGAGCAATTATTGCAAATATGTTCCCATTTATAAGATAGGCCAAAAAGACTATCAATACCTACACCTTCTTCTTCCAAAACTGTAAGCCTATACATAATAAATTCCTGACAATCTTGCTGAATATTCTGAGAAAATTGATTTACTCCTGCACATATGTCTAAAACATTCCTTACTTCTGAAACACTTGCTACTTCACTATTACCACTGGTACATTTTTCAAACACAGAATTTAAAGAACAAAATGTTTGCTCCTGATTTTCTCTAATCTGCTGCTGTAAACTTTTTAGAAAAAAAAAACACATTAACCACTACATTTGCATAGCAGTTGACACCAGACCTATTTTCAAATTTAAATCCAACAATCTCTGTAGCACTAACCTTTTTCTTACTCCTACCAATGACAGTCTCATCTTTTTTTCTTCGTTTCTCTACTACTTCAGTACATTGTTCCTCATTTCTCCTTTTCTGACCAACTATACTCTTTTTAATTAAAGGATATTGAGGTAAACTTGGAGAATATTCTCTTCTTAACCTATTATACTCATCAAAATCAATTAGATAAAGTCCAGATAAAGTTCTAACTCGTGATAAAGCAACATATCCCATACCCTCTTTGAATACACTATTTCCAATATTTACCAAAGCACAATCTACACTTAAACCTTGAGATTTGTGAATAGTCACTGCATATGCCAAACAAATTGGAAATTGTTTCCGACGGACATGCAAGTCTTTCACAAGTAAAAAATGACTTGAACAGCGACTGAATTGTTGAACTTCCTCAATTCCATCAAATTTTATTCGTAAAAATTCAATCTCATCTCTATTTGGGTAATTTACAAAACCAACAATATTACCCATTGCTCCATTCACCAAACCTCTTTCTACAAGTAAATTTTTCCGTAAAATAATCCGACAATTTAAACATACATACAGATTCTTCTCTAAGCCAGCAGTTTTAGATATAGATTTCTTAAGAGTATCCAATTTTAACTTTAATTTTTCAGACAAAACAATAGTACTTCCTTCATGCTCTATTTTATCTTTAGCTTCCAGTTTCTTAATTTCTTGATTTTCCAACTTCAACATTTTCTCATTGAAAACTGAGCATTCTTTTAGAGTTGGCATCAGGCATATGACTGACTTATCTTTTACCTCTTTACTATATATTTTCTCAGGTACATTATCTTCATTGGGAAACAACTTACAAAGTAATCGAGTTCGTAGAGTTTCTTTCGCATCTTCAGTTAGTTTTCCAATCCTTGTATCTTGAAGAATATTTCCATATTTAGTATCCTTTGCCTGTCGCATATTTTGAATCAGTTCAGTATATTTGAAATGTGACCATATATTAACATTTCCAATACTGCCAAGACACTTTCTGGTGTCTTCATGTGTAACAGTTTCAAATACAGATTGTCCTTTCACAGGAGTTAGTTGCAGTAGATCTCCAAAAACTATGACATGTTTCCCTCCAAATAAGACATCATAGTCAGTTTTAAGTATCTGCTGCATTCTTAAATGTACAAAAGCAAGCATTAAATTGGATACCATGCTTACCTCATCAATAATGAGAAGTTTCATTTCTTTAAGAACTCTAGAAACTTCATAACAAGCGTCTCCAGATAGCTTCTGATATTGTAATTTATTTTCATGTTCAACTGGCAGCATCAGTAAGCGATGTAAAGTAATACCTTAAATATTATGTGCTGCCAATCCAGTTGGAGCAGTAACAACACAAGACAGCGGTGACTGTGTTCTTTGCTGTAGATATGTAGTAATTCCTTTTATAAGAAAACTTTTCCCTGTTCCAGCTTCTCCACTTACATATAGTCGAATAGGTTCAAATGACATACATGAGCATTCTTTTTTGTCATGACGAAAACCATGCTCAATGTGCTCTGTCACTTCGTCATATATCTGTCTTTGCTCAAGATTAAATTCCTTATCCAATTCTTCTAAGTTTATTATATCCTCTTGAGCTTGCTGCATTGCTCTTTCCACCTCATCCATGGCAGTGGCTGCTTCATTTCGGATAATTGGTTCTCCCAGTGGATCCTGACTCAACGATGCAGAACTTTGAGTGTCTTGTGAACTTTCTCTAGCAATCTCCGTTGCAATTGTTGCTTCTTGCTCTATTTCGTCATTCAACATTTTGAGATAATTACTAAAAACAGGACATTCTATACTACTTTTTGATGCGTTAAAGGAATCTTCATAACTAACAAAGTCTCCAAGTAGTTCCTCTTCAGTACGCCATGGTTTAAAGAGTTGCAAAAGAGCTAAATAGTAAAATTCTCTTTTGTCTGGATTTTCGCAACTCAGTTTTCGGTGATTAATCAGGTGTCCTTTTCTTTGTTTCACCAGACATCCTTCCTGTCCAATCACAGCGTATATACCTTTTTCAACATTCTCTCTAATATTCCTTTTAAAAGTGTATTTTTCAAGTACTTCATACAGACAAATGTTTTCAAGCAGAGTACTTCTATTTGGATAGTATGTATCCAACATATTTGTTTTCAGAATGTCTGTACTGTCTGGTTCTTTCTGTGCTAAATATTCAATTTCTTGCACAGTTTTCAAAACACGGCTTCGTGATCCTGCAAGACCTAAACTCACCCACAGGATACTTCGAGATTTCGCATAAAGATTTTCTGATGAAAATCGATCACAACATTCATATGCGCCAATTTCTCGATGAGATAACATCTTCAAACTGTACATATACAATTTCTTGCTTAGGCTCTTTTCATGAGAAATATCTTCCCACATCTCCTTCAGTTCCGTCTTTTCAGATTTCGTGATGTAAGACGTTACATATCGAGCCACAGTAATAGAGTTATCCGCAACATATTGTATATCCATGTTAGCATTCCACATGGTCAAAATGACAGGGTTGTAGTCATTTATATAATTGGACTCTTCACCTCTTCTTAAATTGTATGTATTTTTGGGTGATCTTCTTCTGATATTATGTCGCAAAGTTGACATCAAATTGTTGACTCTTCCTTTTGAAAGCACCGGTTGTGCAAATCCAAAACGACATTTAGTATAGAATTTATCCTTTGATTTGAATTTTCGCAGACAATATTTTCCACAACGATGTCTTTGAAACCGTAACACTTTTCCTCTTAAGTCCTTATCAGTTGTACTGTTAGGTATGTCACAAGTGGCATATTGTTCAATAAAAGACAGTACAGTGTCATCGGAGTCTTTTCCAAATTTGGGAGCATCCTTGATCCATAGTAACATGTGAATATGAGGGGCACCTCTTGCTTGATACTCTTTTCTCCAGAAGAAATCCAGAACTTCACCAAGCGGAGGATTTTTCTTGTTTGTAATAAAAGACATCATAGCTTCAAATCTATGATTAAAATATCTGCAAACATTAACCGGATCCAACAAACACAATTCTCCTGGTGTCTTGTAGTTTATATTTTCAATATTTACATTCGCCTCCCGAAGAAAACCAAGTAAATCTTCCCAGGCATACTCTGCACAGCTTAGAGTTTAAAACCATGTTGGTGCTCCCAAGTTTCTTAGCATGCATTTTAAATCTCCATGACGACGGTACCAATACTCATTAGTACCACGCTGACATGCCATTAAATTAATTAGGTGAGAATCCAAAACACTATCTTTCTCTTGCACTTTATCCATAAATTCATTTGCTGAAACATTTTGCAGATGCACTCCACTTTTTAAGATATCGTTTACTGCATAAGAAAGACCAGATAAGTCACTCTCAAACAGAAGATGAAACAAATATGGAATACATTGACGAAATCTAGGATCTTCTGCATATAATCTTGTTGTCCGATACTCAGATGCAGGAATCTGCATAGGTCGATCATCATATCGCGCACCTTCACCTGTTGGGAATAACTGTGGGAAACAACGACCTTCCAAACTTTTTTCCCATACACTAATAGGACTTCCTTCTGCTTTTTTCATCTGAAATAACTCAATAGCATTCCCCATTGCTTCTTTCGAATACAGTGGATGAACACTGTAATGTTCATAAATGTATTCCGTTCTGGACAAGTCGACTTTTTCAATTTGTCCAAAAGACAAATCATTATCCTCTTCTTCACTTACATCCTCTTCTTCTACATACACATTTTTATAGTATTTATTATTTTTGACTAAATACAACATTGTCTTTTTCACTTTCCTAACATCCACTAAATCTTGCCAGATTTTCTTACTCTTTGTAGGTACACCATTAACTAGAATACCTAGAGGTTCCTCTTCTACATTTTCAATACCAATTGTCTCCATATTTTTTTTTAAATCAAGTGGCAAATATACAACTCTACCCTTTAATCCTCTTTGTAAATCTGTAGGATTTAATTTCCCAGTCTTAGGCTCCATACGAACAATAGCCTGAAAAGGATGTACACATTGAATCAGAATAGTCTCATAAGTATTTAAATCCTTCAGTTCCGTTGGAATATTTATCAACTCAAGATTATTATATACAGCTCTAGCAGGCATTCTATTTTCATTTAATTTATTATAACAATATTTACAAATACGTTGCTCAAAACCCAAATCAAAATAGTTTTCTACCAGCAAATAAGTCGCAAACTCTCTCCACTGAGTATTATCTTCATCTTCACTTTTTAAATATAAATCAACTAACCTAGTTTGACTTTTGTAATGAATGCGTCGACAACACACACAAGTTAAATTTGGTTTTTTACCTGCAATCACCTTAAACTTTGTTATTTCCTGTTCAAATTCTTCAGTATTAAAATGTGCAACATTTTCTAACACATTTCCTTCTATAACTATATCAGTTTCTACATTCTCTTCATCTCGAGCAAAATAACTTACCTCAATTTCTGCACAAATATTCTTCACATCTAATGCACATCCATGCAAAAGAGCACTATTACACTCTTTAAGTTTAAGTGCAGGACTTTTTGCATAATACATCTTTCTAACTAATTTTCTCATTTTGGTATGATGAACTGCTAACATCCTGAAGTGATGAAAAACACTCTGGCATATTTTTTTAGAAAGACAAGCCAGATAATGGCCTTGCAAACCTATTTTTCTCTCACTCTGCAACGATCTAATTCTTGCAACATTACAATTTTTTTTTTTTTAGACTTTCCTTAGTGTACTTACGTAAGAAATTGCAAAAGAAATCAATTGAATCCTGTCGTACACTGCAAATACTGCTACAATTCCAACTATAAACAGGATCATGAACACGTCCCTGTAAAACTTCTCCACCTATTTCCCCTTCTGGATTTCTGACCTCAATTTTCTCTTTCTCAATAGGACAGCCATCCTTCACTTCATACGCTCGACCACTGGTGTCAACTGCATGCAACAAGTCGTTACTTTGAAAGTAACTCTCTTCATTAAAAAATGGCTCAGAATTTGAAGTATGCATCCATTTACCAGAAAAGATTTTACAAAAATTAGTTCTATTTATGTGTCTCTTCCATTTACTCCTAGCTTTTAAAACTCTGATTGCCTTATTTAGTGTATTCATTCTTTTAAGCACTAAAATAAACAATTTTTTTTTATCTCGAACGCATCATCCACAACTTCCTCTATATATTTTTTCTTCTTATAAAAAGCAGACTTCCTTTTAGAAACTTTTTCCTTTTTCAATAAATTCAAAACTACTCTCTTATGAAAGATACGTTTCCTTATTTCCGCAAACTGATTAGTACCTCTTTTACTGTACATACTTTCCTCACCACTGATTTCAGACACAATTTTCTTTTTTCTTCCATTTCTCCTTGTAGATACTGAAAACTGTTTTTCCTTTTCAACATTATCCAATTGAGTTTTCCTTGGACACAATTTTTTCAAAAAATCCTTGCTGTTCTTACCAGGAGCACTCTTATTTCTCTCCGTCCTTTGTTGATTAGATAAATATTGTGCTTCTTTCCTCTTCAAATGGTATGTCTTTTTATACAGCTTTCTTTTTTCATTTCTGGTCAGCATAGTGATTGATGTTTGTGATATAAATGACAATCTGTTTGGAAAAAAGTTAAAAAATATTATAGACCCCTACTACCATATAAATTACAAATAATAACCACTGCTTGATTTTATAACTACAATAAAGACAAAGAAACAGTCTCTGGTCAGAGTAGGAAATCCTATAGTGAATATTGTTTCTAAATATATGACACTCCATACCTGTGTTATCATTATACATGTATTTTATGAATGTAATTTTTCAGGCATATAAGTACTATACTAATTTTCAAGCATTTGAGGTGTTCCTAATGCTTTTAATTTTTTTTACTTTAATCTGTTACACACCTCATCAAAACTTTTACTATCATTCTCAAAAAAGAGAATACCGATGAATAGTACAACAATCATGTTTTCAAGTTTTTTTTTAAACAAAAATAATTTTATTGATTTAATAATTCGTATTCCAGAAGCACATGTAGCATCATTTCATCAGATACTTCCTTAATATTATTTTCTTCTTGCAAATTCTCTTCTTCTTCCCCTTCCACCATTTCTAAGTATGAACTATCAAAACTGCAGTCTTTCTGTTCCATTTTTGTCTTCAAATATTTCTTGTAATAATCCTTCAATAAGTTCAGTTGCGATTTCAAAATGGACATTTATATTTTCTGAAGATTGTTCCATTTTACTACTTCCTTTCTATCTTCTGTGTCCTTTTAAGAGAATATAAAGACTAAATTATATCTTTCTTATGATTAGATGACCAAAAATTACCTTGACTAATCTTTAAACTATATACATTTTCATACTTTTTAAGACATTAACTACATAGACTAAGATAGCACCTTCCTCTTTATTTTGGAAAGAAACTGACACTTTGATCCTACACATTAACACTATTCCTTTTAATTTTTCTAATTGAAATTGTGCTGTAAAAACACATTTCAGTGTGAAATTTGTTTTCAGGATTTGTGTGCTGTAGAACTATTTATACACTTTCTAATTTATTTGTAGGGATCTATTTTCAGAGTTCACCACTACAAACTATGATTCAAACTGTATGCAAACTGAAGGAGTGACTCACAATATACCAATTAAAACATTCACTAAACAGTTAGCTACTTCCCACAAAGGCTGTTGCTTTTCCCTTTAAACAGCATACTCAACATGTAAATTTCATCTAATGTAAAACATTTCATCATAACCATATGAAACCACATTCATCAGCGACTCGTGGAGGGAATTATGTTGGGGCAGGGAGACAAGGATGAGGAGGTGTAGGGTGGAGGGACCTAAAAACCTGGATATAGATAATTTCTAGTAAATACATAATTTAATTATTGAAATGAATTTTGTAGTGCGCACTGCATTGTAAAATACGATGCTGTGTACACTACAAAATTCGTTTTATTAATTGAATTGTATACTTACCTGCAATTATCTATATCCCAGATTTTAGATCTCTCCACCCTACACCTCCCCCTCCCTCCCTCCCTGCCCCACCGTAAGTCCCTCCACAGCCTCCGACTGACCACATCATAATACCCTGTGCAAATGCATATATTAGAGTGCAAATAGATAGTACAGTCACAGAAATGCATCAGAAATGGCCATCACGCCAACAGCCATATCATAATAGACCTCTATAAATCAAGAAAAATGACTGTACACAAATGATACAGCATAAGTTAGAGAGATAATGATGACTTACCAAAAATTAATCCACGTAAACAGCAAACTCTTACAATCAAAGAATAGATGAACCCAAACTACATTGAAAATAACACATGAACCCGGCCCATAAAAAGATAGTACCAACAAACAATGGAACCGTATTTCAAAATACATATGTACTGCAAGCAGGTACAGACATGTTTAAAATAGAAATTAAAATCCTCCTGCAAAAGAGAAGCAGTTCAAATATTCTTAAAAATCTTGCTTATTATGGTAATCTGCACAAAAATAAATTGTCATTTAAAAAATTTCAACTCACCTGTAAAAAAGAATTTGGTTGTTGTATACTCTCACGTTCACTTCAGTTTGTTGCTTTTCAGCACCAAACACTCTTAAAAAAAATAAACAACTAAATTTTATTTAACATATTACAGACATATTTATTAGACAACATACACCCATTCTGCCAAATTTCATGCCTAACAGATACATTCCATATTTTTCTATCCAATACATATCCTAAAGCCTAAGTTTAATATTTCTTTGTGAAATACATTTAATTACCACATTTTTCACCCACAATTTTTTTAAATCAATCATCATTTACAGTATAATCTACCACACATTGCCAGGATACTACATGCAATATTTATGATATGCACTGCTACACAACCTTACTTAGTATATTTGTTTCCTAAATACATGTACATTATGTGCAGGGTGTTTTTTAACAAAATGGCGGTCAACACTTCCTGATTTCCTCCGAATCGAATCTTTACAGACGTTAATCAGCAAATCGCAATGCCGCTCACGCACAGCCGCATAAGTGACTGAAAAGGGAAAAGTGTCTATGCATTGAATGTGGAAAACCGAGAAACAATCGTGTGTGATGAAAAGGAAACGTGGTTTGTAAATAAAATGTAATGGTGCAAAGGGAGAGGAGACATGAAGATAGTTTCAGGACTTTAAGTTTTGTAATTTTGCCTTTTTTTCAAAATTGCAAAAATGTACAGTTTGCGGAATTGTGATTTGCTGCTTAACGTCTACCAACATTCGAATCGGAGTAAATGAGGAAGTGTTGACCGCCATTTTGTTAGTGCGAGTGAATATATTCTACAGAACAAAGGGTTAGAACATGGAAAAGGGAGAAGGTACAGATTATCTAACCGGGTAGTTTTTCTCAGGAGGTGCAGTATACACCCTGAACGCGAAAACAACATTTTTTTTCTTTGAAAAAAGTTACAGGGTGCGCGCACTCGATCGCGCACCCCTATTTACAAGACTGACGACTACGTGGTTTGTAAATAAAATTTAATGGTGCAAACGGAGAGGAGACTTGAAGATAGTTTCAGGTCTTTAAGTTTTATAATTTTGCCAACTTTTTCAAAATTGCAAAAATTTACAGTTTGCGGAATTGTCATTTGCTATTTAACGTCTGTCAACATTCGAATCGGAGGAAATCAGGAAGTGTTGACCGCCATTTTGTTAGTGCGAGTGAATATATTAGAACATGGAAAGGGGAGAAGGTACAGATTATCTAACCGGGTAGGTTTCCTCAGGGGGTGCAGTATAGACCCTGAACGCGAAAAGACCATTTTTTTGGGGGAAAAAAGTTGTGGGGTGCGCGCACTCGATGGCGCATCCCTATTTACAAGACTGTGGACTATTGCCTTTCACACAGATTAATAGCTGCACAAGTTAAATAAACCTTAATTTACTCCTCTCAATAATGTTTATCATACTTCAACTTACAGTCCCGCTGACACTACAATATTCTCATACCTACGTTTCTTAAAAATTAAAAAGTATTCCACACTAAATGTAACTCTCTTTAAAGGTTTTCCGTTCCATTACTACACTACACTCACCTAACATCATCTCATTGCGTCACATCTCCACTACTCATAAGTACACAGTGTCAAAAATATCAATACCGTACATAATCGATCACATCCAGGCACTACCAATTGCATGACTTATTTAACAGGAAGCGCTGTAATGTTGCATGTGTTTTCAAAGGTACACCGGTACCTCCTATAATGCCGAATTTTACCCTAATACTCAGCAGTGATTATTTATTTTCAAGCAATGTGAATTACTTTGAGTTTTTAAACGACAAGCCTTACTCTATAATAGTCACTCTGCATATATCTCTCTGTAAAAATGTAGTTTATCCACCCCCGCATGAGAACCTTCATGTTTCCATCTGGCCGTGAAATCCGGCCTTGAACTGAAAGTTCCATCCCCAGACTTGAACAACAGCCTTATTGTCACAAAATCAAGCTACCCGAGCATCTGTTCACAAACAAATCTCATTCACTTTGCTAACACTCGCAGAAAACAGCATACCTTATTAAATAGTGACCTTCCTTTACAATTTTCTGAGGTGACTCTCATAATCTTTAACGCTCCTCCACTTCCCAGCTGGGCTATTTTTTTTGCAACTACTAACCAATGGTTTGGTGATTTTTTTGCACCAAATTATTTAAAGGCATTCTGCTACTCTTCACTCCATACTCTCTGATCTATGTTTCTAAACTTCCTCATCTACTACCAGCAGCTGTTACTTTTGTATTCCTATTTTCTTTATTACAAAATGGAGGTCCGTCCTGTCTTCGCAAACGAGCTGGAGCAATTAGAACTGTTTCGCCACAAGATGCTTGAGTACTATGACATCCTACCACTCGCGACTTTGAGTGCATCATATGGATTATCATTTCGATTTTCCTATTTCACCTGTGTGCAGCCTGTATTTCATTGCCTGAGCTGTGATTTCATGTGGGCCCTGGACTTATGTCTCTGCAACTCAGTACCTCCTGAAGTGAATTACAATCATCTCATGAATCCGTTACTTGATCATGAACAGCTTTGTTCCGACGGAGGGATTATGGCCTTTGCAGCGATAGATGGAGTTCTGGGTCATTGGAATATATTCGCAGCGGCGCAAGATTTCTTGGCACACAGCTGCATTGAAAATTCACCGAGTTGTCCTCTGATGGTACTAGAGGCTCCGGTAATTAATGACCATGTATGTTCATTTCCTCTTTTCAATTGGATGGCTGACTTGTTTTCGGACGATAACAATGACTTTCTTTTTGAAGCGGTTGCCACTTACTTTGCCTATTCAATGGAAGGATGACTGTTATGCAAGCCATTGATATCTTGACTGTTTTTTCCCTTCCTTATTTTTCTTATTATTTTTTTATTTTTATGTTTTATATAAACAGACCTATTGGCTTTACTAACATTGGACATTGCAATTTCCTGCTGGTGAGATTTTTTTTATTTTATGTGGAGTTAATTTTTTTTCCACACCTACTCGATTTTGTTCAAAACATTTCATGAGCTTATGTTATCTTATCTGATTTGAAATATTCTCGCAGCAAGGCTGCGTAAAATATGGTTAAATGTGCCCTGATAAATGTGTATAGTTACAATGACTTTTTATATCGTTTATCACCATTTTCCCTTTCTACTCCAATTTCCGCCTTACACACATATGTGCTGTTTTTGTTTCATGCCTATTGAAAGATTTTTGATTCATAACTGAAAAGTATATGATTACACTGATATTACCCATGCTTATCAACCTGTATGTCACATCGAGTACTGAAACCTTTCAAAAAATTATCTCAATACAGTAGTTGTTCTGAGTACTAATTTTCAAACATACCGGCAGATAACATACATGCACCTCCAGCCAAGTTCTCGCTTTTGGCGAGTTTTTCATTTCCTTTCACAATACCATACAACAAGCTTGTTAGTGCTTCGTATGCAGAAAACTAATTGTTAATGAGGTGACGTTTAACCACTAGCATTTTCATATATGATTACTGAACTTAAAATCAAAAAACACCTTCTTGCATGCAATATAATTTAATATATTTGATTGCGGGGTTGTACAATATGTTTTTTAAACGTTATTCATTTTGCTTCATACTACATTTCCATCATTTGTGTTGTATGGACTAGTAACTATGCCCACTACTTTCTTTATAATATCTTTACTTGTATTAGATAAAAAACTTCGCTTCAAAGCACTGCATCAGTGAATAAATATTTCAAATATATACGTTCCCTCTTTTAACCCATATTCACAACTGAAATAATGTATACTAAAACTGTATTCATGTGTTTGACGTAACCTCAGCTGTACTCAATTCATGTTTTCTTTTGTCAACCTGAATTATTCATAGTTCAACCCGCTGGCCTGCGACGATCAGTCAAGCCTTTCTTTGCGGGTTGTGAACCATAGCATCAATCGTACCTCTGGCATAAAAATAATTTATTACTGTAACGAAGCACCGCCGCAGTTGTGGTTCACTCAGACTGTTAATCACTGCTCCCCCGCTTCCACAGAGCACACGCTATGTCGTATTTCAGTACTTATCACCCTTTCATCTCCACTATAACAAACGCTTCTTTGCCAGCCATCAGACAACAAAGTGAAAAACCAAAGGGACTAAGAAGTGAAACACAACAAACCCTCAGCTCTGTGGTAATTCTAAAACTCGACATACACTGACTAACGCTTCCAAAGACCATCTCAATTATATAAATATTATTTTCGAAACCTGCCAAGTACTCTGATGCGACTATCTGTGTCTGCCTGCAGAACAAACTTCCTCAGCCCAGACTGAACGCACACACACACACATACACACACTAAGATAACACAAAGCAACTGATACTGAAAGCAGGAGTAAGATGAAAATACTGTCAAATGGCGGAACACCTAAACCTCTATATATATTCGGTCTTCTACATCAATTTATGAAGGCATATACTCCACGAACCTGTGTACAACCTCATGGTCACAATTTTTCATTTGATTGTACTGGGACACCTCTCCTTCTCACCCCACCCCCACCAGTGCATCCCTCGGCCACAAACCACACTGTAATTTTTTCCTCAAACTTAAAGTTTAAAATACCTAAAGCATTCCCACTTTTTGTCGACGATATCACATATAATCTACCATTTCTCTCTCTACCTGCATTATCTGTGTCTCTGCTAATTCCTTTTTTTTGATCTGTAACCAACTTTACAAATTATGTACAAACGCTCCCAAATCTCAATTAATTTCTGTCTATTGTGGTAAATAAATAAATAATACCCTATTTTTGACTAGACTTATAGCATAACAGATAGCTCAATAAATAAGAGTCAAGATTCGAGGTAGTAGGAGTTTCTGCAGGTTTATTACAGCATAAGGACAGGATCAGGACAACCTGCATGGGAATAGGACAATAAGGCCCAGCAGGACAACTGGGGCCCAGCAGGGGAAAAGAGGCCCAACAGCTGCTGGGGCTAGGTCTGGGATGAGCGCGCTAACATTTAATAACAAAACATTGACTTATATACATAGCGCAAACACATAGCATTACATTGCAGTGGGCGTAACAGTAGGTGGAGTAGAAGGCGTGACGCGTAGCAGTCGCGAGAGATAACAGTAAAAAGAGGTGTAACTGGGAGTTTATTTAGACATGTGATGGAAAACGTAACAGAATATGTCATGAATGGGCGGAAACATTGGAGGGGGCTACCTAAGGAGCCGGGACCTCTAACCTAATGGTGCGCGAAAACTGGCAATGACGTGTTACTAGGAGAAGCTGGGGGCTACGAACTCTGTGCTAGGAGCAGAGACTAGAGTCTGGAGGGTCGGAGCGACATGTACCTAAACCCTATCTGGTATCTACTGTTTAGGGAACATGTTGATATAAACTAGAAGTCATGAGGGGAGAGGCTAACCTGACTCTAAGACTGGACCATGCATTATTCTACATGTAGTGCGTGAAGAATATTAAATGACCATTAAATACAGTATTTCTCTAACATGGAGACGAGAAGGCTAGACAATGACGGAAACTATTGATGCAGTTCAGTAGCTTAGGAATGCAGAGGAGGAGGACTGAACTGATAGCTGGAACTATAACATACTTTTGGCAGACTCAGAGGCAGGGCCGGGGTGCACCGGGCACTGCGAGGCAGGAAGTAAGTGAAGGGTCGAGGATACAGGTGGGGGCTGTATCGCTCCTCAGCTAGGCTTTCAGGAGACAGGAGCTGAATCTGTGGTCCGGGCCCTTTTGAGGCCTAGAAACGGGGATTTTATAATTGAATAACGTGCACACTGAGAAACGTGGCAACATTACTTACATAGGCCTGATATTCGTAGTATTCACGAGGACTGGAAAATGACATACCAGAGGTGGACACAACTGTAATTGCGTCTTTAATCAGAAATGGGGAATAACATATGCATATTGATCATGCACACATAACATATGATGGATGAGGCGTAGGGACACAGAACATGGCAAAATTTACTTTTCCACATTCCCTCCTTGTCACTACGTTTCCATCAGGAAACATCAATATTCATGATACCGTCTATCATTTCATACAGTACCATTTGCTCGTCTCGAATTGTCTTGGAACGGGATTTAAAACAGGGCTTGGGACTGGGAATACAAGAGGTAGCACACATGCTGCAAATCGCAGGGCCACATTGTATACAGAGGCAGCAGCTGAATATGATCGCTACTGCAATACCTAAAAAGGACAGGACTTTCCAACCCCATGCGGAAATTATATTCCAGAACCAACCGGACCATGTCCAGGTGCCTGGATCTTGGTGTAACAGATGGGCAATTTTATGGAGTCTGGTTATAGCTGAATAAACAGACGGCGCGTTATTAGGAATGAAAATACAACAACTGGATCCGAGAATTCTACAGGCCCCGCCCCTATCGGCCAGTATGACGTCAAGGACGAGACGATTCTGTAAAACGACAATTCTCATAAAGGATTGCTCTTCAGTTAAGTTACCTAGAGCGGAGGCAGTCTCATCTACTACTGCTTCAAGGGTTCTTGTTAACCTACGGATGAGCTTACTATTTACAACTGTACCTAAATAAGGGAAAACACCTTTATCTATATCAATGAATTGCTCTGCGGCGGTTTCAGTATAATCGACAATCGGGAGGTTTCTCTTGTGTCTAGTGTGTACTAAGAAAGAATTCCTATGATAGTCAGGTGGGGCTAGAAAAACAGGTGGCAGTAGGAAAGCAATGTAACAGGTTCCCTCCCAATCGAGGGGCAGACGGACATATGCAGTTTGACCACAAATAAAATAAGAATGACGTGAAGCTTTGAAAATAGATTTCCCACTGTCACTATACTGGATAACAGTAGTACATTCACTATGACCTATATGTACAGAACCATAACTACGGACACATAATTCGCCTTTGACTGGTAGTACTGAAATAGCAGGTAAGTCTGGAGTAGTATCAGACTGAACATTCAGAACCATGAAATTCGACGAATAATTTCCTAAATTATATACTTCATTTTCTAAATCTAAACCTGTTCTGTGGGGGAGACCTTGCTTGTCTGGGAAACATGTACTGTTAAGAAAAGACATATCTGTTGAGGATGACGTTAACGTGGACCATGCTCCACACGAACCATTGTGTGAGAATGGATAAGGAAAGAGTGGCAGAACTCCCTTCGGTGTCTGGAAAGGGGGGAGTCGACCACACACCCAACAATTAGTGGCATTGCTGGTCTGGTGTGAATAATGTAACATACGGATAAATGTGTTATTACGCATAGCGAGGCGGTATGCATATTCGTGAGGAGGCAGATCACTAAACGTGTGCTCTACTGTAGCATGAGCAGACATATTTACATGAGGAACTGAAAAACACAGATAGAAAGCATAGCTGGTGCAGGAAATCATTATGCTGATGAATAATACGAAACTCAGAAAAACGATACATTTGATTGAGCTTTGACTGACTCTCTCACTATGGGGGTCTATTTTATACATGTCAGAAACAGTCTAACCGTTTCACCTAGGGGAGGACTTATACAATCAAACTGGCTGACTTATTAGACCTGAGCTTTAACTTATACTCCTGTTGCGGAGTTTTCTCTAACAAGGGAGGGGTTGTAATAATGTCTTGTGCGGGACAGTCCTTTAAAACAATGTTCTGGCAATCCTTCGAATCCTGGGAAATGTTCTTGGAAATGTTTTTGAAGACTGGTTTCGATCCTTTGAAAAGTTTTACATGAGAAAGGTGGACCCACCCCTTCCTGCCTTCCAACTTGACGGCAGTTCGGGTGGTCAAGAGGACCTGACGTGGCTCCTTCCAACGTGGTTCCAGCGGACTTGATCTGTCGAAATTTCTGATCATCACAAGGGAGCCTGGAACGATCTCGTGCGGTGCCACCTCGGTATTGTCTGGAAATGCGGCGGCAACCTGTGAACGACATGAGTTGAGGGCAGACATCAAGGAAGCTAGGTAATCTGTCAGCATATTACATGAAACATCGGTAATACTTCGGGGTCTAGGAGTACCCCACATGTTAGGGGGGCGGCCGAATACGACCTCATACGGGGACAGACCTGATCTGGAATGTGCGACCATACGCATATAAAATAAAGCGACTGGCAGAGCTATTAACCAGTCCACACCCTTGTCTTTACATATTTTTGCTATACGGATTTTCAGAGTCTGATTATGCCTTTCGACTAGTCCAGCTGCTTCTGGATGGCGTACACAATGGAACTTCCACTGGTACCCTAACAAAAGGGAAACATGTCTCATGAGTTCAGATGAGAATGGCTGGCCGTTATCAGAATATACGACTCTAGGGAGTCCATATCTAGGGAAAAATTCACGAACCAACTGCTTGGCAGTGGTCGCGGCTGTGTAATCTGGGACTGGATATGCTTCTGTCCATCTGGACAAGGCGCATACAACTACAAGGACATACTTGAAACCTCGACATCGCTCCATTTGAATATAATCCATCTGGAGGACCTCAAAAGGGTGGTCAGGGGGCTGGAAACCACCTTGTTCCACCGGGACACTTTTACCTGGATTAAACTGGCAACATATCATACAGGTACGGACTTTCTGCTTGGCTGCAGCTCGTAAATGCTTGTTGAACCAAATGTTCTGGATACTGTCTAACATAGCTTTTTCTCCTAAATGTGCTGGACTATGTGCGGTATTGATAATAACTTGAACCATAGAATCGGGGAGAAACCATGTGGCTCTACCCTTCGTTAACCATCCTTGATCTGTCTGGACCCCTCCTTGTACAGACCATTTCTTGATTTCATCAGGAGTAGCATGTGACTGGATATCTATGACATCTTGAGTAGGGTCCTTAACTGTCATGCATGTAATCGGATCTGGAGTATGTGTCATATTAACTGGAATGTCTGGAGTCTGTGCTGTAAGCTTGGCTGTGCGGTCTGCTAAATCATTACCTTGGGAAATAATGTCAGTGACTTTCGTATGTGCTTTGCACTTCATGATAGCAATAGATGTCGGTAAATGTATGGCATCTAACAGGGCTTGAATAAGGAGACCATGCTGAATCTTGGTTCCATGAGAAGTCATAAAACCTCTCTCCTGCCAGAGCACTCCGAAGTCGTGTACAACTCCGAATGCGTAACGTGAATCTGTGTAAACATTAACCTTCAGGTTCTTGGCATGTATACAGGCTTGTGTCAGAGCGACTAGCTCTGCTGCTTGAGCGGACAGGGTATCAATACGGTGTGTTTCAATAACTTCAGTGTCAGTAGTCACTGCATACGCGGCGACTAGTTCTCCTGTACTAGTTCTCATACATGAACCATCCACATAAAGTGTCAGGTCAGGATCTGGTAACGGAATGTCTGTCAGGTCTTGTCTTGGCTTTGTCGTAATGTTAACTACTTCCACACAATCATGTGTGTCTGGATTTGAACTAACTGATGGTAACAGTGTAGCAGGATTCAGGACGTTGCAGCGTCTAATTTCTATGTGTGGCTGGAACAGTGTCAATTCATAACCTGTTAAACGTGCAATTGTCAAGTGCTGAGTTTGTGTTCGGTTTAAAAGAACTTCTACTGAATGTGGGACCTGTACTGTCAGGGAGTGTCCTAAAACTATAGAATCACTTTGTCTGATAGCTAGTGCTGTGGCTGCAACTGACTTGAGGCACGCAGGCAACGCCTGGGCGACTGGATCTAATGTGCTCGAAAAATAAGCACAGGGCTTGTATTGACCTGCTTGATCTTGTGTGAGGACAGATAATGCTGTACCTTCGCGTTCAGTAACGAAAAGTGTAAAAGGCTTACTGTAGTTCGGTGTAGCTAGAACTGGAGCTTGACATAGGGCTTTCTTTAACTCGTTGAAACTAAGTGTATGGTCAGATGTCCAAGGGAGGACAGTCGATACGGCTGCCTCCTGTGTCGTTAACTGTATCAGTGGCTTGGCTAGGAATGCATACTGGGGAATCCATTGTCTACAATAAGAAGTAAGGCCGATAAAGGCACGTACCTCCTTCTGGGTTCTTGGCTGGGGAAGACTCGCTATTAACTGGATACGGTCGGGTGTCAACTGCCTACCCCTCTTGGACAGCAAGTGTCCTAAGTATACCACTTGCTGGACACAGAATTGAAGCTTCGAAGGTGACACCTTGTGCCCCATCTCGGCTAGAAAATACAGAACTGTAAGTGATGCTCGCTCGCAAGCACGTTCAGAACGGGCTGTGATCAGTAGATCATCGACATACTGGAGCAGGGCAGTGTCAGTTGGCATGTGAATGTTGTCTAGTTGTCTCTTGAGTGCTTGACTGTAAATACTAGGGCTTTCTGTGAAACCTTGAGGAGCGCGTGTAAACATATAGCTCCTTCCATTTAAACAGAATCCGAAAAGAAACTGGCTGTCTGGATGAATTGGAACACTAAAAAATGCATTCTTGAGGTCAATAACAGTGAAAAACATGGCTTCGGAATCAATGGCTGTTAACAGGGAAGAAATGTCTGGAACAACTGGGTACTGAGGAATAATACATTTGTTAAGCTCTCGTAAATCAATCACTAATCGATATACTGGGGGTGCATTCGGATCAGTACGTTTCATGACTGGAATGATCGGAGAATTACACACATTGGAGTCAGTTTCTACAACTACTCCTTGAGCCATGAGCTCGTCAATAATTTTGGATAAGGCTGCTACAGCCTCAGGTGGCAATCTGTACTGCCTGATTCGTGGTAACACTACACCTGGCTTGAGAGTCACACGATAGGGTGTGATTTGCATGTAACCTACATCAGTTGGACCTTGCGCCCATAAATGCTGTGGAACATTAGACAATCTTGAATCAAAATCTCGTAATACATAGTGACCCTTAAAGTCACGTAGGAACAGATGTATTCCCTCTGGGGAACAGCAAATAACTGCACCTAATTCTTTCAGTGTCTTAATACCTAATAGATTTTCTGGACATGACTTAGTAAGTAACAGATCAGTAGTACGGGACAATGGACCTACTTCTAGAGTAACTGGCTTAGATATTTCATTAACTATGGGTTTTCCTGAAAATCCAAGGGAAACATTTCTTGAGCCTGAGAGCGGAGCCCCTGGAACTTCGGCATGACTAATTGTGGTCCTACTTGCCCCTGTATCGATCAAAAACTTTCTGTCTTTCCCTAATACTTGACTATGAACATAGGGACCTTCTTGATCTACAGGTATCTCGATGAGAGGCAAGCCTACCTCCCTCTCTAGGCTGTTTCATGAATATGACTGGTACTCTGGATACTCGGACTGTGCATACTGGTACATCTGCGATGTAACGTGCTGTGTTGCAGCAATAGGCTGCGGTACTGTAACTGTCTGTAGTGCATTCTGTGACTGAGGAGTCGGTGAAACTTGTTCTTGTCTCGGCGGACGTGGTCTTTCTTTAGTCTTACCAGTAGCTATGTTGTGTTTCAGAACTGCACACTCGTTTATAAAATGACCTGGCTGTTTACAATAATTGCAGTTCCCTTTAACGGGAGCTGCAGGATGACTGGCTTGATTCGGACCTCTCTTCTGACTGTCTTGAGGAATAGACTGTGCAACTAGCACTTTCATTTTCGTGTCTTTCATACGTTTTCTTTCGTGTTCTTGCTCTTCTCTAATTCTATTCTGGTGATACTGAAGCATCTGGAGCATCTGGGACGGAGTATTTGCTTGCCAGGTGCTTTCGACTTTCAAAACTCGATTTTTAATTTGTGGACTTGAATTCTCGACTAATTTGGTAACGAAAAGATGAGGGTATGACTCACTACTTGTCTTGAGACCACTGTTAATACTGAAACATTTCTCAAATCTAGAATAAAAATCACTAATATCCTCATCTTGTTTCTGTTTACAGGCTGAGATTGCATCCCAGTCTTCTTTCCTAGTTGTCAATAATCTGGGTAAAACTTGAATCAATAATTCTGGTAATTCTTTACATTTATCTCCAAGACCGGTACCTGGTACTCGTGCCTTGTCTTCAGCTTCTAGAGCTGTCCAATCGATCTTTTTCTCTCCCACCTCCCATTCTTTTTCCTTTAACTTTTCATACACCCCTGCGGGTAGCAGGACCTTTAACATTTTAATGATATCTGGGTAAGTGTATTCTCCCATACGGAGCATGTCTTTTAATTCTCTATGGAACCCTGCTGGATCTTTGTCGTGACAGGGGATTAATTTCTTCATTTCAAGAAGTTCCATCTTTGATATTGGAGTGTATACAAACACTCGTTGCATTACGCCACCCGCCCCTTGGACTGGGTGGACTTCTCGTAACGGATTCTGTCTGTCTATGTAGAATGGTTTACTTTCTGGGGGTGAGACATGAACAAAATGCGGGTTCAGGAACGTTCTATACTTGTGGCGCTGTTCTAGAATGACACTAATTAAATCGGTACCTAGACCTCTCCATCTGTACTGGAGTAACTCGTTCAGGATATCATGTAACGGGCCTGGATCAGAATGTTGACCCTCATACAGGGTAATGAGGTGCTGGATCATATACATACCCACCAGTCGTTGCTCGGCTGGGGGCAGTTTCAGAAACATTTGTGCCACTATTTCGTCTGGAAAAGTGGTAGAATCAGTAATCCATCGGACTGCTGATCGGGCTAGTTCTTGTTCGTGCATGGTGCTTAATTCGCTATATCCGACTCGTGATTTCAGAATGTGATCGGTAGCTTGAAATACTTGTTCTAGGGAACCTCGTTCTGGTGCTGGATGATGAAAAATAGACTTAGGTTCTGGACGTAAATGGCGATCTGGAAATCTGGATTTTCCTACATACGCTATTCTGGCGGGATTCTCGTCTTCCTCTTCAGGATCAGAGATACTTTCTTTCTCGCTTACTTGTGCTGCTTTACGCTGTTCGTGTAACCTTATTATTTCTTTACGAATTTTCTTGTACATACTTTCCATGGCACTAATGGTCTTGTGCTTACCCTCGGCTATATTATCACTCCACCTTGTTAGGATTCTCATTTCGGCGGGATCTTTAGACGGATAATCTTGTTCTCTTATTAGACAATTGATCAGGAACTTTAACACCATGAGCTGAATCTCGGCTTTCCTTTGAGACATAATCTCGCCAATACTTTCTGGATCATCCCCTGTACGGATGAAACGATATATTCTGTCTAGATCTTCTTTCATATTCGGTAAGGTGACTAGATACTCGGTCACTCTCCTTACACGTAAGGAATATAAAACCATAGTATATTCGCCTGGGACTGCGTCATAGACACATTCGTTAAGGGCTTGCCTGATTTCTGTAACAGACTTATTACTTTTAGGAGTACGCTGTGATGCTTGAGCATGTAATTCGAGTGCTGATAAACGTTTGTGTGGCGGCGGGGTTTGAGGAGGACCTCCCCCTGCGGCCCCTAGACTGGAATCGTCGACTGACATTCTTCGTGCTTGCAGGGTCGGTAATTGTAACGTGGGCTGAACTTGTATGGCAGGCTGACCCGGGGGTACCATAACAGGTACTCCGGTGTCTGGAGGAACGGGAAATGCCTGATTTACAGGGACAGGTGGAGCGCGAACTGGATTTGCATATTCTGGAACTGTGTCGTCCAAATAGGACGAAATAAAAATATCAGCTGCGGTCGGTTTGTGACGTAGCTTGGTCGGAACTAATGGTGGCGGGAAATTACTGGGTGCCTCTGGGGTCGCTTTTGGCAAGCCTTCGGCAAGGAGAGGATACATACCCTTAATAAGGGCATGCCTCTGTCTGTCTGACTGTTCGACTTTGACTTGTTCACCTATCTCGATTAATTCTCTTTCTTGGGCTCGTTCTTGGGATTCTCTACTTAACTCTGACTTTCTGACTTCCTTTTCCGTTCTTCTATGCGCTTCCTTACGCCATAACTCGATGGCATCTTTCTGTGACTGTCTGGCTTTCTTTTTCCATAATGCTTCTTCTACTCGCATGATACATTCGACATCCCATGTACCCGATACGGGCCATCTATACTTTTCTTCTAACTGTTTGGTATACTCTACCCATAAATCTAGATACAATATGGCGCTTATGCCATGTTTCTGATACATAAAGTGACCTGGACTGTCCCTAGGCGGAACAGGAACTGCTGCTTCCAGCAGACCCTTTCTAGTTTTTAACTGACGTAACTTGGAAAAGAGCGGCATTCTAAACTTGAATCGGAACACAATACAATACACGAAAAACAATAACAATTGGGAAAACAATTCAGGCATACCACGACGTTGAAAATACATTAAACAACATTATAAATAACAGTTCGAACAGAATACTCCTTGAAAATACTGAAAACAGAAACAGAACAGAATTCTCGAGAACGGAACAGACTAGAGTTACTGGATGCACTGCTGTAACAGTACGGAACATACCGGTCCCATAAAGGAACGCATCAAGACCCGTATCCACCTAGGTGAGACATGAACAAAATGCGGGTTCAGGAACGTTCTATACTTGTGGCGCTGTTCTAGAATGACACTAATTAAATCGGTACCTAGACCTCTCCATCTGTACTGGAGTAACTCGTTCAGGATATCATGTAACGGGCCTGGATCAGAATGTTGACCCTCATACAGGGTAATGAGGTGCTGGATCATATACATACCCACCAGTCGTTGCTCGGCTGGGGGCAGTTTCAGAAACATTTGTGCCACTATTTCGTCTGGAAAAGTGGTAGAATCAGTAATCCATCGGACTGCTGATCGGGCTAGTTCTTGTTCGTGCATGGTGCTTAATTCGCTATATCCGACTCGTGATTTCAGAATGTGATCGGTAGCTTGAAATACTTGTTCTAGGGAACCTCGTTCTGGTGCTGGATGATGAAAAATAGACTTAGGTTCTGGACGTAAATGGCGATCTGGAAATCTGGATTTTCCTACATACGCTATTCTGGCGGGATTCTCGTCTTCCTCTTCAGGATCAGAGATACTTTCTTTCTCGCTTACTTGTGCTGCTTTACGCTGTTCGTGTAACCTTATTATTTCTTTACGAATTTTCTTGTACATACTTTCCATGGCACTAATGGTCTTGTGCTTACCCTCGGCTATATTATCACTCCACCTTGTTAGGATTCTCATTTCGGCGGGATCTTTAGACGGATAATCTTGTTCTCTTATTAGACAATTGATCAGGAACTTTAACACCATGAGCTGAATCTCGGCTTTCCTTTGAGACATAATCTCGCCAATACTTTCTGGATCATCCCCTGTACGGATGAAACGATATATTCTGTCTAGATCTTCTTTCATATTCGGTAAGGTGACTAGATACTCGGTCACTCTCCTTACACGTAAGGAATATAAAACCATAGTATATTCGCCTGGGACTGCGTCATAGACACATTCGTTAAGGGCTTGCCTGATTTCTGTAACAGACTTATTACTTTTAGGAGTACGCTGTGATGCTTGAGCATGTAATTCGAGTGCTGATAAACGTTTGTGTGGCGGCGGGGTTTGAGGAGGACCTCCCCCTGCGGCCCCTAGACTGGAATCGTCGACTGACATTCTTCGTGCTTGCAGGGTCGGTAATTGTAACGTGGGCTGAACTTGTATGGCAGGCTGACCCGGGGGTACCATAACAGGTACTCCGGTGTCTGGAGGAACGGGAAATGCCTGATTTACAGGGACAGGTGGAGCGCGAACTGGATTTGCATATTCTGGAACTGTGTCGTCCAAATAGGACGAAATAAAAATATCAGCTGCGGTCGGTTTGTGACGTAGCTTGGTCGGAACTAATGGTGGCGGGAAATTACTGGGTGCCTCTGGGGTCGCTTTTGGCAAGCCTTCGGCAAGGAGAGGATACATACCCTTAATAAGGGCATGCCTCTGTCTGTCTGACTGTTCGACTTTGACTTGTTCACCTATCTCGATTAATTCTCTTTCTTGGGCTCGTTCTTGGGATTCTCTACTTAACTCTGACTTTCTGACTTCCTTTTCCGTTCTTCTATGCGCTTCCTTACGCCATAACTCGATGGCATCTTTCTGTGACTGTCTGGCTTTCTTTTTCCATAATGCTTCTTCTACTCGCATGATACATTCGACATCCCATGTACCCGATACGGGCCATCTATACTTTTCTTCTAACTGTTTGGTATACTCTACCCATAAATCTAGATACAATATGGCGCTTATGCCATGTTTCTGATACATAAAGTGACCTGGACTGTCCCTAGGCGGAACAGGAACTGCTGCTTCCAGCAGACCCTTTCTAGTTTTTAACTGACGTAACTTGGAAAAGAGCGGCATTCTAAACTTGAATCGGAACACAATACAATACACGAAAAACAATAACAATTGGGAAAACAATTCAGGCATACCACGACGTTGAAAATACATTAAACAACATTATAAATAACAGTTCGAACAGAATACTCCTTGAAAATACTGAAAACAGAAACAGAACAGAATTCTCGAGAACGGAACAGACTAGAGTTACTGGATGCACTGCTGTAACAGTACGGAACATACCGGTCCCATAAAGGAACGCATCAAGACCCGTATCCACCTAGGTGAACACTTCGTTTGTGGGCTTGGGTACCACCAACCCACGGACCAGGAGTCAATTTAGACTGACTCTGTCTAGACACTACCCCAGCAATGGTACTCACCGGGCAGCACGGAACGGAAGGCCTCGGACGGGACTGGACTACGACGACGAACTTCGGACTTCGGACTTCAGTTACGGGTGGGCCTCCGGATACCTCGGACCTTGGACTCTCGGCTTGGGCTCTGGTCGGGACTCGCCGCGTTCCTCCACCGTCTCGTTCGGATGCTGGACCGCCTCCTCCGTCTCCTCCGTGGGCCTGAGGGATACTTGAAGCAGAAATATCTGCACTTGGCCAGTATGGTTCCGTCACGACTGCAGAGGGTCAGGGGGTCGGCGTGGCTTCACCGACGCGTGGGGAAAGGGCAAGTCCCTATTCGGGCGCCATTATGTGGTAAATAAATAAATAATACCCTATTTTTGACTAGACTTATAGCATAACAGATAGCTCAATAAATAAGAGTCAAGATTCGAGGTAGTAGGAGTTTCTGCAGGTTTATTACAGCATAAGGACAGGATCAGGACAACCTGCATGGGAATAGGACAATAAGGCCCAGCAGGACAACTGGGGCCCAGCAGGGGAAAAGAGGCCCAGCAGCTGCTGGGGCTAGGTCTGGGATGAGCGCGCTAACATTTAATAACAAAACATTGACTTATATACATAGCGCAAACACATAGCATTACATTGCAGTGGGCGTAACAGTAGGTGGAGTAGAAGGCGTGACGCGTAGCAGTCGCGAGAGATAACAGTAAAAAGAGGTGTAACTGGGAGTTTATTTAGACATGTGATGGAAAACGTAACAGAATATGTCATGAATGGGCGGAAACATTGGAGGGGGCTACCTAAGGAGCCGGGACCTCTAACCTAATGGTGCGCGAAAACTGGCAATGACGTGTTACTAGGAGAAGCTGGGGGCTACGAACTCTGTGCTAGGAGCAGAGACTAGAGTCTGGAGGGTCGGAGCGACATGTACCTAAACCCTATCTGGTATCTACTGTTTAGGGAACATGTTGATATAAACTAGAAGTCATGAGGGGAGAGGCTAACCTGACTCTAAGACTGGACCATGCATTATTCTACATGTAGTGCGTGAAGAATATTAAATGACCATTAAATACAGTATTTCTCTAACATGGAGACGAGAAGGCTAGACAATGACGGAAACTATTGATGCAGTTCAGTAGCTTAGGAATGCAGAGGAGGAGGACTGAACTGATAGCTGGAACTATAACATACTTTTGGCAGACTCAGAGGCAGGGCCGGGGTGCACCGGGCACTGCGAGGCAGGAAGTAAGTGAAGGGTTGAGGATACAGGTGGGGGCTGTATCGCTCCTCAGCGAGGCTTTCAGGAGACAGGAGCTGAATCTGTGGTCCGGGCCCTTTTGAGGCCTAGAAACGGGGATTTTATAATTGAATAACGTGCACACTGAGAAACGTGGCAACATTACTTACATAGGCCTGATATTCGTAGTATTCACGAGGACTGGAAAATGACATACCAGAGGTGGACACAACTGTAATTGCGTCTTTAATCAGAAATGGGGAATAACATATGCATATTGATCATGCACACATAACATATGATGGATGAGGCGTAGGGACACAGAACATGGCAAAATTTACTTTTCCACACTATTTTATTACATTTTATATTCCGTTTATTCAGTATACCACAAATACATTCAAAACTATAATTCACACTTCAAAGAAAGTGAAAAAACGCGCACAACCCCTATTAACTGCACACAACTTCACCCCCTCCACCCCTCACTCACGTCTGCTGTGGAAGCCCAAGATAACATACATCCCAGATACACACAGAGCCGCACCTGAACGTTTCACATCTCTATAAAGAACCATTTGAATGTTAATTAGGCCTTGCACTTGTTTTACCCATTCTAAGAGCCCCTCCAGCTTTACTCTACCTACAGATTACACGTTCATGTCCCCCTAGAAAAAAATCATTTTCTTTCGTCCCCCCCCCAAATTTCATTGCAGATCCGTCTCTAACTGACATTTAATTCATAGACCTAACAGTAGTGGATAGCATAAAAACATGGCTGAAGTCCACTAACCTTAATCAAATTTTTTAAAAAAACAGTAGTTGAAAACATATAAAACCGTAACAAAGTCAAAAATGTGATTGCTTAGACACTGTAAGTCAAATAATCAAATATAGTGATCAAACCACATTTAACGGTACATCATAAAACAAACAGTTATACACTCACCTTTACCAATGCTTTATAAGATGTAGAACAATGATAGTAGCAAAACGATAGCCGTTTGACGGAGCTCTCAATAATACTTCTATCACTGCAACCAAAGAATAATGGCATAGATTTCCTGTCAATACAGACTCATATATGTCTCTCCAACCAATCATATTTGTTCCCGCACAATTTCATAATCAAATTAACATTTCAGTTGGTTATCCTTTCAATATTTTCAAAGTCATATAAAGGTCACCCTTCACCCTCTGCCTTCTCTGGCTGTTACCATGGTAACAGCTCATTCTGCACCTGGCTGAAGCCACAGGTCAAAAGTTCATATCTCAATGTTCTAAATCAAAGCAAAAGGGTCATTTCCCTCCAAACACACCTGCCTATCCACTGTTGTTTTACATTTCTTTTTTTTCCAAGACCAATAGAATATTTGGTTTTAATAAAACAGTAACATACAACGTAGTCTTGAATCTTGAGGTATAACAATCAACCAATCATGTTCAGTTTTTCATCAACACCAATCCTCACACACTTTTTATCGTGACTTTCACCATCTACTTGCCATTCCACTTCCAGAACCCATCGGAGTACTACTGCATCTGCCTTGAAAATGAAGGTTTGGCTTGTAGGACACAGTTATATTCACTGGAGTGAAAAATATGCAGCAAACAGACGAATTTCTAACCTTGACTTACCAAATGTTCAAATTACGTGGATTGGCCAAAGAGGATTAAGATGTCACCAATTGATACCATTGGTGAAAACTTTTATGCATCTCCCTGAACCTAACCTGATAATTGTGCACTGTGGTGGGAATGATCTAGGCACGTTAACAGGGGTAGGTCTCCGAATGCTTCTAAAAGACACCTTTCGTCAATTGATGTCACTTTTTCCTCGAACTGTCTTGGTGTATTCAAATATATGCCAAAGACAAAAATGGAATTGGTCCAATCAACGTTGTCCACAAATTGAGAAAGCAAGGAAACATGTAAGTAAATCTGTTTCTGCTTTCCTCAGAGAATATAACATGGGTTCTATATACAACAACAACCTGCGTTTCAACATGGAAGGCATCTATCGGAGAGATGGTGTTCATTTCACGGATGAGGGAAACAGAATTTTCCTCTGTAACATGAGACTCTGCATCGGAACTTACTTATAAGTGCAGAAAAAACTCAATTAACACAAGGGCTCTTTTAAGAGCCTCCTTAGATCTAAACACTCAAACTTGTAATTTATCTCCATCTTTCTTTATGTTTTTTGGTCACCGTGCGTGACCGGGTGCGCGCACCACATAACTTTTTTGCAAAAAAAAAGCTACTTTTAGACTTTCGGCATCCTTAATAAACCCCTCAAGAAACCTACGAAATCAAACAGTCTCCACCCTGCTCCCTTTCCATTCTCTCCACTATAGTTTTTCACAGTCTTGTAAATAGGGGTGCGCGACCGAGTGCGCGCACCCCGCAACTTTTTTCACAAAAAAAAATGTTCTTTTCGCGTTCAGGGTCCATACTGCACCCCCTGAGAAAACCTAACCGGCCAGACAATCTCTACCTTCTCCCCTTTCCATGTTCGAACTCTTTGTTCTGTAATATATATTTACTCGCACTAACAAAATGGTGGACAACACTTCCTGATTTCCTCCGAATCGAATGTTGACAGACGTTAAACAGCAAATCACAATTCCGCTCGCGCACACCCGCATAGGTGCGCACACCCGTGCGCGCTTACAGATATATAACTGATTTCAACTTAAATTTTCTCAGCAACTATTGAACGGATTTACACCATTTAAACAAAAGCGTGATCTGCGACCCAGACTCTACCTTTCTACCAAATTTCTTATAAATCCATTCAGCCGTTCGAGCTGTAGCCGTGTCTAAACGTCCTATGGAAAATAACATGGGAAAAACACGTTTTGGGACCCCCCTTTTATCTCAGCCCCCACTTGACGAATCCCCCCAAAACGTTCACAGAATGAGCGCAGCGGACCAAGCCATCTTCTTTGAGAAATTCGCAAACATTCGTCCACCAGGGCCAAAGTTATTCCCAATAGAATGTTGCGGATTTCCTATGGAAACTAGGTCCTAACTATAACTACCTACTGGCGACCGCCAGTAGGTAATATATCTATATATATATATATATTTAAACATCTCCAGCAGCTTCGGGGTTAATAGTGATTAAACATTTGACTGGTAATCTGTCACCACCTGGGATCTTCTGAGCGGCTGCCCCTCAAATAGCTCCTTGGAGATCCTGAAGAGTGAAGGATTTATTGAGGGTGTTTCTATCGCAAAGGCTCCAGGTTAGGTATTCCCACGTCATGCAGGAACTATCCAATGTGTATCAGCTGATCAGTGGGGGCGGGGTTTGTTTACGGCCCAATATTGTTTTACAAAACCCATGGGTATATCCTCCTGGGTAACAGCTACGTGTGTCGGGGAAGCTCTGACCCTGGAGATGGGGACTGTGGATGTTGCGCTATGTAGGAGCCACACCAATAATCTCCCTGACTTATCTCCCACAGCGAGCATTTTGGCCTGATAAGCCTTTAGACCCAGGCAGCGCACCTTTTTGATCAGAAGAGCATGGTGCTCAAGAGCCGGAGACAGGGTACACCGCTCTGTGACATCGAGACAAGCAGCAACTTCAAGTGACCCTAATGATACCTCGGTCTGGGACAGATCTTGATGCAAGGCCGCTCTAGCCACCACGACTGCCCATGGGCCGTATTATACATACAGCGCATTTTCCTTGATTGCACTGGGTACATCGTTTAAAACGTGCGCCTGATGCAATTAAGGAAAATGCACTGGATTAGGGTGAATGTGTTGCTCCTAGCCAAGGGCATTGCATTTGTGTGAAAAATGAAGCAGCTTCTTTAAAGCCAGTCCGTGCTTTAAAAGTGCAGGTGGCATCCTGCTTGCACTTTGAAGGGTGATTAGAAATCGCCTTGCCGACGGGTGCAGTAGGTGACTGCACCTGTGAGCACGGGGATGTCTGGGGGTGCAAATGATGGAATGCCCTCTGAAGATTGCACCAGTTCTTTTTATGTGCCTGTGCTATTGTTTTTACAGAAGGGGCCACACAGGCATCTGTGGCCCCTTCTGCAATACCAAAGTGTCCTGGAGGAGCGCAAAGCGGAGGCAAATGCATGTTTTGCTCCCTGGTCACTTTCATAATCCAGCCCCTGATGCACTGCCTTCTGAGGACCACAATGAGTGCTTCCCATTCAATTTGCCTGGAGGTGGACGTACCCCAATTTACCTTGAAGTTTTGTGCAATGACTTCTCTTGTTCCTTCCCAGCAGACCTGGTCTTCTTGAAGGACGTGGTCCTCTAAGGGCCCTGCGGGTTATTTCCACAACCACCTGCTATGCCTTCCCAAATGAAGAGTCCGTCAGCCAGTAGAGAAAACAAGCTTACTTTATTAGTAGTTCTCTGCAGAGAGAGCCCCGGTCAGACCTGCACCCTAAGATGGACGCTGAGGGGACTGCCTGCCCCGAGGGCGCTCATAAATGATAAAGCTTTCTCGAGATCTCAGCCATGCCAACTATGAAAAAATACCGGCTGGAGCCGGGCACGAACAACGAGAGTACAGAGAGATGAGCTAACACCTGCCAGGTGGGTGTATTATCAGTAGGGGTGGGCGGAATTTGCATGGTCGCGCTACGCAAAGCTCTTTGAAACGATAAAAAATCTCCACAAGCATGCAGGGTTCCGCGAACACATGGAATTGCTTGTCCTGCTCGTTTGTGATGCTTTTTTCCTGTTTGGGAACGCCGTTTGCATGCTCGGGCGGGAAATTTCTCGCGAATACGTATTTTGAGAGTGTGAACAAGCGGATCACGGAATTTTTGGCAATTCCGTGTTCTCCGCTGAACGCAAAACTACCCAAATCCCACAAATTCTGTGAGCGTAACGAAATTTACCGCCCAGGCCTAATTATGAGTGCTCCTAGGCCAATGCTTCAGACTCCCACGTCTCCTAATGTGGGAGCAGAACTACACATACACAAAGGAATGTACGAAAAGAACATCTATTCATGGACAAATCCGAGTTCAACCTTGGGGAGGAGAGAAAGAATAATAATGATATACAGTTTTACAGCTCTGCTGAAGCAAGCAAAAATCAAATGAGGCCTAGTGTGGCTGCAGCCTAAACAAACTTCTAGTAGTCGCCCATTACAACATGGAGGCACGCAAGGCAACAAAGCTTGCATGCCGTAGGGATAACTCAGTGGGTTCCATAACGCTAATACAAATGGCATCTATTTAGCCACCTAATGCTAACATATGTGATAGGTATAAATGCATATTATGAAAGGGAATTTCAATCCTAACATTCTAACAATGCCAGCACAGCCGCCAGGTAGGAACTGGGGGTCTCATCCTTCCCCATTTGATATGTGCCTGTAGTGGGTTATGCTCCAATAATGTCTTCCCAAGATATTCAGCATCCTTCACCTGTGTTTGGAGAGTGGAGTGGCAAAGTATACAATCTAACAGAAGATCTAGGTCATGTGGGGGTGAATAATATGAGTAGTCCCTAACCCCAAGGTGCGAACGTCACCAGCTATTAAGCAGAGACCAGTGCGACAGCTACTGTGTAAGACACGTAGCCGCTGCCACCACTGGCGTGGCCGGAAGCAGAGAATGGGAGCGGTCCATATGTGGGTCAAGAACTCAAGTAAAATCTTCCTCCAGAATCCATGGGATATGAGAACAATTGGTTAGTATTAAAGAAAGGTACGTGTTTGGTACATAGATACACCCCACTTACAAAATCTTACCATTGAGCTGGCCCTCCACAGTACTTAACGTCCCTGAGGGTCTATTTCTAAAGTGATGGGAAGGGAAATTAACTCCTGGACTGATGCAGACGGGTGCACCATGTGCAAAGTATGAAAAGTGTTACTAAAGCATTCCCCTCACCAGCGCTTCTGTATGCGACATTCCTTGCCATTGGCGATGTGGATTTCCTTGAGGAGTGCTATCTGTGCACCTCTCATTTGAATGTATTGCTGGACTGTGTGCCTAATCTACGCTGTCCCCATCTCTTTTACATTCTACATCAATATACCTACGTTAGTCATAATCGATAGTGAGATGTGGATGGGAGGATGTGCAGGAGGGAATGGTAAATTGACCCTTGTTGTGAGCGCAGGGGGAAATGTGTCTATATATTCTGCTCTTTGCAGCCCATGCTCAGGGATACCCACATAAAGAGGGCCCTCCTTCACTCTGTGATCTGTGTAAGAGATGTTAAAAGAATATCCCGCAACTCCCAACCCAGTGAAGCCCCCAAACGTGAGGCTGCCCAAATAGTTACCTAATAAACCCATGAGTGGGGGACATTAAATCACTCGCACATTTACCAATGACTTTTGCAAGTTAGAGGCTGGGGGGCCTTGAGGGAAGATTCTGTACCAAGAAAGCCCCTCAACTGAGTGTTGTTGGAGAAAACTAAAGAAGAAGGGAGAAAAAACAAGGAAAGAACACTCTAGACCCATTTTTTCACCTTAAGAATAGTAAGTCACAGTCAGGATTTCCGGTGGGTGGTGGACCAGGTGCAGCCTCCCCCATCGTCTGTACTCTGTAAATTCTGTGACTAGGGTGGAGGCCGGTAACAGTCTTGTAGAGCAAATCCTCGGTTGAACCAGTTGCGGGTGTCTGCCCTGGTAGTCATGAAACTACGCAAGGCTGTCCTATTCAGGAAGTGCCCATGTGCTTAAATGAGCATATACGCGTTTGCAGTGTGACATTGGAAGAACCACAGAGTCCATGCTGCCCACCGAGTTGTGACCAACCATCTCAGGGAGGTGGTCACCTGCCTTCTCAGGGGATAGGGAGAGCTGGTCAGCCCTCCAGGTTGTTGGTGTTTTACAGGGCCAGGACTTATCTTCCTCCATGTTCTGGTGTAGGAGTTCAGCTGAGCTGTACAGTCCTGTACCCTCTTTTCTGGCATTTGCCACCTCTTCTGGGCCCATCCACTCTTGGTCTCTCTGGAGGAAAAGTTGGAGTGCTGGAGGCATATTGGTGCTGTTCCACCCAGTCCCAAACAGCCATGACGTTATCATTGACCTTTACCATCTGCTTCACAGGAAATAACAGCGAGTATCGAAGGCTGACCTGTCGAAGCTTCCACTTCACTCCCAGGAAGGAGGCTCTGCGACACATTACCACCACCGTAAAGTCTGGAAAAAGGGAGATACAGGTATTTTCATACAGGATTGGGACTGCAGCATGGGTCGGAAAAAAGATGGCTTCTTGGTCTTCGTACAACATCACTCTTGGCACCATCGTAGGGGTGGGACTCCCAAGGGTGGTCAGCTGTTTGGTGCCCAATGAGCATGTTCAAGCAGAAAGGGTGGTGACAGTTTTGTAGCCGTCATTTCTGTTGACATCCAGTCCTCAAAGATTCAGGTCTGGCCCTACGCTCCCTTCAGGAAGCCTACGATGCAGAGGTTACTGCGGCAAGATCATCCCTCAGAGTCTTCCCTCCTACCTTCGAGTTCCTGGACTTAGGTGATGAGTGTTTGGACTTTACTTTGCAAGTCTTGTAAGCTAGTTTGCAAATCTTTGATACATTCTCTGCATTGGCAATGCAAGTTTTTAGCTTCCGTTGGTCTTCCCTAAGCACCCCAGCCTCAAGTGCAACAGTATCAACCCTTCTGCTTAGCTCCTGCCTTGAATCTGTAATCACTGCAAGTATCAAGTCCAGCTTTTCCTCCAGAGGGGTCTTAGTTGAAGTGTCCGGGCTAGGTGCCATGCTATGCGGTCTGAGCTTTTGACACATTGGCGGCTTAGGGGCCCACTCCCCCACATAAACCCATATGGCAACCAAGCCTACTCTCTTCATCAGAGCATAGCAATAATCCAAAGTGTCGAAGGGAAGGCTGCAGAGAAGACCTGTTTCAGCAGCTCTTTACACACCACGAGACCCAACAACCCCCCAGGCACCCTAATAAAGTCAGCATCCATGGCGGCACAAGCAGTCTGGAAAAGAGATCTGCTGTCCACAAGTGGTGCACACCAGTGTCTCCTCTCACAAGCCACTTACTCTATCAATCAAGCCAATCCAGGTAGGTGCAGGGGATGATTTAATGCCCGGATGAGGGGGCAATGGCTCTGTCACTGTACAGGTATGACTCACCTCCAGTTGTGCCAGGCCCCACCACACCCCACTCACTCACACAGAAATCTCAAAGGGTGCATTCTATCAGGGTAACAGGTTGAAAGAGCACATTCTGTGCCACTTAATATGGCTCCTCAGTCTGGTAGATGCATTTGGGCCCCTCATGTGCTCTCTCATAGCAACTCATGTCGAAGGGGAACCGTCATCTGGCCAGGTCCGGAAAGGGACTGCCACAGGTCCTCCTTCACTCACTGTGGCTGCCCCTCCCGCCTTCCTCTCAACATGGTCAGGTGCCTCTGTAGTCAGCAGCTCTTCCTACATTGCCAGAGCCACTCCTCTGGGTCTGCTCTTTTGGCGTTTCATCCCGGGGGCAGTGACTCTTCCACAGAGGCATCATCAGGGTGGGGCAGCTCCAATCATTCAGGGGCACACAGCACATGAAGCTTCCACATGCCCCCTCTAACACCATGATGTTGCAAAGGCCTTCCTCAAGATTGGGCTGTTTGTATGCCACCCACCAACCGCGGTGCATATCTTTTATGGGCTTACAGACCTTCTCGCCCCCCAGGTGCCTGCCCTCGGGAGGCATTCAGCATGAGGCACTATCTGGTCCGACTGTGTCTCACTGTGCTTGCTTAAACATAAAATTGCAATTGTGGTGTCTTTGGTGTGGAACTGTGTAGCAACATTGCAAGCCTGCAACGCAAACCTGCTATACTGCCTCCTCTGCCCTAAACCCCAAATTACTGTCTTTGCATCATGGTTGTGTACTGGAGGGAATACATCTGAACCAGAATGTACATGCACACAGACACACAGTGAATTACATCAAACACTCATAGTGGAGTGTGCAGCTTTTCTCAGGAGATACAATGTCAATTATGTACATTAGCGGCAAGGTCCTGACCACTATTCCATCTGTACTACAGATAACTGACTACTATACATACCACAGATATTGCATGCTTCCATCATTATGCATAAACTCAAGGTTAGAAAGTAAAAGAAAAGTGGGCTCAAAGGAAGCTATTGCTGCCACGTACTGCCTGCCCAGGCACTACATGGTCTGCAGTGGGAACATTCCACCCATGCTGTCCGCTGAATCCCTTACCTTTCAGCCTCTTGGAATTCCCATTCTTCCGATGCTCGTCATCTTCCTCTTTGATGGTGAATAATCCAACGGGTGTAGGCCTCGAGCCAGTCTTATTTAATCTCTTCTGGCGATGGGCAGTAGCCGAGTCGGGGGTGATGCTGGCTATCATTCATGGTGGTCATAAATACACAAACAATACACATCTTATACTCATGTCCATCATTACAGGGTCATTGGAACTCTATCTGGTGGCAGCTATAGGATGGGAGTGATCCGCAACTACAGCCATCACAGAGGTTGGTGCTTTCTCATTATAAACAGGATATCACCGGTATGCTCATAAAAGAGGCTGGACTCAGCCATGCTTCCAGCTATGGAGGGATGGTCAGATGCCCTAGTGGCATCACATGAGTGAATACTCTATACATTAAATGACCATCTGCAAAAGTTGGGGGTACATACATAGGTGGAGTTACTGCTGTTCAATGGGTAAGATATTTGGGTGATTTTCTGTATCAAATTGTCTATGGGTGTGGGTATTGAGGTTAACATAGTCCAGACATGATTCATCACTCTCCACTATGATAAACCTGTAGCTAATGAATGGTTTGATGCACTAATCAAGTCAAGTCAAGAAGTCTTTATTCGATTAGTTCATCATAAAAGACATAAAATACAATATATACATAAAAACAGATAATACAATGATTAAATCCTTTGACAAGCTAATCTGCTTCTTGTACATATATACAAAACTTTACATATGGACATATAGGAGACATTGCATCATCAGGTTGGAGAATGCTAGACAGTCACCTATTAATTATTATTAATGAACCTGGTTCTAAGCACCCAGGCCCACCCGAGGAATTTAGCAACCCCAACAACAATAAGCGGATCCAGGTTAGTTTTTAACATTCTGGTTGCTTCTACAGCCAATCTGGTTCCTAGCTGCCGACATACAGGTTTTAGCCACTTGGCTCTGGGGGCAGAATATAACGGGCACACATACAGTAAGTGATCCAGGCTTTCCCTGATATCTTTGCATTTTGGACAAAAACCCGACCTTTCAATTCCCCATTTTTTAGTAAACTCCCCAATGGGGAGAGAACCGCATCTAAATTGGAAAAATAGTTTGCGGTCCAAGGGTTTAGTTATGGTGTCCCAAAACCCCTCTAGCTTGGGTATGTCCTTGTGCACAATAAACAATCCAGTAAGGCTACTAGGATTTATTTCCGTATACATATTGTGGGTCACCCATTCCCAATAACAACTTTTGAGATCCTTTTTGGAGGGAAAGTTGGCTGACTCAGGCGAAAGCCACAAACCGCCATGGCCCAAAGCTGATAGGATAGTCTTAAGGTCTCTGAACCATCCTATTTTTGAGGCACCAGGACTATTTTTGACCTCCAGACAGGCTGCTGCGTAATGGTGGAGTTCTGGCGTTGTCCACAAACGGCGCCAGAATGCAAGGGGGCGGAATCTTGCTTGAGCCTCCACCGATTGACACCCTAGATCATAAAGGAGGGGTATTGTTGGGGTCGACTGTGGGAGACCTGTAGACAGTCTTATGAATTTGTTTTGGGCAAGTTTTAATGAGTTCAAATTGCTGCCCCCCCATAGTTCCGCACCATACAAGATGGCTGAGAGAACCTTACCACCATAGATCTTAATGAGCGGGGACATTGGCCTCGTAAATGACCCTTTATGTTCTTTAATCAGTGCTCCGCCCAGCTGTTGATGTTTCAGGGTCATAAGCTCGATCTGATGGGTCCAACTCAAGGTGTCACTAAAGGTGACACCCAGGTATGTGAAGTGTTTGGTTTGCTCCAGGGGGATGTCCCCCATAGAAACCCTTGCATTTATTTGTTTGCGCCCCCTTAAAACCATAAATTTGGTTTTGGAGACATTCACCTCCAGCTCATGATCGCTGCAGAAACTCTCGAACCTTGACAGTGCACATTGCAGGCCCTGTCTGGTTCGTGAAATCAGGAGAGTGTCATCAGCGAACATGAGCAGGGGGATTCTCATGCCTGCCAGGGTTGGTGCATCCGTGGAAAAGTTGTCGTAGTACTTTGTAACTCTATTAATATATAGAGAAAACAAGGTAGGTGCCAAGACGCAACCTTGCCTGACACCCTTTGCCACAGGAAAATTCTCTGTCACCTCACCCGGTTTGCCCCATCGCACAAACGCAAATGTCTCAGCGTGGAGGTTCACTATAAGGCGCACCAAAATGGGAGGCATGCCCATATCTAAGAGGCAGTTCCAAAGCCCGGCCCTCGGGACAAGGTCGAAAGCTGACCGAAGATCCACGAAGGCGGCATACAGATTACCTTTACCCAAGGTAACCGTCTTCCAGTGCAGAAGCATGAAACGAAACGCTTGGTCCAGGGTACTCACACGGGGTCTAAACCCAGCTTGGAGGGGAGTAAGGATGTTAAATTCCTCAATCCAGGCCTGAACTCTTGACAGAACAAGCCTACTGATGATCTTCTGGACCGCGTCAATTAAACTGATCGGCCGGTAGTTCGAAGGAACCGACCGATCTCCCTTCTTAAAAATGGGCAGTATTTCAGCGCCTGCCCATGAGTCGGGGATCCTGGCGCCCATAACCAGCGCATTTGCCAGTTGTACTAAGTACGGTACCCATAGGTCTTGGTCTTGTTGGAATAGGTCTGCTGGAATACAGTCTGGGCCGGGCGCTTTTCCCCTAGGGATGGTTTTCAGGACTGATTCTACTTCTTTAGCTGTAAACACAAGTATATCGATGGTGATTGGCCAGCTAATGGAGTCTTGCGAAGTGTCATGACTTCTGAATTGTTCTTCAAAATATGTCACCCATTTCTTCTGTTCGATGGATGCGGGGCTAGGGCGATCATCCTGGGACTGACCCCACCTAAGGAGGTGCCAAAAATGTTGGAGGTTCCTGGCGCCACAAGCCTCAGCTAGGAGGCTCCAGCGCTCGTCGTCCCAAGTAGCTTTAGCCCGAAATTTAACAACTTTATATGCCTTCCTACAATTTTTAATTAAGGCTTGGTTCTTTGATTTCAAGGCCTTAAACAGAGACGACTGGGACTTTCGACAGGCTTCATTATACCAGTTTGCAAGCTTTTTACCCTTTCCCCTACCCCTGTTGACAACAACCAACTTAACGAACAGAGTTTTTAGGGACTGAAATAAGCCAGCATGGATATCTGTGATTTTTGAAATTGTCGTTTCCTGATTATCACAATTGTCAATCTCCGATAGAGAATTTGATACCAAGATCCTAATTTTTTCACGTGCTTCAGTATCCACAGCAACCTTTGGCCAGCGCACCCTCCTCAAATCATTTGTTAAAACCACAGCCTCTTGTACAGGGTTAGGCTGGGGATTGGCCGGCCCTGCAAAGCTGAAATCCTTCAGTTCCGCTATTAGTGGTTCGTGGTCACTTTCTGGATGCGGCTTAATTGACATGTCCTGAACTAAATGCCACATTTTAATATCAACTAAGATATAATCAATGCGACTGCTATGTCTACCATTAAAAAACGTATTATTGCCCACCCTATCAGAGGTTACGCGTCCATTAAGGGCACGCAGCCCCCAATTTAAACAGAGACCTTTGATAAATGTAGCTGCCTGGGACCACTTAGTAATCGGGGGTAGGTCGAGTTGGTGAATCCCCCAGGTCAGATCCTCGTCCTCTGTCAGTAATCCATCCTCTATACCTAGAGGTTCAAAACAGGTATTAAAATCCCCCATAACAACCACATAACCAGATAGTTGGTTAGAACCCAGGAAGTCATCCAAACAAGTTAGGGTGGATGACACTCGACCACCCGTTATACCTCTTACATATACATTGATAAGCAGTATGGACAACCCACTACTAGTTTTCACACTAATTATCAATATATCAGGGCAGTCTATAAAAACTTCCTTCACAGACACACCTGCTACCTGGCGAACCCAAATGGTGAGGCCACCCATGGCCCTACCTCTGTGGCCTCTAACTGCTGGTTTATTAAAATTCAGGAAGCCTGGAAAAAACACTGATTTGGTCGCCCAAGTCTCCTGGAACGACCAGACATCGCCCTGTCGGATAAAATCAGCCCAATCGGGGATACAAAAACAAGAATCAATTCCTGCAACATTCCAACATCCCAGGATAGTGCCCTTTTTACATGAGTGATCACACATATTGGTTACAACATTAGAATAAGATACATTAGACAGGGAGGTAGATTCAACGTGCCCCACTACATCTGTAGCCTGACCATCCGTTAGCAGACGCTTTGACCCTGCCTGACTCATTAACCCAGAGCTCGACCCTACAATATCAACATCATTAAGCAATGAAGGGGTAGATACCAAAATAGGTATTTCTGCCTCTCCTCTGTAGGCGAGACGGCTCTCCACAGGATGATGGAGTTGGACTTCCAAACTTTCAGGCACATTGTTGGAGGAACCCGGGGCAACTCCCCCCCTCGAACACTCATGGTTGGGAGCATCAACCCCGGACGAACGTGCTGGTCAATCGTTCGTCGACAACCACGATAGTGGGTCGTACAAGTTTCTCAAAGGGATATTCCAAAGCTCTTGGGGCCGGGTAGACCTATTCGAAAGAGGGTAATCTGGCAAGGAGCTTGGGTACTGTTGTGTCTGTATAGAAGCAGGTGGCATAGAAACCAATGGGTACTGGTGGATATTGGGGAATGGTTGATCGAATAAGACTGGGGGGCCCTTGGGCTGGGTAGTGATCTTAGCCCAACCCGGAGTCTGTACGGGACAATAGTAGTTAGATTGAATGTAGGAACGATACTGCGCCTCAGGGTTAAATTGGAATCCATGGTAGTTAGTAGAAAAATTGGTCCATTTAAGGAGGCTTTTGGTGTTATTATAATTATTTTTATTTGCAGGAGGTTGATCCGATGGATTGATCAGGGTTTCGGGATAAAAGTATGTAAGATTCCTCGTAGAAATCCCTCCCTCATTGCTACCCACATACCAATCGGACAGATGGGATACTACTTTGTGGTCCCTAAAATTAATAATGATTATGTCCCCCTCTATGTCCTTGGGGCGAACCCCTACCCACCGACATCTTCTGACTGTAACAATGTCCCCATTAAGATGTGAAGGAAGGGGCCTATTTGTTTTCAGCCAGAAGATGACTTTGTTTTTTAAACTTTCATTGTTTTCCCTATCCCCTTCTGCAACTGGTGGCACACCCGTCATAACAATGACATAGTTTGTGGAGTCCGGGGGCAGGTCTACATTTTTCTTATGGGGAAGGGGTCTGTTGGTTATGCCAGAGGGGTTAGCTGTTTTACCCATCCCATTCCTTACCTGTGACACAGCACCCTTTCCAGGAGGTTTGTTTACTACCACCCTGGGATTTGCTTTGGCAATAGTTGCCGCTGCTGGGGGTTTAGCTACTAGGACTGGTGCTTTATTAGGAGTAACAATGGCATTATTAGGAACGCTTTTAGTGGGTTTACTAGAAGAGGTAGATTTAGTGCCACTACCCAGGGATGGACCGGAAGGTATGTTCAATGGACCTTTGGCCATATCCACGCTAGGTGCGTGTAGAGGTTCGATGTTTGCCAACAGGCGGTCCAATTTATCTCCCAGTATCCTAACACGTTCCAGCACAGGAAGCATGTAAGATTTAATCAGCTTCTCTATGTTGGCGTAGGACACCTCATGGGCCTCCTCACTAAGTGACTCCGGGATATCCATCGCCTGTATGTCTGAAACCACTGGCGCTACAAGGGATGGTAGCCCCCACTCGATGTTAGACTTGGACGGGGCTGGTGTGGGTAACTGGCCGTTATAACCTTTCCTTTTTACCCCACCCTTCCTCCTTCTTTTCCTTGGTGGAGAATGCACAACCCTTTTGGCCTCATCAGGCTTAGATCTAGTATTACATTTACTCATTGTAGATATAGACTCCTCTGAGTCTATACCCACCAATGGGAGGTTGGGCAACATGGGACAGGGGTCCAAATCAATAAAATTATTAGATGGGATACTTGTTACCAAAAAACTAGATTGATCCACTGGCGGACAGCCCAAGTGATCTCCGCTGGTGACATCAACACAGAGCGGGGAAATGCTTGGAAATCTAAATATGTTTGGGGTTTGATTAATGTCAGTAGTATCGGCCTCAATTGAGCTCATCCCTTGGGCGGCCATATCATGTGTAAGATTTAACACTGATTGTGACTGCAGTGAAATTTTCTTTAGCTGCTCAACTGATCGTCGACGTTCTGCTCTCCTCTCTGCTAAGAGAAGGTCCCTATCTAAGTCCTTAGTAGATTTTTTGAAAAATGTGTCCAATGGACCGAGAACAGATGTTCCTACACCGGGAGGGGCAGAGTGACTCATGACAAATCTGGTTAATTAAATATTCACAACCCAGGAACAAAAGATAAACGTTAGGGTAATCACAATACAAAGCTCCAGTGCAAATTAAAAATGACCTGGCCCAGCCCGGCCTCCTGCGGCCCCGGACGGCCACAGACGGTCCCGCCCTTGTCCCGGGCTTCTCCCGGGCGCGCTCCCGCACGCTCCCGCTTAGCGGGGACAGTGGTTCAAGATATACTCTATGGGCACTTGCTTAATGGTTGGCGTACAGGGGGGTGTGGCCAGCGGGGAGAGCAGCCCAGGTGTGTTAGATGGGCGCGCAGGGGCTCCTGGTCATCGGAGTCCCTGCCTGCGTGCTCGCAGCCCCGCCGGCTAGCTCACCTGCCCGCGCCTCCTGACCTCAGCTGTTCAAAGGTCCAGGGTCTGCTTCCTCCTATGCGCGAGGCGCTGCGGGACAAGGGTGACGAAGAGAAAGTCTCTAAGATCCTCTGCTGTCCTCCGGTAATGCAGGCTCTCCCTTCCTGCGACAATATCCTCGGGCGGGCAGCAACGAGACAAGGGTTCCAATTAAAAAAGCCAAACTGCCGCTTTTTCAGGACTGAGGGCGGGGGCGTGGCCAGCGGGGAGAGCAGCCCAGGTGTGTTAGATGGGCGCGCAGGGGCTCCTGGTCATCGGAGTCCCTGCCTGCGTGCTCGCAGCCCCGCCGGCTAGCTCACCTGCCCGCGCCTCCTGACCTCAGCTGTTCAAAGGTCCAGGGTCTGCTTCCTCCTATGCGCGAGGCGCTGCGGGACAAGGGTGACGAAGAGAAAGTCTCTAAGATCCTCTGCTGTCCTCCGGTAATGCAGGCTCTCCCTTCCTGCGACAATATCCTCGGGCGGGCAGCAACGAGACAAGGGCACTAATCATGGTTCTATCTTTCTTCAGATTTCCCCTTCCCTTCTGCATCATGAATGCTATTAGCTGAAATTATCATTTGTACAGCTTTATTTGTAATACTTTGGAATAATACTTGTTATGTTTGAAATTTTATTAATGAAGGATGCCGTCATACCAAAGTGTCCAAACAGCCTACCTGCCACCCAATGGCCTTCTTCCGGGTATCCTCACAAAGAAAACAGTCACAACAACTCAGGATAGAGTTGATGTACAGCAAGTAACTCCAGTATCAACAAACCACTGAAGATTTGCATTTATGCAATACGAAGATGACCTCAAGGATAGCAGGTTATCCCCAGCCTATTTTCTCGTGTGAAAAGAATGGGATTTCTGGAAGGTTTGGAGAGCATCTGTTCAAAATGGAAGTTTCTGCACCATCACGTGTTGTAGTTGGTTGGCATAGCAATGAAGTAGAGTGCTGATCAGTCCACCCCCCTCATGATGGACATTCGGACCAGTTGTCTACCAAATGATTCTATATCCATCACTAGAGACAGGATCTTCTTCAAGCCAAGGTCAGCTGCTTATCTCATAGACAAGAATGGTTTTCAATGCCTTAAGTGACATACAGGTGTTCTCCTTGGCGAAATCACATACTGCTGTCAATATCTTGGAACAATTTTGATACCTCAGTTAGGTCATCCAAATATTGCCTCAATCGGAATTGGTGTTGATGCTTGTCATTTCTGTGCTGCCTGTGCCTATCCACCTCTTTTAAGTACTGACATATTTATCAACCAACCATTTGAAGCTGTTGGTGCTGTAGTTGTAGTAGAAGACAATGGTGTTGCCACTTTTGCGTGCTGCTGCTGCGGTTGGAACATGCTTCTCGGCCATGGGCCAACACAGCACTTTCTAATGGTTAACAGCAGTACTTCAGTTCGGAAATGTCTCGAATTCGATAATGATAATTTATTTTATGGTCTTGAATTTGCAAATGATAATCTTCTAGGTCACCCACCTCTATGTCACCTACTTTTTGTCTATTGAGACATCCACTATTGGAAAAGGAATCAAAGTGAGCAGTCCATTTTTTGCAGCATGGATCTAGTATTGTGGCACAGAGGTACTCTACAAGGTACATAATCTCTTTTTGTAGCTGTTGATTTACGTTCACATGACGGATTAGGCTGTTGATCAAAACAGCTGCTCCTTCATTGACACTGGTAAATCTCAAAAGGCACCTGAATCGGGATCTCCACTAAACCCCATTTTCAACCTCTATTATCATAACCCCTGCAGTTGCATCCCCTCTCCTTTGTAGAATGTGAACATTGACAGAACTGTACTGCTCAAACAGGCATTGGAGCATGTAAAAGGTGGAGTTCCAAAAGGTTGGCACCATATGCATAAGGGCTTATAAAAGGACACAGTCAGTCAAAATCACTTTATTCGATTATTCAAAATCATAAAAGCATGTTAAAATACCCAACACGTACAAAACATATAACACTCAAAATCCATCATTAATAAAATACAGCTCTATAAATTCAGCAGTGAAATATAAAATACATAATATGAAGGGAGAATCCATTATACAGAGAAATGAGTAATTACAATTTAATTTCTTTTTCTCCTTGCTCTAACTGCTGCAATTATAAAACTAGCGATATAAAACATTTATGAAGGGCTATTCAACATCTGTACATATTTTAAGGCTGGCCTAACTTGCACAAAGCCTTATCTTTTAAAATGGGAAAAAGAAAATGGTTCAGAATCCGCAAGTATTGGTCACAATCATTACGAAATGCAGAGTATCTTGCCTCGAAAAACTATCACAAGAACAGGGTCCCAGATCCTCTGACTTGTTCCAGGCCAAGGGTTCAGTCAATAAAAAGTGTTAAAAGTTAAACCTAAACTGCGTCAGGACTCTATTGGCATCCCCGTTTTATGATAGATAGGGGGCATCTTCCTTTTTGGACCCAGGCTCAGTGGGCATCTAGGGAAACCTACCAAACCCAGCCATTTCTTAAAGCTAGAAAGCTGGGGAGTCCAGGGAGGTGTGGCTTGCATGGATACCCCAACGTTTTCTTAATAAGAATCCCCTCCAAGCCTCAAATTTAGCTACACAAATCACATTGTCCTCACATTACTGTCTGTGACAACTGCGCCGGCACAAACTCCCTACCACCCAGCTTTCCCCTAAGTCTCCCGAGTAAAATGATACCTCACTTGTGTGGTTGGGCCAAGGGCCCGGGACTAGGAAGAGCCAAAAACATAGGGATTAAGGGAATAGCACAGCGAGCTCTAAGCACTGTACACTTTTTTACATGCATTTTTAGGCTGACACTGCATTGGACACCCACACAAGTAAGGTATCATTTTACTTGGGTCCCCATTTATAAGGGGTGGGGCCATGGCCATGCCAATTGTCGGCAGCTCCCACTCCTCTTTTATGAAAAAAAGAAAAACCCTTTTTGTCTAATGAGCTTTCTGACCCTCGGGGGGCTTATTCGGGGGTAATAACCCCTGATCTCCCCCTGAAGGGGGGGGGGCAGAAAGATGATCCAGTTTGTTTTGGGGGTGATTGCAATGGCAGGCTCATTTTGGGCAGACCCCACCCCATAATTTACAAAAAAATATCCCTGGTGCCTAGTGTGTTTTCTGACCCCAAGGGGGGCAGATAAGGGACTACTGCCTCAAAAGCCCCCTGGGGGGCAGAAATACTGTTTCCTTTTACATTTGGGAAGGGACATTGTCTTGCCCATTGTGGTCATCCCCCATCCCTCTTTTATTAAAAAACCCTTGGTGTCTAGTGGACTTTCTGCCCTCCCAGGGGGGATGGAGGTTGTTTGGGGATGTGGGCACTGGTATGGCCATTTTGGTCAAATGTACATTAAAAAAATCCCTGGTTCCTAGTGTGATTACTGCCCCCCCTCCCACCCTCAGAGGGGAAGATTGGGAGCTTTTGCCCCCATCTGCCCCCAGGGGGCAGAAAGACTGACTATGCCCAGAAACCTTGGGGGAGCAAAGGCCCTTGTCCAAGTGGCGGTTCCCCTCCCTGGTGTCTAGCGGGTGGATTTCTACATGGGGATCGCCTACCTGTGGTGAACCCCAAGCCAGGATCCATTAGGGAGGTGTTCCATTGGCAAGGGGGGATTCCCCCGTTTCCTATGATGCCTTTCTAGTCTGTCTCATGGCTCAGGGGCCAAGATAGGCCCCTGAGCACCGAGGCAGTGAAATTGAAACGGCTCCTTGCACTTTTGTTTTCAATGAAATTACATCAGCGTCGCTGATGTCAGTTCACTGAAAACTCAGCATAGCCTCTCGAGCGGGAGCTGGGGAAGTTATTCCCCAGCTCCAAAGGCTGTTTTGGTGTAAAGGAAATACCTCTGGTGCCCACACTAGGGGGATTTCCAGTGCCATGAGAGCGGACGGCCGGCAGCCGTCTGACGCACTCGAGCACCGTAGCATCGGACAGCTCAGTAAATATCCTGGGTCATTGATTACATGACCCCAGGTGATCTTGCCATATTTCTCAAAAACACTCTTGAATGATGCTCCATGCTTTTCATCTAGGATTTAAGACCCTATTGTGGTTGTTTTTATGATTGCATTTTGAAAAATGTTAAACAAAGGGTCAGACACATGTTAGTTTTTATCTTTTTTTAAAAGCAACAACATGAGTCTGAATCTTTCTTTTAACAATTTTCAACCCACAAATGGAATAACAAAACTAGGTTAGACTCACAGACGTGTTGTTTTTATATTTTTATTAAAAGTGTATTAAACATCTTTTATATTAATCACTATTATTAAACATGCATTGTGTGAATTATTGAATTAGACATATGAATAAAAATATTAGTGACTATTGGAAAAACATGATAGCTCTGCTTGCTTTATATATATATATAGATAGATATGCTCACCCTTGGTAAAGCCTATAGGCTAACTTTTTATATTAAGGCTCTTTCACAAAGTGAGTAAGTCTGCCTGAGTACTTCCAGGACCTTTGAGCCCAACGCCACGCTGTGCATACCACAACGACATGCACAGTGTGGGGTTCCACCCCACTCTCATGGTAGAGCTGACATTCAAACTTTCCTTATACTTGACACTGTCCTGAAAAGAAGACAATGAAACTCTGTGAATAAAAAAAAAATAGAATGCAAAAAGTCCTATAGATCACTGTGACCATCTGTAGGTTTTAGCGTTTAATCAACCACTCGGGATAGGTGTTAATTTCCTTATACTTTATTTAGTTTGTGTGAAGAAAGGAAATAAAGTCCCAATCTTGCACTTAATAGCGTCATCTTTTTTTTCCAGGTCCTTCGGAGCGCCTCTCCGCCAACACCCTTGACAGAAGTCAAGAAGCAGGTAAGTGTCTGCCCTTTTATTTCACTTAACATGAGTTAGATTAGTGCTTGTTAGCAAAGTAATAGGATAAGGGATATAAAGAAAATTATGTATCCCAAAAGAAATACTGCGTGTACCAGTAGATCGTATACGCATCCTTCGAGACGCCGTTCTTTATCACTTTCCTCTTCTGGGTCGCGTGGAGAAATCTGACTCCTCCCCTCTGCCTGACTTGCGGGACAGGCAAAAAATATGAGAAAATATAAAAAAATATATATAAAAAAATAATATAATATAATAGAAAATATAAGAAAATCGGTCAGTGACAATCACAGAGGAGATTCGAAATCAAGGTTGTGGGAACAACTGAATCAGTACCATTGACGTTCTCTGTCACTCAGTGTTAGTCATATACATCTACACATGGGATATCATTTATTCAGGCTCTTTTACCCCTTTATTATGGCTCTTATATCACCCATCTCTGTCTTATAGAAGGCTTAGTCTGCAGGGAGCACTCTCATTGCCTTGCACATCTTAGAGCACAGTATTACTATACATGTGGAATACATCAGTGGCATCATGTTACTATTATAGCACATTTATCTAATGATTAATACATGAGGGAGAGACAATATAGTTTGCTGCCATCTTAGGTCCATAAATGCTCTCTAGGTCAAGTTGTAGGCTTGCTTCTGTATGAGTATTCCGGAGTTTTGTGCAAATTAAAAATTATTTGTTTTTAATTCAGAGAAGTAACAGTAGTAAAGCTTCAAGTCTGTGGGCCCCTCAGATGGAAATCACCTGATCTGTTGATCTTTTAAATGAGGGCAAAAGAAGTGCTACACCTCCAATAAACATGTTTTACTACTTCCAATGTATTTTAATAGACCAGCAATGGAATTCAAAATCTTTGAAAAGTAAATATTTGCACAGGGTGTGATGCACCAGCAAGAGAAATTATTTGGACTGGAATGTTTCCCAGGATTTCAGTTTTGAGACACAGATGGAGTACCTGTCACTGGAGAAAAAATAATCCCACAGAAAAACTGTCTTCAAGCTTAATAACTTCAAGGATTTTTATTACTGCTAAAAAATCTTGCGCAAAAATGTGATTTGGAGGAATTCATCACAAGTGATAACATGAAAGGGCAAAACCAGTTGTGGTAACTGGGGGAGCAGTTTCTACAGAATCTTTGGTGTGAATGTTAAAATGTGGAGAAAGTTTAACACGTATATAATGCATTTTTGGTGATTTTTAGGATTTAGCCAGCCTTAAAAATATTGAAGACAATAGTCGGTGGAAAATTATGCATTTTTCGGGAGGCCCATTGTATATGAATACAGTTTTGGATGAGCTTCCATTCTATAAATGTAAATTCATTTATTTATTTTATTTAATGCGATTTTATATAGCGCGAACATTACCCGAAGGTGTCAGAGCGCTTTACAAAAGAACAAGTTGCGATACATAAGGATTTAGGATTACATGAGTTACATAAAAGATACAAACAGAAAAAATTGCAAATGTACAAGTTGTAAAGTCACACAAGGAAGAGATACAAACAGAAAAAATTGCAAATGTGCAAGTTGTAAAGTCACTCAAGGAAGAGATACAAATGCATAAACTCTAAAAGGTCTACTAAATATACTAGTGGTGAAAATTAAATTTTAAAATAAACTGGAGTAAAACACTATTTTTATTCTCCATCTATAATTAATAAAATGGAAGCATTTAAATATTTGAAAGTATTTTTATACTACATTAAAAAATATTGGAAGTAATTTAAGTGGTTTACACTCAAAAGTTAGACTCTTCCCCCTTTTCAGAGGCGGATATGTGTATGTTTACACCTTTGAGTAACTTTACACTCGGATTTTGTTGGTAGCCAAAAGTTGTAAAGTTACTTAAAAGTATAAGAATGAGTGAAGTTACATTTGTAAACAACTCACAAGTGTAACTTACCTTTGTGAAGTGCTTCAATTTTGCTTTGTCTTGCCTGTCAGGACAATGCTTGATAGGCTGGTATAGCATTTTGACCAGTTTGGGAGTTTGTCGTTTTTTACAGAGGGTTGATATTGAAGGATTGTAGCCAGTCCCTACAATCAGCTATGAATATCAATTTGACCTTGGTAGATTGTGTCAGTTCTTGTTTATTGTGCAGTTGTTCAAAGTCTTTCAAAAGTAGTTTGAAGTTGTTCTCTAGATCATGTCCCTTCTCTCTTCTTGTGTAGCCATGCAACTGGTGGTGCTTTGTTTGTATTATGAGGAAAGTGGAGGCTACTTTGGGTGTTTCCCACTTAATTTTTTGGGTTTGAGTTTGTTGGAATTAGTGGAAAAGAGGGGATATCATTTCAGCTTTGGATCATATTTTAGCCCTTAAAGTTCTTACCTTTAATATCTGCTTTTCTGTTTATTTGGTTAATATCTTTTCTGCGCATTTTTTCAAAAATATACAGGAAAACATTTTCCTTGCTATCACGGACTACTGCATATTCCAATGTAATACCATCTCCCTTGAAGGTCTCTCTTTTGAGACTCAGTTTACAAATATCACTCTCCTTTATGGATTTCAGTACCAGGGAACCGAGACTACTTTCCCCAGGATTGGTGTCCATGAAATGTGCTCCTATTGGAGGAGCCTCTATCATGTGGCGTGTGTGGCCTTTGTATGGTTCAGTCACTAAGGAGGGAAATTATTCATCAAAACATTAATGATCAAGCAAGATGGACTGTGCAGGGACACCTTTGTCCTCTGAGTCTGTAGCTTCCCTTGCTGAGTAGTGAGGTTCAATAGGATTGTGCCCTGTGTAGCAAGCTTGTGATTCTCTGCTGAGACTAAAATCTTTTTTGTTGGTGTTGCCCTTGCCAGATAGGTAGATGGAAATTTATATGAGTTAACTGGACTGCTGGAGGCTTGATTGATGTTAGAATTCTCACTAAATATTTCTACCATTTATAACAGAATAACTGGAATGTTTTCAAGTTTAGTAAACATCGGTTAACATGGGCCTAGTGTGGTGACTATTTTAGCCTCGTCTTGCTTGTGGAATATATATATAGTTTTCCATTTATGGCTGCCAATGAGGTTTCAGTTTTAGTGTAGTGTTTAGTTGTTTTTTCCAAAACAAGGGTTTATATAGAAAGTGCATATATCATCACATTTAATGCTGCAGAGAACACTCACCAATTTACTGATTTATTTTAAACTTTGTCAATTCTATAATAATATTGTTTTCTTTTGATTGTTCTAAAAAATCAAGAATACTAGATTCTAGAAGGTCCTCATCTGTTGTCTGATATGCACCTGGTTCAACAGCGATTGTTAGTATGAAGGTAAAACATTTTATCCGGGTCCCCTTGAACATACTCCATCATTATGATTCAGAGCTAGTGGAGATTAAAACTAGAGTGCCTTGAAGCTTCAATTAAGTTGATAGCATCACATAACCTTGCATTGCTCTTTAGAAGGTTAGATATGTCAACACGTGGGATCTTTTTGTGATTAAGTATATGGGGCAATGTCATTGTACAATCTAAATAAACTGTACAAGGTAAGTAGGGCGTGAGCAATGTTTTATAAAGATGTATCACTTGTGTGACTTTGATTGTTGCTTTAGTTTGTAAGTCCCCCATTCACTTGATTTGTCTTGTCTTTTTAATATACATGGACTGTGCCCCCATAAGCGTTAGGGAAATTAGAAAAAAAGTATATCCTGCTATTCCTCATGTTGGCCATTTTGAAGATGTCTACATTGTATATGGTGGCCCTTTATTGCAAGCAATTTTAGATTTATTTGAGGGGGTCCACTTTGATTATGAATAATATGCTGGTGCAGGTTGTCAACTAATTGTATATATTACTTGTGGATTACATGTCTGGTGATTCATTCCATTCTGCTTGGAAGGATAATTACTCAAAAGCTGCTCTTGGTCTTCTTGTGTTACTAGCTCATGTTTTTGGTGGTTCACAAGCTCACATGCTCTTGCTTTCTTGGGCACTTCGAATAAATGGCCTATAATGCCTCTAATGAAAATCAATGATGTGATTAGAGAGCCAATTCTATGCCTGCTTAAGTAACCATTAATGGCCAAGGCCCCTGCAGCTCTGCTCAACTCTTCATGCCACACGTTGAAACAGCACCGCCTTCCTGCTGCTGCAGCGCATTGTCACACTATAACATTGCACAGCACAACCCAGGTTCCAGCTTACTATTGTCAGTTGAGGCATACTCTTCTCTTGGGCTCCACAGCTGGTAAAAGCCCACTGGATCTCTCAGCTCAAGCAAGTGATGTATCCCCGGGACACAATCGACAGCGAGGGCATACGTGCAATGGTCCACACATGTGCCTTAACCCACAATTAGCCACAGTAGGCACAGTGGCCTCAGGGGCATGCATCCAAGTTTCTCAGCTGCTCAAAGAGTTATTGGGAGCTGAACAGCAGTTTGGTCGCTCAGCTACTCAGCAATAGATAAAGCGGACTGTGTACATCTCAGAAGTTCCTACCGCTTTCACAACACCATCCCTTTTAGCCTGACCATCAGGCATCATGATGCAGAAAATAAATGGTATTTTTCAAAGATAATCTGAGGTTATGTAGTGCACATATGTTTCATCATCTTTGCTTCAGAGAGAATCTAGCTGCCTAAGTAGATTCTTTCTTACTTTATTACTATATTAGCATCCATAATTATCAATTTAGCAAGTTAGTTTACACATTATTATTATTATTATTATTATTGTTATGGATTTATGATGATCTCTCTCATGGATTTTCCATTCACTCTTTCTTCCTTTAGTTGCTTTCATGTTGGAGAATCATTTTGCTGCTTCACCTCCTCCTCTCAGAATAAGACTGTATCAGAGGCTGCTGAAAGATCAACACTCTCTCCCTCCCTGGCACTGACTGCTAGAAAAATGGCAGGGTCGACTGGGCAAGGAGTCCTCAGAAACAGTGCAACTTGAGCTCCTGGACACACATAACAATGGTCTCTGCAAGGCTCGGCTCAAGTTTAGTTTCTTCAAATTGCTGCATGATTGGCGTTGGTCCCCACATTGTCTCAAGGTGGCTAACCTGAATTCTAAAGCGGTATTCTGGTGTTGGGACCACCAGCCTGGCGACATGTTACATTTGATATAATCCTGCCCCTCTCTAAAGATATTTTGGCAACAGGTCCTGGGTACAATGAATGCTTGCAATGGCCTCACTCTGTGACCTCCCTCGCACTGAACTTTCTCCATGACTTATTAAAAGTGGCAGACCTTTACAATTACAGGAAGAGGTGAATAGCTACAGCACTTGCAGTAGCTACAATGGATATCCTTCACCATTGGAAGCAGGCAAGGCCCTCTTCTCATATATACAGAATGCAAAACATGGTGATGACTTCTTGCCATGAGCAGGTTGTCTACCTCCTTCTGTATCAAACCCACTTTCTGAAGAAAATATGTCTCCTTTAATCTCAAGGATGTCCACACCCTCTTAATCTCCCAGAAAAGCTGACCACTTTTGAGAAGGAAGCAACCTGACCAAATAAAATGTTAGCGCAGATGCAAGGAAAGAAGGTTAGGGATGAATCACCCCCCAAAAAATGTTGCAATCTAGTTGATGATAAACATTGGGGTTAATTCTAATAGTCTCCTATGGAAGGAAGGAAGGTATTAGGAACGCTCCTTTCTTTTTCAGTACAGAGCCGATATCGTTAAATAGTTACTCTTGTATTTTCTTTGGTAAATTCGGTAAAATTGATACTAAAAGATTTTTGGCCCCCTTTGTGAGACTTAGGGCCAGATGTAGGAAGCCGAATTGCGATCGCAAATGCTGAAATTCTGCAAATTTTGGCGTTTGCGATCGCAATCCAGCTTTGTCCAATGTGGACCTACTTGCAAAATAAGGAATCGTCAAAATTGCAATTCCTTATTTTGGGCAAGCATTTAGGGAATTGCAATTTGCGATTCCCTAATTCCTATGCTAGTATGCATCACAAGTTGTGATATTGCCTTAAGGAATTGCAAATTACCAACTACTTCAAGTTGGTGGTAATTTGCGATTTCTTTAAAAAACACTTTTTAGATTTTTTTAAAAGTGCAATGTGGCACATATTCATGCTCTTAGGGCATGTATGTGCGCCACATGTGCACACATGCACATTTCAGGGGTGGAACAGGGTGTCCCTCTGGAACTCTTGCACCCTTGAAATTGCGCCTGCAATTTGCAAGTACCTATTGGGTGCTCGCAAATTGCTTGTACAATTCCCAATCATTCCTATGGGCCACATAGGAATGAATGGGAAGGTATTCCTTGATTACGAATCTCAATTTGCAATTCGCAATTAAGGAATATTAAGGAATCGCAAAAAATATTTCAATTTCTACCTACATGGCATTTTGCGAGTCCTTAATAGAGATGCGGAAAAAATCGCTAATAAGGACTCACAAAACTGACTTTACCTACATCTGGCCCTAAGGAACTTAAGACAAATGTCCTAGCTTATCATTTCTTCCAGCACCTTTTAGATGAAGGAACTTGTACTGTTGTAGGCCAATTTCATCTTGCTGCTGTACGATCACATGGCAGTATGCACTTTATCTAAACTGTGTTCTAGATTTTATGTATATTTCAACTTTTTAATTGCTAATTCTGGATGCATTTTATTGTTTTATATACGTATGTATGCATACTTTTAAGGTTGTACTACCAGCCGAATAAAGTTATTCAATCAAACAAGTTAACTACTTGGTAATTTCTTCTTCCTTCTTTTTTCTTTTCTCTGTTTCTTGTTCTGTTCTTTTCATCCCTTTATTTTCTTTTTTCTATCTTCATTTGCCACTTGCGGACTTAGCTCCATTTTGATACATGATTTGATTTGTTTAATTACATGTTTTGTTGACACTGGAATCCTTTTAATACTGTGATTCATTACAGATTACTCTGTAATATTTGCTTTCTGGTATCTGCTGCACTGATTTCTAATGCATACTTACAAATGCTGGGACTGTACATTTTTTATGACAATTAAAAAAAAACAATAAAGAAAAGTTATTAAAAAGTGTATCTTTTTTCAGAAAGTTTCTTTGAGAGAAGACAGTAATCCTGTTTACTGTGGACAGCTCTAACTGATACTTTTTTCCAGATTTAGAAAGGGACCCTTCCCCTTTGCAAATCAGTTACCACCTCAACTTGGTAGTCTGTTACTTTTCAACGTTTTGCAACCAGATTTTTGTCCGAAAATATTGATACATCACAGTCAGAATTGTTAGGGATGCGAAAATATAACCTGTCCAAATAGAAATTTGGAAACCATTTCTAAACCCATTTAGCAACTAAGAAAATCTTTTTAGAATTGCTAAATGTATTTTTGAAAAAGGGTTTTAGCATTTGCAAACCCTATTATGTAAGCGATTAGAGGGTTTGAAAATGCTAAAAACATTTTTACACTAGGCCTTTGGCATTTAAAAACCACCTTGAGTTGGGCATGAACAGGTTAAATTTAAAAGAAGACAAGAATTCTATGAGTGTGGTCTTGCAAACCTTCCTGAATCAAACAATATTAAAAGTACTCAAAACTGATTGGAGGGTGAACAAGATTTTCCTCCTATTGTCTGTTTGGTTCCACAAACTGTGATTCAAATTTGTGGAACCAAATTAGCCTGATTGGCTGCCCATAACAGCTTGAAAAAAATGTTGCAGCTACCATAAATTGTATTTAATTTGTAACTGGCTTTGTGGAAGCCAATGACAGACTTGTGGTTACCTGCACGGTTCTCCAAATTCTACAGATCCTGGTTGAGAACTGCGAAACCCAGTGAAATCTTCAGCGGCATGGGACCAAGAACCCAAAGCGAATAAAAAAGAAAGAGCACAATCTGAAGCAATGCTCTCCAGGCTTCCATTTTGGATGCAAAGGTGCATTTCTGCACTAGGAAAATAGAGCTAAAAGCAGAATTACTCATCTTGCAAATTTCTATGTAATCTTGCAGACTTTTTTGTTAATTTTGCATACATATGCTACACTGAAGTACGCGAGTTACACTCACCCCTAGTTATCACACATTTCTTCCTCTGAATGAGTGATTTAACTAAAGTTGGGAACACCGCCTAAAAAATTACCCCAACAAGTGGACCATAGAGCTTCTGAGGCCAGTCCTTGATCGCTGTCCCTAGATGCCCTTGACTCGGGTTTCATGTGAATTTATTTGTCATGGTGGGGAAATGCTGCCATTCTACTGAACCTTTGGTATTTCCACAACAGCAAGGTAAGCATTGCCTACTGTATCTCTTTCCACTGCACAAACATATGGCGTGAGCTCTCTGATGAGCTAATATGATATGATATGCAATACAAAATACCAAAGAGTGTACTTAAAAAGCAGGGGAAAGAATTGTCTAGAGCAGCAGACCAGGAGTATTTAAGTAAAAAAGATTCTGTAAAATGGTTGCGCAGTAGCAGGGTGAAAGACATAACTTACCCGTACCTAGACACACTAGCGAATTGTTGGCTGAGGATGGAAGTGCTTAGGATCAGAATTGGTATTATCCCAGATGTGGTCATTAGTGCTATAAAATCTGGAGTAATGCAACAAGATGGTAAATGTAATTGTAAAATAGGGATGAAATGTAACATTTTACACATTTTAATGGATTGTGATCATTTTTTAGAATTACGTAAATTAATGCTACTTCCGATCTTTTTAAAGTACAATATAAGGGCGCGTTTACAAGCATGGGAGCTTCTCGCAGAAATGGAAAAGTTAGATATCGCGATAGCCATAGGGAAATTTATGCAGGGTGTATATAAGTTCCCTGCCACATTAGGGGTCTAAACACAACAAATTGTGTAATAATCTAAAAAGAAGTTTTATTGATGTTGAAATTGCTACGAATGAGTTTTTTATGGATGTCATGTTTTAAGACTATGATGTTTTATGTGTAGATCTTTTAAAGATTAATGTAAGAGCTGTTGTTTAAAGACCGAATGGTCTAAATAAACTTATTTTTGAACTGAACTGAACTGATATGCTCCTGATTTCTAATGTCTCCAGCTTTCCTTTTCAATGCTGGATCATTTGTATGGCTTGATTTCCGCAGTTCCTCCTGTAGTTAACGATGACCTATATACCAACTCCTTTAGGATCAGACATCCCGTCTCCATCCTTCTCCCTATCCTTTGCATTAGTGTTGAGTGCTCTCTCCACCTGCAATGCCCATGATCATATGCTCCTTTGTTGCTTTGTCTTCCTTTCTAGTTTTCTGTCATCTCTTAATGTTGGGTCTTTGATTTTGTCATTATCTGGTGGTTCACCAATACTATGTTTGAACTTTGCCTAGTACACATTGGTGTCAGCCATTTTTTAAATTCCTCATATTCCTATTGCTTGTACTGTTATTAGTGTTTAAAATACTATAAAGAAGTCCCGCAAAATTGTGATAGTAATAGAATTCCTGGATGGTAACCGAGGACCAAATTACATTGTTACCTGTTATGTGTTCTCAACCAATATATATTCCTATGTTTCTTTCTGAGATGTCCATAATGATTTAAACTAATAGGTCAATTAAAAAAAAATTCACTTTATTGAACCTTGTTCGACATGGAATGAGGATTAACAGTGGCAGGATCAAAAAAGAAAAGAAAGAAACCATATTAGGGCTGTATAAGAGATTGATTTTTTTGAAGTCAAGTAGAGCTAGATGGGCATAGACAAGAAATCTAAAACAAATACGCATAAAATAACCATATTAACGATGGAATATTATTTGAACTGGAATTGATGATGGAATTTTGCATCCTTGACCACTATATAAATATATTTTTGTTGGCAAGTTTGACTATTCTGGATGTTAAAACGAGAAAATAATGCAGCTCTTTATGTAGTGTGATGAAAGAAATAGGAAAAGTGCGATCCTCTACCAAAATTAGAAGGAAATTGTGACTTGGCAAGCTCAATTAAATATATTGCTACTAAATAGTACAATTACCAATGATTCAAAAGAATTGGAAGCAGAAAAAATTAATATCAGGAAGCGAGCTCCGGCTAAAAACCAATGCAGGAGTCTGAGAGGGCACTGTGCAAAACCTTCAACTGAGAATGGGTCTGTTGAAAGCCCAATCAGAATTCAGGATAGGAATGGGGCTGATCTTTCTTCACCCCATTCCAACCTATATTCTGATAGGGTGCTAGCTTAAAAGCAACACCTCCCAAGCAGGTTTCTATCTTCAGACATGCTGCACTGATTTGGACATGCATAGCATGCCTATGGATTGTGGATGTTTGAGGGGGGTTCATTTTTTCACATTTTGTTACTTTTTACCTTTTCAGCAATTTTAACACTTTACTACTACAACGTCTCTACTAGGATGCTGTTTTCCCATCTTACCTCAGATAAGATGGTGTCAGCCATTTGTGGCACTTCTCCCTATTCAAATTTTGAATTTTAGTCATATTTATATTGGTGATACAACAAGAAACTGAGGGGTAGAGGCAAAGGAAGAACCACACTTGAAAATAATATTGTGGGATATATATAAAATATTCTCAGTGGTGCAGAGAACCTAGGAGTGCAACACCTCTCTACTCCAAAATGGAATATTTCCAAGACACAAAATGCAAACAGTTGTTCGGCAACCACGAATCGTAACGTTTTCTATAGAATGCAAGAATTTTGCAAGAGATTTTTTATCAACAACAACAGTGATCACAGTTCATGTGTGAACAAGTCAATACTTCTGATGTTGACATTTTCTTTCTTCATTTATTCTTTATTGAATATACTCTCATGCAAAGTTACATCAATGAAATGAATAATAAAATCCAGTAGCCGACGCATTTCGTCTACACAGGACTTCTTCAGGGCTAAGGAAAACACATAAACCAACATTTTAAAATATGTACATATAAGTTAGACAAATCAAAAAAATATTTTTTAAAGCAAAAAATACATACTTAATATTGTTACAATACTGGAGAAGAACTAACCCTGGGCGTAGTTCGCGAAATAGCGATACGCGTAGCTACGCAAAGTGCACTTCGCACTACGCGAGCTATGCGTAGAGCTACGTGAACTGCGTAGTGAGCTGTTGGCGATGATTGCACAGTGCCGGATGCTTGTCCGCACTGTGCAATCATTGAAAACGGCATCTTGCACAGTGCGAGCTGTCGTTTTCTGCCGCTCAAGTAGATTTTTACTCGAGCAGCAGCTTTCTCAACGTGGACTGGTAGTTTCTCATCTCGAGCGGTCGCGAGCATACGCGACCACTCAAAATGAGAAACCTGACCTCCCCGCGTTGAGAATCTCGCCGGGAGGTTTATTTTCCATGCTCGCAATCGCCAACTTGATGTTGCAGATCACGAACGAGGAAAAAAAAAATATTGCTGGGGTGTCATTTTGCTCACTCGCGGTCGCCAACTTGACGTTGAGGACCGCGAGCAAGCGAAAAATGACCACTACGCGTGTTTGCACTGTACTACGTGCAATTCGCGTAGTGCGAAGTAGCACAAACTTCGCTAACTACGCAAGCGTAGCGTAGTTGTCTGCCCAAGGTTAGAGAAGACTCCAAACAGAACAGCAATTCCATTTTCATGTGAATAACAGTGCATTCTGAAATTAACAGTTTATAGTATTCTATTTCATGGTGGCTTGAGTCTACATGACGTATACAATAATTTTAGAAAATATTTCTTAAAGCATACCTCTAAATTGTATGTGGGATTCACCAGATCCATAATATCTACTGGCACTGTATACATCCCAAATTTGTCAAGTTATGCAGTATATGCATTCTGAAAAATGTATATTGGTAAGCATTTGGGACTTAAAATTTACTTGGCTAACAGAACGTTAGTAAAATGACTAACTTGGGTCTTAACATTGATCGCTTGGCTCATTTGACTTAATGCACCCTTTCTTTTTAACTCTTTTCTGCTTTTTCAACCTGTACTTTTTCACAAACAACTGAATATTTACCGAATGGCATGCTCTCAATATGATATGAACCAATTGAGACTTAGATGCTAGAGATTATCTTCTTAGTTGAATTTGTTCAGTTAAGAAAATATTTTTAGATATTTTTTGCGTTTGTGAGTACTTATGGTTGTTTTTCTTCTTCCCAACTTAATTATTCTTTTTGATTATATTTGAACTCTTTTGCCCAAATGTTTTGGAAGACTTCCGAAAAACTGTCTATAATTTATTTCTTTTTTCCCTCAGGGAAACAAAGCAATTTTTAAGAAAACAGCCTGCCCGGTAACTGGCGTACTTTGGAGTGTACTGTTTCCATATGATTGTTTTGAGGTATTTATCATTACTTTCTCTTGTGTGATACTTGGGTAAATATTACTTTTTCTCACAGGTTAACCGTAGGTTCTCATTTTCTTATACTGAAGGTTTCTCTGGAAATACATTTTTGTCTCATGCTCCCTCTTGTTTAAAAATAATATTTATAGAATTTTTAATCCAACTTACAGCAATATATTATCCATAGTAGGGTACATATTTTGTTCATTATGATTTGCATTTTCGTGCCACATGGTGGGGGTGACATGATGTACATTACAATAATCCAGTATCAGCAACATTAATCCTTCTCAAGATTTTTCAAAATATTTTTAACCTAAGAGCTGTACCAAATCGTAAGAGCAAATTTTATCCAGCTTAAATAAACTAGTGTGCCTGTCCGATGATTACTGTTCATGTGAAACCATTGTCTGTGTAGCGTGTTCATAATGCCAACAGTGAGGTATATGACCCGGTGCTAATTTCAATGGTGGGGAGAGGAGATGGCACTGTTTTGTTTCCACTCAATAGACTAGGTGTGTCTGGGCGTGGCCAAAGTGATAGACATCTGAGTCTGTGTGTAGAGTGTGCGCGTGCTTAGAGACATGCTTCCCTTGATAAAGCATATAAATATTACTGTACTATTCCAGGTGGTCCATTGAGTTATGATGGTAATACCGCTGGTATATTACGGATTAGTGCGTGTCCCGCTATAATTGGATTCTATGGTGGATAAATAGTGTTGCCAATCTACAGGTTGCGTCCCAGATGTTGGCTGTGGAGCATGGGAGGCCTGTATTTTGTGTTTGTCCACCAAGGCCCGGCGGAGGGCCACTAACCAACCTTGGATGGAGGAGCCCGCTGGTTATTTCCAGGCCATAGCTAGTGTGCGCTTAGACAAGACCAGCGCTAATTCTAGGAACTTCTTAGGATTCTTGTGGCGTGCATTACATTTCGTGATGCCGAGCAAGTAGTGTGCGCCCTGTGCAGGAATTGGAGTTCCTGTTGCTGGTATTAATATTTCTGATTTGAGGGCTTGACCAAACCATGTGTAAAAAACGTGGCGTCTCAGCTCTGGCAGCGAGTGCAAGTGTCCGTAGATGATGGGTACATATGTTCCAATGTTTGCTGGGTTAAATATGTATGATGTAGATAATTGAATTGTGTGAATTTTACTCTGGCATTTGTGGATATAATCTTAGGAATTCCCACACATGGCACCCACTGTTTGTCGCTGATTTCGATGGATAGTGCTGCATTCCAGAGTTCACGCAGTGGAGTGAGCGAGGGGCTGTGTCTGTTCTAAGGCAGTTGTAGATGGCTGTGATAGCTTTCCTGCCCGTCCCAGGTGTCAGTAATGACAAATGGGATGGGCAGAGATGGGCTTCTGAGTTTGTGGGTAGAGTACTTATGTCCCCCCAGATTTGTGATGCCTGCTGCGTTAGTGTTGCAGACAGGAGGAAAGTTCTTGGCAACACACCATAGTCGTCCACAAGGGTATCAAAGTCACATCGGGTTGAGTTTGTGAATAAGTCTCCCCATGTTGCCAGATTCGGCCAATTCTGGGCGCTTTAGGCGAGTGTATGTACCTGGCATTGTATCGAGAGGGAGATCCGGAGCATATGGTGGCAGACGACTACTGGGCAACACGTATCATGTCCAGGCTGCTAACATCAGGATACATCCGTCTGTCCTCCGCAGTGGCGTTTTAGACCCTGACAGCCATTCAAGCAAGGCTGGCTATTTTAGTGGTATTGCCCAAGCGTCCAATTCAGATACATTATTTTTTGGAAGACAGCACATAGGCCATTGGAGCTGTGTGGCTGCGTAATATAATTTGTAATTAGGCGCTCCTAGCTCCACCCTCCGATATGGGGAGAAGTACCTTTGAAAGTGCTACCCATTCCCTGGAGCCGCCCCATATCAAGGACAGAAGCAGCGATGGTAGGTCCTGAAATATTTTCTGGGGTAGTCTGTAAGGGAGAAAAGCAAAAAAAAAGAAAACCCTAGGGAGGAGAATATTGGAGATGGCTATCCGGCCCCTGGGGGATAGTGTAGGATTGGTCCAGAACGGAAGTGTGGCCCTAGCACTGGTGATCGCCTTACCCAGGTTGCCGTCTATAATATCGTACGAGGAGTAACAAATCTGGATCCATAAATATTTGAAAGAGTTGTATGCGCTAATGAGTGGGGCCTGAGGTCGCTGCTGTCTCCGTGGCATGGGTATGGGCGACATTGGACACAGGACAGACTTCGCCCAGCTTATTTTCAGCCCAAATAACCATGCATAGGCATCTAACAATTCAATTAGACCACCAAGAGCCTCATTCTGATATCAGAGATGGATTAACGCATCATCCGCGTAGAGGGAAACTCTGTGCCACTGTGTGTGTATTGAACAACCAGAGAGGGGACCCCTTAACCAAAGGGACAGGACACCAAACTGACAGTTAATCAAAAATAAACCATTCCCTTTGTAGATGTGTGAACAAAGGGCTATCAAATCATGCATCATTCACCCCAAGCATGCCAATATCACCAAGTGAATCAGGAGTATAAGAAGGGGACAATAAATGATAGGGAGGAATACATTCACACCTCCAAGTTTATCTAATTAATATTTTCTGTCATCAACTACAGAAGATCTCTACTAAGAGGGGAAGATGGAAATATGTATATATGACCCGGTGATTATTAGATGCTCATGGGAACATGCAGACAAAAATGAATTGCAGGAAAGAGACAGTGTGGTACCTTAGAGATGTGGAAATATAATGAGAAAGAATCACTAGAGTTGTTTTTGTTAGCTGTAGATCTGGGTTAAAATGAATGGACTGAAACTGATTTATGAGATGAAGTAAGGGCTGTTTGAGATAAAGAGCTCGTTGGATGGGAGTACCAATGATCTTGATACAGCTAATAATGAGATTGGTAAGGAGTGGGACTGAGGAGACATGGGTTATCATGATGGCAAGAAAGGAGATGAACAGAGTGTGTGTTTTGGTCAGTGACAACAAATTGGTTAGTACAAACATGTTTTAAAGTGATGTGTTTCGAAAAGATACTTTTAATTTGCCCTCAATAGTGATGGAGACACTGGTTTACTGTGCGAACATTCAAAAGAAGAGGAAGTAGCCTGCAGTTGGGCTGAAAGAACACCGCCTGAGGAGGGCTTTCTGGGTGTGAACGGTGCTGCAAAAAGAAGTAAAAGTGTGCTTTTATAAAGTTTTTCTAAAGCTTAGACATTGCTCCTTCTAATAAACAAGTACTGGTATCACAGGTTGCAGCACTGGTCCAATGGTTGCATGATCAGAAAGTCCAGGAAACAAAAAACACAGGAATCGGAGAACATAGAGTGAAGAAAGGAGTTCTCTGAGTAACATGGGCAGAGCAGGCTTACTCCTAAATGTAATGGGACTGCTTTCAAACCTAAAGAGAAATATGTATCTGTTTGAGGAGTGGAGGGAGATATTGAAATGCATATGTATTACTTTACTTGCTGATTGTATTCTCTTCCTTGCCAAAAGGCCTGGGGTGTTTGTTATTGTGATCTCTGTCCTGCCTGAATTAAAGTAGAATATTAGCAAATTAATAAAATTATGTTCCTTCTCTTGTCCCCATAAAGCCTCATCCGACAAGGAGCAGAAACAGAGGGTGGCAGGTATTCATGCTTCCAGGGCATCCAACAAGGCTGTGGAAACTAGTTGAAAACTATCAAGGGTGACTTGCAGCTTTATACCTTCTACCACTTCCCTTAAGTCCTTAGTCTGCAGAGAGACTTTCAAAATAGGGGAAGATTAAACATCACCTTGAATGTGCATCTAATAGAGTAATATACTTTGAAGGCTATAAAGAGTGTCATGTTTTGCAGCTCAAGGTATTGACTCAACAGTACAAAACAGTTAGCCATCTAGGGGGTGTTCTAAGTGGGAAATGGGTAACAGGGGAGGCCAGTTTACAGCAGCAACACTTGCAATGATTTCCTTTGATCTGGGAAGAGCCAGAGAGAGAGGGTGGAGGAGATTATGCACAAATGCAAAGCCAGGACTGAACACATCAGCTCCCTGTGCTGGCAGGTGTCTTTGCAGGTCAAGCAGTCCATACACACATTACACTATTTATTGTGAAAAATAGAATGTTTATAAAACCAGGGTCTTAGATTAAATAGAGAGGAAGGGCTACATTATGGATTCGACAAAATACACTTACCTAATCCTTAGTTACTTGTTCATAAAGTGGAAGAAGACATGTCACATCTTTCTAAAAGACAATGTAAAATAAATTGTTACAAGAAAGTACAAAAAGGGTAACTTCATTTACGTAAGATACACTTTCAGCTTTCAAAATCTAATGTGTTGTTTATTTTAGATGAATACCTCTTACCTATAACTGAAAGGGGACATGCAACATTTTATGATAAATACTTGGCATATACATAAAATAACAACAAGCTTTGCCAGTGGGTTTAGCAAAGCTGTAGAGCAGCCGCTACACTGTGAAGCATGGCTAAGGCAGAATTTTAAAAAAAACTGTAATGTTGCATCTCAAGATATTTAACAGGCAAACATGACACATGTGTGTGCCCACAAAATGCGACTAGCCTTGTTTTTTTAATTTACAGATCCAAGTTAGATGCCTGAAAAACAACCTACGTGATAGTGTTTTTGCTTTTAAAGCGGGTGTGGGAAGATACATACAGCCTGATTCATCAAGCTAAATTGCACTTGCAAAGGGCAAGATTCTCAGAATCTTGCCTTTTGCGAGTGCAATTTTTGCATTTGGGATTCATCATCCCAAATGCAAAATTCGCTATTAAAGAATTCGCACATTTGCGAAGAATTAAATTTAAGGAATCTCAATTTGAGATTCCTTAAATGCAATTCATGAAGCATTTTAAAATTGCGAAATTGCAATTTTTGGCCGCTATTTACCGAGAGGTCAGACCTCGTGGTAAATAGCAAAAACTTAGAAAAAAGCATTTAAATGCATTTTTCTAAGTTGCATGTTACACACACACATGTCCTTTGGACATGTGTGTGCGCAACACCAATGTAGATTACATTTCAGGGGTGCTACAGGGTGTCCTTGGGACACCCCTGCACCCTTGAAATCGCATCCTTATTTGCGATTAGCTCATTGCTAATCGCAAATAAGGAATAACTCCCCATTCATTCCTATGGGCCTGTAGGCCCATAGGAATGCATGGGGAGTTATTCCTTATTTGCGATTAGCAATTTGCTAATCGCAAATAAGGAAGATGTAGGAATCGCAATATTTTTTGCAATTCCTACATGAATCCCGTTTTGCAAGTCCTTAATAGCGATTCCTTATGAATCGCTATTAGGGGCTCGCAAAACGGGAGAATGATGAATCTGGCTGATAGGGTGTAGTTGGGAGGAAGCAACACAGAGGCCATGGATGGGGGGCAAAGCAACGCAAACGGGTGAGAGAGAGAGAAACAGTGGTGGCTTCTCCATTTTCATGGGAGTGTTGCCCCACTGCTTTCAAACACTGTGAAATAGAAACAGAAAATGATAGTCACTTATAAATTATTATCATTTCATGTTTGTGCTGCTTTAAGGGTGGGTGAGCGGGGCTGCTCTGCTCTCGGACCAGGCAGGGGAGGAGTGGTTTGCACACTCCTCAGTGCGCAATGACAGTTGGGTCGGCCCTTTCAGGCAGCCCAAACCAGTCATGCGCACTTTCCCCTTTCTCCATGCAGGCTGCATTACAGCCTGCGTAGAGTACATACCCAGGACCCCATTTCCTTGTTGAGCGTCAAATCAGGGCGCTCAAAACAAATTCGCAAAGCACTGCAGCGTTGTGATTGGTCAGGGGAGCCGGGCTGACTACCAATCACAATGCTGTATTGCAGCGTTGTGAGTAGTCAGTGAGGCCTGATTGTGCTTCCTGTTCCTCGAGCAGAGACGTGGTTCCAGGCGACAAGGTAAGTTCATTTTTTTCAATTAGGTACACCCTCCTGCCCCCGGTGCGTGAGCCCCACACCCCTAACTCTCCCCCACCCGCCACCATCGAGCCATACCGGCCTCCACTGGAGAGCAACGTGGAAAGCAGGGGGAAAAGGACCAAGGCAAGTAAGTGATGTGGGGAGAACCACATATGGATGAGCACATCATGGAGGGGATGAAGGGGACAAACACATTGGCGAGTAAGACTAACATGCAGCGTGTAGGAGGAAGTTAAATATACTTAAGCACTCAATGCGCTCTCATTGGGTTGCCTATTGCAAAAGTAGGTCCCTGAAAGTGAGTAATGGAAGGGCACAAACAAATTGACAGAGATTCAGGGGATGTATTCCTGGCAGCATTGTTGCTGCTGGTGTGGAACTACATCCCCCAGCAGCCCACAGACAGGAGGAGGGGGGGTGCCAGCTAATGTTCGTTCTCTAAAGAACTCTGGGACACCCGTGACATGGGAAGCGTTTCTGGCCGCATAGTTTGTTACTGTGGGGGGACAAAAATGTATTTGCAGGACACTGTTACTTGTGATCTAAGCTATTTGAATCTGTTAGCTTCCAGCACCACCGAACCAATTTCTAACCATGATAAATATTTAAGACCTGTATTTTAGGAATGTAGCTAGTTTTAAGAAAAAAAGCCAGAACCATGATGGGATTTCCTTTTTAAGGATTTTGGAATCCTGTGTTTTCAGGAAACATAGGCCACTGATGGTTACCACAATAATGGCTATACCACTTTTTTTTTACATTTTACACCACTGTCAGGGAGATCAAAGGAGGGTCTCATAACTTATATTACCACTTTGCTGTCAGGATTTTTTTTTATAAAAAGCTTGAGCCATCTTGTTATCAGGTTGCCTGTCTTAAAATTTTCAGTACCATACATTTGTATTTTTTTATTAATATAATACAAGTTTTACTCTAGAGAAATCTGTTGTGACTGATAGTATTGTAAAAGAATTGAAAACCCTTTGCTCTGTGAAAGGTGCAGATTCAGGTGGCTTTGGGAGTTTAAACATGAGATCTATCATCACCCTTCCAGGCAGATATGTGACTATGTCCATCATCAAGGTCTATCTCAAGTAGGTCATGATGTGTATGGCGAGCAACAAAATAGTGCATTTTTTAAATTGTGAATTGACTTTTGCCAATGAGATCTCTCACCCACAGGTTTTATGAGTAGAGACTGTAGTTCGACAATTTATTTTATCTTATTAACTTGTGCTTTTGATTTGATTTGATTTGATTTGTAGTTTTATAAAGCGCACATATGCCCATGGGCGTCTTAGCGCTAATCAGAGGACACGTGAGCAGTGCTGATAGAGCAGGAATTATTCTAGATTAAAGAGCCAGGTTTTTGTCAATTTTCTGAAAGACAGCAAGGAGTTACAGCTTTTAATGATCTGGAGGAGTTGATTCCAATTCTTAGCAGCATGCAGTAAGAAGCTTCTGCCACCCCATCTCACTTGTTTTAGCTTCTTAATTATGATTCGTAGGAAACATCTAAATGGTCTGAGTGATCATGATGTACAAAGTATAGATAATACTTGTCCAGATAATAAGGCAAAGACTTCTCTGCTCTGCTGCTGGTTTCTGCCCTCTGTTTTTCTTCTTTCTGTATTTTTGCTCCTCTGCTCTTTTTTAACCTTTCTTTATCTATTATTGCTCATTTCCCTTTCCCTAATTTCTCCTCTTTTTATACACCTTTTTTCCTTTTTGTGTTCTTGTTGCTGCTTATCCCCCTGGCGTCTCCCTCTGTGCTGTTTTCTCACTTCCCGCCTCCCAGCTGACCGGCTGTCCGCAAACACTACTTACTGGTGGCCCCTGCACAGTGAAGGAGCGGTCTTACTGACCTCTTCCAGTAAATTGCTTCCCTTGCCGCACAGCTCCACATGGTCGCTATTGCCCATGACCCTTCAGGTCATAAATTAAAGGTCCTCCTCCCCCATCAGCCACCATCCTGTGCTTCATCCCTGGTGATCCAATGGGGAGCATCTCTGCTCTGCTGCTCCCTGCCCTCTGTTTTCCTGCGTGCTGCCTTTCTAGTCCTCTGCTCTTTATTCACTTTCCTTTCATCTCTTATTGTTTTTTTCACTTTCTCCAAATTCTCCTCATTTCACACTTTTGTTTCCATTCCATGCACTTGCTGCTGCTCATCCCCTGTGGCCTGCCTCCCTGCTGTCCCACACTTCCCAAACACTACTTAATGGCGGCTGTTGTACGGCAGGGCAGCTGGCATAGTAAAGGTAAGCCCGTCTGAGCCTGTCTGCGCCTAGACCGTGCTGACTGAAATGGACCCTGGAAGAGATGGAATAACAGCAAGGCCCGCAGACCATGTTGCCTTCAAAACCGCAGTCACTGAACACCACCACATCATCAAAACCAAGAAAACTGCCATACAGGAATGCATCAACACCAATACTCACAACAGCCAATAACTCTTTACAGTGGTTATAGAATCAGACAAAATCAGCACGGAGAAAGCAGACATCTGCCCTCCCAAGACCTCTGCGACAACCATGCCACCTTCTTCCACCACAAGATCAAGTCAATCTCTGACAGCTTCACAAGCCAAAACCCACCAACCTCACACTGAACCACTGCACTCAATTGACCAATACACCTGCAGACACTGCTCAACTGGTCCTCCCGCACCATTGACGAGACCCTCATGATCACGACGAGCATCCACTCCAAAGCCTCCCACGTTGACTGCTCCACCAACATCTTCAATAGACAAACACCTACATCGCACCCCAACTCCTGCACAATCAACTGCTCCAGTGGAGAGCTGTAGTCCAGCAGGTGGAGAGGTGTGGTGCAGCAGCCAGGGCAGCTGACTTCGGAGCACAGGGTTCACGGTTTGATCCCTGGCTGCAGCAGCAGCTCAGCTCAGCACCATGTGACTCTGGTCAATAGCTCACTTAATTTCCACGACCGCCCCAAGCGCCTTGAGACCTGTAAGGGTGAGTAGTTTGTGCTTTACAAATACGGCTTTACATTTTACATTGAATCCGCCATCTTAACTGAAGACTGGAAACATGCAGAGTTCAAGCCCCCGGCAGAAGAAACCCTCTGCCGACCCAATGGGACCTCAAGAACTACAAACTCACGTTCCTGCTCCCCTTCTCAGCCAAAGTCATTGAGAAGGCCGTCAATGCCAAATTCAATGAGTTCACTGAAAGGACATCCTCCTGGATCACGTAAGGGGCAGAATTGCGTCACATTGCGCTGCTCGCACCTATGTTTAGTGCCAGGAGATTGTTCTGCACTAAAATCAATGCAAAGGGCTCCACATGCAGCACCAGAGATTTTCTACTGTCACGTCATGCACAGTGACGGTACTGTCACGTGTCGTCTTCACTATGAGTAGCATGAGCACGTTGCAGCCTGCCTGCTGTAATGCGCACGTTACTATAAGTCTTTAAAAAAAAAAGAAATTCTATGCCTATTTTCACATGAGAACTCATCGCTGTGTTCACTCTCTGCATTTTCCTGGGATTTTTTCTGAACAGTATGTGCAAGGCCGAACAACAATGACCCTTGTTATTTTGTTCTGGCCAGACTTTAGCCCTTAGACAAAACATACAGATGCAGCTGTTGTTTGCAGAATGCACTTTGTTTTTTAGTGAGAATCACCAATAGTTAACACACACTTGGAGATGGATCTTTCTAGGAAGAAGAGCGAGACAGCAACTATGATGTAGATCTACCATCTATAGGCTAAGGTATGGATGGGGTCTGCTAACAAAGCCCAGAGATCTTCAAATATATAATAAGTCTACTCCGAAGCACGGGGAGGGAGGTTAGGCTCGATTGTCTTTCCATGATGACATCTCCCTTAATGGTTTAAAGACTAGCTGCTATACTGACTATATTTGTCTTAAAAAGTTCCCTGCTTGTTGTGGCACGTGTACTGCATGTTAGGGTACGTTTGTTAAAATACATATTTTAAACAGTTTTGTCTCTCTGTCAGAACTTATTGTGGACAAGTACAAGAGTATAAGCGAAAGGCTGTGTCTTTTTACTGCGATTCCTGAGAGTGCTGCGAATGTTGTGTTCTGGGGTGTCTAATCATTTATATCTCTGTGAGTGAGTAGGCGAGCAAGTGAGACACCATAGGAGTTGGTTCTGTGCTCATGGGTTCTAAGGTAGTAGGAAGACCCAGTCCCTATACACCAAGGTACTATAATCCTGTGCATTGATCTGTGTTTGTTCAAGATCCCTGCAACATGGCAACACCAATGTTTGGACTGGTACGTATTCACAAGACCCTTGAGTAGCGCTTGTGCTTATCTGCAATACGGAGACGTCCGTGGTGGGGAGGGCTTGGCCTCCTATATTTGTGTATTTATAGGTTTTTCAAGCTTTAACTTTAAAAGCTTTTTCTTTACCCTGTCTTGTGCTACCGTTCTCTCTGATTCGTTGTTTCATTTCTAATATGACACAATTGGTCGCAATTGTGGCACATACTGTCCTCATGAATTACTTAAAGTTCCATTGACAGCCTGAGAGCATACTATCTGGCTTAATGGCACCCTTCCTCACCTGGCCAGTTTTGGCAGGTTATACACCACATCCGAACTATCATAATGTTACACTTGCAGAGCTACATCCGTTACATACATTGCTGATCCACGAACACAGTAGTGCCCCAAAGTTATGTCACTTGCTATTCATGTGGCTCCAGCCTCAGCTACTAGGACATGGTGGTGGTCTTGTTATTAGTCCCGTCATGAATATTTCAGTGATGGGAAAACGTCCTCAGAATAGGGATGACTTTCCATTTTGGCTGGCACAAAAATGTGAACAACTTGAAGCTTTTTTCCACATACTACTCCTCTAGAAAAACACAGGATCCTTACAATGAGTTTGCCGAGTGGTGTCATTGCCGCTTTAGGTGACTGCACCACCTGGGGGACGGTGTATGCTTCACTGTATACACTATGCTTTGGCACCCCCTCCATGAGCGTTCTATGGAGCTTTCTAAAAAAAGTACAGGATGCACACGGAGCTGGTCCAGCCCTGGATTTGGGGATGAAATTAGTAGGGTTGTTCCCTATTGTCTCCGATATGATTCTGGCCAATATCAATGGTGAATGTCAATGCACAGACAAAAAGGTTTTTCTTACCGGAAGGATTGTGATTCCACAGCGCGACACTCCCTAGTCTGTAAACAGGTTAAACTTCACGGATGCTGCAAAGTTTCTGCAACCTAATCTGGCTTCTTTTATTAAAGGTAACGCTGTCCCTGCTATTAATCACGCACTAACTTTGCTTTCTTATGGTAGTTAACTTATTTTGAATAACCACGACGGCTGCCGCTTATGGGCAGGCATCCGGTATTTAGCAGCAGTTTCCTAATGCTTTACATTTTGCAGCAATGTCCTGTTTGCACCCCGACATGGGATTGTAGAGTTCGCTTTGGCCTTCTATTCTAACTTTGAAAACAGATTTCAATAGGCTAAGCAGACTCAAAGCGCTATTGTTTCAACAAGAAGTGGCTATCACATCAGCTCGAGAGACCTTCGAATTACAGGTGGCGAGAACCGCAAGTGAGATACACTTGCTGCTAAATATGAATCTTCTACACCATTTTGGAGAATTAATACACCAAATATTTAATGCATCTGATACAGAGGGCCTTGCCCACTTTTTTAAACCTGTGGGATCTGGCCTTGTTTATTCCTTATTTTTGGAGTAATACCACACTTTATCCATTCTATTTTTTCCACTGCCTTCGGAGGGTTTCCCCTGGTGCTCCTGTTGATTTGTGGCATGCTTGTTCTCCTAGTATTGCTTCGCAATGAATGCAATGGATGCTCAATCTGTGGAGCTGCCCAGTTGCAACTGTGCCGTGATCGAATGTGGCAGCATTTTGGTTCTATGCCAGTGAAGTCTTTTGCCATCAACTATTGGCTGACCTTCAGTTTTACCTACTTCACCTACGTGTAACCTGTGTTCCACTGCCTCCGGTGCCCTTGTCAATGGGTCCTGCATGTCTGCCTCTCCAATACCACACAAGCTGCCCTGGATTATGATTATTATTGGGTCCGTTGAAGGCCCATGACCAGGAATTTGCCAAGGGTAGGCGTTTTGTGTAAATCCCCTACTTGGACCAACGGCAAACTTGAGTACATGTGCTTGAGCTCAGCACCTCATAGAACAGAGTTTCATCGAAGTTAACACAGGTTGCCCTGGCATGCTCTAACAGCCTCTGGAAATAAGGAGCATGTGTGCTCGTTCGATCTATTAAACTGGATGGCATACCTTTTTACTATGGAAAGGACAGACAAGATTTTGGAATTCATGGCATTCTGATTTTCCCCCAACATTTTGGTCTCCGAAGATTAATTATGAATGGAATGGGTACCAACTGTCAATTTTTTTTTTTTTAAATAAAACCTTGCTATAAAAATGTTTTGGGTTTCATGACTATTCTCATTGGAATAACACTGAGACGCTATGCCTCTGCTTACCTCTGATTTTTGTCTTTGCATAGGGCTAACAGCCTGACCGAGGGGAGGTTGTCATGTGGTGCATTGGGACATTGTCATCCTCACTAAGTTAGCATGAGCACTTTGCAGCCTGCCTGCTGCTTTGCATACGTTACTACACGTCTTTATTTTTTGCTATATTTTCTCTGGCTGTTTTTACATCTCCGCATGTTCCTGGGATTTTAACTGAATGCAGGAAGCACAGCATAGCATTTGCACTTTGACCCAGGACCCTAACTGCAAACACACCGCACTTTGGTCCCGATCCCAACCGGCAGAGAGGAGGGCCGCGGTACGCCTAAAAGGTCGGTGAAGGTCCCGCAGCGCGGAACGCCTGTGGGACGTGACCGGGCTCTACATGGGCCAAGACCGGGCCAAGACGGGCCCATCTTAGCCCGTCAGACACCGGAGGAGGCTGTGCTGGGCCATACCCCTGAAAAGTACATAAACAGATTCTTGAACCTACGACGGTGAGTCCTTCTTCATTGTGCAACTATTTCCGGACCTTTCACATTTATTGACTAACCACCTGAGGCTGTTTGAGGGCCTAGACAAGCAAGGACAAGTAGCTAACGGCTTCATTTTGAATGGCTTAGTTTAGTTCGAGCCTTCACTGTTGTGGGACATAGACTTGAAACATTTGATTTTTATGGGGAGTTGCATGTCAGCTGGCTTCCTGTTGTAGGCACTAGACTTTATGGAAGGCCTCTCTTCCTCCATTTACTGATACCTAGCTTGCTGATCATACGAGGTTAAGCCCCACACTTTTTTATTTCCTGAGTGTGTGGTAACTCTCTTTGTTTTTTCTGTGAGTGAGGGTACGGGATGGGTAAGAGAAAAGTGGAGAACATTCCCAAACCGTCAGGGAGTGCACAGCAATCTTTAATGAACTATCTAACCGGGGCCATTGAAAAACAAATCAACTCAGTTGAAGAGTCCCTAACACAAGAGGAGGTAGTAGACAGGGCAGCTAGGAGCCCCCAGGTAATTTTACACAATGCCTCTTTATTTAGCCAACCATAGGTCGCACCGGGTCAATCACCTCGGGATAAGTGTGTTCAAGACACATCAGGGCATATATAAGTGAGCGACCTGGATTGCGACCCACAGCCCCAATCTAAGCGATCTAGAAATCCAGATTCAGTTTCTAACCATACAGATCTAATTCAACCAGCACCTAGGACAGATATTACAATAAAATGGAAATTAACAAACAAACCAAGCAAACCTGACGTTGTTAGGAAGGGTTCACCCTCCGTTATTAGCTTGTTTATGAATCAGTCAGCTGATCTCTGTAAGACTGTAGACAAAATAGATGATTTACACAAAACTGTAAGTGATATACTAAGTTAATGGCTAGGGTGGATGTAATTGAGGATATATTAAAGCACAAAGTAGGCACTCAACACTCCCCACAAACGTTAATACTGATATTCGTCCATACAGGGATTTAACGAGCCAGTCCACGTGCCAAAAGCCCGGTGGAATGTCATGCGCGGAGTCTTATGAAAGTGTTGGTCCAATGCCATTAATGAATTTAGACCATCAGGCCTTGGGCCCAACCCCCCCCACTATAAATGTGAACTTGACAAACTGCACTGCAAATACCATCTTGAGTGCTCATGCCATATCCAACTCAAGAGCAAAACAGCAGAGGGTCCCTTTACCCCAATCTAAGCCCTACGTAAGGAATCATGTATGCTTGATTTACCCCCGGCAGCAACCCCTACACTATAGTTCGTGCCAACGTCCCAATCCTTCTGACTCAGACAAGGGAACCATGGGATGCCCTTAGAAAGAAAACATTATTTTGGTTGGGCACAAAAACAGGGTTAACGGAGGCTTTATCTGCCAAATTTAAAATGGGCAGAAGGGTTACCTGGGTTGGTAGAGACCATAAATCATAGGCTGGAGACTGTCTAGTACTGATTTTTAGATCCCAACATTTAATACAGGCGATTCTCACCAGAGCTGGCAACCAACATATTATAAATTGAACGTGGATTGTCACTAGCACACCTTGTTAGGGGATAGATTGTCTACTTAAGTTCTGATACTGTTTATTGATTCTATCTTTAGCGTGCAGCTAAGTTCCGTAGGGCTGCCTGTCCCTAGGTTATCTGTATCTAAGCATGGAGGCCCATGACATACTATCACGGCCAGACCTAGCGCACAGCTTTGTATATTATGTTACACTTCTTCTCCTGTTTTTAATGCACACAATTATACTTCTTTTGTGATCAAAAATTCTCTTTGCATTTTTTTCTTACTTTTTCAGAGAACTTATATTCCCATACATTTATTAAGATTTTGCTTCAAATCTTTAACATGATTTGCAATTATATGTTATTGTGAATCCATAACACATTTCATTGTACATTACAAATGATACTAGAGACTGGTGTTTTACAGCTTTACATTTTTCTTAAACACTGATGTGAATATAACATAACGGCGATAGTTGATAGTTTGGCCCAATGCATTTCGGGACCGGCGTCCCTTCCTCATATTAATGTACTGTTAATCGATGATCAGCAAAACACACAAGATGATGGACGGAATGTTGCACAATGGCAAAACATTCACCCCCAGTCACAGATCTGGGTTTAATCCATTGTTATTTTGCTCACCAAGCCACCCCAGTTCAGACATGGCCATATGCAAATCAGTCTTGACCCTGTGCCTCAAGGGAACAGTCCAGCCCGAACTGCCAAGCCATGTCTTTCCTGGACCGGAATCAAGCATCCTAGGACCGGTTTCTGGCTATCAGCCGTCTTCAGCCAGGATAGCTTGACTCCAGTGGCGTAGTGAGCACGGGACCCACGTCTGGGCATACCCTTCCCACATAGGGTGAACAGAAAAACACACAAGGTGATACACGTAATGTTGCACATTGGCAAAACATTCACCCCCGGTCACAGATCTGGGTTTAATCCATCGTTATTTTGCTCACCACGCCACCCCAGTTTAGACATGGCCATATGCAAACCCCGTACTCTCCCTAGATTATAGATTAAGATCTAATGGTTCCATAGTTTGAAATGTTTTGATGAGAATCACTTCGCGTTGTGATAAGTGCTGGTGAGAATCCCTCCCTTCTTTGCTTTCTATCTTTTCAATCACCATAAACCGTACTTGGGAAATGTTATGGTTGTGTTTAATCCAGTGTTCTGCCAGATTCGAATTGGTGTTCTTATCTAGAATCATGCTTTTGTGTTCGCCGATTCGTATTTTTATTTTCCTTTCGGTTTTCCCTATGTACATGAGTCAGCAGGGACATTTGATACTGTATATTACGAAACTCGTGTTGCAGTCTGTGTTAAGTTTCAGGGTTATTTTTTCTCCAGTTCTTGGGTGGGTCACAAAGTTCTGCTGCATTAAGTTATTGCAGTGTGTACAATTGTTGCACTTCCTCATTCCTTTGTATTCTTTACTATCCGCTGTTTTTTTGAAGGTGAGTTTTTCTTTGAGATTATGACTTCTCGTGTACGCAAATATAGGTTTCTCTTTAAAGATATTGTTAAAGTCATCATCGTTTTGGAGCAATTCCAATCTCTTCAGAATGATCTTTTTGATATTAACTGATCTTGTAAAAAAATTCGACACAAACACATTGCGATTACTTGTAGTAGCTTTAGGTTTCATTTTGAGCAGATCGTCACGATTCACCAAGCGTGCTCGACTTGCAGCCTTGTTAATACATGCCGAAGGTAGTCCCTTTCTTCTTATTTTTTGCTCAGCCGGTCAAGATCTTGTAAATGTGATTCTGTTGAAGACGAGATTTGTTTGCTCCTCAACATCTGTGAATACGGTAGATTATTAATCAGCTGAGGGGAGTGAAAACTTTTATATGATAATATGTTGTTTTGATCCGTTGTTTTAACGGTCTTCAAATTATTTTTCACTATTTTGACGTCAAGGGAAGATAATTCCTCCAAACGGATTTGGTGTGACACAACAGACTCTGGAGCATCCTTGAGGAAATGGGAGTGGAACTACTACTTATGAACTTCATGAGCAGCTACACCAAGACGCAGGCGCTAGGGTCCGATATGGAAACATGGGTGAATGCACAGCCAAATTTCCAATCAGGAAAGGGGTTAGACAAGGCTGTGTGCTTGCCCTTTCCTTTTTACCTTATATATTAAGGGCCTCAGCCAAGTTTTAGTCAACCAATGCCAAGACTTCCCCCTCATTAATAAGCGCTCTTTTCCTGCATGACTGTATGCAGATGACGCTGTTTTAATGTCACATACTCAACTGGGGCTACAAAGAGGAGTGACTAACTTCGCTACATTCATGAAAAATCGAAGCCTGCAAGTGAACATTTCAAAAATGTTTATAATGAAATGTGGTACGAATAGTGCCAAATGCCACAACTTTTTCATTAATAATACTAAGGTGGAGTTATCAATAGATTTCCATTTCTGGGTATTCACTTCGATCAAAGGGGAACTTGGTCACAAGTGGTTTTAGCCAGGAAAATGTTATTTTCTGAAACCACTGGCACTCTAGCCAATTTTTCTAGAAGATTGGGCAGAAGACAAGTGGTGGAAGTAATGCAAGCCTACAAAGCTAAGTGTGTTACAACTGCCTGGGGGTGTGGCCACGCAGGCATCTAAGATGGCCTCCTGGGATTGTAGCTCTGTCGGCCGGGCATGCCTAAAGCCCGATTTCTTCATGATCCGATGTGCCATCTGATGCAGAAAACCCACCATTATACCCAGGAGGAGAGGAGGACTGCAGAGACATCCGCCACAACACGCTGCGACGTCGGTTCTGCCAGTGTCAGCATCAGCATGTGGGGGCTCTGTGTCCCGAACCCGGGGCCACCGTCATCTTGGACGCTGACATGTGAGCTGGGGAGTGGTTGAGTTGAGGTGAGCTTTGGCCCCCACTCTGTTCCCCGTGCTGGCTCCGGCTTTCCGCTCGCTTTGTGGCTGCCCTCCTCCGCCCCCCCTGTGGGCTTGGGACTGCGGGCTGAGCAGCGTGAGTGACATCTGTGGGGTGCTGCCGACCCTGTGCTGGAGGCCTACCCATGGGACCATGATGGGGACAGGGCCTTCCGGTCCCGGTGCGGTCTTGGGGGTGCGGTGGGAGTGAGGAGGCAGTCCGGTTGGTTCCATTTCTGGAGCCAGGGCGGCGCTGGGTCCGGCTGGGTGTGCGTGCTCCCTCCTCTCTCTGTAGGCTTCGGGACTGGGCAGGATCAGCCTGCGTCTACACTGCTACCTTTGCCCTGGGAACTAGGGTGAAGGATCCATCGGCGTGGGTGCCCGTTGGATACTATTCTCGGCGCAGCTGGCCAAGAGGGTGCACCTTGCCTGGTACCGGCACATCGTATAATAAATAGGCGGCCACAGGAAAATACACTTGTTGGTTCCATGGGAGGCTTCTCTGCTGCGGGGTGGGTAGTGATCCCCTCCTATGTTTGCTGGTGGACTGGAGCTCACCCATTTCGGAGTACCTGAAGTGACCACTTAAGTGCTGGGCGACTCTGGTGGGCCTTCGAGGCCAGCGGTTCACTCTCTCTGGCTGAGACACGTTTGGATTCACCCTGCGAGCTGGCCTCTCGGATCTACTGCACTTCCTCACTGAGGCCGGGGGGCTAGATGGCTGGCTGATTGTCCATTGTGTGATCACGCTGCCCGGTGCAGGGGGTGCAGCCCTTACTAATAACACGCCGACATTGGGCTTGGCAGACTGAACGCTTGGGAACCTGGTATAAGAGCAATTTCAATAAAAAAATTTTTTAAAAATCAACAATTCATATGACATCAAGTGTAAAAAATCTTTTCTTCTTAAGGCGCAAAGCAGTAGCAAGAAAACTACCAACACCATAAATAATCCAAGGTTCATCTAATAGTTGAAGTGACTGTAGTACCGGTCTTGCCTGCAAGAACCCTTTTCCCCTCAGGAGCGGAACTATGAACTTCCTCCCGATATCAGTAAAAAGGTCACAAAAGAGCATAAAGTGCAAGGTGTCCTGTGATGAAAAATGATCACACTTACATGGGCCGGCGTCTTCTGGTTTACACCACCCTATGCTATCCCCCAAAATAAAGTGATTCATATTCAGTCGAAACCTAGTCAGGAGCCACCGATGGAAGTGATTGGTCACGATCTTTAAATAGGGCTCAATCAATGGAGAGGTATTTATCAAATAATGAGCCCAAACCAAAGGTTTTTGAAGCTCCTGATCCTCCCGTTCCATCATCTTTAAGTTAAAAAATTGGGTCTTAACCCACTTCACATCAACTTTTCTAATCCCCTCCGGGTTATGATAAAGGTCTGGGTCTCCCAACTTGGTAAACATGGATTTTACATATCACAGCCATTGAATACTTGCAGCCTTATCCAATGAAACACAGTCCCGTAGGATTAAATGATTCAATGTTATGTCAGGGTTAAGCCAAGTCTTAAGCCAACAGACCAAGGGTGCTACTTTCAGTAGGTCGGTCACATAACCCAGACCCAATTCATGATGGATAGCAAAGGTTGACGTTGACTGGGTAACAGACAGGAGGGTGCGTAAAAAACTATTTTCGGCCAACGGCACCCCTTCCGCTTGTTTATAGCTCTAAATTGCAGCGCCATACATAGCAATGGCCAGGCATTTTGTTCTATAGATAGAAATAATGGCTTCAAAGGGCCTAGCTCCCAGACGCCGTGCAAACCCCATTAATGCTGAGGTAGATCTAACTACAGAATTTTTTTTAAATGTATATTGGGGGACCCATGAGCCTCTCTCGTCAAAGAGTGCACCCAGATAAGTAAAAGAGGGTACTCTGGACACCGCAACTCCATTACAGGTAAAAGATGTAATCATTCTATTTCTATGCCCCGCAATCATAACATGAGACTTAGCAATATTCACTATTAGATTCAGAGAACACATAAAACCCCCAAAGGCATTCAAGAGCCTCTGGAGGCCCACGGCAGTTCGGGATAATAAAACAGCGTCAACCGCGTATAGGAGAACTTGCCTGGGCCAGTGTTTTATCTAAATCATTTATATAAAGGGTAAAAAGCAGAGGGGCCAGGATACAACCCTGTCGCACACCTCTGTAAGATTTAAAAGGTCTTGTACAATTGCCATCCTGAGTGACCCTGACTGCTGCCGATAAATCCTGGTGTAAGTCTGCCAAAAAATATACCAGACTTCGATCAATGCCCAATTCAAGTAAAATGGACCATAGCTTCGATCTGTTAACCAGATCGAATGCTGATGTGAGGTCCATAAACCCCATACACAGGGAACCCTCCTTGGCTACGTGTATTTGCTTAGTAATAGATGTAAGTTAAGGCATTGGTCCATAGTACTTCTCCCTTTTCTAAAGCCATATTGCAAGTTAGATAAAACCCTGTTTTCATTAACCCAATCAGTGACCTTAGCCAAAATCACTTTCCCTAAAATCTTAACAACAGAATCAATCAGTGATATTGGTCTGTAGCAACGTGGGTCACCTCTATGGCCTTTTTTAAATATCGGGATGATTATGGACCTAGACCAAGACACGGGAGCCCCATGAGCCACTACAGCATTAAACAGATTCGCCAGAATCTTTGCTCACTGTGTAGGGTCACATTTATACAAATCTGAAGGAACACAGTCTGGTCCAGGAGCTTTATTAGTGGAGGTCTCTTTAATAGCTATTCAAATATCCTCCTAAAAAAACGAAACCTGAAAAATATCCATATGCTTCTAAGGGCGGAAGAGACTCTGAGCCCTCACATAATACATATATGGTCTAAAAATGGTCTAATCATTGAGTTTCTGTGATATTAGTTATACTGTCATTCTCCATTCCCGAGAAAAAGGCGAATTAATGATGGCCCAAAACCTAGAGCTATCCTTGATAACCTCTACGGACATGAGTGCATTCCATGCCTTTTTTTTAATCTTATTTTGTCTGGAGGATACATCTAACTTATAACACTTCCTCGCTTGGGCTATATGCTCCCTGTCTCTAGGTGTTTTCTTGAGGGCATGCATTAATTTGCGATGGGCCCTGGAACAGTTAACATCAAACCACCTTGCCCCATTATTCCATTTGGGTTTAGAGGTAACAGTCAGATCCATAGCTACTTGCTGCAAATGCCCTCAAAGGCTTTAATTACCTCAGTCCCTGGGGTGCTAGGGTCTTTACACATATCAAGTTTAAACTTGGCCTTCTCACACAAATCACTATGAAAAGATTCAGGAATAACTTTTGACCACTTGAGTCTCCTTCCCTGATCCCTTGATGATAAGCTCTTAGATCCTGTAAACCTTCCTGGTAAGCCCAAGAGGCCCACGTCCTGATTTAACTCCAGAATTACTGGATTATGGTCACTGAACGGGGATAACTGAGCATTATGAAAGGCAACATTAGCTAGTAATGTAGGGGACACAAATATGTAGCCAATAATTGCGTCCCTTTCTCGAGCTTTAAATGTTGGACAGCGTTTACTTAACTCATTACAGGAGGGTTCAAACAAGTCAGCACCTGCCAGAAGGTCTTCCATAACCTGCCCCGGTAGCGTATGCTCAAAATCGGGTAAGACAGAATATTCAGGACCCAAGTGGTTAACAACGTGACACTTCAAATTACACAAATGAATATAAAAAATCGCCCATATGAATAATATGATAAATAGAAGTTTGTTTTGACCTATAGATTTCTAAAAAAGACTATACATAAAGTAAATGTTTATTCCGGAGACTGCCTTCCCCAGAGTTTTAAAAGTTAACAAATAACACTTTAGGTTGACTAGGGGTGCATAGTTCAACAAACAAACAATTGTGGGAGGATGACTCCAGCCTCTTTGTAGAACCTTTTAATTTTAATGAAAAAAGAAGGGTAAGGCCCCCCTTCGCTCTGCCTGCTATACATGGACAGGCTGGTAGGCAATATGATTTAAACCCATCCAGCCAGAAATTACTCTCCTTCCCCCACATTTCCTGAAAAGAAATAACATCATATTGTTTTATAAAGGTTACCCAACTAGGGACATCTCTTTCAGTTCTGAGTCCCACGATATTCCAGCTAATAATCTTGGGGTTAAGGTTAGCCTCTACAGCCAGTGAATGAGAGTTATGACCATCTTCAAGAATAGGTTCAGCTGATAACCCTAGTCAATCACTCTCATCTAGATGTGATAATGGAGAAAAACTATTTGATGTAGGTAAATCAATTCCTTCTACTCATTTTGGCATAGGAGGATTATGTGATACCAATGTGTTTCTCCTATTTATAGTTTCCCAGTTGGAATCTCCCCTTGAATTATTAGACAAACCATGAGGAGATTGACGAGGGGAATGTGCCACCGCTCCCCTGGGGTGCACAAGAGGATTTTAGTCAGCTTAAAAACAAGGTACTCCATTGGCTCTCAAACAACACTACCGTGGGTTTAATCGCGGAACAAAATATCATCATGGTGCGTCGAGTTGGCTGGATAGGCAGCACGCGGAAACCTGGAGGGGGTGATTGTGTCATTGTGAACTTCGACAGGTCATCCCTGGCAGAAAGCATTCTGTCTAGGGTCTCTTGTATTGGCACTTTAAATCACGGGTCCGCAATACAGGCAGTACCCTAGGATTTTTCTATAGAGCTGTTACACAAAGGTACATCCCAGGGACTCCCGTTATGGATATTGCTCAGGATAGGTGGATACAAACGCCATTTGTGGCAAAAGATAAATGGTATCCACAAGGAGCATGTAGCCTAAATCAGTTTACTGGGTTAACTTGCCCCCCCCCCCCCAGCATTGTTTAATAGATTCTCTACACTTTCCAGATTGGAAGAGTGTGATCGACTGCATATCTCTCCAGAGCCTGTAGCTGAGATAAAGACCCAACAGAAGGATCTCCCTCCACCAGCGCAAAGTCAGGCGGCCCCCCGCAATTTTGACAATAATGTTCTGTCATGGAATATTGTAGGCCTGGCAGATAAGTTTCCGGATCCCATATGGCAGCAGTTCGTCAGGCAATTTTCAGTAATTTGTCTCCAAGAGACATGGTTGGTGCACTGCGACTTATTTAAAGAAGGATTTAACGTTTTTTTTGTTCTAGCCGTCCTATCGGCCTATGGCAGAGCCAAGGGCGGTCTGACTATATATATATATATATATATATCTCTTGCAGTGGACTGCCGAATACCAATCCGCCCATCTCCATGTCCGGGCCTTCAAGCCGTTGTCTTGAATATGGGAAACACAAGAATGGGCCTGATTAACTTCTATAATGCCACGTCAAACACCCAGGTGGAAAGTAATATCACCCAGTTGGGCTTATATCTAAGGCAGTCTTGCTACTTTAGATCATATACACTTATGGTGACAGGTAACTTTAATATACATCCCTGCGGAGACCCTAAGCTTACAATCAGGGCTGATCTGGGATGCCATTGACTGCATGGGTTCAATTTTGAGCATTCTATTCAGGGGGAAGAACTGAATAACATACTCAACGACGTTGAACTACTGTCATTAATGTCTCTCTCTGCCCCATACAGAAAAGCCCCTGTTCCTTCCTTTAAAGGGAGAGGCAGCGGATCTTTTATCGATTACATCTTAATTTCTTCTTCCCTCCAGTCATTATTTCAGGGGTTTACCATTAGGGACAGTGCATACAGTGATCATAACCCTCTTTGCGTCCATCTGAGTGGCCCACTTTTATACAGAAAACCTAGGGTGGTGACTCCTGGCATATTAAGACCTATGGATGGTAGGCGTCATCTCAAATGGTCAAAGATTTCCCCAGATACCTTTTACAGCGAGGTAGGAGACTCTTGTGCTGTTGAACTTGCACTTTGTGCCTTGCCAGGTACCTCACCAAGGGATGTTCTCAGTGCCTTTAATGTTATCACCATTAAGGCAGGGGAACTTCTAAGTGCAGAAATATCAATATAGGACTAGCTAGGTTGTGTTAGTGAGACTCAGGAGGTATATCTGCGGGCAAACCCTTAGGTTTGGTCATGAAGCCCTCACACACCAACCTAGTTGGTGTCATGCTTCATCATCGGGCCCACCACAGTGACACCGAATGTGTCCCGGGTGTGCTGCGACTCCAGATTACTGAGGAGCTGGTATGCTTGCTGAGTGTGCAGTGATGGTGAGAATGAACGTGAAAAGTTAAAAGCTATACAGGTGGTCCCAGTTCCCGAGGGTAAAAGGTAAATTTAATACCTGGGCCCCTGTTAGCAAGATAAAAAGGCTGTGGACGATGTGGAGTGTATTAAGAGCTCCTACGTCCTTGTGGTCTACATGTTTCAGCCAGGCCTTTTGATTAAAACTGGCTTTCCTCAGGACCAATGAGTATGTGTGGGTGATAATAAACTATATTAAGTGACAATGTGTGGTAAAAAGTGTCGCACTCGCTAAGGTGCTGTACGTGTAAGAGGGGGATTCCCTCTACTTTACTGTACATGGAACATAGAGACAATACAGACATACAAGGGAGAACCAGTGAGAATGGTATTTACCAAAACACAACATATGGCCGACTTCTAGTGTGCGTGAGCGACCTAGAGCGGCAGATAACGTGGCCATGAGTGTTTGCCATGGCTAAGGTGAAATATGGCGGTAAAGTTTTAAACGCAGTGGCGGTGGTGGGCTACACAGCGAATCAAGCATAGCGTGGGGTACAGGTAAGTATGGTACATAATTCCTCACACTTGCTACTTGCTGTTAAAGCCTCATGGGTCACTTGGCAGGGAGGGAAAGAAGACCCTAAACGTTGTAAAAGGTCAGAGTTAGGATGGTACCTGTGGAGAGAAAATGCTGCTTACCCAGAGCGTCGTGTAGAGATCACTCGTTTACTCACGGTATTTCCGATCAGCGTGCTCCTGCGACCTATCGTCCTGCTCCAGTGTCCCGAGTGAACTTTGCATGGATCAGGTATGGGCTTAAATAGCCGGTTCAATTGGTAGCACCTGGAGAGGGGAGAGGGTGCGGTCGCGCTGGCTCTTAGCGCGCGTGTGCAGGGAGATAGCGGCACTCGCGTTGCGCATGCGCGGTGTGGGTTCCAGCGCATGCGTGAGCTCTATACATTAGCGCATGCGCATTGGTGCCGTTAGGGGTGAGGAGACGCTGGACAGCAGTGGTAGTGACATATGCACACTAGCGCGTGCGCAATGGGGGGTTACCAAAGGGAAAAGGGCCCATTATGGACCATTGAAGTTTAAAAAGCAACAATTAGCGAATTAAAGGCATGGAGGCAAATACAGAGTAGGGACAGACCACGAGTCTGAGCGCAGACAGGGATACGGACTTATTGTTTTGAATAGATATGGAGTGTTTATCTGGCTAGAGCATTCCACGGGATGGAATCGTTGAGCCCCTCTGTATGGTTAGAAAGGCGATAAATCCAGCGCTGCTCTTTGGAGAGCAGTGTTTTCTCATCGCAACTCGAAGGTGCGAATTGTTCAATGACTGTCCAGGTGAAGTCGTTCGGGGTGTGATTTTGAACGATGAAGTGTTGGGTCAGCTTGCTGATGTTTTTGCCACAGCGCATTGTACTTCTGTGTTCAGTCATCCTGGTTCTGACTTTCCTGGTAGTCATACCAATGTATCTCAAACCACAACGACAGGTGATAAGGTATATTAAGTTAGATGAGTTACAGTTGGTAAAATGTCGTTGTGTCCAGGTTTTTCCACTTTCCAACGATAATGTTTTGGAAGGGGTAGTCAGGTGGCAGACGCTGCAATTGTAACACGGTTGGTGGCCTGTTATTTCTGGTAGACCCCATGCATTCAAAATTGTCTGGCCTGTTTGTTGTATCTTTCTGGGTCTCGTGGATACCAGCTGGTCCTTCAAATTCTGTGCTCTTTTGTATGCGAACCGGGGGGGATCCCAGTTCCTCGTGCCTGAATTGATGATCTTCCAATTTTTGCGAATTATGTTGGAGACCAGGTTTGAGGCGGTGTTGTAGGTGGTGACACATGTCATGATGGGTGTTTCTGGTGGTCTGACAACTGTTTCAAGAAGAGCCTCCCTGTTCTGGTTACGTGCTCTTTTGCAGGATTTTGAGATGATTCTTGATGGGTAACCACGGTCTTCCAACTTGTGGACCAAGGCTTTGGACTGGTGTTTAAAGTCGTGGAGGTTGCTGCAGTTCCGGCGTATGCGCAGGAACTGTCCAAACGGCAAGTTCTCCCTCAGGGGTCTGGGGTGGAAGCTGTCAAAACGCAACAAAGAGTTCCTGGATGTCGGTTTGTAATGAGTGGTTGTTGTTAGGCCTCCCTGATCAGGTCTTATGTTGAGGTCTAGGAATGCTAGTTCCGTTGGGCTGCTAGTGCAGGTGAACTTGAGGAATGGGTCAAGGTTGTTGATCCAAGTGAGGAAGTCTTTCAGTGTCTCCTCATTGCCCTCCCAGACAATGAAAATGTCGTCGATATATCGACGCCAAATTGTTATATTGGCTGAGTAGGGGTTCGTGGGGGCTTCAATGTTCGTCTGTTCAAAATGGTGGACGTATAGCCCCGCCACGCTGGGCGCAAAGACACTCCCCATAGAGGTACCATTAGTTTGTAGGAAGAATGTGTCCTCATATTCGAAATAATTCTCTTTTAATGCCAATGAGGCGCAGTCCAGGATGAAGTGACGAGGGGTGCGATGTTGCCAATCAATCTCCATCAGGACATCATGGAGTACCTTCAGTGTGGCATCTTGAGGGAGGCTCGTATATAGGCTCTCAATGTCCAGTCCGACCAGGAGATGTTTTTCTGGGTCGAAACTGACATCTCTGATGATGTTGAGGAGATGTTTCGTGTCCTGGATGTAGGATCGAGTTTTCTGAACTAACGGGTTGAGGTAGTGATCACAGAACCGTGATAGCGGTTCTAGGAGGGATTTAATCCCTGACACTATGGGTCTGCCCGGTGGTGGGGTGACCCCTTTGTGCACCTTGGGCATGATGTAGAAATAGGGTACTTTTGCATCACGTGTATTGAGATATTCAGCTTCTTGCTTCGAGATGTAATCTGCGTCAGAAGCCTCTTGCACTAGTTCTGTGATCTTTTTCTGTAGATCTTTGGAGGGGTCTCTCTGTAGTTTTCTGTAGTTACGAGTGTCGCTTAATAGTCTGCGGCATTCGGTGTCGTAGTCGCTTTTGTTCATAATGACTATCCCGCCTCCTTTATCCGCTGGCTTGATGATGCGGGTAGGGTCATTTTGGAGTTTCTTGACGATTTCCCTGTCTTGGAAGGAAAGGTTATTGAAATGGTTTTGGGGCTGTAATTTCTCGACCTCGGCCAGTATTTGTTGAAGCCCTCACACACCAACCTAGTCAGGTGCCGTACTACCAAAACAACCCAAACCAACGGTATCCTTTTTTAGGCCAAGGCCGCAGACCCCGCGGCAAGAGAAGGAATCCGCCACAACAAGTACAGTGGGCACCTCAACCAGCACAGTGGTCAGCAGAAGAGGACCCGGTCAGTGCCAACACAAGGAACAAAGCCAAAGAGCAAGCAGGCCCCAGCAAATAACTGAACCAACAAATACTGGCACTCTAGTATTCAACCTTTCTGACACACCCCTTACAAATGAGGAAACCAACGTCCTTAACAAAGGACTGTCATTTGTCCCGACCACCAGACTAGATACTTTCAAACTCCATGTCGAACTGACCGAGTTTTTCAGAAAACTGAGGTTAAAAGCGTTTTTCGAAAATAAGGAGAAACCCAATGACCCAGAAATCACTAATGAAACAGGACTGAAACCTAAATCCAACTTCACCCCGCCACCTGCTACCGTGCCAGTAGAGATCAGCACCTTCGAGTTGGCAGTATACTCAGAGGTCGAGAAATTACAGCCCCAAAACCATTTCAATAACCTTTCCTTCCAAGACAGGGAAATCGTCAAGAAACTCCAAAATGACCCTACCCGCATCATCAAGCCAGCGGATAAAGGAGGCGGGATAGTCATTATGAACAAAAGCGACTACGACACCGAATGCCGCAGACTATTAAGCGACACTCGTAACTACAGAAAACTACAGAGAGACCCCTCCAAAGATCTACAGAAAAAGATCACAGAACTAGTGCAAGAGGCTTCTGATGCAGATTACATCTCGAAGCAAGAAGCTGAATATCTCAATACACGTGATGCAAAAGTACCCTATTTCTACATCATGCCCAAGGTGCACAAAGGGGTCACCCCACCACCGGGCAGACCCATAGTGTCAGGGATTAAATCCCTCCTAGAACCGCTATCACGGTTCTGTGATCACTACCTCAACCCGTTAGTTCAGAAAACTCGATCCTACATCCAGGACACGAAACATCTCCTCAACATCATCAGAGATGTCAGTTTCGACCCAGAAAAACATCTCCTGGTCGGACTGGACATTGAGAGCCTATATACGAGCCTCCCTCAAGATGCCACACTGAAGGTACTCCATGATGTCCTGATGGAGATTGATTGGCAACATCGCACCCCTCGTCACTTCATCCTGGACTGCGCCTCATTGGCATTAAAAGAGAATTATTTCGAATATGAGGACACATTCTTCCTACAAACTAATGGTACCTCTATGGGGAGTGTCTTTGCGCCCAGCGTGGCGGGGCTATATGTCCACCATTTTGAACAGACGAACATTGAAGCCCCCACGAACCCCTACTCAGCCAATATAACAATTTGGCGTCGATATATCGACGACATTTTCATTGTCTGGGAGGGCAATGAGGAGACACTGAAAGACTTCCTCACTTGGATCAACAACCTTGACCCATTCCTCAAGTTCACCTGCACTAGCAGCCCAACGGAACTAGCATTCCTAGACCTCAACATAAGACCTGATCAGGGAGGCCTAACAACAACCACTCATTACAAACCGACATCCAGGAACTCTTTGTTGCGTTTTGACAGCTTCCACCCCAGACCCCTGAGGGAGAACTTGCCGTTTGGACAGTTCCTGCGCATACGCCGGAACTGCAGCAACCTCCACGACTTTAAACACCAGTCCAAAGCCTTGGTCCACAAGTTGGAAGACCGTGGTTACCCATCAAGAATCATCTCAAAATCCTGCAAAAGAGCACGTAACCAGAACAGGGAGGCTCTTCTTGAAACAGTTGTCAGACCACCAGAAACACCCATCATGACATGTGTCACCACCTACAACACCGCCTCAAACCTGGTCTCCAACATAATTCGCAAAAATTGGAAGATCATCAATTCAGGCACGAGGAACTGGGATCCCCCCCGGTTCGCATACAAAAGAGCACAGAATTTGAAGGACCAGCTGGTATCCATGAGACCCAGAAAGATACAACAAACAGGCAAGACAATTTTGAATGCATGGGGTCTACCAGAAATAACAGGCCACCAACCGTGTTACAATTGCAGCGTCTGCCACCTGACTACCCCTTCCAAAACATTATCGTTGGAAAGTGGAAAAACCTGGACACAACGACATTTTACCAACTGTAACTCATCTAACTTAATATACCTTATCACCTGTCGTTGTGGTTTGAGATACATTGGTATGACTACCAGGAAAGTCAGAACCAGGATGACTGAACACAGAAGTACAATGCGCTGTGGCAAAAACATCAGCAAGCTGACCCAACACTTCATCGTTCAAAATCACACCCCGAACGACTTCACCTGGACAGTCATTGAACAATTCGCACCTTCGAGTTGCGATGAGAAAACACTGCTCTCCAAAGAGCAGCGCTGGATTTATCGCCTTTCTACCCATACAGAGGGGCTCAACGATTCCATCCCGTGGAATGCTCTAGCCAGATAAACACTCCATATCTATTCAAAACAATAAGTCCGTATCCCTGTCTGCGCTCAGACTCGTGGTCTGTCCCTACTCTGTATTTGCCTCCATGCCTTTAATTCGCTAATTGTTGCTTTTTAAACTTCAATGGTCCATAATGGGCCCTTTTCCCTTTGGTAACCCCCCATTGCGCACGCGCTAGTGTGCATATGTCACTACCACTGCTGTCCAGCGTCTCCTCACCCCTAACGGCACCAATGCGCATGCGCTAATGTATAGAGCTCACGCATGCGCTGGAACCCACACCGCGCATGCGCAACGCGAGTGCCGCTATCTCCCTGCACACGCGCGCTAAGAGCCAGCGCGACCGCACCCTCTCCCCTCTCCAGGTGCTACCAATTGAACCGGCTATTTAAGCCCATACCTGATCCATGCAAAGTTCACTCGGGACACTGGAGCAGGACGATAGGTCGCAGGAGCACGCTGATCGGAAATACCGTGAGTAAACGAGTGATCTCTACACGACGCTCTGGGTAAGCAGCATTTTCTCTCCACAGGTACCATCCTAACTCTGACCTTTTACAACGTTTAGGGTCTTCTTTCCCTCCCTGCCAAGTGACCCATGAGGCTTTAACAGCAAGTAGCAAGTGTGAGGAATTATGTACCATACTTACCTGTACCCCACGCTATGCTTGATTCGCTGTGTAGCCCACCACCGCCACTGCGTTTAAAACTTTACCGCCATATTTCACCTTAGCCATGGCAAACACTCATGGCCACGTTATCTGCCGCTCTAGGTCGCTCACGCACACTAGAAGTCGGCCATATGTTGTGTTTTGGTAAATACCATTCTCACTGGTTCTCCCTTGTATGTCTGTATTGTCTCTATGTTCCATGTACAGTAAAGTAGAGGGAATCCCCCTCTTACACGTACAGCACCTTAGCGAGTGCGACACTTTTTACCACACATTGTCACTTAATATAGTTTATTATCACCCACACATACTCATTGGTCCTGAGGAAAGCCAGTTTTAATCAAAAGGCCTGGCTGAAACATGTAGACCACAAGGACGTAGGAGCTCTTAATACACTCCACATCGTCCACAGCCTTTTTATCTTGCTAACAGGGGCCCAGGTATTAAATTTACCTTTTACCCTCGGGAACTGGGACCACCTGTATAGCTTTTAACTTTTCACGTTCATTCTCACCATCACTGCACACTCAGCAAGCATACCAGCTCCTCAGTAATCTGGAGTCGCAGCACACCCGGGACACATTCGGTGTCACTGTGGTGGGCCCGATGATGAAGCATGACACCAACTAGGTTGGTGTGTGAGGGCTTCATGACCAAACCTAAGGGTTTGCCCGCAGATATACCTCCTGAGTCTCACTAACACAACCTAGCTAGTCCTATATTGATATTTCTACATATAATCAGGGGACCCGGACTAGCCTACCTAGTCCTCTCTCTCCCTTTTGATTTGCTGAACTTCTAAGTGCACCAGCACGCAGGGTAGGCATCTCTAATCCAAGATGGTTTGACTCATCCTGCTCTCAGGCGGCACATAAGTTAAAGGAAGCTCTGAACGCCACCCCTAGAAATCAAGTGTATATACGTACCCGTCATACCGTCATATTGAATATAAACAGGCTTTGGCCACATGCAAGGGTGCCTTGACGTAGGAGGCCTGGAGGGAGCTGTTAGAGACCAGCACTCTAGGAAACAGCTCAAGGTTTTGGGGTATCGTCAATAGACCGCTGGTTGAGAAAGATACAGGTGGAGCTTATGCTTCGACATCATGGAGGAAGAGTGGGTGTCCCACTTTCAATCTATGTTCCAGGGCCATATGGTTTTTCCAGAGCAGATAGAAAGGGACATCCAAAATGTGACAGTGGTCTTTGAGCAGAGAGAGGTTGAGGCGGGGATTGCCGGCCTGACCTGTAACAGGGCACCGGGCCCAGACGGCATCCCACCGGACCTCTAAACATCGGATCCATCTTTTTGGGCACCGATCCTTGTGGCTGTGCTTAATGCTGCAGCCAAGGACGGTTGCCAGGATTCTTGGGCTACTTCTACCATTGTGCCGATGATCAAGAAGGAGGATCGTAATAGCACATTAGCTATAGGCAGATCTCTCTTCTTGACTCTGTTATTTCTTGTAGTAAAGATAGTGGGAGGGGTGTTATTGGAGAGATTATCCTGCTGGGCAGAAGAACACAAGATCATTTCTGACATTCAATATGTGTTTTGCCCTGGGGCGGTCAACTGTAGCCCAATGCCTTAACCTTTATCTGATCCTGGGGAAGTATACAATGGCTCGTCCAAGTACGATCTACCTGGCCTTCATGGACCTTTCTTCCGCATTTGAATGTGTCAACCGGGCCAAGCTATGGCCCCTTTTCTGTTCAACCTCTATATAAATGATATAGATAGGGCTGTGGTCGGCACAGGGGCAGATTTTCCGTATGTAGGTGGACGGGGTCTCCCCGTCCTACTATATGTGGATGATGCGGTCCTCATAGCCAGGACCGCTAGGGGACTTCAATTCCTGCTCAATACCTTTCTAAATTTTATGGGGTCCCGATATTTGGCCATTAATAATGCCAAATCCTACATACTGCAGGTAGAGACGAGGCCCATGAAAAAGTATCCCTTTAGTGTAGGTCCCGAGAAGGTTCCCGTGACAACAGTTTTTTGGTACTTGGGGGTTTTACTGGATGACCATCTGAAGTGGGGACCCTGATCAAGAAGAAAAAGGGGGAGTTTACAAGGGTAATCGCTGCTATTTCTAACTTTGCTGGAAAGATGGGTAAGTGCCCAAATGCAGCTATGTTGAAATCTATCAAGCTAAAGGTGTAGCAACCACCTGCTATGGCAGTGAAATATGGGGACACACCACCACAGATGTATTGCAGGTGGTCAAGAATAATTTCTTAAAGCGCTTACTGGGTATACCAAACCTGGTGGTCCATGAGGGACTGGGGGTACCTTTTTTATGTGGCAACCCGGTCATGCGCCCCTTAGTTTTCTGGCTTAAGTGTTGGCTGAAGAAGGATTTAGCTCTCAGTCAGTAGATTATAACCGATTGTATGAGCCTTGACCATATGTCTCGTATACCATGGCTGAAATACATCAGAGGTTGTTTTGTAGAGCTGGGGCGTCCTGAATTTTTTTTAAAGCCTGACTCTATTGTAAAAAAGGATGTGGGGTTTGTAAAGAAAGCCTTCAGCTTCATAAGGAAGCTAGAAAGAGATGAGTTGGAAGTGCGAAAATCCAGCATCCGTAAATTTCTGGCGCTAAAAACCAGCTCGTTGATAAAGCCTTATCTCATGGGGGTCACTCTCCACCTACCAACGGTTTTATTGTCCAGGTTTCGTCTGGACCTTTTTCATTTGTTACTTGCCGTTCCAATGGGGCGCTGTAGAGGACAGGTCATAGATCCCTGTGGCTGCGACGACGTGTCTCCACAGGATCTGCTACACTTCATGTTACTCTGTAAAACTTATGAGGTACCCCGGAGATATTTTTAGTCCCCATTTTAAAGAGACTGAATTTTAACCTTTTTTGCCCCGCGCTTTTGTATCAGCAACTGTGTAAAGCAGATTGTATCTTTTTTATCGTGGGTTACCTGAAATCTCCGGTGAGATCTAGGGCTTGCTGGGAAACTTAGCTATTGTATTGGTAGAAAGCACTTCTTGTTTCAACATGTGGTATATATGTCTTTTTACCAATGGATCCATTTTCTCTTTTATTACCGATATGAATTGTGATTTTTTAAACTTCATGTGTTAAATGACATCTGGATGCTGTGTAACGTTTGTGGTTTTCTATATGCAAAACCAAATAAAGCTGTTTTTGATTTGATTTGATTTGATTCATTATTTCAAGCATGTGGGGAAGAATCACTTTTCCATCTTTGAGTAGTACGTGGGGTGGTGCTGTATCTAGGGGGATCAGGATTATTTCTGGTGGAGAATTTCTGAGAGCCTGATTAAAGTGAGAGGGGGGAGTGAGCTGAGTACATGATTGGTGTAGGGCCAGGGTCTGTCACTTGCTAGAATATCACTGTGGTAAGAGGATCTAGGAAAGGACGAGTAGATGTTTCACAGTTTTCTGAGAAACAGTAGACTAATTCCTCATATCGCTCAGATTATGCCACAAGATGGGTTTCTGATCTAGGTAGTTCTAGCAGGTCTTTTGTGATGCAGAACATTTCTCTGGGGATATTTGCTGCTAGGATAATGCGTTCCTCATAGTGTGCAGCCTGAGCTTTTTTTATTTTGCTTTGGTATCGTTTTATGGCTTCTCTATATATCTGTTTGCTGGTAACAGTGAAGTCCTTCCTCCATATTCTTTCCAGTCTTTTTCACTCCTTTTTATATGTTCGAAGTGTGGGGAAGTATCAGGGCGAGGATTTCTCCGTTGCTTTATTGCCTGCTTTAAGTGGGATGGCCATATCTAGTAATGACTTGACCCAGGTAGAAATTGTATCTGCCTCTACCGTGAGGTCGGGGTTAAGTTCCGGCTTTAATCTTACTAGGGCTGTGGTCCAAGTATCTTCTACAAGTTTGACCCAAGGTCTAACTCTCTTAGTGGTGGGTATAACAACTAGAGGAGGGTATGAGAGATTGACATAGAAGGGCAGCAGGTGGTGGTTGGTCCAAGGCAGAGGTATGGGGTTGCCCACCGATAAATCGTTATTATTGGTGAAGATTGGATTCAACGTGTGGCCCAGTTTATGGGTGAGGCATGAGACCTTGTGCAGAAGTTGGATTGCTAATAGGTTTTTGGTCAATTCTGCTGCGTCCGCCATGTCAGCATTATCAAAATGAAGATTAAAGTCCCCCAAAAGAGTAGTATTTGGAGTAGTACCTACACGTGAGGCTGCCACCTCCAGAAGAGATTGGGGAAACAGCCCACATCCACCCAGGGGCGGTAAATAAGTAATCCTGGGAAGGACTGTACCGTAGATAGTGCGATGTTAAAAAAAGACAATGTTGAGTTCCACCCGACATTTAAAGGATTCTTTATGTATTATTAACAAGCCTCCTCTTTCTTTTTCTCCCTGTCTTTCCACTGAATGTTGTATCCAGCTGGGGGAGTCTGCACCAAATCAGGTTCAGACTCCTTGTGGAGCCAGGTTGCCATTAAGAACATTGGGCCAGATGTAGGTAAAGTACATTTACCGATTCTAGAATACCGAATTTTACCGATTCGGTATTCTAGAATCGGTAAATGCTATGTAGCTAAATATTCGGTAAGTATTACGGAATCGGTAAGATTCGATATTTACCGAATCGGTATTTACCGATTCGGTAATTGCCATTCATTCCTATGGGCCTCCAGGCCCATAGGAATGAATGGCACTTACCGAATCGGTAAATATCGATTCGGTAAAATGGGGAAAACATTCAAGGGTGCCAGGGTGTCACTTTGACACCCTGTTGCACCCCTGAATCGTGCTTGTGTGCACATGTGACACACATACATGCCCTAAGGCTGCCACATGGCATTGAATAAAAAGCACAAAATTACTATTAGTTAGTGGTAAATAAGAATCCTTAAATGTAAAAATCACTCACTTGAGTGCTCTCTACATTTCAGATTCGGTAATTTACCGAATCCGAAATGTAGCCACCTACATCCGAAAAGCCTAATTCCGGTCGGTAACGGCAGAAATTCGGTAATTTCGGCCGTTACCACCCGGAATTAGGCTTCCTAGATCTGGCCCATTATGTCTCAAGGAGTACTTTCAGCTCAGTGGAGTGCTTAGCTAGAGACCGGCAATTTAAAAGAAATATTTCTAGAGTTAAAGGGTCTTTGGTCTCCGGGATACTCTGCATGTGAGGAGGAAGCCTAAAGGTACAGTAGGGGCTTTGGGAATCCTCACTGAGAGGGGCCATCGAGAGGCGGCATGTCTTGAGACAGGGCTTCCTTAGCTTAAATAGTAGGCTACTGGAGCAAGGTATTATGTCTGGGTGTTGCAGACAGGGGTCCTGGCCCTTGGTCCCATTTGGGCACAGATGGACGCAGACGGGCTTGCCTGCGGCGTACCAGCGGAGTGCCTCCTGCTCGCTTTTGCTGCATGTCCGCTGCACGTCCGTGCTGACATGCCACAGATGAGACTTCCAGTTGGAAGTACCACCCATCATAGTGCTGGATTGGTAAAGTGATCCTGCTGGATTTCTTAAATTTTGTTTATGAATCACTTTGCTAGTGTGTTGCCGACTAATGAGGTGAACTAATACTGTTGATTGAAACTTTTGTTTACGGATCTCAGAGATGAGCTTAATGAGATGTTTTTCTGTCCTCTGTGGAGTACTAAGAGTAACATTTACATTCAAGATGCTGGTTGGACTCTCACTTTATAAAGGGAGGTGACATTATCTGAAGTGGTCAGATTGAGAGAGTGCTTGTGTTTTATTTTTGGTGCTACAGGGTTGAGGGCATTTATTATCCACTTCTAGTTTGTGTGTAGTACGGGAGCTAAGGAATCAGTGAATGGATGGAATTAATGGGAATTAATGGGAGCAGAGATCTCTATATTTTTCAAAAATCACCCACATGTCCATGTCAATGTTTGGTTGGGTGGTGAGTGGGGGGAATGAAGATTGTAAAGGAAATGAGAGAGTGGTTGCCACACGATATGTGTGGGTGGCGCAGTTGCAATAAGTAAGTCAGAGCTAAAGATAGAACATCATGCGTGTTCTGTTACTTGGGTTCTGACGATACACAGCTGATTTAAAGTTCAGATAATCCAGGTTGGAAATTAAAGTATGAAGACTTGAAACATATATTAAAGTCTTCCAACATGGTTATTCTTAGATGAATAAGGATGATGTCTGCAATGGAGTTTCTCAGGGAATCTGAGCCTTTGAGGGTATATGAATGAGGTCTACAGAGTGATGCTAGGTCTGTTTGGGTACCATAACAAAGAGTGATTTGCAGTCTAGTGTGGGGTTCAATTCACTTTTAGGAGGTATGTTTTTGTGTTCAGTTGCGATACCTCCTGCTAATTGTTTTGTTCTGCTGTGGTGTACAGGTGTATGTGTCAGGTATTGCATCATGTATTATCTGACTGCATTACATCTGGTGAGATCTCATGTCAGGAATGTGGGTCTGAGTCAGAATATTGTGATTTACCCAGGTTTGATAGAGGATTCCTTAAAGGGACAGTTGAACCAAACTGAGGTAGGGTGGATCATTTAGGTTGAGATGGAAGAGTTGGTGGTTTATCAGGAAGGAGTCATTCTTGCTTAGTGTGTTCATAGAATTTAAGGCAACGTGTGCTTAAAGTTCTACAGGGGAATTGTTTTGTCAAGGTGATGTTGAGCAGGGTGATAGTCTATAGCTCTCTTGCTGACCAACTTTACATGTGGGAGCTTTGAAGGGGAGACAGAGGTTTAATTTGAGGCTGGTTCTTCTTTTTGTTCAAGGAGGGGTAGGATAGGTGTTAGAGTTACTAGAAAAGTGGTGAGATGGCTAGTCAAGAAACTGCTTTGATCACCCATGGTTACTGGTATGGGCTTTACTCTGAAAGACTGAAGTAGGCGTTTAGGAATTGTGAGTGATATTTTTTGTGATGGGGTAAAGGATTGTGCATGTGAATTTCATTGCATTTACCTGTTTGTTCTGTCAGGGTGTTGTGGTGAATGGTTTACAAAGTTAGAACAGACTGTAAGGTAAGGTTGAGGGGTATGAGGGTAATGTATCAAGACTGATGTGAGAGGTGAGGGAATTGTGATTGTCCATGTGTGATAATATCCCTACTAAAATGTCTATTTTAATGACTATGGCATTAAAGGGATGTCGTCTTTGTGAGAGTGTCAAGGAGGAAGGATGAATTTGGTTCTTAGGTCAGTAGAAAAGAGAACTGAGAGGTTTGAGGTGAGAATATAAATGGTGGTGAATGGGTAAGTAAAGAGGCATGAAGAGGGGAGCAAGAACATTAATACAGATCAGGAAGTTGGAGGTACACATGGGATGTTGACAGAAGGTAAAAAAGAAGTATAGTAAGCAGATGGAAACATATAGTGCACAAGACAGAGAGTTCAGGAGTGGCACACTTAGGGGAAATTAGAGCACAGATGAAAAGTTAATGGTAGAGGGTAAAAGTGAATGAAGAGAAAAGAAAGAAGGAAAGAGAATATGGGATGAAAGGGGTTGTATGACATCACAACGCATGCTTTTACCAAGCATGCCATTACAACGCAGTTTTTACAACGCAAGTCGTTACAACGACATGCGTTGGGGGGCGCTGGATAGTGGAATAGTTTAATTTTCTATCCCACCTCCTGTCCCAGTGGATAGTAGGGAAGGTGTTGGATAGAAAATTAAACTATTCCCTATCCTACAGCGCCCTCCAGTGCAAGTCGTTGTAATGACTTGCGTTGTATTGGTTGAGTTGTAATGGTAGTGCGGGGTAAAAGTTGCCTTGTAAAGGATGTTCCCCATGAAGAGAAAGAGAAGAAAATTAAAAAATTGTATACAGCAGTGAAGGAAGAAGAGCAGAGGGGAGAACACAGAAGAAAAGAACCAGGAAAAAAGAAGAGGAAAGGGGATGAGAGGAAAGAGATGAATCAAGTGGAAGGACGAGAGAAGAAACAGAAGAAATGAGTAGAGGTTAAGTGAAGACAAAAACGGTATTGGAGGGAGAGTCACAAGCATGTTTAGAGTAGAAAAGAGCATGCATTTAAAGAGATTAAAGAGGAGTAGGAGAGAAAGGGAGTTAAGGGAGTTAAGAAGAGAAAAGAATGAAGAAAAGGGAGATTAGAAACAGGATATAAAGAGGGAGAGGATAAAGGCACAGAAAGAAGGGAAAAGGGGGAATTTAAATAGGATGGAAGTAGAAGAGAAAGTGGAGAAAGAGAAAGGATAAAAAAGAAAATCAGGAGAGAGGAAGATGGAGAGCGAGAAGAAGAAAGGAATTCAGCATGAGAGAAAAAAGAGTCAAAAAGAGAAAACAGGCTGAGGGAGACAGTCAGTGTGAAGTTCCGGTTTTTACGTATGTTGTGTTTACAAATCTTACCTAAAGGGTATTCCAAATTTGGTAATATACTATCATCCTGTATGCAACTGGTGTATGTCGGGCAATTACCATGGGAGGTACATTAAAAATGAAATAAAACCTGTTTTGAAACAAAAATAAGAAATCAGATGATCTACAGATGGATAGACTGGAAAGAGAATTGAATGAGAACAAAGGATGAAAAATATTGATAAAAGAGAAGGGGATGGAATGAGAGGAGGGAGAAAGACCACTGTAAATATGAAGGTGAGAAAATGGGAAAGAAGGAGAATGGGGAAAAAGAATGAATAAATGGACAGAAGCATAAGAAAGAAGTTGTCACAGAGAGAAGAGGGAGACAGAAGGAGAATGGAAAAAACAGGAGGAGAGACAATACGGAGAGAAAGGTGAAAAATAATGTGGAGATGAAATCAGCGGGCTGAAAGAGGAGGCAAAAAAGAAAACCTGGGGGAGATAAGGAAGAAAGAGAAGGAAGGGGAGAGCGAGGAGAAGGAACGAAAGGAAAAGCAGTAGATTAGAGGGTGATGTAAGAAGAGGGGGCAGGTAAGAGAAGAGAAAGGTAGAAGGGAATAGAACGAACAAAGGGTGAGATAGTAGGTAGGAGGTCAGGAGAGGGCAAATGTAAGGGGGTAGGAAAAGAGCTCTGTAAGAAAAGGTCAAAGGGTCTGCAAAAGCAGAAGAAGGAGATGGAAGCAGAGAAAGATAGGGAGGTTGGAGGATAGCAGAGCAGAGGGCAAGAAGCTAAAAGGGGAGAGACAGGAAGAGGAGGTAGAAAAGAACAAATGGTAAAAAGAGTTAGAGGAGTTGCAGCAAGATTGAGGAGAGAAAGAGAAAAAGAGGTAAAATAAAGTGGGAATGGACAAGAAAGAGAAAGAGAAGAGCAAGGGAAGTAAAGGTGTCAAGAAGTAAAAATAAGAAGGATATGGAATCGGGATATACAAAACGAGGGCTAATGGGAAGGCAGAGGCAGAAGAAGATGAGAAAAAGGAAATTGAAATGTAGGCGACAATAAGAAAGATGAGGGGAGGAAAAAAGGGGGTCAAATAAGAAGACTGCAGAGCGGAGACAAAGAAAGACAAAATATGATGTTGGAAACAAAGGAGAGGCAAAGAAAAGATATAGCCAAATAAAAAATAAAGGAAGAGAATAATATACTGGAGAAGAGTTGGGGTGAGACAATGAGAGGGAAAGGTGAGGGGAAATGAAATGGATTGTGTAAGATGGAGAATAATAATTGTGGAGATGAGAAAGGAAGAAGACAGTGGTGACCGCTATTCGCTCGAGCATGTCTGATGACATATGTACACGCATACTTCAGAATGCATGTACACACCAATTGAATGATGCAAGCTTCATTTGCTTTAATTCTTTATTTAGCGATCCAAGATGTTGGGCACAACCTGGATCAGTAAGTAGAAACATTTTCTACCATGTTGCAATTATTTTTAAAAATAAGGACTGCAGCAGTAGGGGGTCTTGGAGGAGCACACGGTGGAGTGGATGTTCAGAAGGAGTGAAGAAATATTACACGATGGAGAGGGCAACATGGGGTATGGGAGGGAAGTTATAACAATATTTTAGTATCCCTGTGCACTCCCAGTTATCAAAAGGTTAAAGGATAATCGAACTAAAAAAATTCAGGAGGTGGTGCAAACGCCTGTCACTCCGTGTCTGGCGGTGCCTGTAAAAATCATCAATAACGTGTGAAAGGAGTCTCCAGTCACTAAGGCTTGCGCTCGTTGTATTTAAAACTGTTTTGTTTCTTCACAAATATATTTTCATTGCAAAAACACATTCCAAAGTTCATCTTGTAGATTAATCAATTGCTCTTTTATTCATGATGATTCTGTAATTCATTGTTTTTTCATGATTTCCTGCATCATGTCTTATACGTTTCTACATCACCCAATGCATTTCGGGTCAACACAAAAACGACCCTTCCTCAGGGGTCTATAAAGGAAAAACACAGGACCAGTTCAGTCTCTTGGACATATAGATGTGAACTACATTAATATCTATCTAACACAACATATTAAATACAATAATTATTAGTTTAATTCAGTTTGTAATTTCTAGTTCATTGCGCTTCCAAAAGTGAAAAGTGCATGCTTTAAGGTTAAATCCACGATATCATCTGAGAAAAAGCACCCGTGAGAGTCATAAGCCCGTGAGACAACGCTATCGAACCGTGCTGCAACCAACGTGGAGAGAAAAAAGGAAAGAAAGGAAGAACCGGCATGTAGATAAACCGTATCATGTTACTGATAATCTGAAAATGCCAGATGGCATAGTGGTCTACTCGCATGAAGAAAACAAATGAACATTAAATGTGCTTACTTTATGTAGAAAACCGTGTTCGTCTGGAGATAAGCTCACAGCAAGCACTTCCGTGTCACCGAGATACGCTTGCCGGGATCTAGGCATTGGGCCAATGCCAAACGTGTTTATTCAAGTAACACGTGTCACGTGATGCGAGTGTGTTGGCTTCAACGAAGTGACATACTCAATGCTTGGGGAAACTACGGTGATCGGGTAGTAATCAAAAGTGATAAAGAAAGACAAAAAATGGCAACAATCGGAGAAAGGCGAAAAAGTACTATAAAAACGAAATGAGACAAAAATTAAGAGAAAAATGAAACGGAGGTAGAGAAAGTCAGTGCAATGCGAAATAATATAATGGAGCTCATGTGTACGAATAAACTGTAGTGTGCATTGAATGCCCGTGAATCTAGCTTCAATACCAATCACAGCAGTACATCCTGCGGTCTGTACAAATAGAGTGCATGCTGAAAACTTAACACAATTGGAAATATTAAAAAATCAGTTTTAAACACCAATAGATTTCAGTAAGTATAGGGAGAACAGCATAGGAATAGAAATATCAGTCAATAGTGTGATCAGTCTGATACATTACTAGAAAAATGTAAATTCAACCCTATCGTTCATCCCGAAGGGTTGTAGAGAATTATGTTTTTTGATCCAGTAGAACTCAGCCTTCAGGCGAGATTTTTGTGAATCCCAATCGCAGCGTTTTTGCACTACCTCCTCTATGGTGAATCTTAATTGAGATATCTGATGTTTTGCCTCTGTCCAATGGGTTGCTATGGTAGATTTTAAGTTCTTTAATCGAATTTTACTCTTGTGTTCAGTCTTCCGTATTTTTAATTTTTCTTTCTGTCTGTCCTACTTATATCATTCCATATGGACATTTAATTGCATAAATGACGTTTTTGGTATCACATGTGCTTGAGTGGCGTAGCCTATTTTGTTTCCTTTCATGGGATGTGTGAAAATATTACCTCTAGTTACGTTATTACAGTGGACGCAGTTTTCACATCTGGAAATTCCTTTATGAGTTTTTTTTATGGTCTGTTTAGAATTAAGTATTTCCTTTAAATTTGTGGATCTCTGTAATGCAAATGTAATACGGTCACTGTATAATCCTTGTAAATCAGGTTCTTCTGTGATCAAATGCCAGTGGTGATTGATTATGCCCTTGATTTTCTGTTTCAGTAGAAAACTTCAGCACACAAACAGTTTTTTGCTCCGTAGTTTGGATTTTGGGTACCAATAAAGTTTCTCTGGGCATTGAATTCACCTTTTTGATTGATTCATCCAGGATGTCTTGTGGATAACCTCCTTCTCGGTATCTCATAGCTTGGTGGTTGATAGACGCAGATAAATTAGTAGGATCTGAAGTGATTCTTTTTAATCTGATGAATTGTGACACTGGAAGATGTTTTTTAAGAGCATCAGGATGGAAGCTCTGGTACAGTAAACTTGTGTTTCTATCCGTTTTTTTGATGAAAACTTTGGTGTTCAGTGCATTGTTTTCTCAAGTAACTATTATTATTATTATTATTATTATTATTCTGAGTTTTGTATAGCGCCTGGTTACCAAATAGGCATCCCAGCGCTCGCCAGATAATAACGCTACCAAAGAATAATGCAGGGTTAAACAGAAAACAAGAACGGTCTTTAAAAGTTTGCGGAACCGGAGAAGACTAGCTTCCGAGCGAAGTTGTAGGGGCAGTGAATTCCACAAAGTGGCCACATTTATCGGAAACCTTCTGCCACCGGTTCTAGCCCTCTTCACCCTCCCGACCTGAAGAAGATGTTGATGGTCGGAGCGAAGAGAGCGAGAGGCCTTGTAAGGCTGAACCATCTCCCCCAGAATAGGTGGGCCTACCCCATGCAGAACTTTATGGGCTATACAGAGTGATTTGAATTTCACCCTGTCCCTAATAGGGAGCCAATGCAGAGCCCTCAGCGCCGGGCGAGCAGACTGGCACCTGGGGAGACCCGTCAAGAGCCTGGCGGCCGCATTCTGCACTTGCTGCAGTTTGTTCAGGGTAGATTCAGGTGCACCCAGAAATAACGCGTTGCTGAAATCCAGCCGCGAGATGATCAATCCCTGGATGAGGAGCCTCCTAGTGGATGCTGGGAGCAAAGGTAAGATCTTCCGGGCTGAGCGGAGCAGGCCAAAACACTCGCCAGCAGTCTTTTTAGCATGAGTTTTAAACGAGAGGCCCTGCTCCAGCCACACCCCCAAGCTCTTGATCTCCTGCTTGGGGGTGGGTACCGGGCCCAGACAGTCAGGCCAGCTGCTGGGGGACAAAGATGGAGAGGAGTTCCCCAGCAGCATGAGTTCCGTCATTTAACTTTAGCGCTGAGCTGCACATCCACATGTAGATCTTCTGCAGACACGAGTGCAGCCGGTCGGGATGATGCGCCGACTGGGAGAGGCCAACCACCAGCTGAGTATCATCAGCATAGCTGATGATTTTAATACCCAGCGGCAGTACCACACTCTCCAGGGGGGCCATGTAGATGTTGAATAAGGTAGGGCTCAATGAAGAGCCCTGTGGCACCCCACACTGGAGAGGGATTGTAGATGATTTTTCATGGCCTTCCCACACCTCAAATGTCCGACCTTCCAAGAAGGAAGCAAACCATTTGAGAGCCACACCAGTGACCCCCACCCCCGACAGCCGTTGGAGAAGCACCTGATGGTCTACGGTGTCAAAAGCATCACTGAGGTCCAGGAGGATCACTGCCACTGATCCCCCGAATCCAGAATGCTCCTTGCATTCTCCACGACCGCCAGCAGGGCGGTGTCAGTCCCCTGACCGGGACGAAAACCCGTTTGGGAATCGCCCAGGAGGGAGTTAGCTTCCAGGAAGTCCGACAGGCGACTGTTTACCAACTTCTCAGCCACCTTACTAATACCCGGCAGCAAGGAGATCGGCCTAAAGTTGGCAAGGTCGGCGGGGTCCAGGTTAGGCTTTTTCAGAAGAGCCTTAACCACCGCCCCTTTCCAACTGGGGGGGACTATCCCTTGAGTGAGGGACAAGTTAACGAGGTCCGTCACTGGGCCGCCGATGGTAGAAGCCACCTGTTTAAGATATTTAATAGGTGCTGGGTCTTTCGGGGAGCCACTCTTCATGGTCCTCAAAACCGAAAGAACTTCCTCCATCGTGACCGGACCAAGAGAGGCCAGCTCCACTGATCGCATCTAGAACATCCAAGAAAGCTATTTGATGTTTATCGATGGTATATGTGAAATTGATTCTTTCGTGATGAGTATTCATGATTTCAATATTTCTTTCTAGCTTCGCTTTATCGCCTTTCCTTATGATGAAAATATTATCTATGTATCTCTTGAATACTATCAGATGTTGTGTCCATTCTGGGTTTTCTAGAATGTGTTCCATTTCAAATTTTGACATGAAGATATTGGCGTACGAGGGTGCTCCCCTGAAGCCCATCGATGTACCATTGCATTGGCTGTAAAAGTTTCCTTGCCATTGGAAATAGCTATGGTAGAGTGCATAATGCATGAGCTCTAAGAGAAATACTTTATTGACTTCTTCTTTCTCATATTTTACCAGACACCCTTCAAGGGCTTCCAATCCTTCATTATGTGGGATGGATGTGTACAGGGCATCCACTGTACATAGCCACCACTCTGCTGTATCATCTGTGTTGGTGTCTTTCAGGATGTTCAAGAATGATATGGTGTCCTTTATGAACGTACTACAACTCTGTACCAAGGGTTGTAAAAACCAGTCAACATATTTCCCAATAGGTTCGGAGATAGAGCCGCAAGCTGAGACTATGGGTCTGAACGGAGGTTTGTGTGCATCCTTATGATTCTTGGGCAGCATATACAGCTTCGGTCTACGTGGAAATTTTGTCTCCAAGAATTTATGTTTTATCACTGATCCATTTCATTTCCAATGCATTATCAAGAATTTCTTTCAGAATCCTTTGATATTCTTGTGTGGGGTCATTTTCCAACGGTATGTAGATTCCTTCGTTATTTATGTGCGTATTGACGCTGGTTATGTAGAAACTGGTATCCATAACAATGAGGGCACCACCCTTATCTGCTCTTTGAAAAGTAAGGTTGGGATAATTGATAAGACTTTGTAAGGTGCTCCATTCATGTTTAGAAAAATTTGTCTTCATGGACTTGGAAAAGTTGATTTTTTGGATGTCAGCTAAAATGGTGCGCTCAAACGCATCAATCATTTTATGAGAGGTAGGTGCACAGGAATTACTTTTAGGTTTGAATTCTTTCACGGGTGATTCTTTGTCTGAATCGCTCATCATTTGTAAATCCTTAAAGAAGTATTTCAAACGTATTGATCGGAAGAATTTAAATAAGGCAACTTCAGTTTCTGCCAGATTTGATTTATAAGTTGGGACAAAGGAAGTTCCTTTATTTAACACTGCAATTTGTGCCTTGGTCAATGTTTTAGACGATATGTTCATAACTAAGTTGTTTTTGTCTTGCTCCTTGTGACTCTCATTTGTCTTTCTTCCTCGGTTTCTTTTACCTCTCCTGGTTTTTCTGATTGGGGTTCTGTGTTGGCAGCTCGGCTTATATCTAAAAAAGACGCTTTCTGTGTTGTGATTAATTGTGTTTGTTTTTCTGATGCTGCTGATGTGCTGCCTATCGGTGTTCTAGTTTGGGCTACATCAGCATCTGTAGCTACACTTTCCTGTGAGGATCTGTTGGTAGATTTTGGTTGTTGCCATTTCTTTTAGTTATAGATCTCTGCCCATGTATAGACTTCTTCCGTTTGTAGTCAATAGTGTTGCGTCGATATTTCCTAACTTTACGATCATTGACTTCCTTAGCATACTTCTCTAATTTGATATTGATATCGTTCAAAGTGGCTTGTAGATCAGGTTGTTTTTTCCAATTCCTTTTTAATTCCAACTATTTCCTCTTTCCAAATCTTTGAGTACTTTTGAGAGTTCAAAATTTGGTACCATAGTTCAATAAAGTTTTTGTTGTTTCTACATAACATTGGCTTCACCGCTATTCTGAGACCCCTTGGAATTCTTTTGTTTTTATGATAATGTACAAGTGTTGTTGCGTGTAGCATTTGACTGATCTCCCTCTAACTGACATATTCAAACTGTCGCAATAGTTGTGCTACAGAAGTGGTTTGTGGACTGAATAATCTAGACTCCTGTATTAAACCATAGATTTCTTCTGCTGCTTCGGTGGAAAAAGCTAAAATCTCTGCTTTGTTGCTGGTAATCTGTGCAATATCATCTAGTTGCATTTTTTCGTGGTTGGTGCAACACGGGATGGGGTAGACAAGAGTAATTATAACAATATTTTCGTATCGCTGTCCCCTCGCAGTTATCAAAAAGTTAAAGGATAATCCAACTCAAGAAATTCAGGATGTGGCACAAACGCCTGTCAAAACCGTGTCTGCCGGTGCCTGTAAAAATCAGCATTAACGTGTGAAAGGAGTCTCCAGTCACTAAGGCTTGCGCTCGTTGTTCCTAAAACTGTTTTGTTTCTTCACAAATATATTTTCATTGCAAAAAACACATTCCAAAGTTCATCTTGTAGATTAATCAATTGCTCTTTTATTCATGACTAGCAGCCCGTCCCGACGTTGTCCGGGTATGAAATAGAATGTGTATAATGTGTTTATTTAGCAAGGGCAATTTATTTCAAAATCTCACGGTAGACTACATATTTTGTTTCATTAGAATAGGGACAGAGAAGGCCCAGCTGCAGCCCTGGTTGATGTTAGCATGCGTGTGTAATTGGTGTAGTGATCCGCCGCGTGAGTCCGGCTACAGCCCTTGTTGATGTCAGCAGACGCGTGTAATGTCATTGAATGAGAGAGTTATCAGCTGCCAGTAAATCCGTTTAATCAGAGAGTTGAGTGACAGCGAGTAGGAGAGACTGCAGTAATTGTCCACGCAGACACGCGCATTTGCGTGATCCCCGCTTGAGTCCCAGATGCAGGCCTGTTTGATGTTAGCAGGCACGTGTTCCCCCGCGTGAGGCCCAGCTGCAGCCCGGGTTGATGTTATCAGGTGCGTGTAATTAGTGTACTGATCCGCTGCCTGAGCCCGGCTAGAGCCCTGGTTGATGGTAGCAGGCGCGTATAATTTAGTTGAAAGAGAGAGTTCAGTAACAACGCACAGGAGAGGCTGCAGTAACGTTACTTACCAGGTCTCCAAGTGAACGCGTTTGTCACGCCCCCAGCACACGGCCACAGCAGACGATCTTCTGATTAATGTACGACCCACATAGCATGAACGGCGGAACGTAGCACATGCCCCCAGCGTTTCTCACGCCCCCAGCGTGCCCCTTGATGCGGCGAAATTGCGTTCACATTGCATAAAGGCTGGACACACGCCCCCAGCGTGCCCCTTGATGCTGCTCAGCAACGTAATTGGCGCTTGTATGTACGATTCACATGGCATGAAGGGCGGACACACGCCCCCAGCATTTGTCACGCCCCCAGCACATGCCCACAGCCCACGATGTGATGGCCGTACCACACGCCCCCAGCGTTAGTCACGCCCCCAGCCCACGCCCACAGCACAACGTAGACACGTCCACAAGGGACTACTTTGCTGGCACGGCTCTTTTACCTTTTAAATGTATAGAGGAGTTGGCTTAACGGCTAAGGCGCTCGACCTCGGACCTGGGGATCCGGGTTTGAGTCTTGGTAACGACGCCAAACATCCTGTGATTCTGGGCAAATCACTTAATCTCCCCGTGCCTAACAAAAATGAATGTGTGTCCTCATGTAACATAACTGGTGCTATGTAAAGCGCTCTGATACCTGATTCAGTTCGGGTCAAGTTCACGCTAAATAAAACTCCGCAAAAACAAATATATATGGTGGCCGTCTGCATAGCCTATGTCGTTCTGCTGCAACTGCCCTTTCCAACACTGTATTGGCTGTTGTGATTGGTGCTGTGGTTACTGAGATTACCTGCCTCAAATGTTTGGGCTCTCTCTTTATAATATTAGTATGGATGATTCTGTAATTCATTGTTTTTTCATGATTTCCTACATCATGTCTTATACGTTTCTACATCACTCAATTCATTTCGGGTCAACACAAAAATGACCCTTCCTCAGGGGTCTATAAAGGAAAAACACAGGACCAGTTCAGTCTCTTGGAAATATAGATGTGAACTACATTAATATCTATCTAACACAACATATTAAATACAACTATTATTAGTTTAATTCAGTTTGTAATTTCTAGTTCATTGCGCTTCCAAAAAGTGAAAAGTGCATGCTTTAAGGTTAAATCCGAGATATCATCTGAGAAAAAGCACCCGTGAGAGTCATAAGCCCGTGAGACAACGCTATTGAACCATGCTGCAACCAACGTGGTGAGAAAATAGGAAAGAAAGTAAGAACCGGCGTGTAGATAGACCGTATCATGTTACCGATAATCTGAAAATGCCAGATGGCATAATGGTCTACTAGTATGAAGTAAACCAATGAACGTTAAATCTGCTTACATTATGTAGAAAACCATGTTCGTCTGGAGATAAGCTCACAGCAAGCACTTCCGTGTCCTCGAGATATGCTCGCCGGGATCTAGGCATTGGGCCAATGCCGAACGTGTTTATTCTGGGAGATAAGCACATATGCTGAGAAGAACACATAGCATTTAGTGGGGTGAGAAGAATACTAAAGCCGGGGAGAAGCACACTAGAGAGTGAGAAGCAAGTGAAAGTGAAGCAACACTAACCCTGGGTGAAGCACTATGCTACGCTCGCGTAGTTTGCGAAGTTTGCACAACTTCACACTACACGAGCTGCACGTAGCACAGTGCGAACACGCATAGTGCAGCGTAGCGTACTGCAGCGGTCATTTTTTGCTTGTTCGATGTCCTCAACATCATGTTCGCGACCGCGAGCAAGCAAAATGACATCCCAGCGAGACTCTCAACGCGGGTAGGTCAGGTTTCTCATTGCGAGTGGTCGTGCATGCTCGCGACCGCTTGGAATGAGAAACTACCAGTTCGCGTTGAGAAAGCTGCCGCTCGAGTAAAAATCTACTTGAGCGGCAGAAAACTACAGCTCGCACTGTGCAAGATGCCGTTTTCAATGCTTGCACAGTGCCGGATGCTTGTCCGCACTGTGCAATCATTGAAAATGCATCTTGCACAGTGCGAACATGCTACTACGCAGCTCGCGTAGTGCTACGTGAAGTTCGCGTAGTGGGAAGTGCACTTCGCCTAGGTTTGCGTAGCGCTACTTCACGAACTACGCCCACCCTTAAGCAACACTGTGAATGGGTAAAAACACAGATGGGTGGGAGTAATATATTGCATGAGGGGGTGGGGCAGAATTTCACAAGGAAAAAGGAGTATGGGGTGGACATTTGGAGGAACACATGCTGGAGAGAAGGAGAGCGATGGAAAAACACCCACTTTCTTTGTGTGCTTAGCCTAAAAGACATATATGGCTCCCTAAAAGTGATCAGTAAAATAATAGAAGTCAGCCAATACACACATCAAGGTAGAATCAGCCCTGATCTGTGCTGATAATGGCTACCTCAGGCTGATATGTTGATGTACATGGACTTCCACAGTTCTCGCCAGGAACTACAGAGAGAGACTAGGACACCCTCCACAGCACTTGTAGCTCATGGCTTAGTTTTATCAGGCAGTCTACTTTCTATGGTTGTTTGCCCAGCCAAGAACATGCTGGGCTAGTCCATCTGGGCAGTCTCTCCTCCTGCAAGACCAGGCACATCCCTCCTATTTCTCCATAGGCAGCCACCTTTGTAGGCTTTAGGCAGACCCCCTGATCATCCAACACTAAGAGCTGACTTCAAGCTATGACCCCTCACTTCCCGGAAGCTTGCTATTAGTCAGTGAGGAACCCTGACCTCCCAGTAGCCTTTTGAGTACTCTGCAGAGCATGCCTTTCCTTGGCCATAGACATTTCAGAACTAGAACAAAGTGCAGTGGTCTGGGTTCCATTTTCATATGCATATTTTTGACCGCAATATGGATCCACCATCAAATGTTAGAACTGTTTAGGGTGGTTCTCTTCCAAGTGTTCTTCTAAGGCTGCTCTCCAGACACAACGTTATGTAAAGTACGTTTTTCACAGAAAGTTGCAATGGGGTGGTCTCCAAACCGACAACATGTACACAGAATTGTAAGGTTTCTGCATCTCACTTCCATCAGCCCCTCTGAAGCAGCAATCAGGAATAGACAAAAGGGCATGCCTGATCTAGAAACGTCCTCGCTTTTAACAGCAGAAATTTCTGTCCACCCTTCTTCCGTACCATCTTCCAAATGTCATTGGTCAGGAAGAACTAATGAGCAGATCCTTGCTAATAAATACTTCATTTAATTTGTGAACAGTAGCACTGTCTGGATATCCACAGAGGGCCACAGGAAACCAGGCTATACACTTCCACTCTCCGAGAATGTTGGACTATTTTGTCATTTTAAGCAATTTTAAACAAGGGGCATCTAAATGGATTCCTTCGCTGCTTCTGTCGGCCAACGGCCGTCGTGAGCACAACCTCTGTAGTGCTGCGCACACCTGTGGGCCGACGCGGCCCCGCCCGATTGATTAAACCGCCGCACCGTGGCGGAATTTGCGCCGTGGTTAAGCTGATATATACAGACTGAGTTCTACTACTACACAAGTGTTACACTATTCATGTATGCACACTGTAACATACATACATACAGGATGTCACTGCAAGGCTGTTTGTTTTAAAATAACAGCAGAACTATGTACGAGAAAGATCAGACAACACTTTCAATGACAGCTATATTGATCTGGTCAAGCATATATGATCACAAAACTCAAATGATGCCACCACCTCCGTACATGCTAAATTCCCAACAGGCGCAGTATTCCTCTGTTCACTTTCAGGGTACAGGTGGTTCGCCTCATAGGCCACAGCACAGTATCTCACCTTGTCAAGGACAGTACAAGGTCACTGCCCACATGCTATATAACCAAGATGACAGGGTCAAAAGTAGCAGTTACGGTTCTAGGTACAGATGCAAGGAGGCCGTCAGGTCATGGGTACTCACTCATACCATATAGGGATATTACTATACCAACAGGATGCACGGGAACAACCTGAATCAACACCAGCGGTATCTTGAAATGCATCAGGAACCATAATCCTGCTTCTACTGATCCTCCCATTCTCTCTGACACTCCAAAACGTGATACCTTAAGTCTGTTGAACTAAGTTTAAACAAAAGGCACAGACAAGCAGTCCATGCATCAAAGATTGTAGTGATCACCAGAAGTGAGTAGTACTTTATCTGTGTCACTGTAGTGAGGCTTTCATGCTCTCTCATGTAAATCTCCACTGCCATGTGCTTAACTTATCCTTAGCCTACATCAAGTTAGTATGTAGTGCTGTGTGGTTGCATATATGTGATGTGTGTATGTGTGCCTAATGATGGCAGAGTACATGGAAGACACTGGATTTCATTTTGGGAGACACAGGACTGACTGGAGGAGCATATGGAGCTACAGGACTTTCTTCAGACAGATCTGTGAATTGCTGCATTCCTGAGAGCCGAGTGCACCGCACCCTGGAGGAAGAAGAGAAGGCTCTTCAGTACACTTCAAACTGCTCTTGGATTCTGCGATAAGTCACTAGAAAGGTGCATGTGCACAACTTAGGGAGGAGATGGTGCTGATAAAAGATTCATAAAGAGTAAAGCTCGGGCCCAGAGTAACATTTTGTTACACAAATCACTTTGGCTGACATCCAGGTGTGACCCACTTAGTCACTTCCATGGCCTGTGTTGTGGGGCTGCCAGATTTGTACTCACTCCTGCTGTGACAGACTGCTTTCCAGAGAAAGTGCAGGCCATATAAGTGGGCACTTCAAAGGGAAGCAGACCCCTAACACCAACTTCAAACACTCGAAATGACATTTTGTGTCTGTAAATGGACTATAAGAAGGGGAGCTTGAGTCCTACAAAATTGTCAACTGTCAAAAAGCAGCCAGTGGGGCTGTTGAGGAGGGCATCTCCGCAAAACTTCTGCCTGTGATCAGGATTTGAAGCTAAGGCATGCCAGCCTCCCAACTGGGTATCCAAGACCAATTGCAACTGGAACCTGGGGCACCATTTCTTGTCTGCTTTGCAAGACCAATGTGCCCAATGAGGAACAGGAGAGCGCTACGAAGGAGAAAGCTCCAGATGTGGACCCTATTGTGTGGATCCCAACAGCAAGAAGTGACGAGTCAGCAGCTGTAATGATTAGGCCAAAGCCCATGTGTGGAGGGAAGCCTTTGACCTTGTAAACGAAAGGGGTCTGCTGTGAAACTTAATGCCATGCTAATTGGGGAATAGCCCATGTGTCGATTGAAGTCAGCAACACGTTTGACAAAGGGGCCTACCATATAGATCTATGGAAGGCCAATGGGGGCATAGTCCATATGCGGAGTGAAGCCAGGGACCATGTTTGCTAGAGGGACTGCTGTGAAGAGGAATTTACTGCTGTGCTGATCGGGCTCTTACCAGTGTGCGGAGTAAGGCCATGGACCACACATGCCAATTGGAGCCACCATGAGGGACAAGAGATGTTGTCTGGTTCAGCCATTGTAAAGGGGAGAGGCTGCCGGGGTGACCAGTGCATTCCTGAGCTCCAACATACGGTTTAAACCCAAGCTTCTGCTCCACGGAACATCACAAAAAGTGACGTTCCTCAGGCGCAAGGAGTCTCATAAATGAAGCCCTTACTATCTAACTGGAGGAATGCACCATGGACATCGTAGTCTTCCTCAGCAGAGTTGTGACTGCTACTTACCATCAGTATCTGCTCCAGCCCTCTGCAACTTCTGAGGCAGAAATGCTCCCATGTACTCCGGTAGCGCAACCCTTGTAGGAGCGGGTAAAATTGATCAGAAGGCCAGAAGGCCCAAGAGAACCTTGTTCTGCCACATGGTGCTTTGGGTGCTGGAACACTTTTGATTTTTGGAAGAGTCAAAGTGGGACTCCTGAGACTCCGACTACTAGGGGGGGCTTCATCTGAATGTCACCTATAGTGAATGAGGAATAGCTACTACCAGTAGTGAGAGGGAAGGTTGACTCACGGACCTGTCTTTCGAAAGCTAGAGCCCCAACCTCATGGGACTGTGTATAATGTTTGTGTGTGCCATGTTATAATTTTTCATTGTATACAGGGGCTCCTTTTTTCAGAAAAGCAAGGATTTGAACTAACTATCATTTACTGCTGCTATTGAACATATTTTGAGTTGTGAGACTGTGTTAATTCCCAGCATCTACCTTCCCCCTTTGACGCCTTAGACTTCTCGACCTATGCTATTACTGAGAGTCAAGTGATGAAGGAATACGAGGCTTAGCTGATCAGGATCAATCGAGCTCCAGGACATCAGAAGTAAAATGCCTTAACCCCTATGGTTGGGCCCTATAGCTCCTGCTTGCCACCTGGCCCTCTGAAAGGAGTTATGACATCCATGTACTACGTGTTTTCTGTAAATTACTTCAGTCATACGCAAATCACCCACCCATCAATGCACTCATCAATTTATCAAACTATGGGGCATATTATCAAGGGCTTTATCTCCGCTTTTTTGGCTTTAAAAGCCAAGAAAGCGGAGATAAAATTATCTCCCTATTACCAAGCTGTCGCTAACACCAGTTAGCGACAGCTAATAGGAGATAGTGACCATCTTGGGCCCCGCTTTGCATGTCAGTGATATTTATCACTAATGACATGCAAAGTGGGCGTGCCAAGATGTTAGCGACTGGAAACAGTCGCCAACATCGCTATCTCCTATTACCAACTTTTGGAGATATTCGCGCTAAGCGCGAATATCTCCAAAAGCTAACACCTGCCCAGGAGCAGTTCTTAGCCATGTTATCCAATGGGAGGTGGATAACATGGCTAAGAGCATTTGCTCGGTAATGCATGAATATCGCTGACTTTTCAGCGATATTCATGCATTGCGGCCGTTTTTTATCGCATTTGCGATAAACCTTGCTAATAGCAAGGTTTATCTGCGATAAAAATAGCCGATGTGCGGCGATAATTTTTGTCTCTAAACAAGTTAGAGACAAAAATTATCGCTAGTTGTTGATAATATACCCCCAGATGTCCGAGCTTTCTCCTAGCCTGCTTCTTTTGCCTCACAACTTTTGCAGATATTTACATCACCTCCTGTATACCCTCAGGCCTTGCAATGCACATTTTCATATGCATTTACACCACAATAGTCCTTCACTTTTCTGAACATTTACAGGAAGAAAAACATTTATTTTCAGGCATCACGGGGCATATTATCAAGGGGGTTTATCTCCGCTTTTTTGGCTTTAAAAGCCAAGAAAGCAGAGATAAAATTATCTCCCTATTACCTAGCTGTCGCTAACACCAGTTAGCGACAGCTAGTAGGAGATAGTGACCATCTTGGGCCCCACTTTGCATGTCAGTGATATTTATCACTAATGATATGCAAAGTGGGCGTGCCAAGATGTTAGCGACTGGAAACAGTCGCTAACATCACTATCTCCTATTACCAACTATTGGAGATATTTGCGCTAAGCGCGAATATCTCCAAAAGCTAACACCTGCCCTGAGCAGTTCTTAGCCATGTTATCCAATGGGAGGTGGATAACATGGCTAAGAGCATTAGCTCGGTAATGCATGAATATCGCTGACTTTTCAGCGATATTCATGCATTGCGGCCGTTTTTTATCGCATTTGCGATAAACCTTGCTAATAGCAAGGTTTATCTGCGATAAAAATAGCCGATGTGCGGCGATAATTTTTGTCTCTAAACAAGTTAGAGACAAAAATTATCGCTAGTTGTTGATAATATACCCCCAGATGTCCGAGCTTTCTCCTAGCCTGCTTCTTTTGCCTCACAACTTTTGCAGATATTTACATCACCTCCTGTATACCCTCAGGCCTTGCAATGCACATTTTCATATGCATTTACACCACAATAGTCCTTCACTTTTCTGAACATTTACAGGAAGAAAAACATTTATTTTCAGGCATCACGGGGCATATTATCAAGGGGGTTTATCTCCGCTTTTTTGGCTTTAAAAGCCAAGAAAGCAGAGATAAAATTATCTCCCTATTACCTAGCTGTCGCTAACACCAGTTAGCGACAGCTAGTAGGAGATAGTGACCATCTTGGGCCCCACTTTGCATGTCAGTGATATTTATCACTAATGATATGCAAAGTGGGCGTGCCAAGATGTTAGCGACTGGAAACAGTCGCTAACATCACTATCTCCTATTACCAACTATTGGAGATATTTGCGCTAAGCGCGAATATCTCCAAAAGCTAACACCTGCCCTGAGCAGTTCTTAGCCATGTTATCCAATGGGAGGTGGATAACATGGCTAAGAGCATTAGCTCGGTAATGCATGAATATCGCTGACTTTTCAGCGATATTCATGCATTGCGGCCGTTTTTTATCGCATTTGCGATAAACCTTGATAATAGCAAGGTTTATCTGCGATAATTTCTGACGATGCTTAGCGTTAAAAAATTCGTTGCTAAGCATCGTTAGCGATAAATATCGCTTAACGTTGGTAATATGCCCCCACATTCCTTGCATTGTGTATATGATTATGTAGGAAACTTTATGGCAGTGTGTTTATTATTTGTGGAAAAGAGTGATTTTCACCTACTTGACCAGTTTCAAGATTCATTGAAATATGTTGATCAGAAATAATACTTTGGGCTGTCATGACAGGAAAATTGCAGATGCATTGCTGTAAATACATGTATTCATATGTGCAAGTACATGCTTGAATGTGTGTGGCTGTGCTTGCTTGTGTTTGGGTACATTGCTGCAATCCATGGACACACAGAACATCATGAAAGTAGAAAGACATACGCTACAATAATGTCGTCTAGTGGGAGTTCTTGCGTGTGATGGCATCAAAAAGCATACGTATGGCCAAAGCACAATATGGCACTTTTCCTTTTAATAAGGCTAACATTGAGAATTGAGAGATTTCAGTGAGGTCACAATCAGAAGAAAGTGTGAGAATCCTGACTTAGATTCATTCCATCTAATGAAATGTAGGCACAGTGAATCTTTCAGAAAGGATAATAAAATATTGACGACTTACAATCAGGACCTTTACTTCTTGAAAAATCGGGATTGACTTTTTCTGTGCTTCTACTGGGTCCTTAAAGAGAAAAATAAGAGTTGATTATCCTAAAAATAAAGAATAAAGGGGTATATTATCAAGGGGTTTTATCTCCGCTTTTTTGGCTTTAAAAGCCAAGAAAGCGGAGATAAAATTATCTCCCTATTACCAAGCTGTCGCTAACACCAGTTAGCGACAGCTAATAGGAGATAGCGACCATCATGGGCCCCACTTTGCATGTCAGTGATATTTATCACTAATGACATGCAAAGTGGGCGTGCCAAGATGTTAGCGACTGGAAACAGTCGCTAACATCGCTATCTCCTATTACCAACTTTTGGAGATATTCGTGCTAAGCGCGAATATCTCCAAAAGCTAACACCTGCCCTGAGCAGTTCTTAGCCATGTTATCCAATGGGAGGTGGATAACATGGCTAAGAGCATTTGCTCGATAATGCATGAATATCGCTGACTTTTCAGCGATATTCATGCATTGCGGCCGTTTTTTATCGCATTTGCGATAAACCTTGCTAATAGCAAGGTTTATCTGCGATAAAAATCGCCGGTTTGCGGCGATAATTTTTGTCTCTAAACAAGTTAGAGACAAAAACTATCGCTAGTTGTTGGTAATATACCCCAAAATTACATTTGCAATGCATAGACATACGCATACATAATGTTATAAAGAGAGTGAGAGATACCACGAAAGATAAAAAGTTATGACAAACTCAAGCTCGGGGAGAGTTTTGGTGAGTTAAAAATGTGCACCTTCATTGATATATTTTGGGACCTTTGTATGCACAATGCTTTCTTACAGGATCGTGATATTTACTCTTGCAGGCCTACTTCGGCAGGATTTGATAACTGATGTAAAAGTAAATTCAGATTCGTCATGTACAGTGCGCATGACAAAGAGTGGAAGCTACTCTTTGGGGCATATTATCAATGGGGTTTATCTCCACTTTTTTGGCTTTAAAAGCCAAGAAAGCAGAGATAAAATTATCTCCCTATTACCTAGCTGTCGCTAACACCAGTTAGCGACAGCTGGTAGAAGATAGCGACCATCTTGGGCCCCACTTTGCATGTCAGTGATATTTATCACTAATGACATGCAAAGTGGGCGTGCCAAGATGTTAGGGACTGGAAACAGTCGCTAACATCGCTATCTCCTATTACCAACTTTTGGAGATATTCGCGCTAAGCGCGAATATCTCCAAAAGCTAACACCTGCCCTGAGCAGTTCTTAGCCATGTTATCCAATGGGAGGTGGATAACATGGCTAAGAGCATTAGCTCGGTAATGCATGAATATCGCTGACTTTTCAGCGATATTCATGCATTGCGGCCATTTTTTATCGCATTTGCGATAAACCTTGGTAATACCAAGGTTTATCTGCGATAAAAATCGCCGCAGCTCAGTGGTACATTTTTGTCTCTAACCAAGCAATAGCGATAATTATCGCTATTGCTTGGTAATATGCCCCTTTGTCTTTCTAATTTTATTATAAATATCTTGTATTTCTATTTGTGATTGCATTAGTGTGCCCCACATGGGGCACACTAATGCAAACGGGTAGGCCGAAATGTTATGCTGGCAGGCTGCTGAAAAACTAAATAAAAAAAGATTTCTCACCTGCATACCTGGGTCGGCTCTTGCTTCTTTTCCGGTGGTGTCCCTGACTACGAGGGACGGCTGGATTGTTGGAAACAAGTCTTCAGGCATATAGCGGGGGCCGAGAAAAAAGGGGGGTCCCAAAACATGTTTTCCCCATGTTATTTTCCATAGGACCTTTAGACACGGCTACAGCCCGAACGGTTGAACTGAATTACACCAAACTTGGCAAAATGGTAGAGTCTGGTACGCAGATCGCGCTTTTGGTTAAATATTGTAAATCCCTCCAGTAGTGCCTGAGAAAATTAAAGTTAAAATCAATTACATATCTATAAGCGCGCACCGTGCGCGCACGGGTGTGCGCACCGGTGTGCGCACCCTCCTGCGCGCGAGCGGAATTCTGATTTGCTGTTTGACGTCTGTCAACGTTCGATTTGGAGGAAATCAGGAAGTGTTGACTGCCATTTTGTCAGTGCGAGTCCACATATTGTAGATAGGAAAGGGGCACAACATGGAAAGGGGGCAGGGTGGAGACTCCCTGACCCCCTAGGTATTTTCAGGGGGTCCATTAAGGACCCCCAAGGCCGAAAAAAACCTTTTTTTTTTCTAAAATGTTGTGGGGTGCGCGCACCTGGTCGCGCACCTTGTCTCAAAATGGCGTTTTACTCGATTCTTTTAAAAGTTTCAAAACGTGAGAAGGAGGCTTCGTAGACAGTCCCTGACCCCCTAGGTATTGCCAGGGGGTCCATTAAGGTACCCCAAGGTCCCAAAAAATCTTATTTTTTTGTAAAAAGTTGCGAGGTGCGCGCACCTCTATTTACAAGACTGTAAAAACTATAGCGGAGATCGTGGAAAGGGGGCAGGATGGAGACTCCCTGACCCCCTAGGTTTTTTCAGGGGGTTCATTAGGACCCCCAAGGCCCAAAATAATCTATTTTTTTTTTCTAAAAAGTTGCGAGGTGCGCGCACCTGGTCGCGAACCTCTATTTACAAGACTGTTAAACACTATAGCGGAGATCGTGGAAAGGGGGCAGGATGGAGACTCCCTGACCCCCTAGGTTTTCTCAGGGGGTTCATTAAGGACCCCCAAGGCCCAAATAAATCTTTTTTTTTTCTAAAAAGTTGCAAGGTGCGCGCACCTGGTCGCGCACCTCTATTTACAAGACTGTTAAAAACTATAGCGGAGATCGTGGAAAGGGGGCAGGATGGAGACTCCCTGACCTCCTAGTTTTTCTCAGGGGGTCTGTAATGACCCCCAAAGCCAAAAAAAAACATTTTGTTTGTTTTCTTGTCGCCAAAAAGTTACGAGTGCGCGCACGGCGACAAAAAAAAGATTAAAAAATGGAGTTAAATTACAAGTTTGAGTGTTTAGATGTTAGATGGCTCTAAAAAGAGCCGTTGTGTTTATTGAGTGTTTTTGGTACTTACAAGCAAGTACCGATGCAGAGTCTTATGTTACAGAGGAAGACTCTATTCCCCTCATCGGTGAAATGTACACCATCTCTCCTATAGATGCCTTGCATGTTGTAACGCAAGTTGTTGTGGTATATACTACCCATTCCATAGTCTCTCATGTACGCAGAAACAGATTTATTTACATGTTTCCTTGCTTTCTCAATCTGTGGACAAAATTGGTTGGTCCAGTTCCATTTTTGTCTTTGGCATATATTAGAATATACCAAGGCAGTTTTTGGAAAAAGTGTCATCAATTGCCCAAAGATGTCCTTTAAAATCATTTCCAGACCTACCCCAGTCAAAGTGCCCAAGTCATTGCCACCACAGTGCACAATTATAAGATCAGGGTGTGGAAGATGCATAACGGATTTTACCAATAGTATCAATTGGTGATATCTCAATCCTCTTTGTCCAATCCATACAATGTTCACATTTGGTAAATCAAGGTTGTAATTACCTCTGTTAGCTGTGTATTTCTGAGCCCAGTGGACATAGCTATGACCCACAAACCAGACTTTTTGCATCTTCGGGGTAGATGTGCTTGTATTCAGATGAGTTGTGGAAATGAAATGCCAGTTTGAAAGTGGGAGTTATTAAAAAAAACTGGTTAACATTCAGTGCATTTGAAAAACAAGAAATGATTGGTGCATACTTAAAATTCAGCACTGAAAATTAGGGTGCATGTTTTTTGTTTTTGAAAGAAGTCATTTCAATGGTTGAGAAAAAGTCATTTAAAGAAACATGCCACATGATTAGGTAGTACAGTGAGAGGTCAAACACCCTTGATGGAATATTTTGCAACATTGTATGATGAACTTCTGCAGGTGTGCTGGGTTAGGAGGGAGTTACCATGGTTACAGGGGAATGAGCACTGGGGGGATGGGTGAATGTTATGTGACTTTCAAAGTGTTCAAATGTACAACCAATTAAAATGTGCAGTTTGGTTTTGAATTTGTGTGGGAAGAATTTGTATTGGCTATGTACACGCATATGGGTCTGAAATGAAAAATAATCTGTGCCATTATTCTCAGGCTTCAGTGTCAGAAGCATTATTCAGAGATTCTGCTGCAGAAAATCTGTTGACGGTGATTGACACTATCTAGATCTTCCAAAGCATTTTAAAAGGTGAGTAATTATTATTTTAATAAAGATAGAGTGCTGTATGCACTATGGGGAAGACTAGAAGCTTATTGTGCTTCTTCATTCTTGTATTTTGTGTCATGTTATTTTGTAATGCTGTTTAAAAATAGAATGGTGCCTATTGGAAATGTATTTTCAAAATGAGTTAGGTTTCTGCTTTGTTTCTGTAGTGGTAATTTAAATGAGCTGTGCTCTGTGTCAAAAACGATTTACTGTGGAAAATGTTTTCTGCTAAAAAGTGTGGTGTTTAAATTTTTGTGAAGGATTACTCTGAGTGTCTGTTTAAAGTCAGAAATGATATTTATATAATTTTCAATAATGTCACATGTGCTTTGTAACAGTTTGCGTCTTTTAGCTTAAATGGTTTTCTGTGCCTGTGTCTCATTTTACTCTCTGCCTGTGTGGTATCTGAAATATGATTTATTTAATGCAGGTACACTGCTGTATGCAGTATGGGGAACATTAACCCCTTCGACGCTGATGACGGAACCGCTCCGTCATCAGCTGCGGGTGCGCTGTGCTGATGACGGAGCGGTTCCGTCATGGCCCGCCCCGCTCGATAGAACGCTCATGCACGGCGCAAATTCCGCGCCTGCGCTGAGGGTTCTATTGAGCGGGGCGGGCCGTGACGGAACCGCTCCGTCACCAGCATAGCTCAACCGACGCTGGTGATGGAGCGGTTCCGTCACCAGCATGCGGCCGCCGCACAGCCGCCCCACACCCTTAGCACCGCGGCGGAATAGCCGCCGCAGTGAAGGTGTTAGGAAGCATATTGTGTTTTTGTATGGTGTATATTGGAAAATAATTTTTCAAATCAGTTAGGTTTCTGCTTTGGTATGTAGTGGTCATTTAAATGGGTTGTGCTCTGTGTTTTCTGGTAAAATGTCTGTTATATATATATGCTTATATATAGGTGGCCTGTTTTTGGCCAGTAGAGATGGTTAAATATTAGCAGCAGACACATATACTGCTGGCAGAGACAGAGATGGTAAATTACACTCACTGCTTGCAGAGACAGAGATGGTAAATTACATGCAAAATGCTACTCATGTGTTTAGATGACTTAAAAAGGATTTATGAGCAGAGACACACATACTGCTGGCAGAGACAGAGATGGTAAATTACACTCACTGCTTGTAGAGACAGAGAGAGTAAATTACATGCAACATGGTGTTTATGTGTTTAAGGTGAGTTAAAAACGATTTAGTATAGAAAATGTTTTCTGCTAAAAAGTCTGGTATATATATATGCTGATATATAAGTGGCCTGTTTTTGGCCAGTAGAGACGGTTAAATATTAGCAGCAGACGGATGTATGACATTACAATGCATGCTACTACATTGCATGCTTTTACAACGCGTTTTTTAAAACGCATACCATTACAACGCATAGTGCTTTTAGGCGCTGGATAGTGAATTGTTTAATTTACTATTCCTACTCTAGTTCCCGTGGATAGTAGGGTAGGTGTTGGATAGTACATTAAACCCATTCCCTATCCTAGAGCGCCCCCCAGCGCAATGCGTTGTAATGGTTTGCGTTGTAAAAGTTGCGCAGTAAAGGTTGTTTACCGTGTAATTTACAATCTCTGTCTCTGCCAGCAGTATGTGTGTCTGCAGCTAATATTTAACCGTTTCTACTGGCCCAAAAAATTACACACACTGCTTGTAGAGACAGAGATAGTAAATTACATGCAACATGGTGTTTATGTGTTTAAGATGAGTTAAAAACAATTTAGTATAGAAAATGTTTTCTGCTAAAAAGTCTGGTATATATATATATATATATATGCTGATATATAGGTGGCCTGTTTTTGTCCAGTACAGACGGTTAAATATTAGGAGCAGACACACATACTGCTTGCAGACACAGAGATGATAAATTACATGCAACATGCTGCTCATGTGTTTAAGATGACTTAAAACGATTTATGAGCAGAGACACACATACTGCTTGCAGAGACAGAGATGGTAAATTAGATGCAACATGATGCTCACTGTCTTTCTCTTTCTTTTAATAGTACACTTACATCAATATTGGTTGAAAATGAAGAGTCATTTGACATCGTTATAGACATTTTTGTGACTGTTATTGAGGATGTTCCTGTTGATGAGATTAATCCTGAAGGAGAGCTTTATGATGGAGGAGATGGCATGGACGATTTCTATGACGAATCGTTGAATTCAGATTTAATGGAAGCTTTGGAGTTCATTGAGTTTGAGGATTCTTTTTTGGGAGATTTTCAATATTGACATTGCTGATGATGCAATCTTAGACGATCATTCCGAACAATACATTTAAATTTAGTAAATAAATATTGTATGAGAATTAATACTTAACTAAATGTAATTTATGAGGTAGTAGCAAACTGATAATTTTTTGTGTTACATAGTAAGTTTACTCATAAATACTTCCGTTCTTCCCCAAAATTTTCTTAAATGTGTATTTGACATCGCTTCTTCATGTCCTGCATCCTTTCTCTCACTGTCTGTCTCTGATGCAGAAGATTGCAACATAAGTAAGTTTAAAGAACAGCAAGTGTGTCTCACCAGAGAAGGAAATCACCTTACTTAACTGTTTTTACTTTTCTTTAGTTTCCTTTACTCATTCCCATTATTTCCCTTCTTTTTATTTACAGTCTTTCTTTCATTATTAATACTGTTTTTTGATCCTCACTCACCTTGTCTAACTACCTTTTTCTCTCTCTGTCCTTTACTTGTCTTTCCTATCTTCTACTATCACTACGTTTGTCTTGCTTTTTTTTCCATTACTCTTTTCCCCTCACTCTTATATCCCTTCCCTCACTATCACTGCCCTTTACTGAATCTCACTCGTCTAATCCCACTACACGTTCTCTTCTCTGTGCATCACTCCCATTCCTTTTCTTCTTCTCCAATTTCTTCAGTACACCTCTTTTTCTTTTCCTCACTTCATCTGTCAATCTTACTCCCTAATTTCTTTTTCTCATTCCCTTGTGCTACCTCCTTTTCATTTACTCTCTCACTCATATTTTGAATATTTTTTTCTCCTTATTTTATTGTGTGTAACTCAGTCTAACTTCTCTTCCTGTCTGTATCTCACCCCTTTTCTCTTTTCCTCTCTCTTTCCATTACTTTCCCTCACACTCTTTTACTCATTTAATTCCTCAGGGGCAAATTTAAAAAACCCATTACGCCTCTTTTATACCGCCTGTGCATAAGTTTTCTTACGCAGTGGCAGTGCAAAAGAAGTGCCATAGTGCAGAGAGATGCATCACGTTGTAAAACCCTGCACCACATGAAACCAGTCTCAGGTTTCATGTTGGTATTTCCACGCAGGGGTAGGTGTTCCGTCACAAGAACTCCTTTAAAAAGTGATTCAGTAAAATCTACAAGATTTCACTGAGTCACTTCCCCAACACTAATGTGTCAAAACATTGCATCTGTTGAAGCAGGTGTAAAGGTTGACATAGCACGTTACAGATAGAGGAAGTTGCAGGAGTTGTGTCCTGCATGCAACAGAATTTCAATACTGTGCAAACTTTCAGCCCTAGATGTGATGTGCATCATGAGTGGTGCAAGGATTAATTTGTGTATCGCATCTTTCCTGGTGCATCTTTACTATTTTGCAGAGATGTATTGGGTAACATAAATCTGTCCTTCTGTTCCATTCCCTTTCTATGCTTTCCTAAGTACCTTCATTCTCTTATTCAATTTTTTAATCAGTAATTTACAAATTCTCACTTTAACTTACCTCCCTTTTATCATCCTGAAATCCCCTTCCTTCATCATCTTTCCATTTCCTTTACCTTCACTCCCCTAACCCTACTCTATGTATTTCTCTTTGCCCCTTACTGTCTGTCCATATAGTCATCCTCACTTGCCTTCTGTGAGTCCCGCACCTTTACTTTGTTTTTCATACTGTTCTTCCCATAATTTTTAATTTCCTTTAACTCACTAACCTACCTTTAAACATCTTGGGGCTCATTTGCAAGCCCTTTACGCATTTTTTGCGCCGCTGTTGCATCACTTTTGTGACACAGCAGCGGTGCAAAAGATGCACCATGGTGCATGTTATTTACAACGTGACACATCTGGGAGATGTGTCATGTTGTAAAGCCCTGTGCCCTAATGAGGCATTATGGTGCAGGGGGGAAGCGTTCCTGCGCAGGAACGCCTGCTAAAAGTGGCTAAGTGAAATCTACAAGATTCCACTCAATCACTTTTAGGCCAATGCTATGTCAAAACCCTGCGTCTGATTAAAGCAGGCGTAAGGCTTGACACAGCATTAGTTGAATGGGCCCCCCAGGAGCATTGCTGGAGCTGCATCGCGCATGCGACGCAACTCTAGCAATGCAACATCTTTACGGTACAGATGCGTCACACATCTGTGCCGTTTTTGGCCCATGGTGTGCCACATTATAAATGTGGAACATCAGTAGTGGCGCTTCGGTGGTTTTCCTTGTCGTAGGTTACTTGGCTCATCGCTGCTGATTTGCAAAGATGCACCATGTAACGTACATCCGCCTCATTGATTCAGTCACTCTTTTACTTCACTTTCTTCAGTCATTATACTTCCTTTACCTCACTCATTTGCTCAGTCCCTTACTCCATTTTTGTCATTCATTTCAGCTAGCCATTTATACACTACACATTCATTCAAAAGAAAGATGACACAGTGCATAAGAAATAGAGCTCTTTTTTGAAAAATGAGTTAGTTCTGAAAATAATTTTTTGGGGGGGTTTTTTCTTATTTTGTATTTTTTTTTAACAAAGTTTTATACTTTTTGGGGGTTTTTTGAAACACAAACTGAAATCCTGAACTTCAAAAATGTTCAACAGGAACAACAAAAAACTGAATTTTAAAAAAATTATCTCTTTCTTGTGCACACATGCTCATTGATGCGCTTTTCAACAAGCACAAGACTTTGTTCAGAATATACAAGAATTTTGTTGCACTTGTTGCACCTCATGTGCACTTTCTTCAAAAAAGGCCTCGGGTCCAGTTCAGCAGTTGAAGGAGATGGAGGTGGTGCTGATGAAGTACTGGCCACTGCTGGTGGCAGTTGTGTGGCCAGGGCTCTAGTGGATGCCTTCGCAAACTGCGCAGGGTGCACATGCCTCACATGTCTCATCATTGTGTGAATTGAAAATTTATATTTTTTTGAAGGGTTTCCCCTAGAAAGGACAGTGTCACAAATTGTGCACGTGACTTTAGGTGCATTCAACTTCTTTAGTCCTTCAGGATATTTAAAAAATTGCCAAATAAAAGATTGTTTTACTCGCCGTTGAGGAGGTCGATATTGTCCAACAGAATCAGATGACGATGATTCCTGTCTGGCTGCCATTTCAGTAATTTCTCTGAGAAGCTGGAGAGGGTCCTTCTTCCACGAGAATGAAACAGATAAAGAGGGAAATGGGTGGGGTTTTTGAAGATTCTAGAACTGAAGCTACTATGAACCAATGAAAAGTGTTGTTTTTGAGTCACATGACTTGACGTGCGCGACAAAACTTAAAAAGGAGGCAAGGTAGAGACACCCTAACCTCCTAGACCTTCTCAAGGGGTCCTAGAACAATCTCGATTGCCCCCCCCCAAACAAATTTTTGTTGAAAAATAGCGGGGTGCGCGCTCCCGGTCGCGCACCCGGTCTCAAAATGGCGCTCAACTCGATTTACAAAAAAGTTTCAAAACGTAAGAAGGAGGCTTGGTAAACACTCCCTGTCCCCCTAGGTATTCTCAGGAGGTCCATTAAGGACCCCCAAGGCCCAAAAAAAACATTATTTTTTTTCTAAAAAATAGCGGGGTGCGCGCACTCGGTCGCGCACCTCACAATTGAAATAAATAAAAGTCAGATCATGTGACTCAAAAACAACATTTTTCATTGGTTAATATTAGTTACAGATCTAGAATCTTCAAAACCCCACCCATTTACCTCACTATTTGCTTTATTCTCTTGGAAGAAGCACCCTTTTTGGAGCTGGAAACAGAAAAAAGAACAGGATGGCAGAAAGACAAGAAACATCTTCTGACTCCCACATGGAATATCGTCAGCCAGCTTAGCAAGGGAAATCTTCATTTATTTGGAAGTTTTTTACTTTTCCTGAGCATCAAAAAAAGGTAAATGCTCCTAAAGTAACGTGTACTCTTAGTGGTACTATTCTTTCAAGGGGAAACCCTCTTAAAAAATACTCTTTTTCTATACATAGGATGTTAAGACGTGAAAAATGTGCACCCTGTGCAATATGTCGAAGCAGCCACAAGAGCTGTGGCCCAGCAGATTCCACCAGCTGTGGCCACCACATCTACAGCTCCACCTCCATCGCCAGCAACAGCAGAAATGGACGTTAGGCCATATTTGGGACATGTGCAAATGCGGTGCATCAAATGTTTTGATATTATTGTTCATGGAGAACAGAGCCTGAATATAATTGAACGCATGATTCAGTCATAAATGCTCTGAAAGGAGATATATTTTTTTTCTATTTTTCATTTATTTTGTTCCAGTTGAACAGTTTCCTTGTTACAGTTCTTGAATTTTCTTCAAAAAAAAAAATCTAAAAAAAATATATATATATAATATATATATAAAACAACAAAAGAAAAAAAAACTGTTAACTCATTCAATTTTCAAAAAAGAGTTATATTCTTAAACACTGTGTCGTTCATTTTTTTGAATGAAAGTGTAGTGCAAAAATGAGTGATTGAAATGACTGAAGAAAGGAAGGGACTGAGTGAAAGAGTGAGAAAAGGGAAGTATGGTGAGTGAAAAAAGAGGAGTTGAAGAGTAACTGAAAAAAGGGGAATAAGAGTAGGGGAGTGAGTTAAAGGATCTAAAGAACTAAAGGAAGGCAATAAAGAAAGGAGAAAAACAAAGAATTTTACACATATTTTATTTAGGGGTTAACATTTAAAAAACTTTGCAAAATTAACAAAAAAAACATAGGTTTTACACACGTTATAGTTAGGAATTAGCATTTAAAAAACCTTTGAAATTCATTAAAAAAAACATAGGTTTTACACACGTTATAGTTAGGAATTAGCATTTAAAAAACCTTGAAAATTCACTGAAAAAACCATAGGTTTTACATATGTTATAGTTAGGAATTAGCATTTGAAAAAACCTAGCAAATTCATTGAAAAAAACCATAGGTTTTATATAAGTTATAGTTAGCTGGACAATTTACTCATTCAAAACCATTGAAATTCCCACGTTATAGTTAGTTGTGCTCACTATAACTGGCACGCCCGTAAAGCACTGCTAATGACGTCACATATTACATCACTCATGACATAGTCAGTGACATCACTCATGACCTCATTGATGACATCTCAAATGACATCACTGATGACATCATCCAGTGAATGTGTATCTTTCTGATAAAAAAAATATATATATTTTATATATGTGTACCTAAACATTGATGGAAAAACAAACAATTAAATTAGAGTTTAAATAGATGTTTTTTTTTAATTGATTGTATAACTAATTTATTAAGTGTATGTTACTAAATATAAGTATTACCAATTATTGTTTAAAATTGTAAATATCTGCATCACTGTCTCCCTTTATCTATAGACGGATGCTTAGGTTGGTGAGTAGCTACATGATTGTCTATATGGGTTATTAGTTAGTTGTTTGAGTATTAGTATGAGTGTCTGTTAAGTTTGGTGGGAGGTATTACTTTGTGCATATATGAATGAATGAGTGCCTTACTGTTTGCATATGTTTTGAAGACAGCATGTGTGCACGACTGTATGGATGGATGAGTGTGTGTATAGGTGTGTTAGTGAGTGAATGACTGACAAAATCATTTCTTTATGAGTAACTACATATGTTTTAAATTACTATCAGTAAGAATTAATGCATATAGGTAAGTATGTGTGAGAGTGAGAAATTGTCAGAGTTTCTGTATAAATACTTTTTTGTTCCTATAAGAGATAGTTTTAGTAAAAAAGTATGTGTGTACGTTTCAGTAGAAGTAAGAGTAGTGGTGTATGTGTAGCTGTATGAGCAAGTGTATTGTTGTTTTATAATTTATTTGCTTGTGTGAGTATGTGTGTGAGTAACTCTAAGGATGAGTGTCGTTTTGTAACAAAATGTATAGAAGAATGAGTATTTATGATGATTGAGTATGTGTATGAGTAACTATATAGATATGTTGGTGAATGAGCGAATGTGTATGTAGATTTTGCATTTTCTGAATAGATTGTTGTAAGTGGAATTAGTTTCTCCATTGTTTTGTAATTATTTGATTCTATTTTTCAATGTTTGTATCAAAACTTATATTACACTGAGAGAGAGTCTGCAATTTTTTCACAAGGATGATGTCATCAGTGATGTCATTTGAAATGTCATCAGTGATGTCATGAGTGATGTCACTGACTATGTCATGAGTGATGTAATATGTGACGTCATTAGCAGGGCTTTGCGGGCGCGCCAGTTATAGTGAGTACAACTAACTATAACGTGGGAATTTCAATGGTTTTGTATGAGTAAATTGTCCAGCTAACTATAACTGCTATAAAACCTATAGTTTTTTCAATGAACTTGCTAGGTTTTTTAAATGCTAATTCCTAACTATAACGTATGTAAAACCTATGGTTTTTTTCAGTGAATATATATATATTTAGAGACACAGTCTCTATCAGTGGTTCTATTGAACTAGAGTATTTGCCCACTGGGGCTGAATTAATTAAACATGATAATCCTGACACTAAGATAATCTGGCATAAATGCCCACTTGGGCAACAGTGTATTTATAATGATAACCGCAACCAGATCGCTATGCAAGAAAATAGCGCAGATGATTACACAGATTGCAACCGCGAGCCCTGAGAAACCTGAGACAATGATTGAGATATATGCCCCCTCGAAATCTATTAGAAATTACTGGATGGCAATGTAATTCACGAACAAAGTCACAATGTGCTGAATTTATGGATGAGGAATAAAGTTACATACCAATTGAATATATAATTTCGAAATGTCATAGAGATTATTTTAATTACATCTAGAGAATCCTTGTGAGAAAATAGTAAGTATTAATCATGTAACACCAGAAAAACATACATATAATGCTAAATAAATTGTATTTAAACTGTATTGAAAATGTAGAAAAATGCGGAAAGTCTGTCTTCACTTACTATGTTTTTTCCACAAGTCACATGTTTGCAATGGTGATAATCTCGATACTCGTAAGCAAGGAAACTGCGCTTTCCGAAAAAAAGAATACCTTTTCAGCAAATTTGGTGCCATGGCTCTGTATCCTTGATTGGACTGACGGAGTGTTGAGAGTGACGTTATAGTTAAGCTGACATTTCACTCTTCCAAAACCAGAGAAATTCATCAGTTATAGTTAGCTTTCCCGCAATGCTTATGGCCTCAAATATTACATCACTCATGACATGTTCAGATACATCACTGATGAAACCTTAAATGACATCAATAACCTCTGCACTGCTTCATGCAAATTAAAATAACATTATCTAGTTAAATGATAGTTAAAAGCTGTGCTCTGTCTGATACTTGGAATTTTAAGCTTAAAATAGTGATTGAAAACATTATTAGGCACCTTATCTCTGAGCTTCAGTAGTTATCCTTCTTATGCCTCCATTTACATACATATTTTTATTTTTATCTATATTTTTTATGAACAGTGGCAAGATTAAATTTACTTTGGGCAGTTTTTTGTTTTGCTTTGACATGCCTTTGCATTCCCCTCAATAGGCAAGACTTTACGGATGATCAATCATTATGCTTACATTCTCACAATAGATCCTATAATTCTCTTAGAAATCATTTAATATTTTGAGCTCATAGATGGATTTAATTTTGATTTGGTTTGAGGTTAGAAGGAGGGCAAGGGTTAAAGGCAGCTTTGATTTCATCTGGTTTACCCACAACATAAAGCCCAAGAAAAATCTAAACAGCCAAGTTAGAAAAACGCTTTTTCAGAGAAGTAATAAAAGTGCCTCCCAATTTACTGAAAATCCAAAAGGTGCTATATAAAATTGTCTTTCAGTCACATGCACAGTACCTGGGATGGACCAGCCCTGCCTTTCACACAACACAGTGAGGACAGCAATGGCTGAGTGGATTATCATCTTGGGAGTCTCTAGAGAAGCCTTACAGAGCCACAACTCACCACCTCTAACCCCCACATACCCATAGAATGCACTAGCTGATTTAAGGATGGATATGAGGAGACTAATGGAAGTTAAAGGCCCCATAGCTCGTGGCGCAGAAAGTCAAAGATCTAAGTAGGTGAATGTGGGCCTGCTTTAGGTTTAAAGGGCCAATACCCAAGAGATTGAGGGTAGGAGCTGTGGCTGTGTAAATCCTGTAAGTGGTAGACACTTTGGAACTCTATGCAGAATGGCAGAAGCCTTTCTCTCTACCCCACTATCCTGCATACACCAGTTTATTGATGAAAGATCAGACAGTGGGGAAAAGCAGGGGAAGTCAAAGGGTACTTAGCACCTCAAGCACAATGTCAGAGCAGCAAGCTGCTGTACAAGGAGCTACTTTTGATTTAACAGCACAAGCCCTGCCACTAGCATGAATCAGGTTGATTGCTATGACCTGGTGAAGTATGGTTGACATGGGCACAGAAATCAACAATAATTCAATAGGGACAAAATCCTTTGTACATCAGGCTCATTGGGTTGTTATTAATTTTGCAGAAAGAAACACTCACATTGCGTTTATTTCTGCAGATACAAATGCTGGGAATATGCCTATATATGGCAGCCATCCAGATACAGGCTTTCAAAAAATGCTTCAGACACACTAGCAGAAGCAATTTATTTCAATAGACCCCCATCAACATGGCAGCACCTCTAGATATGGAGGTCAGTCCTCAACTAGGGTGGGGGGAGGATTAGCAACCCGTACAATTCCAAATCTACCCCTTCTTTTGTTGAAAGTATACAATACCCACGTGTGTGTAGATGTCATCCATGAATTTCACTGTCCCTCACATGCTAGATTGCAAATCACTATGATCCGAGGTACCATTTCAAGTCAGGTTAGAGACTGTAAGTAAATAGAAGTAAATAATAATCAATCTTACTTTATACATCAGTGCAGAGCCAAGTTCTTCAAGCTTTTCCAATAGTTCTTTGACGGTGGTGTTCAGCTACAAAAGAATTGAAGTCACAAAGTGGTAAGAAGAATTTCCCAAACACCATATGAAACAGTTCTCATGTTCAATAACGTTAGTTTGCAACACTATTGGTACCTTTTATTTTAAATGCATGCTACATGGACCTTACTGTTTCGATAACTCTCTTTGCATGTCTTTTTTTCATTTCAGAAACAGCTATCCAAAGCTTTTTGTGCTTCTGGAAGCGATAAAAGAAGTTTCTCGGATGAGCACAGATTTTACCTCCTGCATGTTGGGTTTGCTCCTAGGTTTTGAAAGCCCAAAACCACAATGAAATCATAATGTGTGTTTGAAAGGGGGCTAAAGTAACAACAATGTGCACTATAAAGCTGCTTTAGGCTACTTTCCGTCAAGAGAGTCTTCCATGGGTGGTACCTGTGCATTTCCATTCAATCACCTATGTGTTTTTGCACAAATCCCTATCTACTTACGCTGGAAATGGCTGTCTCTTAAAGGCAGGTGTAAGGTATGAGAAAGGTTTTCTTTTCTCAATACTCTTCAAACGTTGCTTGTGGCTGCACAAATCAAGAGGGAAAAGTATTAAAGCATGATGTTCTTCTGGAGCCACCCCCTTCAAGTTCAAAACAAATGCTGGAAGGAACAGACGGATCTTTGCACTATGTTGCTGGAAAGATTTGGTGCATTGTCTGCCTTCCCTATAGCCACAATGCAGCTTAGAAGCTTTGGTTGCAGCTCTGTAATTTGTTAAAATGTAGTAAATTTGCCACTAAATGAGGATCTAAGTATGAAACTGTCAAAACGCGTATGAACCTTTCTCAAGGTTTATTCTGTAAGAGAAGATACTGAATGATGCAGACTGTAAGAAAAGTTGACCATGACCAGGATATCAACTGAAATCTTACTAATTAGGCAAATAACCCACAAATTACTTTTTAGGCAGTTTTCCCTAAACATATTCCTGAAAGAGCATTTCTGTTCCCATCTATTAACAATGCTGTGATAGATCTAGGGGCTTCTGCCCCTTATTGTCACATGCATTTCTGTTGAGTGAGGAATCAGATGGGACCCATTCAGATACATCTCGCTATTCTCTGGTATGATGATCTGCGACAAATAAAGGTAAATACACAAAGCAAGAATGCTCCAATCCACCAAGACTTGTCTGACATGTTTTAGCACGCTATACAATCTACGATTCTTTGTAACTAATTGCACCTAATTCTTCTCATTTGAGTTCTGATTTATATTCTGCTTGAGTTGCAAGAGCAATTGTCTATGACCACAACATCTTCATTAAGGACATTAAGGACATATCTGCTATGTTGTAAATAAGGAAACAAGGTGGCACTCGCACTATCAAGAAACTCCTATAAAACTGTACAGGATCTACGTTTGGACAGCATAAACTGTAGGATACATGTCAGACTGATTCTGAACACCCCCACCAGGTATGTTGGCCTTTTGTACCAACTAGCTCACAGTACCACTAGATTCTCCTCTTACCAAGGAGAAAATAGTTCTTGGCAACCATCGACCATGACAACCCTGATCCCTCAGGACAGTGGAAACAATACACTACTTTTCGCTCAGTCACTTGTGCTCACTTAGTCTCAGAGAGATACACAGAATAAACGGGCTAAACGTTTTTCAATAAGCATTTGTTGAACAGTTGTTATTCTGGTGTAGAATAGATGAGCAGCAACAACCGTTAGACAGTGTAAGATATATATGATTCGATGTGCTATAAAAGTAAAAGGATGATAGAGTTCTATCATCTTGCAATAATAATGAATACGTACAAGTATATAAAATACATGATAAAAAAGAAGGGGCGTACTCCCTGGTCTTGAGTTGGACAGCCCACGAGGAATGTTTATACCACTGGAAGCTGTAGTGTCTGCATGTAGGAACCTCAGCGTCTTTGGTCAGTGTGTCGTCTGGGAAGTCTCAGTTTCCTCTGTCCTGTCTTAGTAAGATGTGATTTATATATACCCATCCGTCTACCCAGGGTTCCTACATTGCTGTATTACTGTGTCGGCTCAAGGATGATGTCGGGCATGAAGTTTATACATGGATATTATACAGGAGATGGTCGTCCTGCTGTGCTTCCAAGAATCCTCATGCATAATGCATGAGATTTTGAACTAGGGAAAACCTGCTTTCTGAATGCAGTGTCATATCTAGGTAAAAGGTCAGTCCCTGTAAACTGTCACAATTGTAATGTAGGGAAGAATATAGGTGAAGGGTAATGACGTTACCCGGGCTATATTATTGTACCGATATGGAATATAACAGCACCCCCAAACAACGCCAACTATAATCGAAATGCTGATCTTCCATAACATTTTCCAGAAATTTGTTAATTTATTTAAAAGTTTTATTGACTATTTTCATTGTTTCGCATTACTTCTGCTATTTACATTACAGGTTCTTTTTCCACAGTACACAATGTTAGAAGAGCACTTGGCTTTAGATAAAGATATTTGAATAATAATAATGCATGTTTCGGGGAGAACATGGCGGCCGCAGGCTAGTGCGGTGCGCGCGCTGAACGCCGAGCTCCGCACCACGGAGCTGCTCTTCCTGCTTCATCTCTTCTGAAGCCCTGACATGACGGAATCCACGCCGTCCTTACCTGCTGGGGGTCCGGGCATGTAACCAAGGTGCTGTATGCAGTGTGTGTCTTGGTGTAATCACCGTGTCTCCGGAGCGCTTGCCTGCACATCTGTCTGCAGCCTGCGGGGGCCAGTGTTGGCTTGGTGTTCCTTCACTTCACGGATGTGTCACGCTTCACGATCTACTCCCAGCAGCTCTCCGCCCCTCCAGGGCTTGTGGCACAGGGCAGCCGTGGAGCTACGTCGGGGACGCTCGGCGAGGGGACAGCAGAGAGGTAGGCTGGGCTGTGCAGGCTCAGGGGGAGCGGAGGTTCAGCTACTTCAGAAACAAGGTTGTGAAGCTGCTTTCCCTGTTCAAACTAGACGGGAGCAGGAGACAACGACTGGAGGAGACTTAGTCTCAATAATTAGAGAAAAGAGTCGGGAGGGGGTTAATGTTAGCCCGGGAGCTTTGGTGAACCAGAGGAGTGAGAAAGACAAGACAGACAAGGAAATTGCCCAGAGAGGGGGTTGTGCCAAAAATTTTAGCTCGGTAATAGGGAACCTGGAGAGGATACAAGGGGTCAGTAGAAGGCTACTACAAATCCCAGAATCCCCTGTTTTAGGGGCAGCAGCAGCAATTGATCCCTCTACATCCACTCTGACAGCAACCGAGCCCTTAACTTCTACTTCTACTCTCAAGAATTTAGTAAAGGGGAAGGAGAAGGAGAAGTCAAATCAGAAATCCAAATCAAAACCCAAAGGGAAAAGAAATAAAAAACACAGTAATTCTGGTCCTCAGGGGGGCACGAAAGCTTCGAGCTCAGCATGCAACGCTGGGAAAGTAACTCCCTCTTTGCGCTCTTTTTTTAAAGTATTGCCTCAGGTTCTAGATTTGGTACCTGTTAATAATCTGGTTGAGAGTGTTGAGAGTGTCGACATAGGTGCCCCATCTGGTATTTTGCCAGTAAACAACACTGACTCGAACATCTATAGCCCCACCAGGGTCCCTGAAATTCCTGGTTTACCCACTTTAGTCACGGTAATGGCTAGTCCACTGTCCCCGTCACCATCTAGTACATTAGTAGACACTCTGGAAAACGACGGAGAGGGGCAAGCTTCGACCCTCACAGGCGATTTACGAAGTTTAACAGATCAGGAAGAAAAGCGAGACAGCCCTATTAACTTAACCAACACCGAGTCTGCATTGAAGGCTCTGGTTGCCTCGATTGCCTCAATGAGAGTCGAGATTCGCAACGACTTTTTGGTCTCCAAAGCCAACCAGAACGATATTCGGGCATCATGTGAGGCACTAGAGCGGAAAGTAGATGGTCTGGGAGAAAGAACAGAGGCACTTGAGAGCTCAGCCGGAGTAATGAAAGCTAACTTAGATGCAGCTGAGTCTAAGATCCAATCTCTACGGAGAGAAGGGGACGCAATGAAAGACAGACTGGAATCATTAGAGAATTATTCACGCAGAAACAACTTGCGCCTCTTGAAAATTCCGGAGGGGAAGGAAGGTGGAGATCTCAAGGGATTTATAGTTAAACTCCTGAAGGAATCCCTAAACCTCGAGGAGACAGTAGAGGAGTTGGACAAAGATATACAGAGAATCCATCGAGATCCTTTCCGTTTGAACGCTGGTAGAACTAAACCCAGGAAAGTTCTTATAAATTTCCTGACTTACGCCTTGAAGGAAAAAATTCTGAATGTGGCACTCAGTCTTAAAACTGTAAAAGGCCCTGATTTCCCTTTTGAAGTCCGCTCTGATCTGTCTAAAACCACGCTTGACAGGCAGTGGGAGCTGGGCCAAATGATGGACAAATTTAGAGCGGCTGGTGCAACAGTTCAAATGAGGTTCCCGGCGTTCTTACGTGTTATGTACAATAACAAGACGCATAATGTTAGATCCTCCTTCGAGGCGGAAGAACTTTTGGAAACTATTCGTAACCACTCTCAGGGTAAACTGTGACCAGAACCAGTAAGCCCCTTTTCTCTACTGCATTGTATGGCACTAGCACCAGTTGTATTATAAAGGGGCAATACATAGGCTTATAGGGGCTACAGGAAGTCTGTTTAGGAAGGAAGGTTGAGAAGGCACAGATATGGGCATCTCTTCTACCAAATTAAAAATGGGAAAAAAGAAAAGATACAAAAGAATAAAATAAAAAAAAAGCATAAAAAGGTAAATAAGTAATTAAATAACAAATAAATAATCACATAAAGGGAAACATTTTTTTTTTTTTTTATTTTTTTTTAATTACATAAACACAACTAAAGGAGAAAATAATGAAGCATCAGGTATAAGGCCCTGTACAGGAAAATATACAGGTAAATTCTTCTTTAGTTTTTGCAGGATGAGCACTCCGTGGTGAGGGAGGAGAAGGCGCAGTCGGCGCAAAGCCGGCCTGACATCTGGTCGGAGAAGGTATGGGAGGGTTCTCCAAGGGGGGGGGGGGAGCTGGAAGCTGGTGGGGGGGGGGCACAAAAATCCAAAATAATCCTCAGAAGTCAGGTCCTCGAAGACTAGGCTCTTTAATAAACAACTCAATTGCCATAAGCAAGATAAACAAAGCTCAAACAGGCAATAACTTTAATGACGACAATAGAGAGTCAAACGCTAGGGAGGGACGCGTCAAATGACCTCAATTCAGTTTTTATCTTGGAACGTCAATGGTCTGCGCGTTCGAGGGAGAAGAGAACGTATCTTACAATATCTACGAGATTCCCCAGCGCAGATCATTGTCATCCAAGAATCACATCTTCTAAAAAGCGAGGCCAGCGAGATACTGAAAAAACAGAAGTGGATTGACAAATTCATCAGTACTGACCACAACGCTAATATAAGAGGAATTCTCTTAATTTGTAAAAAAGCTGCAAAGGTGCAGATCCTTAACTTCAACGAGGACAATAGTGGAAGATGGCTGTTAGTCAAGTTGTCTATTGATGGATGGGTGTGTAACCTTGTCGGTTACTATGGTCCCAACATAGACGACCCATCCTTCTTAGAAATAGTCAGGAACAATTTAATTACCACCTCGGAACCTATAATATGGACAGGGGATTTCAATGTCATATTGAACCCTAAACTAGATAAATCCACCTATCACGGGAGATATAAAAGTCATCCTCCATCCAAAGCCAGGCAGTCTCTCAAAGAGATTATGGAGCAAATAGGTCTGGCAGATTTATGGAGAGAAAGGGCGGGCTCTAAACAAGGGGTATCTTTTAGGAACCTAAAATATAAACATACCTCAAGAATCGACTTTGCCTTGTTCAGTTATAGCCTTCAAAACTCTATATCCAGTATTAAGTATCTGCCCTCCCACTTATCTGACCACTCGGCACTCTCTTTTACATTAAAACTCCCAGGTCATGTCAAACATCCCTCTTGGTCTTTTGATCGCACCATTCTACTACCTGAGAGGGTGTATCACAAATAGAGCCTCGTATCTAAGGAAAGTCTATCTGTCGAAAATTCAAACTCTCGAAATGGAATTAGAGAAAATCGAGCAGAGACTGGTGGCATCATCCGGGACAATACAAGATCAAAATAATCTCTCTGATCTGAGAAATCGGCTGGACAATATATTACAAGAGAGAGTAACTAAGAGGTGGGAGGCTAGCAAAATTTCAAATTTTGAATTCGGGGAAACAGCGGGCAAGATTTTGGCATGGAGGGTTAAAGCAGATCAGGCCAAAAGTCATATCAGAGGGATAAAGGCTGAAGGCGAAAATGATCTTAGAACATCAAACCAAGAAATTAGTATCGCCTTTAAGGGATTCTTTGAGGAAATATACAGGGAAAATACCCCTGATAACCAACAGTTAAGAGAAATATGGTTAAACCAGATTACTTTACCTTCCCTGTCACCCATACAACGTGATGGGATTGAGATGGATATCTCTGAAATAGAAGTAAGGAGGGTCATTCTGTCACTTAAACATGGTAAAGCTGCAGGCCCCGATGGACTTCCTGGGGAATTATACCGTGTTTTGGTTGACGAAATCGCCCCTACTTTAACAGTCCTCTTCAACGATATCTTGAGGGAGGGCTTTGAGCCTCCTCGATCATGGAGTGAGACTACCATAGTATTGATTCCCAAATCCGGCAAAGACCCAACCCTATGTGGATCATATCGCCCAATATCTCTATTGAACAGTGATTATAAGATCTTCACGTCCATATTAGCATCTAGAGTGGGCTCAGTAGTGGGGGAAATAATTCACCAGGACCAGAAGGGATTTATTAAAGGCCGCCAGCTTTCTGATCTAACGTACGACCTCGTAGGGGCAATTGACATTGCCTCAGCCTTCTCCCTCCCATTGGCAACACTCACTCTAGACGCAGCTAAAGCCTTCGATAGGGTAAATTGGGCCTACCTCAATGACGTGTTGAAGAAATTCAACTTCGGGGAGAGATTTTGTCGTACTATCAAACTTATGTACAACTTACCATCAGCCCGGCTCTTAATAAATGGCACATTGTCTGAGGCATTGGGGATTTCGAGAGGCACTAGGCAGGGTTGCCCGCTTTCCCCCCTCCTCTTCAATCTGTACATCGAACCGTTTGCAGAAGTCTTAAGACGAGATGTACTCATTCCACCTTTTAGGTTTGGAGAGTGGGAAAAGCGGGTAGCTCTTTATGCAGACGATATCATAATCTTTACTTCAGACCCAGAGATAACATTCCCAGAGGTAATAAGGAGAGCCAAAGAGTTTGGTTGTATCTCAGGCTATGAGATTAACCCAAGTAAAACCGATATCATGGCTTGGAACATTCCTGACTTACAGTTAACCGTAACCAACTCGATGAGATATCTGGGTATTCGGATAGTCCACGACATCGACAAAATCGCTCAAGTTAATCTCGCGAGAGTCTCTAATGAAAGCAAGAAACTTTTAAAATCCTGGTCTAGTCTTCCACTGACTGTCCTCGGCAGAATAAGTCTGATGAAGATGTCCATTCTCCCTAAATTCACTTTTATTTTTAGCACTATCCCTCTCGCTTTTGATAATGTGGCCTTAGAGAAATGCCAAAGAGAGCTTAATTCTTTTGTGTGGTGTTACAAATCGGCAAGAGTGGCATGGAAGAAACTGAGAAGGAGGAGGGAAAAGGGGGGATTGTCTCTGCCTGATTTGCAGTATTATGCGTGGGCTTTCCAATTGTCTCACTCAAGAATGCTCTTAAAAGTCCCAACTAATACATCTATAGGTCTCATGTTTAATGCGATGCTGACCGGAGCCGGTTTACCAACTAATGGCTATATGTTCAAATACGGCGATCAGAAATATTTCAAAAAAGTTAAATTAAAAATTCTTATGTCCCAAGCGAAGACCTGGTTTCATATAAGGAGGAAACTAGGATTGCAATATTACTCTAACTTTGCACCCATTTGGGAATCTCCGGGTTTGCCGCTTTGTCTGGAAGACAGGCTGGCAACTCCGCTGAGAGAAGGAGGAATAGCAACATGGGGAGATCTGTTGGTAGGCGAATCATTGAGGCCTTGGGAGGAGTTAAGGGACCAACTGGGCTCAGAGTTTTCGAGGTTTAAATTTTTACAAATAAACAGTTGGTTTAAAACAATGAACAGGTCAGGGGTAACATTTGGGAAGTGCAGCTCCACTGAAGAGAAATTGGTAGGAAGACCAGGAGGGGGTAAAGAAGTCTCGCAGTGGTACTGGAGTCTGTTAGAAGAGATAGATGGAGAATTTATCCTCCCGGAACAGCTATGGGGCATAGAATGTGGGGCCCAGAGTATTGAAATCTGGCAGAAATCTTGCACCCTGCTATATAAATGGGTTAAACCGGCATGGCTTAGGCGCAACCATTTTTTTACGATACATCGAGCCTATTTTACCCCCTTAAAACTGTCTAAATTCGTTCCAGGGAAAAAATGCAATAAATGCAATTACATCGCAGCTTCAGACATTCACATGTTTATAGACTGCCCCAACCTATTGCAGTTCTGGAATGAGGTTAAAGCGACCCTGGATTCGATTCTTAACATCTCGATTTCTCTAACACTCCCCCTGGTTATTTTCGGATGGGACAACAGTATAAAGGGCCATGCAAGGACATTTCTGTTTTACGCAATACTACTTGCAAGAAGAGAGATATGCAAGGTTTGGATAGAAAAAACACCACCAACACATGCAAACTGGTTAACATCTTTGTATACAACCTCTAAGACTGACATGTTGAGATCAGGTGGCTCACGTAACCGGGCGTTTTGGAACTATTTGGTTCAGTGGAAGCAATAGCCGGGGTTTTTTTTTTTTTTTTTTTTTTTTTTTCCCCCGGTCCAATGATTATGCCTTAGTAACTCCAAGAACTAGGCCCCCTTCGGTTGGCTCCAAGGCTAGTTCAACTGGCGTAACACCAAGGTTGGAGTCACACCCCGTCCTCTCTTCAGGCCATCCCTGCCGAGGGCAACCAACCGCATTATCAGGGGCAGCAGGAGGCCTGCACTCTGAGTAATAAATGCTTGGCAATTGGAGGCTGAATAAGAGGAGGATCAGGCAAATGAGGATACAAAAAAAAAAAAAAAAAAAAAATAATAATAATGCATGTTTCATGATTGTTACCTTTTTGTAACATATGTTCATGACCAGGACTACCTAGCAGCCTAAGCACTTCCATACAGTATGTTGTTACTGAATTTGGAAATGAATATTCTACAAGACAGAGTTATGTCGCTGTTTGTGCATCTCTTGCCTGAATGACTCATCTGACAGTCCTTGCAGCCTTGCCTCTCTCATGCAACACAGATAGTATGGAATATGACTCTCTATAGCCTTATTTTGTGGTGGTGTGGGCCTCTATGTGCTGTACTCCATCTAGCGTGTTTTAGTCTGGTAATTGCCCATCCCCTGAGGAGCTGGTGGCGGCTTGTGTCATCCTTGTCTTTGAATTTCAGTAGAAAGTCCTCTTATGCTGATACATTTGGGTTACCTCTGTTTCAGCCCATTTATGCACCTCAGTCTTCAATTGATGTAATTGTGCTGTATTTTTTGGATGTTTAGACAAAATATCGAGTTCAAAATATCAGGAGACATAGATATTGTTAATTATATATTGTGACGCAAAAATATTGTAATGCATTGATGTTGGTGACAAGAATATCAGGTTTTGAAGTAATATAACTTTAAAGAATATAAAAAGATTTAATAACGTTTTCAGTTATATAGTTTACAAAAGTAATGTTTTTAATTATATTAATTTATTTTAGTTGATATATTTATTTTGTTACTATTATTTATTTAAAAGTTATACTTTTATCTAAAACACAGCTTGTTAATTTTAAATGATTTAGATTTTTTAATTTAATTATTAATAGTATTTTATTGTGTTGTGTGTTTTGGGGTTCATGGGGCATAGGTAGTGAAGTTATTTAAGTAATGAACAATGAATCGTTAATAGTTAATTAGTTATTTAATTGAGTTTAAATTATGTAAGATATGGAATACTGATTTACTTCACCTACATTTTTGTTGTGTGATGCTAGGTTTGTAGGGGTCTAGGGTGGGAAGTTAATTAAGTAATAATGAATTAATCTATTACTCAAAAATTAATCATCGAATTGATTATATGTATCTAATTAATGGAATACTGACTATTTCACTTCTATAAATAAAATAACAATTAATTATGAATTGTTAAATATTTAATTGATTTTAAATTGTGTCTTGACAAATCTAAACATCTCGAAATGGCTGTAATGGCAGCAGAACACATGCCAGGGATTGCTTTTCTTCACACCAGGTTAGCTTGCATGGTATGTTATCAATCTAAAGATTCAGCACCCCGCCCATGGTGGTACAAGGCTTTTGTCATTTTACAGCTCAGCATGGATGAAACTAGCTAATCCTATGCTTAAAAACGTTGCTGCATGAATGTCAAAATACTTTCTCCCTTTCTAGCTTGGAGTGGATGACACTTGTGAGAAGTTGGCCTGGTATATGATGCTCGCTAGTTCTAGTGATCACCTTGTACCATGCCAAGCAACCCTTATGATGATTGGTTGTAAGTCAACCTTATAGACCAGCTATCCTAGTAGCGTGGACAAAGCAGTCTTAGGCTAAACTCTGTAAAGGCATGTGAAGCTGCATGAATGTCAAAATACTTTCTCCCTTTCTAGCTTGGAGTGGATGACACTTGTGAGAAGTTGGCCTGGTATATGATGCTCACTAGTTCTAGTGATCACCTTGTACCATGCCAAGCAACCCTTATGATGATTGGTTGTAAGTCAACCTTATAGACCAGCTATCCTAGTAGCGTGGACAAAGCAGTCTTAGGCTAAACTCTGTAAAGGCATGTGAAGCAAGCTGTTTTACCATACACAATCCCCTTGAATACCAAATGAAAGGACACCACACAGATATATATTGAAAATATATATATATTTATTTACTACAAATATCCCCTATACTCTTTATGAGCACAGAAGCAAATGCGTTAAAACAAAACACAGTTTAAATATACAAAAGTTGCACAATATGGATGAGCCCTAGGGGCCACTTAAACCATATACTAAAATAGTGGTATAAGAACCACCAATTGGAAAGGAAATAGGCCTAGGGCCTGGGGAATCACTGGAGCTGTTCAGGACTAACAGTGAAGAAGTCGGGAAAGGCCCGCGGGACTCGGGTGCAGTGCTTAAAGTGCACGCATGCACCAATGCAATGTCAATGGTGCGTAAAAGTTATAAAGTTACTGTTTTAGGGTCCTTCCGACTGACCTAGAAGGACAAAACTTTAGATCTAGGCACTAGAGGTGTGTACCAGTGTAGGAACACCGGCGTTGCTGAGTTACCTCACCCACAGGAAGCGGGTGCACAGGTGCCAAGTAGTGTCGGGTTTCGTCACGCAGATCGATGGTGCCTGGAGATGAAGATGCTGCAGGCGGGTCGTTGAGGAGAGTTCCGGTGGATCCAAGGATGGATCTGAAGATGTGAAGACCTGAAAGCCGAGGGGACAATGTTCAAAGTCACTAGCCAGTGACTACCGTGGAACCAGGATGGAACCAGGCGATGTCGGGTGCCAACAGGTGAAGAGGTGCAGCTTGTCTCCGCAGCCACGTGGACACGAAGAGGTCAAGGACGTCCAGGAGCTGTCCCACAAAGGCTCTAGCTGATGGCCGTGTCGGCAACTTGATTGGAGCAAACAGGCCTTGGCTAATGCAAGCCACGCAGGAAGTGAAGAAAGCTTATTTCTCTGACCAGCAAGGTCAGAGGGGCTGCTCCTTTTTACAGGAGCGAGGGCCAGTCTAGAGCAACCAGACCAGCGGTTTAGATTGTAGATTACGTCTCCAAGATGGCCCCTAGCCGTGTGGCAGGTGACCGGGATGACGTGTCAAGTGGCAAAGTGCAAAAGGGCCCCACGCAGATCGTGGAGAAGCTGTGGGGCTGATCTTCGGTGCAGATGCTGCACGGTGATAGGGCTTCTCAAACCCCAAAGCACAGAATCGAGGGTGCCTCGGGTGCTGCGCAGTCAGCTTCTCGGGGGTCTTTCAAGATGGCCGGTCCCACGTCTCTCGATGCCTCCATGGGTCTCTTCTTTTCAGAGACTGTGGATCGGGCTGTGAGATGTCGGGGAATCTAGGTCTTGTCGGGCTTTGGGCTCGGGCTCTGGCGGGAGGCGACAGCAAAGCAGATGTCGAGTTGCTGGTTGGTGCCTGTATTCACAGGTTGGTCACTCCTTGGCCACAAGGGAGATTTTCTTCAGTCTTCTGTGCAGCAGAATGTCGAAGTCCAGTTTTCTTCTTTGTTTCAAGTCGAGTTCAGGATGATCTCAAGTCTTGGGACACAGCTGCTACTCTTATTCCAAATCTAGGGGCCAGATTACCTGCTAGATCCCTCCTCTGGGTGGGACCAGGAAGGGAGGTGGTTACACCCCCTTTCCTTTGTCCATCTCCGTGCCAAGACTGGGGCTGGAAAGCCCCAGCACCGGTTTGGACTGGCTTATGCACAGGGACACCTTGTGTGCCCCAGGCATGTCTCATTCTATTCAGCCCTGGCCTACCCAATACACAAAATCCTGTCTGGGGTGGTGCTAGCACCTCCCAAGGCAGGAAACCCTTTGTCCAAGCCTCCCTCACTGGAAGGACTCCCAGCAGCAGGAGGTCCGACTTGTGTCTGTGGTGGCAGCATCCATTTTGTGATGCTGAGGCTCTAGTTTAACTTTAACCGGGGTTCAGGTTATGTACATGTCGTGTCCCTCTAGAAGGGTGGAATGCTACCCCCGTCACCAGAACTGGTGAGGGGGTAGTATTCCAATTCGTATGACCCCTTACTCGACATGTTTTGATAAAGCCAAACCAAAGTTAGCCAATAACTGCGAGGATTATAATGCACTTTAGAGTATATGGTATGGCAGTATCATGGAACAGCTACAGGAAGTGGTTCCGAAAACTGCAGACAGGCTCAGCTCATGCTAGAGCACCATCTCACATATTTCCAAGCACTCTGCCTCCAGGATTGATGAGGTCTTCCATAGGAGTGGCTGATAGGAACATATGTCTCAATTTTAGGTTAGGTATAGGCATACTATACCTAAGTAAGGGGTGATTACACCGACTTACCCCAGCTGAGTGATCAGCCAGTTGTTTCAAATATGGAGGCCAGGCCAGGGGTTGCATAATACATGCTGCAGCCCCGGTGGCCTTGGAAACACCTATGCCCTGGGTACCTGGGGTACACTGTTACAGGGGCCAATAAGGTGAACAAGTCCCAATTCGTAATGCACCTAGAGTGCATTGGCATTAATTTAGAGAGAGAACAGCAGGCTGTGGGTCTGATTGGCAGGCCCACAGCCACATTAAGTCATAAACCAGTGAAGAAAAAAGCAAAATTTGGGGTGACCATAGGATAGCAGACCCTACTCTCCTACACAACCCCCCCCCCAAACGCAGGGACATTAGACTAACCTTGACCAGTTGTGTCTTCATGTTCTAAGTGGAAGTACCTGGAGAAACCATCTGCATTACCATGGTCAGTCCCTGGGCGGTGCTCCCCTGTAAAGTCCATCCCCTGTAGGGAAATGGACCACCTGAGCAGTTTGGGGTTTTCACCCTTCATCTGATTAAGCCATAAGAGGGGCTTATGGTCGGTCTGAATCTTGCAGTGAGTGCCAAACAAGTATGGTCTCAACTTCTTCAGGGCCCACACCACAGCAAAGGCCTCCCTCTCAAAGCCTTCTGCTAATAAAAGCAATCGGCTGGTCTTGACCATCTACATTAAGTTGTGAAAGCACAGCTCCCACTCCCAACTCATAAGCATCTGTTTGGACAATGAACTCTTTTGAGTAGTCAGGACTCTTCAGGATAGGTGCAGAGCACATGGCCTTCTTCAGGTCATCAAATGCCTTTTGACAGTTTACTGTCCACTGAACCTTTTTGAGCATCTTCTTTGATGTCAGTTCATTAAGAGGAGTCACAATGGACCCATAGTTCTTAACAAACTTCCTGTAGTACCCAGTCAGGCCCAAGAAAGCTCTGACCTGAGTCTGGGTAGTTGGAGGAGTCCAGTCCTTTATGGTCTGGATCTTACTCTCTAGTGGTTGAACTTGGCCTCCACCTACAAGGTGGCCCAAGTATACAACTTTACTCTGCCCTATCTGGCACTTTGTGGCCTTGATAGTGAGGCCTGCCTTTTGCAGAGCCTCTAGCACTTCCTTCAGGTGGACCAGGTGATCCTCCCAGGTGGAGCTGAAGACAGCAATATCATCCAGATATGCTGCGCAAAAGTCATCCAACCCAGTAAGGACTTGGTTCATCAACCTTTGGAAGGTGGCAGGTGCATTTTTCAAACCAAAGGGCATCACCACAAATTGGTAATGCCCACCTCGGGTAGAAAATGCAGTTTTGGCTTTAGACTTCTCAGCTAACCTGATTTGCCAATACCCAGCTGTCAAGTCAAATGTGCTCAAATATTTGGCAGAAGCCAATTTGTCTATGAGCTCATCTGCCCTTGGAATAGGGTGTGCATCTGTCCTGGTGACAGCATTGAGTCCTCTGTAATCCACACAGAACCTCATCTCTCTCTTTCCATCTTTGGTGTGAGGTTTGGGGACCAGAACCACTGGGCTAGCCCAGGGGCTCTCTGAAGGCTCAATGACTCCTAACTCCAGCATCTTTTGTACCTCAGCCTTGATACAGTCCCTGACATGGTCAGGTTGCCTGTAAATCTTGTTTTTCACAGGAAGACTGTCACCAGTGTCCACCACATGGGTACACCAGTTAGTCTGACTGGGTGTCAATGAGAACATATGTATATATGACTGCAAAACTTGTCTACAGTCATTTTGCTGATGTTCAGTGAGGCTGCCATCTAAGGCCACACCATCAACGGAGCCATCTTCAGGGTTCTGAGTCAGCAGGTCTAGGAGAGGGTCACTCTCTTCCTCCTGCCCCTCATCTGTAGCCATGAGTAAGCCCATGTCTGCCCTGTCAACATATGCCTTCAATCTGTTAACATGGAGCACCCTGTGGGGGCTCCTGGGAGTTCCTAGGTCTACCAAGTAGGTAACCTCTCCCTTCTTTTCAATGATAGTATGGGGTCCAGACCATCTTGTCTTGGAGTGCTTCTGGGGGCACTGGCTCCAACACCCATACTTTCTGTCCAGGCTGGTACTCAGTCAAGACAGCCTTTTGGTCATGCCAAGCTTTCTGTAATTCTTGGCTGGCCTCAAGGTTTTTGGATGCCTTCTCCATATACTCAGCCATCCTGGAGCGGAGACCAAGTACATAGTCCACTATGTCTTGCTTGGGTTTTCTGAGAGGTAACTTCCATCCTTCCCTCACTAAACACAGGGGTCCTCTTACATGGTGCCCAAACAACAATTCAAAGGGGCTGAAGCCAACCCCCTTTTGTGGGACCTCTCTGTAAGCAAACAGAAGGCAGGTTAGAAGGATGTCCCATCTGCGCCTGAGCTTTTCAGGTAATCCTTTGATCATACCCTTTAGGGTCTTTTTGATCCTTTCAACAAGCCCATTGCATTGTGGATGACAAGGGGTGGTGAACTTCTAGGTGACACCACATTCCTTCCACATAGCTGTTAAGTATCCTGACATGAAGTTGGCATATCTATCAGATACTACCTCCTTAGGAAACCCCACTCTGGAGAAAACTCCAAGTAAGGCCCTGGCCACAAAAGGAGCTGTTGTGGTCCTAAGGGGAATTGCCTCTGGGTACCTGGTGGCATGGTCCACCACCACCAGTATGAATCTGTGCCCAGATGCTGTAGGGGGATCCATTGGACCTACAATATCAATCCCCACTCTTTCAAAGGGGACACCCTCCACAGGTAGTGGTATCAGGGGGGCCTTTGTTGTGCCACCTGCTTTGCCACTGGCTAGGCAGGTTACACAGGTGAGACACAACTCCTTGGTGTCTCAAGACATGTGAGGCCAGTGAAAGTGAGGGACAAGCCTGTCCCAAGTCTTGTTCTGGCCTAGGTGTCCTGCTAAAGGAATATCATGGGCCAAGGTTAGAAGGAAGCCCTTAAATTGCAGAGGTATAACCAACCTCCTGATTATACCAGGCTTGGGGTCTCTACCCTCTGAATAAAGGAGCCCATCATCCCAATATACTTTATGGGTACCTTGAGCATTCCCAGCAGCCTCAGCAGCAGCCTGCTGTCTGAGGGGTTCAAGAGAAGGACAGGTTAACTGAGCCTGCCCCAAGTCTGCCCTAGAAGGTCCCCCTGTCCCCAGAAACTCAACCTGATCAGGTTCCAGTTCTTCAGGGACAGTTCCTTCAGGGGTCTCAAGATCATCTTCCTGTGAAGGCTGATCCTCACTTGTAGGCAGTTGGGAAGGCACAGCCTTTATCCTCCTGTTCTTCTTCTTGGAAGGTGCTTGGTCCATTGTTCCAGGATCCAAGACCTGAGGTTCAGAGAGGCACTTTTTGGCCTGTGACCTGGTCACAGCAAGGACATGTGATGATATCCCTAATATCTCTGCATGAGTCCTGTACTCAACTTCTGACCATAGAGAGCTCTCCAGGTCATTGTCCAACAAACATTCAACTGGGAGATCAGCACTAACCACAACTCTTTTAGGCCAGTTACCCCTCCCCAGGAAAAGTTAACAAGTGCCACACTATGTGTAGTAGTGACATTGCTGGCATTGGTCACCAGGTAATTATCACCTGGTATGTATTGTCCAGGGTCCACAAAGCTAGGTGTCACCATGGTGACACTGGCACATGTGTCCCTGTATGCTTGAGACACTTTTTCATTAATCAAAGGTGTCTGTCTGTAGTTGCCCAGATTACTGGGGCTGACAGTAGGGGAAAAATATATGTCCACATCACAAATCAGAACAGCCTGTGTAGGGGTTCTGACTAGGCCAGACTCTCCCTCAGTTCCCAAGGTGATACCTACAACCCCCTTAGTTTGTGGACCAACACTGCTGACTGTACTATTGGGTGCAGGTGCCTTAGGGGCTGCAGTGTTGGGGGCTCCACCCTTTTTACACTCACTTGTCCAGTGAGAGGTGTTTTTACAGGTACTACACCAGGGTTTTCTTTGACCTTCTTTCTTCTTCTTCTTGGAAGTTTGGGACCCACCCTCAGTATTAGTTTGGGGCCCTGTTGAAGACTTCTGGTCTTTAGCTTTCTGCTCCCCACCCTTCTGGTCTGTTTTCTTTTGGTCACCACCCTGGTTCTGGTTCTGGTTCTTTCGCTTAACTCTGGTACTAACCCATTTGTCTGCCCTCTTTCCCAATTTTTGGGGAGAGGTCAGATCTGAGTCAACCAAATGTTGATGCAACTGCTGGTTCTGACAATTATTTCAAATGTGTTCTCTCATAAGCAAATTGTACAATCCTTCATAGCCTGTAACCTTACTTCCCAGCAACCATCCCTCCAGAGCCTTAGTGGCACATTCAACAAATTCAGACCAGTCCTGAGTCTGTGTCTTCTGGGTTTCTCTGAACATTAACCTGTACTGTTCAGTGGTTAAGCCTAACCCATCAATCAGAGCACTCTTCAGGACCAGGTAGTTTCTAGAATCCCCATCACTAACTGTGAGGAGTCTGTCTCGGCCTCTACCTTCAAAGGAGAGCCACAAGATTGCTACCCACTGCTCCTCAGGGATCTGCTGTACTCTGCAGGCTCTCTCAAGTGCAGTCATCCATTTGTGGATATCATCCCCAGCTTTGTAGGGGGGCACAATCTTACTCAGGTTTCTATTGTCATAGGACCCGTCTTTATCCTTGGGGATAGTGCTGCCACCAGTGGATCCTAATCCACTCTCTCTAGGCTGCCTTGCTCTAACAAGTTTCTCTTTGGCCAGGGCAACTTCTAATTCTTGCTTCAGGATCCTAAGCTCAGCCTCTCTCATTCTGGCCTCATGTTACCTTCTCTGAGGGCTAGTCATCCCCCTTTTGGAGTGACCATGAGAACCTCTAGAAGCTTGGGAAGTATTGGATTCACCTGAGTGATTCCTCCTCCTCCTTCGCTCCTGGTTAAGTCCATTTGGGGGTCTGAATGGGTTTGACCCTGACTCAGTCCCAAATAGGCTTAAGTTAGCCTGGCTAAGCCCTCTGGCTGGCACCTGACTAAGTCTCTCATCATCAGAATCACTTTCTTCTTCCTCCTCTTCATCCTTCTAATCATCAGGCTGAGTATCTCCAATGTTCTGGTTTCCCTCATCTATCTGGACAACAGGGACAGGGGTGTCAGTATTATCATCTTCAATGGGAGAGCCTCCTTCAAAATTCCCTGTGGGGTCTATTTTAGAGCTTCAGACTGGTCTAAAAGCTCTCTGAGGTGTGCTGTGGTATGGGCTGGGCCCGTCTTGAGACCTCTTAAGGTGCACAGCTGCCTCATTTCTTTAAAGTTTAACACAGCAAATTTGGATGGTGCCTTTGGAGGGTCACTCTCAACAGGGACAGGTCCAGTGGACCCCTCTGCTCCAGACATTGCTCTAGTGTGGGTGGATATGTTGCAATCTACCTACACTGGTGTTTACCTACTAAACCTATCTAGTAGTTGTAGTCAGGGTGTGCTACTCCCTATCCTCTACAACAACTAAGTTCAGTAGAACTTAAGTATACTAGTCTTGTTTTATATGTGCCTAACAGGTACCTGTATGATCTTTCAAATGATACTCTCAAAGATTGTAATGGTAAAACAACAGCAAGCTCAAATCCCAACCACTGCTCACCAATGTGAGAAGTTGGCCTGGTATATGATGCTCACTAGTTCAAGTGATCACCTTGTACCATGCCAAGCAACCCTTATGATGATTGGTTGTAAGTCAACCTTATAGACCAGCTATCCTAGTAGCGTGGGCAATGCAGTCTTAGGCTAAACTCTGTAAAGGCATGTGAAGCAATCTGTTTTACCATACACAATCCCCTTGAATACCAAATGAAAGGACACCACACAGATATACATTGAAAATATATATATATTTATTTACTACAAATATCCCCTATACTCTTTATGAGCACAAAAGCAAATGCGTTAAAACAAAACACAGTTTAAATATACAAAAGTTGCACAATATGGATGAGCCCTAGGGGCCACTTAAACCTATACTAAAATAGTGGTATAAGAACCACCAATTGGAAAGGAAATAGGCCTAGGGCCTGGGGAATCGCTGGAGCTGTTCAGAACTAACAGTGAAGAAGTCGAGAAAGGCCCGTGGGACTCGGGTGCAGTGCTTAAAGTGCACGCATGCACCAATGCAATGTCAATGGTGCGTAAAAGTTATAAAGTTACTGTTGTAGGAACCTTCCGACTGACCTAGAAGAACAAAACTTTAGATCTAGGCACTAGAGGTGTGTACCAGTGTAGGAACACCGGCGTTGCTGAGTTACCTCACCCACAGGAAGCGGGTGCACAGGTGCCAAGTAGTGTCGGGTTTCGTCACGAAGGTCGATGGTGCCTGGAGATGAAGATGCTGCAGGCGGGTCGTCGAGGAGAGTTCCGGTGGATCCAAGGATGGATCTGAAGATGTGAAGACCTGAAAGCCGAGGGGATAATGTTCAAAGTCACTAGCCAGTGACTACCGTGGAACCAGGCGATGTCGGGTGCCAAGAGGTGAAGAGGTGCAGCTTGTCTCTGCAGCCACGTGGACACGAAGAGGTCAAGGAAGTCCAGGAGTTGATCACGGGCTGTCCCACAAAGGCTCTAGCTGATGGCAGTGTCGGCAACTTGATTGGAGCAAACAGGCCTTGGCTAATGCAAGCCACACAGGAAGTGAAGAAAGCTTATTTCTCGGACCAGCAAGGTCAGAGGAGCTGCTCCTTTTCACAGGAGCGAGGGCCAGTCTGGAGCAACCAGACCAGCAGTTTAGATTGTAGATTTCATCGACAAGATGGCCACTAGCTGCGTGGCAAGTGACCGGAATGAAGCATTGAGTGGCAAAAGTACAAAAGGGCCCCACACAGATCGTGGAGATGCTGGGGGGGCTGGTCTTCGGTGCAAATGCTGCTCGGTGGTGGGGCTTCTCAAACCCCAAAGCACAGCATCGAGGGTGCCTCGGGTGCTGCGCAGTCAGCTTCTCGGGGGTCTTTCAAGGTGGCCGGTCCCATGTCTCTCGATGCCTCCACGGGTCTCTTCTTTTCAGGGACTGTGGATCGGCCTGTGAGATGTCTGGGAATCCAGGTCTTGTCGGGCTCTGGGCTCGGGCTCCGGCGGGAGGCGGCGGCAAAGCAGACGTTGAGTTGCTGGTTGGTGCCTGTATTCACAGGGTGGTCACTCCTTGGCCACAAGGGAGATTCTCTTCAGTCTTATGTGCAGCAGAATGTCGAAGTCCAGTTTTCTTCTTCGTTTCAAGTCGAGTTCAGGATGATCTCAAGTCTTGGGACACAGCTCCTACTCTTATTCCAAATCTAGGGGCCGGATTACCTGCTAGGTCCCTCCTCTGGGTGGGACCAGGAAGGGGGTGGTTACACCCCATTTCCTTTGTCCATCTCCGCGCCAAGACTGGGGCTGGAAAGCCCCAGCACTGGTTTGGACTGGCTTATGCACAGGGACACCTTGTGTGCCCCAGGCATGTCTCATTCTATTCAGCCCTGTCCTACCCAATACACAAAATCCTGTCTGGGGTGGTGCTAGCACCTCCCAAGGCAGGAAACCCTTTTTCCAAGCCTCCCTCGCTGGAAGGACTCCCAACAGCAGGAGGTCAGACTTGTGTCTGTGGTGGCAGCATCCATTTTGTGATGCTGAGGCTCTAGTTTAACTTTAACCGGGGTTCAGGTTATGTACATGTCGTGTCCCTCTAGAAGGGTGGAATGCTACCCCCGTTGCCAGAACTGGCGAGGGGGTAGTATTCCAATTCGTATGACACCTTACTCGACATGTTTTGATAAAGCCAAACCAAAGTTAGCCAATAACCGCGAGGATTATAATGCACTTTAGAGTATATGGTATGGCAGTATCATGGAACAGCTACAGGAAGTGGTTCCGAAAGCTGCAGACAGGCTCAGCTCATGCTAGAGCACCATCTCATATATTTCCAAGCTCTCTGCCTCCAGAAGTGATGAGGCCTTCCATAGGAGTGGCTGATAGGAACATATGTGTCCATTTTAGGTTAGGTATAGGCATACTATACCTAAGTAAGGGGTGATTACACCGACTTACCCCAGCTGAGTGATCAGCCAGATGTGTCAAATATGGAGGCCAGGCCAGGGGTGGCATAATACATGCTGCAGCCCCTGGTGGCCTTGGAAACACCTATGCCCTGGGTACCTGGGGTACACTGTTACAGGGGCCAATAAGGTGAACCAGTCCCAATTCGTAATGCACCTAGAGTGCATTGGCATTAATTTAGAGAGAGAACAGCAGGCTGTGGGTCTGATTGGCAGGCCCACAGCCACATTAAGTCATAATCCAGTGAAGCAAAAAGCTTAAATTTGGGGCGACCATAGGATAGCAGACCCTACTCTATTACAACACTGTTCTAATACTATGCTTAAAAATTCTGCTACAAAAACAGACCTTTTAAGTGAGCATTTCTAGAGTGTCACTGGTGTTGTAGGGTGCTCTGTATAGGAGCTGCTCTCCATCTAAACGTGAGAACTACCCAGAGATTTCTGCTTCTTTTTTGCATATATATATATACATATATATTTGCAACATGTATGCACAGACACACACACACACACACAAAAACCACATGCAATCTTAAACCTGCAATTCCTACACAGCAACCATACAACCCCTTTTCTTACAGAAAACAAAGCTTCAGAAATTCAAAAACTTTCTGTAATTTCAGGGTTTCTTTGGGGAAATTTTGTGAAGTGACATATCTTGGTTCCCTTGCTGAGCTGCTGAAGCAGGAGATCTCTATTTGGCTCCTAAAGCCAGCTGTCAGAAAGGAAACAGCTTCCACAAAAGAATTAGTGGAATCCAAAGCCACCCAAAGTGATGCTGGTGCACTGCACCGGGATGCTATTGGATCGAGAATTAATGGGGGCATCAATGAGTTGGTGCTGATGTCAGAATGGCTACCCGAACCGGAGCCCAGCTGGTTCCCACTCTGTGGTAACCGTAAAACAGTTTCCTTTTCTGTATGTAGTGAGATAAACACAAAATATTCTCAGTGGAATTTTATTAAAGAATGTGTCAAGTTAAATAGTTTGCCAAATGCTGATAGCTGTGTGATGGTTCAGTATTTGAATGTTTTGTTTAGTATTGTTTGTTATGGTTAGTTTGCATGCTTTTATGATTTTCTGTGGCTCCTGTTTGAATATTGTGACTCTGGTTGCATCTTGTTCCTGTATTTCCAAGGCCAACAGGCAGTGCTCCTCAGTGTCACGTGAACCCCTCACTTTATGCTGGGTTGCAATAGCCCCAGAGAGCTTGTCTGCCAGCTGTGACGTCAAAACACTGGCTTCCACTGAACACCATTCATTTTAGGTTGCTTCACATGTAGACAAGAAGTGGAAAGGTTTCCAGGGGCCGAACTGCAAGCAAAGAAATTGCACCCCTCGTCCCCTAGCTTTGTAGTAAACATTGAAAGGCCCATGTCATTAATTAGGGTGGCTTGAGCCCATCCAATCTAGGGAGCCTGGTTAAACCGCACAAGCTGCTCTATGGATACCTACACACATGTAGACACAGATATTCACCATAGCACATTGCTTCCTACTTCTCTTATTAAATAACTATTTTGTGTACAGGGGGGCGGAGCTAGCCGGCAGCGACAATGGCTGCCTAATTCCTTCGCTCCGCTGGCGCTACCAAATTATCCTTCACTATCCTGGTCCGGAGCAACGGATTTGTCCCCCCGCCCCCAGCATTTGAAGGCGGAAGGGGTCGCGACTCTAGCGGTCTCGAAACGGAGACGTACCGACATTGGGGGGAGTGCGTGCGGCACCGCGAAGAAACGAGCGGACCTAGGCCGCAAGCCGCGATCCCCAGCAGACCCCAGACCCACGCGACTAGCGTGTGCATGCGGCAGCAGTTCGTGAGGCTACCCCGGGGATCAACGAGTGTGTGTACTGCGGGGCCTGTCGAGTGGTCCCGGCTGGGCCGGTCCAGCATCGGAGGGTGCGCTGGAGGCTACAAGTGCCGGTTGTGCGGCGGAGCTGCAAGGGAGCGCCATCTTGTAGATGGAGCCGGCGGAGAAGGAGGCCGCACGGCGCCGAGGCTGGGGGCAGAGCGAACGGGCCAGTGACATGCCTGGGCACGGCGGTGCACGATATAATACCCGCGCATGCCGGTGCTGGTGTCGGTGTTTTGTCTACAACGTGGGGGGGACCCAATCAGCCCGCAGAGCCCAAAGGTGATCCTCCCGGCCAGGGCCTGGCAAGAGCAGCAGATAGTGAGTCCGTGGGGAATACCATTCGTGCCTGACGAGCTCATGGTGTGCACATACAAAGGTGGATACGGCGAATTGTGCACACGGACAGCAGCGCTGAGCACGTGGGAGCGAGTCTGAAGAACTGTCGTCTACAATCACGGTGCTTGGCCATGTGCTTAGGGGTGTCCATGCCTGGCACGACTTGACGAACGGAAACGGACGGGAGCTGGTCCCTTTGCCCCGCTGGACCTGACTGGCCGGGCGGACGGAGTCAGACATCTTGCAGCTCCCGGGGGACTCCCGCTCCTGGAGGTGAGGCCTTGACGTTCTAGTGGTTCCCCTGATAAGGCCTCCTATTGCATCCTTGTGTACTGGAAGCACCTGCTCCATCACGATGGGGAAGGGTGACAAGACGCAAAGCAGACTCCCCTTTGCGCAGCAACGGGTACAAGTCCAGAGCCCTCCAACGCAACACAGGGAGTCCGAGCAACCGGAAGAGGAGCAGGTGGTGGACTCCGACATTAAAACCATGCTCCGTTCCATGGAACAGAGTCTACAATCCAGCATCTCTGCGCTGGGCACCAAAATGGACGCCATGACGTACAGGATGGACCGTATGGCCGAGTGTCTAGACAAGCAAGCAGAGAAGCACGACATGGCTGAAAGGAGAATAGCAGAAGTTGAAGAGGCGCAGACTGAGCAGGACACGGCCCACAAGCATGTGGAAAACCTAATGAGATCTCTCCAAGACAAGACCGAAGACTTGGAGGCGCGCTCGCGACGCTGTAAACCTACGCATAACGGGCCTGCCGGAGTCCACTCAAACCGGTATGATGGAACTATTCATAGAGAAGCTGCTAACTACACTGCTGGGTGAGGGGGTGTTCTTGGCGATGTTCGTGCTGGAACATGCCCATAGATCCCTGGGCCCGCAGCCGCGCCCGGGGATGCCTCCCCGCCCAATTATAGCGAAACTGCTCAACTATAGAGACCGGGACACGGCACTCAGGCTGGCCAGAGCCAAAGCTGCTCTACAATTTGAAGGTTTGGCGATCTCAATATTCCCAGATTTCACGGCCAGAGTGCAGGAAGCACTTAAACAATTTGTGCCGCACAAGAAACGCCTCAGAGAACTTGGGCTGGACTACGCGATGCTGTATCCTGCCAAACTACGCGCCAACAAACAGGGACGCTCACACATCTTCACGGACCCTAACGAATTGCTGAAAGCATTGAAGAGCTGGGGGAGAGAAAAGAGGAATGGCGAACTGGAACGTCAGGCAGATGGTGATAATAGCCGACCGGATGAACAGGTGTAACTAAAATCCTGGCCTCGTGCAGCGGGCTGGTCTAGCACCGATCACTTGTTGTTTGCAGCAAATTCCGACCGAGCTGCAGCGATTGAGACAACTGATTGGCTCGCTCTGCAGACAGACGGACAGACTGACAGACTCCTAGCAGATAAGTTACGATGGCTATTATGGAACTTGCATGGGTCACCTATGTTGTAGACGGCAACTGCGCTACAGAGGCGGACACAGATACATAAAGCCTCATTGAGATGTGTGGGAGTGGGGTATGCTACTATATGTGGGGTGGGAGGAGGGAAAGTGTCTCCCTGTATGACAATAGATGGTATATGCAGAGCTCTGGACATAATACAGGGAGTGCATGGCGGAGGGAGGAGGTGGTCTGACACAACTCTCCGAGAATATAGAGGTTCATGTGCAGTCAGGGCCCCGCGCGCAATGCTCTGTTGTAGTACGAGTCACCATGTTCGTCGGTACAAAGACTGGTTGGGAAGGGTGGGTTGGGGGCCTGCAAGGCCAAGTTGGGGAGGGTCTGCTGTGGGAGGTGGGTAAGGGTCAGGGGATTGTTTATTGTTCAAAGTTGCACTTAATGTCTGCTCACACTGCCTACCCTAGTAATGGGCTTCCTGTAGCCCTACAAAGACCAGTTTCACTGCTACGATGTCCGCGACAATTGTTGGCCCCTTGATGGGGGAGAGGGGGACGCTTAAGGCAATGACGTGGAATGTGAGGGGCCTGAACGATCACCGCACAATTAGGAAGGTCATTACCTACTTACAGCGCCATGATGTGGACCTAGCTCTCATCCAAGAAACACACCTACCGCTCACCAGTAAAATGCTTCACAGCAGGGGACTAGAGGGCAACATTACTGTGGCTGGATTCACGACACATTCTAGAGGGGTACTGACATGGGTAAACCCAAAAGCCAAACTGACATTGTCGTTGTTTAGAGCAGACCCAGATGGCAGATATGTAATATCTAGATGCTTGGGGAAGGGGTACGATTTCATAGTGGTGAATGTTTATGGTCCAAATTATGATTCCCTGGACTTTTACGACACTCTGTCACAACACTGCCGTGCATACACCGACGCACAGATGCTCTGGGTAGGAGATCTCAACTTAGTACTAAATCCAGAATTGGACAGGTCATCAGGTCCGCCACGTAGGATTACAGCCTCAGCACTGAAGGTACAGTCGGAACTTATCACACTAGACCTGGTAGATGTGTGGAGAAGCAGGCACACTGGGAAGGGAGGATTCACACATTATTCCGCCTATCATAACATACATACCAGGATTGATTACTGGCTTATAACATCCTCTGTGACTAGATACGTTAGCTCCTGCACGGTACTGGCGCGAACACTCTCGGACCACTCGCCACTCCTCTTGACCCTAGAGACACCAGCGAAGAGAATCCTACCCTTCACATGGCGCTTCCCGCCGTACTCACTTCTGGACGAGCAGTTTAGGGGGGAGATGGCTGAAGAAATAGAGGGGTATTTTGACACCAACATAGGGTCGGTTGACAGTTTTCACACAGTCTGGGAGGCATTCAATGTATACATTCGGGGTATAGCGATGTCGAAGCATTCGAGTGTGCTCAAAGCCATTCATCGGAGATTGAAACCCTTAGAAGGGCAATTAGCTGAGCTGGAAAGGCGACAGCTGAACGAGACCCGCGACGACGTGGCGGCGGAAATTAAGTCTCTCATAGAGGAATGCAATGAAGAAGCAGATAGGGAAGTGAGACACATGGGGAAATATGCCACGGTCCACAACCTGAACAACGATTTCTAAACAACGAGTGGCCTTAACAATTTTTTATTGAGGCAGGCGCAAGATTTTGACGCAACGGCGTCCTAAAAGTGACGCAGTGAAATCTCATAGATTTCACTGCGTCACTTCTACGACCCTTCCTTGCGTCAGAACGCCCCTCTGCATACATTATACCTGACGCAGGTATAATGTAGCGCAGGAGTTTACAAAGTGACGCATCTACCTAGATGCGTCACTTTGTAAATATGGTGCAACAAGGCACATTATTTACGCTGCTGGTGCGTCACAAAAAGTGACGCACCTGCGGCGTAAAAGTGACGCACGGCCTCATAAATGAGGCCCCTGATATCCCTACCTTTTCAGGAGCTGAGATCTCCACCCTGACCGCTGAGTCGCCACACTCATAAACTAATTATTAAATTGCAGTCTTGTGCATTCCAAACACGCGTCAGCGTACCCAAGGTGTGTAAGTTTACCATTGTGAATCAGGCCCACAGTATACAGACCATGATAGTCTATATTCTATAAGGTAATGCCCTCACTCTACGGGAGAGCTCGTGCAGCTATCGCCATTTCTCTATTACAGATTGTCAGGAAGTACAAAGCTGTTTGACTTTTCTAGGGTTAACTGCCTCTGATTTTTATCATTTACCGCTCCGACAGCCAGAAAACCCGTGGAGACACACCGATTAATAACTTCAAGTAAGTATGTGCTCTTCAGTTACTTCAGCTCTGCACCCACGATATCCATATCAGTTCAGATTTGCCCACTTATCTTTGCTCCCCGGGACATAGATGCACGAACTCCGCTTTTTGCAATCAGATTGCGTTGCTTTTGCAGTTGATCTTACCACTCAGACCTACAGCTAATCTCTCCTCCACGCGTGGTTACACCACGGGTTTGGGGCTACGTCGTTACAATCCCCGTTTAAAGTAGACTTTTTAGTATACTATGGCTCTCCGGCACATAGGGGCATATTACCAACAACTAGCGATAATTATCGCTATGTTGGCTTAGCGGCGATAAGTTTATCGCCGTGTTGCGGTGATTTTTATTGCTTAGGAGCCTTGCTATTATCAAGGTTTATCTCCTAAGCGACAAATATCGGCCGCAATGCATGAATATCACTGAAAACTCCGCGATATTCATGCATTACCGAGCTAATGCTCCTAGCCATGTTATCCACCCACCATTGGATAACATCGTTAAGAACTGCTCAGGGCAGGTGTTAGCTTTTGGAGATATTCACGCTTAGCGCGAATATCTCCAAAAGTTGGTAATAGGAGATAGCGATGTTAGCGACTGTTTCCAGTCGCTAACATCTTGGCACGCCCACTTTGCATGTCATTAGTGATAAATATCACTGACATGCAAAGTGGGGCCCAAGATGGTCGCTATCTCCTACTAGCTGTCGCTAACTGGTGTTAGCGACAGCTAGGTAATAGGGAGATAATTTTATCTCCGCTTTCTTGGCTTTTAAAGCCAAAAAAGCGGAGATAAATCCCTTGATAATATGCCCCATAGACATTTACATTTTGTTTCTGCTACCAGTCCACTTTGCATGTGCGGTTCTTCTCGCTTAATTGAGATCCTCCTCCCTCCACACTTCTTTCTTTCCAGATCTTCCACATCAATACTTCTTTACGTTCGTGGAGTGTCCTGCGTTGTATTCACTCACCCTACTTTATCTCGCACTACGAAGATTAAACTTAATAGGTGAGCAGGCAATTTTTTGTCTCTGGAATTCAGACTACCCGCATGCATTACGCTCTTAAACTATACTCATACAGAGCTGCTTACTATACGTTCTCTGTTTATTCTTTTATTATTAGAAATCCTCCAATCACCGTTTTTAATAGCTAAACAGTCCAGGGCCATGTCGGGTCGGAAGTATCACCGACGGAGCGGTGAGTATCCTTTTATTTTTCATTTTCCCCCGTTATTTCTCCTCCCTAGCAATTTTTTGATAGGATATTAAACAATAGGTAGGAACATATGTGTTCTTATCTGGTGCATTGTTACTTCACTTTACAGACTCTCCCCACGATACTACATTTCGCCATAGGTATGATTTATTCTATGAGCTCTTCAGTGCTTTTCTAAACACAGGCATGATCGGTTTCACCACTCCTCCTAATGTTTCTGATCACTCGTCGCTTGTACACGTCCCCACACTGCTTGTTCCACTTATCGTATTTTACGTGGCACTAATGCTTTTCACTTATCCCCCTCTACTTCCACCTTCCTACACCAACGCATGACATATACCATATTAATCGACATGGTTGCCTTACCACTGTGATTTTTCAACCACCTCTACATCAAAATGTCAACCACACTCACGTCGCCATGTCTACAATCACGCGTCTAGAGGTTCCCTTTGGCGTTTGGTCCAATGTTCAGTAAATTGTCGCATACCATTAGGTTTTATATGTTGTTGTCATGTACCCCATCACTTCCCTTTGTATCCCCCCCCAGCCCTGAGGAGTCGCGGGAAGATTGTCCCAGACGCGACGAAACACGTGTCGGCTGGTTCTCTTGAACATTAAAAACACCCTTTCTTACGACTGATTCCAGGACAACTTATTGCTTGTTTGCAATCTAACGCTTTGTCTCCTATTGTCTTAACATGTCTACACTGACAATTTTATTCATTAATTAGAGTGTGCATGGGTTCCTGATAGTTACAAAGTTGGGAAAGGATTTGGTAAAATTGGAAGTTGGTTTGCAAGCCTTGGGAATGGAATTCTTGGTTTTATCTTGAAATCAATAGTAATAGTTGTGATTTGTATCATCTTGCTGATGGGAACAGTGAAGGCTTACAAGGGGCATTTGTCCAAACAAGCTGAAAATTATCTTAGACTGCGAGAAAGGAGAATGGAGACACGCCGGATAGTCACTATGCGAATCTAGAGCTTCGAGAGATTTCTGAACAAAATACTAGCTACAACATCTGTTTAGAACGGTTCTTTCTACAGGGAATTGTAGTATAGGTGGGATGACACCTGTCATCAGGCAGGGGACTGTTTGAGCGCATATTTTGCTCTTTCATTTATAGGGATGCTTTATAATCATGGGTAATTCACACTCGCTTAGAAGGCTTTATTGTGTTAACATTAGGTCACTAGGAAGTGAATTGTAATAACAGGAAGGGTGATGTGTTAGGGATATTTTCAATGTAAACATGAAGGAACCAATGTTGCATCTATGTGTGTTTAGTTGAAAACATTAACATGTAGAATTTGTTCATGATGCTGACATTTACTCACATGTTTGACGCACTTATGTAACGTGTTAACAGATGTGCTCAGTATTTATGTTCATTTTATATGTATAACTTCATGAGGCCTTCTGCCATTTCTTATGTTGACCGATTTCTGTGGGCCTGAATTTTATTTTTCCCCTGGAAGCTCTTGCAGTAGACTCACTAGTGAATTTCTTGTAGATGTTGGAGTTCTTCTTTCTCATGTTTCTGTTGCAGGTGGAGAAATTCATCCTTGTTAGCTAGAATAATGTGTTTGTTTTAGGAGTTAAGGTTAGAGAGGAGAGGATACATTGGAATACAGATATAAAGAACTGTTGTACTTTGTCATCGGAGTGAACCTGGGAATCAAGGTCATCTATCCAAGGCATGGGAGCATTGCTGCCATTTGGAAAGTCACCTACAATGAGGTGGCTTGAATGGATGGTGTGATGCTGCAATGCATCTTTGGATACTACCAGAAGGAGAAGTATCTATGTGAGGGACAGAACCCAGGGACATCTACCTTTCTTTGATAGAGAGAGCATCTTAAAATGAGCTCTGTAGCTTTTATGTTACTTGACCCATTCAACATGAGTGCACTTCTTAGGAGGCCTTCACGCGGTGACAGCTCTATAGAACGTGCCTTGGGAAATGCTAAGTAGGTGTTGCACGCTAGTGGTAGAGTAGGGAGAGACTAATGCTGTATACCTACGAATCTCCAATTAAGGGGAATATCGATATTGGAGCCATCATCCTCTGTATCCTGATTCTGGAATTGATTATTCTGTACATTTTGCACTGTCTTAATTTCACTCGTAAGTCTGGCTTTGCATTAGTTAAAATGTGTCTCCACACCCTCATTATGAGGTGCTTGTATGTCCACCTGTTCTGGGCTTTATAATAAATTAACAAAATCAGTGTGGGAGTCTGTGATTCTTTGGAGTCATAGTTCATTGCACTGTAATGGTTGATTGGCTAATGATTTTCCTCCCCTCCACACTTTCATGCTGACAAAAAGAGGCATCAGCCTAGGTTCCAGAGCAGATCTAGAACATGGATCCCAGCTCCTTCAATGCTATGGCGACACCTGTTTTAATGTATCATGCGGGAACAATTTATGACGTTTGAATGCCATTTTAATGTATTGACGTGCTGGTCAGGGACGTGTGGCTGCCTTGCACACCTATAGTTATACTTCTCTATTCCAAGTGTCACTGGTCACTCGTAGCCTGGTCGCATTTTTTTATAATCAGGACAATTGTAAACAATTCTAGAATTACTGTATCAGTTTCTCATTCGTATTCATTCTTCAATTTAACAATTCATCAATCATCAATGTCAAAGATATTCATTCAGTGGTATTACATTTAACAACTGCAACTTTCTGTTTTAAACATAAATAACAACGAAGAAACACATAAAGTGGCCTATTTAACAAATGAAGGTTTTGTTTCAATCCGTGTGTTCGTTGCCTGCCCAATGCATTTCAGGATGAGAATCCCTTCTTCAGGGGCCACTGTGAAAAATATGATCAACAATGTTGTGACAAAGTAATGATTATAGGTGACTTGAACTACTGGGCCAATGAGGCTGACGAGGGGAAATCTTCCAGGGAGCTTTCTGAGTCCCTTGCTTGTCTAAACCTCACTCAACACATTGACACCCCAACGCACATTAAGGGCTATACCCTCGATCAAGTGTGGTCAATTAATGTCAACCTGACTAACCTGGCAGTACAACCCTGCACTTGGTCTGACCTCTCTATCATCAGTCATAATGTGCTTGCTCCCCCGCTGAGTTCCAACCCCTCCCACTCAAAAAGCACTTTTAGAAACTGGAATCGGGTTGAGCTGGTAAACTAGTAGAAACTCTGTCTTGGGAGCAGCCGGTAACGGAAGGTAATCCAGATAAATGGGAGAGAGAGATTGCCGCCTGGCAAAGGAAGGCTTTTAATCTCCATGTTTCTTTACAGCCCAAAACCTACCGCCCCAGGCAACATGAAGCCGCCAAACGGTTTAACAAAGATCTTAGAACCATTAAACTCTAAGTACGCCAAGCTGAGCGGAAGTGGAGGAAAACCTACAAAGCTAAAGATAAACTTGATTATACCACCAATCTTTATCAGTATACGGCGGCTATACTGGAGGCTAAGAGAGCCTTCTTTATGAACAGGGTACTCGATTCCGATAATGGTTCGACAGAAATCTTTAAGATAATAAAAGAACTCTCTAATCCAAGCCGTGTGACCCCATCCTTTCTGCCTAGTCAGGTACTTTGCAATGACCTGAATTACTTATTCTTAGATAAAATTAAGAAAATTCAAAATTCCATTGCCCCCACCAACTGTGGCTCCCAAAACAACAGGGATCTTCCCAATCCTTGCGTTCTCAACTCCCTCCCCTTGATGGTTAAGAAATGTTTCTTGGACCTCATAGTTAAGATCAAATCAGGCTCACCTAAGGAGAACTGTCCCATTTACGTCTCAAATGCAATCTATTGGTCCTTCCCTGATGGCTTTCTCAAATTTCTGAACCAGTCTCTGTCCCTTGGCATTGTACCACTTGCTTTTAAAGAAGCAGTGGTCGTTCCACTTAAAAAAAAGCAAGACATAGATCCCAATAAATTGGAGAACTACAGACCCATTTCTCTTCTCCCATTTCCGGCAAAAGTGTTGGGGACCCATGTGGCCACTTGCCATAGCTCTTTTCTGAAAACTACTAAATTCCTGGACAACCATCCGGCAGGTTTCCGTCCTGCACATTCCACAGAAGCAGTGATTCTATCAGTACTGGATGACTTCAAGGGACAGGCCGACATGGATTACACTCAGGCCCTGATCCTCCTTGACCTGTCTGCGGCATTTGACAACGTGAACCACAAAATTCTGTTGGAGCGCATTGCCGCATCAGGTCTCGGGGGCTCTGCATTAGCCTGGTTCAGCTCATTTTTGGAGGCCCGTAAACAGTCTGTGTGGCTATCACCCTTCAAAACTACGATGGTAGACCTGAACTGTGGCGTTCCTCAGGGCTCCTCCCTTTCGCCAATTCTGTTTAATATCTATATACGCTCCCTGATCTCAAGTCTACGTCAGATGGGTGTAAAAATCTTCAACTACGCAGATGACATGCAGCTTATTTTCACCCTTGACAACTCTACACAATCTTCGTTAAGAGGTCTATGCTGTATGTCAAAACGTGGATGAATGAAAATCAACCAAAGTTGAATTCAGACAAAAACGAGATCATTGTTCCCCGCAGTACACCTGAATACTAGACTCCCTCCTATTGGCCCCCTGATCTAGGTGTGGCACCCATCCCTAAATCTGCCATAAAAAGTCTTGGTCTTCATATTGATGCTGACCTCTCCATGCGCACCCAAATTGGCTCGGTGACATTGTCATTCTTTGTTCAATTGCGCGAACTGGGCAAGATCAGACTTTTTTTAGGAAGGAGGCCATCACCCACATTGCTATAGCCCTAATCCTTTCCAAAATTGATTATGGAAATGTCCTCTACATTGGACTCCCACAATTCCAGACAAATCGCTTGCAGATGATTCAAAATCAAGCGGCAAGGATCATCTATCTTAAGGACAGGTGATGTCATATCAGCCCCCTGCTTAGAGACCTCCACTCTCTCCCAGTGGACCAATGAGCCTTGTTCAAAGCTGGCTGTACACTCTTCGAAGCTATCCAAGACACAGGTGTTTATTAATCAATAAACACCTTCCCAAGCAGAGCTGGAGATCCTCGCACCGGAACCTTTTGACTGCGCCCATAATCCGTAGCATACGTGTTGGCGGGACTAGGTTTTCTTTCTTGGGTCCCTTCATCTGGAAAACTATCTGCGGTTCAGAAAACCGCTAAAGACCTGGCTCTTCACCGTGGCCTACAATTAGCTGTCTCGGGCTTAAAGGTGCATTCGTCTATCACTTCCACAGCACCAAGAAACCTGCTCATGTACGTGCGCTACACAAAATCCCATGTAACATAACATAACAATGAGGTGGAAGGAAATATCTCAACCCAATGTCATTTCAACTCCATTTAAAATGCTTGTTTTATTTGGAAATTCAAGGACAATTATTCTTGGATCAATGGTGAAAATGCTCCCCTGCCTGAATGCAGAATAATGTACTCTATATTGCCCAAAAGATGAAAGCACCCGTTTATACAATCCTGACAATGTGGTTGAGGTCACCCGAAAACAAGGAAGAGAGAAAACAGAAACCATGCATCAATATCCGTTCTGTAGTTGCAAATCAATCTGTGATCACAAGCATGGTCTTAATATCTAATCATGATGCCCTCCAAAAAGTAGTGGCCAACATAGTTTAGCAAATGAGTGAGCTAATTAGCTCGTAAGTACTCATTATCCCAGGAAGATCCATGTCACTACACCCTCTGCCGGAAATTCTGAAACACACGTTCTTCTGTGCCGCACTCTGCGGAAAATAACTGACTGTAAAGCACCAATGAAGGGTGGAAGTACCCACTGTCACTAAGCCAAAACTATATAGCATGTGTACACATACCTGCGAAAACCTACATTTGTTATATGTCCATTGATAACCTCTAGGACTCACTTGAGAGTCAATTGCTGTATATGCTATAAATCAAGAAAGATGAAACAACCTGTTTTACAACTCTGAATGTAGAGATATAAAACCTTCCAATAAAAATACGCATACCGCGGTCGCTCTGTGCTCTATATTAGATGCACCTGAGAAGGGTTTTTAGTTCAGGGATTAGTTGGGCGCTCAGCGGTTAAAGGTTAAGCGCTATTGAGTATAGTGTCAGAAACAACTAGATGTGATATGGTGCTAGCTAGGCAAGGAGTTAAGCTCTATAACCCCTTAATTGCGTGCGGAAAATCCACACCAAGTCAACAACAACAAATGCCTGAGCACACATAAAAGAAAATCAGGTTCAAGTGAATAGCCAATTGAAAAGATGCAATACGGGTAAAAGGAGGGGCCCCCAAGCACCCAAATCACGGCTGGTGGCAGAGAAAGTTCACCAGCCGTCGCTCTCTGATAGCCTGCTAACTCTCTATAGTACTATGGGGGGGGGAGGAATCAGGAGGGTGTAGGGACCTAAGCTCACTGATGGAGTCCCTGATAGATCTTTTAGAAGCTAGATTAACTAGGATCGAGGATAGAATTAGTAACATCGTAGTATCTATAGGGGCTGCGCGCGACAACCTGAGGGAGGTTTCAGTACGTTACGGGAACTCTGAAGATAGGTTGGGTAAAATTGAGGGGTTATTGGGAGAGTTACTTGGCTATGTCAAGGCTGATAAGGCGCAGGAGGTTAACAGAGGTTTGGGTGGAACTTCTGGCTCCATGGGGGCCTCTGCAGAAGGGGGGACAGTAATTAATGCTAATAGCAACCCATTCCTACCACTCGACTCAGGTATCCCACCAACCCATTCTGTTATTACCACAAGTTTACCTTTGGATGGTGGTAATACGCGTCCTGCATCAAATCCCTTCATCATACCGCCTCCTACTATTCCCCAAGATCCACCCCCTAACCAAAATAGGGGGAAGGCACCTGACTTGCCACAGCTGGGTCAAGCACAGCGAGGGAAAGATGGAAATAGAAGTAGGAAAGCAGCACACCTCCCCCCGGGGGCGGCCCGCTATGTAGTCAACCTCAGTGGTGTACCAGAACTTGAGGAAGCTGCAAGGGAAAATCCAGTTTCTTTAAAGAATAAGGTAATTAGTTGGCTCAATAGATATAGACCACTACCCCTAGGGATGCACAACGAAATTATCCTTGCAAGGAGAGTTCCCTGGGTGGGTGAGACAACAAAAAGAGGTAACGGGGACTGTGTGTTGGTAAATTTTAGAGACCCAAGGACAGTAAGTTTTATCTGCAACTGGGAAGGCCCATCACCCATGACGTCTATCCAAGCATTACCCCTGAGGGCATTTTATCCTGACAAACGTGAGCGGTTTGAGGAAGGGGGCAATGAGGGCTGGTCTTGGGTTCCTCCAAGAAGACAATATCGTGCAGCTAGGCCGGGGCCTCAGGGGGGAGCTTTTGGGAGGGGAGCCTGGAATCATCCTATCCCCAGTTCCCCTTACTTTCAATTCACCCACCCCAACCGGTTCGGTTGTTTGGATGAAGTGGATTGACAGTTGATGGATTGTAGCGCTGGGGTAAAGCAAACATATGATAGGGAATCACCAGAAGATAGTAGGAGTATTTTATTACCTCCTCCGGTGGAGTATCAGGTAGACTCCGCTCAGGAACGAGGTTTAAGTTCACCGAGAGTGGGCCAATCCATATCTGGAGAAAGCAGTGATCTTGGGCGTCTAGTACAATTGCAGGGCCAGGATAAAAGACCCGATGATAGCAGTTCAGTGGTGCATCAATACAGGAGTACCACACCGAACCGGGAGGTGGTCCCAGGTGTGGTGTCTATTCTTTCGTGGAATGTAGCCGGCCTGTCAAACAAACGGGACTCTCCCGAATGGGAGACATTCATAGAGTCCTTTGACATTTGCCTTTTACAAGAAACCTGGGCACGGGGAAGTAATTCCCGACCAGGCTATGCAACATTTTCAGTACCAGCCAAATGGGGGGGGAAGGGACGCCCGTCAGGTGGGTTACTGATATGGGTTGCTACCCACTTAGGGTGCAGGGCCAGGGCAGTCCAAACAAATTCTGAGGACTTCCAGTGTGTTGTATTAGACTGGGTGTCTGGCCAATCACTATTGCTGGTTAATGTGTATTCACGACCCGTGGGGCTATCAAGGACCTCGGGCACAATAGAGGAGCTGGCGGTGTTTTTAGATTCCTCCTCCCACTGTTCGTCTTACCTAGTGGGAGGGGATTTTAACAATCATTTTGAGCCGCGGCCGACCTTTATAGAGGGTGCAACTACTGAAGAGGATGATGTCTGGGGAATCCCACCCCCGGCAGGCCCTGTAGTAAAGGCGTGGTCCCCACTGGATGTGCAGATTACTTCCTTTACTTTGGCTAATTCACTGAGAGCCTGTAACGGGCGTATAAAAGGAGACATACCACCAAGGCCCACTTATAATAAACCAGGGCAAGAGTCTCGAATAGATTATATGCTGGTGGAATCCAGAGACTGGGAGAAAGTCAAGGACTTCCAGGTACTTACCAGATCGGACAGCAACCATAATGCGCTGGCGCTCAGGTTTGAAGTGCAGGGGGTAGTACCGGGGGAGCAGGAGTGTACTGCGAACTTGGCCCCAGATCTAATAGCAGCCAGCAACAGGCGGCGAATAAGATGGCCTAAAATAGTGGGAAACTTCGCTGATATCCAGAGATTGTACACTATACTGGTTCCAAGTTTAGAACAAGTGGAAAAATTATTACCCGGGTTACCGTCCCCGGAAGGACTAAGAGTACTGGCAGGTATCCACCAGGAGCTGGTCATGAACTTAGCTGAAGTCTTGAACCCTGTAGCGAAAACTAGGAATCTAAGGGGGATGCGCGCTTCATGGTTCAACGCTGAGTGTAGGAGAGCTAAGGCAGAACTCCTAAAGTCCCTCAAAGAACGGGAAAGTCCTAGTAAGATCAAGATTAGGCGAGTAATATATAAAAAGCTTATTCATAACGCCAAAATTGAATGGGGCTTTGAGATCTGGTCAGATATGAGGAGCGCTCTTCAATGGAGGGACGCCTGCAAATTCTGGCAAATTGTCCAATATGGGTCAGCTGAACCTACCAAAGCGGTCGAGGCTAATATTGCATCGTCCGTTTGGGAAGAACACTTCGCCTCTCTGTATAGAGCGGCTGATGTGGACCATATGGAAACCATGGAAGCCCCTGAGGGCACAGATCCTGCCTCGGATGCAGCACCTATGGGTATGTTTACATTGGGAGAGGTCAGCGCAGCAATCCTGGGTTTGTCAGCTGAAAAGGCCCTGGGGTTGGATAAACTCCCCGGGAACCTGTTTAAGCATGAGGTTGACATCTGGGCACCTTATCTCCAGGTGTTCTTTAACGCTATTCTTGAGGGTATGTCACTCCCCGCCACATGGCTGGGGGCTGAGATAGTCCCAATATTCAAGAAAGGGTGTCCATTGCTCCCAGCCAATTATAGGCCAATTAGTCTCCTGGATGTAACACAGAAACTGTTCTCCCGTCTGGTCCTTGACCGCTTACTAGAATGGGTTGTAGATAATGAAATACTGAGCCCGTTCCAAGCCGGGTTCAGATCTGGGGTCTCTACAATCGACCAGGTCTTTCGTTTGCCACTCATTTTTTGGAAAACGGTACAGTTGGAGGGTGGCAGCCTCTACACTGTATTCGTGGACCTGACAGCTGCGCTCGACCTTGTCCCGCGTAGTAACTTGTGGAGGGTCTTAGGCAAAATGGGTGTCCCGCCAAGTCTTTTGAAGGTGATAATTCGTCTTCACACAGACAATTACGCCCAGGTCAGGTGTGGCAGGTCTGGGGGCCTTTCTGGTAAATTTCCCGTTGGCAGGGGGGTAAGACAGGGGTGCGTGCTTGCACCAACCCTGTTTTGCCTCTACGTCAACGGGATAATCGACCATCTTAACAGGGTTGCAGATAGTGATGCTCCAAGGCTCGCTGGCAGCAGGGTGTCGACGATCATGTTCGCAGACGACACCCTGCTGCTTTCTAAATCCCCAATGGGTATACAGCGTGTCCTCAACGGGTTCGTGGATTTTTGCAGCGAACATGGGTTGGAAATTAACACCGGAAAGACGTAGTATATGGTCTTCAATCCAACTCCCAAATCCTGATTTGTACCGTCCATTGGCACGGTCAAACTCGAAAGGGTTTGTACTTTCGAATATCTGGGGGTCACCTTGAATGAAAACTTAGCCTGGGGCCACCAACAAGAAAAAGCGCACCTCAAATTAGTGCAGTTTGTAGGTGGGATTTCAAAGATGATAGAGAAGAACAAGTCATCGATGAAACCTGTTGGCCCATCCTTAGAGATTTATGAGATCCAGGCAAAAGGTGCGGCAATGTACGGCAGCGAATTGTGGGGACATCTACCATGTAATGATCTGTTAAAGTTGGAGAACAAGTTGATTAGGAGGCTTTTGTTACTCCCCCTTAGCACTCCATTAACCCCACTGAGGCTAGACTTAGGCTTGAGACCAATAGATGAAGAATTATCTCTGAGACCATTGATGTTCTGGCGCAGGATTTGGGCCACTCCAGAATTAGTTAGTTATAGGGAGGCCTTGCAAGAGATTCTTTCCCTCCCTAGAGCAGGCAGAATCCCCTGGCTTAAGTTTGTTAAATCGGGGCTGGAGAGTATTGGTTTACATACTGTATGGTCAAACCCTTTGGTCACCTGTCCAGTGCTGCCCAAGAAGCGAATGGCAAAAATTTACTACGATCATAAACTAGCGACATTAGTGCAAAATAAAAATATGGGGTCCTGCACCGAGTCTTTTCTGCTCTTTAAAGACTGCTACTGTTTCGAACCAGTCCTAGACATTATCTACCCGCCCCTCATAAGGAAGCTTTATGTGCAGTGGAGGCACGGGTCACTACCGATTCGTGCCCTCACAAGCAAGTGGAGTATGTCCACTGAGAGTAGCTGCCCTGGGTGCGGAGTGGATATAGAGACAGATATGCACATCCTCTTTTTCTGCCCAGTGAACAGCGGTGCAAGAAAGAAATGGATAGTACCACTGTGTAAAAATTTAGGCTTCTCTGAGTGTCTGGTGGCTTACAGGGTACTTAAAACTGACCTTGCTGAAAACATCGTGTTTGTTGTGGCAAAATACCTGGGCACTGTCTGGCATAGGAGGCGCTATTGTTTGAATGCAGCCCTTCGAAACTAGGCAGTAATTTACCAAGAATGTGCCCAACATGAGCATCTGATCGAATTAGTTTTATCTTTTTTAACTGTGGGAGTTTTTAATATTGTAAGACTACTTTTTTTAACACTGTATGACTGTATTGTTTTGTATCTTTTATGATCAACAATCATCGAAATAAAGATTATGAAATGAAAAATGAAAAGATGCAAAAAGTTTCATTCAGATGGAAGGAAAAAAGTGGAACAAACCAGCAGACACGTGTTTCATCGCACAATGGAGTTATGCTCCGCGACTACTTCAGGGCATATGACCGGTGATAATTCCAACCCAGCTGGGCTAAGGTGCTGCAGAATAAAGTATTCAGGATATCAACCTACAGTAGGATAAACGTAGGCGTAGCTGATGTTAAAGTCTGTTATCTCTAAGGTTTTTGTGCAAGTTTGGCTGAGAACGATAAGAGTATCTAATGTGACACATCAGGGTTCAGAGATTACAAATCTTGTCAAGGTTTGTAGAAGAGCAACCTCACGACTCCCCACTCGGTACCGGGTAGCGGACCTATATCAGTTATGGCTAGCATTACTCCATTGTGCGACAAAACACGTGTCGGCTGGTTTGTTCCATCTGCCCTTACTGTTGAAAAGAAATAAAAATAATCTACTTGATTGAACTTTGAATTGGATCCACCTCAAGAACTGTGCTCTATATTAAACTCCATGTCTCGAAAAACCACTTGCGTGTTCTACCGCAGGGTAGCAACGCTTTATGCATTAGGATTAGCGCTTCCTCTGAATCACTAAGCTGAACAACAAGCAGCCATATTAGCCCTGTGCGCACTTAAACAATCTCAGTTGCAAGACTGATTCATGGCATAATGTTGGCATCTTCCTTTTTTATTATGTAAATGGGACTAACAGTCCCTCAAGACACTGGAACTAACATTCCCGAAAGTCACTGAACCGATAATCACCATGTCGACAGTGTATACACTGGATACATGTGCCACTACTGGAACCACATAGGAAACTGACCTTACTCCAGTTCTAGCTCCTCGTACTAGAAGTAAAATTACTAAGGAGCATTTTTACGATGAAGTGAAAGAGCTTGGCATTTGTCTCCTTGGCTTAACGCCACGCTCTGCCACTTCTGAAACGCAGGGCTGCACCATATTTACAACAATATGATGCAGCCCTATGTGTCTCCCTGCGCTGGCGTTACATTTAGCAGCCTAGCACCAACGCAGGCACTCTTGCACCTCACTAACCACTGACACTTGGAATGGAGAATACAAATGCACCATATCTAACCACTGACACTTGGAATGGAGAATACAAATGCACCGTATCTAACCAGTGACACTTGGAATGGAGAATACAAATGCACCGTATCTAACCAGTGACATTTGGAATGGAGAATAGAAATGCACTATATCTAACCAGTGACACTTGGAATGGAGAATACAAATGCACCGTATCTAACCAGTGACACTTGGAATGGAGAATACAAAGGCACCGTATCTAACCAGTGACACTTGGAATGGAGAATACAAATGCACCATATCTACCCAGTGACACTTGGAATGGAGAATACAAATGCACCGTATCTAACCCCTGACACTTGGAATGGAGAATACAAATGCACCATATCTAAAAAGTGACACTTGGAATGGAGAATACAAATGCACCATATCTAACCAGAGACACTTGGAATGGAGAATACAAATGCACCATATCTAACCGGAGACACTTGGAATGGAGAATACAAATGCACCACATCTAACCAGTGACACTTGGAATGGAGAATACAAATGCACCATATCTAACCCCTGACACTTGGAATGGAGAATACAAATGCACCATATCTACCCAGTGACACTTGAAATGGAGAAAACAAATGCACCATATCTAACCCCTGACACTTTGAATGAAGAATACAAATGCACCATATCTACCCAGTGACACTTGGAATGGAGAATACAAATGCACCATATCTAACCAGAGACACTTGGAATGGAGAATACAAATGCACCATATCTAACCAGAGACACTTGGAATGGAGAATACAAATGCACCATATCTAAAAAGTAACACTTGGAATGGAGAATACAAATGCACCATATCTAAAAAGTAACACTTGGAATGGAGAATACTAATGCACCATATCTAACCAGTGACACTTGAAATGGAGAATACAAATGCACCATATCTACCCAGTGACACTTGGAATGGAGAATACAAATGCACCATATCTAACCAGTGACACTTGGAATGGAGAATACAAATGCACCATATCTAACCAGATACACTTGGAATGGAGAATACAAATGGACCATATCTAAAAAGTAACACTTGGAATGGAGAATACAAATGCACCATATCTAACCAGTGACACTTGGAATGGAGAATACAAATGCACAATATCTAACCAGTGACACCTGGAATGGAGAATACAAATGCACCATATCTAACCAGTGACATTTGGAATGGAGAATACAAATGCACCGTATCTAACCAGTGACACTTGGAATGGAGAATACAAATGCACCATATCTACCCAGTGACACTTGGAATGGAGAATACAAATGCACCGTATCTAACCCCTGACACTTGGAATGGAGAATACAAATGCACCATATCTAAAAAGTGACACTTGTAATGGAGAATACAAATGCACCATATCTAACCAGAGACACTTGGAATGGAGAATACAAATGCACCATATCTAACCGGAGACACTTGGAATGGAGAATACAAATGCACCACATCTAACCAGTGACACTTGGAATGGAGAATACAAATGCACCATATCTACCCAGTGACACTTGAAATGGAGAAAACAAATGCACCATATCTAACCCCTGACACTTTGAATGGAGAATACAAATGCACCATATCTACCCAGTGACACTTGGAATGGAGAAAACAAATGCACCATATCTACCCAGTGACACTTGGAATGGAGAAAACAAATGCACCATATCTAACCAGGGACACTTGGAATGGAGAATACAAATGCACCATATCTAACCAGTGACACCTGGAATGGAAAATACAAATGCACCATATCTAACCAGAGACACTTGGAATGGAGAATACAAATGCACCATATCTAAAAAGTAACACTTGGAATGGAGAATACAAATGCACCATATCTAAAAAGTAACACTTGGAATGGAGAATACTAATGCACCATATCTAACCAGTGACACTTGAAATGGAGAATACAAATGCACCATATCTACCCAGTGACACTTGGAATGGAGAATACAAATGCACCATATCTAACCAGTGACACCTGGAATGGAGAATACAAACGCACCATATCTAAAAAGTAACACTTGGAATGGAGAATACAAATGCACCATATCTAACCAGTGACACTTGGAATGGAGAATACAAATGCACAATATCTAACCAGTGACACCTGGAATGGAGAATACAAATGCACCATATCTAACCAGTGACATTTGGAATGGAGAATACAAATGCACCATATCTAAAAAGTAACACTTGGAATGGAGAATACAAATGCACCATATCTTACCAGTGACACTTGGAATGGAGAATACAAATGCACCATATCTAACCAGTGACACTTGGAATGGAGAAAACAAATGCACCATATCTAACCAGTGACACTTGGAATGGAAAATACAAACGCACCATATCTAACCAGAGACACTTGGAATGGAAAATAAAAACGCACCATATCTAACCAGAGACACTTGGAATGCAGAATACAAATGCACCATATCTAACCAGTGATACTTGGAACGGAGAATACAAACGCACCATATCTAACCAGAGACACTTGGAATGCAGAATACAAATGCACCATATCTAACCAGTGACACCTGGAATGGAGAATACAAATGCACCATATCTAAAAAGTAACACTTGGAATGAAGAATACAAATGCACCATATCTAACCAGTGATACTTGGAACGGAGAATACAAACGCACCATATCTAACCAGAGACACTTGGAATGCAGAATACAAATGCACCATATCTAACCAGTGACACCTGGAATGGAGAATACAAATGCACCATATCTAAAAAGTAACACTTGAAATGGAGAATACAAATGCACCATATCTAACCAGAGACACTTGGAATGGAAAATACAAACGCACCATATCTAACCAGAGACACTTGGAATGGAGAAAACAAATGCACCATATCTAACCAGTGACACCTGGAATGGAGAATACAAATGCACCATATCTAAAAAGTGACACTTGTAATGGAGAATACAAATGCACCATATCTAACCAGAGACACTTGGAATGGAGAATACAAATGCACCATATCTAACCGGAGACACTTGGAATGGAGAATACAAATGCACCACATCTAACCAGTGACACTTGGAATGGAGAATACAAATGCACCATATCTACCCAGTGACACTTGAAATGGAGAAAACAAATGCACCATATCTAACCCCTGACACTTTGAATGGAGAATACAAATGCACCATATCTACCCAGTGACACTTGGAATGGAGAAAACAAATGCACCATATCTAACCAGGGACACTTGGAATGGAGAATACAAATGCACCATATCTAACCAGTGACACCTGGAATGGAAAATACAAATGCACCATATCTAACCAGAGACACTTGGAATGGAGAATACAAATGCACCATATCTAAAAAGTAACACTTGGAATGGAGAATACAAATGCACCATATCTAAAAAGTAACACTTGGAATGGAGAATACTAATGCACCATATCTAACCAGTGACACTTGAAATGGAGAATACAAATGCACCATATCTACCCAGTGACACTTGGAATGGAGAATACAAATGCACCATATCTAACCAGTGACACCTGGAATGGAGAATACAAACGCACCATATCTAAAAAGTAACACTTGGAATGGAGAATACAAATGCACCATATCTAACCAGTGACACTTGGAATGGAGAATACAAATGCACAATATCTAACCAGTGACACCTGGAATGGAGAATACAAATGCACCATATCTAACCAGTGACATTTGGAATGGAGAATACAAATGCACCATATCTAAAAAGTAACACTTGGAATGGAGAATACAAATGCACCATATCTTACCAGTGACACTTGGAATGGAGAATACAAATGCACCATATCTAACCAGTGACACTTGGAATGGAGAAAACAAATGCACCATATCTAACCAGTGACACTTGGAATGGAAAATACAAACGCACCATATCTAACCAGAGACACTTGGAATGGAAAATAAAAACGCACCATATCTAACCAGAGACACTTGGAATGCAGAATACAAATGCACCATATCTAACCAGTGATACTTGGAACGGAGAATACAAACGCACCATATCTAACCAGAGACACTTGGAATGCAGAATACAAATGCACCATATCTAACCAGTGACACCTGGAATGGAGAATACAAATGCACCATATCTAAAAAGTAACACTTGGAATGAAGAATACAAATGCACCATATCTAACCAGTGATACTTGGAACGGAGAATACAAACGCACCATATCTAACCAGAGACACTTGGAATGAAGAATACAAATGCACCATATCTAACCAGTGACACCTGGAATGGAGAATACAAATGCACCATATCTAAAAAGTAACACTTGAAATGGAGAATACAAATGCACCATATCTAACCAGAGACACTTGGAATGGAAAATACAAACGCACCATATCTAACCAGAGACACTTGGAATGGAGAAAACAAATGCACCATATCTAACCAGTGACACCTGGAATGGAGAATACAAATGCACCATATCTAAAAAGTAACACTTGAAATGGAGAATACAAATGCACCATATCTAACCAGAGACACTTGGAATGGAAAATACAAACGCACAATATCTAACCAGAGACACTTGGAATGGAGAATACAAATGCACCATATCTAACCAGTGACACTTGGAATGGAGAAAACAAATGCACCATATCTAACCAGTGACACCTGGAATGGAGAATACAAATGCACCATATCTAAAAAGTAACACTTGAAATGGAGAATACAAATGCACCATATCTAACCAGAGACACTTGGAATGGAAAATACAAACGCACAATATCTAACCAGAGACACTTGGAATGGAGAATACAAATGCACCATATATACCCAGTGACACTTGGAATGGAGAAAACAAATGCACCATATCTAAAAAGTAACACTTGAAATGGAGAATACAAATGCACCATATCTAACCAGTGACACCTGGAATGGAGAATACAAATGCACCATATCTAACCCCTGACACTTGGAATGGAGAATACAAATGCACAATATCTAACCAGTGACACCTGGAATGGAGAATACAAATGCACCATATCTACCCAGTGACACTTGGAATGGAGAAAACAAATGCACCATATCTAAAAAGTAACACTTGAAATGGAGAATACAAATGCACCATATCTAACCAGTGACACCTGGAATGGAGAATACAAATGCATCATATCTAACCATATACACTTGGAATGGAGAATACAAATGCACCATATCTAACCAGAGACACTTGGAATGGAGAATACAAATGCACCATATCTAACCAGAGACACTTGGAATGGAGAATACAAATGCACAATATCTAACCAGTGACACCTGGAAGGGAGAATACAAATGCACCATATCTAAAAAGTAACACTTGGAATGGAGAATACAAATGCACCATATCTAACCAGTGACACTTGGAATGGAGAATACAAATGCACCATATCTAACCAGATACACTTGGAATGGAGAATACAAATGCACCATATCTAACCAGAGACACTTGGAATGGAGAATACAAATGCACAATATCTAACCAGTGACACCTGGAATGGAGAATACAAATGCACCATATCTAAAAAGTAACACTTGGAATGGAGAATACAAATGCACCATATCTAACCAGTGACACTTGGAATGGAGAATACAAATGCACCATATCTAACCAGTGACACTTGGAATGGAGAATACAAATGCACAATATCTAACCAGTGACACCTGGAATGGAGAATACAAATGCACCATATCTAACCAGTGACACTTGGAATGGAAAATACAAATGCACCATATCTAAAAAGTAACACTTGGAATGGAGAATACAAATGCACCATATCTAACCAGTGACACTTGGAATGGAGAATACAAATGCACAATATCTAACCAGTGACACCTGGAATGGAGAATACAAATGCACCATATCTAACCAGTGACACTTGGAATGGAAAATACAAACGCACCATATCTTACCAGAGACACTTGGAATGCAGAATACAAATGCACCATATCTAACCAGTGACACTTGGAACGGAGAATACAAACGCACCATATCTAACCAGAGACACTGGGAATGGAGAATACAAATGCACCATATCTAACCAGAGACACTTGGAATGCAGAATACAAATGCACCATATCTAACCAGTGACACCTGGAATGGAGAATACAAATGCACCATATCTAAAAAGTAACACTTGGAATGGAGAATACAAATGCACCATATCCAACCAGTGACACTTGGAATGGAGAATACAAATGCACTATATCTAACCCCTGACACTTGGAACGGAGAATACAAATGCACCATATCTAACCAGAGACACTTGGAATGCAGAATACAAATGCACCATATCTAACCAGTGACACCTGGAATGGAGAATACAAATGCACCATATCTAAAAAGTAACACTTGGAATGGAGAATACAAATGCACCATATCTAAAAAGTAACACTTGGAATGGAGAATACAAATGCACCATATCTACCAAGTGACACTTGGAATGGAGAAAACAAATGCACCATATCTAAAAAGTAACACTTGAAATGGAGAATACAAATGCACCAAATCTAACCATAGACACTTGGAATGGAGAATACAAATGCACCATTTCTAACCAGAGACACTTGGAATGGAGAATACAAATGCACCATATCTAACCAGAGACACTTGGAATGGAGAATACAAATGCACCATATCTAACCAGAGACACTTGGAATGGAGAATACAAATGCACCATATCTAACCAGTGACACCTGGAATGGAGAATACAAATGCACCATATCTAACCAGTGACAGTTGGAATGGAGAATACAAATGCACCATATCTAACCAGATACACTTGGAATGGAGAGTACAAATGCACCATATCTAACCAGATACACTTGGAATGGAGAATACAAATGCACCATATCTAACCAGTGACACCTGGAATGGAGAATACAAATGCACCATATCTAACCAGTGACAGTTGGAATGGAGAATACAAATGCACCATATCTAACCAGTGACACCTGGAATGGAGAATACAAATGCACCATATCTAACCAGTGACAGTTGGAATGGAGAATACAAATGCACCATATCTAACCAGAGACACTTGGAATGGAGAATACAAATGCACCATATCTAACCAGTGACAGTTGGAATGGAGAATACAAATGCACCATATCTAACCAGTGACACCTGGAATGGAGAATACAAATGCACAATATCTAACCAGTGACACCTGGAATGGAGAATACAAATGCACCATATCTAACCATTGACAGTTGGAATGGAGAATACAAATGCACCATATCTAACCACTGACACTTGGAATGGAGAATACAAATGCACCATATCTAACCAGTGACACCTGGAATGGAGAATACAAATGCACAATATCTAACTAGCGACACCTGGAATGGAGAATACAAATGCACCATATCTAACCAGATACACTTGGAATGGAGAATACAAATGCACCATATCTAACCAGATACACTTGGAATGGAGAATACAAATGCACCATATCTAACCATTGACAGTTGGAATGGAGAATACAAATGCACCATATCTAACCAGTGACACTTGGAATGGAGAATACAAATGCACCGTATCTAACCCCTGACACTTGGAATGGAGAATACAAATGCACCATATCTAACCACTGACACTTGGAATGGAGAATACAAATGCACCATATCTAAGCAGTGACACTTGGAATGGAGAATACAAATGCACCATATCTAACCAGATACACTTGGAATGGAGAATACAAATGCACCATATCTAACCAGAGACACTTGGAATGGGGAATACAAATGCACCATATCTAACCAGTGACACTTGGAATGGAGAATACAAATGCACCATATCTAACCAGTGACACTTGGAATGGGGAATACAAATGCAACATATCTAACCAGTGACACTTGGATTGGAGAATACAAATGCACCATATCTAACCAGTGACACTTGGAATGGAGAATACAAATGCACCATATCTAAGCAGTGACACTTGGAATGGAGAATACAAATGCACCATATCTAAGCAGTGACACTTGGAATGGAGAATACAAATGCACCATATCTAACCAGATACACTTGGAATGGAGAATACAAATGCACCATATCTAACCAGTGACACTTGGAATGGATAATACAAATGCACCATATCTAAGCAGAGATACTTGAAATGGAGAATACAAATGCACCATATCTAAAAAGTAACACTTGGAATGGAGAATACAAATGCACCATATCTAAAAAGTAACACTTGAAATGGAGAATACAAATGCACCATATCTAACCAGATACACTTGGAATGGAGAATACAAATGCACCAAATCTAACCAGTGACACTTGGAATGGAGAATACAAATGCACCATATCTAAGCAGAGATACTTGAAATGGAGAATACAAATGCACCATATCTAAAAAGTAACACTTGGAATGGAGAATACAAATGCACCATATCTAAAAAGTAACACTTGAAATGGAGAATAAAAAAGCACCATATCTAACCAGTGACACTTGGAATGGAGAATACAAATGCACCATATCTAACCAGAGACACTTGGAATGGAGAATACAAATGCACCACATCTTTACAGATAGGGCACATGTGTGTGTCTCTCATCCTGTGCTGCAAGGCAGCCAGCAGCTCTAGTGCAGAGTTGACTTGAGTCAAAAATAGTAAATCTGGGCCTCAGTCTCGCCTAATCTATCTTTACCTGTTAATGACTTTCACTTGTCTTCATTCACATGCTTACACACACCGATGCACTCACTCACACACACAGACGCTCCCTCATAAACACTCTCTCTCACTTAAGAGTACTCTCACTTGCAAGCACACCCAAAACATACATTTAAAACCATTTTTACTTCCCACAGCTACCACCAAGGTCCTAAGGGTTGTCCGTCTTTTTATTGCACTAAAAGTGAACAATAGAATATCATTAAAGGGCAGCATAGAAGCATTGTAGGAATCTTGCCACTGCCTTTGTCCCTTCTGAGGCCAGGGGTCTCAGAGACAGTGCAAGAGTCACAAGGAGCAAGCCAGGAGTCACAGCTGCTGCCCGAGGCGACCCTTCAACGCCATCTCTTGAGAGGAGGCGGGAGGGAGGGTGGCTAGCTCCTGCAGTGTTTCAGGAGATGTCTGGACTTGTTTCTTGCCCTCAGGCAGAGGCCACATCTGTCTGCTCCAGATGTTTCTAGCCTTAGTCTCACCTCACCACGGGATTTAAAAGCGAGGCTCAGTGGGTCCAGTGTTTGTGGCAGCAGTAACTCCCAGTCCAAATACTAGAATACTCATAATGGCCCCGGCAGTTTACTCCTCCCCCCAAGGATATTGCTCCAGCTCAGTTGTCATGAGGGACATTCGGTTACTATTCCCCCCCTCCTCCCCCCCTCAAACACATACAGAAATACTGTCAGTTGGCAAAACAATATTAAAAATGTATTTCCCATAAATGTAGGTTATCAGTTAAAAAGTAGAAGATTGTTCTTAAAATAAAATGTAACTTTTAAAGATCATACCGATTGCAGCATTGACTTCAGACTTTCCTTTGGGGAACCATCAACAACTCGAGAAGCCACAGGGTCTACAGTCACAGAGATGGAAAACACATATTTAGATCAGTCACAAACAGAAATACGTTTTACAAATAACAATGAAGAATGTGTTTCCTTCTGGGGTTTCTTGTCCTCAACTGTAATTACCACATCTTTTATGTGAGGGGCCAATAGGACTTCACTGTATCCTGAGTGAGGATCTGTTATAACTGTGGTGCTCTGTGCTGAAGTGCTGTGTGTTCTCCATGGGTGCCTGCTCTGTGGGGCTGCTGTACATGGGTCTGGGTGTCCTGCATGGGTGCCTGCTCTGTGGGGCTGCTGTACATGGGTCTGGGTGTCCTGCATGGGTGCCTGCTCTCTGGGGCTGCTGTACATGGGTCTGGGTGTCCTGCATGGGTGCCTGCTCTCTGGGGCTGCTGTACATGGGTCAGGGTGTCCTGCATGGGTGCCTGCTCTGTGGGGCTGCTATACATGGGTCTGGGTGTCCTGCATGGGTGCTGCTCTGTGGGGCTGCTGTACATGGGTCTGGGTGTCCTGCATTGGTGCCTGCTCTGTGGGGCTGCTGTACATGGGTCTGGGTGTCCTGCATGGGTGCCTGCTCTGTGAAGCTGCTGTACATGGGTCTGGGTGTCCTGCATGTGTGCCTGCTCTGTGGGGCTGCTGTACATGGGTTTGGGTGTTCTGCATGGGTGCCTGCTCTGTGGGGCTGCTGTACATCGGTCTGGGTGTCCTGCATGTGTGCCTTCTCTGTGGGGCTGCTGTACATGGGTCTGTGTGTTCTGCATGGGTGCTTCTCTGTGGGGCTACCGTACATGGGTCTGGGTGTCCTGCATGGGTGCCTGCTCTGTGGGGCTGCTGTACATGGGTCTGGGTGTTCTGCATGGGTGCCTGCTCTGTGGGGCTGCTGTACATGGGTCTGGGTGTCCTGCATGGGTGCCTGCTCTGTGGGGCTGCTGTACATGGGTGTGGGTGTCCCGCATGGGGCCTGCCCTGTGGGGCTGCTGTACATGGGTCAGGGTGTCCTGCATGGGTGCTGCTCTCTGGGGCTGCTGTACATGGGTCTGGGTGTCCTGCATGGGTGCTGCTCTGTGGGGCTGCTGTACATGGGTCTTGGTGTTCTGCATGGGTGCCTGCTCTCTGGGGCTGCTGTACATGGTTCTGGGTGTCCTGCATGGGTGCCTGCTCTGTGGGGCTGCTGTACATGGGTCTGGGTGTCCTGCATGGGTGCTGCTCTGTGGGGCTGCTGTACATGGGTCTGGGTGTTCTGCATGGGTGCCTGCTCTCTGGGGCTGCTGTACATGGGTCTTGGCGTTCTGCATGGGTGCCTGCTCTCTGGGGCTGCTGTACATGGTTCTGGGTGTCCTGCTTGGGTGCCTGCTCTGTGGGGCTGCTGTACATGGGTCTGGGTGTCCTGCATGGGTGCTGCTCTGTGGGGCTGCTGTACATGGGTCAGTGTGTCCTGCATGGGTGCCTGCTCTGTGGGGCTGCTGTACATGAGTCTGGGTGTCCTGCATGTGTGCCTGCACTGTGGGGCTACTGTACATGGGTCTGGGTGTCCTGCGTGGGTGCCTGCTTTCTGGGGCTGCTGTACATGGGTCTGGGTGTCCTGCATGGGTGCTGCTCTGTGAAGCTGCTGTACATGGGTCTGGGTGTCCTGCATGTGTGCCTGCTCTGTGGGGCTGCTGTACATGGGTCTGGGTGTTCTGCATGGGTGCCTGCTCTGTGGGGCTGCTGTACATCGGTCTGGGTGTCCTGCATGTGTGCCTGCTCTGTGGGGCTGCTGTACATGGGTCTGTGTGTTCTGCATGGGTGCTGCTCTCTGGGGCTGCTGTACATGGGTCTGTGTGTTCTGCATGGGTGCTGCTCTGTGGGGCTGCTGTACATGGGTCTGGGTGTCCTGCATGGTTGCTGCTCTCTGGGGCTGCTGTACATGGGTCTGGGTGTCCTGCATGGGTGCCTGCTCTGTGGGGCTGCTGTACATGGGTCTGGGTGTCCTGCATGTGTGCCTGCTCTGTGGGGCTGATGTACATGGGTCTGGGTGTCCTGCATGGGTGCTGCTCTCTGGGGCTGCTGTACATGGGTCTGGATGTCCTGCATGGGTGCCTGCTCTGTGGGGCTGCTGTACATGGGTCTGGGTGTCCTGCATGGGTGCCTGCTCTGTGGGGCTGCTGTACATGTGTCCGGGTGTCCTGCATGGGTGCTGCTCTGTGGGGCTGCTGTACATGGGTCTGTGTGTTCTGCATGGGTGCCTGCTCTGTGGGGCTGCTGTACATGGGTCTGGGTGTCCTGCATGGGTGCCTGCTCTGTGGGGCTGCTGTACATGGGTCTGGGTGTCCCGCATGGGGCCTGCCCTGTGGGGCTGCTGTACATGGGTCTGGGTGTCCTGCATGTGTGCTGCTCTCTGGGGCTGCTGTACATGGGTCTGGGTGTCCTGCATGTGTGCTGCTCTCTGGGGCTGCTGTACATGGGTCTGGGTGTCCTGCATGGGTGCCTGCTCTGTGGGGCTGCTGTACATGGGTCTGGGTGTCCTGCATGGGTGCCTGCTCTCTGGGGCTGCTGTACATGTCTCTGGGTGTCCTGCATGGGTGCCTGCTCTGTGGGGATGCTGTACATGGGTCTGGGTGTCCTGCATGGGTGCCTGCTCTGTGGGGATGCTGTACATGGGTCTGGGTGTCCTGCATGGGTGCTGCTCTCTGGGGCTGCTGTACATGGCTCTGGGTGTCCTGCATTGGTGCCTGCTCTGTGGGGCTGCTGTACATGGGTCTGGGTGTCCTGCATGGGTGCCTGCTCTCTGGGGCTGCTGTACATGGGTCTGTGTGTCCTGCATGGGTGCCTGCTCTGTGGGGCTGCTGTACATGGGTCTGGGTGTCCTGCATGGGTGCCTGCTTTGTGGGGCCGCTGTACATGGGTTGGGTGTTTTGCATGGGGGCCTGCTCTCTGGGGCTGCTCTACATGGGTCTGGGTGTCCTGCATGGGTGCCTGCTCTCTGGGGCTGCTGTACATGGGTCTGGGTGTCCTGCATGGGTGCGCGCTCTGTGGGGCTGCTGTACATGGGTCTGGGTGTCCTGCATGGGTGCCTGCTCCCTGGGGCTGCTGTACATGGGTCTGTGTATTCTGCATGGGTGCCTGCTCTGTGGGGCTGCTGTACATGGGTCTGGGTGTCCTGCATGGATGCCTGCTCTGTGGGGCTGCTGTACATGGCTCTGGGGGTTCTGCATGTGTGCCTGCTCTCTGGGGCTGCTGTACATGGGTCTGGGTGTCCTGCATGTGTGCCTGCTCTCTGGGGCTGCTGTACATGGGTCTGGGTGTCCTGCATGGGTGCCTGCTCTCTGGGGCTGCTGTACATGGGTCCGGGTGTTCTGCATGGGTGCCTGCTCTGTGGGGTTGCTGTACATGGGTCTGGGTGTCCTGCATGGGTGCTGCTCTCTGGGGCTGCTGTACATGGTTCTGGGTGTCCTGCATGGGTGCCTGCTCTGTGCGGCTGCTGTACATGGGTCTGGGTGTCCTGCATGGGTGCTGCACTCTGGGGCTGCTGTACATGGGTCTGGGTGTTCTGCATGGGTGCCTGCTCTGTGGGGCTGCTGTACATGGGTCTGGGTGTCCTGCATGGGTGCTGCTCTGTGGGGCTGCTGTACATGGCTCTGGGTGTCCTGCATGGGTGCCTGCTCTGTGGGGCTGCTGTACATGGGTCTGTGTGTTCTGCGAGGGTGCCTGCTCTGTGGGGCTGTTTTACATGGGTCTGGGTGTCCTGCATGGGAGCCTGCCCTGTGGGGCTGCTGTACATGGGTCTGGGTGTCCTGCATGGGTGCCTGCTCTGTGGGGCTGCTGTACATGGGTCTGTGTTTCCTGCGTGGGTGCTGCTCTGTGGGGCTGCTGTACATGGGTCTGGGTGTTCTTCATGGGTGCCTGCTCTCTAGGGCTGCTGTACATGGGTCTGGGTGTCCTGCGTGGGTGCTGCTCTGTGGGGCTGCTGTACATGGGTCTGGGTGTTCTTCATGGGTGCCTGCTCTCTGGGGCTGCTGTACATGGGTCTGGGTGTCCTGCATGGGTGCCTGCTCTGTGGGGCTGCTGTACATGGCTCTGGGTGTCCAGCATGGGGGCTGCTCTCTGGGGCTGCTGTACATGGGTCTGGGTGTCCTGCATGGGTGCCTGCTCTGTGGGGCTGCTGTACATGGGTCTGGGTGTCCTGCATGGTTGCCTGCTCTGTGGGGCTGCTGTACATGGGTCTGTGTTTCCTGCGTGGGTGCTGCTCTGTGGGGCTGCTGTACATGGGTCTGGGTGTTCTTCATGGGTGCCTGCTCTCTAGGGCTGCTGTACATGGGTCTGGGTGTCCTGCGTGGGTGCTGCTCTGTGGGGCTGCTGTACATGGGTCTGGGTGTTCTTCATGGGTGCCTGCTCTCTGGGGCTGCTGTACCTGGGTCTGGGTGTCCTGCATGGGTGCCTGCTCTCTGGGGCTGCTGTACATGTCTCTGGGTGTCCTGCATGGTGCCTGCTCTGTGGGGATGCTGTACATGGGTCTGGGTGTCCTGCATGGGGGCTGCTCTGTGGGGCTGCTGTACATGGGTCTGGGTGTTCTGCATGGGTGCTGCTCTCTGGGTCTGCTGTACATGGGTCTGGGTGTCCTGCATGGGTGCCTGCTCTGTGGGGCTGCTGTACATGTGTCTGGGTGTCCTGCATGGTTGCCTGCTCTGTGGGGCTGCTGTACATGGGTCTGGGTGTCCTGCATGGGTGCCTGCTCTGTGGGGCTGCTGTACAAGGGTTTGGGTGTCTTGCATGGGTGCCTGCTCTGTGGGGCCGCTGTACATGGGTCTGGGTGTCCTGCATGGGTGCCTGCTCTCTGAGGCTGCTGTACAAGGGTCTGGGTGTCTTGCATGGGTGCCTGCTCTGTGGGGCCGCTGTACATGGGTCTGGGTGTCCTGCATGGGTGCTGCTCTGTGGGGCTGCTGTACATGGGTCTGGGTGTCCTGCATTGGTGCCTGCTCTGTGGGGCTGCTGTACATGGGTCTGGGTGTCCTGCATGGGTGCCTGCTCTGTGATGCTGCTGTACATGGGTCTGGGTGTCCTGCATGTGTGCCTGCTCTCTGGGGCTGCTGTACATGTGCCTGGGTGTCCTGCATGGGTGCCTGCTCTGTGGGGCTGCTGTACATGGCTCTGGGGGTTCTGCATGTGTGCCTGCTCTCTGGGGCTGCTGTACATGGGTCTGGGTGTCCTGCATGGGTGCCTGCTCTGTGGGGCTGCTGTACATGGGTCAGTGTGTTCTGCATGGGTGCCTGCTCTGTGGGGCTGCTGTACATGGGTCTGGGTGTCCTGCATGTGTGCCTGCTCTGTGGGGCTGCTGTACATGGGTATGGGAGTCCTGCATGGGTGCCTGCTCTGTGGGGCTGCTGTACATGGGTCTGTGTGTCCTGCATGGGTGCCTGCTCTGTGGGGCTGCTGTACATCGGTCTGGGTGTCCTGCATGTGTGCCTTCTCTGTGGGGCTGCTGTACATGGGTCTGTGTGTTCTGCATGGGTGCTTCTCTGTGGGGCTACCGTACATGGGTCTGGGTGTCCTGCATGGGTGCCTGCTCTGTGGGGCTGCTGTACATGGGTCTGGGTGTTCTGCATGGGTGCCTGCTCTGTGGGGCTGCTGTACATGGGTCTGGGTGTCCTGCATGGGTGCCTGCTCTGTGGGGCTGCTGTACATGGGTGTGGGTGTCCCGCATGGGGCCTGCCCTGTGGGGCTGCTGTACATGGGTCAGGGTGTCCTGCATGGGTGCTGCTCTCTGGGGCTGCTGTACATGGGTCTGGGTGTCCTGCATGGGTGCTGCTCTGTGGGGCTGCTGTACATGGGTCTTGGTGTTCTGCATGGGTGCCTGCTCTGTGGGGCTGCTGTACATGGGTCTGGGTGTCCTGCATGGGTGCTGCTCTGTGGGGCTGCTGTACATGGGTCTGGGTGTTCTACATGGGTGCCTGCTCTCTGGGGCTGCTGTACATGGGTCTTGGCGTTCTGCATGGGTGCCTGCTCTCTGGGGCTGCTGTACATGGTTCTGGGTGTCCTGCATGGGTGCCTGCTCTGTGGGGCTGCTGTACATGGGTCTGGGTGTCCTGCATGGGTGCTGCTCTGTGGGGCTGCTGTACATGGGTCAGTGTGTCCTGCATGGGTGCCTGCTCTGTGGGGCTGCTGTACATGAGTCTGGGTGTCCTGCATGTGTGCCTGCACTGTGGGGCTACTGTACATGGGTCTGGGTGTCCTGCGTGGGTGCCTGCTTTCTGGGGCTGCTGTACATGGGTCTGGGTGTCCTGCATGGGTGCTGCTCTGTGAAGCTGCTGTACATGGGTCTGGGTGTCCTGCATGTGTGCCTGCTCTGTGGGGCTGCTGTACATGGGTCTGGGTGTTCTGCATGGGTGCCTGCTCTGTGGGGCTGCTGTACATCGGTCTGGGTGTCCTGCATGTGTGCCTGCTCTGTGGGGCTGCTGTACATGGGTCTGTGTGTTCTGCATGGGTGCTGCTCTCTGGGGCTGCTGTACATGGGTCTGTGTGTTCTGCATGGGTGCTGCTCTGTGGGGCTGCTGTACATGGGTCTGGGTGTCCTGCATGGGTGCTGCTCTCTGGGGCTGCTGTACATGGGTCTGGGTGTCCTGCATGGGTGCCTGCTCTGTGGGGCTGCTGTACATGGGTCTGGGTGTCCTGCATGTGTGCCTGCTCTGTGGGGCTGCTGTACATGGGTCTGGGTGTCCTGCATGGGTGCTGCTCTCTGGGGCTGCTGTACATGGGTCTGGATGTCCTGCATGGGTGCCTGCTCTGTGGGGCTGCTGTACATGGGTCTGGGTGTCCTGCATGGGTGCCTGCTCTGTGGGGCTGCTGTACATGTGTCCGGGTGTCCTGCATGGGTGCCTGCTCTGTGGGGCTGCTGTACATGGGTCTGGGTGTTCTGCATGGGGCTGCTCTGTGGGGCTGCTGTACAAGGGTCTGGGTGTCCTGCATGGGTGCCTGCTCCGTGGGGCTGCTGTACAAGGGTCTGGGTGTCCTGCATGGGTGCTGCTCTCTGGGGCTGCTGTACATGGGTCTGGGTGTCCTGCATGGGTGCCTGCTCTCTGGGGCTGCTGTACATGTCTCTGGGTGTCCTGCATGGGTGCCTGCTCTGTGGGGCTGCTGTACATGGGTCTGGGTGTCCTGCATGGGGGCTGCTCTGTGGGGCTGCTGTACATGGGTCTGGGTGTTCTGCATGGGTGCTGCTCTCTGGGTCTGCTGTACATGGGTCTGGGTGTCCTGCATGGGTGCCTGCTCTGTGGGGCTGCTGTACATGTGTCTGGGTGTCCTGCATGGTTGCCTGCTCTGTGGGGCTGCTGTACATGGGTCTGGGTGTCCTGCATGGTTGCCTGCTCTGTGGGGCTGCTGTACATGGGTCTGGGTGTCCTGCATGGGTGCCTGCTCTGTGGGGCCGCTGTACATGGGTCTGGGTGTCCTGCATGGGTGCCTGCTCTCTGAGGCTGCTGTACAAGGGTCTGGGTGTCTTGCATGGGTGCCTGCTCTGTGGGGCCGCTGTACATGGGTCTGGGTGTCCTGCATGGGTGCTGCTCTGTGGGGCTGCTGTACATGGGTCTGGGTGTCCTGCATTGGTGCCTGCTCTGTGGGGCTGCTGTACATGGGTCTGGGTGTCCTGCATGGGTGCCTGCTCTGTGAAGCTGCTGTACATGGGTCTGGGTGTCCTGCATGTGTGCCTGCTCTGTGGGGCTGCTGTACATGGGTCTGGGTGTCCTGCATGGGTGCCTGCTCTGTGGGGCTGCTGTACATGGGTTTGGGTGTTCTGCATGGGTGCCTGCTCTGTGGGGCTGCTGTACATCGGTCTGGGTGTCCTGCATGTGTGCCTTCTCTGTGGGGCTGCTGTACATGGGTCTGTGTGTTCTGCATGGGTGCTTCTCTGTGGGGCTACCGTACATGGGTCTGGGTGTCCTGCATGGGTGCCTGCTCTGTGGGGCTGCTGTACATGGGTCTGGGTGTTCTGCATGGGTGCCTGCTCTGTGGGGCTGCTGTACATGGGTCTGGGTGTCCTGCATGGGTGCCTGCTCTGTGGGGCTGCTGTACATGGGTGTGGGTGTCCCGCATGGGGCCTGCCCTGTGGGGCTGCTGTACATGGGTCAGGGTGTCCTGCATGGGTGCTGCTCTCTGGGGCTGCTGTACATGGGTCTGGGTGTCCTGCATGGGTGCTGCTCTGTGGGGCTGCTGTACATGGGTCTTGGTGTTCTGCATGGGTGCCTGCTCTCTGGGGCTGCTGTACATGGTTCTGGGTGTCCTGCATGGGTGCCTGGTCTTGGTGTTCTGCATGGGTGCCTGCTCTCTGGGGCTGCTGTACATGGTTCTGGGTGTCCTGCATGGGTGCCTGCTCTGTGGGGCTGCTGTACATGGGTCTGGGTGTCCTGCATGGGTGCTGCTCTGTGGGGCTGCTGTACATGGGTCTGGGTGTTCTACATGGGTGCCTGCTCTCTGGGGCTGCTGTACATGGGTCTTGGCGTTCTGCATGGGTGCCTGCTCTCTGGGGCTGCTGTACATGGTTCTGGGTGTCCTGCATGGGTGCCTGCTCTGTGGGGCTGCTGTACATGGGTCTGGGTGTCCTGCATGGGTGCTGCTCTGTGGGGCTGCTGTACATGGGTCAGTGTGTCCTGCATGGGTGCCTGCTCTGTGGGGCTGCTGTACATGAGTCTGGGTGTCCTGCATGTGTGCCTGCACTGTGGGGCTACTGTACATGGGTCTGGGTGTCCTGCGTGGGTGCCTGCTTTCTGGGGCTGCTGTACAGGGGTCTGGGTGTCCTGCATGGGTGCTGCTCTGTGGGGCTACTGTACATGGGTCTGGGTGTCCTGCATGGGTGCTGCTCTGTGAAGCTGCTGTACATGGGTCTGGGTGTCCTGCATGTGTGCCTGCTCTGTGGGGCTGCTGTACATGGGTCTGGGTGTTCTGCATGGGTGCCTGCTCTGTGGGGCTGCTGTACATCGGTCTGGGTGTCCTGCATGTGTGCCTGCTCTGTGGGGCTGCTGTACATGGGTCTGTGTGTTCTGCATGGGTGCTGCTCTCTGGGGCTGCTGTACATGGGTCTGTGTGTTCTGCATGGGTGCTGCTCTGTGGGGCTGCTGTACATGGGTCTGGGTGTCCTGCATGGGTGCTGCTCTCTGGGGCTGCTGTACATGGGTCTGGGTGTCCTGCATGGGTGCCTGCTCTGTGGGGCTGCTGTACATGGGTCTGGGTGTCCTGCATGTGTGCCTGCTCTGTGGGGCTGCTGTACATGGGTCTGGGTGTCCTGCATGGGTGCTGCTCTCTGGGGCTGCTGTACATGGGTCTGGATGTCCTGCATGGGTGCCTGCTCTGTGGGGCTGCTGTACATGTCTCTGGGTGTCCTGCATGGGTGCCTGCTCTGTGGGGCTGCTGTACATGTGTCCGGGTGTCCTGCATGGGTGCCTGCTCTGTGGGGCTGCTGTACATGGGTCTGGGTGTTCTGCATGGGGCTGCTCTGTGGGGGTGCTGTACATGGGTCTGGGTGTCCTGCATGGGTGCCTGCTCTGGGGCTGCTGTACATGTCTCTGGGTGTCCTGCATGGGTGCCTGCTCTGTGGGGATGCTGTACATGGGTCTGGGTGTCCTGCATGGGTGCCTGCTCTGTGGGTCTGCTGTACATGGGTCTGGGTGTTCATCATGGGTGCCTGCTCTCTGGGGCTGCTGTACATGGGTCTGGGTGTCCTGCATGGGTGCTGCTCTGTGGGGCTGCTGTTAATGGGACAGGTGTCCTGCATGGGTGCCTGCTCTGTGGGGCTGCTGTACATGGGTCTGGGTGTCCTGCATGGGTGCCTGCTCTCTGGGGCTGCTGTACATGGGTCTGGGTGTCCTGCATGGGTGCCTGCTCTGTGGGGCTGCTGTACATGGGTCTGGGTGTCCTTCATGGATGCCTGCTCCGTGGGACTGCTGTACATGGGTCTGTGTGTCCTGCATGGGTGCCTGCTCTGTGGGGCTGCTGTACATGGGTCTGGGTGTCCTGCATGGGTGCCTGCTCTGTGGGGCTGCTGTACATGGGTCTGGGTGTCCTGCATGGGTGCCTGCTCTCTGGGGCTGCTGTACATGGGTCTGGGTGTTCTGCATGGGTGCCTGCTCTGTGGGGTTGCTGTACATGGGTCTGGGTGTCCTGCATGGGTGCTTCTCTGTGGGGCTGCTGTACCTGGGTCTGGGTGTCCTGCATGGGTGCTTCTCTGTGGGGCTGCTGTACCTGGGTCTGGGTGTCCTGCATGGGTGCTGCTCTGTGGGGCTGCTGTACATGGGTGTGGGTGTCCTGCATGGGTGCTGCTCTCTGGGGCTGCTGTACATGGGTCTGGGTGTCCTTCATGGATGCCTGCTCCGTGGGACTGCTGTACATGGGTCTGTGTGTCCTGCATGGGTGCCTGCTCTCTGGGGCTGCTCTACATGGGTCTGGGTGTCCTGCATGGGTGCCTGCTCTGTGGGGCTGCTGTACATGGGTCTGGGTGTTCTGCATGGGTGCTGCTCTCTGGGGCTGCTGTACATGGGTCTGGGTGTTCTGCATGGGTGCCTGCTCTGTGGGGCTGCTGTACAAGGGTCTGGGTGTCTTGCATGGGTGCTGCTCTGTGGGGCTGCTGTACATGGGTCTGGGTGTCCTGCATGGATGCCTGCTCTGTGGGGCTGCTGTACATGTGTCTGGGTGTCCTGCATGGTTGCCTGCTCTGTGGGGCTGCTGTACATGGGTGTGGGTGTCCCGCATGGGGCCTGCCCTGTGGGGCTGCTGTACATGGGTCAGGGTGTCCTGCATGGGTGCTGCTCTCTGGGGCTGCTGTACATGGGTCTGGGTGTCCTGCATGGGTGCTGCTCTGTGGGGCTGCTGTACATGGGTCTTGGTGTTCTGCATGGGTGCCTGCTCTCTGGGGCTGCTGTACATGGTTCTGGGTGTCCTGCATGGGTGCCTGCTCTGTGGGGCTGCTGTACATGGGTCTGGGTGTCCTGCATGGGTGCTGCTCTGTGGGGCTGCTGTACATGGGTCAGTGTGTCCTGCATGGGTGCTGCTCTGTGGTGCTGCTGTACATGGGTCTGGGTGTCCTGCATGGGTGCCTGCTCTGTGGGGCTACTGTACATGGGTCTGGGTGTCCTGCGTGGGTGCCTGCTTTCTGGGGCTGCTGTACATGGGTCTTGGTGTTCTGCGTGGGTGCCTGCTTTCTGGGGCTGCTGTACATGGGTCTGTGTGTCCTGCATGGGTGCCTGCTTTGTGGGGCTGCTGTACATGGGTCTGGGTGTCCTGCATGGGTGCTGCTCTGTGGGGCTGCTGTACATGGGTCTGGGTGTCCTGCATGGGTGCCTGCTCTCTGGGGCTGCTGTACATGGGTCTGTGTGTCCTGCATGGGTGCTGCTCTCTGGGGCTGATGTACATGGGTCTGGGTGTCCTGCATTTGTGCCTGCTCTCTGGGGCTGCTGTACATGGGTCAGGGTGTCCTGCATGGGTGCTGCTCTCTGGGGCTGCTGTACATGGGTCTGGGTGTCCTGGATGGGGCCTGCTCTGTGGGGCCGCTGTACATGCGTCTGGGTGTCCTGCATTGGTGCCTGTTCTCTGGTGCTGCTGTACATGGGACTGGGTGTCCTGCATGGGGGCTGCTCTGTGGGGCTGCTGTACATGGGTCTGGGTGTCCTGCATGGGTGCTGCTCTGTGGGGCTGCTGTACATGGGTCTGGGTGTCCTGCATGGGTGCCTGCTCTGTGGGGCTGCTGTACATGGGTTGGGTGTTTTGCATGGGGGCCTGCTCTCTGGGGCTGCTCTACATGGGTCTGGGTGTCCTGCATGGGTGCCTGCTCTCTGGGGCTGCTGTACATGGGTCTGTGTGTCCTGCATGGGTGCCCGCTCTGTGGGGCTGCTGTACATGGGTCTGGGTGTCCTGCATGGGTGCCTGCTCTCTAGGGCTGCTGTACATGGGTCTGGGTGTCCTGCATGGGTGCCTGCTCTCTGGGGCTGCTGTACATGGGTCTGGGTGTCCTGCATGGGTGCTGCTCTGTGGTGCTGCTGTACATGGCTCTGGGTGTCCAGCATGGGTGCCTGCTCTGTGAAGCTGCTGTACATGGGTCTGGGTGTCCTGCATGGGTGTCTGCTTTCTGGGGCTGCTGTACATGGGTCTGGGTGTCCTGCATGGGTGCCTGCTCTGTGGGGCTGCTGTACATGGGTCTGGGTGTCCTGCATGGGTGCCTGCTCTGTGGGGCTGCTGTACAATGGTCTGTGTGTTCTGCATGGGTGCCTGCTCTCTGGGGCTGCTGTACATGGGTCTGGGTGTCCTGCATGGGTGCTGCTCTGTGGGGCTGCTGTACATGGGTCTGGGTGTCCTGCATGGGTGCCTGCTCTGTGGGTCTGCTGTACATGGGTCTGTGTGTTCTGCATGGGTGCCTGCTCTCCGGGGCTGCTGTACATGGGTCTGTGTGTTCTGCATGGGGTCTGCTCTCTGGGGCTGCTGTACATGGGTCTGGGTGACCTGCATGGGTGCGTGCTCTGTGGGGCTGCTGTACATGGGTCTGGGTGTCCTGCATGGGTGCCTGATCTGTGGGGCTGCTGTACATGGGTCTGGGTGTCCAGCATGGGTGCCTGCTCTGTGGGGCTGATGTGCATGGGTCTGGGTGTCCTGCATGGGTGCCTGCCCTGTGGGGCTGCTGTACATGGGTGTGGGTGTCCTGCATGGGTGCCTGATCTGTGAGGCTGCTGTACATGGGTGTTGGTGTCCTGCATGGGTGCCTGGTATCTGGGGCTGCTGTACATGGTTCTGGGTGTCCTGCATGGGTGCCTGGTCTTGGTGTTCTGCATGGGTGCCTGCTCTCTGGGGCTGCTGTACATGGTTCTGGGTGTCCTGCATGGGTGCCTGCTCTGTGGGGCTGCTGTACATGGGTCTGGGTGTCCTGCATGGGTGCTGCTCTGTGGGGCTGCTGTACATGGGTCTGGGTGTTCTACATGGGTGCCTGCTCTCTGGGGCTGCTGTACATGGGTCTTGGCGTTCTGCATGGGTGCCTGCTCTCTGGGGCTGCTGTACATGGTTCTGGGTGTCCTGCATGGGTGCCTGCTCTGTGGGGCTGCTGTACATGGGTCTGGGTGTCCTGCATGGGTGCTGCTCTGTGGGGCTGCTGTACATGGGTCAGTGTGTCCTGCATGGGTGCCTGCTCTGTGGGGCTGCTGTACATGAGTCTGGGTGTCCTGCATGTGTGCCTGCACTGTGGGGCTACTGTACATGGGTCTGGGTGTCCTGCGTGGGTGCCTGCTTTCTGGGGCTGCTGTACAGGGGTCTGGGTGTCCTGCATGGGTGCTGCTCTGTGGGGCTACTGTACATGGGTCTGGGTGTCCTGCATGGGTGCTGCTCTGTGAAGCTGCTGTACATGGGTCTGGGTGTCCTGCATGTGTGCCTGCTCTGTGGGGCTGCTGTACATGGGTCTGGGTGTTCTGCATGGGTGCCTGCTCTGTGGGGCTGCTGTACATCGGTCTGGGTGTCCTGCATGTGTGCCTGCTCTGTGGGGCTGCTGTACATGGGTCTGTGTGTTCTGCATGGGTGCTGCTCTCTGGGGCTGCTGTACATGGGTCTGTGTGTTCTGCATGGGTGCTGCTCTGTGGGGCTGCTGTACATGGGTCTGGGTGTCCTGCATGGGTGCTGCTCTCTGGGGCTGCTGTACATGGGTCTGGGTGTCCTGCATGGGTGCCTGCTCTGTGGGGCTGCTGTACATGGGTCTGGGTGTCCTGCATGTGTGCCTGCTCTGTGGGGCTGCTGTACATGGGTCTGGGTGTCCTGCATGGGTGCTGCTCTCTGGGGCTGCTGTACATGGGTCTGGATGTCCTGCATGGGTGCCTGCTCTGTGGGGCTGCTGTACATGTCTCTGGGTGTCCTGCATGGGTGCCTGCTCTGTGGGGCTGCTGTACATGTGTCCGGGTGTCCTGCATGGGTGCCTGCTCTGTGGGGCTGCTGTACATGGGTCTGGGTGTTCTGCATGGGGCTGCTCTGTGGGGGTGCTGTACATGGGTCTGGGTGTCCTGCATGGGTGCCTGCTCTGGGGCTGCTGTACATGTCTCTGGGTGTCCTGCATGGGTGCCTGCTCTGTGGGGATGCTGTACATGGGTCTGGGTGTCCTGCATGGGTGCCTGCTCTGTGGGTCTGCTGTACATGGGTCTGGGTGTTCATCATGGGTGCCTGCTCTCTGGGGCTGCTGTACATGGGTCTGGGTGTCCTGCATGGGTGCTGCTCTGTGGGGCTGCTGTTAATGGGACAGGTGTCCTGCATGGGTGCCTGCTCTGTGGGGCTGCTGTACATGGGTCTGGGTGTCCTGCATGGGTGCCTGCTCTCTGGGGCTGCTGTACATGGGTCTGGGTGTCCTGCATGGGTGCCTGCTCTGTGGGGCTGCTGTACATGGGTCTGGGTGTCCTTCATGGATGCCTGCTCCGTGGGACTGCTGTACATGGGTCTGTGTGTCCTGCATGGGTGCCTGCTCTGTGGGGCTGCTGTACATGGGTCTGGGTGTCCTGCATGGGTGCCTGCTCTGTGGGGCTGCTGTACATGGGTCTGGGTGTCCTGCATGGGTGCCTGCTCTCTGGGGCTGCTGTACATGGGTCTGGGTGTTCTGCATGGGTGCCTGCTCTGTGGGGTTGCTGTACATGGGTCTGGGTGTCCTGCATGGGTGCTTCTCTGTGGGGCTGCTGTACCTGGGTCTGGGTGTCCTGCATGGGTGCTGCTCTGTGGGGCTGCTGTACATGGGTCTGGGTGTGCTGCATGGGTGCTGCTCTGTGGGGCTGCTGTACCTGGGTCTGGGTGTCCTGCATGGGTGCTGCTCTGTGGGGCTGCTGTACATGGGTGTGGGTGTCCTGCATGGGTGCTGCTCTCTGGGGCTGCTGTACATGGGTCTGGGTGTCCTTCATGGATGCCTGCTCCGTGGGACTGCTGTACATGGGTCTGTGTGTCCTGCATGGGTGCCTGCTCTCTGGGGCTGCTCTACATGGGTCTGGGTGTCCTGCATGGGTGCCTGCTCTGTGGGGCTGCTGTACATGGGTCTGGGTGTTCTGCATGGGTGCTGCTCTCTGGGGCTGCTGTACATGGGTCTGGGTGTTCTGCATGGGTGCCTGCTCTGTGGGGCTGCTGTACAAGGGTCTGGGTGTCTTGCATGGGTGCTGCTCTGTGGGGCTGCTGTACATGGGTCTGGGTGTCCTGCATGGATGCCTGCTCTGTGGGGCTGCTGTACATGTGTCTGGGTGTCCTGCATGGTTGCCTGCTCTGTGGGGCTGCTGTACATGGGTGTGGGTGTCCCGCATGGGGCCTGCCCTGTGGGGCTGCTGTACATGGGTCAGGGTGTCCTGCATGGGTGCTGCTCTCTGGGGCTGCTGTACATGGGTCTGGGTGTCCTGCATGGGTGCTGCTCTGTGGGGCTGCTGTACATGGGTCTTGGTGTTCTGCATGGGTGCCTGCTCTCTGGGGCTGCTGTACATGGTTCTGGGTGTCCTGCATGGGTGCCTGCTCTGTGGGGCTGCTGTACATGGGTCTGGGTGTCCTGCATGGGTGCTGCTCTGTGGGGCTGCTGTACATGGGTCAGTGTGTCCTGCATGGGTGCTGCTCTGTGGTGCTGCTGTACATGGGTCTGGGTGTCCTGCATGGGTGCCTGCTCTGTGGGGCTACTGTACATGGGTCTGGGTGTCCTGCGTGGGTGCCTGCTTTCTGGGGCTGCTGTACATGGGTCTTGGTGTTCTGCGTGGGTGCCTGCTTTCTGGGGCTGCTGTACATGGGTCTGTGTGTCCTGCATGGGTGCCTGCTTTGTGGGGCTGCTGTACATGGGTCTGGGTGTCCTGCATGGGTGCTACTCTGTGGGGCTGCTGTACATGGGTCTGGGTGTCCTGCATGGGTGCCTGCTCTCTGGGGCTGCTGTACATGGGTCTGTGTGTCCTGCATGGGTGCTGCTCTCTGGGGCTGATGTACATGGGTCTGGGTGTCCTGCATTTGTGCCTGCTCTCTGGGGCTGCTGTACATGGGTCAGGGTGTCCTGCATGGGTGCTGCTCTCTGGGGCTGCTGTACATGGGTCTGGGTGTCCTGGATGGGGCCTGCTCTGTGGGGCCGCTGTACATGCGTCTGGGTGTCCTGCATTGGTGCCTGTTCTCTGGTGCTGCTGTACATGGGACTGGGTGTCCTGCATGGGGGCTGCTCTGTGGGGCTGCTGTACATGGGTCTGGGTGTCCTGCATGGGTGCTGCTCTGTGGGGCTGCTGTACATGGGTCTGGGTGTCCTGCATGGGTGCCTGCTCTGTGGGGCTGCTGTACATGGGTTGGGTGTTTTGCATGGGGGCCTGCTCTCTGGGGCTGCTCTACATGGGTCTGGGTGTCCTGCATGGGTGCCTGCTCTCTGGGGCTGCTGTACATGGGTCTGTGTGTCCTGCATGGGTGCCCGCTCTGTGGGGCTGCTGTACATGGGTCTGGGTGTCCTGCATGGGTGCCTGCTCTCTAGGGCTGCTGTACATGGGTCTGGGTGTCCTGCATGGGTGCCTGCTCTCTGGGGCTGCTGTACATGGGTCTGGGTGTCCTGCATGGGTGCTGCTCTGTGGTGCTGCTGTACATGGCTCTGGGTGTCCAGCATGGGTGCCTGCTCTGTGAAGCTGCTGTACATGGGTCTGGGTGTCCTGCATGGGTGTCTGCTTTCTGGGGCTGCTGTACATGGGTCTGGGTGTCCTGCATGGGTGCCTGCTCTGTGGGGCTGCTGTACATGGGTCTGGGTGTCCTGCATGGGTGCCTGCTCTGTGGGGCTGCTGTACAATGGTCTGTGTGTTCTGCATGGGTGCCTGCTCTCTGGGGCTGCTGTACATGGGTCTGGGTGTCCTGCATGGGTGCTGCTCTGTGGGGCTGCTGTACATGGGTCTGGGTGTCCTGCATGGGTGCCTGCTCTGTGGGTCTGCTGTACATGGGTCTGTGTGTTCTGCATGGGTGCCTGCTCTCCGGGGCTGCTGTACATGGGTCTGTGTGTTCTGCATGGGGTCTGCTCTCTGGGGCTGCTGTACATGGGTCTGGGTGACCTGCATGGGTGCGTGCTCTGTGGGGCTGCTGTACATGGGTCTGGGTGTCCTGCATGGGTGCCTGATCTGTGGGGCTGCTGTACATGGGTCTGGGTGTCCAGCATGGGTGCCTGCTCTGTGGGGCTGATGTGCATGGGTCTGGGTGTCCTGCATGGGTGCCTGCCCTGTGGGGCTGCTGTACATGGGTGTGGGTGTCCTGCATGGGTGCCTGATCTGTGAGGCTGCTGTACATGGGTGTGGGTGTCCTGCATGGGTGCCTGGTATCTGGGGCTGCTGTACATGGGTCTGGGTGTCCTGCATGGGTACCTGCTCTGTGGGGCTGCTGTACATGGGTCTGTGTATTCTGCATGGGTGCCTGCTCTGTGGGGCTGCTGTACATGGGTCTGTGTATTCTGCATGGGTGCCTGCTCTGTGGGGCTGCTGTACATGGGTCTGTGTATTCTGCATGGGTGCCTGCTCTGTGGGGCTGCTGTACATGGGTCTGGGTGTTCTGCATGGGTGCCTGCTCTGTGGGGCTGCTGTACATGGGTCTGTGTATTCTGCATGGGTGCCTGCTCTCTGGGGCTGCTGTACATGGGTCTGGGTGTCCTGCATGGGTGCGCGCTCTGTGGGGCTGCTGTACATGGGTCTGGGTGTCCTGCATGGGTGCCTGCTCCCTGGGGCTGCTGTACATGGGTCTGTGTATTCTGCATGGGTGCCTGCTCTGTGGGGCTGCTGTACATGGGTCTGGGTGTCCTGCATGGATGCCTGCTCTGTGGGGCTGCTGTACATGGCTCTGGGGGTTCTGCATGTGTGCCTGCTCTCTGGGGCTGCTGTACATGGGTCTGGGTGTCCTGCATGTGTGCCTGCTCTGTGGGGCTGCTGTACATGGGTCCGGGTGTTCTGCATGGGTGCCTGCTCTGTGGGGTTGCTGTACATGGGTCTGGGTGTCCTGCATGGGTGCCTGCTCTGTGCGGCTGCTGTACATGGGTCTGGGTGTTCTGCATGGGTGCCTGCTCTGTGGGGCTGCTGTACATGGGTCTGGGTGTCCTGCATGGGTGCTGCTCTGTGGGGCTGCTGTACATGGCTCTGGGTGTCCTGCATGGGTGCCTGCTCTGTGGGGCTGCTGTACATGGGTCTGTGTGTTCTGCGTGGGTGCCTGCTCTGTGGGGCTGTTTTACATGGGTCTGGGTGTCCTGCATGGGAGCCTGCCCTGTGGGGCTGCTGTACATGGGTCTGGGTGTCCTGCATGGGTGCCTGCTCTGTGGGGCTGCTGTACATGGGTCTGTGTTTCCTGCGTGGGTGCCTGCTCTGTGGGGCTGCTGTACATGGGTCTGGGTGTCCTGCATGGGTGCTGCTCTGTGGGGCTGCTGTACATGGGTCTGGGTGTCCTGCATGGGTGCTGCTCTGTGGGGCTGCTGTACATGGGTCTGGGTGTCCTGCATGGGTGCTGCTCTGTGGGGCTGCTGTACATGGGTCTGGGTGTTCTTCATGGGTGCCTGCTCTCTAGGGCTGCTGTACATGGGTCTGGGTGTCCTGCGTGGGTGCTGCTCTGTGGGGCTGCTGTACCTGGGTCTGGGTGTCCTGCATGGGTGCCTGCTCTGTGGGGCTGCTGTACATGGGTCTGGGTGTTCTTCATGGGTGCCTGCTCTCTGGGGCTGCTGTACATGGGTCTGGGTGTCCTGCATGGGTGCCTGCTCTGTGGGGCTGCTGTAAATGGCTCTGGGTGTCCAGCATGGGGGCTGCTCTCTGGGGCTGCTGTACATGGGTCTGGGTGTCCTGCATGGGTGCCTGCTGTGTGGGGCTGCTGTACATGGGTCTGGGTGTCCTGCATGGTTGCCTGCTCTGTGGGTCTGCTGTACATGGGTCTGGGTGTTCTTCATTGGTGCTGCTCTGTGGGGCTGCTGTACATGGGTCTGGGTGTCCTGCATGGGGGCTGCTCTCTGGGGCTGCTGTACATGGGTCTGGTTGTCCTGCGTGGGTGCTGCTCTGTGGGGCTGCTGTACATGGGTCTGGGTGTCCTGCATGGGTGCTGCTCTGTGGGGCTGCTGTACATGGGTCCGTCTGTCCTGCATGGGTGCTGCTCTGTGGGGCTGCTGTACCTGGGTCTGGGTGTCCTGCATGGGTGCCTGCTCTGTGGGGCTGCTGTATGTGGGTCTGGGTGTCCTGCATGGGTGCCTGCTCTGCGGGGCTGCTGTACATGGGTCTGTGTGTCCTGCATGTGTGCCTGCTCTGTGGGGCTGCTGTACATGGCTCTGGGTGTCCTGCATGGGGGCTGCTCTCTGGGGATGCTGTACATGGGTCAGGGTGTCCTGCATGGGTGCCTGCTCTGTGGGGCTGCTGTACATGGGTCTGGGTGTTCTTCATGGGTGCCTGCTCTCTGGGGCTGCTGTACATGGGTCTGGGTGTCCTGCATGGGGCCTGCTCTGTGGGGCTGCTGTACATGGGTCTGGGTGTCCTGCATGGATGCCTGCTCTGTGGGGCTGCTGTACATGTGTCTGGGTGTCCTGCATGGGTGCCTGCTCTCTGGGTCTGCTGTACATGTGTCTGGGTGTCCTGCATGGGTGCCTGCTCTGTGGGGCTGCTGTATATGGATCTGGGTGTCCTGCATGGGTGCCTGCTCTGTGGGGCTGCTGTACAAGGGTCTGGGTGTCCTGCATGGGTGCCTGCTCTGTGGGGCTGCTGTACATGGGTCTGGGTGTCTTGCATGGGTGCTGCTCTGTGGGGCTGCTGTACAAGGGTCTAGGTGTCCTGCATGGGTGCCTGCTCTCTGGGGCTGCTGTACATGGGTCTGGGTGTCCTGCATGGGTGCCTGCTCCGTGGGACTGCTGTACATGGGTCTGTGTGTCCTGCATGGGTGCCTGCTTTGTGAGGCTGCTGTACATGGGTCTGTGTGTCCTGCATGGATGCTGCTCTGTGGGGCTGCTGTACATGGGTCTGGGTGTCCTGCATGGGGGCTGCTCTGTGGGGCTGCTGTACATGGGTCTGGGTGTTCTGCATGGGTGCTGCTCTCTGGGTCTGCTGTACATGGGTCTGGGTGTCCTGCATGGGTGCCTGCTCTGTGGGGCTGCTGTACATGGGTCTGGGTGTCCTGCATGGGTGCCTGCTCTGTGGGGCTGCTGTACAAGGGTTTGGGTGTCTTGCATGGGTGCCTGCTCTGTGGGGCCGCTGTACATAGGTCTGGGTGTCCTGCATGGGTGCCTGCTCTCTGAGGCTGCTGTACAAGGGTCTGGGTGTCTTGCATGGGTGCCTGCTCTGTGGGGCCGCTGTACATGGGTCTGGGTGTCCTGCATGGGTGCTGCTCTGTGGGGCTGCTGTACATGGGTCTGGGTGTCCTGCATTGGTGCCTGCTCTGTGGGGCTGCTGTACATGGGTCTGGGTGTCCTGCATGGGTGCCTGCTCTGTGAAGCTGCTGTACATGGGTCTGGGTGTCCTGCATGTGTGCCTGCTCTGTGGGGCTGCTGTACATGGGTCTGGGTGTCCTGCATGGGTGCCTGCTCTGTGGGGCTGCTGTACATGGGTTTGGGTGTTCTGCATGGGTGCCTGCTCTGTGGGGCTGCTGTACATCGGTCTGGGTGTACTGCATGTGTGCCTTCTCTGTGGGGCTGCTGTACATGGGTCTGTGTGTTCTGCATGGGTGCTTCTCTGTGGGGCTACCGTACATGGGTCTGGGTGTCCTGCATGGGTGCCTGCTCTGTGGGGCTGCTGTACATGGGTCTGGGTGTTCTGCATGGGTGCCTGCTCTGTGGGGCTGCTGTACATGGGTCTGGGTGTCCTGCATGGGTGCCTGCTCTGTGGGGCTGCTGTACATGGGTGTGGGTGTCCCGCATGGGGCCTGCCCTGTGGGGCTGCTGTACATGGGTCAGGGTGTCCTGCATGGGTGCTGCTCTGTGGGGCTGCTGTACATGGGTCTTGGTGTTCTGCATGGGTGCCTGCTCTCTGGGGCTGCTGTACATGGTTCTGGGTGTCCTGCATGGGTGCCTGCTCTGTGGGGCTGCTGTACATGGGTCTGGGTGTCCTGCATGGGTGCTGCTCTGTGGGGCTGCTGTACATGGGTCTGGGTGTTCTACATGGGTGCCTGCTCTCTGGGGCTGCTGTACATGGGTCTGGGTGTTCTACATGGGTGCTGCTCTGTGGGGCTGCTGTACATGGGTCAGTGTGTCCTGCATGGGTGCCTGCTCTGTGGGGCTGCTGTACATGAGTCTGGGTGTCCTGCATGTGTGCCTGCACTGTGGGGCTACTGTACATGGGTCTGGGTGTCCTGCGTGGGTGCCTGCTTTCTGGGGCTGCTGTACATGGGTCTGGGTGTCCTGCATGGGTGCTGCTCTGTGAAGCTGCTGTACATGGGTCTGGGTGTCCTGCATGTGTGCCTGCTCTGTGGGGCTGCTGTACATGGGTCTGGGTGTTCTGCATGGGTGCCTGCTCTGTGGGGCCTGCTGTACATCGGTCTGGGTGTCCTGCATGTGTGCCTGCTCTGTGGGGCTGCTGTACATGGGTCTGGGTGTCCTGCATGGGTGCTGCTCTCTGGGGCTGCTGTACATGGGTCTGGGTGTCCTGCATGGGTGCCTGCTCTGTGAGGCTGCTGTACATGGGTCTGGGTGTCCTGCATGTGTGCCTGCTCTGTGGGGCTGCTGTACATGGGTCTGGGTGTCCTGCATGGGTGCTGCTCTCTGGGGCTGCTGTACATGGGTCTGGATGTCCTGCATGGGTGCCTGCTCTGTGGGGATGCTGTACATGGGTCTGGGTGTCTTGCATGGGTGCCTGCTCTGTGGGGCTGCTGTACATGGGTCTGGGTGTCCTGCATGGGTGCCTGCTCTGTGGGGATGCTGTACATGGGTCTGGGTGTCTTGCATGGGTGCCTGCTCTGTGGGGCTGCTGTACATGGGTCTGGGTGTCCTGCATGGGTGCTGCTCTCTGGGGCTGCTGTACATGTGTCCGGGTGTCCTGCATGGGTGCCTGCTCTGTGGGGCTGCTGTACATGGGTCTGGGTGTCCTGCATGGGTGCCTGCTCTGTGGGGATGCTGTACATGGGTCTGGGTGTCTTGCATGGGTGCCTGCTCTGTGGGGCTGCTGTACATGGGTCTGGGTGTCCTGCATGGGTGCTGCTCTCTGGGGCTGCTGTACATGTGCCTGGGTGTCCTGCATGGGTGCCTGCTCTGTGGGGCTGCTGTACAGGGGTCTGTCTGTCCTGCATGGGTGCCTGCTCTGTGGAGCTGCTGTACATGGGTCTGGGTGTTCTGCATGGGGCTGCTCTGTGGGGCTGCTGTACATGGGTCTGGGTGTCCTGCATGGGTGCCTGCTCTCTGGGGCTGCTGTACATGTCTCTGGGTGTCCTGCATGGGTGCCTGCTCTGTGGGGATGCTGTACATGGGTCTGGGTGTCCTGCATGGGTGCCTGCTCTGTGGGTCTGCTGTACATGGGTCTGGGTGTTCATCATGGGTGCCTGCTCTCTGGGGCTGCTGTACATGGGTCCGGGTGTCCTGCATGGGTGCCTGCTCTCTGGGGCTGCTGTACATGGGTCTGGGTGTCCTGCAGGGGTGCCTGCTCTCTGGGGCTGCTGTACATGGGTCTGGGTGTTCTGCATGGGTGCCTGCTCTGTGGGGTTGCTGTACATGGGTCTGGGTGTCCTGCATGGGTGCCTGCTCTGTGGGGCTGCTGTACATGGGTCTGGGTGTCCTTCATGGATGCCTGCTCTGTGGGACTGCTGTACATGGGTCTGTGTGTCCTGCATGGGTGCCTGCTCTGTGGGGCTGCTGTACATGGGTCTGGGTGTCCTGCAGGGGTGCCTGCTCTGTGGGGCTGCTGTACATGGGTCTGGGTGTCCTGCAGGGGTGCCTGCTCTGTGGGGCTGCTGTACATGGGTCTGGGTGTCCTTCATGGATGCCTGCTCTGTGGGACTGCTGTACATGGGTCTGTGTGTCCTGCATGGGTGCCTGCTCTGTGGGGCTGCTGTACATGGGTCTGGGTGTCCTGCAGGGGTGCCTGCTCTCTGGGGCTGCTGTACATGGGTCTGGGTGTTCTGCATGGGTGCCTGCTCTGTGGGGTTGCTGTACATGGGTCTGGGTGTCCTGCATGGGTGCCTGCTCTGTGGGGCTGCTGTACATGGGTCTGGGTGTCCTTCATGGATGCCTGCTCTGTGGGACTGCTGTACATGGGTCTGTGTGTCCTGCATGGGTGCCTGCTCTGTGGGGCTGCTGTACATGGGTCTGGGTGTCCTGCATGGGTGCCTGCTCTCTGGGGCTGCTGTACATGGGTCTGGGTGTTCTGCATGGGTGCCTGCTCTGTGGGGCTGCTGTACATGGGTCTGGGTGTCCTTCATGGATGCCTGCTCCGTGGGACTGCTGTACATGGGTCTGTGTGTCCTGCATGGGTGCCTGCTCTCTGGGGCTGCTCTACATGGGTCTGGGTGTCCTGCATGGGTGCCTGCTCTCTTGGGGCTGCTGTACATGGGTCTGTGTGTCCTGCATGGGTGCCTGCTCTGTGGGGTTGCTGTACATGGGTCTGGGTGTCCTGCATGGGTGCCTGCTCTGTGGGGCTGCTGTACATGGGTCTGGGTGTCCTTCATGGATGCCTGCTCCGTGGGACTGCTGTACATGGGTCTGTGTGTCCTGCATGGGTGCCTGCTCTGTGGGGCTGCTGTACATGGGTCTGGGTGTCCTGCATGGGTGCTGCTCTGTGGGGCTGCTGTACATGGGTCAGTGTGTCCTGCATGGGTGCCTGCTCTGTGGGGCTGCTGTACATGGGTCCGGGTGTCCTGCATGGGTGCTGCTCTGTGGGGCTGCTGTACATGGGTCTTGGCGTTCTGCATGGGTGCCTGCTCTCTGGGGCTGCTGTACATGGGTCTGGGTGTCCTGCATGGGTGCTGCTCTGTGGGGCTGCTGTACATGGGTCAGTGTGTCCTGCATGGGTGCCTGCTCTGTGGGGCTACTGTACATGGGTCTGGGTGTCCTGCGTGGGTGCCTGCTTTCTGGGGCTGCTGTACATGGGTCTTGGTGTTCCGCGTGGGTGCCTGCTTTCTGGGGCTGCTGTACATGGGTCTGTGTGTCCTGCATGGGTGCTGCTCTCTGGGGCTGATGTACATGGGTCTGGGTGTCCTCTTTGGTGCCTGTTCTCTGGGGCTGCTGGACATGCGTCTGGGTGTCCTGCATGGGTGCTGCTCTCTGGGGCTGCTGTACATGGGTCTGGTTGTCCTGCGTGGGTGCTGCTCTGTGGGGCTGCTGTACATGGGACTGGGTGTCCTGCATGGGGGCTGCTCTGTGGGGCTGCTGTACATGGGTCTGGGTGTCCTGCATGGGAGACTGCTCTGTGGGGCTGCTGTACATGGGTCTGGGTGTCCTGCATGGGTGCCTGCTCTGTGGGGCCGCTGTACATGGGTTGGGTGTTTTGCATGGGGGCCTGCTCCCTGGGGCTGCTCTACATGGGTCTGGGTGTCCTGCATGGGTGCCTGCTCTCTGGGGCTGCTGTACATGGGTCTGTGTGTCCTGCATGGGTGCCTGCTCTCTGGGGCTGCTGTACATGGGTCTGTGTGTCCTGCATGGGTGCTGCTCTCTGGGGCTGCTGTACATGGGTCTAGGTGTTCTGCATGGGTGCCCGCTCTGTGGGGCTGCTGTACATGGGTCTGGGTGTCCTGCATGGGGGCTGCTCTCTGGGGCTGCTGTACATGGGTCTGGGTGTCCTGCATGGGTGCCTGCTCTGTGGGGCTGCTATACATGGGTATGGGTGTCCTGCATGGGTGCCTGCTCTGTGGGGCTGCTGTACATGGCTCTGGGTGTCCTGCATGGGTGCTGTTCTGTGGGGCTGCTGTACGTGGGTCTGGGTGTCTTGCATGGGTGCTGCTCTCTAGGGCTGCTGTACATGGGTCTGGGTGTCCTGCATGGGTGCCTGTTCTGTGGGGCTGCTATACATGGGTCTGGGTGTCCTGCATGGGTGCCTGCTCTGTGGGGTGCTGTACATGGGTCTGTGTGTTCTGCATGGGTGCCTGCTCTCTGGGGATGCTGTACATGGGTCTGGGTGTCCTGCATGGGTGCTGCTCTGTGAAGCTGCTGTACATGGGTCTGTGTGTTCTGCATGGGTGCCTGCTCTCTGGGGATGCTGTACATGGGTCTGGGTGTCCTGCATGGGTGCTGCTCTGTGAAGCTGCTGTACATGGCTCTGGGTGTCCTGCATTGGTGCCTGCTCTCTGGGGCTGCTGTACATGGGTCAGGGTGTCCTGCATGGGTGCCTGCTTTCTGGGGCTGCTGTACATGGGTCTGGGTGTCCTGCATGGGTGCCTGCTCTGTGGGGCTGCTGTACATGGGTCTGGGTGTCCTGCATGGGTGCCTGCTCTGTGGGGCTGCTGTACAATGGTCTGTGTGTTCTGCATGGGTGCCTGCTCTCTGGGGCTGCTGTACATGGGTCTGGGTGTCCTGCATGGGTGCTGCTCTGTGGGGCTGCTGTACATGGGTCTGGGTGTCCTGCATGGGTGCCTGCTCTGTGGGTCTGCTGTTCATGGGTCTGTGTGTTCTGCATGGGTGCCTGCTCTCCGGGGCTGCTGTACATGGGTCTGTGTGTTCTGCATGGGGTCTGCTCTCTGGGGCTGCTGTACATGGGTCTGGGTGTCCTGCATGGGTGCGTGCTCTGTGGGGCTGCTGTACATGGGTGCCTGCTCTCTGGGGCTGCTGTACATGGGTCTGGGTGTCCTGCATGGGTGCGTGCTCTGTGGGGCTGCTGTGCATGGGTCTGGGTGTCCTGCATGGGTGCCTGCTCTGTGGGTCTGCTGTACATGGGTCTGGGTGTCCTGCATGGGTGCCTGATCTGTGGGGCTGCTGTACATGGGTCTGGGTGTCCAGCATGGGTGCCTGCTCTGTGGGGCTGATGTGCATGGGTCTGGGTGTCCTGCATGGGTGCCTGCTCTGTGGGGCTGCTGTACATGGGTCTGGGTGTCCTGCATGGGTGCCTGATCTGTGAGGCTGCTGTACATGGGTGTGGGTGTCCTGCATGGGTGCCTGGTATCTGGGGCTGCTGTACATGGGTCTGGGTGTCCTGCATGGGTGCCTGCTCTGTGGGGCTGCTGTACATGGGTCTGTGTATTCTGCATGGGTGCCTGCTCTGTGGGGCTGCTGTACATGGGTCTGTGTATTCTGCATGGGTGCCTGCTCTGTGGGGCTGCTGTACATGGGTCTGTGTATTCTGCATGGGTGCCTGCTCTGTGGGGCTGCTGTACATGGGTCTGGGTGTTCTGCATGGGTGCCTGCTCTGTGGGGCTGCTGTACATGGGTCTGTGTATTCTGCATGGGTGCCTGCTCCTCTGGGGCTGCTGTACATGGGTCTGGGTGTCCTGCATGGGTGCGCGCTCTGTGGGGCTGCTGTACATGGGTCTGGGTGTCCTGCATGGGTGCCTGCTCCCTGGGGCTGCTGTACATGGGTCTGTGTATTCTGCATGGGTGCCTGCTCTGTGGGGCTGCTGTACATGGGTCTGGGTGTCCTGCATGGATGCCTGCCCTGTGGGGCTGCTGTACATGGCTCTGGGGGTTCTGCATGTGTGCCTGCTCTCTGGGGCTGCTGTACATGGGTCTGGGTGTCCTGCATGTGTGCCTGCTCTGTGGGGCTGCTGAACATGGGTCCGGGTGTTCTGCATGGGTGCCTGCTCTGTGGGGTTGCTGTACATGGGTCTGGGTGTCCTGCATGGGTGCCTGCTCTGTGCGGCTGCTGTACATGGGTCTGGGTGTCCTGCATGGGTGCTGCACTCTGGGGCTGCTGTACATGGGTCTGGGTGTTCTGCATGGGTGCCTGCTCTGTGGGGCTGCTGTACATGGGTCTGTGTGTTCTGCGTGGGTGCCTGCTCTGTGGGGCTGTTTTACATGGGTCTGGGTGTCCTGCATGGGAGCCTGCCCTGTGGGGCTGCTGTACATGGGTCTGGGTGTCCTGCATGGGTGCCTGCTCTGTGGGGCTGCTGTACATGGGTCTGTGTGTCCTGCGTGGGTGCTGCTCTGTGGGGCTGCTGTACATGGGTCTGGGTGTTCTTCATGGGTGCCTGCTCTCTAGGGCTGCTGTACATGGGTCTGGGTGTCCTGCGTGGGTGCTGCTCTGTGGGGCTGCTGTACATGGGTCTGGGTGTCCTGCATGGGTGCCTGCTCTGTGGGGCTGCTGTACATGGGTCTGGGTGTTCTTCATGGGTGCCTGCTCTCTGGGGCTGCTGTACATGGGTCTGGGTGTTCTGCATGGGTGCCTGCTCTGTGGGGGTGCTGTACATGGCTCTGGGTGTCCAGCATGGGGGCTGCTCTCTGGGGCTGCTGTACATGGGTCTGGGTGTCCTGCATGGGTGCCTGCTCTGTGGGTCTGCTGTACATGGGTCTGGGTGTCCTGCATGGGTGCCTGCTCTGTGGGGTGCTGTACATGGGTCTGGGTGTCCTGCATGGGTGCTGCTCTGTGGGGCTGCTGTACATGGGTCTGGGTGTCCTGCATGGGGGCTGCTCTCTGGGGCTGCTGTACATGGGTCTGGTTGTCCTGCGTGGGTGCTGCTCTGTGGGGCTGCTGTACATGGGTCTGGGTGTTCTGCATGGGTGCCTGCTCTGTGGGGCTGCTGTACATGGGTCTGGGTGTCCTGCATTGGTGCTGCTCTGTGGGGCTGCTGTACATGGGTCCGTCTGTCCTGCATGGGTGCTTCTCTGTGGGGCTGCTGTACCTGGGTCTGGGTGTCCTGCATGGGTGCCTGCTCTGTGGGGCTGCTGTACATGGGTCTGGGTGTCCTGCATGGGTGCTGCTCTGTGGGGCTGCTGTACATGGGTCTGGGTGTCCTGCATGGGGGCTGCTCTCTGGGGCTGCTGTACATGGGTCTGGTTGTCCTGCGTGGGTGCTGCTCTGTGGGGCTGCTGTACATGGGTCTGGGTGTCCTGCATTGGTGCTGCTCTGTGGGGCTGCTGTACATGGGTCCGTCTGTCCTGCATGGGTGCTTCTCTGTGGGGCTGCTGTACCTGGGTCTGGGTGTCCTGCATGGGTGCCTGCTCTGTGGGGTGCTGTACATGGGTCTGGGTGTCCTGCATGGGTGCTGCTCTGTGGGGCTGCTGTACATGGCTCTGGGTGTCCTGCATGGGGGCTGCTCTCTGGGGCTGCTGTACATGGGTCTGGGTGTCCTGCATGGGGGCTGCTCTGTGGGGCTGCTGTGCATGGGTCTGGGTGTCCTGCATGGTGCCTGCTCTGTGGGGATGCTGTACATGGGTCTGGGTGTCTTGCATGGGTGCCTGCTCTGTGGGTCTGCTGTACATGGGTCTGGGTGTTCTTCATGGGTGCCTGCTCTCTGGGGCTGCTGTACATGGGTCTGGGTGTCCTGCATGGGGCCTGCTCTGTGGGGCTGCTGTACATGGGTCTGGGTGTCCTGCATGGATGCCTGCTCTGTGGGGCTGCGGTACAAAGGTCTGGGTGTCCTGCATGGTGCCTGCTCTGTGGGGCTGCTGTACATGTGTCTGGGTGTCCTGCATGGGTGCCTGCTCTCTGGGTCTGCTGTACATGGGTCTGGGTGTCCTGCATGGGTGCCTGCTCTCTGGGGCTGCTGTACATGCGTCTGGGTGTCCTGCATGGATGCTGCTCTGTGGGGCTGCTGTACAAGGGTCTGGGTGTCCTGCATGGGTGCCTGCTCTGTGGGGCTGCTGTACATGGGTCTGGGTGTCCTGCATGGGTGCTGCTCTGTGGGGCTGCTGTACAAGGGTCTAGGTGTCCTGCATGGGTGCCTGCTTTGTGAGGCTGCTGTACATGGGTCTGTGTGTCCTGCATGGATGCTGCTCTGTGGGGCTGCTGTACATGGGTCTGGGTGTCCAGTCCTGCATGGGGGCTGCTCTGTGGGGCTGCTGTACATGGCTCTGGGTGTCCAGCATGGGTGCCTGCTCTGTGAGGCTGCTGTACATGGGTCTGGGTGTTCTGCATGGGTGCCTGCTCTGTGGGGCTGCTGTACAAGGGTTTGGGTGTCTTGCATGGGTGCCTGCTCTGTGGGGCCGCTGTACATGGGTCTGGGTGTCCTGCATGGGTGCCTGCTCTCTGAGGCTGCTGTACAAGGGTCTGGGTGTCTTGCATGGGTGCCTGCTCTGTGGGGCCGCTGTACATGGGTCTGGGTGTCCTGCATGGGTGCTGCTCTCTGAGGCTGCTGTACAAGGGTCTGGGTGTCTTGCATGGGTGCCTGCTCTGTGGGGCCGCTGTACATGGGTCTGGGTGTCCTGCGTGGGTGCTGCTCAGTGGGGCTGCTGTACATGGGTCTGGGTGTCCTGCATGGGTGCCTGCTCTGTGGGGCTGCTGTACATGGGTCTGGGTGTCCTGCATGGGAGACTGCTCTGTGGGACTGCTGTACATGGGTCTGGGTGTCCTGCATGTGTGCCTGCTCTCTGAGGCTGCTGTACATGGGTCTGGGTGTCCTGCATGGGTGCCTGCTCTGTGGGGCTGCTGTACATGTGTCTGGGTGTCCTGCATGGTTGCCTGCTCTGTGGGGCTGCTGTACATGGGTCTGGGTGTCCTGCATGGGAGACTGCTCTGTGGGACTGCTGTACATGGGTCTGGGTGTCCTGCATGTGTGCCTGCTCTGTGGGGCTGCTGTACAAGGGTCTGGGTGTCTTGCATGGGTGCTGCTCTGTGGGGCTGCTGTACATGGGTCTGGGTGTCCTGCATGGGTGCCTGCTCTGTGGGGCTGCTGTACAAGGGTCTGGGTGTCTTGCATGGGTGCTGCTCTGTGGGGCTGCTGTACATGGGTCTGGGTGTCCTGCATGGATGCCTGCTCTGTGGGGCTGCTGTACATGTGTCTGGGTGTCCTGCATGGTTGCCTGCTCTCAGGGGCTGCTGTACAAGGGTTTGGGTGTCTTGCATGGGTGCCTGCTCTGTGGGGCCGCTGTACATGGGTCTGGGTGTCCTGCATGGGTGCCTGCTCTCTGGGTCTGCTGTACATGGGTCTGGGTGTCCTGCATGGGTGCCTGCTCTCTGAGGCTGCTGTACAAGGGTCTGGGTGTCTTGCATGGGTGCCTGCTCTGTGGGGCCGCTGTACATGGGTCTGGGTGTCCTGCATGGGTGCCTGCTCTCTGAGGCTGCTGTACATGGGTCTGGGTGTCCTGCATGGGTGCCTGCTCTGTGGGGCTGCTGTACATGTGTCTGGGTGTCCTGCATGGTTGCCTGCTCTGTGGGGCTGCTGTACATGGGTCTGGGTGTCCTGCATGGGAGACTGCTCTGTGGGACTGCTGTACATGGGTCTGGGTGTCCTGCATGTGTGCCTGCTCTGTGGGGCTGCTGTACAAGGGTCTGGGTGTCTTGCATGGGTGCTGCTCTGTGGGGCTGCTGTACATGGGTCTGGGTGTCCTGCATGGATGCCTGCTCTGTGGGGCTGCTGTACATGTGTCTGGGTGTCCTGCATGGTTGCCTGCTCTGTGGGGCTGCTGTACAAGGGTTTGGGTGTCTTGCATGGGTGCCTGCTCTGTGGGGCCGCTGTACATGGGTCTGGGTGTCCTGCATGGGTGCCTGCTCTCTGGGTCTGCTGTACATGGGTCTGGGTGTCCTGCATGGGTGCTGCTCTGTGGGGCCGCTGTACATGGGTCTGGGTGTCCTGCATGTGTGCCTGCTCTGTGGAGCTGCTGTACATGTGTCTGGGTGTCCTGCATGGTTGCCTGCTCTGTGGGGCTGCTGTACATGGGTCTGGGTGTCCTGCATGGGAGACTGCTCTGTGGGACTGCTGTACATGGGTCTGGGTGTCCTGCATGTGTGCCTGCTCTGTGGGGCTGCTGTACAAGGGTCTGGGTGTCTTGCATGGGTGCTGCTCTGTGGGGCTGCTGTACATGGGTCTGGGTGTCCTGCATGGATGCCTGCTCTGTGGGGCTGCTGTACATGTGTCTGGGTGTCCTGCATGGTTGCCTGCTCTGTGGGGCTGCTGTACAAGGGTTTGGGTGTCTTGCATGGGTGCCTGCTCTGTGGGGCCGCTGTACATGGGTCTGGGTGTCCTGCATGGGTGCCTGCTCTGTGGGGCTGCTGTACATGGGTCTGTGTGTTCTGCATGGGTGCCTGCTCTCTGGGGCTGCTGTACATGGGCCTGTGTGTCCTGCATGGGTGCTGCTCTGTGGGGCTGCCGTACATGGGTCTGGGTGTCCTGCATGGGTAGAGAGATAAACAGTTAAGGGGGGGTCCGAGGGGAAAAAATTATTATAGACCTACTGGTACCTAGTCCCCCATCTAGACACTAAAACACACGGAAGGTACAGAAGGTCTCAGAAATACAGAGGGAGAGAAAAGAAAATAGCAAATCTCTCTATTGGGACCTAATAGTGTCCTCTTTACATGCCCAGAATACACAGTTAATCTGGAAACAACCAAGAAAACAAAAACAAGAGAAGATACACAAGGAGAGGAAAAAGATACCCATCAGCCCACTCATAAGTGGAATCTCGTCATCTGGGTATATGTTGGTAAATGGTGTCCTCTAGGGTCTGCCTTGGAAACAATCCATAGGACTGCCTAGTGATGGACCCAGAACATTTCACCAACAGATGACAGTATATGAGCGGGAGGGGTTGAGGTTGCAGTGCTCAAAGAAAAAGAAGAAGAAAAGGAAAATAATCCAAGTGATTCTAAAAATACCTACGATGATGTCATGAAATACTTTATTAGGGCTGACCATCAAAGTGGTATGGTTAAAAACAGTATGCTGATAGCATGTAAGGAATTGCTACCCACCAATGTTGTTATTCGGTCAACATGTTTCAGCCTCAAGGTCTTTCGTCAGGACCTATGGTGCTACTGCAACACTTACTTAAGTGATGTGAAAGTGGGATCTACATCTGCTTTCCAAACTGAAAAGAGTGTATCTTCTCCCTTATTGTGGGGAGAGAAAACCTCACCTCACCTGGCCACTGCTCAGGAAGAAAGGGAGGCCACGCACTCTCCGTCGTTGCCTCGGAGTGAAAACTGCGCCGAGGCAACGACGGAGAGTGCGTGGCCTCCCTTTCTTCCTGAGCAGTGGCCAGGTGAGGTGAGGTTTTCTCTCCCCACAATAAGGGAGAAGATACACTCTTTTCAGTTTGGAAAGCAGATGTAGATCCCACTTTCACATCACTTAAGTAAGTGTTGCAGTAGCACCATAGGTCCTGACGAAAGCCCTTGAGGCTGAAACATGTTGACCGAATAACAACATTGGTGGGTAGCAATTCCTTACATGCTATCAGCATACTGTTTTTAACCATACCACTTTGATGGTCAGCCCTAATAAAGTATTTCATGACATCATCGTAGGTATTTTTAGAATCACTTGGATTATTTTCCTTTTCTTCTTCTTTTTCTTTGAGCACTGCAACCTCAACCCTCCCGCTCATATACTGTCATCTGTTGGTGAAATGTTCTGGGTCCATCACTAGGCAGTCCTATGGATTGTTTCCAAGGCAGACCCTAGAGGACACCATTTACCAACATATACCCAGATGACGAGATTCCACTTATGAGTGGGCTGATGGGTATCTTTTTCCTCATCCTTGTGTATCTTCTCTTGTTTTTGTTTTCTTGGTTGTTTCCAGATTAACTGTGTATTCTGGGCATGTAAAGAGGACACTATTAGGTCCCAATAGAGAGATTTGCTATTTTCTTTTCTCTCCCTCTGTATTTCTGAGACCTTCTGTACCTTCCGTGTGTTTTAGTGTCCTGCATGGGTGCCTGCTCTGTGGGGCTGCTGTACATGGGTCTGTGTGTTCTGCATGGGTGCCTGCTCTGTGGGGCTGCTGTACATGGGTCTGGGTGTTCTTCATGGGTGCCTGCTCTGTGGGGCTGCTGTACATGGGTCTGGGTGTCCTGCATGGGTGCCTGCTCTCTGGGGCTGCTGTACATGGGTCTGTGTGTTCTGCATGGGTGCCTGCTATCTGGGGCTGTTGTACAAGGGTCTGTGTGTCCTGCATGGGTGCCTGCTCTGTGGGGCTGCTGTACATGGGTCTGGGTGTCCTGCATGGGTGCTGCTCTGTGGGGCTGCTGTACATGGGTCTGGGTGTCCTGCATGGGTGCTGCTCTCTGGGGCTGCTGTACATGGGTCTGTGTGTTCTGCATGGGTGCCTGCTCTCTGGGGCTGCTGTACATGGGTCTGGGTGTCCTGCATGGGTGCTGCTCTGTGGGGCTGCTGTACATGGGTCTGGGTGTCCTGCATGGGTGCCTGCTCTGTGGGGCTGCTGTACATGGCTCTGGGTGTCCTGCATGGGGGCTGCTCTCTGGGGCTGCTCTCTGGGGCTGCTGTACATGGGTCTGGGTGTCCTGCATGGGTGCTGCTCTGTGGGGCTGCTGTACATGGGTCTGGGTGTTCTTCATGGGTGCCTGCTCTCTGGGGCTGCTGTACATGGGTCTGGGTGTCCTGCATGGGGCCTGCTCGGTGGGGCTGCTGTACATGGGTCTGGGTGTCCTGCATGGATGCCTGCTCTGTGGGGCTGCTGTACATGGGTCTGGGTGTCCTGCATGGGTGCCTGCTTGTAAAAACTAGGTCAGGGACAATCAATATTTGCCCGGCGGTATCGCCTCTTTAACCCACAAAATATTAATCAATGAAGAGGCAGGCGCTGGAGACTGGAAGGCAGGAAACAAGGTTTATTCTCTCCGGAGGAGAACACATCAGTTCAGACAGCCAGTATCGTCACGAGGTGCTCTAACCGCATCTCTGAGGCCTGGCCTCTTATACACATTTTCATGATCTTTATTGCAGGTAACACGTTTTTGTAATGCTTTGAAGTATGAAAGGACATCCTCTGAATCTCCCCTTCAGGCCCGTTCCCAGACACATTTACAGTTGAAGTCCCCACCCCGGTCACAACAGGTGATGATTATCGCGCAGCTGGACATCCCGCCGATTCACGGGATGTGGGGGGTTGATCGGATCTCATAGGGTGGGGGCTTTGATCAACTCGAGGGTCCTTTGATGAGGGAAGCTTCCTACTGTACGGGGGGGGGGGCAATAAACAGTATCCGCAGAGCTAGGTGGCGGCTTGGGAACGAGGAAGACAAACGGGCACACAGGAAAGGGGGTTTGTATCAAAGGGACCTGGGACCATAAAAGGAATGAAGGGAGGTGTCGCGCTGGGAACAGGATGGGGTTCTGAGGCAGAGCTGCGCTGAAGAGGGGTTTATGACCCGAGGCATGTGCGAGCGGGGGGTTTGCCAGCGTGCGGGCTTTGTGAGGACGAAGGGCTATGCTGGGGGCCAGTGGTGTGCAGAGGGTGGTTCTGATCGAGGCACCTAAAATGGCGGGTGCGCACGACAAAAAGTGTGGCATCAGGGGAAAAGGCAAGATGGCGCAGATAATGTTTACCAAACCGTACTAATTTTCCACAGTCCTCCCTTTAACATATCCAAGACATCTTGCTGGCCTATTTCCTATCCATGTCTACTGTGGCGGTCATAAGTAAAGAAGTAGGAACCCAGGTGAAGGAGCTATAAACATTACATTTAAAATCTTTCGTCTTAAGAGGCGGGTCTATCGATAAACTCGTTTGCAGGAAAGTCATAGTAATGCAATATCGGGTAAAAACGATTCTGTAGTGAGAGCATTTAGTACATTTCATAGATAGTTATATTCATTTGGAATGCGAACTGATAGATTATTACGTGTGTAAATTCTGTTCTTATTTGGTTGGAGCATAATCAATACAATGGTGGCTGGGAGAGAAATGAGACGTAGTAAAAACAATAATCAGGGGTGTCATTGTTCGAAGGGGAGGTCCTATTGTCATGGACCATTATTAGTGAGTTCTCAGCATTCTTTGTCGTCTTCTGTTGGCACGGTGGAGCACCGGCGGTGGAGCTATGAGTCCAGCTCTCTTCTAGGCTCCGCGTTGCAGGGCATGACCTTTTCCTCGCTTTCCTGGTCAAAAAGGTCCTTTTCGCCCCGTGTCCTTTTGAGTCGATTGTCAAAAAGTTCAGGTGGAAGAAGTGTGTGTGTAAGTAGTCCATAGGGTAGGTCGGAGAAAAAGGGGGATGGAGCAGGGCCAGATCGGGAACAGACCAGGGGGACGGAAAATTTCAGGTAGGCGGGCTCATGACCGAGTTCAGAGAGCGGGGACTTTTCGGCACACGTTGAACATCGAGCAGGGGCATCAGGTCAGCCCTTTCCTCTCATTTTGTCGGAAACAGTGCCTCGTCCTGCAACTCCTTTCTGTCGCGGTCTCGCCTTGGCCAATGTCGCAGATGTTCCACGATCTGTAGTCAGGCCGCGTGCTCCCACATCCGGTCTCTCTCTCCTCCGACAGTGGTACCCTTAAATGAGTTTGAAAAGACAGTCTTTAGAGAATTGGCAGAGGAAGGTAATCACATAAGTCTATTTCTCTCCCAGCTCCAAGCAAATGAGAAACATCCGTTACATTGGGGTTCACAACCAACATATAAATAATTGATGATGGGCTTGTTGGATTTCCTATAACTTTCCTTCGTAACTATTTCTTTGGTGCTTGTTGGTGTTACATTCATTGTCGTGGTACGAGATCTGGTACCCATTCATTGCATTTCGTGTATTACAGTTACGTCAGTTCTTCTGACAGAGACCCACTTCCCTAGTACGAGACTTACGAAGCTATACCGTTCTCCAGGGCTTTATATTTTTTCGAAAAAGTGCAACGTGCTATCACCATGGTCTGATAGGTATCCTTCTGAGGGACGAACATAGGCTAAACAATTTTCATTCTATCAATGCACCCTACCTTTCAGCTAAACATTTCACTTTCAACAGGGTTCATTGCAACGATTTCTTCATTTCGGTCTAATCTTAACTTCGCAAACATCATTCTAGTTCCTACATAGCCTCTTACAACCTGACTACTTTATTAAAAACCGGGGTCTTATGGAAAACAACTAAGGACATAGCAAACTGTGGTGAGAGACTATCGTCTTGCTTTGTGTCATGAGGGCGTTATCTAGCAGATGGTCACAGTTCGGTTGGTAAGCGTTCAGTGACATTTCTCGAATTCTAAAACTCCGTAGCTTGCTCATCAACAAATTATTTCTAAGAACAACGGCTGGCCTGTGTTAGTCGTAAGTCGACCCATCTCTTACAACCGGGGGTGAGGGACAGTTTTAAAACTCTCGTCCGGGGCAGCTGATACAAAACTGAGGGTGTTCTGGGAAGATGGGGATGTTTCGATCACTTTTACTGTTTGGGTATTGAGACAATTCGGGGCAGGGAAGGTCGCGCTATCTGAGGCATTTTTTTATCATAGAAGCCACTGACATGTAGTTCCCTTATTACGGGTCAGATTAGGGAACCTTAGTCGTCTTACCTGTCCTTTCCCATTTGGCCAATTCTAGGTTTCATCAATTTTTTAGCAGAAAGGAGAGGTAGTGACACGGCATCAGGGTGATTTTATTTAAGACAAATTTTGTGCAAATACTTGCGGTATTTGGAGCCAATTGGGGGGTGCACTAGGGGTGGCAGTTTGCCAATTTAGGTGCTAGTCGTTCGGAAGAGTGGGAGTGTGGAGGAGATAGAGAGAGAGAGAGAGAGAGAGAGAGTGAGAGAGAGAGAGAGAGAGAGAGAGAGAGAGAGAGAGATGTGCAACAATAGGCTAAATAGTACACGTGCGACATGGGGAGTGGCCGTGTATTAAGATAGGCTATTCAGCGCATTACACAACATGAGACATTACGGGTCTGTGTTAGAATTTCGAAAGCATGCAGTTTGGGACGGACGAGCATTAGGCCGGGTACAGGGGACATGCATTGAGTAAAAGACACCATTGTATCGCACTTCTCGCACTCTCGGTCCTCCGACCAGTCAAGTCAGCGCCTCAGTCGCACAAAAACATTTTCTCATAGTTTCAGACATACGTGACACGTGTCCATTCACGCAACACGGATTAGGGGTGACCGTGTTTCATCATATCATACAACTTATTGGCTCTTTCGTTACAAGAGCAGTTTGTGGGTGTGCTTAGGTGCCATCTGGCAGCGTTAGTCCGCTTCGTGTATCAGACATGGCGAGGCTTCAGATCTTCACCATACCTCGGTCGTGATCTCCAATGTAACCTGTAGAGGGAGGAAAAGAGGGGAAGGGAGGGGGACAACATTCGCGCATATCAAATGCATGGGCACGAAAGTCCTTTACTTACCTCATACTCGTCTTATCTCCTCGGGGTAGAATCCCTGGGGTCTTGGTTTCTGAAGCCAGGGGGGGGGGGGGCAGTGTGTCCTTATAGGCCGTGTGTAGGGAAACGTTAAAAAAATTAGAAGCACTTAGTGCGAGGTATCTAGTTGGTAGGTGTATCTAGCTATCGGGGTCCTTAAATCTCTTTCAACGTTGTGATGTTCTAAGGCATATCAGTTCTTCGGCCAACTTGTTCCCTAGTACCTTTGAGTGCCGTACCTTTATAACATTCTTATCATTTACACCGCTTCACTTTACCCATCCTCAGAAGTCGAGGTCCTTCTCCATGCGTTAGTTCCTAAGCCAGTCGCATACTTGGAGGCAGAGTATCGTGTCTTAGATTCGATCCTTCATCCGGGGCTGGGCAACCATCTTCTAATAACCTTAAAGAGAGAGCAAAGCAGGGTGCACAGAAAAACTCTCCCGCTGATCCCACATTAAAAAAACATGCAATACCTGTTCATAATTTGGAAAACCTTTATTTGCACAATCGTTCAGCATGTAGATATGAGGGTGCAATCGTATTTGGCCGGACACGGCGATGGCTGAAGTACGTACAGTAAGGGGGGCTATTTTGCAGCATTAAAAACATTAAAAAAAGGGTTTATTTAGTCATCTGCAGGAAACTAAAAAGGTCTATCAATAGGTGAGGGATCAAGGGGCATTCATTTCATAATTGGAAGCACAGTCAGGCTAGTAGTAATCAAATTTGCTATATGCATACCGTGGGCGTGTGTCACAAGCGAGGTTACGTATTAGCTACAATAATATCATAATAAATCGTACATTGTACAAAGGATCATATACATATCTCAGAACATCGAGTCTTTTTAGCTAAAAACACCACGAGGTGTTCGTAAGTTCTCATTGATTCCGGCGCCATTTTGGGCGGGGCCGGGTTAGTCCGGAAGTAGCATCAGAAAAAAATGTTTCCTACAACCGGCGGTTGGACCAGAGTCCTTTTCGGCAGTTCAAAAATTCATGCTAACAGAAGGGGTGGCTATGTCGTGGTTATTTCGTTAGCGACCAAGGCAGTTGTTCCTCACTGGAAGCCGGCAGGGGCCGAGTGCTCCCGGGACTTTTGTAGAATCTTCAAGGCTGTGGAGATGCTGTCGGAGGTGGGAGCTCGTGCCCCGGTGGGCAAGCGTCCGAGTTACATTGCTGGTCAAAGTTACTCTAGCGGCCTAGACCCGCCTTCCAGGGGGCCCAGACGCCATTTTGAGGCCCTGCAGCAGCCGCCCTTCGTCGAGTCTGCAAGAGTGGAAGAGACCTTTTTGGGGTGAAAAGAGTGGAACTCCGTATCATGGGAGCAGGACATTCGGCTAGGGTGCAGCTGTGATGCCCCCACCGGGGGGCAAGGGAGACTCGTTTGCGCCGTCTCCCTCTCCCGGTGCACTCCACGCTGCCCTCTTTCATGGGCATGCATGACGGCCACTCCATCCCGTGCTCCACAAATCCCAAGTCCTGCGCTGCGGAAGTATGGTCATCTGCGGTGCATGCTCTGTGCTGCGGAAGTATGGCCGCCGCGGTGTATGTCCTGTGCTGCGCAAGTATGGGCGCCGCCATTGCATGTCCTGTGCTGCGCAAGTATGGGCGCAGCCGTTGCATGTTCGGTGCTGCGCAAATATGGGCGCCGCTTTTGTATGTTCGGTGCTGCGCAAGTATGGGCGCCGCCTGGCTGGAGGATTTCGGTGCCGGGCCGGGGGCTGGGAAACCTCCTATCCAGGGAGGTGGAAGAGGCCCGTCCGCGTCGCCTCTCCCTCCCAGCCCGACCAGGAGCAATTTCAGCGGAGGTATTTGTGATGGCCGGACTGGGGCTGGGAAGCCTCCTATCCGAGGAGGTGGGAGAGGCTCGTCCGCGTCGCCTCTCCCTCCCAGCCCAACCTGGACTAATTTCAGCGGAGGTATTTGTGATGGCCGGACTGGGGCTGGGAAGCCTCCTATCCGAGGAGGTGGGAGAGGCTCGTCCGCGTCGCCTCTCCCTCCCAGCCCACTCCGCGAAGAAGAGGATGCGACAGCCATTTCATGCCGGGCCCGTGGTGCCTCCTGGACATCCCACTGGCGATTCGATCGACGGTTGTCAGCAGGCCCCGCCCCACACGTGCTGTGTGGTTCACCTTCCGGATGGGCGTGACCGGTGACCTGCGGCATTTCGGGAACTTCCGGAGTGGGGGTAGGTATTTTGTTTGGACAGGCATGTCTGGGTAATGGGGGGTTGTCTATGCATGCCTGTAATTGCTCCTTTCTTTTTACAGAGTGGGGGGGGCAGCAGAGAGTAATCAGTCCCATTGCACTCGAAGTTTGAGTTCATTAATGGAATGTATACTAATCTGTCCGAGACTACTCTGTGTATTGTTTCTATAGGTTATCCGAAAAGGATGGCTTTTTTGTGTGTTAGGGAACAGTAGTGGTAGTACGGGGTTCGTCGCCGGGTAATTTAGAGCTAGACTGGGTTTCCCGTCTTAGCGTTGTTTGATCTATGAGGACTCGAACATGTCGCTGAAATTGGCCTGGCAAAATCTGTGCCATCGGGCATAATCAAACGTGGTGGTTCTATCTGGCCTGTCCATGTCAGTCTGATTCATCTTTGTCTCGCGCCTTTTCCCTTTCTGCCGGCCTGTTATTCCTGTCGGCCCTCTGCTCCTATTCTCGTTCAGTAGAGTCGGGCATTGGGCTTTCCAGTGCCCGGCATATTTACAAAAAGCACATTGGTTTTGCCCTAAGTCTGGTCGTCCTGTGCGTAGTGTCGGGGGATTACTTTCGGGTCGTTGTGTCCTGGGGTTGTCCTGTCGATATATTCCTTTACCTACTCTGTCCTCGTCTCTTTTCTTTCGTTGCATTGCTTCTTTGCGCCACATACCGAGACTGTCGAGCATAATAGGCGTTGTCTTATTATTACGAAGGGCTATTTCTAACGTTTCTGTTTTATCAAGATCGAAGGATCCTATCAGTGGCCACTGTTTCTCTTGATTTTCTTTGGTATACCTATGCCACAGCTTACTATAGGCTATGGTAACTAATCCATAGTTTATGAACATGTCTTTATTAGGGGTGCCTTCCAGCGGAGCTAGATGATCCACCTCTAATAAACGGTCCGGGCTGAACCAACTACCAACCAGTGGGGAGAAGACAGACATGACGGCTCGCAACGAGGACAAAAAGTCAGCACTGCCTATCTTATCACTGCGTGCAAAGACTAGACAGAATATTTCTATTCTACGTTGTTTGCAGGCAGTGAATACCTCATGAACCAATATCAAAACAATTAATAAACAACCAGTGGGGAGAATAAGTAGGCCCGCAAAAGGTCTGCGTCCTCTACCCTTTCACTAGCTGCAAAGGGGAACCTGTTCTTTCCTGTTTGCAGACAGAGAATCTCCAGAAAACGATCCACGAACAGTAGCTTGGGGTCAAAAACAGTTAATCAGTGTGGGAGAGGGAATCTCCCGAAAACAATCCGTGAACAAATAATCAATCAGTGGGGGAGAAAGATAGGCACGCTGGCTGCGTTACCTATCCTTCACTGTTTGCAAAGAGAAAGAGCCTGTTGTTTCTCCGTGTGCAGACATTGAATCTCCAAATAAGTCAACAAAGAGTAATACTAGTATTTTCCGAACCATTAAACAATCATTTCGCAATTCGTCGTGTTTTACACGACCTTACCCGGACCGTATGGACAGTTTCTTGTCTTCCGAATCCAGCGCCCGATCGTCCTCTTTTCCTCGTATTCCTCGCAGCACTCCTGATGGTTCCCAGTCAGGACCGTAGATCACTCGAGAGAGGTCTGTTCGGAACTAGTGAAGTTCGGATGATCGGCTGCCAGACGAGGGTCTATTGGGCAAGAGCTCTCCCGATCATTGCAGTCGTTCACTCTGTCGACAGGACCTCTCCCACTGGATCCACGTGTCGCTGATGGGCCCCACGCTTGGGACGCCAATTGTAAAAACTAGGTCAGGGACAATCAATATTTGCCCGGCGGTATCGCCTCTTTAACCCACAAAATATTAATCAATGAAGAGGCAGGCGCTGGATACTGGAAGGCAGGAAACAAGGTTTATTCTCTCCGGAGGAGAACACATCAGTTCAGACAGCCAGTATCGTCACGAGGTGCTCTAACCGCATCTCTGAGGCCTGGCCTCTTATACACATTTTCATGATCTTTATTGCAGGTAACACGTTTTTGTAATGCTTTGAAGTATGAAAGGACATCCTCTGAATCTCCCCTTCAGGCCCGTTCCCACACACATTTACAGTTGAAGTCCCCACCCCGGTCACAACAGGTGATGATTATCGCGCAGCTGGACATCCCGCCGATTCACGGGATGTGGGGGGTTGATCGGATCTCATAGGGTGGGGGCTTTGATCAACTCGAGGGTCCTTTGATGAGGGAAGCTTCCTACTGTACGGGGGGGGGCAATAAACAGTATCCGCAGAGCTAGGTGGCGGCCTGGGAACGAGGAAGACAAACGGGCACACAGGAAAGGGGTTTGTATCAAAGGGCCTGGGACCATGAAAGGAAGGAAGGGAGGTGTCGCGCTGGGAACAGGATGGGGTTCTGAGGCAGAGCTGCGCTGAAGAGGGGTTTATGACCCGAGGCATGTGCGAGCGGGGGGTTTGCCAGCGTGCGGGCTTTGTGAGGACGAAGGGCTATGCTGGGGGCCAGTGGTGTGCAGAGGGTGGTTCTGATCGAGGCACCTAAAATGGCGGGTGCGCACGACAAAAAGTGTGGCATCAGGGGAAAAGGCAAGATGGCGCAGATAATGTTTACCAAACCGTACTAATTTTCCACATGCTCTCTGGGTCTGCTGTACATGGGTCTGGGTGTCCAGCATGGGTGCTGCTCTCTGGGGCTGCTGTACATGGGTCTGGGTGTCCAGCATGGGTGCTGCTCTCTGGGGCTGCTGTACATGGGTCTGGGTGTCCTGCATGGGTGCTGCTCTGTGGGTCTGCTGTACATGGGTCTGGGTGTCCTGCATGGGTGCTGCTCTGTGGGACTGCTGTACATGGGTCTGGGTGTCCTGCATGGGTGCTGCTCTGTGGGACTGCTGTACATGGGTCTGGGTGTCCTGCATGGGTGCCTGCTCTGTGGGGCTGCTGTATATGGGTCTGGGTGTCCTGCATGGGTGCCTGCTCTGTGGGGCTGCTGTATATGGGTCTGGGTGTCCTGCATGGGTGCCTGCTCTGTGGGGCTGCTGTATATGGGTCTGGGTGTCCTGCATGGGTGCCTGCTCTGTGGGGCTGCTTTATATGGGTCTGGGTGTCCAGCATGGGTGCTGCTCTCTGGGGCTGCTGTACATGGGTCTGGGTGTCCTGCATGGGTGCCTGCTCTGTGGGGCTGCTGTACATGGTGTAGGAAGGTAGATCCCTGACTATGGTTGCCCCCAACATTTTGCCTGGATTTTTGCTGGTTTTCTGACTTAGTTGACCTGGGGCCCTGCTATTCAGGACCCCAGGCCTTCTGCTCTCTCTGTAAAATGGATTCAATGTACCCTAGGTACATATCTAATTGGATACTGAGTCACCTTATCAGTCCCTGTACAGTGTACCTTAGGTACCCAGGGCATAGGTGTACCCAGGGCCTACCAGGGGCTGCAGCATGTATTATGCCACCCCTGGCTGGCCATCCAAATCTGACACAACTGGCTGCACGACAGCTGGGGCAAGGTGGTGTAATCACCCTTTGCTTTAGATATAGTATACCTATATCTAACCCTAAAATGGACACACAGATCTCCTATCAGTCACTCCTATGGCAGGCCTTAACAATCCTGAAGGCAGAGTGCTTGGAATCGTGTGAGATAGTGCTCTGGCATGAGCTGAGCCTGTCTGCGGCTTTCGGGATCCATCCCTTAGCCGTTTCCATGATATCGCATACCATATACTCTTAAGTGCATTATAATCCTCGCGGTTATATGCCAACTCTGGTATCGCTTTATCAAAACATGTCGAGTAAGGTGTCATACGAATTGAAATACTAACCCCTCGCCAATTCTGGCGACGGGGTTAGCATTCCACCCTTCTAGAGGGACACAACATGTATGTAACCTGTAACCCCGGGTAAAGTCAGACATAGCCTTAGCTCCACAAAATGGATGCTGCCACGAGACACAAGTCTGCCCTCCTGCTGCTGGGAGTCCTCCCAGCACAGGAGGCAAGGACAAAGGGTTTCCTGCCAGGGGCGGTGCCAGCACCGTCCCAGACAGGGTTTTGTGTATTCTAGGTAGGCAGGGCTTTAGAGGAAGGTGACTGCAAGTGGCACCCCGGTGCTCACTGTGCATAGGCCGGCTGAAACCAGTTCCAGGGGCACTCCAGCCCCTGGCCTGGGGAAAGCCCGCCAAAGGAGAGGGGTGTAACCACCCCCCTCCTAGTGCCACCCATAGGGCAGGACTTAGTCGCGTGCCAGCCCCTTTTTGCAGGATAAAGGTAGAAACTGGCCCCCTTCCAAATCAGATCATCTTTGAATCCTGAAACTACTTTCCACGAAAGGAACTCAAGACTTCTTCCCAAGATTCTCCCTTGTAACTAAGGAGTAGTCACCCTGCAGCAGCAGGCACCAACCAAGCATCGCGGTTTGTTGCCAGTCTCTCCTTCGGATCAAGGCTGCTCCAGCACGACGAGAACCGGCTTCCCTGGCACCTCTGACCTCAACCTACATCATCAGCCCAGCTGTGATCCGTGGGTGTGACGAGACCTCGAGGGACCGGCCATCTTCAGAACTGCACGACGCTTGTCCAGCACGACTCCCGAGTGACCCTCGACTGAGTGCTTTGGGGTAAGAGAAGCCCCGACCCTGAGCAGCTCCAGCACCGAAGTTCAGCCCCCCTGCATCCACGAGATCTGCGTGGGGCCCTTCTGCTCTTTGCTGCCCACCGCGTTGTCCAGGTCACTTGCCCGTTGGCTAGTGGCCCCTTCACGACGCTCCACGACGACAACTACTGCTGGTCTGGTTGCTCCAGACTAGCCCTTGCTCCCCTCCAACAGAGAAGCACCCTGGACCCTCCTGGTCCACTCAAGACTCCATTTTAGGTCCACCGCGTGGGCCTTGCATTTGCCAAGACTTGTTGCCCAATCCTGGGTCCAGCGACGTCGACAGCAAGAACCTTCGTGGGACAGCTCGCCCCTCCATCCTGGTCGCCGACAACGCCTCCTGGTCCGCGAGACTGCAGAGCCCATCAGCGCCCACTCACCTGGCTGAGGTGACTTCGTCCGGTGCCAACCTGGTGCCCACTCAAATCACTGGCTAGTGATTCAGAACTTGGTCCCCTCTGCTTACAGGTTTCTTCTTCCCTGATCCAGGCTTGGATCACTCCGAACTTTCTTCACTGGCCGCCTGCCAGCAACTCTTTCTTCAGGCTCCTGGATCTTCAACGAGGGTTTCCGACGCAACTTCAACCCTATGCAGCCGCAGCCCCTGGGCTAGGTAACCTGAGTACTCCGGTGCTCCAGCATAGTCCAACACCCTAAGTGTTCGGATCCACTCCCGTTTTTGATCCACCTAGTCGGGTTCGCCCGAGAACAGTAACTTTGCAACTGCTAGCCTCCATAGACTTTTTCCCGCCGTACGCGTGAGAGTTCCCACTCTGCACACGACGTCCACAGGCCTCCTGCATCTAATCCCAGTGTTTAGAATTGTAGGCCAAGCGATTCCTAAGTCTATGAGAATAGTTACTTACCTGCTAGTAATTCGCATTCCACTTTTGTAATATATGGTTTTTCGTGCCCCTAGGGCATTTGTGTAAATTGTGCGACTTAAAGTATTTTCGTAAGAGTTTTGTTATGTGCTTAGCTCCCTGACTCATAAAGAGTTCAGGGTAGTCTTGTTATAAATAAATATCTGTTTATTTTTATAACAACTTGTGTGGTGTCCTTTCACTTGGTGTTCAAGGGGTAATGTGATGGTAAAACAGCTGGCTTAACACGCCCTCTAGAGTCTTAGCCTTACACTGCTCGTATCCATGCTACTAGGATAGCTGGTCTATCAGGTTGACTTACAACCAATCATCAATAAGGGTTGTTTGGACTGATACATAGTGATCACTAGAATAGTGAGCACTGCATATCAGGCCAACTTCTCACATTGGTGAGCAGCGGTTGGGATTTGAGCTTGCTGTTGTTTTACCACACATATCCTAAGAATATCATTTGAAAGATCACATAAGTACTAACGGTACATATAACTTAGCTTAGAATACTCTGAGTTCTACTGAACCAGCTGTTGTAGCTCCTAGGGCCTAGCACACCCTAAACTACAACTCTAGCAAGGGATCAGTAGGCAAACAAATAGTGTAGGTAAGTGCACCACTTACACCTCACTAGAAAAGCATGTCTAGCCATGGAGACTCCCCTGGTAAGCATTGACCCTCCACAGGTCACTTCAAGATATGCAGCTCTCAGTTTCCAGGAGATGAGACAAGTGTGTACCTCCAGGAAACTGAAACAGGGGTCTAACCCCACCATTCCCTTTCTGATAGGTCTCTTAGAGACCTATGATGCGAGAAAAATTTCTCAACTAGATGGGAATATGCCGGCCTTAGAGGGTACCACTGGGGATCCAGACCTCCTTGACACTGACAAAGCAGTTGAGGAGGAGGATCCTGAGGAACTCTCTGGGGATGAGGCAGACAAAGGTCTTGAGGTAGTCAGACGGCTAACTAGGGCCAACTTAGACTTGCTTGGGCTAGGATCTGGGGGACCCCCAGTACTGACCCTAAGTAGGCCTAACCTAGGAGTTAGGAGAGATAGATCTCTTTCTAGGGACTCCAGTAGATCTCTGCACTCTAATGCCTCTTCTCAGAGGAGGAGGAACTCTCCCCAGAGGAGATTGACTTCCCCTCAGAGAATGGAGCATGAAGCTAGGATGAGACAGGCTACTCTGAGGATTGAAAGGGAAGAACTTGCCCTGGCCAAAGAGAAGCTTGCCTTTGCAAGAGAGCAGCAGATGAATGGGTTAGCTCCCACTGGTGGCAGCAATCTCCCAAGAGATAAAGAGAAGGGTTTAGATACTAAACACCTGACTAAGATAGTGCCCCCCTTTAAGCAAGGGGATGACATCCAGAAATGGATGGCTGCTCTGGAGAGGGCCTGCACTGTGCAGTGCATTCCCCAGAGTCAGTGGGCAGCTATACTGTGGCTCTCCTTTGATGGTAAAGGTAGAGATAAGCTCCTCACTACAAGAGTGGAGGATGCTAACAATTACCAGGTCCTGAAAAATGCACTGGTTGATGGGTTTGGCTTAACCACTGAGCAGTACAGGTTGCTGTTCAGAGACACCCAGAAAACTCAGTCTCAGGACTGGTCTGACTTTGTTGATTGTGCCACTAAGGCTTTGGAAGGCTTGCTACTGGGTAGCAAGGTTACTGACTTCACAGGATTGTATAATCTTATTATGAGAGAGCAAGTCTTAAATAATTGTCAGAACCAGTTATTACACCAGCACCTGGTAGACTCTGATCTGACCTCTCCACAAGAATTGGGTAAGAGGGCAGACAAATGGGTCAGAACCAGGATTAGGCCCCAGAACCAAGGTGGTGACCAGAAAAAGGAATCAACCAAGCCTCAAGAGAAGGGTGGGAATAAATCTCCAGATCAAACCACATCAGGGCCCCAAAAATCCTCTGAGGGGGGTGGGCCCCAGAATCCTTCTAATAACCAGAAGAAACCTTATTGTTATCCCTGTAAACAGGTGGGTCATTTGAAAACTGACAGCAGTTGCCCAAAGAATAACAATAAGGAGAACATACCCCCAAGTAACATTCCCAAACCTACTGTTACTATTAGTAGTAATCCCCCAGGTGGTGGGAGTGCCCCCAAGAATTTGGGTGCATTTACTTTGGGAGTTCCTGGGGACTCTGGCATCACCAGGTCCCAAAACGTAGATACTGTTGTCTGTGAGACTGGCATGGGGGTTGCCAACTTCACAACTTGTCCCAACACTTTGGGCAAGTACAGACAGGAGCCCCTCATCAATGGTATAAAAGTTGAGGCCTATAGAGATACAGGGGCTAGCATCACTATGGTGACTGAGAGTCTAGTCCCCTCAAGGCAACTTTTACCTGGTGCCACATACCAGGTGACCAATATTGATGGAGTACAGAGAGATCATCCCATGGCAGTGGTCAATCTCAGCTGGGGAGGTGTCACTGGCCACAAGAGAGTGGCAGTGTCACCAAACTTGCCTGTAGATTGCCTACTGGGGAATGATTTAGAGCTCTCAGCCTGGGCTGAAGTAGAGCAAGAAACCCATTTTAGAATGGTAAACATCCATGGTAAGGTTAGTGGGGCAGTGATAGCCACAGCCCCAGTCCAAGATGTCCTCCCTGAACAGGTCAGGAGGGCTGTGCCAGTCACAGCCCAATCTCAGACAACTTCCTTCCCAGAACAGGTTGTCAAGGCTGTGATGGTCACAGCCCACACCCAAACTGAGCCCCCTCCTGAAAAGGTTGGGAGAGTTGTGATGGCCACAGCTCAAACTCAGACAGATGATAGTGTTGTGAAGCCTGAAACTATGGATCACTCCACTCAGACAGAGAGCATTGAGGAGGAAGAGAAATCTCCCTCCCACCAGACTTTAGGAAAGGGTCAGCCTCCTCAGGGAACTGATCTGACCCCTTGTGAAGAAACTGCCACAGAGGTAGTCAGGCCTAGCCTGGCAGAACCCCTGATGTCAGTGGACCCTTCCAAGGTGGGACCCAGTCTGGAGCAGGTAACCTGCCCCTCTCTACCCTGCCTCAGTCAGCCCAGGGCTGTAGAGGTCAGGGAGGCCAGTGTTGGACCCCAAAGGGCCCCCTGTCCAAAAGAATTCCCCAATCAGCAGATTAAGGGCACTGAAGCTAGTAATCCTAGCCAAGTGAAAATAAAATCAACTCCTGAGGGATCCCCCTTAAATTTAGTTAAGGACCTCCCAAAGATGGACACTGTTGGGCACAGCCAGACCTGGGACCTGAGGGCCCCAGACCTGACCTGTCCCTCCAGTAAGCCAAACAGAGGGACCCAACCTCCAGCTGTAGGTAGCCAGAGGTTGACCCTGAGAGCCCAAAACAACTCAGTCTTGGAAAGAAAGGCCTCTATGGTGGAAAATGATTGGAGGAAGCTGAGCCCAAAATTAGTGGAGCCTCACTTCAGTACTCCATTTCAGCACCAGCCTTTTCCTTTGCCAAAACACACCACAGGTAGAGATTCCCTATGGTGGAGACCCTCAGATACCCTTAGGGTGAGGGATTGCTTAGTGGACCATGAGATAGGGGGTAACCATGCCAGTGCTGGTACTTCCTTATATGGCCACTCAGGCAATATAGGATTACCTGGCAAGGATAGCCTTATCTCCTTTCGTTTGGGGGGGGGGGGGTTATGTAGGAAGGTAGATCCCTGACTATGGTTGCCCCCAACTTTTTGCCTGGTGTTTTGCTGGTTTTCTGACTTAGTTGACCTGGGGCCCTGCTATTCAGGACCCCAGGCCTACTGCTCTCTCTGTAAAATGGATTCCATGTACCCTAGGTACATATCTAATTGGATTCTGAGTCACCTTATCAGTCCCTGTACAGTGTACCTTAGGTACCCAGGGCATAGGTGTACCCAGGGCCTACCAGGGGCTGCAGCATGTATTATGCCACCCCTGGCTGGCCATCCAAATCTGACACAACTGGCTGCACGACAGCTGGGGCAAGGTGGTGTAATAACCCTTTGCTTTATATATAGTGTACCTATATCTAACCCTAAAATGGACACACAGATCTGCTATCAGTCACTCCTATGGCAGGCCTTAACAATCCTGAAGGCAGAGTGCTTGGAATCGTGTGAGATAGTGCTCTGGCATGAGCTGAGCCTGTCTGCGGCTTTCGGGATCCATCCCTTAGCCGTTTCCATGATATCGCATACCATATACTCTTAAGTGCATTATAATCCTCGCGGTTATATGCCAACTCTGGTATCGCTTTATCAAAACATGTCGAGTAAGGTGTCATACGAATTGGAATACTAACCCCTCACCAATTCTGGCGACGGGGTTAGCATTCCACCCTTCTAGAGGGACACGACATGTATGTAACCTGTAACCCCTGGTAAAGTCAGACATAGCCTTAGCTCCACAAAATGGATGCTGCCACCGAGAAACAAGTCTGCCCTCCTGCTGCTGGGAGTCCTCCCAGCACAGGAGGCAAGGACAAAGGGTTTCCTGCCAGGGGCGGTGCCAGCACCGTCCCAGACAGGGTTTTGTGTATTCTAGGTAGGCAGGGCTTTAGAGGAAGGTGACTGCAAGTGGCACCCCGGTGCTCACTGTGCATAGGCCGGCTGAAACCAGTTCCAGGGGCACTCCAGCCCCTGGCCTGGGGAAAGCCCGCCAAAGGAGAGGGGTGTAACCACCCCCCTCCTAGTCCCACCCATAGGGCAGGACTTAGTCGCGTGCCAGCCCCTTTTTGCAGGATAAAGTTAGGAACTGGCCCCCTTCCAAATCAGATCATCTTTGAATCCTGAAACTACTTTCCACGAAAGGAACTCAAGACTTCTTCCCAAGATTCTCCCTTGTGACTAAGGAGTAGTCACCCTGCAGCAGCAGGCACCAACCAAGCATCGCGGTTTGTTGCCAGTCTCTCCTTCGGATCAAGACTGCTCCAGCAGGACGAGAACCGGCTTCCCTGGCACCTCTGACCTCAACCTACATCATCAGCCCAGCTGTGATCCGTGGGTGTGACGAGACCTCGAGGGACCGGCCATCTTCAGAACTGCACGACGCTTGTCCAGCACGAATCCCGAGTGACCCTCGACTGAGTGCTTTGGGGTAAGAGAAGCCCCGACCCTGAGCAGCTCCAGCACCGAAGTTCAGCCCCCCTGCATCCACGAGATCTGCGTGGGGTCCTTCTGCTCTTTGCTGCCCACCGCGTTGTCCAGGTCACTTGCCCGTTGGCTAGTGGCGCCTTCACGGCGCTCCACGACGACAACTACTGCTGGTCTGGTTGCTCCAGACTAGCCCTTGCTCCCCTCCAACAGAGGAGCACCCTGGACCCTCCTGGTCCACTCAAGACGCCATTTTAGGTCCACCGCGTGGGCCTTGCATTTGCCAAGACTTGTTGCCCAATCCTGGGTCCAGCGACGTCGACAGCAGGAACCTTCGTGGGACAGCTCGCCCTTCCATCCTGGTCGCCGACAACGCCTCCTGGTCCGCGAGACTGCAGAGCCCAGCAGCGCCCACTCACCTGGCTGAGGTGACTTCGTCCGGTGCCAACCTGGTGCCCACTCAAATCACTGGCTAGTGATTCAGAACTTGGTCCCCTCTGCTTACAGGTTTCTTCTTCCCTGATCCAGGCTTGGATCACTCCGAACTTTCTTCACTGGCCGCCTGCCAGCAACTCTTTCTTCAGGCTCCTGGATCTTCAACGAGGGTTTCCGACGCAACTTCAACCCTATGCAGCCTCAGCCCCTGGGCTAGGTAACCTGAGTACTCCGGTGCTCCGGCATAGTCCAACACCGTAAGTGTTCGGATCCACTCCCGTTTTTGATCCACCTAGTCGGGTTCGCCCGAGAACAGTAACTTTGCAACTGCTAGCCTCCATAGACTTTTTCCCGCCTTATGAGTGAGAGTTCCCACTCTGCACACGACGTCCACAGGCCTCCTGCATCTAATCCCAGTGTTTAGAATTGTAGGCCAAGCGATTCCTAAGTCTATGAGAATAGTTACTTACCTGCTAGTAATTCGCATTCCACTTTTGTAATATATGGTTTTTCGTGCCCCTAGGGCATTTGTGTAAATTGTGCGACTTAAAGTATTTTCGTAAGAGTTTTGTTATGTGCTTAGCTCCCTGACTCATAAAGAGTTCAGGGTAGTCTTGTTATAAATAAATATCTGTTTATTTTCATAACAACTTGTGTGGTGTCCTTTCACTTGGTGTTCAAGGGGTAATGTGATGGTAAAACAGCTGGCTTAACACGCCCTCTAGAGTCTTAGCCTTAGACTGCTCGTATCCATGCTACTAGGATAGCTGGTCTATCAGGTTGACTTACAACCAATCATCAATAAGGGTTGTTTGGACTGATACATAGTGATCACTAGAATAGTGAGCACTGCATATCAGGCCAACTTCTCACACATGGGTCTGGGTGTCCTGCATGGGTGCTGCTCTGTGGGGCTGCTGTACATGGGTCTGGGTGTCCTTCATGGATGCCTGCTCTGTGGGGCTGCTGTACATGGGTCTGGGTGTCCTGCCTGGGTGCCTAGTCTCTGGGTCTGCTGTACATGGGTCTGTGTGTCGTGCATGGGTGCCTGCTCTCTGGGGCTGCTGTACATGGGTCTGGGTGTCCCACTGGTCTGGGGCTTGAAGATGTGTCTGTCCACCTTGCATGTGATGCTTCTGAAGGGTGTTCAATGCATTAACCGTTGTAGGCAGATATGAGGGCAGGGATTACGAAGGAGGGGGGGGGGCAACGCATGTATTTGTCACTTTGGCAGCATCCTTCCATGTACAATGTTAAAGTAAAGGAGGCTTGGAATTATAATATGCTTTTTCACAAAAGTTGCTGTTTATTATGCAGACCACACCAGTGGATGACTTTTAATTAATCAAAAAGGAGCATTAAAATAAATAATATTTAGAAGGGGCGGCTCACAGTTTCATAAAAACAGTTAATGTACTTTGGGAGAATAAATTATGAAAAATATCAACCTAGCCATCTAGTCTTACTCATGGATCTTTGTTGGATTGGATTTGCCCTCGAGCAGAGAGGCTCGAAGGGCGCCACCTGCTGGGGCTGCTGTGCTCCAGGGGTTAATGATGGAGGTGAGGGGAGGGGGCGGAGCCTAGACAAGCAGTCATGGTTCAAAGACATGCCTCAAGGAAGGTCAAACATACTTGGCCAATAAAATCCCTGTAGTAGTTATTGCATGCCTCTGCATCCCAAACCCAAGGAGGGGTGTGATGCGACCCGCCCTATATACCACACCCTAAACAGGTAAAGCACCATTCCTGCTGGTGCCCAACCCAGACATCTGAGTTTTCATGTTTACTTTACCTTGATTTTGACCCTGATATATATTAAAATCTGGCCGCCTTGTCTACGTTAACCACACCTAGAGAGGCTTTCACCAACTTGCTTTAAATGTGTCACTAGGACCACCCGAAGTCAACTATTTGAAGACATTCGAAAGAAATTTAAATTGTGAATGTATCTCTGTGTTTTTGATAGGAGCAATCCTATTTGTTTGTTGTGTGTTGTTATCAGTCAATGGTGACTTCTACTTAATGAATTAACTGGTTGCACCTTCTGCCAGATGACTCGTCTTTTTTCCTTTTAAATTTAACTTTACATTCAAGGCAAACTATACTGTTTACTAATTTGCATATTCACTTGCCTGCCGTTTAATGTATGTTTGTGTCCTCTCCAGCACTTCAGCCATCTCTGAAGGTTCCTCAAAACAGTCCTTGTATCGGCTCAGCCAGTCCCTCCTCTCTGGTCTCCATGGGAACCGAGGGAGCAGCCCCCGAGATACCTCCTCTGCAGCAAACCCTCTGAGCTATCCTCTGGGTTTTATTGTAAACTCTTAGCTGCCTCAGACATGTTTTTGTGCCTGTAAGTAAGAGCCTGGCAGCTTGCATCGTGGTTGTATCTGTCTGGGCTCGTGGGAGCAGTCGAACTTACATTTTAATATATTTGTTAAAGGTAGGCTGTTGTGTGTTTCTAGAGTACAAAGCCCTGAAGCAATTGTTGTATTTCTGGATCATAAAATCACCAATCGCTGTTGTATTTACTCAGCAAAGGGATAAATGAGGAATAGAGAAGGAATGGCTCCAGAGAGTATTTTGAAACTAGATTTGGAATACTTTCATCAATTTTCTTTCCCACATTGTTAAAAAAATAAAAACAACACTTGAGAATGTGCCACAAATTCAAAAGTATAAGGGGGTTTAATAACAATGTACTTTCAAAATCCCCATCCTGACCTCACCTCTCCAGCCACGCCCCCTCTCAGGTGAGGGTGAGGGACATTGAAGACGAAAACTCCAACATGTAAAGAAACATATAAAAGAAGAAACTAAAGAGCTTTACATTTACTTTAAAAAGAATCCCCTCCAGCAGAGATGGAACTGTTTATTTTGTGGGGGGGTCTCTATACCTCTCGCTTCCACAGATATTACTGAGTCCTGGGGGTGCGCTGAGGAATGTTATGATTTGTTATTTATTCAAATACAGGTCCATTCAGAGCCCCCTCCCCCCCCCCCCCCCCCGAGCCCAGGAAGGACACTCACCCAGGGAGCAGCTGACTGCCACCAGCACAAGAGCCAGAGCGACCTTCATGGCGAGGGGTGGCTGGCACCGAGGTGTGATCCTGGGCACACAAGGTTCAGTCTCAGGGTGGGGCTGTCAGCCCTCAGCTCCTATGTTTATACCGGAGGCGAGCAGCCCGCCTCCTCCCAGCAGGTCTCATGTCAGGTCACGTGACACGTGTACCAGAGAGATTCCTGGCACTGGGACCAATCAATGTTGACTCAACAGGTGCCAGCCTCTCTCCACCTTCACTCTCATGTTCCATCCAAAGGGAGGAGCTAAAACAGTGATTGACAGCTCCCTCAAGAACATTTAAATAAACAACAAACTATGGGGCAGATTTACAAGCCCCTTGCGGATCTTTTGCGCCGCCGTTGTGTCACTTTTGTGATGCAGCGGTGGCGCAAAAGTTGCACCATGGTGCGGGGTATTAACAACGTGACGCATCTGCGCCTTAAGGAGGCGTTCCTGCGCAGGGGGTGGCGTTCCGGCGCAGGAACGCCTCCTAAAAGTGGCTGAGTGAAATCTACAAGATTTCACTCAGTCACTTTTAGGCCCATGCTGCGTCAAAACCCTGCGCCTGCTTGAAGCAGGCGTAAGGATTGACGCAGCATTTGAAGGATAGGGCACCCTAGAGCCATGCTGGAGCTGCGTCGCACTTGCGACGCAACTCCAGCAATGCACCAGCAAAGTACCTACTTGCACCCACTGGGGTGAACCACTCAAGAACTCTATGTACCAGAGTCCCTAGGGGCGATCCGGAGGAGGGGCTAGCGGTGTGCGGTCCATTGCGATTGTGTCTACTTATACAATAGCCAACACCTTCTTCCACATCTTCCACAGAGCGCCTGGGCCATCGCACCCAAACTATGTCAGACGATCAACTGCTCCCTTGAGACCGCCACCTACCCCAATGATTGGAAAAATGGCAAGTTCAACCCTCTCCTGAAGAAACCCTCGAACAACTCAACGGACCTCAAAAACCCCAGGCCCATCTCCTGCTTCCATTCACAGCCAAAGTCGTCAAAAAGGACATCAACACCCAGATAGCAAGGTCAACAGTATTTACATCGCTGTTTCCACAACGTGCTTCCATGACAATGTGGTCATTACAACAATTGCTTTGTTTCGACGCAATTCATTACATCGCAAGTCGTTTCAACCACTTGCTGTTAGGGGCACGCTAACCTAAGGAAAATAATAATTTACTATTCAAATACCTTTCCGAACTGTTGAATGCGCAAGAGTTGGAATAGTAAATGATACTACTCCTAAGTCCAGCGCGCCCTCTCCAGCAAGTCATTAAAACAACTTGCAATGTAATGAATCACATAGAAACAATGGGGTCATTGTAACGACCACGTTGTAAAGGAATGAATGAACAACGCATTTGTTATAAAGACCCATATTCACTTGCAAACTTCATCAATGCTAACTATGTCCTGGACATCTCCCAATACAGATTCTGCGGCAACCACAGCACCGAGACGGGTCTTCTTGCCACCACCAATGACATCGGCTCCCTCCTCAAGCATGGTAAAATGGCAACCCTCATCCTTCTGGACATCTCGGCTGCTTTCAACACCGTCTCACACCGCACCCTGGCTACAAGACTGCATGACGCCAGCAACTGCGACAAGGCCCTCGACTGGATATGCTCATTCCTCACAAGCAGAACTCAACAAGTCAGACTCCCGCTCAATCTCTCAGGACTGACAGACACCAACTGTGGAGTGCCCCAGGGCTCTTCCATCAGCCCCACCCTCTTCAACATCGCCATGGCCCCCTTGCAACCACCTTCAGGAACCATGGGCTCAACATTTTCACTTACACTGACAACACTCAGCGTATCCTCTCTCCCACCAATGATCCCAACATCATCAAACACAACTCCCAAGAAGGGATGAACGTCGTTGCTACCTGGGTGAAGAACAGCTGCCTGAAACTCGTCTCTGAGAAAACAGAAGTCCTCATCCTGGGCACTACCCCGTCCACATGGAACGATTCCCCTTAGCCCCTCACTCTTGCTAAACCCCCTACCCCACCAGACCACGTACGAAACCTCAGCATCATACTGTACTCATCACTCACAATGAAACATGAGATCAACGCTGTATCCTCTACCTGCTTTATTACCCTCTGCATGCTTCAAAAGACATTCCGATGGATCCCATCCGAATCCAGAAAAACTGTCACACATGCCTTCCTCAGTAGCAGTGTACACTAAGGCAATGCGCTCTAAGCTGAAATCAACAAGACACTACTTAAAAAACTCCCGACCGAACAGAACGCTGCAGCCAGGCTCATCCTCAACATCCCCCGTTGCAGCCACATCACCCAACACCTCCGCGATCTCCACTGACTCCCACTCAAAAGAAGAATTACCTTCATGCTCTTCACCCATGCATACAAAGCCATGCACAGCACTGGACCAACATACCTGAACAACTGCCTCTCCTTCCACGCACCCAATAGACACCTCCGATCAGCCAACCTCTCTCCAGCCACTGTCCCACGCATCAACAGGACCAGAAAGTGCGGAATATCCTTCTCCTACCTCGCAGCGTACTCAGAAAAAGAACCTCGAACGAAGACAGGTCAGACCTAGTTGCTGGTCTTCAGCCACATTTTTTAACTCTTTTAACATGCCGCTCACCTGTTCTACGTCGTGCTGCCCTGGCCTGTTGCGGAAGGTGCCGTTTTTAACCCTTAGTAACCTCTGAACACAAGAGGTCAGTGCTCCACACGCTGTTGCAGTCCTGCCTACTTCGAGTCACTCTTAAGGAAGTGTGCAGAAGTGGACGAGGAGCGTACTCAGAAACAGAAACTCAAACGAAGACAGGTCAGACCTAGTTGCTGGTCTTCAGCCACATTTTTTAACTCTTTTAACGCGTTGCTCACCTGTTCTAGGCTGTGCTGCCCTGGTCCGTCCCGCAAGTGCTGTTTGTGCGGAGGGTTAAAGCACTACCATTTTTAGCCCTCAGTAACCTCTGAGCACAAGAGGTCAGCTCTCCAGATGCTGTTTCAGCCCCTCCCCCCCCACTTCCAGTCACTCTTAAGGAAGTGCACAGAGCGGAAGGGCGCAGCGTCATGCCGATGGTGCACCAAAGGCAAGCCCGTCTGCACCCGTCCGCACATGACTGCCACCAGCCACTCTGCCTGTTTTGCCACCTACTTTTCTCTCAGCCCCTCTATGACTATAATAAGGTAATCTAGTCAAAAGTTCGAATCGCTCAATAAAATATCCCCCTGTGGTAGGCATCACCACCTTTCACGCGACTAAGGGTCCCACTATTCAAAAACATTCCTCATTCAATTGTTAACCCTCTGCAACAGTATGTCTATGCCTCAGAAAACCTGCTAATAGTACAGTAACTTCTATTCATAACAACCTAACAGGCTTATACTGCAAAGCCCGCTCTCTCCAAACACACGCTCTGGAAATCTGATCTCTACTGGACTCAGAGAAACCAGACCTCTTTTTCATCACTGAGACATGGCTCCATGAGTCCTCGCAACCCAATATCTCCTTAACCGTCCCCCACGACTATCAGCTCTATCTATCTATCTGAATCACTACCATTGACGTTTTGTGCTATTCAATTTTAATTATATATAACTACCTATGGACTAACATTTAATCAGGCTCTTTACCTCTTTATTATGGCTCTCTTATCACCCATCCCTGATTTATAGTAGGCTTAGTCTGCAGGGATCACTTCTATTGCCTTGCACATTTTACAGTAGAGTATTACTATACCTGTGGCAGTATCATAATTGCAATATTATAGCCCATCTGTTCCGGAGTTTTGTGCAAATTACTGTTCTTTTTTGAATTCTGAGAATATTCAAGTGATGAAGCTACAAGTCTGTAGCTCTTGCACATTTTCAAGAGTACTCACTTGATAAAGGTATCTGCACATGTAGCAACATATGTGGGTACATTCAGTCAATGGAAATGGGATAGCAAATGCTATTACAAGAGTTTCTTTCTAAATATGGGCAATATTTTCCACAAAGAGAAAGTTTCCATTTGTCCCCATTTCAATTTGAGGTGCTCCCTTCATACCACAAAACAAAATGAATAATTCCCTTGACTTTGCTGAAGATGCACATGTTTTCTGGGTGGGGAACTGCTTGCCAACTATTGGTGAAACAAACGATTTCCGAACGTACGGGCCTTGAACAGGTTTTGCTGCTGAACCAACTCAGAAATGCCCACAAATCAGCCCACCTTAGCAACTGTATTCATACAGACATTCCACCACATCTGCTATATCATTGTGTTAGCAGTCTCCATCTAGAAAGGCATAAACCCAACACCATTTATTTTATGACTTAGGGGAGGGATTTGCACTACCAATGATTATTATTCTGCACCTAACTTGTGTTTGGGGCATGATACCTATGAGAATGAACCAGTGGTGCTACAGGTAACTTGAACCTGCATTCTGGTGCATTGAACAATTATTTTACTGTCATTTGATATTCTGGGGACTTTATTCTATTTTTATGCCTTCTCCCCTCCATATGTCTTCCTTCTCCCACTCATTCCATCATAGCTTCCAAGTGCAGGTAGGGAACTATTTAACAAATAAATGAACTCTCTTGCGAGATTATTGGTTTGGTAAAAAATAACAATTGGTATTTCTGTCGTCTATTTCTCATATCTCCTCTGATATTTTAAATTTAGTACCTATGTCTTCACTAGACGTAGAGCCCAATGGAGGAAAGTCTTCCTAGCCTTACTCTCGATTTCCTCGACGAGGAAATCCGCACATGGTCTTATGATCTACACTGCACCATCACAATTCTTCCAAGCCACCATCACCATCTACAACAAAGGAACTATTCTCATTCAGTCCACGGATCACAGTCTATACCTATTTGATAACATCTTTCCTATTATTAAAGAGCATGTATCTAATCCCCCTACTTCCACCCAACTGACCCTCACGCCTAGCACTCCGGATACCTCAACTTCTACCCTCTTTGCCACCCTCCCACCCCCTACCCCCCTGCCATCAAGGAGCTCTGGACCTTACTCCTTCCTCACCCTTTCTATCCTATCCTCCAACACACTTCTCCTCTCTTCACCTAACCCTCACATACTTCCAACTTGCTCGACCGTATCTACTAACTCACCTCTTACACAATCTCTTACGCTCCCCGCTATGCCCACAGCCCCCTCCACCTCTTGTCCCCCCTCCTCCACCACCATCCCTCCCCCTACCTCCCCCCTATCCCACAACAACACCTTCTTCCTCCCTCAACCCAGTATTGAATCCTCTCGGCACCCTTTATAGAAGCTGTTCCCCCAACTTATTCCATTCATAGACCATTCCCCTTCTAACAACTCTCCCACCTTAACTCTCTCTTCTCCTACACCTTCCCCTGCTCCTTCCAAACTCCACTCGGTCACCTTGAACTCTGATCCCTTCCATCCCACTCAACACCCCTGTGATCTCCACGTGGTGTATAAAAGGGCTCCACACCACATTCACCCTATGATCGTGCCACCCCATCTAACTCGCCTTTAAAACATATCACACCCCCTATTTCTCCTCCCACCTGCCTTCTCCTACCTAATGCACCCACTATCCATTTAGCTGCTACTACAACCCTTCTAATCACACACACTACACCCTCTCATACGTTTCCACCAACCACTTCACCAGAGCTTACCACACTCCTGGATACACCTACCACACCTCTTCACCCATCACTAAATATTCCCACTTCCCTTACATCCATGCCAATGATGTGCCCAACACTCTACTCATCATCCCTCCTTCCCCTCCCTTGCTTCCACCTGATTTCACACCTAACCGAGCCAAACCTCCCCAACTCATACCTCGCTCTAACACCACTACCGTTCCAAACAACACTTTGGAGAAGATTATGTCAACTGTTCTTCAAATTAAAGACAAACTTCATGCTTTCAAAGAGTTGCTCTCGAAACAACCCAGACACCCCACACCCCAGAACCCTTTCACCCAACAAGCCCACCACCCACCCACCACTTTCATACAAACAGAATCCTCCTTTCTGTACCTCCATTCCCTCCCGTAATTCTGCCACCCGTCCTCTACGAAGCTTCAACCCACTTTCGGCGTACGACATACACTCCCTCCTGCACTCATATGATCTTGCACCCTCAACCCACATAGCCCCCACACACCTTCCCATCCCTACTATCCCTCCCAACCCCCACAGGTCCCCCAAATAGAATGATAGAGGTATAGTTGCCAATAATCTTTAAAAAGTCACACTCACTCCTGACCCCTCTTCCTCCCTTATCACTCCTCAGCTTAAATGCACACTTCTGAACTGTAGATCGGCCCCTAGACATGCATCAGACATTGAAGACCTCATTATCGCACATGATCTAGACCTGACCATACTCACCGAAACCTGGTTAACTGACTCTTCCTCGCCACTCATTGACATTCTAGTTCCCCCTAATTACCACATCATCAGATTGGATAGGGTTGGCAAAATAGGGGGTGGAATCGCATGTATTCACCGGAGCAACTTCTCAGTAATTAGAGCCATTTCCCCTATATTCTCCTCCTGTGAACACCGCTGCCTTGACATCAACAGTGAAGGCAATCCTGTATGCTCCCTACATATTATCTACCACCCACCAGGAGACAACCTCACCTTTACTGAACACCTCATGGACCTGGTCACAACGAACTCTGGACGACAACGCACATAAATATTCCTTGGTGATTTCAACCTCCATTGGAACGAACACAACGACTCTGTGGTCAATAGTCTCAAAAACTTCCTCAGCGCCCTAGATCTCACCCAAATTTGCAACAGCCCCACCCACGATAAAGGCTCTATCCTGGATCTAATCATTTCCAAAGCCGACTCCATCCAACTCGAGTCAATCTAACTCTGTGACTGGTCTGACCACGACATTATCACATTCATCATCATTGAAAAAGTGAAATCCAACCCGGTTCAATCCACCAGATCAAAGGTCTGGAAGAGAGATTTGAAGAAACTCAATCCCAACTCACTAGCCTCCCCCAGCTACAATCTTCTCTTACCCCCTACTGGCGCTGCTGATGTACAGGTTCTTACCGACCACTACCTCAATTCGATGACCTCTATTATCAACGAAGCTGCCCCTCTTCAGTTAAAGAAAGTTTCCTTTAAAATCACTAATCCATGGTTCGACGGGCTTCTTAATGAATATAGACGAGCGATGAGACTGGAGTTGGAGATCTGTCCCGTCAGCTATGCACCTCAAAACACTAAAGAAAAAAAGAAACGCATACTTTAGAAAATCAAACGCTCGAAAGCAGCTTTCTTTAGCCACCAGCTTGACCAAACAAGAAACCGACCCAAAAAACTGTTCAAGTTAATCAAAACTCAATCCAGGGATGCACCTCAAAGACTTTTAAACACTTCTAGTGCACCACCGACCTGTGAAGAATTGTCTACTTTCTTTCATTTGAAGACTGACAACATCAGGAAACCCCCACAACAAAACACCCATTGACTTAAAAAACAATTCTTCGTGGTCATCCTTTGAAACGTACTCGAAAGAAACTATTGGCAAGATTCTAAGTACACTGAAGCCTTCCAATCACCTCACCGATCCTCTACCCGCAAACGCCATAAAGGACTTTATCCCATTGCTTCTCCCACTCTGGACCAAAATCATTAATAGCTCACTTTAACAAGGATGCATCCGGGACTCCCTCAAAGAGGAACAGGTATCGCCCATACTAAAGAAACCCACATCGGACCCCTCCGAGCTGAACAACTCCCGCCCTATCACTAATATCCCTACTTTGGCCAAACTCCTAGAAAAATGTGTACACCTCCAACTGACAAAACACATCGAACACTTTCACCTCCTCAACTCACACCAATCAGGCTTCCGAGCAGGTCACAGTACGGAATCAGCCATGACACACGTAATTGATGACGCGCTTCAAATTCTTGATCAGAACGGTTCTTGCCTCCTCATACTACTCGACCTCCCATCAGCCTTTGATACGGTCAAACACGAGAACTTACTCTATATGCTGAATGTCAGAATGGGTATTTCAGAGACAGTACTCAAGTGGTTCACCTCCTTTCTGCATAACCGGACTCAGAAATTCAAGATTAACAATACTATGTCCACACCAGTTCCTGTAATACTAGGTGTCCCTCAAGGATCCTCCCTCTCCCCTACTCTGTTCAATCTAGTCATGGAACCACTTACCACACTACTTCAAGCAACTAAGGTTCAGTTTCACATGTACGCAGACGATACCCAGCTCTACCTTAAAGTACACACTCTTGATGACATCAAACTACTCAACACAACGCTTAGGAACACACAGACTTGGCTGGCAGAGAATCACCTCAAACTTAAAGCTCTAAAAACGGAATGCCTCCTAATAGCGCCTCCCACCAAAGTCCCTATCACTCAGGCCTGGCTTAATCATCTCACTGCACTCAACATTCAACCTACTATTGTGGACTCAGCGGAATCTTTAGGCATAACCCTCGATTGCAATCTCAATATGCATCATCACATCAGCAATGCAACAAAGGGAGCTAATTTCCAAATCAACACATTGCGGAAGTTGAAACCTTTCCTTCCTCCCAATGACTTCAGAACTGCAGTCCAAGCCCTAGTTATCCCTCGAGTGGATTATGGGAGTGTTGCCCTCTGTGGCCTCCCCATATCGACAACTACACCATTAAAAGCCTCTATTAATGCTGCAGCCAGACTAATCACGGGCTCTAAAAAATGCTCACACATCTCTCCCGATCTAAATGCCTTGAACTGGCTTCCTTACGAAGCTAGAATACACCTGAAAATCGCTTGCATGACCCACAAGGCTATACACCACAACTCCCCCAGCTACCTTGCTCAGAAACTGACAATCTCGGGTGGCTCAAGAGCAACAAGAAGCGCAGACAATCTTCTTTTGAAACCTCAGAGATTCCACAAGAAAAAAACATATAAACGCTCCTTCTCAGGGATGGCTTCCAGGATCTGGAATGCCCTCCCTCCAGAAATCAGCCTTATCTCATCCACGGCATCCTTCAAAAAAGAAGTAAAATCTCTCCTCTTAGCTAAATTGACCTGAATTTAGACTAAAGTAATCTCGTAACTCAGCATTCTTCCTCCAATGACTAAGTATATTGACCACCTATGCACCGTTGCTACCTTACCTTGTTTCTATTGTGTAACCATTTGCTCATCTTTGCACAAAATGACTTGTTTAATTATTACTCCTTTACCTTTGTATCCCATTCTGTGTGTAAAGCGCTCTGATATCGGTAAGGATCTTGTTCGCGCTCTATAAAACCTTCAAAATAAATAAATACATGTGTTTTCTTTAAATTTGTGTGTGTTAAGAAGGGTGCAGTTCAGTGAGACAGGTTGCATCTTTTCCTCTGAGCAGCCTTTGGCCCCCTTAGATGGAGACACCTGAGCTGTTGATCTTTTAAATGTAGGTTAAAGAAAAGAGTGAACTCCACCTCCAATAAAAATGTTTTACCATTTACAAGTGTGTTTAAAAGGCAAACAATGGAATCCAAATGAATGGGAAAGTCAATATTTGCACAGGATGTGATGCAACAGCAAGAGAAATGACCTTTACTGGAAAATGTCCCAGAAGATGAACAGGATTTCAGTTTTGTGACGCGGATGTTGTACCAGTCACTGGAGAAAACAGAAACTAACAGCCTGATTCATGTACATGCCGTTTTGCGTGTCCCTAATAGCGAATCATAGCGATTCGCTATTGAGGACACGCAAAACTGCATTCATGTAGGAATTGCTACTTAAATAGCGATTCCTACATGTTCTTTATTTGCGAGTAGCAATTTGCTACTCGCAAATACTCCCCATTCATTCCTATGGGCCAAGAGGCCCATAGGAATGAATGGGGATTTGCGAGTAGCAATTTGCTACTCGCAACTAAGATAGCGATTTTAAGGGTGCCAGGGGTGTCCAAAGGACGCCCTGTAGCACCCCTAAAATGCACTTTTGGACAGGTGTTGCGCACACACATGTCCAAAGGACATGTGTGTGTGCTACATGCAACTTTGAAAAATGCTTTTAAATGCATTTTTCTGAGTTTTTGCTATTTACCGACAGGTCTGACCTGTCGGTAAATAGCGGCCCCAAAAGTCCAAAATCGCTATTTTGTTTTGTGTCATGAATAGCATTTGAGGAATCTCTATTAGAGATTCCTTAAATGCCATTCCACGCAAATATGCGAAGTCTTACATAGCGATTTTTGCATTTGGTATCATGAATACCAAATGCAAAAATCGCACTTGCAAAGGGCCAGATTCTCAGAATCTGGCCCTTTGCGAGTGCAATTTACCTACATGAATCAGGCTGATTGTTTTCAGGCCTAATAATGTCATGGATTTTTATTGAAGCTTAAAACACCCACCCAAAGGTGTGGTTTGGTTGAAATTAGCCCAAGTAATAACAACACAAAAGGGGGAAAACTGTTATGGGACCTGGGGGAGCAGTTCCTGCAGAATCTGTGGTGTAAATGATAGAATGTGGAAAAAAATGAATACAAATACAAGGCATTTTTGGTGATTTTCAACAAGGTGTCTGCTTTAAAAATATTGGAGACCATAGTATGTAGCAAATCATACATTTTAGGTTGTCTCGGGAGGTTCACATAGAACTGAAGCTCATCAAAAGCTTTATTGGGAATACAAAAACTGGTAAAAGCCAAAACAGAAAACAAGGCCTTTCATGTCACACTCTCACACTTTGCAGCTCTTTACTGGAGATTATAAAGCTGCCACATCATTGTTTTGAGAAAAGACAAAAAATTGCATCTGTTTAGAACCATTTCTTCTAAAGCGTAAATGGAAAATGCATTATCAAGAGATTTACCAACTACCCAAGTTAAGTGTGTTGAGTCGAGGGGGAAGATGTATAGAGGAACAGAGGCAGGTTTGGAGTTTGCTTTTTTAAACAATTTCATTCATTTTAAGAGTGAATTGTACAAAATGCTGGTAATTCAGTATTACAATGTGTACAGACAGAGATCACATTTTCACATTGGTTTAGAGTAGTATATACAGTAGTGATAGTTGTGACAGGAGATATTAGTTCCTTTTCGTATGTGCAATAAGCATCATATGCACCACAGGTAAACAGCAGGACACTAACAGTGTTTCATTCAGGAGCTATGTGTCCAAAGAGCAGAGGTCCATGGCACAGGCTGGGAAGCATCCACGGCAGCACTCTGCTTGCAGAGAGCATACCAGGCCACAGCGCGTCAGCATTAAGGCAGGCGAGGGCACGCTACAGTATAAGAGAGATCCTAGACTCAGGGCCTTGATAACATCATGGGGAGAAGAGAAGGGCACGAGTAGAAGGAGGAGAGAGGAAGAGAAAGTGGATGGGGGGACTGTTGGGATTTAGACGTCTTACCTTAGTCCTCTTTTTATGGGCATGCATGTACAGGTCACCAGGTCAGCTGGTGTAGCTCATTTCATTCAGCACGCATTAAAAAGGAGCCTGCAGCCTGCCTTCTTTGCTTCCTCATTTCACACGGAAGGGCTTTGCCTGGTGCTCAGGGGTTTCCTGTTGGTTCTGGGACTTTCGGTATCCCGTGTGTTTTGGTCGCGTTCTGGACGCGGTGTCTGCAGGATTGCAGACATCTGTACAACGTTTCCTGGATTGTGCTATTATTTGTGATCATCATTGTGGGATTCCTTTTTCCTTACCCCACACCCCCTGAGACTCTTTTTTACTTCTTCGTGGATCATTTCCACTGATACGTGGCCGCATATCAGTTCCACGGCTGAGGATTTCACTACCTGGATTTTTTGTAACAGCGCTATGTCGTTATGCGGAGTTCGGGTGGATCAACGAACAAGTATGTCCCATTAGCGTTTTTCTTTAATTTTTAGGTTTTGCCTAGGCAGCGCATGCGCTGTCTCGACGAAAGATGCTGTGTACAATATAGTGGGGGAAGCTCCACCCCCTTGCCGCCCATCTTTTTAATTGTCTTTCAGCATAAATACTGCCTTATGATTGGTGTTTGTCTTCTTAATCCTGCCCCCTGATGCCTATGTGGTCATTTGAATCCTTCCGAGGCTATCAGCCCCTTTGCCAGAACACTGTTTGCTGCCCGGTGGTCCCCCCGCCCCCTCCTGCAGTTCGCTGTTTTATCGCCATCCCCTTATCCGCCCCACTCTTGCTTGTGCATTTTTTAATTCGAAAACTCCCATTTGTAATGCAATACGTCTCGCGTAAATACGAGTCGTATTGCATTGCAAATGCTTGTTTCTAGTTGTGGTCAGGATATAGCTTTTTTCGGGCTATTTTGTATAAAGCAAGGAAAGCGGGGTTTTTTCTGTCTGAGACTTTTTCCCCCATGGTCATCCATATTCAATACGTTTGGTCTCTTTTTTCTCGTTTTCTCATGGACAATGCATATTGTCTTTCAAGCCTGGATTTTATGATTTCCCAAAACTTCAGACTGGTAAGCGAATGAATTGTGCATATTACGTAGGGCTTGTATGTGCATGTCCTTAGGGAGACTTTGATACACATGTATCAAATTTACTCTTTACCACAATATCTAGCTTTCTGCTAAATTTAATCTAATTCCATTAAGTAGTTTGGCCTTTAGTCATGTTAAAAAAACAAAAAAAAACATGGACAGAAAATCAGGAAAATGTATATTAAGCCTCCCCTTTTTTCTCAGCCCCGCTTGACAGATCTCCCCGAAACTTTCAATACCGCAGCTTAACCAGAAAGGGAATTTTTCAAGTTTCTTAATAATTTCATGAAGATTTGTAAAGCGGCACCAAAGTTATTTGCAAAACAAAAAATGTTTTTCCTATGGAAACTTTGGTCCTAACTATACCTACCTGCTGGTGACTGCTATATATATATTACCTATTGGCGGTCACCAGTAGGTAGTTATAGTTAGAACATAGTTTCCATTGGAAAAGCATTGTTTGTTTTGACAATAACTTTGACACCGTTTGACACATCTTAATGAAATTTTCAAAACGAATTGTTGATTCTGGTCAGCTCCTGTCTTAAAATTCTGGGGCTGATTTGTGAAGGGTGGGTTGAGAAAAAAGGGGGGTCCCAAAACATGTTTTCTCCATGTTAATTTCCATAGGAAAGTTTAGACATGGCTACAGCCTGAACTGCTGAACGGAATTACACCAAATTTGCCAGAGAGATAGTTCTTCGTCCAAAAAGCATGCTTTTCTTTTAATGGTGTAAAGCCGTTAAGTAGTTTTTGAGATATTTAAAGATTTACAGATACCAATATTTGAGAATTGTGAGATCTGATTGGCTGAGGCATTCCGAACATAAGCTTGCCTGGGATTGGCTTCCAACACTTTAAATTAGGAAGCCTTGGCAACCATTTTGTGACTTGGTTGAAATGACTAAGAGGAAAGTGGGAAGAAAAAGTAGAAGAGGGTAGGAAAGGAACACTGTGACCTTCCTGGTGTGCTCAGGGGGTGTCACAAGGAGTCGGAATATAAAAAAACATATTATTTGTTTTCGTTGGGATTTGAGTCGGGACTGGAAATCACGGCGGGAAAAAGAAAAATGAAGCATGGTGTTGAGTGCTTTGTTTAATTAGACCCCCGGGTGGGTCAGTTCCCGGGAGCAGTGCTTAGTTATGATACAGGGTTTACTTCTGTCACGGGGACTGCCACTTCCTTGAAGCAAATATAATGATATGAGGGGTACGCGTCTTCTCTCCCTCTCTGCTCCGAAGAGCAGCACATGTTTAGAAGTATACAGTTCCCTGGGACTAAAATCACCCGGCTAAGTTCTGAGTTATAGGGTTTCTCTAAAAAGAGCCCTTTTTTTATTGTGAGTTTTTTGGAGCTACATGTAAGTGTGGATGAACAGCTTCAGGTTGTTGGGAAAACTCTGTTTCCATTATCTGTAAAGTGTACTCCATCACTTCTGTAGATATGATCCATATCAAAACTTATGTGGTTGTATATGGGCCCCATTCTATGATCTCTGAGTATGCAGACACTGCTTTATTGACATTCTTCCTCGCTGCCTCAATCTGAGGACAGAATTGAATTGACCATTTCCACTTCCGTCTTTGGCATAAATTGGAGTATAAAAATACAGTTTGAGGCAAAAGCCACATGAATTGTCCAAATGTATCCTTCATGAGAATTTTCAGACCTACCCCAGTCAATGTGCCTAGGTCGTTTCCACCACAGTGCACAATCATGAAGTCAGGGGGTTGGAGATGCAAAGAGGTTTTAACCAAAGGCAACAATTGGTGCCACTTTAATCCTCTCTGTGCAAATCATTTAATGTCCACATTTTGTGAACCTAGGTCTTTGTCAATGTGTCTCTGTTCAGCATACCTTTTGCACCAGAAAACATAGCTGTTTCCTACAATCCATACAAGCATTTTGAAGGTATGGCTAGAAGGAATTACCAGAAATCTGTAGATCATGTAGTCTGTTGGTACAATAAGAGATATGTTGAAAGGTGGAAAAGAAGCTTTTTTTTGAGAAAATGATAACGGAATGGGTGATGAAGAACATTGTGTAGTGAAAACTAGAGTGCATGTTACTTTCGTGAGAAAGTATGTTTCTGATTGTTTAATAAAAAAAATGTAAAACGTACACTACATAGGATATGACCAGACGTGCAGAGCACAACCACACCTGCTACTTGCATTTGGAAGGTACTGTTCTGAACTTTAAAAAATTGTGAACTTGTGACCTGCACCTGCTGTTGAATGTTCCAGAAACTGTTAGGATGAAGTATGGTGTACTTATGACCTGCACGGGGCCGTGGAATGTTGCAGAAAGAGTTAGGATGAAATTTGCTGAACTTGTGACCTTCAGCCTTTGGTTGAATGTTGCAGAAACCTTTGTTATGGAAATTGGCAAAAAGGTGATTGGGGACGAGTAGCAATAACTGTTATTAAAATATGAAATGTGAAATTAATTACAACTAGTGAGCTATTAAAGTACATTTTCAAAATGAGTAGTATGTGTACAAGAAGTGTGGGCATATTACCAAGCAATAGCGATAATTATCGCTATTGCTTGTTTAGAGACAAAAATTTACCGCTGAGCTGCGGCGATTTTTATCGCAGACAAACCTTGGTATTACCAAGGTTTATCGCAAATGCGATAAAAAACGTCCGCAATACATGAATATCGCTGAAAAGTCCGCGATATTCAGGCATTACCGAGCTAATGCTCTTAGCCATGTTATCCACCTCCCATTGGATAACATGGCTAAGAACTGCTCAGTAAATTATGATGGGTTGTGGTGCCCACCTAATCGTGCACTGTTCACCTGGTGCTCCGCACCTTCTTTGCTTAATTGTCGACCAAACAATTTGTCGTAGTTATCAGTTCAACTTTTAATCATTTTCTTTCTTTTATACTTTTCATTTCGTTATTCATATTCAAAATCATATTCATAACAATTTTCATTTCATTGCATTATACTTTTAACATAATAGTTTTCAGAGCAATTCAACATAATACATAGCGTTTTGAATTAATTGCATCTCGAAGAGCCCAATGCATTTCGGCACCTATTGGCGCCTTCCTCAGGGGAAAATCTTATCTGTCTTGTCATGAACTGATGTATCTGTAGTTATATCTTCATCAAATGCCCATTTTCTCGTGCTGATCGTCAAAGATGTATCTTTGCTTCACTATGGTTCGAGATTCTGGTATTTCTTGCTCTAATCTTCAAACAATGTACTGCTATCCTTTCGGCGCCTCTGTTTACCGGTACACGACCGCGGAGTTTTCAAAGTACATGTGCTCCGTTTGCTCGCGTGGTGTAGAAACTATAGACGGACTATCTCGGAATACTGTGGCTACTCACTGAATTAGGGATTGACAACCCTTGTTAATCGTAGCACCAGTGGATAAGATCTGAGAACAAGCTTCATAACGGAGTGCTCCTTACAAATCCCAATTAATAAGAACTGCTCAGGGCAGTTGTTAGCTTTTGGAGATATTCGCGCTTAGCGCGAATATCTCCAAAAGTTGGTAATAGCGAGATAGCGAGATAGCGAGATAGCGATGTTAGCGACTGTTTCCAGTCGCTAACATCTAGGCACGCCCACTTTGCATGTCATTAGTGATAAATATCACTGACATGCAAAGTGGTGCCCAAGATGGTCGCTATCTCCTACTAGCTGTCACTAACTGGTGTTAGCGACAGCTAGGTAATAGGGAGATCATTTTATCTCCGCTTTCTCGGAGATAAACCCCCTTTATGTTCTTTAAAATTTGCAGTAGTATTGTTAGAAATAGGCATTTGAGTTGTTGTAAGGGTCCGGGGCTGTGTAGCGATGCAGCAGTATGGGGGAGTGTCCACACCACAAAATGAAAGAACAAGTTTGGGACGTTTTAAAAGAGAATTAGAGAGGGTTAATAGGAGTAATTAATAGGAATGCGTTTTGCAATTTGAAATAATGAAGGAAGGATTTTGATTTGTTATGTACATGTATTTCTGTGTGGAAAGAGAGGGAAATTTTACCATTACTTGTTCTATTCTTGACAAGAGTCTTGAATTACATTTATTGCCCAAGAAAGAAAATATTGCATGTGTTTGTGAAATTCAAAATCTGCATACCAACTACAGAGGTGAGTTACCAATAAATACGGTGTGTTATATATTGTGTAGTAGTAGTGGTTAAGTCTTTGAGAGAATATTTTAAGTTTGAAAATATTTCTTTTTAGTAAGTAACATAGTATTACTGAAGTGGGCTGTTTCACATTTGTTAAAAAATTTGCATAGAGTGTGAGTATTTGCTCAACAAGTACCCCATATATATATTTATGTAGGTTGTCATGTTTTAAATGAGTTTATGGTTTTGAAAGTGAGGTACAGGATTAATTTGGGTTCCAAAATGGATTCAGGCAACATAAAGGAAATGTTGCACGTATGCACGTTGTTTCTTGTCAAAATATTATTGCATTATTAAATGCATCTATCAAGCGTTTGTATCCAGGACAGCCCTGGTCATGTGCTAGCAATGGTTGCAACAACAGGTTATAATCCAGGGGATTGTGTGAAGTAGTAGAGAGCAAGACATGCAGGTCGCATTCAAAGGGGCACCAGGGTCAGTAGAAGACAGGTTGCATGCAGGTGAAATACATGTAGCAGAAATGTAGCCTGCTTGTAAGTCACAGCACTTGCAGGTATTTGGAATAAGATAATTGCTTTGGAAAAGCACACTGAGTATGGGATTAACAGCAGCTACTGGAGTTTGTTTAAAATTAGTTTAAATTAGGGGCAGAAAGTTAGAATTTTCGTTTTATTTAATTTGTGTACAAACTAAAGAATATTGAATGGTAAAAAGTGTAGTTCTCTGTTATGAAATATTACTTATCGTCATTCGGAAAGCAAAATGCAAAACCAAGGAATCTAATTCATGAATAAAAGTAGTTTCAAGGTAATTAAATGTATGATCTGGGTAATGTGTTATGCAATCCTGGAGGCTGCGATATACAGAGATCAATCAACCAGACATTACCAGCAGAATTATGCAATCCCCCAGTTTGTATTCTTGCACTTAATTAATGAGTGAGGCAGTACGAAAGCACTCATCGATTCCATGCAGTGTGGTAAACAGGTAGATATTATCTTTTTACTGATAAAGTTACTTAGGCAGTAGCCATGCAGTCATGTACGCACAACAACCACACAAATTAAATCAATCATGGATTACTTATCCAATGAGCGAGGAAGTACTTTTGTACTGAAGCCTTCACTGAGGCACTATCGGGCATATTAACAAGCCCCTATGGCCACCACATTGTCACTTTCAGTGACGTTGTGGTAGCAATAGGGGCCTTGCCTTACTAACAATGCATCGTTAAGCCATTTAACATGGCTTAACGCTGCCTTCTTATCAAGGCTCCATTTTACTCGCTGTTTAGCGTGAAAGGGGCATGCAGTGGGTGTTGTGGTAGGTGTTCCACCACAACACCCATTAATTTTGGAGCTTCTCCCTATTAACGAGGGCAGCAATAATAGGAGGCAGCTCCAAATCTAAGACCAGGAAAACACTGGTCCTAATTTGACAAAATGACGAGAAATGCTTTATTTCTCCTCGTTTTTGCTTTTTCCATGTGTGCTGCCTGCTGCAGCACACATGGAAAAAGCAAAATGCCATGTTTTTTTTATGTACAGGAAGTGTCCCTTCCTGCACATGAACAAACCTTTTTTCAAAATGCAGTTTTGTAACTTACAAGTGTGCTGCATAAAGCAACACACACATAAGTTACAAACTGGCATTTTAGGTTTGTTTATGTGCAGGAAGGGACACCTTCCTGTACTTAAACAAACCTCCCTGCCTGCAGACACCCTTGCACTCTGGCGCAAGGGTGCCAGCTTTGGCACTAAGTTGTGAAACTTAGCGCCAATGCAGGGGGAAACTCACCATATCCTTGTTGATATGGTGCAGCCTCGCTTTTCGGAAGTGGTGGAGAGAAGCATTAAGTCAAGAAGGCTAACGCTTCTCTCCGCCACTTCCTTAATAATATGCCCCTATGTATGCAGAGCTTAATTTTTGAAGTACTATCTATGAACTTATCCATTTAGTGTTGTACAATGGAAACATTTTTCCAATTTTTCTGGCATTACACTTCGACTCATAGAAACTGTGAGGCAGTATGTTTGATGGCCACTAACCTGTATTCAAGATTGTTCAGTCCTGGCGCCAAAAGGTCCCCAACGCCTCCTAGGTGGAACAGAATGACAGTAGTAGAATATACACAGCTACACTATATCACCCCAGGGGAGAAGGGGAATAGGGACGAGAATAGAGAAAAAGACAAATGACGAAATGTCATCAAGCATCTTACTGCATTAATGATTCTCTTCTCAGGGACTCAGGAATGTAGGGTTTCTCAAGGCATTCACTGAGGCACTATGTATGCCGAGATTATTTTTTTACAATACTATCTGTGAACTTATCTATTCAGTGATGTACAATAGAAGCATTTATCCAATTATTCTGGCAATACAATGTGACTCTTAGAAACTGTGAGGCAGTATGTTATGGTGGCCACTAACCTGTGTTCCGGATTGTTCAGTCCTGGTGCCGACAGACCCCCAACCTCTCTGAAGAACAATAGAATGAAAGTAGTAGAATATACACGGTCAGACTATATCTCCTCAGGGAGAAAGGGAATGTGGATGAGAAGAGAGAAAAAGATAAATGAGAAAATGTCATCAAGCGTCTTACTGCGTCAACGTTTCCCTTCTTAGGGAATCAGGAATGTAGGTTTTCACAAGGGAACTGTGTCTTCTGAATTGTGTCTCCGTGTGAACGTTAGACTTAGATGCAAATAAAAAAACAATGTAACAACTGAATAACAAACACACATTGAACATTTTAGCATCTTTTATACAAATATCTAAAGTTTCGACATCTTGATAAGTCTCGATATCGAGATATAATGAATAATTTTTCTTAATCTTATTCTTTCAAGAAATACTTTTAGTTACTTGTTTCCTAGAACACAAGAAAGAATTACAATGGTTAATTCCACCGTTCGGATAAATAGTCACGTATTATACATATCTACTATTCCTTAATCCAACAACTTACTTGTCTGAAACCTCTTTTGCTGTCGCAGAAGAAGGGAAGCTGGATCGCAGACTGGACACAGGTAACTGACTCTTAAAACCGAGACTCAGCGATTCTCAAAGGGCTGGGTGTGGTTTACATAGTCTTTGGTTACCAAGTAGCCTATGGAAGTAACGTGCTGCCCCAAGCATCTGTGTATCCCATGTTTTTTGGTTGACATGAGCTCATGTTTTGACTGTTTGACATGTGCACCTGTTGGCAGAGGTTGAAAATAGCTAACCACTAAAGCTTCTCATGCGTGTTAACAGTTTGACATGTGCACACATTGGCAGAGGTTGAAAACTGTTAACTGTGAAAGCGTCACATTTGCATCCTTGTGACTGAAAACGCCTAACACTTGCTATGATTCTGGATACAAGACATATGGATAAACTATGGTTCAGAATACAAGAAATAGAAATAAACATAGGAATCATTTAGCACCACCACGCTTCAATATCTTGATCAGTGCATAGCTAAGTTTTAATCATGGCTAAATTTAGGGCCATATGTATCAAGGTACCAATTTGCGAATCTGTAATAGCGATTTTTAAGAAATCGCTATTTCAGAATCGCAAATTGGTATGTATCAAGAAAATCACAATTTTTTTGCGATTTCTTGATATTCCTTAATTGTGAATTCGCAAATTGTGAATTCGCAATTAAGGAATACTTTTCCATTCATTTCTATGGGCCCGGAAGCCCATAGCAAGGAATGGGAATTTTTTCTCAATTTGCGATTCGCAATTTGCTAATCGCAAATTGAGAATAATTTCAAGGGTGCAGGGGTGTCCAAAGGACACCCTGTTACACCCCTGAAATAAGCATGGGTGCACTTATGGTGCACATACATGCCCTAAGGGCATGTATGTGTGTCACATGGCACTTTGAAAAATGCAAAAATGGGCATTTTTCAAGAAATTTGCAAATTACCACCAATTTGAAGTTGGTGGTAATTTGCGATTCCTTAGGGACAATTTGCATTTTTTTTTAGCTTTTTTTTTAGCTTCATACATTGCATTTAAGGAATTGCAAAATTTGCGATTCCTTAAATGCAATTGCAAAATAAGGAATCGCAAAATTTGCGATTCCTTATTTTCCACTGGATTTTCCTTCATACATCCCATTTACCAAATTCGCATTCACAAAGGCTGAAATTCTGCGAATTTGGACATTTGCAAATGTGAATTTGTATGATACATATGGCCCTAAGAGTCATAAAACAGTACTCTTATAGTCATTTTTTCAGTACAGAAGTATGCATGTAGTTATGTCATGTGAAACCCAGTTCAGTTATAGTCAGAGACTGCCTTACAGTAGTACAAAAGAGCTTATGCAATCACACAATGAAGCCTCCCCAGCATTTTATATATTTTTAAGTAGTTATAGACAGTTGGATTTATCAAATAATAGTACAAAAAATATGTTGAACATTTTTTTCTAAAATTTGTTTTTAATTTGTACATTTCAACAAATACATGTTTCAATGATATGTGAGTGTTTTGTGTCATGTTGAAAGAACAATATGGTCTTGTGTCTGAGGTCCTCTGATGAATTGGGGTTCAAAATCGGTTTGGGAACGTAAAGGAAACGGCCAAAGTTGGCACATTTTTCCTTGTTCAAAAATTGAAAAATATTTAGGGGGGGCAGTTTTAGAAGACACATGTTTTATTAATTTCAGGGAGATAGAAAAAAATGAAATGTTGTAAGTACAGTTGGTGCACGGGTTTGCTTACCGTGTGAAGCACCTGTCAATATAAGTGAAGGTAGTTGTCAGGCTTCTTGTCATGGTTAATTTCCGTATATTACAGGGCCGGCAGATCGAGAAACTGGCAATGACTTGTCCCTTGACCTCCCCCTCCTTCCTCCTGCTCTCTAACGGTTTTTCTCCTGTTGTTTGTTAAAGGTAGGTGGCAAAGGCCCATCTACAGTGAAAATTAGTTCTTACACCTTCAGTGGCCAGACATAGAAAGTGGGCTCGGAAAATGGAAATAAAAATGGCCTTCTGGAGATTGAACCTTGTGGGGAAATGCTGTGGAGGTGGCGTTTAACAGGGAAATGCTTTAATAAGTACAGGGAGATGAAAAAAATAAAATGTTGCCTGCACACTTAGTGCACAGGTTTGCTCACACTGGTGAATCACACATGAATATAAGTTAAGGTAATTGTCAGGCTTCTTGCTCGTGCTGAAGCTGTGTAAATCACAGGGGCAGTAGATGGAGAAACTGGGAATGAGACATCTCTTGACCTCCCCTTCCTTCCTCCCGCTCTCTAACGGTTCTTCTCCCATCATTTGTAAAAGGAAGGTAACAGAGATCCATCTGCGTTGACCCTCACTGGCCTTCTGTGGATACGTGACGATCACAGAGAAAGTTGTAAACAAATTCTATGCTATAGAAAAAAACGCACACTCTTGCAACTTACATATTGCCCCAATTTATATTGCTCGATAATTTGTCTTAACAGTTTAACTTTGCTGAGGTATGTCTATGCTTCAACATGTATTTTCACATGAGTTAGAAATCGGAATATATGATACCTATAAAACACAGTTTTTTTGTATGTTTGTTTTATGTATGATGCCGCTAGGAAAAGACACAGGGAGATGCATGCATCCTTTCAGTAATATGGTGAGACTTTCAACTATGTCATGGAAAGAGTTTCTGATTTGCATTTGGAGGGGCCCAACATTGTTAGTATTTGCTGAGTAGTGAGATGCAAGAGGAGAATGAGGTTAAACACATGATAGGATAGAAATGAGTAATTATGGCACTTTGTATAAGTGTTTGTGAAGGTACTGTTGAAGTACGCGCTATACATATTTAAGTGGAATGAATAGTGTTTTGATATTTGAAATCCAGAGAATAGTAATGTAAATAATTGCTTGGTAGTTAGTATCAGTAAGCATATGTAATTATATTAAAATATTGAATAGATGCAAGAAACTATTGAAACAATTCTTTGTTTTTCAGAAAATTATTTTATTAGGCAAGAAAAGATTAAAAGAGAAGGAAACAAAAAAAGACATCTACATAAAGAAAAAAAACCAGACTATTTTAGAAACTAATGAGGATGTTACCAAGGATAAAGTTTGTTTAGGTAAGACCACTTAACAGTTTCTTAAAAAAAGTTGTGGAGAAAGTATATGACAGCAATAGGAATGAAAGGAAAAAGAAGAGTTTTTCAACTAAGAAGAAGGAGAATGACACTTCAAATGCTAAGAAAATAAGTTAAGACTAAATCACAAGTTACACAAAGACAAAAACAATTTCAAGAGATTCGACTACGACTCTTTCGAAGTAAAGTAATTTAGAATGTATTGAACAATTGTAAGAAGATTACTAGCTTGCAAAAAGAAGCAGCAGATTGAAACTGTAGTAGATACTGCGTTTAAGTTGAAACTAATATTATTTCCTTTGATTTTAAAGAGAATGAAATATTTAAATAAAATAATGAAGTTTCTAAAAGACAAAAGCAAAAGAACAAGACTTGTTAATAGAAGTCATTTTTGAAAAAGCTTCAGCGGTGAATGGAATCACAATTCTACTAGTGAGTCTTTCCTTAATGAATGAATGAATGAAAAATGTATTGTTCAGTTAATAAAAACTTACAATTAAAAACACCTTTATACAATTCTTCTTACATTTCATGCATAATCAATTCCATATCCTTATATAAAAATCATGTAGTAAAAAGTACCTTTCAAACGATCCTCATTGTCCACAGTTAAGCAGTTTCTTCTCAACTATTTCTATAAACTTCAAAAGTCTGCCCGTGAATTGCAAACATTCTCCTTGTAAATTGGCTATGACTACTAGTCGACATGTTTGAATCATTTGACTATTAAAGTCCGACCTCAGCAGCCTCCTACGTTCACCTATTAGAGCAGGACAGCTACAAATGATATGACAAATATCTTCTCTCTTGTTGTGACAGAGGCAACACATCCTCTCACTACTCATCATTTTCCAAGCCGGGGCGTCTCCAAGAAATAGGCTATTTCCAAATCGGAGATGCATAAACTTCAACTTTGCCCTTTGGCTATTTAAGTCTCCTAGATAGCTCTGAGGTTTTAACATACCGTACAAAGCAATAACTGTCCACGTATGGGATCTCTTTGCCAATACTTCTTTATCCCATAAAGACGAAAACATTTTACTGCATCCATTTACAACTTTATTAAAAGCCACCTTTGAGAGGGGTAAAGCCCATAATTGTTCCGCCTTAAACATGTCTATCGCCAGTTCAAAATATTCGTGAGCCGAAGTTTAGCATAAAGAAAAAGATTAACGCAGAGGCAAGATGGCTGATAGTGTGGTGTAGTGGAAAGTCGCACCTACTCCCTCTCCTGACTCGCAGGATATGTAGGCTGATCTGAGGAGAGACGCCGGCACCGGTGATGTGGCTGCTCGTCTGGCTCTTGAGAATACAATATAAAGAGCCCAAAGTTGCAGAAGAGAGACTTAAAAGAAGTACGTGGATAGTGATTGAAACAGTGAGTACAACTGTACGTAGACACTGGGGAGCGTTCTGCATTAGATTGGGCACAATGTCTCAGTGCGGCAGGAGCGAAAAGCCGGAGAAAGAAAAGGAGAAAACACAAGGTACAGCGGGCATGATGAGCAAGCTTCAAGGGCCAGGCACAATCCCCAAAGTCCCCCCTCAAGGCAAGCGCGGGACCCCTGTACCTACTACGGCTCAGAAATCACAACAACGAAGAACGGAAAGAGAGAGGAGAGCAGAAGGGAAATCTGCTAGCGTGCAAAATGAAGCTCCGAGTGCCGCAAGCGAACATAACAAAGACGCCGCCTCAGTCGTATCTGTATGAGGCGCTAAGGCAATGACCGTAAAAGAGAATAAAGAATCAACTTTGAGGCAGCCTACCTTATCGGAGTCATTTAGCGCCAGGACTCCAGTAAATGCAACAGCAAAATTCCCAACAAAACAACCTGCGGCGGAGGTCAACAAAGACACGAATGATGCGAGCGAGAGCATGATAGGAGACGTCCTCGAGGACGCAAGCGTCTCGGTAGCCGAGCAACAACCCGACCCAGCTACACGCAGCGAGCCCGCAGCTGGAATGGAGGTGACAGCGGCTCAGGAAGAAGAGCTGACAGAGGTGAGCGGCAAGCGGAGTAAGCAGGGGCTGGGAGCAGAGGTTACGGAGGAAAACAGAGTCGCAGCAGACATAGGAAAGAACAATAATGCTCAGATGCTGAACGCGCTATTACAGCTAGAAGAGGAAATAACTAATAGCATGAACCAATCCAAATGTCCAGAGTGGGGGAGCCTAGCGAGTAATGACTCACAGAAGGAACGCGACGGCGACAAATTCTTCTCGGTCATTGAGGGCTCAGACACCACATCCAGTGAAGAGGAAGGCAGAAGCTCTGTAGAAAATGACTCAGATACAGAAGCAAGCGACAATAGAAATTCAAAAAGAAGGAGGAAACCGACTGCAAGGCGAGGGGACCCCCAGGACAATACAAACAAAAAACTTCTCTGGGACTACTCAGCAACCTAAGGGTTGTATCAGGATCCCACACAGGGGGGGGGGGGGGGCGGTCCGACAGGAGAAGGAGAACACGAAGCCACGCAACACGCTACGATGAACATGGTATTTAATACATTAAAACAAATGCAGGTGGAAGCAAGAACAGAGAGTCGGAGAGCCAGACATGACACAAAAAAAATTCAAGCATCAATTAGAAAATTGAACAAAAAATACGAGGAGGTGGAAGAGAGAGTCGAACAAGTAGAGGAGAGGACAAGCAGAATGGAAGATGAGGTTACAGACTGGCAGTCTTTCAAAGTGGAACAATCAAAAGCAACAGAGGACCTACAATGGAAAATCGAAGCTTTTGAAAATCGGCAAAGAAGGAACAATGTAAGACTTCTTGGGCTGGAGGAAGGAGTGGAGGGGCAGGACCCAAGAGGATATGTCATGAAGCTACTGAAAGAGGCTTTTCCAGAAACTCAATGGCAATGGGAGCTAGAGGTACAGCGGGCACATAGGTTCCCATTGTCAACTCGAAACAAGAAAGATGGCAGACAGCATAATCTTCCGAGAGCCATGCTAGTTTTTTGTGGGAACTTCTTGGCAAGGCAGGAAATAATTGAAAAAGCTAGACCTGACTAAAAAACAAAACGCCAAAGGAGTGACTTTTTTTGCTCGTCCTGACTTCTTGCATGTGACTGTAGGGAGACGCTGGCGGATGAAACAGCTGATAACACCTTTCCAGCAACAAGGAGCAGAGGCCTACCTGATGTTTCCTGCTAAACTAAAGATTATCACTAATGGGCGTACAAGGTTCTTCATCTCTGAAGTAAAGGCCGGGGAGTTTCTGGCAGAACTTACAGAAATGAGCAAGGGGAGAAAGAAATAGGCTAAGAAGCGAGCTGTTTAGAGATATACTAAGGATAGAGCTGTAGCGTAGGAAATCAGATCAGCAGAAACTAAAGAAGCGAACAACGTCTGAATAAGGGGAAGGAGAGGGGGCGGCTATACATCATACAGCAGACACACATAGGTCATGCCTGACCTATTTGCCTGTGAAAGGGGGGGTGGGAGTCAAGTGGGAGGGGGGGTAGTCCAGGGAGGTAAGGGGGGGAGATGGAGGGGGGAAGGGGGGGGTGTTCGAAACTTGGCGAAAAATAGCACAAAAAATCAAAAAAGGAAACACAAACAAGAGAGTAAAGAGCACAATACTAAGAATGTTAGTAAGTATTTGTAGACCTAGGGCGAAAGCAAAGGGACGCTTGAAAGGGAGAGTACTAAGAAACTGTAAATGGCATTAAGAATTATCTCTATAAATGTGTGCGGTTTGAATAACGGAGACAAAAGACAGAAAGTTGCTGCCCTGCTAAGAATGCTTAGACTAGAAATAATCTGTCTGCAAGAAACGCACATTGCAGGAAAGGAAAAATTTCTGATGGAACAAATGGGGTTTGAAATTCTTGCACACACAAAACAAGACACTAAAACAAGAGGGGTCGCTATATTAGCTAAGAAGGGGGTTGTTAAATTGAAGAGGAAAAAAGAGGACCAAGACGGGAGATGGGTAATTGCAGAGGTAGAAACACAGGCTGGCAGTTATACAGTGGTATCAGTTTATGCCTCAAATGATGATGAACCAGAGATCTTTGACTTTTTAGATGTGGAACTGGCACTATGGCCGGAACCAGTAATTTGCTGTGGAGATTTCAACATCAATGGTTTTGGTGGAGGGAGTATTTCCAATAGAACAGGATATGCTGGGCGAAAGAAAAAAACAAGTAAGGCCATATATAATATGGCGGCACATAATGCATTAGTGGATGTTTGGGCGGAAAAAAACCCAATAAGAACAGGGAGCACATTTTATTCGGCTCCCCACAAGATGGTAGCAAGATTGGACTATTTTGTTATATCAAGATCATTATTGAATGAAGCTAAAATAGAAAGGCTGTCCAGGGTAGTATCAGATCACAACCCACTAGTGCTAAGTCTACCATTGATTAATAGTAGAGTGATGAAAAACAACACATGGACATTCGAGAGAGGTTTACTAAGGGAGCCTGAATATATTAAACATATGCAGGGATGGATACCACAATTTTGGGAGGACAATAGGAACACAGCTACGAGCAATATGGTGTGGGATGCATTTAAGGCCGGGGTGAGGGGCGAAACATTACGCTATACATTACAAAGAGCTAAGAAGGAGAGAAACAGGATGGATAATAAGATGAGGGAGTTGGAGATTTTAGAAGAGAGATTAGTCAGGGCTATATGTAATCGCGAGCCACTAGAGGAAATACTACTAGACATAGAATTGAATAAAGCAGAGGCTGGGATAAGTCTGGCACAAAAAGCCGCCGGGAATTACCTGACAAAGAAAGAAAAATGTTACGAATTCAATGAAAGAGTTGGACATCTGCTAGCAGTTCGTACCCGACAAAATCTTACAAAAGGGGATATAATGGAAATTAGAGATAGTTTGGGCAATAGGGTTAAAACACCGGAAAAAATACAGGAAGTCTTTAAGAGCTTTTTTGATAGCCTATATGACACAAACATAAATAACACAGATGAGAAGATATCCGACTACTTGGTCGGGATACAACACGATACATTAGACCCAGAGGCCAAAGCAGAATTAGATCTCCCAATATCACTACAAGAAATTAAAGAGGCCGTGAACAAGCTCCGGGCGGGGAAAGCTACAGGACCAGACCAAATACAGGCCGATTTTTATAAGACATTTTGGGATCTATTGGGGGGAGATATGTTAGAGATCTACAGACAGGCACAGACAGGATGTTCAGTACCACAGTCATGGGCGGGCGCCGATATAATAGTGATTTTAAAGAAGGACAAGCCAGCCTTAGAGCCTGGCTCTTACAGGCCAATCACTCTTCTAAATGCAGATACAAAAATCTTCTCCAAAATACTAGCTCAAAGATTGAGCAAGGTCATTGAAGGGTTAGTTATCAACACACAACATGGCTTTATAATCGGGGAAGGTACGACACAACATACCAGACAAATGATTATGATTTTGGATGCGGCAGAGGTTACACAAGTCCCTGTGGCGGCTATATTCCTCGATGCCGAGAAGGCTTTCGATAGGGTCTCGTGGAACTACCTTTGGAGGGTAATGAACTGGTTCGGGATAGGCGAGGGCTACATTAAGGCAATCCAGGCCCTATACGAACAGCCAACAGCAAGGGTTAGAATAAACAGAAATCTCACAAAGGCAGTTCAGATTAGACGAGGGACGAGACAGGGCTGCCCAGCTTCCCCCTTGTTATTTGCTCTGTATTTAGACCCGTTTTTAAGGAAATTAACAAGCAATGCAAATATATACCCGGTTACGTTACATGGTATGGAATATAAGCTTTTCGCATACGCGGATGATGTGGCTATTACAACATCAAACCCAGGAAGAACAATACTGGAGGTAGAGAAAGAGGCTTTTAACTTCGGGATAATTGCAGGTTACTCGATTAATAAAGGTAAAACCCAGATAGTACAAAATAAGTTTACAATATATCAAGACACCAGAATAGTCACCGCAGCCACATATCTAGGGATAAAGGTGACCACTGATCTAGATATACTAGTAGGACTTAACATAAATCCATTATTGGATAAAGTAAAAGGAAACACCGAAAGAATCCATAACCTACATTTAACATTAATGGGTAGGATAAACGTCATTAAAATTATTACCTTTCCGAAATTTTTATATTTGTTTAGAGCAATCCCACTATATTTTGACCAGGTTTGGTTTAGGAAACTGGAATTAATACTCAATAGATTGATATGGGCCCATGGAAGACCAGAAGAGCATATAGATATATGACACTTCCAAGAGAGAAAGGAGGCTGGGGGGCCCCAGACTTTAGATTTTACTACTGGGCAGCAGTTCTGCAATATACACAAGGATTAATAGGTGGAGGGGGTTGAGGGAATCAAGAGGACAGATTAAACCACACGAATGTATATAAAGCTCTGGTGGGAGAGGAAGCCGAGAATGGCCTACTGAAAACAGTTGACTATAATTACTTTAAGCATACTAAATTCAAGACTCTACGAGCAGCATATAATGTGTGGAAAGCAGTGGCAAAAAAGCTTGGCTTGGGCGGATATAATTACTATACACGTTTATACGGTAATCATTCTTTTCCAGGAGATATATTTAGAGATGCAATCATGAAGGTCTGGGAGAATAAGGGGATCGGGAAGATAGGGGATTTGCTTGACACAGAGGGGTTGATTAGGCAATTTCAGGATTTACAATCAAAATATGGAATAATGGGGAATAATTTTTTCAAATATCTACAGATAAGAAGCTATTTTTCAAATAAAACAGGTGGATTAATAGGTTTTGATCACAGCAGAATTATGGATTATTTGGAGAAGACGGAACATTGTACAATTCGCCAGTTGTATGCAGAACTAAGTAGACTGAAATCTGATGACAGAGAAAAATATGCCAATAAGTGGGTGGCAAAGATGGGAGTGATAGCAGAGGATTTTCAGACATCACTGGATTTAGGGCAGACAATTCTCTGCTCTGCGACACTTCAATCGCAACACTATAAGACAATATATTCCTTATACCATACACCAGCTAGAATTGCCCAGTGGGGGGGGAACACAGGAATAACCTGTCCGCGTTGTGATTCAAACGAGGCGGACATTGCTCATATGTTTGCTCAATGCCCGCAACTACATACGCTAAAAATGGCAATTGAAAACTTCTTGGAGATTTCTTTGGGAGTCAAGAATCAACTGTCAGATGATATGATAATGTTGGGAGTGTCGGGAGGGACAGCGGTTTATCATATCGAATTTATGTTTATGGTAGCTGCGGTTTATAGAATTGGAATTGCAAGGGCTTGGCTGGATAGGGTCCCCCCAACATTCCAAATGTGGATAGCAAGTCTGATCTCAACATATAATTTGGAGAAAGCTATTTATGAAAGGAAGGGTAGGAGAGCGAGAGTATTGGGAGACAGAATTTGGCAACCATTAGATCAATGGAACAGCAGTCAGAGAGAAAAGTGGAGATAAAAAATGCATGTAATGTAAAAACAGGATCTATAGCAAGTCTGCGGTTTATGTTTTTATTTGTAAAGTTAGCGTAAGAATATGCTCTCCTGGTGTTTTGTAAAAAAAAATTAAGTTCGTTTTTGTTTTGCTTGTGCTATAATGGAACGGTAAATATTGTAAAATGGGGTGAAAACTTTGAAAAATAATAAAAAAAAAAAAATATTCATGAGCCTGCTTATGTTTGCTATCACATATTGACTCCCAGACCACTGTCATAAGTGAAGAGTTATCATCCATTCTAAGTTTATATCAGAATTTCAAATATACGCCTAAGCTGTTTAGGCCCTGTCGTTTGAGTCCGAACTCGAGTCGAATTTGAGCTGTTGAAGTATGCCGAGGAAGATTAAACAGGTGTCGGTAGGTCCCTGTCACTAGTCTGTATATGGTGTTATCAGCACATCCTCTTAAAGTCACTACTCCATATGCGAGAGATGGAACATGTTTAACTGACATGACTTGCAATAATGGATTAAGGGAACGCCCTTTGAAATTATTCTTAGTGTGGAAAATGCTGTAGTGGATGAGTTATTTCTTCTCTGTAGTGCAGCGCACTGATTTTTACCCATACCCCTAGCATCTATTATAACACCCAGATATTTATACTCAGTAACCTATTTTAAAACGGTGCACAGACATAATATCGACTCCAAAATATCGTCTGGACAGAATATCAAGTTTTAAATATCGTTTGGAGAAAATATCGACTAGACAGAATATCGACAGCCAAAATATCGTTTTTAAGGTAAGTGAAGTAATATCGACTGTAAATAATATAGACAGTGAAAATATCCAAGTATATAATCTAGATAGTAAAAAATATAGTTTTTTAAATAATATTTAATTATTTATAGTGTGTTTATGTTATAATATGTGTGAAAAGTGTCAATTTTTTTTTTTTTTTTTTTAATTAATTATTTTTTTAATTATTGTGTAATTTAATTCTGTAGCGGGTTGTGGGTTTATAGGGGAATAGGGTGGGAAGTAATTTAATTATAATTAATTAAATATGTAAATTTATTAATTGGTAGTAATAATTAATTAATTGGTAATTAAATAATATATGTTAATTATTTAAAATTTAATTGGTAATTAATTTTATTTAATTGATTAATTGCTAATTATGTCAATTAAAATAATTTATTTTCTCTAGCGGGTTGTGGGTTTATAGGGGAATAGGGTGGGAAGTAATTTAATTATAATTAATTAAATATGTAAATTTATTAATTGGTAGTAATAATTAATTAATTGGTAATTAAATAATATATGTTAATTATTTAAAATTTAATTGGTAATTAATTTTATTTAATTGATTAATTGCTAATTATGTCAATTAAAATAATTTATTTTCTCTAGCGGGTTGTGGGTTTATAGGGGAATAGGGTGGGAAGTAATTTAATTATAATTAATTAAATATGTAAATTTATTAATTGGTAGTAATAATTAATTAATTGGTAATTAAATAATATATGTTAATTATTTAAAATTTAATTGGTAATTAATTTTATTTAATTGATTAATTGCTAATTATGTCAATTAAAATAATGTATTTTCTCTAGCGGGTTGTGGGTTTATAGGGGAATAGGGTGGGAAGTAATTTAATTATAATTAATTAAATATGTTAATTTAATAATTGGTAGTAATATTTAATTAATTGTTAATTAAAAAATGTTTGTTAATTAATTAAAATGTAATTGGTAATTAATTTTATTTAATTGATTAATTGCTAATTATGTTAAATGAAAGGGGTATTTTTAGGGTTCAGGGTCAGTTTTTAGTTTTTGGGTAAAGGGGTATTTTTAGGGTTCAGGGTCAGTTTTCAGTTTTTGGGTAAAGGGGTATTTTTAGGGTTCAGGGTCAGTTTTTAGTTTTTGGGTAAAGGGGTATTTTTAGGGTTCAGGGTCAGTTTTCAGTTTTTGGGTAAAGGGGTATTTTTAGGGTTCAGGATCGGTTTTCAGTTTTTGGGTAAAGGGGTATTTTTAGGGTTCAGGGTCAGTTTTTAGTTTTTGGGTAAAGGGGTATTTTTAGGGTTCAGGGTCAGTTTTCAGTTTTTGGGTAAAGGGGTATTTTTAGGGTTCAGGGTCAGTTTTCAGTTTTTGGGTAAAGGGGTATTTTTAGGGTTCAGGGTCAGTTTTCAGTTTTTGGGTCAAGGGGTATTTTTAGGGTTCAGGGTCAGTTTTCAGTTTTTGGGTAAAGGGGTATTTTTAGGGTTCAGGGTCAGTTTTCAGTTTTTGGGTAAAGGGTTATTTTTAGGGTTCAGGGTCAGTTTTTAGTTTTTGGGTAAAGGGGTATTTTTAGGGTTCAGGGTCAGTTTTGGGTTTTTGGGGTACATATACAATATTGCCTATTATTTAATTAAATGTTGTTACTATATATATATGTTTTAAGAAATATGATTAAAAATATATATTTTTTTTACTTTCATTAAATATTTAATTATTAAAAGTTATTTTAAGTATTGTTAATTATATTTTAGTAATTAATTTTTTATATTAATGTAATTAAACATTGTTTTTAGTAAAGTCGATATTTTTTACAACGATATTTTTGTAAACGATATTTTGTAGTCGATATTTTTGTACTTACCTGTTTGTACATACAAACTCGATATTTTTGTAGTAGATATTTTCACCTCGATATTTTGGGTACTCGATATTGTGGTAGTCGATATTCTTTCAGTGATCCTTTAAAACAGAACCTTCCATTCTCAATTTTGGTCTTGCAGCCAACCCCCTAGTCACCAGCATTGTTTTTGTCTTTTTTAAGTTAATCTTTAGCCCATGAATAGAGGCATAATGAACGCTTTCACTAATTAGTCTCTGCAACCCCATCTTTTTGTAACTTATTAATACAATATCATCGGCATACAGTAAATGCGAAACCTTAAAATCTGCCACAGTCGGGGAGCGAGAAATAATATTATTAGGCCCTGATGAGATACCAGCTAAGTACAAGTTGAATAAGATAGGGGCCAAAACACATCCTTGCTTCAACCCGTCCCTTATATGTGGAGAGGTGTGGCTCACTGGTTAGAGGCGGCAGACCTGTAAGCAGAGAACGGCCCGGGACCAGGGTTCAATTCCCGACGTGGCAGGGTCTTGGACCAGGGTCAACGGACTCGATAATTCTTGCCTCAGTGCCTACTCTAACCAGGGAACACACTCGGTAACTCTGGGCATTAAGCTTGCCTCATCTCTACAACGGCCCCCCACAGACGCCGGGGATGCCTGGTTTCACCCTGGAGATACCAAGAAAGGGACCATCTCACAGGGAAAACCAGGACGGGTTCCCCAGTGGTCTACAGCGCCAGGACACTCGGGTAGAGTAACAGTGCGCTTTACAAGTATCCAACATTTACATTTACATTTACATCATCATTTTTTGTGACAGTACTGTGCCCTGTCACAGCCTTATTCTCGTCCAAGTATTGGCATATAACAATTGTATCACTCTCAGCTAACTAGTTGCAATTCTCATTTTCAAAAATTTGTTCCAAAGAATATTTCTTGGCACAGTGTCAAAAGCTGAGCTAAAATCAATAAAACACAAATGTAGATTCATTTTATGGCACCAGGGAAATTCCATTATAAGAACTAACATTTGAATGTTTATAATCTTCCCTATGCCTTTAATGAACCCTGTTTGATTCTTTGGAAGTAGATTACTGGCATCAACTCAAGCCGTTAGTTCTGACAGCAGACATTTAGCAAAAAACTTTCCAATCCATTAAAGCTATAAGTCTATAGTTAGCAGGATCCCAGGCTTGACCAGCTTTAGAAATCGGGGCCAAAATTGAGCCCCTCCATTTACCTGGGACTTCTTCCTTCATCAAAACATGATTGAATACGATTGACAATTTCTTTGCCCAATGTTGTGGATTTTCTTTGAATACTGCTTGAGGAAGTCTATTTGGCCATGGAGCACTACTCCGTTTGCTAGAACTTATAATGTTTTCCATTACTACCTGCTGGATCATTAGCTGGGTATTTTCCCTTATATTGTCATTGTCCCTTGTCTTGTCCGCTGTGCCTTCTTCTGTTGGCTTTATTATATTTCTTGTGCCACCTGTCATGGATCCCACATGCTTCTCCCAGACGTCTTCCAATATAGTTGAAGTTACTTGGTGGTGTTTCCTAGCTTTTTTCTTGTTTAACTAGTCTCCAAAACTCATGTGCATCTTTGTGTTTTGCTGCATAATTGATTTTACTCCAGAACAGATCAAGTTCGGCTTTTGGTTGTATCCATACCTCTTTTTTGAGGAGTGACCTCATTTTTGGTAGTATCTCACTCCTGACACTGGAGGATGCATGATTTCTTAGGACCCTCAAGGCATGGTTCGATTTCATTTTCGCTATCTTAAGTTGAACGGACTTTTTTTGGGAAATGATGTAGCCGTTGCTACCATGACTTATGAACGTACAGCATTTTTCTCTACTATGTTAATTATTTATTTATTATTTTATTTATGCAATTTGTATAGCGCGCAAATACCCGGAGGCGTCTCAGCGCTGAAAAACAGTGTCACAGAGCAGAAAGAAATAGCATTTACTGGTTGAAAAGCCACGTTTTTAATAGCCTCCTAAAGATGAGAAGGGAGGGACTGGCCCTAATGTGGGTGGGAAGGGTGTTCCATAATTTGTCCCCCATGACGATTTCTTTGTCCGAGTGACAGTAAGAAGGCCAGCGGAGGAGGAGCGCAGTAGTCTACTCGGGATGTAACGTCCTAATGACCTTCTTAGACACTTGGGTCCTGAATTGTTAACCGCTCTGTATGCAATACAGAGAGCTTGAAGTTTAATTCGATTCCTGCCTGGCAGCCAGTGGAGCTGGCGTATTGCCGGGGAGATTGATTTGAACTTGGGTGTGCCTGATAGGATTCTAGCTGCTGAATTTTGAATTAACTGCAATTTGTTCAGTACTTTTCCTGAGCATTTAAAAAAAGCCCATTGCAATAGTCGATCTTAGATAAGATCAGAGTGCACATCATAGTTTTTGCTGCATTCGGTGGAAGAAAAGGCAGGAATTTTCTGATCATTTTGAGAGTAAAAAAAGAGGCGGACAAAAGGGCATTAGCATGATGTATAAACGAGAGTCTGTCATCGAACATCACTCCTAAATTCCTGACCTTTGATACAGGAAGAGGGGGAGGTCCCATTTCAGTTGACCACCAAGTTGGGGACCAACTTGGGACTACATTACCGAAAGCCATTACCTCCGTTTTTTTCAGATTTTAATTCCAGGCAGTTGTGAGACATCCAGAGACTGATGTCACGCATTCCTTCCTGAAATTTGGCTGCCACTTCTACTCCGTCATTGTGGATGGCAAATACAAGCTGGGTGTCGTTGGCATAGGAGGTCAAACCCATCCCATGGGTTTTGATGGTGGTAGCCAGATCTGACACATATATATCAAATAGTGTCGGACTTAGGGAAGATCCCTGAGGCACGCCAATTATGAACTGCTCCCAAAGGGTCAAAGGACTTTGATCTATTCTATTTAACTCTTCTTGGAGTAGTGTGGCTCACTGGTTAGAGGCAGCAGGCCTGAGAGCAGAAGTCAGCCCGGGACCAGGGTTCAATTCCCGACGCGGCAGGGTTGTGGACCTTGGTCAGCGGACTCGATAATTCTCGCTTCGGTGCTTACTCTAATCAGGGGTTGCACTCGGCAACTCTGGGCATTAGCTTGCCTAATCTCCACAACGGCCCCACCAATTCCGGGGATGCCTGGCTCCACCTTGGGGACTCCCAGCAAGGGACCATCCCACAGGGAAAGCCAGGACGGGTTCCCCAGAGTTATACAGCGCCGGGACGCCCCGTTGCTGGGGCAGCTGTGCGCTTTACAAGTATACTACATTTACATTTACATTTACTACATTCTCACTGGTCTCTTGCTTGCTGTTCGATGGTTTGTATGCTGTTTACTGACCAGTTTAACCTCTTACAATTCAGACCAATAGGCTTTCCTAACTCTAGGGCAATTTGTTCATATTAGGTAATATTTAGATTGAGGCTGATCATTTGTGACTGGTGATCACTTTCCAGCTGATTTCCCAGCTTGGAGTTTAATATTGATTGATATAATTGAAGGGATACTAATGTGTAATCAATAACAGCTTTCGATTTACCACAAAATGGGTCGCTTGAGCTGGAATGTACGGATCCACCCGGCCATTCAAGACTCGAAGACTGTGATGCTCCAGATTACTCACCACTTCTTTGACCATTCTGTCAGATCATTGTTTAATTGCTTTAAATGCACTCTTAGGAAAAGTCTTTATCCAAACCGGCTGGTTTAGAAAGAACTTTAGATGTTTGTTGGGTAATTTTGCAACATAATTTGAAAGTAGAAAAAGGTTTAATAAATGGAGCAATGGGGAAAGTAGTTGATTTTATAAAATATCAGAACAGAGATGGAATAGAATTCTTGAAAATCAAATTTGATCAGATTACAGAGGTTAGACAGAGTGGGTTTTGTTCTGTACGTTTCTTGCTCGTAAAAGAGTTGTATCTTCACAGAAAACAGTTTCCTTTATATTTAGCATATGCAGTAACTCTTCATAAATCTCAAGGTTTAAGTGTAGACAGTGCTTTGCTAAATATAGTAGGTACTGTGTTCAAAGAGGGAATAGGCATATGTTGCATTATCTTTAGTTAGGACATTGTCTGGTTTGTATTTGATTGATTTCGATGACAACAAGAATAATGCTGATGTAAATTGTGTAAGAGAAAATATACGTTTAAGAAGACTTTATGTACCAAATTTAGGTGAATATCCCATTTATGAGAAACACGTACTGTGTTCAAAATGAAAATATGTTAAAAGAATCAAGTGCGGTTGAAAAGCTTAAAGAAATCGAAGACAAAGGAACAGGTATAAAGAACAGAAAATGGGAAGTGTTGATGACGTTGTGGGATACCAATTGGAACATAGATCATGTCTGAACTGCTATGGTATTGTTATTCTGAACGTTGTATTTTACCTACAAGATCTTCAGCATAAAATTATGACTAATCAGGATAAAAGATTATGTCCTACACTTTATAATGTATTTCATCAATTGACAACTGACAGACGTAAAATCCATACTGCATGTGGTGTCGCCAACTCTTGGATATATGTACTGGTTCTTTGACCTTTAGTCTTAATATACAACAAGACGCACACGCATTTCTGTAAGTTATGCTTGGAGTATTAGAAGATGAAGTAATACAGATTGAAAACTTATTTGGACTAAGTTACAAATGAGATCATAAATGTGAACAGTGTTCATTAACTTTAAGCCCTGTAGTTGACACAGAACGATGCATATGCTTAACAATACATGACTGCCAATCTGTACCCATTAACGAACTAGTAAAAGCAGCAAATCATGATATGAAATGTTCTCTTTGTAAATCAGAGATGTTATCTACATTACAAATAGAAAGATATGGAAAATATCGGATTTTAATGCTACAATGTTGTAGAGCAAATGGAAGAAAACTAGAAACCAGAATAAAAAATGTTGTGGCCAGTCAAATATCTATTTCTGGAAGAACTCTTACAATAGTGGTTATTATTTTCCATGCTGAACCTATTAAGACATCTGGACACTATACTGTGTATTTAAAGTGTAATAAAGGTTGGACACATTGCAATGATGCACATTTCGAAATAAAACCCAGGTTGCCTTACGAATAAAACAGAGATTGCCTTGCGAATTACCAAATTCATATTTGATATTTATTTAAGACTACGTTTTGAATACATCATTGGGCCTATTGGGAAGATATAAACATGCTTTAACAATTTCATATTGGATATTTTACAAACCAAAGTTTTAAATACATTATTTGGCCTATTGGGGAAATCTCAACAGTAAGTAGAGAGCACTGGAAACAATTACTAATTATAACTAGTGTTAGGACTATTATTTGTACTGATTGGTATAGCTTTTTGGAAAACTTTTGTTGAAATGAAAATAGTTTACATCTTTGTTCTGCATATTGTAGGAGATGTAAATTTGTGTGCATTTTGAAAATGTTGTTGAGTTAAATAAAAGACATCCTGTAGAAGAAGGATGTAATGAAAAAAATTCAAGGAGGAACACATATAGGTAGAGATATTGAAAATAATGTTGTACACTCATTTCTTTTTTTTTACAATGTAGTTGATTGTTTTTTACCTGCTGTTTCATGATGATACTATGTTGACATCACTGCGTATAGTGAATTTAAGTGGAATCTGACAAAAGCAAAAAAGGGAAAATAAAATGTTGTGTAAATGTTAAATTATGATGTAATCCTTAAAAAGTAACAGTTTAATTTGTGAAATACACTACAATATGTAAAAAAAGGTTTAATTTTCTGTACGTTGAGGTAAACTTTGAAAAGAGTTTTAATTAAGAATAGGACAATACTACTTTGATATTTACTGAAAAGGGTTTCAGGGACAATATATTTAGAAATACCCATTTAAATAACCTTAGAAATTCACTGAAAAAAGAATAATTTTCAGCGACATTATAGTTAGAAATTGGCATTTAAAAAACCTTGGAAATTTACTGAAAAAAACATAGGTTTCAGGGACGTTACAGTTAGAAATTAGCATTTAAAAAACCTTTTAAATTCACTGAAAAAACATAGGTTTCAGGGACATTATAGTTAGAAATAAGCATTTAAAAAACTTGAAATTCACTGAATAAACCATACGTTTCAGGGACGTTATAGTTAGAAATAAGCATTTAAAAAACCTTTAAAATTAACTGTAAAATCTATAGGTTTCAGGGAATTTATAGTTAGAAACTAGCATTCAAAAAACCTTCGATATTTGCTGAAAAACCATTGGCTTCAGGGATGTCATAGTTAGAAATTAGCATTCAAAAAAGATTTGAAAGTCACTGATAAAACCATAGGGTTCAGGGATGTTACAGTTAAAAATTAGCATTCAAAAAACCTTTAAAATTCACAGAAAAAAACAGGTTTCAGGGAAGTTGTAGTTAGAAATTAGCAATAAAAAAACCTTTGAAATTCCCTTAAAAAACCATAGGTTTCTTGGATGTTATAGTTAGAATGATTAATCATAGTTAGAAATTAACATAAAAAAACCTTTGAAAATCACTGAAAAAACTATAGGTTTCAAGGAGGTTGTAGTTCAAAAATAACATTCAAATAACCTTTGAAATCATTGAAAAAACCATAGGTTTCAAGGACGTAAAATGAGAAAAAACCTTAGAAATTCACTGAAAAAAACATAGGATTCCGGAACGTTATAGTCAGAAATTAGCACTTAAAACAAGCATTGGCATAGCCAATAGGTCTCGCTTGTGGGACCTTATAAGTATTTAGTTTTGCAGCACAATATCCTTGGTGCAACAACATCAGCTGTTGCACGGCTAAACCTTGTACCTTATAAGTGTTTAGGCATGCAACAGTTAATGTTGTTGCACTAAGGATATTGTGCTGCATAACTAAATACTTATAAGGTCCCACAAGCGAGACCTATTGGCAATGCCAATGCTTGTTTTTCTGCCCACGGAAAGGAATTGAGGATGATCCGCTCATCTCCAAGTTGAGAAAAGAAAACAAACAAGGAGCGTAATCGGGAGGAGGCCGCCGAGCTGATAGGAAGCAGGGCCTACTGCCAGCTGGGCAGGTGGGGGAGAAGGAATAAGGAGGAGGTCTCATCTTTGTGAGATGTGGGAAAGGGGCAGGCTGACATTTCCTGTTCTCCACACTCGCTGCTGCTCCCAGACTTGAAAATACAAGGTAAGTTCCTGCCCCTAGTACATTGTTCCAGCTGAAATAAGATTGAAAAAAAAACGAATGTGATTTCTTGGTGGTGGTTGGTAGGAGTACACTGGACACTTTGTTTTTAGTTTACCGAATTGCTTGTGATTAAATACTAACTTTTTGTGGCACAGGGAGGTGGAGGGATATGCCACAATAACGCGATTTCTGATGAAGAGCTAAACATTAGATTAGCACTCAAGAAATGAGGGTTCAAGGTCAACATTAATAGATTTGAATATGTGAATAACGTGCAAATTCGAAAGGTTCTTTTTTTTTATCACCGTCATAGATAGCTCACAAACATTAACAGCATGCTGTTAACTCACTGAGTAGTGTTGGTTAAATGTTTACCCCTACATTTGGTGTGTGAACAAGGCAGGTATGTCAGTCTGTCCTGTAGCCATACTCCAGCTTTCTGCCAAGAGGGGGGGAGGGGCGGAGTTAATGCCTTTAGGAGAAATTATATTTTGGCACAAGTCTGTTTTCAACACTGGCTCGCGAGCCTCTTGTATTTATTTCCATAATAAATCTTGGATGGGGAAGGTTTTATACCGTGGCAGATAAGATTAATTGGGTCGCACAGTCAGACAACCACCAGCCCAAGATTCGTCATGTACCAACCATGGTTTGAGCCCGTTGCAGTGCCATCTTAGAATGGTGGTTAGTGATGTTATATTTATTATCGCATTAGCTCATGATTTCATTTTAGATATGTAACTATCGGAGTCTGCTGCAAATATCATGAAGGGAACGGCGCACCAGGAAGCTCCGACAGATGTTTCGGAGACAGTCTGAACATGGGAAGATGCGGCAATCCACCGGATCAGAGTTTCACAGAGTAACAAGGGGAGGGGTCAGCGCAGGAGGAGTCAGAGTAAAATAGAACTGTGAGAAATAGGGAAACCGAAAGTGCTAGTACAAAAAGAATGCACCTCACGCACTTGAAATGAGTGCTGGCACAAAAAGAATAAATCAAAGACTGGACAAACCAACCAGGGGAAAGAGAAGGGAAAGGAGAGATCCGCAGAATGAGCAAGGGTAGAGAAGGGGAGGAGAAAAGGGGGGCGTGAAGGATAGAGAGGAGAAGAAAGTGAGAGAGGAGGGGGAGAAATGTTAGAGGATAATGATGAGGGGAGTGAAAGGTGGATGGAGAAAGAAGGGGTGCTCGTGGAAGGAATGGCTTGAAAGAGTGGGTGTGCACGGGCCGGGGAGGAGTGAACGAGAGGGGGAGAAGTGTGCCAGGGAGGAGTGAAATCCGAGCACGAGGAACCGAGATCCGCCTTCAATGGATTCTTCCAGATGCAAAGGGTCAGGGCTGCAAACAACAGGGATGCCTGCCAGAGCCAATGAGAGAGAGCGGGGAGGGGCTGGCGCGAGGGCATGACAGGGGGTGATTAATGGAAGATTGAATAGAGGAGGGAGGGATAGGATAGGAGAGTGAGAGAAAATGGAAAGGAGGACAGGGAATGCTTCAGAGCGAAATGGGAAAACAAAGGCGGCGCTAGGAGGAAGAGGGTGAGCTAGGGAGAAGAAATGGAGCGATTGGCAGAGGAAGGACCGAGGAATGTGAAGGGAGGGCGGAAGCGGGACTGAGCACGGAAAACACATAGAGGCAAAAAGAGAGGGGGAGAGCAGGGCAAAAGTTTGCTCCGAGTGAAAAGTAGCAGAAGGAAGAAAACAGTAGGAAGAGAACGAGGAAAAGGGCGAAAGAGGGAGCCGGAAACAAAGAAAGACGGTGATTATGTTCAACACGGGGAGATGCAGTGCAAAGCTGCAAGTAACGCGGCCGGGAAACTGAAAGTACGGCCAAACAGCACAAAGAAAGACGGTGATTATGTTCAACACGGGGAGATGCAGTGCAAAGCGGGAGAGGTGTGGCGCCGCGGCCAGGGCGACTGACGCTGGAATCTGGGGACCACGGTTCGATCCCCGGCTCCGGCGGCAGGTTAGCCCAGCACCATGTGACTCTGGGCAATAGCTCGCTTAATCTTCCCGACGGCCCCCAGCGCCTAGAGACCCTTACGGGTGATTGTGCGCTTTACAAATGTGGACTTAAAGCTGCAAGTAACGCGGCTGGGAAACTGAAAGTACGGGCAAACAGCACAAAGAAAGACGGTGATTATGTTCAACACGGGGAGATGCAGTGCAAAGCTGCAAGTAACGCGGCCGGGAAACTGAAAGTACGGCCAAACAGCCATGATTAATTAAGGGAGGAGAAGCCGCAGAGCGCACGCTGGGCGAAGCCCTTTGATGTGCTGTGCGGCGGCCGTTAAAAAAAAAGCAATTAGGGGGGGAGGGAGGCTGATGCGAGTGCTTGTTTGATCACGTGATTCACGTGAACTTAAACAAAACCGCAGCGCAAGAAGCCCTTGGTTTCACGAGGATTTTCAGGACATGAATTCTCGCTCCGCTCGATGCGCTTGCGTGCATCGATAGGTCGGGAGACCTAAAAACTTTAAAAATCACTTTAAAAACCAAAGGATTCAGAACCATTTTAGTTAGGAATTAACATTAAAAAAAACTTCGAAATTTGCTGAAACAAATCATAGGATTCAGGAACATTTAAGTTAGAAATTACCATTTAAAAACCTTAAAAAATTAATGTAAAAACCATAGATTTCAGGGATGTTGTAGTTACAAATTAGCATTCAAAAAACCTTTGAAATTTACTGAAAAAAAATTGGTTTCAGGCACGTTGTAGTTAGAAATTAGCATTAAAAAAACCTTTGAAATTCACTGAACAAAACCATAGGTTTCAGAGACGTTATAGTTAGAAAGTAGCATTCAAAAAACCTTAAAAATGCCCTGCAAAAAACGTTGCTTAACGGACATTATAGTTAGGAATTAGCATTAAAAATCCCTCTGAAATTCACTGGAAAAACCAAAGGTTTCAGGGATGTTATAGTTAGAAATTAATATTCAAAAAGCCTTTGAAATTCATTAAAAAGCACCATAGGTATCAGGGACGTTATAGTTAGAAATTAACATTAAAATGCCTTTAAAACCACTGAAAAAAAACATATATTTCAGGGACATTGTACTTAGGAATTAACATTAAAAAAAACTCTGCAAATCACTGAAAAAACCATAGGTTCCAGGGACATTGTAGTTATAAGAAACCTTAAAAATTCACTGAATAAACATAGGATTTAGGGACATTATATTTAGAAATGAGCATTTAAAAAACCTTAACAAATCACTTTAAGACCAAAGGTTTTAGGGACATTTTAGTTAGAAATTAGCATTCAAAAAACCTTTGCAATTCACTGAGAAAACCATTTGTTTCAAGGAGGTTATAGTTACAGAATTTAGCATTTGAAAAACCTTTCAAATATCACCGAAAAACCATAGGTTTCAGGGACGTGATAGTTAGAAAGTAGCATTAAAAAACCTTGGAAATTCACTGAAAAAACTATTAGTTTCAGGGACATTATAGTCAGAAATTAGCATGCAAAGAAAAGTATAAATGCACTGAATAAAACATTAGTTTCAGGGACATTATAATTAGAAATTAGCATAAAAAACCTTTGAAATTCACTGGAAAAACCAAAGGTGTCAGGGACTTTATAGTAAGAAAATAAACTTCAAAAAATCTTTGAAATTCAATAAAAAAACACCATAGGTTTCAGGGATGTTATAGTTAGAAATTAACATTAAACAAACCTTAGAAATTCACTGAAAAAACGTAGGATTAAGAAATTAACATTTAAAAAATCTTAAAATATCACTTTAAAAACCAAAGGGCATTTTAGTTAGAAATTAGCATTAAAAACACCTTTGCAATTCACTGACAAAAACATGGGATTCAGGGACATTATAGTTAGAAAGTAGCATTAAAAAAACTTAGATATGCACTGAAAAAAACATTGGTTTCAGGGACATTATAGTTAGAAATTAGCATTAAAAAACCCTTTGACCCAGAGCAAGAGCAGCCTCTTCATATTGCATATCATTATTGTATCGGCCTTGAGTTGAACCCCAAAGCTTTAAACAAAAACCCACCTTCGTTCACAGGGGGAGAGCATTTTGGCGGCAGGCTAAAGTCCATTCCCGCTCAGTTATTAAATATTTCTTGAGCACCGACTCTGAGTTCATAGTAAAAGCTGCATAGTTGAAGTATATTTTGGTAGAAAAGTGTGCACCATTTTGCCTCATTTATAAGGATCTTGTCAGTAAAGTCCAAAGACCACCTTGGGGTACATTGTGTCCACTCGCTTGCTCACTGGCTTCAATAAAACAAAGGTATTTCTACTCAGGTTATTTAAATGTTCATCAGCAACTACTTGCCTAAAGATTACTTTGTGGTATGTTGACATGAATATTTTATAGAGCTTGCATTACCTGCTGCCAGGGACTTTCTCATGAACTAATTGACCAATCCGCAGTCTCTTCCTGTGAGATGAAGGAGCATATCAGTCTATTCGAGTTCTTTAGTGCTTATGTATTTTTCCATTAGGATCACCAAAACTAAAATGTACACAGGAGAAGCGTTTACTAAAGTGAAAGACATTCTCAGTAAATGAGGTCACTTTTTTGATCCACTGTTTACAAGTCGCAGAAAACTTTTACATTATAGATAAAAATTCAAATAGTCCATGACAATGTTTTAAAAGGAAATACAGTCACAAAAGCTCTGCAGCCTGTTCATTGCTGGCCCGTGTGCCCAAATCCAAATACCAATTTTAAATATGTTTACCGCACGCAAGAGTTGTACCTTGGCCTCAACAAGGGTTTCTTTCCCTTCCAAAAACGATGAGGTACACACGCTCTATTAGAAGAGCAATCCAAATATTATATTTAAACAGGAAGGTATAGACTCCTAAGTAATGTCAGGAATGATTATACTTAAAAACAAATATAACAGTGAAACATCTTCTGGCTTACTGAGATCAAAGAGTTTCCATGACATCATTCATCTTCTAAGAGAGCAACTACACTCAGTGAATCTGTTCCAGCTACTTTCATCAATCTTTCTTATCCACATTCACTAATTTCTCATTTTTTTACCAACATGACAAAAAACATGACAAAATATTGGTTGAACATTGTTCCTTTATGAATAATAGCTCAACTCCTAAAAAAGGCTGTTGCCTTATAAAAAAGAGTAATCCACTGTGACCTTAAGCCATTGAATAAAGGTAAAGAAACAAGGGGTGAGGTTCCTATTGACAACTGGTGGGAGAACTTTTGTCCAGTCAAAAAAAACTTTATATGGTAATTCCTAACCATAACGTGCATTTTTTTTCTTTTGCTTCAATCTGTTTTATTTTTTTCTTGTTTTAAAAACAATTGTACTTTGTATGGTACAGTGCATCACATCATCTGCAAGCATTTTACAAAACAAATATTGCTACTACATCGAGGATGTAGGCTGCTGTGTGCATTTATCAGTGAGTTATCCTGTTTTTCGTGCTTACAATCACTAAGAGAGCGCTTTGCCTTTCGGCTGGCCCTGTGTGTGCCATTACTGGGTTTTTTTAACTAAGGGGGCGGGAAATAATATCGGAGACAACTAAAGTATAACTGGGGCAAGGTTTAACTTGGAGTGGCACCTCTATTTCGTTGGAGTGGTGTTTTGATATCGTGTCCGTGAGAGGACCATTAAGCATTCACGTTGGATCTATGTTAGGGCATTTCTGTCATGTTCTCAGGTGCGGTCTCAGGGGCCTTATCCCTGTCCATCAATTCTTGTAAGATGATGTCCCAGTGTGCTGCAATTGGTATTTTGCACAATCCCAGTGTGTCCTCTCTGCACAGCGCAACACTTCCTGCCTTGGCCCACACTTTTAATGAGCTCATCCAAGGAAGCGCAGCTTGGGGTTCAGAAGGGAGGCATCTTTTACTGATCAATCATTTTGCTATGAGTAATCCCAAGGTTACTCTTAGGCTTTTGGTGTTAGCGTAGAGGTGCAGTATACAGTTTCCAAATTCAGAGGTATCGTGCAGCCTGTGCAATGACTGAAGGAGGACCCCTCTGAGTCCCAAAACTCTCCCAGATAAGGGTAACTGCACATCACGTGTAACATATCCCCATGATTTTCACTGGGGTAAGTTATGCCCTTTGGGTAATGTAATATTGGATTAGGTGAAATCTCATATTATGCGGGACATTATTTGGCCCCTACTGTACCTTGCTCCACTCCGCATCAATGAACGGTCGCTGTAGATCCACCTCCCAACTCGTTCATAAGCGGAGTAATATAGTCGCTGTATGATGCCTGAGGGAGGTGGTGAACCACTCAATCAGGTGGTGCCCCTGCCCCATGATATGCAAATATTGGATCATCAAGTGGATTGGAGGTTCTTGTGACACGTCACCCCTCTGTTTATGTAATGCGGCTATGACCGTTCGGTGTATGAGGAATTGCCCTTGTTGGATCCCTTTATTCTCTGCCAAAAGGGCAAAAGACGTCAGGTTGCCCTTATGATATAAATTCCCAGTGTTGTGAATTTCACCTTCATCAGGTGTCATAATTCACATGTATTGATACACGTATGGCCCCTGGGAGTGCCTACCACTGGAAGTGTGGTGGCCGATGGCGCTATGAGCCATGTGATGAACATGCTTCTGTGGTAACATCTGTATGATACGCTGAGTAGTAACTTAGGTGGGTTTTCTGCTTATTGCATAGATGGAATATTGAGAGAAGGGTCTGATGGGTCAGGGGCAGTAGATATGTTTCTGTGTCTGACAATTAACACTCAGCAAGCCACCAGGCTACACATTGCAGTTGCACTGCTAGGTAGTATTATTCTAAGTTAGGAAGAGCAAGCCCACCTTGGTTTGTCGATAAATAAAGTTTCTGAAGGGCAACTCTATTACAGGATGCCCCTCAGAGGAGTCCCCTCATCAGTCCCTCAAAGTTCTGAAGTAAGCTGGTGCGATGTACAGAGGAAGGTTGGCAAAGAAGTATAAAAGCTGCGGTAAGACTATGGAGTGTGCCTCAGAATGAGATTTGAGAGCAGATTGAAGTCATCGCCCTGCCCTGGTCACTTTCGAGCAGGTCATCTTGTTGATGATATATATGAATCCCTAAACAGTGGAAAGTGTTTGTCTGCCACTCTATACTGACGTTATTAAGCAAGTAATATAGATTAGGAAATGTGTCGCCAATCGGGTAAAGACAGGACTTGGCTGTGTTTATTTTTAGCCCAGATAGGGAAGCAAACTCTTCTAGGATGTGTCCCACTTCTCCCGGGATTGAATGCACGTCTTTAAAGTAAAGGAGGAGATCGTCAGCATATAGAGAGATGGTGTGCAGAGCATCTCTTAGTGGGATTCCCCACCCTGCACGGCTCATTTGGAATGTTGCTGCCAGAGGCTCCACAGCTAGCGAGAACAGCAATGGGGAATAGTGGGCACCCCTGTCTGGTGCCCCACTGCAGCCCTATCGGGGCAGAGATATTTGGACCTGTCTGTGCCCTCATCACTGGTTCATGACAAAGAAGCCGGATCATTTTAATGAATGTTTCCCCGAGTCCATAAAGTAGCAGCACTGCGAAAAGGATGTCCCACTCCAGGGTATCGAAGGTCTTCTCCAGGTCTATGATCAAACAGCCTGAGGAGAAACATTGGACCGGTGCATATTTAGCAACCCTGAACAAACATTGAGGTTCAGTAAAGTACTTGGGGTTGGGGCAAATCCATTCTGGTCATCAGGAACCAGAGATTAAATGAGTGGTGCTAACTGATCAGCCAGGAGCTTCGTTACGATTTTGTCATTGGTATTCAATAAAGCCAAAGGCCTATATGAGCCAAGCTCCATAGGTACCCTGTTGGGTTTAGGGAGCAAAACCAGCTGCGCTTCATTCAATAATTTTGGGAGGCTGGCATCTACCAAAGCTGCAGAAGAGGTTACCTGGAGGTGCAGTACTAATGTTGCTGCATATGTTTTGTAAAATTCTGTTAGTACATCTAGGCCAGGGTTATTTTCTGTTACCAGCATAGATATGACCCAATCGGAGCACTTAGTGCTTCACTCTGTTCTGGTGTTATGGTGGGCAGGTGTATCGTGGGCAAGAAGGGACTCATTCTTTGGTTATTTGGGGTTGTCGATTTGCATAGAGCCGTATAGTGATCTGCCAGCTCAGCATGTATATCATGCTGAGTGTACACTACGGGACCTGCTGTGGTATGTATAGCATGTATGGGGTGTTGGGACTGCTCCTGACACAGTATCCACACCAGCAATCTTCCAGGCCTGTCAGATGTCGTGAATGCTGAGTGCACTGTGCAGCTTAAGCATCGTAGTCTCTCCAACAGTTCTATGTATTCACTGCTTTTTTATGTAGACATTGCAGGTTTCCTATGCCTAATGCCGGTGAGTAGCCAAAATATTGAAATTTAAATATCGACCTACAATAATATCGATGTAATAATATCGAAGGGACAGAATATAGAAGGTAAGTAATATCTATTTTTTTAATATCGAAGGGGCAGAATTTCAAAAGTAAGTAATATCGATGTTACTAATATCGATGTTAGTAATATCGGTGTTACTAATATCGATTTTTATATGATGTTTATGTATATTATCATGTATTTAATATGTATGTGCTATTTATTTTAATGTTATTTAAGTTAATTTTGTATTTTAGTACAGTTAGGTTGTGGGTTTATAGGGGAATAGGGTGGGAAGTAATTTAATTATACTAAATTAATTATTAATTTTTAGGAATTATAAATTAATTTTAATTAATTATTGTGTGTAAATTCTGTAGCGGGTTCTGGGTTCATAGGGGACTAGGGTGGGAAGTAATTTAGATGTAATTAAGTAGTAATTTATGTTCATTAATTGGTATTGCTAATTATATTATTGTTAATTAATTAATAATTGGTAATTAAACTTTACTAATTGGTCATTAGTTTTAATTAATTGATTAATTGATAATTATGTTGAGTGTATTATTTTATTATTGGAATTTGTTGTTCGTTTATAGGGGAATAGTATGTAAAGTAATTGATATGTAATTAAGTATTTATTAAATGTATAGTTGGGTATTGATAATGAATGTATGGGGTATTAATTATTAACTGGTAAATATTTAAAAAAATATGTGTTTGGTTATGAAAATTAATTCATTGTTGATTAATCATTAACTGGTAATTAAATATTACTAAATAATATGTATTGACATTTTTAATTAATATATTAGTAAGTATTTATTAATTGACAATTATTGTTTGATAATTAATATTTTTGGTATAACAAATTATTTAATTGTTCAATATTAGTTAATTGGTAATTTCTTTGTAATAATTAATATGCTTTTGATATACAAAATAAGTTATTGTTCAATGTTTATTAATTTGTAATTAATATGTATTAATTATTATTAATTGGCATTTATTATTAAGTTATTGTTATTTAATTATTCATTGGTAATTTTGGTAATTATGTTTTTAATCATTTGTTAATAGTTTAGATTTATTTAATAATTAATGTATTAAATATTCAAAAATATTAATTCATTTATAAGTATATTATTTTTAACTCCTACGCTATCCAACACTTTCTCTAATGTTACACTCTCTGGGGTGCGAATAGTCATTTTTACCCCAACGCTATCCAACACTTTCCCTGCTGTTGCACTCTCTGGAGTTGGAATAAAAAATGTTACCCCTATGCTATCCAACACTTTCCCTACTGTTGCACACTCTAGAGTGGGAAAAGTAAGTATTAACCCTACGCTATCCAACACTTTCCTTACTGTTGTTTTTATGGAGTTGAAATAGTAGTTTTTTTTCCCTCTGTTGTTTAATATTTTTTGTATTATTTTTGCTAATGTAGTATATAATTAATTTTAATTTGTTTTACATATTTATTTAATTTTTATGTATGTTAATATTTTATGTGTATAGACGTATTTGTAATTTATAATATTTTTAATTATTTAGAAGTTATTAAAATAATTATTAAAACGTATTATTAAGTAAGTATATATATTATATATTATATGTATATGTTTCATTATTTTCTTATTAAATTATGTATATTACTTATTAATTTTAAACATAAAATGTTTTTAACTATGTTTTTTATATTTATAAGTGTTATTTAATTTCTTTTACATTTTTTTAAATAAAAAAAAAACGATATTTTTTAAAGCGATATTTTTGACATTCATATTTTTTTCTGTGCTATTTTTTTACTTACCATGATGTAGATAGGATGTCAATATTGTTGACATTGATAATATTCTTCCGATATTTTTGTATGTCGATATTCTGTCTTTTGATATTTTGTCAGACATTCCCTAATGCCACGTGTGTTTCACAGGGTAATATCTCCTGTCCTATCTGCCCTATCTCTAGGGGTAGCTGTCTGTGTATGTTCTAGGTGAGTCCCATGCTGTGCCCTCTAAAAAGCACTTTACATGCCTCCCATTTGATAGACCTGCTACATGCGGTGCCTGTATTGGTATCAAAATAGTCTGCCGTATTTATCCCTAGCTGGGCCCAAAATACTGAGTCTTTCAGAGCTGCTAGCTGGAGATGCCAATTGGGAACTTGAAGTGGGCTGGCATTTCAGCCTAGTTGCATTAGTCGGGGTTGTGGTCAGTGTGTGGGCGACCTAGGTATTCCATGTGTCTAATAACTGGTAAAAGTGAGGGAGAGCTTACAATCTGATTCATTCTTACATGGAGATCATGCACATGGGAGATAAACGAGTATATGTGGGTATCTGGATTATGATCACACCATACATCTGTCAAAGATCAGTGTTCAAGCCAACTGTTCAGGGCTGGTGTGTTGGAGGAGGCCGCTGTGCACGTCAAAGGAGGGATGGAATGGTTTAGAGCAGGGTCAAGTACAAAATTGAAGTGAGGCGGTGTAAGACGGCCAATCCTAGCCCCCTCAGATCAGCACCTATCTTTGGCCCTGGGCTAACAGCGCCAGATCATTAGGCCCAATTTCTAGGCCTGGTCTGTCTCTGGCCTTAAGCGCTCCCCAGAGCTATTTGGTATGGCCTAGTAAGTCAGTCGCATTAATCACGTCACCACTGATAAGCCATCCACTACTACATTCTGCAGCAACAGGGACGTTTGGGGGCAATGCATATCCCCACCTCCCCTTTGTATTGCGACTGGGCCATTTATCATGCCCGCCCCCCTACATGGCCTCTCATTTGTGAACCTCTTCTACCGGCCGTAGGTCGCTCCTTGCAGGGCTCCAAATAGATGAACTACAGTATATGCACTGTGGTGCACACCCAGGAGTCTGTGATCTCACCCGGGTGCTGTCTCCGATATAGGCCACTCCGCTACTCGTCCAGAAATGCAGTCTCCATCTTTTTCTCATTGTGAAGGGTGTGGGGGATCTGCCAGGTCTTCCTCCCACACCTTTGGAAGCACGGCGCCTCTGCTCCTGACCCACTGCACTGAGTGTTGCAGGAACTTGCAGGAGAAGTGTGGCTCAATGGTTAGAGTGGCAGACCCTGATGCAGAGGTCTAGTCCGGGACCAGGGTTCAATTCCCCGCCTCGGCGGGTCTTGGGCTCAAAAAATTCCATGGACCTGATAATTCTCGCCTCGGTGCCTATTCCAATCATGGAGTCCCACTCTGCAACTCTGGGCAATAGCTTGCTTAATCTCCACAACAGCCCCCACAGCGCTAAGGATGCCTGGCCTCCACCTTGGGGGTGCCCAGGAGTGGACACCTCACAGGGAAAGCCAGGATGGGTTCCACAGCGGTATTCGTACAAGCGCCTTGAGACCCTTGCGGGTGAGTAGTGCGCTATACAAGTATCAATTTACATTACAACTACCCTTGGGGCTTGGTAGCCCAGGTCCCAGTCAATTTGCCATAGACTAGCTATTCCTCCCCGCATCAGCTGCCATCTTGTGTCACTCCGGGCCACTCTCTATCAGTGCGTCTTCAGCTGGTTTTCCTCTGCCATACAGTTCACCCAGCCTCACCAATGGGAACAACACTCTCCCGAGACAGTCTGCCGTTCAGCAAGTACAGAATATATGTGCCCCGTCTCAGGATAATTGTTTACCAGGGGTATGCCGGCCGGAGCTCTGGAATTCACCTCCTCTCACATCGGCTCCTAGCCATGCCCCCTCATCTCTTGGCCCCTTCATCTCCTAGATTGTCTTCCTATTCTGGTAGTTTACATTTCGCACACATATGCTGTCCAGGTTTCTTCACCTAATGCTGCATTTTGGTGGTGGCCCTGGCCTTTTGTTAGGCCACTGATTGTACCCCAGAATTCCTTACTTTTTTGCAATCTACTGTCCTAAAATAATTTTCCTCAGAGTTTTTCAGCATACCTCTTTTAACCCCCTGCAATATTTCTACTTTTTTGTCCTCATTTGTCTTGGATTTAACCTCTGGGGTCTCCCTCAGTGATTGCCTTAGCAGAGGAGCTCTTTTATACCAAGGCATAATCTTCTCCTTCGATTTGTGCGCTGGCCGACTATGCTGAAATACAGAGCACACAAGGCAAGGTTGAAAGGATTTTAATGCTGGAGACCAAAATGTATTTCTTCTTCTGAAAATGTCTCTATCTAGATTGATGGTATATTTAATAGATGTTACCCAGTCAAGTTCTGTAGGTGATAAGATACAGATCCATGTTTTGCTAATATCCCTCTGGCCAAGTGAATTAGGTAAAAAAATATGGTTTTTATACCATTGGACGGAAAATCATGCTGAACTGACATCCCAAAAAACAGGAGAGGCGGGCTACATCCGCCCTCTGACCAGAGGCAACAAAAAAACACTGAAGACATGACCTGAACAAAAAACACCAACACACAGTTGCCCTTTTTAACACACACTTACTATGCAAACACTCAATTGCGATTTGGGACCTCATATCCACCCTTATACCTGACATCCTCTTCCTCACTGAGACCTGGCTAGACCCCACTTCCACACCCAACACTGCCACCACAATTAACGAAGGATACAATATCACCTACAGCAGCCACATAAACAAGCCTGGTGGAGGGATCACCATCATACACGAGGAATCCATTCAAAGTACCACCACAAAGGACAAAATCACCCTCAGTCATGAAACACCTAAACTTCCAACTCCAAACAAACTGCAAAAACCTCTATCAGGAGATCTTTCACCTACCACCCTCCATGAACACATCTAGCCTTCTGCAACTTCATCGCCGACTTTATCGCCCTCTCGCCATAGACTTCAACAACTAATTTTTTTTCTGCAAACACAATGTTGATCTTGATGACCACAATGTCATCAACAGTACCAACCTCCTCGACAGCCTGAACAACATCAGACTTGCCCAACTTGTCCATGATCCCATTCACATGATGGGCCACACTCTACACTCGATCTTCACCTCCATCGACTGCATCATGTATAGCCACACCATGGTACTCTTCTGAACTGACCACGCCATCGTCAACTTCAACATCACCAGCTCACCAGCCTCTGCCTAAATTCTGCCCAGTGCTCCCCTCCAAAGCTGGAGCAAAGTCTTAAAGGACATGTGGATCAATGCCCTCAAAATCAACTACCCCATCTCATCCAACAACCTAGACCAGAACATCAGAAACTTCAACAATTGGATCACCAACTGCATTGAATGCGTCGCTCCAGTCAGCAACAACACCCACCGAAGGTCCGCAAGCTGGCTAGCTGGTACACTGAAGACCTCAGAACCGCCTAACAACACTGTAAACATCTGGAAAGGAGATGGTGTATTGGCAAGGACACAATCAACAAGACCACCTTCAAGACAGCTCGCAACCTCTACCACAGACAGTTGTGGGAATCAAAGAAAACGGCCTTAGCCTCATGCATCAAAACAAGTTCCAATGACAGCAAAGAACTCTTCAACCCCTCAGCTGCTATACACAGCCTTACCCCCTCACAGGAAATCTGCAACACCTTGCAATCTTCTTCCATGACAAGATCGTCAACATATTCAAACCCCAGCCCAAAGCCACAGACTTCTTCAAGCAACATAATGACCCTGCTACTACGACAGACATCTGACTAACTGAATGGAGCCAATTCATGCCACTGGCCACCTCTTCCATCATGAACTCAGTCCCCTCAAGGGCCCCAACAGACCCAGGCCTCATCACATCTTCAACCTAGACAAGGAGAGAATCAGCTTGACAATGCAGTGAGTGCAAGGTAAGTGTTTTTCATTTTTAAATGTTATTTTCCCTCGTTGTGGTCTGCCAATTCCCCCACACCCCACCGATCTTACCTGCACCAGCTGTCCCTGCTACCCCCCTTCCTCTGGGAAACATGCAGAATTCAATGCCCTGCTAAAGAAATCATTGGCAGACTGCAGCAAACCCAACAACTACCAACCAATCTCACTGCTCCCATTTCCAGCCAAAATATTAGAAAATAGAATCAACCAATAACTCTCCTCACAACTGTATGAAGGACAACTGCCTGAAACTCAACACAGACAGGACAGAGGTTGATCTTCAGAAACAAAAGCTCCCCAGGGGACACATTCTGATGTCTCTCAGAACACAAACCTATTTCTAACCCCACTGACCTTCCTGGGACGTAGGTATCACTCTGGAGAACAAGTTAACCATGATGGCTCAGGTCAACTAAGTCTCATTAACCTTCTTTTTCATCCTCTGCATGCTTTGTAATAAACTCAAATAGCTAGCCCAAAGCTCAAGACACACCATTACCCAGGGACAGACTCATTTTCAACCGACTCGACTATCGCAATGTTCTTTAAGCAGGGATAGCAGTTCACCTCCTCAGATGATTACACACCATACAGAACTCTGCAGCCAGACTTGTCCTGAATCTCCCAAGACAACCCCACATCACCCGCTACCTCAGGGAACTCCCCTGACTTCCTATACAGAAAATATACCAGTGCAAGCTCCTCACCCATGAATACAAAGCCCTCAACAACTGTGGCCCTGCCTACCTAAACCACCACCTGAACTGCCATCAGCGCACTAGATACCTACTCTCCGCTTTGCTCCCTCTAACCCTCACAACCGCATCTGACGTGGCAGAAGCAGAGCTCACATTTTAGAAAGAAGGGGACCCCTACTATTGATGAACTCACTAATTGTAGGGAATAATTTAAACTCTATATTTATAAAGCAAACAGTAGTGAGCTAAATTAATAAGCCAAAAAACCCAAGGAAACCATACAAATAACTAATATGACTTGTGACTAAATTTGATCAAAAAAAGAGAGAGGTTACTTTTTGTATATAGATCAGATTATTTTTGTTTTCTTTCAATTATTTTCTTCATATTTGATAGACATTTTTATATATATATATACATATTACATTAAAAGATCAATGACAACCTTATATAAATACAACAATTATGTGAAGACAAACAGAATCATGAAAACCAGGAAAAGAAAAGGGGGTACACAAATGACAATGATGTTAAGTGGCTTCGGAAGAAATGCCTTGTACCCCAGATGACTGCCTTGCTACTTGAGACCTGCTTTGTTCTTCAGAGGACTGTCTTAATGCTTAAGTCTTGTCTTGCTTTTCAGAGGACTGCTCTGCTGATTGAGGCCAGCCTTGCTTCTTGAAGTAGAGAAATACATCTCATTGAATCCAGGACTACAAGTGTTGTCTCCAAGGACTTGTTAGACTAGTGAGTTCTAACCCACTTGTGGTGCACCCCAGGTCTTGGAAGTGGTGTTTGAAATGCTGCTGCTTCCAAAACCCAAAAGTTGGAACTTAGAGAAATTATCACCAGAATGTGTCAGAAGAACTTACACCAGAACCGGACCTACCAGTCAGTTGATCCACCCAAAGAGCATTGCCTATCACCTTGACTTTGTGGTAACTCCCGCTATTTTCTTCTCTGCAGCAGCGAGTGCTGGTAAGCTGGACCTCCAAGCAATGTTATCCAGACTTGTGTAGCCCACTTTGGCTAAGACTTGCAGCATCGACCAACAGGAGGGCTTTGATTTCTAAATCGTTGTCTAAGTCTGAAGATAAAAATCTTTACCCAACTCAACAAGGACAGGCTCACCATCGACAATGACCTCCTATGCCTGAAAACACATCTTCTCACACTCCTCTCTTTTCCTGCCATGGTTGATGGCTTCACTGATACTTGTCCAGTGCCCCTCTTCGACAAAGACTTCTCAGACACAGCCTGATGCCTTGCCCCATTGTGGTTGTTCCTTGAGTAGAGGCTAACCCCCAATAAATAACCCAATGTCTTACAATAGCCTCCTCTCAGGAGTGCATGTGGTCACCTCAGAGATCAGTGACCCAATGACCACAAAATGGAGGTTGTCCAGTTGTATATCTTTTAGAAAGGTTTAATACAATTTACAACAAAATAAGCATTGAAATCTCATTTTGATATAAACAACTTTATAACTGAATGGTTCTTATTGTGTTTTTTACTTTCTTAAATACATGTGCCCATCTTCTAGGTTAGGGATACAGATCTAGTAAGGTGTTTACTGCAAAGCCATGTGTTGCTGGTTCTCTTAATGTTTTTTATTGTGGGTTGTGGAATTCAAGTTGAAAACTAAAGAAAAAGAAAAACAGTTTATATTTAATTTTTGAAAATTAAAATGTTATTAAATAAGTTGCATATTACAGGGGTGGGTGGGTAAAGTACGTAGGGTAAAGGTATGAATGGTGAAGGTAGTTGCAATGTTATTAAATGAAAATGCTTGGAAAATGCAGGTGTGGTAGAGACATATGTGTGGCAATAGCATGTGTGGTAAAGGCATGCATAGTTTATGCATGAATTGTAATGTCACACAACCATCCTGCACATGCGGCTGCGCAAAGGTGGGAGGCTCAGATCCACTAAACAAGGCCTTTTAATATCAAGCCATGCTGTGATTGGCCATTTTCTGTCCTTTGCTAGTCTCTTCCCTCTTTGTGCTCAGTGCCAGTAACAGAACTGCACACAGGGCAGTGTACAGAAGCAGCACTTATTTTGCACCTGACCTCGCACACAGTTCGGCTGCAGGTGGATACCTAACCTGACTCTGTATGTGTGGAGAGTGCCCAGAAGGCACTGGGAGTCAGTGTAATATAAGAAGGATAAATAAGCTCTGACCTGCACAGAGGGACTGCAGATTACAAAAGAAAAGTGTGTTGTGTTAAATTTTCTTTCCACAAAGTTTTGTGTTTCTACCTGTGTGTAATATGCATATTCCATTCTTTAAAGGAGTTTTCAACAATGTTGTGGACAGTGTCATGTCCCCAGAGACTTGGGTGAACCACTTTAGTAAGATGTATGGGAGTGAGACAGGTAAGTCCCTCACCGATAGGCAGGTTAAGTCTGGTAGAGTTCATGATTTTTTTTTTGATGGAGAAAAATACCAAAGAAATGTTAATCATGTCAAAGGGCTCTGATCCTGTGCCAGCTGATTTATTTAGGATGGACCCAGCCATGTCTCGAATGCTGCTTGTAAAACAGGTGTACCAGGTTCAAGGTCCAGGTCTGGATTTATTCTAGTATTTGAGAAAGGAATAAGATGGGACCCTAGATGTTAATGACCCATGCCCCTAATAGATTCCATGGCCAGAGTCATGAGAGGGTGATTCTGTCCAGGTCCACCTAGGCAGATCAACATGAATTTATTTCCAACCCTCAGGCTTAGTAGGGGTACTCCTAATTAACACCTACATTTACAACTGAAAACAAGAATAAGTGGGAGAACATGCACAGCTTTTATATCTGTGATGTTCAAAGTACATAGGGGCAGATTTATGTTGCCTGACGCATCTCTGCAAATCAACAGAGATGCGCCAGGAAAGATACGGCACGCAAGTTTATCCTTGCGCCACCCATTGTAAATGCGGCGCACCATGGCGCAGGAATAAACAGATGCGTGTTGCATCTACGGAGTGAAGTTGGCGCAGTGCTGAAGTTGTGTTGCATGCGGCATCCAACTCCAGCACTTTTCCAACTTTGCCCTATCTGTAACGTGGTGCGTCAAGCCTTACACCTGCTTCAAGCAGGCGCAGGGTTTTGACCCATCAGCATTGGTATAGTGACTCAGTGAAATCTTGTAGATTTCACTGAGTCTCTTTTCAGGAGCGTTCCTGCGACGGAACGCCCCCCCCCTGCATGGCAATACCCACATGAAACCTGATGCAGGTTTCATGTAGCGCAGGGCCTTACACCGTGACGCATTTCCATAGATGCATCACGATGTACGTTGGTCGCAACGTGGCGCAGGGTTTACGCCGCTGCTGCATCACAGAAGTGACACAACGGTGGCGCAAAAGTACCGCAAGTCCGACATAAATCTGCCCCTCAGTTTGTGGTGTGCTGACGAGGTATCCCTCTCTGATACAAGAGTGTGGGGACTAATCTAAAACACAGCGTACCATGATAGGGTCCACCCCCCCTTGGCACTACTAAATCGCCGTAATCCGGGGTTGAATGTTGTTTAATGTTGAACCTAAATGAAACACAAAATGTTTTTCAACAGATAGACGGCGTAAAGATGGGGTTAGCCAAGATGAGGTGCCTACACATGGCTGGCATATCAAGGAGGAATGTTTTTATTTAAGACTCCAAGAATAGTGTTTGTGAAATAAGGTAAGCACTCACCACTGAGACGACCTACTGCTTCGAGCATTCGAAACACACACAGTTCTGTGATTATTTAGTGAGACCCCTGGGAACAAGCATGCCCTCTTTCCTGAAGGGTACCGAGGATGTACCTAATTTACTAAAGAAAATTAATGTTGATACTCAAAATGAGATCCTGGTTAGCATTGATGTCTATATACACAGTATTCCACAGGACAAAACTTTGAAAGTAATATGCGATCTTTACAAATTGGGACTACCTTACACCTTGTGATTTCATGTTTATATGACCCTTACTTGTAAATATTGTGGAGCAGATTTACAAGGTCTCTCGCATCTCTGCAAATCAGCAGGGATGCGCCAGAAAACTTGCAACACGCAAAACCACCCGTGCCCCACCACTGATGTGCCACATCTACAATGCGGCACGCTATGGCGCACGGGTGGGCAGATGCGTGTCGCATCCACTGGCGTAAGAGCGGTGCATTGCTGGAGTAGTATCACGAGTGCGATGCAGCTCCAGCAAGGCTCGGGGGTGCTCTATGCCTAACATGCTGCGTCACTCCTTACGCCTGCTTCAAGCAGGCGCAAGGTTTTGAGGCAGCATGGCCGTAAAAGTGACTCCGTGAAATCTTGTAGATTTCACTGCGTCATTTTTATGAGACATTCCTGTGATGAGACGCCCCACGCACCAGAACACCCACATGAAACCTGACGCAGGTTTCATGTGGCACAGGACTTTACAACGTGACGCATCTACCTTGATTTTCATTTCAAGGAAAAGTTCATTTGAAAAGGCTATGTTGTATGTATAGAAGCTTGAATGACAAAGCCGAACAACAAAAATCCTGACGTAAGAAGAAATCAGTAATCCATGTGGAATTAACTACTGGTCAGAGGACATCAATCCTGTGGAAGTATAATGTGTGCTAAAATAAATGTTGACCAATTAATGCTGGGCATTCCAATCCTTGGCAAATTACTAACTGTAATTCTACAAAAGGTTTCTATGTGTTTGTGTGTTCAAAGTATATAGTATGATGACAAGTTACGTGTCAGATTTAACAAACACCATAACACAAGAAGATGTCGCACATTTAACAATACACTATCAAGCACCAGGGTGTAGTGTGAAGAGGTGGCACACAACATTTCATAAGTGATGAGTGGTTGGAGAGTGAATTCTTTTATTTCAATTGCAGAAACCCACACAAGCTGGAATGTCCAACTCAGTGCAGGATAAGCGAGCTACTCCTTGAGTCTTGCCTGCGGCCCATTTGCCACCCAGTTCCTTCAGAACCAACCCAGCATTCCAAAGAGTACAATGGCACATGGCATAATCAACACATATAAAGAATATTAACAATGCCACATCACAATAAATAACCCCAGTAATACAAAAGTCTTACTGGAAATGACTTACTATGGTATATGTTAGCAACTAAGTTTCTATTTGGCAAATATATGCACCCTGTCCAAGCAGGAACTACAATTCTAGCCACGGTAAGTCAGATACTCACCATAAATTAACCTGTGCTCTCACCCTCTCCTAGCATGCACAGAGCAGTCAGGCTTAAATAGAGAGGTAATGTGTATAGTAGTTGTGCAACACTTCAAAAATCAACACACTGAAAACACTCACCAAAAAAACTCCTCACCAGTTTAGGAACATTGATTATGATTTTATGAATACATCAAGACCAAAACATCAAAATTCCAATGAGGAGATGTCAAGATATGAATTGTTTAAGAGTAAATGCAAACTTTGCACTTAAAACTTAAAAGCAAAAAGTACTCAAAGAGTTCATTGGTCACACTGGACTGCGATGGAGTCAAGAGTTCAGGCTGCCCCCGGTGGAGTGCAGGCCAGATAGGAGTACCTGCACAGGTCCCACTGAGCAAAAGAACCTTATTTCTTTCGCAGCACAAATTGCGTTAATGGTCCCCACGCAATTGGGGTGCTGCCCGGGAGTGCCTCACACAACTGTGGTGATGCATTGATTCTGTTGAGGGAAGTGTTGCGGTTCTGAAGTAGATGTACCAGGTCAATCCATGCTGGATGGGCAAAGATTTGACCTTCTCCAAGCCATGGAGGTGATGCGATGGTTCAGAAGTGGTGGTTTCAGATAAGATGCGGCAGTCATAAGTGTAATGCACCGCAGCAGCGAAGGTGCATCGGTTCTGTTTCCCACAAAACAGAAATACATTGGCTTGACTATACCTGGGTACACTTCCAATGGACCAGGCACAGGGGCAGAAGGTCAGACTATGATATCCCTGTGTCACAGAAACAATAGGCAAGCAACAAGTCCTTGAAGTCCATTGTGGTTTCAAACAGAGTCCAGTTCTTCCTCAGCTGGGGCAGAGGGTGGCAGGCACCAGGGCCGCACAGCAGAAAAACAGTTCTTCTAGAGCAGCAGTCCAGCAGAGTGACAGTCCTTGTAGCAAGACAGTAGTCCTTCTTCCTGACAGAATTTCTTTACAGGTTCAACAGTGCCTGTTTTTTTGGGGTCAAACACCCAGTAAGGATGCCCAGTTGTGCCTTTGAAGTGGGGGTGACTTCAAAGAGGGGTCTTTGAGGAGTAAATAGGTCCTTTCTTCCTTGTCCTGGCACCAGACTCACTACAAGGGAGAAATAAGCCCTTTGTGAGGGGACAGGACACTGCCTATTCAGATGTAAGTGTCAGCTCCTCCTTTCCATTCTGGCAAGGATGAGCCATCAAGCTGGAGATGGGCCCTCAGATACATCTAACCTTCCTTTGTGTGTGTCTGTTGGAAGGGAATGAACAATGTAATGTAATTCTGCACCCACTCCAGACTTGTATTGGAGACAGTCTGCAGCAGAGAAATGCCTTCTAAAAGTGGCATTTCTAAAATAGTAAAATTATAAAATCCAAACTTTGCCAGCAAATAGATATGATCATAACCATTCCAATGATATGAAAAAAGACAGAGATACTGGAATTACAGCTTAAAAGTATGATAAGGAATTCCTAATATTAACCTATGAGAAGAATGGGCCTCCCAGTAGTGAAAAACACATGGACATATTTTTCACTACCAGGACATGCAATACTTAAAAGTACATGTCCTAATTTTTTGATACACAGTACCCTGCTTTAGGGTCAACAATAGGGTTGATTTATGTCAAATAAAAGGAGAGTGTACGGGTTGGCAACAGGTTTTAAATGTCAAGTTGATATTGCAGTGTAAACTGCACACATAGGCTCTGCAGTGGATGGGCTTAGACATGTTTAAAGTGCTACTCTAGTGGGTAGCACAAACGGTGCTGCAGGCCCACTAGTAGCATTCAATTTACAGGACCAGGGCTCATGTAGTGCACTGTACTAGGAACTTACAAGTAAATTAAATATGCCAATTGTGGATCAATCTAGGTTACTATTTGTAGGGGAGAAGCACACGCACTTTAGCACTGGTCAGCAGTGGTAAAGTGCTCAGAGTCCTAAGACCAACAAAACAAATCAGCCAAAAGAAGAGGTAAGAAAGGGGGAAGAACACCTTAATGCTGACAAATCTAACAGTTTGTTATTGAAAGACGGCGACCCCTTAAAAAAGTGACATCATAAATGCAGGATTTAAAGTCTCTATGTTGACATCAGAGGCTTGTTTATATAGACAATGTAATTACTGACTCAAAAGAACAACGCCTGATGAAGTAAGATGCACACTTTAGCCTACAGATACTATTTACGTGGCACTGTTGTACCTTGCATTTACTTTTACGCATTTCTTATTGTTTTTAGCCTCGTTTTACTTTTTAACTCCATCTGAGTGTTCAGACGACTACTCCCAGCTCTCTCCTATCATTCTTGAGCTCTTCGGTCCGCCATAAGGTTCTCCTCGATTGTGCGGAAAAAGCTCCAGTTCTTGCTCTCTTTCTTTCCTCCAAGCCGGTCCCCATCGCAATAGTTGACGGTCCAACTTTTTACAGCACTCTCAGTTTTGCCTTTCCAGTTCCGGTTACAGGGGCATACCTCCATGATGCATACACGAGTGCGCAGTGAATGCCTGCTGAAGTAAGGCACGTAGTTTAGCCTACCTGATACTATTTACGTGGCACTGTTGTACCTTTTATTTACTCTTACGCATTTTTAATAGTTTTTAGCCTCATTTAACTTTTCAACTCCATGGGAGTGTATGGACGAGCACTCCCGGCTCCCTCCTACCTTTCTTGAGGTCTTCGGTCTGCCGCGAGGTTCTCCTGGATTGTGCGGAAAGAGGTCCCGTTCTTGATCTCTTTCCTTCCTCTAAGCCGGTCACCATCTCCGCAGTTGATGGTCCCGCTTTTACCACACTCCTGGTTCCGCATTTCTGGTTCTGGTTACAGGGGCATATCTTCACGATGTATTCCAGAGTGCGCAGCGGACACGTGCATCAGGCGCGCTCCTGGCACGCCAAAGGCAAGCCCGTCTGCACCCGGAATTCGCCTTGCACAAGGAACCCTGCCTGTTTTCATAACCTAACCTACACCAGGGAACAGCTATTGTCTTTAAACACTGATAGGTGTGCAATGTCACAATTCTACTCGGAGAAACGAGGAATAGCGCGCTGCTATGCCCCCACTGCAGGTATGCCCTCTTAGTTAGCGACCTCCCTCCTACCCCCTGGCCTTGGCCCTCTTGAACTGATGGGTCCACGAATGGATGCAACTCTGAGAACCAAAAACCTGAACACCCAGTGTACCTCTCCATTTTTGGATACCTTAGTAGGTACTAATGTCCCACAATCCAAAGGTGGCTCACTTAGCGCTGTAATACCCAACACTATATATGCCATCAAGCACAAATATATTTTGGAATGTCTGATGCAAACCTTGAATCCTGACATAGTGTTTCTTACTCAGACTTGGGCCACTGCATCGTCTGAATAGGATTGGGTGATGGCACTACCAGTGGGCTATTCGCTTACCACTCAGCCTAGATCTGGGCAAGTGGGTGGTGGGATTGCCTTTATCTATAGGTCAGAGTTTAAAATTACCTTTGAGTCTGTTCTGATACCAGGATCAGAAGCCATGCTGTTCAACATCAAAATCGGGAATGTGTCAGCTTTTACTGGCATGCTTATCTGCAGACAGCCCGGACCTAAATCCCCATTTTCTCACTCCTTGCTGGAATCATGCCTAGACTCCCCCACATTCACTATACTAGGGGCCTCTGATTTTCACCTTGAATGTAGTGATGATGCTTATACATCTGTGCTGATAGACACTCTTGAAGCCTTTGGCCTTACTCAGATAGTTCTACAGCCAACTCATAAGGTACTTCATAGGCTGGATGGTATTTTCACGAATAAATACTCTATGAGTATTAATAGAATTCAGCCACTTACTTGGACCGACCATATGGCATTTTTTTTCAACTTACCAGATGGGCAAAAATAAAGACCCTCTGTTACCACCTCTGCCTCCGACTAAAGTACGATCCTGGCAGAACATCAGGCCCGAGATGCTAACTGACCTTCTGGATAACACTATGCCCAACTTACCTGCAGATTCTAACATAGAGGCCAAAGACTGTGAGAATTGGATCACGTCAGTCAATAATCAAGTGGTTCCAGAAAGAAGCATCAAACAACGAAGGAAAAAACCAACCTCCCCATGGTCCAAACTTGAGCTGAAAATATTTAAATCCACATGCAGGCCCCTACAACACGTTTGGAGGGTAGACGAATGCACAACGGCCAAAAAGAACTATACCAGGCCCTGAATGATTACAAAGCAGCTATCATCAGCTCTAAAAAGAACTTCTACACTAGCAAAATAAAGGGGGTGGGGCAAAAATTCTGCTAGAGAACTATTCAAGACCGTAAATCCCAACATAGCAATGTATTTGCCCCAGACCAATCACTTTGTGACAAAATGGCCACATTCTTCCAAACTAAGGTTCTAGTAATATATAAGGAATTAGAGAGTTAGGTGGTCTGTCCCCCTTCCCCTCAGGGCACACTTACAGAAGACATGACATTAAACACCTGCCATCTGACCAGTTCCTCCTCCTTGACAACCAACAGCATAAACAACCTATTACTGGCTATCAAGTCTGGATCTCCTACTGACCCATGCCCACTGGACATCATTCATGGTGTCTCAAACAAAGTCAGAGTCCTACTTGACCCCCTCTTGAACATTGTTATTAATACTGGCGTCTTCCCGGCCTCCTGGAAGAAAGCTTGCATCTGTCCAATCATGGAGGTAACAAATTACCACCCTATCTACTGTTTGCCACTAGCAGCCAAAGTCTTGGAAAAGGCTATTAACTCAGCTCATGGACTACCTGAATTCCAACAACCTTCTTGACTCTACACAACATGGCTTCCCTTCAGGCCACTCGACGGAGTCTGCATTAATCATGGCTACGGAGGAAATATGATTGCAAATTGACAAAGGTGTCAGGGCCATCCTGACCCTACTTGACCTATCAGCCGCGTTCGATACGGTTAATCAATATGTACTTACGCAACGGCTGGAGGCAGTAGGAGTCAGAGAACTGGTGCTCACCATTCTCACCTCCTTCCTCTCTGCTAGAGTAGAGAGGGTATGCTGGGACACCCTAGAATCAGGCAAATGTTATCTCCCTGGGGGAGTGCCACAAGGATCAGCACTCTCTCCAACGATGTTCAACATTTACTTGACCCCGTTGGCCAAACTAATTAAGGACCATGGCTTCTCGGTGGTATTGTATGCTGACGATACCCAAATCATTATCTCCATTTAATCAACAGCAGACTCAGTGGCTGGCGGATACAATAGCTGTCTTGGCCACATCATGAAATGGATGCATGAGAACTACTTAAAGTTAAACACGGGCAAGACCGAGGTCATGGAATTTGTAAATGAACATCTATCTGGACAGCAGTGGCTGGTGCCTGTCCTGTCCCTGCTACCAAAATGAAAAACCTTGGCTTTTTATGGTAAGTTCAGCTCTATTTCTCAGGGCAGATCAATCAGCTGACATCAGCCTGTTACCTTCTCTTAAAAATGATTAGTAAAATCCTAACTTTTCTACCTGCGGCATTAAGGAAAAGGATTAAGCCTAGACTATTGTAACGCCTTGTATTTAGGCATTGACAAACGCCAGCTGATGAAGCTCCAATCCTTACAGAATGCAGCTGGCCATACTCTGCTACACATCCCAAAATATAGTCAAATCGCAGGCGCAATCAGAACGCTGCACTGGCTCCCAGTCAAGCAGAGAACTACATTTAAGGTGCTATGCCCCCCCTTTATGGGGGGGCAGTGACTACCACAAACTATTGCAATGGCATGCCCCTTGTAGGATGCTAAGATCTGCCAATAAAGCCCTGGTTCACGCCCCCAGAGTCAGGAAGACCAGGATGGGGAGGCAGATGTCTCTCCTTCTTCGCATATAATCTCTGGAGTTACCTCCCACTGATATCAGGCTGTTATCGTCCAGATCTCCGTTCAGGAGTCTTGTTATAACCTTCCTTTTGATCAAACCTTGCTGGGATCAAACCCCTCCTTACTTCTCCATTATTCTACTCTCCCCAGCACCAAGATGCCTCAGCATTCATGCACTTTATAAGTCTTTATTTACTTACTTTATGTCTTTACTTCCTTACTTACCTGCTTGTCCTTAGCATAATCTCTCTGGTTCATCCAGGATACATGGGCAAGGCTTGTTCTTAACACCAAGACAGATTATTTAGTATGTGGATTTCAGTGCATTTCAGAAGAAACCCCCTCCCCCACCGTGTGCTAAGGACCTACAGGTCGATTCATGAAAGAAAATTCGGCTCGCAAAGGGCCAGATTCTGCGAATCTGGCCCTTTGCGAGCGCAATTTTTGCATTTGGGATTCATCATCCCAAATGCAAAAATCGCTAATTGCAAAATCGCATATTTGCGAGGAATTGCATTTAAGGAATCTCTATTTGAGATTCCTTAAATGCAATTCATTAACCAATTTTAAATTGCGAATTCGCAATATTTGGCAGCTATTTACCACGAAGTCTGACTTTGTGGTAAATAGCGAAAAAATAGAAAAAAGCACTTTAGTGCATTTTTCTCAGTTGCATGTTACACACACACATGTCCTTTGGACATGTGTGTGCGCAACACCTGTGTAAATTTGCATTTCAGGGGTTCTACAGGGTGTCCTTTGGACACCCCTGGCACCCTTGAAATCGCATCCTTAATTGCGATTAGCAAATTGCTAATCGCAAATAAGGAATAACTCCCCATTCATTCCTATGGGCCTGTAGGCCCATAGGAATGAATTGGAAGTTATTCCTTATTTGCGATTAGCAATTTGCTAATCGCAATTAAGGAAGATGTAGGAATCGCAATATTTTTTGCAATTCCTACATGAATCCCGTTTTGCAAGTCCTTAATAGCGATTCCTTATGAATCGCTATTACAGACTCGCAAAACGGGACTATGATGAATCTAGCTGTGTGATTATATTTGGGAAATGATCTTGAGACTAACAGCCTGATTCATGTACTGGCCGTTTTGCGTGGCCCTAATAGCGAATCATAGCGACTCGCTATTGAGGACACGCAAAACGGCATTCATGTAGGAATTGCTAAATAAATAGCGATTCCTACATGTTCTCTATTTGCGGGTAGAAATTTCCTACTCGCAAAAAAAGGAATAACTCCCCATTCATTCCTATGGGCCAAAAGGCCCATAGGAATGAATGGGGAGTATCCCTTATTTGCGAGTAGCAATTTACTACTCGCAAATAAGATAGCGATTTTAAGGGTGCCAGGGGTGTCCAAAGGACACCCTGTAGCACCCCTAAAATGCACATTTGAACAGGTGTTGCGCACACACATGTCCAAAGGACATGTGTGTGTGCAACATGCAACTTAGAAAAATGCTTTTAAAAGCATTTTTCTGAGTTTTTGCTATTTACCGAGAGGTCTGACCTCTCGGTAAATAGCGGCCCAAATTAGCAAAATCGCAATTTTTGAAAGTGTCATGAATAGCATTTAAGGAATCTCTAATAGAGATTCCTTAAATGCTAATCCTCGCATATTAGCTAATTCTTCATTAGCGATTTTTGCATTTGGGATTGTGAATCCCAAATGCCAAAATTGCACTCGCAAAAGGCAAGATTCTGAGAATCTTGCCCTTTGCGAGTGCAATTTAGCTTCATGAATCAGGCTGAAAGCTCCCTCGTGCCACAGAAAGATGAAAAACCTTTTCGCTTACCTTCAATGAACCCTTTTTTCTTTTATTTATTCTGATAATGTAATCCAAACTTTCAACAGGCTTCACTGGCCACAATGAAATGTTTTGATTCAGCTTGCAGTCCCTGGAATACTCAGTAATCCAGGCCCAGTTGCATCCCAGCGAGTCGGCAGGTGATTCACACTGACTATGATGCACTTTCAACTCCAGACAGCCTCCTCTGTTCCTCCGCCTGACTTTGGATCTGGCTGGGAGCCCGGAGGCATAGTAGGTAGAACTGCTGGCACACTCCTTGAGGAAATAAGCTTAAACCAAGCATGCCTCAGGGACGGATGTATGACGTTAAAACGCATACTTTTACAACGCATACCGTTACAACGAGACTTTTACAACGCAAATACTATTACAACGCATGTATTTACAACGCATGTTTTTACAACGCAGGTACCTTTACAACGCATACCATTACAACGTAAGTATTGGTAAGTATATATAATTTTTTTAATTGTAAATTATTTAAAATTAATATAATTTAATGTAATTGTATTTAATTTAATTTAATTTCATTTAATTAATTTAATTTAAATTTAATTTTACTTTATTTTTACCCTGTACCCCTGTACCCCAAAAACCCAAAACTGACCCTGAACCCTAAAAATACCCCTTTACCCAAAAACCCAAAACTGACCCTGAACCCTAAAAATACCCCTTTACCCAAAAACCCAAAACTGACCCTGAACCCAAAAAATACCCCTTTACCCAAAAACTGAAAACTGACCCTGAACCCTAAAAATACCCCTTTACCCAAAAACCCAAAACTGACCCTGAACCCTAAAAATACCCCTTTACCCAAAAACTGAAAACTGACCCTGAACCCTAAAAATACCCCTTTACCCAAAAACCCAAAACTGACCCTGAACCCTAAAAATACCCCTTTACCCAAAAACTGAAAACTGACCCTGAACCCTAAAAATACCCCTTTACCCAAAAACCCAAAACTGACCCTGAACCCTAAAAATACCCCTTTACCCAAAAACTGAAAACTGACCCTGAACCCTAAAAATACCCCTTTACCCAAAAACCCAAAACTGACCCTGAACCCTAAAAATACCCCTTTACCCAAAAACCCAAAACTGACCCTGAACCCTAAAAATACCCCTTTACCAAAAAACCCAAAACTGACCCTGAACCCTAAAAATACCCCTTTACCAAAAAACCCAAAACTGACCCTGAACCCTAAAAATACCCCTTTAAAAAAAACCTAACATATAACATTTTAAATATAATTATATACTTACCAATACTTACGTTGTAATGGTATGCGTTGTAAAGGTACCTGCGTTGTAAAAACATGCGTTGTAAATAAATGCGTTGTAATAGTATTTGCGTTGTAAAAGTTCCGTTGTAATGGTAGTGCGTTGTAAAAAATGCGTTGTAACGGGTGTATACCCTCAGGGACTTTACTGTGTATGTTCCTTTTGTTTGCATAGCTTATTTACCCTAAATGAACAGAGGAGTGTAGTGGGAAAACACGACAGTGTCCCCAGTAACCCTAAGATTATCATCAAATGACTAAGAAAGGTTCTGAATAAAATCACTATCAGCAATGGATCGATAAAAAATAATGTTTACTGCATGATTCTTTGCATGTGTGCCCCACAGCCAATAGTGAACCAGGAGTGATACAGATGCTTTTAGATGAGAGCATGCTTATTTGCAAGGTAATGTGGTGAAATGAATATGAAGGAGTATGACTGTTATCTTGATGAAAAAAAAAGGTTCTAAATGTGGCATGATCACCAGTGACTCCTCAAAGTTGCTACAGTCCAGAGGTACTTTGGGCAGGATAAAATATTTTCAGGAAAATGACCATTTTGATGTTAACATTGTGTGGTGCTTTGAGGAAACAATTCTGAGCTATATATATATGTTTTTCTTCTCCTCTTATACAACCTGGGAGAGTAATATATGACAACAGGGGGTAACTGCTTTGACTTGATCAAGATGTACCTATATCTCCTATTTAGGGTAAGCGCTAGTCAGAGAGTGTGTGTTGATGACTTGTCGTATGGTTCCTACTTTCTCAGTAAGACTGTGCGTTTAGGCAACATAAGCATCAAAACTATTTGGGACTGAGTCTATGCATACCATCAGAATATGTTGACCTAATTTCTGGCTAGCTCACAGTGCACCATCTGTGCCGCTAAACTGACAGGGCACCAGATGGTGTCTGCAACCTCTGAACATGACAACCCCAATTCGGCAAAGAAAATCAAGGAAACTAATTTTACCTTGTTTATGAGCAATGAGGCCAAAGCTATTTCACACCTTCACAGTCATCTAATTGGCCATTTGGGTCAGGGTCAAACATGCGCATTGATGTCATTTCCCAGGGTGTAGGTTTTATTGCAATCAATGGCCCTACATTCATCCATACTTTTATACTTGAGTGAACATAGACATGACACATCTGTGTGATTTGGAACGTTTTATTCACATTCTGTGGAGTGTCGGAGCTGGAGCAGTACATGGCTAAGCAAACCCCATATTACAACGGTTGCCCAGTGGAGGGCTAACCAGAGTCCTTTGGGGAATGACAAGTTAATTGGAAGAGGAAGAGTTCAGTCCACAGCAATATTGAAGTGTCATTGGTAACCAGAGCAGATATGGCAGTCCATGTCGGGGTCCAGGTGAATGTCGCAGAGTATTTTGGATGACAGTGGAAGGTGTTGTTCCATGGCATGATGCAGAGGGCTGCACCAGGCAGGAACAGCCCTTAGTCCTCTGGTATGTCTTCTGTGTCCGGTGTGTGAGGTGTGTGTGGTGGTGTTATGGCTGCATCACTGTGTGCAACTGACACATCAGGGGGTAGAGGTGGCATAGCTGCATCACTGTGTGCTAATGACACATCAGGGGCGGAGATATGTGTGTCAAAGTTCATGCAGCAGTCATCTGGGACAGGCTCAGTTTCAGCAATTGCAAGATGAGGATCTGCAGGGCATAGAGATCCCAGCTACATCTTGCTGGTATTCAGCCGTGGCAGCCATCCTTTGAGCCTGCATCCACTCCATGTTCTCCATTGTCCTCAGCAGCTGTGCCAACTCTGTGCTCTCATCGCAGGAACCTGTCTGACTAGACAGTTCTTGTATGCGAGTAAGGGCTCCAGTGAGGTCAGCCGAGAATTGTTGTAGAGCATGGAACGGACTGTGGGTGTCCGTTAGGGACTGTAGGTGGTCCCTGATGGGACTTTGACACCCACGTATGGTATCTAGTTTGGCTGCCATCAGGTCGAAACCCACCCACACCTGTTCAGCCAGCTCCTTCTGGCAGTCTAACACATGGCATTAGAATGGCATGTGTCTTTCCGCGGGGTGGCCAGCCGTGGTGGTGGGTGCTTGCTGCTGTGTGGTCTGTGCATGGGGTGTGGTCACCTCGATGCAGCTGGGCTGCCCTTCTCCTGGAGGTGGGGTGCAGAGGCTGTCCCTGATCTGTTGGAGAGTGTCGGAGCAGTTGGCCAGGGGGTCATCTTCATCATCACTGAAGAGATGGCTGGTCTGGTCTGCAGGAGGTGTTGATTGTCCCTCTGGAATGTAAAGGGGTGATGCAGGTTAACAGTGTGTTCCATGTATGTTGACGCACTGTTCATGATTCCAGACAGACAGCATGACAATTAACCCTGGGTGTAGTGGGCATAGTGGGGCTTTGCAAAGCTACGCGAAGTGGGCAAAAAACTATGCCCACCCACGCACTTCGCGTAGCCCCACTACGCGCCACCCGCCTCCCTCCCGCCCTCCCTAAATGCTTAAATGACATTATAAATGAATTATAAAACCACTTACCTTGTCCGCCGCGTCCCCAGGGCTCCCTCTCATCATCGCGCCGCCGGCGCGCGCGTCTTGGATACTAATGCGCATGCGTGAGCGGCCGCGCATGCGCATTAGTATCTAAGACGGCGGCGCCTGAGGCGCCGGCGGCGCGATGACAAGAGGGAGTCCCGGGGATGCGGCGGACAAGGTAAGTGGTTTTATAATTCATTTATAATGTCATTTAAGCATTTAGGGAGGGCGGGAGGGTGGCGGGTGGCGGGCAACTTCCCTACACCCACAAAGTGGGCGTAGTGTTGCCTGCTTCGCCTACTTTGCAAAGGGCGAAGTAGGCAACACTACGCCCACTTCGTGGGCGTAGCGAAGTTGCCCGCCCAGGGTTAATGACAATGTACATTGTGACTGTTTTGGAGGCTATTTGATGGGAGACAGTGGGCATTTCGACTACATGACGGATATGAGGTACTCGTACATTATCATCACACAGTTTCCTCCTATGCCAGATGTGATTGGCCAGTTTCTACCCAATAGCGGCACTAGCTTTGTCCTCTGTCCTGTAGTGAAAGTGTTGCACTTTGTACCACATTGTCGTCAATGTTGATGTGATGTGATTGCTATGTGTGTATACTGCATTGTGGGAGAGTCGCCCCTGCAGCTCTAATTTAGTGGCCCCTTATCACTTTGAGGTGGTGTGCCTTTGACTTGTGTGCTTTTACGGCGCTGGGTCATTTGTGCTCTTGGACTGTTTTTGTACTCTTGTGCATTGTTTGTCTACAGATGTGTTGTTGACGTCACTGGTTGAATGTGCACGTGGCTATGTCAGAGTGTGCAAAAAACACAGTTGATGGACAGAATGTAGAACAATGTCATACATTTACCCCAGTACAAGGATCTGGGCCTAAATCCATCATTTTTTTGCACTCCACACTACCCTGGATTAGACACTGGCTATATGCAAATCAGCTCTGACCCTGTGCCTCATGGGAACAGTCCAGTCCGAACTACCAAGCCATGTCTTTCCCAGACCGGAATCAAGCATCCAAGGACCGGTTTCTGACTATCAGACTTCATTCAGCCTGGATAGCTTGACTCCAGTGGTGTGGAGAGCCTGGGACTCACGTCTGAGCACACCCAGCCCACACGGGGTGAAAATTGCAAAAAACACAGTTGATGGACAGAATAGAGAACAATGTCATACATTCACCCCAGTACAAGGATCTGGGCCTAAATCCATCGTTTTTTTGCACTCCACACCACCCTGGGTTAGACACTGGCTATATGCAAATCAGCTCTGACCCTGTGCCTCATGGGAACAGTCCAGTCCGAACTACCAAGCCATGTCTTTCCCAGACCGGAATCAAGCATCCAAGGACCAGTTTCTGGCTAACAGCCTTCATTCAGCCTGGATAGCTTGACTCCAGTGGTATGGAGAGCCTGGGACTCACGTCTGAGCATACCCAGCCTACACGGGGTGAAAATTGCAAAAAACACAGTTGATGGACAGAATGTAGAACAATGTCATACATTCACCCCAGTATAAGGATCTGGGCCTGAATCCATCATTTTGTTGCACTCCACACCACCCTGGGTTAGACACTGGCTATATGCAAATCAGCTCTGACCCTGTGCCTCATGGGGACAGTCCAGTCCGAACTACCAAGCCATGTTTTTCCCAGACCGGAATCAAACATCCAAGGACCCGTTTCTGGCTATCAGCCTTCATTCAGCCTGGATAGCTTGACTCCAGTGGTGTGGAGAGCCTGGGACTCACGTCTGAGCATACCCAGCCCACACGGGGTGAAAATTGCAAAAAACACAGTTGATGGACAGAATGTAGAACAATGTCATACATTCACCCCAGTACAAGGATCTGGGCCTAATTCCATCGTTTTTTTGCACTCCACACCACCCTGGGTTAGACACTGGCTATATGCAAATCAGCTCTGACCCTGTGCCTCATGGGAACAGTCCAGTCCGACCTACCAAGCCATGTCTTTCCCAGACCGGAATCAAGCATCCAAGTGGCCCCTTATCACTTTGAGATGGTGTGCCTTTGACTTGTGTGCTTTTACGGCGCTGGGTCATTTGTGCTCTTGGACTGTTTTGTACTCTTGTGCATTGTTTGTCTACAGATGTGTTGTTGACGTCACTGGTTGTATGTGCACGTGGCTATGTCAGAGTGTGACCTGCTATTTGAGGATGTGATACACACTGGGCCACCTCAGTGTTGTGTCGTGCACCATGTCATGTATTTTGACTGCAGCCATGCTATCGGTCATGCAGTGTCACTTGCATTGTCAGTGTGGCTTATAGAGCCTCTGCTATGCTGGATTCAGCCCATGTGCATGTGTCGGTTGCGGGATTGGTAAAAGGGAGGAGGGCCCCTTTGTGCACAAGGTGGACGGGGACCTACTTGGTGTTTCTATGTGTGCTGCAGTGTGCCAAGGGTATCAAGGACATGTTCCACAATCATTGTGGGTTTGCTAGACGTAATTGTGCATGTGTGCCATTGTGCCATCTCCCCCGTCCCCCCAGTCCCTGGTCATTACTCACCCTGTTGCTGTTGGGTCAGGACATATCGAGCTGTATCTGGACTCCCAACTCCTTGTACCATCTCCACACTGAAGACTAAGGCCACCATTTCCATGAGCTCATCCAGCTCCTGTGGTGCAGGACTCCCACCTTCAGTCGCCTTTGCTGCCTTCCTGTTGGCAGCGAGTTTCTGCTTGGTTTGGCTTTTCACATCATGCCAGTACCTCTTCACTTCCTCCATTGACCTCCTCAACACTCCGACTGCATTCACCTTGTTCACGATGGACTGACATATTTCCGTTTGTGGTGCCAATGACACAGTCGAGGTGACAAACAGATGTTGATAGTGTTCTATCACCTCCTTGACGATGATTCGGGTTCCTGCTGACTGAACCCCGTCTTCCTCTTCCTCTTCTCCTTGCCCTTCCCCGAACACAGGGTTCCTGGTTGGTCCTCTCTGGGGCTTGAGGGGTTCGAGTTGTCCTCTGCACTCGGTCCGGGTGCATCCATGGTGCTACACAGTTAATTTTGGATTTGGTGTGTTTTTTTTTGTTGCTTTTATAGTGCATTTTCCCGCATGACACGTGGGAATTGCAGGCCTGTCGCTGATTGTCACTGATTTTTGTATCGCAATTTGGGGCATTACAACTTTTTTCATGTTCCTGTTTCGCATTTTTCCTGCGTTGCGTTAATTTTTACGCGGTCATTTGGCTCGTTATCGTCATACTATCGCATGGTGCCGCCGGGTTGGGAATACAACATTAAAACAGTGTCATTTTGTCGTGATCGACTGCAATGTGCAAAATGTGTTAAGCTAATTTTATGATAATTATCACACGTCTTCAGAACATCCCCTTAAATGTCGAAAAATATGTCTATCTCCTTAATAATCAAAAGCGTAAAGAAAGCTAAATTGTTAAAAAGCCAATAAAAATATGCAATTCATTTATGCATTAGAAGAAATGCATTTTAGAAAGTGCTCAAACGTCATGATTGGTGAAAAGTTCTGAGAGTCAGAGAAATACTATTGTTCCCAGCATCTGATGATGATGTTTCCTCTGGCACCCCACAAACAAGTTCCAAAGAACAAGCATGGTCATGTCCAAACTAAGCGTGGGCGTAAAATCCGTTCCGCTCGCGGATTTTGCGGATTTTCGGTAAATTCGCAATCCGCGAACTCTCGCGAACTTACCGAAAATTCGTAAATCCGTGCGAAGCGGATTTTTTTGCTTGGTCGCACTTGCCAACTAGAATACTATACAATTTCGCAGGAGTAAACACTCGCGAAAACGTAGAGGCGACGGGCAGCGACAATCTCGCAATTGCGAGATTGGAAGATTTGCAATTTTGCACAAGAAATCCACCAGCAGGCAGCATAAACCTTGAAAATTATGATTTTTATTAGAATAACTCCTCAGTTTGTCATTTGTCTGCACTTTTTTTTGCAAGGAGTCCATTTTGGGGGGGGGGTGGGAGGAAGGAAGTGCCCCACAGTCTCCAACTTCCTGTTCCTGTCCAGCAGGCTCCTCTCAGTGCTTTCTTCATGTGCTGGTCACTTTGATTTGGATCTTGACCTGGAGGCACTCAGCAGGTGCAAAAGTTCAAACTCATCATTAGTAACCATTCCCTGTAGTGCTTCCTGAGGGGCCCCTCCAGAGTTCAGTTGCCTACTTGCAACTATTCTATGACCCTGCTCTGACCCTCACAGCAGGCTCAGAGAATAGCTACAAGTATACAACAAAGGTCCTGTTAAAAAAATTACACTGCAACAGAAATCAATTACAGATAAGGAAGCAGGTGCCAGGGATCTTGACCTGGAAGGATTACTTTTTGTGGATGCTGCTGGATATTTGGATTTTTGCAAAACTGAAAGCACTCAGCAGGTGCAAAAGTTCAATCTTATCATTAGTAACCATTCCCTGTAGTGCTTCCTGAGGGGCCCCTCCAGAGTTCAGTTGCCTACTTGCAACTATTCTATGACCCTGCTTTGACCCTCACAGCAGGCTCAGAGAAAGCAATTACAGATAAGGAAGCAGGTTCCAGCCAGGAAGTTCAAATTCAGTAACACATTAATCAGCCCCTAATTCATTTATGTCAGTTGAGGCAGGGCAGGTGTGCTTTTCCACCCATAATCTACAGTGATGAACTAGAGGGTGGCATGGGTGAGCCAGAGGGTGGCATGGGTGAGCCAGAGGGTGGCAGTGGTGAAACAGAGGGTGGCAGTGGTGAAACAGAGGGTGCTGTGATGAACCAGATGTAGAAACAACATGTTCGCGACCGTTGCTACCCGAAAAGTAAGTTCGCGTTTGCGAACTGGTACAAAATCCTCGCGAACTGGCAGAAATCCTTGCGAACACACAAAAAAAAAAAATCCGCAAATTCGCAAGAGTTTGCGGATTTTGCGGATTGCGGATCCGTAAATACGCAATTTCGCGGATTGCCAATTCGCAAAATCCGCCCATGCTTAGTCCAAACCACACAGCAACCACTGAAGCTAAGGCAGCCAGTAGTGTGCACGATGATGAGAAGTTTGGCATCCGTGGATGGCTCACGATAAGCATTTTGTAACAAAGGCAATCTTTCAGGACATCCGTACAGGTGGATTCTTAACAGACCCATCAGCAAACCCACATCCCTAGAATGGACCAGTTGTTTAACCAGGCATTTATCCATTGTACACTCGAAGGTGGACAATATGCTGTGTAACACGGGATGTATACTATGTAACCATAGAGGTCGAAATGACAGAGACCGATTCTCATTCAGTTCCTGAATCAGGGGTGTGCCAAAATACAGTAGTATTCTATCCCCACACAGCAGCACATGTGGAAGTGTCATTCTCATTTGGCAACAAGATGGAACATCCATTGCAGAGCACCAAAAATAAAAATACATTTCTAACAATCAGAATTGAGTGAGCGACAACCCTCCGAAATTATACTGGACACAACTGAATTACTCCAAACATAGGGGCTCCGAGGTGCTGGTGGTGGCGGAAATCTTCCTTTCGCAGTCCATCGGCGGCCCTTGGTCCGCCATATTATAATGGGCAAAGATAGCCCATTTTCTGTCCGCTGCAGGATTTTGGGATCAGCCAGAAATTTTCTTCCGCAACGGTGGCGGAGGTAGCCAATAGAGAAAGACCGACATGCGGAATTACGTCCTAACTGCCAGAGAAATCAAAATGCCTCAAACAGCCATTCAGAACGCAGCAGAGAAACCAGCCACTCGTAGACGGTGGAAGCACCACTGCGGAGAGCGAAACACGAATGCTGGTCACCTCCACGTGTTACTGACCGCATTGGATCCATCTCTTCAAGCCCTTCCACTGCTGTACCTCATCCACTACAAGCAGATAAGACGTTGCCGCAGTCAACACCGCAAGTACATACAAACACATCCCTGCATACAACCAGAACACACAACTCCTGTGCTGAAATACGGTTCCTGTCCACATCAGACTCTCTGGTGGGGACAGGAACATATCCCTCAGTGTGTTCACACATGTCCTGCCTGCTAGAAATCCACACCTCCGCCTCCGGGTCAACCATCAACCGCAAAATCACTGTAATGTCCCGGGCATGTCACCACTGCAGTGAAGACGCAGAAAAATCTGCTCTCAATGTAGTAGGCAGGGCTGGCACCAGGCATGGGCAGTCTGTGCAGCCTCCCAGGGCTCCACCTTCACCCTACCCACAGTACGCTTCCCACACCCATTTCTGCACATGCTGTGTGCCCCTCATGTGTCCACTCTCCATGCACAATTTATCAGCCAGGTGTGGCTCGATCTTGCACCTCACACATCAAAGGGCAAGGTAGATTGACTGGGAAGGTTGGGGTGAAGATAAAAAAAAAAACATTAAAACATTTTTTGTAATTTCTTTTTTGGAAGTGGGATTTTGAGTTTGTAGGGGATAAAGGTGTATAGGTATTTAAATTTTTTAAAAAATGGGAAAAGATGTTTATGAGTGTATGTTGTGTTTATAGTGTTTAATGTTTGTGACATTTATTTTTTTAAATATGTTTGGATGTTTGGTATTTATAATTGAAATAAAAAAATTCTAATTCAAATTCAAATTAAAAAATGAATTTTTTATAAATGTTCAATACATTATTTTTTAAGTAAAAAGAACATTTAGATTTTCTTTTTTTTAATAAATATTATTATTTTTCTTGTTATGTAGTTTGTAGTAGGAATAGTAAATTATATATGTTCAGTGTCCAGCACCTTTCTTGAGTTAATGTACTTTGGAGTGGGAATAATAAATTATATATGTTTAGTGTCTGGCATCTTCCCTGAGTTAATGTAGTTTGGAGTGGAAATAGTACATTATATATGTTTAGTGCCCCCCACCTTCTCTGAGTTAATGGAGTTTGAAGTGGGAATAGTAAATTATATATGTTCAATGTCCAGAACCTTTCTTGAGTTAACGTAGTTTTGAGTGGGAATAGTAAATTATATATGTTTAGTGGCCGGCACCTTCCCTGAGTTAATGTAGTTTGGAGTGGGAATAGTAAATCATATATGTTTAGTGTCTGGCATCTTCCCTGAGTCAATGTAGTTTGGAGTGGGAATAATAAATTATACATGTTCAGTGTACATCACCATCCCTGAGTTAATGTAGCTAGAAATGAGAAAAGTAAACTGTACATGTTTAGTGTCCAGCATCTTCTCTGAGTTAATGTTGTTTGGAGTGGGAATAGTAAATTATATATGTTTAGTGTCCAGCACCTTCACTGAGTTAAGGTAGTTTAGAGTGGGAATAGTAAATTATATATGTGTAGTGTCCTGCACCTTCCCTGAGTTCATGTAGGTTGGAGTTGGAATAGTAAATTATGTATGTTTAGTGTCCAGCACTTTCCCTGAGTTCAAGTAGTTTGGAGTGGGAATAGTAAATTATATATGTTCTGTGTCCAGCAACTTCCCTGAGTTAATGTAGTTTGGAGTGGGAATAATAAATTATAGGGGGCAGATTTACAAGCCCCTTGCGCCATGTTTACGCCGCCTTGCGTCACGCAACAGCGGCGTAAACGTGGCGCATCCCTGTGAGGCATTTACAACGTGACGCATCTAGGGAGATGCGTCACGTTATAAAGCCCAGCGCCACAATGGGGGCGTTCCCACGCAGGGTGGGCGTTCCGGCGCCTGTGTGCCTCGCAAAAGTGCCTGCGTGAAATCTACAAGATTTCACGCAGGCACTTCTGCGACGCTGCTATGTCAATTCCTTACGCCTGCTTGAAGCAGGCGTAAGAACTGACGCAGCATGGTAAGTATTGGGTGGCTCTGAGCATTGCTGGGTTGCGTCGTGCTTGCGACGCGACTCCAGCAATGCGCCGCCCGTACACCACATGATGCGTCACACATCTGCCCTTCCTTGCACCATGGTGCGCCGCATTGTAAATGCGGCGCATCTGCGGTGGCGCAAGGAGGGAATTGCATGACGCATCGGTTCTGGCGCATCCCTGCTGATTTGCAGAGATGCGCCAGAAGACGTAAATATGCTCCTATGTGTTTAATATCCAGCACCTTCTCTGAGTTAATGTAGTTTGGAGAGGGAATAGTATATCGTATATGTGTTTACAAATAATAATTGTAAACAAGTAATTAATTTTTCAAAAAAAATGTTATAGCAAATAGAATTTAAAATAGACAGTAAATGAATAAAAAGATTTGCTTTTGGGGGCACGGCCAACCAACACGGCCGATCGGACGTGAATCCGATTGGCTCCCTCCCAGGCCCTGCTGATTTTGAAGTAACGAGGCACCTTACCTACTTGTCTGGTGCCGCTTCGGGATGCGGTGGTAGTGCTGCACCTGGAGGTATAGCCTGCAACGTTTGAGGACCAGGCGGCAAAGAAAATGATGGCTGCCCGGGCACTGATGATGGGAGCACGGGGCTGAAGATCTCCAGCAGTGGCCTGCAGCATTTGATCCCAGAGAAGCCTTGCTGCAAGTGCTCGTGGGGGAACACTCCTGCGGATCTTGGATTCCTGGGAGCCCCCGGGGACAAGGAGGAGGGCGGGCCTGCCCCGGACCTGCTACGGAGCCTCGCAAAATGGCGGATGGCAGCGACGCACAGACAGCTCTCGGCGGATTCTGGCATCTCCTGTAATTTCGGCCACCCTGTCCCCAAAAGTAAAGCCCATCCTGCATCATCAGCAATAGACTGCCAAGCGGAGCTGAGGCCTGACCCGATCGACCTACCATGATCTGAGTGAGTCTTCTAAGCTCTGGGGGTGTTTGGCGGTGCCCCAGGGGTACTCTTAAAGGAGCTGCGAGCCTATATCTAACCGAGGCTGAGTCCACACGGGGCCGTGCGAGTCAAGGAAGCCATCTGAGGGGGACATAAGCTCCATGCTGGGGCTGCACATGGGAGGAGTACCTGACCCCAACATGGCGGACAGGAGGTCCTTCCTTGCTGGTGTGTGATTTCTGCGTGGGGCCAGCGGCAAAGAAAAATTGCCCAGTTGCCCAGTTGGGAGAGCTTACAGAGTGTGCAGAGGTGATAACTGGGTGCTATTAATTCCTGATCATGCTCTTTCTCGTGGGATGCCGAGAGGGGCACTGAAGACGGACTTTGCTTGGCCCCTGAAGAGGTGGAGCAGTGAGACTCCAAGAGCGGTCGAGTGAGTGAGGGAGTCCCTGCTAGCGGTTACTGGGAAGGCGCACTTTCCACATACCTGAGGGGCGGCCCAGAGCTGACCGAGCGGAGGGTCCCCTATGCCAGCCAAGAAGAACCTCAATAATAGGAGCTCCAACCACTTCACGTCGGCTGGAAGGGAGACAATGGAAGAGGGAGTAACCATGGTGATGACACGAGAAGATCTCTTGGCCTCCCTACGCGACTTCAAACAAGAGCGCACTTTCCACGCACCTGAGGGGCGGCCGAGAGCTGATCGAGCGGAGGGCCCCCTATGCCAGCCAAGAAGAACCTCAATAATAGGGGCTTCAACTACTTCACGTCGGCTGGAAGGGAGACAACGGAAGAGGGAGTAACCATGGCGATGACACGAGAAGATCTCTTGACCTCCCTACGCGACTTCAAACAAGAACCACGCACCGAGCTATGGGCGGACATTAAGGCGGACATGGAAGCCTCCTCCGAAACCTTCTGCGCGGAGGTGTGCAAGAAATTAGTGACTGTCCAAGCAGATATATATTCCGTGGGCACACGTACGCTCGATTTGGAAGCACAACAACGGGAGGTGGTGGTTAAGATTTCAACTCTGGAAGAAAGCACAGCCGACCTACGCAAGCAACTTCGCAATTCCCTACTCAAGTGTGAAGATTTGGAAAATCGCTCTTGCCGTGACAACATAAGAGTCCGGGGCCTAGAGGAGGATTGCGAGGGACCAGACCTGGAGGCGTTCATGGTGGGCCTTTTCTCCTCTGCCCTCGGAGAGTATGGCTCGGAGGTTCCGCTGGAGAGAGTCCATAGAGTGGGCCCACGCCTACCCGGAGAGAACCGCCGCCCAAGGGATGTTCCGGCCCAGTTCAGTTCTTTTAAGATAAAAGAACTAGTCCTACAAAAGGCTAGGGCCTCGGACTCCATCTCCTTCCAGAACACCACGTGTACCCTATATCAAGATGTGGACCAGGCCACTCTCCAGTGTCGACAACAGTTTAGCCCGGTCACGGAGCACCTAAGGGAGAAGAACGTCAGGTACCAATGGACATACCCCTTTGGGATAGCCTTCCTGTGGCAAAATAAATAGAAACATTGCGTGGATCTTTCGGAGGCGGCAACCTTGCTGGGCTTGGAACTTTCCAAAACCTTGTTCGATCAAGAAGGAGATGGCCGGCCGGATCGTACAATGACAGGCAATGACGCAGAGTGGGAAGAAGAAACACCAAAGCTCTAGAATGAGTCCAGAGAGCAGAGAGATTCCCAGCACCTGGTATGGTCGGATTGATGACCGACTAGACACCCCTTTGAAGGAAACTACAGCAGTCTTGAGAAGGTTGTTCTCACGCGCCTCTCTCCCGCGCCCACGGATGGGTCAAGCTGGGAATCCTGGGGACTTGGATGGAGCGGAGGACTTGCGTCTTTCGCATTTGGCCAGGTTCTGGGTGGCCGGAGGCCACCTGAGACTTTACTTCTGGCACCTAACATGGACAACACGTGAGCTCAATGTCATGGTGCAGTCAGGTCAGAGGGTGACTTATATACATTCTGAGGGGGGGTCTCGGGAGGAAAGGTCATAGATGCCGGGACCTGCTCAAAATCGTGGGTTGGAGCTGTTATCTAAAGACAATGTTGTGTTTATTCACTGCTCAGTTCAAAATCTCTTAGTTCATGAGTATTCAGTTTGGGGGGATATTGTTTCACTATGCAAGGATAACCTTGATTTTTGATTTGATAAGGGCTGGGGGATGGGAAATGGTAATGTCCCCAGAGTGTAGTTTAGTTTTGAGATTCCCCTCTAGGAAGGCGGCACCACACACTCAATTTTTAAATTTTTGGCGATTTTTAAATTTGTTTAGATGTCATGGTGCCATTCTATTTATTGGTTTTAGACGGGGTGGGGTTGCGATGGGGTCGAAGTGGGGGGGCTACCGTTTCTAGGGCGACTATCTTCCTCATATAATCATGGCGGTTAGAGTAGTTTCATGGAACTCTAGGGGGATGAATTCCCCAAATAAGAGCCAGACATTCTAGAAATACATGATTGATCACAATGTTCAAATCAAATCATCCTCTCATTCCTCAGAAGAAAACGAGGTGGCACTGGTGTTCCATGCTGGGGTTCTTTTTCAGGCTCAGGACACTAAAACGGACAAAAGCGGGAAATACATCATGGTTAGGGGGGGATCTTTGATGTCGCCCGTGTACATTTGCAGCGCCCTATGCACCTAAGAAGGGTCAACAAGACTTCATTCTTTCCTTCCTTATGACTTTAGAAAATTTTGCCCTGGGGGATATACTGCTCTTGGGGGACAATTTAGTCTGGGATTTGAAAAGAGACACATCACATTCACACAGGGCTCCAGGGGGGGCATTTGGATCGGTGCTGCGCTCATAACTTCAACGCTTGGGGTTGGCAGATGTTTGGAGGGATGCCAATCCCACAATGAGAGACTTCTCATTCTTCTCGCATCCCCACAGCACGTACTCCCGTATTGATTACATTTTCCTGAGTCAGTCCCTGCTACCATCTGTTTTACAATCACAGTTTGACCCAATCTGCATTTCGGACCATGCCCCCTTAGAGATTGCAATCACGTGGCCAAACCTGTGCCCTAAACATGCCCAATGGTACTTTCCCAACTTTTTATGCAGAGACAGACTCCTTAGATATGAACTTAGGAAGACTATTAAGGGGTATCTCGAGATGAACAAACCTGTGGACACCTCTCACTCTAATACTTGGGATGCACTTAAGACAGTAATTTGGGGCAAGTGCATAAAAATGGCCACTACCTTGCATTCCCAACAATGTGCGGAGCGTCTCCAGCTCGAAAAGCGAACTTAAGTCCGTTGAACAGGCACAAAAGACCCAACCTTCAAATCTGACTCTTCAGTAGGTTACGTCCCTAAAGGGGAAACTACAGGCCATTCACACTAATAGAGCTGAAAAATCTATCTTATGGTGGCAGGCCAGGGGATATGAGAGTGGGAATAAGGTGGGCACCTTATTGGCGCGTCAATTACGGGCCAAACAGGAAAGTGAAAACATCATACACATAGTAGATGGCAATGGCATCTCTCACAGATCAGAGGAGGGTAAGGATGGAGCTTTTGAAGATTTTTACAGAGCCCTGTATACCTCGGAGTCCTCAGGGTCAAACGACCCCTCGGGCTACTTAGACGCACTAGACCTCCCTCAGGTTGGGGCACGTACCAACGAAGAGCTGTTGCAGCCTATCTCTGTCGAAGAGGTGCAAAAGGCGATCGATTCCCTTAAACTCTAGAAAGCTCCCGGTCTGGATGGTTTTTCAGCCCACTTCTTTCGTACTTTCGCACCGGAGCTTGTCCCCTTCTTAACTACACTGTTTAATTCCATCACTTCTACACACAAGGTTACTCCTTCAATGGGAGAGGCAATAGTGGCTGCACTTCCTAAACCTGGCAAGGATCAAGCACAATGCTCCTCCTATCGCCCGATCGCCTTGCTGAACCGTGATGCCAAAATGTATTCCAAAATCCTGGCTACTCATCTAGAAACTATCTTAACTGCTCTCGTTGATTCTTCTGGGTTTATTAAGGGGAGGCAAACTCATGACAACTTGAGGCACATCATTCATAACATTGAAAAGGCCAACAAGAAGAATATTCTGGCAGCGCTTCTCTCGCTAGATGGGGGAAAAGCTTTCGATCGCGTGGAATGGTCCTTCTTATTTAAAGTGCTCCAGCGCTTTGGCTTCAGCGAAACCTTCATTGAGATGAAAACCGCTAACTATCACTCTCCTAGTTCTGAGGTCCCTGTGAACAGAGTGGCGTCCTCCCCCTTCCGCGTGTCGCGTGGGAGAAGGCAGGGTTGTGCCCTATTTCCCCTTCTCTTGGCCTTGAGCATTGAACCTCTGAAGCATAGGATCAGGGGCAATGAGGAGATTAGGGGGTTAAATTTTGGCACAGATGATCATAAGATATCGTTATTCACCGATGACTTGCTCCTTCCGGTGACAGATCCCCAGGTTTCTCTCCTGAATATCCAATCTGAGCTGAAAGCATTTGAAGGGATGGCAGGCTTTAAGGTTAACCTAACAAAGTCCTTCTTACTGAATCTGAGAATACCCAAAGACGAATGGCGGTGGATCGAAGGGATGTCACCTTTTCGTTGCACCTCAAAGGGAAATTACCTATTTGGGAGTTAAGCTTACTTTCTGTGTGCAGGACCTGTATCAGGCATAATTCCCTCCCCTTTAGCATCAATTAATGAGCGATTTGGGCAAATGGAGTGCGGCGTACATCACCTGGCTAGGCAGGATTCATGCCATTAAGATGAATGTTCACCCCGTCTACTTCATCTTTTCCAGGGGCTTCCTTTTTCAGTTGAAAGGGGACTTATTTGGGAATTGCGAACCATGCTGAGCAGATTAATCTGGAAAAGGAAGAGGGCTAGACTACCATTTCAATTGCTCATTAGATCACGTAAGGAGGGCGGCCTAGCGCTACCAGACTTTCAATCCTATTACAGAGCAGCACAATTGCGTGTGATCATAGAGTGGTCATTGAGGGAACCGGAGAAGCATTGGCTTCACATAGATAGACAGATAACTGGGCGCACTATTTGGGACCTCCTCTGGAAACCTAAACAAGATAGGCCACTCAATGCTTATATTAACATTCCTACCTCCACCACACTCAAGGCATGGGACACTCTTATCTCCAAACTTCAACGTACGACCTTTCCATCCCCTCACACGCCAATACACTTTAACGCTGCGTTCACCCCTGATTTACACGACGCCCCCTTTGACCCGTGGTGGGCGGGGTGGTTGCCTCATGATCTCCCACTTGTTTTATAAGGGAGAACTCCTCACGTTTCAGGAATGCAAGGCACATTATGTTTTAACTAATGAGGAAGAACACCATTACTTGCAGCGGAGACATTGGGTGCGGCAGGCCTCTACCAGGGAGTTGCTCCCTATTGAAAGGATATCCTTCTTGTATGCTATTATCCCAGTGCTGAGCCACAAAGCAATGCTGTGCTTCAAACATTTTTGGAATAATTTGTTGGATGCCCCTATGGAAGACAAGCAGTGGTAACACTTAGGTAGGGATATGGCGAAATGCATTGTTCCATGTATCTCAGGGAGGCACACTACAAAATTATGTACGGCTGGTACCTGTACCCTCAGAAGCTACATACGATTTTTCCAGGAACCTCTGATAGGTGTTGGAGGGGGTGTGGGTTCTTAGGTGATTTCAGACATATCTGGTGGAATTGCCCTGTCATCAAACCTTTTTGGAGGCGATCCTGTCTCAAATAAAAATTATCTTGGGCTACCCCATTCCTGACTCTATAAAACATGTCTTACTGGTGGTTCGGGACCCACTCATGAGAAGACAGACACAGAGTGAAAAATCCGTACTATGCCTCTGCTTGGGGGCCTTGAAAATGACAGTTGCTGCGGCTGGAATAAGCCAGAGGCACCATCCCTAACACAGTGGCATGCAAAACTGTGGCGGGCTCTGGCCACGGAGTGAATGACTGACATTGTTGAGGTTTTGATTACATGTGGTCTCCACTGGTCAGATACCTATCCGAGGAGCTCCCATTGACAGCTTGTAACCCAAGGATTAGGGCTCTTCATCTATTCCTAACCTAAATACCCACCACCGTAGAGCGCTAGGTCTGCTGCGCTGATCATCGGGGTGTAGACTTCGATTCCCCAACCCTCGCACCCATTTCTCTTCTCCTTTCATTTGTGCCATGACATCCTAGTTCGATGTATTCCTTTTTTTTCACTTAGGTATAATTAAGTTTCCTTTTCATGTTACTCTCATGGGAGGGTAGATGGTTATAAGCTTACATTACCGGGTTTGCGACTTGTCCTGATGAAACTGTGTCATATATTAAACTTCATCCGTTTGTACATAGGGGGTACACTGTAGCTCTTATGATTGATTTGTATACCTGGGCGGATGATACTTCTGAAATTTGTCGCATTTGTAATGCTTTTGATGCACTCTGAGGAAAAATTTCAATAAAAACATTTTGAAATAAAATAGATTTGCATTTGATTTTTCAATTTTATTTTATTTAGAGAATGAAGAAAAGAAATGTAGTGCATTGTTTTTATGTATAATATTTTATATGCATTTTTTCAAAATAACATATTAGAATTTAAACATTTCTTGTAATGTAACATATTTTGTGAATATTTGTATATATAGTTAACTTTATTTTTGAACACAGTAATTATTTAACATGTTTCATTTTCTATAATTCAAAAATAGAAAAGATATAATGTTTTTAGAAATGTAACAAAAATTAATTTTGTGTTTTACATACATTTATATTTTTATTTTATTTTATGACAGTTATTTAATTTTTTTAAATGTTAAAATATACGTTTAATAATTATGTACAGTTTATATTATTATTTAATATATATTTTCTAAACTTGTTTGTTTTATATTTTCACATACACTTTTTATATTTTTGGTATAAAATAATATTATAACTTATATAATAATATTACATGTATATGAAAATTAAACATTATAAAGTTAGGAAAGTATTGTGCAAATATACATTGTAACATTTTACATCTTTTATAAACAGTAAATATTATGAATTGTATTTTAATGTATAGTAAGACATATTATATATGGTGTAATATGTGTTACTATACCTTGTATAATGTTTAATAGAACATAAAAACATGTTTTTAATTTGTAACAATTGCGTATATTTTTTATATATTTCATAGTTGAAATCTTTTTACATTGTTCTTTTCAGTCTATCAGTGTTGTTTTTGGGTCATTTTTCAAAGGGAGAAGCTTGGGGTTGGAAGCTGCATTGCATCAGTTAAGGTAAGTTTATTTTAATTACTTTTTAAGGTAATTTAGGAGTAGGGGAAGGTAGTTAGGTAATATTTATTCTATGTACATTGTGTTTTTGGTTGTTGTGTCATATATTAGGTATATTGTTTTAAGTGAGATGCGGTTAGTGCATCATAAACTTAGTGTTATGGTATGTTTTATATTGTTAATTATGTGTAGAAGAGTATGTGCTGAAGGACTGTAAGTATGTTTTTGTTTGTTTTATAGCGTTATTACTGTATGTTTGTGTGGTAAGGATTTGTGTTGTGTTTTTTTACAGGTACTGATAGTTGCAGAAACGTGTATTAGTTTCGAGTAAACGAATAATCATTTTACAATTCATTTATTTTTTGTGTTTTCATGGAGCGTTTCTATTTTTTTTACTATGGACATGTTGTCGGAGGAGTTCGTTTTGGACAGTTTTATTTTTCCATTTTGTTTTGGATTCTTTTTTTTAATCTTGGATTTTCTACAAGTTTAGATTGTTTATGTGCTTTGTGGATGATAATCTTCAGCTACAAAATCGTAAGTACCTTTAAATTATTTATAGTGGTTGGGAAATGTTATTTAAGCATTTGGTATTGGTATTTTGAAGATATATAATATTTTTATTATGTCAAATATTATTTTATCAGATTATATTATTGTGCATTATATTTATATTTATATTTTACAACTTAAAAAAATAATGCTTTGTTAGGAATTTACTTTGCAAGCTTGTTTATTTATGTAGGTGTAGAATTTTTTTAGAGTATGGTTCTTGCTATGGTTTATATGTATTCTAGTCCTTTAGTGTTTAGCAAGAGGCTTACTTTGAATTGTAAATGCTTGTACATTGTTTTAGTTTGTTTTGTTAATTTTGGACATATTTGTGTTGCTCTAGTCTTAGTTGCTGGTAGCTTTGTTCTTTTTGGATTGATAGTAGTAATTTATGTAGGGTTGGCTGGGTACTTCCCATTGTGACTTGGAAGGCATTGTGCCATTCCTTCCACAGCTCTGTTAGTTTTTGATTCCTTTTTAAGGTACTGTTGTGGAATGTAGAATGTTGGTTGTCTTCTATGTCCAGATCAATGTATTTTTACCACCAGGACAGCTTTAAAATAGTCTAGTAAGGGACTTTAATTTATGTTCATTGGTTTGGTAGAAGGGGCTTTCAATTAATAAATGGTAGTGCTCAACAACTTCTGTTATTAGGACGTAGGCTAGTGCAATTATTTATTTTATTTCATATGCAAAGCTGCTGTTAGTTGAATATTCTACACTGAGGGTAGATTTTTGAAGGTGTTTCAATATGCTTTGGTTGAAGTGGCATTAGCAACCTTGTATTGCTGTGTGAGGGTAATTTGTCAGGATGGCTTGTATCATTGACTGGATGTAGGTATTAGTTTTTTCATTATATTTGATAGAAGTTTTACATAAGTAGTTGATTTGTTTTTGGTAATAGGGCTTAAATAAAAGGGATGTTGCCATTGTGATACTGTCCAAGGTTTGTGTGTGATTGGAAAAATGGTTTGGGTCATATTTTAAATGTACCATTCATCATCCATGTTTCACAAGTTTGCAATTTTTGTAGGTTTATGGCAGTTGCAAAGATGAAAATTAATTTTTCATAAGATTTGTTATCATAAAGAAGGAATTGTTCTTTGTTATGAGTTAGAGTAAGTTCAGGTGGTATTTGAACTTAACTGAATGTTGTGGGGGCAGGTGGGGTGTCACTAGTATATTTTTTAGGTCTAGCTATTAATCTTTTTAAAGTTGGGATGGAGGGTAATTGTCGAGTTACTTGTTCAGGAACTCGGGGTAGGATGTCTTTTAGTATCTCTGTCATAGGTTTTTGAGAGCTAGTGCTAGCTTCTTTAAGAGCTTCTAAAACATCTACTTCTATCTCCGCCATGTTAGAGGGTGGTTATGCTTTTTCACATTTGTCACAGTTGTTTTCTTTGTTATTGCCATTCACAAAACATGCATTGGAATAGTGTTTGGTGCATTTCCAATTAATCTTGTTGACCTGTTTGTTTTTCTTGCCTGTAGACATATCCCATTGAGCATAGTAAAAGTCTAAGGGGCATATTATCAAGTAAGGGCGTTACATTATCGTCGCTTTTATCGGCAGGAAACTGCCGATAAAGCGGCGATAATGGCCTTGATAATATGCTCTATGAATTCCAATCGAAGCCCATGTTAGATGTCTTCACATCTAACATGGGCTTTGATAGCAATTCTATAGAGCATATTATCAAGGCCATTATCGCCGCTTTGGCGGCAGTTTCCTGCCGATAAAAGCGGCGATAATGTAACGCCCGTCCTTGATAATATGCCCCTTCATTTTTGCAATGTTATGAATTTTGAACCTTCTGTCTTTTTGATACTTGTACTGTTATGAGAAATGTATTTAAGAAATGTTACTTATATTATACATGTTTTTATTCTATGACAAACAGTGACAAAATTAACTATACTTCCATGTTTTGTTGTTGATAAAATGTTGTGTTTTCTGATGTTTTCTGTTGGTCTTGTGGTGCAGTGCTTGAATTATTTTGCTGTTGAAGAAAAGTATATTTTCAATGTGTTTGTTTAACAGTATTTTTGGGTGTGAGTAGTTAGTGGGCTTTTGGGTTGAGTTTTTTTTGCATTAGCATTTTTTTTAAATAATGCTTACTTTAATGGAGAACTTTCTTTGAACTTGTTTGTAGTTAGTTGAGTGTGAGTTGGATATTCGGTAGAGGAGATATGAATTATAATAACATTTGGTTATTTTTTAAAATTAGTTTACTTTTATTTTGTTACATTATCAAATAAGAATGTGCGGCAGGCGTGGCTGAGAATGAGCGGCAGGCGTGTTCCACACACGTAGCCGCTAGCATCCCAGCTCTCTCTCTACCCCTGCCCATTTCCTGCTCCACGCCAATGCTGATGATGCCGACGCTGAGACTGAGGCACCGAGAATAAGCAGTCCTTTATGCGACTAGGAAGGCTCAGGGGCCCGTGTACAGAAACTGCAGAGCCTCCCACTGTCCTTGACTTGTGGATTGCGGTTTGTAGCTGGGAGCTCAGGCAAAAGCGGCAGCGGTATTTTACAGATGGGGCCTGTTGTGTTCTTGGGGGGTCGTGTGGGCCCTGGGGCATTAGCTAGGGACCTACGCTCAGGGGGCACCTGGGATTACCTAGGCCTGACACGTGGCCAACAATAAATAACTGACACGGGCACTAGATGCAGTTTATGGCTCTCCGCACTCTCGCCGACTGGCGTACGTGCGTGCGTGGCCCCTATTTATTCAACTAGGTCACATGAGCTCACTCTGCACGCCTGTTGCGTCACAGGCGTACATAAGCTGGAACACAACATTCCTCCTAAAACATGAAAGAATAAAATACGGGTCTCTGGATTCAAAGCGCATCAGATCAAAGTGTACAGTTGTGATTCATGATAAATAGCAAACAATCAACATGTATCAAAACAGTCTCCCATTAGATGATCGCGAAGACGACAGGATGGCTCTGGATTACTTCTCAGCCTGTACTTGGCCGTCCCCCGATTCCAGGTGACGCCATCGCCGGCCTGGGTCATAGGTCGTGGGCTGGTGGTATAAGGATTAGGCTCTTCCCAGCCCGCGCTGGCGCCCTCTGCGTCATCAGGACTTTCACTGTTTTCTTCGGGAGGTATGTTTCTCGGATGGCCGTCTGGAGATGCAGTGTAGTCTATAGCAGCTGGCCTTGCGGCCTCACTGTTTGCGGGCCGCTCTGAAATCACCTTCGGCTCAGTTTCAGGGTGAAAAAGTTTGGGACACATTCCGGGTCACTACTTCTCTACCTCGGGTGGCCATGATGCGGGTGCCTTTCACGCTAGTGACTCGCCAAGGCTTCTTTTCATAGGTCAGTCTGAATTTTCCACTGGTTACTCTGTTTTTCAGCAATACGAGATCTCCTCTGTTGATCCTGGCTGCCACAGCTCTCCTCCTCCGGCTGATTTGTGCATAGGACTTTTGTCGCTTATTTGCAATTCTGCTTTCGTCGGCCACCGCCAGTGTCCATTGGGGATGATGAGGAATGGAGTCTGCCACCACCCGTCCCATGAGGACATGTGCCGGAGCTACCCCCGTGGTGGTGTGGGGTGTTTGTCGGTAGCTTCGCAAGAATGTGAATATGGCCATTTCCAACGACTGTCCTTTGTCGTGTGCGATCCGGATCACCTTGTTGAGAGTTCGCATGAAGCGTTCAGCTTCGCCATTGGCTTGTGGCCAGCGAGGGGTGATGCAGCGGTGTCGGGTTCCTAGGGCATTCAAGTAGTTGGCTAGTTCCTGGCCTTGAAACGGGGGTCCGTTATCCGTCCGTAGTTCACGTATCACTCCGTGAGCCGCTATGATTTTCTGCAACTTGGGTAGTACTTCAGTGGCACTGGTGGTGGCTATGATTTCTACTTCGGGGTATTTAGAGTGATCATCTATTACAACCATAGTGTGTCGCCCATCGGGCAGGCTTCCAAAATCCATGCTGACACACTCCCATGGTCGTTGAGGTCTAGGTTCAACTATAACTCGTGCTTCCCGCAGGACGTCCCCCGTGACTTGGCAGGCTGCGCAGGATCTTACAGTATTTTCAACGAGGTCGTCCATGAGTGGAAACCACACCTTGGTTCTCAACCTTGCCTTGGTTTTGACCATTCCTTGATGGCCGACGTGGGCCAATTGTACTACCTGATCTGTCAAGGCGGAGGGTATCACCAGCCGGTGACCCCGTAGCAGGCATCCTGTGTCATCTTCATTCAATTGTCCTCTCACATGATGCAGGCTCTCCATGATGCGTGGGGCTTCCGGTGTGAGTATTTTCCATTCCTCCTTGGCGCTGTGCCAGTTTCCGCTCTGAAGTGCTTTCCGCGCTCTTTGTAGACAGTCGTCCTTCAGAGTAGCCTCTGCAACGTTGCTCAGGGATAGGGGCCTTGGGCAGGACCATGCAGTGACACACCTGACATAGGCTTCTGTGTCCTCGGCATCTTCCATTTCTGCCAGTGTGGCTGCCCTTGGATGCCGTGAGAGCTAGTCTGCTGGATTTCATGCCCCTGGTTGGTATTCCACCTGGCAGTTGTAGTTTTGGAGCTGTAGCATCCATTTCTCTATGCGGGGTGGGGGTTTCGTCGAGGTCCCTGAGAAAAGGGCGACCAGCGGTTTGTGATCCGGGACTACTGTGAAGGGCTTTCCGTATAGATAGAGATGAAAGTGTCTGCACCTATAGTGTATGGCTATTGCTTATTTTTCAATTTGGGAGTAACGTTGTTCAGTGTCTGTGAGTGAACGGCTAGCAAACGCTACTGGGGCCCAGTCCATCTCGTCCCGCTGTCTTTGCATGAGCACCGCACCTAGTCCTGCTGGACCGGCATCGACCGCCACTAGGGTTAGCTTCTGTGGATCAAAGAATGCCAAGGTGGTGGCATCTGAAAGGGCTTCTTTTATGCTCTTGAACGCCTTCTCTTGCTCCGGTCCCCATGTCCAGGGCGTGGAGTCTTTCGTGAGTTCTCTCAATGGGAGTGTGAGATTTGCGAGATCTCGGATGAATCTTCCACAGTAGTTGACCATTCCCAGGAAACTGCGGACTTCGGTGACGGTGGTGGGGGGAGCAGCTTCTTTGACATTCTCTACTTTCTGGGGGTCCGGATTGACTCCCTCCGCGGAGAACGTGTATCCGAAAAATCCTAGTTTCCGCCTCAGAAATTCACATTTCTCCCGGTGTAGGGTGAGACCAGCTTCCCTCAATCTTCTGAACACCTGTGCCAGCCGCTGGTTGTGCTCTGTTATGGTGCGGGTGTGTACCATGATGTCGTCGCTGACGTTGATTACACCCGGTATGTCAGCAATCAGTTCCTGGATCACATTCTGGAATACTTCCGCGGCGCTGGACATGCCGAAGCTGAGTCGGGTGTACCTCCGGAGTCCCACGTGGGTCGAGAAAGTTGTTATATTCCGTGACTCTTCATCGAGCACCAGTTGGTGATATCCGGACCGGAGATCCAGTTTCGAAAAACAGCATGCTCCCGCCATCTCTCCGATCAGGTCATCAATTGTGGGCGTGATATGACGTTCCCTTTTGATGGCAGCGTTGGGAAGGCGCATATCCACACAAATCCTGACGGCTCCCGGTTGTTTCGGCTTCCGGGTGACCACAATGGGCGACACCCACGGGGTGGGGCCCGTCACCTTTTCTATTATTCCCGCGGCCTCCAGCTTCTTAAGTTCTTCCTCTACCAGAGGTCTGAGGTGGAATGCAATGCGGCGATGTCTCAATGCTACTGGCTGAACGGCCTGGTCAATGTGTAGGTGTATTTTGCGACCTGTGAATTTTCCAATACCGTTGAAGATGTCTGAGAAGTCAGCTATGAGCTGCTGTACCGACTCTTGGTGGACTCCGAATGCAAACGTGACTACTCCAAGGTCTTCCGCGGCGCGGCATCCGAGTAGCATGCCCTGCCCGTCCTCCGACACAAAGACGTTCGTGGTGACAGTCCTGTCACCATGGTTGATTACCGTCCTGAACTTTCCTCTGATTTTGACAGGGGTGTCCTGGCCGTATGCGAATACAGTTATGGGAGATGGGCTCAATGTTGGGGGCCGATCCATTGTCCTATATAGGGCTGCGCTCATGAGGTTGATGGTTGCTCCTGTGTCGACCACGGCCATGATCTCTTGCTCCGCCACTCTGATGCAGCATTGGGGCAGCTTTCTAGCTCGTCGAGTGGCCATGCCAATCATGTGCACTTTGTGCACCGTCCTTTCCTCTTCTTCATCGTCATCCATATCACTCTGGCTTGGGTCACCCTCTGGTACGGCGTTCACCACTTGCCGTGGTTTGCGGAACTTCTTCGATCGACATACTTTTTCGAAGTGATTAAATCGACCACACCCTGAGCACCGCTTCCCTCGAGCTGGGCATTCCGATGCTTGATGGGGTGGGCCTCCACAGTATCCACAGGATTTCCCTAATGCTCCTGCCGAGTTCCCAGAGATTTTCTTGTTCCACTTGGTCGGTGATTTTACTTGGATCTTGTTGACTGGTTCGGCTTTGACCAGCGCTTGGAGGGCTGCTTCCATGTGAGCAGCTCGGGCTTTGGACAGATCTTTCGTGCGGCCTAGAGTCAAAATATCGGCTAACGGTTTCCCGGATTCCTCCAGGATTCGTTCTCTTAACTTGGCTGAGGCACAGCCCTGAATTATTTGTCCTCTTATCTCTTCAGTAGTGTCCATGAACCCACATGACAATGCCAGTCGTTTCAGCCTGGCGTGATACGTGTCCAGCGACTCCTGCGGCAGTTGCCGGGCTTGCCTGAAGATGAACCTCTCATAGTCCTGATTGGCCATAGGCTCGAAGTGTGCATTCAGGGCATTGATGAGTGAATGGTGGGTCTTTGGCGTGGCCTCTGTTAGTGTCTTGGCGATGTTGTGCACATCCTTGCCTCCTAGATGGAGCACCATGGCTCTCTTCTGCTCTTTGTGACCTTTGGTGGCCTCAAAAAAGATCAGCAGTTGGTCCACCCAGTCCTTCCATTTAGGGGCTAGCGACGACGGTGAGCCTTCCACCACGAATGGCTCAATGGGAGGGATCGTGGCCATGGCTCAGCTGTCGGGGCGCCGGGCACAGCGTGCTGGGTAAGCCCGTGCCTGTGTTCTGGATTGCAGCCTCCGGTTTACCCGGTGTGTCCGCTGCCAATGCTTGTTTCCCACGCCGATATGAGAGTTGGCCCAGGTCTTGTATGGTATATGTGGCTTAGGCGCAGCCAGTTCCTTTGCTTCCCCTTTTCAGGCCTCGTCTGGGGCGCCCCAGGGAGTGTCCCCTTCCCACGCAGATCCGGACGTCTGCACCAGCGCGGTGCGCTGTGTCCGCCCGATGCGTGAGGTTCAGCCGTCCGCCCACAGCCTGCGCAGGAGCGTGGGGCGCGGTCCAAGCATCTATGCATCGACGCGCGGTCCAAGCATCTATGCACCGACGCGCGGCTCCTACCTGGCAGCGCGCTTCACGCACCGGCCGCCTGCGCGGGTGCGGCGCTGCACAGTGCCGGCGGGTAGTCAGCTGGGACACCAGAGGGGCCGGAAGCCAGGTCTGGGCAGTCACCGCGGCGCGCACGGTGAGTCGGGTACCGGCGACCGGCAGGCTCGCGAGTGGGGCGCAGGGGCATGCAGCGGCTCACCTGCGGCCCCGGCGGAGCTCCACGTGCTGCACTCCTCCGAGCACCGTGTGTGGGGCCTCGGGGCACGAGCACCGCGAGCCAGGGCTGCAAGCTCGCGGCCGCCTCGATGGAAGGCCGGTGCACCACACACGCGGCGAGGGCACGACCACCCTCGTCGCCAGTTGTTGTGTTCTTGGGGGGTCGTGTGGGCCCTGGGGCATTAGCTAGGGACCTACGCTCAGGGAGCACCTGGGATTACCTAGGCCTGACACGTGGCCAACAATAAATAACTGACACGGGCACTCAATGCAGTTTATGGCTCTCTGCACTCTCGCCGACTGGCGTATGTGCGTGCGTGGCCCCTATTTATTCAACTAGGTCACATGAGCTCACGCTGCACGCCTGTTGCGTCACAGGCGTGCATAAGCTGGAACACAACAGGGCCTGGGCCTGGAATCTACACAGCACTACAGGTTCGAGAGGCGCTGGGCACTGGCCTGCAGTGAGCTCGGAGCAAGTGAGGATGGCTTCCTGAGGCCACAGCAGAGCCGGGAAGAATGACAAGTGACAGGTAAGTAGGCGGTGGGGGTAAACTAAGTTATTCAGGCGAGGACACTTGGCAGTATACCCACGTGGCACTCCTGAGGCAGCAGCTCCCCTGGAGCTACTCTGGCAACCCTTGGCACCTTATGGCTCTTTGATTCTTGTTACTCCAGCCCTGCTCTTAATTACCATTGCACTGAAGCAAATGCAGCATAACCTGTGACACCCTGTGGCTTCCTGTGACTCCTGTGGCTCCTTGCGACCTGTAGCCTGAGCCTGCGAGGATTCAAGGGTACAAGGCGACATAAGTTAGTAAAAGGTAAAGTTTTTCTATGAGGGTACATGCAGATAATACTGCGCTGTCTCCAACGGGGCTGCTGGCAAGGAGGGGAGCTCATGATAATGCGCTTGCTGAATAGCTTTAAGTATCTGAAAGCCTGTGTAGACCCTGGTGCTGTCGTAAGATTGTCGTAATAACCCAATGATCTTCAGCAGTCCTCGGTAGTCCTACTCGCAGTCCCGCTCGAGTTTGGGCTCGCTAGCCTGCCTTTCCTTCTGCCAAAAGGGGGGGGGGCAAAAGAATGCGCAGAAAGCAGCCTAAGACAGTAATGGTACACCCCCCTCTCAAGCCACTCAAGCGACAGCCAGGACAGCCAGCAAAAGAGAAGAAAGAAATGTAGGGGCATATTATCAAGGGGGTTTATCTCCGCTTTTTTGGCTTTAAAAGCCAAGAAAGCGGAGATAAAATGATCTCCCTATTACCTAGCTGTCGCTAACACCAGTTAGCGACAGCTAGTAGGAGATAGCGACCATCTTGGGCCCCACTTTGCATGTCAGCGATATTTATCACTAACGACATGCAAAGTGGCGTGCCAAGATGTCAGCGACTGGAAACAGTCGCTAACATCGCTATCTCCTATTACCAACTTTTGGAGATATTCGCGCTAAGCGCGATTATCTCCAAAAGCTAACACCTGCCCTGAGCAGTTCTTAGCCATGTTATCCAATGGGAGGTGGATAACATGGCTAAGAGCATTAGCTCGGAAATGCATGAATATCGCGGACTTTTCAGCGATATTCATGCATTGCGGCCATTTTTTATTGCATTCACGATAAAGCTTGGTAATACCAAGGTTTATCTGCGGTAAAAATCGCCGAGGTTCAGCGGTAAAATTTTGTCTCTAACCAAGCAATAGCGATAATTATCGCTATTGCTTGGTAATATGCCCCGTAGTGCCTAACCCGAAGGCGTTGGTAGAAAGAACTGTGGGGGGAGGGGATGGCGGAAAAGCATCAATCCAAACAATGCTGCTAACCATACTGAGAGAAATTAGAGAACTAAAAGTGTCCCAGGCCCAAGAGATTGCTTCACTGCGTGAAAGGCTCTCTAAACAGGAAGAGAATATGTCTAGAGTGCCAAAAATAATAAAAGAGGCAGAGAGGCGTATCTCTGATCTAGAGGACAAGTTATCTGCCAAACAGCAAGATGTGTTAAATCTGGATAAAAGCAGGAGCCTGACAGAATTGAAGCTTCAGAACTATAAGAGGTGTTCAAACCTGTGTCTAGTGGGGATTCCGGAAGGATGCGAAGGCATGCAGGTGACTCAATGGGCTGACTCACTGCTGAAGAAAGTAATGTCGGAGTTAGAAGGGGACCTTATGATCACCATAGCCCATAGAGTCCCAGCGCAGAGACAATCACATGCAAAATTCCCACAGACCATAGGACTCAATTTTGCAGATTTTAGGGTCAAGGAAAGAATATTAAGTGCTGCTATAATGAAGAGATCCTTCTCCACTGCAGAAATTCCTCAATTTAAGATACTTTCTGATATGTCTACAGCATCACCAAGGAAATGAAAATAATTTGTCAAGATGATTGACTTGTTTAAAGAAAGGGGGGCTCGGGCATCGATAGTGCATCAATCAAAATTTAAAATTCTAGCTGAAGGAAAATTCCATGGTCCTCATTTATGAAAAGTGACGCATCGCTGCGTGAAAGCAGCGATGCGTCACTTCTCACTGCGCTCTCCCTGCGACATGATTGATGCGTCATATTTATAATATGACGCATCATGTCGCAAGAAGTTACAGATACGTCAGTATTTCTGACGTATCTGTAGGCGCAAAAGTGACGCATTGCTGGAGTGTGTCACAAAAGTGACGCAACTCCAGCAATGCTTCCTTTCACATGGGGAAAGCCCCATGTGAAAGGGCTTGAGTCAGTCTTACGCCTGCTGTGAGGCAGGCGCAAGATTTTGACGCAACAGCGTCCTAGAAGTGGCGCAGTGAAATCTCATAGATTTCACTGCGTCACTATTACGAGGCTTTTAGCGGGGGAACGCCCCCCCCTGCATACATTATACCTGACACAGGTATTATGTAGCGCAGGGGTTTACAAAGTGACGCATCTGCTTAGATGCGTCACTTTGTAAATAGTGCGCATCAGGAGGCATGTTTTACGCCGTCGATGCGTCACAAAAAGTGACGCATCGGAAGCGCAAAACTCACGCAAGGCCTCATAAATGAGGCCCCTGGTCTTTACAGATACTCAAGAAGCTCAACTGTTGTTTTCAAAACTGGCTGGCGGGGAAAAGTGAGGCTCAGCCTTGAAGGGGGGGCATAATCCAAGTAGCCAGTCTCAATTGAGAGGTTTGATCACTTGTTGGGCGGGAGGAAGTGTGCTTAACAGCACAGGGCAAGTGGGGGAAGAGCTGGAGGGTGCAAAAGGATGCAACACAATAGCATCCAGGGACAAGTGGGGGCACCGGTGTATAATTCTGTCTTTCAGGGGAGGGGAGCAGAGTGAGAGGTGGTGGGGGTGAGGCAAACAAAAAGAGGGTTCAACCATAAGTGCTTAAATATCTTGTGGAACAGGGATTAGGCAAGACAGGGAGGGGGTAAAAAGAAAGCACATGTCACTTTATTTAAAAATACTTGTGTCACTTTAGACATTTCAGATACACTTTAGACCTATATTGGTTGTATTTCGGCTGGAATGGTATTTAACCGGATGGAAATTATTCACAGTAGTTTATAGTATTTGTTCATAACAGCAAAAGTCACTTTAGTTCACCTACCAGTAAGTAACAAGTAAAGAAGTACTTACAGTACACTATCTTTACGACAATGGACTGAACAACAAATGTAAAACTCCTGCAATAGACGGCTGCCCCAGAAGCCACAACCCGGAGGCTATTCTTCTACAGGAAACTCATTTTAAGAATGTAAATAGTGAGAATAGACCCAGGATAAAGCTATATGTTGCTCGGTACATGCTGTGCTGTCATCACTGTAAGGGTATGACGTTGTTTCGAATAAGCATGAATGTTTAGTACTATACAGTAAATGTTGGGGTGGGCTATCATTGGAAACAAAGAAGCCTCTTATTTTGCAGAATACCGGACAATGTGCTTTCGTTGAAGAAAGCGGTCAGTTAACGAACAGAGGGGCATAGTACCAAGATTAAGCGATAATTATCGCTTAACACGGTTAGCGGCAATATTATTCTCGCCATGCTCCGCCGATTTTTATCGCAGATAAACCTTGCTATTATCAAGGTTTATCTAAAAAGCGATAAAAATCGGCCGCAATGCATGAATATTGCTGAAAGTCAGCGATATTCATGCATTACCGAGCTAATGCTCTTAGCCATGTTACCCACCTCCCATTAGATAACATGACTAAGAACTGCTCTGGGCAGGCATTAGGTTTTGGAGATATTCGCACTTAGCACGAATATTTCCAAAAGTACACCTTTGTAGGTAATAGGAGATAGCGATGTTAGCGACTGTTTACAGTCGCTAACATCTTGGCACGCCCACTTTGCATGTCATTAGTGATAAATATCGCTGACATGCAAAGCGGGGCCAAGATGGTCGCTATCTCCTACTAGCTGTCGCTAACTGGTGTTAACGACAGCTAGGTAATAGGGAGATAAAATTATCGCCGCTTTAGCGGGAAACATTCCCGCTAAAGCGGCGATTAGGCCCTTGGTAATATGCCCCAGAAATAGCAGTTTTTATGCGAAAGGTACACGCTCTGATGGCTGTCTAGTATTTAACACAACACATCACGGGCTCCTATTAATGTGGCTAAAGAAGCAGTGGGCACTTTCCAGTACTGAAGCTGCATCTTCATGTCCAGTCAACGTCCAGCCATGAGGCTTTAGATGATGTGGCAGGAAACCATCTGTCAAGCTGTACTCTCCATCTCACAATGTCCTGACAGCTGCTGCAGGGGTTTGAAGGAGGTTCTGCCCCCCCCCGTGGGCCTGTTTACAATTTCCAGCAGGGAGTATCTTTAGCGATTCCTTTCTTAATTCCTGGAAGTAAGAGTGTTGGGAGTGAATACCCTGTCTTCTCCTATCCATCTCTTATGCTTTATTCATTTCTACACTTTCCCGTGATATCAAAGTTTTGGGTTGGCCATGTCGAGAACGGGATGGATGTAATCCTGATTAGTCCCCTTTGGCCGCGAATGGGGTGATGTACTGTGTGACAGGTTGGATCTTGTCTGTGGTACTTGCAGTTTCATCAATTCTCACCTCTCTTTGTTCTATTGGAGGCTTTGCTAGGAGAGTTAAAGAAAGGGATTGCAGTAGTCAGGGACCCCTTGAGGTGACTTGCCAATGCAGCAGACATGAGTAGCCAGCTTTTTAATAGAATGTGTCTTAGCCTCTTTTAAGACTCTGTAATTATTTGTATCATGCAGCTTATCAGCAGGTAGGCACCATATCGTAGGTGTAGGAGTGAGGGTGTTGAGAATCATCAGAGAATTAGTTGAAGAACCAGGTTTTCAGCTTTTTGCAGAATTCAAGAAGTGAGAAGAAGTTCCTGATGTACAGAGGGAGGCCCTTCAAAGATTTGGGTTTGATGTAGGAGAATGCTAGACCTCATGTTCTGCTGTTGTGGATACGGGAGGTGTGTTTGCATGCAAATGATAGTCAGTGCAGGTTTCTAGGGGGTTAATGGAAGTAAAGGCAGTTTTTATGGTTTGTTGACCTTTAGTTATGCACCTCCTTGTATGTGTGCATGGGGAGTTTGAGCTACACTTTTGGATTACCCCAAGTCCTCATGGTATTTCAAAAGCCAACTCTGTTCCTCTTTTTTGAGGTTGACTTAGGTTTTTCATTTGTGTTGGAAAGTGGTTTAATAGTAGTGGTAAAAATGCATCTACCACTGGCAATAAGGCCACTAACACAGTCTAGGGCTCAGTAGAGGGCGCAATAAATTATTCCGATGTCAACCGTGGGTAGATTGGCTATACGCAGGCAGGCTAGTAGGCTAGACTGGTATGTAAAGCATTACAAAACACCAACTCAGTAACTAATTATGACACAACACACAATAAAAATCCAAAACTAATTTACAAAGATAGGAAGAATTTTCATCTTTAAAATGACACCTAAACAACAAACATCAAATGTAGGGACTCGGAGATATGAATTTTTACAGAATGATCATGTTATAGTGTTTAAAAGCCTATAGCGCCACTCTAGGACATCGGGTCACTCTTGACCTGGACATAGTCAAAGTTTCAGGTGGACCACGATGGAGACATTCTCAGATACCGGTTGTAGTAGGCCTCAGTAAAAATGTTACCTTCGGAATTAGAAACATTTCTAGAGCTTTTTCTGCCAGGGTCCCTTGTTTCTCTTCACCAGGCCGGATTCAGTGAGGGTATGCCAGCCTTCTTTACAGGTCAAACTCTTGAAGTCTGACCTTTGGAGCTTTGAAGGTGGCTGACTTGCTTCTCGAGGCTGAGTAGGTCCCCTAATTGAACTTTTTTTCCAAAGTTGCTCCAAATTTCTCCAAAACATCTGGGAACTACTTTGTGAAGTTTCTCTTGATGGTCCAATGTGTCCAAAATACAAACCAAGGACCTGGAAGCTCCAAGATGGTGCTTGAAGGTTTGAAAATAAAATTTCCACAATGCACCTGGATAAAACCCTTACAAATCCACTGGTGAGCTCTTTTAACATATATCCTGCATCTTTTTGAATCAATGTAGATCCATGGGCTGTAGTTCCAGATAATGCAGGGCCTGGTGGTGCAAATCAAGTTTCTATCTTGCCAATCCTTCTTCTTCTCTTAGTTTCAAGCAGCAGATCCGAGAGGCTCTGCTCGTCTCCCATATTTATTCAGAGGTCTCTGGTGTCAAGCAGGAGAGCACTCATGCCCAATGAGGTGCAGGGCAACACCCCAGAGCATGACCACTTCCTCCAAAGGGTGTCATAATCTACTCCCATAAATCACTATTCCTCCAAAATACTGTATCTCTTAAATCTCAGCAGAGGAGCAAGAACTATTTAAGCCAACCACCAGTGTAGCTCATTTCCATAGCTCTACTCCCCCAAACATCTGCAGATTCCTGCCTTAAGCCTGCTGTCTGATTGTATCAGAGGGGATGGGGATAGAAAGACCTGGCAGTCCCTGCCTGTCCTGCTACTCCTTTGAAGTTTCATGCTTTACGACCCCTCCTCCCTGCTTTAGCATTCCTCTGTAGTAGGGCTCTCTCCAACAGATTTCCTCTCCCCTCGTGCGCCACTTATCATTTCAACTAAGCAGCCTGGCTGAGCCTGTTAACTCTGACCAATCAAGTATGAGGTCCGGAAGGCTGAATTATGGCTTCTAGACAAAAGAAAGTCTTCTAACTTCTTTCCTATATACTTTATGAGAAATTCAACAATGGCATATAGTTGGATTTATCAACACCATTCACCCAAGTCCTTAAATAATAATTCTTTTAATTCCTAGTTATAGTTGTGCACTCATAAACTATTGCCATGTTATCCCATTAGGCAAAGCATCTACAATGGGGAAACTGCCTGCAATGTGCAATTTCTCCATCATCAGGACGTGTAAAAGATATTTTATAATGCCCCTGCTTAAAGTTACAGGGCCCCCAGATGCCTAGGGAAGACATTGAGGGTTCTAATATGCAAGAATCAGGTAGATCTAGTACCAAAGTCAATTTTGGGAGGCAGTTTACTACAATGGGGGTAGTAGAATTTGCAATTTCTCAATTTCCAGGGCATAAAAAACATCTTTTATAAGGGCCCATCTTATAATTACATGACCCCCACCCCTGAGACACCTAAGGGTACCTAATATTCCAACATATTGTAGTTTACATCGTTTATGTTCCCCTACCACCAAAGTCGACTTTGGGCACAATTTACATTTAAAAGCAGTGCTGCAAGCCAGGGCTGCTTTTAAAATGACCTCAGGCATTCATCAGTGCACATATGCAAGTGCAACAAAGGCTGCTGGCCTCTAAAGCACCCTGCCCTATTATATACTAGAGACTGAAAGTAGTTTTAATCCCCTTGCCCTATTATATTCTAGGAACTTATAGGGTAGGTCATGCCAATTATAGTTGCACCCTATATACAGGGTACCCTAAAGCATGTGTGTGTTTTCAACATAGCACTAGCCCTGGGCCTGGGAAGACAGAGCCAGGGGCAGTCAAAGTTCATTACCACGAGTACCAGTCAGCAGAAAATGGGTTGCATAGGACACACTGAACAATTTGTAAGTAATTTTTCCTGATCAGCATTACTTTTGCCTTGGAGTCCTAGGGGGTCATTAGGATGTCGGACGGATTGCCACTTGGCCCTTTTGGCAGGTTCACCCCTAAACTTTTTACTTTTAAATGTGACCTGGTGTTAGTTGTTTTTGCCTTCTGCGTACTTAAACCCTGTGTCCCAGTGTAAAGTGTGTGCGCAATCTGAGTGCATGTGGTGAGATTGGCCTGCCCTCCCATAGGAATACATGGGGGATATGTGTGTCCATGGTAGTTCCTGATGTGAGAGGAGTGCAGGGGCGAGTTTGGTATGGGCGAACTCGTGAAATTAAATGATGCGCGATGGTGTGTGCAGATTTAATGTGTCTAGTTGAGAAGTGCTACTTTTAGTACTTGGCATGTCTGTGCAGTGAATGTGAATTGACTGTCTGGCTTGTGATTGGCTGGAGCTGGCTGGTGTGCTTTGCTCCAGGAGCCAGGATAGTTCTGCCTGGTGGTGGATGGGGAGATCTGCAGGTTGATGGGAGGGAGGAGTTGCACCTGGGACCTGAATAGGGCTGGACCTTCCCTCCACAATGCTGGCTCCGCCCCCTGTGGTGCGTTTGATGTCCCTAGCCTGTCCTGTGAATAGGGAGAGTGGCTGAGCAAAACAAAGTGCTCAAGAACCAGTTGTAACTGGTTCTCCCCCTGCCCTACAACCTCAGACAAAGGAAATGTATGTATAAGAAGGGGCTGCGACCCCATGTTTGTTGTTCTCTTGATCCTGACTTGAGGGGGGCCTGCTGCTGCTGCTCGGAACCAGGAGGAACCGCCACTGGGGACTACTTCCCTGCTGGAGGGCCATGTGAGCTGGCCCCTGGGCCTAGCCTTTGTCCCCCCCTTTCCTGATAAAAAGACTTAACCTGAACTTTGTCTTCAGCTAGAAGAAGCGCTTTACTTTCATTGTGGAAAGCGCTTTACTTTCATTGGGGAGAGCGCCTTACTTTTATTACGAAAAGCGTTTTGCTCTGGGCAGCCGGGAAGGAGCTGGCAATGTGCAGCACGGAGCTGCGATCAATTTTGTGAAGGAATCCCCGGCATGGAGCTTCCCCCCACATTCTCTAGGGTACTTCGGACCGACTTTGGCATGGGTGCCTACCCCGCATATCTGCCATGTGTATATCCCTAGCGGGTGCCCACCCTTCCAGGGACCTTGTGCCACTGTTTATATCCCTAGTGGGTGCCAACCCCACCAGGGACTTTGGATTTAAACGGGTGCCTACCCCATACTGCAGTTATTTGGGTACATGAGGAGCACTCCAGTTACTCTTGTTTATCAGATTTAAAAACTGGTGCTACGACTAATAGGGGTAGTCACCCCCTGTTCTAATTGTGAGTTATGGAGGGTTAACAAACCTGCCTAGGCGCGCACTGTGCACTTGGTGTGTGTACACCTTATCGATTTCACAAAGAAATCTCCTTCAAATGCTGAACCATAATACTGTTAACACTTTTAATGCTCATTACTCATTGTGTGCAGTTCATTCTTTTTCTCACGATGCTGATTATTACATCATATCAACATATACAATAATATTTTAAATGCATTGTATATCATTCCTTTACAACATTTGTCTTCCTTAATTCTTTATCTGAACATTGCAGTTGTTTTATTCTGCCCTATGCATTTCGGTACACATAGGTACCTTCATCAGGGGCCAATTTCTGAAAAATAAACAATAAGAGGGTGTGAGTGTATTGATATTAGTAGGATGCCCATGAGTGTGATTTAATATGTGTAACGGATCCTACCTGTGTGTTCAAATTAATGTACTCGCAATCTGAAATCAATGAGAATGGAAGATTGTTGATGAGAAACTGTGCTTATTGAGTCTTATTGCTGATAAACTGAGAATGTTCACTGTGTCATTGAATAAAAACAGGTTTATTAGCGCTTACCGTATGCTTTCTCTCTGTATCACTTTAGAAAGGCTAAAAAAGTGAAATAATCGTGATGAAACACTATCTTAAACTGTATTGTGCATCCGGTTAACTGTCCGATTGGACTATATATTCAATTAAACGTACCTGTACTGTGGTCGCTGTATTTATAGATCTGTAAAAATACGAGTCTGGTGTTAAATCACCTCATGAATGAAGTTGCTACTGACTAGTAGAGGCCAGTAGACTGCGTGTACATACCTCAATGGCCGGTTAAACGCTCTGAAAAATGAACGAAAAAAACGCAAACGGTATCATAAGTTATGGCCATTGATTAACAGAAAGCTCTCAGATTGTGCGAACCCTAGTCTGCCGCCATGACCTTTAGCCGTGTCCGTGTTGTCCGTAGTGTCCTAAGTGTACAAAATCACGTTCTACATCGCCGCCATTCCCTGTGGGCTTTTTCACAGAGTTTCCGGAAACTGAGCCGCTACTAGACATAAACAGTGGACTGAGAAAACTGAGTGAGTTGAAATGGTAATTTCAGTATACGCCATATTAAAGAGGAAAATAGTGTCGCTCCCGACGCTGTATAAAACTGCTTTCTGCGTGAGACCCGACTCTAATCATAATGTGTGAATACCTCTCTTTACTGCGGAGGTGTTTTGTGTCACTTAACAAAATCAAAGTTCTACTGGGTACTAATAAATAAAATATGAACTCTTATGATAACTGTCTCACTAAACAATTCAATCCCGCTGTACTTCTAATGTGATGGCTACTATTGCGACCGGCTTCTAAAAATGTTAAGAATGGTCCCCTTCTACTGGGTGACTCGCTCTTCGCTCTGGCCGGAGTGGTCGCTCCCAGTGCTCCCTGGCGTGTACTGGTATCGTTGAAGCAGCGCTTTTGTGGTTTCTGCCTCCTATCTGTCTCATATAGCTCTGCCTGGCTGCCGCTTTGCTTATAACGCGCTTTGGCTTGTAATTTTACATTTCTGCAGCTGTGTTAGCGCGTTCTCCCCAAGCGCTCTGTTGTGCTCCCCCCTCCTCCATTTTGTTGGTTGTTGTTGTCTTGGTCAGCCCGCCCCGCCTCCCAGCTGAGTCGCCCTCCCACAGAATACAAACTGCGCCTCCCTACCTGGAAGCGCTGTGACTCGCTCTTCGCTCTGGCCGGAGTGGTCGCTCCCAGTGCTCCCTGGCGTGTACTGGTATCGTTGAAGCAGCGCTTTTGTGGTTTCTGCCTCCTATCTGTCTCATATAGCTCTGCCTGGCTGCCGCTTTGCTTATAACGCGCTTTGGCTTGTAATTTTACATTTCTGCAGCTGTGTTAGCGCGTTCTCCCCAAGCGCTCTGTTGTGCTCCCCCCTCCTCCATTTTGTTGGTTGTTGTTGTCTTGGTCAGCCCGCCCCGCCTCCCAGCTGAGTCGCCCTCGCCCCTCCCCCTCCACTATCCATATATGACAGTAGTTCCCGCGCGCAGCGTTCACGCGCAGCGACCGCGCCCAATCCGCGCCGAAGGTGCGCCAAAGGTAAGCCCGTCTACGCCCGTCCGCGCCTGGACCGCGCCCAGCGCCAGACCCCCTGGCCCCCCTCCCTCCCACCCCGCCCGCATTACCTACGATGCCACCACGCTCCTAGCCCTTAACCCCGGTCGCGCCCCTAACTGCGTCCAAGCCGCTCCCGGACATACCCATGGACCTTTCTCCTGCTACTCCTGCAAATTCAGCGGCACCGACAACATCTCCGCTATGACCACACCACAGACTCCCGACCCCAACCACCTACAATGCATCCTTCTCAACACCCGCTCGGTCCACAGACACGCCATTGACCTATGGAATATACTAGACACCATCTCTCCAGACGTCGCCTTCCTAACGGAAACTTGGATGAACGCCTCCTCCGCCCCTGACATCACCATTGCCATCCCTGAAGACTATAAGATCACTCGCAAGGACCGTACCGGCCACACAGGAGGAGGAATCGCTATCGTCCATAAGAAATCAATCCGCATCTCAACCAGCTCTGACACCAACCTCGCCAACTCCGAACACCTTCACTTCCAGATCCACATCGACCCCAAGACCACACTCAGAGGCACCCTCCTCTACAGACCACCAGGGCCCCGCGCAAAATTCAGTGAAGACATCACGGACTTCATCACTCCACACGCGCTCCCCTCCAAAGACTACATCCTTCTGGGAGACCTCAACTTTCACCTTGAAAAGATCAACGACCGAAACACCACCACCCTCTTGGACAACCTCGCCAACCTCGGACTTAAACAACTGGTCACTTCCCCCACCCACATCGCAGGTCACACACTCGACCCCATCTTCACCTCCAGCAATCATGTCTCCTTCAGCCACACTACGGACCTCCTCTGGACTGACCACAGCTGCGTTCACTTCACCTTCAACAAGCCAAAACCCATCAACCACCTCCAACCAACTCTGCAAAGACACTGGAACAAAATCACCATCAACCAGATCTCCTCATCGCTCCTTCTAAACGCCCCAGCCCACTCTTCTAACCCAGACCAAGCCGCCGCTAACTTCACCCTATGGTTATCCAACACCGCCGACACCTTAGCACCACTGAAAAAACGTCAAAGCAAACCTGGCAACAAGAAGGCCTCATGGTTCAACGATGATCTTAAGAAGTCCAAGAAACTCTGCCGCTCCCTTGAAAAGGCCTGGAAAAAAGACCCAACCACTAGCACCAAGGACGCCTTCAAAAACGCCACCCGCACACACCACCAACTAATCCGAAAGGCCAAGAAAACAGCATTCAAGGATCGACTTGACAACAACGCCCACAACAGCAAGGAACTTTTCAACATCGTCAAGGAATTTTCCAATCCCTCGGCCAACTCCAACGACATCACCCCCTCTCAAGCCCTCTGCGACTCCCTAGCCTCATTCTTCCACAACAAGATTGCAGACATCCACAACAGCTTCGACAACCAACCCGGAGACCAACCCGCCCAACCATATGCTGAACATTCTCCCCCCGTGAGCACCCTTAACGACTGGAACCCAATCTCCACTGAGGACACCATCCGCCTGATGAACTCCATCCACTCAGGATCCCCCACAGACCCATGTCCTCACCACATCTTCAACAAAGCAGACTCCGTCATAGCACCGCACCTCCGAGACGTCATCAACTGCTCCTTCAACTCCGCAACCTTCCCTGAGAGCTGGAAACACGCTGAACTCACCGCCCTTCTGAAAAAACCCACAGCGGACCCCACCGAACTCAAAAATTACCGCCCCATCTCGCTCCTTCCATTCCCGGCAAAAGTAATCGAGAAAGCTGTCAACAACCAGCTCGCCGCTTTCCTCGAAGCCAACAAATCCCTCGACTCCTCACAATCTGGCTTCCGAGCTAAACACAGCACTGAGACCGCCCTCATCGCAGCAACAGACGACATTCGAACTCTACTGGACAATGGAGACACAGTCGCCCTCATCCTCCTCGACCTCTCTGCAGCCTTCGACACAGTCTGCCACAGCACCCTTTTACAACGCCTCAGTAACATCGGAATACAAGGAAAAGCACTTGAATGGATCACCTCGTTCCTCTCCGGAAGAACCCAGAGAGTCCGCCTTCCACCTTTCGAGTCCGAGGCCACTGAAGTCATCTGTGGCGTACCACAAGGATCCTCACTCAGCCCCACCCTCTTCAACGTATACATGAGCCCCCTCGCAACCATCGCCCGCCAACACAACCTCAACATCATCTCTTACGCGGATGACACTCAACTAATCCTTTCTCTCACCAATGACCCCAGCACCGCCAAAACTAACCTACACGAAGGAATGAAAGAAGTCGCCAAATGGATGAAACACAGCCGTCTGAAACTGAACTCAGATAAAACAGAAGTCCTCATATTAGGTACATCCCCCTCTGCATGGGACGACTCTTGGTGGCCGGAAGCCCTTGGAAAAGCACCCATACCGACAGACCACGCACGGAACCTAGGCGTCATCCTGGATTCTTCACTCTCAATGAACAGACAAGTCAGTGCCGTATCCTCATCCTGCTTCAACATTCTCCGCATGCTCAAAAAAACATTTCGCTGGATCCCCACCGAAACCAGGAAAACTGTCACCCATGCTCTGGTAACGAGCCGACTGGACTACGGAAACACCCTCTACGCAGGTACTACTGCTAAACTCCAGAAGAAACTCCAACAAATCCAAAACGCCTCAGCCAGAATCATATTAGACATCCCGCGCAACGAACACATCTCTGGTCACCTGAAAGACCTCCACTGGCTACCCGTCAACAAGAGAATCACTTTCCGACTACTAACCCACGCACACAAATCACTTTACGACATCGGACCAGAATGCCTCAACTCACGACTGTCCTTCTACACCCCCTCCCGCCAACTACGTTCTTCCAGCCAAGCCCTCGCCACTGTACCTCGCATCAACAAGACCACCATGGGAGGCAGATCCTTCTCATACCTGGCTGCTAAAACATGGAACTCACTCCCTACTTACCTTCGCCTTACCCAGAACCACCTAGCATTCAGAAAGCAACTTAAAACGTGGATATTTGACAAATAATCCTCCTCCCCTTCCTAAGCGCCTTGAGACCCTCTGGGTATGTAGTGCGCTATATAAATTCTTTGACTTGACTTGACTTGACTTGTTTCATTTACAGCGTGTTGCGGACTTTAAATTTTAGTTTTGAGACAAAACTGCAGCCAGAAGTTGCCGGAAACCTTGAGGGCCGACACGCTGCCTGCGGCGACCCGGAAGTGCTTGGAAGAAAACAGGAAGCGGACGGGAGCCCACCCCGGGTTCTTGTAAACAGAAGGGAAGCCGTCTGCTGCTGAGGGTGACTGTGGGCCTGGAGGAGGATGGGAGCCCACCCCGCCTCTGCAAGACGCTGCCCGGAGTCTCGCCGACTCCCCAGTGAAGTACCGACCCCAGAAAAGGGACCGGGTGAAGAAGAGACACCCCCGTGGGCCGCCAAAGTCCCTGGAGCCTCGGAGCCGCCACAAGAAAAGCCCCGCCATCCAGAGGAAATGGAGGGGAGCATGAGGCACATTGCTGGTGCCTGCCCCCCTGCCCCCGCGTCCAGACGAGACGAATGAGCGCCCCGCAGGCAGCTGCAAAATAGCCTAGTAAGTGAGACGGACTAGGGAAGGGCTCCATCTGTTACGTATTCCCGCTGGCCCAGGCAGAATGACACTGCCTCTATCCTGAGCGGACCCACTCCAACGTGTGGGGGATCATTTTTATTTGAAGATCCCGGTGTGGGGCCCTGAGCCAGAGTGGCCCCGCCTGCCAGTGGGCCGCTCCTACGAGGCCCTAGTTGTTGAGAGGGCCAGAGGGACCTGTGTCCTTGCCCTGTGTTGTGCCCCACAGTGCTTAGGGGCCTTCATTATCTACAGAGCCCGGTATGCGGGGCTCCTGGGGTCATTGTTGTTAGAGGGGGCATCGGGGCACAATGCCAATGCCCGCCCCCTCCCCTCCTACTGTACCTACCTCGTCAGGGGCCTAGCTCATTTCCTTAGTCCCAGTGCTGGTTTGTTGGCCTAATTCCCCAGCTGCCCCGTGTGACAGATTTCAGCTGAACATTGCGCAATTCTTCTACAGGGGGCACAGTGAATGCCCGTGCCCCTCTTGGTGAATTCACAGCTGCCCAACAAGTAGTGGGCAGCAGCCACGTTTAGGCCCTAAACTCTTGCACACTCTTATTTTGCTGCCTGCGCAGCCTGCCCTGACACTGTTGGACAAAGGGCGTCTGAGTCCCACAGATGGCCAGGTGGCCTGGGGTCAGTATCTAATGTGTTTCTGCGCAAGGTGATTGCCAACTGTGTTTAGGATGATAATGGCCTAATGTGATTTTTGCGTGCAATGCCTTAATGCCTGTTTTAGACCTCTAAGTGTGTTTTAATGCTTAGGAGGTTGTTTTGCCTAGTATAGTTTATGCTGGTGAGATTATGTTTTCCTGCGTGATCTATGCCTATGGTGATTAGTGTTGCGTAGGGTGTTCCTACCTTTTACCAGTGGTTACTGGTTGTGCTCTACAAGTATTATTTTGTGTACCAAGTACTATTACTACTAAGTGCTATTTCTGACGGTGGCCGAAGTGGCCCTGTCCTGTGTATATAATCCCCTGTAAATACTGCCCAGTGCCAGTTGGCACAGTGTATCTGTGTGATTATGATCTAATGTATTTATGGTAATACAAAGGCTTTTTATATATATAACCTTGTGTGGAGTTCCTTTGTGTGGTGTGCCTAGTGTGTTGCTGCTGTGTGTGTGTGTGTTGTGCAAACGCTCTACACCTTGCCTCGAGGATACGCCCGACTGCTCGTGCCAAGCTGCCAAGGGGGTGAGCAGGGGTTATCTTGGCGTGTAACTCCCTTGCCCTGACTAGAGTGGTGGTTTCTGCCTGGCTTTGGCGCAAGCCTTAGCCAACCAGAAATCCCATTACTAACAGTGGCGATCCGCCCAACATCCATTCTCGTCTGCCACCCATTTCCCCCACCATATTACTATGGCAGGGGACCATGGCGGATAGAAAGACCGTCCGCCGCTTTTCCGCCCGTTCGACGAGTCGACACCGCCATCCATATTATGATGGGGGCAACACATGCCTTTCCGTGGCGGTGTTGCCGCCACGGAAAGGCATGCATGAATCTCTTACGGGGGCCCGTTGCGGGCCCTCAGGGACTCTGGGGGGTGGGGGGTGCACAGGGGGGTACCTATGGTACTCCCTGCATTTCAATGTACAATGTGGCAGGCACAGCATGGTGCCTGTCATGTTGTGCATTGAAATGCATGACATGCATTTTTAGCCTTGCGGCGGGCGATGCTTTCATCATCACCCGCCGCAATGTTAAATATGAGGGATGCACCCGCCATTGTGGCAGGTGCATCCTAATGGCCCCCACGGGACCCCGTCCTTATGGTGGGTGCTCCCTTTTTACGGCAGGAGCCCGCCATCCTAATGCGCCCCTTAGTTCTTCATATATCATGGTAACCTACTCATGGGTCTTTTCAGCCTGTTTGGTGTTGTGGTAGAGTTTGTGGTTTGAACATAAACTGGAGACATTACTTTATCAGGACACAAGATTACTCTATGTTTCTTTTTTTTGGACTTACATTTGTGCAGAAAGAAGCTTGGCATCACCCAGGTGGCACAGACCTCTCTTAACATATTATCAGACTTCAGAGTTCTCCTTCTCCTTCACAGTTCAGTATAGTGTTGGAACACTAATGGAATGGCTATTTCATGGACACAGTCAAATATGATTTCCATTTGGATATCTATCAAGATACCACATGGACACTTTTTTTTACATTAGTTTCCCAGTATTGCTGGAATAATTGCAACAGGAGGTGCGTGACCAATGACCGCACTTTCATTCTTCCTCATAGTTTACTTTTATAATGTTCTGTTTGTTATTAAATTGAATGTGTTGTATGCAGTTTGTGTACAATGCAGAGTCCAGCGTCGTCATTAAGGGGGCATCATTGAGGCTTACATCAACATTGGATGCGAGGGAAGGCCTGCGCCGAGGATGCATCATGCAGTGGTGGTTCCAAAGGCATTGTGAGTTGTGCCGGTGATATGGGTCTTAGCGTTGGGTCCAATCCATGCAGCAGAAGAGATACTTTGGTTCTTCTCGGGGTTGAGCCGCACAACAAAGGAGATGCTTCAATTCCCTTGGTTCACAGAGACAGATGAAGCACATTTAGCCCACTTTCTAGGGTACAAGGAACAGCTTGACAGGGTAGACTTACAGATGGCAGAGTTTAGGTGCAGATGCAAGATTGTTGGAAGCCTTTTATGTCCCCTGAGGTTTCAGATCAGGAGGCTGGCTAACTAGCCATTGGAGTCACTCTGAGTTCTGGGTTCAAGAGATGGAGGTCCACTCCCTCTCACCCATGCAAAGGGCAGCAGGTCAGCACAGCAAACCACGACCCAGCGGAAGTGCAGTCCAGTAGAATGGCAGTCCTTCCGCATCACATGAGTCCTTCTTTTTGGCAGAGTATCGGCAGGTCCAGAAGTGTACTGAGATGGTGGTGTTTGAGGTCAAGTATGTATACCCAGTTGTGCCTTTGAATTGAAGGAGAAGCGTCTAGAGGTTTCTTTTTTAAGTCCCCAAGCATCCTGCCTTCCCTACTGCTTCCAGACTAGCTAGAGGGGGTATGCAGCTTTTTGTGTGGAGGCAGGAAACAGCCTATTCAGGTGCACATGGGGCTGTGCCCAGCTTCTGCCTCCCATCCTGCCATTGATAGCCCACTCAGGCACAGTTAAGCACCATATAGTGTATCGCTGTCTAGGAGAAATAGACAAAACTCAACTGTCAGCTAAACCCAATCAAGTGACCAGTGATATCATACAGGCACTAAATGTATGAGGAAGGGACATTCCAACTTTCTAAAAGTGGCATTTTTGGAATTGCAATTTAAATCCGACTTTTCATGAGTTAGAATTTTTAAAGTGTGATTCCAGGGATACCAAAGAAGAGCTGGGCATCTCTTCCCATTTGAAAATACACTTACAAAATGTAATAAAGCCACTCCAATGTTATCCTATGGAAGAGATAGGCCTTGCAGTTGTGAAATATGAATTTAAGAGTTTTACACTAATATGTAAAAATTAAAAGTATGTATACTATGCATTAAATGTATTGCACCCTGCCTTCTGTGATGTCCAGGGAATACCCTATGGGTGATTTATATGTATTAAAAAGTAGATTCAGGGCCTGTCAAAATGTTTTTTGCCAGTTCTAACTGGCTGATTTGAGCTGAACACACACAGGCTTCACTGCCAGGCCTGAGACATGGTTAAATGGCTAGTTAAGTGGGTGGCATAATCAGTGCTGCAGGCCCACTAGTAGCATTTCGGTAGTGTCACTTTACTAAGGACTTACAAGTAAATGAAATATGCAGATTGGGTATAAGCCAATGTTACTGTTGGCCCTGGCTCTTTTTTGCAGGGTTATCTTAAAACGTTTTGCCTTTATCCTCCTATTTTTCTGACCTTCTTTTTGTTGGTGTTATGACTCTGGGGACTTTACCACTACAAACCAGTGCAAAAGTGCATATGGTCTCTTCTCTAAAACATGGTATAATTGTTTTCTCCATGATTGCCATATATGATTTACTACTAAGTCCCTAGTAGAGTGCATAGGAGTGGCCAGGGCCTATAAATAAAATGGTACTAGTGGGCCTGCAGATCTTATTGTGTCACTCACATGAGTAGCCCTGCAAACATGCCTCAGACCTGCCATTTCTTTGTCTGTTTTTGCAGTTTTAAACTGTCATTTTGATATGGGAAGGGCACCTATTTGCCAGGCCGAAACCTTTCCTTTTATTTCATAAAAGGCACCCCTATGGTAGACCCTAGGTAGCACCATGGGCCAGGTGATGTGTATTTAAAAGTTAGGTTATGTTCTGTTGTGTTTTACTTGTCCTAGTAGTGTAATACTGTTACTTTAGTTTTTACAACAACAAGGCCTATTTCTCACATAGGTTAGCATACGAGTTGCCTTGTAACATCTTCCAAGTGTATCTGCCAATTGGGAACTGATAGAAAATTGGAGTTTGGGGTCTCTGGACTTACAATGTAAAAATACCTAATTAAGTTGTTTTTCAAATTGCAGGTCCGAAAATGCACTTTTAGAAAGTTGGCATGTTCTTACTTTGCTCATTCTGGGCCTCTTCCTGTCTATGGATACATGTCTTGGTTAGGATGACATTTGGGCTGTTTGTGCATTCATTCTAGTCAATATAACAAAGCAAGGTGAGGTGAGCCTTGCATATACTGATGGCCCATCACCGGACTGATGGGTATTCTTGAGCTAGAGTGGTGGGAAGAGTTGACACTGACACCTTAGTAGGTCTGTGCCTGTCCTCACACAAAGAAGTCTCTACCCCCTGCAGTGTGTCTGGAGCTGGACTGGAAAGACCAGGGTTGGGTGCACTACAAAGACTTTCTTTTGAAATGTGCCTACTTAAAAGGCTGAAATGGGTATAAGTACTGGACCTCTGACACCATGTACTCCAAACGCTTCTGCATTGAGGACATTCTGCCGGGAAGAAGAGAGCATAGCTGTCAGGAGGGACTGCCACTTTGCTGTTTCTTTGCTGTGTTGGCCTGCTGCTTTGCTGCTCTTGTCTGCGGATATCTGACATTTTCTTTTTACATTCTGCTTCCAAGGTCCTCCAAGGGCTTGAGTTGAGCTTGCTACCTGTTGGGAAGTCTGAGGGCCATCAAAGACATCACCTGATCTTGCTACCAGCCCTTGGGGTCTTCTGCTAAGGGTCCTGTCTTGCCAAGTGGTGCCAAATCCAGTTCCGGGACCCTTGGAATTAAATAGTTTGTGCTGCAACTCAAGAAAAGCAACCCCAATACTGTCACCAACACAGCTACCTTCACCTCAGCCAAGAGCACTGCTTGTGAAGAGCACCATGCACCGCCCCAACTTACACCGCAGTCCTGGCTGCTGATGAAAGCAACCTACGGACTCCAATGCCATCATCGGTGACGCTGCCTGCACCGGAGCCGAGGGCACAACATGTGAGGAGCAAGACGCACTGCCCTGACTTACACCACAGCCTTTCCCAGCCGATGCCAGTGATTCTGCATCGACACAGTGAAGCTGAAGCCTCGCAGCTTGACCTTCGACACCTCCTTGATGTCATTCCACAGTAAGGACCTGGGGTACCACACTGGCTACCGCACCATCACCTCCCCTGCAGCAGTAAGGAACCGATGCATCACCTCCCCTTTCCGGCTGTAACCAACGCTGCACTGGCCTCCTCAACGCCTCACCTCCCCTGTGTTGTGCAACGTCTTTGTTTTCCCAACACCTTCAAGGAACTCTACCAGGGTCTGCCAACTCTGTAACCGGCCCCCGCTCCATCGATCTCAGACTGTGCTCAAGTTGGAGCTATCTTTGATTTCTAAAAGCTATACTTGTTTCAATCTTTAAAGAGTGATATCTTGATTTGTGTATGTTGTATTTTTGATGATTTGGTCTTGTTGATTCAGATAAATATTTGATATTTTCGAAACTGGTGTGGAGTCCTTTTGGTGTATTTTCACTGTGCTTGTAAGTGTGTGTTTGTGTGTGTGTACAAATACTTTACACATTGCCTCTGGGATAAGCCTGACTGCTCTGTACCAAGCTACCAAGGGGGTAATCAGGGGTTACCTTAGGTGAGTAACTTACTTACCCTGACTAGAGTGGTGGGTTCTGCCTGGCTTAGGTGCATACCCTATCCAACCAAAACCGCCATTTCTAGCAGTTACCATGTTTTAATGAGAGAGCATAATCATGTTAGCACTGGTTAGCAGACGTAATGCGCAAAGTCCTAAGGCCAGCAAAAACGAATTCAGCAAACAGTGGAGGGTAAAGCAAAAATGTTGTTGTGACCCTGCAGAGAGGGCCAGGTCCAGCAAGGACTATCAATTTACGGCTGTGTCTAGTAGCAGAAAGCTGCTGCTCACCCAGCAGTAATAGTTGCCAATGTTATACTAAAGTTCAGAAGGAGAATTCGTACAAATGAATTAGATTATTGAGAGGTAGCATACAGTGTCTCTCTGGAAATTGCAGTTGATCCTGATTAACTTACAACTGTTTCAGTCAACTTTACCAACAATGTAGGAAACATGATGTAGATGAGCTACATGCTTAGCCCCTGCTGATGAGTGCCTGATCCTTCCAGAAATATGCATTGGCCTTGGATGGTGTCTTTCCTGGTCACCTGAGCTTTTCCAAACTGGAGCAGGCCCTAGGCTCAGCACAGACATTGCAAGAGGATGATAAACATTCCTGATTTACACCGCAGGTCTTTAACGTCCACACACAAATATTTTAGTAAATTGTTTTGGCCTCACCTGCATGATCCACTTTCAGCAGGAGTAATCAATTGCTTAAATATTTTAATAATTGGAACTTAAGATATGATGTTGGTGTGGCTCAGCCAGGTGTGATATTTTCCCCCACAGCATTAAAAACAACACAAACAAGGATAACAAGCGTTGCTCTTTTGGGGAAGACAATACGGAAAAGAGAAAAGACCGCAGCAAAATATGTGTAGATCTTGCCCTGCAACATCATTTTGTAGACATGTCACATCTTGTAATTAGAGATGCTGGTGGTGTCATTTTAACTTGTGTAGTATTTGAAGTGGGTGCTGCAATAGAAAGGAAACACATGCATGACATATGACTTCATACATCTCTAGCATTACATCATGAAATTGTGTAATGCTGTGGCTTACATTTGCACATGCTGTCAAACTGCTTTAACAACTTCACTAAATGCAATGACTCCAGTAGCTGTTTAGGATTCTCAGGCATAGGATACTGGTATTTCTGTAGCGAGTACTAACCATGATGAGACAAGGACGTTTTTTGCATATGGGTGGCATGCTGCTCGTTGCCCACCCCCAGTGTTAGTGATCTAGTCATGTTAACGGGTTATGGGGCATATTAACAAGCGGCAGCGTTAATGATCGCTGACCGCTGCTAGCGTGAGTAAATCTATCGCCCGCTATCATTGGCGATAATCTCCATGTTAGCGTTGTTTTAACAATGCTTAATGCCATGGAGATAAAAATCCCAGCGATAACGGGGATTATCGCCGTTTTCAATGGAATATCGCTGGTTTTCCAGTGATATTCCATTGAAAATGACGATAACCTTGCTGATAGGGCAGGGAAATCTTAGCCATGTAATCCACCTCCCATTGGATTAAATGGCTAAGTCAGGTCACAAGCAGGCGTCAGGAAAGTAGCGTTAACTGTGGTTAGCGCTACTTTTCCTAACGCTCTGCTTGTGAGCATGCAGCTTGATAATAGGAGAAATGTTGCTGAGCGACATTTCTCCTATTATTTTGCCCTGGAACGCCCACTTTGCATCTCATTAGAGATGCAAAGCTGGGTGTTGTTGAAAAGGGCGAAAAATCAACAAAACACGCAAAAGCGGCGATAATTTCATATCGCCGCCTTGCTTCTATGCCCCTAAGATTTCACATGCTGTTTACATTTGTGTAGGGCATTTGGCAATATGTATCTTAAGCATGTTTACTGTGAAACCTCTCACATGTAGAGGTTAGCATTTGTTGTAATTTGCATTTTATCCAAAGTATCACAGGATTAGGAACTTTCATATACCAATGTATATATTATATTGACATTTCTATAGCATTTCCTCCCCCTGACTACATGCTGAAGTTGTTTTAGTAAGCTAGTGTTAGAAATGAGATCTCTGGTTGGCTAAGGCTTGCGCTAAAGCCAGACTGAGACCACCACTCTAGTCAGGGCAAAGGAGTTACACGCCAAGATAACCCCTGTTCACCCCCTTGGCAGCTTGGCACGAGTAGTCAGGCTTATCCCGGAGGCAATGTGTAAAGCGTTTGCGCAACATACACACACAGCAGCAACACACTAGGCACACCACAAAAAGGAACTCCACACAAGGTTATATATAACAATAGCCTTTGTATTGCCATAAACACATTAGATCATAATCACACAGATACACTGTGCCAACTGGCACTGGGTAGTATTTACAGGGTATTAAATACACATGACAGGGCCATGTGGGCCACTGACAGAATCAGCACTTAATAGAAATAGTAGATGTAGAACATAGACTAACTGTAGCACAAAATAACAATTGTAGAACACAACCAGTAACAACTGGTGAAAGGTAGGTACACACTACGCAATACTAATCACCTTAGGCATAGGTCACGCAGGTCAACATAAACTCCCTAGCATAAACCGTACTAGGCAAAACAACCTCCTAAGCATAACAACACATTTAGAGGTATCACGGGCATAAAGGCATTGCACATTAAGCATAAATCACATTAGGCAAACCCAAATCACCAATCACCTTGCGCAGAATCACAGTTGGTACTGACCCCAGGTCAACTGGCCTTCCATGGGGCTCAAATGCCCTGTTATATTCTTGCTTATCACTTTCCCTTTAAGTGTTCTGCTGTGGTCGCATGCCAGTGCATGAGACATAGCATGAGACATGTTTTTCTTTAAGAGTGTTCTATGTTCCAGAACTGGTTAACTAAATGTATTAACTGTTAAAGCAGAGAGAGAGAGCCTGAACTGAGATACAGATGGATGTTATCCGTGCTGCTAATAAACCTACATTTCTTTTATCTTAAATTTGACTGGATTATTACTACATGCCCTTTGTCCAAAATAGTCAGGGCGCTCTGCCTAGCAGCCAAAGCAAAGGGTGCGCAAGAGTTTTGGGCCTAAACGTGGCAGCTGCCCACTACTTGCTGGCCAGCTGTATAATGAGCCTGGGCACCTATAGATACAACTTGGGGCACTGGCACCTCCTGCGCCCTTAGTCCGTCACTGGGACTCATCCTGACAAATTGCGCACACATTGCAGCTGCCCTCTGTCACACGGTGCAGCTGGGGGAATTAGGCCAATAAACAAGCGCTGGCATTCACTTTGCCCAAGAACGTAGCAGCTGCCCTCTTGCCAGCGGGGCAGCTGTGGATAATGGCCACACAACTGAGGACCAGCCCAGACCCCTCTGGGCCCTCTTAAAGCCAGTATGCCATTGTTGGAGCCATCTAGGCTCTGGAGATCACTGTGCCCCCTAACACTGGAGTCCCGCTCTGGGACTCAAGGAGGAGAATCCAAACCTGGCCCCCACAGATGCACAACACCGCCCCACTCACCGGAGTTGTCGGGTGTCTCTTGGGATGCACTCTCTTGTCGGGAGTCTTCCAAACCCGACCCGATGGCGGCCGGACCTCAGGACTCCTCTGGATGCCAGCCAGAGCTCTCCTCTAACTGCGGTGGGGGCAGGCACCGACAATGGGCCCCGTGCCCCCTCTGCTTCTCCTGGGAGGACGGTGCTTTTCCTGTGGAGCCTCCGAGGTTCCAGGGACTTGGGAAGCACGCGGGGCTCTCCTCAGGCACCGGAGCCCTGCTCGCACCTCCCGTCACTCGCTGCTTCTCCCTGGGAACCACGGGGCTTTCCCTCATTCTCGGTGGCCCCGGGTGCAAGCACCACCTTTCTCTGTGTACAGGAGCGCAGGGTGGTATCCAGTCCGCTTCCTATTTACTTCTCCTGGGGGCAGCCAATGGCAGCGCGGCCCTCACGTCGATCCTCCAGGCTCAGGGGATGCCTCCACCAATGCCTTCTCAGCTCTTCACCATCAAGCCCCTGCGTTGCTAGGGGACGCCCAATGCTGTGGCCAATCCAGGCGTGGCGAAGCCCCTGACGTCAGCAACGTGGGCGGGAGTGGCACTCACGAAGCTCCCGGGCCGCTGGCGGTGATTTCAATATGGGGTAGGCTCCCATTACAATTGAATACAAAGTCCCTGGCGGGGTGGGCTCCCGCCAGGGGTATAAACTGTGGCGCAAGGTCCCTGGTGGGGTGGGTACCCGCTAGGGATATAAAACGAAGCACAATGCGGGGTAGCCACCCACTCTGGCGGTATCGACGTGGGGTGAGCACCCGTGCGTTAAATCAGCAAAAGCGGGGGATTCCCTATGTCGGGATTCCCTCGAAAAGGGATCGTACTTCAGCGCTGCACACCGCCAGCTCCTTCCCTGCTGCCCAGAGCAAAGCGCTCTCCCTAATAAAAGTAAAGCGTTCTCCACAATGAAAGTAAAGCGCTCTCAGGTGCTTCTCCACAAGGACCAAATACAACGCTCACAGGCTCTTGAAGTCCCAATTGCAGAAAGTAAGGCGCTCCCAGGCGCTAAAGTCCAAGAACAAGTCCTTTAGAGTGTAGGGGGGCAGAGGCTGGTCCCAGGGGCCAGCTCACAGGGTCCTCCAGCAGGGAGGCCGTCCCCAGTGGCGGTTCCTCCTGGCGCCCAGCAGCAGCAGCAGGCCCCCCTCAAGTTAGGATCCAGAGAACATTTTACATGGGGTCACAGCCCGTTTTTTTACATACATTTCCTTTGTCTAAGGCTGTAGGGCAGGGGGGGAACCAGTTACAACTGGCTCTTGAGCACTTTGTTTTGCTCAGCCCCTCTCCATGTTTACAGGACAGGCTAAGGACATCAAACGCACCCCAGGGGGCGGAGCCAGCATTGTGGAGGGAAGGCACAGCCCTATTCTGGTCCCAGGTGCAACTCCTCCCTCCCATCTACATGCAGATCTCCCCATTCACCACGGGCAGACACATCCTGACTCCTGGAGCCAGGCACACCAGCCAGCTCCTGTCAATCACAGACAGTCAATTCACATTCACTGCACACAGAAATGCCAACTTTTAGAAGTGGCACTTCTACACTAGTCACATTAAATCTGCGCACACCGTTGCTCAGCATTTAATCTCATGAGTTCGCACATACCAAACTCGCCCCTGTGCTCCTCTCACATCAGGAACTACCATGGACATACATATCCCCCATGCATTCCCATGGGAGGGCAGGGCCATCTCACCACACGCACTCAGATTGCGCACACACTTTACACTGGGACACAGTGTTAAAGTGCGCAGAAGCCAAAAACAACTAACATTAGGTCACATTTAAAAGCAAAAAGTTTAGGGGTGAACCTGCCAAAAGGGCCAAGTCCAACAGCTAGTATGCTACTCCATGCGATACTTTCAATAAAAAAGGTTTATGACAGTGATATCAAAACACATATTATACGTTTTTGTCTTGAAAATTGCCGTACAATCTTTTATATAAATGTGAAACATATGGCTACAACATTGTTACATGGGATACCCAGATTGGTCAGGCAAGCCAATCACAGAACCAGTCAGTGCCCATTTCAAGAAACTGATTTACTCAAGCCGGAAATATTTCCTCTTGTTTTATGATTGAGTGAGTGCAACACTCCTTTGCCCAAAAGCCTCTGCCTGATGCACCCCTTGTCCATTAATAGCCATTACCTCAATTATCAAGGCTGCATAAGAAAAACAGTTTGTGAGAGTTGACTTAACATTTCAATTTTTGCACTTTATGCCAAATTCATTCAGATGCAGAGTAAAACATGGCACCTAGAATATGAGCAGTTGAAGGACTTTAGTAATGTGTCCATGCTGTAGGGGAGGGTCAAACACATAAAGAGAAAGGAATTCTGCAGCAGTTGACCAATAAGAAGTAAGGAAAGGAGAGTGACTGTGAAGCCGACCAATGGTAAGTAGTCCAGACATAAGTGGTGGTGCTCCTGCCATGACAACATGTAAAGTGTTGAAGAAGCTGGGTCAACAAGTTTTGGGTGGTAAAGATTTGAAATGGAATTACTCACCAGCGGAGCAGTGGACTGGCAGCCTGAATGCACCTCCAAGATACCTTCAGCTCAAACACTCCTACATTGGACACCATTCTTCAATGTAGCATGTCATATCGAGAAGAAAAACAGCAGGAGGGCTGCAAGTCTCAAGCTGCAATACGTAAGTTGCAGGGTGTGGTCAGTAAGGTAGCCAAGGCATGTAATGCTATATGTGAATGCCTTACGGATCTCGCAACAAGAGGCTCTGTCATTGTAATTGATTTCGATGGTACACGCTGGCAGACAGAGGCTCATCCATCACTGCTTATAGACATTCAATAGAACTTTGAGGATTATGAGAAACCGGCAATGATGTAGCAAATTGTTGGTTTTGGGAGTGCCAGGTGGTAAGGAGGGATCAGATGTTCCCGTATATGTGGTGGTTTTCCTACACTCCCAGAGCTAAAAGGATGCAATTGGTCCAAAAAGGTTCAATGCGCTCACAGGGCACTCTTTGTCTTAAAACAGCCTGTGAGAGATGAATCAAAGCAGCAAGTTATTCTGGGATATTTAGGGAATTTTCTCCTGAGACAATTCATTTTCAAGAAGGGCCAGGCCTGAAGTTAAGCAGATCAGTGGAGACTTCTCATTCTTTGTCAGGCCTGACTTTTGCCATACAACTGTTGAAAGGCAATTAAACAAAGCATTTCAAGGCAAGGGGGCACAGTTGTATTTAACAAATCCTGCACACCTGAATGTGGTCTTGGAGGACCAGACATGGTTCTTCTCTTCAGAAATTAAAGCAAAATAATTTTAAATGATGACTAGAGTATAAGTGGGGGACTCCTAGGCCAGCTGGAGCTGCTCATCTATCTACTTTAGAGCCTTCATTTTCTTTATGATTTTCTTTTTTCTTTTGCGTTATGTCTTTGTTAATAAGGGAGCGGGTGGCGCCAAAAATATACTGTTAGGGGTGTTTTTACAAATTGGATAGAGGGGGTGTAAGAATAAGGTGAGTAAATGGTTAGTTTGTATTGATCTGCCCACTGGTCGGAGAGGCAGCTTTCATCTCACTCTGACCAATAAGTGGTCTGAAGGATTTTCAGGGTCGGGAGAGAAGGGAGGACGGGGGACTGGATTTTGGAAGAGATTGGGGATGGGGAAGGTGGCTGCGGTGTAGGAGTGGGTGGTGGTTTATAGGGGCCGGAAGGAGCAGTGTAAGCAGCTGGGAAGATTGTGAGGAGGGAGTAGCATATTGAAAAAAACAGAGAAGGATCAAATAAGGTTTTCTTGAATATTGGAGTAGCATGATCAAGAGAATAAATTAATGGCACTTTTTCATATACGAAATGGGTAGAATAACTATATGTTCGGTCAATGTGGGTGGTTTCAAAGTTAAGGCCAAGTGGTTGAGGGGAGGTGAGATTATTAGATCAGGGCCCCCCTATATAATATGTCAACAGGAGACACATATCCCATGGGGTACGAAGGAAATGCAGTCAAATAGGGGGAATCTTTGCTTCGACAAGTAGAGCTACTCTACTCTAAAAAAGTTCAATTTAAGAGTGTAATTAATGTCTGGAGAGTTTGGAGTGAGGTGCATAAATTAATGAAGATTGAAAACTATAACAAATATACACCTCTGTGGCGATCTCCGCTTTTCCCGCCTCTTTTTTATGATGTAATGGGAAGGCAATGGGAGCAACGTGGTCTTATTAGAATAGGGGATACGTTTTCAGCAGGGCAATTATGTTCATTTTTAGACCTGCAGTAGGACTTTGGAATAGCTTAAATATTTACAGGTAAAGGAATTTTTTAATGAGCTTAAGACAGATATTTATTCCTTGGATAAAATCCCTCTTTTAGAGGTAATTAATTGGTCTGACTGTAGGATAAAGCATATTTATTAAGTTCTATTGGACCGAACAACAGACTACCTTAAGAAGACCAAAACAAGTTGCGCTAGGAAACTAGAGGAGGGAGACACGGATCTATACATATTACTTGGATTAGCCGTTGCTAGGTTGTTAATCGCAACAAGATGGAAAGACCCAGATCCCTCATGTTTCAGGCATGGCTGAGATGATTATTGGGTCTTTTCCAATCAAGAAAATGCTCTGTATCACTGTAAGGGCAGTTAGGTTAAGAAGTGGGGATAGAAGATCTGGTCCCCCTTGTCTACGTGACTGACTGGTGACCCCAGCTATTGAGACTGGCTGGCCTCTGATTCTTAAAAAAAAAAGAAGAGTTTGTACGGATTGATGGATTTTTGCTCACTTATTCATTGATTTATCTCATGTAGGCATAAGCTTAACCATGTTGGGAGATCTGCCCTTTTCGCTTTTATATTCATTTTAGTTAATGTAGTTATGGCATTATGTATGGAATATGGGGTTACTATACATGTGTATGCTGTCCTTTGTATCCTTCTTTGTATCAGGAAAAAAATTTGGAATTTGTGGTTCAGTGACCCTTTTTGTATACAAATTCTAATGAATTTGTTCTCTATATTGTGTTTATATGTTATTGATATGAAATATGACTGTGTGCTCTTAATCTCTGGGAAAACCAATAATTGCTTTAAATGAGCCCTTCTTTATCATTCACCCTATTTTTCCTGCTCACATCCATCAGCCATGCTTTGTTTATTTACCCCTTGCCCAACCTCACACAAACTCCAGTCACTTTCCTATTAGACACTCACTTTTTGCGCTTCTCAGTTTTCTCAATTTTCTGACACCTTTTCATCCTTGCTCACTTTTTTTGACTTTGATTTAGCTTAACTTCTACACACCTAAAGATTCCTCTGCCTCCTTTCACCATTCTCTTTAACACCCTTCTCTCTTTATCTTATCCTCCCCTTAGCTAACCTCTCAAACATATAATCAAGTGTCCATTTTTCTAAAGATCTGTCCTCAGGTACCAGGTACCTCACTACCTATTTCCTTTCTATCAAAAACCATCCTTTTTCATCTTTCTTCCACAGCCACTCTTGATACAGTCTGTCTCACAAAGCCCTAGATTGTTTTATCAGGATTATCTACAAAGCAACAACCTAACTCCAGAGAGTAGAAGAACACACAAATAGTGCATAAATCTGTCCTCTTCCTCCTTATCCCTTTGTTACCCTAATCACCTGTTCACGCATCATTCCATTTCGCTAATCTGAACTCTTTCCCACCTATACCTCAAACTATCTCTCTCACTGTTTCTCATACTCACAAGCCCACACAGACTTACTTACAAACAGCATAAAAACACATGTGCACACACACACACATTCAAAAATGGAACACATCTTTGTGTCCCAAACCAATGGCACTGCAAAATATTGCTTTTAGCAGTCTGTTTTGTCTTCATTATTTTATTTCCATAATTTTACTCTTAGTCTTCCTTCTTTTTAATTCTTTGTTTGTCGAAGTTTCAAATTTACTCAGTCGCTATCCACATGAAAGGAAACAGCAATTTCCCAAGTTTCTCATGTTAAAGTTGGGCCATCCGAACCTCCATCAATAACACGTACTAAAGCCAAGTTCGTGAAACGCAGTTTATTTACACCCAATGCATTTCAAGCCGATCTGGCTCTTCATCAGGGGTTAACTGTAAAGTACAATATACATCTATGTTAATATCACATCCTTTTGTGGTGTACACTATTAAAAAAGCTCACGTAAACCCTTTGCGCCGGTGCTAATAAACTCGATTATTTTACAATCATTCCACAGTCCCACTGTGCATTTAATTTCATCTGACACCCCGTCTCTGTTTGCTTTGCATATCCCCCGTGCGTACTGCCTTTTAGAAACTCCCCTCTACTATCTGCTGTGTCTGTGCCAGAGCCTCCCTTCCTTTAATTATTTTCACTCGGTTCCGTGTGCTCGTGGTCATTTACTCGGATGAAGTTTAGAATGATATGAATGTCAGGTGTAAAATTGCAGGAGTAAATGACCACGAGCAGAGGGGAGTTTCTAAAAGGCACTACGCACGGGGGATATGCAAAGCAAACAGAGACGGGGTGTCAGATGAAATTAAATGCACAGTGGGACTGTGGAATGATTGTAAAATAATCGAGTTTATTAGCACCGGCGCAAAGGGTTTACGTGAGCTTTTTTAATAGTGTACACCACAAAAGGATGTGATATTAACATAGATGTATATTGTACTTTACAGTTAACCCCTGATGAAGAGCCAGATCGGCTTGAAATGCATTGGGTGTAAATAAACTGCGTTTCACGAACATGGCTTTAGTACGTGTTATTGATGGAGGTTCGGATGGCCCAACTTTAACATGAGAAACTTGGGAAATTGCCGTTTCCTTTCATGTGGATAGCGACTGAGTAAATTTGAAACTTGGACAAACAAAGAATTAAAAAGAAGGAAGACTAAGAGTAAAATTATGGAAATAAAATAATGAAGACAAAACAGACTGCTAAAAGCAGTATTTTGCAGTGCCATTGGTTTGGGACACAAAGATGTGTTCCATTTTTGAATGTTGTTAAGTTGAAGACGTGATGTTCGGGCTGAGCACGTTCCTATGAGCACGCAGTGTTAAACGTGGAAGAAAACTGAACTTGATGAACTTTGGAGAAATTTGCGAAAATACGTGGAGTGCAACCAACCCCCATCTTATGTTTCACACACACACACACACACACATACACATGTGAATGTTCCCACGCCCACCTGCGGATGTCTAAGTGTGCATGCATATGTTGGGTGTAATTCAGTCCTATCAATGCTATTGCACATTTTCAAATTACTGTGAGCTACCAGAGATAGATGGTGAATTGTTTGCCTGTTGTGGAAAATATCATGACCAAGTAAAATGAATGTTTCAACACATTTACTTCTGAGAAACCACTGACTTACGACAAGTTGTACACGAAGTTAATTTTAAGCATGATGAACATGAGCAAATCAAAAGCTGTGTTTTTGAGAATCATTCATCTTCTTTGTGGGGTGTGTGCCTCTGCATTCTCTGTCCCCGTCACTACTAGGTTACTTATGTTTTACATATGAAAATCATATTTTTTATATTGCCAGCTCATGTTAGTTTCCCACTTGGTGCCTGCAAACAAAATGCAAATATTATGCATGTTGTGCACACACAGTGCAATTAGCATTTTGTGCACACAAATTTCAATTTTTGCTATGGTTGGAGGCCCCATTAGCCAGCTTCAGGCCCACCAGGGTCATTTACTGAAGCCATGGTTGTCCACAGGACAAAAAAGGAAAGACTCACCTCAGGAAGGACTACGGACTCCTTCTTCTAATATCACAACAGGAAATCAATCGCAAAACTCTTGCCAAACGATTTCAAGTTGGTATTCCTCGACTGATAAATGCAGACCAGACATGGGGCATATGTACAAGGAGTTACCGCCACCATACCATCAATTTGTTGATGTTACAGTGGCTTTTTTTATCGCCTTATTTACAAGTTGCTGCTAACCTCAGTTAGCAGTAGATTTCTGGCAAAAACTTACATTTTCACGATCGCCTCTTCTGTTAGTGTGACGTAACGAAAATGAGATGCAAGGTGGGTGTTCCTGTTAAAAATTTGCAGCTAACACAACTTTTTGATATTTACAATTATTTACTGGTCCGGCGATAATTTTCCAAAAACTGCCGCTAAGGCCAGTTAGCAATTGGTTTTTAAGACCAGAAAAAAGCTGCTCTAAAAATGGAGAAAATAAATCAGTACATAAGGGAGACTAACACAGGCCCTATTTGCTTACCTAATGACGCCATGGAGGTACTACTCTTGGAGCTTGAAGCACCAAGAATACCACAACTACCACCACCACCAGTACCACCACAGAGGCAGCACCAGAGAAGAGAGCGGGTCTACCCCCAACTATCCCCTGGCGTAGCAGGCGGAGTTGCTCTATGTGGAGCTCTACGGAGTTAGCCAAAAACTCTGTGGAGCTCCACTCCGTGCCTTCCACCCCCCACAATAAATATGTTTTCTATAAAATGTACATTTAAAGTAAAATAAAAGCGCACTTATCTTACCTCAGCGTCCCAGGTTGCTCTCCTCCTCCTCGCCATAATACCGTACGTCATGCTAGGACTGATCATGTGCGCATGCGCAGTCCTACCATGACATACGTCTGACGTAGGGGATTACAGCGAGGAGGAGGAGGCCAGCCCAGATCGGCGCAATAAGGTGAGTGTGCTTTATATTTAACTTTAATTGAAAATTTTATTTCAAAAATATTTATTGCAGGGGGCGTGAGGGTCCGGGGCTGAACTCCGCTCCCCTACAGAGTCTGAAGTTTTGCAGGACCTGGAACGTGGAGTATGCAAAATTCCGCAAACTCCACTAGCAGAGCGGATTTTGTGCCCAGAGTTACCGCTAATGCATCACTCTGATAGACCTCCGGCCAGAGGATGTGATAGCCCACTACAGGCTGAAAAGGACATCCATCCTACGCATACTCACCCAGATAGCCCCTAGGCTACAAGCACCATCACAGCACAGCATGAACATCCCTCCGCAGACAAAGCTACTTGTAGTGCTATACATGTTGTCCTCTGGTAACTTCCAACCAACCACTGCCAAGTGGGAGGAGTCTCACAGTCAGCCTTCTCAAGGTTCCTCCCAACTGACTTGGATACCATCATCAGCCTGACGCCGCAGCACCTCCGCAACAGCAAAGGATTTGATGACATTGCTGGCTTTCCGCATGTGTTGGGGTCAATTGACTGCACACATGTCCACTTGTTCCCACTGCGGACACTGCACATATATACAAGAACAGGAAGCACACGCACTGCGCCGGTTCTACAGGGAGTGTAATCACCTAACCCTGACGGGAGTGGTAGGTTCTGCCTGGTTTGGGCACCACATCAGCAAGCCAGAAAGTAACCATTCCAACAGTATCCATGACAGCCAATCTCAAAGAAGTGATGGGACATTCCCTGAAGTCAGGAGACATGGATATATTGGAAAAGACAAGGGATATCTGTGTGTTCCTAAAGTGTGTTCCTAACATCGAAGCTTTAAGATGCATGAAGGATTGAAAGAAGGTGCTGAATATCCAACAATATTGCTCTCCTGAGGTCTGTTACTCTCTCGATACAGCAAAGTGAATCTGCCTTTTGGACCATCTCATTCCATTTGTCTCTCAGATCCAGCACTGGCTAATGACCGAGCTTGAATTTCTCATAATTCTGCTGCAACTCTTGCAGCTCTGAAACTTACATACGCAGCACTCATTCCTGATAAGGTTTTGGTTACTTATGAACTTGCCACAGAAGTGAAAGTACTTTATATCTACCTTTGATAGTTGTTTTTTTCCGTTGACCGTGCCATGATTTCCAAGCTAGCTGAAGAATGATGGTGAATTATCAGGACAGAATTAGAGTAAGACTGGTACTTTATCAGTAGGAAGGATTGGCAGAAGTAGTTAGAGATTTGACCCTAAGTCTCATTCTTCATGTGACTCCCAACCACAAGTTCAGTATCAAGGATCCATTGTAATAAGAAACAAGCATTGGCATAGCCAATAGGTCTCGGTTTTGGGACCTTATAAGTATTTAGTTATGCAGCACAATATCCTTTGTGCAACAACATCAACTGTTGCATGGCTAAACACTTATAAGGTTCCTAAGGCAATACCTGTTAGCTATCCCAATGCTTCTTTTCTTTGCCTCGTAACACTCCATACAGTGCTCATGGTTTCAGTTCACTCACTCCGTTCTCCCTCTCTTTTTTTTAATGCAGTTTTATATAGCGTGAACCCACCCCAATGTATGAATAAAGCACTTTATATGAGCGCCAGTTACTCTGCACAAAAACATGTTCTTTTTTGGAGGAGAAGGGAGATTAAGTAACTTGCTGAGCTGCCCAAGATCACAGCATGTTGCTCCAACGCCGAAAGAATGTTTTACGTGAGTGCCAGTTACTTTATGCAAAGGACACAGGGGCATATTATCAAGGGAGTTTATCTCCGCTTTTTTGGCTTTAAAAGCCAAGAAAGCGGAGATAAAATTATCTCCCTATTACCTAGCTGTCGCTAACACCAGTTAGCGACAGCTAGTAGGAGATAGCGACCCTCTTGGGCCCTACTTTGCATGTCAGTGATATTTATCACTAATGACATGCAAAGTGGGCTTGCCAAGATGTTAGCGACTGGAAACAGTCGCTAACATCGCTATCTCCTATTACCAACTTTTGGAGATATTCACGCTAAGCGCGAATATCTCCAAAAACTAACACCTGCCCTGAGCAGTTCTTAGCCATGTTATCCAATGGGAGGTGGATAACATGGCTAAGAGAATTAGCTCGGTAATGCATGAATATCGCTGACTTTTCAGCGATATTCATGCATTGCGGCCGATTTTTATCGCATTTGCGATAAACCTTGATAATAGCAAGGTTTATCTGCGATAATTTCTGACGATGCTTAGCGTTAAAAATTCGTTGCTAAGCATCGTTAGCGATAAATATCGCTTAACGTTGGTAATATGCCCCACATTCTTTTTGTATAAACAGGGAGATTCAATGATTTGCGCAAGATCACAGGGTGTTGTACCAACGTGAAGACTTGACTGGTTGTCTAGCTCTTTAGTCGCCAGATCTGCACGTGCAAGTCACAGAGCATCCTCTGGTGCCATCTGTTGTCTGTGAGATAAAGCTCCCATGCTTGCAAATTAAAACTCGTCTGTCCCCCATTGCATCCCAGGAACAAGTTTTAAAGCTCCACCTCGTGTGTGTGTGACTACATCATGCAGACTGTGGCGCTGCCACACCTTGTGGCTTCAGTTCCGTACTTCCGTCAGCCAAAAGGCTCACGGATTTGTAGTCCGTGCTTTTACATCCCAAGTGATGCGACCCTCTTTTACTCAGCAATACCACACATACTACAAACAAAACATTTTCTCCAGCATAACGAGAGACTTTGATGGCGTAATAAATGGCTGCTGGGTGCGCTGCAAGGTGAGAAGGAGCGCTCCCTTAAGCAAGAGGTGGCTGAATGAAAGCTGTAAATGATGCACTCTCTCCCGCAGCTGTAAACATCAAGTTGTGACTGAGATGTGCGCTACTAGTAGCATTGGAAAACAAGCATTTACAATGCAACGGTCTCGCCTTTGCCAAAGTTAGAGCTATTGGCATTGTAAATGCCAACATTTTTATGTATGTGTTGGGTTTGAAAGAAGATAAATAAATGGCATTGTCATTTACAATGTCAATAGCTTAATCTCTCGCAAATGCGAGTCCTATTGGATTTGCACCCCCACACACACACACACAGAGCCCCACACACAGAGCCCCCCATACACACAGAGCCCCCCCACACACACAGAGCCCCCCCACACATAGAGCCCCCCCCACACACACAGAGCCCCCCCCACACACACACACAGAGCCCCCCATACACACACACACCCAGAGAGCCACACACAAAGAGCCCCCCCACACACAGAGCCCCCACACACTCACAGAGCCCCCCACACACACACATAGAGCTCCCCCCACACACACACACAGAGCTCCCCCACACACAGAGAGAGCCCCCCACACACACACAAGAGAGCCCCCCACACACACACAGAGAGCCCCCCACACACACAGAGCCCCCCATACACAGAGAGCCCCCCACACACACAGAGAGCTCCCCCCCACACACAAACACACAGAGCTCCCCCCACACACACATAGAGAGCTCCCCCCACACACAGAGAGCTCCCCCCACACACACAGAGAGCTCCCCCACACACACACAAGAGAGACCCCCCCACACACACAGAGAGCCCCACACACAAACACACAGAGCCCCCCACACACACAGAGCCCCCCCACACACACAGAGACACAGAGAGCCACACACACACACAGACAATCAGTGAACCCCTGAAGCCCAATGCTACTTAAATAAAGTATTTCCTTTTATATTAACTAAAGGTCACTGATAACTTGTCCCCTTAACGCAACAGTTTCTCACGTATAAGCGTATCAGACAGCAGGAGTTACTACGGCATAATGACATCGGAAGGATGACAGGCCGAGTTGGCCTTACCTGAATTCGAAGGTGTAAGTGCAGATCACACGTAAATCAGGAGCATGAGTTTACTCAATCACCCACTTTATTTAAATGACTGACAAATTGGCAGCTCTTTTCCAGCTGTCCCTCAGAGGAGGTAATTGTCATCAGCAAAAGGCTTCAGGGAAAAATATCCCGCGATTTAACGTACCAAATAATGGTGGAGGTAGGGGGTGTGGAGAAAAACGCACACGATTGTTTCAGGTGCATCACCGTTATGCTCAAACATTTTCACGTTAATTTCATACTAAGCAACGTTTAACAGCAGTACGTAGCTCACAAACTCCGAGCGAAGCTGGTTTCTAAGCGCTTTCCGCATTCTCCCTTCAATAGGCAATAAAACTGCTGATGGCACCACTATTAATTGACGGGAATCACACAATGTGCCTAGAATCCAAGACAAAAACTGAGATCTTCCTTGTCGCATTTATAGATACCCAGAAAGCCCATTGCCAACGACACCCTAAAACAGTTTTCTTGAAGGAGGGGTGAGAACAAAATTACCAAAGAAATCTCACCAGCACTTTGGACGGAGTTACCGTTCGTTCAGTGTGAGGTGCAGCTAGCAGGGAGCTGTAATGTATGAGCGTGGGAGCAGTAGGGGGGGCGGGGGCTCTGGCGTCGGCCTGTCGTGCCTTGAGGTGCAGCCCCGTGTTTATCTGTGCAGTTTAAAACTGCGGCAAGGTCCCGTGGCACACCACAACTTTGTACTGGAGCATGGGGTACAGTTATCTAATATCAACAAACACCGAGCAGAGCGGGGAGAGCGGAGACAGAAGACAGAGGAAGACGCAGAGAACAGAAGAGGGTCGGCAAAAAATAAACAAAATTTATCAGCAAGGAGGGTGCAGAAAGCGACAGTGTTGAACAAACACACAATTTATTAGTGTGTTTTTCATACAAGAGGGGCCCGTTGCCTCTCCTGACGTCAGAGAGATTCACAAATAGAGACAGTTCTTGAACACACAGGTTGCCAAATAACTTTAACAGTAATGAAATTCCCTGGGAGGCTGTGCTGAGCTGTCCTTCCTGCCTCCGGCGGGCGCTCCGTCCACACACTGAGAGCCTCCCTCAGTCAAGATGATGGACTAGCGGCTTCAAATGAAGAGTTAGAGCCAGAGGCTATCTTAGCTCAGGGGCAGGGGCGGCTCTGAAGTTTGTCGTCATTGCACAGAATACAGTGGTAAATACAATATTTCACAGGGAACTGTGAAATATGGATTTTATTGTCATGACAGCCGTCAAATCACTCTGCAGAGATTTACACCTGACAGGGCTACTAGAATTAAAAAGTCAGGTTACCATATGGAGAAAATAAATTGCAAACTAAACAACGCATTCTCTTTGTTTAAACCATTTGAGCTCGAAACATTTGTGAAATCCGCAAAATATGTGTCAAATACAGTAAATCCATACCAATACTGTAATTGCAGCAGCCACAAAATCGCATACATCAAACTGCTTTCACCGCTGTTTTAGCAACAATTTATGTAAGGTAAACAAAACCTAAACATTCTAATTCCTGTTATTAGCCTTTGGTAACTATACTTTGAGGAAAGTGGATTTCTCTGGTTAACTACCCCAAAATACACAAGTAATACAAAAAGTCAGTAACGGATAACATGTTACATCGTGCTAAACTTGTACTGCCATTTCAGGGGTATTGTGACATTTACAAACCACTAAGCCTTGGGATTTAAAATGTTAACCTGAAGCCCTTGGTGCAATACTGCAAGTTATATATCATCTTCCTCCACAGGGATACCTCAGGCTCCCACCCGTCTCCGGATGCGGCCTAGATAGTTGTATACACTAATATGCATTTTTGCCCTTAACATCGAAGTACTCCTAAACAAACAAGTCCTTTGTCGGGTCCAAACTGACAGGCCTTGCTTTATAGTTGACAGCACTTTGTATGGTGCGTTTTGAGTAAATGTTTTTAAAAGGAAAGGGTAAGATACATATAAGCGAATGGAAATGACGTGGAATAAAAATACCAGAATTGCTGAAAGGCGCCTATGTAATTTCCCTATACGTCTGCATTCGGAGGCATCGACATATCAACCAACGTCTTCAAGTGCTATCGCCCCAACTCCCTAAGACGGACCAAGTTCGATCGCCAGTGATTTATTGTCTTTATTTTCCCAACATACATTTCATGCACTTCACTTCAAGCACAGTCTCGATAGAGCATAGCAGAGCCGAGCCTCTCCCAGCCGTGACCTAACCCTCTCCCCAACCAGCGGCCCAAATCTCCTCAAAAGAGCTCTACACTCACTTCGGTCCACAAAATAAGCTTCAAAATGTTCGTGGTCCTCCTGCGGACCCTGGGAGGTAGCGCTGGAAGCTGTAGCCCTGAAGCGCCTCTCAAACCACCAACCTCAATCCACGGAAGACATGGCAATGATGTCATAGAGGCGCTCCCTCCGCCGCGGACCATAGAGATGGCCAGCGAGACGAGAAATAGGTGTAGCATGGAAGAGCACTCAGACGGCCATGTCGAAGCTGTGCCGCATACGGATTTCAGAAGGAATGATGCAAGACCGACAGGGGAAATAGGTTCAGAACCTAGTAGCAAAGCAACAGGAGTGGACCGCTTTAGAAAATCATTGAAAATAAGAACTCATTCGTTAGACTAAAAATGAGCTCTTCAAACGTAGTCATTCTTTTTGATTTTGTAAAGGATAAAGTGGATTGATTAGCGTGGTTATTTTACCGATACAGTATTGTTTTTAATAAATATTGTTAATTGTGATATGACGCATCACCACTGAAGATGGTTACTTCATGTACACGTAAATAAAGGGACTCGGCACCGGGAAGAGGCGAGCGCTGTGACCCTGCGAAGCCAGGAGGCCATTTTGAAACGCACCTGTTTACTTTTCGCTTTTGTTTATAACAGTGCGCAGCCGCAAGTCACTTGTGTACTGTGACTTCAAATAATATAATTCGATGATACTGGAAAATTTCATTTTTATTATCTGCAATGTTTTTAATTCTGTCACGGTCAGAAAGACGAGAGTTTATTTTCTCTTTACTCCCATAGTCAGCACTATTAATAAAAGTTAACAAGGTCATTTTAAGATTCGGGGGCGTGTTTTTCGTGCTCTCCCCTTCCCATTGGCTGGAAGGTAAAAATCCAGCCAATGGGAAGAGGAGAGGACGGGACCTAAAAAAAGACCCAGAAACGCCCCCGAATCGCGTTGTGACGGGGGAAAGAGTGATTGACAACCATGTCTTCCAATGGCTAGCCTCCATTTATGGAGCTAGCCAATGGAAGAAGGGGCGGGTACAAGTCCCCAATACTTGGATAACATAACATTTTGCCTGCGCAAGCACTGCTGCGCAGTGCTACGGCCAGGCGAAACCTAAAAAGACGGCTTGACGTTGAAGAGCGAGAGGAAATGAGGCATGTACACATTGGATGGCGAGGAGGGAGAAACAGACAGGATGGATTGGATGGGAAAAGAACACTAAATAGACGAGGCATGCGGAGGAGCAGGAGACACGTGGATGGGGGTGGGGAGACTGGATCTGGGGGCAGAATGAAACTGGAGAGACAGACATGGGAGGGGAAGAAGATGGATACGCAGAAAACTTAAGAAAACAGAGTGAAAACTATGGAGATACGGTAAAACTGGAGAGGCTAGAGGTGGTCACAGCAGACACAAATATACAGATGGAGGTGAGGCGAGAGGAAGAAACCCTAGGAAGCTGGGGATGCAGACATTTAGAAGGACACGGACAGGCCATGCGTGGGAGAGAAGGCAAAGTGATCGATAAGGGGACACTTGAGAGACACATAGGGAGGACTGAGAGAAATAGTGGTGGGGAAAGACGAAGAGAATACATGTGGGGAAACAAGCTTTGAAGAGACACACGAAAGGGAAAGAGAAAAAGACACGCGGCCGTGAGACGCGCTCTGTGGGTGGGGAGGGGATGGGGCTAGCAACACAGAGAAGCAGAGCGAGGTGCGTGCAGGAGGTGGAGAAGCATGCTGTAAGGCTTAATGAGCCAAGAAAGAAAGGCAGATGGTGGCTGCGCGTGTGCACACGCGCGTAACCGCAAGCTTGAGGCTAGCAAAAGCCTCTGGTAGCACTTTGAAAAGACACTAACTAAATGTCTTGCAGTGCTACACATGAGCTAGCACAAGCAAGACCTAAAAAAAGAGTTTCCAACAATTAGTGCTGATGAGATACAACTGGTATGTTACAAGCAGATTTATTCATTGTATCAGAGAGGGTCATACATAGTATCAGCTGTAGGATCTATTCAATGTATCAGGTAGGGTCATGCATAGTATCAGCCGTAGGAGATATACTCTTCATCAGAGAGGATCGGGTGTGGACACGTTGCGGTCAGTTCTGGGGCCTGTGAGGAAGAAACAAAAGAGAGCATGAAGACACTTCACAGCCTAGGTTTGGGGGTTTTCAGGTGCTTAGAACAACATTATATGGTGCATATATTATTTAGCAATTAATAAACCATATTGTGATAGGAAGGCCCTGATGTACCCTCTTAACACCATATGCCTGCCGGTATGGAATTTGTTAAATTCAGGACTTTAGGTCCTTGTAGGCTGAGTGGAAGCGAGGGGGGAGTATAGACAATATATACACCGTTCCATGTCTTCAGACTCTACTGTTACAAAGTGCGACTTGGAGTGCTTGCTTAATTAGACAGCTCAATCAATCAGAATCTTATATAGTTCAACTACTCACTTGTGAGGGTCTCAGGGAGCTGGGTGGGGGGTGTTAAGGCTCCGATTCAGTCAAAGAGCTAGGTAGTGAGTTTGTTCCTAAATTGTGGCAGCAATGGTGATTGCCTGAGGTGAAGACGTAGGGAGTTCTAGGTCTTCACAGTGAGGTAGAAGGGTCTTCCTCCAGCCGTGGTCTTGTGAATCCGTGGGATGGTGGCCTGGGCCAGTTGAGTGGAGCGGAGATGTCTTGTGGGACTGTAGAAGGAGAGACTGTGCTTAAAGTACACAGGTCCAGCATTTTCAAGGGCTTTGTATGTGTGCATGAGAAGCTTAAAGGTGATTCTCTTGTTGACAGGTAGCCAGTGAAGGTCTATCAGGTGGCTGGTGATGTAGTTGCGGTGCAAATGTTTAAGATGATTCTGGCAGAGGCGTTCTGGATGGTCTGCAGTTCTTTTTAGAGTTTCTGGGTGGGCCTGGCATAGAGTACATTGCCATTGTTGAGTCTGCTCCTGACGAGTGCTCGTTGTGGTTCCACTTGAAGATCTTACAAAGGAGGAGGAGCATGTGGAAGCAGGAAGACAAGACTGCATTGATTTGGTGGTTATTTGAGAGTGAGGAGTCCAGGATGATGCTGAGGATTTGTGCGTAGTCCGTGGGAGTGGTGGGTATTCTGAGTGCCGCTGGCCACCAAGTGTCATACCAGGTGGTGGGAGAGGAAGGAGCACAGCATGAGGACTACTGTCTTGTCTGAGTTAAGCTTGAGGCAACTGTTCTTCTTCCAGGTGGGTACTGCCTTCATTCCGTCATAGAAATTGCTCTTGGCGGCTGTGGGTTCGTCTGTGAGGAAGAGAATCAGCTGGGTGTCGTCGGCGTATGAGACAATGTTGAGCCTGTGGCTTCTGATGATGGCTGCAAGCGGGGCCATGCAGATGTGGGAGAGGGTGGGGCTCAGGTAGGATCCCTGAGGCACTCCACAGCTGATCTCTAATGGGTTCTGATTTGAACAGTGGAAGTCTGACTCTCTGTGTCTGGCCGGTGGGGAAGGAGCGGATTCATTCTAGAGCTTTGTTGCGGAGGCTGGTGTTGTGGAGTCTTGCGCAGTGGGTTTGGTAGGAGACGGTGTTGCAAGAAGCTGACAGGTGCAGAAGGGTGAGGGCCGCAGCCTTGCCGCAGCCGAGGAAGTTGTGGTGTGGTTGCTTTTGAAGCCTGAATGGGAGAGGTACAGGATGTTTTTTGTTTTGACGAACTGAGAGAGCTAGGCGTTGATGGCTTTCTTAGTGACTTTGGCTGCGAAGGGGAGCAGAGAGATGGCCCTGCCATTCCTGACGTCCGTCGGGTCTGGAGAAGGTTTCTTCAGCAGGGGGTTGATCTCTGCATGCCTCCCATCTCCAGGGAAAGTTGCGGACTTGTTGGAGCAGTTGATTATGTGGCAGAGTTCAGATGCAAATAAGGTGCTGGCTCTTTTGAAGATGTGGTGAGGGCAGGGATCCGAGGTGGATCTGGAATGGATGCTCTTCATCTTCCTGGAGGAGTCATCTTAGGTGAGGGTAGTCCAGTTGGTCACGGTCTGCTGGGGGCTGTAGCCATTGGGTACTGTGGTTGCAGGTGGGATGGGTGGTTCTTGGGTTGCAAGCTGTCATAGATCTCCTTGATCTTGCAGAGGAAGAAGGTGGTGAGGTTGTCACAGAGGTTTGGAGACATATCTCAATGCTGGGTTTAGTGAATTCTTTGACCACAATGAAGAGTTCTTTGTTGTTGTGTGTGTTAGTGCTGATGGGTTCCTCAAAGGCTGCTTTCTTTGTTGCTCTGATGAGGTGGTCATTTGTGGTGACTGCAGACATGAAGGTGGCGTGCTCTACTGTGGTTTTGCTCCTCCTCCATCTTTTCTTGAGCTGTCTGAAGGTACTCCTGGACTCTTAGTGGGCGAGTGAGAACCAGCTAGCTGTCTTGGAGGGCTGCTTGCCTGAGGGTTTCTTAAGGAGGGCCAGTGTGACGGCACAGTTGGAGATTTAACGGTGGAGGTTGTATGCTGAGGTGTTAGCGTTTGTGGATGTCTGTGGTGGGGAAGCTGGTGAGCTGGTCTTCTGTGACTTAGTTCCAGCTTCTGCGAGGATTGCGGTAGGTATGTGGTGTACAATAGGTTTGGTGATGGAGAAGTGGACTCAGTGCTGGTCAGTCCGGTGTGGCTCGGAGGTGTGGCTGATGAAGATGTTGTTGGTTGCGCAGAATATGGGATCAAGCGTATCACCTGCTGCATGATTTGTTGTTGTGACCAGTTGTGTAAGTCCAGTGGTGGCGTGGTCTCCTGTAGGGAAGAGGTGTTCCAGTCTTTGAGGTTGTCCAGGTGGAAATTGAGATCACCAAGGAGGATGTAGTCCGTTAAGGTGAGAGCATGGTGACCGATGAAGTCAGCTATGGCTTCACTGAAGGGAGGGGTGTAGTCCAGGAGGTCTGTAGACGAGGGTGTAGTGGAGGGTGGAATTAAGGTTGGTTTGTTTCTTTTCTGGAAGTGGAGTTGGTCCATGTGGCGTGAGTGGTAGTTGGAGCTGGTTGCGAGGCGGAGGGTGTCTTTGTGTACAATTGCAATACCTCCTCCTGGTCAGTTGACACAGTCCTTGTGGATGATTTTGTATCCTTCATCTTGTCTGACAGCTTGTTCTTTTTCAATTGCTCCTTCCCAGGAGTTTGAGAGGATACTGTAACCTGGACGTTCTCAAATATGTTACCTGATTATGCCCTGCATGTGCCATGAGAGCATTTCTAATTTGTGGGGTTTTATTTGGATCTCATGCTCAATAAAACTCCTGAAGGAGTCTATATTTCCCTCCATTATAGGTTAAGGTCCTTAGATGGGCATAATATTTAGAACACAACCTGTGACCACAAGGACCCCAACCAGGTGATGGGTTCATGTGCTTCTCTTCTATGATATCTGATGCTGTGGGTGAGGGTTAAAACCCCTCAATATTACTGAGTTCTTTGTCTTCCTCTTGGGAGGCAGCCTGAAGCTGCTGCATTCTCCTGCTTCCAGCAGCTCCTGATCGTGCATACAGTTACTCAGGTCTTGTCTACGAAGACCACGCTGCTGGTACCTCAGCATACCTCACTTTCTGGAAGTGATCTCAGTTTATTAAAACCACCCTATGCAAGTTTAACTTCCATCCTCAAAATCCACATTCCTGCTACAGATACTAGGGGCAGATCCTTTTTAAACGTTATTTTCATTGTCTGCTGCAAGTTACCCCTTTCTCTGCATATGGGATGACTTTGTGTGGTTTTGAAACACTTTACTGCTGGCTAGTTTTCAAGCAATGAGGTATGCACAACATGTCTTATGCCTGTGAAATTAGATGTAAAAGGGAAATACATATATTATATAGTATATATCCTCTATACATGCAAAGGATATTATTCTAGATATTGATTAAAAAAATGTTCCTCGTTGTAGTCAATGGTGTAACAAAGGGGGGTGGTGACCCTGTAAGGCACCATGAGGGGCCCCATGCCCAGCCCCCAGCTCCCCATGTTCAAGTTCCTAATCACTGCAACCAAAGCCGGCTGAGTCAAAAGTCATTTCTGTGACACTGTTATCTTCAAAGAGACCAACATGCAGAGTGGCCGCAGGGCGTACTAGTAACAGTTTCTTGTGTTATTAATATACAAAATGGGAGTTGTGGGGGTGGCCGTGAGTGTTAGGCAGATCATACTAGAAATAGTTTCTTGTGTTATTAATATACAAAATGGGAGTTGTGGGGGTGGCCGTGAATTTTGCTGAAATCATATACTTTAATCAATGGAGCCCTTAACACCTTTGCTTTGGTGTGAATTCCGCCACAGTGCTGGGACATTCCAATCTCAGGCATGGCTCGGACGGCCCCCGGACATCATGTGCACACGCCCTCCGTGACTCATGACGGCGGGGGGGCCGTCATGAGCACTGGAGAGGTTAATAGAAGAGTCTTTAGGGAGTTACTTTGTAAGGAATGTGCAGATGGACGCACAATCCATTCAACGAGATGTGAAGAGTAAACTCACTGACTAACTATTGTTATACATCATTGGACAACTTGAGGGGTCTCTTGCTGTTGTCATCTTCACTGTCCATACCGCTTAATTAAAACTAGATTTCTCCTTATTAACTTCCTTGTTCTATTTTGTGAGTGAGTGAGTGAGTGAGTGAGTGAGTGAGTGATGATATTTATAAAGCGCACTAATGCTGAGGCGTCTTGGCGCTATGCAGGGTAACTGACGGAAAGTGCTGGCAACTGTCCTATCGAGTGAAAAGCTACGTCTTAACTTCCTTCCTGAACCGCATGTGGTTGGAGATTTGTCTTAACTGTTGTGGTAGTGAGTTCCAAAGCCTTGAGGCCAGGTGGGAGAAGCTCTTCCCTCCCCAACGTCGTCTATTAAACTTGGAAACCATATCCAGCCCATGAGAGTCAGACCTCAAAAGTCGGGTTGGCATGTACCTCGTAACTAGGAGTTGAAGATCAGAGGCCCCTGCTCCCGCCAGAGCTTTATGGACTAGACATAGCGCTTTAAAGTCAATCCGCCTCGGAACTGGAAGCCAGTGTAACTGTTTGATGGCCTGTGAGGTGGAATGATATTTGGGCAAGCGGAGGAGCAATCTGGCAGCGGCATTCTGAATTGATTGCAACTTGGCCAATTGGGCACACCCTGCTCCTAGGTAGAGGGCATTGCCCTAGTCTATTCTAGACAGGATAGTGGCAATGATAACCGTTTTCCTAAGATTGTAGGGAATGAACGGCAAGATATTTCTCAGCCCTTTGAGCACAAAGAAGCAGGCAGACACCACCTGGTTCACCTGTGGTAACCATGCCAGATCTTTGTCAAAGATGAACCCTAGGTTCCTCGCTTACGCCACTGGAACCGTACAAGCTCCTGCTGCTGTGGGCCACCAGTTGTGGGTCCAGATGGCCACTTTCTGTCCAAACTCAAGGACTTCTGTCTTCTCTGTATTCAATTTCAAGAAGTTCAGGTTCATCCACTTCATGACTTCTGACATACAGCCGGCGAACTCGGCAGCCTTGGAGTCTACAGAGTGTGACACAGAGACAAACAGCTGAGTGTCGTCAGCGTATGACACCAGCTTAAAGCCCAGATTCTTTATTATCTTGGCCAGAGGGGCAACGTAAATATTAAACAGGGTAGGAGATAGCGCCGAACCCTGGGGAACTCCTCCAGGAAGTGTAAAATTATCAGAATGATGGCCATTCCAATATATGACTTGCTCCCTGTCAGACAGAAAGGAGGAGAGGAGAGCTAGCGCTAGGCCTTTGACCCCGATATCCTGCAGCCCCTGGATAAGTATCTCATGTTTTACGGTGTCAAAGGCCGCTGTGAGATCCAGCAGCACCAGTGTGACCCTGCCTCCCTCATCCATCCCCATCCGGATTTCCTCAGCTGCCATCAGCAAGGCAGTCTCCGTGGAGTGATTCACACGGAAGCCGTGTTGAGTGCTGTTGAGGAGGTGCCATGTCTCAAGATAGTTGGATAGCTCCCCATTCATGGCTTTCTCCGCTAGCTTGGCTGGCAGCAGCAGGCAGGAGATGGGGCGGTAGTTCTTCTCATCAGAGGGATCTAGCTTGGGTTTCTTTAACAGAGGCCGAATACAGGCCTTTTTCCAAGCTAGTGGAAAAACTCCCGAGCTCAGGACCTGGTTGAGAACCGGTAGTAGTAGGGCACTTATTTCTACAGGTGCCAAATTTTGTAATTCTTACAGAACAATAGTATACTTGGCGGGATGATCCCCACACAGAACTGGAGCAGAAACACTGTTTAATGGCATGACCTAGGTGCTACATGGTCTGTGTTCAAATCCCAGCTACCAGTTCACCAAATTGTGTGATCCTGGCAACATTAATGGACCTCACTGTACATTTATTTAGTTGTCTGTGAAAACTGTGAATGCCTAAAAGTTATTCAGGTTGAGGCACTTAGGGCATAAATACCAGTCACATCTTGCTAAAAGCAGATGAGCAAGACTCTTTTCATGAGAATTGGCAGCAGTGGGTACACCATTACAAAATATTTGGAGAAAATGGGAGAAGTTCATACATTTTAAAACTTAGGAGCATATTGCCAAGGGGGGCGATAGGCAATTGTCGCCAATTTAGTGGCTGTTTTCGGCCGCTAAGTGGCGATAATTCAATCGCCCTATTAGCAAGCTGTCGCTAACTGATGTTAGCGACAGCTTTTAGGCGATAGCGAGCGGTTTGGGGCCCGCTTTGCATGTCAGCGATGTTTATCGCTAATGACATGCAAGGTGGGCGTACCCAACCAGTTAGTGACTGAAAGCAGTCACTAACGTCGCTATCGCTATCGCCTATTAGCAAGGCAGGCGTAGCATTGGAAATATTTGCGCGAATATCTCCAAATACTAACACCTGCCCAGACCAGTTCTTAGCCATGTTATCCAATAGGAGGGGGATAACATGGCTAAGAGCATTTTGTGAATATCGCTGTATTCTCAGCGATATTCACGCATTTCGCCGCTATCGCTGGATATTTTAGCACAATGGAGAAAAATGTTGCTAATAGCATGTTTTCTCCGCTAACTTTTTCAGCGATAGGCAGCAATAAAAAAAATCGTCGCTAAGCCTATTTAGCGATAAATAACGCTACTTGTTGGTAATATGCCCCAGAGTTTTTCAACAAAATTAGTTAGTAATAGTTGGAAGCAGCACTGTCTGGGTGACTGAAGGGGTACCTCAGCCAGGCAGAATGCACCGCTCTCGTCAAGGGCAGGTGATCCCACACACTGTAAAATCCATGCTCACCCTTGGGTTCATTGGCACTGAGCAGTCAGGAATCCCACAGAAACAATGTGTAAAGCAAGAGCACTTCATGCAAATACAATAAATGTTGTGCACATCACAAAAGAGAGACTTCACACTTGACGTTGTCATGTAGTTCCTACTAATCTGTAGGATTTGAACATTTGTTGGACAGCATAAACTTTGGGCTAGGTTCATAGACTGATGGCGGGTACTCCCTCAGGATATGTTGGCCTAGAGCCCAGCTGGCTCACATTGCCACCACCAGCTCCCCTAACCTCACCAGGGAGAGAATGGTTTCTAGAAACCACTGAACATGACAACTCTGACCCCTAAGGGATCACGAAAACAGATCAGAATCTTTAGCTCAGTCACTCGTGCTTCCTTCTTCGTTGAGAAATATACAGAGAATACTCAGTGGGATGTTTTCAATATATTTGTTGAACTAACGTTATTCTAGTATAGAGTACATGTGCTGTGATAATCAGTAAACAGAAGCCGATTAAGGTGATTACAGGCACCAAAAGAGTCAAAAGCGGACACAGTTCTACCATGGTGCTAATACAGTGTATAAATGGCATATAATATAAGATAGTAATCAGTTATATTCCTACCAATAAAACCCTACTCTGTGTATGTCTAGAGTGTATGTAGGTGTAGATGTAGAGCCAAGAGTCACCCCAAAGTAAAGTCCACATTTGTAAAGCGCACAATCACCCGTAAGGGTCTCTAGGCGCTGGGGGGCCGTCGGGAAGATTAAGCGAGCTATTGCCCAGAGTCACATGGGGCTGGACTAACCTGCCGCCGGAGCCGGGGATCGAACCGTGGTCCCCAGATTCCAGCGTCAGTCGCCCTGGCCGCGGCGCCACACCTCTTCCCGCAAGGGATGACCCGACCCCGTTACAGCTGATTAGCCAGAAACCGGTCCTGGGATGCTTATTTCTGGTCCAGGGAAGACATGGCTTGGCAGTTCGGGCTGGACTGTTCCCATGAGCCACAGGGTCAGACTGATTTGCATATGGCCATGTCTGAACTGGGGTGACGGAGTGAGCTAAAGAATGATGATGGATTAAACCAAGATCAGTTGACTGGGGGTGAGTGCTTGCAATGTTCAACACTTCGTCCATCATACCCATTGGTTTTGCTCTGACCCCATTACTTGGCAGGAGAGAATGTAGGACCCCATCCTGGTCAAGAACTGAACTCCCCTCACGGAGATGTCAAACCGCTGTGTGGTGAAGTCTCAGCATGCAGGGACAGTCATTGTCAGCTGAAGTGCCTCCTCTGCCCACCCTCTGGGATGCTTATTAATTATAGTTAAAAAAATCCCTGTGATGTATGCATAGATTAGCAATGTTATGGATAGGAGATAACCCTGTTGTCTCGTGGATGAAGATAGGATGACATTCGTACATTGTGCGTAAAAGGCCTTGTACTCATTATAACTCATTATAATGTTTTCTGAAGCCAATTGTGTAAGCAAAGTAGTCTCAGAGAACTAATCCAACATTGTCGCACATATGAATATGTGCAAAAGGTTATAGCAAATAATGTTTCTGTGCAAAAGAGGGTAATGTAAGGTAATGTGCAGGGTAGCTACATGGCCCTAACACGGGCGTATAGCACAATCTCCTCATACTAAAGGTCGCCAGTAGGTTGTTATAGTTGATACCTTGTTTCTATTCTAAAAGCATTTTTTGTTTTCCCAATAACTTTGGCGCCGGTTGACGAATCTTCGTGACATTTTTAAAACTTATGGCCTGCTTCGGTCAGCTCCTATCTTAAAAGTTTCGAGGTGAATTCCCAAGCAGGGGCTGAGAAAAAAGGGGGGTCCCAAAACGTGTTTTCTCCATGTTATTTCCCATAGGAAACTTTAGACACGACTACAGCCCGAACTGCTGAACGGAATAACACCAAATTTGGCAAAAGGGTAGTGCTTTGTTCAGAAAGCACTCTTTTTTCTAAATGGTGTAAATCCTTCAATAGTTGCTCAGAGAATCAAAAAATAGAGGTAGGAAAATGCATTTCCCATAGGAAACTTTAGACACGACTACAGCTGGAACACCAAATTTGGCAAAAAGGTAGGGTTTGCTCCAGAAAGCATACTTTTTTAAATGGTGTAAATCCATTTAGTAGTTGCTGAGAAAAAAAATACAAGTTTCGATATTTAGGGGCACGGAGGATTCGCGCACCCTCCCAATCACGAGCTTGATTCTAATTGGCTGTCAAAACTCCAAACCAGGAAGTGTTGGCAGCCATCTTGTGCCTTGGTAACCGAGGCACAAGAAAACAGAAAAAGAAACACAAAAAAAAGAAAAGAATGCAGAGTAAAACACCCTGACCCCCTAGGCCTGCTCAGGGGGTCCCACAAGGACCCCCAGTGCCCAAAAAAGCATTTACAAAAAAAGTAAATATCATCCGAATTCGTGCTGGTTGTGCGAATCCGGCCAAAAATACAAAAAACTAAGCGCGGGCTCCTGCGCTTTGTTTAATTAAGCCCCTGGGTGGGCCAGGTCCCAGAGGCATGCAGAAATATAATTGCAGGGGCCCAGGATGACCCCCAAGCCCCGGGGACCGCCATCCCGGGGCTTTCATTATTTATTTGAGGGGAGCACACTTCCCCCTGCTGCCATGGGGACCGCCACCCCCATGGCTTCCTTTAAAAAAAAATATATACCTGCCCCCCCACAGCCCCGGGGACTGCCACCTCCCCGGGGCACTTTAATGCAAATATCGGGGTCCGTTACGGACTCCTGAGCCCCAGGGACCACCACCTCCCCAGGACTGTGCATAGGTTGGGAGGCGGGCCTGGAGCCCTTCATGCCCCTGGGGACCGCCACCCCCAGGGCCGGCTCCTACAGTTACCTGGGGTGCCCACCCCGGGATACTGCAGTTTACTGTGGCAGGGCGGGAGCCTCGCGGCTCCCGCCCTGCCGTAGTAGACTGTGGTTTGGATTTTGGAAGAGAGAGCAGGTTGCCTGAATCCAAACCAGATTGCTTTTCTACACGGGGAGCTGCCTGTTAGCAGCTCCCAATGTGGAAAAGCAATGCAGGATCCCGCTGGGAAAATTACCCCGTTATATTCATTTGAGATGTCATCAGTAATGTCATGAGTGATATCACTGACCATGTCATGAGTCATGTAATATGTGACGTCATCAGCAGTGCATTGCGGGCGCACGAGTTATAGTTAACTATAATGGGGGGATTTTAATGCTTTTGTATGAGTGAAATGAACAGCTAACTATAACATGTGTGAAACCATGGTTTTTCAGTGAATTTCTCAGGTTTTTTAAATGCTAATTTTTAACTATAATGTGTGTGAAACCTATGGTTTTTTCAGTGAATTTCAAAGGTTTTGTAAATGATAGTTTTTAAATGTATTAATTGTTATATTTTCTTTACACTGATTTACTGCATTATTTTAAATTATTTATTTTAAGATATTTTATTTTTTAAATTACATTACATATTTGTTTATATAATTTGAAACATAAATGTTTTTAAAAATAAATATAGAAATTGTAATATTTTTATTGTTTTATACATTTCTTTAATTTATATATATTTTATATAGCAGGCAATGATATCGTACGGAAGGAAATTCAAGTTACTGTAACTACGTTAGAATTACTTTTCGGGATCAATAGTGGACTGAAAGATGCAGCACTGACATCTCTCCTGATAACAGGTGAGTAAATCGGAATTCGTAGTTCGGCTGATTTTAGAGGAATTTGTTAAAGTTCCAAAACTCCACACTTAGAAGAATTTCCAAGTAAAAAATGTCAATGTTAGCCTATGAAAGGAAATTCAGGTTACTGTAACTGTAATTAGAATTACTTTTCAGGATCAGTAATGGGCTAAAAGATGCAGCACTCAGGTCTCTCCTGATAACAGGTAAGTAAATCGGAATTCGTAGTTTGGCTGATTTTTAAGGAATTTTTTAAAGTTCCAAAACTCCACACTTAGAAGAATTTCCAAGTAAAACATGTCAATGTTAGCCATTGAAAGGAAATTCAAGTTACTGTAACTACGATTAGAATGACTTTTCAGGATCAATAGCGGGCTGAAAGATGCAGCACTGAGATCTCTCCTGATAACAGGTGAGTAAATCGGAATTCGTAGTTTGGCTGATTTTTGAAGAATTTTTTTAAGTTCCAAAACTCCACGCTTAGAAAAATTTCCAAGTGAAACCAGTCAATGTTAGCCTATGGAAGGAAATTCAAGTTACTGCAAGTATGGTTAGAATTACTTTTTAGGGTCCGTCCTGGGCTCAAAGATGCAGCACTGACGTCTCTCGTGATAACAGGTGAGTAAATCGGAATTCGCGGTTCGGATGATTTTACAGGAATTTTTTAAACTTCCAAAACTCCCCACTTAGAAAAATGTCCATGTGAAACCGGTCAATGTTTGCCTATGGAAGGAAATTCAAGTTACTGTAAGTATGGTTACATTTACTTTTCAGGGTCGGTCCTGGGCTCAAAGATGCAGCACTGCCATCTCTCATGATAGTAGGTGAGTAAATCAGAATTCGTACTTCGGCTGATTTTAGAGGAATATTTTGCTCAATAGTGAAGGAAGGGGGCAGGGCCTGAGGACACATGTGTGCAAACACGCCCTGTGGCGCGTTTTAGGTTGGGGAATATATTCCTCTTCAATCCTGAGGTCACCTGTGAGCCAACTAGCCCATCATGTACCTCCTGTTTGCGCCAGGGAGCTGCGTTGCAGAGAGGTGTTCAGAGGGCACGCCCCCTCTTTACAACACTCTGCAACGCAGCTCCGTGGCACAAACTAGAGGTACCTGTTGGACTAGTTGGTCCTAGGGGACCTCTGGATTGAATAGGAATATATATTCCCCAACCTAAAACGCGCCGCAGGGCGTGTTTGCACACATATCACCTCAAGCCCCGCCCGCTACCTTCACCACTGTGCAAACATGCCCCGTAACGCGTTCTAAGTTGGGGGATTAAGTCCCCTTGCATACTGGGGGTCCCTGGGGGCCAACTAGCACACCAGGAACCTCCAGTATGCGTCAGGGGGATGCGTTGCAGAGAGGTGTAAAAAGAGGCGGGCCTCATGACACCTCTCTGCAACGCAGCCCCCTGGCGCGTTTGCACAGGGGGAACTAATTCCCCTTGCATACTGTAGTTCCCTGGGGGCCAGCTAGCCCACCAGGAACCTCCAGTATGCGCCAGGGGGCTGTGTTGCAGAGAGGTGTAATGAGGCCACGCCCCTTTTAACTCCTCTCTGCAACGCAGCCCCCTGGTGCGTCTGCAGAGGGGAAACTAATTTCCCTTGCATACTGTTGGGTCCCTGGGGGCCAACTAGCCTACCAGGAACCTCGAGTATGCACCAGGGAGCTGCGTTGCAGAGAGGTCTATAGAGGCCACGCCCCTTTTTACACCTCTCTGCAACGCAGCCCCCTGGCGCGTTTGCAGAGGGGGAACTAATTTCCCTTGCATACTGGGGGTCCCTGGGGGCCAACTAGCCCACCAGGAACCTCCAGTGTGAGCCAGGGGGCTGCGTTGCAGAGAGGTGTAAAGAGGCCACGCCCCTTTTTACACCTCTCTGCAACCCAGCCCCCTGGTGCTTTTTCAGAGGGGGAATGAATTCCCCTCGCATACTGGGGGTCCTTGGGGGCCAACTAGCCTACCAGCAACCTTCAGTATGCACTAGAGGGCTCCGTTGCAGAGAGGTGTAAAAAGGGGCATGGCCTCTTTACACGTCTCTGCAAGGGAGCCCCCTGGCCCATACTGGAGGCTCATGGTGGGCTAGTTTGCCCCCAGGGACCCCCAGTATGCGAGGGGATTTACTTCCCCCTCTGCAAACGCGCCAGGGGGCACGTTTGCAGAGAGGTGCACGGAGGGGGCGTGGCCTCCTCCCGATCCCATTTTTTGTTTTTTATTTTTTATTTTAAGAAGGTGGGCTGTGTAGCCCCCCTTCTTTTTCCCCAGGGCCCAAATATATATATTTTTAATTTTGACGGGAAGGGGGACGCGTGGCACTCCTCTCATGGCCAATTCCAGCCCCGGGGACCCCATCCCCCGGGCAATGTCCAACTTCATTTTTAATTTTTTTATACTTGAGGGGGGCTGCAGGGACCCCATCCCCCAGGGCCTTACTTTTTTTTTTGAGGGAGGGGGGTCGAGTGACCCCCCTTCCAGGCCACTTCTGGCCCCGGGGACCCCATCCCCTGGAGCCTGGCCCTCCTCGTTGCCCCCCACGGTCCCTGCCGGCTCCCCGCATCCTGCGGGAGCCGGCATTGCTTTTCTGTATGGGGAGCAGCTAACATGCTGCTCCCGTACAGAAAAGCAATCAGCTTTGATTTTTGAAAGAGAGAGTAGGTTGTTATAGTTAGCTGGACATTTCACTCATACAACACCATTGAAATCCCTCCGTTATAGTTAGTTGTACTAACTGTAACTCTCGCACCCGCAATCCACTAATGATGATGTCACATATTACATCATTCATGACATGGTCAGTGACATCACTGATGACATCTCAAATGACATCACTGATGACATCATCCAGTGAATGTGGTTTGGTTTGTGATTTAAATATGTATTATACATATAGCAATCTGCATTTAAGAATCAGTGGATATATGCCTATCTTGATGGAGGATTTAGTAGCAGTGTGATTGACTGTTTACTTGACTAATTTATAGTGTCTCACTAAATCAGTTGTTGTATAAATTGCTGCACCAGTTGGTTACTAGCTATGTGAAAGTCTATATTAGTTATTTATTAGTTAATTGACTATTTGTATGGGAGACCGAATTTGTGTGTGGTTCGATGGGGGATTTGTGACCTGCCCAAAGATGTGTGAATTGTTGATTCAGTAGGTATATGACGTTAAGACTACATGTTATAATAGTTGTTTGGGTGAGTGAATATCTTTATGGGCTTGGTGATGAGCAAATATATTTTTCAATGGTACATGTCCAACAAAGTAGAAACATAAAAGGCAGTCTATGTGACATTTGTTTTATATGAATAAGTATACATAAGACTCATGGATTGCATGAGTGACTGTATAGATAACTGTATACTTGTAATAGTGATTTCATAACACACTAAGTATAAGTTACTATCTATATGAATACATTAAGTGTTATTTGAATAAGTGTGTAGCTGAGTAAATGTAAATATGATAAATTGTTTGCAAAAGTGAGTAATATGACTACATAACTGAAAAGGATGTGTGCTGGTGTGTAATGTCAATTTAGGTGTATAAGTATATTTGATAGTGTTCTATTGATCATTGACAACATGTATGAGTGAATCTATAGGTAATTGATTAGATGTGTGTGTAGATCTAGGAATCACTCAGTGGGTTTTTAGATACTTTTATTGCTGTGTCAATGGATTCAAATATGGTACTTTGTATTTTATAGTGAGTGATGAAAGGTTATACTAGTGTATGATGAGGTGTATCTGATTGTCACGTGGATGATGTCATCAGTGATGTCATTTGAGTTGTCATCAGTGATATCATCAGTGATGTCACTTACCATGTAATGAATGATGTAATATGTGACATCTTCACCAGTGGATTGCGGGGACGAGAGTTACAGTTAGTACAACTAACTATAATGGAGGAATTTCAATGGTTGTGTATGAGTGAAATGTCCAGCAAACTATAACACCCTTGAAACCTATGTTTTTTGCAGTGAATTTCTAAGGTTTTTTAAATGATAATTCCTAACTATAACCTGCCTGAAACCTGTGGTTTTTTCAGTGAATTTCAAAGGTTTTTTAAGTGATAAATCCTAATTGTAATGTTCATTAAGCACATCTGTTTTTTTATCTTTTTTAATTATCATCCCATTCTTATCCTAGTAAAAAATGCAAATATTACCACTCTTCAATTTATTCCTTCCTCCAAGAAAATCGCTACAAACCAGAACCACAACTAACGTTAATAATATATAAACCGTAGAAAAAAACAAAAAAACACTACTTCCCCATACTTTCAACAACAAACCAAATCTGCAATGCTACTTGAAAAAACAGGCGATAGTTCCATTTACCACTACCAAATTAATATCAACATTTAACTAGTGTAATGACGTTGAGTATGTACTGTGTGAATTACATCCTACTCACACCCATATCTAAAGACAAATATGTAATAGAGGTACTAATTATGCACTTCCAACTCCCAACAAAATCACAACACATAGTGCCACCACCACTACAACCACCCCTCCTGACCCCACCCCCTCTACTACCTCAGAGGCAGCGTAAAACAGGACAACGGACCTTCCCAAAATAATATATCCCTTCAACAGCACACTACTTTTATGTTCAGAGATGTGGCAATCAACTATGTACAAGGGAAGGAACTTGCACAACAATAATATACACAATGCTAACACTCCCGGTTATATGCTATATAAAACTCACTATACAAACGAAAAACATTTCAGTGTGTAGATGTACTATTAATACGTATAGTGTACTGCACTGTGGATGCAACCATATTATCTCAGAGTCTGGGGAATATCTCGGTCATGTTGCTGTGTTGTCCCCACCCCTTGAAGCAGAAGCGGAGTGGGCTTGTCCAAGGTACGCAACTCCAGCGTAAGACTGTAAATAATTAGCCTAGGCCTTGGGCGTGAGTTCACTTATGCAAAGAGAAAAGACTCTGCCACAGCAAAGGTCCTCCCCCTGCCACCTGGCTGCCGCCATGACCACATGCCTCCTCAATACAGGCCCATTACGAACTCAGTGCCACAGCACCGCAGACTTATGTCTGTATCGACTACTGCCTTCAATCTACACTGCGGATAGCAGGGTTCACAACTTGAATTCAGCTTTGGATCTACACTACAGACAGCATTGAAGTTTGCCTTGATCTATGTAAGGCAGAGACAATTGTACTCTATGTCCTCAGACTTTGTTAAAATAAGTGACAAAAATTGTTCGTCAATATCTCTGCTGACTACTGCCTACGATCTCCACCATGCAGTAAGCAGAGTTTACAACTTGATACCAGTTTCGCATCAGTACTACAGACAACATTGAATTCAGTCTCGATTTATTTAAGGTAGAGACAGTTGTACTCTGTCCTCAGACTTTGGTAAAGTATGTGACAAAAAGCATTTCTCAATGTTTGTGTCGACTACTGCCTTTTATCTACACTGCAGACAGCATGGCTCACAACTTGAATTCAGCTGTGCATCTACACTATGGACTGTAGGGAATTCAGCCTCGATTTATTTAATACAGAGACAATTGTACTGTATGTGTTCAGATTTTGTTAAAACAAGTGACAAAAATCATTTGTCGATATCTGTGCTGACTACTGCCTTCGATCTCGAGTACGGACAGCAGGGTTCACAACTTGAATTCAGCTTTGGATCTACACTACGGACAGCATTGAATTTAGCCTTCATTTATTTAAGGCAGTGGCAATTGTACTCTATGTCCTCAGATTTTGTTAAGGGATGCAACACAAAACATTCATCAATGTCTTTGCTGACTACTGCCATCGATCTATATTGTGAGGGATCACGATTGAGGTGGAATGGCAATTGCACATGACGCATTCCAATAGGCAAGAGTCATTGTACCAATGCAACCCGCCCGAACCACGAATCATCCCAGGAAGCACACACAATGAGTTCTTCAGGTACCACTAACTCACTGCACCACAAGTCATCTCCACGTGGCCTTGTTCTGGCAGAATTCACTAGGCAAAAAACATTGCTCACAGGGCAGCCCCCCTGGACCACGCATCATCGCAGGTTACGTACACACTCAGTGCCAAAGGTACTACTAACTCAGTGTACCATAATTCATCGCCACATGACCATATTGAGTCAGATGTCTTATTTGGAAGAAAACATATCATAGTTTTCAAAGATCCATTGCTACTTACTCCTGTAAAAGGACAACCAGTATTTATAAGAAAACTCGATTTTAAAGGCTTTGCTACCAGTGAGTCCTGCTCGGACCACGCATCATCGCAGGCTCCACAGAACCTTGTTGCTTCAGGTGCCACTAACTCAGTGCAACACTTATCATCGCTGGCTGCACACACGCTAAATTACCAATACTGTGCAGCTCTACTCAACGCCACATGGGCGTGGGCTCTTGCTAACAGCTGCCTCCTGCCTAGACTGCGGTCATCAGAGCTCACAATTAATTAGACTGTTTATTCGTTATTTGCAGAGTACAATACGAAACTAAGTATAACATCTATCAAACCCTATACAATATCCCTTTAGTATGCTTCCTTCAAGAACTTATTTTATATCAGTTATAGATTTAGTTGAATAATAAAAATTCACGCTGCAAGTGCAAAGGCACACTCAATGACAGTCTACACTGAGGACAGCATAGGTCACAATTTGAACTATAATGTCCCTGAAACATACATATTTCGAAAATGTATTCCATACATGTTTCATCTTTTATTTCAATCGTGATTACAGATGATACATTCCAGCCTAAGATCTACACTGCGTACAGCAGGGTTTACAACTTGAATTCAGCTTTGCATCTACACTACAGACAGTAGGGAATTCAGCCTTGATTTACTTAATGCAGAGACAATTATACTGTATGTATTCCGATTTTGTTAAAATAAGTGAAAAAAAGCTTTCTTCTATAACTGTGCTGACTACTGCCTTCGATGTACACTGCGGACAGTAGGGTTCACAACTTGAATTCAGCTTTAGTTCTACACTACAGACAGCATTGAATTCAGCCTCGATTTATTTGAGGCAGAGACAAAAAATACTCCTGTTGCACTGCTAGTATGCGCAGGCACCTTCAATCCCTGCATTCAGTGAACTATGCTCACAAAGATTGTAGATGGCTGCGTCAAAATGTACCTCCACCACCGGCAATACCAAGTACCTCTGGGGCATCACCTTCATCATCACCACCAGACATATGCCCCATTTTGAGAAAGTTAGAATGCACTGCGTGAAGTGCAATTGTTTAATTTGTTATGGGGAGCAATCAGTAGACCTAGTTTGCAGAGCAATTGATAACCATTGATGGTAGGTTTTTTTTCCCTCAAAGTTCATGCTGTCCAGTATGCACCAGTCAATGCTTTGAGTGCAGCCCGTTCAGACCACGCATCATCGCAGGGTGAGCACACGCTAAGCACCAGACGTACCACTAATTCAGTACACCATAAAAAATCGCCACGTGGCCTTATTAAGGCAAAATTCAGTAGTCAAAAGACATTCATACCAGTGTGGTCTCCCTGAACAACGCATCATCGCAGGCTCCACACAAATCGCCCCTACCTCCGTGCACCACAACTAATTAACCCTTTATGATAGAATCTTCTATGTATTATTTCACATATAGTGCTCCTACCTTTGTAGAGCAGAAGTCATAAACTGTTTACGATTGAATATCTGTGTATGATATCATGATTGCTATTTTACTTGTTACCATAAGCAATGCAATAAAATGGAGTCGAGCACAAGTGCCCTTACCCACTTCAACTATCTATCCGTGTCTGTGTATTTATTATGTTTGTAAAATGCTGCTCCTGCGCCCTACCACATTATATTGTGCTATAAATAGCGTGTGCAACCATCTTACCTCTGCCAGTAACAAATACTTTGATTATATAACTTTCTCTCACTCATTCTACAAATACGAATGTACAAACTGGATCTTTACAATACTCCAAACAAAGTGTATAGTACATTTATAAATGTGTGCTATTGCTAGATTTAAAAAAATTAAAAACTATTTTTTTTTAGCATATTTATATGGCGCGAAGTCGACCCAAAGCTATAACAACAATTTACATGAGCACCGTATGAAATGAAATGAAATGAAATGAAAATAAAATTTGGAGAGCGCTACAGCTGCCCTCAGGCGTCCAGGCGCTATGACTCTCAGAGAAGCCCTCTAAAGAACAGGAAGCTTTAGGTTACTGAAAGAGAAAGGTGTTGAGTTGTTTTCGGAACCAAGGTAGATTTGGATTGCCTCTCATGTGAAGGGGGAGGGAGTTCCATAGTTTTGACACATTGAAGGAGAAGGAACGTCCCCCTGCTCTGGCTCTAGAGATTTTAGGGACTTTGGCCAGAAAAGCAGAGGAGGATCGAAGCGCCTTATTGGGCAGGTAGGGGGAGATGAGGGAGGAGTTAATTTCTGGGCCCATTTTCCAGAAAGCCTGGTGAGCAATGCACAGGGCTTTAAACTTAACTCTGTTCCTAACAGGCAGCCAGTGCAGCGCTCTTAGGCCAGCAGTTATTGAGGTCCTACGTGGGACTCCAAGTAGCGCGCGAGCAGCACAGTTTTGGGTGCGCTGAAGTTACTGTAGGGTGTAGTCCGGTGCGCCAAAATACAGGGCGTTGTTAAAATCCAAGCGGGATTGGACGAGGCCCTGTATAATTATCTGCCTGGCCTCAAACGGGAGAAGGGGGAGGATGTTTTTGATAACCCTGAGGAGGCCAAAACAGGTGGCTGCCACTTTCGTGGCCTGGGTATTGAAGCTCAACAACTTATCTAACCATACCCCCAGACAGAGAGTATTTACAGTAAATTTTCAAGCACGCGTAGATTACGTCATTTCTCTACAATGACAGGATGTGGACGCGACTCCGAGCCTTGAACACTGATTTCCAGCACCAAATTTGACGGTATCCCCGAATGACCACATACGTATACATATTAGCTGTCCTTCATGTGCCAAAAACTGCATCCTAAAGCTTTCATAGCCCTGTATTACTACAGCTACAACACTCCACTGAATGTACAACAAACATTCATATTCGCAGAAATGCGTCATGTTCACAATCTATTATGTGTGCAACTATGGATAAATATAGGGTCAGTGATACCCCGTACCTTCCATGTTGGCCATGTTGTGGGACTTTAGAGACATAATGACACACTTGCGTTTAAGACCCGGGTGACGGCAGCACTAAAACACGGATATCCGAATCAGTTGATTTCTCATATAGCTCACGAAAGAACCACACCCATAGCTCTGGAGTCTTCGTTCACAGCCTCCCGCAGTACTGGCATACGTCAGGTCAGCCCACTCAGCTTACGCTTAAAGGAAAACACAACAACGCTACATGGCCCAGATTTCCATTGTAGTGATTTCTTAGTTCCAGGTCTAGTTGTCAGAACGGCACACACACACACTCCCTCATGGCTGGTATACATACACACCACACCCATCCAGCACATGCGTCACAACACACGTGACCCTACCAATAAAAAAGACGGGCGCACATGCTCTACGCCATTTTAGAGTTGCTCCCATCACAATCACTTTATGGCCCGTCCGGGTAGTTCGGATGCCGCATGTAGGCCCGAACTACCGAACAGGGGGCCCACCACCAAGTGCGTGGCCTCTTTGGTCACTGAGTTAGTGGTACCGCAAGGACTGAGCGGTTGAGGAACCTGCGATGAAGATGGGTGCACAAGTATGTCCTTTGCCATAGTGATATCAAGACTCCGCACCAAATGTGAGACTTCTTGGTGGCAGAGCAGGACTGCATGATGTAGAACATACCCTGTCCTCGAAAAGGTGAGCAAAGAGGCCTGGGTGCGCAGCAGTGGGAGTCAATGGGGTGCAGCAGACTGGATAAAAAAAAGTGACGCAGAGATTTAGCCGTACGCAGTCCTATCTACTGTATCTTATTGCATTTGTATATTTTTGTCCTATAGCAGGAAAGTTTTTATGGTCGGTCAAAAGTCCGTTGCTCGTGATGATTGAAACCGCGTGTATCACCTCTCACCACTTGTTTTCCCTAATCGGATGGAAAACATTACCACTCTACTAATTCTTTATAAATCGAAGCCCATTAAATAGGTAGGAATGGTACAAGTAGTTGTATTTTTAATGCCGGAGGGAAGGTGTGTGAAAGGTCAATGTTATTCTACTCCACATTAAGATAGTGGCAATTACCAGTCATAACATCTTTCTTTTACTATCTTTTAGATGTAGAGCTTCAGGGTGCACTTGGTGGAAGACACACCGGTGACAGAAAGGTGAGCTGTGAATATTCTTTTCAGTCCCTCTCTCACTTCCTCTCTCCTTTGATAAACAAATGACGCATAATCTTATCTTCCTTTTTATCTAACAGGTTGTGTTTCACAAATTGGCATCCCCCCCAACACCTCCAAAGCTCAATGTTTGAGGATTCTGCGATGACGCGTGGCCATCGTAACAACACATAAGAAGGCTGCTTCGACACGTGGTGGACCCTCTTTGAATCACACCAATGGCACAAGGTGAGCAAAGAAGCATGTTTCAGAAGCAACGAGAAGTCACCTGTGGGCGGGGAGAGTGGATACTGTGCAGCAACTTGTGCGCATAGGAATGTACAATCACCTCCGGGCAGTGGGAGTGGATAGGTTACAACAATCTGGGTCCGCAGGAAAGGGCACTCACCTGAATGAAGGATGACTTGTAATGAAGGATGACTTGTAATGCGCAGACTTAACCCCAAGGGCATCAAGGCGCAGGCAACAAACAGACATATATTAACAGGCAGTTACTACCACAGAATTAGTAAACCTGAAAGAAGAGCCAGGTCTTCAGAAGTTTACGGAAGATCGCAAGAGATGGTTGGCTGGAAAGTTCAGAGGGGAGCCAGTTCCATAATTTAGGTGCCAGGGTGGAGAAGGCTCTTCCTCCCCATCTCGCCCTTCTGAATCTAGGGACAGTGAGCAAATTTCTGGAGGACGAGCGAAGCGTTCTGTTGGGGGTTATAGAGGCTAATTAGGAACCTAATCCCTTCCGAGCCAGATCCAAAAACTGCCCTGTGAGCCAGACAGAGAAGTTTAAAAGAGATCCTAGCCTGAATCGGCAGCCAGTGAAGATCTTTCCTGGCCTGTGTTGCCGATGAACGCCTAGGGAGGTTTAAGACCATCCTGGCTGCAGCATTCTGAACTACCTGGAGGCGCTGAAGTGATTTCTTGTTTATGCCTGCGTATAGCGCGTTACAGTAATCAAGCCTGGAGACGACCAGGGCAACAGTTGATTGTCTACGGGCATCAGGTGACAGATAAGGGGCAATCTTTTTTAACGTCCTGATGATAGCACAGCATGTGGACACTGTTCTGTTGACCTGGAGGTCAAATGAGAGGGCTGGGTCTATGAATACTCCCAGATTCCTGGCTGAGAAGGTCGGCTGGGGGCAGTCCCCTAAGGAAGCAGGCCACCAGTCCCCAGACCACAAGTCATGGGTCCCTCCAAAGACCAAGACTTCCGTCTTTTCCCTGTTCAACTTGAGGTAGTTGCGAATCATCCATTGCGCAACTGCCTCCATGCAGGTTCGAAATTTGAGGGCGGAGTCTTTTATTGAACCCGTGGTGGAGACGATGATCTGGGTATCGTCGGCATACGACAAAACCTGGTAACCAACAGATCGTACAATTTCGGCAAGTGGGGTCACGTAGATGTTAAACAATAGCGGACTCAAAGCAGAGCCCTGCGGGAGCCCACACTGCACAGCCTGAGATGGTGACAAAAATGTGACCAGTTTTACTCTCTGTCATCTCTGATGGAGGAAGGAGGAAATCAAATTTAAGGCACTGCCCTCCACCCCTATCCTCTTTAGCCGGTCAACCAGGATTGAAGAGGACAGGGTGTCGAAAGCTGCTGTTAGATCCAACAGCACCAACATCGTGGTCTGTCCTCTGTCGACCTCTGATCTGATATTATTGATCACTCTGAGGGCAGACTCGGTGCTGTGAGCAGCACGAAACCCATGTCGGAAGCTGTACAGCAAATTCGCACTCTCCAGATGACTGGCCAGATGGCGATTTAGGTGGGCCTCAAGTATATTTGGCAGGGGCCGTCCGGGTTCAGAGAAGACTTTTTTAGGAGAGGTTTCAACACTGCAGTTTTCCAGGATCCGGGAAAGATCCCTTCTGTGATGGCCATATTCATGACCTCCAGCAGAGGGGGGAGAACAACCTCTCTACATGCCTTGAGTTTTTTTAACGGGCAGGGGTCCAGGGGCGAACAGGACTTAGTAGCGTCAAGAAGACGATTAAGATCTTCTAATGACAGCCGAGGGAAACTTGCGAAGCAGGGGCGGGGGCCTAATTCGAAAACCTCAGCCAGGGCAGGCGATGAAGATTGGGGCAAGGATGCCTGAGTGGTGTCCAACCCCAGATTTAAGGATTCAAGGGAGCTGTATATGTCAGCGATTTTAGTATGGAAAAAACTCGCAATGTTGTCACATAGCTCTTGTGTCTCAACAACAGAGTTAGCCGTTTTGGGAGTTGACAGGGTGTTAATAATTTTAAAGAGCTCTCTGGATGATTTAAGTGAGGTGGTGATATTGCTGAAGTAGCCCATCTTTTCCTCTGCTATCGTCTTTTTGTATTCTTTTATTGCCTGTTTATGTTGGATTTTCCCAAAGGCGTCGGGTTTGGCAGTCCAGGATCTTTCCTTTTGTCTACACTTCTGTCGTAGAAGTCTCAGATGGTCACAATACCACAGTGCGGAGGGACTTTTCCTGGCCGAGTAGTGTTTTTTGGGCATTGCAAGAGTGTCCATAGCATTATCGAGAGCTTTGGACAAACTACATGCAGCGGCATTAGGCTCTGACGGTAGGGGGAGATTGACCTCCGCTAGAAATGGGGCTAGAGAGCTGTTACAGACGGCTCTATATTTTCTTCAAGTTTCCCATACATTTGTATTAGTTTGTTTAGGGGCTGGGGAGGTGATATTTAAGTGGAAAGGAACTGCCCGATGGTCTGACCAGGATAGAGGAATCAGGGTTCCTGTCACCAACCTGGTGTCGTTGGAAAAGATGCCATCTAGCGTATGCCCGGTACAAAAGGGGGTGGTGATGGACGGAGCATCTGAACCAATAAAACACTCACACCCAGTCAAAAGATCTGGGTTTAATCCATCACCGTTCTTTAGCCCACTCTGCCACCCCAGTTCAGACATGGCTATATGCAAATCAGTCTGACCCCGTACCTCATGGGAACAGTCCAGCCCGAACTGCCAAGCCATGCCTTCCCTGGACCGGAAACAAGCTTCCGAGGACCGGTTTCTGGCATTACAGCCGTCTTCAGCCCGGCTTGCTTGACTCCAGTGGCAAAGTGAGCAAGGGACTCACGTCTGAGCATACCCTGCCACACTTATGGCGGCCAAAAGCGGTACAAAAGGGGGTGGTGATGGATGGAGCATCTGAACCAATCAAACACTCACACCCAGTCAAAAGATCTGGGTTTAATCCATCACCGTTTCTTCAAGTTTCCCATACATTTGTATTAGCTTGGTTAGGGGCTGGGGAGGTGATGTTTAAGTGGAAAGGAACTGCCCGATGGTCTGACCAGGATAGAGGAATCAGGGTTCCTGTAACGAACCTGGTGTCATTGGAAAAGATGCCATCTAGCGTATGCCCGGCAAGGTGTGTCGGGCCGACAACCAATTGGCTAAATCCACAGGCAGTCAGACCATCAGCCAGCGCCATCGTGTCTCTATCATCTGTCGCTTCCAGATTAAAGTTAAAGTCGCCAAGGAGGATTAAATTAGGCTTATTAATAAAAGGCTCCAGAATTTCGAGTAAGTCATGGGAAAAGGAGGCCTATAGTAGAGAATGCCTAAAAAGGAAGCGGTGGGGGCGAAGTGTATGGAGTAGTAAAGTGCCTCAAATTTATCCAGAGATGAAGAAAGGGGATCAGTGCGACACGAAAAGCCGTCTCTGCACAGAATTCCTAGCCCCCCACCTCTGCGCCCAATTCGGTCCATTCTAACCAGGGCATAGCCCTCGGGAACAGCATCGACCAAATCAGGGCCGGCGGCCTCTGATCCCCAAGTCTCCATAATGAAGACCCAGGGGGGACTCCTCTGTGCTACAAAATCTTTTAAGGCTACGTTATTCTTAATCAGTGACCTGGCATTAATAAGAAATCCGGCCTCAATTACCGAACTGCCTGGCACCCTAACTACTGATGCCCCAGTCCGATGTTTCCTGGACTGTCGTATACCAGTAGGTATATTACAACCACAGAGAGTATCTTCCGGAGATCTGGTATGATGGCATGGTAATGGGGGAGGTCTGACCGAGAGTAGGGTAGACAGGGAATATAACTCACAGTCGGCAGGGAGTAGAAAACGAGGTTCAGCCTCTCTGGGCCCTGGTGCTTCCTTGGTGCTTACGGGCGCAGACGGGCAGGACTCAGGCACGACTCCGGCGCAGGTCCGGCGCGTCCGCTGATCGCGTCCGCTGATCGCGTCCGCTGCGCGGAGGAATGCCCGTCCACTTTTATGCTCCGAGCTAGATTGCGCAAATGTCTTCCTCCCAACCCAAGATGGCTGCTCCAAAGCTATCCCCTGGACTGGCCGACTCAGCACCTCACTCGGCTGAGAGCTGGCCCAAAAAGCGGGGGATGCGGGAGTGCTAGCTCCTATATTGTAAGCGCTCAATATTGGAGACAAAGTGCAAGTGCAAGTACGGGATGAGTAAAATTCCTAAAAGCAAGTTTTAAAATTCGTGGCACAACAGGGGAAGGGTACACAAAGATAGGCAGTGACACAACAGAGCAACCTCCCGGCTTCCGCCTCAGGGGGGGAAAACAAACACACACCAAGGATTGCGCCCAGCCGGAAGTGCCCCTTTCATGCTCCGAGCTAGACTGCGCCAATGTCTTCCTCCCAACCCAAGATGGCCGCTCCAATGCTCTCCCCGGATCCGGTCGACTCAGCACCTCACTCGGCTGAGAGCTGGCCCAAAAAGCGGGGGATGCGGGAGTGCTAGCTCCTATATTGTGAGCGCTCAATATTGGAGACAAAGTGCAAGTGCAAGTAAGGGATAAGTAAAATTCCCAAAAGCAAGTTTTAAAATTCGTGGCACAACAGGGGAAGGGTACACAAAAATAGGCAGTGACACAACAGAGCAACCTCCCGGCTTCCGCCTCAGGAGGGGAAAACAAACACTGGACACTGGAAGTCAATGGGGTGCAACAGTCTGGGTACGCAGTAATGAGAACTTACCGCTATGCAGTGGGAGTGCATGGGTATAGTACTCTGGGAGAAAAAGAGTGCACAGACACCTCCTTGCAGTTAGAAGTTCATGTAATATAGTATCCTGAGTGTCCAAAGGCATAACGCAGAAATATATGTGTGCAGTTTTATGTACTCTGCTATTACTAACTCTATAATATCTTTCAGATCACTAAACTTGAGGGTGCACTATGAACTGGCATGTGCTTGAACACACACCAGAGGCAAAAAGGTGAGCTATGAAGATTTTCTCCAGTATCAACTCTACCGCTCCTGCTCCATCTATTACTTTCTCTCTCTCACACTTTCAATGTCGTTTTTTCTCTCTTTCTCACATTATTTCCCTTTCTCTTTTCAAGTTATGGACGCTGCTGTCCACTCTGCAGATAAATAAATCAAGACTGAATTTAATACAGTCTGCAGTATAGAACCAAAGCAGACTTCAAGTTGTGAGCTCTGCTGAAAACAGTGTTTCCAAAAGGTAAGCAGAGGGGCCTAGATACACATGCCTCCAAATAAACGCGCTGAATATAAACGATATTGTCCTGCATAATGACGTTATCTCTCACCTAATTCTGTCTCATCTTTGAATATTTTAAAGACCTGCTGGACCATACTGTAGATCTGACCCAGCAGGCATTTCCCTACAGACACCTCTTCAGCGCGGGCCTATGAGAGGGGTGGGATGTATCAGGCACACTACACAAGTGCGAATGAGCAATATTGCCAAGTGTTATGCTAATTTGTGATCTTTGACCTCATTCAGTCACATCTCTGTCTCATTTTAAATACCATCTATACCATAAGAAAGGCCTAAGCCTACAAGCAGCGCTGCCCTACAGACTCCTGTTGAGGGTGATTCTGTGGCAGGGGTAGGGTGCACTACCCTGAGTGTGCATGTGAGGAAAAACGATCTTGCCTTTGTAAAGATGTAATCTCTCACCTCATTCAATCACATCGTTCTAATTTCAAAGACTACTTTTCATTTTTGATGTGCAGGTTACCTACTCTCCTACCATTGGAGTCCATCTCACATTTTGATCATTATACTGTTATGTTAAAGTTACGTTTTATTTTTTTTATTTTGGTTTTAATAAAAGTTAATTAAAAAAACCTGAGTATATGCGTCTTCGTTTTCTGACAACATTTCACTATTATTTCGTGTGATAACCATATGCTTAGAGAAGATTTAAAAATAAAAAGTAGAAATGATATATTATCTTCACCAGCTCTTTACCAGAGTCTGTAGCTGCGATTAACGGTTCCTATGGAAAATTTTAAAAAGTCCAGAACACTTGCTGTTTGGATTAGCAACATTGTGTGGTGAACTTGTGACCTGTGTGCTCAGTTAAGTGTTCCATGAACTATTACTATGGTAACAGGCAGTAAGCAGTTTGGGGGTAGGGTTGAAAGGTACTGGCTGTACGGAAGCCGATATATTTACCCAGGATCCTCTACATGACAGAGGGGAAAGCAAACTGAGATGATGAAACACTATGCACATTACGAGCAAAAGAAGTACACAACTCTTTGAATTAACCTCAAGAGAGAGCTCGAGGAATAGCCACGAACGATCCAAAAACCCCATGTACAATTTGCCTACTCTGTACTCAACAATGAGCAAATTCTTTATCGATCACAATCAGACACTGTTGCTTCACGATTCACAGTGTGCATTTCACTAAATACTTCGTGCCTATTTAAATGGGAGGCGGGATTGTCGACATTCCAAAACTTAGGGGCATATTTACAAGTACGGCGTTAAAATTATTGCCACTTTAATGGCAGCAAACTACAGCTAAAACGGCGATAATGGACTTCAAAATACTTTGTTGTCTTACCGGAACATTTTTTCAACACTGCTGTTTGCCATGGTAGGGTGAGAACCGAGGATCCTGCCCTGCCATAGCAAACTTGGTTTGCATTTTGAAAGAGAGAACACGAAAACCTACTCTCTCTTTTAAAATGCAAATCAAAATGCTTTTACCCACGGGGAGATGCATATTAGCAGGGAAAAGTAAGGGTGGCTTCCGAAGGACACAGGGAGCTGACTGGCACAGTAGGGACACTTGGCCTCCACCCACAGTCCCCAACGTTGAATATACGCCCATGAGATGGGATCCCGAGGAAGAATGCAAATTAGTATTAGGTGATACTTTTTTTTACGGTAAAATTAGGAGTCTGTAATCGGCAAATTTACAAGGACAGCGTTAAAATGTTCTGTTGTAAACCTGAGCTTCTATTGGAATGCTCACAAATTCTCAAAAGCCTATTATTAAGCCCACAATGGCCGCTTTAACTGCACTTTCCTAACGCGAAAGCGACGATAATTTTAACGCTGTCCTTGTAAATATGCCCCCAATATCGCAAGAAATACAGCAATAATTCATGTTCGCAAGTGAAAAGCTTGTTAATATAAGACTGTGGACTTAACATATCAATCCACCTTGCATATTAAACATGCTTAAGTCTACTTCAGAGCAGATGTTATGATCCGACATAAACCGCAATTATCAAGAGTTTTGCTATATGTCCTCAAATCCAGGGCCGCCTTGTAAATACAACGCTGTTGTCATACCTCCTTCTTCCATGTTATATTGTCATAGGAACACCTACCTTGCACTAGGAATGCCTACATTGCAACTCATTGGAGATACGAGGTGAGCCTTAAGCAAACCGGCTGTTAACATGCATTAATGCATCTTAGCATCGCCTAGCAAATAGGGCGATATAATTTTCATGCATATTTTGCTTTTTTTTAAAATTGTGGTGAAATGGCACTTGTTAATATGCCCTCAAGTTTGCTATGACAGAGCGGGAACCTCGACTCCTACCCTGCCATAGCAAACAGCAGTGACATCTGACCCTGCTCGCAGGCAGGTCACTCCCCACGCTGCTGCACGGCTCTGCCTGCATTGTTTTTGCCTAATCTTGTATTTTTCCCCCGTGCCTAACTTGCTTTCTTACCCAGACTTGCTCATTTCCCCTGTGCCTGTACTTGAATCTTGCGCAGACTTGTTTTTATTCCCCTGTGCCTGTATTTGCTTTCTTACCCAGACTTATTTTTATTCCCCTGTGCCTGTACCTGCTTTTTGCCCAGACTTTTTTTTATTCCCCTGTGCCTGTACTTGCTTTCTTGCCCAGACTTGTTTTTATTCCCCTGTGCCTGTACTTGCTTTCTTGCCCAGACTTGTTTTTATTCCTCTGTGCCTGTACTTGTTTTCTTGCCTAAACTTGATTGTCCTTCCTGTGCCCAGTTCTCCGTGTCCCCCGCCCATTTTTCCTGCCGATGCGTCCCTGCGGCCCGCCCCCTGCAATCCTATGCGCCGCCCGCTCCCGCCTCCCAGCTGCTCCTACCTCCCACATGCCCTCATAAAGGGGCAGTGCAGCAGTCGCTTGCAGCGGGCGTGCCGCTGGGGCACCTATGGCGTGCCTAAGGCAAGACCGTCCGTGCCTGGACCGCGCCCTGGCCCAGGACCGTGCAAATGCCACAATGCCCGACACCGATACGATGCCAGAACCATCCACGCACTCAACACCGGACGATCACACACCTGCTTCCTGGCCGCCCCGAAGCGCACCCACGGAGCTTTCACCTGCCAGAACTGCAGCTTCACAAGCATCCGCCCCACCATGCTGCAGATCAGGAAAGAACCCAACCACCTCGGATGCATACTTCTCAGCATCCGATATGCCCGCAAACACGTCGTTGCACTCTGGGACCTACTCGACTCAACCTCCCCAGACGTAGCCTTCCTGACAGAGACCTGACTGAACCCTGCCTTGGCACCCGACATAGCCATAGCCATCCAGGAAGGCTACAAGATCACCCACAGGGACCGCACTAACGGAGCAGGAGGAGGAATCGCCATCGTCCACAGGAACAGTCTCGACCCACACCGACGACACCCTCAGCACCGCGAACACCTGCACTTCCAGATCCACACCGACCCCCACACCACCCTCAGAGGAACCCTCCTCTACTGACCCCCTGGACCCCGACCACAGTTCAGTGACTCCATCACCGACTTCGTCAGCACACACGCCATCGCCTCCACGGACTACATCCTCCTTGGCGAACTGAACTTCGAGAACAACAACGACACCAACTCCACCACCCTGATCGACAACCTAGGCAACCTCGGACTCAGACAGCTCATCACAACACCCAGCCACTAGGTAGGTCACACGCTTGACCCCATCTTCTCTGCAAGCCCCCACGTCTTCTTCAACTACACCACGAACACCACTGGACCGACCATCGCTGCATCCACTTCACCTTCAAGAAACCTACCACGCACAAAACGAAATTCGGACTGGCACGCAGCCCACAAGAACGCCACCCGCAGACACCATCACCTCATCAGATCTTCCAAAAGGGCCTCCTTAAAAAACCGCCTAGACAACAATGCGCACAACAGCAAAGAACTCTTCAACATCGTGAAGGAACTCTCCAACCCCAGCTCCAACACCAACGACGTCCCACCATCGCAAGACCTGTGCGAATCGCTGGCCAACCTCAACATCATCTCCTACGCCGATGACACCCAGCAGATCCTCTCCCTCACCAAAACCAACCTTTACAAAGGAAGAAGTCTGTCGCTGAATGGATGAGGAACGGCCGACTGAAGCTGAACTCGGACAAGACGGAGATCCTCATCCTCGGATCCACCCCTTCAGCCTGGGACGACTCCTGGTGGCTGACCACACTGGGAACCACTCCAACACCCATCAACCACTCACGCAACCTAGGGGTCACCCTCGACTCCACCCTCTCCATGACTAAACAGGTCAACGCCGTCTGCTCGTCCTGCTTCAACACCCTCTGCATGCTCCGCAGGATCTACAAGTGGATCCCCACTGAAACTAGAAGAACGGTCACCCAGGCCCTCGTCAGCAGCAGGTTGGACTACGGAAACGCCCTCTACGCAGGAGCCTCGGCCAAAATCCTGAGAAGGCTCCTACGCATCCAGAACGCCTCTGCACACCTTGATCCTCGACATCCCTCGCCGCAGCCACATCACACCCCACCTGAGAGACCTGCACTGGCTCCCAGTCAACAAGAGGATAAACCTCAAGCTCCTCACGCATGCACAGAAGGCACTCCACAACACCGGACCAATGTACCTCAACAGACGACTCAGCTTCTACACCCCCACCCGCTAGCTCTGCTCCGCCGACCTCGCCCTCACCACAGTCCCCTGTTTCCGAAGAGTGACCTCCGGTGGCAGATCGTTCTCCCACCTTGCCGCCAAGACCTGGAACACCCTCCCCATCCACCTACAGCTGACCGAAGACCTGCTGACCTTCAGAAACCTCCTCAAGACCTGGCTTTTCGAACAGTAGCAGCATTCCCCACCCCAGCGCTTTGAGACCCTCACGGGTGAGTAGTGAGCTTTACAAATTATATTATTGATTGATTGATTGAGTGCCACAGGGGTAGGCACCCTAATACACATCAGGAGCCCCTCCTGAGGGGTGAAGTTCCCCAAGGCTTTTGACTGCTCCAGAATGGAGACCATGCCGCCCCCTCCCAAAATATAAAAAGACCAAGAGGGTGGTAATCCCCGGGGCTTAGACGGACCTTTGAGCTCCCTCACCCATTTATTTTTTAGCACCGAGGAATGGTGATCCCCGGGCTACAGGGCTCCCCTGAACCCCCATCAAATGTAATATATTAGACCCCGGGATGTGGCCCTCCCATGTAGCTAATTTTTATACAAGCACAGGTGGCCGCTCTTCATTTTTTTTTTTTACGGAGAATCCATGCACCCAACGCACAACCCTAAGAGGCTTTTATAAAGGACTGTAAAGGGCAGCAAGTGAACCTTGATGTACCTAATTGTGGGTGTTATTTTTCAGGACACACTACAGGACCCAGAATGCTTTGCCCCGAGATGGGCGTGGGATGTGTTAAAACTGTGGGTGTGTCCCTTTGCATCAGTCGAGCCTCTGAGGAAGAAGCAATCTGCTTTGAAACGCGTAAGGCTTTTCGACGTGCTGTAATCCCTACAGCGTTGGGAGATGTTTGTTCCTAATAAAGGATTGTGACACCAACCTTTGCGAGTGCGTTTCCAAGAAAGGGACACCTGGAGCTGGAATATATATATATATATATATATATATATATATATATATATATATATATATATATATATTCTGAAACAAATGCCCAAGATCTTAGGAAGGCACACTACTGTTCGCTATTCCATCCGGATTATACTTTTCACTTGCCTCATTTTCCGATTATGTTCAGGTTTGCCGACGCGTTTCAGGTCCTCACGACCTCTCTTCATGGGCAGTTAAAGATGTAACAAACACTCGTTTCTTAAGCCAATTTCCGCTTTTTATTAACCACTTGGCCCCCTGTTTGGCCTCACGCTTTGTAAATTGCGGCATTGCTTTGTGGGGAATGTAGTTCCAGAATGAGGCTGTTGCATCAAAGTCATTTTTAATGTCATTATTTCCTTTTAGTAAGGTGCGGAAAATAAACGGCAAGTGCATTTAAAACGTAGCTTGCAGTGCTGCATTTTGAAAAGGATCAGTTCCTTCTCACAGCCTCCCATCGTGTAAGGGGATGGTGCTCCTCCCCACGGTTCAGGCGTCCGTGTGAAATGTTCTGAAACAAATGCCCAAGATCTTAGGAAGGCACACTACTGTTCGCTATTCCATCCGGATTATACTTTTCACTTGCCTCATTTTCCGATTATGTTCAGGTTTGCCGACGCGTTTCAGGTCCTCACGACCTCTCTTCATGGGCAGTTAAAGATGTAACAAACACTCGTTTCTTAAGCCAATTTCCGCTTTTTATTAACCACTTGGCCCCCTGTTTGGCCTCACGCTTTGTAAATTGCGGCATTGCTTTGTGGGGAATGTAGTTCCAGAATGAGGCTGTTGCATCAAAGTCATTTTTAATGTCATTATTTCCTTTTAGTAAGGTGCGGAAAATAAACGACAAGTGCATTTAAAACGTAGCTTGCAGTGCTGCATTTTGAAAAGGATCAGTTCCTTCTCACAGCCTCCCATCGTGTAAGGGGATGGTGCTCCTCCCCACGGTTCAGGCGTCCGTGTGAAATGTTCTGAAACAAATGCCCAAGATCTTAGGAAGGCACACTACTGTTCGCTATTCCATCCGGATTATACTTTTCACTTGCCTCATTTTCCGATTATGTTCAGGTTTGCCGACGCGTTTCAGGTCCTCACGACCTCTCTTCATGGGCAGTTAAAGATGTAACAAACACTCGTTTCTTAAGCCAATTTCCGCTTTTTATTAACCACTTGGCCCCCTGTTTGGCCTCACGCTTTGTAAATTGCGGCATTGCTTTGTGGGGAATGTAGTTCCAGAATGAGGCTGTTGCATCAAAGTCATTTTTAATGTCATTATTTCCTTTTAGTAAGGTGCGGAAAATAAACGGCAAGTGCATTTAAAACGTAGCTTGCAGTGCTGCATTTTGAAAAGGATCAGTTCCTTCTCACAGCCTCCCATCGTGTAAGGGGATGGTGCTCCTCCCCACGGTTCAGGCGTCCGTGTGAAATGTTCTGAAACAAATGCCCAAGATCTTAGGAAGGCACACTACTGTTCGCTATTCCATCCGGATTATACTTTTCACTTGCCTCATTTTCCGATTATGTTCAGGTTTGCCGACGCGTTTCAGGTCCTCACGACCTCTCTTCATGGGCAGTTAAAGATGTAACAAACACTCGTTTCTTAAGCCAATTTCCGCTTTTTATTAACCACTTGGCCCCCTGTTTGGCCTCACGCTTTGTAAATTGCGGCATTGCTTTGTGGGGAATGTAGTTCCAGAATGAGGCTGTTGCATCAAAGTCATTTTTAATGTCATTATTTCCTTTTAGTAAGGTGCGGAAAATAAACGGCAAGTGCATTTAAAACGTAGCTTGCAGTGCTGCATTTTGAAAAGGATCAGTTCCTTCTCACAGCCTCCCATCGTGTAAGGGGATGGTGCTCCTCCCCACGGTTCAGGCGTCCGTGTGAAATGTTCTGAAACAAATGCCCAAGATCTTAGGAAGGCACACTACTGTTCGCTATTCCATCCGGATTATACTTTTCACTTGCCTCATTTTCCGATTATGTTCAGGTTTGCCGACGCGTTTCAGGTCCTCACGACCTCTCTTCATGGGCAGTTAAAGATGTAACAAACACTCGTTTCTTAAGCCAATTTCCGCTTTTTATTAACCACTTGGCCCCCTGTTTGGCCTCACGCTTTGTAAATTGCGGCATTGCTTTGTGGGGAATGTAGTTCCAGAATGAGGCTGTTGCATCAAAGTCATTGAGAAGGAACTGATCCTTTTCAAAATGCAGCACTGCAAGCTACGTTTTAAATGCACTTGCCGTTTATTTTCCGCACCTTACTAAAAGGAAATAATGACATTAAAAATGACTTTGATGCAACAGCCTCATTCTGGAACTACATTCCCCACAAAGCAATGCCGCAATTTACAAAGCGTGAGGCCAAACAGGGGGCCAAGTGGTTAATAAAAAGCGGAAATTGGCTTAAGAAACGAGTGTTTGTTACATCTTTAACTGCCCATGAAGAGAGGTCGTGAGGACCTGAAACGCGTCGGCAAACCTGAACATAATCGGAAAATGAGGCAAGTGAAAAGTATAATCCGGATGGAATAGCGAACAGTAGTGTGCCTTCCTAAGATCTTGGGCATTTGTTTCAGAATATATATATATATATATATATATATATATATATATATTACCTACTGGCGGTCGCCAGTAGGTATATATAGTTAGGATTTTTTTCCTATGGGATTTTTGAAAATTCTATGTTGAATAACTTTGGCGTTTGAGGACGGAATTGGCTGAAATTTTCTGGAAAATGGAACATTTTGGTTCTGAGCAGCCCCTGAAAATTTGGGGGGGTCTCGTCAAGCGGGGGCCGAGAAAAAAGGGGGGTCCCAAAACGTGTTTTTAACATTGAGTTTTCCATAGGGCGGTTGGACTCACTTTTAGCTCGATCGGCTGAATGGATTTCCACGAAACTTGGCAAAATTGTAGGGACTGGTAGCCCGATGTGCCTTTGCTATGTCTCAAGATATATGCTCCAGTGGTTTTTATGAAAATTAACTTTGAAAAATATATATTGGGCTACATTGGGCTATATATATGTTGGAGCCCAAATGTAGCCCAATGTAGCCCAATGAAGCCCAATGAAGCCCAATGTAGCCCAAAGATGGCCGCCAGAGACAAAAAAAAACAAATGTAGCCCAAATATCAGCCAGATGTAGCCCAACTATAGCCCAGTGACAGAATGTCCCAGAGTGTTTTAAAGAACAACTAGAACGCTAACAGTCTTACTTATGACAAAAGTATGGCACACCTGAAGTCATCTTGATTGGAATAAAGTGGTAACACTTAATACATTTAATTTGAAAAGGAACAAAATAAGGGGTTTCATTTTGCCATAGAAATGTTATATATATATATATATATATATATATATATATATATATATATATAATATATATATATATATATATATATATATTTACTGAAAAAACCATAGGTTATAGACCATATATAGTTAGGAATTAGCATTTAAAAAACCTTACTTTACTCACACAAAACCATTGAAATTCCATATATAGTTAGTTGTACTAACTATATATCGCGCACCCGCAATCCACTGCTGATCATGTCACATATTACATCATTCATGACATGGTCAGTGACATCACTGATGACATCACTGATGACATCTCAAATGACATTACTGATCACATCACTGATGACATCATTCATGTGATAATACGATGAACCTCTTCAGACTCTAATATAACCTTAGATACACTCAGTGTAAACACAGACTCACAGATTGTCACTCATCCATGAAGTTACACACACACCTAGTCAGTCATGCAAACAATCAATCACACCTCCATTTCCTTAACTATACAGTTAAACACACCTTACTTATTCAAACATATACTAAAACATATTTACTCACTTATACAATCCTGGATACAAGTTCACAATGATCCATACAGCCACTCACACATTCACTGGCTCTTATGCACAGTTATTTATATATGTCAACTCTCACATGTACTGTATTTTACATATGTACTTACTTTGACATGTAGCACTGAGATATCTATTCACTCACCAATACAGTCATGCACACAGTCAACCGCCCATACAGCTGTTTCCACATGCACTTTTGAACCCATACATCTATGCAGAGAGTCATACACCTCCCAGCCACCCATACACACTCTCAGTCTCCCATACAAATACTTGGGCAACCAATCAATAACCCATATAGTTAATCATATAGCTACTGATCAACACATGCAGCAGTTTACAGAACAACAGACATAATGATGCACAAATTAAGACAGTTTAGTCACTAACCCATGCACTCAGTGAGACACATTTAATCACTCATTCATACAGTCAGTCATGCACCTACTAAATCCTTTGTTCAGACACTTCTACATCCACTCATTCTTCAATATGTAAGACATATTTTAACTTTACAGAAACATACAGTCACTGGATGTTGTCATCAGTGATGTCATCAGTGATGTCATTTGAGATGTCATCAGTGATGTCATCAGTGATGTCATTTGAGATGTCATCAGTGATGTCATCAGTGATGTCACTGACCATGTCATGAATGATGTAATATGTGACATGATCAGCAGTGGATTGCGGGTGCGCGATATATAGTTAGTACAACTAACTATATATGGAATTTCAATGGTTTCGTGTGAGTAAAGTAAGGTTTTTTAAATGCTAATTCCTAACTATATATGGTTTATAACCTATGGTTTTTTCAGTGAATATATATATATATATATGTATCCAACAAAAACAGGTTGCCCCATTTAGAATGGCCACAGGGGAGGAATAAGTGCAGTAGAGCGTCTCTCACCTCATGCAGCTCAACGCGTTTCAAACCGAAGTCCTTGTTCACGAGGCAGTAATGAAAGAAGCAACAACAGCTGTGCAGGAAGTAGCGCTTTATTAAATGACGATCCCGCCCATGTGGGCGTGTCATTCAGGCGCTGTGCCTTCTGGTATATGCAATTCTCCCAGGAAGTATTGTCCAAGTGGATGCTGTTGCCTGCTAAAATCATGTCTTAACACACCCCAGTGGGCTGGAGAAACATTGAATGTCACCTGTGTTGGCTTACGACCTCCATCAGTCCGAGCCTTGCCCTTCCGAACCGGCGACCGGCAGTCCGGACGCCGCAGATCCACGAACGGTGGGCCAATCTCGCGACCAGGCCGGCCGCTTTAACATCCAACAAAAACAGTTTGCCCCATTGAGAATGGCCACATGGAAGGAATCTCTTTAGGCTGAGGATGACAGCATAAGTGCAGTACAGCGTCTCTCACATCATGCAGCTCAACGCATTTCAAACCGAAGTCCTTGTTCAAGAGCCAGTAATGAAAGAAGCAACAACAGCTGTGCAGGAAGTACCGCTTTATTAAATGACGATCCCGCCCATGTGGGCGTGTCATTCAGGCGCTGTGCCTTCTGGTATATGCAGTTCTCCCAGTAAGTATTGTCCAAGTGGATGCTGTTGCCTGCTAAAATCATGTCTTAAAACACCCCAGGTGGCTGGAGAAACACTGAATGTCACCTGTGTTGCCTGACGAACTCCATCAGTCCGAGCCTTGCCCTTCTGAATCATCGACCGGCAGTCCGGACACCGCAGATCTACAAACGGCGGGCCAATCTCGCGACTGGGCCGGCCGCTTTACCATCCAACAAAAACAGGTTGCCCCATTGAGAATAGCCACAGGGAAGGAATCGCTTTAGGATGAGGATGACAGCATAAGTGCAGTACAGCGTCTCTAACATCATGCAGCTCAACACGTTTCAAACCGAAGTCCTTGTTCACGAGCCAGTAATGAAAGAAGCAACAACAACTGTGCAGGAAGTACCGCTTTATTAAATGACGATCCCGCCCATGTGGGCGTGTCATTCAGGCGCTGTGCCTTCTGGTATATGCAGTTCTCCCGGTAAGTATTGTTCAAGTAGATGCTGTTTTCTGCTAAAATCATGTCCTAAAACATCCCAGTGGGCTGGAGAAACACTGAATGTCACCTGTGCTGCCTTACGAACTCCATCAGTCCGAGCCTTGCCCTCCTGAATCAGCGACCAGCAGTCCGGACGCCGTAGATCCACGAACGGCAGGCCAATCTCAGAAAGGCAACAGCAGCAAGGTTTCTTCCATCATGTGACCCACTTGGGTAAAAGACATTTATTTTATTTGACAAACTTCGACAGCACCCACTGGGGTTAAATATTGAGGAACTAGAGGGACCATGAGGCTTTGTGGACACGCCTACTGGGACGGGACCCAGGAATATATCAGGTGATTCTGATTGCAGCCATGACTTTTGTTGCCAGTGGACAAGGGCAAAATGCTGCCTGAAACGCGTTTGGCCATCTGATGTGCACAAGAGGAGGAGAGCTGTTTCTGCATGCCAACCGACAAAATAAAGGAATTAACGCTCTCTTGTTTGTGGCATTTCTACAGGGGCAACCTTTGTGAGCGGATTTGCGGCGGCTGGCCCAGCCGCAGAAATACCCTGCTGCTCTTCGAGCAGACCGAGAGTGCCGGATTTCCCTCACTGCTTGGGAAGAGAGTCTGTTTTTGTTGGAGTAGAAAGGCAACAGCAGCAAGGTTTCCTCCACCATGTGACCCACTTCGGTAAAAGACATTTATTTTATTGACAAACTTCGACAGCACCCACTGGGGTTAAATATTGAGGAACTACAGGGACCATGAGGCTTTGTGGCCACGCCTACTGGGGCGGGACCCAGGAATATATCAGGTGATCCTCATTGCAGCCGTGACTTTTGTTGCCAGTGAAAAAGGGCAGAATGCTGCCTGAAACGCGTTTGGCCATCTGATGTGCACAAGAGGAGAAGAGCTGTTTCTGTGTGCCAACCGACAAACTAAAGGAATTAACGCTCTCTTGTTTGTGGCATTTTTACAGGGGCAACCTTTGTGAGTGGATTTGTAGCGGCTGGCCCAGCTGCAGAAATGCCCTGCTGCTCTTCAAGCAGACCGCCAGTGCTGGATTTCCCTCACTGCTTGGAACAGAGAGTCCGTTTTTGTTAGAGTAGAAAGGCAACAGCAGCACGGTTTCGTCCATCATGTGACCCACTTGGGTAAAAGACATTTATTTTATTTGACAAACTTCAACGGCACCCACTGGGGTTAAATATTGTGGAACTACAGGGACCATGATGCTTTGTGGCCACGCCTACTGGGGCGAGACCCAGGAATATATCAGGTGATCCTCATTGCAGCTGTGACTTTTGTTGCCAGTAAACAAGGGCAGAATGCTGCCTGAAACGCGTTTGGCCATCTGATGTGCACAACAGGAGGAGAGCTGTTTCTGTGTGCCAACCGACAAAACAAAGGAATTAACGCTCTCTTCTTTGTGGCATTACTACAGGGGCAACCTTTGTGAGTGTATGTATATATATATATATTCACTGAAAAAACCATAGGTTATAGACCATATATAGTTAGGAATTAGCATTTACAAAACCTTGAAAATTCACTGAAAAAACCATAGGTTATAGACCATATATAGTTAGGAATTAGCATTTAAAAAACCTTATTTTACTCACACAAAACCATTGAAATTCCATATATAGTTAGTTGCACTAACTATATATCGCGCACCCGCAATCCACTGCTGATCATGTCACATATTACATCATTCATGACATGGTCAGTGACATCACTGATGACATCACTGATGACATCTCAAATGACATCACTGATGACATCTCAAATGACATCACTGATGACATCATCTAGTGTCTGTGTGTTTTTGTAAAGTTTAAATATGTTTTACATATTGAAGAATGAGTGGATGTATAAGTGTCTGGATGAAGGATTTAGTAGGTGCGTGACTGACTGTATGAGTGAGTGATTAAATGTGTCTCACTGAATGCATGGGTTAGTGACTAAACTGTCTTAATTTGTGCATCATTATGTCTGTTGTTCTGTAAACTGCTGCATGTGTTGATCATTAGCTATACGAGAGGCTATATGTGTTATTAATTGGTTGCCCAAGTATTTCTATGGGAGATTGAGTTTGTGTAGGGGTGGCTGGAAGGTGTGTGACTCTATGCATAGATGTGTGAGCAGTTTATTCACTAGGTGTATGAGTTCAAGAGTGCATGTGGAAACAGCTACATGGGCAGTTGACTGTGTGCATGAGTGTATTGATGAGTGAATGGATATCTCAATGCTACATGTCATAGTAAGTACATATGTAAAACACAGTACATGTGAGAGTTGGCATATATAAATAACTGTGCATGAGAGCCACTGAATGAGTGAGTAGTTGTATCGATCATTGTGAACTTGTATCAGGGATTGTATAAGAGAGTAAATATGTGTTAGTATATGTTTCAATAAGTAAGGTGTGTTTAACTGTATAGTTGAAGAAATGGAGGTGAGATTGTTTATTTGCATGACTGACTGGGTGTGTGAGTAACTCCATGGATGAGTGGCAGTGTGTGAGTGTCTGTATACACTGAGTGTATCTAAGGTTATATTAGAGTCTGAAGAGGTTTATCGTATTAGCACAAGAATGATGTCAAATGAGATGTCATCAGTGATGTCATCAGTGATGTCATTTGAGATGTCATCAGTGATGTCATCAGTGATGTCACTGACCATGTCATGAATGATGTAATATGTGACATGATCAGCAGTGGATTGCGGGTGCGCGATATATAGTTAGTGCAACTAACTATATATGGAATTTCAATGGTTTTGTGTGAGTAAAATAAGGTTTTTTAAATGCTAATTCCTAACTATATATGGTCTATAACCTATGGTTTTTTCAGTGAATTTTCAAGGTTTTGTAAATGCTAATTCCTAACTATATATGGTCTATAACCTATGGTTTTTTCAGTGAATTTCAATGGTTTTTTAATAGCAAATATCATAAGCTGTCGAATGTCAAGTACGTGGTAAGTGAAAACATTTTCGTGTTTATGCACACTGATCTGCTTTGAATGTGCCCCCCCCCCTCATTTCTATTAGGAGTACTCTCTCTTTGCAGATAGTGAAAGGTAGTTAACGCAGGCCTTTGCCCCCGTTGTAATCCGTCGTGCCTGCTTCTCTCTCCATTTGATTGATTATTATCCAAGTATTTACTGTTTTAGAATTAGTTCTCTTTGGTTCATTCTCTATTTACAAACAAACACAGAGTCGCAATACTCTGTTTAGTCTTTGCAGATAACGAAAAATCGTGTAAAAAAAAAAGAAAAGGAATCGAGCAAAATCAGTAGGCCACTAATGGGATCTCTTTTTGACCTCGCTAAAATAGAAACATTAGGAACAACCCCTCATGACAAATACAAAACTAGTGAGATGAACTGAACTCCACACAATGATGGCTGCAAAACAGCTCGGCTCCGCCACCCACCCCGCCCAAAATAACGATAAAGAACGGCTGCCATGATTGGTTGCGGAATGACCACGACGGAGCTACGAAATGGTGCTGCTCTCATGCTAACCCCAGCTTCAGTCTGAAACATCCAGAAACACTGTAGACTACCAATTCGATCAGTTCCGGTAGCGCCCCAATGTAACCCGGTAGAGAAGAACTAGCCCTCCCCTCTTTGACTGATGGTTCTTGTTGCCTGTCCCTTCTGTTGTCATTTAACAGAACTATTTAGCCTGCTGAAAGGGGTTGTGTTCCGACCGCTGGTTGGTGGAGACATTTTGACTATATTCTGTACCTGCGTTGTCGCGTAATGCGTCATATGACGCGCCGCGTTAGCGCATCCGGAAGTCATCCGGGGCGCGCAGCGCGTAACGTAAGCATAACAAGTCATGTGACTTGTTAATAAAACTTTTCATTGGTTCATTTTACTTTTCTTATTGTAATGATGAAAGGCTTGGTCATATGACCTAAAAATTACGCTTTTCATTACTTCCGAACATTATTTTTTCTTAAATATATGTTATAATGTTCCAGGCTAATGTACTTTCCCGGAAATTTTACAACTGTCCTGCAAGTAAAATATATTATTTTTTCGAGAAAAAGAGCGTTTCTTCGTCCCATGACGGAGCCGTTGAGCAAAAGAGGGTCGACCTGCTGTCTTAGTCGCCGATACGCCTGAATATGAGATTCTTATCGATCACTTTATGTTGCAGGAATAGAAAACACAACAGCCCTTGACCATTTATCTTTACTGCGTTCCTTCGTATTATACCTTTTACCCTTCATGTAATTGGTCTGCTTTATTTCACTTGCCTTTTAATGATTCTAAAACAGTCACTATTATTAAAAACTTTACCAATGTATATACTACTACCATGTTTTCTTTTAAAAACCTTTATTGTGAAAATTTCATTATACAAATACGAGCCTATAACCACGTGGGCCTGCCACAGAGCAAACTGTAATCGTATATGATGAATAGACATTTACACTGTAGAGGAACGTAACGGGCGGGCCATTAGGTTGCAAGAACTAAGGTGTCTAACAGTTACGGAATCGGTGGACGTACATTTTATAATTAAAATACGACAGGGCCAGTTACAATAAAATTATCTAGATATACATTTGCGGGCAAGTACCATGGGTGACGTTAATTCGAACTTTCAACAGTACAGTAATCAATAACACATCAGAACTTAATATCAATAGGGATGTCGAAATATTCAATCAATTCTCGTCCCCGCCCGCCATGTGCTTCAAAACTGCATACGTATCTCGTGATTTCAAGGTTCTGCAACCAGTACACAACAAGGAGTTACGAGTCCCATTTATTCCGGCGCCATTTTGGGCGAGGACGGGCAGGTCCAGGATATAGTCAAAATGTCTCTACCAACCATCGACTATGATGATGTTCATATGCTGTATTTATTAGAGTAACACTCATCTGTCCACATGAAATTAATTTGCCACAATCTAAACATGTCATTTTAATCTTTCCAAAGTTCTTCTAAATATTTGGGACCGTTTCCCTTGCCTCTGAAGCTCTCAGTGCCACTTCTTTGATGAATGTACTAGCAGGTCAGGGGTTCTCCTCCAAATCTCTCTTTTATGCAGCACTATAATTAATTGGTGCCACCTCTCCATATGACGATGCATGGTATAGTTACCACAACTATATTTTTTTTCGGTTCCTCTGGAGAGTTCATCGTGGCAGATGAAGCGTGTAACGTACCGGGCATTTACCTTTTTTTGCATGTACAGGAAAGGAAAAAAAAATCGAGCGTCCGAGTTCTAAGGTGTCCCAGGGCCATTTTAGTGGACCAGGCCCAAATCCAAAGAACAGGCCGCCATTTTGAGAGTCCTCTTGCAGCCGCCTGTCGCTGTAGCATCAAGAGCAGCCGAAACTCAGCTGAATGGCAACTGAAACGGTAAAGGGGCGCCCCACTACAGCAGACGAGCCTCCACCTAGGAAGGCCCATTCACGCCGGCTCCCCCCCCCTTCGGGCACCCCACGCCGTTATTCGGAGCAGTATTGTAGGATGGCCACACCAGTGCGGCAACTTGCTAGACATCACCTCGGTGGTAACCGAATCTCAACGCCTTGTGGTGTCTCCTATTCAGAAAACATTGTTATGCTGCCTTCGACCTATTCGCCGCAAGTGCGCACACAACTCAACTGCATAGCTTGCTAGACACCACCTCGGTGCCATCCGGATCTTGGAATGTCAGCACCTTTTGGTGTCTTCTCTTCAGAAAATATTGTTGCGCTGCCTTTGGCCCCATTCGCACATCGGTCCGCTACTGACGCCATCTCACAGGCTAATGGGGCGCCCCACGCCGAGTTTCAGCATTGTAGAATAACCACACCAGTACAGCAACTTGCTAGACATCACCTCGGTGCCATCCGGATCTCGGCGCCCCACTGCAGATGAAGTGCCTCTCAACTATGAAACCACCACGGTGACATCCGGATCTTGCCGCTTGTGCTGCCTTCGGCCTATTCGCACATCGGTCCGCTACTGACGCCATCTCACAGGCTAATGGGGCGACCCACGCCGAGTTTCAGCATTGTAGGATGACCACACCAGTACAGCAACTTGCTAGACATCACCTCGGTGCCATCCGGATCTCGGCGCCCCACTGCAGATGAAGTGCCTCTCAACTATGAAACCACCACGGTGACATCCGGATCTTGGCGCGTTGTGCTGCCTTCGGCCTATTCGCACATCAGTCCGCTACTGACGCCATCTCACAGGCTAATGGGGCGACCCACGCCGAGTTTCAGCATTGTAGGATGACCACACCAGTACAGCAACTTGCTAGACATCACCTCAGTGCCATCCGAATCTTGGCATCTCAACGCCTAGTGGTATCTTCCATACAAAAAATATTGTTACGCTGCCTTTGGCCCCATTCGCACATCAGTCCGCAACTTAGACATCACCTCGGTGCCATCCGGATCTTGGCATCTCAGCGCCTTGTGGTGTCAGTCAGAAAATATTGTTGCGCTGCCTTTGGCCCCATTCGCACATCGGTCCGCTACTGACGCCATCTCACAGGTCAACGGGGCGCCCCACGCCGACTTTCAACATTGTAGGATGGCCACAGAAGTGCGACAACTTACTAGACACCACCTCGGTGCCATCCGGATCTTGGCGCGTTGTGCTGCCTTCGGCCTATTCGCACATCGGTCCGCTACTGACGCAAACTCACAGGCCAACGGGGCGCCCCACGCCGACTTTCAGCATTGTAGGATGGCCACACCAGTGCTGCAACTTGCTGGACACCACCTCGGTGCCATCCGGATCTTGGCGCGTTGTATTGCCTTCGGCCTATTCGCACATCGGTCCGCTACTGACGCCGCCTCACGTGCCAACGTATTTTCTCCGCATTTTATACCCTATGCCGCATAACAGGTCATGTGACTTGTTTATAAAACTTTTCATTGGTTCATTTTACTTTTGGTTTCCTAATGATGGAAGGCTTGATCATATGACCTAAAAACAACACTTTTCATTGGATGAAAACTTTTTTTTTCCCCCAAACGATGAAAGCCCCACCTTGTTTCCGGATGTTTCAGACTAAACTGGCGTCAGCATGAGAGCACCACCATCTCGTAGCTCCGTCGTGGTCATTCCGCGAGCAATCATGGCAGCCGCTCCCCACCAGAAGCCTGCAGGAGTCGGGGCCCCCAAAACTTTTGATGAATTCTCAAGGCGGAGGGGACGCTTTCGAGAATGGGGTCCAAGACCTAGCAGACAAGCGTCCGATTTCCAAGGTGTCCCAGGGCCATTTCAGTGGACCACGCCCAAAAAGGAAAGAGCCTGCCGCCATTTTGAGAGTCCTGTGGCAGCCGCCTATCGCTGCACCGCAAGAGTGGGCGCAACTCAGCTGAATGGCGGATTTTGACACAGTGGACCAAAAGCGGACGGAATGGCAACTGAAACGGTAAAGGGGCGCCCCACTAAAACAGATGAGACTCCACCTGGAGAGGCCCGTTCACGCCGCCTCCCCCGGGGCGCCCCACGCCGTTATTCGGAGCAGCATTGTAGGATACCAAAACCAGTGCGGCAACTTACTGGACATCACCTTGGTGCCATCGTTCTGCTGCCTTGGAACTATTCGCACAACAGTTTGCTACTGATGACCCACCCCCCGCGACGCCCCACGCCGTTATTTGCTGGGTGGCAACTTACTAGACATCACTTTCGTGTCATCTAGATTTCGGCGCGTTCTGCTGCCTTGGAACTATTCGCACAACAGTTTGCTACTGATGACCCACCCCCCGCGACGCCCCACGCCGGAAATCTGGACGTTGTGCTGCGTTGGGACTATTCGCACAGCCGACCGCTACTTCGTTGTTTTTCCCTAAAAATGTTTATATGTTATTACTATTTATGTTTTCTTGTATATATTTATAAATTATTAAAGTTTTATAATCTTACTACTTTGTCGGAGTGCTATATATTTTTAATGTGACACATAATTGTAAAAACTTTGATGTACAAAGAGTCATCCCTGGAATCTTCCGCTTCACGCTCGGTCCCCTCCCCAATCACAATACAGGATGGTTTTCAGATAATAGCAACGCTTCTGCTGTGACGGATCTCATCGAGTGTGGGCCTTGATCTACTATAACTCCTTTGAAGAGGGGTGATTCTTTACAGCTGTGGCCATAAACTACATCTGCAGGGCTAGCTGATAGCCTAGGACCGGCCTGGACAATCGTACACAGAGGAAAAGGAGTGTCAGAGGGTGCGGTAGTGAATAGGGCGAAAGGGAGGTTTCGGGCGGGCACAGGGTGTGATTCTCAGGGAAGAGCAGCGCAGATGGGGGGAGGTTTATTACCCATGCATAAGACAGAGAGCGGGGGTGACCACTGCCTGGGTGAGATGCTTGCGAGGGTGGGGAGCCATGCTAAGGATCGACAGCGTGCACAGAGTGGGTCTGGTCAAGGCATCTAAAATGGCTGCCGTGCACGACAAAAGTGTGGCATTTGAAAAAAGACAAGATGGCGCACACAATGTTTTTCAACAATTCCTGATTTCCTTCGAATCGAACGTTAACAGACGTTGGGGCATATTACCAAAGTTAAGCGATATTTATCCCTAACGATGCATTGCAAAGATTTTTTTACCGTCAGAAATTATCGCAGATAAACCTTGCTATTATCAAGGTTTATCGCAAATACGATAAAAAACGACCGCAATGCATTAATATCGCTGAAAACTCAGCGATATTCATGCATTACCGAGCTAATGCTCTTAGCCATGTTATCCACCTCCCATTGGATAACATGGCTAAGAACTGCTCAGGGCAGCTGTTACTTTTTGGAGATATTCGCGCTTATCTCGAATATTTCCAAAAGTTGATAATAGGAGATAGCAATGTTAGCGACTGTTTCCAGTCGCTAACATCTTGGCATGCCCACTTTGCATGTCATTAGTGATAAATATCACTCACATGCAAAGTGGGACCCAAGATGGTCGCTATCTCCTACTAGCCGTCGCTAACTGGTGTTAGCAACAGCTAGGTAATACAGATATAATTTTATCTCCGCGAAGCGGAGCGCTGTTACAGATATATATCTTGTTTTTGAACGTTAATTTCTCAAAATGCACTGAAGCACATATATTGAGACATAGCAAAGGCACATCGGGCTACCAGTCCCTAGGAGATAGCGATGTTAGCGACTGTTTCCAGTCGCTAACATCTTGGCATGCCCACTTTGCATGTCATTAGTGATAAATATCACTCACATGCAAAGTGGGACCCAAGATGGTCGCTATCTCCTACTAGCCGTCGCTAACTGGTGTTAGCAACAGCTAGGTAATACAGATATAATTTTATCTCCGCGAAGCGGAGCGCTGTTACAGATATATATCTTGTTTTTGAACGTTAATTTCTCAAAATGCACTGAAGCACATATATTGAGACATAGCAAAGGCACATCGGGCTACCAGTCCCTAATATTTTACCAAGTTTCGTGCAAATCCATTCAGCCGTTCGATTATTATTATTATTTTTTTTTTTTGCCCCGCGGGGCCCTTTTAAAACCTCCACATCAAACCTAGGGGGTCAGCGAGGATGTACTATGCCCCCTTATGGTCATTTGCCCCTTCGCTTTGGCCTCCTCTTGTCTCTCGATCCTACCGAGAGACAAGATGGCGGCCGCTACGTACTGTTTGGAATGTTTACAGACACCGGAGAGCCAATCAGCTTCGCTTCGCAAAGCTCCGTAACGCGAAAAGTACGCGAAGCGGTGCGCTGTTACAGATATATATCTTTTTTTGAACGTTAATTTCTCAAAATCCACTGAAGCACATATATTGAGACCTAGCAAAGGCACATCGGGCTACCAGTCCCTACAATTTTGCCAAGTTTCGTGCAAATCCATTCAGCCGTTCGATTATTATTATTATTATTTTTTTTTGCCCCGCGGGGCCCTTTTAAAACCTCCACATCAAACCTAGGGGGTAAGCGAGGATCTACTATTCCCCCTTATGGTCATTTGCCCCTTCGCTTTGGCCTCCTCTTGTCTCTCGATCCTACCGAGAGACAAGATGGCGGCCGCTACGGACTGTTTGGAATGTTGACAGACGCCAGAGAACCAATCAGCTTCGCTTCACAAAGCTCCGTTGCGCGAAAAGTACGCGTCCTGGGCCGCTGCCCGGTCCGCTGTTACAGTTATATATCTTTTTTTAAACGTTAATTTCTCAAAATCCACTGGAGCACATATATTGAGACCTACAAAAGGCACATCGGGCTACCAGTCCCTACAATTTTGCCAAGTTTCGTGCAAATCCATTCAGCCGTTCGGGCTAAAAGTGAGGCCAACCGCCCTATGGAAAACTCAATGTTAAAAACACGTTTTGAGACCCCCCTTTTTTCTCGGCCCCCACTGGACGAACCCCCCCCAAATTTTCAAGGGCTGCTCAGAAACAAAATGTGCCATTTTCCTGAAAATTTCAGCCAATTCCGTCCACAAACGCCAAAGTTATTAGACATAGAATTTTCAAAAAACCCATAGAGAAAAAATCCTAACTATATATACCTACTGGCGACCGCCAGTAGGTAATATATATATATATCTCTATATATATATTGCTTCACTTGGCAGACAATTTTCTGGCTTGCAGAAATGAAAGGCACACTCTGAGTTGATTATAAAGCTTAAAATGCTTTATTCGGTGGGTGAGCCCTCTCCCCCCTATCGACAGACGCGTTTCGCCTCGCAGCTTTTTCAATGTCGATTGCCATTAAGTGACACAACCATTTTAAACCCTCCATACGTCATCATAGCCATGAAAACAGAAGATGGACATTTCACCAGCCCCAACGATAACAGTTATGTGGTGGCCCTCTTATAGTGGGTTAATAAAATGCAAAAATATCAATTTCATTTATAAAGTGCAAGTGCTGAAAACTTTAACAAAAATATAAACCAAAATTAAGGATTTAAGAAAATTTTCTGTAAACAGGTATAATTTTGTAAGCAGAAAAAATTCATTACATGCAATACATATTCCCTGTTATAAGTTTTAACCACAGCAGGAACAAAGAAAGATCAAATTAATATCTACACAATTCGTAAACATTAGATCAATTTCTTATTGTCGCAAAACCTGTTGCGGTAGCAAAATTGTGCCCTGGATGGGCTCATTATTATATGTATATGTCTAGCAAAGCTTGCTGCTATAGGACATTCCTATTTTTATTGTTTCATGTAGAGCAGCAGTGTATAGCGTAAAGGGTTCGGGAGAGTAAAAGGATATATGTGTTTTTACATGTGTTAATTACATATTTTACGTTACATCCTTTTTCTTACAATGAAGCTGTTTCTTTCTAGGTATGACACTGCCACTGGTTATTCTAGGTGTGTCCAAAGTTCCTCATCATTGTTGAGTCCAGCCGGACTCATACCTTGGAGCTCTATAATATAACGGGACTCTTTGGCTCTGAGTTTCTTCAGCCTGTCTCCACCCCTTTCGTGTTTATCTACCCCGTCGATGCAGTAATATTGCAACAGATCCCTGTTACTTTGGTGGTATAGTTCAAAATGTCTTGCGACGGGGTAGGTAGGGTCTTTGTTCGAAATGGCCCGCATATGTTCTAATATTCGCTTTTTAGTGGGGTTCTTAGTACTGCCGATATACCTTTTGTTGCACGGACAGATGAGACATTATATGGTATACTCAGAATTACAATTATAAAACTTATTAATTGTTCTTACTGGCCTAGGGTCCCCTGGCCCACCTTCGAAAGTAGTGATTTTTTTTACTAAATCTACAGGCTTTGCATTTCCTACAAGGAAAGAAGCCATTTATTCCTAGTTTGTTCTGTGTGGCATTGGATTTAGTAAAGTGGCTGTGTATTAGATGGTCTCCAATTGATGGACACCTTTTATATGTGATGACGGGCGTTCTGGAATGTGGGCTTTGAGTATATTATCGGTTTGGAGGATGTGCCAATTCTTTTTGAAAATCTGGACAATTTGTGCAGATCTGTCATTGTACGTTGTGATTATTCGTACAATGTTGTTCTCAGTTTTAGATTGTTTATTTTTTTTGTTTTTAGAACATAGTAGTGTTTTCCTCTCAATCTCCTGCACTTTCAGTTCAGCAGTTTTTAAGTGTCCTTTCCTATAACCTCTATCTAAAAAGCGTGATAATGCATCATTTTTAGCACTTATATAGATCTCCTTGGTGGAGCCGTTGCGCTTTAAGTCGCAAAAGTTACCCATAGAGTATGCATTTGATTAGGCTTATTGGATGGTGACTGCCTGCGTGCAGAACTGCATTACCCGCAGTAGGTTTTCTGAAAAGACAGGTTAATAGGACATTATTTTCAATGTAGACCTGTAGGTCCAGATAATTGACCGCGCTATTGCTGATATTCCCTGTAAACATGAGGTTCAGGTTGTTATTATTTAGAGATGCGATATACTCCTCCACTGAGGGTCGATCGCCTCTCCATATAATAAACAGGTCATCAATGTATCGCGACCAAAGCACGATCCTATCTAACAATTGGTCGTTGGCCTCCCCCCAGGCTACGTGCTTCTCCCACCAGCCAACGAAAAGATTCGCGTAGCTGGGGGCGAAGCACGTACCCATCGCTGTACCACGATTTTGTAGGTACAGTTGTCCGTCAAACACAAAGATGTTATTGTGGAGACAATATGAGACCATCTGCAGCAGCATTTCATTGTGTTGTGTGAATTTTGGATGTTTTTGGCCCAGAAACCATCTTATTGCATTTAAACCATCGGAGTGACAAATACAGGTGTATAAACTTGTGATATCCAAAGTTATAAGCAATACATTTTCTTCCCATCTAATCCCTTCTATATGTCTAAGAAAATCCTGTGTGTCCTGTATGTATGACGCCAGGTTTTTCACAAAGGGAGATAGAAATGAATGATCAAGGATAATTATTTATTCCTCAGCAATGGACGACGCGTTTTGGCGGACATGTCCGCCTTGCTCACAACATCGTTTCTCACTACAGTGCAGTAAATTCTAGACATAAACAAGGTGTGAATGAAACAAAATTGCCATGGTAACCGACAGGGTGACCATAGATATAGAAGACATACATACATCCTACAATAAGCAAGTCATGGTGAGTTTGTGCAGAATAGCAACAGGTCCGCCTCTGTTGGCAGACAAATAACTAAACAATGTTCACGTAATCACATCTGTTAATAAAGCACAAATAAGAAAACGTTTTTACCAAAGTGAAAAATTAAAACAAACAAGTGTTAAGGATTTTAAGAAACCAAAAAGTGTGTCTGTATCCCACTATGAGCTTGCTAGGTTGTTTGTGCAGGTGACATGTCTCTGTGTGTGTTTTTGTGTGGTCTTACGAGCTCGGGCGTTTATTTGTGTCTCTTCAGGAAAAGTGTCCTATGTGACGATGGAAAATTCTTTGTAAAATACCACTGTAGGGATTCAGCCCAAGTGGGCAAAGAAGTTTACTCTGTGTGGTGCCGGTTCTGCTATGCCAATATGACGTCATTGAGGGTACTTGTAATTGTGTGCTTGCGGTCTAAATAGGTTGGTGCGTAAGTGTGCATGGGAGTCCATATTTTCATGAATGAAAATATTGGAAAATTAAATATTGGTAAAAAGGAGGGTGATTGTGTTGGGATAATGTACATGTGAGATCGAAGTTTGGGAGTGTGTGGGACAGGGAATAAGGGTTACGCTGCTATGTTTGTATTCTGTGTAATAGAATAGAGGTGGACATTCATTGCCTCATCAGAATTCAGGGCGTTTGGTGCTTTCCTGTCCAGAAGAATAATATATCTGGACTCTAGTCTCCTGAGTGCCAGTTGTCGATTACCCCCCCCCCAGGGTTTTTGGGGACACTGTCTATGACAACGTATGTCAGCTCCTCAGTTCTCCCTTCATGTAGTGTGTTGATATGCCTGGCTACAGGGTATGCGGGATCATCGTTGGCTATTGCCCGTAGATGTTGAAGGATCCTCACATGGGCTGGATGTATTGTGCTCCCTACATACTTTTTGTTACAACTACACACCAAAACGTATACTGCGAAATCGGTTTTACATGTAAAATGCTCCCTGATTTCTAATGGTGTCTTTCTGAGTGCTACAGGAACCGTCCTGGCATTGGTGCCATGCCGACAGGCCTTGCATTTACTGCACTTGTAGAACCCCCTTTGGGATTTGAGCCAGTTCTGACGTTTGGTGTGTGAGGGTGCTGATACAACTTATTCCTGTTTCATGGATTTAGCCCTCCTGAATGTTAATTTGGGAGGTTTGGCACAGGTTTCTCCTATCGTGGGGTCAGTGCGCACGATCGGCCAATGCTTGTAGAGGATCCTATGTAAGTTAGAGTGGTATGTGCTGTAGCCAGTAATCATTCTAGGAGTTCCATCAGTGGATGTGTTTGTGTTGGATTGCGAAGTTTTGTTCATTTGGATTAGATCTTCCCTATTCTTTCCTGAGCATTTCCGTTCAGCTGTTTCTAGTGTATGCTTCTTATATCCTCTCTCACTTAGCCTGTTGAAAAGGTTTTCTTTAGACTTAGTGAAACCTTCTTGCGTGCTGCAATTGCGCTTCATCCTCAAGCATTCCGCATAAGGTATGCTTAATATGAGGCTTCGTGGGAGGAAACTTTCAGCATGCAAGATCGCGTTACCTGATGTCGGCTTCCTGTATGTCTGTGTTTGTACCTTGTTGTTACTGATGTAAAGCTCAAGATCTAAGAAGACTATGGAGGTTTTGCTAGTTGTACAGGTAAATTGTAAGTTAAGCGCATTGTCATTTATCTCTTGAGCAAAGTCCAGTACGCTCTGCTCACTGCCCTTCCACAAGACAAAAATATTGTCTATGTAGCGGTAGTACTGAATGACATTTTCAGACATTTGGGTGTGATGTTTCACCATGAGTACTTGCTCCTCCCACCAGCCCATATGCAAATTAGCATAGCTGGGGGCGAAGCAAGTACCCATGGCCGTGCCCTGTGTCTGTTTGTACAACAGTCTGTCATTTGTAAAGATGTTGTTGTCAAGACACCATTCGGTTAACTGAAGCAGCATGATAGTGTGTTGGTACAGGCCTATCTCACGTGTACTCAAAAAGTGCTTCATTGCTTGCAGGCCATCAGTATGCCTTATACTGGTGTAAAGACTTTGTACATCAAGTGTCATGAACACATAATCATCAGTCCATGAGCAATCATAGATCTTGGCCAGGAAGTCTCCGGTGTCTCTTATTTAAGCAGGTAAGGATTTGACAATCGGCTGCAAGAAGAAGTCTATATACTTGGTCGTATTCTCAAACAGTCCACCTATAGCCGAAATGATGGGCCTTCCAGGTGGGATCTGTGGGGTTTTGTGCATCTTAGGAATCCGGTAAAGTTGAGGGGTAACTGGGTAGTTGTTTTTCAAAAAATCAAACTCATTCTTCGAGAGTAATCCTTTGGTTCTCCAATCATATAAGCATCTGTGGAATTTTTCTTGTATGCTGACAATGTTCGTAGTACTGATGCGTACATAACAATTTCTATCCTGCAGTTGGGTCTTGGCTTTTTTATGATACATTTATTTTTAGAGGCCAAATGACAACATTGCCGCCCTTTTCTGACCACCGTACTAGTATATCAGTGCATTCCTTGATCTTATTCATGACTGCTGAATATTCCATTCTTTGATTATGCTTGAGTTTCATGAAGTTGTTACTGCTCGTGATGGCAAGCTCCTTAAGGTCCTTGATTACTTTGTCGGAAAAAATGTTTATATTGTCTTTGGGCATTATCGGACTAAAGACTGATTTAGGCTTGAACGGGGTTGGAGTTTGTAAGAACAGATTAATTCCCGCTTGCCCTGCTGCCTGCTCATTATTAAAACTCACAGTTTCACTTTTGTTGTCGAGTTCCGTCATTTCTCTTACAAATGACATGTCCGCTATGTTGAGGCCATCTGTTGTACTGGCTGCCATATTGTCATGTTGCCCCTCTTGTGTTCTAAGCCATGTATTGAAAATTACTTTCGTAATTTCAATCCACGTATAAAGTGGTGGAGATCAATACGTGTCTGTGTGCCGTCAAAAATGGTGTCGCTACAAAGGGATAGCCCCGGCGCCAGGGTCTGTTCTTCTTTGGTTGTGAGTATCATATTTGTGAGGTTTATAACTGTGTTGCCTATTTCCATGTTAGTACTCATCGTCGTCTGTTGCGTCTGTATGGTGCCTTCCCTTTGTCTTGAGCCCCGCTTGCCCCATCTCCTGTTTTTCCGCCTCCTGCTGCCGTACTGGGCGTATTCTGTGGCGGTAGATTTTGTCTTTGTTGTCTCGGTCTTAGGCTCATCAGGCGTTCAAACCGTAAAAATGCGAATTCTTTGACTGGTGTGGGGATTAGCCGTGCTGCATTCACATCATTAATTCCATCCGGTTCTGACTCGATCTCAGAACTCAGTTCAGATTCACTTGATTCAAGAGCAGGTTGTTGGTTCTTTGCAGATGCTGACAGCTGCTGTCGGCGGATATTATCGAATTTCCTTGCGAAGATGTATATGCGCCCAGTGAGGTAATCCTTCCTATCGCGTTGGAATTTACCCGCTTTGCGTTCTTTAATTGTTTGTTCCAACTTGTCAATCCTGCTCTTGATGTCACTGAGTCCTTTCGTTACCTCGTCTTGATTAGGTAGACTTTCTAGTTCTTTTGTGAGTTCATTTAGTGTTGCCAGTATTTTTTCTCTGTCAGAGGTAGCATATTTGATGAGAATTTGAAGCATGTTTTGTGATGACTGGGAACAGTTATGAGCCCAATCCTGCAGCATAGCTGGATCTGGGTTTTCGTATGTCGGGGCTACAAGAATCTGTAGGCCTCTTGGAACACGGCCAACTTCAAGATACCTCTTGAGCACTGTACGTTCCCACCACTTTGCTACTTGACGGCGCAATTTCTCATATTCACTCAGCATTTTTTACAATTCATTGACTGGGGCTGTCGATTGTGTTTCACCTCTGGTTGCGTTGGTACTAGTGCCTGCATCTTTGTCACAGAAGATGTCCAATGCAGCTTCTTCCCTTTCCCAGACCCACTCCTCTGCCATCAGTGCGGAATATAGATCGTCCGTGACACCCACTGTCCGTAGATTTCGCAAGCTGTATATATATATATATATATATATATATATATATATATATATATTACCTACTGGCGATAGCCAGTAGGTATATATAGTTAGGATTTTTTCTCTATGGGATTTCTGAAAATTCTATGTCTAATAACTTTGGCGTTTGTGGACGGAATTGGCTGAAATTTTCAGGAAAATGGCACATTTTGTTTCTGAGCAGCCCCTGAAAATTTGGGGGGGGGTTCGTTAAGGGGGGGCCGAGAAAAAAGGGGGGTCCCAAAACGTGTTTTTAACATTGAGTTTTCAATAGGGCGGTTGGCCTCACTTTTAGCTCGAACGGCTGAATGGATTTCCACAAAACTTGGCAAAATTGTAGGGACTGGTAGCCCGATGTGCCTTTGCTATGTCTCAAGATATATGCTCCAGTGGTTTTTACGAAAATTAACTTTGAAAAATATATATTGGGCTACATTGGGCTATATATATGTTGGAGCCCAAATGTAGCCCAATGTAGCCCAATGTAGCCCAAAGATGGCCACCAGAGACAAAAGAGCCCAAATGTAGCCCAAATATCAGCCAGATGTAGCCCAACTATAGCCCAGTGACAGAATGTCCCAGAGTGTTCTAAAGAACAACTAGAGCGCTAACAGTCTTACTTATGACAAAAGTATGGCACACCTGAAGTCATCTTGATTGGAATAAAGTGTTAACACTTAAAACATTTAATTTGCAAAGGAACAAAATGAGGGGGTTCATTTTGCCATAGAAATGTCATATATATATATATATATATATATATATATATATATATATATATATATATATATATTCACTGAAAAAACCATAGGTTATAGACCATATATAGTTAGGAATTAGCATTTACAAAACCTTGAAAATTCACTGAAAAAACCATAGGTTATAGACCATATATAGTTAGGAATTAGCATTTAAAAAACCTTATTTTACTCACACAAAACCATTGAAATTCCATATATAGTTAGTTGCACTAACTATATGGAAAGGGGCGACCATTCGGTCCCCCCGAACGTATGGTGGAGTACCACGATCCCCCCGGGAAGCCATCTTGGGCGGGGGGCGAGTCTCGGCTGGTATGCCCGAAGCGGCGTAGCCGGGGCGCGCCTTTTCCCGCCCTGGAGTGGGTTGTCCTAGACACTGACGCACTCGGCCACGCCCTCGGTGGCGGGCGGGGGCGGGTTGACGCCCGCCCCGAAGACGGATAAAAGAAGCAACAAGGCAAGAAAACATCCTCTCGTTCCTGTGCTCTGAAGCTGCACCTCCCCACTGCACGTGAGCTCAAGACGGAACGAAGAGCCAATTTTGAGCGTTGTAATCTTTCTTTTTGTCTTACAGATATCCGTCTGGGAATGCCTAAGAAAGTCGGACAGCGGGTCAGTACCGATCAGATGCTCTGCATGCTCATGAAGGAGGTAGCCGATTTGAAGAAGCAGATGGCGGCTACGAACGGGGAGGGAGGACCGAAACGGCCTTTGCCGGGAGTAGTCCCCGGTGGGAGAGGCAAGAGGTCCAGAAAGAGGACGCTTGGGGGTGAAACTCCGGTCCCTGACACCCCACTTGAGGAGCCAACCCCGGTGCCGAAGGGGGGGAATCCGATCCCCGTGGTGGTCACCCCCGTGACCAGGGAGGATATGCCTCCCGAGTTAGCGGCACAATTGGCAGCGTGGTTGGGAAAAGAAAACGAGGGCACCACGGCTGACGACGCCCGGGCAGTAATGAGACAACTGCGGGAATCTAGGGAGGCTGGGAAGACACCAGCTTCTGTTACCCCGCCAGTTACGGCGGCGGAAAATGCAACGGGCCCAGTTTCGGCGGCAAATGCAGCTTCTGGTTCAGGTAAGCGGTCATTGCCGATCGCGGGGGAAGGGTCTGTACCTTCACGAAGAGAGAAGGTGGCTCAGCATGTTCCACTGGAAATTAAGGAAAAGATTTGGGCGAATAAGTATGTTAATATTTTTTCTTTGCTTACCGACCATTACGAGATGGAGCATGTTAAGAGCCAAAAGGAGCTCATGCATCCGAGTGTTTGGCGCGCAAAAATGGCCGCCTTTAAGGTTGACGAAAACATTGGTACTTGGGGCAGAGCGTGGGGCATTTTTACCTCCATCATGGGTGAGCGCAGGCCCGAGTTGCTGACCGAGTTGCCTATTTATCAATCGCGTATCATGGAGTACTCCGTAGCGTATGGGGGCAATCAGTGGTTCTGCTATGACAATATTTTTAGAAAAGCTAAGGAACATGACCCAGTTTTGACTTGGGATTGTTACGACTCCGTGTCATGGCAAAAAATGGAGAGTACTGGAATGTTAAAAGTACCATTGTCAGGGAGTAGCGGGGGTGAATCTTCCCGCCAATACTCCGGGACCCCCTTTCGGACGGGTGCAGGTAGCGAGTACCACTCGAAGACGAGTGGCAACGCAGGTAAAAGGGGAATCTGTTGGAATTTTAACAGAGGTAAATGTACGAGGCCCCAGGGGTCGTGCAAGTTCAGACATGAATGTGGGGGGTGTGGGCAGCCATCCCATCCTGAGTCCATGTGCAGAGCCAAAACGGGTGATAACGGTGGTAAGGGAAGCGCCAAACAGGTCTGAAATAGTCCGAGGGGCTACTTTACCTACTCCGATTGATACCATGGCAATGATTCCTTGGCTCAGTGAATACCCGGATCATGCTTCCGCTGGGGTGTTGCGGAACGGGTTTTCATATGGTTTCCGCATCCCGGTGGGGGATTTTCATGGTGTAGCTAACTGTACGAATCAACTATCGGTCCTACAGCATTCGGCTGTGGTACAGGCAAAGATTGGGAAGGAGGTGACTCGAGGTCGTGTCGCCGGTCCATTTCACTTGCCACCGGTTGATAATTTTGTTTGTTCCCCTCTAGGGGTGGTCCCCAAGAAGGACCCGGGTGAGTTTCGGCTGATACATAACTTGTCAGCCCCACGGGGTCTTTCTGTGAATGATGCGATAGACCCGGAAGTATGTTCGGTGCGGTACGCATCTTTCGATGAGGCCGTCGCCATGTTGCACCGCCTGGGGCCCGGGGCGCTGATGGCAAAATCAGATATCGAGTCAGCGTTCCGGTTGCTCCCGGTACACCCAGACGATCAGCGTCTCCTTGGTTTTAGGTTTCAGGGTCGCTATTACATGGACAGATGTATGCCAATGGGATGTTCTATATCTTGTGCCTATTTTGAAATGTTCAGTTGTTTTTTGCAATGGGTCTTCACAAAGAAGACGGGTTTTCAACATGTTATGCATTATCTCGATGATTTTTTGTTCTTGGGGGCAACCGGGGATCCAGAATGTGGACAGGCTTTAAATGAATTTTGTGTCTTGATGAATCAATTTGGTGTGCCATTGGCGCCAGGTAAGACCGTGGGTCCCTCGACTTCCCTCGATTTTCTGGGGATCGAGCTCGACTCGGTAGAGGGTTGTTTTCGACTACCAAGAGATAAGGTTTTGAAATTCAGGGCATCCCTTGAAGCATGTATCAGTGAGACTAAAGTAAAACTGCATCAATTACAACGAGTGGTGGGCCAGTTGAATTTTGCCCTGAGAGTAATGCCGATGGCCCGCCCCTTTTCCCGCTCGATTGCACAAGCCATGGTCGGCCTGAAGGAGGGCCATCACCGCACGAGGCTCTCGGCAGAGGTTCGCCAGGACATGCGCATTTGGTTGGCATTTCTTGCGGATTTCAATGGTCGAATTGTCTGGATAAAACCGGCGGTGTCCTCTGAGGAGCTGGGGCTGTGGACAGATTCGGCGGGGAGTATAGGTTTTGGCGCCATATTCGGCACACAATGGACGGCTCAAAAATGGCCGTCATGGTGGCATGAGTGCGGGTTGACGAGGAACATTGCTTTTCTCGAACTTTTCCCTATTTTGGTGGCCCTGAAAACTTGGCCTGAGGGGTTCCGGGATCAGTCTGTGGTGTTTTGGTCTGACAACATGACCGTGGTAGAGTGTATCAATAGTCAGGCAGCACGTTGCAAATGGATGCTGAGACTGCTTAAAGAAATTGTGTTATTGTGCATGCAGTTGAATGTGCTCTTTAGGGCAAGACATGTCCCGGGGGTATTGAACCAAGCGGCTGATGCGCTTTCTCGTTTCCATATGCAGGCCTTCTGGGGTTTTCTGCCCGCAGCGGACCCAGTGGCAGCACCCTTTCCCGAAGCTCTCTGGTCTCTCGGTGCCCCGAACTACAAAACCTCGTGGGAGAGAGTTTAGCGCCCAGGACAAGGAAGGCATACGAAGGGGCGTTCCGTTCCTATTGGTCCTTTTTGGGTTCTGCTAGGGGGGAGCTTTGGGGCCAGGAGGAGCTTGTCGTTAAATTTTTGCTGTCTTTACATCAGGCAGGCAAATCAGTAGCTACGGCCCAGAGGCATCGGGCCGCCATTTCCTTTATGGCAAGGGCTCATGGGATCCAGGACCCGACAGCGTCTTTCATAGTCCAGAAAGCGCTACGGGGGTGGCAACGCCTGGAGGGTCGCAAAGCAGATGAGAGGCGCCCGATAGGTCTGGATAGGTTGGCCCTGTTATTTTCCGTACTCCCGGCAACGTGTTCATCACAGTATGAGACAGTGTTATTCCGAGCCGCTTTTGCGCTAGCATTCCATGGGGCTATGCGGGTAAGCGAACTAGTGGCGAGGAACAAGCGGGATACGATGGGGGGATTGTGCCAAGAGCACGTTCAGGTCAAGGGGGAGACAATGATTGTCTCGTTTGTTAGGTCCAAAACCGATCAGGGTGCGTTTGGGGACTGCATAATCATACAGAGGATTCCCGGGTCCCCCATGTGCCCTGTGGTTTGCGTAGAGGAATATTTAGCGCAGAGAGTGGCATCATGGGGGGGGACCTTTTTGAGACACGCTGACACCACCCCACTGACAAGGTTTCAGTTCCAGCGGGTGCTTGCGATGTCGATTTCGGCCGCGGGCTTGAACCCCGGCGAGTTTGGGACCCATTCTTTTCGAATAGGGGCTGCTACGGAGGCTACAGCCAGGGGTCTGAGTGTAGAAGAAGTAAAACGTGTAGGGCGTTGGTCTTCGAACTGTTATAAAAGGTATGTGCGGTTGCACATGTTATGAAGCTGTAATGATGTACTCACGCTTCTTGTTTTGTTTGGTTTTCAGTTGCGCAAGCCTACGAGGCGGGGCGGACTGTGCAGTCGACCCGACACATGGGGACCAGCGGTCAGACATCACCGGCTGGGAAAAAGGAGGTGTGGGTCGTGGGCCACTCATACGTGAGGCGTGCCGCGGACGTATTCAAAGCAGGTGACATGATTCACGTGGCTGGGGAATACGGGTACAGTGTGTCCTTCCACGGAAAGGGCGGGCTCTGTATTGACCAGTTTCAGACCTTTTTCGAGGATTTGTTAGGGCGGACAAGGTCACCGCCGTCTATAATCATAGTTCATCTTGGGGGCAACGATTTGGTGGCCACTGGTAGACGACTTCTTCTTGAGGCAATGCTTTCCACAGTAAGTTGGTTGGCAAGGAGAGTTCCAGGGTGCACAATTGCATGGTCCCACATGATCCCACGAAAAGTGTGGCGGGGGGGTATTTCTGTTTCTGCTCTGAATCATTCAGTAAGGAAAATAAATAACAAAGTGAGTAGATTGTTTCGTTCAAGTACTCTGCATTCTGTCTCGCATGGTTGTATCAGAGGGGACAGTATGTATTTGGGGGACGGTGTTCATTTGTCCCGGGTGGGGAATGAGTTACTCATAGGAGACCTCATAGCTTGGTTAAAAAGTTTATAACATGACCTTTAGGCAGGAGTTGTTGTGGGGGGTCCGGATAGCCGGTCAACTATCCGGCCTGTGGCGGTAAGGTCATGATCGGTGAGCAGTAATTGGAAGATCCCTATGGGGGGGCGTCACCCATTACGGATGGGAGCGCTCGGGGGAGGTGGCCATTGGCCCCTCAACGGGGAGGCGGTCCCGTCTAAGGATAGGCCGCCGGAAGGAAAGGAAAGGTGGTCAAGGCCCCTTCCTGGATAGGAGGGGCTACGGGCCCTCCTGGGGAATTTCCCGGGGCCAGGACATCTGCGACGGCAGATGGGTAAGTTGTGTGGGGTTCGGGAGGGGGTTTACGCTACCTCTTAGACACCTCACACGAGTCCTCGGACGACCGTTAAATGGCGTCGAGTTCATTGGGGCCCCCGTCAAGTCCAAGGGAAATTGGTAGATGCACTTGAGGTACGCCTCTGTGCGGTTGGTCCTCTCACAAGTGAGGGTTGTATTTCTGGTTTAGGGATCTGACACCGGTTACGACCTTGCCGTTGGCCCTTAACGTTAGGATGTACAATTTCAAGTCAAATGTTTTGTAGGATGTTGGATCGGCTAGGAGAATCTTTGTATTAGAGATCTGTTAAGGTTAGCCAAACATCGTAATGTGGAAATGAAATTGTACATAATATGAAACTGTTATTTTAATGTTTTGATTTTGTTTCATATTTTAATAAATACGGCCGGGAGGGTCACTCCCTCCCGCCTTCCAAAAGTTCAGAACCGTTTCGGTTTCCCATCCTTGGGGATTGTGTCGAGAGGGGGTGGCGGGTATCTCAGCCATATGGAAAGGGGCGACCATTCGGTCCCCCCGAACGTATGGTGGAGTACCACGATCCCCCCGGGAAGCCATCTTGGGCGGGGGGCGAGTCTCGGCTGGTATGCCCGAAGCGGCGTAGCCGGGGCGCGCCTTTTCCCGCCCTGGAGTGGGTTGTCCTAGACACTGACGCACTCGGCCACGCCCTCGGTGGCGGGCGGGGGCGGGTTGACGCCCGCCCCGAAGACGGATAAAAGAAGCAACAAGGCAAGAAAACATCCTCTCGTTCCTGTGCTCTGAAGCTGCACCTCCCCACTGCACGTGAGCTCAAGACGGAACGAAGAGCCAATTTTGACCCACCCACCAGCCCCTGAGGACAGCTAGTTGTTTTGAAATAAAGTTTTGATGTGGTAACTCTATTTTCTTACAGGTTGTGACGATTGTCGTGATAATTTTTGAGTATGCAATAAAGAGGGTCACTTTCAGTATGTTGTGCAAATAAAGGATTTTGCAGTGGTGTTGATCAGTAATCATGCCTTTAATAGGCTATAATTGTTTCGTGATTTAGTAATTTAGGTAAATTTGTCGTATTTATTGTCGGGCGGTAAGGTCATGATCGGTGAGCAGTAATTGGAAGATCCCTATGGGGGGGCGTCACCCATTACGGATGGGAGCGCTCGGGGGAGGTGGCCATTGGCCCCTCAACGGGGAGGCGGTCCCGTCTAAGGATAGGCCGCCGGAAGGAAAGGAAAGGTGGTCAAGGCCCCTTCCTGGATAGGAGGGGCTACGGGCCCTCCTGGGGAATTTCCCGGGGCCAGGACATCTGCGACGGCAGATGGGTAAGTTGTGTGGGGTTCGGGAGGGGGTTTACGCTACCTCTTAGACACCTCACACGAGTCCTCGGACGACCGTTAAATGGCGTCGAGTTCATTGGGGCCCCCGTCAAGTCCAAGGGAAATTGGTAGATGCACTTGAGGTACGCCTCTGTGCGGTTGGTCCTCTCACAAGTGAGGGTTGTATTTCTGGTTTAGGGATCTGACACCGGTTACGACCTTGCCGTTGGCCCTTAACGTTAGGATGTACAATTTCAAGTCAAATGTTTTGTAGGATGTTGGATCGGCTAGGAGAATCTTTGTATTAGAGATCTGTTAAGGTTAGCCAAACATCGTAATGTGGAAATGAAATTGTACATAATATGAAACTGTTATTTTAATGTTTTGATTTTGTTTCATATTTTAATAAATACAGCCGGGAGGGTCACTCCCTCCCGCCTTCCAAAAGTTCAGAACCGTTTCGGTTTCCCATCCTTGGGGATTGTGTCGAGAGGGGGTGGCGGGTATCTCAGCCATATATCGCGCACCCGCAATCCACTGCTGATCATGTCACATATTACATCATTCATGACATGGTCAGTGACATCACTGATGACATCACTGATGACATCTCAAATGACATCACTGATGACATCTCACTTGACATCAATGATCACATCACTGATGATATCATTCATGTGATAATACAATGCATCTCCTCACACTCTAATATAACCTCCGTTACACCCAGTGTTAAATAGAGAGTATCATTTTTGAAACCATTGACACACCAATACTAGTTACTACATACGCACTCACTGATTCCTATGTCTACACACACATTCACTCATACAATCATTCATACATACAATCACTCATTGTAGTGTAGCTCCTATTTTCCCAATAGGCTCTGCGCATTGGAATAGTGCCTACAGCAGTAAAGGCCTAGGCCAGACGTTAACTAGGTCTACTACTGTCGATACTAGACTTAATTTTTGGGTTTGCCAGCTAAGCTCAGAGTTCGCTAGAAACTTTCTCGAACGTTCAAGGAAGGATTAACTCCCCTGATTAGACAAGAAGGGATTTAGTTTCTGACAACCATAGAACATGACAACTTTGCTCTCCCCTAATCAAGAGTCAATCTCGAGAGTCGTGTGAGCACAAGGCAATTATTTTACTCAGTCAGTACGTGCATTCTTAGTCTCATCAGAATGTAGAGAAAAGGAAGAGACGGGCGTGTTCAATAAAAGATGTTATTTATTGATCAGTCTCTTTTCTCGTACAAGAGAAATGGATCGATATTATTGCAATACTTATAGTTAAGTAAAGTGCATACATTAGAAGCAATAGTATAAAATAATACTGTAAAAACATTGATATGGTTTCTGAGCCATATGATGTTTAAAATGATTAAAATATATTTACATACACATATACATTTGACTAAACGTACTCAACTGGTGTTTCTAAATACGCCTACCCCGTGTACCTGACCTAAGTCTAATGCGTGGGCGGGAATAGAAAGTTACAGTTTAGTTTAAGTTTGTTTTTGCCAAGTGAATAACTAAAGAATTCTCTAGGAGGGGTTATTCAGTTCTGTACCTGGAATTTAGGATGAATGAGGAATGGTATCTCTTTCTCTGCTCTCGATATTCCAGGCTGCCTGCGAGGGCTGCCCAGAAGCGCCGGTGCTGGGTCTCTCGGCTTGAGATAGCAGCGCGTCTCTCAGCGCGTCAGGAAGGCGGGGCTGCTGCCTGCGGGGTCTGCTTCTGCTCTCGGCTTCGGCAAGTATGGCTGCTCCGTCTTGTCACCACGCGTGTGTTTGCATAGGGCAAGGTCGGCAATATTTATACCTTAAAGGTGCCGAGATTGACGTAAGGATGGACATAGGTACGTCAATAAAGATGTCATACGACTTGCTCGTTAGCACATTCTTTACTAAAGTTCTCTGTGAAATCAAAACAATGGCCGCACGGATTATCCAGGTTGTCATAGGTTTGATTTGTTATGAGAACGTCGTATGCCTTATCAGGGGCTGGAGGAATGTCGCTTGTCTAATTAGATCTCAAGCGTTATGACCTAATCAGATAACACGTTCCTGTGCCGTAGTGTGACTGCGTCAGATAACGGTATCTGCATCATGGGGGATTTCTTGCCTCATGGGCTGACTGTTAGTTAACTAGCTAGTAAGTTTAACCAGAATAGGGTCAGGAATAGGGGGATCGAATCAGAACCTATAGAAATACACGACACCCACTCCACGCTAACTATGGTCATATCTACTAATCTATGCATAGTATAACATAGTACAACATACTATAGAGTATAGTGTATACCTTACCACCCCAAAATACATAAATGCATTTCGAAATTTTCAAATATACTGAAAAATTGCAGTCATATATATTGTATGCACTTAAGCTATGAATTAGATGCAAAAGTGAACACGCATTGTTATGCATTATTGATTGTTGGTATATGAGAAATACACATGAAATGGCTCTTAATATGGCTATACAGAAAAAAAGTCGAAACCATTTCATCACATAAAATCTATTGCGAACATACCAGCGGGCAGCTAAAGTCTATAAAGTCTATAAAGTATCTAAAATAGAAATCTTAGTTCTCTAGGAATAGTCTCTTACTTTAAGCAGAAAATCAGTGTCCCGGGAAAAAATATATAGAAAAATATTTTAGGGGCTTGCTGAAAAAAGTTGCTGTCCGTGAACTGGATTGTAATTGTTCATGTGACTTTATTTTAAAGTTGAAGGCCGAATTCAGGGAACGCCGTGTGCGAGTTTACTCAAAAGTCTCTATTTCTGTTCCGGAGAGAACATCATATCATTCAGGCTTTCGAAAAAACTGTCAACAGCTTCATGGGAAAGTTCCTCTAAGTCGGAAATAGGGGTAACCATGCATTCATGCGCATGATTGTCTCCATTGACATTCTGATTTGCATTGCTGACAGAAGGTCGTACCTGTTCGATGCTGCTTTCATCTTGAACTTCACTACTCTTCAATCGCAGTGGTGAAGATTCCAGGAATGCCGTCATCCGAATTGGCAGCCTTTGAGGGCAGCACAGTGCGTGAACCTTGGTAGGAACCAACAGTGTATCTGCATCCACCGGCGCACCCGATTGTAGCGTCAGACAGGTGTCTAACACGCATTCTTCTCCGCATAGCAGACACCTTAGTACAGGTAAAACACACCTTTGCCACATTGGTCGAAATGATAGAAACCAAGTCATGTTTAGGTCTCTAAGCCGGGATAGTCCCAGGATTTTTGATATCCGGTCCCGGTATCCAATGGCTAGGATCGTATCTTCCATTGTCGCGAGAGTTTGATCTGTGACATGGGTTGCCATAACGAAAAATAAGGACTAGGAATAGGATTCCTGCAATTAGTCCTAGGATCAGGGGAAGTCCGCCAAAAATCGAATGGACGAAGTCTGGAAAAATACCCAGTATGGCTTTGAATGGTGTTAATGCCATCGAAAATACTGTCTTAAATACCTTTGAGACCCCAGTGGTATCAGAAATATTTAAGATTTCGCTCAGGATTTCCGCGAAATGTACGGGGGAATTAGTTGATAATAATGTATGTATCTCTGCAGTCGTCCTTGCGACTTGTAGATCATACGTTTCTTTAGATGACGTGAGCCTTGTAGGCGTCTGAAGAAGCACTGTTTTCATTCTGCTTAAAGTGTCTATTCGAATAGAAGTAATTTTCAAACTGGGCCATGCCCTTGCCTCCCTGTCTGGAAAGGAGCTGGGAAACAAAGAACGTCCACAGCACTTGACCTTCGCCGTCGTAGTGACGAGATAAGGAGTCCCGGGCATAAGACTACAGCATCTGCGGTCTACAATAAGAATGTAACTCCCATTATAGAGTCTTTGAAAGAATGGTTCTATTTCAGTTGCAGGTGCGCCTTGCTGGTGACATGAAAGGTTGTATGAATTCCCTTCACAGGCTCCGTGCAAACTAATACCGTTACACAGAAGCGTGCCGCTTAGTGACATAGCACAATTGTTGCCACTAAGAAACACTTTCTGTCCTTTGTTACTGACACATGCATGTGAATAGGGCAGGTTCCATGTTGTTTTAAGGTACCCCTTTCCCAATTTCTCGTACATGCCAGCCTGTATATATTTTTGGCAGTATTGAAACCTGAAGGTTGAGATTGGAATATTTATGATTCCGTGGATTATCCATTCACTGACAGGTCGTTCTGACATTGTCAACGGTAATCTTTCTAGTTTTTCAATGCTCAAGATTGTATAATCAGCACCCTTCTGAGCCATACCGATTTGTCTATCAGTAAGGTTAAAGATTTGGAATAGTGACGTTGTGTTGATTAAACGCCAAGGCACATAGCCTGAACGCAGATTTTGTAACGTCCAGCCAAGCTGTACAATAGAACGCAATTGTGACTGACCATGTTGTAATAACAGTAAGTCTTGCGATAATATATCGATTGCTGAAGACACAATGCTGTCCAATGAAAAAATTCTGGAGGACAGAGTCATTAACCCATTGTCCACTACAGAAAGTGATTTTTCCAAATTAATACGGTCAATTTCCCGTATTCTTTCTGCTGTTTCAATTTGAGTAACCTTCCAGGCCTCATTGTATGCTGCATATACAGAGGCTGCTATGAAACGCTTTTGACGCTGTTTGCGTGGTCCCATTATGAAATCACGCAAGTCAGCACCATCAGTAAGTAAAGTTAGGTGTTGCTTAATTTCAGGCAGTGTGGAAGTTTGTAGCCATTGAAGGCATAATTTGCCCACACTGTAGGTTGTTATTATCCCTGGGTGATGTCTTTGGGGATATCTAGGGTCTGGCCTGGTCATTTTGAAACCCTGTGTTTTATTCAGGAATCTATCTTGACAGTTATTTGTATCTGTGGGCCAGATCAACCATTGTTTCCAATCAGGATGTGTTCTGTTTTGGTTAAGTATATGGTTTATGTCTATTTCTTCATCTGTTTCAGAGTTATTGCTAAACATTGTTGGCTTTGGAATAGACAGGTTATTTAAATCTTTGATTTTGGCTAAGCCAAGACAGGTGGTTTGTTGAACGGTGTCATTTAAAAATATCATTTGTTCTGGGATCATGCAGGCTCTAAACAAAGCTTCTAAACCCTGTACTTGCCATTCTTTTGTGCCCCAAACACTTTTCAAATCAACATGTTTGTCCCAATAATCAAATCCAAAAGTATTCATTTTTTCAAAGAAAGAATCTGAATATATCAATTTTGTGTTGGTTATCATGGTTTTCATCCCTGTCTTGTTTGACAATTTGTAATAAAATGTTTCAGCATTAGTTATGTTAAAACCTGAAAAATATGAATATTTGCCATACACGGTTCTAGAGCTCCCTTTTGGAGGTGTAGCACAATGTTCCCATTGATTAAAATTTAAAACATTTCTAGGTTGTGCAGATTTATGCAAGAAATGGTTACCATAATGGTTATAGCAGTACATGCTGTCATAATTTGTAGAACCCTGCAAATAATCATGTTTTGTAAATTTAGCAGACATTACTAAGTCAGACATCATATTGTTTATACTTTCAAAGTCCCAATCATCAGCAAATGAGTTTGGTTTTGCAAAGTCACTCAAGGAGATCTTGATTTGGTGTGGATATTTCAGGATCTCGACCGGACCATAAATTTCATAGTCAGTGTTGTCCCAGGCTACCCCACCAGATATTGGAATTGCTGTGAAGTTGGCTGAAGAAAGTTCTGAAGAAAGTTCTCTTTTCTCGACGTGTGAAGATGTGTGTGGTTTGAGGACCAAGTTGATGTTCTGACTTGCTGTGTCCATTTTAGCATATTTTCCCTCAATGAAGCGTCCCAAGGTAAATACCATGATGAGCCAAAGTATGAGGATAAATGCACCAAAACCCACCCAAAATTCAATCCATGGAGAAACTAGATATGTTTCTTTAAGTTGTTTCAAAAGTTCCTTAGCTTTGTCTTTAAAGGATTTTGATGATGGCTGTGTCTTTTGTTCGCTGAAGCCGTCAGAGGAATCATCGAAGTTGATGAAGTAACCGGATGCAGTTCTGTCAATTGTTCCAATTGGTTCAGGATTTTTGTTTCTCGCATTTTCACTTGGTACTTCTGTATAGATTGGTGTGTCTCTGCTAAATGTCTTTATTTGGGTTTTCAGAGGTCTAAGTTCTATTGCATTGTTGCATAGTCCTTGTTGTTCTTCCGTAGGCGTTTCGAATGTGATGAGCCTCTTTGATAGGACCTCTGTACTGGTAGCAAACCTTGGTGTTCTGCTACTTATTGGGAGTCCACTTGGCCTACTGTTTGTTATCGGCCACATGTTGTGGTTTTACCAGGTCGATGGATACAACTCGGTTCTCCTTTTTTCCAGCAAGTGGCGGTAGTACAACTGATCTTGTCCCGTTGACAGACAATACAGGAACTGCTTTTCTGTAAGAAGGCCCAAATTCCTTCTTTACCGCGATCTTCTCCCTGACTAGATCCCCGACTTTTGGAATCCAGACAGGTCTTGCTGGGACAGGTGGTGATTCTTCAGTGGTCGTTGGCTGTTCTTTCAACTGTATGTTGCTCAGGTCTTTTCTTGTTTTGTTTAAGTCCTGCAAAATAGCCAAACGGTCTTTGACATCAAAGCTTTTTTCTGTTACCACTGAAGTCTGACTATCAAGGTCAGAGATCAACATCCTAGTTCCGAATAATAATTCGTACGGACTGAATCCCTTCAGAGAATTTCTTGGCAAGTTATTAAGACTACGTTGGACACTTATTAGATGTTTGACCCACCCAGCTCCCGAACCTAATATCCTTTCTATTATAGATTGCTTTCTGTCTTGGTTTTTTCTTTACACCATCCCATACCCTCAGGAAGGAAGTGAGAAGATTCCCGCTGGGCTGTGCTCATTTGGCCATTCTTTCCCCCCCCAGGCTGGATTGCCTGAGAAAAGGAAAAAAAATTGGTCGAACGTAGCATGCTCTTAGCGTATATGCCATTTAGACTCGCAAATCTTGTATAACAGTCCGGACGTCAGCCGAGTGTTGTGGATCTACATTATAAGTGGGAACTAGCCTGTATATGTTAATCGCAAGCCATTCTTTTTAGTGGTGATGTTATCTGCCTTGATACGACGAGGTATTAAACTGCTTCTCTCCCCACTGCGATCTCTGTTGCAGTTTGGGCAGTTTTTTACAAACATGGTGTAGTGCAGGCTCATGCCTGGCCACCAGTACCGTGATTGTAATTCTTCCAGAGAATCCTTTAATTTAAGGTGTCTGAGACCCTCGCCCATGTGTGCGTCTGCGATTAACAAGTTTCTCCTGTCCATGTTTGGAATCACTCTATCCCCCACTCCAGGGATTCGAGCAAAAGGAATGGAGTTTGCATCTATGATGTATGTGTAATTGAGTGGATAGTTGATCGGTAACGCCGAGCAGTCGCCTTTTGATGACGTTTTTACTGCCAGCAATGTTTCGCCGTCAATGTATTTTAATGTACGCTTTTTTCGATCTACGGGAGCCGGTTTACTGGCTGCCGCTGCGGCTGTTTCAGCCAATGAATTCCCTACAACGTGAACGCCATCACGCTGGTGACTCAGTGAGTGTGTCACGTGAGTCTTTGGTAGTTCTTTTTTCAAAAGAGCTACCTGTTCCCAGAGCAGTCTCTGCTTTATTGGTGCATCCGTGTCATCTTTGTAATCGTTCTGAATCCAGGTCTGCAAATCCTTGTTATATGCTTTGACGCAGAAATATGAATCTGACACTATAAGTGTCGGGAATTCGCGATCCGCATTATCTAGCGCCATTTTCAAAGCTAATATTTCAGTTTGTAGTTCTGAATTAGTTTCTACTGAGTGTGATTTTGTTAATAGAGGTCTTAGTTTACCTCCGTGCCACACTTCTTTTGTAATCTCACATGTGGGATTGTATGCATGTTCTCCCCAAACGGAGGGTTGAGCATGTCCGTCTGTATAGATTACACAGGCGTAATGTCGTAGAGGCAGAATGTCGATTGGCAGAGGATACGTTTTTTCATATTTTAGATTTTTTAATTCTTCTAGTTCTGGATCAAAGAAGTAATATACTTTGTCCGTTGTGATTGAATTTACCCATTGTAACCATTCTGGATCCAATGTTGTTGTTGGTAAATTACACGGTGTTGTTAATGCCTCAAAAGCTGATTCTGCTGTTCTGACTGTGATATGTCTACCGTCAGCTATGTCTTTTTCTCTAGCTATTGCGGTTTGAACTGCTTGAACAATTTTTCCTTTGTTGTTGAATCTCTGTTCAGCTTTTGTGTACAAATGTGATTTGAATGCAATTGGTACCTTATCTCCCTCATTAGAGGTTAGGTATGTGAATCCGTATCTCCCTGGGATGACTCGGATCACAAGGTTGCGTGTATTATCACGGGTTTCTAATTTTGTTTTAATTAGCATGTCTGTTTGTAAGGATCTCAAAATTTCTGTGTGTGCTTGAGTCCAACTGGATCTTTTAAAGTCTGGTTTAATTAGATCGTAAAGGGGTTTGACCCTTTCTGCGTAATTTGCAATGTAAGTTCTTCCGAAATTTAGGAAGCCTAGAATTGACTGTAGGTTTTTTAGTGTTTTAGGAGCTTGGATTACGGCACATTTCTCTAGGAAATTGTCTGCCAGGCTTTTGCCTTCACTTGATAACTCATATCCTAAGAATAGGACCGTCAGATGGGCAATTCTGGACTTTTTGAAGTTGAATTTGTAACCCTCTGCAGCGAAACCAAGTATTATGGTGTTCACTCTTTTCAAGTGAGTTTCCAAGTCATCATCTGTTAAGTAAATGTCATCGACATAAGATAATGCTTCATCATCATATAGTTGTAGTAATTCTGTTACTCTCGCTGAGAATACCCCCGGGCTGTTCTTGTACCCCTGGGCTAACCGACAGAATTGTTTTTGAGTGCCATTTACTGAGAATGCAGTTAAATATCTGCTCTCTGGTGCTATGTTTTGACAAAAGAATCCGTTGGAGATGTCCAAGGTTGTTTTGTATTTTTTTGCGCACTATGTTATTCATTAGTGCAGCACTGTGTGAGTTTTGCACTGCAAAAGTTTTGCAACATGTGTTAAGGTGTCGGTAATCCAAAACTAGACGGTACGAATTGTCTGGTTTGGAGACCGGAAATAAAGGATTGTTCATTTGTGAGGTGCAAGTTTCAATCACCCCTTGGTATTCTAGCTGATCTAGTATTTCATTTACTTGTTTTTTAGCTTCTTGCTTAATTGGGTACTGCCTTTGTGCAGTAGGTTGTGATTTTAACTGGACTTTGTGAGGAGGAGAATCCTCATCCCATCCTACATGATTTTTATATAAAGCAGGTGCTAAGGCCACTGCCCACTTTCTAGCAAGTGTATATTTTTTATGAATCGGTATTTGATTCGAGAAGGCAGGCATAATTACTTCTTCGCCATGAGGGCACTCCCTGACAAACTCTGGTGGCCAGTCTTTTTCAGCTAGAAGGATGTCATAGCCCTTGGATAGGTTATCCCAAAATAGTCCCCTTATTTTCCTAGTCTTATCTCCCTCTATACGTAATGTTATCTCGTATATTTTGTGGGGCTTGCTAACTCTGGTATCTGCAGTTTCCACTTGAAGGTATTCATTCGTGTCCACTGTCTCCAGATGATTCATAAGGACTTTGCGAGCTATGCTCACCTCTGCTGCGCTGTCTAGCATTGTCTGAGCCCATTCTCCGTTTTTCAGTTGTGTCCTCAGTATTCTCGGCATTGTTAACTACCTTGATACTGGCTACCTTCTTTTTTGGAAATTGTGATTTCTTTTTCAGTTGAGCAGGTTCCTTGTCTTTGGACTTGGCGTGCTCTTCTGATCGTCCTCTTCTTTCCGATTTCTGCGAGGAATTCTGAAAAGATTGAGAGGGACGTGTATCAATGTCTTGATATCTATCAGGTTTTTTTATATTATCCCTATTTCTAAGGTTATATCTATTCCCAGAGGGTTCACTCTGAGGTGACCTTTGTCTCGGGTTCGGAGATTTCTCTCTTCGCCTAGGAGACCTTCCTCTGGACTGGAATTTCTTTTCTTTAGGATTGGATTGTTTATTTCCATCCCAGTTCTTTTTTGGTGAATTATTATTAAAAAATATTTTTTCTGGACTTGTAGTCAGTTGCGGTTTTACTGGTATTCCACCTAGACTATCTCTGCCTAGTTCTTCATAGGATTTTTCTATGATTCTGGCAATTTCAGCTGGTTGGTCTGCTATATCTGTCTCTTTTAACCTCTGGCGGATCGCCACGTTTGCTGCTTCACCCTTTATGTTGGCTAGTAATATAGCCGAGACCTGCTTGAAGTCTTTCAGTAATTTCATACCGAGAGTTAAAGCAGGTTCTGGACCGTATTCATCTTGAATTTGTTTTAGCACATCTGGTATCACCGAAATGGATGGAACACCGTGCGTTTTTGTATAGATGGAAGCAAAGACTGTACCCCAAGTGTCACAGTCCTCAATGTGTGGTGCGATTCCCATTGGGAGACATATAGTCAGAATCCTGTGTTTTTCTAATGGGGTGGTGTCAGGAAACACCGCCTCTATTTGGGTAATTTTCTGTGCCAACCAGAATGGTATTTGTTCCCGTTTAGCTGGAACTTTACCTAGGCAGGATTGGATGTTCTGTGGTGTGATTTTATTTGTGTTCCCCTGGTGAGGGGTCAGCTGTGGAATTTTAATCGCTGGCTGAATTGTTGAAGTCCGCATTACATACTGAACTAATTGTCTATGAATTTTTAGTAGTTGTTTTAGCTGTATTAATAGCTCTGCTGCAGGCATTCTTTCGATGTCTGGATGTGGTGTGTATCCGGCTAGGACCGGCCACGTTGCTCCTGGTCTTCCTAAAGGACCGAGCCTTGTAATGTGATTGTTATGTATTAGGGCGCCATCAAATAAGAGCAAATGCTCTTGGAATTTGAGTGGTACTTCCACCTCCTCGAAAGGAGTGTACGTTTCAGGAGGTTCCTCTACTTTGTAATAGTGGAAGTACTTTGTTACAGCATTTGCTGCTGGAAAATGTATCCATGTATAGTATACCTCTGTCTGCCGATATTCGTGTGCCTCAATTACGAATATGACTGTGCCACCTCTAGGTGTCAGTCCATTTTCTATAAGTTTTAAGGTTATAGATCTCCTTTTAATGACCGGAATAAGTATTATATCCGCGTCTGCTGCTTGCATGGTAGCATCAGCATCTGCTATTTCAGTAGCTAATCTAATTGCCTCTCTTTCTCCATCGCTGTCTCCCATTTTACTGACAGGATGGTATTATTTTTGTTTGCAGATCAGGTTTCTTTATGGAAACAGAGATTAGATGCACAATATTTTGGAACTGTTTTATCCTTCAACGTTGACTAGACCAAGAACCATACATAGGAGTTCCCTCCTGCGAGGTTTTGGAGGATATAATAACCTTTCACCCACTCCAGACGTCTTTGGAGTATTTGGGAAAAGGGGTCTGAGTGAGAAAGCACGACTGAGTTACTCTAAATGTCTTACGTTAGTTTTATCGCCCTTTCCAAACGCGTTGGGCGCCATGTAGTGTAGCTCCTATTTTCCCAATAGGCTCTGCGCATTGGAATAGTGCCTACAGCAGTAAAGGCCTAGGCCAGACGTTAACTAGGTCTACTACTGTCGATACTAGACTTAATTTTTGGGTTTGCCAGCTAAGCTCAGAGTTCGCTAGAAACTTTCTCGAATGTTCAAGGAAGGATTAACTCCCCTGATTAGACAAGAAGGGATTTAGTTTCTGACAACCATAGAACATGACAACTTTGCTCTCCCCTAATCAAGAGTCAATCTCGAGAGTCGTGTGAGCACAAGGCAATTATTTTACTCAGTCAGTACGTGCATTCTTAGTCTCATCAGAATGTAGAGAAAAGGAAGAGACGGGCGTGTTCAATAAAAGATGTTATTTATTGATCAGTCTCTTTTCTCGTACAAGAGAAATGGATCGATATTATTGCAATACTTATAGTTAAGTAAAGTGCATACATTAGAAGCAATAGTATAAAATAATACTGTAAAAACATTGATATGGTTTCTGAGCCATATGATGTTTAAAATGATTAAAATATATTTACATACACATATACATTTGACTAAACGTACTCAACTGGTGTTTCTAAATACGCCTACCCCGTGTACCTGACCTAAGTCTAATGCGTGGGCGGGAATAGAAAGTTACAGTTTAGTTTAAGTTTGTTTTTGCCAAGTGAATAACTAAAGAATTCTCTAGGAGGGGTTATTCAGTTCTGTACCTGGAATTTAGGATGAATGAGGAATGGTATCTCTTTCTCTGCTCTCGATATTCCAGGCTGCCTGCGAGGGCTGCCCAGAAGCGCCGGTGCTGGGTCTCTCGGCTTGAGATAGCAGCGCGTCTCTCAGCGCGTCAGGAAGGCGGGGCTGCTGCCTGCGGGGTCTGCTTCTGCTCTCGGCTTCGGCAAGTATGGCTGCTCCGTCTTGTCACCACGCGTGTGTTTGCATAGGGCAAGGTCGGCAATATTTATACCTTAAAGGTGCCGAGATTGACGTAAGGATGGACATAGGTACGTCAATAAAGATGTCATACGACTTGCTCGTTAGCACATTCTTTACTAAAGTTCTCTGTGAAATCAAAACAATGGCCGCACGGATTATCCAGGTTGTCATAGGTTTGATTTGTTATGAGAACGTCGTATGCCTTATCAGGGGCTGGAGGAATGTCGCTTGTCTAATTAGATCTCAAGCGTTATGACCTAATCAGATAACACGTTCCTGTGCCGTAGTGTGACTGCGTCAGATAACGGTATCTGCATCATGGGGGATTTCTTGCCTCATGGGCTGACTGTTAGTTAACTAGCTAGTAAGTTTAACCAGAATAGGGTCAGGAATAGGGGGATCGAATCAGAACCTATAGAAATACACGACATCATCTTTACAACACTATCATATGCACTCATACACCTATACAGACACTCACACTCTGCCACTCATCCATGGAGTTACTCACACACCTAGTCAGTCCTGAAAAGAATCAATCACACTTCCATTTTCTCATCTATACAGTTAAACACAGAACACCTTACATTTTTGAAACATATACTAACACATAGTTACTCTCTTATAGAATCACTGATACAAGTACACATTGATCTGCACAGAGTCACACACCTCCCAGCCAGCCATACACACACTCAGTCTCCCATACAAATACTTGTGCAACCAATCAATAACCCATATAGCTACTTATATAGCTACTGATCAACACGTGCAGCAGCTTGCACAACAACAGACATACTGATGCACACTTTTAGACAGTTTAGTCACTAACCCGTGCATTCAGTAAGACGCATTTAATCACTCACTCATACAGTCAATCACGCACCTACTAAAACCTTCATTCAGACACTTATACATCCACTCATTCTTCAATATGTAAAACATATTTAAACTTTACAGAAACACATAATCACTGGATGTTGTCATCAGTGATGTCATCAGTGATGTCACTGACCATGTCATGAATGATGTAATATGTGACATGATCAGCAGTGGATTGCGGGTGCGCGATATATAGTTAGTGCAACTAACTATATATGGAATTTCAATGGTTTTGTGTGAGTAAAATAAGGTTTTTTAAATGCTAATTCCTAACTATATATGGTCTATAACCTATGGTTTTTTCAGTGAATTTTCAAGGTTTTGTAAATGCTAATTCCTAACTATATATGGTCTATAACCTATGGTTTTTTCAGTGAATTTCAATGGTTTTTTAATAGCAAATATCATAAGCTGTCGAATGTCAAGTACGTGGTAAGTGAAAACATTTTCGTGTTTATGCACACTGATCTGCTTTGAATGGTGCCCCCCCCCCTCATTTCTATTAGGAGTACTCTCTCTTTGCAGATAGTGAAAGGTAGTTAACGCAGGCCTTTGCCCCCGTTGTAATCCGTCGTGCCTGCTTCTCTCTCCATTTGATTGATTGTTATCCAAGTATTTACTGTTTTAGAATTAGTTCTCTTTGGTTCATTCTCTATTTACAAACAAACACAGAGTCGCAATACTCTGTTTAGTCTTTGCAGATAACGAAAAATCGTGTAAAAAAAAAGAAAAGGAATCGAGCAAAATCAGTAGGCCACTAATGGGATCTCTTTTTGACCTCGCTAAAATAGAAACATTAGGAACAACCCCTCATGACAAATACAAAACTAGTGAGATGAACTGAACTCCACACAATGATGGCTGCAAAACAGCTCGGCTCCGCCACCCACCCCGCCCAAAATAACGATAAAGAGCGGCTGCCATGATTGGTTGCGGAATGGCCACAACGGAGCTACGAAATGGTGGTGCTCTCATGCTAACCCCAGCTTCAGTCTGAAACATCCAGAAACACTGTAGACTACCAATTCGATCAGTTCCGGTAGCGCCCCAATGTAACCCGGTAGAGAAGAACTAGCCCTCCCCTCTTTGACTGATGGTTCTTGTTGCCTGTCCCTTCTGTTGTCATTTAACAGAACTATTTAGCCTGCTGAAAGGGGTTGTGTTTCGACCGCTGGTTGGTGGAGACATTTTGACTATATTCTGGACCTGCGTTGTCGCGTAATGCGTCATAGACGCGCCGCGTTAGCGCATCCGGAAGTCATCCGGGGCGCGCAGCGCGTAACGTAAGCATAACAAGTCATGTGACTTGTTAATAAAACTTTTCATTGGTTCATTTTACTTTTCTTATTCTAATGATGAAAGCCTTGGTCATATCACCTAAAAATTACGCTTTTAATTACTTCCGAGCATTATTTTTTCTTAAATATATGTTATAATGTTCCAGGCTAATGTACTTTCCCGGAAATTTTACAACTGTCCTGCAAGTAAAATATATTCTTTTTTCGAGAAAAAGAGCGTTTCTTCGTCCCATGACGGAGCCGTTGAGCAAAAGAGGGTCGACCTGCTGTCTTAGTCGCCGATACGCCTGAATATGAGATTCTTAGCGATCACTTTATGTTGCAGGAATAGAAAACACAACAGCCCTTGACCATTTATCTTTACTGCGTTCCTTCGTATTATACCTTTTACCCTTCATGTAATTGGTCTGCTTTATTTCACTTTCCTTTTAATGATTCTAAAACAGTGACTATTATTAAAAACTTTACCAATGTATATACTACTACCATGTTTTCTTTTAAAAACCTTTATTGTGAAAATTTCATTATACAAATACGAGCCTATAACCACGTGGGCCTGCCACGGAGCAAACTGTAATCGTATATGATGAATAGACATTTACACTGTAGAGGAACGTAACGGGCGGGCCATTAGGTTGCAAGAACTAAGGTGTCTAACAGTTACGGAATCGGTGGACGTACATTTTATAATTAAAATACGACAGGGCCAGTTACAATAAAATTATCTAGATATACATTTGCGGGCAAGTACCATGGGTGACGTTAATTCGAACTTTCAACAGTACAGTAATCAATAACACATCAGAACTTAATATCAATAGGGATGTCGAAATATTCAATCAATTCTCGTCCCCGCCCGCCATGTGCTTCAAAACTGCATACGTATCTCGTGATTTCAAGGTTCTGCAACCAGTACACAACAAGGAGTTACGAGTCCCATTTATTCCGGCGCCATTTTGGGCGAGGACGGCCAGGTCCAGGATATAGTCAAAATGTCTCTACCAACCATCGACTATGATGATGTTCATATGCTGTATTTATTAGAGTAACACTCATCTGTCCACATGAAATTAATTTACCACAATCTAAACATGTCATTTTAATCTTTCCAAAGTTCTTCTAAATATTTGGGACCGTTTCCCTTGCCTCTGAAGCTCTCAGTGCCACTTCTTTGATGAATGTACTAGCAGGTCAGGGGTTCTCCTCCAAATCTCTCTTTTATGCAGCACTATAATTAATTGGTGCCACCTCTCCATATGACGATGCATGGTATAGTTACCACAACTATATTTTTTTTCGGTTCCTCTGGAGAGTTCATCGTGGCAGATGAAGCGTGTAACGTACCGGGCATTTACCTTTTTTTGCATGTACAGGAAAGGAAAAAAAATCGAGCGTCCAAGTTCTAAGGTGTCCCAGGGCCATTTTAGTGGACCAGGCCCAAATCCAAAGAACAGGCCGCCATTTTGAGAGTCCTCTTGCAGCCGCCTGTCGCTGTAGCATCAAGAGCAGCCGAAACTCAGCTGAATGGCAACTGAAACGGTAAATGGGCGCCCCACTACATTTCAGCATTGTAGGATGACCACACCAGTACAGCAACTTGCTAGACATCACCTCGGTGCCATCCGGATCTCGGCGCCCCACTGCAGATGAAGTGCCTCTCAACTATGAAACCACCACGGTGACATCCGGATCTTGGCGCGTTGTGCTGCCTTCGGCCTATTCGCACATCGGTCCGCTACTGACGCCATCTCACAGGCTAATGGGATGACCCACGCCGAGTTTCAGCATTGTAGGATGACCACACCAACTTGCTAGACATCACCTCGGTGCCATCCGAATCTTGGCATCTCAACGCCTAGTGGTATCTTCCATACAGAAAATATTGTTACGCTGCCTTTGGCCCCATTCGCACATCAGTCCGCAACTTAGACATCACCTCGGTGCCATCCGGATCTTGGCATCTCAGCGCCTTGTGGTGTCAGTCAGAAAATATTGTTGCGCTGCCTTTGGCCCCATTCGCACATCAGTCCGCTACTGACACCATCTCACAGGCCAATAGGGCGCCCCACGCCGACTTTTACCATTGTACGATGGCCACACCAGTGGCACAACTTGCTAGACATCACCTCGGTGCCATCCGAATCTTGGCATCTCAACGCCTAGTGGTATCTTCCATACAGAAAATCTTGTTACGCTACCTTTGGCCCCATTCGCACGTCGGTCCGCAACTTAGACATCACCTCGGTGCCATCCGGATCTTGGCATCTCAGCGCCTTGTGGTGTATTCTCTTCAGAAAATATTGTTGAGCTGCCTTTGGCCCCATTCGCACATCGGTCCGCAACTTAGACATCACCTCGGTGCCATCCGGATCTTGGCATCTCAGCGCCTTGTGGTGTCTTCTACTCCGAAAATATTGTAGAAAATATTGTTGCGCTGCCTTTGGCCCCATTCACACATCAGTCCGCTACTGACACCATCTCACAGGCCAACAGGGCGCCCCACGCCGACTTTTACCATTGTACGATGGCCACACCAGTGCCACAACTTGCTAGACACCACCTCGGTGCCATCCGGATCTTGGCATCTCAGCGCCTTGTGGTGTCTTCAAATCAGAAAATATTGTTGCGCTGCCTTTGGCCCCATTCGCACATCGGTCCGCTACTGACGCCATCTCACAGGCCAACGGGGCGCCCCACGCCGACTTTCAACATTGTAGGATGGCCACAGAAGTGCGACAACTTACTAGACACCACCTCGGTGCCATCCGGATCTTGGCGCGTTGTGCTGCCTTCGGCCTATTCGCACATCGGTCCGCTACTGACGCAAACTCACAGGCCAACGGGGCGCCCCACGCCGACTTTCAGCATTGTAGGATGGCCACACCAGTGCGGCAACTTGCTACACACCACCTCGGTGCCATCCGGATCTTGGAATCTCAGCGGCTAGTGGTGTCTTCTATTCCGAAAATATTGTTGCGCTGCCTTCGGCCCCATTCACACATCGGTCCGCTACTGACGCCATCTCACAGTCCAACGGGGCGCCCCACGCCGACTTTCAGCATTGTAGGATGGCCACACCAGTGTGGCAACTTACTAGACACCACCTCGGTGCCATCCGGATCTTGGCGCGTTGTGCTGCCTTCGGCCTATTCGCACATCGGTCCGCTACTGACGCAAACTCACAGGCCAACGGGGCGCCCCACGCCGACTTTCAGCATTGTTGGATCGCCACACCAGTGCGGCAACTTACTAGACACCACCTCGGTGCCATCCGGATCTTGGCGCGTTGTGCTGCCTTCGGCTTATTCGCACATCGGTCCGCTACTGACGCAAACTCACAGGCCAACGGGGCGCCCCACGCCGACTTTCAGCATTGTAGGATGGCCACACCAGTGCTGCAACTTGCTGGACACCACCTCGGTGCCATCCGGATCTTGGCGCGTTGTGTTGCCTTCGGCCTATTCGCACATCGGTCCGCTACTGACGCCGCCTCACGTGCCAACGTATTTTCTCCGCATTTTACACCCTATGCCGCATAACAGGTCATGTGACTTGTTTATAAAACTTTTCATTGGTTCATTTTACTTTTGGTTTCCTAATGATGGAAGGCTTGATCATGTGACCTAAAAACAACACTTTTCATTGGATGAAAACTTTTTTTTTTTCCCAAACGATGAAAGCCCCACCTTGTTTCTGGATGTTTCAGACTGAAGCTGGCGTCAGCATGAGAGCACCACCATCTCGTAGCTCAGTCGTGGTCATTCCGCGAGCAATCATGGCAGCCGCTCCCCACCAGAAGCCTGCAGGAGTCGGAGCCCCCAAAACTTTTGATGAATTCTCAAGGCGGAGGGGACGCTTTCGAGAATGGGGTCCAAGACCTAGCAGACAAGCGTCCGATTTCCAAGGTGTCCCAGGGCCATTTCAGTGGACCAGGCCCAAAAAGGAAACAGCCTGCCGCCATTTTGAGAGTCCTGTGACAGTCGCCTATCGCTGCACCGCAAGAGTGGGCGCAACTCAGCTGAATTGCGGCTTTTGACACAGTGGACCAAAAACGGACGGAATGGCAACTGAAACGGTACAGGGGCGCCCCACTACAACAGATGACACTCCACCTGGAGAGGCCCGTTCACGCCGCCTCCCCCGGAGCGCCCCACGCCGTTATTCGGAGCAGCATTGTAGGATACCAAAACCAGTGCGGCAACTTACTGGACATCACCTTGGTGCCATCGTTCTGCTGCCTTGGAACTATTCGCGCAACAGTTTGCTACTGATGACCCACCCCCCGCGACGCCCCATGCCGTTATTTGCTGGGTGGCAACTTACTAGACATCACTTTCGTGTCATCTAGATTTCAGCGCGTTCTGCTGCCTTGGAACTATTCGCACAACAGTTTGCTACTGATGACCCACCCCCCGCGACGCCCCACGCCGGAAATCTGGACGTTGTGCTGCGTTGGGACTATTCGCACAGCCGACCGCTACTTCGTTGTTTTTCCCTAAAAATGTTTATATGTTATTACTATTTTTGTTTTCTTGTATATATTTATAAATTATTAAAGTTTTATAATCTTACTACTTTGTCGGAGTGCTATATATTTTTAATGTGACACATAATTGTAAAAACTTCAATGTACAAAGAGTCATCCCTGGAATCTTCCGCTTCAGGCTCAGTCCCCTCCCCAATCACAATACAGGATGGTTTTCAGATAATAGCAACGCTTCTGCTGTGACGGATCTCATCGAGTGTGGGCCTTGATCTACTATAACTCCTTTGAAGAGGGGTGATTCTTTACAGCTGTGGCCATAAACTACATCTGCAGGGCTAGCTGATACCCTAGGACCAGCCTGGACAATCGGACACAGAGGAAAAGGAGTGTCAGAGGGTGCGGTAGTGAATAGGGCGAAAGGGAGGTGTCGGGCGGGCACAGGGTGTGATTCTCAGGGAAGAGCAGCGCAGATGGGGGGAGGTTTATTACCCATGCATAAGACAGAGAGCGGGGGTGACCACTGCCTGGGGGAGATGCTTGCGAGGGTGGGGAGCCATGCTAAGGATCGACAGCGTGCACAGAGTGGGTCTGGTCAAGGCATCTAAAATGGCTGCCGTGCACGACAAAAGTGTGGCATTTGAAAAAAGACAAGATGGCGCAGACAATGTTTTTCAACACTTCCTGATTTCCTTCGAATCGAACGTTAACAGACGTTGGGGCATATTACCAAAGTTAAGCGATATTTATCCCTAACGATGCTTAGCAACGATTTTTTTACCGTCAGAAATTATCGCAGATAAACCTTGCTATTATCAAGGTTTATCGGAAATACGATAAAAAACGACCGCAATGCATTAATATCGCTGAAAACTCAGCGATATTCATGCATTACCGAGCTAATGCTCTTAGCCATGTTATCCACCTCCCATTGGATAACATGGCTAAGAACTGCTCAGGGCAGGTGGTAGCTTTTGGAGATATTCGCGCTTATCTCGAATATTTCCAAAAGTTGATAATAGGAGATAGCGATGTTAGCGACTGTTTCCAGTCGCTAACATCTTGGCATGCCCACTTTGCATGTCATTAGTGATAAATATCACTCACATGCAAAGTGGGGCCCAAGATGGTCGCTATATTCTACTAGCCGTCGCTAACTGTGTTAGCAACAGCTAGGTAATACACATATAATTTTATCTCCGCGAAGCGGAGCGCTGTTACAGATATATATCTTGTTTCTGAACGTTAATTTCTCAAAATGCACTGAAGCACATATATTGAGACCTAGCAAAGGCACATCGGGCTACCAGTCCCTACAATTTTGCCAAGTTTCGTGCAAATCCATTCAGCTGTTCGATCCTACCGAGAGACAAGATGGCGGCCGCTACGGACTGTTTGGAATGTTTACAGACACCGGAGAGCCAATCAGCTTCGCTTCGCAAAGCTCCGTAACGCGAAAAGTACGCGAAGCGGTGCGCTGTTACAGATATATATCTTTTTTTGAACGTTAATTTCTCAAAATCCACTGGAGCACATATATTGAGATCTAGCAAAGGCACATCGGGCTACCAGTCCCTACAATTTTGCCAAGTTTTGTGCAAATCCATTCAGCTGTTCGATTATTATTATTTTTATTTTTTTTTGCCCCGCGGGGCCCTTTTAAAACCTCCACATCAAACCTAGGGGGTGAGCGACAATGTACTATGCCCCCTTATGGTCATTTGCCCCTTCGCTTTGGCCTCCTCTTGTCTCTCGATCCTACCGAGAGACAAGATGGCGGCCGCTACGGACTGTTTGGAATGTTGACAGACGCCGGAGAACCAATCAGCTTCGCTTCACAAAGCTCCGTTGCGCGTAAAGTACGCGTCCTGGGACGCTGCCAGGTCCGCTGTTACAGATATATATCTTTTTTTAAACGTTAATTTCTCAAAATCCACTGGAGCACATATATTGAGACCTACAAAAGGCACATCGGGCTACCAGTCCCTACAATTTTGCCAAGTTTCGTGCAAATCCATTCAGCCGTTCGGGCTAAAAGTGAGGCCAACCGCCCTATGGAAAACTCAATGTTAAAAACACGTTTTGGGACCCCCCTTTTTTCTCGGCCCCCCCTTGACGAACCCCCCCCAAATTTTCAAGGGCTGCTCAGAAACAAAATGTGCCATTTTCCTGAAAATTTCAGCCAATTCCGTCCACAAACGCCAAAGTTATTAGACATAGAATTTTCAAAAATCCCATAGAGAAAAAATCCTAACTATATATACCTACTGGCGACCGCCAGTAGGTAATATATATATATATATATTCACTGAAAAAACCATAGGTTATAGACCATATATAGTTAGGAATTAGCATTTAAAAAACCTTATTTTACTCACACAAAACCATTGAAATTCCATATATAGTTAGTTGCACTAACTATATGTCGCGCACCCGCAATCCACTGCTGATGATGTCACATATTACATCATTCATGACATGGTCAGTGACATCACTGATGACATCACTGATGACAACATCCAGTGATTATGTGTTTCTGTAAAGTTTAAATATGTTTTACATATTGAAGAATGAGTGGATGTATAAGTGTCTGAATGAAGGTTTTAGTAGGTGCGTGATTGACTGTATGAGTGAGTGATTAAATGCGTCTTACTGAATGCACGGGTTAGTGACTAAACTGTCTGAAAGTGTGCATCAGTATCTCTGTTGTTGTGCAAGCTGCTGCATGTGTTGATCAGTAGCTATATAAGTAGCTATATGGGTTATTGATTGGTTGCACAAGTATTTGTATGGGAGACTGAGTGTGTGTATGGCTGGCTGGGAGGTGTGTGACTCTGTGCAGATCAATGTGTACTTGTATCAGTGATTCTATAAGAGAGTAACTATGTGTTAGTATATGTTTCAAAAATGTAAGGTGTTCTGTGTTTAACTGTATAGATGAGAAAATGGAAGTGTGATTAATTCTTTTCAGGACTGACTAGGTGTGTGAGTAACTCCATGAATGAGTGGCAGAGTGTGAGTGTCTGTATAAGTGTATGAGTGCACATGATAGTGTTGTAAAGATGAGTGATTGTATGTATGAATGATTGTATAAGTGAATGTGTGTGTAGACATAGGAATCAGTGAGTGCGTATGTAGTAACTAGTATTGGTGTGTCAATGGTTTCATTAATGATACTCTCTATTTAACACTGGGTGTAACGGAGGTTATATTACAGTGTGAGGAGATGCATTGTATTATCACATGAATGATATCATCAGTGATGTGATCATTGATGTCAAGTGTGATGTCATCAGTGATGTCATTTAAGATGTCATCAGTGATGTCATCAGCGATGTCACTGACCATGTCATGAATGATGTAATATGTGACATCATCAGCAGTGGATTGCGGGTGCGCGATATATAGTTAGTGCAACTAACTATATATGGAATTTCAATGGTTTTGTGTGAGTAAAATAAGGTTTTTTAAATGCTAATTCCTAACTATATATGGTCTATAACCTATGGTTTTTTCAGTGAATTTTCAAGCTTTTGTAAATGCTAATTCCTAACTATATATGGTCTATAACCTATGGTTTTTTCAGTGAATTTCAATGGTTTTTTAATAGCAAATATCATAAGCTGTTGAATGTCAAGTACGTGGTAAGTAAAAACATTTTCGTGCTTATGCACACTGATCTGCTTTGAATGCTGCCCCCCACCCCTCATTTCTATTAGGAGTACTCTCTCTTTGCAGATAGTGAAGGGTAGTTAACGCAGCCCTTTGCCCCCTTTGTAATCCGTCGTGCCTGCTTCTCTCTCCATTTGATTGATTGTTCTCTTTGGTTCATTCTCTATTTACAAACAAGCACAGAGTCAAAATACTCTGTTTAGTCTTTGCAGATAGCGAAAAACCGTGTAAAAAAACAAAAGGAATCGAGCAAAATCAGTAGGCCACTAATGGGATCTCTTTTTGACCTCGCTAAAATAGAAACATTAGGAACAACCTGTTGAAAATAGCAATGCGTATGTACATAAGCGGCGTTCATTTGTGTTCACAGTACCCCTTGTTGATTGTTTGAATCGAGCATTGAATTGTTCGAAGTTGGTTCTCTTAAGGATCTTCTCTGCCTGCAAACGAGGAAGAATAGGAATATTCTCTCTCCCTTTGCAGATAGTGAAGGGTAGGTAACGCAAGCCTTTAACACGTCGTACCTATTTCATTCCTCATTGATTGATTGATTGTCCGAACATTGACTGTTTGGGAATTAGTTCTTTTTGGAGGTATTCCCTGTTTGCAAATAAACGTAGGAAAATCTTTGCAAGTAGTGAAAGGGTACGTAATGCGGACCTTTCTCCCCCGTTGTAATCTGTCATGCCTATCTACTCCCCACTGATTGATGCACCTGTTTCACCCGGACCATTTACTAGACATACGTCATCTGGCCCGACCAGAGAGCACCCCTAGTGAAAAGGACATATGCAATAATAACGAAGTGATCACTGTATCCTGTTAACAGAAACTTTAGCATGAAACAACCTGGAAAGAAAAGAATAGGAAATCGAAAATCAGTAGGCCACTGATGAACATGAACTTTTATTAAACAACGAACAAAGAAACGATAACATAACGTAATGATAAAACCTATTAATGTCCTAGAAACAAGAAAACGTTCGAAATATGCCAGTGGTGAGAGACCAGAAAAACAGTAAGAGAAACCAAATCACCCCTCGCTGTCCCACCGCCTGCCACGCCAAAAAAATCGATAGACTAGGGAAAATGCAAGTCAGTAGAACATCCGCCCCCACTCTGGAAACTTCCAAGGTGGGGCAGGGTTCCGGCTACGCCCAGCCGGGAGCAGCCCATATAAGGCAGGTCCTGCTGCCACGCCTCGGCCAGGAGATCCTAACGTAGGGTGTAGCCGGAGGAGAGGCCGAGACCAGCGGGACCCGGCCAGGGGATTGCCTTTACAACGCTGAACAGTTGCAGGGGGGGGGGGAATGTCTCCTCGACCCTCCCCTCTCTCTCCCAGTCCGGCCGCGGTGGCCCTTGAGAGTTGCAGGTAGTCCCGCCACATGCTCTTCCGGTCCGGCCACCAACGGTCGGGGGGCCGAGGCCGACGGGATCCGGCTGCAGCCAATAAACCAAGAAACCCGTTCATGGGGCCAGAGCCAGGGGCGTCCGGCCGACATCTACCGGAAGCCCGGCCCGAAGACGGACGGGACACTTCTTCTTTCTTGTATAATTGCTGCAACAACCCTGGGGGGGGATGTCTTGCACATGCCTCCGACCCCCCACCCCCCTCGTCCTCATCGCCTGGTCCGGCCATAACAAATCTCAAGCGAGACGCCGTGGGGTGCACTGGGAGGGAGAGACGGTGCGAACAGGCCTCTCCCGCCTCCCCAGGTGGAGGCTTCCCAGCTGCACCCTCAGCGCTCCAGGCGCCCGGAAAAGGGTTCTTCCACTGTGGCCATGCTGCAACGTCTCGCCCGGCAGGGTGGAGCCCGTCCGCTCATTTGACCCCGCGATCGCCAGTAGCTACCGAACTCTCAAAATGGCGGTCGACCTGGCAAGAGCGGGCCCAGCATAAAGAAATGGCCCGGTCACTGGTTGACTCCACCACCGTAGTCCTCCACGACCTTGAAGATTCTAGAGGAGCCGCGGGAGTCTCCGACCCCCGATGGGGAATGACTGCCATGATCACCCGTGGAGTGACGAAACTGTATCCGCGGGACGTCGGCGCCAGCCTCACTTTGAATTACTAGAATCCTGCAGACCTCACTTCCGGTGAAAGCACAGTGTGACCCGGTAGGAAAAATTGTTGCACCCCCTCCCCTTTTTGACTGATAGTTCAAACCACCGATCCTTTCCTTTGCCCTTTTAACGGAACTTTGGACTGCCTCCCCCTCTTTTACATTTTCTAGAGAAAACAAAACATTAACCACTACAATAACATAGCAGTTGACACCAGAACTGTTTTCAAATTGAAAACCAACAACATCTTCAACAGAATCCTTTTTGTTTCTGCTGTGACCCTGCTACAGCACAGGCATTGTCCCCAGCAGTAATTCTGCAATGCCGGTAAGAATAGCTGTGGTGCCTACTGGACTCACTCACCCCCGCGGCGCCCCACGCCGTTATTTGCTGGGCGGCAACTTGCTAGACATCACTTTCGTGCCATCTAGATTTCAGCGCGTTCTGCTGCCTTGGAACTATTCGCACAACAGACCGCTACTGACAAGAATATTTCATTATTGGTGCTGTCAATTTCAATAAATCTATTGGATAATTCAAAAGAAATTGCCACGGTCTCTTCGTTGTTTAAATGTTTTTACTGTTTTTGTTTTGTTGTATATATTTATATGTTATTAAAGTTTTATATTCCTACTACTTTGTTGGAGTGCTATATATTTTTAATGTGACACATAATTGTAAAAACTTTGATGTACAAAGAGTGATTCCTGGAATCTTCCGCTTCAGGCTCGGTCCCCTCCCCAATCACAATACAGGATGGTTTTCAGATAGTAGGAACACGTGTGGTGTGACGGATCTCATCGGGTGTGGGCCTTCATCTACTATAACTCCTTTGAAGAGGGGTGATTCTTTACAGCTGGGGCCATAAACTACATCTGCAGGGCTAGCTGATAGCCTGGACAATCGGACACAGAGGAAGAGGAGTGTCAGAGGGTGCGGTAGTGAATAGGGCGAAAGGGAGGTGTCGGGCGGGCACAGTGTGATTCTCAGGGAAGAGCAGCGCAGATGGGGGGAGGTTTATTGCCCATGCATAAGACAGAGAGCGGGGGTGACCAGTGCCTGGGGAAGATGCTTGCGAGGGTGAGGAGCCATGCTACGAATCGACAGCGTGCAGAGAGTGGGTCTGGTCAAGACATCTAAAATGGCTGCCGTGCACGACAAAAGTGTGGCATTTCAAAAAAGGCAAGATGGCGCAGACAATGTTTTTCAACACTTCCTCATTTCCTTCGAATCGAACGTTAACAGACGTTGGGGCATATTACCAAAGTTAAGCGATATTTATCGCTAACGATGCTTACCAACGAATTTTTTACCGCTAAGCATCATCAGAAATTATCGAAGATAAACCTTGCTATTATCAAGGTTTATCACAAATGCGATAATAAACGGCCGCAATGCATGAATATCGCTAAAAACTCAGCGATATTCATACATTACCGAGCTAATGCTCTTAGCCATGTTATCCACCTCCCATTGGATAACATGGCTAAGAACTGCTCAGGGCAGGTGTTACTTTTTGGAGATATTCGCGCTTAGCGCGAATATCTCCAAAAGTTGGTAATAGGAGATAGATATCTTGCATGTTGTAATGCAAGTTATTGTGGTATATGGAACTCATACCATAATCTCTCAGGAAAGCAAAAACTGATCCTTTTGGGACCGCCTAAAAAGGCCTAGGGGGTGAGGAGTACTCTACTTTGCCCCCTTTTCACGTTCCGAACTATTTTATTTTACTCTCTTCTGTAATTACACAAAATAGCAGCGATAAGATGCATCGGAGACACACAGTGAGAGAAAGGAGGCCGGAGATGAAGAAGAGATGTCAAATACACATTGGAGATAATATAGTGGCAGAAGGGAAGTAAATATGAGTAAACTTACCATGTAACATAAAAATGTTGCACTCTATACTATAAGTCTCATTTTATACTACAATCACTTCGCTACAACCTCATAAATTAAAAATAAAAATGAATAATGTCTCAAACAATTTTTGATTTCTAAATATAAATTTATTCTTCAGAATTTTCTAAATTTGAAAGAACTAGTAACATGTCCTCATCAGCAATGTCCTCATGAAAAGTCTCGAATAATGATTCTTGTAACTCTATGGTCTCCAAACACTCGATAAATTCGCCATCAAGAGATTGATCAAAAAAATCATTCAAGTCATCTCCTCCTTCTGACAATATTTCATTATTGGTGCTGTCAATTTCAATCAATGTAGTGGAATCATTCAAGTCATCTCCTCGTGACAATATTTCATTATTGGTGCTCTCAATTTCAATCAATGTAGTGGAATCATTCAAGTCATCTCCTCCTTGTGACAATATTTCATTATTGGTGCTGTCCATTTCAATCAATCTAATGGAATCATACAAGTCATCTCCTCCTTGTGACAATATTTCATTATTGCTGCTCTCAATTTCAATCAACGTAGTGGAATCATTCAAGTCATCTCCTTGTGACAATATTTCATTCTTGGTGCTGTCCATTTCAATCAATCTAATGGAATCATACAAGTCATGTCCTCCTTGTGACAATGTTTCATTATTGGTGCTCTCAATTTCAATCAATGTAGTGGACGATTCAAAAGAAATTGCCACGGTCTCTTCATTGTGAGCCATTTTATTTTGAAATTGCTTGCTGTAAATTGCAGAAAAAAATAATCACTTTCATTTATCGTTTTTAGTAATACATAATATAAAACTAACTTTATCAAGTATTTAGTATAACAGAAGGACTGCAAATAAATAACAGAAAACATTTTTCAAATTATCTTCAAGTGTACAACATAGTTCCCCTTACAAATTAACAACTCACCTTTTCAAAAGTAGGAAAAGTGTTAGTACTGTGTAAATCAAACACCAGAAATTCACCACCAAAAATTCCTCACAAATGTACCTCAGACAGTAGTATCACAAAATGGCTGTGGTTTCCTCTCATTTGACATATATACATAACCAATTAACTTTCATCACACACAAATACAAAACCAAAGTAACATTTTAATTGGTTCTAAATTTCAACACTTTCAAATGTGTTTTCCCCATGCAATTTTCCATAGGACATTTACATACGTCTACAGCCTGAATGGCTGAACGGAATTACACCAAACTTGGCAAAATGGTACATCAAACCTAAGAGGTCAGGAAGGATCTACTATGGCCCCTTATGGTCATTTCCCCCTTCGCTTTGGCCTCCTCTTGTCTCTCAATCCTACCGAGAGACAAGATGGCGGCCGCTACGGACTGTTTGGAATGTTGACAGACGCCGGAGAACCAATCAGCTTCGCAAAGCTCCGTAACGCGAAAAGTACGCGAAGCGGAGCGCTGTTACAGATATATATCTTTTTTTGAACGTTAATTTCTCAAAATCCACTGGAGCACATATATTGAGACCTAGCAAAGGCACATCGGGCTACCAGTCCCTAATATTTTACCAAGTTTCGTGCAAATCCATTCAGCCGTTCGATTATTATTATTATTATTTTTTTTTGCCCCGCGGGGCCCTTTTAAAACCTCCACATCAAACCTAGGGGGTCAGCGAGGATCTACTATTCCCCCTTTTGGTCATTTGCCCCTTCGCTTTCGCCTCCTCTTGTCTCTCGATCCTACCGAGAGACAAGATGGCGGCCGCTACGGACTGTTTGGAATGTTGACAGATGCCGGAGAACCAATCAGCTTCGCTTCACAAAGCTCCGTTGCGCGAAAAGTACGCGTAGCGGAGCGCTGCCCAGTCCGCGGTTACAGATATATATCTTTTTTTGAACCTTAATTTCTCAAAATCCACTGAAGCACATATATTGAGACCTACAAAAGGCACATCGGGCTACCAGTCCCTACAATTTTGCCAAGTTTCGTGCAAATCCATTCAGCCGTTCGGGCTAAAAGTGAGGCCAACCGCCCTATGGAAAACTCAATGTTAAAAACACGTTTTGGGACCCCCCTTTTTTCTCGGCCCCCCCTTGACGAACCCCCCCCAAATTTTCAGGGGCTGCTCAGAAACAAAATGTTCCATTTTCCTGAAAATTTCAGCCAATTCCGTCCACAAACGCCAAAGTTATTAGACATAGAATTTTCAAAAATCCCATAGAGAAAAAATCCTAACTATATATACCTACTGGCGACCGCCAGTAGGTAATATATTACCTACTGGCGATAGCCAGTAGGTATATATAGTTAGGATTTTTTCTCCATGGGATTTCTGAAAATTCTATGTCTAATAACTTTGGCGTTTGTGGACGGAATTGGCTGAAATTTTCAGGAAAATGGCACATTTTGTTTCTGAGCAGCCCCTGAAAATTTGGGGGGGTTTCGTTAAGGGGGGGCCGAGAAAAAAGGGGGGTCCCAAAACGTGTTTTTAACATTGAGTTTTCCATAGGGCGGTTGGCCTCACTTTTAGCTCGAACGGCTGAATGGATTTCCACAAAACTTGGCAAAATTGTAGGGACTGGTAGCCCGATGTGCCTTTGCTATGTCTCAAGATATATGCTCCAGTGGTTTTTACGAAAATTAACTTTGAAAAATATATATTGGGCTACATTGGGCTATATATATGTTGGAGCCCAAATGTAGCCCAATGTAGCCCAAAGATGGCCACCAGAGACAAAAGAGCCCAAATGTAGCCCAAATATCAGCCAGATGTAGCCCAACTATAGCCCAGTGACAGAATGTCCCAGAGTGTTCTAAAGAACAACTAGAGCGCTAACAGTCTTACTTATGACAAAAGTATGGCACACCTGAAGTCATCTTGATTGGAATAAAGTGTTAACACTTAAAACATTTAATTTGCAAAGGAACAAAATGAGGGGGTTCATTTTGCCATAGAAATGTTATATATATATATATATTCACTGAAAAAACCATAGGTTATAGACCATATATAGTTAGGAATTAGCATTTACAAAACCTTGAAAATTCACTGAAAAAACCATAGGTTATAGACCATATATAGTTAGGAATTAGCATTTAAAAAACCTTATTTTACTCACACAAAACCATTGAAATTCCATATATAGTTAGTTGCACTAACTATATATCGCGCACCCGCAATCCACTGCTGATGATGTCACATATTACATCATTCATGACATGGTCAGTGACATCACTGATGACATCACTGATGACATCTCAAATGACATCACTGATGACATCACTGATGACAACATCCAGTGACTATGTTTCTGTAAAGTTAAAATATGTCTTACATATTGAAGAATGAGTGGATGTATAAGTGTCTGAATGAAGGTTTTAGTAGGTGCGTGATTGACTGTATGAGTGAGTGATTAAATGCGTCTTACTGAATGCACGGGTTAGTGACTAAACTGTCTGAAAGTGTGCATCAGTATGTCTGTTGTTGTGCAAGCTGCTGCATGTGTTGATCAGTAGCTATATAAGTAGCTATATGGGTTATTGATTGGTTGCACAAGTATTTGTATGGGAGACTGAGTGTGTGTATGGCTGGCTGGGAGGTGTGTGACTGTGCAGATCAATGTGTACTTGTATCAGTGATTCTATAAGAGAGTAACTATGTGTTAGTATATGTTTCAAAAATGTAAGGTGTTCTGTGTTTAACTGTATAGATGAGAAAATGGAAGTGTGATTGATTCTTTTCAGGACTGACTAGGTGTGTGAGTAACTCCATGGATGAGTGGCAGAGTGTGAGTGTCTGTATAGGTGTATGAGTGCATATGATAGTGTTGTAAAGATGAGTGATTGTATGTATGAATGATTGTATGAGTGAATGTGTGTGTAGACATAGGAATCAGTGAGTGCGTATGTAGTAACTAGTATTGGTGTGTCAATGGTTTCAAAAATGATACTCTCTATTTAACACTGGGTGTAACGGAGGTTATATTACAGTGTGAGGAGATGCATTGTATTATCACATGAATGATATCATCAGTGATGTGATCATTGATGTCAAGTGAGATGTCATCAGTGATGTCATTTGAGATGTCATCAGTGATGTCATCAGTGATGTCATTTGAGATGTCATCAGTGATGTCATCAGTGATGTCACTGACCATGTCATGAATGATGTAATATGTGACATCATCAGCAGTGGATTGCGGGTGCGCGATATATAGTTAGTGCAACTAACTATATATGGAATTTCAATGGTTTTGTGTGAGTAAAATAAGGTTTTTTAAATGCTAATTCCTAACTATATATGGTCTATAACCTATGGTTTTTTCAATGAATTTTCAAGGTTTTGTAAATGCTAATTCCTAACTATATATGGTCTATAACCTATGGTTTTTTCAGTGAATTTCATTGGTTTTTTAACAGCTAATATCTGTAGCTGTAAAATGTATTCTTCTTTAAATCCAAAAATATATTTTATATGTTTATTAATAACTTTTTTTTGTAATTTTTTTTTTTCTTCGTTCCCGCTTCGCGAATCGGGAAGCTTCCCGTTAGCTGACCTTGATGCCGCGAAATAGACCGCGAGCCGGTAAATGTTTCTTTACCGCAACTGCCGCGTTAGAAAACAACATCGTGACGCCTCCCGTCCGCATGACGTTACGCGTTGTCGCGTGATACGTCATATGACGTGCTACGTTAGCGAACTCGTACGCTTACCGAGTCGCAAAGCACAGGTTTCTGGAAGCAAACCGGGAGGCCCTGCAAAGCGCGTAACATACACACAGCAGGTCATGTGACTTGGTAATAACACTTTTCATTGGTTCATTTCACTTTCGGTTTCCTAATGATGTAAGACTAGGTCATATGATCTAAAATGAACACTTTTCATTGGTTGAGAACTATTTTTTTTCCCAAATGGTGAAAATCCCTCCTTCTTTCCTCACTCTGACTTTCATCATTGTGAGAGAAAGACCCTTTGTTACCAGTGAGCAATGGCTTCTTTACTAGCTTCAGCTGGTGCTTCCCCACCACCTCCACCACATCCAAGGAAGAGTGGACCACCTGCTAAAGTTATAATTCAGCAAGAAGACGAAGAAGAGGAACAGGACGACCTAGATAATCTCCCTATTATGGCCAGAAGATCTGTTGTACCGGAAGTAACGGGACCAGAGGGCAGGGAGATGGTGCCAAATATACAAACGAGATTTCGTGAAGTAAAACAAGTCTGCCTACATTGCAGTGGACTTATTTGCTACGCAGAAAGTAGCATCACTCTGATCAACAGAGCTATTGACAATCATGCTCGTTTGTCCGAAACTCCCCAAACAATAAATTCTTTTTTTTTGTTTTCTTGCTCCTGTTGAGCCCTTTACAATGAATCGTTTTCGTTGCCCCCTCCGAAAAAAAACCAAAAAAATTATAAAACTGTTCAGAAAAATTCAAAAAAAGTAAAAAAATGTTCAGAAAAATAATAAAAAAAATATAAAACAACAAAAACAATTTAAAAAAAAGTTCTTTTCAGAACTACCTCCCCGTTATTAAAAAATTGGTACAATATTTGCAACTGTGCCAACCTCTATTTCTCTTAGTTCGCTTCCCAGTTCGCTCCCCGGTACGCGAACCGGAAGCGAACCCCAAAAAAAATTTTTAAAAAAAGAACAGTAAGTATAAGGGAAGGAAACAGACACTTATGTTAAAAGAAAGACAGCTATAAGGGAGTAAACTAGAGATACTATTACCCGTAATCCACTGCTGATGATGTCACATATTACATCATTCATGACATGCTCAGTGACATCATCAGCAGAGGATTGCGGGTAACAGTATCCCTAGTTTATTCCCTATAGCTGTGTTTCTTTTAACATAACTGTCTGTTTCCTTCCCTTATACTTACTGTTCTTTTTAAAAAAAAATTTTTGGATCAGTCAGAAACAGTGAAAGTAATGAAATATAAAAGACTACGTAGAATATGAGGACTGTATGCAACAACTTTGACACTTACAGAAGCCTCACCTTCTCCATGCCTCCTACACAGTTCTACATGTACATCATAAATGCAAACAGAACAGAATTAATTATACATGTTAAATGGTTTATTTTTGCTGTTCTCGGAATGTATCAAATTTCACTAAAACAGTGACTTGAAGGTATTCATCATATAACAGCGGGGAAAAAAAAACACAATCAAAATGATTGTGTTTAAAAAACCCATACAACATTAGAAATCAGAATTCAGAACTCCTTAAAGTTAACTTACTTTCCATGACGGCCAAGGATGTCCTATGAACAGCTTACACTCTGTTGTGCTGTTATTACTTTCAGCCCGCCACTTTCTGAAAGAAAACCTCCATCGTTTTCAAAAACATGTTACATACAATAAATGACTTCTTGCTCTCTACCACAAGATTCCACAAGGCCAAATCTTGTCAGAGCCATGTATAACTCTTGGATTTCTTGTTAGCCAATCCCGTCTTTTCGCATTTCCACAACTTTCAGAATTAAAATGTTGAAGATCATTTACACAATCCTGGACTAGTAATATCTTCCCCTTCTTCCTCAATCATGTTCTACATTTCCTATCACACTGATACTGCTTACTATGAAGCAGACTTACACTACCTTTATGACTAGTACAATTATTTAATTCTCTACATCACTTTTAATCACAAAGCAATGTAAAACAGTAGACAGCATTGCAGACTTACATTCCCTCTACTCCATGTTTTGATTGGCTGCTTCAATTAGCTTATAAAAAGAAACAGTTTTTCTGAACTCATTCAAAGTGCACGTATTTCTCCATAAAGTCCAGTGTTATGGTAAGAAGTTATGTCTCTGTACTACACTTATCCTCAAGGCCAAATCGTGTAGGAGCCATGAGAACTTCTTGAAATTCCTCAGAGCACATCCCGAGATTCTTTCCCTAAAATTTTGGTTTTAAAAACACCAGGTAAGAGTTTTTAAGGTCAAACGGCAATTTTTTTTTGAAAATTAAAACAGAATCATTGCAGAATGACCAGCCATTTCTACACTTTAAATAAGCTGTATAATGTCCTGATGTTATTGAAGGACCATCATGATATATAATTGCAACAGTTACAAAAGTCCTTCCTGATATTGACAACTGTGAAGCCACAAAATTTTTAATTAAAGTTGTCAATTTTGTTCCATCAGGCCTACATCGTTGGAACATTAAAATGACATACTGGCCATATGTTCGTATAAATAATGTGGACATCATTTCAGATTTACATTGGCTACACTCCATGTTGTGATCAGCTGCTTTTACTAGCTTATTAAAAGAGACTGATTTACTGTCTGGCAAAGTTAAATATAGAAATCTTTCTGAGTCTACACTAGTAGTACTTGATACCCTACAGTTCTCGCAGTCATGCTGCCATTGATAAGAAAGCCCAAACAGGTGATCTACATCTACACCTTCATCATGCAATACATCAAGCATGTACATTAAAAACTCCTGACAATCTTGCTGACTATTTTGAGAGAATTGTGTTTGGCCTGAACATCTGTCTAACAGATTTCGAATTTCAGACACACTTTCTATGTTTGTTCTATCAGTGCTACATTTCTCTAACACAGAATTTAACAAACTGCAAAATCTTTGATCAGAATTGACCACAATCTCTTCTTTTACATTTTCTAGAGAAAACAAAACATTAACTACTACATTAGCATAGCAGTTGACACCAGAACTGTTTTCAAATTGAAAACCAACAACATCTTCAACAGAATCCTTTTTGTTTCTGCTTGTAATTTCAGGTTCATCGACTTTTCGTCTTTTTGCTACAACCTCCCCAGTATTGGTCACATTTCTTCGTTTCCGGCCTACCACACGTTTCTCAAACAAAGGATACTGAGGCAAATGTGGCGCATACTCTCTTCTCAACCTATTGTATTCCTTAACACAATCTAGATCCGCACAAATGTTTGTGACATCACACTCAATCAAGTACAATCCCGATAAAGTCCTAACTCGTGACAATGCCACATATGCCATACCCTCCTTGAACACAGAACTGCCAATATTCACCAATGCACAGTCTACACTTAAACCTTGCGATTTATGAATTGTCACCGCATATGCCAAGCAAACAGGAAACTGTTTACGACGAACATATAAGTCTTTTACAAGCAAAAATCTAGCAGAACAACGAGCAATTAGCTGTACTTCCTCAATGCCATCAAATTTAATTTTTAAAAATTCAATTCCATCTCTATTTCTGTATTTCACAAAATCAACAACATTACCCATTGATCCATTTACCAGACCTCTTTCAACATGTAAATTCCTTCTTAAAATTATACGGCAGTTCAAGCACACATTCAGAGTCTTTTCAAAACCCGCAGTTTTAGATATACTCTTCTCTAATGAATCCAATTTTGTTTTCAGATTCTCAGACAAAATAATTGTTGATCCCATATGCTCTACTCTGTCAATAGCTTCCAATTTCACAATCTCTTGCTTTTCTAAATGCAACATTTTGTTGTTGAATTTGGCACATTCTGCAAGAGTTGGCATCAAACATATTCCAGATTTTTTCTCAGTAACTTTCTGAAAAATATTCTCAGGCACAACATCTTCGTCTGGATATAAATTTGTCAGTAATCGTGCATGTAAAGCTTCTTTCCCATGCTCGGTCACTTTTCCAATTCTAACATCTTGTAGAATAGTCTTGTAAACTTCATCCTTTGCCTGACGCATATTTTCATGCAGTTCAGCATAATTGAAGTTTAACCATATATTGACGTTGCCAATACTCCCTAAGCACTTCCTGGTATCTTCATGCGTGAGCATTTTGAACACAGGTTGCCCTTTCACTGGTGTCAGCTGCAGAAGATCTCCGAAAACAATGATGTGTTTGCCACCAAATAACACATCATACTCTGTTTTGAGAACTTCTTGCATTCTCAAATGCACAAAGGCAAGCATGACATTGGAAACCATGCTTACTTCGTCAATGATAAGAAGTTTCATTTTCCTCAAGACTCTTGAAACTTCAAAACAAGCATCTCCAGATAGCTTGTGATATTCTAATTTGTTGTCATGCTCCACTGGCAGCATCAGTAAACGATGTAAAGTAATCCCTTTAATGTTATGTGCTGCCAGTCCAGTTGGAGCGGTGACAACACAAGACAGCGATGACTCTGTCCTTTCCTGCAAATAACATGAAATTGCTTTAATAAGGAAACTTTTTCCAGTTCCCGCTTCTCCACTCACGTACAGTCGGACAGGCTTCAACGACGTACATGAGCACTCTTTCTTGTCATGACTTAATCCATGATCAATTTGCATGGTAAGTTCGTCATATATTTTCCTCTGCTCAACGTTGAGTTGTCTTTCCAACTCTTCTAAGTTAACCGCATCCTCCTGAGCATGTGCCATGGCTCTTTCCACTTCATTCATAGCAGTGGCAGCTTCATTTTCGATAAGAGGTCCTCCTAGTGGATCCTGACTCAATGAAGCAGAACTCTGACTGTCCTGAGAACTGTCTCTGGCAATCTCGGCTGCAATCGTTGCTTCCTGCTCAATTTCCACATTCAACATTTCTACATATTTGGGAAAAGCAGGACATTCTATGGTCTCCTTGGCAGCATTGAATGAGTCTTCGTAACAAAGGAAATCTCCAAGCAGTTCCTCTTCTGCACGCCAAGGCTTAAAAAGTTGCAAAAGTGCTAAATAGAAAAACTCCTTTTTTTCAGGAGATTCGCCACTCAATTTTCGATGGTTTATCAAGTGGCATTTTCTTTGCTTGACCAGACATCCCTCACTTCCTATTACAGCATACACTCCTTTCTCAGTATCTTCTTTGATATTCCTCTTGAATATGTAATTTTGCAGAACCTCATACAGACAAACATTCTCGAGGTGACTGCTTCGATTTGGATAATATGTATCCAACATGTTGCTCTTCAAAATGTCGGTACTGTTTGGCTCCTTTTCCGCCAAATACTCAATTTCCCGCACAGGTTTCAGAACTCGATTACGCGTTGCAGCAAGACCAACACTCGCCCAAACAATACTCCTGGACTTGGCATAGAGACTTGCTGAAGACAACCGGTCAGAACATTCGTAAACTCCTATTTCTCGATGTGACAACATCTTCAGACTGAAACTGTACAACTTCTTGCTGAGGCTCTTTTCATGGGAAATGTCCTCCCACATATCCTTCAATTCTGTCTTCTCTTTTTTGGTGATGTAAGATGTCACATACCGAGCCACAGCCATACAGTTATCAGCCACAAACTGTATATCCATGTTAGCATTCCACATGGACAAAATCACCGGGTTGTAGTCGATAATGTACTTAGACTCTTCGTTCCTCTTCAAATTGTATGTGTTTTTAGGTGATTTCTTCATCACATTATGTCGCAGCGAAGACATCAAACTGTTCACTCTTCCTTTAGAAATCACCGGTTGTGGAAAGCCGAAACGACATTTGGTGTAGAACTTGTCTTTGTTCCGGAATTTACGACGACAGTACTTTCCACATCGATGGCTTTGGAAACGTAGAACTTTTTCTCGTAGGCTTTTTTTCTCCTTTGCGTTTGGAACAGCACACGTAGAATACTGTTCTATGAAACTCATCACTGAGTCTTCTGCATCCGTTCCAAATTTAGGTGCATCCTTGATCCACAGCAACATATGTATATGAGGAGCACCTCTTGCTTGGTACTCCTTCCTCCAGAAGAAATCCAACACCTCTCCAAGAGGTGGATTCTTCTTATTCATGATGAAAGACATCATACCTTCAAATCTATGATTGAAGTACCTACATACATTGACTGGATCCAAAGAGCACAGTTCTCCGGGTGTCTTGAATTCGATGTTTTCTACGTTAGCATTTGCCTCTCGTAGAAATTCAAGTAAGTCTTCCCAGCCATACTCAGCACAGCTCAAAGTGAGGAACCATGTGGGAGTTCCTAAGTTCCTTAGCATACATTTTAAATCACCATGACGACGGTACCAGTACTCATTAGTACCACGCTGACACGCCATGAGATTAATCAGGTGAGAATCCAAAATACTGTCTTGGACATTGACTTTATCCATAAAGTCACTTGCCGAGATGTTTTGCATGTGTATACCACTTTTCAAGATGTGGTTCACTGCATATGACAGTCCAGACAGATCGCTTTCAAACAGGAGATGAAACAAATAAGGAATGCATTGTCGAAACCTAGGATCTCCTGCATACAATCGCAAAGTCCGGTATTCAGAAGCAGGAATTTGATGAGGTCGCTCATCATATCTTCCTCCCAGACCTGTTGGAAAAAGCTGTGGGAAACACCGAGCTTCCAAACTTTCCTCCCAAACACTAATGGGACTCCCTTTCGCTTGTTTCATTTGAAACAACTCAATAGCATTCCCCATGACTTCCTTGGAATGCAAAGGATGAACACTATAATGTTCATATATTTCTTCACTAGTACAGGGTTCTACTTTCTCAATTTGACCAGCACACAAATCGTTATCCTCTTCCTCACTTACTTCCTCTTCTGCAACATATACATTTTTATAGTACTTATTATATTTTTTCAAATACAATGTTGCCCTTTTGACTTTCCTAACATCTACTAAATCTTGCCATATTTTCTTATTCTTTGTCGGAACCCCATTAACTAAGATAACAAGAGGTTCCTCTTCCACTTTTTCTACTCCAATTGTGTTAATGTTTTTCTTCAAATCTAGAGGCAAATAAACAACTCTTCCCTTTAATCCTCTCTGTAAATCTGATGGAGGCAATTTCCCTGTCTTTGGCTCCATTCTTACAATAGCCTGAAAGGGATGGATACTTTGAATCAAAATAGATTCATAAGTATTTAAATCCTTCAATTCAGAAGGAATCTCAACCAATTCCAGATTATTATGAACTGCTCTAGCAGGCATCTGGTTTTGATTTAATTTGTTACAACAATAAGTACACACACGTTGATCCAATCCCAAATCAAAACAATTTTCTACCATCAAGTATGTTGTAAAATCCTTCCATTCACTATTATTTTCCCTTTTACTTTTTCCATATAAATCCACTAACTTAGTCTGATTCTTATAATAAGTGCGTCGACAACACACACAAGTGAAATTTGGCCTCTCACTTGATTTCACCTCAAACGTCGCAATTTCCCTCTGGAAATTATCTGTACTGGAAACCTGTACACTATCTTCCACATTACTCTCTTCTTCTTGGTCAATTTCAACATTCTCCTCTTTACTTCCAAAGTAACAAAACTCAATTTCTTCACATATATTCTTCACATCTATTTCAGAACCATGCAAAAGAGCAGCGCATAATTGTTTAAGCATAATTGCTGGACTCTTAGCATAATACAACATTCTAACTAATTTCCTCACTTTATTATGATGCACTGCTAGCATCCTGAAATGATGAAAAACACTCTGGCATACTCTCCTGGAAAGACAAGCCAGTGAATGACCATGCAAACCTATCACTTCTCTCACTCTGCAAGGATCTAATTCTTGCAACAACTTCATTTTCTGCTTCAAACTGTTCTTACTAAATGACCGTATAAAATCACAAAGCAAATTGATGGAATCCTGTCGTACACTGCAAATACTACTACACTTCCAGGTGTACACAGGACCCTTAGGACGTCTCCCTAAAACCTCATTACCTAACACCTCTTCTATCTCTGTTGTCACAAGTTTTTCTTTTTCAACTGGACAACCATCTTTCACTTCATAAGCTCGACCACTGGTGTCAACTGCATGCACCAAATCATTATTCTGGAAATAACTCTCCTCATTAAAAAATGCCTCAGAGCTTGAACTATGCATCCATTCTCCAGAAAAAACTTCACAAAAATTACTACGATTAACTATTCTCTTCCATCTACTATTTCTTTTGAAATCATAAATTACCTTGTTTAGCTTCCGAATTCTATTGATTGTCAAAATAAATAACTTACGTTTAATTTCAAATGCCTGATCAATAACTTTCTCAACAATTTTTTTTCTCTTATAAAAAACCACTTTCTGCTGACCTTTCTTAATATTTTTTAACAAATTCCCAATTATCCTGTTGCGGAACATTCGTTTACGAATATCCCTAAACTCTTGTTTCCTTCTACTTTCATTCATAGAGTTATCTCTTACTCTAGCAGTACCATTTCTCATTGGCCTTTCCTTACCATTTGAATTCTGTCTCCTTTTCTGGACTGAAACATTTTCTGTAGTAATATTTTTTTTACTACACATATTTCTTATGACTGTTTTTCGACTCTTACCCGGTGCTTTCTTGGTGACTTGACAAATCTTTTTGTTAGAGGACTGCTGCATTCTTCCATGGTCCTGCTGTCTTTGATGTTTTGCAGCCTTTCTTACTCTTTCTTTGCTAGGCATCCTAAAATCTTGAAATAATCTGCAGTTGAATCTGTGGTAAAATATAATAAAAAATGTTATTAACCACTATTACCCAACAGTAAATTAATAACAGTCATCAAAAACGTAACACACTACTTAAGTATATAATATACTGAAGCCTATCTCCAATTTTTCACTGAACAGGACTCATCTCTTCTTAACCTTGGATAAACCTCACCTACTCTGTGTCCCCTGCACATAATTAAATGTAAAGGGGCAGATTTATATTAACTAGCACATCCCCAGGGATGCACCAGTTAACATGCACCGCTGCTCTGCCACCCACGGTGTGCCGCATTTACAATCAGATAGGACAAAGCTACATCAAAACCCTGCGCCTGCTTGAAGCAGGCATAGATCTTGACGCAGGTAGGCTGGAAGCTAAAGCAACAACTAAGTATCGTGTGCAGAAGTTACAAAAAAGGAAAAATGGCGTTTAAACCAGTAATGAGCCCATGCTAACGTAACACAGTGTAAAAATATCCAGGATCTACATCAGTTTGGGGTTCACGAACCTGGCAGGTACAAGGCACTGAGGCTTTCCACCGTGCATGTCTCATCCCAAATCATATGTTGTTTGTGAATGAAACAATTTCCCAGACCAAATGCTTTGGATTGGCTACTTCTAAAAAATTAAACACCCCTACTATTCCGGAGTTAGAGGAATATGATGGTTGGAGTAATTTTACTCGTTGTCCATTAAAGATTTACAGGCCCTACTCCGTAATTCTTCCTTTAACATTTCCAGTATAAATCCAAAAGGTTCACTGCTTTGGCAACGTGCCTTATCCACGGTTTAATAACGCTGCCTTTTGCTTTATATAAGTTTTCAAATTGTATGAAATATATACCAATAGGTCGTTATTAACCTTTAGGTAGTGGTTTTCTTCATGAGGACTGGTCGCTTCCATACACATACAGATTTTCAAAGATGATCAAGACCTTTATCTGAATGGAGAGGAATGCACTGAGACGCCAGATCATTCACTAATGTGTAGGCACATACAGTTACACGGTTCATGCAACAAACACCGACCAAATATGGCTTGCGTGTTGCAAGGCACGCCAGTTCCTGCTATCATCCCCACGTTCAAGTTCTTGGAAAATGGTAGTTATTTGATGCTCAATAATGAAGATTGTTCTGGGTTAATTAAAAGTATTCATTTTATCGTAACAGTAAATGAACGGGTTATTTGCTGCAGAAATGTTCTATTTCCTCCCACACATGAACATAGGGAGTTTTCAATCTGGCCACAAATACCAACCTTGGGAGCACATTTCAACAGCATGGCAAGAATAAGAGCTCTTTTGTCTCAGAGAGAGGTGGCCTTGAGTTCGGCCCGTGAAACTTTCGTGCTTCACATAGCGAACACCCGTACAGAGGTGCAGACCCTTTTAAATACAGATTCGACTTTGCATTTCAGCAAGATTACCCATTCATTTCCATGCAGCAGGAGGCCCATAGGAATGAAGGTGCAATTTGCGATTAGCAATTACCTCATCGCAAATTACGAATTTTTCCGACGGTGCAGGGGTGTCTCAAGAACACCCTGCTGCACCCCTGAAAAAAAAATTTGGGGTCATATGGCGCACATACATTTTGAAAACATTCCTTTACCTCAAAAACGATTTTCAACTCATAATTTGAAAACACTGCACATGGGGAAATGACTTAAAATGTCCTTAAGACACATAAAAGCATTTTTTGATTGCCTATGCAGCATGTTTCAGTCACCTTTAACATGCCTATGTAACGGAAACATTCAAAATCTAAATTTGCCATGCACAGGTGGGAGCATATTTACAAGCAATTTGCTCCACAGACAAACTTCTTACCTTGAAATGGGAAAAATAACATCAGAGACTCTCAATTACCTTATAAAGAAGCAGACACCATTATGTCCTTCTCATCAATATTAAAACCATTGCTTTTTCTCAAAAACGATTTACAAGTCATAATTTGAAAACACTCCACAGCTCCTATGCACATAAAAGCCCTGTCAGTACTAATACTTCACATTTTCTCCAATTACAATTTCTCAAAGAAACAAAATCTATTTGTGAAACACTTGAGACAAAGCAACATTTGAAAAACACAACTTTCTTCATAATTTTCTCCTTAAAGCACACTATTTTCTATCTAAATTAAAGACATTTTTTCTCACCTTAGCAAATACTTTGAGTTTCAAAACAGTCTCAGAAACACACCAATTTGTCTTCAGCAGAGCAAAAGGTATGCACTCCAGAGTCTGCAGCTATCAAAAGCACAGAAATGCTGTAATTCCTCACACAGATCTCTCATGTCACCCAATCAAAACTCTTCCCTCACTTTTTTTCAAAGCAAAACCCTTCCCCCCTCTGCCCCCTCTCTGCTTTTTCTGCATAGCAACCACCTCTTGCAAGACCACTCACACAACAATGTTGCAATTGAACTCTGAACTCTCAGTGCACCTGCATATCCAAAGCATTCTTTCATTTAATGATTTTTTCTTCGCCACTCAAAATACATCTTTCAACGAACTCATCCATGCACACTAACTTTCTGTTTTCAGCAATCAAAATCCACCAATCACTCTTACTGCTTCATTAACACAGAAACTCCTCAGTTTTTTTCATTTTACACTCTCATTTTTTCAACTGCCATTTCATTGCCACACTTCATCTGACTGCAGGAGAACCTTCTCTCGCCATGTTTTCTGTCTGGATTGTTGGACATAGCTACATCTATTGGGCTCAAAGGTACGCTGAAAACAGGAATTTACCTAACCTCAATTTACAAGATGTGGAAATTAAGTGGTTTGGCCACAGAGGATTAAAATGTCACCAATTGATACCATTGGTGAAAACCTTTATGCATTTGCCAAAACCTGACCTGTTAATTGTGCACTGTGGAGGTAATGATTTGGGCACTTTGACTGGGGTAGGTCTGGAAATGCTTTTAAAGGACACCTTTGAGCAATTGATGGCACTTTTTCCTCAGACTGCCTTGGTATATTCAAATATATGCCAAAGACAGAAATGGAGGTGGTCGAACCAATTTTGTCCACAAATTGAGAAATCGAGGAAGCATGTAAACAAATCTGTTTCAGCTTACATGAGAGACCATGGAATGGGCTCCCTGTACAACAATAACTTGCGTTACTACATGCAAGATATCTACAGAGCAGATGGAGTTCACTTCTCAGATGAGGGCAACAGAGTTTTCACTCTGAATTTAAGACTGTGCATTGGTACCTACTTATAAGTACCTAAATGTACCATAAACCCAAAAGCTCTTCTCAGAGCTACCCTACATCTGATCACTCACAATTATTATTTTACTCTAACTTTTTTCACTAATTTTCAAGAAAGTACGCTCCCCAGACCGCTTCCCGGTTCGCGAACCGAGCGCACTCCACGCAAAAAAACTAAAAAAACGGTATATTTTTTTTTTGCCCTGCGAGACCCTTTCAAAGCCTCCACATCAAACCTAGGGGGTCAGGGAGGATCTACTATGCCCCCTTATGGTCATTTGCCCCTTCGCTTTGGCCTCCTCTTGTCTCTCGATCCTACC